>NW_028258307.1:2890000-5290000 GCF_053883595.1 Heterocephalus glaber | reverse complement strand
GGAACTTCGTGAATACCAAACCAACACTCCAAAGAAATTTACACAATAGCCTAGGAACAGACATTGAGGATCACAACCCCAGGAAGCAAAGCAGAATGAACCCATCTGGCATGACAAGAAATTAAATGGAAAGGGGGAGAACACAACAAAAAGAAAAAGTCATGGCAATGACAAGTCAATACGTTTCAGTTATAACCATCAACGTTAATGGTCTCAATTCACCAATCAAAAGAAATAGACTGGCAGAATGGGTCAAGAAGGAAAATCCAACAATATGCTGCATACAAGAAACACACTTCATTCAAAAGGAAACTCATAGACTGAAAGTTAAAGGGTGGAAAACAATACTGCATGCGACAGGAACCCGAAAAAAAGCAGGAGTAGCTATCCTCTTGGCAGATCAAGTAGATTTCAAACCAAAACTAATTAAGAGAGATGAAGAAGGACACTACATCCTTGTAAAGGGAAGAATCCAAGAGGAAGAGATGACAATCATAAATATCTATGCACCAAACACTAGTGCACCCAACTATATAAAACAAATACTAACAGACATGAAAAGTCATATATGCACTAATACAATTGTAGTGGGGGACCTCAACACCCCACTGTCACAAATAGATAGATCAACTAGACTAAAAATAAGTACTGAAATACTAGAACTCAATCAAACTCTTGAACAAATGAACTTAACAGATGTTTACAGAGTCTTCCACCCCACAAAATCAGAATACACATTCTTCTCAGCTGCACATGGGTCATTCTCCAAAATAGACCACATACACACACATAGAACATGTTTAAGTAAGTGCAAAGGAATTGAAGTTATCCCCTGTACATTATCAGACCATAGTGCGATGAAATTGGAGATCCATAGCAAAAGAAACTCAAAAAATTTCATAAGCATGTGGAAATTGAACAACACACTTCTGAATAACCAATGGGTCACAGAGGAAATTAAAGAAGAAATCAGACAGTTCCTTCAATTAAATGACAATGACAATACAACATATTGGAATCTATGGGACACAATAAAAGCAGTCTTACGAGGGAAATTCATAGCAGTGAATACACATATTAGGAAAACAGAATGAGCCCAATTAAACAACCTGATGCTGAACCTCAAGCTTCTAGAAAAAGAAGAGCAAGACAACCCCAAAGCTCATACAAGGGAGGAAATTATAAAGATCAGAGCAGAAATCATTCCAATGGAGACTAAGAGAATGATACAAAAAAAATCAATGAAGCCAAGAGTTGGTTCTTTGAAAGAATCAACAAAGTTGATAAACCTTTAGTCAACCTTGTCAGAAAAAGGAAAGAAAAGGCCCAAATCCATGCAATTAGGAATGAAAAGGGTGAAACTACAACAGACCCAGCAGAAATCCAGAGGATCATCAATACCTACTTCCAGAACCTATACGCCAATAAGATGGACAACACAGAAGAAATGGACAGATTCCTAGATACATATGAATTACCAAAGTTGAATGAAGAAGACCTAAAAATTCTGAACAACCCAATATCAACCAATGAAATTGAAAATGTAATGAAAAACTTATCACCTAAGAAAAACCCGGGCCCTGATGGCTTCACTGCTGAATTCTACAAGACATTTAGAGAGGAACTACTCCCACTACTGTTTAAACTCTTCAATGAAATTGAAAGGGAAACAATACTCCCAAATTCATTCCTGGAAGCAAGCATCACCTTGATCCCCAAAGCAGAGAAAGACCCAACTGAAAAAGACAACTATAGGCCAATCTCACTAATGAACATAGATGCAAAAATCCTTAATAAAGTACTGGCAAACAGAATGCAGAAAATCATCAAGAAGATCATACACCCTGATCAAGTGGGATTCATCCCAGGGATGCAGGGATGGTTCAATATATGAAAATCAATTAATGTAATACACTATATCAATAGAGCCAAGGACAAAAACCATATGATTATCTCCATAGATGCAGAAAAAGCATTTGACAAAATCCAACATGCATTGATGATAAAAACCCTACAAAAAATTGGAATAGATGGTCTCTACCTCAAACTGATAGAAGCCATCTATGAAAAACCAACAGCCAATATCATACTAAATGGTCAAAAACTGAAGTCCTTCACACTAAAATCAGGAACAAGACAAACGTGTCCACTATCACCACTCTTGTTCAATATAGTTCTGGAAACATTAGCCACGGCAATTAGACAAGAGAAAGAAATAAAAGGAATAAAGATAGGTAATGAAGAAGTCAAATTGTCATTATTTGCAGATGACATGATACTCTATATAGAAGACCCTAAGAACTCCACCAAAAGTCTTCTAGACTTAATAACCAAATTCAGTCAAGTAGCTGATTACAAGGTCAACACACAAAAATCAATAGCTTTCCTCTACACCAATGACAGACTCACTGAGAGAGAAATAGGGCAAATAATTCCTTTCACAGTAGCATCCAAAAAACTGAAATACCTAGGAATCATCCTAACAAAAGAAATCAAAGATCTCTTCTCTGAAAACTATGGCACTCTGGAAAGAGAGATTGAAGATGATATCAGAAAATGGACAGACATCCCCTGCTCCTGGGTAGGAAGGATTAATATAGTGAAAATGGCCATCCTTCCAAAACTGCTATATAGATTTAATGCAATTCCAATTGAGATCCCAGCAGCATACTTCATAGACCTTGAGAAAACAATCCAAAAATTCATTTGGAATAAGAAGAGACCCAGAATAGCAAAAGCAATTCTAGGTAACAGAGACATGGCAGGGGGTATCACAATCCCCAACCTGCAACTCTACTACAAAGCTACTGTGATAAAAACAGCATGGTACTGGCAAAGAAACAGGCTTGAGGACCAGTGGAACAGATTAGAAGATGCAGAAACAACGCCAGACACACTCAGCCATCTCATCTTCGACAAAGGAGCCAAACACCCTCACTGGAGGAAAGATAGCCTCTTTAATAAATGGTGCTGGAAAATTTGGGCTTCAACTTGCCAAAGATTAAAACTAGACCTGTATCTCTCACCATGCACTAAACTAAAATCAAAATGGATTAAAGATCTAAATATTAAAATAGAAACTCTGAACCAGTTGGAACAGAGGTTAGGTAGAACCCTTGAAGACATTGGTGTACGAAAAGATTTTATGAACAAAACCTCAGTTGCCCGTGAACTAGCACAAACAATCAACAAATGGGATCTCTTCTTATTAAAAAGCTTCTGCACAGCAAGAGAAACTACCAGCAGTGTGAAGAGACAATCTACAATGTGGGAAAAAACTTCACCTGCTCTTCCTCAGACAAAGGTCTACTCTCTCGAATCTATAAAGAACTTAAAAAGATCAGATTTCCCAAATTTAAAGACCCAATCCAAAAATGGGCATCTGAAATGAACAGACATTTCTCAGACAAAGAAGTAGAAATAGCAAATAAATACATGAAAAAAAGTTCAATGTCACTGGTCATTCGAGAGATGCAAATGAAAACAACGTTGAGATTCCACTTCACTCCAGAAAGAATGGCTGCTATCATGAAATCAACCAATAACAAATGCTGGCAGGGCTGTGGGGAAAGAGGAACCCTGCTCCACTGCTGGTGGGAGTGTAGACTGGTGAAAGCACTGTGGAAATCAGTATGGAGAAACCTCAGAGAAATAGGACTGGAAATCCCATTTGACCCAGCTATTCCACTGCTGGGGATCTTCCCCAAAGAATTAAAAGAATCATACCACAGTGATATATGTGCACCCATGTTCATAGCAGCGCAGTTTGTAATAGCTAAAACTTGGAAACAGCCCAAATGCCCATCAACTGGAGACTGGATAAAGAAAATGTGGTTTTTTTATAGAATGGAGTACTACTCAGCCATAAAAAATGAGAAATTAGAGACATTTATAGCTAAGTGGATGCACATTGAGGCACTACTCTTAAGTGAAACAAATAGGACACAGATGTGTAAATACCGAATAGTTTCTCTGGTGTGAGAAACTGAAAGTGTAAATAAGGACTAAATGTATAATAGGTCATGTGAAATAGGAAGAAAAGGGGCAAAGGGGAAGGAAGTAGGAGGGCTGGAGGAAAGGATAGAAGGGAATGGGATTAATATGAGAAAATGGAAAAATAGGAACAAAATCTTTGTAAATAGGGAGGGCTGGAGGGGTTGAAGGGAGGGCTGGGCAAAGGTGAAAAATAAGAACCAAGAGAGACTATGTAAAGGTGCAAATTTCCAATGATGAATGTCATTATATTGTATACCTAAAGTGTACCAATTATTAGAATGAATAATCGATAATGTAAAATAGGAAGAAAAGGTCCAAAGGGGTAGGGGTAGTGGGAGGCACAGGGGAAAGGAAAGAAGGGAAAGGAAAAAATGATGAGAAATGGAAAAAAATGGAAATAAAGTCTTTGTAAATAGGGAAGGGTGGAGGGCATGAAGGGAGGGCTAGGAATGGGGAAAAAATAAGAACCAAGATGCATCATATAAAGGTACAATTCCCAATGAAAAAAAAAAAGAATTCAGAACCATTTAGAGTGGTTCCTGGGAGACCCTCTCCTCTTCCCAAGGGACTCATAAGAACCCTGGGAGTTCTTATGTCCCATAGCAGCCTCACCCAGGGGTCCAAAGACAGAGCTGCTCTCAGAACAATTAAGGATGTGGCCTGGGAGTATTTAATGAATCCCCGTTAAATTCATAGGACAACCACAGTGTTTTAAAATTATTTTTTTAACTTTTTAAATTGTTTATTTCATACTCCAACTATGTTTTATTTTACTTTGCAATTATTTTTTGCTAGTACATGTCTGCAGTGCACAATGATTACATTTGTGTGGAGAGTTTGTATGCGTGCGTAACACATCCTAATTCTTTTTTGCCCCCTCCCCCTCCCATCCCTCACTGCTCCCTCCAACTTGTTCCCCTTCCCATTGGAAAAAGATCTCCCTGAATAGGAAGTCCTCAAAAAGGACTTTCTGTGGTCTGTCCTTTATTTTATTCTATTTATATTTTGGATTTCTCAGATAAGAGAAATCATATGCTATTTAAGCTTGTGTGGTTGATTTATTTCACTTAACATTATGGTCTCAAGGTGCAGCCACTCACCTACAAATGACTCAAATTTGTCCTTCTTTATGGCAGAATAATACTCTTTTGTGCATAAATAACCACATTTTCTTTACCCATTTATCTGTTGATGGGCATTTAGGCAGCTTCTAAGATTTAGCTATTATAAGTTGTGCTGCTATAAACATAAGTATGCATGCATCACTGTCACATGATGCCTTTAACTCTTTCAGGAAGATTCCTAGAAGAGGAATAGCTGAGTCAAATGGAATTTCTACTTTTAGTATTTTGAGGAGTCTCCATACTGGTCTCTATAGAGGTTATACTGGTGTGCACTCCCACCATCAATGCAGAAGGGTTCTTTTTCTCCTGGAGCCATGCCAGCACTTGTTATTATTTGATCTCTTGCTGATAGGCATTCTTTCTGGAGTAAGATTGAATTTCAGCATTGATTTTATTTGCATTTCTCAAACAACCAGTGATGTTGAACATTTTTCATGCATTTATTGGGCAGCTGTACTTCTTCTGAGCAGTCTCTAAAGTATTCATTTCAGTTGCCCAGTTTTTCACTGGATCTTTTATTTGGGGGTCTATTTTTTTTTGAATTCTTTACATATTCTAGATGTTAGTTGTCTGAGGAATAGCTAGCAAAATTTTTTTCCCTTTCTGTTTCCTTTGATGAGCAGAAACATGATCCTATTTGTTGATTCTTAGTATTATTATTCCCAGTATTATTTCTTGTGCCTTTGGGGTTCTGTTCGCTTCTAGAGTTTTACCTATTTTATCTTCAGCAGATTGATTGTTTCTATTTTAACATTTAGATCTTTGATCCATTTTTATTTTAGCTTAGTACATGATGAGGTATATGGGTCTAGATTCAATCTTCTGCATGTGGATATCCAGGTTTCCGGCAGCATTTATTATTTTTTCCTTAAATTCTTTTATTGGTACATTTTAGGTATACAATACATTTACACTCATCACTGGGAACTTGTACCTTTACATAATGCAGCTTGGTTCTTATTTTTGCCCCATTCCCTGCCCTCCCTTCACCCCCTCCACCCTTCCCTATTTACAAAGACTTTGTTTCCATTTTTTCCTTTTCTCATAATTTTTCCTTTCCCTTCTTTCCTTTCCCCTTCCCCTCCCACTTCCCCTACCCCTTTGGACCTTTTCTTCCTACTTTAAATTATCAATTATTCATTTTAATCATTTTAATCCTTATTTACACTTTCAGTTTCTCCCACTAGAGAAACTATTCCTTATTTATACATGTGTATCCTATTTATTTCACTTAAGAGGATGGCCTCAATGTGCATCCACTTAGCTATAAATGTCTCTAGTTTCTCGTTCTTTATGGCTGTGTAGTACTCCATTTTATAAAAAACCCCACATCTTTTTACCCAGTCTCCAGTTGATGGACAATTGGGCTGCTTCCATGTTTTAGCTATTACAAATTGTGCTGCTATGAACATGGGTGCACATATGTCACTGTGATATTATTCTTTTAATTCACTGGGGAAGATACCCAGTAGGGGAATAGCTGGGTCAAATGGGACTTCCAGTCCTAGTTCTTTGAGGTATCTCCATACTGATTTCCACAGTGGTTGCTGCACCAGTCTGTACTCCCACCAACAATAGAGAAGGGTTCCTTTCTCCCCACAAACCGGCCAACATTTGTTGTTGGTTGATTTCTTGATAGCAGCCATTCTTTCTGGGGTGAGGTGGAATCTCAGTGTTGTTTTCATCTGCATCTCTTGAATGACCAGTGATGTTGAACATTTTTTCATATGTTTATTTGCTGCTTTTACTTCTTTGTATGAGAAATGTGTGTTCATTTCAGATGCCCATTTCTGAATTGGGTCTTTGAATTTGGGGGGGTCTGATTTTTTTCAGTTCTTTGTATATTCTAAATAGTAGTCCTTTGTCTGAGGTACAGCTGCTAAAAATTTTTCCCCACATTGTAGGTTGTCTCTTAGCTCTGTTGATGGTTTCTCTTGCAGTGCCGAAGCTTTTTAATAAGATGACATCCGAGTTGTTGATTCTTTGTGCTAGTTCCTGTGATATTGAGGTTTTGTTCATGAAGTCTTTTCCTATGCCAGTGTCTTCAAGAGTTCTACCTAACTTATCTTCCAGCAGGTTTAGTGTTTCTGTTTTAATATTTAGATCTTTAATCCACTTCTATCTTAGTTTAGTGCATGGTGATAGGTATGGGTCTAGTTTTAATCTCTGGTAGGTTGAAATCCAGTTTTTCCAAAACCATTTATTAAATCAGCTATCTTTCCTCCAGTGAGGGTGGTCGGCTCCTTTCTCAAAGATGAGGTGGCTGAGTATGTCTGTAGTTGTTTCTGCATCTTCTAATCTATTCCACTTATCTTTGGGTCTGTTTCTTTGCCAGTGCCATGATGTTTTTATCACAGTAGCTTTGTAGTAATAGTTTCAAGTTGGGGATTGTGATACCCCCTGACATGTCTCTATTGCCTAGAATTGCTTTTGCTATTCTAGGTCTCTTATGGTTCCAAATGAATTTTTGGATTGTTTTCTCTAGTTCTGTGAAATATATTGTTGGAATTTCAATCAGCATTGCATTAAATCTATATAGTAGTTTTGGAAATCTGGCCATTTTCAGTATATTGGGTCTTCCTACCCAGGAACAAGGGATGTCTTTCCATTTTCTTTATCCTCTTCGATCTCTTTCTTCAGAGTGCTGTAGTTTTCAATGTAGAGGTCTTTTGCTTCCTTTGTTAGATTGATTCCTAGATATTTCATATTTTTTATTCCAGCAGCATTTATTAAAACAGCTATCTTTCCTCCAGTAGATGTTTTTGGCCCCTTTGTTGGAGAACAAATAGTTGAATGTGTCTGGAGTTGTTTCTGCTTCCACTAGTCTGTTCTATTGATCCACATTTCTGTTTTTGTGCCAGTACCATTCTGTTTATCACTGTAGCTTTGTAGTGTAACTTCAAATCTGGGATTTTGATGCCTCCTGCTTTGCTACTGTTACCCAGAATTGCTTTTGCTATTCTGGGTCTCTTCACTACCTCACCTTGGACTATACAGGAGAGAGTGTCAGACTTGGATTCCTGTCATAAATAAGAATCAACTGGACAAAATATATGAGACAACTCTTGTCAGCCATTAGTCACCCTTGAGAGGAGAAAAGCTCGGGATATGAACCCCACAGTCACAGGTGTTTCTAGTGGGACAATTTGCTGACCCGGGCATTGGTTGTGGAGTCCCAGTAGCACAGAAGTTGTGCTGAGGGGAGAGCTAGAGATATGTTTTCTTGGTCTGCTGAAGAAGCTGGGTGCTGGAGGAGAAAGCTGTGCAGAAGGAGACCCCAGAAGTCTGCTGAGGTTCTGTGGATGTCTATGTATGAAGGCTGGGCTACACTCGAGGCAGGGGAATTTTCAACATCTTGCATAAAGCAGTTGCTGTTGAGGTGAGAGTGAAGATGAGATTCTAGGGGTTTCATAGTGCTGGGAAGCATTGTGTCTCCACTGCAGCTAGGATAAAAACACTTCATTTTTACCATCATGAGCATTCTGCAGAGTCTTCAGAAAGACCACACCTAGCATTTCATACTCTTGCTTCCATTCATTTCCTGAAATGCTTCTCTCTGTTTGATTTTGCACATCTGTTTCCCCAGTTAATTCTCTGACTTTTTCATAAGTATTCTTTTTCTTGCTCACTGAAGAAATTGAGCTTTTAGCCATCTTCTCTCTTCTCTATATATTAATTTCCTGGGCAACCTCATCTTAATCCCATGGCTTTAACTATCATTTCTACATGAAAATTTAAATCTACAGCCTCACACTCTACCCTCATTTCAGAACTCTAGTCTTACCATTGTAATTGCTTTTAGATCACTAAATCTGGCCTTTGAAGCCTAACTCATTGATGACAATTTTTGAATTTTATTTAGCACTGTACCTCCAGAGCCTAGCACAGTGTCAGGCATAACATGAGACTTATACTTAGCATAGAACTTAGGGGCCCATTGGATGTTAAAGGTGTCGGCTGGTATATTGAATAATGGCCTCTAATTCATTATTTTAATTAGTACAGGAATAATGGTGGATAATCTAAACTAGAAGATGGAGAAAAATGCAGATGTGGAAGAAGCAAAAGGAAAAAGAAGAACTAAGTTCAATTTTGAACTTGGTGGGTTTGAGATGTCAAATGCATTTGGATGCCAGAATAATCTTCCTAAATCACAGTTTCATTGTGATGTGTCTTGTTTAAAAACCTTTAGTGATTTCTCATTGTTGACCAAGTCCATATCAAATTTTCTATCCTGGAATTTAAGATCCTCCACACTTTGTCACTCTCTGGTTTCCCAATCTTCCGGGCAGGCATCAGACGATGCCTCCCCTGAGCCACTCCTTCCATCTGGCTTGCATGCCCTCTCCAATCTACTAGCTAAAGTCCTGTCGGTGCTGTAAGGTAACCTCAGATACTACTGGACAGTTAGGGTAGTGTTTGCCCATAACCCCAGGCAGAAATGCTCCTGCCTACGAGGGGTTGTCAATCTTCTTTACATGTACTAATCACACAAAATCCCTCCTTGCTTGTACCTATTACATACAACTCTTCCTCAGTATCCTGGGGGTATTTCTGTGACCTCCCTCTAGATACCAAAATCTGTAGATGCTCAAATGCTTTACATAAATTGGCTTTGTTGTGTTTATGTATCATCTGCCTGTATTCTCACTGGAACTTGAAGTCATCTCTAGATTATGTGTGTTATCAAATATAATATAAATGTTATGTAAATAGTTTTTATAGCATATTCTACTATTTTATTGTTACATTTTAAAAAGCGTTTTTTGACCCATAGCTGATTGAATATGCTGGTGGGAATTCATGGATATGGAGGGCTAGTGGCATATACTTTACGACACATATAAGACTTAAAACCTTAGCAGCCAGAGATTATATTCTGTTTATACTTTCAATCCCTCGAAGTAACTAGCCTCTCATGTGACATCTTTTAAGTGCTTAGTAAATAATTACTTAAAATCAAAGTACTTAATACAAAATACATTAGAGATGAGAGAATAATTGAAGGTATGGAGGAATGAGTAGATGAAGTAACTGCTAATAACTATACTCTGGTTGTTTTGCATACCTACCCTTCAGTAAGTTCTTAGTATCTGTGCTGAGTGTGCCAACAATGAATTGAGTGTGTGTTCATGAGAATCAGCTATCGAAGTTTGAGCTATTTGATCTGGGGAGTTTGTGGCTGTTGGTCTCCACTAGAATTCTTGTGCCAATTAGTAGAATAGACAGAGTAAAAATAGAAGCCAAGTGAAATGCTTATACTTCACCAGGCTCACTATATATAAATTATTAATGCTTCCTGATACTACATTTTCTTTGTATATATTTGAATGTGACTATGTTGATGGAAGCAAACAATAAATTTGTATTTCCATTATTCCAATGTAATTTATAGAACTAACATTTATTATATATTTCTAATTGCAAAATAAGTGTATGTTCATTGCATAAAATTTGCAAAAATCCACAAAAACACGAAGATAAAATTAAAAGCATTTACAAGGTCCCCTCTGAAATAGAAATCTATTAATTTACTGGTATATATTCTTTTAAAATAGTTTTCTGAGTATGGGATAATAGCCTCTTCTACCTTGTTGTCTTTCTCTTAATATCTTTAGAATATTTTCTGTGTAATTCAGCTCCCTAAATAGAATGTCTCTTTTCATGGCTGTGGTTTACTCCATCATATTTGCATATCATGCAGTCAATTTGTGGTTGTTGGCCATTAGTGTGTTTTTAATATTTTATAATTATAATAACTCTGTGATAAACATCCTCATACCCAAAAGTTTTGCACCTTTCTCATTGTATTTTGGTAAATTCTACCTCTGGAATTGCTGAGTCAAAGAATGCTGGCAGACTACATGTATTGTCATAGCTTGAGAGAGGGAGTTTTATTTTGTTTGGTCCTTTTGTTTTTTAGGCAATTTATACTCCCAACAACGTTGCATGAAATTTTCTCTTTTCCCATCTCCCCTTTACCAGTTTTCCAGGTGAAACATTTTACCTCATGGTTGTTTAATTTAGGCTTTTCTGAGTATTTATTGTCTATACTTCCTCCTGTATTATAAGCCATTTATATTTCTTTTCTTCCCACTTAGTTTATATTCATTGTCCCTTTCTGTATTAATGTTAGTATACTAAAAATATTAATCTTTTATTATATATTGCAATATTTTCCCAGGTTTTATATGCCTGTAAATTTCATTTACATTGATTTTTTTTTTTAAATGTAGGGTTGTCATTTCAAGTTGTTGGAAATATCATTCTTTTATGAGCTAAGCCAGATTCATGTGCTTTTTTACATTTTTTAATTTCATTTTAAATATTTTAACTTTTCAATCTATAAGGCTAATGTTGTGAGATAAGATGATATTTTTTTCCCAAATAATTCTCCTACTACTCTTTGGGTAAGTCTCCTAGTACTATTGAATATTCCTTTCTCTAGACAACTAAAAATAACACTTTTAATCATATATTAAATTCTTACATATACCATTGTCTGCAATAGATTTTCTATTTTGTTTCATTTATCTGTTTATCCATGGGGATGTTTTTCATTATGGTGGAATAGAAATGTGTGTAAATATTTACTTACGTAATTCCATCCTTATTATTGTTCTTTTTATAAGATCTATTGGCTCTTCTCATCTATTTATTTTTCCAGATAAATTTTTAAAATAATTTACTCAAATTCCAAAAAAGTTCTTCTAGGGTTTAATGGAATCTCATTAAGATTCATAAAAGAAACAGTGGCTGACAACTTGTAAAACCTTAGCTATTCATTGAGTAACATGATTTTATTCTGATTTTTCTTAAGTCAGTTAAATTATCTTGGACACCAAGCAGTTTTTTTTAAAAAACATATTTATGTCTAGAAACATCATTTTGTTATTGCCATCCTGGTTGGAATCTTAATTCACTGGGTTTTCCAAGAGTGTATTATTACCAGTAAAATGTATATTGGAATGCTGTCTCACCCATGAGCATGGTAAGCCTCTGTTGTATTAAAATCTTCCATTATATCCTTATGAGTTGTAAAATTTTATCTATGTAAATTATGTGCATTCTTGATACCCTATAAAATACATTGTGAATGATACCTTGTCTTCAAATTTATTTTCTATTGGCATTGCTACCATAGAAGAATACTATGGAAGTCTGAACTCTTGTTAGTTCTAACAGCTCCTGTTGTATTTTCTGTACAGATGATCAGCAAAATATTGATAGTTTTGGTTTTCCCCTTCTCACTTTCAACCTTTTAGGTTCAATATTGTTAAAAATAACAGTAATGGAGAAAATGCTTATTTTATTCCTGACCTTGAAGGGAATGTGTTCCTAAGATTTTTCATTGAGTGTAATGTTTGCTTTAGGATTTTGTCAAGTTAAGGAAGTTCTTTTGTATTCCCAGTTCTCTAGAAGACTTAAGAAATCACAAATAACTAGTTCAACTTAACTTTATGAGCTTAACTTTAACTCTGCATCTGCCCTTAATATGGTAAATTACACTAATAGCTTGTCTGATGTTAAATCACTCTTATTTCTTAGGATAAACCTTATTGATCATGATGTACACATTGGGTATAATTAACTAACATTTCCTTTAGGATTTGTGCATGTAGGCGCACATGGGAAATTGTTTATTATTTGTTTTCCTATTTCCTTGTACCACCTCCACTTTATTTTGTCGGTATTGTCTAGAATTTTTAATTCCAGGTTTAATGGATATTTGGTAAATCTATAGTGCTTCACTTATACCATTATCCTGAATTTATTTCTTTCCTTGCTGGAATGCTTTCTCAAGAGTGCTTACAAAGAGGTATTTGTAACAGATCCTTTTATGCGTAAAATATCTTTATTACATGCTTACATCTAAAAGGATGCTTCTGTTGATATCAAATAAATTCCAGGCTTTAAGATAATTTCATTCAACATTTTCAAATATCTCTCCATTGGCATCTGCCTTTGGTTCTGCAATTAGAAGTCTGATGTGGGGCCAGGGATTTAGCTCAGTGGTACCGTGCCTGCTTCAAAAGCTCAAGGTCCTGAGTTCGATTTTCAGTACCAAAAAATAGTCTGATGTCAAATTGATTCTCATTTCTTCATAGGTGATCTATTTCTTTTTTCTGGAAGTTTTTGGAAATATCTCTTTGGTTTTAATGATTTTATAATTTAAGATGTGTGTATTCAGTGATGGGAGAAGTTTATGATTATTCTGTACTCCTTTTAATGTGAAAGTTTTATTTTTTGGAATCTGGAAATTTTAGTTGTTTATTTAATAATTTCCTCCTGAATGTGTTTGCTTTTTTGCTTTTTCTCTTTCCTTCTGGCATTTCTAAATATATATTTTTGGTTTTCTTAGTACTTTCTTGGTGTCTTCTGGGAGTTTTTGAAATACGATCTTCTTGAAATGGTTACATGTTTCCATTCAAGATATTAACTGAATTCTTTCTTTCAATTTTATTTTCCATATCTAGGGATCTAGATAATTTTCCTTCATACTTCTTCCTCTTTCCATGTTGAAACCATCCTTCCTTTATATTCCTCTTTCATGCTTTGAACAACCTCCTTCATCTCGTTCATGACATATAACAAATATATTTAAATTCTCTTTGTGTTCCTCCACTTTCCCTTTGTTTGTCTTAATTTGTTCGGGTCTGGACTTTCTTATAAATGTTGTGAAGATGTCTTGTTATTGTCTGGCAACCTCAGCATCTCCTGGGGGCTTTGATCATCTTACTTCATGATACAAACCCCAGGGGCTGGGTGGGTTTAGAGCTTAGGTCCCTGTTTGCGTGCCCTCCTGGGGAGAAAAGCTTCAGCTCCATTGTTCATATCTGTGTTTTTTTCTGTCCTGGGGCAGCCTTGTCAGGAGCTGTAATGCCCGGGCTGTTGAGATGTGGGTGGGCGGCAGGGTAGGAGCATGCAGGGACAATCCCTGGTGAACTACGCTCCATTCTAGGCAGGCTAATGTATGACTTTGGTTTAATCTTGCTCTTTGTTTTAGCCTACTTCTTGTTACTCTAACAAAGTACCCGAGGCAGGCCACTTTTGAAGACGAGGTTTATTGAGCTCACAGTTTGGGATGTTTAAGGTCATCGGGTCTGTTTGGATGAGGACCTTGTGACGATGGTGCTACTGCGATCTAACAACCTCCTCATGATGGGAACACACGTGGGAGCCACAGATCACGAAACCAGGCAAGAAGCCAGAGAGCCAGGCAGGGGTTGCATCAGACCCTCACAACAGCTCACTCTCCAGGGCACAACCCAAATCCCATCTGTGAGCAGCAGCGAAGGACCTCAGCTGAGCTTCTTCACCTCTCTGAGGAACAAGCTTCCAACACGCTAGTCTTTGGGGACTTCCTCAAACCATATCCCAATCACAGCTTGTCACTGCCGAGGCTTTTGTCCAGTCAATGCTACTGCATCTGTTGTGATATGTGATGTTCAGCCTCACAACAATAGAGGTATTAACTTTGGAGGAACAGAAAGCAGACTAAAAAGACTTTCCATCATCATGCCCAGCCCGCTTTTCCTATGGACTCAAACTCATCAAGACCCCAACTGCTAGTGTCATGCTTATAATCAAGAAACAATATATATTTGAACCAAATTTATTAATGGTTTAAATTTTTGACATAGTGCTCATAAATGAGTTTGAGTTATATGTTCTTTTGTTTTTGTACGGATTCCGTCAATTTTGTACTAATCCTATAAAATTAGTTATATAACTTCCTCCATCGGCTAAACTTAGTTATATGAGAAATATTTGTTCCTTGAAGGTCTAGAAAAACTAAGACGTAAAAACCTTCAGGTTGGTAGGTTATATTTTATGTGTGTAAGAAAAAATGTATTATTACTAGTTAAATTACTTTAAAGGTTACTGACCAGTTTTTAATTTCTTGAGATAATTTTGAGAACTTAGATTTTTTTTAGAAATTTACCTATTTCATCTGCCTCAAAATTTATTGGTAAAAAGTTGTTCATGTGTTTTTATGATTTTTAAAAAACTATTACATATGTGAACATCCTTTCATATATTATTGCTCTTGTGGTCTTTTCCTTGATATATATATCTATATATCTGTATATCCATGTGTATATCATAAGCCATGGTTCTTTATACTAGGGACTATATATAACTATACCTATATATCTTTATAAAGATATAAACTGGTATGTATTTATATCTATAATTGGCATATATCTATATAGATGTCTAGTACTTAGTATCTAATATAGAATGAACACTTAAGAACTTTAACCAAAGTATCACCAAAAAGTTTATCTCTTTGTGGACTCCTTCCCTACTATATCTTCCTGTCTACTTCTTCCAAGAAATAATCTCTAATCTGGTCTTGTTTTGAGTTCTTCTGGTTTAAAATTGTTTTATCACATATATTTGGATGCCTGTACAATAAATTATTTGATTTTGCTTGATTTTGACCTATATAAAAGAGTATCTTACTATAAATAGCCTTTGGGGAATTGCTTTTTCATACAATATTTGACAATTCATCCAGGTCATTGTATGTAGGTGCAGTTTTTTATTTCTTTGCTATGAAATATTCCATTGTGTGAATATATACAATTTAATTTTTCCCTGGCAATGGACATGTAAACTATTTCCAGTTTTTTGATAGCATGAATAATACCATTATGGTGTTGTTGTACATATCCCTTGAAAACACATGTCCTAAAATTTTTTATAGTCTAAATCTAAGAATCAAATTACTGAGTTGTGGGGTATAAGAATTTTATATAGTAATGCCAAATTGCTTTTTAAAATATTTATCAATATGTACCAGCAATGGTTAAACATAGGAGATCCAGTTGACAAATTTTGGCCAATGGAAATCTTCAATTTTTACAAATAAAATCAATGAAAAAAATAGCATTATTTTGTCTGGATTTGAATTTCTCTGGTTAGTCATGTGATTGGAAATCTTTTTCATTTTTATTTTCTGTATTTGTTATTACAGATAGTCCTCATTTAATGACCTACCTGTTTATCAACTTTTATTTATGACTAACCTCCACTAGAACTTATGGCCTGTCTTTTTTTGTGTATAATTCTGTATATAGTATTTATAGAGCCTCAGTGTCTTTTTTTCTACCTTATTTATACAGTACTATAAGTTTTGCTGATTATACTTACAGTACTGTAGTTTTATGTCCTTTTATACATTACAGTACTAAGGGCTGGGGATTTAGCTCAGTGGTTTGGCCACCTGCCTCACAAGCACAAGGTCCTGAGTTCAATCCCCGGTACCAAAAAAAAAGTGAGTATAAAAAAGTGAATACGTTACAGTACTACATGTAGAGTTATGCAAATAAAAACAAAGTCATCAAGTTGGAATCTCCCCTGACCATTCCCTTGGTCTGAATATTGTAAAGTACATACTATATACAATTTCTCTTTTAGTGACCAATTCATTTAACAACCTAGTCAGGGGACTGAAACTCAGATGTTAAATAGGGAATGTCTATATTTCCTCTTCTATGGAACTCAGAAAATCTCTTTTTTCAATTGGATTGTTTGTTTCTTATTGACTTATAAAATTTTTTTAAATATAGTCTCAATTTTTGTTGATTATATGAACACATTTTACCAGCTTATAATTTGATTTTTGACTTTTTAAAGATGCCTTTTTTTCTGAGCAGAAGTTTTAAAACTCTTGATGTAGTTGAAACTGTCAATCTTTTATGAGTTTAGTGTTTTTAGTGTATTACTTAAGAAATCTTTGCCACAAGGCCAGAAAGAAATTTACCTACACTTTTCTCTAAAAGTTTTAAAGGTCCACTTTTGACATTTATATTCTTAAAGTGCTTTTCTGTATTTCTTGTACTCTCTAGTTCCATGAGTTTTATTTTGTTTAATTTGCTCAATTTTGGTGCATATTTATAAATCAAGCCTTCATGTCTTTCTTCAATGTGGGGAAACTCTTAGCTACTGTTCTTTTTAAAATATTGCCTCTTTTTGCTTCTCCATATTTCCTCCTTCAAGAACCACTATTTATTAGAATTGGAAGTATATTAATGTCTTTCAACAGTTCTTTCTTTCTTAAATTATCTCTATTTCTTTATGCACACTTAAGAGAAAACATTGTACCACTTTCTTCCAATTCACGAATTCTATGTCCAGTCAAGAGATTATCTTATCATTGAATTTATTAGGTTGAAAACAATATCTTCAATTTTATGATTTCAATATTTTAAAATGTGCATTTATTGTTTTTACATTTCTGTTTTATTTCACTGGATATTCTTCCTTCATTCATCTCTTTGAAATTCCTAAACATACTTATTTTGAAGTCTATTTGCTATTTTAGCTTTGCCTGTTGTGTTCGTTACTGAGACAAAACGCCAAAGTTTAAGGGAGAAGGTTTATTTAGCTCACAGTTTGTAGAGGTTTCAGCCCACAATCAGCTGGCTCCATGGCAGAGGAGGAACACTGCATAGCATGCTCAAGGTAGCATAAGCAACAAAGGGACCTTAACAACACCTTTCTCTCCCTTCTATCTTATCCAGACTACTTAGGGCAGGCAGCACTCACACCCTCAATCCTAGCACCCTTGATCCTAGCACTGCACCATGAATCAATCCCAGTATCACACACTCTAGGTCCAGCTACCTCTGAAAAAGCCCCACTTATGACTGCATGAGGCTTTGGGGGGACATCTGGACACAGCCATAACATCTGTAGTGGATTTCTAATGTAATTGTTGGTTATGTGAAATGTGTATTTTAGCCTCATTCTCCATGAATAACTATTTTTCTTTTCTTGGGCTCACTTTTCATTTAGTACTTTTGAAATAACTCTCCCTAGGACTCCCAGAACCCAGAACTATGTCTTATATTGGTCACCTAGGATTATGTTCTGCAGTGAAATTGAGTATGTCATATCTTTGTTTACTAGGCTGGCTGGTGGTCTTGGTTCTTTTCCTGTCTTAAAGCCCTGGATGTTTTCTTTTGCCTTTCCTAACCCAGAAGGCATTTGCTAACAACTTTTAGGAAGCCTGGAGATCAACCCTAAAGTGTATTTATTCTATAATTTCTTAGGTGTTGAAATCAAGAGTGAAATATTATCCCTTATCTCCTCCCTCTTTAGGTGAGGAATTTTGCTTATAAATTCCCTTTTTCTTTTACTTCTTGGTTTGGGTAATATGATTGGGGATTTTAAAGCAGGCTTATTGGTCTCAATTTATTATTTAAATGGTTAGTTTACTTCTTAAATTTGAAATGATCCAGTGTAATAGAATAGTAAGAACTATGATTTTTCTAAACTTCTACAAAGGGAGCACTGGTGATAATAAAGAAGATGAAGGTATTTGGGGAGACTGCCAGTTTTCTTACACTTAAATGACAGTTGCCAAAGAAAGAAAATGAAAAATAAAAGTGTCATAACTAAAACACACATTCTTTGCAGGTCTTTTCATCAGTGATCTTTGTTTTGTTGCAACTTTTAGCTTATGTCCTGCTTATCAATTGTTTACCCAGTAGGGACTGGAAACACTCATGAGGATGTAGAGATTTAAGTACGATACCTGCAAGCACTGGGGTTACATGAAAGCCAAAATCTACGTGGGATACGTGACCTACTGAAACAAACGGAGACATCTGTGCCTCCTCTTTGAGCTCACTTTTGGCACACTCTGTCCTGTTTCCCGTGGCCACAGCATCACTGCAGCTGCTCTTGTCTAGGACACTATGCTCTCCATGTTGCCAAATTCAATACACTTTTCACTACATTTGATCTCTTGGTAACATCTGAGAAAGCTGATCCCCTATCTCTCTTAAAAGAATTTTCCTCTTTGTTTCGGTGAGATCAAATTCCAGTTTTTCTCTATTTTTCTGGCCACTCTTTTACATTTGGACCAATAAATACTGGAATATAGGGGTTATTCCTGACTCTATCAATACTCTCTCTTTGTGAAATCTTATCCTACAGCTTTAAATAATGTATAATAAGGATTCTCAGAGTTGATCTTGAGCTCCAAACCCTCTCCTAAGCGCCAAACTCATAGATGTAATTGGCTGTTGATATCACTATGTAGCTATGTAATAGATGTCTTAAGCCTAACATGTCTAACACAAACCATAACTCATTGACCACCAAACTGTTCCTTACCAATTCCTGTCTTCCCCTAATAAGCAATTCAGTCATCCAGCTACTAAGCCAAAAATTTAGGAAGGAATCTTCCATCGTTTTTCCTTAACCCCAACATATACTATGGCAGAGAGCTTACAAAATATAGTTGTTATCCATTCACTTCTCTCCATTTCTGTCACCACTATGAAGTTTAGTCAGCATCATCTCCCACTGGTCTCCCTGCTTCATGCATGTCTTCCTCTAGCCTTCTTTCCCTGGCAGGCAAAGTGATCTTAGAATATGAGCCATACTGTGTTACTTCCCAGCTTATGACCTTCAGTGATTTTCCAGTCTGCTTACAAAAAGTCCAGACCCTCTTAGCATGGCCTGCTTCACCGACCTCATCTTATACCGTTCTCCCCTGTTCCTTTCTCTTCCCCGAATATGACAAGGTTTTGCTGCCTTAGATTCTTTTTATTTGCTTATAGATTCCTTCTGTGGCTCTTTGATGGTCTTGCTGCAAATATGAAACTCTCAGAGATGTTTTCTCTGGCCACACTAACTAAAGTATCCTGCAGATTATTTATTTCAGTTAATATTTTCTCTTTTCCCTTTATAATAGCACAGGAAATTGCCTTGTTTATTTCCTATTTATCCCTCTTGTTGGAATGCAAATTATGTAAGGATAGAGACTTTGAATGGTTCGTTATGTAGTCTCATACCAAGAACTAAGGTGACCCTATATATTTTCCAAATCGAGACACTTGTTTGTCTGACAATAGGACAGTGGATGGGAAGCAAGCATAACAGGTGTACAGAAAGGGACTGCCCTGGTTGAACTGAGATGCACACTCAATCTGCCTAGAGCACTACCTGACACCTCGTTAGTCCTCACTAATGAACTAGTACATACAATTGCAGTCATATAATGCTAAGTGAGAGAAGCCCATCTGAAAAGATGGAATACGGTACTATTTTGTTTACATGAAATTCTGGAAAGCGATGGCAAACATCTGGCATAGTCAGGATCCCCAGGAAGGAGAACAGAAGGATTGCATAGGTGAAGCCCAGGGAATCTTCAGCACAGTGACTCTGACCCGTGTGGTAATATATGGCCAATACATGGCACTCTGTTTCTTAAAACCCATAGAACTTTGCAGTAGAAACAGTGGACCTTAGTGTAGATGCATTTTTAAAACTCACTTCAGAGTTCAGAGAGTCTCAGAATGGAGTAAACAGCTTACCTGTATTACAAATGTATACAATAACCTCACTGAAGGAAGTGGAAAGGGTGGCTGAGAAGGTGCTGACCTTAAGTAACTTTGGAAAGGAGAGGAGATGTAAGACAAAAGCTATAGGGACAAAACACAGTGTTCTTTGCTGGTAAAGTTGTTTCTTACAGGGATACGAGTGCACAGTCCAGCAGCCATCATACCTGTATTTTACAGCTGGACAACTTAGTATAAATCGATGGCATGCGATGTGACCCAGGTTCTCATTGTTGAAATGGAAAAGCGCAGATAAGCAAGAAAGGGAGAAACCAGAAGGATTTGTGCGGTACTGAATTATATTTGGAGATACCAGTACAACTCATGTTTAGTTTAATCTGGATGCAAATACATATAAAAATATTTACCAATGCATGTGCATACGTGAGTTAGTATCCACATATATACTCCCTCACTGTCAGCTAAGAGAATACTCTAGTAGCAATAAGAACACTCAGTACACAGATAATAGTTTCTAATTCCTTCTCCAATAAAAGAGATCAGAGTCATCTGGGGAACTGACTGGATTTAGGACTGGGCCAGGAAATGTACAAGATGAGCCTGGACTATCTAGCAGTTTCAGAAAGTATTTCAATGTACACACACACACACACACACATACACACACACACAGTTGGACACACTTCAAAAAAACCAAGAGCCAGCCTGAAAGTGCCAAAACTGAAACAATATGAGCAACAAATAATGCGGTATTAAACTATACATCTACAGTACAAGGCAAATATTCATTAGTCCATAGTGATATAAATAAATAATGTAATAAATTTCTAAATAAGGGGAAGAGACAATTCTTCCATGCAGAAGATTTACAAATAATGTATGTACAGTCCCCTCCTCGAGGAGGTAGAGCATAGCTCCTTATTCTTTAGGTATGGGCTACACTTGGTGATTTGGTGATTTCTTCCCAAAAGTACAGTGTGGAAAGGGGAAAACTTTACAGTGGAGAAACATGACAAAGGTTACCTCTGCCAGATGATAAAGGCCAACAACATAGTGATAAGTGATGTTGCAAGGAGGAACTTCTGAGACAATGTGATAAGAATCCCCTCCCCCAAACCCTTAACTATATTCTACTATGATCAAAACACTACATAAGCACATATGCATACAGACATGCACACACACACACACACACACACAGACACAGTAAGGAGAACATTTTATACAATAACTGACCTATACTCCTCAATGTTGTCACAGTTGTGAAAAACAAGGGAAATCTGAGAAACTTATCACAGCCTAGAGGAGTCTGAAGAAACATGAGGACTAATGTAATATGTTATCCCCGAGGACATCCTGGGATGGAAAAAGAACATTAGGCAAGAATTAAGGAAATCTGACTGAAATACGGAAATGCCTAGACTATTCTAGGAATACGGAAAGGGATGATGCACTTTGGCTGGTGAAGGGTGGGGGAGGAGAATTTGTGGAGGAAGCTGTACTGTACATAAACTAAAGAATGGTGAGAGTTAGCCAGCGCAAGGGTGGGCTCTGAGTTGGGAACAAGCTGATGAATGTTTTAGGCACAGGCATAGCGTGTGAGAGGGCCCACAGGCAGAAATAGCACGTTACACTGAAGAAAAATAAATAAGCCTAAGGCCTCATATGAGTCATCACACTTCTTCACAATAGCTCCTGAAGCGGTGGTTGTCTTCGCTCTTCATAGATGAGGAAATCAAGACATGAAGAGATAGAATTGTTCCCAATGGCACTGAGCCAACTCTTGGCTAAAACAGACTCTAAAGCCCATCAGACTCTAAAGCCTATATCCTTTCCTCTCATGCTAGTTTGCATTTTCCCAAGAATCCTATAAGTGCAAGATGTGGATAGGCAGTTTCTCACTTCCGCAAATGAACAACACCGAGACTGTGAGGAGCTAAGATGCAGATCAGCACGGTGGCTGGGAAGGGTCAGCCATGGCAGCCATGAGCTCCAAGCTGCTCTCACAAGAGGCATTCTCCTACTTGCCAGAAATCAGGGCTCCGAGAGACCAGAGGTCAAATTCCAACCTATGAACCCAAGGGAAATTATGTATCATGAAAATATGGCCTGGGAGCTGGAATCAGAAAAAAAATCATCCTGCCCTGGAAATGAGAATTAGGAATTAGAGTAGTGGGAGGAAGGGTGAGGTTGGAGACAGGCTGCACAGAGCGGTGAGCAGATGGGCAGGGTCAAGAACTCAGTAGCAACTCAGAAGGTACCAGCAGGAAGAGTCGAGCATCAACCCACACTTAATTTAGAAGGGTTCTGCTACCTCTTCCATTGCTGCCATATAACAAACTGCTAAAGTACATGGTAGAAGTACTGCCTGAACCTCAAAACCCTTGTTGGTGTCCTCCCAGGTCTGAGAATAGAGGAGTAATTTCTGATGTAGGGTAGGAAAGAGATACATTAGACAGCAAACAACTCAAGTGTTGGACTTAGTCTAAGCAGTAGAGCAAGTATAGCCAAGAGGATGGTTCTCTGACTTGGTTATAGCCCCCAATGGCCCATGTGTTGGATGCTTGGTCCTCAGTGTGGTGGTGTTGAGGTGATGGGACCTTTAAGGGGTGGGGCCTAGAGGGAGTTGCTTAGGTCATTGGGAGCATCACCCTCAGAAGGAACTGATGAAGTTCTCTTGGGTCCCTGGTTAGTTCTCACCAGAGGGTTACTATAGAAGAGCAGCCTGACTCCTGAATCTCTCCCTGGCTTCCTGTCTCTCCACAGGATTGGTCCTTCTCTCTTGAAATCCCACCATAACACCACCCACCAGGATGTGACGCATCCAAGTGTGCTCTCACCAGGGCCAGCACCATGCTTTTGGACTTTGATCTTCCAAAACCATAAGCTAAAATTCTTTTCTTTAAAACTTACCCAGCCTCAGGTATTTCATTATAGCAACAGAAAACAGACTGACACAGACCACCCAAAGTTTGCTTAGAACACGGATACTGATGCCAAGAAAGCACTTAAAAGGGATTGAATATTTGGCAAGCTGGTTATTGAAGGACCACTGGGTCAACTGCTCTTAAGCTAAAAGGTTAGTGGATAAACTTGCTAATAAAAATGGATGGTATAATCTGATCAATGTTGTTGGCCAAAAGAATGTAAGGTTTGGGAATAAGAGTAAGGACCAGCTGACAAGCTCTTTTGTCCTTCAGCCCAGTTCCCAGGAGAACCTCTTTTGTGAGAGGCTTCTCATTTTAGCACTGTGGCATCCTCTGTACCCTTGGGGCCTCCCTAGTTGGTCTCCAGAACTGAGTCTCAGCTGTCCTGGGTCCCACCCACCTAGAGGATGGCCTTTTGAGAAGCTGACCTGTTGTTTGTGTGGTCGGTTGGTAGATGGCCAATATTTTCTCGGAGGTGAATTGTATTTTAGGGATTCACGTTTGGGGCATGCCTAGCATCTCCTAATTACTCAGCTAAGGAGACTCTGTTTTACCACACAGATGGAATCAGGCATGTTGTTCTCTCTGCAAGCAAGCTCAAATCAAAGGGAGGTGTGGTAGAGATTCAGAACTCTGAAGCTGGAAGTAATTGACATTTGGATCCTGGAGGAGGAAGGGGAAGTATTTGTGGTTCAGTGTTTACATTGGCTCAGATAACAGGGCTCCAACAGTTGTGGTCCTACTTTCTCATCATCACGCCCTCTGCACCAGCCCCACTGAGCTGGCTGAGTAGGGTCCTAGGGACATTCCTCACCAGGTGACCTTTGTCCTGGCTGTTTCTAACACAAGCACCATTAGCTGTCCCGTAGCTCAGGATATTAAATGTTGAGGGTGGGGTGGGGTTCATCAGGTCAGCCAGCAGCTCTGATTCTGAGTATAGCATACCATCGGTCGATGTTGATGGTTTGCCAGAAAGTTCTGTACAAGAAGGTGGCATTACTCCAGATTTTAAAAACAAAATAGGGCTGGGGCCAGGGATTTAGCTCAGTGGCACTGTGCCTGCTTCGCAAGCATAAGGTCCTGAGTTTGATGCCCAGTACCAAAACAAAACAGGGCTTCTTGGGCAGGGAGAATGTATGAGACATGTATGTTAAGTACTAGTGTTCTTTTTAAGAAAACGTAACAGAAGATAGCATTTTCAAATGAATACTGCCAACCTCAGTGTACTTAGCTCCTTGAAGGCAAGCTGTACATCTTGATGCCAATGCTGAGCACGCTCGCTGTTGGAATTCATCTTCGGAAATGCTCTTGGGGAGTTGGCACATTCCTTTGTGTATCATCAGTGATGAGTATTATTGGGGGATGTATTTTATTTGAGGAAACAGCCAAAATTCATAATGACTTCAATTTAGAATGGTAGGTGATTTGATAGAGAATTATTGTTTTTAGTAAAAATAATTATAAAACCTTTCCCCCCTCTAGTATCATCTTTCTGACTGACATCATAGGGTAAGATTTTCAGTTTTGCAAGGATTAGGAGAAATAATATAAGGCATTCCAAAAGAACTTTGTGCTGAATGCTATTTGGACCATCTAAGCAGAGTTTTGAATTTGGAGTATTAATATCATTTATTCAGGGACTGTTTAAAAAGAATGGTATTTCAAGCCCATAAAATTAGTAATATTAACATTTGTGCGATGCTTTTAACTTTTCAGAAAGCCACTGGCACTCATATTTAGTGGTTACCAAGTTTCAGTGAGGCAATATTTGGTCACAGAGTTCTTAACCCCTTCAGAGTTAGAGGATTTAAATGCATATGTAAGATAGAGGGTGTGATCGAAACATAAGGTGAACATTTACATTAAAAATTTTATTATAGTAAAAGATGCATTGCCATTAATGCTTCTAAAAATACTTTGAACTCATTTATTTCATCATTCTTGTCACTTTATGAAGCAGTTCTGAAAGTCCTCTTTTCTGAGTGTCATTAGTTGTGCTATCAGGTTGCCTTGATGTCTAGAATCTATTCAAAATGTTTCCTTCTGTGGTCATATTGACTTTGTGGAAGAGTCAGGAGTCACATGGTGCCAGATCTACTAGCTAAGGTTGACGAAGACACACCGCAATATGTTTTACAAGCCTGCCTTTCTATTGGAAGGCACTTGGCAGCAACATTCACCATATTTTTGATTGTATCTTGTGAAGTTACTCATGAAAGAGGACTTTCATAACTTTTTCAGAAAGTGCCAAGAATGATAGGGTAAGTGTATTTGAAGTGGGGTGAGAATTTTGAGGGGGATTCATGGCAATGTGTCATTTACTATAATTCATTTTTTAAAACTTAAGCATTCACTGTCTATTTTGATTGTATCTTTGTTGGTATGTGGACTGGATGACAACTTTACTTTGTAAAGACACACACACATGCACACACACACACACACTGTACCATACTTTGTGGTGCAGTAGCCAAGGATCTGGGCTCAGAAGCCAGACTGCCTTGGTTCAAGTCTCACTTCTATGCTTGCTGAGCTTCTAGAGTAATCTCTTAGAACCTCAGTGCTATAGTTTGGATCTTAAATATCCCATGAAAGCCCATGTGTTAAAGGCTTGGACCCTGAACAATGCTGTACTGGGAGGTAGTGAAACTTTAAATATATAGGTCCAGTGGAAGGAGGCTGGAGCTTTAAGGGATGTGTCCACCAAGGACATATTGAGACTCCCCATCTCTCCTCTTTTCTCCTTTTGTTCCCACCTTCCTCCACCATGTGCTTCCCTCCCTGATGTGCTGCCTAGCCATAGGATCACAGACAACAGGGCTGAGTGACCATGGACTGAAACCTCTGAAACCATGGGCCAAAGTAAACCTTTCCTGCTTATAGCTTGATTACTTCAGGTAGTTGTTATAGCAACAGAAAGCTAACTAACACACCCAATTATATTATTTGTTAAATGGGAATACTAATACTAGGTATCTGTTAGAGTATTCTGGGGAATCAAATGAATTAAAGATTTACACATAGTAATCACTCCATGAATGTTAATTCTTAGTAGCCACGCTCTAACATAAGTAGTTCCAGTATTTGGAATCTCAGTGTTATTTGATCGGCATAATGAACTTGATTGTGTAACAGGAAGATGGCCAAAGAATAAAGTATCAGCATTGAAATCTTTCTGTACACAGCTAGATTATAATAATATTTATTCTTCCTGTCGGTTATTCTTGTGAACAATATACTCTCACTTTTGGAAGACCATGATTAAATTAGAATTTGTAGCCCTCATTGTTTTTAGTTACTTTTCCCTAATCAGATCACGTCTGAAGAAGTGAGAGATTTAATACTTATCAAAGGTTTTTTGTTTGTTTGTTTTTTGGTACCGAGGATAGAACTCAGGACCTTGAGCTTGTGAGGCAGGCGGTGGCACCACTGAGCTAAATCCCCAGCCTTAATATCTAGTAATGATTTAAAAACTATCATAAGGGTAATGCAGAAGACTAATACAGTATTTTAAACATTTCTAATGTGTGTTCATTTAGTTTTTGGTGTTTTTTTTGGTACTGGGGATCAAACTTGGGACCTTGTGCTTGCACCACTGAGCTAAATCCCTGGCCCTTTATGTTCATTTAGAACTGAAGCAAACACTTGCAAATTCCTTTCCCAGAGAATCACTTAGAAATTTTGTAGAATTTTTTGATTGTGCGAACAAGTAAAAATGTTTTCCTTAATTAATTTGGAGTTAGCTGGTGGCATTTAAGTATTTGAACTAATTATTTCCTGTTTTCAGCCAAAAATACTATGACATGCTAATGCTTTCTGCTTAAGGACAAGTCCTTTAATTTATATGGATAATCTCTGGCAGGGTTATTCAATCACTCTACATCTAAATTTCCCCATCAGTAAAAAGAGATTAATACAAATAGTTAACATTAGGCTAGGACAGAAGGTGTGTGAGTATCATGAATAAGTACCCTGCCATCTTCAGATTCAGGTCTCTCTTGGGGAGCTAATTGTTCTGAGAAATAAGAGCTGATAGAGTGAGAACATTGAGCACCAGACCTGCCAAATTTAAGCTTTTAGTAAAGATGAGCCATTAATATTAAAACTATTGTCATTACTACTATGAGGACAACAACTACTAACATCCTTCAAGAGTTCATTCAGATAAGCGCTCACTGTCCCTCGCAGCCCCAAGTGATTTGCTCACTCACTGGATGATGCTTCATATTACTGTATATGCTTAACCTAAGAGTCTAAAAGAATGCACAAGCTCCTGCTGGTCTAAGAGTTAGGAGTTGTTCATATTCATGAGTAGAACTAGGATAGTCCACTTTCGCTGAAAGAGAGGGCATGGAGGGGTACAATACCTGCAGCTGTGTGACCCAAGTTTTGGGGACATGGCAGGAAATGGGAGAAGTTGAGAGGGGGCAATCCTGCTTGCAGGGTGGTAAGAGTAAGGAGCCGTGAGGAATGAGGTGGCACAGGCGCCCTTACGCCTTTGCAGAGTGTAGTGTACAGAGAGAATGAGAGTCGCTGCACCAGCAGGGCTCCACTCTGGTCCCCTCCACCTTTCCCCGGGCTAGGAATAGCATTGCACCTCTGAAGCTGAGTCACAGGTGCCACCAGGCTCGCTGCTTCACTCTCCACTGTTCACGAGAACTGGGACAAGGAGGAATATGCTCCCTGTTCCTCCTGGGCATGGGACACCACCTTGCTGGCTAGCCCTGATGGTTCAAATGGCATGAGGGGACCTCCTGTCTGCAAAAGTGTGGGACCAGAAGCAGGCAGCACTCTGCACACTGCTATGTGCCCTAAATTTTAGGGTCCCAGATAGAACTCTCCTGAGAAGCTTTTCGTGGTGCACTCGTCAGAGAGTCCCAGAGGACCTGTGGGTCTCTCTGGGCAGCAAGCACTCAGCTGGATGCCAGGGTCGGGGCTCTCTTCCAGGCCAACGTTCCCAGCACACACTGGTGCTCTTCAGGGTGTGTCAGTGGCATGTGTGAGAGCCACATTCATCTGCCCCAAAGGACTGGGAGCAGCTTGTTTGCACAAATCCACATTGGTCACAGAGTTGACATTGCTCCTCTCTGTCCAGCTGCTCTGAAATCTCTTGGTAAAGGCCAGCCCAGGAGATGGCTCCATGGAGTGGTGTCTGCTGTCACCCACTGACATCTCTTGGGGGCCTGTGAGCCCTGGTGCCTTTGATGTTAGGCTATGGGGCTCCTCCCCAGTTCCAGGACAATAATGTCCTCTCTTAACAACCATCTTCTGTCTCGTATCAGAATCATCTGCTCATTCATCTTTCTCCTCTCCCATAAGCTTCTCAAGGATGTAGATTTTCTCATCATATCTTGGGTGCTTCAAATTCTTTAAATTGTTGTGAAATACACACAATCCTAAGTTTACCCTCTTCACCATTTTCAAGCATACAGCTTCAGTGGCATTAAATACATTCCTATTGTTTTGGAACCATCCATCTCCAGAATTCTTTCCATCTACCCAAACTGGAGCTTTGCGCCCATTGAACAGCAACCCTTCATTCACTTCACCCTACCCCCTCTGCCTCCCAGCGCCTGGCAAGCACCACTCCTGACTCACTGAAGTCACTCCTCTCGACACCTCATATAAATGGTACCATACAGTATGTGTCTTCTTGGAACTGACTTTCTACTTAGTGTATTCTCAAGATACATCCATGGAACATATATCAGAATTTTCTTCCTTTTTAAGGCCGAATAATATTCCATAGTGCATATAAACCACATTTTCTTTGTTCATTCACTTGGGAATGGGCATCTGGGTTGCTTCTATCATGCTATTGTGAATGCTGTTATGACCTGAGTTATAAATATGTCTTTGAGAATCTGGGTTGGAATTACTGAATCATATGGTAACTGTATGCTTAAGTTTTTGAGGAATCATTGTAGTATATTTTTATAGTGATTGTGCCATTTTACTTTCGTACCAGCAGTGAAAAAATTTCCAGTTTCTTCATATCCTCACCAAGATTTATTTTCTGCTTTTATAAAATAGAAACCATATTGATGAGTGTGAGGCAGTATCTCACTGTGCTTTTGATTTGTATTTCCTTAATGATTAATGAGGTTGAGCATCTTTTCACATGTATATTGGCCATTTGTATTTTATCTTTACAGGATATATATTTAAATTATTTGACCATTTGTAAAGTGAGCTATTTGATTTTGCTGTTGAGCTGTGGGAGTCCTTCACATACTCTGATATTGATCCATTATCAGATATACAGTTTGCAAATGTTTTCATCCATTCTCTGTTTTAACTATTTGATGGTGTCCCTTGATGAAAACTTTCCTGTTTGATGTACTCCCACTTGTCTACTTTTGCTTTTGTTCTGTACTTTGGGTTCATATCCAAGAAAACATTGTCAAATCCAATGTCATGAAAATTTACCCCTATGTTTTCATCCAGGATTTTTATGATTTGGGATCTTACACTTAGGTCACTTACCCATTTTTGAGTTAACTTTTGTGGAAGCATCTGACTTTATTCTTTTGCACGTGGATATTCCATTTTCTTAACACTACTTTCCAAAGACACCGCCTTTTCTCCAGTGACTGATCTGAGCACACTTTTCAAAAATTATTTGACTATATACTTGAGAGTTTATCTCTGAGTCTATCCTGTTTCATTGGTCTGAGTCTACCTTTATGCCAATACCTCACTGTAGATTTGTAATATGCTTTAAATTCAGGAAGTGTTGTCTTTCAACTTTGCTCTTTTTTTTCAAAAAAGAATTTTAGCTATTTGAGATCTCTTGAGATTTCATATGAATTTTAGAATAATTTTTCTAGTTTTGCCAAAATTGCTTCTAGATTTTGATAGAGATGGTGTCAAATCTCTTTGGTAGTGTTGATATCTTAACAATATAAAGTCTAATTCATGAAAATTGGCTATATCTTTATTTTGTATCTTCTTCAATTTCTTTCAGCACTGTTTTATAGTTTTCAGGTATAAATGTATTATTGCCTTGGTTGGAATTATTTCTAAAAATTTTATTCTTATCGATGCTGTTATGAATGGAATTGTTTTCTTATTTCCTTTTTGCAGTTGTTCATTGTTAGTGTATAGAAACACAACTGATTTTTATATGTTGATTTTGTATCCTACAACTTTGCTGAATTTGTTTAATCTGTGTGTATGTGTGTGAGGGGTCCTCAGAGGTTTCTTTTTTTTTGGTACCAGGGGTCGAACTCGGGTTCTTGCGCTTGTGCAGCAGGCAGCAACACCACTGAACTAAATCCCCGGCCCCTCAGAGGTTTTTCTACGTATAAGACTGAGTTACCTATGAGCAGAGATAATTTTGTTTCTTCCATTCCACTGTAGATGCTTCTTATTTATTTTTCTTGCCAAACTGCTCTAAGATTTAGAGTACTTTATAACACTGTGTTAAACAGAAGAGGTAAAAGTGGACATTTTTACTTTGTTCCCAATCTTAGAGGAAAAACATAGGCTTTTACCAATGAGTGTAATGTTACCTGTGGGCTTTTCGAAACATATGATCTTCATTACGTTAAGATAGTTTCCTTCTGCAGTATTCCTAATTTTAGCGTTTTTAGCATGAAAGAGTGTCAAATGCTTTTTCAGCAGCTATGATGATCATACACTTTTCTTCATTCTGTTAATGTGCTGTGTTACACTGGTTGATTTTTATGTGCAAAACCATCCTTACATTCCAGGGTCAAACCCCCCTTGGGCATTGTGTATAATATTTTAATGTTTTATTGAATTATTTTGTAAGTATTTTGTTCAGGATTTTAAATTCATCAGGGATTTTAATCTGCAGTTTCCTTTTTTGTGTACTATCTTTGACTCTGTTGTCAACATAATGCTGGACTTGTGGAATGAGTTAGTTGGAAATGTTCCCTCTCATCAAGCTTTTGGAAGAGTTGGAGGAGAACTGGTGTTAATTCTTCTTTAAGTATTTGGTAGAATTCACCAGTGAAGCCATCTTGTCTTGGGTTTTTCTTATTGGGAGATTTGAAATTGTAGATCTATTCGTATTTTTTTACTTCTTCGTGATTCAGTCTTGGTAGACTGACTGTTTTAAAAACTTGCCCATTTCAACCAGTTAGTTATCCAGTTGTTTGGCATCTGACCACAATGCTGGGTGTGACACGCTGTGAGACATGTCTGAGTCTTCAGGCATGGTGCAGACCAGGCAGCACAGTGGGCCCACTTGTCATCTAAGTCCGGAGCCTGACAAGGGAGCTAGGGGTCCAGAGCGCATCTAGAGCCCAGATTAGGTAGCTGTGGGGGACAGAGATGCAGTGGATTCATCCACATGGGCAGTGGTCTGGCAGGGAGGAAGGCTGTCCCTCATTGTGCCCCTAAAGAAGCCAAGCCCGGCCACAAGTCCCTCAGCAAGCTCCTTCAGGGCACTGCAGGTGTTCCCATTTCTTGTCTTTTCAGAGTGACAATGAAGAAGAGGCCATGCAGAGTGAGGCAGTACATGTGCGTGGGGAGGGATGAGCAGCTTTGGTCACATGGCAGCCTTCCCCAACCAGCTTTGACCCGGGGTCACAGAAGCAACTACACAGTCAGAAGGGACATGGTTCCCTCTACCACTGGATGGCCCGACCAGGCAGACATTACTGTGTGCACATAAAGTGCTCTTCTTCTGTTTGTTCAGCGTGACCTCAGATCCCCATTCTCAGCACATTCAGCGCTGGTCACTCACCTCTCTTAGCCTAGTACATTAACCACAGTTAACACAGTGTCTAGTACTTAGCAGATGTTTAATAGATAGGTGTTTGCTGCGGTTCCAATGTGTTCCCCAAAGTTATTGCGTTGGAAAGTTAGTCCCCAGTGCAACATTATGGAGAAGTAGAACCATTAAAAGATGATTAGGTCATGAGAGATCTTCCTTCATGGACGGATCAATGCCTTTGTTAAGAGAAGAAATTACTTATTGCAAAAGTGTGTTCCAGATGAAAGGGTAAGTTCAGATCCTCTCTCTCTCTCTCACCATTTTACCTTGGATCTCCCAGTCAGTGGAACTGTGAGACATAAACCTTTGTTGTATATAAATGACTCATCCTTGGGTGTTCTGTTATAGCAGCATGAAGCACCCTAAATCAGTGCTGGATGCTAGGTTCTGTTGCCGTGGCCCTCTCCGTAGTGTCCTAGTTGAGAGAAGATAGAGGAGAAATGAGTTCTCTGCTGCAGTTACAGGAGACCAAAGGCAGACATGTGTCAATAAGTCTTTCCTTTATTTCATCCTTCTCATTTTCATCCAACTACCCAGAGAACAGCGCTGTCCTTTGAGGCCTTTCAAGAAGGATGTAAACAGCGCAGATGACAGCCAACGCCAGCTAGCGATTTTTTTTTTCTTCTTTCAAATCAGGTTAGCAGGTTCAAATAAAACACACTGAAGAGGAATTACACAAAACTGAAACGGAAACTGTGAAGTGCAAAGCTGATATTTTTAGAAGTTTGTATAATGACAGGTCAGATTCCTGAGGATTAGCCCAAGTGCCAAATCTAACACCATTTATTAAGAGAGGAGGCAAAAGATACAGCAGGTAATTATAGTGTAGCAGCAGTAGTGGAGAGAAATCAACTCTTCTTGAACTTCTTCAGGGAACAGCTTGAGAAGTGTAATTTGAATATAGAGAGTCAACCAGAAGGGGATCTGCAAGGTGCAGGGTGGGAAACTGGTGGAGTGGGAGAAGGGACAGTGGGGGTTGCCCAGGGTTCATTATTTTCATACTTTAAAGCCCTGAACACTTTGAAAGGACGACTGCCAGAGGGGACCGGGAAAATTAGTGGTTGTTTGATTCAGGATCAATTTTCAAATCTGCCCAGTTGTAATTGTGTGACTCGCACTGTCATCACTCATGTGACTCAGGCTCCAGACGTCCAAGGTTGAGATGGCCCCAGGACTCACCGCCTCTCTGGTGTGCCCCAGAGCCCCTCTTTCCTCCCTAACCAAACACTCTCCCTCTGGACTTGTTTATAAATATCTGAAATACCTGCACGAGGGTTTAAGTATAAAAGGGATGAAAACAAAACACTTAGAAACATTAGACGCGGGCTGGCAGGGCACTGCCTTATGAAGAAGTGGTGTTGATTAAATACACACTTGGAGACAAAGGATTCTTGCCTTGTTCTTTCCCAAGAGCTTTTTATTTGTGAGAACAGAGTTCTGGGTGCCTAGAAAATGAGGAAGAGATGGGCATGAAGGACAGGAGTTGAGCATAGAAGACAAATGTGCAAACCTGCTGGCCTTCATAAGGGTTCACTCCAGTTGTCTGAGTTTGATTTTTATCATTCTTAACTTTTTATTTATTCCCCCCCCCCCCAGTACCAGGGATTGAACCAGGACTTTGCGCTTGCCAGGCAGGCACAGAGCCACTGAGCTACATCTCCAACCCATGAACTACATCCCGGACCAGTCATTCTTGACTCTAGAATCATGGGATAGTTTCAAAGTTGGAAAGGATCTTCAATGTCATTCGGTCCAGCTTTTTTCAAACTGGAGTCAACCAACCCCTGGGATCCTCGGATATAATCTTAAGCAGCTACAAACTCTTTATGTAGTTTTAAGTTTTTTTGTATTTTCATTTTGACTGTGATACAATTACACTATCAGAATATTTGGGGTATCTAAATGGGGACCTGGAGCCACCTGGTCCTGGGCCTGTGTTTATGTTGGTTGAGGAAACACCCCTGGGAATTTGTGCATGGACTTTTCTGGCAGTAAGAAGAAGGAGGAGTTCCAACATCACACTGGCAGCCATCAGCCTTGATTCTCTTTGTACTCCCACAAAATTCTTTAGCAGTCATAAGCACAAAAATTATTTTCCAGTGAGAATTTGCAATTGAAAGACACTGTCATAGGGTACAATATTTATTTCTCAATTTTTTTTAATAAATGAAGACTTTGATTTGATGACATGAAAATGATGTACTCTAACAGATGGCTAAAAGAACAGAGTCAGGTTTAATACACAAATTATCCATTTCATAAAGTTAAGATTAAATGCTGTCAGAAGTGCTGTGTGAATTCAAGTTTCCAGTAATTTTAAAAGAGAAAAGTGATAGGAAAATTTAGTCATCACGTAACACGCAGAAGTGTAGACATACCAAACTCCAAAATAACTGGATTGTAGCCTTCAGCACCCTACTCATGTTGGGAATAGCAATTCAGTTTCGGCCAAATGTTATTAGTTATTTTAAATTAATGAGTTTCATTGCTTTTTGAGTTTTGTTTCTATTCACTTAAGTGAATATGACTTTATGGCTGTTTGATACTTGTAAGAAGTTATGTCCAGTTTTATACTTGTACAAAACATAATAAAAATGTGTTAAGTCAATATACTGGCTCTGCCAAGACTTTTTTCCCATTAAAAAGAGTCTGCCTATAACTTAACCTTAGACCACACTCTCATCCTCTAGGATTTTGTGGGTATGTCTCAGTGTTGGAACCTCCATCGTCTTTCCAGGGAAAACTCAACCATCTTGTCCACCTAAATAAAGGTCACCCTATATTCTGCTTGATACCATTATGCTTTCTCTGGTCCTGTGTTTGCGCCTTTCTCTCCTCCCTTCCTTCAGTCTTGCACATCCACCACAGCAAAAGTTTTCATCTTTCAGGACTTGCTTGCAAGAAGGCTCCTCTTTGTAAAGCCCGCTTCCTTCTGTGATGGGTAAGCTGCCACTTCATTGGCCCCTGTGGCTTACGTTTTTTTATGTCTCCTGTGACACTTTCCATGGGATGTCAAAAATATGGACTCAATGTGAGCTTCTCAAAGGTGTGGACATAACTTAATTCATCCTTTATACTAGTCCACAAAAGTAAAGCTTTTTGGATAAATTAGATCTTTCTACCCCCAAATAATACATCCCAGTGAAACTATCTAACCATGCTTTCTCAGACACAGCCTCTAATGTCTTTGCAACATGTCCAAGAAACATTTATTAAGCTGGTAGAATTATTTTTTTTTTACCAAATTAGAGCATGAGAGGAATAAAACAGAAACAGAGGGAAAATTTGCCAGCAGGATCCTATAAAGATCTTTAGAATTTGCATGCAGAAGTGGGCAGGAGCTTGTCTCTAGGGTCAGCTTTGGCCTTTCTGTTTATATTTGACAGAAAGGGGTTGGAAGTTAATTCTTATTTCAATCTGACCTTCTGATTGGTTGCAAATGGAAAGACTTCTGTCTGCAGGAAATGATGCCATCACCTCAAGAAGTTGTTTTTTGGACTGGCAAATGGAAAATGGTCTTAATGAAAACACAGAATAATCATCCTGAGCATGGAGGAGAAGCACTGGGAGGGAAAATGAGAAAGAATCCATATTAAATAGATGGGCCTACCAGAATATTGATGAGGAAGGGGATTTAGAGGTTATTGTAGGGAAAAAATTATTCAAGTTATTATCCTGATGTTTCTCTGTAACTTAAAAAGTGAATATATGAAATGTTTCACAAGAGGAAAGAAAATACTGAGCCATGGCCTCTGAGCTGCAAGAGGTTGTCACTCTGGTTGTCACTGTCCAGAGGCAGGATAGAGTCAAATATCCTGGGCTGCCCCTGAGCACAATCCCTGAGCTCACTTTTGCTCCTGCCAATTTTTGTTTAGAAAGTATGATCACCACGTGATGTTCTAATTTTAGTATATGTACTGCCGAAGTGAGCACAGCCACGTGATGTTCTAAAACAGGCTCTTCTAAGCAGTAACTCATTTATGGTGTACTTGATAGGGTGTAACATGTAGTAACTCATTTAATGCTTTTTCTAACACTTTGAGGTAGGTACTAATGTTTTCCCCATTTTACTCAAGAAAGGAGTTGCCAAGCAGTTAAGAAAGATGCCAGGGTTCACACAGCTGGAAAGCATTGGAGTCTGTCTTCAGTCTCATCCAACCTGGCTCCAGAGCCCTGGCTCTTTAGCACTGTGCTGCCATGGAAATTCCACCCACAGTGGAGGATATGTGGGCTCTGCATCTGACAGGACTACATGCAAACCCTGACCACTGGCCCTTGACATGGGACAGCTTGTTGAATGTTTCTCAGCCTCTGTTTTATCATTCAAAAAATGTAAAAAATAATATTTAACTCAAGGGATGTTTGTGTGGATGAAGTGAGCCATGTACATAAAGTTCTTGGGGCAGTACACAAAATAGGTGAATAATTTCCCCACGCCTGCACCATCCTTATTTTAGAAACCAGAGCTTCAAGGCTTTTGCAGTGAAATATGATGCATGAAATATGAGACTGGGTTTTGGGCTGGTGTTGAGTTACTGGGATGTGTGTGCATGGGGCCGGGATCCCAGCGACATCCCAGTGGGGTATGTGAGGATGCTCAGAACCAGGGACTCATGAGGCTGCTGTCCTGTCCCTAAATGTTCTCCTCAAGGGAGATATGGCTTAAGAAAATGAAGAAAATGAGACTTAAATTAAATTGCTCCACTGTACTTTTTGCAAACAAAGCAAATCTCTTCCATAGCAGGCACAGCTGGTTATCATGGAATGGGTGACTTGCTCGTGTCCTGTGTTTGGCCCATGGTATCCAATGCAGGTAAAATTTCTTTTATTCTTGGGGCAGTGCTCGGATGGAAGGGAGAAAGAGCAGTACTGGAATAGTAAACAGCCCCATCCCAGGGATAGAGGGTGGGTACCTGGGACCTAATGTTCTCCCAGCCAAAATACCTTCATCGAGCAAGGAAACAGATGCAAACCAACCAGGCAGTCCTGGGAATCATTTCCATTGCCCTAGAAACTTCAGAGTCTGCAAACTGAGAATCATCTCAATCAATATTTAATCCAGAGTAAATAATGATCATAGAGAGGGTGGGCCCTAACACCAGCCAGGACTCGGCTTTAGGTCAGACCTGTTCCCGGAAGGCTCCATGCAACAAGAGCAGAGTCCCCTTCACCTTGGCCTCCTGAGAGATGGCACACCACACAGCTGCATTTTAATAACTTACCATGTTGTGGTGGGCATTAGCCAATAATGGCTCTCGCGTGGGAATTCAGAAATAAACAAAAACTACAGTTCCCACCTTCTAGGAGCTAATGGTTCCACAGGAGCATGGTCAGATAGGCAAGCCATTTCAACACAGTGTGACAAAAGCTGCTAGAGTGGGAAGCAAGGAATGGGGCATGCAGCAGAGGACACAGCAAGCCACTTCCCCCAAGAAGGAACAGAAGCACAGGGAGGCATTTCAGGTGGAGGGAGCAACTTTGCCCCAGCTTGGAGGGTCAGGGTTTGCTCTGGGAAGTGAAGAGTAGAAGCGTGTGACTTAGATGTGAGACAAAACACGGCAAGGCTGAGTCGCAAAAGGATCCAAATGGCATGACAAGGTGCTTGAACTTCATAGTGTGTCTGATAATTCTTTTGCCTTTTCTTGTATGCAGAGTAGAATGGAAGTCATGGAGTCTTTTTCCTCTAGAAAAAAATACACACACATGTATGTACCTGTATCAACATTATACTTCACATTCATCTTCAGGGAGGGTTGTGGACATTCTGGCACCTGTTTCATGTGGATCCCAAGTTTAAACTTCTACCCAGCTGGAGGAGAGATCAATAAAACATTTTACGTGAGCAGCCCTGCGTCCACTGCATAATCTGCATGTGACTTAGAACCAGCACCATGGGCGATGGATTGGAAGAAGCCAACCAGAGAGCATGGAAGATGAAAGAGTTTAGACAAAGCAATGGTTTGGTTCATACTCCTCCATCTCCAAAGCTGTTTGCAGGTGACAGACAAGATGCCCAACCTACTTGTTGGACATGGAGCATTTTCTGCTTCACTCTCATCTTTTGTGGGGAAGGTGCCCAAGTCCAGCTGTCAGAGAAGGCAAGGACAAGGTGGGAAGAGAAGCCGTGACCTACAAGCTGTGTCACCAGCTCCGCGGACAGGAAGAATACACTGAGACCCCAGAAGTTCAAATCTGAGGATGTGATCCCGGAGCAGTGGTCTGCTATTATCAACTGCAGCAATGTCTCTCTTGGAAAGAGGAAGCGTTCAGGTATGGAGCCTCCTGGATCCCCTTCCTATTGGGAGGCTGGAGAGTGTGTGTGGAGAGAGGAGTGCGTTCGTTTAGCAATGGAATAGGGATCTAGGGATCTGAACGTAATCCTGACTCTTCCTGTGAGACCCTGGGAAAGGTCTGTGCTGTTCTCCCTTCACCTGTTAAGTGGAAGTAACAATAAAAATGCGAACCTGCTGTGGAAGGAGGATGGAGGAGGGATTATAAAGCGCTCTGTAAATGCTGTTCGAAGGCGATGCAGTGGTGATGGATGGTCATATTCACCAAAAGAAACAGCAGAATTGTGTTCATCCTTAACTTCCCCACACTGTTTTGATTTCTCCCATCAGAAAGAGCCCTCCCATAAGCTCTGAGAAGCGGAAGAGCTCTGCATCCCTTTCTTGATGCCTTATTGTGAAAATCACAGTGGGGAAGGAGGCAGGGACCTTAGGGAGCTAAGCCAGCTGCAGCACCTCCTAGCAACAGCTGCCTGTGGAAGCCAGCGCTGACTACATTGTAGTTTTTAGAAATGTTTTAATTTGATTTAGTTATTTTTGTGGTACTGGGGATTGAACTCAGGGCCTTGCACATACTAGGCAAGCTCATTGCCCCTGAGTTATTCCTGCAGCCCAGCTGGATTTTGTGGAAGCCAAGACAGCCTATGGCACTTGCTGTTCTGCCATAAGTTGGCACAAGCTTGTCAGAATGACTTGGATTTCCTAAGTCGGGTTACAGAGGATGTGCATCCCCATCCTCCCAGTGCAATGCGTGCTGCTTTTTCTTTAGGGTCAGCCTTATACCTGGATCATGGGGGAAATGATAAGCCCATTGGGGTGCAAACCAATGCAACCTCCCTTTCAGACTCCCAAATGCTTGCTCTGCAGAGTGAAGCCTTGCTGGGCCTGGGTTTTTTCAAGAAACGGAGTTGTCACCATCTCTGTCAGTTGCTCTGGAGCATAAGAGGAGAGTAGCTACAGGTAACAGATTATTTTTAATTCTGCCTTGTTATTTGGAACCGATTTCCCATATGTTGTTGTTCAATTCCTTGCATGAATTTTCTCAAATATTTGTAACATATGTCATATCTATATGCAGATTTTAAATTATGGATGCCTTCATCCAATCATTTTCGAAGGGGGAAGAATCCAAGTCTAATACTGTCAGGCAGGACCATGGTCTCCTGGGCATCGGATATCATTCAGGTAGACACATCTGGTGAAATGTATCACATCAAATTAGTATCAAGGGTATTCAGACTCTGAGACTACGGGCAGACAATCCCCTTCTAATGTACTGCTTTTTAGATTGTTGGGGAAACTTGAATCCCAATTCTCCTGTGAAATGAGTGATACTAACATGCCTGTTCAAATGCTCAAAGTGAAGATCAAAGCCACAGTGTCCAAATTGGCTTTGCAAATACAGCAGCCCCTTGCTTCCCCCCTGGGGATACTGTGCTAATTTTATCAGCTCTCTCTGGCTCTTCTGCTATTAAATAGCAATAAATAAATGTGTGGGTTTTTTCTGGGTTTGCTAGTGGCTTATTTGCCTGACAAACAAGCTCATTTCCTTTTAAGTGTGAGGTTTTAGTCCAACTAATAGAATTAATCTATTTTTAATGAAAATGCGAATGGCTTTTACTTAGAAATCTACCTACCCACCCACCTCCCTCTCTCTGCACCAGGCCCCAGCTCCAGCATCTCCTCTGAACACATACATCCAGCCATGAATATTTCAATACATCTCAGGCTCTCAGATCAATATGGGCAACTCTCAAGCCTATTGATTTTCAGAGGTTTGACTCGCAAGGGTGATAAAATATTTCTGGATTTATGAAACCAGAGTTAAAGAGGCCTCTCAACTTTTACCAGATATCTTTGTTTCCTTTTCCTTCCTCCTCCCATATTCCTCTTGCTTGTTTTCTCTCCCTCCCTCATCCTGTCCACCCTCACCTCCCACACATATGCACAGCCCCACATGGAGATTTAAGGCGAAGCTCTGAGTCCTCGGGCACCATTTCCCCACTGCATCCACTTCAGGCCAGTAGAAGAGACCAAGGAAAGACAGCAGCCCCAGAGCACGATCCAGCCCCCGTCCATCCCTTGTGTTTGCGGGGTCCCTGCCAGCTCCCCTCCTGTCTCTGATTCATTTATCAGCACAGCCGACTCCTCCTCCTGTGCACCTCTGAAGATGTAATCCCAGAAGGCGACCCTAGCAACATACGAGGAATTCCCCACTGAGGCACAGGAGCTGAGTTGCTCCATATGGGTAGGAAATAAGCTAATTATACAGTCAGCCATGTCCCATGCCAGGATGGATGTTGTTATAAGTTTATCCAGCCTAGTTACGATGCAGTGAGACTGAGAGTCTTGGAAAATTTTTCCGAAGCTTTGGTGATTGACCCGCTGTGCTGTGGATTAGGTGTTTGGACATCTGGGTCCAGGTGTCTCTAACTAGCTCTGGGAGGTTGGTCAAGACCGGTCAGCTCCCTTTTTGGCTTTTGTTTCTTCTTTGTTAAAATATATTCATTCATATATTCATTTAACTAATTTTTAATTTAGCCATTGTGCAAGAGCCAAGCATAGATGACAGACATGACAGATATTGGTCCCTGATCTCGTAAAGCTTATTGTCTAAGACCAATCAGGGACCTACGAGTTTCTCCTCCCTCTCCGCTCCCACACTGCATGCCTCCAGATATTGCAGTGGATGCTTTATACAACTATGGTATAGTATTTATAATTTGATCTCTTGCTAGAATGTGTGTTTCTTCTTGGTGTGGATGGTGCTAAGAATTTTAGAGGTGTTTGCTCATTGGATATTAGTAGAACCAGTAGACTATGGGTATTTTGTGTCCTGCCCACCATCAAAAAGAATTGAGCAAGCAAAATCACAAATGTGACATCTCAGGGGAAATGCACTCTGCAGTCATGGATCCTGCTTTAATAGATTTTCTTCCCCAGTGTTTGGCAAGGAAAAGCAAATGGAGGACTTACAGAGAGCAACTTAGAGAACACCAACAAACTGAAGGCTCCCCTGCCCCAGAAAGTTTCAGGTGACCCAAAAGACCCCCATCACCAACATAGACAAATGGACAAACACCTTGAAGCACCACCAAGTGTTGATTAAAAATGGTAGGAGATGTGGGTGAGGAAATGTCTCATTTCTTATGATGGCTGTGTGATGTATTTTTGCATTTGAACCTGTCCATGGAAGCCAAATTTGGTGCTGTGTGGATAAAAATAGCTGTGTGTCCTTGAACTGATTTTCCCCTCCTCTACAGACTCAGTGCCTGGGATTAGAAAAGACACATAAGGCTCCTTCCAGCATGGACAATGCTCAATTCTATGTGGCATGGTGGATAACTTCTATGGTTCAGAAATAAGTGCTTTCTCTACTGTGTCCCCATGAGTTGCAAAGTGGGACTTTATTCTGGCTAAGAGGTGCCCGCTGAGGCCAGCCCTAGTGAGGTGCAACCCTCTTTGACTTCTTCCACTCATAGCCAGGAACTGGGTTTTACTAATTGTCCCATTTCCATACCTTTCTAGCCAGAAGTTGACAGAATACAAGTTCTAATAAGTGATCAATTTGAATAAAATGCAGGGTCCTGGAAGAAGGGTTCTGCTGATCTTGCTGAATAGATCCCATCTGCTCCAGACACGCATAGCCTGGATCTGTGTAAGGCCAGGGTAGGGGTTGCTGGTGTCACCCTCCTTGCCCTTGAGCCTTCAGCAAGCAGCCTCAAAGGCTTCAGAGCCTTCACTGTACCTTCTTCTCCATTTGACTGGGAGCAGAGAGAGACCATGCAGGTACCCTCTGCTGTTCTTCCCATGCAGGAGAAGGATCAGCTCCTTCCATGGAGAAGTGCCCTGAAGCCAGTGGGTGTTTCCAGAATGGGTCTGGGGGAGTGATGCACAGGGGTGGGAGCACTTGGTGGCTGCTTCTGAGCAGATGGGGCTCTAATGTCTCTGCTTTGTCTCAAAGAATCCAGAGACCTTCCTAGGAATCAATCCAGGGATGGACATGGGACCCACACAGCAGAGCACACCACTGGCCTGCAGCTCTGGAAGCCAATGCTCACATCACTGTGGCAGGGCAAAAGCAGGGGCTGGTGGGAACCTCGCTGCTTGGCTGTCAGCACCTTGCTGCTCAACTGGTTGCTTCTGCCTGTTGTCTCATTTTGTGTCTCCCCAAATCCTTGTATAGACAAAGCACTAATCCCCAGCGTGCAGATTGAGAAGAAAGCTCTGATAGGTTCATTCTGATTTGTCCCTTTTGAGGTCACGAAGGCTGAGTTTCCAAATTTCATGTGCGGTAGGAAGATACAATAGAGGGGCACTTGATAAGGAGGGTACTTAGTTGCCTCAACTTTGTTCAGTCTTCTTGGGCAGTGGTAGGTTATTTTCTTTTAAAAAGAGAAATGCAAAATTTTACTTAAATATTTAGGGACTAAGAGTAGAGCTGCAGAGGAACTGTACACCTGGGAGGCTTTTGGGCCCTACTCCAGACACCTCCAAGTGGTACCAGAATTCTTTGATAGCCAATGTTGAAACACGGGGATGGATGCAAGGGTTTGCGGTCTCATGGTTTGCTACAATGGAGCTGTTGCTATCTAAAGAAATGGCAAAGAATCTCAAAGTGTTTCCAGGCATTAATCCGAGGAGACTATAATGTCTTTGTCTATTTCAAAGAAACAAAGTAAGCAGTTGATTTTTTTAGTTTTGCAAGAAACACTTGGTCTCTGGCTAACAGTTGGATGCTTTCCATCCAGTGACATGTCCCTGCCAGTCACCCCTGTTCTTTATTCCAAAAAGACTCTGTCTGGAAGTACAGTCAGTCTTCTGTAACCACAGGTCCATGGCTTCAACCACAAAATAAAAATACTCAAAAAAAAATTGTATCTGTACAGAAGATGCACCTACCCTGAACAATGCAGCATGCCAACTATTTGGATAGATGTGCATAGTATTAGGTATTTTAAGTAATCTAATGAGGATTTGCTGTACATAGAAGGAAGTGAGTAGGTTATATGCAGATGCTGAGGCAAGTTAGACAGGGGACTTGAGCATCTTAGGATTCGGATGTTCATGGAGAGGTGCTAGACCCAATCCCTCACTGATACTGAGGGACAAATGTATAGCACATGTATACACTTGGAGAAATATTTTGCTAAATTTTGGGGTATACATATAACAATCTGATTTAAAATAAAGACTATGTAAAGTTTGTGAAATTTGCTTTGGGAGACTATCAGGAGGCAGCTCAAAGGAAGGGCAGCCATTCTCCAGGGCATCTGAAGATGAATTCACTTGAGCCACCTCCGTGACTTCTAATCTCCACGCTATGACCCATGCAAGGGGAAAAACAGCTTCAAATGTGACCCCGAATGGGAATCTCCAGGCAGGTGCTCTGAACCGATCTGTGGTGGATTTGCTTCCCACATGAGCAACTCCATCTTAGCCAGGGCTCTATTTAGATGGCAGCTAATGAGACTCTGGTTCTCCCCACTGGTGCTGGGGCTGAGGTGGGGACAGCCAGCATTCACACATGTTCCTCCAGCACAGCAGACTCCTCTTATGCCTGCCTCCTTTGTGCTAAGCTGTTTTCTGATAAAGGTGCATTACTTGGCTCTCATCCCCTGTGTTCATTGTCAACCCTAAAAGGTAACTGATCCCAGATTAGAATTTGGGGGCTAAAATACACTTTGGATATCACCTGGTCAAATCCTCTTACTATAATAGTGAAGACACTTAGGCCCAGAGTGGTGGAGTGATTCGTAAGGTCTCATGGTTAGCTAATAGTAAAACGGAAGTAAGACAGAAGTCTCCCAACTTCCAGTCTAGTGTCCTTTCCATTGTTCCAAATATCACATCATCCTGTCCAGATACTCATTGCGAAATACTACTACTACTACTACTACTACTAATAATAATAATAATAATAAAAGATTCTGGTGCATTTGGTCACGCTCCCTTGAAAACATGCCCTACGATAGAAGCTGAGAAATTGAAAGCAATTTCTCTTCAGGAATGATGGCTGGACCAATATTCACACCTCTCCCCCCTGCATTGTGGAAGTAATGTACCATCCGTTGGTGGCTAAGCTATGGGAACTGTCTGGCTGATGAAGTGTAAGCAGACACAAAGCTCCATCCTGAGCAGTGTGGGCTATGGCGAAGTCCAAGTGGTCTTCCCTTCACCATGAGCACCACGTGCTCCAGCTGCCCACCACTGCTTTGTCCTGGGTCTTGAATGCAAAGTTGTGAGACAGCTCAGGCCCAGCCTGCAGCACTACAGCAGACCAGAGGGAGAAGGTGTAGGTCTGTGGTTGTAAACCACGGAGATCCAGGGAGGTGCTTATTATCCAGCGTTACAGAAGCAAACGGGAGCACAGTCAAATAGACTTTTCCTTAGCTATTCCTATCCTGACCTCACTTTCACAAGTTCACATTGCCAATCTATTTATCAGATGAGACAATCGCATATCAGTCAGATTAAATGCTTCTTGTAAGATTGCCTTGGGAAAACACAGAGGCACAACCTAAGTTAAAAGCTGTGTATCCTTCCTGAATATCGGAATTCAGTTTCCTGTGATATTTAAGTACGAATCTTATTGCTTTTGAGGTTGAAAACCAACCAAGGCAACTTAGTTTTGCTTTTCTATTCTCTGTCTATCAATCATTTATTTTCTATATTCATTATCAAACATCTATATTTCTGTGTATTTATACAGCTATCCTTTCTATCTGTCTGTCTGTCTGTCTATGACCTTTCTACTTTTTTCTACCCACCCATCTATCCATCTGTGCGATTATGTATTTGTCTGAGCTGTAGAAAGTCCCATTATGTTTACTGTTGTGAGGCTGACATTTTAGTGACTAAAAAAATCAGCTGAGTTGATAATGTTTTGGTTGGTCTGTCTGCATCTGATTACACTTGTTTCTAGATCCAGGCAGTTGTTAATGAAACAGTTGCTGTTTTGTTGACAGAACATTAATTACTTGATCTTAGGACTCAGTAATTGCACAAACCCCCTCTGTATACATTACTAATTACATTAGCAATTATATGGCATTTTAAAGACAAAGAAATGACTGAAGCAATTGCAGTGTCTCAGGTAACCTGCTGTTAGACTTCAATCACATTCCTAGTGTTTTCATGATGTGCTGAAATAAGTCCTGGCAGAGCTTGTGACATGGGCTTGGAGAAATGGCCTAAGACTTCTTGCCTGTGAACCCACTGCCCAGCAGTAAGTGCATCATACAGGCCGAGATAATGTGGCTAAAGTCCCTTTATCCTGTAAGCTTTATTTTCTTTCTCCATTAAAAGTTAGACAGAGAGAGAGAAAAAAGAGAGAGAGAGAGAGAGAGACTGGACAAGAAAAATTTGTTTATTCAACAAATATTTATTGAATACCATTATCTAAGATGCTAGGGGTACAAAGTTATTGCAGGACTTCATGAACTTATAATTTTTTTGCATTCAAAATATTTTAATAATGTATAAATAATAAATCTCAATTATGCATTTCTAGTGTTCAACACTAAAAATCTGAAAGCATAATATTAATACAGGAAAAAGTAACAAAATATAATTGTATATTTATCTGAATATAATAACAAGTTTTCAGATAATATACAGCTATTTCACCCTCAGGCTAAAATATAATAATATAAAAATTACAAAATTTCTATGCAAATTTTTAGTCTCAATTTCCAAGTAAAGTTTGACTCGTTGGAAAATAAAAAAAATTAACTATTAATTTGATGTTATTAGGTTCCATTATCACACTGATTTTCTTAAACAAATAACTTTTCTGCTTCCTTTAGTTTTTTTTTCTGTCCATTTTAGCAATTACAGCCCAACAGTCATCTTGCATTTTTCTCGCAGATCCAAATTTGAGCACAGATCCAGGAGTTGTTAGAGATGAAGGAGTCTTTTTTGGTTGAACTTATAATCTTTTGGAGAAGACAGGTGTTAAATAATAAAACTCAAGTAAATGGTTGTACCAGTCAAGGTAGTGATGGCTGGCTACATGACACAGCCCTGGAAGCCCCAGAGAAAATATAATTGCATTTCTTGCTCATGCCCAGGACAGCAATTCCCAAGCAGGGACTCGAGGATTTGGGCTCTTCCCTGGTGTGGCCTCATCATTCTGGAGTCAGTTCCCAGCTGTTCAGACAGAAGAACCAAGCAAGGGCCTTTTGGAAGATTTTAGGGATTAGGGCATTATTTTCTTACGTTCCACTGGCCAAAACTGATCTCACCGCGAGACCGAGAAGTGTAGAGAAAAAGGAAGGAAGAAGCATTTACTGAGTCTCGACCACTCTAATTACAAATGGTGACTAGGGCTATAAGAGGAATGTAGGTGGTACAATAACAACGTATGCTTGAGACCATCACCAATGTAGGACCCAATACCAGTTCCCTGTTCTTCTCCATGAGTGTCCATGCTGTCTCATGGAAATGACTCTCCTTCATTGTGTATAGTCCTCATTCAAGGTCTCCTGCCACCTCACCCTATCCCATCACATGGTCTGGGTGACACAAAGACAAATAAAGATTGACTCACTGGCATTGAAGCTCTTGTCATTTGCGTCCTTGGATCCCAACCCTGACTTTTCTGAGACCATTTTTCAGCTTTCTTTTTGAATCTCTGCATAACCTCATATTGTTTCAATTCCTTTTCTTCCCAGGTTAACCAGCAGGTTTCTGTGCTTGCAGCCAACAAACCCTAACTGAGACAGGAATATAATTTAGATAGGTGCCTGCTTTGGTAGCACATATACAAAAAAAATGATTGTAAGGTTTAGGAAAGCCTTCCCTGAGAAAGTAACATTTTTGCTGAGAAATGAAGCATAAGTTGGAGTTAACCAGGCAAAGAGTGGAGAAAACTATGTTTAAGGCAAAGGAAATCACATGTACAAAGGCCCTGAGGTTAAAAAAGAAAAACAAAACTTGTATTGTTTGAGAATCATAAAGCCTATCTAGCTAGAGTTGGCGGAGTGAAGGAGAAAATGAAATGAGGTTGAAAAGGGAAAGCAGTAGATTTTCAGCATTTCATTAGCAATTGTAAAGGTTTTGGATTTTATCCTAAGTACAATGGGAAGCTACTGAAGGTCTTGATAGGGAAGGCAATATGATCCAAATTATACTTTTAAAAGGCTACTCGAGCTAGTCTGTGGGCTATGGGTAGGAGGAGAGAATAGAAGCAGGAAGATAAGGCAGGAGTATTCTGGAGTGGTGGCCGTGCTCTGTCTCAATGACTCACCAAGAAAGTGGAGTTGTTTCAAGATTCCCCATAGATGCCTGAAATCACAGACAGTACCAACCTCTAAATACACTATGTTTTCTCAATTATACACTCTTTGCTAAACAGTAAATTATAACTTAGGCTCAGTAAGCAATACCAACAATAACAAATACCAACTGACAACAAAATAGAATGACTTTAGCACAATATTGTCTTTCTTTCTCCCATAATATCTTACTGTACTATAGTCTTTCTCCTTCAGGTGGACTCCAGGTCCCTGACACTGTAGAAAGCAAACCTCAGCTGAAGAGGATTGGCTGTATATGGATCTGTATATGTTCAGGAAACAAGTCTTGACGAGAGGTATAAATTTAGATATCGTGGGTTATGCAGAGTGTTTGAAACCATGGGAAAAAGGTGGCAAAATGTCTCTGAAGCCCTTCTGGCTCTGGTAACTCCCACATCTATTAGCCCATGAACAGTCACCAAATCCCACCATCTGCCCACATTTCTAACAGCTTGGGAAGATATTGAGTTCTTCTTGCCCCGTGCCAACAAGCATGCCAATCTTCCCTGCCTTACTCACTAGGCACCGTGAGAACAGCTCCACCCTCCCAGACTGGCCAAAGCCTTGCCCACACTGTTTCCCCTCACTGTTCCACTCCTTCACCCTATTTTCTGTGGGAAGCAGCCTTACTGTGCCCCCAAACCCAAGCCAGTTGTGCCCCGGCACAGCCCAGCTCCCTCTGCCTACGGTAGTCACCAGGTGTAGTCTGCAGGTGACTCTGTTTCCCTTGCTGAGCAGCCTGGGGTCAGAGAAGCCTTGAAGAAAGAGCAGAAGGCCCCCGTGCTCTTCCATGGTGTCCAACCTCGCCCTCTGGAGTAGAAGTAGTGGAGACTGGGAGCAGCAGGTGCCGGCCCCGGGAATCTAGTCGGGATGGAACCTGAGACAACCCCCAGAAGCCACGGAGGTCCTACCAGCCTCCCCTTCACAGAACTGGGCCTCTTTCTCTGTGGGCTGAGGACGTAAGTGTGAGCAAATGGCTTGGCCAGGCTGGGGCCCCAAGTGTGAGAGTCCTGGAGCTTTATCAGTGCTGACATTTCTGCCTTGGTATATGCAACTGCTGCTACACATACGGATTGGAGCAAATGAGATAATTTATGCAAAAGCATTTTGAAATATTTACAGGGCTCTGCATTGTCTTGCTTGTTGTTGCCATTACCACTCCGTGGAAGAGGATTTCTTCTTTAATATCACCCACGTATTTGATTAAAATTAGAAGGCAAATTGGCAAATGTCTAGAGTGATTTCTTGTGCAGCTCTAAGTGCAGTGACCATATAATCTACATTTCCTAGGATTGCCTGAATTTTATGTGACTTTGTTCTTTGCAACTAAAGTGATTTGTTGAATTCTCAACTAAGTGGAATTTAATCGTTAAATCTCTGTAAAATTTTTTCTCAAAAATAAACTCATGTGTCAGAATGAAAACTTTTGTCAGACCATGTGTCTTGCTGTTTGGAGAGGTGTCTGTTATTGTCCCCTGCATGGGACAGAAAGGACTTAGAGCTTCTCTCCTTTCTGATGCCCTTCCTGAGGGAGGAGGAGAGGACAATCGGTTCTTCTTTGACAAATGAACAAAACCAGAGGGTTCAATGTGGTACTGTGGCACTGTGAGGACAGATACCATGGGATTTAGCTGGATTTCAGTGGAAGAGGAGGAGAAAAATGGAGACTGGAAACAGTGACCTTGGCCTTTGTCACTTCTTCCTCCTCTGTCATCCTCTCCTTTGTCATCCAGCCCTGCCCAGGAAGGAGGCTAGTGCTGCAAGGCAGGGTGGCTGCAGATGCCCAGTCTGAGTCCTCTCAGGCTGCAGCTCGGGGATTCCTTATCACCTGCTGGAGGTGCAGGGAAGGGCAAAGGGAGCAGAAGGAAGATGGAGTCATAAATGAGGAAGGGGCTTGCAGGAGATGCTACAGCAGTGGCAGCAGCTCTTCGGCTCCTCACGTGTACACACAGTGAGACATTGTGTGTGTCTCTACTTCCATTGGTTTTTAGGAATTAATAAGTCATGAGCTGAAATTAGAAATCAGAAGGATGTGAGAGAGGGAGGGTCCACAACTCCTTACACCCAGGCTCTGTCCAGTCTGATCACTGGCTGCAGTTCTGTTCCTCCTTAGGAGAAGGAGGCGAGGGGACTCCTCCCCTGGGCTCACTTCTTAGTCTGCTCAGACGGAATTGCCCACCAGCCCCTGAGACATGGATTACAAATGTCCACATCCTTGTCACTACCCTCTCCCCTCCTGCTTTCTCACACGTTCAGTTTTGGATGGCCCTTACCTAAAATCCTAACAGGAAGGTTGTTTGCTGTAACTTTCAGATGACACAGTGGAAAGATTGCTTTGGCCATGGGAGACAAGAGAATTTCTCTAGACGATTGTATGGCAAGATTTGCATTGCGACTTCCAATAAATCCAGGCCTGGTTCTGCTACAAGTAAATGCTGGGAGCTGCGGCTGGTCAGTGAATTCATTCAGCCTTATTTTTCTTAATGAGTGTGGTGAGATACTGCTTCCACTTTCTTGGAACAGTTAAAATGCAGGTCAGTCACCTTTTGTCCCAGTAGTCTTCACTGATTTCACAGTTTAAGCCTCTGTTCATCTCTTCTATCATGGCTTATAGTTGCGTTGTTTCATACTCAGGTAAATCACAGTTTTGATGAATCTTGGAACAAATACCTGCTAGGTGCTTCACAGGTTCACAAACCTCCTTTTTTCATGGAAACTCGTTTTCCAAACAAATAGGAATGGAATGAGATAACATATACAAAATCATCCAACAGAGTGAGGGCACCAAGTCTCATAGGTGCAATCCTTACTTGACAGAAGTGACCACATGAAGATTTCCACCCTGGAAAACCAGAGCTCTTCTCAATATATACAGCAATCACTTTCAAAAACTGTTCTGCTTTTAAAAAATAAACCTTTAAAATCCCATCATCTAATAAATCCCAAGTCTCCTAAAATTAAAAATTAGAGAGGAGTATAAGTCATTTTGAACAGAATTAAACACAGCATTGCCTGACCAGGAAAATATTTGAAAAGAGGCAACCAAGACATATCACAGTTCAGAATTTTGAGGGCGCTGTAGATTATTTCACTTGAAGTGCCATGTATTCTTCAGTATTTACGTTGGCTTGGGAACTTTTCTGGGGTAGGCTTTACAGAAATAAACTCTGGTTTCTACAAAAGGCCTTATCAAAGACATTTGGTAAATAATTTCCACCTCCAAATAGCATTGATAGTATGTTGTTTAGAATACAGGGAAGGTCATGGAGATGATACTTAGAGAAGGAGTTTGAAGAGTAGAAGAGACAACTAATTTAAATTCTCTAACATATGCCAGAAAAGGGATGCTTGTACCCATGTTACTTCATTTAATCACCACAGCCCAACCATGAGGCAAGTAATATGGTTCTAATATTGCTAGTGAGGAATCTGAAGCTAGGGAGGACAGCAGTTTACTCTTGATAACTGTATCAATTTGAGTTCAATAAAAGAACAGATTTAATATAAAAATATATAAGGATTTACACAGTAGGCTTACAGTGGCTGTCTGCAGAGTCTGGGGTGGAAGAACGCACAAGGGCCACTTGCACACCAGAGAGCCAGAGGACCGAGTCAAAAGCCAAAGGCCTGGAACTCACTGCAGAGTCTGATGTGCATCCACATGGGAAAGCCCAAAGGAACTGGCAACAGACATCCAAAGGTGTCAGTCCAAAGTGTCATCCAAAGAAGACAAGAGCTCTCTGAACAAGAGAGCTTCTTTCCCTTTTTATTCCATCCCGGCTACAAGCTTATTGGTTAGTACCACCCACAACCAGGGGGGGTCTTCCCTCTTCAGTTTTCAAATCGATCATACACACACACACACACACACAGAACTGTGCTCCACTTGTCTACTAGACAATTCTTAACCTATTCCAGTTGATGCTGCACTTAATCATGAGAGTAACTCAGCTGGCAAAGGTTGTGGAGGAATCAGGCATGAACCCACCTTCCTGGGCTCCATCCATGAGCACCTGGCATTACCATTTGCTAATGTGAAATTCTCCAGTTGAGGGCAGGTTGGGGGAAAGAATTCAAAAGTTGTTGTGATATGTTATGTTTCCATGAAAATATCCAATTAGACATCTGCCTGAACTTCAAAAGAAAAAATATATGGGCCAGGGATTTAGTTCAGTGGTTTTGCCACCTGCTGCGCAAGCGCAAGAACCCAAGTATGATCCCTGGTACCAAAAAGAAAAAAGAAAAAAAAAAGAAAAAATATATGTTTGAAAGATAACAGTATATAAGTGAGTACTGAAAATTAAGACCAGAACAGGAGCATAAATTGCCACAACCTCCACAGGTAGAGCTACCATATAATCCATCATGTAAATGAAACTCTAAAGAGAAAAAGGTATTATTATTAAAAATAACTACATTGAGACAATGTCCTTGGCAAACTAGAGTGATTTGACATTCTATAGAAGAAAACTGGCAAAATCTGAAAATTACAAATGCACATATTTATTCACACACTTCTGAGAATTTATCCTACAAATATACTATATATATATATGTACTACAAATACATGCACATTATGTGTAAAATGAAAAATTTGTTAAATATTAACTATGCAATTAATAATAGTAGCAAAATAAAACAACTTAAATGCCAATACATAGAGAAATTATCAAATATTTAAATTTAAAAACTGGAATATAATACAGCTATTAAAAACTAGACTTCTCTTCATGTAATGATATAGAAAATATACAAGATGTAGTTTTTTTAAAAAGCAAGGTAGGAGCAGAGCTACCCCCAGCACAGAGGAGGTGAAGGTTCCAGGCCACTTTACCACCACCCCCAGCATCAAGGGAGGACTGTGCAGGCACCAGCAGCACACCCCTGCCCACCCCCATTGAAATGAGAAGACATGTAAACAAATCTCAAAACCAGACTTCCAGATCACCTAAAGCAACTCCAAAGGGAAATGAGATAGAAGAATCTGATTCTCAACCACTTGGACTCCCTGAACTGGCAATAAAAGAGGATCTGGAAAAAATGAAATCAGAAATAATTTCTCAAATAACAGCAGAGATCATGCCCATAGTTCAAGACATGATTAATAAATCTAGAGAGGACACAGATAAAATAGAGGAGCTGAGTAACATGATGGAATCCCAACATAGGAAACAATTGGAAACCATAAAACAGATGCAAACAGATTTCCAGGAGATTCAAAACTCCATTGAAAGTTTACGCAGCAGAATGAGCAACTGTGAGGACAGAATTTCAGATATAGAAGATAAGATTGCAATTAGTGACCAGGAAAAGAAAAATTGCTTTTAAATTGTAAGGGACCATGGGAAATCAATCCAGCAGCTGCTAGATGATGCAAAGAAAAATAACATAAGACTGACTGGAGTCAATGAAGAAAGAGGAGAGAGTGCAGATGACATAAAAAATCTCTTCACAGAAGTGATGGCAGAAAAATTCCCAAGCAGGGAAAAAGAACTTGACATACAGATAAGTGAGGCATATAGGACTCGAACTAGCCTTGATGAAAAAAATTTACACATAGGCATATAATAGTTAAGATTCCAGAAACCCAACAGAAGAACAAAATTCTATAAGCAGTTAGAGAAAAGAAACAAATCACATACAAAGGAAAGCCCATCAGAATCACAGCAGACTTCTCAGTGCAAACCCTCAAGGCAAGAAGAGCTTGGAATGACATACTTCAAGCCCTAAAGGAAAACAACCTCCAACCCAGATTGATGTACCCTGCAAAACTATCTTTCAAAATTGATGGAGAAATAAGATACTTTCATGACAAAGAACACCTTAGGAACTTCATGAATACCAAATTAGCACTCCAAAAAATTTTAGACAATATCCTAGGAAAAGACAATGAGGATCAACACCCCAGGAAGCCCAGCAGAATGAGTCCATTGGGCATGACAAGAAATTAAATGCACAGGGGGGAGAATCCAACAAAAAGAAAAAGTCATGACAATGACAAGTCAATATGTATCAGTTATGACCATCAATGTTAATGGTCTCAATTCACCAGTCAAAAGAAATATATTGGCAGAATGGGTCAAGAAGCAAGATCCAACAATATGGTGCATACAAGAAACTCATTCAAAAAGAAACTCAAAAGTTAAAAGGTGGAAAACAATACTCCCTGTGACAGGAACCTGAAAAAAAAGCAGAAGTAGTTATCCTCTTTGTGGATCAAGTGGATTCCAAACAAACACTGATTAATGGAGTGAAAGAAGAACACTACATCCTTGTAAACAGAACAATCCAAGAGGAGGAGATAACAATCATAAACATATATGCACCAAACACTAGTGCAACCAACTATATAAAACAAATACTAACGGAAATGAAAAGTCATATATGCACTGCTACAATAGTAGTGGGGGACCTCAACAGCCCACTGTCACAAACAGATTGATCAACTAGACTAAAAATAAGCAATGAAATACTAGAACTCAATCAAACTCTTGAAAGGATGAACTTAACAGATGTTTACAGAGTGTTCCACCCCACAAAATCAGAATACACATTCTTTTCAGCTGCACACAGGTCTTTCTCCAAAACAGACCATATACTCACTCATAGAACATGTTTAAGTAAGTGCAAAGTAATTGAAGTTATCCCCTGTATATTATCAGACCATAGTGCTATTAAATTGGAGATCAATAGCAAAGGAAACTGCAAGAATTTCATAAACACATGGAAATTGAACAACATACTTCTGAATAACCAATGGGTCACAGAGGAAATCAAAGAAGAAATCAGACAGTTTCTACAATTAAATGACAATGACAATACAACATATTGGAATCTATGGGACACAGTGAAAGCAGTCTTACAAGGGAAATTCAGAGCAATGAATACTCACATTGGGAAAATAGAGTGAGCCCAATTAAACAACATTATGCTGAACCTCAAGCTTCTAGAAAAAGAAGAGCAGGACAAACCCAAAGCTTATAGGGAGGAAATTATAAAGATCATAGCAGAAACCAATGCATTGGAGACAAAGAGAACAATACAAAAAAATTAGTGAAGCCAAGAGTTGGTTCTTCGAAAGAATAAACAAAATTGACAAACCCTTAGCCAACCTTATCAGAAAAAGGAAAGAAGAGGTCCAAATCCATGGAATTAGAAATGAAAAGGGTGAAATTACAACAGACCCAGCAGAAATCCAGAGGATCATCAATACCTACTACAAGAGCCTATATGCCAATAAGATGGAAAACACAGAAGAAATGGACATATTCCTAGTTATGTATGAATTACTGAAGTTGAATGAAGAAGATCTAAAAATTCTAAACAACCCAATATCAATCAATAAAATTGAAAATGTAATAAAAAGCTTACCAACTAAGAAAAGCCCAGAGTCCTGATGGCTTTGCTGCTGAATTCTACAAGACATTTAGACAGGAACTACTCCCACTACTGTTTAAACTCTTCAATGAAATTGAAAGGGAAGCAATATTCCCAAATTCATTCCTGGAAGCAAGAGTCAACTTAATCCCTAAAACAGAGAAAGACCCCAGCAAAAAGAGAACAATAGGCCAATCTCACTAATGAACATAGATGCAAAAATCCTTACTAAGATACTGGCAAAAAGAATATAGAGGGTCATCAAGAAGATCATACACCCTGACCAAGTTGGATTTATCCCAGGGATGGAGGGATGGTTTAACATACACAAATCAATAAATGTAATATACTATATCAATAGAGCCAAGGACAAAAACCATATGATCATCTCAATAGATGCAGAAAAAGCATTTGACAAAATCCAACACACATTTATGATAAAAACCCTACAAAAAATCAGAATAGACGGTCTCTACCTCAATCTGATATAAGGCATCTATGAAAAACCAACATCCAATATCATACTAAATGGTCAAAAACTGAAATCCTTCACACTAAAATCAGGAATAAGATATGCATGTCCACTGTCACCGCCCCTGTTCAATATAGTCTTGGAAACATTAGCCATGGCAATTAGACCAGAGAAAGAAATGAAAGGAATAAAGATAGGAAATGAAGAAGTCAAATTGTCATTATTTGCAGATGACATGATACTCTATATAGAAGACCCCAAAAACTCCACCAAAAGTCTTCTAGACTTAATAACCAAATTCAGTAAAGTAGTTGGATACAAGGTCAACACACAAAAATCAATAGCTTTCCTCTACATGAACAACAGACTCACTGAGAGAGAAATAGGGCAAACAGTTCCTTTCACAATAGCATCCAAGAGCCAGGAATTTAGCTCAGTGGTTCCAGTGCCTGCCTTGCAAGCACAAGGTCCTGAGTTCAATCCCTGGGACCAAAAAACCCAAAAACAATAGCATACAAAAAACTGAAATAACTAGGAATCAACCTAACAGAAGAAATCAAAGATCTTTTCTCTGAAAACTATAGCACTCTGAAAAGAGAGATTAAAGATGATATCAGAGGGCCGGGGATTTAGCTCAGTGGTTTCACTGCCTGCTGTGCAAGCACAAGAACCAGAGTTCAATCCCTGGTACCAAAAAAAAAAAAAGATGATATCAGAAAATGGAAAGACATCCCTTGCTCCTGGGTAGGAAGAATCAACATAGTGAAAATGGCCATACTTCCAAAACTGCTATGTAGATTCAATGCAATCCCAATTGAAATTCCAGCAGCATAATTCATGGACCTTGAGAAAACAATCCAAAAATTCATTTGGAATGAGAGACCTAGAATGGCAAAAGCAATTCTAGGCAACAGAAACATGGTAGGGGGTTTCACAACCCCCAACTTGAAACTACACTACAAACCTCCCGTGATAAAAACAGCATGGTACTGGCAAAGAAACAGACCAGAGAACCACTGAAACAGATTAGAAGATACAGAAACAACTCCAGACACACTCAGCCACCTCATCTTTGACAAAGGAGCCAAACACCATCACTAGAGGAAAGATGGCCTCTTTCATAAATGGTGCTGGAAAAATAGGGTTTCAGTTTTCCAAAGACTAAAACTAGACCTATATCTCTCACCATGCACTAAACTAAAATTAAAATGGATTAAAGATCTAAACATTAAGGGCCGGGGATTTAGCTCAGTGGTTCCGGCGCCTGCCTCGCAAGCACAAGGTCCTGAGTTCGATCCCCGGTACCAAAAACAAAAAAAAGATCTAAATATTAAAACAGAAATGCTGAATCAGCTGGAACAGAGGTTAGGTAGAACTCTTGAAGACATTGCTGTACAAAAAGATTTTATGAACAAAACATCAGTTGCCCATGAACTAGCACAAACAATCAACAAGTGGGATCTCTTCTTATTAAAAAGCTTCTGCACAGCAAGAGAAAACACCAACAGTGTGAAGAGACAACACACAATGTGGGAAAAAATTTTCACCTGGTGTTTCCCAGACAAAGGTCTACTATCTAGCATCTATAAAGAACTTTAAAAAATCAGACCTCCCAAATTTAAAGACCCAATCCAAAAGTGGGCATCTGAAAAGAACAGACATTTCTTAGACAAAGAGGTAGAAATAGCAAAAAAAAATATGAAAAAATGTTCAACATCACTGGTCATTCAAAAGATGCAGATGAAAACAACGCTGAGATTCTACCTCACCCCAGAAAGAATGGCTGCTATCATGAAATCAACCAATAACAAATGCTGGCAGGGCTGTGGGGAAAGAGGAACCCTGCTCCACTGCTGGTGGGAGTGTAGCCTGGTGCCACCACTGTGGAAATCAGTATGGAGATACCTCAAAGAACTAGGACTGGAAGTCCCATTTGACCCAGCTATTCCACTGCTGGAGATCTTCCCCAAAGAATTAAAAGAATCATACCACAGTGATATATGTGCACCCATGTTCATAGCAGCACAATTTGTAATAGCTAAAACTTAGAAACAGCCCAAATGCCCATCAACTAGAGACTGGATCAAGAAAACGTGGTTTTTTAATAAAATTTTACTACTCAGTCATAAAAAATGATAAATTAGAGACATTTATAGCTAAGTGGATGCACATTGAGGCAATACTCTTAAGGGAAATAAATAGGACACACATGTATAAATACCGAATAGTTTCTCTGATGTGATAAACTGAAAGTGTAAATAAGGACTAAAAGGTATAATAGATAATGTGAAATAGGAAGAAAAGGGGCAAAGGGGAAGTGGAAGTGGGAGGGGTAGGGCAAAGGAAAGAAGGGAATGGAATTAATATGAGAAAATGAAAAAATGGAAACAAAGTCTTTGTAAATAGGGAGGGATGGAGGGGTTGAAGGGAGGGCAGGGGAAGGGGGAAAAAAATAAGAACCAAGAAAGATTATGTAAAGGTGCAAATTTCCAAAGATGAATGTCATTATACTGTATACTAAAATGTTCCAATAAAATTAATTTTTAAAAAAGCAACATAGGAAACAGTGTGTACCATGTGTCACATTTTGAAGGAAGGATTCTAAATACTCACATATACACATATATGCACACACACACACACACACACACACACACATAGACTACCTCTGAAAAATACTCAAGAAATTGGTAATATTGACTGTCTCCAAAGAAGAAAATTGGAAAGGTATGGAACAGATGTCAGAGGCAAATTTTTCATTTTTAACCTTTTAGTTATCTTATGTTTTTTGGGTTTTGTTTTTGTTTTTGTTTTTTGTACCAGGGATCAAACCCAGGACCTCACGCTTGCAAGGCAGGTGGGAGAACCACTGAGCTAAATCCCCGGCCCTAGTTAATCTTGTTTTGAATCATTTTAAAATATTGTATCTTAAGAAAAATATCATTAAGTTAAATTATAAATCAATCAAACTGGGTGCACACCTGTAATCCCTGCACTCTTGGAGACAGAAGTAGGAAGACTACATGTTTGAGCCCAGCCTGGGCAAATTAGTGAGACTCTGTCTCAAATAAAAATTGAAAAAAGAGCTAGGGAGTGTAGCTCAATGCAAAGGCCCTGGATTCACACTAAGGTTTAATAACCCGTAGAAGAAATATACTATGGGGATTGCAGTATTTTATACACTATTTCATATAAAGCAAGAACTAAAAGTATGTTAGATTATACAGAAAAAAGTTTTACTTCTCAGGTGTGATAAACAAAATCTCTTCTTTCAAACTGCCAGACTAGATAAGTGAATGAGTGGTGGCAAATTACAATCAACAGCATTTCAGTTTAGTGTACGAAAAGGGGCAATAGTGGGATCCAGGTGGAGAGCTTCAAACCAGCAAGAACAAGGAGAGAAGGGATCCCTTACTGCTCATCAATGAATAAACAAAAAATTACTGTATGGACCTACTAAAATGTTCTACAAATTTAAAAATAAAGGACACAAAATCCAAGAGTCAGAGAAACAACATGTCTTTTGAAGGAAAAATGATTTTATAAATCAAAATATTTGCAAACCGCATATGTTCAACAAATGCGTACTACTTAGAATATATAAAGACCTTTAAGAACTCAATGGTTAAAAAAATACAGTTGGCAAATGAACAAGACAGAAAGGTATTTCACAGAAGATGGTGCTTAGGTAAAAAAATAAGTACATAAAAGATACTCAGTGTCTTTAGCAAGTAGGGAAATCCAAATTAGAACCAAGATGAAAATCAATATATACATATCATAATGACTAAGATGAAAAATAGTGACAAATGCTGGCAAGGCTATGGAAAAACTGATTCTCTCATATATTACTAGTGGAAGTGTAAAAGGTATGGCCGCTTTGGAAAAATTATTCGGCAGTTTCTTATAATACTAGACAGGATTGCCATATAACTTGACAATTGTATTCCTGAGCATTTATCCCAGAAAAGTGAAAACTTATGTTTAAAAAAAAACCCGTGCATGGATTTTCATAGCAGCATTATTTGTAATAACCCCAAACTGGAAACAAACCACATGTCTTCTAGTGAGCGAATGTTTAAACAAACTGGTATAGAATACTACTCTGCATTAAAAATTAACAGACTATTGATATATGCAATGACTTGAATGAATCTCAGGGGAACTATACTGAGTGGGAAAAACTTCAGAAGATTATACGCTATGATTTCATTTATACAACAGCCTCAAAATGGCAAACTTAAAGAGAAGGAGAGTACATTGGTGGTTTCCAGGGTAGGGGAACAGTGTATGGGAGGACAGGTAGGTATGGCTGCAAGAGGGCAGCACAAGGGATCCTTGCGTCCTCCCCTTGCCTATGGAGGTGGACACACAACCTATAGATGTGATAAAGTTCCACTGAACCAAGCATACACACATGTTGCAAAGGAGATGGGTAAAATGGGAGATCTGAATAGGACAGTGGATTATAACTAGGTCAACACCCCGGGTGTGATATTATCCTATAGTTTTTCAAGGTGATAGCACTCAAGGAAATGAGGTGAAGGCTACACAGGTCATCCCTGTGAGGGACTGAAGATTACAGAAATTCAACACGTGACATGTACAGTCTTGAAAAAGAGAACAAATGGAAAAGAAGCAGCCATTTAGCATATTATAGCAGGGTGGTCAATCATTGCAATATGTCAACTTTACTGGAATAAGAAATGTGATTAGACAAACAATTCTGGGTGTGACTGTGGATAACTGACATGTAGCTCAGCAGACTGAGGGGGAAAGACCTACCCTGGACGTGGGTGGCACTAACCAAAAGGTTCATAGCCTGGATGAAATAGAAAAGGGAGAGAAGAAGGTGATCTCTGCTTTGAAGATCTCCAGTCTTGGGCAGGTGCATCCTTTGCTCCTGTTGCTTTTGGACATCAGCTTCCAGGTATCCAGTTTCTTCAGTCTTTCAGTGCAGAATCACACTGGTGACTGTTGTGCGCTTCCAGGCCTTCTATCTGGAACAGGTGCTACATCTTTGATCCCTCTTGTTCAATGGCTTCTATTTCCTGGGCTGAGCAGGGATTGGAGCCTACAACTCTCCAGATCTCCCCTACTCTGATCCTATAAGCCTACCTAGTCAGTTCCTTTGCATAATTATGTATATACAGAGTCCACCAAAAATGTACACACACTTCAGGAAAAGAAACATAGTATGATGTTTTTTCAACAGATGGCATTACCCTTGTGTGGAACACCCTAGGGTATGTCATATATCACAGAAAGCCACCTGTGCTGTCAGCCCTTACAGAAGAGATAGAAAACGTACATGCACCATCTCAATGGACACTTTGACCAAGGTGACCCATGCAGCAGTTCACCATGCTCATAAATGTCTGGACGCTCATGGCCACCACTTTGAGCACCTCTTCTAATTATAGAGGCCAAAGGTAACTTGTGTTAATCTCATAATGTCTTAATAAATTTAGTATTAAAATATTTATACAAGTTTTTCTTTTCTTGAAGTGTGTATACATTTTTTTGTGGACTCTGTATTTTCTATTGATTCTGTTCCCCTAGAGAACAGTAATATGTGTAGGTAATGTAGGTAGATCGGTAGCTATATCTACAGACTGTCCTACACATTATATAATTTTTCATAAGATATGGATAACGTCTCATTCTTGGGGAAAAAAGAAAACATGGTACATAGAGTCAAATACATATTAAAAAATAGCAAGGCAAAAACCAGTAAACTCATTGGATAGAAGTGGTATACCCAACATGAAACCAAGCACATAATTTATAAAGGAGACATGAGTGGGTTAATCTTCCTTAGAAGAGAAAAATATTTTGAACTTCTAAAATAATAATTTACACACAAATGTTTGATTTTTTCCATTTTAATGGAAATGACCAGAGGGATGTTGATCAAATAAAAGTAGAAGAGAACCTGAACCATTCCTAGATGTTAAAGAAACCATTCAAATTCCTTAAGCTTGGAAGAATTTATGCTAGATACCTACAGAATAAGACCAAATTAAAGAAAGATAACATGAACATAAATTTGCAACTTACTGCCCAAGAATGGCTTCCAGGCAATAGGTACAGGACATTTTGACCCCACAAATATCCCTTAACTTGTAGCAGTCATGACTGGATGTAAGGGCAGACAGGTTATACATCCATCAGTCTCTTTTGTCACTGCTTTTCAGTGATATTCAGTGACAGTTATCCCAGGAAATCCAGAAATAGCCAGGCACATCCAGGTCACAGCCAGCACTGACAGTAAAATGGATCCATTCTGATAAAACAACAGAGCTCTTCTCTGATGTTGAAAATAGCAGCTCGATAAAATATGGGAGCAGAGGCTTCTCAGTCTTTAACATAAGCAGCAAAAAATACATAAGGTCGGAGTGCCTTAATAATGTAATAACATTGAATTAATACATATCGTCTACCTTAAAAATACTTCACCTTATTTTTCAATATATTGAACTATGAATCCATATGTTGAAATCCTACCCCACAAGGTGATGCTATATCAAGAGGAAGGGCCTTTGAGAGGTTATCGGGTCATGAGGGTGAGGCCTTGTAATGAGATTAGTGTTCTGGTATGGGAGGCCTGAGGGAGACCCTCACCCCTTCCACCATGTGAAAACACAGTGGGAAGGCATCATCCATAACCCAGGAACAGGCCTTCACCAGGCAATGAATCTGGAGCAGCCTAGATTTTGGCCTTCCCGGCCATCATGACTAGGAAAAATAAACTTCCGATCTTTGTTATCTCCCAAGTCTTTGGTATCTCCCAAGTCTTTGGTAACTTTTTCTGGCAGCTGGAACAAACTAAGACACATCCTAAATCAGAAATGATATAAATCAATGACACAAGAAAAATGAAAATGAATGACAATGTTATAAAGTAAAAATCCCCATTACTTAGAAATTAGAATTAGCACTACTAAATAATACTTCGGTCAGAAAATATCAAAACAAAATAAAGAATATTATATTAGTTACATGATTAAACACAAAAACTGAACACATTTGACAGAATAGAAAGATGTATTGAAAGGATCCTGATGTAATGCAAAGAATTGAAAGAAAAGATGAACAAAGAAACTCAAGAAAGCAGAGCCAGGGTTATTCCAGGACTTTTAGATGAGGAAGCTAATGGTGTCCCATGAACTCATGCTGCTTAACTGGATAGAAGTAGTTTGGTAAGCAGCAGCTCTATAGATGAGAGAATCACAATTTAAAGCCAATAGGTTCAGGTTTAATCTATAATCAGAAGGAAATTAACATTAATTCATATCACTTACAATAAGAGAAAAAGTAAATAAAGTACAAAAGGATATTATCACTATACTATCACCCCAAAGAGCTGTTGTATGAAAAAATGTTAAAAGCAAACACTGACATATTAAAAGAAAATTAGTCAGAAATCCAAGAATCGGTTCTTTGAAGAAAAGCACCCCCAGTATCAAATTACTAAAAGTCCAACAAAGGATTTGTTAAATTAGATTACAGGAGAAAAAAATCAAGAACTGTATGTAATTCTTTGCTAATCATCTTGAAATTCTCAATGCAATGGTCATTTGTGTCAAAAAGTTTAAAGTAATAAAGTTGACACAAGATGAAATAAAAATCTTAACCAATAATAATGGGCAAAACAGAAATAGCTGTCAGGAAATTATCTCCAGAAAGGCTCTAAGCCCAGAATTTTTATGAGCAACTTTTAAATTTAAAAAAATTCTGTCCTGTTCCATAATCTAGAAACTAATAAAATTATTCCAATTTATCTTACAATATTTCATGTCTGTTAAGAACAAAAGCTTAGTACTACTAAAAAGTAAAAAATAGAGATCAATCTTACTTTTGGCCTGACCACCAAATCAAGTCCAGCAGCTTACTGAATCACAGAATATAGCAAAATCAGGAAAGTAAAAATGGTTTCCTGATGACAGAAAATCTATTGATATAATTCATCATCTGTTCAAATCAAAAGAGAATGAGTCACATGATTATCATACAAGATGCCAAAATAGATTTGATGCTTTTCAATATCATTTCTAATTTTTCATAAAAACTTTAGACACAGTCTTCTTAGTAACAAAGCCTAAAAGACTTCCTTAACCAGATAAAGGATATTATGTCAAATTGGCCACTGGTGCATTTTATGGGGAAACGTAGATATTAAAGTCAAATCTAGCCATGAGATCTTGCCATCATCTCAATGTTTTAATATTTTCCTGGCACGCTGAGTCAACAGTCCATCAACAAAAAGAAATATGAGGTACAAATATTGGAAAGCAGAGAAACATTGTTTGCCTCAGAAGTGATGAGGATAATATCCTTAATAGGCTTGAATTTTGGAAACCAAACTCTTCTTATTTTGTTTTTTGCTCTGTTTCTTTGCTCCCTGAGGTAATAAACACATTGCCTTGTAGTTGCTTGAGGGAAGGAGAGGAGAAAAAGGAAAGAAAATTGGGAAGAAGGAAAAGAAAAACTGGAAAGAGCTCAAAAATATCATTTATTTGTAAGTAATACATACACACATACATATACAGTCTGCCAAAAAATGTGTACATACTTCAAGAAAAGAAAAACTTGTACAAATATTTTAATATTAAATTTATTGAAACATCATAAGATTAATACAAGTTACCTTTGGCCTCTACAATTACAAGAGATACTCGAAGTGGTGGCCATTAGCGTCCAGATATTTATTAGTACAACGAGCTGCTGCTTGGGTAACCTTGGTCACTGAGATTGCTGCACATGCATTTTTAATTTCTTCTCTAAGGGCTGGCAGTGGAGTGGGTTTTCTGTGATATACGACGTCCCCTAGGGTCCCCCATAAGAGGAGGGTAACACCATCTATTGAAAAAACATCATACTATTTTTCTTTTCCTGAAGTGTCTATACATTTTTGATGGACTCTTTATTCACATATACAGAAAAAAATCTGTATATATTAAAATATTAACAGAGCTTATTTCTCAATGGCAAAATCACAATTGATTTCATTTCTTTGTGCTTCTCTATAATTTCTAAAGTTGGTACACTGAATATTTATCACTTGTGTAGTAGAAAAATACACATGGTTTTTCAAAAGTTAGAGACAGATAAGGCAAGAAAAGGTGTCCAGATTACACCAAAGAGGGCTGGTGAGGGGATGGGGAGAGAATCCGAAGGAATGGGTCACTGGGTGTACTGACAGAACCAAGGCTTTGGAACCAGAAGATCTGAATTCCATCTCTAGTTGTGTCGCGTGTCACTGGCTGACTCCAGCCTGAGCACTTGATTTTCTGATCTTCAGTTTCCTTTGGGTTCCCCATTCCTCATGTTCCCATGTGGAAGGGCTTCCCTGGGGAAACTGGGCTCTTTCTTTCCTCGTGGGACACAGTAACTGATGGTTCAACCACAGTTTGCCCGGGACAGTTAACTGCTCCTTGTTACATAATTTTCTTTCATCTTTCCCCCTTTCACGCTTGAAAGCTTCCTACTTTAAACAATCAGTCAACATGGTCACTCTAATCATGGAAGCTTTCTGAGTGGGAAAATGACTGTTTTCATACAATTTTTTAAAATGTAGACTTGAGCAATCTTTGGGTGCTAGACTTGAGCAAGCAGGCTGCTAGGGTACAAGGGAAGTCCATTTTCATGGTGGCTGCTGTGTTTCACCGGAACTGCCCGGGCTCAATGTGGTATGGCTACTTCTTAGGCACTGGTGGGCAGAGTGGACCATGGAGAAATTAAAAATGTGGTTGGGCAGGGCTGGTGGCACAGGCTTATAATCCCAGCTCTCTGGGAGTCTGAGGCAGGAGGATTGAAAGTTTGAGCCCAGCCTGGGCAATTTAGCAACTTAGCATGACCCTGTCTTAAAATTAAACAATGAAGAAAAGGCTGAGGATATAGCTCAGTGTGAAGGTTCTGAGTTCAATGCCCAATATTGCAAAAGAAAAATAATGTGGTTGAATTCACACAGCTTGTTAGCCAAGAGTTCACCCTAATTTGGCTCTAAATTTGTTAAATACATAAGCCCTAAGATTTTAGATTTTGGAATCCAAATTGTGGCTCAGCCCACAGATATTTCTCCTTCTCCAAACATTCCTGGGCCTCTGGCTACACTAAATACTGGACGCTGAAAAAGCAATTTTGCTCGGATGACTGCACTGGTGGCTGGGGATTTCTTGTGGTTCTAAATTTTGTGGAATACAAGGCTAATACCATAATAATCTTATGTGTTCTATTAACTCTTTGAACTCTTTTTAAAAAACAAGGTTTCTCAGAGGCCGTGAAAGGGCCACACCCATCCCATGGATGACAGCCCAGGCTGCAGCTGGGGAAGTCACCACACCAGGAGCCTCTGCTTGAAATTGAGCAGAACTGGAAATTGGAAAATGAAATTTTTTGGACACTAATTTCTTTGCATATAAAGTCACAGGAAAAACAAGAACTTGAAATGAACTTTAATTTCTTTGGATTTTTACTTTACATGTTAAGGAAATTTAACTTTGGACTTTAATTCTTTTGGACTTACACTTCCTTGAATTTTCCTAAGAAAAGGATTTACATTTGGACTTCAGTATCTCTGGAATTTCCAAAGAGGAGGGAGTTTATATTCAAATTTGGTCCCTTTGACATTGCCGGAATTATGTTATTGAGAGTTAATATTGTTATCTAACTACATTGTAGAAACTCTGAGGGACATTAGGCAACGTGGCCTGACATTTTGTGAGGGAAAAATAGAATAGGATATGAATTTGTATATCACTGACTTAAATTAATATCCACTTTGGATCCATTCATTCTTCTGAAGATAAATTCTAAACTGTTCACTTTTGAGCCCAGAAGGATTCTCCAAGGGAACTATGGCTATTATTGTGGGGCTGGACTCATAAAGGTGGGAGTGGAAGTGTTATGAGAGAAAGTTCTCTCCAGGAAAAAAGCCATGACTTTGGATGACCACATTCTGGATGGTGAAACCCAGTGGCTGAGGAGAACGAAGAACTGGGATGCTTTAGGAGAAATCACCTCTCCTCTCCACATGTCTCCATGAGCAATGCTCTCCTGGCTGTAACCCATTTGTCCCCATCAGAAACAGGGACTTAGGGCCTTTGGTAGATGCTTCTCTGCCTGGTAGAGCCCATTTATCAAAAGCCTGTGAGCCTGAGGGTTTCCTGTCTTCCCTCTGGCCCTGGATTCTGTCAGTGCTTCAGGCATGGTCCCAAACTTGTATTTGGGGGCTCCCCAGGGCCTATAGAAGCCTTCCTATATGTGCGCATGGAGACTGAGCTAGGGGTGGGGATTAACAGCCTGGTTGTCCCCCTCAGTCACCTGCCTAAGAACCCAACCCATGACAAAGCTGGCACTGACCACTTCAGTTGCCTGGCTCTTGTTCTCTTCTCCCCTAAGCCCTGCTCATGGGCAAGAACAGGGGGCATCATTTGCTTTCAGAGGCCTCAATAAGCCTCATCTTTAAAGGTGGAATAATCAGTCCTTGTCCATTCAGTGTTACATGTAAAGGTGAAATCCAGTGTATAATGGGTGTGAAAATATTTTATAAATTGCCAGTCATTCCAGAATTTGGTCACTTACCATTATGACATTGATTAATTGATTGATTGTTGTGAAGACTGAACCCAGGGCCTTTGTACTGAGCTATATCTCAAGCCCTTTGTCCCCATTTTTTGAAACAGGTTCTCTCTAATCTATGAAGTTGCCCGGGCAGGGCTTGAACCCCTAATTCTGCCTCAGCATCCAGAGTGCTGGCATTATCGCCAGTGTCACTTTTATTAGCATGCTAGGATGATCACCACCTACTGGTCCTTTTCAAAGACCGAGGTCCACTGAAGTGGCCTGATCATGGGATGGCTACCATTTAGTTACTGCTGTGCTGGGCATGCAGGAAAATGTCTTATTCTGAGCATTTGTGGCTTTATGGCCCTCACTGCTTGTCTCCAAATGTTGCGAAGAACATGAAGCCCATGGGAGAACAGTATGGTATATGCTGATAGGAGTCCCTGGGTGTCAGTATTACCCAACCATTTTTTTTTATAAATCCAGAAAAATGGTAACATTTGTTATTGCTATTGCCTTGGGCAAGAGGAGCCGTGGGCAAAGGGCTGCTCCCTCCTCTCTATTCTTCAGGGCTGGGAGGGGGCGTGGGGTTACCCACTTCCTCCCTTCCAAGTTGACATCTTCAGGTGTCAACTTGCCATCAGCTATTCTGTTGCCACCCTGCATAGCCCCAGCTGCCCGGTGAGCCTGTCCCCCAAGCAGAGATAATGAGACAGTGCTACTTAGATAACCTGGTCTGATTAGAGGCTTGGATCTTTGCACCTCAACAGCTGTGTGTTGTCACCAATGAAAATTTTTAACTCGTCTGCCAATTCCCTGGTTGCCCAAATAAGTGGCTGAAAGAGTGGCTGCTGTTTCATCATTTATTAGGATGGAATTTAGGTTCTGATAAACCCTAATGCTGAAAATTAGCTCCGAGGAAACCACTGCCGCAGTTCTTGGTCTCTGGCTGATAGGAAGGAGTAGAATGTATTCAGGTGGGTTTTTTTACCCTGTAGCCAGTTCAGCACACAAATTACTTCAGAGCTATTTTTAAAAATGTAATAGGACCAATACTTCGGAGAGCCAGAGGCAGTGTGAGGAGGATCAGAAACCATCTATTACGGGCTCTACAGTCACACTCCCACAAAGCCTCGAAAGATATTGGAAAAGCTCTTCCTGATCTTCCGGGAGGCTTAGCTGTGTCACTGGAATCCTCTGGGTGCCATGGTGGGAAAGTCATTTTAACCTGTGAAGTTGGGTCGGAACGGGCCTTCTGAGACTGGCAAAGGCATGGGCATCCTTAGCTTTGCAGACTGAGAGTCACCCAGAGTCCCTGTCCACGAGATCGTAGGAGGGTGAACTACCCGCTGAAAACCCTGGCACCTGTGCATTCTTTTTTGTTTCTCTGAGGAAAGGCTTTGCATCCTTGGTGGTGTGTTCAAGTGTCTCACACCCATTTCACACACACATGCATGTGCACTGACAAATTTATATTTCCAGTGCATTCTAGAAGTTCCCTTCTTGTTCCAATATCATGCAACATGACTTTATTTTCATCACTACTCCCTTCTGGGTCCTTCGCACAAAATTCTTGGAAGCTGCGATTCATTTCTTCCCCCTTGGCCTTTTCTTTTTCAGACTAAAATGACCACGGAGGCACCAGAATGCAGAATGTGTTCCTCTGGGAAGGCAAAGGGGAGAAGAGGAGCCCACTGAGCGAAGTTACAAGATGCAGTTCTCAGCCTCTGTGGAGGTTACCACCTAGCAAAAAAGTTCTTCCATTTCTTCCCCCTGGTCAGGAGAGCTTTTCTTGTTTCTGCCCCAAGTTGTTCATTTTGGCTGTGTCCCTCCCGGATATTTCCAAGTTCTCTCAATTCTTTCTTCACTTCCAAGGCCCAGCTTGAATCTAGTACAGGAAAAATAATAATCTTATTTTAAAACATTTTTTACATTAAAAATGTAACATCTTGCTTATATTATTTTAAAATGCAAGTGGGAAATCAGGGGAATTAGAGGCAGGGTTAGGCTCTGGCTCTGTCACAGCCTGGCTGTTAGGCTTTGGCGATGTCCCCAAGTTGTCTGAGCCTCAGTTAAGTCACTTGTAAAGCATAGGACTGAGACAGCCCATCATGGGCTTGGGAGGTGTTTTGGAGACTCGTGTGGAGAGCTCTTTGTACTGATCTCACCCTGCCCAGAGCTCTTTTCCTGAGTTTGATCCTGCTGTTCCTCCCCATGTGTTGGGGATATCCTCCTTATCTCTCTTGGATGTACCTGGTGCTTTCCCCAAGCTTCTTCTTCTTCTTTTTTTTTTTTTTTGGTACTGGGGATCGAACTCGGGACCTTGTGCTTGTGAGGCAGGTGCTAGAACCACTGAGCTAAATCCCCAGGCCTTCTGCTAACCTTCTTTCTTGCTCAAGATTCTCTCTGAGCAAAAGCTCTGGGGCCCAGGCAGAAAAATGTTGTGGAAGCCATATGTTGTAAAACAGCTCTTACTTATCCTGGTAAGAGGGAAACATTCTGTTTCCTTGATCCTACAATTTTACCTCTTGGTTGACTCTGGAAGCTTGTGTTCTCTACCCAGCCACACTGGCGCTATAGCAAGAGGAGAAATGATTTGTATTCCATTCTTTAAATTCCAAGATAAAAATTATTCTGTGATTCACACAAGCAAGGTCTCTGTCAACATGCTTTGTGATCACAGCAGACTGGCCTTCTGGTCTCTTCTTACTTTCTCTCCAACCATGAACATGCTCACTGGTGTCCAGGGGCAGGTCCTTGAGGGCACTTGCACCTGACCTAGAAGAGGACTGGTATATTGCTCAGCTTTCCCTTGTCTGGTACAGAATACCCAACCCCCATAACATATAGGAGGAGAGCTTTATTTTGGCTCATGATTTCAGAGGTTTCAGTCCATGGTTGACTAGCTCCAAGAAAGGAATATCATGGTGGAATGGTGTGTTGGAGCAGAGCTACTCACTTCATGGCACCTGGGAAGCAGAGTGCAGGGGAAGCCGCCAGGGGGAGTTATCCTCTCCAAAGGCCTGCAGTGGCCCCCTGCTCCAATGGGCTCTGCCTCCAAGCAGCATGTTCAGCTCTGAACACCAGCAGGTTGCTCTACTGATGACTGTAGGGCCCCATCATCTAATCACCTCTGCAAGACTCTCTTCATTCAGTCAAGTTGACGATTAAGCTCAGCCACCACAGATGGGATGTCCAGGGTCCTCCAGGCTGGCCCCTTCCCGCCTGTTCTTTGGGAAGCCTCAGGACACCAGGGTGTGGGCATGATGAAAGGAACCAAATGGGCCACATAGGGCCTGGCTGCTTTGAGCCTCAGATATTTTCCTCTTGGATTTATCCTTCTGTATCTCTTTTTGTCTCTTTTTATTTATTTAAAATCACTTTATTATGGTATAATTGACATACAATAAAGTGCACTTGTGTAAAGCATACGCTTGATGAATTTTGACAAATGCAAACATCCATGAAACCAGGCAATATCCAAGAGACTGAGCAGAGTCCACCCTGGAGAGCCCCCCAAACCCATTTATAATCCACCCCTAACCCTGGCAATACTGGCCTGCTTTCTGTCACCACAGATTACTTTGCAGTTTCTGGAATTTTGTAGACATGGAATTATGCAGCCTATAGTTTCATTTTTTTAATGTATTCAGATATAATTTATGTACAATGAAATTCACTTGTTTTAAGTATATGTAGTCATCAGGGTTCTCCAGAGAGAGAGAGAACCAGTGTGTGTGTGTGTGTGTGTGTGTGTGTGTGTGTGTGAAGAGAGAAAGAGAGAGAGAAACTGGTTTAAGGAACTGGCTCACACAATTGTAGGACTGGTAAGGCTGAAATATGTAGGAGGTCTGGCAGGCTGGACACTCACACAGGAGTTGATAACAGTTATGAGACAGAATTTCTTCTTTCCTGGAACCTCAGTTTGCGCTCTTACAACCTTCTACTGATTGGATGAGGTTCACTCACATCACTGAGTGCAGTCCCCTCACTCAAAGCCACCTGATCGTGACATTCAGCACGTCTAACAAATACTTCCAGAGCAACACCCAGATTGGTGTTGGACTAAGTTACTGCAGCATGGCCTGGCCAAGCTGGCACACAAAACCACCACAATGCACATCTCACTAGCATTAGTCTGTTTACTAAATCTGTGCCGCTGTCATCACCCTCACGTTTCGGAAGAGTCCCATTGCCCCAAGGCATTCAACACTTTCTCCCTAGGATTTATCTTTCTAAGTCTCGTTTCTGCCACTGCAGTCATCAAGGCTGACTGTAATCTAATTCTTCAGCTCTTCCAACCTTAACAGATTTTAGCAAAGCTTTTCCTGAGTCATTCAGTGATTATCTGTTACCTATCAATTTATTAGAATAGAAAAACAAATACTCTCTACCAAGGTCGAATTCCTTGGTTCACATTTGAGGACACCTGAGCTCCACTGATAAACGTTGAGCCCTGCTGTGTGTTAAGCTGCATTTATGGGTGTCATCTTGTCTCATTTCTACCCCAATCCTACAGGATAAGGAGGTATTGGCCCACTCTCACAGAGGCCAGGAGTTGACACAGCCAGCCAAGCTAAGATTTGCAAGCAGACATGATTTATTACGGTTTGGATGTGGCTTGAGGATGTCCCCCAGATGTGCTGGAAGCTTGTTTCCCAGTGTGGCAGTGTTAGGAGGAGATCAAACCTTAAGAGGTGGGGTCTAGGGTGAGGGAATTAAGGCATTGGTAGTGTCACCTCCGAAAGCAGTTAATGTAGTTTTTGCAAGACCCTGGTTAGTTTCCACAAGAATTAGTTGTTGTAAAAAGAGCAAAAGAGCAAGCCTGGTTCCTGAATCTCTGGCTCCCTGTCCCACCATGTCATCTCCCACCATTGCAGTGCCATGCCAAGGTAGGACTGCCTGATCTTGCAATTTTAGCCTCTAAAACCATGAGCCAAATAAACCTCTTTTCTCTATAAAGTTCCCAGCCTCAGATACTGGGTGATAGCGACAGAAAACGGATTAATCCATGTTCTAAGTTTTTCCATTGCCCAGCCCCCTGCTTGAGACATCACTTTGTCCTTTCAAGAGCTTGATACAGGATCATATGTACATGAAGGAGCCTTGCTGCAGTGAAGCTAGCTTGGCTGAGTGCAGGGAGCTCGGCTGGGTGTGAGAATCAGAGGCAAGTTCACCTGGCATTTGTACCTGTGCTCGAGGCAGCACAGCACAAAAAGGCATGAGGATTTGTGTGGTTTTCTTTGTTACCATTGTTGGAATCCTTGGTTAGAAAAATCGGTTAGAGCATGTTAAGGAAAGCCTCCTTCCCAGTCTTATTCCCTCTCGTCTTTCTCTTGCCAACACAGCCTTCCAATCAGCAGAATGCAGCCCCGTGCTTTGAGGAGGGACCTGGAGCGTTTTGCCTAAGGCTCCACGTCGCCTTTGCTCCTTCCACGCCTCCTCCAGCTGCTCCCTCTGCCACGCTGATGAATGTCAAGGTGAGGCGCCATGTTCTGCTGTCATTTCCTGGGTGTGGGTGCCATCAATCATGTCTCCTGAGTTCCCACAAAGGAACAGCCCCCTCTTTACTCCTCACGTTAAAAATGTCCTACAGGATGGAATCCTGGTGCTGCTTCCTCTTTCTCTTTGATTTCTCCTTCCTGTGCCTCTGTCCTCTGAGAATTTCCTGAGCAGAACTTTTCTTCAGCACAGTGCCAGGTTCCATGCCAGCATGGATGGCCCTGCTAGGAAACCCTCTGTTCTTTGTTTGAAGACCATATATATCCTGTGTTCTCTCTTCATTTTACCTTTTTCCATTTCCTGATATTTCTACTTTTTTAAAACTTTTTTTCAGTAAGTTTATTGGTACATTCTAGGTATACAATACAGTTATATTCATCATTGGGAACTTGCAAAATGTTTAATTGATAATGTGAAATAGAAAGAAAAGGTCTAAAGGGGCAGGGGAAGTGAGAGGGATAGGAGAAAGGAAAGAAGGGAAAGGAAAATATATTTCTACTTTTTAAAAAATAGCAAAAATAGTCAAATAAGAAGGAAAGAAAGTACCAAATGGTATGCGAATGATCCATGGAAATTCTCACAAGCTTACAAAATAGGGACCAGTAAAATAGAACATAGAAGAGAAAGTTAGCCTGGTGGGATTTGGATAATCACATCCACTATCACTATGCCAACCTTGCTATGCCTGAAGAAAGGGCCAATTTTTTAAGATACTTATGGTACACACGGAGATTTTGGGAGGGGGGTTCCTGAAAAGTTTCCCAGAAGAGCCAGTGGACTTCTGTATAGGCTCATCTCTTGCACATTCAGTGCATTCACAGAAGAGATGGGTTCCAATCCTTTACCCCCAAGTACAGATATAAGGACAGTGGAGATAAGAATTGGTTGCTTTAAGTTCTCAAAGATACTGAAGTGAAGGGTCCAGAGTATTTCTTAGAAGGTGACTTTTGTGGCTTATGCCATAGAAATTTAAATGCCTTGAATTTTTCAGGACAGCTCCAATTTCAGACATACTTATATTTGTAAAGTCACGAATTCTGATTGTTGGCTTCCAATATATGGTCACTTTGGTTACAGGTGAGCCCGAACTATGTGAGGTTATTGTAGTAACTAATTTTTCTTGGATGGTGTTGAACGTGACTGAGTTGTGCCAAACAGTACACCACGTGAGTCACATTACTGAGACAGTGCAGTTACCAGGTGGTTCTGCTGATAATTAGAAACACATTTCTATATTTCATAAGACCAAGGAAAGGAAAACATCACCAGGAAAATGTTACATGTGGGGACAATTATTCAAAGGCCTTTGGCTGGGATTTGTGGATATGAACATAATTCAGAGGCAAAAATGAAATACCAGAATAATACATGGAGATTTCTTTTATTGAAGCAGAATTACAGAATACAGAAATTAATATTCAGCCAAGTGTTCATTATTCAAGGAATGATGACCCAAACTGTAGATCGCCAAGTCTTTCCCTCCCTTTCCTCATTCCCACATTCCAGTGCTTCTCAAATTTGAAAAATATATTTGGAAATTGAGAATTTAGAATTAATTTAATGAGAAGAAAAAATCCTTACCAAGCGAGATTATGTAAAGGGGCAAATTTCCAATGATGAATGTCATTATATTGTATATCTAAAATGCACCAGTAAAATTAATAAAAACAGAAAAAAATCCTTAAAAGGCCTCAATGTTCTTAAAATGTTTATTAAAGCTGTATAAAAGACTGCACAAAACTAAAATTTAAGATTAAATTTTCATATATACTTTTTTTTTTTTTTTGGTACCGGGGATTGAACTCAGGTCCTTGCGCTTGCGCAGCAGGCTGCGAAACCACTGAGCTAAATCCCCAGCCCCTATATACTTCTTTTGATGAAAGTAATTTGCCAAGTAAAAGTAACACCACAAAATCAATATATTCAACATTAACAACGTTAATTATAGCAGCGCTTCGTGTTGGCTTGCTCAAACAATGTGGGAACGTGCAGCTTCCCAGGGTGATCAAAAGAAGAGGGGACCCCAGTATTGCAGCTCAGGGGTATAGAGCCATGTCTCCCGCTCCTCTGTAGTACAGCATATTCCTGGCCCAGGGACTTACAAACCCCTTACAAATCTTGAGGAACTCTGCTTTTATCCATATGCATTTGATTTCCTCCTTATATTTCTGTATCCCAAGATTTAGCAGGGCGAGGAGACAGTGTGAAGCCAAACTGAATCAGATACCCTTCTTGTTGGTTAAAAGCGGTTGCTAAAGGGAATTTAAAGTGATTTGCAGATTTCAGTTAGATAAACATCATCGAGCCTCCTTTCATTGTTTTCTCATTGCCATGGATGGTAGAAATGCTTACCTATTACGGGAGACTTCCACACTGATCTGCAGATGACAGGAACGCATCTATTAGGACAGCCTTACCTTGCAAGTGGATCCACTTGAAGGAGCAGCCAGCTCGTGAATTGCGATGTAAATGGTGCTGTTCCACATTCAGCACAGACACTAACTAATTAATAAACCGCTTTTCAGTACTGCCTGGGAAGAAGGAGTGATGGGTGACTTTCCAAACAAACACATGTTAATTTTTATCCCAGCCTAAAAAGGAGAAGAAACAAAAACATATAGAGCTAAATACTGGCTGTGTCTGCCACTTTGACATTCATTATTTTTATTTAAACCTCACACCATGTTGGCAGGAAAAGAATCTTGGCATGGAGGTCTCCTTGTCTCCATTTTCACACATGGGGAGATTAAAGCTGGTGAAGATAATTTTCTGATATTCATCCAGTTATAATATGAGTTGGAGGTAGATTAGAACTCAAGTCTACTGGCTTGTATTGCTCACACCCACTCCACAGTACGAAGAACTGAAGTTTACCATTTCCACCATATCAGTCATTATTGTTGGTGAAAGCATTATTAATATTTAATGACCATAATATTTCTTATTTATGTATTTATATTTATGTATATTTCTTCCTTATGCATAGTTCTATGCAACTATTATGCTCTTGCTCAGTTTAGAAATGGTAACTATTTGGATTTGATACTAGAAGTCATTTTTGTCTCATCCCTGTCTTAAAAGCAATTTATTTTCCCATTAAGTTTATTGGTCCATTTTAGGTATAAAATACAGTTACATTCATCATTGGGATCTTGTACCATTACATGAGTATCTTGGTTCTTGTTTTTTTCCCCTACCCCTGCCCTCCCTTCACCCTATTTGCAAACACTTTGTTTCCATTTTTTTCCTTTTCTCATATTTTTCCCCTTCTTTCTTTTCCTCTATTCCACCCACTTCCCCTGCTCCTTTAGACCTTTTCTTCCTATTACACAATATCAATTATACATTTTTTAAATTACAATATCAAGATCTAGGAGACATTACCACAGATTTTACAGAATTTAAAAGGATATAGAAAGCATATTACAAAAATCTTTTTTGAAATAAATTTGACAACTTCTAAGAAGTGCCTTGGAAGACAAATTAATGAAACTAACTCTGGAGGAAATATAAAATTTGAATAGCACCTATTAAAGAAAGTATATTCCTAGCTTGAAAACCTACCTATATGACAACAGCAGGCTCATGAACATTTTAACTGATAAATTATATCAAACAATTAAAGCAGAAAAAAGAAGGAACACTTCTCCCCTCATTTTAGGAAATCAACATTGTGCTAATCCTAAAACTGGATAAAGATAATAGAAGAAAAAAGTATGAACATAGATAGAAATTTGTTTAACAAAACAAACTCTTAGAAGTCACATATGGCAGGATGTAGAAAGTAGTTTTTTTTATAGGGATGGCAGTTTTGGTTCAGCATTGGAAGATCCACCCCCAGAAGTCATCATTTTAACAGAGGAAAGGAAAAAGCCATATGATCCTGTCACTAGTCGGAGAAAAAGTATTGGACTAAATTCTACAGCTGTTCATGGTAAAAGCTATCAGGAGCCTAGAAGTAGAACAGAACCTTCTCAACAGATCAAAGACATGTACTCCATACTTCCAGCGAGAATGCCTAATATGAATGGAGAAGATACAATGCTTTAAAAGCAATTTTTTATGGGTTCAAATTCTTGGACATGCAAAAATCTGAAATTGAAAACAATGCTTGCTTTGTCCTCAAAAGTCATAGCCATGATGCACCAGATATTCTAGTCTATGATAAAAACATTCTTATTAGCTTTTAAGGGAAGAAAACATGGACCGCTGTTAGGACACATCCTCTAGTCTTTTTATGACCGTTTACAAAGAACTGGGACCGTGGCTTCTCCTGCATGTACCACTCCCTGCCAAGCACACAGAGGGGCAGAGAACTAGTCCTGGGCTCAGCACCCATCACTTCATCATAGTCGCCACAGGATCAAAGGATTCCCAAGGGCAAACAATGACCCCATTGTTATTCACTCTTCTGTTCACAAACCAACTGGAGTAAATCCGGAGCCCTGACTGCTTCGCTTTTAGCACCTGTTGGATAGGCAGCTGTGGCCGTTGAAAGGAAGCTGCTACTCAACTCCAGGGCAAGAGCAGGTGCTTCTTTAGAGAGGATGGACCAGAAGCTCCGTGTTCCTTTGCTCACTGTATCCTTGTACTGGCAAGCGGGGACGTTGGGATTCAAACTCAAGTCTTGGGATGCCAAAAGCACCTGTTGAAACTATTATTGTTGAATGTGCTGAGCCTTTATCACATGTTAGAATTTTACATGTTCACGCAATTCAGTTTTTATTCAGTGCCTGCTTGTGCCAAGTACAATTCTATATGCTGGGAATGTAGCAGTGAATATAGCACAGCGCTATATTCCCTGTTATGTTTAATCCTCATTGAATTTATGTTTTCTAAGGTACATGTATTTTTGTTGTTTAATCCTAATAACTACATGTGTACCTGTAGTTATTTTGTGTATACTTGTTTGGCATTTGAGAAGACTAAGACTTAATGCAGTAATTTATTCAAGATTACATAGCTAAAGATGGTAGGTCTTGAATTTAAATCCAAATCTCTGAATCCTAGCTATTTCCATTTTATCACACCGTCTTCTGTTCATAAGATTTATTTAAGAAACAAGGGTTTGTTGTTCCAAGTGGAATCGGCCTTAGGGGAGTTACCAAAATTCTGCCAATGGTGTTATGGCTCATATGCCATTGAACAGATTTCTAGGAGTCAGGCAAAGATCCCTGTTTGTGTATTATTCATTATAACAAATTTCAGCAGACAATCACTTTTATTTGTTATTTTAGAAGTTATTTGTATCTTGTTATTTATATTGGACAAAATCCAGTGGAGAAAATGAAGAATCTAGCCATTGAGTTGGACCACAGGGGTACCGGTCCAAGGCAAGCTGTAAGTCCAAAAGGTATGTGATGACAGAACTGTAGGAACTCATAACACTATACAGCTCTCACTTTTCTTCAATTACGGCAGGAAGATACCAGACAAAAATACTATTATAGTAACTTTTCCACCAATTCCCTCCTAGAATCACTCACCAAAAGGGGGGAGTAATGAGAAAGAGAGCTTGGAATTCCATTTTTGATGAGACCCAGAATATGAGTCACTCAAACCCAACTTGCAGAGAAGGGGATGGTGGTGCAGGCAAAGTCAAACCGGAAGTGGGAAGGGCTGGGGATGGGTCAGCAACTGCTAGAGTCAGACTTGACAAATAGCTCGTTCAGGAGAAACTCACTTTAATCAGAGGAATATTACCAAAATATATCAAAATATGATTTATATACATATACTATGAGTGGGGAGGAAAAAGAAAAGGAAAATAAATGAAAGGTGATAAATACCAGAGGAAAATGTAATAGATATGAACGATGGAGACTAGAGATAGAACTAGGGTCTTTGGCAAGAAGGACCAGAATGAAGAAAGACAGAATATACTTCAATGTTAATGAAAGAGAAGTGTCCAGAAATACAAGACTTGAACCTACACATTGAAAAGGAAGGCAGTATCCTGGAGTGGAGTGGAGTGGGGTGGGAATGACACAGAGCATCAGCATTAACAGATATCTTGGTGACATCACTGGGCTGTGAGTATAAAGAAAGACTCCTTGGGTGGGCAGACGAAAATACCAAATCACTGACAAGGAGAGTTATCATGGGATAGTTCCAGTCCACATCTGTCTTCCAAGCTCAGTTGTTTATTGTATGCCCTCTTTCTCTCAAAGCTGGTATGATTCACACAATAAGTTGGAGTTGCCTTTCTTATATGAGGGGGATGAAAACAAGCAGGAAATGGGAAAGATAGGTATGGCTTCAAACACTTCTGTGGCAACATGAACACTAGAAGATGGTGAAACAAACAAAATGAAGCCAAACTCCTCTGAAGTTTTCAAATAAAGTGTAACCCCAGAAACTTTATGCTCAGCCAAATGGACACTCAAGTAGAAATAGAGCAGTCTTTTTTTAAAGATAGGAATAAACCAATGAGTATAATTCTCCTTAGTCTTCTTGAATAAACATGAAAACAATCTTCAACTAACCAAGAAAAGAAAGAGGAAATCATAGCAGATGTGTCCCAGTTTAAAATCATTACCTCTTTTCATACCCCCCAATTTGGTCCCTCCCCTCGCTTTTTTTTTTTTTTTTTTTTGGTACTAGGGATCGATCTCGGGTCCTTGCACTTGCACAGCAGGCAGCGAAACCACTGAGTTAAATCTGTGGCCCCTTGGTCCGCTTTTTATTCCTTGTTTCAGTTCATAATACCACAGAATCCAACTGTCTAGCAAATTGAGAGAAGCTAGTTGCCCCATCGTCCATTCCTACATCTAACAAGTCAATGAATTAAGTTCCTTTTGCCTTCCCATCACCTGTAGTATAGTCCTATGCCGGGAATCCACGCTCCTCACAAGGGAACAAGGTGCTCTGGGACCTAGTCAGCACTTAAGCCGTGAAGTTCTGAATCCCATCTAGCTCCCATTTAGAGTCAGTCTGAACCTCTTGCAGTTGGGTGTCTGCATCACAAGCGCTCTGAGATTCAAGTGTGTGTTTACAAGGTAAATATCTTCCTGAGACCAAGAATGGGTTGTATTCCTTCCCAAAAGGTCCAGATCTGGTTCCGGAGTTCTGAGCGTGAGAGTCCATGTGGGATAAGGTCCAAGGACAGCGGGCTGCTGGCCAGAGGCCTCTTCTTCCTACCCACTCCCACCGCGGGTTTCCTATGTTTGATAAGCAGCTGGTCATGTTACATTATGGGCGCACTTTGCAATCTTTTTGATTAATTGACAAGATAATTCTAATAGATAATTCAAAGTAATTCTCAAGAAGTAACTTCCCACACAGCAAAGGAGAGTGGCCTCAAGGGTCAAAATAGAGCCACACATTCACTCCTTTAACCACTCGAGAGACCCCAGGCCTAGACTCTGGACTCCTCATCTGAGCACATTTGACACTGGTACGGTCCCTGCACTCAGGAGCCTCGTGTTTGAAGTAGAGCAGACACCAACAGGGAAGTAACTGGTGAAGGGGAATTAGTACCAGGACACTAAAGAGTTCAGTTACAGAGGGGAGCCTGTGTCATCCATCCCTGTCAGCAAAGGCCTCCCTGAGAAGACAGCACCTAAACCCAGGCCTCAGGGATGAGAAGGCATCAGCCGTACAAAGATACAGGGAAAGAAAAGCTAATTTTCCTCAAGAAAAGCAAGAGCCCAGCGGCTGTCTCGGTTTCCTGCTTAGAAACAGCATCTCATCTACTTGCATAAAGAGGGCGGTTTATGTGTTAGACTGTATCTGTAACCTCATCAAGAGAAATGAGATACTCTGATTATACTTGTGAGTATTCTGGTGGAAAATTGCATGTAGGATCGAATTCTCCTAAATGTGTTTTGTGAATTTTCCTTCATACGTCTTTGCTCATGTTGTCCTTCCCATCTGTGGCAATCACTTCCAGCCTCTGCTACAAAATATTGAGAATTCTTTAGAGGCTTTGTCCAGCCCAGCCTCCCAGGGAAACTTCACTGACCGCTGCTGTCTCTGTGATGGCTCCAGCCCTTCTGTCTTCCTGAGGGAGCTACCCTCTGTTTCCTTTGTGGCTGGGTCTGTTTCTGTGATTTGAGAATAGGAATCAAGTCTTTGTGCCCATGCCTCTAATTCATCAGTGTTCAGCAAACAGTTTCAAATCATGACAGATTCCCAGGCACCTCAAGATCTCAGGCGACTAACACCCAACAGAGCAAACAGGGTGTCCTGAGTTTTAGGGGTTTTATGGAGGGATTTGGCCAAATGGGCACACAGATAAATACATGCAGAAAACTAAGCAGAAGTCATGCGCCCTCGCTACTCCAGGTATGCTTTCCATGTAGGCCAAAGCTGAAGTAATTTTCCTCAACCAGAGGAAAAATAATACACTGGAAGTTACAAGTAAGTCCCCAAAGTTAAGACTAAATCTCAAACTAAGTTTCTTCTACTTAAAAATAAAAGAGTCATTTTTACAGTACAAAAATTTTATTTTTTGTTAGGATAATTTAAAGTTTAAAACTGAAGTAGACATTATTCATTTTACAAACAAGATATTCTTTCGTAAGTAAGACCATTAAAAACAGTAAACAAAAAGCTGTCTTTACAAAAAGCTCTGTGCATAGCAACTTTATACTGTATATAACTGACAAAGCAAAACAATAAAGTGAAACTGTACAGTTTGAAAATGAGACGACCTTACTGTACAAAAGGTAGAGAAGATAATGGTTTTTAAACCATGCATATTGAAATGTGCAAAGAAAAACTGGGAAGAATTTTGATGCTATAACAAAAAAATGAGATAAATAATGAAGTAAATTGTTCCTTTAAATGAAAAATCGTACACAGCTCCTCTTAGAAAGATAGGATAGAATTTCGTAGCTACCTATAGAAATACTCGTATTCCAAGGGGCATAAAAATAACCTGGGACTGGGATGATTCAACAGCAATGACTAACAAGGACAGAGTAGCTTTGCTTTTAATTTATTAGTACACTAAAAAATAATCCTTACACACATTTGTACAGTTAAATAGATCTGTTGCTGCCAAGGTTCTAGCTGAATGGTCAAAGATGTCTGGTATTTAGATACGCACACTTTTCGGTGTAAAGCTACCAACAAATTCTACAATCATTTTGAAGACAGTACTGCACTCATCTTCATGCAAGAGCAAAATTCACAGATTCTAAAAGCAATGCTACTTTAAAAAAAAAACATTCCCTTATGTTGGACTGGCTCAAATCCAGGTCTAGACATGCTTAATTGTGTTCTGCCTTCACTTTGGGATGGTAATGTTCGTATTCCACACATTCTTCCCCGTCCGTGGAATTGTTCACTGGGGAAATTTTGCTTGCATGCTTCTGTGTACTTTGCTGCTTTAAGCCCTGACTATGAGGGACTGTCCACAGTAGTTAAAAGCATGCCAGATTTCCAAAGCCTTGGATTCTCATATGCATACCAAAAAATGTTGATCGTTTGGGTAATTCCAGGATGAACTGGAGGTGAATAGGACAGCTGGGGTTGAGTTGATGTGGATATGTATGCAGAGAAGGTCATCTGAAACTGGCTCCAATGCACTAAAGATGTTTTTCCATGACAGCTGCTTCAATTTCTAATGTTAGAACCCAACCAAGCCCAAAACTAAGTCTGCTCATCAACCTTATTTCAGTGAGCCAACGAGAACTCTGACTTGGGAAGAAGTGGCATCCTGTTGGCAATCCAAGTGTGTCTTGGTACATCTCCTGGATCCCACAGGCTCTGAGGAGTCAACCACGGTTAGCAGCCACTGCAAAATCCCTCCTAAGAGCTGGTCACAGAACTGCGGGGAGCCCATCAGAGGGTTGGGTACCTATGCTGCTTGGAACATAGACACCCTAATCTCTGAGTCTCCACCTCGCATCTCAATTTCCATGTCTCTGAACATCAGGAGAGGGGCTTAGGGATTTTAATTTTGCTCCTCCACATCCCATCCCACTCTTGCTCAGAAACATCAAGTGGGATATGTATTTTTTGGTTTTTTTTAAGTGAATTTAAGAACATAAAAGGGGAAAACTACAGAGAAGGTAAAGGACTTGGATATTCTAAAATTGATCTTAAGAGTCCAAGGAGCAGAGTTAAATTTTCCAAACTCTGTTTCTGAAGTTCCACTAGGCTTTAGGTCTCTGTGCTGAGCCAGTTACCCAAAAGAGGAGGGAGTGTGTGGTTCTGGCAAGGAAGAATTCCAAAGGAGCTCTTGGTTAGCAAAGCCATGTGACTTTCGCTCTTCCCAAAGGTGAGCCACTTCTTTCCTTGGGATGCTCAAAGCTTGGGACATACTAAAGCACAAGAATTCTCTGCCTTGCTCAGGGGACAATGTTGGAAGCTAATGTGGATTTTTTTAAAAAAAGAAAACTATTCACAAGGAGTGTTAACAGTTATCCTTTCATCAAAAGGGGTATGGAGGCTCCTGAGAAGACAGAGCTGGGAGGCAAATGATGGGTGTGAGGACTTGTGTATGTGCATGGACTTGTGTCTTGTTTTTATGCAGTGTATTGTATTGTAGGAAATCTACATATGTTACATGTTCTTGCTCATGGGTCAATAAAATGATAGAAAAGGGGGATGCATGACAGGGGGTAAGAGTCTAGTAAGTAACTGTAGTAATAATCACACACCTTTAAAACTTGTTACTACATGTTTGCATCATTTTCATTTTACATCAGGAAGAGAAATTCCTCTCTCTTCCAAAAAAAGGTCTTAATTTCTACTTCTACTTACAATAAGTTACACGTTTATTTATTTAAATAATTGTAAAACATTTTTAAATTTTTTCCCATTTTTGTTTGTTTGTTTTTTAAGAGATTAAACTATAAGCAAACACACATACAACATTTCATCATTCAATTCAGGTTTCATTTTAAGAAAGTCTTCCATGCTGGTACCCTGTTTTGTTCAATTTTTTTTTCTGCATAAACTAAATTGGTATCTGAAAGGCTTCATAGAAAATAGAAACTTTCAACTTTTTTTTTCCTACAAAGAAAAACAAATAGTATCCAAAATATTAAGCATGAATTGTTTGCCAATTTTTTTCTTAAATATTTTACAAACATAGGAAGGTGGTTTTCATAATGTTCGTAACAAAGAATCGCATTTCTGCTCTTAGCACTGACCATCAATGACAACTTTTGTCCTTGTCCCTAGGAGGGTCAGTTTCTGTAGCTACCATCAGAGCTACAGGGGAAATGTAAGACCAAGCAAGATGGTGACTCCTTGCATTCCCAAACATTCCATCATGTCCATTTGGAGTACAACTCTTCCCTCAAAGAGCTCAGAGTGCTTTTCCTCATTATTGGTCCATCAGAATAAGTAGTTTTGTGCTATGAGAAAGCAGTTCCTCCTCCTCTTTACATTGGGGGTACAACAAGTCCGGTCATGGCTGCAAGAAAAGAGTAGCACAAGAATGAGATTTGAAAACTTTTTATGTTAAAGATTGTAGTATAGAGAGGGGGAGGGGGATGGAAATGATAGAAACTGATCCACTCCAGGGAGCTGGTGCCCTCAGCTGCTAAGTAAACAAATTTCCTCCAGGATTGGGCTAACAGACAGAAACCTTGAAACCTTAGGGAATCACTGAAAACAACCAAAAACTTGTTCAAGTTGTGCTTGAGAAGCCCAGAGTAATTTTTGTTGTTGTTGTTTTGCATTAATGAGTTGTATAAATGAGATGATAGATGAAAACGTGTACACTAAACTGCAATGTATGTGTGCTATATTTTTCATTATTTGACAAAACAATTTCCAGATGATACCATTCCAGATCACTCAGTTGAACCCAAAAGGCACATTCCAGATGTTGAGCCTGTTGACTTACTAGGCATCATTTATAAGAGACCAGGTTTTGTATCCATCCTGGGTGTCCTTATATCTATTCTAGCCTAAAGCTCATTAGCACTTTTCTCTAGATAGCTCGTCTTCCTTTGGTGCTCAATGCTATGTGGCTATTCAGTGCTGAAAGAGGATCCACTGAGACAGAAAACTGAATTTACTTCCCACGGTGGGAGTCACCCCAGTCCTCCCTCCTCATGCTCTATCTTTCCCCATCTAGGCAAGAAATGTGGATGATCCCTGCTGGGGTAGAACCAAGTACAAGGTTTTCTCTTGATGTAGGAAATAGACTGGAGAAGCAAGATGTGGAAAAAGCCACACAGTAAAACACATTCCTGGTCTTTGCTTTGACACGAGGAGTTCCTAGAATCTTCACATTCTTGGGAAATGGCAGAATAGCTTCTTTGCATCCAAACTTCTAACCATATCTGGAATTGGATTATTTGATCTCTCTTGCCTACAGCACATCTAGGGGGAGTACAAATATAAAAGCATTTTTGCTGAGTTGTGCTTACTAAGCTACAAGAAAAAGACCAAAATTCTCTCCGCTTTCCCTAATCCACCCATCTCTCTCTCTCTTCCCCTCTCTGTCTCTGTTTCCCTCTCCCTCCCTCCCTCCCTCCCTCCCCTCCCTCCCTCCCTCCCTCTCTCTCTCTCTCCCTCTCTCTCTCTCTCTCTCTCTCTCTCTCTCTCTCTCTCTCTCTCTCTCTCTCTCTCGCTCTCTCTCACTCTCTTCCCTCTGCCTCTTTTTTCCATCACGGCTAGTTCTCTCGGGCAAAATTGTCAGCCGTCTGTTTCCCTTCCCATACAGCCTTTATTGAATGTTTGTGAGATCTGGATTAAGGTCTTACACAGCTAGCAAAGCCTTAATTATTTTTGCCTGTATTACTATATATTGAATCGATGTAACTTTTCAATAAAGGCGGTTCAATTCTGGACACTCCCTGATGACTTGGAGATATAGCAACTCTAGTAATTATCCCAGAGTGCAGGAGGGTTTTTTTTTTCCTGGAGGGAGCTGGAAAATGAATCAGACACGCAGTGTATAATATTATCTTGACAATCTATACTCATCAACTGCAAATGCCTGATAAATGAGGCAGAAGGTGGGACAAGAAATGCTGCATGCAAAGCTCCCTGGGAGTAGAATTCTGACTCACATTTGCAACTGTCCCTTGTCTGTTACATTTAAAACTCCTCAGCTCTTCCTTTCCCTGAGTCTCAGAGAATTACCCCAGGAGCACAGGGAAGGCAGAGCTGCTCAAAGACCAAGATGCACTGCATGCTGGAAAACAGCATATTTCCTGCCATCCCAGTCCCACATCCCACACTGGGTGGGACCGAATGTGCTAGACGTTGACCTTGACTCTAATACTTTTTATTAGTATCTGTTTGTGATACATAATAATTACAATCATCTTGGGGGATTGGTACATACACTTACCGCATCTTAATCATTTATACTTCCCATTTACCTCCTCCCTCCCCTCCCACGCCAAATCCCCTTCCCTTTTCACAGTCTACCTTCCTGTTTCCTGTTATCTCTGTTTTATTTTACTCTTTCAATTATTTCTATTTTAGCTTTCCCTATAAGAGAAGCCATGTCAGATTTAACCTTCTGTGACTTGGTAATTTTACTTGGCGTTATGGTCTCAAAATTCACCCATTTTCCTACAGACAACTCAAATTGATCTTTCTTCATGGCTAAGTAGTACTACACTGTGTCTATATAGGACATTTTTTTCTATCCAGTCATCATCCATTGATGGGCACATAGCCCACTTCCAACACTTAGCTATTATGAGTCATGCTGCTTTAATCAGGAGTATGCAGGCATCGCTTGTAGTATGATGTCTTGAACTTTTGGGGGAAACTTGCAGAAACCAGAGCCAACAGACAGAAAGCAAATACAAATTGGAGAAAAAGTAAGCATTTTCACTGGTGGGGGGGGATGCTGAGGTACACTCTGATTGTCTGATTCAGGGGAAAGCAGTAATCTCCCTTTAGTCTGGTTGGCAGGTAGACAGGAGGGAAAGGTGAATGGGGAAGAGAGTCGTTTCATTATTACCCTGTTTGGAGACACCGGGCTGTCAGAGCACAGGCTCTGGAGTCCCAACTTAGGAGTTAAGTGACCAGTCACTTGCCGGGTGGCCCTGGACAAGCTGCTTAACCAAGAATGATGTTGATGGCTGTGACCGAAGCCCATTCTGTGCATGCGTGCAGTGTAGCTCTCAGCGAGGGCTGGCTGCACACACCTTTGTCTATCACTAAGACTGTCACCTCTCAATGGCCCAGAGAGGAGCCCCTCATCCTCATCATCCCGGGACCACCAGGGCCCTCAGCCCACACTGCCATTCTCTCCATCTCTGTGTCTGGAAAGACCGACCTCCCAGCCCATCAGTGTGATTCCAGAATTTGTTCACTCAGTGCTTATAGATAGTGCAGCCAGTGTCAGCTTGATTTTCCTCCTCTGTGCCTCTGCAGAGACCTCATCATTCTAGATATGGAGATTCTAGTCACCCGATCCCCAACACGGGGACAAGGATGAGGCAAGTCCAGCCTCCTCCCGCTGGGTGGCACGGAAAACCCCTTGCTGTGCTCTGCTCATACAATCAGCTCACAGTAGCGCTGAAGTAGCTGTCAGGCTTCCTATAAGGAACCAGGAAACCGAGGCTGTGAGATGACATTCACCCACAGCCCAGGCAGAGCTGAGCTAACTCCAGCACGTGTCCGCGAGTCCAGTGCCTGTCACATCCTCAACACCCTAATGTGCTCCTCAGATCTCGCCTTGACTTCGAGGCACATCGCTTTGTGTGTTCATAGTTCTTCGAAATGTTTTTAAGGCTGCAACCTTAAATTGACAGAAACTTCTTTCTCCTCCCCTCTTCCCCTTCTCCTTTTTCTTTTTAAGGTTCAAGTCATCAGGGAAGTTTAGAGGAATCGTAGGTTCCAAAAGAGGTTTGCCACTTAGCAGATTCTATAGAAATGAAGCCAGAGCTTACAGCCGGCGCCTGTGTGTAGCTAAGCCACTGCCCCTCCCGATACAGCCAAGAATGTGCCGCACAGCCACTGTCCCAGCCCCAGCACTCTGGCAGGTGGTAACAGAAAATATGTGTGGCTGAGGACCTGGGAGAGGGTCCTCTGGTGTTTCTGTTGCAGCTGTCCCCGCAGGAACCTCTCTGGGACCAGGCAAGGCTCCTTCAGTGGCACCACAGGGAGCTTAGGCATAGAAGCAAGAGGCAGGGTGGTGGCAGAAGGCTGCTGATGCCTATGAAAACTCTGTCCTGGCCTTGAGAGCTGGCAGCCTCCACCAATGACTCCCCCTGATCAGAACAGACCCCGAGGAGAAGATCTGAGACAAGCAACTCCAAGCCCCGAATTCAGGGCACATGTGAGAAAGGGTAGGCATCAGAAGGGTAGCACCCTTCTCTTCCTCCTGTGCCAACGTGAGGAGAGCTGTGCTCACCCTCTCGCTCTGCATTCCCCTCACTCTAACATCTACGAATGAAGCCAGCGAGCTTAGAAAAGCATTGTATGTAAGGGGGAGATACAGTGAATATGTAGCACTCAGGTTCATTTCTCCCTCTGGAGCTGCAGCCATCAGGGAGTAAGCTCTTGCCCACCCCCTAGCGATGGCATGGAAACCACAGGTCCTCCATGAGAGGCTGGCAGGTGGAGACACTTAGCTACAGGCTGCACTCTTTATGGCTTAGACATCTGGATGAAAACCAAAATCAAAAGTCCCATCAATCATACAGATGTTTCCAACTACCCACATGTTGGGTGGCATGGAGTCCCAGCTGCTTTGTCTACTTAGAATTGAAAGCCCTTTTGATGGCTCTCTGGAACGCTGGGTTTTCACCTGGGTTTTGACAATTTCTCAGTCAAGTCACCTGACTTGGAGAAGGTGCCATCCTCTCTAGTGGCAGGATGAGACAGGAGCCTAATGTACCTCGCTGGTCTGTTCTCACCCCCAGATGGAGAAGGCTCACTCACGGGTGTCCCTAAAGGAACCCAGAGGCTGTTGTCAATCACCAGGGCAGTATGACCCATCCAGGGCTCACCACCCCCAGGCGAGCTCTGCTGACCTCAGAGGCTATGGCCCATAAGAAGTTAGCTGCACTCGCTCCTTTTGGTTTTATCCAACACAGCCTGTCATGAATGTTCTCACGTCAAGATACGAGGAACAGCCTGCACTAGCATGGGTCACTCGTGAGCCATCGTGCTCAGCAGGTTCCAATTTGCTCTCTTGCCATCAGCTGCCTCCCATTGACGATGGGATGATTAGATTCTCATGTTCTCATCACATTTGTGTTACATTACGTCATATCATATTTTAGGACGCTGCTCCAAAGTGGGTTTGACGGGTGATACTAATTTTTGTTCTTAGAAGCAGTGTGTCTCTTCCTCTTCCTTTCCTACCTCACCCCTGATCAGGCACCTGCTATCAATTTGGCTAGCATGTGATAGAATTCTCAGAACGTGCTGGTTGTTCCTGGTGGCTCCTTCCATGTGTGCCACAGGCAGGTGTATGCCCTGCAGATAGCAAGGCAGCCAGATAAGAAGTAATTACCATGTGGCATAAGATGGGGAGACCAGGCACATTCCAGGGATAGTGGCAAAGACTGGAGAGGCACTGCTGAGTGCACGTGTGGCTCTGCCACATTTAATGCTGGGATCTGTGGTTGCTGACATCTTCCTTTTCCCCACCTTGCTGTTAGATAGAGTAAGACCCCAGTTGCGCATCCATTCGTGACCCATGGAGGAAGTGCCAAAGCATCTCTTTGTGGGTGTGTGGCTACATCTATGGGGTCATGCTGTGCTCTGCAGGCCCCAAAGCACCAGTCCCATGCTACCCCCAAAGTGGTACTGTCGCTTACCTCTGAATCCATTTCCATTGCCACTGGAGCAGGCGGGCGACGGGGAGCCTTGGGGCCTGATGACAGGGGCAAAGGCACTCTTCTGTTTGACAGCAGGAAAAACTGAAGAGGAGAATGGGAGGATGGAGGACGTGCTGGAAGATCCAACGGTGGGACTCGATGACATGACTGGAAAGTAAATGCACAACTCTCTTTAGAAGGAGGACTCATCTAGAAATTCAGATCCTTCTTCAATACGCTTTTATTGAGAAATTATTCATTTCAAAGCATTGTTCCAGATTCCAGGGACTTTTAAAAAGTAGAATGTGATAACAATCTCCCTGTGTCCAGGGGGAGGAACAGACACACATAAGAAGGGATGTGGTAGTGATCTCATCATGGGGACACAAGCAATGCCAAGGAGCCAAAGTCGGCAGAGCGCTCTTCAGGGAAGGCCAGGGAAGGCACCAGCAGGAGCAGCTCTGTCAGGGCTGCAGGCACAAGCAGAAGCATGGCGAGGAAAGACAAAGCCCAATGCACCTGAAAAATCACCCTGTCTACATCCACCCAGCCTTGGAACCCTCTCCTGCACTCCACCAAGAGGGCCTGTCTGGGAGCCCCAGCAACTTCCAGGCCCTAGGGCTAACATCTTCTTGGAGAGAGCATCTCCCTGGGCCATTCCTCATTAAAAGTAAAAGTTTATTAACATTTAGCAGATCGTCCCGCACCCCACCCCCCCGGCCCAGACTTCCAGGGCTCCTGGGAAATAAAGCTGCAAGGCAGCCTCCCCTGACATCATGTTTAGAAAAAAACACCAATATTAACAATATTAACATTAAAATGACTTAAGGGAAACCAGAAGCTAAGGGTTGTAATTTCCAAGAAAAATAAAGGCAATTTACACAAGGAAGTGTCTGACCTCGGAACATCAGATGCCACACCAAGTTGCATCACGCAAAAGATGATTTTTTGCGTTATGCTCCACTTGCTCAGAAAAGGAGTAAATTTCACAAGGGATTAAGAAAAGAAACGGTGCGCATGGTGGCGCCTGCCTGTAATCCTAGCACTCTGGGAGGCTGAGGCAGGAGGACTGCAAATTCAAGCCCAGCCTGGGCAACTTTGTGACTTGGTGAGACCCTGTCTAAAATAAAAAGTGAAAAATAGGGATGGAGGGATGATGAGTACAAGGTGAACTGAAGGCGAAATGTTTTGATATCTTATGGTAAACATATACAAAATTAGTTCCCTCGACTGCATAGATAAAGCACTCACAGAGGTCACCTCCAGTACAATGCCTCTGAGAGCAGCAGAACTACAAACCAAAGACATTAAAAGAAACTCTCTCGAAAAACTACTTATCCTTAGGTAGTCCTGACTTTAAAACTCTAGAGAAAGAAATAACTGAGTACATCTCTCTCTTCAAATGATATTAATAAAAGGAAAAAAGTTAGCAAGGAGTCCAGGAGAACCGTATGTAATACTTGAAGGAGTGCATGCATAAGAAATTGGGCCAATTCACTCTACCAAGGAAGGATGCAGGATTAAGCATTAAGAGTGGGTCTTATTAATGATTCTGAACAAACTCTCCTCTTCTGGCCTTAGTTTCAGCCTCAAGGAAACCAAAAAACAAAAACCAACTGTCGCCTTTCTATAAGGAACAGAATGAGAGGCAGAAGAAGCTGAGTCTCAGGAGGCCTGGATCTGACTGCCGACCCAGCTCTGCTCTGTTCCACGATTCCAAGGCACCAACAGCAGGCCCTGTTCTCCTCCACTGTGATGAGATGGTCCTCTCAGCGCGAGCAGGGCGTTCGCACACATGCTCCATCCCACTTATGTACCCCATCGATCTCACTTTTACAAATACTTTCTTCCTAATAATGGATCCCAATAAAGTGAGGCTCAAATTTGTTTCTTAGAAGAGGAGCTGTCTCAGGCTTTACAAAGTGACGTGAAAGAATTGCTGCAGAGGTGAATAAACACGGGCCCTTTAAAATATTTAACAAAACCTTGATAAAAATGCCAAACGATACCCAAATTAATTTAAAAATTAATATAGCTATGCCACAAACCCTAAAGGGAATTTTAATTCATGGAGTTTAGCGAACACAATTTCTGTGTTTATATGTTTCAGTAACAAAAGTGTAAGAGCCAGAGAGTTTTGGTAAAATTTTCTTTTAAATGGGAAGGGGGACTTATCTGAGATATTGAAAGTTATGATAAATCTACAACAATATTAGTTGTATGCTAACACAGAAATAGGTAAACAGGGCCGGGGATTTAGCTCAGTGGCTCCACCACCTGCCTCGCAAGTGCAAGGACCCGAGTTCGATCCCTGGTACCAAAAAAAAAAAAAAAAAAAAGAAATAGGTAAACAAACCCTTGGAGCAAAACAGAGTCCAAAAACAGATCTGGGTATATATGACAATTGATAGCTAATAAGGGTGACATTTCATATTACATTAGTGGGGAAAAATTCATAGAAACAATACAGAAGCAATTTGGAGACTAGAATTTATCATATATCCTCGTGTTCAACACCAAAGTAAATCTAAACAGATTAAGCAGTATCTGTAAAAACAAAATCATAAAAGTGCTAGCAGAGAAATTAGGGAGGTTATACAATTTGCATAATTCTTTCAGCCCCAAAGCCTGAAACTGAAATTCACAAGATGGATTTGACACATACTGAAAAACTTCTGCAACAGACACATAGGCATACACACACATGTGCACGCACACACACGCAAATGACAAGTTTAAAAATCTGTAATACTTATTTAGATATGTTCACGTCCTCGATAGCTAGCATGATTTTGTAAGTTAATTAGAAAAGAAAATCACCTCAATAGGAAAATGGGAAAAAGACACAAAAAGGAAATCACAAGAGGAGAAATGAGATGACTAAAAGACCCGTAGAGAAGCACTCAAACTGATTAGTAACAAAGTGCTAATTAAAATGGTTACAAGATGTTACTTTCCACTTACTAAATGACTAAAGATTAAGAAAAAATTCACAGGACAGGGAAACATATATTCCCTCTCTTCTGAGGAGAGAATCAAAATTCCAGAAGGGACTTTGACAATAGTTGGTAAAGTATTTTCAAATGTGCAGATCCTTTGACTCACTAATTTAATCTCTAGAAATTAATCCCAAGGAGATAATCATGAATATGCCAAAATAGAAAAAAAAATAGATCCAAGGGTGTTTTGATAAAAATGAAAAATTGAGAAATAATTTAAGTGACCCCTCATTGGGGTAAACTATGTTTAACAATACAATAGAATATTATGCAAACATTAAAACTAATGTTGGAAAAGAATTTAATATGGGAATATATTCCTCCTCAGATGGAAAAGGTCAATTACATAATAACAAATACACAAATCAACTTTTGTTTAAAGAAAAAATACATACAACAAAATCTAGAAGGATAGGATGTATATACAAAGTTTTAGCCATGGTGTCTCTGGCTAATGAAATTATGAGTATTCTTAAATTTTATCTTTTTTATTTGGCCATATTTTCAAAGTTTCTTTCTTTTTTTACAATGGACATCTATTACTTTTGATGTAGAAGAACTGGGTAAAAACTATAAAAACTTAAAAACAGAAAAATATCTCTCTGCTAAGAAACAATGAAGTCCTTAACGGAAAGCATAATGGCTTCCCTGAATGATATTAATTTTTCTTTGATTTAAGGCTTTACTGTCTGTAAGCAAAGTTTGTCTATTAACCCCAGTGATACAAAAAAGCAGAGCCTAATATTCTCAAATTTCTATGGAAAGCATGAGGCCTGTGATTAATTTCTGAAAGCAAGCATAATTTTCAATATCTGTTCTCCATTCTTGGGACCCAGGTCTGCACCACTGGAGGGTTTTATGGAACCTGATTTCATATCTGTGACGCTGGCAATTCAGCCACCTTCTGTCCTTCCCTCTTTTCATTGATTCGACGGCAGAATCTCATTAGTTGTGCATCCAAACTAACCCTGCCATTTTCAAACTATATCCATGACTACAAAGATGTACTTTAAAAGTTAACTATGGTTATCTCTGCATAGAAATACTGTGTCATTTTCTTTTTCTCCTTTCACCTATACGTGATTTTCAAGATGTCTGTAAAGAGAACGTTACTATCATGTAATTTTGGGGGGGGGCGGTGTAGGAGAATGCATCAAAATGTTGTAAAATGTTTTTTTTTCTCACTGTGGGAGTATACTTTCTTTTAAAAACTATTTCCATATGTTCTACATTTTCTATAATGATCATTTAATATTTTACAATAGAAAATATTTTAATATTTATTTCTGAAAATATAAAAATATTGAAGCCCAGGGCCTGGTCGAAGATTCTGTAAGTGAAGGAGGAATCTCAGAGGACAGGTTGGCTTTCTGCCTGTGTGGATCCCACCCTACCCTGTGGGTTGGCTTCATGGTTATTCTGCTTTAGAAGAAGTGGTCCCCATGGGTGTTGCAGGCTTGTTGAGTGAACCATCTTTGGGGAGAGCAGAGCACATCATTTTAGGAAAGCTGATCACACATACTTCTAAGTGAGAATTTCTCTGGACATCTATCTCTCTATGGATAGAGGCCAAAGGAAAGGCAAGCATGTCTGGCCCAGAAATCTATGTGGACGTGGGGAGTTCAGGAAAAACCACTTTTCTTCTTCCGAGGATTGACTGGCTTGCACAGCCCCAGCTGGAACTCACGGGGTACACATCCTCCTTTGCACCGAGCCATTGCATTTGCTGGCGCTCAGGGGTCTGTCAGCATTTCATTATAACCCCCAATTGTCAGGGGCTTAGAATCCAGCCATAAAAACTTGCACTGAGCTGGAACTTGGCACACACAGCTACCACCAGGAAGTGAAGTTTGTGTGTAAAATTGGAAAAACGTCTGTTTGGCCATTTTTTGAAGTAGTGTGGGAGCAAAAGCAGGAAAGATGCAGGTTTTTGATGGTCTGCATTGGCTGTAATGCAAGTCAGACTTGACCGAGAGGTTTGGCCCTACTTCTGTTTTAATGTCTCTGGCAAGTGCTTGCTCCGTGGTATGGTCTAGCCACAGCAGACTTGTTTAAACAATGAAACACAAAATCATAGGATTGTTTGCAGACACAAGCAACTGAATTGACAAAATGTTTTCCCCTGGGCTGTGTGTGTGTGTGTGTGTGCGCGCGCGCGCCCGTGCACAAATATTTCCCAGAGAAGTGAAGACTTCATGGGTTAGAAATACAGGGCAGGTGCTATTGTAATGAACTCCATTGGGTATTTGGTATTTCTGCAGTGGGGGAATTTGATTGTAATGAATGCAGTTTGGAATCCCAGGCCAGTCTGCAGCTCCTTCAGATCCTTCCTCTGAAGATGAAGGTGCAAATGATCACACCCAGCATGACAGGAGTGAGGAGGGGTCCTCTGTCTCTCCCACTCCTGATTGGGCAGTAAGCCCTCCACTCTTCCTCTTCTGTGTATATGGTCTGGTTTGAGCAGGTAATTTAAAGACTTTTCTTGTGGCAGTGGGGTTGAGTGACCAGGAAGTCACCTGCTGTAATTGGAAGAATTCCTCCTGATCAGATGAATTATCTAGTAAGAAACACTGGGTGACACTCAACTAACTCTCTCTCTCTCTCTCTCTCTCTCCCCTCTCTCCTCTCTCTCTGACCACATCATACACTGTATTATTAGACTGACCAATTTTTAAATCTACAAAAATTGTCAAATGGAGGGAATTTTAATTGGTTCAGTCTGAAAATACATTATAAACATATTAAATATTTTTATATTATTGAATAATTAAAAGCATGGTTCTGAGTCTGGTGACAGGCACTTTAATCCACCTGTACTATTTGTTGGCTAAGAATCCTGGAGTCTGTCCCTTAACAGCTCCTCATCTCTTAAAAGGGAAATGATCGTGATCATAATTATTATACCGTGTCATGAGGTTACTGCGAGGGTCTAACTGGACTTGAGATGTGAACATGCTCTGTAAGCTAGAAAGTGGAATGCAATGGTTAATCACTCTTGCTGCTGTCATCATGATGATGTGACAGGATTTGCACAATGGCTCTCTTGCCAACATGCCACTTGTGGGATTGCTAAAGAGGTGGCCCCTTTCCACACTGGGCATCTTGTCCACGAGGACGTGTGGGAAAGGCCTCCCCCGGTCTCGGGGATGTCTACTTTCCTCCTCGGCTCCTTAGAAGAGTACGAGGCAGACATGAAGTCTAACAACAGTGTTCCTCTCTTTGCTTCGGCATTCTGTAAACTCAGAACCCAATTAACAGCTCCCTGGCTCCCTTGAATACACTGAATGTTATCTATGCTTGCTCTTGGATTTATAATTTTCCTAAACATATTTTCTTCTTTTCTTCTCCCGGTTTCTTATTAGTTTCTATTTTATATGTTCACACTGCCTATTTGACTACCACGATTCCTCAAAATAGTTTTGGAACAACATAAGGTAAAAACAAGCAAGGAAATCAATTAATAACTCATTTCCTTAGACCACTTTAATTAACCTGGGTCATAGGACAAGCTACAAGACAGAACTCATGTCTCTGTAGTAACAGAATTTCAGTTACACTGAGAGAAACAACCCCCACGGCCCCCTGCTACTCGGTGCTATGTCCTCACCGCATGGTGTAGTGCTGACTGGATGACCTGAACAGATGACCGGGAAGTAACTCATGTGTGTTCCAGGGGAACCAAAGGCCAAAGGCTATGAGATGCAGCCTCCTGGCCATGTCGTTTCCTGGGCCATGGTAGACATGGCTGTGTGCTGTCCTTGACATGCCCTTGTTCCTGGCACAAGAGACCCGCTGTGGGTGAAAAGAGGGCAAGTTGCAGGGCCTTGCGACAGCACCCAGCATTTCAAGAGCACTCTTTTAAATCTCTTGGGCTCTCCTTGCCACCGTGTCCCCTGGCCTGAAGTATTCCCTGCGTAGGTTTGAAAAGGACACACTCCTGGGCTGCTGGGACTATTGTGCAAGTTCCTGACCTCGCTCCCAAAGAGCCTCAAATGGGTTTTCACAACTTCCCAAGGCATTAACTTTGCTGTGAGACCATAGATGAGGAGGTTCTATCTCAATTTATCGCAATGTGACATGCAGTCAACTTGTACCTCTCTGGAGGTACTTCAGGGAGAGGGAAGCCATGCCATAAAGAAAATATAAATTAGTGTGACGTGACCAAATTATGTGAAGCTGTCAAATCTGTGCCAAAATTATTGTCTTGCTACATTCTAGCCCAGTGATTGTGGGTAAATTAGCTAACTGCTGTGCACCCAAACTGCTTTGCCCGCAACACAGAAATATTAACCTCAGAAAGTTCTTATGAAGATTAAATAAAATAATACATCTAAAAGTGCCTAAAGAAAAATGCACATATTCTCTTTCTTTCCTTAGGGTCTTGTGTAGCCTGATGAATCAAAGTCCAGCTGAGGGAAAACAACTAAAGGCAGGAAGGACATTTCATCAGAAAATGGGCTTATCTCCCATAAGTTAGTAAGATTTAGGAATGTAGCTTCTCCACCTTCCAACCCTCCAAAGGCTAAACCACAAAAGCCAGGGACAGAGAGGTCTGGAGAGCCGCGTGGGTGGTGAACGCACTTACTTCCATATGGGGAGCCAGTGGGTGAGCCGTTCAGAAATCCTGGCGATCCAGGAACGCCCAGGTTGGCCATGGGGACATTGCTGTAGCCGTTCATACTGTTGCTGGAGGTACTGTAATTAGACTGCTGCGGTGTGGAGCTGGAGGAGTATCCCCTAGGAGAGATGCTGCTTGTGTTGCGGATATATCCTGGACAAGGAAGGAAAAGCCCAGGTCAATCAAGCAGTGCCCACACGTGGCTAGCACAGGCCCACATTGGCCCAGACCGTAACTCCACCGAGCTGCTCCTGGGCAGCCATGGGAAATGGTAGTTTGGTTTCAGGCTTATTTTTTTAAATTGACAAATAACAGTTGTAGAAATCCATGAAGTAAATACTGTGTGATATTGTGACACATGTATACGATGATCAAATCAGGGGAACTGACGTGTCTGTCACTTGAAACATCTATCACTGCTTAGTACTGGAAATATTTAAAATGCTCTCTTCGAGCTGTTTGGAAATAGACAGTAAATTATTAACTGTGGTCACCCAATATGCTCTGCGCTAGAACTTATTCCATATCTCTAGCTGTATTTTCGTATCTAGTAAGCAAGTCTTCTGCTTTTGCTATCCGCTGTCACTGCCCATCCTACACAATGCCCGTCTCCCCTCTTTCACGCCTGCCCTCAGCACCCCCAGCTGTGGGAGGGCCATCTCTGCTTGTATTTCATGTGACGCTGGAGTCCTCGGAGACATTAATTAGTGTCACTGAGAAAAGCCTCTGCTGGTCAGGTGAAGCAGGGTGGGCAGATGTTATGCCCTGTGGCCATTTCTTGAAGATTCACATATGAAAGGCCTAAGCAAACTGGTTTAACTTAGCTCATCTAAGCTTTCCCAGATTCGACACACTGTAGCATCTTTTGGATGAGGTTGAAGGATGTACCCTAATAACACTTCTGGGGGCATTTGTGTTCTGTAGAACCGTTTTGGCAATGTTAGTTCAAAGTTGCAGCCATGCCATATGTAGGGTGGGGATCATTTTCACTCAGAAAGTACTAATGGATTCATGTCAATGTGCTATGCTTTGACCAAAGGCTCTGACCCAGAGATGAATGCAGGGCATCCTGTCTGTAAGGGGGATGGTAGAAGGGGTGGCGAGTCTTCCCCACGCTTCCAAACCCGACACAAAGAGGCCACTTAGTCTATCAGGAAATGAACCCCTTTGGATAACTGTTTCTTAAACTATTTAGGAAGCAATCCAAATTGATCATCAAATGAGAAAATTCTGACATATGTCCATGGACCCCATATCTAAATATATATATATATAATAATAGGACCCACCTAATCTTTTGTAGGACAAACTTACAGTAGGCAAAAAGAATAAGGAATTCTCTTCCAATAGATGAACAAAAACTAGAGATAAACTATACCACAGTGAAAGACAGTTCTGTTAAAACAGTCCCAACTGTGCATTAGATACAGTTACTCCTTTTTAAAATGATTTATGAAAAATGGTAACAAAGCTTTTGTAAATATGAAGGGAGACAGGGCTTAAAGGGAGGAGAGGGGGTGGGAAAAAAGAACAATAAAGATACATCATGTATAGCTACAAATTCCCTATGATGAATGTGATCATTATATATATCTAAAATGTACCAATAAATGTAATTAATTAAACAAATGATTTTTGATAGATTTATACTAGCCCTTTAATAATAAAGTCAACCTCGGCAAAAAATACACAATATATTTTACTTGTAAAAGTCTAGTTGGCTGTAGAAGTTCATTGCTATATATTTGTGTTTTTTAAATTGTAGCGAATTTTAATTAAAGGTGGGAAAAGAAACAGGCTCTGCAGAGTGATTTGGACCAAGTAAAACTAGGAAAAGAAGTACACCCTATGGCATGAGGGTGAGCCACATGCAAGAGAGAACACAGTTACTCTATATATTTGTATATAAGATAATGCCAAATGAAGCCAATTTGTTCACTCTTTGTTATCAAGAAGAGAGAGCTGGGTATAATATACAACAATGGTGATAGTCAGCCTCTTTATTACTCAACCTGATTATCACTATAGCAGAAGTGTAAATTTTATTCAATTAATACATGTAAACCTAGTTTTCATATGCCTAAACCCTTTTAGATTTATAACAGTCAATCTTATCTTTGAATATTTCCAGTCAATGGGACCTACCTGGTACCCAGAAAGCTAGAATCTGACAACGCACCACCTATGATGTTGAAATAATGGAATCCATGGCGGTGTTGCTTATCTCCACTGGATGGTTTGACTCACACTCTAGCTCCTATTCCAGCAGAACCAACCTCTCAAATGCAGAAGACATGCCTGAGTTCTGACTGAGAAAGGCAGTACCTTGGTTATTTCCTTGTGTTGACTCTGAGATGCTGACCCCGAGCTGGCTGCCATATGAATTGATCCCCATCATGCCGCTGTGAACTGGGGAGCTGGACAGAGCTGGGATCTGGCTGGGGTTCCTGGGCACACTGTAGAGGGCCTCAGCAATGTCTGCAGCTCGCTTCAAAATGATGTCCTACAAAAGGGCAGATGAGGGTGAGCACTGCGCTCACCGTGGAGAGATCAACTCAGCAGAGCACGAGATATCAGGGTCTAACCTGGTTATTGTGTGGCGTGCCATAAAGGGCCTCCACTAGATCTGCAGCTCTTTTTAACAGCATTTCCTGAAAAGAAATGAGAAAGCGGGAGGGATACGGTCAACAGTAAAAGTCAAAATGACAAGAGAAAACTACAGATAAAAATCAAAAGCCCCACACATCCCCTCCAAATGTAAATAATTATCCAATAGGGTCAACATTTGATTTGACAGGTAGAATATAATCATGCACGTAAATCTCTCTACAAATATATATCTACATGAAATTCACTGCCATAAAGTGGCTCTGTAGAAGGTTGCACTACCCCACCAAAAAAAAAGAAGTCAACCAAATTGAGGGTGGAGTTGGTTAAAGTTAGTGTCTTGGAAATTCTAATATAAGCTGCTTTCAGAGCACTATATTGAAAACTCTGGCACACTAATTAACCAAATACTCTTCAAATGATTGAAGGGCCTGAGCTTAGCTGCTTGCCAAGGAATTGTCCAGAGTACTGAAATTATCTTGGCAATGCTTTCTGCAAAATTTTATTCCAATAAAGATGAATTTTTTCAATAATATTTCCCCCTGTTCACTTTAACCGGTGAGAATTAGTAATCACTAATCCCTCTCTGCTCATTTTGTCTTTTCCACCTCCTGTTTTTTACAGCCTTTTAAATTGTTATTAACCTACTTTCCAGATATCATCTAATTTAATGGTGGGGCTGGGGATTTTTCCAGGAGGATAATAAAGGTGTGATGTAGAAGCAACTAGTGCTTGAATTTTACTCACAGTACAGAACAGAGAGCGAGATATTTTATAATTTGTATGTTTAAAGATACAAATGTAAACATGTAACAGTTTCTAATTCGTTGAACTGATGCATTCTTAAAATAAAGACAGCTAACATTATGGGTCAGATTTACAATGTAGTTTTCATAAGCAAGTTCATTTAAAAGTGACACAGGGGCTGGGGTTTAGCTCAGGGGTGCCAAGACTTGCCTCGCAAGCACAAGGTCCTGAGTTCGATCCCCGGTATCAAGAAAAAAAAAAGTGACACAGTTCATAGATGTGTAAATGGATGTATTTTTATCTTTATTACATTCTGTTGTACACCTGGTTATGAGCTGATGGCCCCCTGCAATTATGGGTAAAAAATTATATTTAAATACAAAAGAGTAAAAGTTTACCCTTTTAAGCAACTATCCAAATACTTATTTTCATGAAATGGACAATGTTTTATAAGTTGAATATTCTTGTAGTAAATCTATTTTTAAGCCAAATTTTCAGATTTCATATTTGCTCAGAGGTTAAACATATTTCATAATTAGTAGAAATTTTATATTCTTCTTGTATTTAAAGCATAGCCAATTCAAGGCCTGATTGATGTTAATGAGTGTTAAGCAGCTGCATTGGTCTAATTTTGCTGAATTTTTATAGAAAGATTTTCCTGTCTACATCCAAAGCATATTACCTTTGCTAATCTCTCCGGATCTCCAGGGTGCCTTGGGATAACTTTCTGCAGTCTCTGGAAGCCATAGTCTATGGTGGGTTCATTTAATGCTGAAAGACAAAAATCCTCTCTTTGAGTCTACATTCAGGCCATAAAGCAAAGCTTGTACTGAAGTCTTTACAGGTTAACAGGAAGTTGCTGGTGCTCTGTCTTAAGAGCTGATACCCGAGGGATGCAATCAGCTGGAGAGTTTTGGTACTGACACTGGTTAATTCACACACAAATTTGGGATTTATAATAATTTTATGATTTCCCATTAGAATAACATTTTAAAATTCCAGGATTATTAAAATTATCTTATTATTTCTTCCTTCAGAATACACCCCTACAATTCTCCGCTCATTTTCAAACAGTCCAAATATTATACAATCATAGCCCAATTTCTTATAAAGATAATAAACTACTTTCATAGTATTTCCTCTTTTCTTCTGCCTCTCTTTCCCCAAGCATAACTTTTCATCCATTTATTCTTCTATTGCTTTTGCTTAATCATGCTCAAACATTTATATCCATGCATACATAAACGTACAAGCTAGTTCTCACAAAACCCTTTTTCTTATGCTAAATAATGTTCACAGTTTGCCATTGTATTTAGCAACCTGTACATTTTAAAAAATCTAAGTCTCCCTCATGATACTGCAAGGTCTGTGGGAGTGGAACTCATTTTGTTTTCCCACTGTGTTCACATTGTTTAGGACACAGCTTTGCACACAGTAGGCACTTAGTAATTTTAAAACGAGTGAATGAACACATGATATTCTTCAACATTTCTACTACTCTAAAGAGTTTTGAGAGTTTATTACTTTATTCTTCTTCTTCCTCTCTTCATTTTTTAAAGTCTGTTTAATGTTTATGTTTTATTAAATTAATGCATGCCCAAAGTTAAGTAAAAGATACAAAGAACTAAATAATAATTGCCTGCACTCCTGTTAGGCAGCAATAAACACTGGAAGGTGTATTTTTTCATCTTCCTTTTTGAATATGTATTATATGAACATCTGTTGATATTATTCTGTCAAAACAACACCTTTTATTTTAAAAATCATAAACAATTTTAAATATGTAGTAAAAATAAAAGCACTTATAAATCCACCAATTAAGAGATGACCAGGATTAATATTTTTGCTTATATCTCTCTAGATTTAAACACAGACAACACACATACTATTCACACTGTGACATAACCTACTTTTAACCACTTAACAGTACTGTATATCATAAACTCTTCTCCAGGTTATTAAATATTTTTATAAGATTTTTAAAAATTCCTGCATGTTTTTCCATGACATGGTTTATAATTTGTTTAAATAGCCTCCTACTGTTGGGCACTTAATGTGATCCTAATTTCTCACTATTATAAAAATCAGAGCAATAATCATCTTTGCATATAATTTTAATTATTTCAGTTGGAAAATGCCTAGAATTACTGGACCAAAAATTATGATTTATATTTCAAGGCTTTCACACATAATGTCAAATCATTCCTCAGAAGTATATATGAATTTATTCTCTCTCCAGCAATGCATATAGTCATTTCAACTTACATGCTGTAATCAACAGTGATGTTGACAATCTTTTTCTTATGTTTGCTGATCATTTTCATTTCTCTCTTTATGAACTACTTAATACTGCCTGCACTCTTTTCTACTGGGGATTAGTCTTTTCTTTTTACTTGTAAAAATACTTGATTAAGATTTTTAACACTTGGTCATTATGTAACATTATCATATCCCAATTTGACCATAGGTATTATATATAGAAAGGCCCTCCTAACTTCAAGATCTGTTAAGTACACACATTTGCAGTCATGCACACACACACAAAGATATACAGTTATGAGCCACATAACAATTCAAACAAGCCACATACATAACAAGTCATAGTGTATACCCCAGAACCTAGGAGTGCAGTGAGCCGTACCACCTAGTCTTGTGTGAATACACTCTATGATGTTTGATACAACAAAAAAACACCTAAGACACATTTCCCAGAATCTGGTCCCATTGTTAGGCATTGCGTGAGTTTATGCATACAACACAACATATACACATATCCATGAATTCTTAAATTATTTAACTTCTCCAGATTTCATTTTATCATGGAATGTTAAGCATATATGCTTGTTACAACTTTACATCACGTGTTATGGAGTGGTTTCCAGACATTCAATTCTGTTACATTGACCCATGTCTGTATTCTGGGTGAGAATCACATTCTTGTGGGTGTGACATGCAATATGTGGTGATATAAGTGCCCTTCTGCAAATATACATGCTTTCAAAATTACACTTTTCTCAACCCATCTTATCCATTTATTCTTCCATATGGACCTTAAGGAAATTTCAAAAGTATATTTCAGTTTCATTAAACCTATAACTAGAGAGAAAATAGTTGATCTTACAATATCAACATCTCATCTTCTTTAGGGTACCAGAAAAGAGTATTGTGTTCATTGTGTATTGTGTTTACTGATGTAAAGTTTTTCATTTTGACATGCTTTTTACTTTTTATTGTGAATATGATGTCACTGCATTATACTTTCTAAGAGTTCTCCTAATGTCTAGAAATACTTTTGGGTGTTTTAAAATATATCTGTGCAGGTACTACATATGTGGGAATGGTTTGTGGCCATATATGGTAGAGTCATTAAGAGAATCAGTTTTAGTCAAGTAGGATTTGGGGCTGAATTCCAGCCCCACCACTACCTTCTGTCATTTAAAAATCTCTCTCATGGTTTGTGGTCAAAATTAATGAAAACAACTTATATAATGTCCCCTCACAGTGCTTGACATATAAAAATCTTAACCAAAGACAGCTACCATTATTTTGAAACCAATCCCAGACACACGGCACTGTATTTTTCTATTCCTTCTCTTAGGCTTTTACATTCATAACATCTACATATAATGATCACTTCTGTCCTTTTTATAGATATATTAATCCCATTTAGTTCTTGTATTTCCATTCTTGTGTTGGCTAAAACTTCTCAAACAATACTCCAAAATGAAGATGATGGATAATTCTCACTTGTTTTCCTCTAAACGGGAATGACACCAACATTTCACCTCCCAAGATGGCGTTAGTTATTTGAGATAGATATTATTTATCATACTTCAATTGAACTTTCATCAGGATGTGGTGGAATTCTAGCAAATTACAATCATAGAAATGTTCTCCTTTGACCCACTTAGATTTTATATTGTACGTTTTATAATACAATATTTCACAATTAAACATTAATTCACTGATCTAATTTGTATAATTTTCTTGATATAATTTACTTAGTAAAGTTCTACATTCAGTGTGTTGATTTTTTAAGGATTATTGGCATGAGAATTAAATCAGTCATGTTACTAAGAACAGTGTCCAGTGCATAGAGATCACTGAAAGGTTGGTTGTCATTAATGTTGTTAGGGGATGGCACATCCATGTGAATAACTGGCATTGTACACACTGTTCTGGTCAACTTATCGCTGGCTCTTACTTTATACCAGCTTTGAAAATAAGTGAGAAGCTGTCTGTATTTTAGCCTGTGCTCTAACAAACTTGTACCACATGGATAATAGTTTCTCTTGAATAAGAGTTGGAAAGTAAAGTTGCTATGATCAAGGTCACGAGTAACATTTTAAGTAAACCAAGAACTTTCCCATTCTTATCTCAATATCCCGTTAGCATTTGGTGCCCTCACTGTCTCCCTCTGGAACATTTCCCACCCAGGCTCTCTGAACTCTCGCTGCTCGGCTGTCCACCTCCCTCTGGCCACGGTGTCTCAGCCTACTTTGAGGACTGTTCTTTCTCTGCCTGTATGAATGTTCACACTGCTCCATACTGTTGCCAAGATCCTCTTCCAGCCTGGACTTTCTCCTGAGCAGCTTCATCCCAGCTCCTCGATTCCCACACCAGCTGCACGCTGACCATCAATGTCTCTAGCCAGGCAGCTGGCCAGGGTGTCACCCTCACAGTCCCAGCTGCTGGCTGGACATTTCCACTTGGAGATGCCATGGGTTCCTCCCACTCCGGGCTCCCACCTCATGTGATTCCCAGAGAAAAGCAACATTGCCCAGCTGATCGGCAGGCAGAACCCTTGGGTGCATTCCTTTTTCCCAGTATCACTTGTATTTTTCTAGAAAAAGCAATCATTTCCTCAAGATTTTACGTGTTTTATCACAGATGAAATAAGGATTTGTTTACAATTTCTAACCTTTATCTCTCATTCTACCTCCCTTCTTTGTTGTAATTTCCTAAATAGTCATATTTCTAATCTTGATATCCTTTTGTTCTGAAAAGAAAACTCTAAAGCCTCTGGGTAGTTGAGCAATTAATTGTCGACTGTTTATCCTAGCTAACTGCCCTGGATTTTTAAGAGGTACCCTGTACAAGAACTGCTTTTGGGAATTTGAGTTATTTGTGAATTAATACATACTAGTTTTGCCTGTGTTCTATAGGTAATGCTTGAGTGTTTTCTTTAATAATTTTAATATCACATTATTTAACATATTTTGGCATTTTTACTACTATCAATTTGTCTTTTCACAGTCTCCTACGTTTTTAATACTGCTCTTCCCTAGTAGAAGAAGCGTGAGTGCAGCTTCGCCCCGCCTGCCCACACCACCCTGTGTACCCACAACCACAGGGCACAACATTTCCAGCACATGAATGGCACCAGCCTGATATTGAGCATTAATACCAGATTTCTCTTATTTTTATGTTTCCCTGAAAATACATTCTGGGTTAGGGAGGCAGCCGAAACACCTGCACTCGCATTACCATCTTACCCAGAAACACATGTCAGAATAGCTGTGTGCATAATTGGAATCATTCTGTAAACTTTTTTCTACTTAGCATTAAAATGTCAGCAATTCCAGAAGCCTTTTTCTTCAATAACAGGGTTTTTAGTGTCTGTAATATGCAGTAATGAAAATGGTCATGACCGTGCTTAGACTATACTGAAGGCTTACTATGTCATGGGCAGCCTGCTGAGCCTTTATACATGCCAGCTCTTTTACTCCTCCTTGCAATACAAGGCCATGGCTTCATTCCTAGGTTAACTGCAGTTCTATGTGGTAAAGAAGGGATCTGAACCCCGGCTCCTCTAACCTCCAAGTCTGCTCTTCTTTTTTCTGCTGTAGAACCAGAGATGTTGCACTCATCACTCTCCCTGCCTCCTCCCCAGCTTCCAAAAAGGGCTGCAGGCGCAGAGTGCGAAGTCACCAGGGCGGCCCCACTTCTCACTCCCGGAGAGTGAGAAAAGCCCCATTTGGTATCAACCAGCAACAAGGACCAGCTGCCTGGTGTTGTAGAGCAAATAGACTTAGAGAGGAAATTCTCCAAATCAGTCGTTGCTTTCTCCTTTGAGAATGATGCACTGTTTTCCTATCCAAAGTGCAGATTTTCTTAGGTGAAGAAAATCGGGACACACTCCCAGTCTGCTGCGCACAGATGAAAGGAGTATCCCAGTGGGCAAGTATAGCTGCTCACTCTCCATTCCTGTCCTGCCCCTGCCTTTCATCCAGAGTCCCTCAACCCGGCAGGTGCCCACTGCCTTGCATTACAGCACTGTGGTGCCCACCCACACCCCTGCCAATAACCTCCTCCTTGGTCTTTCTGCTGCCCACAGGAATTCTCAGAAGCAAGGCTCTGATCGTCCACACGGCTGCAAGGCAGATGACAGTTTCTCTTTAGGAGGACTTATTAGACATTCACTGTCATTGTTCTCCCCTATCAGACTGAGAATCACCAGGACACAAAGGTCGAGTCTGTTTATCTTTCCTGCCTTCCCCTCCCAGCTCCCCACCCTCACCTTAGAAAGTGCCGAGTCACTCAGCCACAGTGGGTGAACAATCCATGTTTCAGATAGAAGAAGTAGGTTAGACACCACTATCTTTTTTTATGGTGACTATTTTCAGCAGGTTCCTGCCACCAGACTTCATAGGCATAAATCGTGGGGTGTGTATCCAAATGAGGAAGAGTATGGTGAAATACAATGTTGTTAACTATACGGACAAGGAATAATCTCACACACACACACACACACACACACACACACACAGTCTTATGTTGTCAGTGTAGTACATTTATTTGAAGTAGAAATCATGAAGTCAAAATTACTCAGGATCCACTGACTCAACCCCATGAAAGGAAATGCCTCCAAAACATCAAGGTCAGGTTAGACAAGTCATCTTCCAGTTCCAAACTAGCTTCCCAACTGAACCTTTGTTTTTGAGTCCTATACATTCAACTTCATTTTGACCTTGGATCTCAGCCCCCAGCCTCCCTGGGTGGTGTCCTCAGGCTTTTCAGGCCTGGTGTAAGCTGAGCAAACCTCAGCTAATGAGGTGCCCGAGACCAGCACCAAGACTGTCTCCAAGGGCCAACCAGGTCATTAACTCCCATCATACATGTAAATTTACAACCCTGCCTACCACATGGAGTGCGAGGTACTGTGAAGTTCTGCCAACCCTTTGGCTGACAGGGACACAGAGAAACACTGGCAAGGCAAAAGCAGAATAAATTAAAAATACGCGTCAATCTATATAGGCTCTATTTATCTATGTCTTTATTTAGTAATATAACATTAAGGTAAAAGGTCATATCCCCACTGAAATATAATTTATATTTACCTTTTATTAAATAATTATGGCATGGCATGAAGTTAAATATTACAGAAGCTAATCAAGGGGGTATTCAATAGAGAAAACTCAGACATGAGAATTTCATCTTTGCTATACATAGAATGTCTTAATCCTCCACTGGGAGTCATTCGGGTTTGCTTAAGGAGTTTAATAATACACATTTCAACTGCCACAGAATCTAAATCCCATTTGGATCAGCCTTGAAAAACTTTCATCAATACCTTGAGATTTTATAACATTTCTCCTGAGAGCCTAGATCTTATGTGTCATTTCTCATTTTGATTGTGAGTATAATATATGAGGTTACTTACATATCTTGGACCCCACAAATGGATATAAACTCTAAGCAACGTGTGAAGGGTTTTTGCTCTAAGTAAGTAGTATTTTACTAAAAATATCTGCTGGGAACCTCTCATTTAAAAAACAAAAAGCTGGCTGGTGCTCAATACTAATTTTCCCAAAGGATTGATGAGACATATAAATTCCATATCATTTTTATTTTCTTTCCTTAAAAGGCAGTTCAGGGATCTCTGCTTACCCATCTATTTTTGTTTACTAAACATATAAGACCACAGGCCCTGTGTTGGAGTGCTGACCAACCCTTCACAACAGAACACCAACACTGCAGGAACCACTTTTGCCCTTGATCACCAGGGATGCAAGTCATAAATACAGCAGCATCAATCCCTGGTGGGTTTTCTTTGCAGGGATTTGAGAGGAGAGGAGGAATAAGATGATGGGGTGAAGGGAGATGTGAGTGCTCAGTTGGGCTAGCACTCCAGGCGTGTCACTGAATCACACTACCGGCTTGGGTTTCAGCTTTATCCTAGCTCCACTGTGGAGTCTATAGATGGTCATCAAGAGGCCAACATAAACTTCTGAACTTAGTGTGTGTTTGCCTAAACGTGCATTTATCTGTAGAAAGGGTCTTCATTTGAATCAGAGGTTCACAGAGCATGCAGTCCACTGAAGGAAACAGCCTATGGAGGAGGAGGAGCATACCATCCAAGCTCTAGAGCCCAGCTTCCTTCAAGAATGTGGGGATTAATCAAATGCAATCTTGTACAGGTATTTTGTTCCAAAAAACAAAGCCAAAGGTTGTAGAATCTATGTAATGTGACTTCCAGATTAACACCGGATCAGAAGAGAACACATAGATCAGCAACACCTGGAAGTGGTCTTGGTCAGAGAGCTACTCTCTGTGGACAGCGCAGAAAGGCACAGAAGAACCCAGCCTGGGGAGGACAAACTCCTCGCCTGTGCCCCTTTTAGGACTTCTCCATTCTCCCCAGTGTCCATGTCTTCATAACTCTTTGATCATACGTGGTGAGTCCCACAAAGTCAGCCTTCCTTTGGACTATGCTTTTGGCTTTCCTCTCCCTCCTCCTGCTCCCAATCTGTTCATCCACTCATCTACTGTCTTCCTTATTCCTACTGTGCCCAACAATTGCAGGGTATACAGGTTGAATATCCCTTAACTGAAATGCTTAGGACCACAAATGTTTTAAATTTTGATTTCTCTTTAGATTTTGAAAATTTGCATATTCATAATAACATATCTTAGGGATGAGACTTGAAATTTATTTGTGTCTCATATACACCTAACACGTAACCTGAAGGTAACACGAGCAATCCTTTTAGTGCCCCTGAGTTTGAGGGCAGGTATAGAATTTTCCAATTATAGCATCATGTCAGTGCTCAAAAAGATGTGGATTTTTGGAGCATTTCAGACTTCAGGTTTTTGGGTTAGAGATGCCCAACCTGCATTGAATTAAAGGGTGAGTGCTCCTGAGTTAAAATGTGTTCAGAGCATCTGATGATGCAGCAGGGATTCAGCTCGCCCTCTCTTGGGATCAACCTTAGATTCTGACTTTGACAATGCCACATTTGTTCAGCCCCTTGGCCAGGTGGAGCTTTGGGAGCTTTCTTTGCAAAGACAAATGGCTGGACTAAATGGCCTATAAGACCCTTTGGAAGATGTTGCATTTTATGATTCAAGGATATTAATATTTTCCTGTACCTTGGTTCACTAACTTACTTTGTTCCGCGATTCTGGGGAAGATGGCCAAGGTCGTGTTTGTTACCTGATGCTGAGTTTGTGAACAGAAGCAAAACTTTGCCAAATGTTTCTGTTTGGAAGCCAAATTGTTCAGGTAAAGAAGTGTTCGTGAACTGAGGCATTATGTATTTCTCTACAGCAGTGGCCTTCTCAGAGAAGTAGAAGTGGGTAAGGTTGAAGTCATTAGGCTGTTCAGTCTTGGTGACACTGAAATCTCTCTTCACAACCATTTGTTTCCATGGATGTAGCCAATTTTTAAAAAATGAAACAAATAAAGATCACACGGGAACACATTATTCAGCAGTGGTACCTGCCTTTGTAGACACAAGAACAAGAATATGAGGACAGAACCAAGAGTGCACAAGTGAAAGATTAGATGGAAGCCTTTGATATTTAATTTTAAATGAAATATTAATTTAATATTTAATTACGCTTTGGTTTCAAGAAAAACTGCAGCTGCAAGACAGATTGTTTGAAGAAGGGAATAATATACATGGTTAAGGAGACAACTGTAAAAATTAAAGATAAATTTCAGGGGTAAATCTAAATGCCACAACGGAGCAGTTATGAATAACCGCCTGTTAGCCATAATGTGCTTTTAGACTATTATAGTCAGGAGCGCCAGTCCATTAAGGAGCGGGGCTCTCTAGAGAAGCCACACTTCTTACCATGGGGCTGACGGCAGAGACATCATTCCTCAGACTCAGCTCCAAAAGGAGGCTGTGTTTCACAAGAGGCGGGTACGCACAACTTTGCAAAAGTACATAGTACCAGGAGAGCTGCTTCTCCAACCTGTTTGGACTTTCGACAGGGAACAGATGTACTCGGGCCAGGTTTTGATGTCTGAATTGGGTATTTTTAATGAAAAATCAGTTTCATTTCTGTGATGGGATTTTTCTTCAGCAAGATAATACTATGGGGGTGTGCAAAATGAATGTGTGATTAGCATTTGAAATCCAGACTGTACATCTGTGCAGGGCCTCCTTATGGAGGGGGGCTCTCACGAAGGGCCTTTGTGGGTATGATTTGGGGGTCTGTGGGAAAATCTGGGCCTCCCAGTTCTCCCAACTACTGCCTCTTCCTCTAATGAATTCCTCTCAAATAATGAACAGAGGTATTTAAACAGTAAGTTTGTTTTTTTGCTAAAAAAAAAAAAGTATAGGAGGGGTCAATGTGAACTCTTTAGCCTCCCAGAGAGTTTTAGCCAGGCTGGCTTGGTCTCCTTCTAAATTCAGCTGCCTGCCTTGTGATACCTCTGCATACTCCAGGGCCTGCTACAGCCTTTTGGTCTCTTGTGCTCCCCTTGTTTTCCTTTGACCCTCACCTGCCTGGCCTTGGCCCTTACCTGCAAATCCATGTGTGGAGACTGCCTTGGGTCCCTCTGTTGCCTGCAAAACCCGGATTTCTAACCTCAGCTGAGGTCTCAAGGTACAATGTGGTCAGTCTGAGGAATGCACATTTCATGGAAGAGAAGACACACGAAAAGGCCACCAGGCAGCCACCGGGGAGGAAGCCAGCTACACCCATCATACCTACTATGTCTCCTCTTTCCAAATGCTTGCCATAGTGAATTCTGCTTGGTTTTGTGCCTATACACATAATTACCTTTACATATGTATGTACCTTCATCTTCCCAGTAACATACCAAGGTTGATCAAAATGTATACTGGGGGCCGGGGAGTTAGCTCAGTGGTTCTGGCGCCTGCCTCAAAAGTGCAAGGTCCTGAGTTGGATCCCCGGTACCAAAAAAAAAAAAAATGTATACCAAATGTTTAAAAATGTATTACAGAAAAACACATTGCCAAGATACTCCTCCCAGTTTCAAACATACTTACCCTATCATTCTTGTGACTTTCTGAAGCAGTTCTGGAAGTCATCTTTTGTGTCTTTAAGAGGTGTGATTGAAAAACATCGTGAACCCTGCTGCCGGGGACCACTAAATGGAAAGGCAGGCTTATAAAAACATTATGCTGTGTGCTTACTTCTGGCTCTTGCTCAATGTCAAAATGACCAGGAAAGGTCGATGTTTTTAATCAATTCAGGCCCTTGAGGCAGCTGCAGCAGTGCAACTGAAGACACGCATGAAAAAGGACTTCTAGAACTGCTTCAGAAAGTCACAAGAATGATGGGATGAGTGTGTTCCAAGCCAGGGCAGTATTTTGAGGCGGATTCTTGGCAATGTCTTTTACCGTAACAAATTTAAACATTCAACCATATTTTTATCACAATTCATAAGTATGTCTCTATTTTTTAGGTTAGAAAATGGTACGAAGAGTACTTATGTGAATCTCCCAAAGCTGGAATGAAACCTTGGCCTCTTAACTCAGTCACTGTCTCCCACTGCCCAACTGCAGCCCTCCAGGCAACCTTCACGCCAGAGCCAACGGCACACGAGTTTATCAACAACAGGAAGCTCCCTCGCCTTTGCAACATTAATTATGCATAAATAGGAGAATTTCTATCCTGTAGAAGGAATTCAGGGCACTTACTAGGTTCTAAGTCTAACACATCACTCTGAGAGAGTAAGAAGCATCCCTGTTTGCCATCTAGAAAACTTGGACACAGGCAAGGCATCTGCCGAGAGCTTCTTCATGCTCACTGGCTACTGCCTATTAGCTGTGCTCTTCCTCAAACTAACAGCCAGAGGAACAAGGCCAAGCACATTTGCCAGACCCAACTATCAGAGATGCCCTTGTGTCACGTTTCCTAATAAGCTGTACAGCATCAGGAGGTACAGGTTAGCGTTTAAGGGCAAAGCTTTGGAATGAGACGATTTGGATTGAACCTAGCTTGGTGATCACAGGCAGATGGCTTCATTTGTCTGAACACAATAGGATTATAAAGTTGAGATACCAATAAAAAGGCCATGGAAAAGGATGGTGATTATTAGAACTCATAAGTAGCCTTCCCCCTACATGCTCAATACATAGATGAACAGCTAACACCATTTTTCTTTCCTAGTTCTGTATTATGACAGCACTTAAAGGAATTGTCTTAATCCACAATCAGATGTGTGGCCTGGATTCTGGAAAGAGCTACAGTAATAAAGTTACAGTAAAAAGCTGTGTGCATCCACCCCCGACCCGGTCCTCAACGACCTGCCATTAGCTCATGCACTAGGCTTCGTGCTGGATCCTGTACGTGGTGATGATTTCACAATTTTACATTACAGCAATTCTGCCTCCAAGTGCTCCCTGAACACTTGGTCCACCTGAAGTCAAGACAGCCAAGAAGGACTTGTACACCGACTGCTGCAGTCCCTTTCATACTTAGGGTTACTTTTCCCTTCCTACCCATTCTTGGTGGAGAAGTCAGCAAGGAGAGCAGGAAGTGGGGTGTCCTTCCACCAAACCTCAGCTGGCACAAAACCTTTGGGCTCAAACCAGGCCGAAGCCATTGGGCTCTTCCTGGTGAGCTTCACATGACTCTCAATGCCAAACCAGCAAGCTGCACGGTAGCAAACCTCCATTGGAGGACAACAGGCCTGCGAAGTCACGTGTGTGAAGAAAACGTGTTGTTTTTCAAAGCCCTGATGTTGTTTGTACTTGGCAGCATGGGGAGCTGATTATTGCATTTTGGCTAATTATGCCAGGAACAGCCCATAGACCCAGCCCATTACAAAGACACGGCCTTGCATGCCGGAGCAGAGCAGAGCCATCAACAGCTGGACTGTGGCCCCAGGTGTATGCGCTCAGGTAGTGGCTGAGGAAGGAGAGGTTTGCTGGAGCCTCCCTTCCTGCATCCCGAACTCAGAATCTCCTTCTAGGAAATTCCACCTGAAAGTAACCCTATAATTCTGTGTTCTTGGAGAATCTGCCTGTGTGTGGATTCTCTGAAGCCATCATCTCTGCAACAGCCTCTGAGCAGGACTCAGGTCTCCCAGGTTTATTTAAAATTCAGATCCTCAGACCTTTGTTCCCCAAAAGTGAAGGACTGGGTTCTCATGATCTGCCAAACTGGAGAAACACCTATAGGCAATAGTACAACATGTTCCTGGCCTTTACAGAAGAAAACGAAACTCAGAGAGGCCCGGGGACCTGAAGAAAGGACAAGCAAAGAACAATGATACAGCCAGCCTCGGAAAGCAGCTCTCTGACTACCTCTCTGCCAATCTTCTTAGACCTCTCCTGCCCAGACAGCTCATGCTGTCCCCACCAAAGCTTTCTAAGTTTCAAGGTCTTCTTTCCTTCTGGAATCAGGATGATTTTTCCCACCTCACCATTGCAGCCCAGTATTTCTTCCAGGCCCATAGTGGCTCAGAGCACCACCCCCAAGGAGAAGCTGGATGTGGAGTTGGAGCCGTTGATTCCCCAGGTACTCCAACTGTGTTCCAACCTCAGCACTAGGGAGGCCAAGCCAGCTAGATATCCGAGAGACCTTAGTGTATCTCCTTGTAGGAGAAAAGGTCATAGTTTGGGAGCCAGCTGGAGTTAGGACACGGATCTGGATAGAGCAGGGTCACCTTCAGTCACCTGTGGAAGCCAGATGATGGCCAGTCCAGCCATCTGACTGAAATTATATTAACTTTCACATCGATGCTGCCCATTCAGTAGGGAAGACATAAGGCTGCTAACCCGTTTCCTGTGGAGCCTGGAACCTGCTCTGGATGACATTAGCTCTCTCTCCACATGGCATCCTGAGTTGCATTTGACCCAGTGACCCAGAGTAGTTTTTTGTTGAGAGTGACCAGACTCTTGACCATGCTAGACAGTGCTGGCATTTCTGATTTCTCACCAGTTGTGAAAGAACTAAGTCCCCAGTCCCTGCTCCTTCCACCCTACCGCCTTCCAAGGACTTCTGGAAGGCGGCCCGCTGGAAGGAGCTTCCCTGACCACCCAGCTGTAAAGACCCTCTTTGTGCCTGAAAGATCAAACTCACTAATGTGTACTGTTTCAGTATTTCAATGTGTTTGATGATGATTTTTGAATCATATTTCATTCCTTTAAGTTTTAATTACAATTATGTAATTTTATGAGGAAATAATAGAAGCATATAAGTATCATGAAAAAATACAAATGCCAACATCAAGAAACCACCATTGCTAGCACCATGGTACAAAGGCTTCTACACTTTACTTACATTTTTTTTTTATACTTTACTTACATTTTTAAAAAACTATTCATTTTTCATCAATATAAAAATTGGCTCATACTATGCATGCTGTTTTTAAGCTTTTTAAAAGCTTACATCATGAGTGTCTTTCATGTAAATAAATATCCATCCATGGCATTTGTTTAATGTTTAATAACTGTAAAGATGTTTCATGATTTAATGACTCCCCTAATGGACACTAAGGATGTTTTTAATTTTTCACTTCTATAAATAGTGTGTCACCAAATAGCCTTGGGCAAATTCAATTATTTCCTTCGTGTACATTCCTGAAAGTAGAATCACTGGGTCAGAAACGTGTATCTCTGAGGCCAGTACCGGCAAGGTACTTGGCCTTCTCCAGCCATTTACTATTCTACACTTGTGTGTTAGGAAGTCCTCACTTGCTAATTTTGCAAACCTGAATATTTTCCTTTGTTTAAAACAAAACAAAAAAAACCTCTTTGTCAATTTGATAAAGAAACATTTGTAGTAATCTTGTTGCTTTAATTTGCATTTATTTGATTATTCATGTGGTTGGAAATTTTTTTATGCTTATCACTTAATTGTATTCCTTCCTGAATTAATGCCTGATGTTACTTGCTAGCTTCCTTTTAGGATATTTGTCTTTTTCTCCTTAATTGGTAAGATATCTGACATTCTCTTCTTTATCCACAATGGATAACAATAGTAGGCATAAAATAAATTTTTGCTGAAAAAAATGAATCTCTTCAGAGGTAAGATAACACACCCCACTGAGCAAATATGTTTCCAGCTTGTTCTTTTCCTCTTGGTTTTGTACCTGGCAGTTTGACATGCAAAATTTTTCTTTTTCTGTAATTACATCTTCTGCTTGATGGTCTCTGTCTTAAGTGTCAGGTAGGCAAGGCTCAACATGATAATTATGTGTTAGATCTAGATTCTTTCAAAATGTCTGTATTTTATTAGAAATATTTAATTTAAATATATTTTAGTTTATGATTTGAAATTAGAAACCTAACTTTTTCATCTGACTACTTAATTAGTTGGCCCAACACAAGGGTTTAAACGTGCTCTCTTTTCCACATCGACCAGAGAGAATGCCTCGCCATACTGGTACGTGAGTATTTACACACTCAATGTGTGCAAACACAGGTGATGTTTAAGTTTTTTGCTGCATCACATTTCTGTAGGTTCCTGCAAAGCCTCACATTCTTTCAATTATTGAAATATAAAATAGGCTTTAATGTGCAATAGGGCAAGGGCCTCTCATTTTTCAAAATCAAGGATTCTATTTTAGCCCCTTCCCAGGCGAACTTTGTAAAGCTTCCCTAAACATTTTGTTAGTATTTTGATTGGCATTGCGTTAAATTTATTCATTAATCAGCATCTTTACAATATTGTCTTCCCACTGCATAGCCAGCTGGAAGTATTTTGTCCTTCTGCTGAACTCCCTTAGCACTTTATACCTTCAAAAAAAATCACTTTCTAAACTATACCCACCCAATTTTTCAGCCATGAAACCTGAGCATCGTTCCCTTCCCTCCCCTCCCCAACTTCACCCCAACGCATCAATCATCAAGTCCCATCAATGCTACCTCCTAAATGTCACCCATTTCTGCCTGTCCCCACCACTAGCACCCTACTCCCAGCTGCCATCGTTTCTGGCCTAGGCCACCACACTGGCCTCCAACCTACCCCTCTGCCTCCACACTGGCTTCTAAGCTATTCTTGGCACTGTAGCCAAGATGGTGTTTTAAAAGGCAAATCTGACCATGGCAATACTCCCCTAGTTCCCCAAGGCACTTGGGTAAGAGCTGAGAAAACAGGTCTGGGTGGAGCATGCACCTGCCTCCCTTCCAGCTTGTACACAACTTCTCATTAATTCACCACTTTTGTCTGGGTGATGACCATCAAATGCATTGCATGCTCTTTTCCACCCCAAAGCCTTTGCATGTGCTGTTTCTTCTGTCTGGATTGCTCTTAGTTCTCCCCATTATCTCAGTGTAAGAAGATTCAATCCCCCAGCCTATATTCCCAGGATCCTACATGGCTCCATTTTAGTGCCCATCCCATTTTCAATTCCTTATCCAAATCAGCCACCATGATGATGCATTAAGGATGTAATAAAAGTAATTCTGATGATGGGCACTTTTTGGATGTAACATATGACTCACAACCCACCCACTCTCCATCTCAAATGCTTTCCATGCAGAGGTGTACCAGCTTGTGGGACGAGGTAGTTAAGCTTTCAGCAATGTTGTGAGCAGGTAAATGTGACACAGTCTTTTGAAATCACCATGGCAAGAGTATCTGCATCAAGGAAATCACTAAATGCTACAAACACACTTTTCTTTATAACCCCCTTTTCCCTGGAGAGCTGGTTGTTGAACCGTTACCTGCCCACCCCTGTTTCCATGCACTGTGTGTCAGTTAGTCCCCTCTGTAGCCCTGTGGAATAGGCAGCCCATCTTATAAGAAGGGGGAGAGAACCACTGGGGAAGTGAGCCAAGCTGTGAGTTCAGGCACTCTGAGACTATGAGTATCCACTTTTCCTTCCATCGCTACATCACAACATCTAGGAAGATGGCATGCTACCTGTCTGACATGGCCCCAGCGCGCCTGGTACCTAGCATGATGCTGAGCACAGTGGGCATGTGCAGTACATACATTCTCCATGCAAGAGTCTCAGCATATAGCACAGTCACATCCCAACCTCTGTTTTGTCTGGAAAGCCCTTGCTTTGCTTTCCGATGTCACTGCATTTGTAACTCTTCTATGAAGCCTTCCTCGACTTCCCCAAGTCAGTGTTCTGACAACCCTTTTCACATTTACGTCTCTTATGAGACTCAACCTAATTCTCCTAAACTGGAGGTAGCTCTCTCTTCTCCTAGAAATGTAAGCTGCTAGAGGTATGCTGATACTAGTTTTGTTCTTTGAGCATAATTTTGAGCGCATGCTTGTTCAATATGAATTCAGAGATTTGGATCTAACAGGTCAGAGGTCCAGCCAGTGTGGCTATCTTAAAGTACAGCCAAGAGTGGAACCTCTGCTTCAAAGGAAACTTACACAAACACACGCACACACGCACACACGCACTGGCTCCACAGGCCTACAGTCCCACTGAGAGTCGAAATCATTCTTTATTTCATAGAGTGCTGAGGGTCAGTTGCAACATGCCAGTTATTGTAGTCCCCAGCCCCTCACAGGCCAGACCTGTCACCCATGTCCAGGAGGTGCCTTTGAAGCCCTAGAGTGGCCAGAAGCCCCGTCTGTGAAGGCCTCCCACCCACCTTCCCTGATCACCTCCCGTTGCTCTCCTGCCCACTGACTCTGCTGGTCACCTCGGAGTCCTGCCTCACTGGCACCAGGCTCCTTCCCGCTGCTTGCTCTGAGACCTTGCTGTGCCCTCTGCTGAGGATGCTGCCCTCACATACACAACCAAATCATGGACTCCCCAGGTGCTGCTGTGGCAAACACCAGTGAGCAGTCAGAGAACACAGCCCCAAGGAGTCCCCAGGATGGAGCAGAGGCAGGTGGAGGAACTGGAGAGGAGGTTGGAGAGACAGACAGGGAAGGGGGTAGAATCCCGCGGCCGGCCCCTGCCTGCCTCTCCCTCTCTGCTCCCTGTGGCTTCCTCAGAGAGACCTCCCTGACCATTCTGCCAAGACACCCCCACCCTCCTCCCCTCCCTTCTCACTCCCCGAAAGTGCATCATTCACTCTGCCATCTGCCTCTCCCTCTAGAATGAAGGCTTCATTAAGAGGGGGGACTTGACTTCACTCACTTCTGTATCCCAGAGACTGGAGTTGTGCTACGCCACGTGGCTGTGTCATAAACACTACCTGGAATGGGTCAATGAGGGGGTCCCTGTGGGAGCTCGAGCAGTGGCTTTTTTTACTGTGACTGCAATAGACTCTTCCATACACACACACACACGCACACACACACGCACACATGAAAAATAATAATAATACCTGAAATGCACCTGTCTCAGGAAAGCAAATGCAAAGGAAAACTTTTAGATAAATGTACCTAAACATTGTCCCTCCCACCTATTTCTAGCCACTCTCTACCCAGATATGTACGCTTTAACACGAGAAGGGGGCTGAATTCAAATAAGAATACACTATGTACAACAAAATTGTACTAAAAATGTGACTATGCCTGATATATTTTCTTGGTTACCTATTTCTTCCTCTACATCCCTTATTTTCCCTATCCAAGGACAATATCCTACTGGATCTCCATCCATCCATTGTTTCTGTAATCCATTCTGTCTTTCTATCAACAGGACTTGCTTTTGTAGGCTGATACCTTCATATTACTCTTCCATGCACAGGAATTCTTGGTGCCTTCCTTATTTCCTGCAAAGAAAGTCCAACTGCCCTTACAAGGTTTCTGTTGGCTTCAATTTTTAAAAAGTGGGGAGCACCAGGTCCCGAGTTTGATCCCCGGTACCAAAAATAAATAAATAAATAAATAAATGAGTAAGTGGGGATTAAAGTACACATTAACGTAAAAAATTACCATCTTGACCATCTTGAGTGTCTAATGCAGCAGTGTTGAGTATATTCACATTGTCACACAATTAAAACTAGAAGTATATCCGATAAAGAATAGGTAGCTGTTCCCCCACCACCCCATATCCACCATTCACCTTTCTTCCCCTGTGGATTTGACTCTTCCAGGTATCAGACAAGGCTTCTGAGCTATTGAGTGGTTTCCTTCCCTCTTTTCCTCCCTACCTTGTCTGCACTGATATGGACCAGGTTCTGCCAAGTGCATGGCCAGCTACTGATCCAACCTCCCAGCCTCCAGTAATGCCCACCCCACCTGCTGCCTGTACACATGGGATCCCCAGAGTTGGGACATCCCTTGCCCACTTGTTAGTCCATCTACATTCTCCCCACCCATAAATGTAGTCAATTTCCACTTCTTCCTTGATACCTCATCCCCTACTCCATCCACACTAAACTGTCTCTTCCTGAAATTCACAATCCGTCCGCTGGAAACACCGTGCATTTTAAATTTTCAAATTCTCCAGTTGCCCTGTGCAATAAATACACCGCTGCCTCTTCCCAAAGTTTCTAAACTTCCAACAGTGAAAGGACCATGTTTTGTTCATCACCAGCATCTCCCCCCTAGAAAAAGCAGTAGCTGCAAAGTAGAAACTCAATAAATATTGGACTAATAGATGGGCTTTAACTTTCACAAAGTTATAAAATGCTTTGCACCCACTTTGGAACATGATTGGGCCACTCTCTTGGGTCATTTTCAAGAAAATTTATTTACAGCCAATAACTCTGACTGTTTTTGTCTGATTGCTTAGATAAGAGACTGTCCCTGCATGTTTCCAGCAGAGCTATTTATCACTGAAATGAGCTGCCCGGCCCATCTTCCAGACCAGGAAGAAATCGCTTAAGTAAGATACAAACGTAGAATGGAGTCTACATGTCCCCATCCAGTGTCTATCCTTCAGTCCAATTCTTCTCACACTACTGGAAGACCTCAAAACTTGGAATGAGTATAAAGCAAAGAGACTGAGAGCTAGAAGATTTTTCACACCTACCTGTGTAAATGAACCTTCCTGGGGCTCCTTTGCAGAACTGTTTGGATTTATATGATAGTGTCACTTCCACTACACCAGGGATGTGCCGAGGAGGAGTCTGCACTCTGATGGCGTGAGGGGTTATTAGCTGAGGGACGAACAGGCAGGGAAATGAAACGCCTATTAGATAAGACATCACTGAGGACATCGCACATAGCCTTGTATACTGATTTGGCAATTTCCAAGCCCAACTCAGAACCTTGACTTATCTTTTAGTAACGTGCTTTGTTGTTTCTCTGCTTACAAAAGTACCATATATCCAATTCATAAAATTGTGTAGAAATATGGAAAGAAAAAAAATCACATAACCCAGAGATAGCCCATGTTCATGTCTAGGGCATTGCCAGCACATTTCTATCCACGTGCCACAGAATTAGATCCTGACTATGCATAGATACTGTTGTTCTATTTTTTTTCTATCATGGAGCAAATGTAGCCCTTTTCCAGCATCATTACATCTTTTTCAAAACCTTATTTTTACTCCCTTTTCTTGCCATTCTTTAATAACCCAATGTCTAGACTTTTTCCAGTTTTCCACAACTTTCTGTAAAACTGCCATCAATATTTGTCTTTTTGAGGACAGAACCTGTCCCTGCAGCGACCGTATCTACCATGTCTTCTTATCCTTGTTGCCTGCCCCATAGTAGGTACTTAGTGCAGTGAGTTCATGCTGCTCACCCTTCAGGAATCAGGTACAGGTTTCCTCAGAACAAAATGATCTTTGGGCCGAAGGCGATCAGGTAGGCAAGTTGCCTTGGCTTACCTCGCTCCATACCAGCATGGTGCCAAACACCACTTGGAGACCATCGAAGAAGTTGTCACCAATGATGATGACCATGGCACCTCCTGTGGTCCACCCTTCACTGGGGCTAATGGCTTTGATGCAGGGGGTGGCTTCAAAGATAGGAAAGGAACAGTCAGTTCTTTACTGGTAGAAATTTGGAGTGTGGGGAACAGGCCCTCTGGAACGCTGTTGGTCATTCTAGTAAGTTCAAGTTGAGTTCTGTTGACTTGCCATCCTTCCCTAATTGGTTGTTGATTTTCACCAGTCATTAAAGCTGAATGGGTTGACCATTAGGTATGAAGAAGTAAAACACTTAGCTAATCATGCAAAGGGTATTTTCAAAACTCTGTTGGTTTTGCCCATATTTTTATAAGTTGATCACACTAGAAAAGTGTAAATCCCTTTTCTCTCCCCACCTCTGCTCCAAGATGTTAACATTTACAAGGCCTGCTAATGTGCTAGGTAGGGAGAGGACAAAGAAAAATCTGTCATAGTGAAAGTAGCTGTTTTTTGGTTTTTTGTAGCTCTACTAAGGGACAATTTCTAATCACTGTCCTAACTTTGTAGGAAGGATTTTCTTCCCTTCTTCCACAGGCAGGAGGCCTCTGGGCTTTACATCCCAACAGGAACCCAATATGGTTTTCAGGCCATAACTAAAGTCAATCCATCACTCCATTTCCAAAGCTGACAGGGTCAAAGGTGGAGGAGAACTTTGGCAGGACTCCAAAAACATGAGCCCCCTTTGAACAGCCAGTCAATCACATCCAATCAGTCAGAAGAAACTCGAGGGGCTCCTAGCTCTGAACTCTGGGATTTTCTTCTCCCCTTTCAGTGCCCACTGTGGGAGAATTAACACCACTCCAAATTCCTTACTGATTCAATCATTTTCTTTCGGTTCATTAATTCCTATTTAAAATGATATGAGATATATTTTAAGGGCCAAGTTGAGGTGGGGCCTGGTGGCCAGTATATGGCACAACATCACACTCAAATACCAGCCTAATAATTTGGCCTTCCGTTAGTGTAAGGTCTTCCTGCACCTGAGAGTCAGAGGAGCAGAAGGAAAGCGAACAAGTAAGATGGAATCCAGTCAAGTTTGTCAGTTATGTTCATCGATAGACTTTAATTTTTCAGACAACTTGAAGTTTAACAGTTACCAGTATTTCTAATTACTTTAATGCACTTGGAAAACTACCCAGAGCTGGCCATGATTTCTTCTTGTCCAAGCAAACAAAAATCAATTAGTGTCAGTTCCATTCTGCACACTGTTTTGTTTTGCCCACAATCTGTTTAAGGGCAGAGCTGACACTTACTCATACACGTCTGGCACTGTAAGGGTCCTGTTTAACTAAGATGTCATGGACCTACATCTGCCTGAAATGCCCATCCAGCAAAAAGAAAAACACAGAGCAGAATGGAAAAGACTGAGAGGTACAGGGCGTGGAGCCCTGGCTGGGAACTGGAGTGCAGCTGACACTGCGGCAGGCCGTAGCCAGCGTTTACAACAGCACGTACAAACCCACGTGGTTTTGTGTACTTTCTGCACTTGGACGTCGAGACATACATTTGAAATTTCAGCAGAAAATGTGACCAGAACTTCATTCATTTGCTGTGCTCAGCCTACACAGCCCTACCTTCTGACGGGTCGAGCCTTCTTGCCCTCCGTCCGTGCTTGGAGTTGTTATGCACAAACATGTTGTCAGAAACAGCCAGCACGTGTCCGTCCACATTCACTGTTGTTGACAACACGACCTGCGTATTTAAATGAAAGGGGGTGGCCTCTGGGGTTAGTGTCACAGAAAGTGGTAAACACACCAGAATTCTCTCTGCCACTCTTGCACGTGACAAATGGGAGACAGGGCAGGACTTGGGAATGGGTCACATGTTTAGGTTAACAATTCAGCAGACTTTCCCCCTCTCCTAATTATAGAGAACTTAACAGAGAAGAGGCAGCCGGCCCTTAGTCCACGTGTTGTCATATATTTGCGCTCAAACTCTGCCCATCACCAAGTGGGGGAAACTGGCCCCCCCGCCTGCTGGTTCCGGAAACCACGCTCTCCATCAAAGGACAGGACTGTCATTCCTCACAGGCCCTTGGGATGCTGACTGGCCATGCGTCATCTGGGAACTAAGATGTGACCAAGGTGGCTGGAAGGTCGCACTCCAAGCTCAGGAACGGATTCTTGTTTTGGATGTGTCCTGACCTCACACTGGGCCTCCGGGTTGCTGGGGTGTCCCTGCTCACTAGGGAAGGGTGGCAAACATGATCAGACTAATGAGTACAAGCTAAGGTTCCTGGAGTCCAGGGTTGCAAACATGGGGCATTTAGGGTCTAACTGGAGGACAGGGAGGAGGTGGTTGTGGAGTCCTGGACAAGCAAAGAATTGTAGTCAGAACCGAGTCCAAGTCCCAGGCTGCTGCTTACGAACATAAAACTGTGGAAAAATTATCGGGCTGTTTCAAATCTCAGGTTTTCTTATCTAAAAATATGAACAATGCTCCCCAGCACACAGGGCTGAATGAGATAAAATGAGTGCAAACTGAGATGCTACTTGTCAAGCCCGGTACCTGCCGGGGTAGGATGCATTCTGTCCTGCTTGCCTCCCCGCCTCCTTGTCGGACCAGTCAGTAAGACAGAGGGGATTCTCCCACAGTCCTAACCCCGGAGAAGGCTCTAGAAAGGAAGACAGGGACCAGGTAGCGGCAGTTACAGGGCATGGCCCCTACCCTCAGAGCACTTACTTGTTTGTGGAAGAACTGTGGCTAACATTTGAAGAAATCAGCAAAAATCAGAACTATCAAAATTGAGTTCTGCCATATGTGCTCTGAGCAGGGCGGAAGACTGTGTGGAAGAAGCTCCAGGAGGAAGAGGTCAGCAAAGGGAGGCAGCCTGAGCCCACCTCCCATGGATGGACTGGACCCCAGAACAGCAGCCAGCCCAGTCGGCTCAGATCACTTATTCATAGTGATATTGTCTCTTTAAGAAAAAATAAATAAATGCATAGGTGTGCACAGGTACAGACCTTTTGAGGAAGGACACTGACTAGGTATGGAAGGAGGAACCATGTTGGGAAAGAGCTCTCCCTGCCTATATGAAATGTGCTGATGTTCTATCTGCCATTGTTCTGCCGCTCCAAATCTAACTAAAGTAGGAGGAGAAGAGACCCAATCCCGCCTTAATGAGTCCCTAGCATCCATCATCTGGCCTCAAGAACTGTCAAACTATTATTGATTTCATTTCATCTATATTGTTGTCCATTCCTCACCTCCTTTACATAAAGATGATGATGATCATAGGTTTGGGAGGTTTTTCGATGCAAAATTTACTTGCACAATTTACACCACTCTCATGATGTAGGGTATCATATCCCTCAGAAAGTTATTTTGTGTTCCTTCCTGCAAAGCAACACTCTTCCCCACCCAAGGAACTGTCCCCACACCCACCCAAGGACAGTTCCATGTGGCATCTTTTAACATTTTAAAAATATTTGTAATGTCATCGGTTGGAGAGAATCCCTAAGACCCATGAGTCCACAAATCACTCCATGGGCATGATACAGTGTATATGAAATTTTACATGGACATAAGTAGGTTTCGATCATTCAACTCAGTAGATATTTACTGAGCTCCTACTACACATCAGGCATTACGACAGGACCTGGGGATTCAAAGAACAAACGTAAAGGAACCTCAGTTGTCATTCAGAAAATTATCACCCATATAATTGCTCACAGTTCAAGGGACGCAGCCTGTCTAGCCCGGAGTCTGTTTTCAATTGTGTCCATGTTAACATGTTAGCATCCGAGCAAAGTCCGAGATAGTTCCTATCAGGCAGTGGCAACCATAAAACCAAGACATCCATCACTCCAGCAAACACAACACAGCACGAGTTCCTCTCAGAGTGACTGTAGCAAAGTACAAGATCGTGTCACCAGCAAAGGGAAAGACTGGACCACTTAGTCATGGGGCTAAAGTGAAAAACCATCACCGGTGTTAAAAACCATCACCTGTGTGCCTGCATAACCTCTGATAATAACAGGACAAAGGGAAGAAAGAAGAGGAATCACAATCGTGTGTGTGAATGGATCTTCAAAGACCTGGCTGTCATCTCTGGAAAACAAAACAAAACAAAAATCCCAAAGAACACTGAAAGGCTGCGTCAGGCGTTAGTGGTTAACACGCTGTCCTAGGCACACGGCAGGGAGAGAAACCCAGTTCTGTCTGGGGGTTACATGAACGTGAGGCACACTCTCTCTGAGACCACTCTAATGTGTTCTACAAGCTGCTTGTCATGCTGTCTGCTAATGCTCCCCATGCCTTCCTGCCACAAAATATGGGGCTTTCGCGAGCCAGCGGATTTCATCATTGTCCATTTGGGTGGAGTGAGACTTAGTTCCAAAGTGAACATTTCCCGAATGACATACCCTGGTGGCTCAGATGCACTTCATTATTTTCTATTAACAATGGAAATAAATTTTAATCTCTTGCTGGCTAGGGCTGGCCTCTCATGACAGCAAGGGAATTAACCTGAATTATTTCAGTGTCTGCAAAATTTATTACAAGATTTTAAATTATGTCCAAATGTATGTGCAGCACATGTGTGTCTATACACACATGTATAAGTTTTAGTTCAGGTTCTAGTTTTTCATATTCCAAATATCTGAGGCTGCGAGGTACCTACAAGAGCCTGCCAACTAAACTGAATTTGCAAAATGTAATGGATTTAATTCACAAACTCCACCACATGAAATCAGACTGTTGGGCTGTTGTTCCGGTACATGGCAATGCTTGCTTAGACTTTTAGATTCATTCCCTCCACTTCTGGAAGACTCAACTACACTATGGAGGTGAAGATACATTTAGTTCAGTCAAAGCTTCGAATTTAACTTCCTTTACTGTTTTCTGATGAATGATGACAATGCTGATATTATTCTATTCAGAGAAATTAAAATCACTGAATGTTTCAAGACTAAAGGAAGTGGAATGTGCATTCCAACATCATCTCACTCCCAGGCCTTCCCCTTCCACAAGCCAACTTCTTTCCCCTAGTGAGTATTTCCTGGGTCATGAAGGCTGACCCTTTCCATCTGGAATCAATCAGTCAACCCCTGACAACTTCCTGAAACACCTCACTCCATTTCCTGTTCTCTCCCCCTTCTCGCTTTCCCCCTGGTTTGCTTCACTCTTCAAAACTGCAGGCCACAGCAGCTTAATGTTAGAGGGTCAGGCACAGTTAGACTCCAAAACACTACACAAGGAGACCTTTGACCTTCAAAAATCTTTACATCTTAGCTAAACAAATCAAGGTCAACATTTCTTACCATTACCTTGTTAACTATTTGTATGTATCTTTACCAACAGTCCTCTGGTCGTGTAGCCATCAATACCACTTGTTCTCCTAAGATCATAAACTGACCTGCTTGAAAAGTAGCAAATTTAGTATGGATTAAAGGTGCTATTTGGAGGTACCTGCAACTAAAAGTCTCTAGTGGTGTAACAAACATATGGAGAGGATTCCCTACAAAAGAACTTCTATGCCTCATCAATGTCTCCTGTCACCTAAACCTGATACCTCGTCTTTTCTAAAGCTGTCAGACACTCTTGGCACTGCCATTCTGCTGGCAGCCCGAAAGAATGCCAATTAGGAATACAGATGTCCATAATTTGGGAGGGATGGACCCTGGGTTTCACTGCTGCCACTAGTGACAACTTCCATTTATTTCTCATAGTTGATATATCTGTATTGCAGCTCAAAGCCCCAACAACAAACCCTGCAGATCTCAGTACTAAGTCATTGTAGGCGACAGCTCGCCTCAACAGATACGTTTTGATTCCACACAAAAGTGATGAGCAATTCATTCCCAATGACATACCTTTAAGCCAAGTTTCCAAGAAAGGGGCGCTGAGATCAATCGAAGTTGCCTGCGTTTTTAAAAGTGAAAGTGGTTTTTGCCAGTTCTTACTTTGTTTTGATTGTGGTCTCTCAGTTTTTATGAAGCCAGCTCAATAAATACAGACTGACTGGGGAGCGACCGGGATAGGTTTTGTTTTGCCTTTCACTATAAGGCAGTGTTTGCAGAAAGAAAAACCCATATAAAACATCTGTATCTCTACTTGAAAAGTACAAGAAAGTTTTGGAAAACACAATCTCTAAGTATGTTAGTGGTCTGCTAAAGGTATTCAGGAAAAGTGGATTGGCTTTCTCAAATTCTGTTCTTCATTACCCAAAAGTTCTCCCACATCTCTCAGCCTAATAATTTATACAAAGCAGGAGCTGAGTTGTAAAGAGCTCTTTCCTGCTCATAAAAGGCCACTGTGGGAGGGACTCTAAGGTGGACACATGCGTTAATCTGCTCGTACACTTAGCTTTCCAATAGTGGGGTGGTTTCTTTGGTAACACAATGAGGGAATGTGGTAGGGGACTCCTGCTAAACTGACTTACACCCACCCCTGGGTAAGGTTTACATCTAATGCTGAGACATCTTTGGCTTTTTGAAGCACCACACTTGTGTGGTTGGTTTTATTTATCCTTCTCAGAGTTCTAACTGTATGATTTAGTTGAGTTACACAGCCAGAGGAATAGTCAGCTCGTATCCTACTTCCTGTTAGCCTTCATCAGCTCCTACCCAGGTGTCCCTACAAAGACCCCAAGTCTCACACATGCAAGGTGACAGAAGTCAGCATGAAAAATGTGGGGCCTGACTCAATGCTAAATGATCTTCTCCTTGAAACAGACGACAGTCCCATTGTCTGGGGCCAGCAGAGAATAATCACGTTGGTTAGAAACCTCGCTGTACAGATCAGAGTTCTTGCTCTGAAATCACACCAAATTCTCCCATTAGTCAAGCTCCGATTCCTGCCATTCCAGTGAGGGTCATACACCTCCAAGCTCTACGTGGGGCCTCAGTAAAGCTACACACACAGCATTTATAGCACACTCAATGTTGAAGACCCTCTCTGATACCATACTTATGAACATGCACACACTCAGCTAAATAAAATGGTCTCCAAAATTCCTGTTATTTTGCCAAGTATGGAAAAAAGTCTTTATGACATTTTACATCTGGAAATGGAATTAAATTCATGATGTGCTTTTCCCTTATAACTATTCAGTTGCTATATATGTTATTTCAGCTTTCTCAAAGCATAACTGTTATGTGGGATTTTATTTTCCACCTGTGAAAGGAGGAAAGAGACATTGAGACCATTAAAATGACAGAGAAAAATCAAGACAGACTTCTGGCCATGGTGGGCAACCTAGTGAGAAGACATACAAGTTGGTTTTCGTGTGCACTGGATAATTCTCATAACTGAGGGGAATCTAATGAAACAATGATGGCTAAATCTTCATTAATTCAACACAGGTTAACAACAAACAAATTGGCTACTGCCATTTGTTTCTCCCTGCCACTTTATTCTTGGCATGCATCAGAGTTTCAAACCAGATTTAAAGCCCAGATTCTTTTTTGTTACTGGACTTCAGAGTCTTCAAAATACCTTTAAACACCTACCCCACAAGCATGGATTTTGTCACTTAAAGAAAAAAAAAGAGGAATCCCCAGAATTCTTAGCAATAGTGGTTGTTTTACATTCTGTGAGGCTAAACTTTCTGTTCAGTGAAGTGTCAAGTGCCAAACAGGAGAACACAAAGTTGGTCGTCATAGAGACAGATGCAGGGCTTTCTGGGATTGGTCACACTAAGGGAGGGGGCGTGGCATGAATTGTACAACTTCTGAGAAGATACTTTCTTAAGTAACTACATAAGGTTATGTTTTAATGAGTCACTGAATATTCTTCCCCGCTGTTGTATTGGGGATTGAACATGGGCCCTTGGCACTGAGCTACGTCCCCTGCCCCTTTCAGAAATCTTGTTTTGTTTCAAACAGAGTCTTGCTAGTCACTATGTTGTTCAGGCTGGGCTAGAACTTGTGATCCTCCTGCCTCAGCTTCCCGGGGTGCTGGAATTAGAGCCATGTGCCACCTCTCTCCCTCATCACTGGATATTTATGGAGTCTCCCGGGCACAGTGCTATACTCACTGGAGGCTTACAGAAAACACCGTTACTGCCTGGGGCAGCTTGCCATGCACCTGATGAAGCAGAACAAAATACCAGGCATAATCAGAAAATATTTCTGTTCAGTACTAGAACATTGAGGACTAAGCTGTGTGACCACTGAATACTCCAGGGGCCCAAAGATGAGGAGAGTCAACCAGAACCGAAACCAGCAATAGTCATTTTCATCAAGAAAGCCAGAGTTGACATAGGCCTTGAAGAATGGAAAGCTTTGAGTTATGTAACTTGAAGTGACAGAGAAGGTTATTCTGCCACATTTTAAAAGAAATTACAATCCACATAACCTTGAATCATATGCCTAAGAACTTTCTGCCAGCATATTTTGGCAAATTTGGCTTTAGGCTGAACCTTTTAGAACTTGCTTTTGAAAATCCAGCTGAGTATACGGTGATGTTTTTTAAACCAGCTTTTCATGTCACTGGGGGAACCTGAAGTTCATTCATCTGCTTCACAACTCTGAATCTCCCTTCATTTCAGAGGCCAGAGACACTGGCCTCTCCCTCCCTACCTCACTTCCTTCCACTGGGTCCACTGCTTTTCCCACCTACGCTGTATGCCAAAAGGGATGCTACAGGCAAGGGTAGTATTTCACCAGCAAAACACTGGATGCCATTCCCTGGCTCCTGCATGTTCTTCCACCGAACTCTGACACAGGGACCTTAGGAATCACCTGTCCCCTGTCAGAAATCAGAAGCAAATAGATGAATGAGCAGCATTCTTTTTGCAGAATGAAGGGAGTTCTGCATTCCAGAAAGTTCTGCATCTGACTGCACTCCAGGGGCTTCAAGAGTAGAAGTCTAGTGACAAATTTAAGGCCCCTACAAATATTTGAGCCTTGACGCTTTGCTTCTGCCTAACTGAAGTTTGTAAATCCTCCCCTAGAAGTTATTTAGGCAACTACCTGTTTTCCTGTCTCTCCTTTTGCTCTCACAAAGAACTCAAAGCACATTTTCCATGTGAGTCAGTCATAATTTGTATCACTCTGACTCTTGTCCCTATTTGAGACCTCAGAAGTCCGGGCTGGAAAAGCAGAAGGTTGAATCGTCAGAGAAAAGCTTGAAGAAACCCACAGCCAACCCTTGGACCTCATACCCTCAGAGGGTTTTTTCTGACTCCAAGAAGATAATTATTGTTTCTTAACTTGGACTATCCGGTTTGTTTCACCACCAGATAATGGGCTCACCTGTTGATCAGAGAGGCTGTAAGTCAAGTAATTTTCATTATGTTCTTTAAGTGTGCTGCTCGGTAGCAGAGCAACTTTCCAGTGGTGGGTGAGATCACACAGCAGCTGGGGCGGCTCTCAAACCAAGAGATCTGAACTGAAGAAACCTGCAGGCAGCTGGTGCTGTATTAAATTTTTACCATTTGGAGTTAATTTAAACTCTCGTTTCCCTCTTCAATGGGTGTGAGAGAAACATTCAACATTTTTTATTTAAGGAAAATAGACGGTGGTGCCATTAAAAAGTTTTTTATAAGAGCTGGGGGTTTAAAAAAATCATAAGGGGTTGCTGGATGGATCTTGGCCCCGTTCCAAGGCATGAGTAGCCTTGCCCTTTGCTCCTGCATCGCTTAGTAAAACAGGCTCGTGGCGAACGCCCAGCTGTGGGGATGAGGTATCTTTGTCATAGACATCCATTTCCCCATCGCTCTTGTGCAGCTGTGGCACGGCACACTGCAGTAACGGGCACTGGGCCTGTCATGTGGTCCAGCTGCCCCTGGATGTCAGTCAGTCTGTCCCCACCCGGGCAGATCTGTGTCCTTGGTTCCCTTATGTGCCACCCTTCGAGTCCTCTCCCTTCCTCAGAGCTCTGACAGGCCTGCAGGCCTGCTCTCACCAAGCACCATCGCTTCCTCTCGGCTGCCTTGCGTCCCTCAAGATGCCCCCAGGGGCCCATCCTGGGGGTGTGTGCAGCCTGTAACTGACCAGGTACCAATGTCACTCTCCACCTGGCCCAGAAATGACTCCCCACACACTCAAACCTCTAGGTCCTTGCACTCCTACTGCCGTCTTCTCTCTTGAGGCTGAGGATGACAGCACCTCCCTCCCCGCCCCCTTTCTGCGCAAATTAAAAATTATGATTTTGGTAGACCCAAGTGAAATAGGAAGTCATTTAAAGGGTGAATTTGAGACCCCCAGAGTCTCAGAAAAGCTCAGTAAATGGGGTAAGAATTTTTATCCTAATTTCAAACAAGCTCCACAATGGAATGAAGGGGTCCACCATGGTGATGAGGGGGACTAGGCATGTGTTAAAGGTTGCCAATGACAGGTGACCTAACATATGAGCTGGAGCTGCCCATGGGACAGAAACACCCCAGCGCTCTGCAGTGATCATGTCTTCTTCAATCAGTCCCCTTCAGGCAGCAGGTAAAACGCTGGTACTGAGGACCCTGCACCCCAAGCTGAAGTGAGAGATCTGCTGACATTGTACAGGACGTTCGGGAAGCCACTGAAGACTACTTGGAAGAGTAGCCACAGCCACTATTGCTGTAACAGGTGTATCATCACTTCACTGCACACCATCCACACTTGATCGCACCACTGGGTTCCAACAGGGACCTCAAGGGCCCTACATGGGGTCCTGCCCTCCCCATGCGGGTCTATGGAGACTGCAGAGAAGCAGGCCTATGCTATGCAAGTCACTCACTTATTGTTTCCTTTGCCTCCACTTCTTCCACCCAAGGAACAGCCTCAGGAGCACTGTTGGGTGCATGGACGGCGGAGTGATAGCACCGCTGTTTTCCTCAAGACTGGAGCAGACCCAGCCCCTTACCCATGGCACTGAGTGAGCAACCATGAGCCCTCAACTACTGTCAACTCTTACTGTTCCTTAGCATTTGAATGTGCCTGACTTCCTTTTCCTGGCTTAATTTTCATCCAGATTTTATAACTGTCTACTCTCTTCCCCTACTGCAGAGCAATAAAGAATGGGGTTCATGCTGACTTAACAGGCTGCTCAGCTTACCTTGTACGTAAATGTCTTTTCCTTTCCTTCATGGAGCAGTTAATCTAAGTGTTTCCTCCCGATGTTCCATTTCAAGAAAAGGAAAAGTGATTTTTCTACATGGGTGATCATGGATTTAGATAGTTTGGAGATCCTGGGAATCTTAACTTTTCCTTCCTTTTTTCTTTTTCTTTCTTAAATATTCATTAATAACAATTCATTGTGCCCTGTAGAGTGCCTGTCATGGTTAGGCATTGGAGATAATACAAAAATAAATAAAATGCCCATTATCCTCAGGCAGCACATGGTTTCTTGAAGAGACAAACAACGACTACCAGGCAATGTGACAAGTGGTGGGCAGAGACCCTGGAGAGTGACATGCAGGCACAAACAAAGGAGAGTCAGAAAATGCCTCCCCAGGGAGGGGACAGGCAGGTGTGGTTTTGAAGCCCAAGGAATCGGAAGTTAAAGAGGATGAAGGGCCCTCAAGCAGAGGGGTGAACATGAGGAAGGCCCCACGGTGGAGCAGAAATCAGTAGAGACCTATGGGAGCTTCGAGGGATGGCCCGGCGGGAGAACTGCCTGGTATGAAGATACTGAAAGGTCTTCTCAACTGTGTCTTTTAAATCTGAGCTCTGTGTCCCAAGCCCGTAGGTACATTCGTGACATCTTTTAAAAGATAATGTGGCATTAGCTGAGAATGGATTAGACATGGAAGGAGCAGAAGGGCCCATCGTAATTTTTCAGCAGGGAGAGATAGATTTAACAGATACTTAGGAGGAAGAAGAGACACTTTAACAATGAAAGAAGAGGAAATGAATCAGGGAGTAAATATTGAGTTCCGTTTTGAATACATGCTCATTAGTCATCCAAAGACAGATGCCCGAGGGAGGCAGAGCTGTATGTTTGCATTTCTAGAAGTCTGAGGATATGGATCCGGGAATCACCTGGGAACAGATGGCATTGGAAGCCGAGAGAGCTGGTGAGAGATCTGGCAAAGTGGGGAGTGTGCAGATTCCCATCACGAAGGGGTAACTTATGTTGAGGGTGTCCATTTGGTGTTGTATGCATTTCATTTCTTTAGACTGGGGCCCATGGAGTCCTAAAAGATGTTCTCAAAGGTCTGGGGAACCTCTTAAATGTTAAGCAAAACTTTAAGTATGGTTTCTTGTTGGAACAGAGACTACAGCTTTTAGCAGATTCTCAAAGGAATTTGGCCCAATAAATAAGTAAATAAATAAATAAAAAGTTACGACTCATGACACACACATATATGTAATCTCCTATGATACTTAGAATTTCAATTGAATTAAGGATCTGTTCAGGCTTCAAAATAAGATTTATATAATTACTTTGGTCTTATTTGATCATTTTAGGAAAAAGAGTTCAGGTTTCCCCAGTGTTTATGGAATGGGGAAAAAATAAGGGGTGATAGAAGAGGATTCATGTGGCTGGGTTCATGATTTTGTGAGAAACATTTCTATTTCCATTCTACTCAAATCAAATCCTCACAAAATAATTCTTCATATTCAATATATATCTGGTCACATAATAAAAGTAGTGAAGTGAAGTAATGGTCTACATGGCTAACAGGGACTGCTGTGCTTGTGGTTCTGAATGAGATATATATTCCAGGAATTCCTAAAAGCTACTATCCCTTAGATCCCTCTCTTCACCACCATGAGGACCTACTGTTTGGTTCATACTGAAATTGGATCTAAGTTTCTTAATCTATCATTATAGCAAATAGTCAATCCTTTTACATCATAGCTTTCTCCATGAGAAAGAGCTTTTTAATGGAATTGGAGCACGATATGAAAATTGCCAATTTCTTTCATACATCAAAAAGCACCATCAAGAAATGAAAGATAACCTGTGGAATGGAAGAAAATATTTGCAAGTCACATATCTACTAAAGGCCCAGTATCTTGAATATACAAAGAATTTCTGCAACTGAACAAAAAAAAGATAAATAACACAACTTAAAAATAAGCATGCCTCTAGTCCCAGCCCTTGGGAGGCAGAGCCAGGAGGATCACTGTGAGTTCAAGGCCTGCCTGCATTACATAGAGAGTTCAAGGCCAGCCTGAACTATGTAGTGAGGGCCTGTCTCAAAAAAAAAGCAAAGGATTCAAAAGGATATTTCTCCAAAGAATATATAAATAAGCAATAAGTACATGAAAATATGTTTAGCATCATTAGTCATTAAGAATAAGCAAATCAATACCACAATTAGATACTGCTTTACCCCCATTAAATGATTAGATTTTCGTTTTTTGAAAGAGAAAATCACAAGTGTTCGCAAGGAATTAGAAAAGTTGATACCTTCACACACGACTGGTGAGAACATAAAATGCTGCAGCCACTGTGAAAAACAGTTTGGCAGTTCCTCAAAAAGTTAAAGATAGAGTTACCATATGATCCAGAAATTCTACTTGTAGTTATATTCCCAAAAGAATTAAAAATATGCGTTCACAAAAACAACTTGTGTGTAAATATGCAGAAAAGTATTATTTATAACTGCCAAAAACTGGAAACAGCCAAAGTGTCTGTTAACTAAATAATGGATACATAAAATGCAATATATACATGGGAATATTACTCGGTCATAAAAAGTAATGCAGTATTGATACATGCTACAACACTGATGAATCTTGAAAGCACTGTGCTAAGTGAAAGAAGTCAAACAACAAAAGGTACATATTGTAGGATTCTATTTACATGGAATCTTCAGAGTAGACAAACTCATAAAGAGAGAAAGTAGACTAATGGTTGCTGGCAGCTGAAATTAAGAATTAGAAGGCATGAGGTGCCTTTTTGGAGTGATGAAAATGTCCTGGAGTCAGATAGTGGTGATGGTTCTACAACACTGCAAATGTTCTAAGAGCCACTCACTTGTATGCCGCCACAGGGTTAAAGTGGTGAATTGTAATGTTGCATGACTTTTACCTCAACCGCAATAAAAAATGCAGAACAAAATTTCCAATTGATTTAGCCTTATCCCAGAGATAACACAATCACAGAATCCACAAACCTTTTTATCATTTCCCCTTGTCTTTGCACAAGTCAAATATGTTCACATAAGATGAAAATTCTTCATCATTTTGATATCTACAATATTTATTCTAAGCCAGTTAAAAACTCAGACACAAGGAAAAACCCAGTAAAGAACAGAAGTAGTAGAGGCAATGTTAGTATGCACAAGTTTGGGGAACATATTTCTAAAATTTGGGAGAAATAAAATAATAAGGCATTGTATTAAAGGCCCTGCACATGTGTAAGAGTATTTCACCTTTAAGGGCCGCGGATTTAGCTCAGTGGTTCCACCACCTGCCTTGCAAGTGCAAGGTCCTGAGTTTGATCCCCTGTACCAAAAAAAAAAAAAAGAGTATTTCAACTTTAAAAGCCTGCAAGTGGTAGTATGAGGGTGAAATAAGGAATCCACACTGCGTACTTCTTTTCACTGTCTACGCTGCTTCCAGAAATGAAGCAAAGTTTTACTTCTTATGGCACTTTGGGAGTCCTTAAAGTTTCACTCTTCTTTGGACTAAAATTGTTTAATTTTGTTTCTGAGATTCTGAGCACAGTGAATTTCCATTGCATACAATGTTCCTGCCTGACTCTTGGGAAGACTGTTTGTGTTTTTATTTGTCTTTACATCACACAACAGGGTGAGATAAAGAATCTGCCTGGTAAAGAGGAGGAAGGGACTCGACTTTTTTTTAAGGTATCCTGTTAATAGAGTGAAATATAATATAACTATAACAAAAAATATCCTGCACACAGCAAGATTGTTGGATAATCATGATGTGGTAAAAAAATAAATAAATAAAAGACTTTTTTTCAGAACAACTCTCACTGGCTTCATGGATGCCCATCTCCCCTGTTAACTCTGTTTCTTTTTGCAGTGCTGGGGACAGAACCCAGAGCCTTGCAAGTGCTGAACCACCGAGCTTGTTAATGGCGGGGTTTCTAAATGCCTCTCTGCCTGTGGCCACAATGCAGAAGTTCGCTAAGGAGCAGGTGAGACCAGACATATTATTTGTGGTGTCCAGTGCAAAAACTCCTTGTTGAAAAATTAAGAATTTCAAGAAGTCAAGAGCAAAGCATAAACCCAGCAGCTACAACGTGTCGCACACCCATGTTCTGGGGAGAGAATTTGATGACAAATCTCCCAGCAACACCACTTTCTTTCTGGGATGGAGAACAAGATATCGAACCTTCCAGAACCTCACTCCCCACCCTGAAGCATGAGGCTAAGCATCCCCATCTCTTGCCTTGCTGCAAGAATTTTTTTCTGAGTCTCAAGCTCGATGCCATTGTTTAGCAGTTTCCCATTTTTCTATGAAGGAGGTGCCATGTGCTCAGTGTGGGATGCATGGAGGGAGAGGCATTTGGTGACTTACATGTGGGTCCTTCAGGACATCGGGAAGGGGGCTGAGTGGGGCTGCACTTGCTCCAGCTCCACCCCGACACCCTCTGCTTGGTCTGTTTTTATTAGCTCGTCTCCTCTGTACATCAGTGGCAAGGGTGATGAAACCGGTGGCAGATTTAACTGCCAGGCAGCTGGGTCAGCATCCCGAGGGTCTTGTTGCCATGCTGTGGTCTTAAAGTGACCACGCTGCTTGGGCTGCTGCTCTCCAACAGGCTCGGGGAGAGACCACTGAATAGTTAATCGTGGAAAAGGAAGACAGTGGCTGTTGCTTGCAGAAAACACAGAGAAGCAGCTTTGAAAACTCCCAAGGTGGCCGAATATCAAGAACACAGTTCCTGCTGTGGGCAGCTGTGTGTGCAAGGGGTAGCCAGAGGGCTTAAAATCAAATCCTCAGCACGGATTGTTGCCTTGCCCCGTGGGGCCTTGGCAACGGAGGCAGAAAACCTAAACACTACAAAACGAAGAACCCCTCAATCCTGGAAGAGGAGGGTGACCACGCGCAGTTATCTTTTGCATTGCTAGCTGTATCCGTGAGCAGTGGTTTTAAGGGGTGAAAAGGAAGAGTGAACGGAGGAGAGAAAACAAGATGACTTACTTAACAGGCAAGATCTGCAGGGTTCCTTACCTGAAACCGTCTCATGTCTCTTGGGTTTCCTGCTGTTTTCAAACAATTCTGATTGCACTTGAGGAAGAATTTTAAAAAGAATCTGTAAAGAGAAAGCAATGTGTTACATTTTTCAGTAAACATTTTTTAAGGGAGACCATATCTGCGTTCTATTAGATTTGATTTGAAAAGCGATCATATTTCAGGTCTGGGGAATTTCAACCAGCCCTGCCTGAGAAGGAACATAGCTGACCCTCCGCAATTTGCAAATTTGAGTGTTTTCAGTTGAAAGCCCAGCGCCCCCTGCTCCATCACTGTGGGGGATTGTTAAGCGGTTCACAAGCTGGGCTCTGGTTTGTACACTGGCCTGGACTTTGTACAGCACGCAGTCTGCAGAAACAGGCTTCAAACACACCAGTGACCCCTGCTGTACAGAAAGTCTTGCTCTGGGGGAAAAGCGGCAGGGCATGGTCCAGCATCCCTGGGTTCCTGGAGTATGTGGCTCTCCACTGGCCACACACACCCCTGGGCTCAGACCTGAAGGTCACCTGGCAGCTTCATCTGAAAATGGTGTATGTTACCATCCAAGACCAAGCCAGCTGGGCAGGTACACACCGGGGCTAATGATTAATAACAAGTGGGAGTTTCTTTCCAGACCATCTACAGGTTGTCCAGAAAAATAGAGGCCCGAACTGCAGTTGGAGCTTATCATTTGTAAGGCATGTATTTATCTTGAAGTCCATATTCTCTTAAATGGTCCGTTTAATTTTAAAACAGGGTATCTTGAATCACACAACATCAACCAAGAAAAAAATGGCAAAAGTGGCCTTTGCAGCAATTCACCTAGCTCCAGTTTGAAATTTTGTTTCAAAATACAATAAGTTTTTCATTTATTTTCCTTGCAGAGTCCTTTCCCTTAAAAAGAAAAAAAAAAAAAAATCCAGCTTTTGCAGTGTTAAAGTCCCAGGTGAGCTAGGCCTATTTCCCTTTCTGTTACTATGACAACGAAATTTTACCGCAGTCCCTAAGTCCCTTCAGAACTCTCACATCCATGCCTTGAATTAGAACTTTAAAGGAAAAGATATACATTTTCCCCAGGATTTACCAACAAAATAAGTACAACTCAACAATGCTTCTGAAAATTCTATTTTGAAGCATCGGTTGGTGAAATGCTCTCATCGTGAACTTCTGTTTATTTTTATTTTCTAACAACCACACAAAAGAATTAAAGAGAGCTCCAATTAAATGCCTGTGTCACTGAAAAAAAAATAGACAAGAAGATAAACAGTAAATGAGAAAGGACAGAGAAGGGGAGTTGACTCTTCAGACTCTATTCTGTACCTGAGACTCTTTACTCTCAATTTTCAGAAAATGTTCAGCAACATGTTCCTGACCCGATGCGATGTATGAATGAGGTTGGGTGTGAATTTGGAAGTAACAGCTAAATATTTTTCCATTATATTACAACATCTCCTTTCCACTTCCCTCTTGCGACCTGTTATGGGGTGGGTGGGAGGTCAGGTATGGGTTCCTGTGCCATGAAGGTGTTGGGGTCTCTACTAGAGATACCCCCAGAAGGACAAGGTGGAGGAAATGGTTAGTGTTGCTTTTTGCAGTATGTAAATGCGCAACCTGCCACATCCTCTGAAAGTGCAGCGAAATGTCTGCCTGCAGTGCATAGGGTGGTTAGAAGGGGGAACTGCTTTGATTTAAGTAAAGACTGAGCAGAATTCAACATTTTCGCTCTGGGAGGGGAAACGCTCCTGTGTCTGCACACTCATACCGGAGTCAGCGACAGCCACTTATACTGCTCTCAGGCGCTCTAAGGATAGCCTGAAAACTGACCTCTTCTGGCAAGAGTCTCTTTTCAAACAATAGCCCCCACCTCAAACAATATTTGCCCTCCAATAACCCCAGCAACAATTTACATTTTTTCCCTACGGAACCAAATCGCGCGCTTGTTCTCATTTATTCCTTGATTTGGGGAAAGTTTTGCGACAACTGGACTCCTTATAATGCATGCTGTGTGTGCCTACTTCCCCTTACCTCCCCACCTCTTCTCCCAAACATATCTGGGGAAAACATTAGTGTTCACGAAGGCATTATTGTGTGAATGGCGTGGTAGGTGGAAAAGTGCAAAAGAGATAAATGTTTACATAAAATCAAACTGATTTAGGGAAACATGGAGCTCGGTGAAAGGCTTGATTTATTTTAAATTAGGACCCTTAACAGTTTTTCGGATGGAAATCCCCCACCTTTGACTCATTCACTTGTCTGTGGGCTGAGTTTGCAACCTACACAGACCCCTGAACTCTAAGGATTTAGCATTGTTTCACAAAGGGGAGGTGTGGGGGCTTGAGACCTCCTAGGTTCTATAATAACATGGAACTGCTACTTCTACATGGTTAGCACCAAAAGTTATCCACTGGATTTTTTAATATGTGGAGCTAAAAATTAACAGAAAGAAATTCAGAAGCTTTGCTTACTGATATCTCTGATTTTCTCTCGGCCTTTTGCCGATGCCTTTCATGCTCTCCCTCAACCTCACCAAGCATGGTGCTCAGGGTCTCAGTACAAAACTCCTTCCTGTCCCTACCGTCTATCAGACACAGGGAAACTGGCAAAGACCAAATTCTCTCTGAATCCCTTGGGTCTAGATTGCTCCAAAGCCGGAGCTGCCTGGAAAATGTCAGTGTTCTCCACTCAGAAATGGGAAACCAAAATGAATCACAAGATTCAGACCAAATGTGCAGATTCTCACTAGGATGGGAGTTCTTTCCACTTTCTCCAAACAACAGTGACAACATAAATACTACAACCACTCAGCACGCTACAGTTTGCAAGCTGTTTCTGACTGCAGTCCTGCAGAGTGAGCCCTAACAGTGGCAGGTTTGTCCTTCTTCCTAGGTCACTGGGGCAGTGTCATGTACCAAAAGGGATTCCTTCACCACATCGCACAAATATGTATGAGATTGTGCTGGGCCTGACTTGCTACCAACTAATGATGAAACCAAGTCACCTCACTTCTCTAGGCCTCAGTGTCTTCAACCATGAAAAGAAGGGTTTAACCAGATTACCTCTAGGCTTCCTTCCAACCTCAGCATGCCATGATTGCAAACAAAAATAGGCAGCGAAGGTACTTTGGGGAAAGAACCCACTGACAACAAGACGACCACAGCTGGCTGAACTCCAGGTGGGTGGGTGTGAGGCAGAGGCAATTTCTGAGACACAGGTCAAACTCACGGAGATGAGGATGTGAGAAAAATAGGGGGGAGGGCTGCCTGATGGGAAACGGGGCGTTTTGGTGATGCCTCAGCCAGAGTCGGTAATGTCTGAGTGGGTGGGCAGGTGAACGGGTGAGCTGCACTACTGCACCAGGATGCTTTTCTACACTTGTGAGGCAGTGGAAGGTACCTGTGGAAGAACAAGGGTCACAGCCAGCCCCATCCCTGCTCCATCCCACACATGGCCCCAGTATCTAGAGCAAAAACACCCGCCCCACCGGCATGCACAGGGGATAGATCCCAAGTACCTGGGCAGATGCCTGAAACCACAGACAGTATCTAACCCTAGGCAGACTGTTTTCTCCTCTGCATACATACCTGTGATAAAGTTTAATGCATAAATTAGGTAGAGTAAGGGATGAGCAACAATAACGGCTAATAACATTGAACAATGATAACAATATGCTATAATCATAATGATTCAAAACATGAATTGTTTTCTGGAATTTTCCATTTAATATTTTCAAACTGTAGTTGACTACAGGTAACTGAGTCCTCAGAAAGTGAAGCAATGGTTGAGGGGGGTCATTGTCCCCTGTGCTTAGTAGGCAAGGCCTCTTTAATTCTTACATCATTTCACAGCTGAGAAAAAACAAGGCCTCAAGAATTCAAGAAGTTTGCCCAGCAATCAGGTAGCTGGCAAGTGGCGGGCACAATACTGGAACCTGGGTCCTCCTGGCAGCCAGCTCGTTTTGCTATTCTGTGTTTCCAACCAATGCCAATGACACTGGGATAATGGCTGCACAACTCCTAAATCCATTGAAATGTACTCTCTCAATGGGTGAGCTTTATGATATGTAAATTATATCTCAAGGAAACTGCTAATTTTTTTCCAAAAAAATAGCCTAAAAGGGGGAGGAGGGGGAAGAAAATAAAAAAATAAATCAGGAAGAAAAAGGAAACTGAATGGCTCTGACTTCTTGGAGAGCAAGAGGCCTCAAAAGGAAGACATAAAGATATCATAAAGGAACACTTGCTTGATATTGAAAACCTCTGCTAAGTTCATTTATTCACTCATTTGATCAATACATATTAAGTCTGTCCTGGATGCCACAAAGGTTCAGACACAGCTGCAAACAAAGCCACAAGCAAACTCTGTTTCTACAGAGTCTGAGATGAGTCTAGAGACCCTTGGCTATGGGTCCGAGTAAGGTCCCAACAGACTGCCTAAGACCAAAGAATTCTCTCCCTCCCTTTTCCCAGTCTCTGGAATACGAGAATGGTCTGCACTGTTGAGGAACACATGGAAACTCTTAGGTGACTTAGACATGCCCTGTGCCCATCTCAAATAAAAACTAAGCTCAAATTAATGGTACAATTTGGTGAAAATTAAGGGTCCAGTAGTGGAGGTAGGAGGACCTCCAAAATCACAGGAAGGGCAACTACTTAACATTCTTGTCAGACTCTGGAATTATAACCAATGGTCTCTCTCTCCTAAAACCTAGCACGATATTTCTCAGGATTTATGGAAGAAACCATTTGATTTGCCTCAGGTTTGAAATCCAAGATCTAATCCCTTCTTAAAACTTTTAATATAGAAAAACAATCTCCAGGTAAGCACTGTGGAAGGTACCAATGTTCCTTTCGAGAGAAAGATTAGACAGGTATGCATAGCAAAGAAATGTGGACTTGGCACTGAAAATAGTCACCATAGCACGCAGCTTTACTCTATGTAAAATAATGTGTAAAATACCTTTCACTTTGAAACTTAGTTCCTTATTTTCTTTTTTTTTTTAAATATATTTTTTCCTGCCCTGAAAACAACTTCTGCTATGACATGGCCACATTTTATACATCACAGGGACAAGAACATCACACTCTCCGAGAGCCAAGAGCAAGGCTGCCGACTCTGGCCCTCTTCATCTGCCATGGTGGTCACAGAAGCAAATCTCTAAAGGCTTAGCCCGATATCCAGTTGATGTCGCCTCACAGACTGCATAGGTACTTAAAGGTCTTTGCCCATTGATTTTTGAGGAAAACACCTTTTATGTGGATTAGCTGCTAAACCTTCTTTTTAAGAGTCCAATAGATTAAAATACAATTGGTGTTCACTGTTTGTGCATGCTTCTAAAAAGAAGATAGTTCTTTCCCTTAAAACACTTTTGTCCATTTCAGCTACCAAAGGTAGGGACAGCCTGGATCACAGAACGATATTTGAAAGTCCCAGATATTTGCCCCTCTTCTCCCAGGATCTCTCGGTAAATCCCCATTTTGTGGTGAATTAGCTCATTCCAGCTCTGACACCCAAGCGATGAGCTTTCCTGGCCACATAGCCCTGGCCCATTGTCTGCCTCTGACAACGGGCCTGGGGCAGCTCACCTCGCTTTCTCTGGCAAGAGAACCCCATGATTGGCTCCCACTCGTGACCAGTGAAAACACAACCACAGAGTTCTAGCTTCATTCTAGGTCTTCACTGTAGTGTCCTCTTCAAACCTTCCATCAAAAGAAAGGACATTCTTTCTCATGTCAAGATCTTTCCCCAGAACCCAAACCCGGGCAGTATCAAGTCCAGGGAAGAACAGTGGTGGCCCCAAGCTTGGATGGAAGAAGAAGCACCTCAGAGTATCTACTGATCACTGAGACTAGAAGGGACCCTGAAAGATTAAGGACCTGGTGAAGACTCGAGCTAGAATCAACCAGAAAGAAGAGACTCTGGGAGGGCAGGTGCCCAGTGGGCTCTTGCTATTTTGCAACTTGGCAATGAATGTGGGAAAGAAGTGGCTGAGATATTGGTATCTCAGATCTGCTTGGCAAGATGGCAGTGAATGGTATAAAAGCTCAAGCTCCGTGGGTAGAGGGGATGATTGAAAAGTTTTGACTCCTGGTTCCTTCAAGCTTAAATCGAATACAAAAGGACTTGAGGATGTGGCAATCTGGGTACCTATGGGGGTCCTGGAACTAATCCCCCAAGCATACTGAAGGATAACTGTACTCATTATTGTAAGCCAGTATTCTAGCTACTCCATTTATTTAAACAATCCCTTAACTGTAAATATAAATGCATGAACAGAGAGGTATAGAAACTTGAATCTCAGACATTCCTAAGAAAGTTTCACTCAACCACTGAAACTAGATTATTTCAGTGAAAGCCCAAGTTTACAAAAAAAAAAAATGTTAAGCACCAAATGTTCTGACTACATTCGACCTTCCTAACATCTCAAGGCTAAAAACAAACTATGATGACAATTATAATAATAGCCCGTGTTCCTTGGTCTCATATTACATGCATGCATGATTTCATGAAAACCTCCCAGATCTGGGGGTAGGTGCCTTAACATCCCCATTTCATAGAGGAGACAAGCAACACTCTGAGGTTGGATTACTTGCCCATTGCAAGTAAGTGGAGGCCCTAGGAGAGCTCAGGTTTGTCTGATACCTAGCAAAATCTCACTGGCAGGAGCTTGGCCAGGCTTCTTTTGAACAAAAAGGTGGAACACACTGTCAAGAATCTGTTTCAGGGGACAAATGCCTCATACATCTCCATACAGATCAAGTCACTTTCTTCCTATTCCTCTGGAAATGTGTGTGCATACTCTTTCATGTTGCAAAACAAGCAAGCAAGCAAACAAACCTATAAGGGACTATCATGGCAAACTAGAAATTTGGTGGCTACTTTGGAGCATGCAGATGAAAACCAGTAGGTCTACCAGATGTTCAGAGGGCAAGATTTCTCAAGATCCCATGGGCCAAAGTCAGCACAGTGCACAAAGCCGCTGAGGAGGAGGAGGGTTCAGGGCCATTCGTCCATCAACACCAAAAGGAGAAAATAGCCAGAAATCAATCGCGTAACCTAAGAAGTTGAATTAAATCCTGGAAAATATTTTTTGAGAATGAAGTCACCAAAGCTGAATTCTGAAAGCATTACTCAAGGGAGAGAGGAGAATCTCCTGTGGTGGAAATTTTTAAATACATCAGAAAGCTAATTCCTTTAGATGCAAAGAATTTCAGTCTTACACATGCCAATGAAACAGGGTGTCCCTACCCAGCCATTTCCATATGAATTGAAGGCTCCTGCAATTATTATTATAATTTTTCATATTTGTGTTAGTGCATATTGTTTATACAGATTAATAGGTTTCATTTTAGTAGGTTTGCACATGCATCTGACATACAGTGAACCCTCTGCCTGACATATGAACAATTTGGGTTACAACCAGAATTTTAGTTTTAACTTACAACCCAAGTCTTGAGTTACGACTTGAATGCCAGCCACTTGTGCTTCCAGATGGTCTCAGGTACAGATTTAACCTTTAAAGAATTCTGGAAGGAACATTACCACATCCTTTCCTGTGTGGGGTTCATTGAGAAGTCCTGGGCCAGTGTCTCTCTAAGGACATTGAGATCCGCCTGTGTGCAGGAGAAAGACTTTGAAGGCTGCGTAGAGGAGCCTGAAGCTTCAGTTGATCAACTGGACTTACAACCAGCCCTCATGAACAAATTGAGTTCATAAGTCAAGGGTCCACTGCATTTTAATCATCCCTCCTCACCTCCCTTACCCCACCCCAACACCGAGTTTCACATGTTTGGGGGCGTCTCAATGTGTATAATGTATTTTGATCATATTTATGCCCACTACTGCCCACTCTTATTCCCCCTTCTTCCTCCCCTTCTTTCCTTCCTCTTGACTAATAATAGTCTTCCTCCTACTTTCTTGTCCTCTTTTTTTAGAATCCACATATCAAGAAGAACATCTGATACATGTTTTTCTGACCCTTTCACTCAGCTTCTTTCATTCAACATGATGACTTTAATATTTACCATTTAAAAATCAGGGATCGCTCAAGACCAGTAGTGAGGACTAGTATGTATGCAAAGTGTTTGGGTAAGTGCCTGGTCCTGTGTAGCATCTTTACCCTTTGCCAGACACACGTATGCTGCTTCCTCTGTATCACACCTTTCTCTTCTACTACATTTTAAAATAACCCACTTTCCAAACAAAACTCTTGGGGAGGGAGTTGCCACAAATGCAAAGGTGGTCTTCTCTGCATTGGTCATCTCTCCAGTATCAATATGCACTCCACTCAAAGAACTTCCCTCAATTGTTAGGGAGCAGTGTTAAAAGAGAGAAAACAAAACCCCACACGTGTAATTAATCCACTCCAGTATTGCAGGGGGAAACAATAAAAAGATGGTGGGTTGAAGTTTTTGGCACCATTTGTGGTAAACTCTGGCCAGCAAAAGAATTCAGAGCCACACACGCACAACATTCCAGCTCCTAACTGGCAAGAGAGCCGGCTGAATCACTCTCTATCCGATGTTCACGCTGATGACAAGCTCCTGGAAGTGGCATTCCAGTCTGGCAATAGATCCTTCATCCCTACGCACGCTGCCTCCTGAGCAGGATCTGCTGTATTCATTTAGGCACCAGGAGGAAGCGACTTCCCTATGGGGTAAATCTGACTCTGTATCGATAGACTTCACTTCAAAGCCATTTCCTGATTTCTTTGGAAGTGAGCGTCTCCCATAGCTCCCGTGGCAAGCGAGTGACGCAAACAACCGCTGAGCCGAGAAGGCTGGAGGCCTCTTGGATTCTCCGCTTCATTCTCACCCATAACACACACCAGTTTCTGAGGACCTGGGCGTCTATGTGGGGATTTTTTTCCTTTCTATATTCAGACACATCTTCAGTCTTCTGAATTTCATTACTTGGCACCATGAGGCTCATAGGAGAAAAAAGTCTCTTAGGAAAAGTCCTTGTTTTTGCATTCAGATGCGAACCTGACGCTATTAATGAAAATAATAATTGAACTTTCCGGGCTTGAATCAGAATAGAACACAATCCTTCCCCCCCCCCCCCGCCTTTTTGTCCTCTTCTTTGCCCTATCCCTTCCTCTCCTTTCTCATCCAGAAAAGGAAAAAGAACTGAGCAAAACTGAATCACATTATAGACTTCTTTCAGGAAAAAAAAAATCTTTCACTGAGACTTCAGAATGAAAATGCAAATCTATTTCCCTTCCTACTGCAATGACTCCTTGGGTGAAGGAGAGAAATGAAGTTATTCATCAGCCATCAGCTTAATGGGTCCTCACCACCCTGTTTCCTGAGTGCCCTGCCCGTCCCCCGCCCTCCCTCCCAGCGAAGCTCATCTATGCTAGGCTGAGCAGTGAACACCAATTACACCAAGAGCCCTTTGCTGCTGCCTGGTCCGCTGGTTTTACTGTTTTGCCAGATGGTTGAGGCCAATGTGTAAAACTCTCTACCCTACCATTAATTCATAACTCGGCAATAACTTTCCCACGACTCCAGGAAATTGAAATGAAGTGCAAATGTGAATATTTGGAAAGGGAATCAAGGTTGGACAAGTATTTTACACCTGCGAGACTAGATACCAGTGAGACAAAAGAGAAAGAGAGAAAGAAAGAGGGGGGGGAGGAAGGAAGGAAGGAAGGAAGGAAAGGAAGAAAGAAAGAAAGAAAGAAAGAAAGAAAGAAAGAAAGAAAGAAAGAAAGAAAGAAAGAAGAGAAAGAACGAACCTCTTGTTCCCACACACTGGAATGTTACTTTCCCAGAACCAAGACCAGATAACTAAATGTGCAATATTGGAGAAAGTGAGGGATGGAGTTCAGAGTTTGGCTTCCCCTAGTACTGCTTTCTGTCTGCATTTTGCAGTTCATACCTATTGCACCTATGAGTTCAGTCCCTAATGACCTTGAGCTTCGGCATCTATGTAACATTATATTCTTATGACAGATTCAGAGATTAGCAGATATGGGTGCATTCTCTTCCTAAGACAGGACACCATCCAATGTTTGTTAGCATCATTAAACTAAAACTGACTTTTCACCTGCTCCCATACCATATGCAGCTGCAAATTTTTAAATTAAACTATGAAGCCATGCATAAATTTACATATATTACAGACTAGCCTCTCCATTTAACATGCAAATGTACTCCAATGTTTCAGAACACCTTCTGTCGCTAATTAATTTGCTGAATTATAATTAGACTAATCCTGCATAATTAATAAGCACAGATTTTTTTTTAATTTGTAAGCAGCTTGAGGAGATCATTCACTTCCTTCTATAAACTGCTAAGTAAGTGTTAAAAAAAATCTGGAAAGAACATGTGTGAAAAGGTATGTTTGATGTCGCATACAAACTCAAACTAGCGTGGAAGATACAGAAGTCAGTATTGATAAAGGTACATATTTGAAGCCAACATTCAAACAATCAAAAAATCACATCCAGAGGATGGGGACTAATTCTCCCTTTGTCTCCTTGTATATAGTGTTTTATTCTTTGCCTTCAATCCGTTGGATCTTCCAAGATCACAGAGGCGGGAAAGGATTAAAGTAACCGTATGTTGTATTAGGAGAGATAATGATATTAACACTCCACTGTATATCAAAACACTCTGTGCATGCTGGGTGCTTATAAGCCCCTTTGATGGTATTTGGAATCATTCTCATTTTGGCTGCCAAAAACACCCGAGATCCATCTAGTGGAAACAATTATGTTCCATTAGTATTGTATCCATTCTGTAATGATTACCATGAAGGGTCCCTCTTTAATGCTGGAGAGTAGAGTCTCAAAGAAAAAAAACACATCTGTGCACTTGAAAATGCGAAACTGTTGAGTTTTACAACCAAGCAGGAAGCTTAATTGTGACCTGAAAAATAAACTGAGATCAGGAGAGCTCAAAGTACAGGTGGATGACTTCGTAGAAAATTCGATGCAGCACAGGGAATGTGGAAGGGCAGCATGAGCTCGTCCAGGAGTCAGGCAAGCTGAGAAACACCCTAGAGAGGCCATGTTGGAAATGCAAGTGCTGGAAAGAAGTTAATAAACCTTCAGGGGAAGGAGAAATATAACTTCACAGAGAAAACACAGAACTCTCTGACCCTTCCACGAAGAGCAGTGACCGAAAGATTCTTAAGCCAAATTTATGGCACCTCTACCTGGTTTTCTACTACCAAAAAAATTGAATTATTTTATAGTGAGGCTATAAGTGAAAATTTCTTCTAAAAGATAAGAAATAATTTTCCTAGGTTCCTATACCAAGTACATTTTCTTACAACCAGGCAGCTGACAGCTTTTCCACTGTTGCAGTGGTTGTGGTTGTCATAAACTATAAACTAGCCTGGGACCTGACAAAAAGTTAAGAAGTACACACCCTGGCCCAGGTCCTTGGCCAGGACTGAGAGATGATGCCAGGGAGCAATGGGAGGAAAGGTTTCTGTCTTGCTAAGGAGCTATTTGCTTAGAGCCCTTTTCTCTTTATCTGGAGGATCCAGGACGGCTACCTGCTAGGGCCCCTGCAATGCTCACTGGAGTGCAAAAGGTATTCTGGAAGCACTTGGAGAAGGCTGTAATGGCTTTTCTGGACTAAGCCACATTATTACTTGGATAATTTGGAAACAGAAGATACTTGGACAGTGCTCATCTGAAAGGATTCGATGTGAAGGGATTTTTTTATAGTCTAAAAGAACGGTGCTCTCAGCCAGGTGTGGTGGCCCACACCTATAATCCCAGCATTCTGGGAGACTGTGAAGGAGGATCAAAAGTTCAAGCCTAACCTGGGTAACTTAGCAAATTAAGGAGACCCTATCAAAATTAAAAATTAAAAATCGGGCTGGAGATACAGTGCAGTGTGAAGGCCCTGGGTTCAATCCCCAGTTCTATAAAAAATAAAACGGCTCTCCGTGCCTTAGTGACTTCCCACAAGTGAGGATAGTAGCTGGGGTAACAATACCGACAAAAAGCAAAAATTATTTTCCTTGAAAAAAACATGAGGATAGCCATGGACATTGTTAACAACATCTTCACTTTCCAGGAAAGATCATTTGACAGGGTTGTGCTGTCTTTCGGATTTCTCATATCTCATTTTGTATGGTTATAGTGAGAAATCTAATTTCTCTGTAGTCAGGGCCATGAGCTGGTCTGTTTTCATAAAGCAAAAGGTGCTTCATGCTGGAACTCACAGGATGCGCTCAAGGGTCCCCACTTCCGGGCCTTGGTGAGCCAGCGCTTTGGGTTGAAAGGAGCCAGACAGGTGTGCTGACCAAGTCCCATCTATCGGCAGAGAAGCAGTTTTGTTTTGCTTTGTTTTGTTTCATCTTTGCCCAGCCAGGTTCACGTTTCATCCTTGTAGCAAAGACTCAAGAAGAAGCAAGTGTGACTGTGTGGAGTTAGTTTTCGAGTCACTCCTGATAAGTTAATAGGGAGAAAGAGAAACCGTGTGACATTTAAATGCTCAGGTGTAAAGTAGCTAGCAAACAAAGCCACTTTGGCTAATGAATTTTTCCCCCGATGTACACACTCTGGGAAATTTCCCTGATTTCTTGGGCGGGGGCGGGGCGCGCAGGATTATTTTCCTCCACAAACACCACATTTTAGATCATTCCTGTGATTCATTCTCTCTCCTTTCTCTCTTTCCCTCTGTCTCTCCCAGGTTCCCAAATTCAGGATGGTGTGTTAGGCTTTTTAAGTGCTACCTAAAAGTTGGCGGGGGAGGTGAGTTGGGAAAAGCAGGGAACCAAAGAAGAGAAACCAAGGTGATAATTACAGGTGACCTCGATTTCATCTGACAAATACATGACGGCTCGCCCCCACCTTTGTCATAAAGTCCCATATCCACAGTTAACGTAACCTCGGTGCCAAAAAGAAAAAAAAGGAAAGAATGTGCGCCCTGACAGGTAGCAGGTGGTACATATGGCGTTATCATTGGCTATTAACACCAGGTCAGGTATCATATTAGCCACCTTCAGACTGCATTTGCCAAACCCACATAAAAATATAAAACCGGGTATTTCAATATTCTGTCGCTCCCTTTGCAAAGCAGATTTCCTTCTATAACTCATAATAGAGTTAGCTGGCTTTCATTAGAATTTTTTTAACGTTTTTTTTTTTCCTTAAAGAAGAACTAAACCTAGATGATATAAAAGAGAAACTGGGACAAAAATCAGGTCAAGAATTTGATACAAAAGGCATTTAGATAAGGCTAATAATATTCTAGAGTGTTGGCAGTTTAGTAGATGATGATCACATTAGTTTAATCTCAACTCAGCTTCTAGGATTACATGAGGACTCAGGAATCAGTCATTTATTTCCTTTTTTGTTGTTTTTGTTGTAGTTGTTGTTGTTTTGGTTCAAACTTTATTGATTCTAAAGCCTCTATTAACTCCATAGGAATAGCCTCCTTCTTGGAGATTTCCAAATCTTAGTACCAAAAATGAAAACTGTCTTTGAAATGCCACAGTAGGATTTTATCTGTGCTACGTGGCTTCATCACCTATAATATCATTGAGCTTTTTACTAACACTGGTCATCTTGAAGAGGCAGCAATAACTCAAATTTCACATCTCCTGTAAGTGGATTCCACAATCACTTCTCTCATTTTCTCTTTAATAAACTGAGGCTCAGATTTTTTTTTAAAAGTCCCATGAGAGAACCAGAGCCCAGGGCAGACCTGAGCATGAGCCCGGGAGCAGATCAGTCTCCAGTGCTTCTTCGGGTCACCCTGTTTCTAATCTTTCCTCCCGTACTACATTATCTTGTTGCTGAGACACATGCAGAATCACCAGAACAAGGGGACACTGAGCTATCTTATTTCAAAACTGAGGCCAGCCATAAAACCTCCCATCCCACCTGAGTTACTGAGACTTCTCACCCCAGGTTCGAAAGAAAGCGAAATATGAATGGGGCAAAATCATGAGATGCCCATAAATCAGCCTCTATTTGCTTAAAACAAGAAGCTGGGTTTATGCTACGGTTTCCAAGTTCCTCAGATGAGCCTAGCTCAAGCTCCAGCTTTCCAGGTGCATTCCCAACAGACCAGGGGTGTTTCAGGATGTGTGTGTGTGTGTGTGTGTATGTGTGTGCGTGTGTCTTTTTTTAAACCTGGTTTTTTGTTATGCAATATTTTATAAGTTCAGACCACTTCTAAAGATTAAAGTTAGTTTTAAGTACTTATTCCTACCCTTCTTAAAATGAGCTCTATTCTTAAAGCCTGGGTACAATTGAAAGTCTCTGTATAGAATGCTCACTTGAGACCATAATATCATGACAACTCTGGAAAAAACAACCTGGATGAGAGGCAGATGGTGGGGCATTAGACAGCTCCACAGACTCTAAACTTTAAAACAGTTCCGCTCCCCAATTCCTTTGCCAAAATGGATGTTGTTATTGAGTCAACGTACACATACACAAACATATATCATAAAAAACAGCAACAAAAATATATAAAGTTGCATCTAGTCCCCAAAATGCAATTGAGACTTCTAATCCCATTTGGTGTTCTTACCCTCAGACTGCTTTGGAGGAACCAAAGGAACCATCCAATTTTTTTGGTATAAGGCAGAGACATAAATAAATGACTAAAGTTTTAATTAACATCACTGTGTTGGGTGAAGCTTGGGGGACTGAATAATCAACACACCCAATATCCAATAATCTGTAAAACCCAGATATGTAATTTTAGCCTGGCTCTGGAGTTTCCAGTAGGGTTAGTGATTTGTCTCCATGCAGTAGATGATGGACTCTGACCACTGAAGAAAAAACTTACTTCCCTTGGGGAGTCAGCAGCTGACCTGGAAGTAAAACATCGCGGCCCTTCACTCGGAGGCCACAGAGCCTGCTCTGGTTTCTCAGGGAGTGGCTGGACCAGTCTAGAAAGCCTGGGAAAGCCAGGCCTCAGCTCCCTCGGGAAGACGTGCAAAGAGTTGGCTCTGCCTCGCTGACTTGGACACCAGGGACCTGACATCAAGCTGTCCCTGCAAACCCCTCCCCGAAATGGCCAGGACAACTCATCCCAGAAGTCATTTTGTCTCACGCCGGAGTCAGAGTTTATTGGCTGCCCAAAAGACCTGAATGCAAACTCCAATTCCTCCTGAAGAATCCCACCTTGATGAGACAGCCTGAAGCCCAGGGGCTTTTTCCCCTTTTTTTAAACGATCCCTCAGCCCTCAACTTGCCAAGATGATCACAAGGAACCTACGCTGAACAAACAGCTGGGCAGCTATTCCAAGTCAAAAGAAAAAAGGAAAGAAGGAGGGGAAGGGAAGGGAAGAGAAGAGAAAGGAAGGGAAAGGCCAGGGAGGGAGGGAGGGAGGGAGGGAGGAAGATCTTCCTACTCTCAGTGGTATACTGACATCAGTTTTTTTAAATGCATGTTCCAAACCAGGGATGGCAAACCTTTTAGAGATGAGTGCCCAAACTGCAACCCCAAAACCCACTTATTTATCCCAAAGTACCAACACTCCAATTCAACCTGAATACTGTACTGTGGTTTTACACTCATTTTACTACAGTTCAGAAAAAACGACTCTACATTATCATCTTTTGTCTTAAAAGCAAAACAAATAACACCCATGCCATAGGTCCACCACCACTGTTCTAAATTCACCAAAGGTGTTTCCTTTCTGTTTACTTTGTTAGTCACCATCTTGGATAGGGTGGGGGGAGTCGCTTTTCCAGTTTGATGTAATTCAACTGAAAAGCCCAGTGGGGTCCAGGTCATGATCTTTGGCTATTTGTCCTTATCTTTAAGTTTACCCTTCTGCTAGGAGTACATCCTAACTTCAGGCTGGCCAAGACTATCAAAACAAAGTCTTTTTTTTGTAAACAAAGCTAGCCATATTGACTTTAATTATATTATAAATTTTTTTTAAATGCTAAACCAGTGAGTAGATTAATTTTATTCTTAACTTTGTTGCTTTCACCTGGGCGTAATGTTTATGCTGCTCCTAATGAGATGACTCATTGAAAAAGGAAGATAAATGTCATCCAGTTTTCATGTGATCTATAAAATTAATCTCCCATGCTTATGTTAATACTGATAACGTGATGTAGGAGGCAGTGTGACCTACAGGATAAAACTAAGAGGAAGGAGATTATGTTTAACTGCTGTCTACATTCCCGACAGTATTTTCACCTCCCTCTACCTTGCCTATTTTCACCCCTCCTATGGGTCCCCACACATACCTTCCCTGTAACATTGGGTAATACCGTTGAGAGATGCAAGGAGAATTACTCAGGTGGTTTGGGAAACAACTTTAAGAACTTTCTGAGAAAGAGCAGCTATTGTTAATGTTCTTACCGTAGAATTAGCCTGCTGGTAAATAACCAGGACACACTTAGCAAATCCTTCTTTTTATACAGTAAAAGTGATCCTCTCTCTTGAGCTGAGGCTAGTGACCTTCCACCCGAAGGGTTCTGTTTATTTCTAGAAAATAAATTACACAGAAGGAAAGCGAGGTGGATGGTAATTAAGTCGCCGAGTTCAGGGGGATCAATGCTTACACTTTCAGGGTTAAATGCACAGCTGATTACATCAAGAAGGAATCCACTTTCCACAGTCCGCTGGAAAATAAACCGAGAGTTTTGTGTTTGGTGTCTGAATCATCACTCAAAACACAGAATCAATTTAATATCAATTTAATATCCAGATCTATGCTAGATTAAATGCGCCAATGCAGATAGCTTTGTCCGTAAAGAAAATAGGGCCAAATGGCTTCATTAGCACGACTAATCCCAAAGTTCTACGGCTCTGTACTCAGATGTCTAAGCCTGAATTTTGACTCTTGCGATATGATTTGGCACAAAACATTGTAAGTCCAGCAATTCCCTGCCTTTAACGTGCAGGCTACCAGAACAGCTCACTGCCACTTAAAGAGTTTGTATTCACTACAACGGCGCCGCTGAGGCTCCCAAATACACCAGACTCACGGAAAATAAGGGGCCCACTCTGCTTGCAGGGGTGAAGATTTCCCAGACCTGTTCTTAGGATGCTTTGGAAACACCTGTTGGGCCCTCGGGGGACAATCAGAACAGTGGTTTCCAGCCCTGGGCCTGTTCTTCCAGCTCCGCTGCAGCTCTGCGTCCTTGTCACTCTCCCTGTTACAAGACCGAAGAGGGCACTGCAACTTAGGGGTTGGTGGTATTTTCCCCTCTGCTCCTAAGAACAGTCCCCTCTTTTAGGAAATTCTGATATCTCTCCTCTCCTTCCAACTTTTGCCACTTTAAAGTTACCCTTAGGAGGAATTTTATTCCCAGAGAGCCCTGTGAATTTCAGAATTTCTCTCCAGCTCTCATAACTAAGAAAGAGTGGATTTTTCAGAAAACCGAGGCTGCACAAAATGAGCTGAGGGAGGTCATGAGAGTGACTTCTGGGGCGCAAGCTGGGGGGCTGTCGGGGTCCCGGGGTCTACCAGGAACCTGAGCCATTTCACAGCTGGTGGGGCAGATGCAACAAAGCCTTGACAGAGCTCTTGGAACCTTGCAAGGGTCCCCGAGACATTCTCATTTGTCAGCCTGGGAGTCTCTGCTTCCCAAGTCCACTCCTGACCCCAGCACGCCATTACCTCACCTCATCCAGCTCTGGTGAGCACACTTCATCAGCTGCCTTTTACGTGTGCGCGCGCGCGTGTGTGCACGTGCGTGTGTGTGCATGTGTGTGCAGCAACCGCTAGAAACAAAGAACAGCTCCTCCCAGGCTAAGGCCTGGCGGCCGAGCCTGGGGACAGTGTCTTTGGGGGTCTGGGAGAGCCTTGAGTCAAAGCAGCTGCTTCTGGGCCACGATTGATTTGGTGCCCCCAAGTCCCCTCATAACTTAATCTGGAGGAAAGCAAAAGTTCTCTGCTTCTCATTTCCATAACAGAAAAGAAGATTTTGGGCAAAGCTTTTGCACCCCATGGGTAGTAAGCCTTTTAAAGGTCATGTCTGTTGGGTTTGGAAATTCAAACACTGATATAGGCAGGTATCAGCCAATCCCTTATCTATTTCTTTGCAGGATCTACTCACCTTTGCTGTGTGTGTGTGTGTGTGTGTGTGTGTGTGTGTGTGTCAGAAAGAGAGACAGAGAGACAGAGACAGAGGCTTGTTGTAATGGCTCTTCTACTTTCTCAACTTAGGTAACTGCAAACTTCAACACCACGAACCAAGTGCTCTAAGGAGTTTCTTTGAACATGTGGTCAGCACAAAGAGAGCTGTCAGTCCTTCTACTGTGTGGCAGGACCACCACATGAGGGTCCCTGTCCCCAGCTACCAGGGGCCATAAAGCACTGTGTGGAAAAGACTTCTTCACCCTCCCCATGGGGTGTCCTGGGTGACAAGTCCAGGCTCCTGGGTATTCTCTGGGCCTGAACAGAAGACAGGCTGCTTTACCCACAGTAGATGCTTTTGCAAAAGGAAGCTATTTAGGAAACTTCACATCTTGCCCCACATCTCCACCCACACTGGCCCTTGCTTTATATTCTTCCCAAGTCTGCTGAGACATAAACTGTTGCTTGAATTGGCTGGTGATAAAGGCTGTAAGGATACAGGGCTGAAAGACAGACACCATGTCTCTGAGCTGGGCGTCAGTGTTTCCCCCTCAATGCGGACAGGTGGACACGTCCCTGTCTCCATGCATGGCTTCCTCCACCCCACAATGCGTGGTCTGGTGGTTTGCTTTTAGCCTGCAGGCCTGCACCAGTCCTCTCTCCATGGCTGTCTCTCAGTCCTCCACATGTTCCACTTTGCCCACCTTCTGGCATAAAAACCAACATCCAAATCAGAACAACATGTGTTCTCTCCACATTTCCAGACCATTTTCTAAGAGATTTTACCACTCTTCAGCCCCAACATTGTTAATTCCTTTTCAGCAGGATTTGAGAAGCATATTAGAAAGTCCTTCTTCACTTTTGAAGCAATCAGAATTCACTGAACATCTGGAAGATCTGAGTGGGGATCTCCAAAGATCAGAGTCTCTCCCTGAGAAGGTGGTCTAGTGATCTTTGGGGGAAGTGAGAGGATTTAGAAGTTCTGGGATCCAGGACCTGGAAAGAGAGTTTTAAGACTGTGATGATCAATCTGATGTATCAACCTGGCCAGGCCATAGGACCCAGCTGCTCTTAGTCCAACACTGATCTAGATGTGGCTCTAAAGGTCTTGCAGATGTAGTGAACATCACCAGTCAGTTGTCTTTAAGGCCAGAAATTGTCCTTGATAATATGGATGGGCCTCATCTGGTCAGTTGAAGGCCTTATGAGCAAAAACTGAAGTTTCCCGGAGAAGAAGAAATTCTGTCTCGAGACTGTCATAGCTCCTGGCTGAGTCTCCAGATGCTGACCTGTCTGACAGATAACAGACTTGCCAGTCAGCACGGTGAAGCAACTCCTTATCATGTAAGTATATACAATTTCCCATTGGTTCTGCTTTTATGGAGCCCCTTGGCTAATACAAGGACCAATTGAAAAAGTTGCTACTCTTCCATCTCGGTAGAAACTTGAAGACAAAAAGGACCTAAAGGTACCAAAGAGTTGGTGCCTTTCTGCCAAGATGGACAACTTCCACAGAAGATTCTTACAGGACTTTCCTTCCACTGGTGGGCCAGGTCAGGGAGAAGGATGGGGGAGTGTCCCTGTGCTTTATGCCACGGTGGCCTTAGGACATTTATTCTTCCATATCAGACTGAAATGCACACTTCTGAGATTTACGTCCTAAACAGAGTGAGTCTGCATAACGTTGTCGTTCTTTTATCCCAGCTAGCCTGTCAAGTCATTTCTGCTCCTCATGTTCCTCCTCCTCTTCCTCTTCCTCTTCCTTCCTCCTTCTTTCCTTCCTCCTATTTCTCCTCCTCCTTCTTCTCCTCTGAGAAATCCTTTGTTTTTCTAGAAGGGATATATAACTCTAACAGGAAAATCTTGTCAGGAATAGAACCTGGGCTGGGCCAGGGATTTAGTTCAGTGGTTCCGCTGCCTGCCTCGCAAGCACAAAGTCCTGAGTTCAATCCCCGGTACCAAAAAAGAAACAACGAATGAGCAATAGAACCTGGGCTCCATTGCCAGCGGAGAATCCCAGAAGGCATTTACCCACTGGATGAAAAGAGACACATGGGGGCTGGGGATTTAGCTCAGTGGTTTCATTGCCTGCTGTGCAAAAGCAAGGACCCAAGTTCGATCCCCGGTACCAAAAAAAAAAAAAAGAAAGAAAATAGACACATGGGGGCCTGTGCCTGCCTTACAAGGAACAAGGCTCAGCTCCCCTCCTTTCATGCACACACCTGTGGCCAAACTTATACAATTTGTCAGAAATGGGATTCCCCCAATGAACAAAAAAGAAATTGGCTAGAATCTGGTAGGTGAAGCACAGTTACCCCAGATTCCTGAAACATTCACCTTGCTTTCTTTGCCTCTTGGGCCTCTAAGCTGTCCATACTGGACTTCCGGATGATACTAAAAGAGAAGATCCTCAGAGGCCTGGTCTTCCTACCTTAAGTCTTATCTGAGTTAGTGGAAAAGGGGGCGAGATAACCCGCTGTGGCCCTTTCACTGGCTCCCATCTGCCAGGGAGACACAGGAGAAGGAAGCACAGGACATTCCTCTCCACCAGGAAGGCAACCAGCCCCAGTCAGGGGCAAATGGACCAGAAATATCCGCTCCTTTTTAAGATGCACCTGCTACATAGGAGGCCCCTTACAGTGCAGGTTGTTTGTGTGGATTAAATAAAATCTCTTGTACTAAGCACCAATTTAGTGAGGTGCTGCTCCTTCAACATTTAATACATGGCAGCTGTTGGTATTATATTATTATGATCAGTTAAAAAAAAGAGCCCACACAGAGTCCCAACTGAAAGTCATACCACTAACGCTTACTGAGAGCTGCCCAGAAATCTGGTTGCATAAATTCTTTTAAATGCTCACAACAAATTATTAGACAACCAGCATTCATATTTCAATTCTATGTTGAGGGGAAAACAAAGATAAAGAAGTTAAGGACAGTGTACACCATCACACAGCCGGAGATGGGATACGCACAAGGAATTCTGCTCCAGTTTGCTTGATTCACTACTACATTCATCCAACTCCTGTCGGAGGGAGAAGGAATAAGTGCAATTTTTTCTTCCCAGAGCATTTTGCCAGGGTCTATGGTGATACAGAGTGCTCTGTTCAGTACTTCCTGAGAGCAGATATTCAAAATAACTTTTTATTGAGGACCTACTGCTTATAAGATGTGGTTTGTCTTTTTTTACATTTATTCACTTTGTGCCTTGAATTCCTCCCTTTGGGTACTCTTTTCCTTTCTGCTTTGGAAGTCTTGTAAGTTCTAGCCATCTTGCAGAGTACACACAACACCATGTGCTTTGTAAGATTTGATCCTTTGGTCCCCAGTGGCTTCCTTCCTAGGGCACCCACACACACTTGCAAGGAGGACGACGCTGACCTTGGGTGAAACTTCACGTGCACTCTCCACACACACCCTGCCCCACCGCTGGGCTCCCAGGCCTCCTTCACATCTAAACAACCAGCGGGACAATGACGGGATCCTGGCAGAAAGCCTCATGAGAAAGGAAAGGGAAAAAGGAAGATGAAGAAGAGGACAAAGAGAAAGAACAATTGAGAATGAAAATAGGGGTGCTATGGTTTAAGTATATCCCCCAAATGTCCCGTTGTGGTGAGCTTGGTCTAGTGTGATGTTAAGGAGTGGTGGGATCTTTAAGAGGTGGGGCTTTGTGGGTGGTGCTTAGGTCTGTAGGGGGCGTAGCCTTGGCGGGGATTGAGGCTGTTCGCTGGGTCCCTGGTTAGTTCTCTTGAGAGAGGTTTGTCATAAAAGAGCAGGCCTGGCCCCTGCCCCAACATTCTCTGGCTTCCTGTCACACCACGTGATCTCTCCTCACATGTACTCCTGCACGATGGTGTCTGCTGTAATGTGATGCAGCCAGAGGGACCTACCCAGAGCCAAGCAAACATCATCAGCATGCTCTTGATAAAGCTCTTTTTAAATAAAGTCCCAGCCTCAGGTATTTTGTTACAGCAATAGAAAAAAAAATGGACTCATACAGGGTGTATAAACTTCATGGTGGCTGAGCTGGGAGAGACAGATTAATGTTCTTTGAAAGTTGCATTTAAAAACACTAGAATTACTTTTGACCACTGAAATGTTTGGGTGTGAGGTGGGGACATGTGGACTGTGCGCTTATTCAGATTACCTCTCCAAGGGTCACCCACGACTGTGCATCCTTCCTGACTTGGAACTTAATCCTACAGAGACCTGCATTGACTCGAGTAGTATAGAATCAATAGTTCGGTGAAAGCGGAACTGTAGCCCATTGCTTAGTGGCTGTGTGACTTTAGGAAAGTACTGAACCTTTCTGAGCCTCACTAATACGATCTGCCTGTGAGAAGCACTTAAGACAACACATGGAAGTGTGTCAGGGACCATGAAGTACTGCACAAAGGTTACCACTGCTTAATACCTGGCAGGGACTCATTAAAACTCTGTTGATTGACTGATTCACTCTAGCCAGCTTCTGTAAATTTCACTCATTTGGTTAAAAAAGGGATAGCAAGGTAAGTCAAGTGGCATCCAAGAAAATCTACCCAGCATTCTAACAGCCTAGTCTGAGGGATTTTTAAAATTGTAATTTGCTTCCAAACTTTCTGGAGCTGGGGATTTAGCTCAGCGAAAGGTCCTGAGTTCAATCCCTGGTACCAAAAAAAACCAAAACTCTTTCTGTTGCTCAACCCATTTGACATTGGTTGGGATCATGGGATCTGTCCAAAGAAATGATAGTGTCATGTTGGCTAAGTGTGTGTCTGTAGACGGAAGATCCTGAATTCCAAAAGTTGAAGTGAAGCAGTCTGGGATGCTGGCACTCCAGCGTGGGGATTTCTAAAGACATGGGCACTGGGCTGAGTCCGAAACCCACCAGTCCCCCTCTACTGCCCAGTGCCCTAGGCTGCCAGGTAAGGTTTTCAGAAAGCATTCCACAGCTTACGTGGCCTCGTAAGAACAAAAATGACTTGAAGTCAAATAGAGTTGAAGCGAACAAAACTTCAAACTAAATTTTTATTGAAATTCTCCCCATTGTCAGCCGACGTTTTCAATTTTCATTTCCCTGCCTCGGCCCATTTTGCCATAGAAACTTGGATGTTTTCATTGAACAGCAGCCAGTGGCCTGAAGTGGCACACTATAAATTTGGAAAAATAAATAAATGCTTCAGAACTTCCACTTGAAAACCACAGCTAAAAATGAAATCAAATCTGACCCACCCCTTTTCTTTTAAATTGTGGGAACAGACTCAATCTGCCTCAATTTTTAAGCCCATATTAAATTTTATATAGGCATCTCAGAGACCAATCCATGGCCAGGTCTAAAGCAACTGTGGAGCCTTTGACTCAGACAGAGAGATTTGGACAACTTGAACCTGAAGGTATCATCCCTTCTGTCCCACCATCCTTAATAAACATGTGTGGTTAAAAAATAAAAAGGGAAGAAAAATTGGTTTATGGGCATAGAGAGAATAATTCACTCTAAATTGCTCCTTTGATGAATGTGGACAAAAGAATAAAATTTGTCACCCAGCTAATATTACCATCAATATTTTGTCCAGCTACATTCTTTCCAATTTAAAAACAGTTCAATATCCCTTTTACCTTCAAGTAGCAGCACTTAATAAACAGTGATGGATGGTTTTTATTTTTGTGTGCATTTCAGTCTTCCTTGCTTCTGTTACAAGGGGACTATTTTGCTTGGGGGAAATGTAGATCTCCCGTCTTTCTTGCATTGACATGCATCCCTCAAGGTAAGACGGCCATATTTAATTCATAACCCCCATCGGCTACACAAACATACAACTTCCCATCAATTAGGCAACACAGAGATGCTGTTAAAAATCAATGAGCTTATTATTAAATATATTTTTTTCATGTAGCAATAATAGTTATTGCTGCGCTATTGTTATTACTGCAGTGTCAGCTGTTTAGGCGGCTTTCAGAGAGTTTGATTGGCTTTGATCTTGCAGCGAGGCATTCTATGACACGAGGGCTCTGAGTGAGGCTCCTCTGTCTGCCTTCTGCCATGTTTAGAAGCCACCACGAGAGGGGGGGGAATGTGTGCTGTAGTGGAACAAACCTCGGACTGGAGGCAGAAGACCCAGGTTCTAGACCAGCTCTGCACAGAGCTAGCTGTGTGACCTGAGGTAAGTCCCTCCTCCATCCTGGGCCTTTGTGTCCTCATTTGTAAAAATAAAAGCGTTATCCCATGTGACCATGGAGGACATTTCCATTCCAAATTTTAGGATTCTTTAATAATTTTCATTTTACTTGCAAAGGAAACAGAAACAGATGCAATCCAGCGAGTCGCAATTGTTCCTTCTCAAGACTTGACTGTTTTGTAAGGGGAGGGGGGAGGGAATAGAGCAGGAGAATGCTACTGAATCTGGAGCTGACGCCAAACTGATCCAAAAACCAAATACACCCGTATTTGTGTTTTCATCCTGGTTGTGTGTTTATTAAAAAGAATTTTGATATTTTGACACATGCCACTTCTGTGGGAGCCTCCTGCCTACAAACAGAGATGTTAAAACGGTGCCAGCGCACGCAAAGGTTAAAAACAACATCGCACTGATTTTGGCAAGTACATCATGTGCTGTCTGGCCACAGCTGATCTGAACTGAGTCCCCCGTAATTACAGGAGAAGGTGGAACAGGTTTGCTGCTAATTGGAAAATTCTGCAAATGGCAGCACTGAAGTAAATTGACAGTCGTTAGAATATTAGCAAAATGAGAGTACTGATTAGGAAAAAGCTCAGATGCAGACTTTTTTTTTTACTGCCGGAATCTACTGGCAAATTGATAATAAAAGCTGAACTTAATAATAACAGCTGTTATTTGACCTGGTAATATTTTTTTTAATCTGTTGCTGTTCCCAGACCAATAACACATAAAGAAGGTCTGTATCCACTGTTGCAAAATTATTTTGAATCCCAAAAGGTATATTCCAACACAGGAAGGCAAACTGAGTTTAAAGGGGTAGCTGTCAATAATAGTCAAACTCTTGGAAGTGCTCAGGCTTGAAAGGGTGGGGCTGTGTTGTCTCCACCTTCCAACAATCCTGGTCGGCATGCTGGAGTCAGTGTGTTCTTTTTAGGACTGGGCCGGGCTTCTATTTCTAACTTGTTCTAGAACCATGATGAAATGGCAAAAATGTCAAAGTTAACTTGTATTTTATTTTGAGGTAGACAGGAGGAACCTGAGCCTTTTATCAGAACTGAGCCACTCATACTGACCACTCCTCCACCCCTGCAGGCAAAGAAATACAGATGGGATGGAACGCATTAATTAGAAATGCTGCCATGCGTCTGTAGAGAAGGTCGTACCCTCCCACGCACTGCCACCTCATGGGGACATCCCTGAATGCATCCGGAAGACTTCTAACTCAGGACACTGATCCATTGTGGGGAGGAACAGAAACTGGGACAGTCTTCTAGCTGTGTGGCAATGGAGATCAAAAGTCTTAAAAATGCTCCTGGCCATTGACTCCACAATTCTGTTTCAAAGGTTTGAGCCAAAGAAAAAGCCATAGATATGCCTAAAGCTTCACCTACAAAAGATGTTCCTTGCAGCATTGTTTATAATAAATAAAGTAGTGGAAATTTTACTTGTCCTGAAATGGGTAATTTTGGATATACAAAGGCATACCATATAATTATTTAAATCATGTTGTGGATAATATCTAATGATATTGAAATATAATTTCGTGTGCTTTTTAAAAACCCAGAATACAAAACAGTAAATGTAGGGTAGCCACTCCTTTTTTAAATACGGAGAGAAGACTAAATGAGAGGTACTACAGGGATGGATCAATAGTTATTTCTGAGCAATGGGTGAAAGAGTCATTTTCATTTTTATTAATTTTGTTTTCTCACATTTCCTAAATTTTCCAAAATCACCACTCATTGCTTTAATCAGAAAAATATATGTGTAAATTATTTTTAGAAGTAAAACAATCTAGGGCTGGGGATTTAGCTCAGTGGTTTCTCCGCCTGCTGTGCAAGCGCAAGGACCCAAGTTCGATCCCCAGTACCAAAAAAAAAAAAAAAAAGAAGTAAAATAATCTATAGATGATTTTTTGTTGTTTTAAGCAAAAATTTTTTAAAACCAGGCTGTGGCAATAGAAACAGCAGGATTCCTAAATGGCGGGTTGGCTTCTTGGACCTCAGGCTCTGCTGCCGGCTAAGATGCAGGTTCAGCCTCCATCAAAGGGGAGGAAAATGACTCGGTGAGAGCAAATCTTCAACTCCAGGTAAAAATCCAGCTTGCAGATTAGGATTAATTTACACACACACACACACACACACACACACACACGACCTTCTTTTTGATAACTGTCCTCTGAAACCATAGGTCAGCAACGCTTCAAGCCCTTGGCTAGACAGATTTCCTTTTAAGACTCTGGACTCCTTGCTCGGATAAACTTGCCACCCTCTTTTGCCTTTATCCTGATGCCACAGAGCCTCATTCATCCTGCACCCCTGCAGAGGGGCTTCGTCAAGTGCTGTCTACCCACCCGTCAACCCGAGGGCAGCAGAGGCTGGAAGCATAAGAATCCAAACCCAGCCCATGGCCTCCCATCATAGACTGCTCTCACCGAGTCTCCTGCTAACTGGATTCGGTCAGGCTGTGCAGGGCCCTGTGTGCAGAGCGCTGCATATTTAACCAGAGCAACGTTAGTGGCCGGAGCCCCCGGGATGCTCCTGGACTTGCGTAGGAGCCAAGAAGTGGAGAGAGGCTGCAACATGTCAGAGCTGGCTTTACCGTGCACATGTGTTTGCCACAGCAACGATGGATACACTGCGTGTCCCACCAGGTCTGCTTTTTTTTTTTTTAATCCTTATTAATATCCTATGGTTCTATTGCCCAAAACATAAAATTCCAAAGGCAACTCCCCAGAGTACTAGCACGGCCAGAAGGAGAGCGACCAAGCTGTGTGCGGGGACTGCAAACTGGCACAGTTGCTCCTCACACGGAAGACAAAGCCCACCCCACGAGCCTCAGCCACAGGACTAAGTGACTTTCAAGCTGTTTCTTGCCAGGAGTGTGGGTGGGCAACGGGCAGGGTCCCAGTGCAACAACTAGACTCAATTGACTGTAACCCAGAATTTTTTTTTAAGTGGCTTTTCTTTTTTGGACTGTGGTGCCCAGGTCCTCAGTCCTTTTCCATGCCTTCTAAGAGTTTTGCAGCAGGAAAACAAAGCACCAAGGAGGAGGGAGGTGGGGTATTGCTGCAGCCATTTGTGCCAAATACAGTTAAGGGTGGAGAGGGAGGTGGGATTGGAAAGGGGGGAAATCAAGTCACTTTCAATCAAGTGTCACACCTTTAAATAGTGGTTAAATCTTTGCATTATGCAGCTCATCCCTTTACAACATGGGGTTCCCTTAGAGAATTCCCTGTTTACACTGGGAATTCCTCCAGGGCCGCATCAATAAAGCTGAACAGATGTCAGGGTGGAATGCCAGCGGCAGTGGCTGTTGTCAGGGGTACTGGGGAGGGAGGCACACAACAATGAGAGACGGCATCTGCTACACAAAGCCCTTGCGCGTGGGTCAGGTTCTGCCAGTGTGTAGAGATTCCACCCTACCCTTTGTCTGGGAACATTGCCTTTCTTGTTTCTCGATGACAAGGGTTGACACATGTCACCCGGCCCTATCAGGAGTGTTATTTGTTTGCCACTTGCATTTGCACCCATGTTTGTGACCTCACCCACATCTCTGCTGAATGCATGGAGCAGAGCTGAAATTCTCCAGCCCTGCCCCAATCTACAATTTCATTATGCACTTTGAGTCGAAAGTGGGATGTAGATGTCCTTCTTTTTAATTAAAAACATGATTGATGAGACTTAACTGACAGTAGGAAATGCAATTTAAATATTCCTTAAAGAGGCACTAACCCTGTTTGTGCGCCGACGCTGGTATTCCCTTCCAAACTCGCAACCAGCGGGAGAAAGGAAATTAAAATAAAAGCCCTGTTCAAGTCCGTTCATCTGGGGAAGGGCAGTAACGTTAGACAGCCCCAGCAGTGGAGGAAAACAGAAACTTCTGCACATTGGGGTAACAAGAACCCCCGCTGTGATGAAATGCAGCAGATGAGGGCCGAAGAAAATGATATGAAATCACACAAAGCAAAAACAGCTAATTCTCTGCATTTTTGTAAGTGGCAATCCACTTCTAAGAAACTTCATGCCCAAACTCTCTCTATTTCTCCAAATCTGCAAATGGAGTGGTTTTTTTTCCTGCTCCTCCTCCTCGCTGTGTTGCTACATTTCTTGTCTTTAGCTCCTCAACCTGCTGTTTTAAAATACACACAAGAAAAGTCCTGAGAGCCTTGGATAAGAGAGGCGACACTTCTAAAGTAGAAAGGGCAGCACTGGCCACTTTTTTCAAAGCCCTTCTGATTTGTTCCCCTGGTGACTGCTAAGTTATTAGGAAAAATTCTGCAAACCACAGGACACAGTAGTGTACAAATTATGGGAACCCCAAAAAGCGTGACATGGACCAGGAATACGTTTCTCCTATGACGGACGGAGCCTTCCCACCAGTATTTCCAATCCAGAAGTAATGGATGAAGTTGGAGCCTGGTCTGTACTGAAATGGTGTAACTTACACACCACCACCAATAGCAGTTTAAAGTTTATTTTCCCCTTCTCTTGCTTAGTATCATTTAAAGGAGGATTTCTGTTGTTGTTTCAAGATATTTTGTCTTGCTTTCCATGGAAATAGTTATTTTCTGAGAAAGAACAACTTTGAATTTGAAATCAGCACACTTTCCTAAATGTATGTATAGGAATAGCCTGGTCTACACTCCGGAGGCTTGCTAAAAGTATAATCTTCATTTATATTTTGTCCCTAAAGATTTCATCCTAGGATTTAAAAAGCCCTTAAAGAGCATAGGTACTACACATTATGGTTCTTTTCCACTTAATACCTAATTAAAGACTGATAAAAAAGAAAAGCTTTTATTGAAATTCTTAGATTAGAGAAAAGGGGCTATAGTTGGAGCCGATTTTGGGGTAAGTATTTAACTAGCAAAGGTTAATTAGAATTGTAGCGATGAGATGTAAAATAACAGATTCTGGTCAATTGATTAATGAGATGTCAGAAGGTATAAGAATTCACCTTTGGGAGAAATGTATTAAAAATGAAATGGTTTGCAAAGCCATGGAGTTTTCCCTCTTACATAGTTTATTAACACAGGCTGAAACTCCAAATGCTTTTCTATTGATAAAGATGTACCAAAAAAACAACATCCCCCTTCAATCTACCAATTGCAGCACCAGAATATGACTCAAGTTTCTGCCATTGAAAATTTCCCCTCACACAAAAGTCTCTACAAGAGACGAAAGCCTCCAGTGGACCTGTTCCTTTCTTTCTGTCGCCTTCTTATTCCCTCTGCATTATATATTCAGATTAATTGAAGGAATAACACATTTCCAAATTCTGGATTTGAAATTATTAAAGTAGAGCATTTAAAAATACCCACTCTGCAAATATCGATTCATCCCTCCCATGTCAATTTCACTACTGAAATGGGTGACAGGTCGGGGGAGAAAGTACCACAAACATTTTTCCTTCCTCATTTAACTCCTTCGGTGAGCAAACAGATCTTTCCATTTGTGGCATAGATGTTCTTTGTCACAATAAACCATGGTATATTGTGTTTATATATGTCCTTCAGGCATGTCACAACAGTTTGGCATTCTGAACGGCTCTACCACTGTGTACATTAAATAGTCATGTAGTTACATTAAACAGTGGGAGTTCACACTTCACAACCACTCAGTGTTTTAAAACAGATGTGGGCTGTCTGTTGTCAGACACCAGTGAAAAAGCTTCGAAGGATCTTGATGGGAATGTAATCTCAAAATGACTGAGGGACCCCCAGATTTCCCATGCAAGTTCCCTTATATCCCCGCATGAGAGATTGTGGGAGAAGAAAAAGAAAAGGCAGAGGAGGAGAAAAGCTACAACTTTTATGTCGTACAGTACAGAGATCTGAAAAAAAAAAAAAGAATTCAGAATTCGGAATAGTTTGCGGCATGGAATATCTTGAGCAGGATGGGCTCGCTGGGGTATCGTGGGATTTACTGACAGGAGAATTTTTGACAGTTGATGGACAGATGAATTCCGTCATGGAAGCGTTAGTCGAAAGCGGCAAGGCCAGATGGAAACTCACAGCTTGTCTTTAATATTAATTTTCTTTTTTTTCAAGAGATCAGAATTCCCTAATTCCCTAAAATGTTTCAATGCATCTTGAGGTATTATTTTTCCGATGCTTTTCTCCACCTACTCATAGTTAGTGTTCCTTTGTGTTCATGTTATTTTTCCTTTCTTACTTTGAAAAAATAAAAGCTAGGTTTTTTTTCTTTCTTTCTTTTTTTTTTTTTTTTTTTTTGCTCTACTTGCACAGCTGTTAAAATTCTTCCTTCATTTACAGCAAATACAGAAGACAAATACTCCATCTCGTACGCTATCTAAATATGAGAAATACAGCAGGGACAATTGTGACTTTGAGCTATGGTCACCAGTGGGGGTGCTGAGATTTCCTTTGTGGCTGAATGAGTGGTGAAACACCTCAGAAGGATGGGAGGGTGGCTGTCTTTCTGACAGTGTGATTAAGTCATCTACCCTGGTCAGGGATCCATGGGACAGAGCTCTAGCCCTGGCTCTGTGTGGCTAGCCTGGAAGTGGTATGAAAGTCACCACAGATCTCTGAGCCTGATTTCCTTACCTGTAAAATACGATCAGGGCTGGAAAGAAGGAAGAGGATGGGAATGCTCGGAGCTCCTCACCTCCACTGCTGTTAGGATGCTACAGAAACTTCGCAGTGACTCACCGCTCACCGCTCGCACCAGTGGCTGCTGCTCTTTCCCTTACTTTGGAGGGTCTCGGGACTTGGGAGCCCACACATTCCCAGGAAGAGGGGCAGCGTCCCCACGTTCAGTCTCCCCTGTTCTGTACTGCTCCACACCAGTGCAACTGCTGTGCATTTTTGGGTGCAGTGACCTCACTCTTAAAACAGAAATATAAAAATTTTAAAAATCAGGGCCAGGGATTCAGTGGTTCTGCTACCTGCCTTGAAAGCACAAGGTCCCGAGTTTGATCCCCGGTACCAAAAAAAAAGTTTTTAAAAAAAAAAATCAGCGACCAAGCACGTTATTCTATATTCTAAACAGCAAAGCTCAAATTTGCTATCTTTTCTGTTCTATGATCTTTTTTTTTCCTAGCTCCTTTCTTCGACAACACTGGATTCATTCAGACTGAGAACATTAGTTTAAAACTCAGAGACATTTCTTCTCTGTGTCCTGCCTATTTTCTTGAAAGTGCTTCAATTTTAATGTAAAAATATTAACACATGCAGCTTTCCCCAGAGTTTCCTGATGCATCCCTTTCGTTACACGTTGGGCCCTTGTGTGGGAGTTGTGCACATGTATGTGTGGACCCACTAACGTGGTAAGGTGTTAGTCTGGGTCAGCCCGAAAAACCTTTTTAAATTAATGTAATGAAAGCATTTCACTAAACAAAGGGCTACAAAGCAAAGCTGTGGGTTGCGGTTTGTTGGCAAAATGAAGCAGGGGTTTCCCTCTGTCCAGTGAGCAACACTGCTATGTGACATCATCCTGTGGCTTCAACACTTCATTGGTCCCATGACTGGGCACAGGGCCCAGGGCCCAGGCCCTTAGCTTTTGTTCTTTCTCCTTATCTGTGAAGCAGGGGGGAAGGTTACAAACGTAGCAGAGAAAGGAGTTTGAGGTAGATAGATGATGGAAAAATAGTTGGGGTTCAGAAGGTGAGAAACAACCCTCGGTGGGGAGTATTCACCATGAAGAAAACCAGCAGAAGTCCTATGGCGCTTAAAGCTAGAGTCAGCTGCCTCACTGGGCATGATCCCTCACCATGACAACTAGAGGACTTCTACATGACTGAGAAGGTCAAACTAGATGACAATAATATGATGTCCTAATAAGGTAAGAATAAAATACATTAAATATATGTAATAATCAAGTATACTAAAAATACATCACATACAATTAATGTACATGATAGATATGTCATGCATAAATATACATTTATATGTAGACACATACATGAACATACAGAAACATGTCTATAGTGACAGCTATTATCATATGATGTATATCGTGACTATAAGACATGTAGCTCACCAACAGGGCATTTCACCAATACTTGGAAATACCAACATGGAAGAACAGACTATTAGGATTGGAAGAGATTGCAGAGTAAAAAATCTGGGCAGTCCCTACATTTCCCCGAAGCTGGTGGCAGAGCCAGGGTTAGCAATGACTTATGTTTGCAGGTATCTCACAAGACACTTTTTCATATCCCTCCTTTGAGATTCACAGCGACTTTTCCGCAGCACGTTTTGCTAGTGTGGAAGTGGAGGGCAGCAAGGCCAGTGGGGAAGGGAGGGCAGGCTCCCCCCAGAGCCGCTGACTTGCCCCTCTGCCTCCTTCTTTCCGAGGGTCTCTGAACAGCTCTCCCTTCGTCACATGACTCCCTGCGCCTTCCCAGGGGCACATAGTCTTGGAGGCCCTAAATGAACCTAAAGGTTCATTCATCCCCAGAGGAAGAAAGGAACCTCTGCAACCATTTACAAAAAAGGAAACCGAGGCTGGGAGAAGTCGTACTTTTAGCCGGCCATTCCAAATGAAAGCCTTGATTGCTGCTTGACTCCTCAAAGACCTTAAAATAGGCAATGCGCCCACACAACCAGGCAAGGGGTGATTTAAACCAGGTGGGTGCAGGAGTGGTTTCATTCATTGCATTTTCCATGTGCCTCGAGAGGGAAGGCATGTGGAATACGCATAGAGCGAGGGAGACTCCAGCCACTGGCACCCCCTTCCTCCAACACACGGCAGACTAGTAAAGGTTTGCTAGCTATTTGCAAGGCAGACAGCAGGGGTTATTCTTCCCATGTGCCAAACAACTTCATCCTAAAGGAAATATTTCACTCCGACAAGGTTTAATACCCATTATAAGGATACTTTATATTGATACGGCACTCTGTGTCTAGGACATTTTCCATGCACTATTTCATGGGTTAGTTGAAGGGGTCTGACACCAAACCTCTTGCATGTGAAGAGTGGAGGGCAGGGATGGCAGGAGGCCAAGGAGAAGAGCTTCCCCTCTCCCACACTGCCACTGCTACCAAGCTGGGTAGCCATGGGTGTCCCCAAAGCTCTGCTGCTCCCTCTCCGTTCTGCTCACCTTTCCCACTTGATGTTTTTGGGTAAATAGGACAATAATGGCACCATGAAGCACCTGTTAAAATACAGTGTGGGTGTCCAAAGTGAGCCCTTTCCATTCTGAAGATGGCCCAAGGCACTAGTCCATTTCAGTCCACTCTGTGGCTAAACTGTGAACCACTAGGTTCTTCAACACTCATTTCCTGGGTACTGAATATTTGCCAAGCACTGTGCCAGAGGCTGGAAATAGAAAGATACAATGCTGTCCTCACAGAAGTCACTGGACGTGGAGAACATGAACCCTGGAGAGAAGACTGTGAGGTGATGGACTCAGAACCAAGACAGAGGCGAGCCTGGGTGGACAGGAAAGAGGCAGCAAAGCCCAGGGCCAGGTTCCCTCCATGAGCTCTAGTCCACAGCAGCCTTCTCCTAGTTGAATCTGATGTGTGTCTAAGAGGCTAGTTAGAGGGTAAGCTGCCGGGAGCCTTTTTTTGATGAACCTTCAGTACATGGCTTGACCACATAGCCCCTCGTTTGTGGAACAAGGAAGCTTAGGAGAAGGGAAGTTTTCCAGAGAAACACAGAACTGGGCAGAAACCACACTGCCATGTTCAACAATGGATCTGCAGGCGTTTTCAGGTATTTGTGTATGGTTGGTTCACAACATATGCTTGAACACATTCACAGCTTGCTATTTTCAAAACTGGTAACAGAAAAATCTTTTTCAATTTGGAAAACTGGTCACTAAAATGGATTGTACAGGTTCCCAGGAGGTGGTCCCAGGGGGGCAGAACAATGTAGATCTTTCTGCTCACTATCGGCTGTCATCTGGGGCACTTGGCCACACAGACAGCAAGCAATTGTGACACTACAGCTTACCTTTCCTGCCTGTCAATTTGCACGTGTGTTGGTCCTGGGAATGCTGAAGGGTTCTTCTAAGCATTTACTGTGGCCTAGTACCACACACACACACACACATATATATATATATATATATATATATATACACACACACACACACACACACATAATGTCTATATCATATATAATGTATGGTACAGGATATACAGAATATATATTACATTGCACAAATGTTTGTAGGTTTAATAAATTTACCAGTATATTAATGAATTGTGCCAATTCTTTTTCCTTTCTCAGGGCCTTGGATTTGGACAGCAGCTCAGACACGGTGAGAGGATTTTAAATCTATATCCTCCCCTTGCCTTCTTCCTTGTATTCTCAAAGCCTCCCCAAGTCCCAGCCTGAGCTCTTCTTCCTCTTTCAGGGCTGAGCCCTGTTACCTGGAGGTTTGTGGGTGCTAAAATGGTCTGAACCCCAGCCCACGCCGTGTGGTTTGTGATGAAGGAAAGCGGCAAATTGCGGCTCCTCAGTCCCCATTCTGCATGTCCTGAAACCCTACAGCTTCCCCTCCTCTCCCCTTTGCTGGGAGCAGCATTCCTCCAGAACTCGGGGTTTTGTGCAGCCTTTTACAGTCATTAGCAAATGGACACAAGGTCCCCATGGGGCCCATCCCCCTTTTAGAGAGGCTCCATGGAGATTAACTGCTGTCTCAGCTCCACAGGGCCTGGTCCATCCCTGGCCTCCTCCTCAGTCGGCCCCAGAGCTACATATATGGCAAAGTCGCTTTGGAAATGGAGGCGGGGAGGCTTTTCTGCCTCAGCCAAAGCCTAAATTGGAGATTTGACATGTATCGCCTTCCCTGGGTAATTAAGTGGGGCTTTGGGGACAACTGTGGAAGCTGGGACAGCCCTTGGCCCTGCCCACTCCAACCCCTCCCGGCCTGGCCTACTTCTGCTCCAGTGTCGTGGAGCATAATGACTACTTTCCTGCTGTTCTCAGGAAGCATCACTGACTGTCACGTGCAAAGGGTTGGAGGACACGGAGCTGGTGGGGATGTGCTGTGGTGTGTGAGCTGCCTCGGTGAAGTGGTGACTTCCTTGAGCCAAGGAACTTTCTCTGGGAAACCTATGTGGAAACCAGAGTGCGCCACCATGAGCAAATGCACAGGCCTTGGCTCTCTGGGCCTGAGCACCCTGACTCAGCTCAGTTAGGTCTGAATGGAACAAATGGCCAAAGATTTGTGTCTTCTGTGGAATAAAACTGTTACACTAGAAAAGACTTCCGAGGCCATCTGTTGAAACATTTCCTATACAATGGAGGTTTTCCTACCCTCAGTTCTGTGTTTCTCTTCTATGGTGCCGGCACAGGACCATCTACCTGTACTTCAAAAATTCTCTAGTGACCAGGTTAGGTTCAGAGCCTCTCCCCAGATGGCAATGCCTCATCCTTTAAAACAAGACGTGCAGGGTTTAGCTGGGGAACCGCACAACTCCACAAAAATGCAATTCATCCCAGTATTATGGCCAACTGAAACAGCACACAACGAAGGGGTCTTATTTTGATCTATAATATTCTTCTCCTCTTTCCTGTTTCTTGTCAGGATTAAATAGAGCAGAATAAGATACCAGAAGGTTCTCATAGCCACCCCGATATCTTAGGGCTCACAAATGACCATATCAGCTTTCAGCCAGATGATAAAAACCTGGGAAGAAAATGGGGTCCCAATGTGCTCCTGACTCATGACCGCCCACCAGATCCTGAAAGCAGCTCTTGTCGCCCTTAGAAAAAAGAATGTCTGAATAGATGAGCTTAGAAAAGAGGAACTCTCTCTCCATTAAAAAAATCTATCTCTTTATACTTTTCCACTTGAGTTATGCAATGCCTTTGTTAAGTGTTTGGCTCATTACTACGCCACTGAGACAAAGAGAAGCACAAAACTGGGTCCCAGCTTGTGGTGGAGCTGTAAGCTAACATAAGGACAACAGGTAAATAACAGAGAGTTAGAAATAAATGTATAGAGCTAATGAGCAGCTTTACGGCCTAGCATTCAGCAAGTGATCTTTCTCATCTCTAGACTCCTAAGAGCTTCCACTACATACAACTCTGTTTAGGCCTCCATTTGACCACCTGTTGCAGCTACAAAGGGTGGCTGAAAAATAATACAACAAATGTTTTTTTTTTCATTAAGTTTATTGGTACATCTTAGGTATACAATACAGCTACATTCATTATTGGGATCTTGTACCTTTACATGATGTATCTTCATTCTTTTTTTTTTTTCTAGGTGTAATGTTTTCACAGAAATTTTTTTTGGGGGGGGTAGGTACAGGGGATCGAATTCTGGACCTTGTGCTTGTGAGGCAGGTGTCAGAACCACTCAGCTAAATCCCCAGCCACATATCTTGGTTAGTTTTTCCCCATTCCCCTGCCCTCCCTTCACCCCCTCCACCCTTCCCTATTTGCAAAGACTTTGTTTCCATTTTTTTTCCTTTTCTCATATTTTTTCCTTTCCCTTCTTTCCTTTCTCCTACCCCTCCCACTTCCCCTACTCCTTTAGACCTTTTCTTCCTATTTCACAATATCAATTATACATTTTGATCCTTATTTTACACTTTTAGTTTTTCACACCAGAGAAACTATTCGATATTTACACAAGTGTGTCCTATTTACTTCACTTAAGAGTATGGCCTCAATGTGCATCCACTTAGCTCAGCTGGAGACTGGATAAAGAAGATGTAGTTTTTTTACAACAAAGGTTTAAATTTTAAAAATGTATTATTATAGTAAAAGATACATTGTCTTAATCTCCCTCACTTCAACCACACTTACCCTATTGTTCTTCACACTTTCTGAAGCAGTTCTGGAAGTCCTCTTTCATGAGTGCCTTTATGAAGTGTGATCAAAAATACAGTGAATGCTGCTGCTAAATATCATCTAACAAAAATGCAGGCTCATAAAAACACCCTGGTGTATCTTCACCCATCTTACTCACCGGATCTGCCACTGATCAGCTTCTGGATCTTCCCCAAACTCAAAATGACTAGGAAAGGTAAATGTTTTGAATTGATTCAGGCCATTGAAGCAGTCATAGCAGTGCAATCAGACACACAAAAGAGGACTTCCGGAGCTGCTTCAGAGAGTGGTGAGAATGTGGGATAAGTGTGTTTGGAGAGTTAGAGAGAGTATCTGGGATTAAGGGTAATGTGTCTTTTACTATAGTAATTTGTTTTATTTAAACACACACCATATTTTTTGATCACACTTCATAGATCACTGCTCATGAGTCTTGGTTTCCTTTCCCTTAAGACCAGAGGGTTTTACAGAAGAGCTCAAAGTGTACAGCTTGAGTCCCCCTTGCCATCTAGCACAGGGCTTTGTACACAGTTGGCCTTCAAAGAAGCATCCTGTGACTCAGTTGCCCAGTGCAAGGGCGAGTCCAGCCGAGGAGTGATAGGGGTTTACTGCAGCCTCTGTCTGGTACCACGGGACACAGCACTCGGGCCTACTTCTTGGAAAGCTATTGAATCCTTTGGAATTCAGTTTTTCAAAAGTAAAATGAAGCAATGGACTGGATTTTAAGGCCAATGAATGTGACACCAGTCCTCAATTAGCTATGTGATCATTTTTCAAGGATGTGGAGGCTGTTATGCTGCCCCCTCCCTCCCCAGACTCCTCTGCTCCAAGGTCCTCCAGGTCCTGTGACCTGAACTGTGGTTCCTGTCACCTGGTTTCCTGCATAATTTTAATTGCTCTCTTTTGACACAGGCCCCGTGCGTGGCCCCAAAGCTGAGCCCAATACCTACAGCTTGCTTCTCGTGAGCTTCTCTTATGGTTTCCCTCCCTATTCTGAATCTATGTGGCTGTGCAGACCATGGAACTTCTAACCTGCCTTTTCCTCTACAGGTCTCCAGGTTGCTGACTTCCAGGGCAGCTGGGCTAATGGAATCTAGCAGAGATGTCCCCCTCTTCTGTGGTTTTCCTACATCTTCTTCTTTGCCTTTTGGGCGGAGTGAAGCTTCTTGCATCACATCTGATTAGAAAAACAGAAAGAGTCTCTTCTTCTTCCTGGCCTTCCAGCTGGAGCTGTGTTTGGTTTCAGGGTACAGTGAGAGTTTGCAACATTTGTTTCTGATACTGGAATTGTGAAGGAAAAAGAGTAAAACTGGAGGGGAGGGTGTTTGGATCACAGCTCTGTTAACGGTTCAGTCCAGCTGGAGGGCAGCCAATTTGATTGGGGTTGGGGAGGAATCCATCTTCCTTGAGCTAGATAAGGATTTAGGACCCCAAAACCTACTAAAATGGTCCTTGGTTCATCCCAAAGGTGGCAGAGCTTTTTCCCCACTAATAAAGAATGCTGGAGACTGGTATCAGAATAAGGAAGGGGCTACAACTAGTAGGACTGCCCAGGGTGGCAGAGCAGCAGTGGTCTGCCTATCAAAGCACAAGCAAGTCCTCATGCAACCCAAACCATCTCTCTCATTGTCTGGTATGATGGGGAAATGCCACATCAGATCTTCATCATTGCTGATAGAAAGAGTTCTTCAACTCCCAGATTCTCCAGTTAACTGCACCTGCTTAGAACAGCCAAAACTCCTGTGTTTGAAAGGATGCAATAACTAAGGAGGAAACCCCTTTGCAAGTGGGACACAGGGATGTGAGCAAAGACAGGGTCACCCAAGGAATATGCGTATGAAAGAGCCCAGTTTGTAAACACCTGGAGGACAAGACTGTACCTTATCATGAGCACGAAGCTTAGCACGGTCTCTTACACCTTATCCCAATGCACCTGCTGAGGGAGAAGTGACTGCAGGAAAGTGGAAAGTACCAAGACACTTCAATTTCCCCAAGAGTCATCTGGGATGGTAGGTGAAGGACAACTGCTATTACGAGAAAAGATTTAGTCTCCTGGACTCTATCATGATAGCATCATTTCCAGCTTCCTCTCCCCTCCCAGCCACCCCATCTCCACCACCCACACCAGCTCCTGCTCCTGAACAGCTCCACGAAATGATACCACCCTGCTCTGGTTTGGACATGGTCTGAGTATGTCCTCATGGGGTTCAGGTGTTGAAATTTAATCCCAATTGTGAGGTGTTCAGAGGTTAAAAACTTTATCCAACTATGGTGTCTAGAGGTGGGGCCCTTGGGAGGTGATTAGGATTAAATAATAAGCTCATCAGGATAGGATCCCCATGGTTGAAGATGGGTGGCTTTATAAGAAGTGAGAGAGAGAGCCCCTGTTTCTCCCACATGTGATGCCCTGTGCCACCTCAGCCCTCTGCCAGCCCATGCCCTTGAACTAGAGCATGAGCCAACATAAATCTCTTTTCCTTATAAGGTCACACAGCCATAGGTATTCTGTTATAGTACTGAAAAAGAGACTCATCCAACTCTGCCTCCACCATGTCCTCCAAGAGAGGACCCAGAACACAGCCCAGAGTTTATCCTCTGCCTCACTTTCACATTCCATGAAACTCTGGCAATTCTACTCGGAGCATCCTTCAGGCTCATCCTCTCCTCAGCCTACAGCTGCTGCCTTCATTGGAGCACTTCCCTCCTGGCCTGGATTATTGCCAGTGGTCCCTAGTCACTACCTCCTCTGCTTGCAGATTCTCTCCTCCACACCCAACCCATGCTCCACACTCCAGCCCTAGTGGAAGGCAAATTCAGTCAGCTCACATGCTCACCAGAAAGTTTCCCTTCCCACCTATCCATGTCTGACACCACTGTGCTTCCACCAGAGCACAGGCAACTCCTTCACTTGGCCTCTGAGTCCCCTGACAACCTGGTCCCCTCCTCCCTCCCACCTTGGTGCCCTCCACACCTGTGTGAGCCCCACTGGGAGACTGGCAGTGTGGTATAGCTCCCTTCTCTTTTGCAGATGCTGCTGTCCCTGCCACCTGAGGTCCTGTCCCCTCCTTAGCTGCCAGGTGACCCCTCTTCATTCCTCACCCAGACTGGGTATCCCCTACACTGGGAAATGATCGGTGATTTGAGTATTTCCCCAGGCAGCGTGAGATACCCTGCCCGTTGCTTTGGCACAGGCCTCTGGTAAAACATTTCCTGTCTTCAGCCACTGTTGGTTTCCTCATGTGCATCCTCCATTACAGAGGAAGGGACTGGGATACGAGAGTCCGTAAAATGACAGGTGTGTAGTAAACACTTCTTCAGGGCATAAATAATGCTGGAAAGTTCTTCCAAAGGGCTTAGCTGGCCAAACATTCCCTTGTTTGTAGAATCGTTCTACAAGCCTCCTCTATGTTGGACATAGAGTCTCTCATCAAAGCTGATCCTAAGGGAAGGAGTTTTCTACATGGCTTGGTTTCCCCTTGACCTGACTGGAAGAAACCATAAATAACAGTGTGCCATGTCTCTCCTGCTATGTTTGCCAGCCCCCACAAGGGCTCTGTGGATGAATGAAAACCCCAACTTGTTATTTCTCAAGAGAGCAGATATTGTCACTCTGGGGATGCAAACTAGTTCAATGGCTTTGCACAACCAAACATATAGAGCATCTTCAAAGATGACTGTCCTTTCCCAAACACCCTCCAATCTGGAGGAAGAAAACCAGTGCCTGGCTTCATCTTCCCCAGTTTTGACGCCTTGGGAAGGATGGGCCCAGAGTCCCACTCTAATTATACCCTGTTTGACTAGGAAATGGAATTCCTGCTCGCATTCCTAAATCTCCCACTGACGAGACACTTATAACTACGTTGAAGAGGAAGTGCTCGGTGCTGTGTGCCTTCACTCAAGATAATTGGACAGGAATAACACTGCTGAGGGCCTGAGGCCCTTCCCAAAATGACAGAACAGGACTATGACTCATAAAGGAAAGGAAAAAGTGGTTCCCTCCTTAGCCCTTGAACACAAGGGAAATAAACGGAGCCTTAACTGAAAGATGAATGTATCTCTCAGAATCCCCAGGTTTTGGAACTCTGGGAGTTCTGAAGTCTAATCCGACATTGGCACCAATGATATCTCAGCCTTGTGTCTGCAAAATGAAGCTGACGAGGGTGTGGCCTGAGCCTAAAGTCCCCTGTGGTTGCAGACCCCTGTGTGGCTAGGGTTTGCTGCAAGTCATCCAGGAATCCAAATACACACCCAGAAGCGTGCGCTGACAGAATAAGAACAGGTCTTGTGTAGATAGACACTTGCATTTCGCAGGTGTTTGCAGACACCGTCATCAGCATCACTGACACCATTTACTGAATGCTTACCACCTGCCACATGTGTTCCAAATACTATCTGCACATTAGCTAATTTCTCCCTGCCTCCCCTAGACGAGAAGCATTACCACTACTGTTCCTGTTTTATGAATGAGAAAACTGAGTCACAGAGGGCTCAAGAAGGCTGCCCAGGCTCACACAGTCAGAAAAAAAGTGTAGCTGCAGTTCAAGATGGGTACTCTGGCTTTACTGCAAATCATGTAGGAATCGAAAGTGAGTGTTGTAATCACTACATCACACCAGGCTGCCTCCTTCTACTTCTCAACTAACAGTTATTAAAAGAATCCTCATAATCTAATTTTATATATAAAATCTTTAAAGGAGATCCTCTTTTGATTTGGGAAAAACCAAAGTCATTTAGAGAGTAACCACTAATAGGGCCAAATAAAAAAGGCTGCACAAGAGAAGGTGAGCCGGTCCCAGCACTCAGAAGGAAGCTCCCCCACCACCATCCCAAGCTCCTAGGGCAGAGAAGGTGATCTGCGTGGGCGCCAGAAGCACCCCCCGCCCCGTGGAAATGAGAAAACACATAAACAAGCCTCAAAAACAGAGTTCCAGATCACCTACAGCAACCCCAAAGGGAAACGAGATGGAACAATCTGATACTCAACCACCTGGACTCTCTGAACTGGCAACAAAAGAGGATCTGGGAAAAATGAAATCAGAAATAATTTCTCAGATAACAGCAAAGGTTTTGCTCAGGGTGCAAGACATGATTAATAAATCTAGAGAGGACACAGATAAAAAAATAGAGGATCTGAGGAACATGATGGAATCCCAACATAGGAAACAAATGGAATCCATAAAACAGATACAAACAGATTTCCAAGAGATTAAAAACTCCATCGAAAGTCTGCACAGCAGAATGAACCAGTGTGAGGGTAGAATTTCACATATAGAAGATAAGATTGCAATTAGTGACCAAGAAAAGAAAAATTGCTTTAAAATTGTAAGGGAACACGAGAAATCAATCCAGCAGCTGCTAGATGATGCAAAGAAGAATAACATAAGACTGATTGGAGTCAATGAAGAAAGAGGAGAGAGTGCAGATGACATAAAAAATCTGTTCACAGAAGTGATGACAGAAAACTTCCCAAGGAGGGGAAAAGAACTTGACATACAGATAAGTGAGGCATATAGGACTCCAGCTAGCCTTAATAAAAAAAAAATCTACACATAGGCATAAAATAGTTAGGATTCCAGAAATCCAACAGAAGCACAAAATTCTATAAGCAGTGAGAGAAAAGAAACAAATCACACACAAAGGAAAGCCCATCAGAATCACAGGAGACTTCTCAATGCAAACCCTCAAGGCAAGAAGAGCTTGGAGTGATGTATTTCAAGCCCTAAAGGAAAACAGCCTCCAACCCAGATTGATGTACCCTGCAAAACTATCTTTCAAGATTGATGGAGAAATAAGATACTTTGATGATAAAGAGCACCTCAGGAACTTCATGAATATCAAATCGGCACTCCAAAAAATTTTAGACACTACCCTAGGAAAAGACAATGAGGATCACAACCCCAGGAAACCCAGCAGAATGAATCCATTGGGAGTGACAAATTAAATGCAAAGGGGGAGAATCCAACAAAAAGAAAAAGTCATGACAAGGCTTTTAAAACTTTTAACTTCATCTCCCTAATGAGTGTATAATTCAATCTTGTTATTGTACTGATTAATATTTTTCTGATTCTAGAGTTGCACACCTTTCCTTGTGCTATACTGGCTATTTATCATTTCTTATGTCTACATTTTAATTGGGTTGTCTATTAATGAGCTCTAAGAATTCTTTATATATTCTGCTCATAGGTTATATGCATTGTAAATATGGTCTGTTTAAGGACTACTTTTCATTTTAATTGATGTCATTTAAAGTTCTAAATTTTGATGGAATCTCATTTATCAATTTTTTTCTTTTATACATCATGGTTTTTGTATCCTAGGTAGTTCTTGCCTATCCTGAATTCATAAATATTTTCCCTTATAATTTCTTCTTAAAGTTTTATACTTTTAGGCTTTCTTATTTAGGTTCATAGATCCCTTCAAGTTATTTTCATGTATGGAAAAAAAGGGTTGAGGTTAATTTTTTATATACAGATACCAGGTGTTCTAGTGCCATTTGCTGAAAACACTATCTCTTCCTCGGCTCTTGAATTGAGTTTATATTCTATAAAATGCTAATGTTAAATAGTCTTTCAAAACTCAGTCGGCCATATATATGTGGTTCTATTTCTAGATTCTCTGTTTTATTCAAATAATCTAACTGTCTTTCCTTACACCAACACTGCCTTGATAACTGTAGCTTTAGAAGAAGTCTTAAAATTAGGTACTAAACGTCTTCCAACACTGTTTCTGTTTTTGTTTTTTTTTTAACTTTTCTAGGTCCTTTGTACTCCTACATAACTTTTAAATTTCAATATCCAATTCTTCATTTATAGCAAGTATACACAGACCTGAATTTTTATATATACCTTGTGTTTTCTAATCCTGCTAAACTCAAGTACAAGTTATATGGGTTCCTAGAGATTTCTTAGCAGTTTCTCTGTAGATGATCATTTCATCTACATATAAAGATTTTGCTTCTGCCAGGCCAATCCTATCCTAGTTGTGTCATTTTATTGCCATACTATTTTGGTGGGGCCTAGGTTTCAAAGTTTAATGGACAGATAAAGAGTAAGCATATCTGCCCTTGTTCCCCACCTTAAGGAGAAAGCATTGTATCTTCTCCATTTATATAAGGCATTCTCGCTGGAAGTATGGAGTACATGTCTTTAATCTGTTGAGAAGTTTCTGTTCTACTTCTAGTCTCCTGATAGCTTTTACCATGAACAGCTGTAGAATTTAGTCCAATACTTTTTCTCCAACTACTGACAGGATCATATGGCTTTTGCCTTTCCTCTGTTTAAATGATGACTTTTGGGGGTGGATCTTCCAATGTTGAACCAACACTGGCATCCCTATAACAAAACCACTTTCTACATACTGCCAGATCTGACTTCCAATAGTTTGTTTTGTTAAACAAATTTCTATCTATGTTCATACTTTTTTCTTCTATTATCTTTATCCAGTTTTAGGATTAGCACAATGCTGAGTTCCTAAAATGAGGGGAGAAGTGTTCCTTCTTTTTTCTGCTTTAATTGTTTGATATAATTTATCAGTTAAAATGTTTATGAGCCTGCTGTTGTCATATAGGTAGGTTTTCAAGCTAGGAATATACTTTAATAGGTGCTATACAAATTTGATATTTCCTGCAGAGTTAGTTTCATTAATTTGTCTTCCAAGTTACTTCTTAGAAGTTGTCAAATTTATTTCAAAAAAGATTTTTGTAATATGCTTTCTGTATCCTTTTAAATTCTGTAAAATCTGTGGTAATGTCTCCTAGATCTTAATATTGTAATTTAAAAAATGTATAACTGATAATGTGTAACAGGAAGAAAAAGTCTAAAAGAGCAGGGGAATTAGGAGGGGTAAGGGAAGGGGAAAAAGGGAAAGGAAAAAATATGAGAAGAGGAAAAAAAATGGAAACAAGGTCTTTGCAAATAGGGAAGGGTGGAGGGGGTGAAGGGAGGGCAAGGGGAGGGGAAAAAAATAAGAACCAAGATACTCATGTAATGGTACAAGATCCCAATGATGAATGTAACTGTATTTTATACCTAAAATGTACCAATAAAGTTAATGGGGGGGAAAAAAAGGCTGCACAAGACATGCCTGGAAGTTGACCATTAGAGTGAAACAGTAGATTTCATGGTGGCCCTCTTCATGAGGCCTTTTTAGAATGCAAGTACCCCCAAAATGGGGAATAGAGGAGGTCACTAGTTTTTTTGGCACAGTGAGGCTTCCATATCATTCCTTCATTGTCTTAAAAACAAGCAAACACGGGGCCAGGGATTTAGCTCAATGGCACCACCGCCTGCCTCGTAACCACAAGGTCCTGAGTTCAATCCCCGGTACCAAAAAATAAAATAAAAATAAAAACAAGCAAACAAAGAAGGATATTATTAGAAATAGAGGAAAGGCGTAAAGGGATCAAGAGAAAAGAAGAGGCAGGTGGCCCCAAAAAGGATATGACCACATTGAGAGATAGTCAGGAAATGTGGAAATAAAGTTGGCCTACTTCACAGTTTTGCCTAGAGCTGGCCTGGGGGCATTCATCAGTACCATACAGGATAGCATTTTTGGTGAAATCAGCTTAAAATCAGCTGAGAGCAAAATCATTATTTCTAGAAATATTAACCTCATCACCTTTTGAAATAAAAACTGTACCAATAAGCAGGAGGCCAAGCAGATCTGGGGTTTTACTTCAAGAAGACAACACAACATAACTTGTCAGTCTAGAAGCATATTAATGAACAGAATCAGAAGACCAACTTTGATAAAGGGGAGCCCCTTAATCAGAGCTTCTGAAATGAGCCACCCCATGGAGCTGGTGGTTTTCTCCTATATTACCACCAACTGATAAATAATGGAACATTTACTAGGTTTCATTACGTGGCAGAGGCCTCTCTTTAAGCTCATGCAATGACCTCTCCAATTCCATACTTTGCTTAAACAAGATGGCTGCCATCAACGATGCCCACGCATATCAGATTTGCACATTTTTATTTAAAAGAATAACAGAAATCTGCAATAAGAAGCCAGAAAGCACTAGAAGAGGCTGCCTAAAAGATATGTCTGCAACCCACAGGGCCTCAGAAACTAACTGCTCCCAGTGCTCCAGAAAGTTCCAAGCTGCTGTGACAGGAAGCCACGCCACCATTGGCCACTGCCTGGGACATGTCATGCTGTTAGATCAAAGGGGGAGAAAAGTAATCATCAATAGTACCTTATCTATGACTGCATCTGAGTATTGTGCACAGGAGAGAGATTTGCGGCTAAAAGAAAACTAAACACTTTGCGTCTCAACAAAAAGGAATGGGTTAAAATCTGTTAAACCCTTGAGCCAGAGTCAAAAATGTGGCCTGACTGTTCATCACCAGCCTCAGGGATAGGCCCCCAATATTAGGGTTTTGATCAACCTCCTGCACTGGTGCCCAGTAGTGCTGCTAACAAAAAGGCCTATCTTTCACAATTTTAACCCAAAGTAAGAAAAACTCAGAGAAAGACTGTGAACATAAAAGAGTTATTTTCTGCTTCATCTTTTTTTTTTCTTTAACCTGCACTGATTCCCCAGCCCAAGACAAAGTGGTATTTATGGATTTAAAAGAAAAAAAATAAAACAAAATCTCTGTATAGCTTTCTCCCCAAATGAAAATCAAAAATAGATGCTTCCCCCCCCCATTCCTTCTGATTTGGAAATTATTTGGCATTTTTAGAAATTAATTTTTCCAGGCAATTAAATTAGTCAGTAATTTGATATCACCATCTTATTTCATTAATATAGAACACATGCTGAAATGACACACAACCTCATTTTCATTTATTATTTTTGCAAGTTTAGTACCCCTAAAAAGGTGTTGGATTGACAGTACCAGCGACTAGCATCTTCCCTGCTGGCCGAGTGAGAGCCTGAGAAAGGGTTGCTGGAGCCCAGGTTTGTCCAGCTGGAATAGCAAAATCAAGCCTCTCCACCTACTCCTTTATTCTCTGCTGCAGAGCTCTGGTTGGCCCACCCTGTGGAACATGATAAATGGCGCCACCACGAGTTGGAATCCACCCCCTCACTTCCCAGTGGCCACCTGGTATTTCTATGATGCCGCTGTCCAAAAAATTCTTAAATGCTTTCCAAGTCATCCAACTCAAGTCTCCAGACCATTTAGACAAAGATGGGTCTCTGATAACCTGGCAATTCACTTCAGAAGGGAGAGGACACACACACTGTACTAGAGAAAAGACAAGGGAGTTTTTACTTCTCCTCAGCTTCTAAGAATATCCGGTTATGTTCCAGCAAGGGAAGAGTGAGACTGAAGATCCCTTGTAGCTCCAGATGGTTCCTAGGAAGAAACGGAAGTTCTATTTGCCCATTTTATAGCGGGCAAGTGGTGGCTTCAACTGTACACCCTAAATGACAATGTCAGGGTCAATGTCAACGTTCAGGGATCATGGGAAATGAAATCTTCCTTTAATAGTTAACAGGAACACCCGGGGGGTGGATGAGGGGACTGTGTCACCAGTTACAGCAGGACAGCAGGTGTGTAAACCCAGGGCAAATCGGATGAGCAGCCACCCTGCTGGGGGAAGGGTGGATCTGCCAAGGGACTGAGCAGCCCTTAGGTTGAGGACTACTACAGACCATGCCCGCCTTTGGCTCTCCCGGCCCACCATGGCCACTCCTTTCTGCAGCCTTTGCTGACCCACTCCACCCTCTGTGCCCAGATTATCCTCCCCACCTTCCCTTCCTTTGTGCGAGTTCTGTGCTTTATTTAAAACCCAAAGGAATGCCACACAGCTCCCCATGCCCACTCTGACTCATTCTCCTCTCTCTCCTTCTGAGGTTGCTTTTATTGTATGTGTCACATACGATGCAGATCTGACCTGCAGAATGCTTTGGAATTCCTCCTACTCACTCTGTAAGCACGAGGTTCTTTTCTCAGTTGTACTTTCAGATCCTTGGAAAGCTGAGATCTGTCTGTTTCTCTTGCATCCACTCTAGGTCAACCCTACACTTATTCGGTATGTAAGAGGAGGAAAACAGACTTCCCAGAGACTACCTAAATCTGATCTAAAAAAGAAAAGATGCTTCCACAAGCCCCATAACCCTGTCCCCTGCCCCATGGCTCCAGGAGACTCATATCCCTCACCGTGCAACAAGCACAATGACTGGACCATAACAACTCGTTTACTTGGGGATTCACCGCTATATTGAAAAGTCCTGGAGTACAGGAACTCGGTTGGGTTGATCATCCCATCCCCAATGGCCATCACAACAAAGATGCTCCGTAAATGTTAGTTAAATGAATAATTGCAGGAATGCACAATAACATGGTTTTCCTTAAAATAATAACATGGGTACTTACTATATTTTTAAGGTTTAGAGAGAAAGAAAAGGAATGTGCTCACCTCTAGACTAGTCATAGTAAGCACACAGGGGCAGCTGACTCCCAGGTTTGCTTTGCCTCCCAGACTGCCTGGTGGAAGTCATTTCCAGTGACCTTGCCCTGTATGTCGCACCAGGGCACTGGGCTCAAAATCAGGGCACGTGATTTGAGATCTGACTCTTTACAGTTTCTGTGCCACCAAAGGCAAGACTGCTCAGGGCTTCATTCCTCCACGAGGAATTAGAGCAGAAGACTGCAAGGGCTCTGTTGCTCGCTACCCTCTCACTGGGCACCACCCAAACACGAGTGAGAGTCCATGGGCAGAGTGACACTACAGGAGCTGGCCACTCCAGGGCCCTGCTGGCCCCAGTCAGGGACGGTCAGTTAGCAGACAGAGCCCCTGCGCTCCCTCCAGCTGCTGAGGAAGTGAGGCTCCTGCATGCATACAGGGTGCATATCAGACAGATGGCATGCGGATTTGAGACCTTTTGGAGGCTGAGAACTTCCCTTTTGCATTCTGTTTTTTTACAGGCTGCTGTCAAGGTGTGCTAGTATCTCTTCATTTAAACAAGCTCCTTGGTCTTGGTGCAAAGCTGGAACTTAAAAAAATGTGAGTAGAATAAATAATCTATCATGCTAGCAACCTAATTATAAGAACATATGTTAGCTCCAACCAGCTATATTCCAGTTACATTAAGGGTATGTGTGGGAGAGAGCATGGCAGCACTGTCTCGAGATAGCTGTGGTGGATGGAAAATGATAGAGGCCTACATGGGAACCCACACTGTGCTCCTGAACTCCAGCTGGGCTTGAGAACCCCACTCTGGAGCCCGCAGCCTCTCAGAGCACTGTTGGGCCTGGAGAACCCTGGGCAGCTTGCTCCTGGGCATGCCAGGCCAGAGGACAGGAGGGAAGACAGGACACTCCTGCTGAGCCCAGGGCAGAGAATTTCGGGGACCTTGCAGGGGGAGAAAGACCCCTCCCTGCAGCCTTGGGCAACGGGTCCTGGCTCTCACAAAAGGCTCGGGCTGTGGGTCACTGAAGGAGAAATAGATCCACGGGGCTCAAGGTCTCCGGGGAAGAAGTCCCCATGGAAGGAAAGGCTGCTTCCCTCTGCCATTTCCCTCTCTCATCGACACTGTCCTCACCACTCAAGGCCCTTCTCAGGGACAGCACCCTGTCACGAATCTCCAGGGCTGCCCAGCTCCTCCCCTGGGACCTCCCAGGCCTCCCGTCCACACCTTTCCCTCTGCGAAGGAAGGTCCCCTTTGCAGTACTGGGAATTAAACCTAGAGCCCTCCCACTAAGCTACATCCCAGCCCTTTGTAAGTGTTTATTTGTTTGCTTGTTTGTTTTGAGACAGAGTCTAAGTTGTTCAGCTGCCAAGGCTGCATTGCAACTTGCTGTCCTCCTGCCGTAGCCTCCCAGAGGACTGGGAATACGGGTGCGCACCACCACACCCAGCTTCCCTGCACTTTCTTTCCTTTTTTCCCATTAAGTTTATTGGTCCATTTTAGGTATACAGTACAGTGACATTCGTCATTGGGATCTTGTACCATTACATGAGTCTCTTGGTTCTTATTTTTCCCCCTTCCCTCCCCTCCCTTCACCCCCTCCACCCTTCCCCACTTGCAAAGATCCCGTTTCCATTTTTTGCCCTTTCTCATATTTTTTCCCCTCTTTCCCCTCCCCCCACCTCCCCCACCCCCCTAGACCTTTACCTCCTGTTACACAATATCAATTACACATTTTTAAATTTAAAATATCAAGACCTAGGAGACATTACCACAGATTTTACAGAATTTAAAAGGATATAGAAAGCATATTACAAAAATCTGTTTTGAAATAAATTTGACAACTTCTAAGAAGGGCCTTGGAAGACAAATTAATGAAACTAACTCTGGAAGAAATATAAAATTTGAATAGCACCTAGTAAAGAAAGTATAGGGCCGGGGATTTAGCTCAGTAGTTTCACCACCTGCTGCACAAGTGCAAGGACCAGAGTTCGATCCCCGGTACCAAAAAAAAAAAAAAAAAAGAAAGTATATTCCTAGCTTGAAAACCTACCTATATGACAACAACATGCTCGTATACATTTTAACTGATAAATTATATCAAACATTTAAAGCAGAAAAAAAAAGGAACACTTCTCCCCTCATTTTAGGAACTCAACATTGTTCCCTGCTCTTTCAATCGCACGCAGACAACTGTTCTCCCAAACAGCCTGCTGCCTCCGAGAGGGCAGGAGTTGGGCGTCACTGCCCTCCGCGGTGGCTGCAGCCGGCTAAGCATGGAGTCTCTGCCATGAGGACTCAGACTCTTGCCAACCAGGGAGGCAGCAGCAAATGTGGTGCCCCAGAGCTGAGCGGTGTGGGGAGGGTCAGGGTGGGCAGCATGGGCTGAGGGACACTGGCACCCAGGACGGTCACCAGCAGAGCTCTCGGAGCTGTACACACGCCTGGCTGGACAGAGACCAGGGCCCTGCCCGTGCTGGGCATGGAGCGGCTGCCGGGGCTGCAGGCAGAGGGTCTGGTTCGTGCTCCTGGAAGTTAACTGTGGGCACCAGACCGGCTGGGAGGCCACATGTTCCTCCCAGGGAGAGAGGGGCCTGCACGGGAATGAGAGCCTTGGATTGAGAGGGGAGGAAAACGTCCTCGAGACACTCTGGGGGTAGCACTGTGCATTCTGAGGCACTTAAACATTTGGTTCAGGGGCCTAAGAAACTAAGAACCTAAGAGAGATTTAATAAATACCAATATATATGCTCACCTGTCCAGGAACATATAAAATGAAAACAATGAAAAGCTTTAAAAGTTTTATATATTTCTATATTTTTAAATAGTCTGTTGATGTTTTTAACAGAAGTAAAATATATGAAGGAAGGGAGAAGGGAGAGTCGAGTGCTTAGACTTGCAATAACTTGAGCTACAAATTCAAGGGTGTTTCCATGCATGGTTGTGTCTAAGTTGGAGATTTTTGTTCTTATTTTATTATATGTTGCTTATTTTATTTTATTTTATTTTATTTTATTTTGTGGTACTGAGGATTGAACCTCAGTGGGTCTTCCCACTGAGCTGATCCCCAGCCTCCCCCCTTCCTTTTTTTATTTTTGAGACAGGGTCTTGCTAAGTCACTCAGTTGCCCAAGCTGGTCTTAAATTTGCCATCCTCCTGCCTCAGCCTCCAGCAGAGCTGGGATGATAAACATGCGTCAACACACTCGGCATGGCATCCTTTAAGAGCTCCCCTAACTTCATTTAAATGTTACTTTCTGTGTTTGGTGGTTGCAGGTAATGAATCAAGGTATTAATGTACCTTTTCTCCCTCACTCCAAGCAAGCATAGCCCCGAATCCTCGGGTTGTGCAAATCAGTGTGCCCACGCACAGAGAGAGTCGTTATTTCTAATCTGGGGTCTCACAGAAAGCAGGAAAGGATAGAGCTCTACAGGGCAAGTGGAAATTTGTGACAGGGACATTATAACAGTCACACACTTTCCAATTGTCACTGAATTTCCATCTTCCACGCTAACACTTAATAATATCCTCTCCCAAATGACACACATCAAACTGGAATGTGATCCAGACGATGATGTCAACAGCAGTGAAGTAGAAACGTGACATCCGTGTATGTCCTCGAGGAAATGCTGCTTATCAAGAGGGGGAAGCTGGGCTGACATGTTACCACCGCTGCGCGCCTCCTTGACGTCGTACTGCTCGACTGGAAATACTTCGCTGGGCCACACTTACTACTGTGCTTATGCTGCTTTCAAAATGCAGGACAGAGTGGTCAGAAGGACACATCAAAAGCATTCACTGTGACTCTGTAGGAAAAGTGGCAGCAGCTGGGGGGGGGGGGTGTGTGTGCATGCTGTTAGCCTTCTCTGAGAGGCTGAGGCAGGAAATGGCAAGTTTGAGCCAAGCCTGGGCAATTTAGTGACTCAGCAAGACACTGTCTCAAAGTTAAAAATAAGAAAGAGGTCTTAGGATGTAGCTCAATGACCCCAGAAAGAGTGGCTGCTATCAAGAAATCAACCAATAACAAATGCTGGCAGGGGTGTGGAGAGAAAGGAACCCTTCTCCATTGTTGGTGGGAGTGCAGACTGGCGCAACCACTGTGGAAATCAGTATGGAGATACCTGAAAGAACTAGTACTAGAGGTCTCATTTGACCCAGCTATTCCCCTGCTGGGTATCTTCCCCAAAGAATTAAAAGAATCATACCACAACGATATATGTGCATCCATGTTTATAGCAGCACAGTTTGTAATAGCTAAAGCTTGGAAAAAGCCCAAGTGCCCATCAACTAGAAACTGGATAAAGAAGATGTGGTTTTTTTATAAAATGGAGTACTACTCAGCCATAAAGAATGAGAAACTAGAGACATTTATAGCTAAATGGATGCACATTGAGGCCATACTCTTAAGTGAAAGAAATAGGACACACATGTAAATACCGAACAGTTTCTCTAGTGTGAGAAACTGAAAGTGTAAATAAGGATTAAAAGGATTAATAATGAATAATTGATACTTTGAAATAGGAAAAGGTCCAAAGGGGTAGGGGTGGTGGGAGGGGATGGGGAAAGGAAAGAAGGAAAAGGAAAAATTATGAGAAAAGAAAAAAATGTAAACGAAGTATGTAAATAGGGAAAGGTGGAAGGGGTGAGGGGCGCACAGGTAATGGGGAAAAAAAATGAAAACCAAGATGCATCATGTACAGGTACGAGCATCCAGTGATAAATGTAAATGTATTGTATACCTAAAATACACCAATAAAAGAATTTAAGGGGGAAAAAAAGGGTGTAGCTCACTGAGTGGGTCCTGGGTTCAGTCTTCAGTACCACACACACACAAAAGTGGTGAGACTTTGGTGTCCACCTGCTTTCCTGCCCCTCGACACCTCGCCCCTTTGATCCAACTGCAATTTCCTCTCCAAGAGCAAATCCACCTGCCCCTAGATGAGAGAGATGATGGCAATTTGCAAAGATGGTATAGGGTATGTGCAGAGTGTTTTCACACACACTTCCTTGCCAGAGTCTCACCAAAAAACAACAAAGGCTCTCACACACATCCAGTTAGTCCATCTGGGAAGTGAGAAACTGGCATCAAAGGACCATAAAGTGACAGTGCACGGGGTGGCGCTCCTGCTTCCAGCTGGAGAGCCCTCCATGCCCTCCCTGTCACCTACTACCCTGGACCTGACTGGGCCCCTCGCCTCATTTAACTACACCCAAGCAGGACAAGAAACAGGCAGGACCCTGGGGATCCCTACAACAGCTGAGGCCCACCCCAGCCTGCCTGGTAGTTAAGCCAAACAAGACAGCCCTTAAACCAGAAGGTCATCCTTTGAGGTGTGGAGCTGTCTTCTGCCAAAGAGAGGTCAGGCCCATCATTGCCACTCAGGGGTGAGACCAGCGGACTCCACACAGCAGGCTTCCTTCACAACCAATGGGAGCGGTAGGTTTGTACAGAATCAGGCTCCTTCGCTTCCTGTCTTCTCATGAGCCCCCGGAAGTTAGGAAGCCCACACAATGATTCCGACTCTCTAGAGATGCCCTAGGTGTCTCTAGCTAAAGAGGAGCTGGGGCACGTAGTTCCTGAGCAGACTCCAAACCTAAGCTCACACCTGAATCCAGATGCCCAGCACTGTTCAGAGCCTCCTGTCACACACAGCCCAGTCTGCCCAGAGCAGGAAAAGGTAAAAGTAAATAAACGCTGCCTTAATCTCTCCAGTAGATTGGAACAATCTGAACCAACCTGTAATTTCATCCAGACACACAGGAGAATAATATTTCAAGTCTTGCTTAAACACAAACGCACCTCCACTCATTATGATTTCCCGGCATTTTTTTCTTCCTGCCCCCTTCTGCATCTGCACTTTATTCAATGAACACATCTGCATTCCTTCTCTCTCTTTTTTTGGCCAGAAACCCTATACAACCTTATCACTGACACCTCTCTGCAGTTTCAAATTCCAACGTTGTGCCAAATCCCCATTTCCTGCTGCTTAATTTCCATTCATTTACTCTTGTTTTTGCTTCTTCTGCCATTCCCAGCATGGACCAGCTCCAGCTCAGCTCCTTGTAATTTTTTAAGGAAGGCTCCCCATTGAGAGCTGTTGGAACCTGAGCCCCTGCTCCATGCCAGTGACGGCCATTGTTTATGCTGCCGAGCCACAGTTGCCAATGGGCCTGCTTCTTCCCTCCCTTTGTTTCCCTCCCTGAGTGTGTACACTAAGGCCCAAGAGGACTTGTGCCCACATATGGTGACCCACTGGGTCTAGTTTTATTATTACTGCAGTACACTCTGAAGTAGCCTCTTTCCATTTCTGTTTCAAGATCAAAAATAAAATCGAATCTGGAGGCCGGGTTTGCCCTACTCCCCATGGCACAATCAGCCTTGGCCCATGATAATCTGCCGTCAGGACCTACCTGGTCCTTGGGAGCCTCACCCACCGAGGCCCAGCAAAGGATTGTGGAAAGGCCCTGGGGGAGGACAAGCTGATGATGGATTTTGAGTAGAGGAAGAGGAGGAGACACTCAATATTTCTTGGACTCAAGGACATCTTCCATGTGTCAGATGGTTCTGCAAAATCAAGAGCAAGCTGGGGTTGCTTTTCTGGCTGCAAGAGGGGCATGGTGGACCAAGATAATTAAGGGAACCCAGGATATGTGCAGAACAGCCTGTTATGAGCAAATGAACTGGGGTATCAAAAGGTAGCCACCATTTTTCTTCCCATAGCAGGACTGGCTCTAGTCTGTTGTTTTGGAAGGTCTGGGTTTTTACTGTGTTTTATCCTAAATCCATTGCTCAGCTGCCAGCTCCGTCTTTGACATCACACCCTTGTTAATGTCAGTGACACCTGTGACCCCCAGTCCTGTCCCTCCTTCTGTCCCTCTGGATTTCACCACCTACCACTGCATGGCGGTACTGTAGTCCCATCTGGAAGGGAAGGGCTGAGAGCCAGGAGTGAGGATGCCTCCACAGCAAACAGCATTAAGGGGCAAGAAAAGAAAATCACCACATCTACAAGGAAAGAACCATTCCACAAGCAAGACATGTGCTCAACGCATCTCCCTTCCCAGCTTGCTCAGCCCCATGACATCACAGGCAAGCAAAGGAAAGTCATTTCCTCCTTTGAGTCAAGTCAAAAATGTGACTTTTCATTTGCTTACTTTATTCAGATTTTAAAAGCAAAGTCATTCTTGCAATAGAGCAGGGTTCAGTTATCCTCTTAACTCAAGGTAGACCAACCATATCCCCAGGAGTGTAATTCACTCCCGTGCAATGCCGAAGACCTGAAAGCGTGTCTCAGAGTCAGAGTTTTATAATATCCGAGTGAGTGCGTGTCTGTGTGTGTGTGTGTGTGTGTGTGTGTGTGTGTGTGTCCATTCACCTCAAGAATAGCAGTCAGAGTTAAGCGGCATTGCTCTCCTCCACAAGTAACAGTCCAGGGACACAGAGCACAAGGGACATTATGCACTAAGTATCTCAAATGGCCCAAATAACCAGATCCCAGCACACTTGTCTCTCTTGGTCTGTGCTAGGGCTACCCCTGAACTCATCTACTCTAGGAAGCAATGATCGCCAAGGGTCAGAGGAGAGGAGGAGAAACTTCACAAGACACACAGACTCTAGCACCCACCTTCGCCTTTCCTCCAGGGCCAGGCAGGCACACTCAGCCTCATTCGAGTTCCTGAGGGAAGGGGAGTCCACCATCAGGCAGGCCAGTGGTCTGTAAAGAAGTAGGGTTCCAGCTGGAAGAACCGCTCCTGCCTCCTGGGCCAGCTGTGGCTGTTGTCACAGCCCTAGCAAGGAGCCCTGCAGCCAGCTTAGCAAACAGCAGGCTGCCCGCTCTGCCACAACTGGAAGGCGAGGCAACCAAAGCCACCTCTTTGGAAAACAAGCTTCATGTGCAAATGCTCAACTGGACGGCCAGGGTGGGCTGTGTCAGCTCCCCCAGTAAAGTCGACGACGGAGAGGTTAAAATCGTGGTAGCAGCATTTTCACATCCCCGGAAAGACTCGCTTTACTGTGAATTTTCTGCTCTGCTGTAAGAAACCTGGGGACATTTCTCTTTAATAAAAGAAGAAAGGTCCCCTGGAAACGTTCTGCATGTCAAGACCCTTTACTCACTGACCCTCCTGTTCTCTAAGCGTCACTGGAAGGTCCCTGGCAGGTGAAGTTGTTAGGGGGTTTTGATTCTTTCCAGAAGGATCACGGGTCAATAGCTCAGAAAGCCAAAGCATAGTATGAAACTGGTCCCGTTCACTCACAGGTACCTTCTCCATCTCTTTCAATGTCCTGTTTTAGACTCTTTTTTAAAAAATTAATTCTATTGGTACAATTTAGGTATACAATATAATGACATTCATCATTGGAAATTTGCACCTTTACACAGTCTCTCTTGGTTCTGATTTTTCCCCCTTCCCCTGCCCTCCCTTCAACCCCTCCATCCCTCCCTATTTACAAAGACTTTGTTTCCATTTTTTCATTTTCTCATATTAATTCCATTCCATTCTTTCCTTTCCTCTAGCCCTCCCACTTCCCCTTCCCCTTGAAGACTCTTAAAACTATGTGTGAGGACAATGCTACTGTTAGACATATAAATAACTAAATCTATAAATATATATACATATATATATGAATATATATATACAGAAGTGCTAAATATATAAATTCATATGTAAATTCATAAATACCTCTATTGATCCACAGGAAAACTCATCCCAAAACTCTGATTTCCTCATATATACAGCACATGTGGCAAAGAGAAGTGTACATTGTGTATCACATACCAATGCTCTGGCTGGTGACAGATCTGATTGATATACGATGGTGGTCCCTTAAGAGTATATTGCCTCCCAACATCATAGCCCTCTCAGTTTGTGTAAATGCATTTTGTGATGTTCACACAATGGCAAAACTGCCTAACTACACATTCCTCAGTTTCCCCCTAGTGAAGTGAAACATGGCTCTAGAGGCGTACTATATTGCATAGTACATATGAAAAAGAAAAACAGCAGAAAATTATAATTAAAATTCAAACAACAGTCCTAGTATGTGCAGAACAAGTTTGAGTAGTACAATGAAGATGAATTCATTGTATTATTTGCTTGATTTTTATGTGTTTTTGACATTTTCCATAACAGAAAGTTTAAAATCCAAACTTAAAAGATAGGAATTCAATTTTCTCATCATAATTAAAACTAATTTCACAATTTATGGTCTATGGGCCATTTCAAATAATCAACAACATGGAAATGACACTTCTTTTTTTTTTTTTTCCATACCCGGGATCGAACTTGGGTCCTTGTGCTTGCGCAGCAGGCAGCGAAACCACTGAGCTAAATCCCTGGCCCCAAAATGACACTTCTTTGTACTCATTTTCCTAAACTGCTCCAAAAAACTTTTCAACAGAAAGCATAATGAGACCTTTTGGAAAAGGGCCATGCACACAGTTGGAAATGGGTAAAAGATGAACCGAAAGTTGATGTATTCTTTCCCTCAGATGTAAAATGCATTTGCCATTAATCTTATCAAGTTAAAGCCTTATTTTTAAAAAATTATCTTTCTGGAGATTACAGCTTTTCCAAACTGTTCTTAGAAAATGTGCCTGGCAAATCATGTTTTCTGCAATTCTAGTATATTCTCCCACCCACTACCCAACTGATTTGCGCAGAAGGAAAACCAACTCACTGGAGTAGCCAAATGTAAGTGCAAATAAGAACGGGAGTATGTATGTGCTCTCTGAAAGCCAAATGCAAATCCCACTTGTTACTTCTCACTCAAACGTGTACTGTGGGCTAATGTGTTCCTATGCATGAAAGGTAAAACAAACAAGGAAGGTTCCAAATCTTGATTCCAAATCCCACCCAAGACCCATTTCCTCAAGCACTGGAAGCAATAGGAGCACAGGGCATTGGTGATGGTGATTCTCTGATGCACCTGGTTTTCTGTGGACCCAGTTGCCACAGGGCTGTCTGGGATAACAAGTTAGTCCCACAATACTAAGGCCTCCAGAAGCAAGAAGCATCAGCCCCAACGTAAATATGCTGAGTCCCTAGAGGCGGCAACCCCTTTGGATCAACTTCCAACTATTCTCCAGACCTATCTGGATCTAGACTCTGAACCTAAAATCATCCATTACATACAATACCACATACTTTCTTGGATCCACACAGCCTGACCAAAATTTAAACAACAACAACACAAAATCTTGCAAGTGTGTGACATCAACATGTTTTCTTCAGCTAACAAGCTTCTCTATTCACCAGCAGCCAAATATTTTAAGTGCCTCTTAAACAAAGACAGCCCAAAGAAGAATAATGATGTCAAACCCCAGCCACAGTTCCGTGGTGTGAACACAAAATCTGCAGGACCCAAGTGAAAAATGATTTACAGACAGTTTGATCAGAGTCAGATGTAACTTGGTGTCTTACTGGAGACAAGCCAACGGCTATCAATCCGAATTCCCTACAACAAGTTATGTCATTAGTAGGAATCGGTACATTATGGAGGCAATTTACTCCTTTGTCTCTTGGCCCAGGAAATTTTCTGCGTTGAGTTTCATCACTAGATTGCAAGTTACTCACATTTCAAAGTAGCCGACAGGAATCACAACCTCGACTCCCTCTCGTGGCTCTGTCAGAGGGGCAGGAGGGAAAGTTTAAGGAACAAATCCAATTAGACATGGGAGGCTCAGAATAACAAGTCCAAGGCTCTGTGGGCAGGTTTGTTTTGAACTTGTATTGCCTGTTCCTGCTGTTTATACCTCTTTTAAGAACATGGCTTTGGATTTGCAAGTGTAAAAGTAACACACCATCGAGATCCTCAGTTCCAGGTCTACCTCAAGGGTCAAAAGTAGGGAAAATGTCTCACTGATGAAGGCCAACACGTGTTGGCTTTGGACTCTGTGTCATCATTTTTCTCCTCTAATACTAGATGACCCATCTATCTGAAAGCTCCTCATGTACTTGCCTTCTTTATTTCCTAAAGAACAGACATGGTACCTCTAATAGGTCTACAGTTCTGCAAAATCCTTCCCAAGAGTCAACGTGGGGAAAGTGCCTTTTCCATCCAGGATATTTTGCATCATAGCCTCAGTGTTGTCTTTGTAAGATCTTCATAGGAGAATTTTTTTAAAATGAAGTTCTCATTTTTTTATTGCCTTTAAGCTCTTCCTAAAGAAAAATTCTCTATTCACTCCCATGTGCGACTCTAACACATGATATTTTTCCAGCTCACTGGTATTTCATAAACACCATTTGTTGTCATGTGGTTAAATTAAAACTGAGGATATCAAACATCAAACAGTATGTTAATGTCAAGTATGCTTGAATAAATAGTAAGAGTTCAACTGAATGGAATATGAGGATTGCTAGCTAATTAAGCAAGAAGCAGGTGTGAAAAAAATCTAATTTAGGCAATTTTTTATAATTAATAATGTTTACTTGTAGTACCCTTCTAATGGGGCTCTAGTTTAGCCTCTTGTGAATTGCTAGGAGTTTACTCCAGTATTTTTAAATTATAATTGAATGGAGAATTTTACGAGATATCGGGTTTCCTTGCTTCTGATAAAGTGCTGTCTACAGAGAAGGCTCCTGACAGTACTTTGTAGAGAAAGGATCAATTAGCAAATCATCCCAGCAATTAAAGCTTAAAGCACACAGGCATGTCCCCACACCTGAAAGTTCTCTGGAACCCTCAGCCGGAGTGGAAGCACAGGTGAACTTATATGAGCCAACTTGAATAAGGGTGTTGTACTCAAACCATTCACTGGAAATGGATGACCAGGGCTTTGGTGAATGTCTACAGTGAGCAGTGACGAGAACATTTTGTTACAATTAGAAACAAAGAATAAAGATCATATCTAAACTGTCCAGGCAAATTGCACACAACTAATCAATTAATCCAAGTATACATTTAAGGTTGGTTTTCTTTCCAAGAAACCAAATGGAAGTCGAGGAGCAAATGACCACAGATGTGCAAACAGACCTGGAATATTTCACGGATGTGACATATCAACTGCATTTAATTAAAAGAAGAATGTATGAGAACAATGTATCCTTCTCAATTCAGGCCGAGGGACCAAAACAGGACTGGATTAGATAGGACAACTGCAATCTCTAGAGACCATTCCCTGTTTAATGGGAGTGCCACATGTTTGATATGTAGGGAAGTAAGTGGGTGTCCTGGACACAATCCACTATTCATCACAATACCACAGCCCTGTTCACTTCCAGAGAGGAGACTTAAAACCATGAAACCATATGTAGAATATTAAAAATCATTTAACGTTAAAATGCATATTAGGAAAGCATGCACTTTGGACAAGGCTGTAGTTCAGGGAGCTCTGAAAAACCTCCAGTCTGATAGATAACAGTTGTAAAGGTAAACTGAGTTGTCTATATGAGTGTACACACACACACACACACACACACACACACACACACACAGGGACTGTCATAGAAATTCCCTCTTCCTCCCTGCAATACTACAATACTGCCGCTTCTCACTCTGCTTTCCTTACTGATTTCTATATAGTGAGGTCCCTATGAATAATTGATCAGCACATTAATTTATAATTAAAGATGAGAAACATCAGTCCCTTTCCCACCGCCAATCATTTTACATTTTATATATATGTATATGTAATATATACATGGCAGATATTAAATTGTTTCTCAGACAGTCAATAACCTTACTATATTTACTATATTTTCATGGTCTTTTCATTGCCACTGAATTAATCACAGCCCTGCTCGTAACCACATGGAATTTTATTTCCCCTAAGAGCGATGTTTACTTTGGTTTACTTTGTTGGAACTTCCAGTCCTTATGCAGTCTATAAAGATTCAGTGTAACATATTTTGTGAAGTAACATGGAAAGTGCTCGCTGACAGAACTTGTCATACACTGCTTTGCTTATATGCAGATTCCGGGTACTTTTGATCTCTAGCTCACTAACAAGGGCAACGCGGAGCCTAGCTCCAGTGTGCATGGAAATGCTGATAAGTTTGGAGACTGAGGGTTCTATTTATTTCCTCAGTTGCCAAAAATAATATACAGAGAGCAAAGTGAAAGCAACAAACTGAAGCAGGCACCCACAAAGAAATCGTACTTTGCCAATTTTTGTCCGGAGACAACAGACATGAGAGATGACAGCAGCCCAAAATGACAGTTGGTAGTTTGACCCCTGCCCTCCAACTGAAAAGCCAGAACAGGCACCTGTGCTAAGAGCCCCCAGAGGACGCCAGAGTCCCTGCTGAAGGAGACCTTCTTCACCTACACGCCCACTGGGGGACTGAGTTGCCCCTAAGCCGGCCATCTCAGTGCCCCCACGATGAAGGCAGGAAAGACACTGCCAGGTCAAGTGAAGTGGAGAGAAACCCAGGGCTCTGTCCCTGACCAAGGACAGCAAGGCCATGACTGTCCGTGACAGAGCATTAGCAGGGTGTTTCCTTCCTTCGGTCTGGTCACAGAGGCTCATGTGCTCTGGGGACTCGAGTATCTCACTTGGAATGAGCAGATGCGCAGAAGGGGTGCCACCCCCTGCCTGATCAGTGGGGAGCGTGAGGTGGAGAGGCGGAGGAGAAATAAGGACAGGCAGCTTCCAGCCACCCAGCCTTAGGTGCACACCTCCCTTCTCTCCAGGCCGGCCAGGCTCCGTCTCACAGGGAAAGGTGGCTTTTTCCCAAGGCCTGAGCCTCAGGGACCGCAATGCTTTTCCAAGCCAGGGGGGCTCCATGGGCTTCTAAGAACACAGATACGTGATGTGAGCTGCTCATAGCTTCTCCTGGCCTCCAGGAGGGGGAGAAAGGAAAGGGAAGCTGCCGACATGCCATGCTGAGCCTGTTCCTTGGAGCCCCTGAGACCCGCAAGAGAGTGCTTGCTGGACACTGCCCTGATCTGCTCCTTCACAAAAACACCACCACTGTGGGCCGGGGATTTAGCTCTGTGGGACCATGCCTGCCTCACAAGTGCAAGCTCTTGAGTTTGAGCCCCAGAACCAAACAAAAACCAAAAAACACCACCATCGTGGGCAAGGGTTGCAAGAAGGTAAATTGAACCTGATAGGTGGGTGTTAACGCCAAGTGCCTTGGTTCACGATAGGCACTAGGAGACAGAGGTTTCTGAACTGTCATTATGGACAAACCTGAGTTCTTTCTCCCAGTCCTAACGAGACGCTGCCTTGGCCATCTTCTTTGAGTTCTGAGAAAAAACTGACTCTCTTCTGCTCCCTTTGGTTGCTTCAGCCTTCTCACCATTTGGACAATAATGCAGCCAGGCAGCAAGACTCCTTTCACCTTCCTCTCCAAATGCAGTTAGCTTCCCAGAGTGGAGGAATTATCCAGACTGAGACAGTGAAGCTGCTCTTCAGCAAGCCTTGGCACCTTCCTGCCGCCCGGTGGGCCTGTGAACTTTCTCTGTGGACAGTCACTAGGTGGCCTTCCCCCAGACACCGTCCCTGAATTCCTAGCACTAATATCAATAAGGGAGGAGAGACGCAAACTTGGATAAATTGCCGTGCATGTAGCTACAATAGATGAGGAGAAAGAGGTTAATAAATAAATTCGTCTTCCATAGTGATGCAAGAAAATGCAGTTGGGACTGTGTATTTGGGAAATCAAATCTCCAATTAATGGTGCACACAGCACGTTGCTAAGGGCGAGCTGACATTGGGTGGAGACTGAAAAGGGAAAGATAATATATGGTTATTATATCACCGCCAACAATAGAGGATAGAATTTGGAAATCTGCAGCTATTCTTTAGAAGACACACCAAAAAAGAGTTAATTTTTGGGTAGAGAACTGGGGTGTGTGTGTGTGTGTGTGTGTGTGTGTGTGTGTGTGTACGTGTGCAGGCACATGCATGCTGGGGAAGAGAAGGGTGTATTTATTTAATGACTAAATCCCTTAAGCAGTCTCTATGAGACACAGCAAAGAGTGACGATTTAGACTGCAGCTTTGAAGTCAGAATGCCTGGGTTCGAGTCCCCATCCTTCCACTTGTTAACACGGGCACATTTCTTAATCCCTCTCACCCTCAGTATTTTTCATACATAAAATAACAGCAAGACTAGAACCCGCCACACAGGCATGTCCTTGCAAAGATTAAATGGGGCAGCCAGCAGCCAGGGAAAGCACTTAATGCAGTGCCCAATACCCATGGCAGGCAGCAAACAGCGGGTACTCAGTTCTACAAACACACAGTGTGTACTTACAGTGGGAAGCCTCACTGAAAGAAATGGGAGAAAAACTTTCAAAAGGCACCAAAACATAGGCTGCAGTTGGTGCTTTTTCTCTATGCTGGTGGGCTACTAAGTGACAGCTCGGACACTTAGTGGCTACTTAAGAACATAGTGGATTGTGGTCCAGCCATTTTACCTCTGAGGGTCTCCCCAAATGAACTGAAGCTGGCTATTAGCATACTCATGCTCATAGCAGCATTATTCACAACAGCCGAGCAATGGAAGCAACTCAAGTGCCCACTGATGGATGAAAAGGCAAAGGAAATGTATAACCAGACAGGGGAATAGTATTGAGCCTTACAAAGAAAGGAGATCTGACATGTTCCAACATGGGTGAACCTCGAGGACATTATGCTAAGAGCAAATGCCGACTTCAAAGGAAATTTATTGGATGATTCCACTTACATGAAGTACCTAGAGAAGTCAAATTCCTAGAGACAGAAAGAATGGTCACCATAGAGACTACCGAGAAGGGAAAATGAAAGTTATTGTTTGATGGATACAGAGTTTCACTTTTATAAGATAGAAAAGTTCTGGAGATACACAGTGGTGACCGATGTACAACAATGTGAATATACTCATTACTGAACTGTACACATCATTACAAGATGGTGAAGATGGTAGAGTCTATGGTATGTGCATTTCACTATGATTAAATTTTTTTAAAAAAACTTAAAATGTCAAGAAGTAAAATTAAAAATTAAATAAACCTCAGCAGATCACACAATCAAAAAGCTCCCCTTCAAGTGGAGATTGATGGTCCCAGTCACCCTCGATGAAAGACTTCTTCCCTCAAAACATCCCAAAGTCAAACCCTGGAGAATAAAGGATTGTCTAAGAAGGATTTAGACTTGAGTGTGGCTCACAACAACATCCATCGTGGAAGGTTGGCTAATTCCTCTCCATCCTGTGTGTGAATTTCCTCCCAGGTGTGTACAACTGGCTCTGTTTGTGGTACACAGCCTGGGCAGTGGGATAAAGGAGTTCATCAGGCTCTGGGAGCTAGAAGGGAGGCTCCGAAATCAATCACCTCCTTGAGAAAACAGAGACAATGGAGACTCTTGTCTCCACCGGTCTCCTTGGGCTCTGAGCTCCACCAAGCCTGGACTCTCACAGATGGCAGTGAGTGCAGGACCAGTACAGAGCGAGCACCCATTCTGGAGGAGCATTTTCTGAACTTGGCCTGCAGCCGGGCAAAGAACATGCTCAGCAAGAATGTGCCTGCTTAGCCAGGGCGTGTCTCAGGGCCTAGCAAACTACTGCTGCTCTGCTACTCTCTGGAAAGTTCTCTCGCCCCTGGGTCTCTTCTGAGGCAGGGTAGTTGAAAGCTCAGTTCAGGGGGTCAGATGGATCTGGCTTGCTGAGAACCACAGCAAAGAATAAATCTCTTCTGGCACCAATTTTCTCATCTTTAAAATGTGGACGACAACATTTCCTATTTCTTAGGGTTGTGGTTCGCGTCAGTGGGATGATGTGTAAAGCGGGCTTATTTCAGTGCTTAATACACAGCAAATGTTGGCATTTGTCGTCCTGACAGCAGACCTTGGGACAGATTTGATGTCCCTCCTAGTACCAAGAAAGAAGTGGCCACACAAAGAGGTGAGTGACTTGGTGACTACGACACAGCTGGGTCCATATCCTTGCACTAGAGGGCTCTAATCTTTCTGGTCCTTGAAGGAGGAGGAGACCTTCTGGCCACCGAGGCCCTAGTAGAGAGTACAGCTTGCTAGGCGAGGCTGCCTGCAGGCTCTGGTTTCTGGGTAAACCAGGAAGCCGCCTCTGGGCGGGCTGCTGAGTTTCCCACCCTGGGACGGTAACAAGGCGGACACAAACGTCTGTCCCCTGCTCTTGCATTCGCCTAGACACGAGCCTTCATCTGCTCTGCCTTCTGGGAGAGCCTGTTGGTCTCTGAGCTTGGCGCGGAAGCAGGTGCGGGCATATTTTAAGCTCCAGCAAATAACTTTAATTGAGCCCTCCTTAGACATATGAACCCACAAGGCGATTTTTTTTCTCTTCTAATAAAAAAAGACCCACAACAAACCAGATGGGTCTCAGTCCCTCCCCAGGACCCCCTCCCCACTCTGCAGGCTCCCCTAATAAATCTTTGAACCCTAAAGAAATTACCTTTCTCGAGGTGGGATATTATTTGGTTGTATGACTGCACCCGAGCGGCCTCTGTGGCCTGTAACATGGCACAAAAGGATGCAGGTAACAAAAATGAGGCCCCCACTCGGTTCTGGCCAGGCTGGTACTTGTACTCCTTCCTGTGCAGAACTTTGCACCGCCCGTTGCTCCCGAGGGCCTAATGCCTTGTCCCAGGGCACCAACCCCACGATGCTCTGCCCTGCTGTCCTTGGGCTTGCAACTTCTGCTTCCTATCATCTCATCTCAAGGCAAAATTCTCTTCTTGGACCTTCCAGTGCTGTGGGTAATGTGGAAGGATCCAGACAGAACTCCCTCCACCAAAATCCAACCTAACTCCTTGGCAAAAGGACTGATGAAAAAGGAAGCTGATGTCCCCTGTCACCAGCACACAGCTGCAGGGAGAGGCACGGGAGGTGGCAGAGCCCTGGCTCCTTTGGCAGACATGTGTCCTCTTTTAATGCCCCGGAGAGGGTGGCAGCAGGAGCAAACGGGAAATGTGACAATGTGAATGGATTCCAGACCTCCTTTCCCAGAAAAAAAAAGGATCTCAAGAATAGCCCAGGGCAAGAGCAAAGCAACACGCTCTGGGTTCTGATTTATGAGCACTGAATTATTGGTAGGAGGGCCCAAAAGGAGCCGTTTACAACAGAAATTATTGCAGGCAAATGTTGGTTGGTATTTTAAATCACTCACTAATATTGATGGGTTAATGCCTGTCACACTTACTTAAGGGTCACGTTGCAGTGGGGGGGGGGGTGTCTCTGGCTTGTTACCCACTAAGTATAGTGATAGATATACCTTTCTGTGTTTTCTATTTTTCCTCAAGCAAAGCCTGCTGTATTATTTATGGTTTTCTGAGTCACCAACTATAGCCTGCATCTGGATTTTAAAAGGTTGATTTGCAAAAAAACAAAAACAAGGCACCGGTCTAGGGAGGCTGGTGGGACTGGCCAGCCCTGCAGCTCCCAGCCGCCCCTCGGAGGACCCTGGGCTGTGCACATGGCTGGGCCGGGTGCCTCGGGCTGTGGGGCCAGATGGCAAGGGTGTATTGTTCCCTCTCTGGTGATGGTCCTGCTGTGGCAAATAAAGTTAAATCAAAAGGTTAGGGCTCTGCAAGGGGGTGGGGCCTGGCTCCAGCTGACAAGGGCTGAGGAAGCCCAGCGGCGAGTGTGTGCCTGCAGCGCCGGGCCGCAAGGAGAAGAAGGCAAGGCCCTGGCTGCAGAAGCAAACAGACCAGCGCTCTGACCCTGAGACGGGATCCGGGCTACACAGCAGAAGGGTCTCCCTGAGTGACAGCAGTCGAGGACCACATCGCACCTGCACTGAGCCTAGCCGGGTGCAGCCCGGATCAGGGAGGGAGGGAGGCAGGCGCAGCCCCTTCCCTGGGTCTGATGGATGGGCAGGGCCACCTCTGCCTCCCTCCAAGCAACGCTACGTTCCCAGGGCCGTGGTTTGGGAGGGTCAGAGACCCCTCCGGGGGACCCTATTCCAGGTTCACAGGGCCTGTTCCCCCCAGCCAGCTGTGCAGCCCGCAGCCAATGGACCCTCTGGGTGAGTGTGCCGAAGTGTGCCAAAGATGTGCAAAATCACAGGCAGCACAAGTGGGCTTGTGAACCTCAGTGAAGGGGATGATATTTCACATAAAACCAAGCAGGTCCAAGCAGGGTAGACGGTGGTTTCTCAGTCACCTCTTTTCCAACTCATGTGAACCTGCCTTATATCTCCAGAGGAGGTCCTCGCCCCAGCCCCCCGCCACCCTGTCCCTTCTGAGGGTGGGGGCTGCTCCTCCTCCTCTCCTCACTGTCTCTGCCCTGCCCCCACCCAGAACTCACAGGCCTGCTCCTTCTGCAGTTTCCAAAGCGCCGAGTTTCCCCTCGAGGCCCACCGTTTCCAGGTCTGGAGCACAATTAGGCATCTGCAAAGCGTTTGCTGTTTACCTGAGAGACCCAGACTGGCCTTTGGTGTCAATTGGTCTCTTAGGTAAATATGAACTTGGGCAGATTTTTAGAAAAATAAATAAAAGGTAAACAGTAAGACATGTATTTAGGGATTTCTAAATGGAGATTCCATCCTTTTAGCTAAGTGCCTTTCTCTCCCCTGCCAGGCCTTAGCGCCCTAACCGAAGTATTATTCACACCATTTCAGCACCTTCAACTAACGCAGGCAGCATCTGCAGGGCAGAACTTTTCTTCCCATTCCTGGGCAGGCTTGAGTGCATGCTTAAGCAATATTTTGACTTCTTTTGAAAACCACCTTAGGAGAAGGTTGTATTTCCAGAGGTTTGTAAAATCATTGATAAAACTAGTTCAACTTTTTCAGAAACATGAGCCACCTTCCAATGAAAATTGTTTTTTCAAAAAACCAGACAGGGACAGGGATTTAGCTCAGTGGTTTCGCCACCTGCTGTGCAAGCGCAAGGACCCAAGTTCGATCCCCGGTACCAAAAAACACAGACAAAGAGCAACTCTCAGTCACATTCCCATCCCCTATCTGTCAGCTCTGGGAGGTTGTTTTACCCCGGGGAGGGGTCTCCATTTTTCCCTCTTCTGAGGAAATCTACGGGAGGGCTTTCTGCTCCTTTGCAAAGAAAGTAAGATCTGAGCCCCAGATCTCTAGCCCTGGGAGTTCTAGATTGAAACTATCCCAGAGATTTTTAAATTCTTACATCGAAAGAAGAATTTTTGAGTGGGAAGAAGCAGGAGACATCATGTAGTCAAACTCTGATTTTACCTGATGAGGCACTGCCCACCGAGGTGCAGTGGCACAGGTCACAGACAGAGGGCAAAAGCCAGGCCAGGAGGCCCGGGCTCTGCCCCCAGGGCTCCTGCCAGCGCCTGGCACTGACCTTCTGTCACCCCACTGGTGTCTGCAGCAGCCAGCAGGCCTGATTGGCACCAGCAGTCAGATCCAGAGAGAGACTGATGCAAGTCCAGGGCCCCTCTGTGCCCATGGAGGCGGAGACTCACTGGAGATGCATCCTGTTAGCAGAGAGAAGGACCTCCACCCACACACTCACTTGGGAAAATCCGATCTGAATATCAGACAAGTGGCCAGAATCAGAAACTGGGTAAATTCTTAGTTTGAAGTTATATGGTTGGCAGGGACCAAAGACACAACTGAATTAGAATTTTGCTACTCAGCTATGTGACTTTAAATGCACATTTTAATTAATATATTTTTAAAAAATATTTCTGACAACATAGAACTATAATAACAACAGAGAAACAAAGACTTGGATGGTAAAATAATATGAACCCCTGCTCTCCTTTCTGGCCAACCTCCCCAAACCTCGTCCACACACACTCTTGCCAAAAATATAGTTTTTCAAGAACTGTGCTGCTTTTCTGACATTTGTGTGTTGTGAGGTCCGGGGAGACTTCCCATTTTCCACACTCAGCACTTCGAGGGCCATCGGGATCAAGGCTCGGCAGTATTCCCTGAAGATCCCTGATAGTTCATCCAGAACAATCGAGCTACCAGCCGCTCCACCCCTCTTGTTATTAAGCTGACATCAATTTCTCAAATAAGCAGTCACCTTTGCTGTTGTTTTCCACCAGAAATACAAAGCAAAAACACACATCAGAGAGACCACAAAGTTAAGCAGTCCCAGATTCAGCTCTAAATCCCACTCTTTAAACACTCTATACCTCAGTTTAAAAATAAAATAAAATAAAATGAAACTTTACATTCTGGTCTCAGAAGCTTCTATTAACACAGGAATTGCTGCACTGAAAATCACATCCTCTGCTCAAGGCTGCGAGCAGGGACTACAGGGAAAAATGAAAGAAATGATACATGTTTCAAATTTTACAGCAGTTTACATCATGCAAAACTGAAAGGGCCTTGGAGGTTTCATTCTGGAGGAAGTTTAGTGGGTACAGAAATCAGCGGTTGCAGAAATCAGCGGTTGCAGGAAAACAGGCACATAGTGTAATGCGGGGAACATCAGACACTTTCCCCACCACTTCTTTATGACAGAATTCAGATGCAAATGTTTCCTAATTAAATAATGCGACAGGGTTAAAAAGATACCCAAGCACTTCTACGTTGAGTAATATGCTTCCCAGGTGATAAGGTGCGGACCCTACACACTGACTTTATTAAATGAAATAGGTGAAATGTGCAGTCTTAGTTTTACTTCCAGCTTTAAAAATTGTGCTATAGAAAATATTTCTTGTATAAATAAAATTCTAAGATGGTTTCATCTTTTTTTTTTTTTGGTCTAACATCAAACTGAAAGATTATGTTAAGTGAGTAGTTTTTAAATTTTTAAATTTTTTAAATCAAAAATTTTTTTTTGTATTTCTATAGAGACTCAACAGTATCCTGAGATATAAAAACTGGAACTGTGCGCACAATTCCTGGGGATGATCAATAAGCAGAAAGCAAGACAGAGTCTGAAATTCTCTATAAGCAAAGCTGGAGTGGTGATCTCAGCTCTGAATGTGCACACCTGCCAAAGGAAAGTTAAAAATCACACCGAAGGGACGAACAGCTGTAGTCAAAATTATGTTACTTTGTCCATCTTTATGAGTTTCTTCCATAGGATTCAAACTAATGCCAAAAATGTCCAAAGAAATCCCTTCTACAGAATGTATAAGAGTTACCATGTTCTTAGCTTTTGGTCTTCTTGAATATAAAAATAACTATAAATTCAATTACATTGAAACTCTCCTCTAATGAAAATTAAAATTTAGCTTTTGGATCTTGCTTTTTATGAAGATGAATTAAAACGTCTCCATTGCTTTTAAAGGACGTGATAACAATTCTTAAATTATTATTGAATCTAGGTCTCAAAAAACACTTGCAGCCTTTTTCCATATTCCTCCACATGCCATAATGGAGATACTTAAAATTTTGCAAATTTGGCAACAGGTCCAAGAGATGGGGTTTTTTGGGGGATTTTGGGGGGGTTTTGGTACCAGAGATCAAACTCGAGACCCTGTGCTTGCAAGGCAGGCGCCAGAACCACTGAGCTAAATCCCTAGCCCCAAGAGATGGTTATTGAGCGTGGCTTGACTGTTAAGCTTTCTAACTTCCATAATATTTTGTAGTCCCCTATAGGACCCAAACTACCTTTCACCACCTTCAGAATTATGCATAATGTTCTGGGCAAAACCTTAGGAAAATAGCACAGAGCTGGGGTTAGGTGCCAAGAGACAATATATTTCCAATGAAGACTAATAATACTTGGAAACCATTTCCTGTATTTCTTCTGTAGTTATTTGTTAATCTGGTATCACTCCCAGAGCTTGGAAACCATGCCTTTTATATTCTAAAGAGATTAAGTGTTTCTTGAAAAGTAAAATAAAATCAACTTACTTTCACTAGCCTGAGTCTCAACACTGAAGGTCTTTTAAGCCTTCTAAGTAAATATAAATGTGCATACATTAATTAGTAGCACTTGTGTTGGAGGAAAGGAAGAAAGAGAGAGATTGGCCTTTTCCCTGTGAATATGGATTCTTAAGCCTCTAAATGATTTGCCAAACCAAATCGGAAAATAAAGGGTTTAAACTTTGCCACTCTGGGGTTAATGTGAAAGGCTTGTCAACATCAGATTGTTTAGACATTAAAAGGATCGCGCTGTGCGCCTCCTTTTAAAGCCCGTGTTCACTGGAGTTGTGGCTCCCAGTGAATTTACCCAGCTGTAAGTGATTCCAGATGCGCCGCAGTGACAAGCTTCAGTCTCAGGGTACTTATTCATTTCACATTAAAATCTCATGTTCCCAGGTCTGAGCTGTTATCTGACTGAGATCTGATTAGGGAATACAGCAAACAGGCATTTTCCAACCCAGAGCCTGCCCTCGTTCCAGGACCAGACCCCTGACGATCAGGCCCCTCTGTGCAACAGAGCAGCAGCCAGGAGGTCCAGGCAAGGGGAAGGCAGGGACTCAGAGCTCCCTTTTCGTACACGTCTCACCCTGAGCAAGGGTCGGGGACTGTGCCAAGCACTAGCACATGGGCTATCTCACTTAATCCTGGATGGAGCCCTGAACGGCTCAGCCTACCCAACTCCAGAGTCCTAATACAAGCTTCTCCCCCAGCTTAAGGGACAGGGCTTGTGACTCTGTGCATTGTCTACATAGCACCCCATGTAGAGGGGTGCTACAGAAATGAGTATGAGTGATGAGTAATGAATGATTGCCCAGGTCCACAAGCCCTTAATTCCCTCTCTCGCCAGAAGTTATCTTCCAACACCACGGAAGAGGCCAGAAGAAGGGCCATGGGGAGAAGAGAAAGAACCTGGAAGGAGCAGAGTGGCATGGCAAAAGCATTCTGTTCAGCCACAAATCTTTTGCCTCTATTCCCATGCAAAAGCAAGGACAGTCCTTTCAGGCCTCTGCCGTGAGCTGCGTTCACCCCAAGTCAGGTTTGACTTCCTTACCCTGAGCGCAGAAGTGCAGATGCTATTGGCTGACAGTTTCTTCCATGACACGTGTCAAAGACACATTCTCTACCTACAAAGTGTGGAATGAGTTGGGGGCCAAGAACAATGGAGCACATACAGGACAATGCTATCTTTGTGATGCCCACAGAGGGACAGAGTCAGGATCATTATCGGTTTATTATTTTCCCCTCCAGCCAAGCTTCTTGGTTTGCTTTGGACTTTCCTGTAATTCTTTTTCCTTACCCCGTTGTCACTTTGACGAGGGAGATGACACTGTGAACCCTCAGCTGATCAACAGTGGTCACAGGCTGCTGGGCAGCCCCAGAGTCCGTCAGAAGCTCCTGTCACCAAGCTGGTCATACTGCAGGCCCAGAATCACACACTGAGCACTTCAGGCCCTCCCCATGTGTTCCATCTCCCCCAAGGGAACGGAAGAGAATCACTCAAACCCCAGATTTGAAATAGAGAGGATTCAGAAGGAAGGGGAGCCCCAGACCCACCTGAGGGGGCTGGAGTGGGGGTGCACAGCCAGCCACATGGAAGGAGAGCAGCAGCCTTCGGTTTGGTGGTGGGCAGATTTTCTTTTACGACTGCTAAATGCCTGCTTTTCTCCCCAAGCAATTACAGTGCAGTTTCCCATCAAGATGGATGTTAGCAGCGGATCTCTAAGTTACCAGAAATAAATCAAGAATGCTATTGACAGCTGTCTTGGAGTGGCCTGGACAGTCTTCCGGTCATTCCATGATGGCAGTGAGGGGCACCACGACAATGGTCCAGCCAAGCTTTATCAAGAAAACAAGACAGTGGGTCCCCCAGCACCCAAACGGTGAAAGAGGAAAGGTGCCCTTAGCCCTCCTGCTGGAGGTTCAGAAGCAGAGGACCACAGGATGGAACTCCCCACCCATAGCACAGGCCTTGCCCAGGGAAACATAGCTAAAGCACCTTCTGGCAGCACACTGAGTGATACACATGCTGTCATTACAGCTAATTAGAAGCAACACAATGGGGTGATTCCATGCACGGTAGCCACAGTTCATGCCATAACGCAGCCCTGGAAAAGACAACTCTGAAGATGCACGTGAGACGCTGAGGGGGAACAACAGGTCTGACAGGGGAGGTTTCACTCGACACTGGCTTCCGGCTGGAAAACAGGCTGCTCAGACTTTGGAGCGGTCTCCACAGCCGGGTACCTGCCCGCGCGTGTATGAACACAGAGCCACACAGAAAGCGGAGGTGAGCTCCCTGTGTGGCTGCACAGATCTCTGTCGCTGTCAAACCCAGAGCCCACAAAACCATGACTGGACTGGCAAGTTGCTGTCGGACCCACAGATGCAGAAAGCCCTTCCTCCTGGGGCGAGAAGAGAGTAAATGGTTTGGGAACGCTGCCAGGCGTGTGAGAGGCCAGGTGGGCTGTGTCCTCGGAGGGAAGCACGCGCTGGGGCGAAGAGGCTGACCCCGCACTGGACAGGCTCGGGTGCCAGCTGCAGACCCGAGCGCTGCCCCCGGCCCGAGTCACATTGTGTCATGCCGCATGGCGCTGGGATCGGGGCACGGCTGTGGCGTGCTGCGTAATATTTTTAAAAGCCCACTTCCCTGCTCATGGGAGAAGCAGGTGCAAAGCAGGACCCCTGAAGGGCACGCACTCTGAAAGGCCCCACAGGCAATTCTCCAATAAAAGAGCGAGCAGAGCTGGCATCTATCCCACACTTTCGAACTGACCTTCTCCCTTGATCTGGGACTTAAGGCCTCCAAACCAAACTAATTCCGAAAGTCACCTTCTCAACTTCTCCGCACATTTTTTTTTTTAAACAAATGAAAGCTCAGGTACAGTGTCCCCTTGCAGCCCTTCTGACGTCCTTAGCTGCTCAAATTAAATCTGAATGGTTCGTCCCTTTTTATTATACGATGGGCCATATGTCACTAAAATAAAAACCCAGCTGAAATCCCAGTACAGATAAAAGCATGAAAAGCTCTGCCGGCCACAAAATAGGGACTCGGTTTAAATGTTATTACACAGTAACACCCACCCAGCCCTTCCCTCCCCACTTTGGGGGAAAAACATCCAGGAAGGAAATTGTGGTTAAATCATCTCATAGTTTGGCAAAAACTTCTACCTCTGAAAAATGAAAAGACAAAAAGGAAAAAAAAACTCAGTTCTGTGCTGGACTCACACAGGCTAATAAAAAGCAGGACTGTATTGCTTTGCACTGTAGCTGTCAAATACTTAGCCATGAAATACAGACCCCGACTGCCTGGGTCCCTGGCGTCCCGGACCTCTGACCACCAAGAGGGAATGGCGGGCAGCGCAGGGCCAGCACTTACCCAGGCCTTTGCCAGAGTGCATCTTGTTTGTGGCTTGTTTTGGTTTTAATTTTGTTTTTTGCCCCTAACATCCCTTTTCCTGAGTGAAGTTTCCAATGTTGTGATAACGTATGTCAGGGGGTGGTGCTGTTTGAAAAGGATGCAAACCTGCTCTCTTGCAAAGATATGATAGATACACTTGCACTCAGCGAAGCCCACGCATTGCACCAAGTGTGTGAGAAAGAAGAAGAAAGGAAGGAGGGAAGGAAGGAAGGAAGGAAGGAAGGAAGGAAGGAAGGAAGGACAAAAAGAAAAACCATTTCCATTTTGCAAGGTCCCCCAGTGGCCTCAGACGCTCCTCCTCCACTATCAAAAATTCATAAAGGGGATCAGCATTCTTTACCGAATGGATCCCAGTGGCACCATAGACCTTGTTGGGGAGAGAGGCAATAAATATCGCATTATACACCTCCTGGGAAGAAAGCCCTGAGCCCCTCAGCTTCCAGCCCTCTCCCGGTCCCTGGGGGAGCCAGCTCCAGACTCAAGGTCCAGCCCAGAAAGGAAATGGGTCAAGTGTGTCAATTTCTAGATCCATGACCTTTGACTCGCTTAATGACCCTGGGAGGCCACCAGGAAAAAAAAAAAAGATGCCAAATGCCTTGGAGGAGAGAAGTGGGGGAGGAGCATAGTTGGGGGCCACAGGCAAACCACAAGAGCAGCACTTCGGCAGGGGGCCTGTGCCCCGCACAGCTGCCACTGGTCCTCGGGAAGCTCTGAGCAACTCAGTGGCCAGAAGTCATCAGTACACAGCTTCGACCACAGCAGATTTCTGGTTCGCAGATCCAGAAATGGCTTGTCTTCTGCCTCAAGCTCGAAGAACACGTCTGTCTGTTCCTCCCCAAAGTCCTGCCCATGCAGAGCCCTCCCCTCCCCCTGCTCTGCCCCAAAGCCTTCTTCCTCGCCCTCACTGGTGACCCTGGCTTCCGGCCACCTCTGCCTTTGCTCGGCCCCACGGAGCAGCCTCAGCGCCTTCTTGGCTTGTGCATTATTTGTCTTCCTCCTCCTTCCACCCTCTCACCCGCAGGGATGGCTGCACCCTGTCCCACTCCCTGACCACCCCCCCACCTCTCCCCAGTGCTACCCATAGGTCCCAAGTGGCAGTTCTGTGACCCACACTGATCTCTGCAGCACAAGATAAAGAAGGTGGCTTCCAACATAAAACACGCATGGCAGTGAAAATGGGGGAAACATGAACAAATGCAGCCAGACAGTATATATCTGCAGTTTCCTCATTGCAAATGTGCTCTGTCATTCATTCAGCAAACAGGGGGCAGAATAGCTACCCAGTACTCCTTTCCTTACATCAAAATACTTTCACAGCTAAATTCAAAGGAAGGGTCTCACATTTGGTTAATAAAATAGAATATATGGGCCAGGGATTTAGCCCAGTGGTTCCGCCGCCTGCCTCACAAGTGCAAGGTCCTAAGTTCAATTCCCTGGTACCAGAAAAAAATAAATACAAAATAAAACAGAATGCAATTTTCTATGGACTAAACACTTTTAGAGAGAATCAGATACAGCTCATGGACCAAGATTTTTAAAAAGCACTTGGCTGCCTTTGTCCTCAAGGGAGGTCTCCACAGCTCCAGCCCCTCACATTATATATAAAGTTGACCCAATTAGAGTTTGGATGTCAATGGGCATTTTTAGCTCCCCGCTCCTAGACACCTGGGCTTATGTTCTCATTTATGCTTCAAGCACAGCTGAAATTCTCCTTTCCCATACTCCAGCTTTGTGAACACTCCTGCCAATTCTGTGAGCTATTCCCTCAGACATGTGCTAAATGGCAAGTGGTGAGAAAATCGCCTGGAACACCCACACGGAGCTGCTCTCCCTGTTCCCAGGGCCCACTGGGTGGGGCCGGCTTAGCGGGCCGAGGGCTCCCACAAGTCACTGGGGGTGGCTGCGCTCGCTTCCTTCCCTCCTGGCTCCTGGCCTCTTGCTCACTGCCTCTGACCTCCCCGAAAAGTGGGGCTGGGAAGTGAAAGGTGAGACTCAGACCATCCTCAGGGGACAGTTTGAAGCCAAGGCTCCGTTGGGGAGGACACTGACGCTACTGTCTGGAAGGGGGCTGGGGTTGTGTTCGGAGTCCATTGATCTGTGTTTACACCGCCGGCCAAGATCAGGAAGGCCCTGGATGGCCTTTAACATTTGGGGAGTGGTGACACCCTTGTGATGGACGATTTTGCAGAACCTTCCTCCCCTATACCTCGGGAGCAGGGAGACTTCTACTCTGTTTCCAAAGTTAAGTTTGATTTAAATTATTTTAGTTTTCAAGTTACAAAGTTTGTTATTCAGTTGACTAGCAGCACACAGGGTGACGTAGCTGAAAAACGTTTTGTGTTTATACTCTAGCACAGTAGACATAATATATTATCTTTATACATTATTGTTATATTTAGATATTTCCATTTATAAGGCTTATATTTCTCAGGAAGATAAGTATATTTTTTATTCTACGGTAGAAAAGAATGAGACTAAAAGCAGTTCGATGGCTTTTTGCAAACCACCCTATCAGATTCTGCTAGTATGTACCAGGCAGTCCTCCGAGTGCATGAGAGCATCTTCACATAGCATGTTTAAAGGTTAAAAGAAAGAAGAGGACTTCTTTATATCAAAAATCATGTTGAGATGGTTAAGTAAATTACATCACACCCCCTCATTCAATGGTATTTTCTCATTTTTTTAAAAGGGTAAAGAAGACACGAGAGGATGGAAGATGTGTGCAGTTCAGTAGAAAAGTTAAAAACAACAGGAAACAAAATGATGTGTGCTCTAACCCACGTAAGACTGAACGAGGACACGAGAAAGCAAACATAGCTGTGGTGACCAGACTGAGAGCCATGGGGATTTTTCCTTCCTTTTCCTAGACTTTTGTATTGCCATTTTCTCATATAGTTTTTAGAAGAAAACTTTAAACACAAGTCCGCTCCCTCCAAGCTCACTGTCTCCTCCAATGAGAAGATGCTTTTCCTGTCTGTCCCCCTCTGCAGCAGTGTTCTGGGGCCCGAGACTGCCCAGGAAGCTGGAATTCCAGATAAAGCCAGGACTCCCTTATCCCAGTCTCCAGCATTGCCCCAGCCAGCCCCAGCTTCCCAGGCATGATGCTGGGCTCACCAGCGGCCTCCAGGCTTATGACTTCCAAGAACTCATGGGATATGCATGGTGCTGCTTCCACATCAGCTAGAACCAGCACTGGGCCCAGAGCAAAGGTATCCCCCAGTATCCACATCCATTCAAACCCCAAACTTTGTTCTTCCCCATCAGAGGGCGCAATGAACCAGACACCCCAAGATAACTGTTCAGTGATTGCTTCCAAAAATTAAATCCAGATGGGCATGGTGGTGCATGGAAATCACAGGACTCTGGGAGACTGAGGCAGGAGGACTACAAGTTCAAACCCAGACCAGGCAACTTAGAGATTTAGTGAGACCCTGTCCCAAAATAAAAGTGGAAAATAAAATAGGGCTGAGGATATAGCGCAGTGTGCAATCAATCAATCAATCAATCAAATATTTCTAACATTTCCTCAGTGAAGCATGCATTCTTGCCTTGGCCTCCAAGAGCACAAGAAGGCTGCACCTCTGAGTGTTTACATGGGTATGTGGGTGTAAACCGGAATCCAAATAAATCATTTCTGGAATATGAAATCCAAGAGGATCATGAGAACCTGAGCCTTTCACAGTGCAGAGCAAAGGGCTGCCCTCTGGGATAGTCCTGGCTGACACTCAGATCAACGCAGTTACATTAACCACATAACTGCCTGAGTGTATGTAAACACACCCCAAAATCCAAGTGTGCCCACACTTACAGCAAACAAGACTTCAAGGCTGGGAAAAACCAACGAGACTCACTATCCTGATGCCTCACAAAGCCCCAGTTTCCAGGCACTGAAATTTGCCCGATGTTCCTGTTGTCTGTATTCTGGGAACAGTTCGGGGGTCTTCCAATAGATGCCTTCGGAGTTTTGCAGAATGAGATTTGCAGAATGAGCTCAGATGTGCAGCTACCCTTCCTGGGTGTTCTCAAATATTTTTATCCACCCACTCCTTGAAATTGAGAAACTTTCCCAAAAAAAACACCCTCAGCTTCTGCCAAAAAAAAAAAATCATAGTTCTAGAAGAATCGGGGTATCTTTCTTCTGCCTCCAGAAGATCCCAAGGATAGTAAACTGTGCTCTGAGAGAAGGTAAAGGATTATTTAGAATTGAAAAGTGACAAAACAGAAGGAAGCAAGTGGGGCTGCAGCCATCAGGGGCTGCCATGCTGGAAGTTCACAGCTGCCTTGGGCGTCCACATCTGCAAGTGCCAGAAGTCCCCCAGGGCTCCAAGGAGCCAGGCCACCCCTCACTCCTCCGGCCATACTAGGGAAGAAATATTCTTCGAATCACCTTGGAATGTAGTCACTGCTTCCTCCGCTGAAACACCTAGTGGCTGCATATAAAATACACAGTGCAGAGCCAATTTCTCCCCCTGTAATGCATGCACAAAGTTTTGGCAAGCTCCATCAGTAACCCCGGGTAGGAGGTCCCCAGACAGCAAGGGAGAATAAGTGGTCTGGGGGTGAGAGGGGTCTCCAGAGTCAACTTGGCCCAAATAAGCAAGCCAGACACACACTTGCTGCCAGATGCATATGCGAGGCCTGGGACTGACCCCAGCACCGCAAAAAACAACCATCATATTACCTCTTATTTGCTCAGTGCTGTAGAGCTCTCCAAGAACTCTTATGCATGGTATCACATCTAAGCCTTTCAACAATCACATGTGGGATTACTGCCTCAGTTGTTCAGCTGGGGAAACAGGGGCACACAGAGATGAAACGCTAACCCAAAATAACACAGTCAAACCAAAAGCCAGATCCATGATTCCTGAGTTCAAGGCTTCCATATCACACTACTCCGCTCCAAGACAAACTTCTCAAGAATCCCACCCTCATTCTAAAGCCCCTCAGAAAGCTTCTGCTGTATCCCCCAGAAGTCTCCAAGCATTGTCCTATGCTCCAGAGAGTAGCTGTGTGAGAATAATAATCTCTTGACATCTACAATTTTCTAGGGTTTTCGTTGGGGTTTTTTTCATTTATAGGAAATTTCTAATTCTTTTAATTACTTTGTGACACAGGTACATTCCAAGGCCAGCTTGGTGATGTCCAGGACCCTACATGATCACACAAGGGCACATTAAATCAGTTTTATAAGTCCATGTCCACACATGTGAATGTGATGTCCACGTGGAGGAGTACTTTCAAACCTGTCAAAATTTATTTCTGGGTGTCATCGCATGCATGGAGACATTTTGAGTTGGAAAAAAATGAAACGAGGAAAATGGGAGGGAGACACAACCTTACCTTTTAATCAACCAATAGATCACCAGCTCATTTTACTGAGTGGCTTTTATGAAGCTGGCATTGTGCTAAGTTATAGAAACAGAAAAGTAAAGTGACATTCACTCTAGGAGGCTGAGGCAGGGAGATTGCAAATTCAAGCCCAGCCTGGGCAATTTGGTGACTTGTTTCAAAATAAAAGGGCTGAGCCGGGGATTTAGCTCAGTGGTGCCACCACCTGCCTCACAAGCGCAAACTCCTGAGTCCAATCCCTGGTACAAAAATAAACAAACAAATAGGGCTGGGGATGGATGTAGCTCAGTGCAAAGGCACTGGGCTCAATCCTCAGTAATGGGGGGCAAAAGAAAAGAAGGAAAAAGAAAAGAAAGGATATACAGTCTAATAGGAAAAAGAATTCTAATAGTAACCTTTTATATTTGCATCATATTTTCTGTTTCACAGTTGCTTTCTCAAACACCAAGCCCAGCATTCACAAGACAGCTCCTGCTACAACTGTCCTGCAGCTAAGGGAACTGAGGCTCGGAACTGATTTGTCCAAAGCCACATGACCAGTGGGAGAGCAAGAACCCCAACCTGGTTTTACAGACTCTAAATCCAAGAGATTGCATCGGTTGTGCAACTCAAGACGAATACGAGAAAACTAAATTTGTGGCATCACATCGTCCAATGTCTTGAAGCAGTTGTGTGGCATCCAACAATGAAGGTGCACTGTGAAACAAGGACAGCACGCTGGCCTCCAAGCAAGGGCCCAGGCTCTGAGCCTCACAGCTGAAATAGCTGAAAGAGCCGACTGCACACAAATGCTTTAGCCTCTTCAGCCTCAGTTTTTTGTAAAATCGGGGTAATGGCAGCTCTGCAAGGAGGTCATCGGGAGGCATAAAGGAAACCATGTGCTCTGCAGACAAAAAATGGATAACTGAACCAATTGAATGTGACTTGTTGGGTGTGGGTCAGATGGAAGATCACAGCACAGGACAGTGTCACGTTAGAGCTGGTCCACTGTCCCCATGTGACAACCAGGGCAAGGTTTTGGCTTTCGTTACATTCAGTTGTAGGCAATGGAGATCCATGTCATAGAAAACTTATGGAAAAGCCAAGACCTCAAGTAATGCTCTCTAAAATGGAAAAAAAAAGACAGGATTTGCAAAGCATATTCCTTGGCATATGCAACCCAAGTCTTCAAACAGACTCCCCCCTATGTTAGGAGATGCAGAGATGACTAACATGACACTGTTTGGCCTCCTATGCACGATGCACTTGGGAATCCAACTGATTCAGACATGTGACACTGGGATGGCTCAGAGAGAACTGTTCCCACATTTCCTAGTAGTTTAAATGTCAGGCCCCGTCTGTGTGTCCAGCATGGCTGCAGCAGAGAAACAGTGCATGTTCCGTGTAAATACCAGGATGAAGTGGCTCCCTGTCCAAGCTTGGCTTTCTGGATAAAGGGCCAGCAGGTGCCCTTGCCTGGGCTCACCAGCAAATAGCTGTGCTACGCAGCAGGGCAGATCACCAGGACACCTCACAGAAGGCTCATGGCTGCCTACATGTCAACTGCTACCTCAAAGCCCCGTTAGAGTTAATATGGGAACACGGGGCCTGGTGACTCTCTCCTGCCACCTCCTCTCCCCAAGGTTGCAGACAGAAAGGAAGCCAGACCTCTATTCACCTGCACACAGTAAGTGAACAAAAACATCTTACTGAAACCACAGTTTTACACAATCAATGATCTGGCATAAATAAGTGTCCTGAGAGAAAGGCATATTCATAAAACAGTACCCAGGCACACCTACACAATTAAAAGACCCATTTCTTCAAGAGCACATCTTTCTTTTGAGTTTAAAATACTTTGCTTATACATGCACTGTTACATTGAATAATAGAAAAGATCTATAGGGAGGACATTTATCAGATCATTTGTAATATTGTTTTAAACAGAAAGCTTGAAATGCACAATGTCGGATAGATACTGAGAACCCTCCTTGATGTCAATATAGAATGAAAAATAAATAGCCAGAGTGTGTTGAGCCTTACATCCAGATCCTTTAAAACTATGCTGTAAGAAAACAGCTCGTCCTCTGATCCCAGCAAAACCCACCACCTCCAGAATGGAACCCAAATCCTCTGCGTACCCAGGCCAAGACGAGAGAGCAGGGCTCCCCTCCCCACCACAACAGGCTGGCCTGGAAATATTAAATTGACTCAGCCCGTGTTTTATTAGACACAGCTTAACAACTCTGAGTTTACAAAACTCAGCCAAACAGCATCAGGCTTCAGCATAAACTTTTGCTAACTAGCCCACATAGTTCCCATATGCTTCGAGATGGTGCTTGAGCCAATTCAGTACCTTATAATTATAAACACACGTCTTTCAGCTCTTCTGTGTATTCTTCCCAGGCAGAACGGAAATATGTCACTTAAATTAGCACTTGGAGTACAGAGTGGGTGCCAAATTTGGGTTAGCACAAACAGGGTAAATAAAGCAGCACCAAATTAAAATGGTAAAATAAACTTCTTTATGCCCCAGTGAAAACTGCTAAATCCTCGCTGAATGGCGGCTAATGGGGCTGGGAAAGGCTATCCCATAAAGTGTAGCTCTTGGCGTTTGAGTACGGTTTTCTCATCCAAGGGACTCGAAGCAATTTCTTGCAAAACTCGAGTCATGTGAAAAAAATAAAAGTAGATGCTATTCTTTTTGCAAACTTTTTTGCCATCACTTTTCTTCTTAATTCCCTTCCAATAACATGGGGAAAGTTTATGTTTTTATCCTTATATAACTCAGGAGGAGTGGGAAAGATTTTAGAGGATTAAATGGACGCATAAAAATGTGACATAACTTGGCAAAAACCACAGAGCTAGAAAACAATGCAGAAATCCAATCAGGAAAGATCCTGCACCCAAAAGCCTTTCTGCCTAACTACCACTAATTGAGTGCCTACTGCATGCCAGGGGCTGCACCAGGATCCTGTTATAACTACCTCAGTGTCTCCCTACCACAAGCCCCTGAGGTAGGAACTGCACTCTGGATTTTATTCATGTGCCCTGACTGTGCCCTGGAGACAAAAAGGGGAGAGGCTGGGTGTGGTGGTGCATGCCTGTAATCCTAGCTATGTTAAAGGCTAAGGCAACAGGGTCACAAGTTCAAGGCCAGCCTTAGACAACTTAGCAAGACTGTCTCAAAATTAAAATTAAAAAGGGTTGAGGATGTAGCTCGATGCAAAGGCCCCTGTACTACAAAGAAATACGGACAGAAAATAGAGGACAGAAAAAGTAAAAGAGAGAATTTATAGCAGTTTAGTTCCTAATGACTACCACAGACCTTTGATAGGAGAATCATCAAACCAATCCTGGCAGAGTTTTTCAATGGACTAGTACTTGGCGAAGAAAAAAGAACCAGTATGGATGCAAGTATCAATTTGGATAAATTTTAAAACCATTTGCTGAGTGAGAGAACCCTTCTAGAAAAGAGTACAATTCAGCTTGATTCCACAGAAAAGGTAAAATAACAGGTCAACTAGTCCATCGTAATAACACACAGAAGTGGTTATTTCTAGAAGGGTGAGCAGAAGCCAGGTTTAGTTGAGAAGACACAGGAAGCTTTCTCAGGTGCCTAGGACACTCCCCCTCTTACTACAGGAGTAGCCATTTTTCAAAATTAATGAATTTTTCAAAACTTGTCAGATCCTTAAGATTTTATGCAGTTCTTTGTAAATTTTATTTTAAAAGAAAAATAGAGACTCAACAAGTATTGAGTTCAAGTTAGTGGCATGCATGCTAAAGTAGCTAGGGGACTGTCCTGATGACAGATATCTAAAACTTACTTTGAGAGCATTAAAAAATGATGTGTGTTTAGAGAGATAAATAGATATGTGATAAAATGAGTTTAGTAAAACATTAATAATGGAATCCAGGTGTGAAGTACATAAGTGTCACTGTGAAACCCTTGCAACATTGTGTATTTCAATATTTGCATAATAAAATGTTGGAGACCAGCAGAAGGATGAGGGAAGAAAGAATAGAAAGGAAAATAAAGGAAAGGAAAGAATAAGAAAGCAGAAGGATAGAAAAGAAAAGTCATGAACAGAAGTCTAGGAAATTAGAAGTGGAAGAAAATTGAATTGGAAGATGCCAGAAAATATGAACAGAAATCATGGGAGTAAAATATAAAGAAAGCAAAGAAGGAAAGAGGACAATATGTGCAATAGGAAAGGACCGAGCCAAGGGCAGGTGAGAGGCGAAAGACAGCAGAAGAGAGAGGCAGGGTGGAGGGAGACGCAACCTCAGAGTCTTTTCCAAACCCCCAGCTCAGTGGAGCTGAACCACAAAGCACACAGCCATGTCTTGGCTGTCAGGCCACTTCCATTTGGTGGTGCGCTCAGTCAGAATTCAGATGAAGATGAAGAATGAAGACGAATCCAGTGCCTTTTGCATTAAAGTCACCAACCCATCAAGCATGAACCCCAGAGGCCACTTGCTATCCTGAAATGGTGGTCAAGCTTTATTGTTGAGCAACAGAATTCCTTACACAGAAATTGTATATTTATAAATGACCAAAAAATTAAAAACCCACCATAGGCAAAAAGGAAGCCATGGCAACCAGTGTAGCGGACGCGGGGGTCCAGCCCTGGGTGCTGAGTCGTCTCCAGCATCCCTACAGACACCTGAGGCTCTGAGCATGCAGGCAAAGGGGAAAGTCCACTACACTGGAACACAGAAGAGGCGGTCAGAAGTCTGCCACTAACTGGTGACTTTCACCAAGTCATTGCTTCTCTTAGCTCTCTCTACTCTGCCAAGCACCCTGGCATACAAGGCCCAAACGAGCCATTACTGCATACATTTTTAAGCGCCTTGCAAATGCCCAGCTATGAGGACTCCTCTTTCCCACAAATTTGCCACATCTGTTAGCAGACTTCTGGTTCAAAATGACCTCTAGTTAGCAGCCCCGAGCCACTTCTCCCACCTTCTTACTACAAGACCCAGAGAGACAACTGCAAAGACGGAAGCTCACCACCCCACTGAAAATGACTCCTAAAATGCACCTCCATTTTATTCACTTCTTTCTAACTATACTCCCACTGCCTGGTCAGAGTGCTGCTGATTTATTTTTTCCATCTCTGTACAAATTGCCTTCACTGATCTCACAGTTGTGTTTCTGCTACGCCCTGTCCCAAGCTCCCTTCCAGGTGTCATCTACACAGCAGCCGAGAGAAAGCTGCAGACACTCCAGGACCCTCCAACCCAGAGGGGAAGGGCCAAGAGATGCAAGGAAAGACGCATGAGAAATGTCAAAGGAAATATTTTTCTGAGTTGATGAAACATATGCAGATGTTAAAAGCTCATCATGTTCCAGGAATAATCAATGAAAATCAAAGTATTACAAGACTTTCCCATCCCAGGATTAAATGCTGGAGTATACTGTATTGGGTGATCTCTAAATAGTTTTAAGTAGAAAAGGGTAGGACTCAAGAGTTTTATGCTCAATACTTTATAAGTGGAGAATTTAGAAAAAGACTGTTCGATTTTCAAAGTTTCAGAATATACATCACCTCTGGACCCTTTTATAGATAAGATTATTGAGGAAGAAATCCAACTCGGGGAAAATGAAATGAAATGAAAGGCTCAAAAGTGCAGATATCATAACTTGAAGGGATACTGAAACCAACTGAAATAGAAGTCAATGGAAATGTGACTATAAAACTTGAATATTTAAAATAATGACTGAAGTTGCAGACATATGATGAAAAACGGATACATCATATTAATCCAGACAGAAAAGCCAAATGTATTATTTAAAACAATTAAGAAATGGCATCAAAAGAAAGAAAAAGGATGATGAGAAGGCAAAATTGTATACAAATATTTGATTCAAGTAGACAGAGAGATGTCACTTCATTCATAACCACCAATAATAGACATATAAACTAAGAAATAGCTGTTTAAAGTTGGCCAGTAGTAAAATTAAAAGAACATACATAATATTGCAAAATTTGAGATCAAAAGCAAAAATAAATAATGTCTATATAACAAGAAAGGAGCAGGAAAAGGATATATAAACCAATGAAAATGGAACAACATATCAGACACACAACCAAAACTATCAGCTAAAACAAAGTGGAAATATGTTAAACTCGCCTATTAAAGGTACTGAGTGAATAATTCACATTGGATCAAAAACATATCCAACTGTGTGCTATTTAAAAGAAGAGTACTCAGATATTCTACAACCCTCTGAGTTTATTAAAAACACCCCGAAGGGGACAGGGATTTAGCTCAGTGGTGCCGCCACCTGCCTTGCAAGAGCAAGGACCCAAGGTTCAATCTCTGATACCAAAAAAAAAACACCCTGGAAAGGGATGGATTTTATGGTTCGTAAACTATAACTCAAAACACTTATTTAAACAAGAATAGTCAAGCCAGCTGGGGATTTAGCTCAGTGGTGCCACTGCCTGCCTCGCAAGCACAAGGACCTGAGTTTAATCCCCGGTACCAAAAAAAAAAAAAAAAGAATAGTCAAACCAAAGATTAGAAATAAAGAGGGCTGGGGATTTAGCTCAGTGGTTCCACAGCCTGCCCCGAAAGCAGAAGGACCCAAGTTCGATCCCTGGTACCACAAAAAAAGAAATAAAGAGATATGCATATGATGAGGAGACAAATGTAAACCAAAATTAAGTGAAAGTCACAAAACTAATGGCAGATATAAAATGAAAAGGCTTGGGGCTGGGGATTTAGCTCAGTGGTTTTGCCACCTAAAGCGCAAGGACCCGAGTTCGATCCCCAGTACCAAAAAACAAAAACAAAAACAAAACAAAACAAAAAAATGAAAAGGCCAAAAGTGCTGAGCTTGCTTTTTTTTAAAGGCCATTTTTTTTTTCCATATTTTTTTCCATGTATTTTTTTTCCATATATATGTATAGATACAGATATAGAGATTCTTTTTTAGGGTCCCCCAAAGCAGAAATTGTCCAAAGCACATTTTCTAATCAAATGCAATGACTTTTCTCTTTCATTTTAACAATTAAATTAACAAATCCATCACTCAGAAATTGAAACTGCGGTATGAGTCTTACAAGTTAATGACAGAAAGGAAAATATATTAAAAGTCATGAGACGTCTGGGCCAAAACTGCATGCAGAGGAAAATCTATAGCCCAAGGTGATTTCTTTGACTTAAAAAAGACTCACAAGAAAATAAACTAAGAATTCAATGAAGGAAATATGAAAGTAAAATAAATCCACAGGAAGCAGGAGAGATGGGATTAACAAAGATGAAAGGCAATCGTTGTCCAGACCATAATTAAGTAGAACTGACGAACAGATTCAAACAAATAACTTAAATATAAACTAGAAACGCTTCTGCCAGAGACAAGAGGAGGCAAAGGCAAAAGCATAGGAGAGGGAAAAGACAAATGCTCCAGCCTCCCAGAGCTGAGGAGTGCGAGGCCTCCGGCCACAGCCACAGAGTTTTAAAACCGTGGAAGAACACTCCCTGCTAATCTGTGCCCAAATGTTGACTGAGTCCATCATTTCTTAGAAAATGCTAAATATTACAATAAAACTTTTTCGAGAAGCAGAAACTGTAAACAGACCGATAACCATAAAACTGAAACTGCTTCGTGTGGCATTCCATGCGCAAAGATTGAATGTTGTGAGCAGGTTAGCCCAGGAGATGGGTCCCACGAAGGCCTGAAAATGCACAGGTGGGGTGGAACTTAGAGGATGTGAGGAATAGACACCTCGCCCCCCGCCCCGGCCTGGGCTGGGGCTCCCGGTGCTAAAGATGGTAGGTTCACAGCTGTATGCTTAGATTGTCACCATTGTCGATGTAATCGAACAAATCTAATCAAACAAATCAATTCCAACCACCTCCGTCGGACATCAGGTGTAGCAGCAGGAACACCGGCGTCTGGAAGCCTGAGTTCTAGTCCTGTTCTACCACTAAATATGGTTTTAATACTCTCTGGGGGAAGACAGTTTTCCTTTCCGGCCCCTCAACGTACATGTAAGGCTGGGATTAAATATACTGTGAGGCCATTAAAAATGAATAGCAAAGGCCCGGGGATTTAGCTCAGTGGTTTCGCTGCCTGCTGAGCAAGCGCAAGGACCCGAGTTTGATCCCCGGTACCAAAAAAAAAAAAAAAATGAATAGCAACACTGGTAACAAAAGCAAAGTCCTCTGCATACAGATTTACACCTCCTACCCGCTCCCCCTCCTCACCACCATCCCCATTGTCACCGTAGCACAGGGGACACCCACGATGTGCAATAAGCAGGAGACACAATTCCACCCGGCAAAGGTCCACAACGCCATTGGGCAGGGACGAGTTACAGGGTCAGGCAGAGGGAGAAAAAGGAGAGAAGGGAGGGACAAACAAGGGGCTCAGGCAGTGGGTGAGGAAGAAAACAAGACAGAGTCCACAGCAGAAGCAGAGCTGGAGCTTGCGGTGCTATTTCCAGCCATACGTGGAAAGGGGAGCATGCTCAGTCTGGAAGACGGCACGGGCGGCGGGAAAAAGATTCTGAAAGTGCACTTTCCAGGGCAATATCAGAGCAAAACCACCGTAACTGAATGATCTTGGGGTCATAATTCAGGATTGTTCCATGTCAGCTCCTGGTGTAGATGTTCTGCCCTCTTCCCATGTATTTGTAGCACTTTCTAGGTTGCGTTTCAGAGTGTCATTTAATGTCATTTTATGACTCCCTGGTTGTAAGTGTCTGAGTATTACCAGGGCTTAGAGATTTACAGCCTATTTTAAACTCAGATAATGATGTTTAATTTGTTATTGGCTGTGTAAAGGTTAACAAAGAAATAACTCAAATTATCGTCTCAGGGATAACACATTACAAGAGGGCAATTAAGCAACGTACCTGGCATTACACAAAAGATTGATATCTCCTTACAAGAGTGCAGATGAGTTCAGATTTCACAATACAGGAAATACACTCATCACTGCCATCTCGCTCTCTGAATAAACAAATAGCGCGCAGCTCGATGTCAGAGCCACTGGCTAACTCGTAGGGGCAGAAAAACTTTTCAAGAAAAGGGAAGATTGACATGCAGCCAGTTTCCCATGGAAGAGCTGGAGAAGAGAGAGAAGAACTCAGTATCCAAGAGAAAATTAGGTTGACATTGCTCAAGGAAAAGATTGGGTTCCCACTTAGCTGTAAACAGATGATGTTAACGGGCAGGCAAACAGACCCCCATCCAACAGGCCCGGGAAAAGAGGAAGCAAAATACAGGCATCAAAGCCAAATTGTTATTAAATTGTCTCTGAAATGGAAAATGAAAACCAATCTATTGCAACAGCCATTTTTGTCTATTTTCTTCTCCTCAAGACACCTTTTCTTGATGATTTGGTCTGCATTTCATGGATTTGGGTGCCAATAAAAATATTTTAAAATATTGGTTAAAACTCATCAGATAAAGATGTTTGCATTTTCCAGCCTCTCTTTCTGGAGTCAGCTAACAAATGTACCATATCTTATGAAATCCTCATCTAACTAAGGCCCTATTTATCTCCCACAAAGAGAATTTTCTTTGTTTTCTTTCCCTAGATTTGTTTTCCATAACTTTCCTGTTCTTCTCTCTTCAGTCTTACACCCAGATTTTTAATCTCCTTGTTCACTTACCCACACATCTGCCTTATTTTCTCTTCTCATTCTTGGCCTCGTCTTTCCTTTGTCTTTCTTTCTTTGCCTCCTATCTTCCCAAGCCTTCCACCACATCCTCACGCTCCTCTTCCTGTTGTCAATCAGTCTCCCGCCCATTTCTTTTCAGTCAGCTCATCATCCATTTTTCAGCAATTCTCTATCTCCTCACCTTTTTCTTGGCTGTCCACTTCCCAATAACCTCCTTCAGTCACCGTTGCATGACTCAAGACCCTTCTCCACCTGGACCAAGCCATCTAAACAAAATCTTTGACCCAGAAGCTCTCTCAGTTCACGTGACTCAGAACTAACTGTGGCACCTCTAGCAAGTTAAAACTAATGGCTCCATCCACCATGGTAGTAAACTCAGAGCAGCCACAAATTCACATGTGTGGGCCCGCACAACTGGAGAAATCATAAGGTCGTTGTCCCAGAGCAACAGGTCCTAGAACCTTCTAAATTAGAGTCAAATCAGAGTGTGGCATTTTGGGACTGGAAATTGCACTACGGTGGGGACTTGGAACAGGCCCAGCCTTCTGTGCGGCTTTCTGTCATCGAGGGGAGAATGGGCTGGTACATATGGCTTGCCACTAGGTGGCATCATTCTTGTTGGCCCAGTTGACAAAGTGATGTAAACACCAGCAGCACCGTCATCTGCCCTGTTTTCAAGAGGCACTGAGGAAGCACAAACATATTTCAGTGTGGCAGTTAAGTCTCGGCAGGACAGAGCAACACGGCCTCTCACCTCAGCCCCTACAGCCAGGAAGCCATCACAGCCGCCGTCTTCACCTGTGTGAGGCCATACGGCATGAATAAAATAAGACAAATCCAATAGGTAGCCTCTGTTGGCACATAAATAACCAAACTATTCATTTCTCCCTTTCATCATCTGGCTGTACCTTGGTTCTATACGCCCCAGTAAATGGAACTGTGTCTCCTAAACATGTGCACACTTAGCGGTCCTGATGTCACACAGAGAGCCAAGCCCAGATGACACCACCACATGCAGACACCCGGGGATCGAGGGATGAAGCATTAGTTAAGCAAACTAACCTGAGCCTTTGGAACTGAAATATCAACAACAGGATAAAATAAATCCGCAAATTGTTCTTCCCTACGGACATTAGCCAGGCGTTTGTTCTTCAGCCAACAACAATCAACAGGCAAGACACAACTGTAAAAATGCCAGCCTAGGGGCTAATCCAATAACTAAAGAAAAATCTAGGTGATGTGGCTAGGCCAATGGCAAGGCTGCCAAGGTAAGGGGCGAATTCAAACAGAGGAAGAGGCTGGAGTAAAAATCAGAGCCGTCTCATTAAGGGGCCATAGCTGCTAACAGCAACTTCAGATAACACTGTCTGTAGCATGCGACTTCTGGCATGAGAAGCAAGCATACGGCAAATGGGGAACCTAAAAAGGCATGTGACACCTAACTAAGGCTTACCAAGCACATGTGCCCTGCAGCCCCTGAGCTTAGCAATGGCTCACTGGCCTCCAAAGGGCCAAATTGTGCTGTTCATGCAAGACTGGAAGAAGGAAGCATGGGTCTGTGTCTGCAAGGCTGGCCCCACCCTTTCCAAAAGGAGTACACAGATTGAGAGGAAAGGAAAGGAAAGCGGAGGAGGGAGGAAGGGGAGGAGGGGCAAGGAAAAGAAGCCGATGGGAAGATTCATCTATTAGGATTTAACTAAAGGGATCTCTACATGTTTACAAATATTATTAGTGGCCAGCACTAGTGAGTGAGCTTTTCTCTTATAATAGCTATGATGTGGAATACTCTTTCTCCACCAAACATGGAACATGTGTGAAAGAAAGTTTACCTTTTATTCTGTACTAGGGATTGAACTCAGAGCCTTGACACCAAGCTACATCTCTGGCCCTTTTTATATTTTATTTTGAGACAGAGTTTCGCTAAGTTGTCCAACTGGGCTTGAACTTGCAGTCTTTCTGCCTCAGCCTCCCAGAGTGCTGAGATTTTAGGTATGCATCACTGTGCCCCGATTATTTACTTTTTTTTTAAGAAAAAGAATTGCTCTACTGATTTCCTTTGTACCTGTCCTCTCCCCAGGCAACCTCTGGACCCTGAAGATGCTTTTCACCTAGGGGCACCAGGAATGGGAAGGGATGAACAAAGGGAGCTGGAGGGCACTGAGTTCCCTGAGATCAGTACCAAAAAGTGGCGACTTCCACTTCGAAAGCACAATAGCAGGAGCGACCTCAGTCCCACCCGCCTCTGGCAGGGAAGAATGAAGGGATCGGAAAGAGGGACCCTGCACCTCCTCCCTAGAAACGCAGGGGGAGGCCGGCCACGCCCAGAGCCCGGATCTGGGCTCAGCCTGTGCCCTCTGTGCCCAAGGCCACGTGAAGAAGCCTGCGGGTGGGCAGCGAGGTGCAGAGGGGTGGGCTGCATGGGAGCTGGGGGTTTGTTGCTCCATTCTTGGGGAAGGGTGGAGGGGAAATTATTGATGAACTACTTTGTCATCGTTAAGAGCGTCGCTGACACGCGCACAGCAGGCCCAGTGCGAAGCAGACAGCACTGATCCACCCAGCGCCTTTTGTAACCCAGACATGTGCTGCGCATTAGGTGAGGTGTGCGCACCGTGACAGCCCTGATCCCGATCCCGGAAGGCCCGGGTCTGAGCGCTGCTCTGCCTCCTTGGCTCTTTGTGTTCTGCCTCCCCACGGCCCTCGCCTCAAAGCCAGCCAAGCTCCTCGGAGAGAACATTAACAGTCAGAGGCTCTGGCTCAGAGTAAATATTGCAGGCCTGAAATGCAGAGGGAATTAGACTTCTTTCCCTTGCAGGCTTTGCAGTGCTGGGTGAGAAATAAATAATGAGGGTAATAATGGGCCCGATTCGTCCCGGCTGCGTCTCTCCCCTTGGGTGAGAAGCATCTCCCGCCGTCGGAGTGTGGCTGCTGGTGGTGACTGATTCGATCTCCAGCCAACGGGGTAACCAGCCTCGGTCAGGCAGCAGGTGGCCCGGACGGTGCCCAGACAGTTCTTACCACAGAAGAGCACGTCCTGCCTCAATCTGCAGGGAACACACAGTGCCCCTGGCTGGCCCTGGGCAAAGGGGCAGGGTCCCAGCCTGTACTGCAAGAGCTGATTCAGAGCGCCTTCGATGCCCCCATAAACCCAAGGCTCTGGGAACTGCGGGTCAGTTGGAGCTGGGCGGCCTTGAGTGAGCAGGCAGGAGATACACAGTGGTGTGGTTTACCCTCGGGCACTGAGCCTGCAGGCAAACCTGCCCCAAGTGACCAGAAGCTTCTAGGCCCTCTCAGAAAGGAACTGGACATGCCAGTCCACTTTTCCTTCCCCTCCCCTATACCATCACTGCTCCTAAATCATTTTCTGAGAGCAAGAATCTGCAGAACATCCTGCCTGTTTCATCTTCGCTTGTCCCTCCCTCCCTCTCCCCAGAGGAAGAGGGTAAAGGTTGTTTACAGTGACTTCTCCATGATTGGGCAGCCGGTAAATGAGTCTCCTGCACTGGAACTTTGAGGTGAGACCAGCTTCAGAAGAATGGAGCTGAGCCTCCAAGGTCCCCATGAAGCAGGTCCCAGTGCCTAAGACTGTCACTGTGACTTCAGCTGCCTCCATCCAGGTGTGAGAGCCAGGGCGAGAGGCTCAGGGCCACCCCAGCGCCATCCTGGCAGGGCAAATGTCACTGACTTCTCTGTCACTGAGGCTCACACCCTCTGATCTGATGCACTGCACCTTCTCCTGAAATCCCATCTCTCTGAGAAGCACCAAGAGAGCCACCAGGGAGTAACCGGAGTGCTCTCTCTCTCTTGCCGGCAAGAGCTGGGACTCCAGGGAGCAGCAGCAGTTGGTACCAAAGCTCTTTGTCCCTGAAACTCCCTCATCTGTGTTTTGCATCACATTAGGGGAGGTGCTTTCTTCCCCCTATGCCAAGAACTTTCACTTCTAGGTGTCATTTACTTGCTGAATTAGTGTTTTTCCCACATCCAAAGGCCTTTGAACAATATTGACGTATTTTTTAAAGGAGTAAAACTACTCAAACCCACATGTACTTTGTTGTATAAATACAATAACTAAACAGTAAAACCCACATGTACTTTGTTGTTACTATGGTCTCAATGCCTAGAAGTCATAACTAGGACTGAAAGATGGGTGTCCCGGTTCAAATGAGTCCCACTTCATCCTGTAATATACAGACTATTCAAAACAATAAAACACAATTATCTGCGAGTTCTTCGTTTATCTAGAATAATGGGAGCCGTATACACCAGCCCCATGAGGCTGTCAGTATTCCTCAGAGGCAGGCAAGAGACATGAATATAATTGAGGTACAGAAAGCAGAACCCTGCCCAGAAACACAAGTTCAGTGGCAAAAATAAAATTAAAATGCATGATCTTCTTTCCTTTTTCTGTGTTTCCAACCACATTATGGGAAAGCCCACAGAATGCTGGGATGAGGTTCCCTGGATGTCAGACAACAGCTGGGCCATTTTTTTTATTAGTGGTGTTTTCTATATTGATGTCCACAGCAACAACTCTATTAGGAGAGGCAGCAGGTTGGTTGTGTTGTTTTTTGTGGGGTTTTTTAATAGAAAGAGTTTTAAATGATACCAGGAAGGCCTATGCTTTCAAGTCCCTGTTCCCAAGCATAATTCTTTCCCAAAGAAGCCACGATTGAATTTACCCGTTTAAAGCGGCCAGGCTCTCTGCATGGCTAGCATGTCACCCATCAACATTCTGATGTTTCCCTCGTGCAAGAAAAAATTTCCTTTCTGTCAAATAAAGACTCATTTTCACAAAGAGCTAAGCATTCTTTGGATATAGACAAATCCAGAGTGTGAATAAAAAGTTAAAACATACTGTAAAGCAGGTCATCAAGTAGCTGCGCCAGGTGATTCTTCTTTGAAACATTGGTTGCAATTACAGCAGAGGCAGAAAATAAAGTAGAAAACACACACGGACCGAAAGCCAGAATCACAGCACCCTAAACACACACTATTTTATTCTTTTCACTTCTTGCATATATATATTTTTTAATGCATTTCTTTTTCTTTCTTTTTTTTTGGTATGGGGGATCGAACTCGGGTCCTTGCACTTGCAAGGCTGGTGGTGGAACCACTGAGCTAAATCCCCAGCCTTCTTGCATATATATATATATATATTTTTTTTTTTTTTTTTTAACAAAATACACAGGTTGCACATCCCTAATCCCAAAATCCAAAATTTGAAATGCTCCAAAATGGAAAATTTTTGAGCACTGACTTGACATCACTCAAAGTTTCAGATTTTGGAATATGTCAGATTTTTGAATTTTCAGATTAGGAACATACCACTAAGTAATGTCTATACAAATATTCCAAGATCACAAGAACTCTGAAATCTGAAACATTTCTGGTCCCAAGCATTTTGATAACAAAGGGCATTGAGGCTGTAGTAATTGACAATATATATACAAAGGATGATCTAAAAAACTTTAAAAACATGTTACAGCAAAAGACACCCTGCCATTAATCTTCCTTAAGTACTTCCTCTTGAACACACTTATTCCTTCATTCTTTCCCCTTTCTGAAGCCATTCTAGAAGTCCTCTCTTGTGAGTGTCTTTTTGTGATCAAAATACAGTGAATGTCGCTGCTGAGTGTCAGCAAACAGAAAGGCAGCTCATAGAAATTCAGCGTGTCCTCATCTGCCTTTTTCACCAGATCTGGAACTGAATGACTTCTGCCTCTTCCCCAAAGTTGAAATGACTTTGAAAGGTAAACATTTGGAATGGATTTAGGACATTAAGACAGCCATGACAACACAACTAAAGGCATTCACAAAAAAGAAGACTCCAGATCTGCTTCAGAGAATGGCAAGAACATTGGGGTAAATGTGTTCCAATCAAGGGAAAGTATTATGAGGGGGATTCATGGAGACATATTTTTTACTGTAGTAGTTTTTTTTTATTTGTGCACACACCATATTTTTCAATCACATCTCATATCCTCTTTTTTCACCAAGTATTTTCCCACAGTACTAGATAGCGTCCACAATTCTTTTCAGTGGCTACATGACAGTGCGTTCAGGGGCAGCGCTGACATTTGCTTAGTCATTCTCCTCTTGTGAAATAGGCTGCTCAGGTCTTCACTATTCTAGTTAATTAATAATGGAATGAACATCTTCATGGGTGTAGCTTTTTGGGTTTTTGTTTCCTGTTTCATTGCTTCCTGTGATCCTATATTTAAACAACTTCCTATTGACTTGCTGGTGGGAACACTGCATTCCAGTTAAGCATTTTCCTGAGATACCATCTGCTTTACAGTGCCTGGCAGGAATTCTTTCAAGCAAAAATTGGAAGCCCACTAGTGAGGTTCGTGTTGGCTGGAGTGGATCAGGGGATATCACACTACCAAGGCCTCATCTCCCTTTCCCTTTTCTAAGCGATTAGAGGTAGGATTTTAACTCCTGTGTTGTGTCTCTGCAGAATCAGCACAATTTCCTTTCTCTTTAGAGGTCCTCAGAAAGAACACAGCAGGATCCACGTGGCACACACTCTTCTGTGCACAATCTGATGTCACCAGCACCACAGAGCACAGGCCTGGTCTCTTTGTATTCAACTAGATGTGGGAGGACAGCACAGGCTCCCTCATCAGAAAAAATAAATCTAAATAAATATAATTACAGTAACAGAAATCGGGGGCCCCTCAGCTCTTTGGAGCCTGTGTCTCCAAAGGCCTTCTGTGTGATCTCATCATTTCCTACCCGAGATGTTCTAAATGATGGGTCCACAGGGAGAGAGCCTGGCCCTTGGTGAGCTGATAGGATGCCAGGCTTTGAGTCCTTCCTCCTGCATTGACTCATCCACCACCTTGACCGAGGAGGTCCAGAGTGCTCCCTGTGGCCTCTGGCAGTCTCCATTCAGAAAAAGTGAACCACCTGGGTATCAGTTCCCTTTGGAGATCTGAAGATGCAAGTAGGTTCACCCTGTGTTGGTTACTGTCCTGTGCTGTTTGTTCTCTAGTTCATCTGAGTTGTTTTCTGAAAATCATCTCATCCAGGGTCCATTTGTAAAAAAAAAAAGAAAAGAAAAGAAACCAAAAGCAAGTGTGTAAAAAATGAGCAGCAGCTAAAACAAAAGAGAAAGAAGCACAAGTCCAGGCTGCCTGGGGAGGGTCACCCTGAGGTGATGGAGTAGTGGGTGTAAAAGGCAGGAAGACTTCCACACAGAGTCACACGCAGCCCAAAGGGCACGGTGTGGGCACCTGCTGCAATCCTGGGGTGGTTCTGGGTTCCGAGTCAGCCTCAGATCTGAACCTCTGAAGAATCATCACTTTCCTACACACTCGCAACTTTTTAGAACATCTACCACATAACACACACACATACACACAACCACACACGATTGGAGAAAGGAGCTCCCAATTACACAACTAAGCCCAGCCTGCTGTAATTTCAAAAGCGCAGTATTACAGATTTTCCTAAAAAATAAGTTTACTAGATATTTCAACAGCTTTCCCTGAATAAGAAGACATCACTGCATACTTTCCAAGTGAAATCGTTTTAAATGTCCTACTTTTGGGCTATTCACAGAGGCTGATATTTGAACCCCCTTGGGAGACTCTGTCCCCAATTCCAAAGCAATCATTATGACCAGCAGGGCCTGGGAGATCTTTGAGGTCAATATGCATCTTCACCAATAATGTACAAGATGGACTGAAGTGACACCCAGGTGTGGGCCCATTTTTCCCAAGCACTGTTTACAGCACACCTGCCTCTCCTTGGCTATCAGCACCAGGCTGGTCCTGGAGAAGTCTGTGGGAAATCACGACATGCATAATGTCTGCATCTACACATTTTTCTCCTTCACACTCTCTCTGCGTTTGAGCAATCATTCTGCGTGTTCTGCCTCGATTGCGGTGAAAAGCCCCAGCTGAGAGGGATCTGCAGAGATCATGCTCCATGCCGTTAAATGATTGCTTAAGCTACTGTTCACCAGCAAGAAGCCAGTAGGCTGGTGCCACGGAGAGACATACCAGAGACTTCTGAAGACCCAGCCGGGCATTCAGCCCATTGGCCTACTTGGTCAAGCACCAAAATACTATTCACTGAGATGACAAATTATTAGGGGAAAAAACCCTATTGAAAAAAATAAGCGCAATTTAAGATTAGAATCAAAGCTTCCCATTTTATTTTTTCTTTCTGCCTGAAATATTAACATCATTATTAAATTAATAGCATTTTATCATCTTTGTTTTTCATACCCCAGGCATTTGTTGCCTTAGAAACTAAACAGAAGGGAAGGGGGACGTTACTCTATATAGAAAGAAATAGTTTACTGTCTATCCCAGGGATAAGCAAACTGCTCTTGGCGTGATTTATCAAACTCTCAAAAAAGAAACACAAAAAAATTTTTAAAACAATAACAAAAATAATTTGTGGATAAAATTGTAGGCCAAGATAGTTAAGCAAAAAGTGTGTGATCTCTTATGCAGCATACTCACAAACTGAAAACAAAATTTTCATTGCTTATATATTCTGAAATGTTTCCTGCCTACATATCCTTGGAAATCCCAGGAGCTTTACTGGACACATGGAAAACTTCAAGTTGAGACATTTTAAAGTTATCCATGAGTGAAAGGGAAGGAGAAATCTCTCTCTCTCTCTCTCTCTCTCTCTCTCTCTCTCTCTCTCTGAGTTTGAGTTCATCATAAAAGAAGAAAAGTTATTTTGCTCTTTCTTGCCTTTTCCTTGAGTTACTCCCCAATGGCTGAACATACTTTGCCCAGGTTTTGTTGGGTTTTTTTCCAGAGAGATGAGAAACACCTTTGTCTTGACACCAAGCACAAACTTATTCAGCATGCTCTATACAAGGGAACACCAGGGAATTCTTAAGGTCCATGTATTCATAACCGTAAAACTAGCATTACCAAACGCAAATCAGATCACACATCATAATGATAAATAACTGCAAGTACACCAAAGCAAGCACATGCTTAGTATCCATCAGCCAAAATATATAGATCTTTTACATTATTTGAAAGCACTGAACACAGAAAGAAGCCTCTAAAAAGGTAGGCATCACTGAATGACCTACACACACTGCCAAGTACTGGCTACTTGGGTATTAGCTAGGTTTGGCTCACTATAATTGTGATTCTCTAAGAAATTCTGCCCCCAAATTAAAGATTTCCTAGATTCTCCACAAATGGCATCCATGTGGTATCTCGAGTAGCCTAGCAATTGTGCGCCAATAAGAGCAAGGCAGAGATGTGGAAATGCTGGAATGTTTAAAAGTAGAGGAAGTGGACAAGTTAAGTAGAGAGTTGAGGACAAAACTGTTCTGCAGGGAACACCCCACTCAGAAATTCAGTTACTGGCTTCATTTCACAAATCTCACAGAAATATCTGAGGAGCTTGCCGACATCCTAGGCCAAGAGGAAAAACATGCATTTAAAGGACAAAGAGAGAAGCCAGAACATGGAATACTCATCGCATTCCAGATACCTCTGGCTGCGACTCCGATTAAAAGGAGCTTTCCTTTTATAAATAAACTTGTCTCCGAGATAGGCCACACATCAGAAAGAAAAGTAGGGGAACCCACAAGGAAAAGGAGCCTGAGGCCTGGGACCCTCCTGTCTCCCACAGAGGCTGGTGCAGAAGGGGAGGGGAAACCAAATATTACCATTGTCTGGCGTGCGTTTTTTTCCCCTTCTCCCCATATAACTTTGTGAATATGTTGAAGAGAGTACCTGCTGTTATTGGTCTAATGAGCTAACTCTGAAATCTGAGCTAAAGACAGCTCCCTAGTGGCTGCTCACTGTTCCACAGACCGAAAGGAAACTCCTTTCAGGGGCCCATCAGGGCGAACCGCTGCTGACAGCTTGGAACGGCGCAACACACAGATTTATTTCACAGACAGCCACAGACAGGAATTTAGCACCCTGTGCCGGCCTCCTGCTTCGTGGAGAAGGTGTTAAAATGCAACCATGCAGAGCTCTCCCTTGAACAAAACCCAGTAGCGACTAATCAAGCGGTCACCCGTTCCCGGCAGAAAATACCCAGCGACGTGCAGCTGAGCGCCCGCCTGAGAGGGAGCAGGATGATTCTGACAGCTGCCGGGCCGCCGAGCTGCAGCTCAAGCTGCCTCCTCCGAAAGCTCTAAATATTTTGCATGACCTTTCAACTTACAAATGAATTGATTTATAAACAACGGCAAATGTTATTTGTTTATTTATGACATCTTGGAATGCCTTTCCTGGATCGGAGGGCACAGCCCCACATAGAAAAGCCCCGTTGCCTGCAGCGGGGACATCAGACACAGATCGTGGCTCTTTCTGTCCTTCAACACCCAGCAGGAACCAAAGTGGCACTGATGTGTAACCCTTCACCTGCCCACTCAAAGAAAATCCCTGAACATCTCATTAGCGCATAAGCTCTGCCCTCCTCGCCTGTGTTACATATGTCTATATGTACGTACACACATGTATACACGTGTACAGGTATGTCTCCAAAGCAGCGTCACCTTCCCGTTTGAAGCAAAAGTTAATCATTCCCTCTGCTGCCCTGGACTCCAGGCGAGCATGCAACAGTTGATCAGCTCCGCTCTCTGTGGAGAAAGGCGAAGTACCCTTATCAGAGCAATTGAAATTACAGTCTGGTAACTTGGGGTTGTTCCCACGGAAACTGCACACAGCTCAGAATATTGTTGATATTGATTGTGTTGTTAATTTCACTCACACTTGCTATGCAGTTTGTGTATGAAACCACCAACTCGCTGTTGTGAAGGAAGAGCGGGAGGAGGAAGAGGAGGAGAACCAGTTTCCTTTCGTATTTTTTCCTTCTGTGAACAGGCTTCACCCCCTTGTTTTAAATTCCACTTCAAATGGCCTTATTTGCTGTCCTCACCTATTGTGTTACCAATAAATACATTTCTTCGGATCATTTCTCCTGACCTCAACTCTTACAGCTTGCCAATAGCAAATACTAACCACCAGATCATCCTCAGCCTTAACCACCACCAGGCAGCAATATTAAAGGCAGACACTCTGCTAAAATGATGCTGCCTCCCCCGTAGACCTATGATACATGAACACACAAGTACACATAGAGGTACCATCCTTTACAAGGACCCTGGCCAGAGCCAGGCCATATCTATTGTCACTGCTCTGGGCTGCCCTCCCCAGTGGGATTCCCAGCCTGCTGGCAGTCTTAAAGGAAAATCACATTTATTTGAACTTTTTATAAAGCAATGCGTTACTGTATTTCTGGGCCATGTGCATGGCCAGAAACATCATGACATCAATAATAAACAGGCACCTGGACGAGCACTCTTCTCAGAGCTGTCCTTCTGCAGGGGTGATCCCTGTGCCACCTCCCTGTGGAACTTCACAAAGGGAGTGTGACGAGCTGAGGAAAATGGAGGTGTGGACAGAAACTTCACCACCTTAGCAAGCCAAATCTGTGTCCTCCTATTCCAAGACAGGAGAAAAAAACTCGGGTCGAGTTTATTGTTCCATAGCATCCATATCCCTGCCCTTGTATTATTTTCCAAGAGGTCTTGAGTCCCATATTCTGCTTAAAGAAATGAGATTTTATTTTTGTCCTTGAAGTTAAAAGGTGTGCAGGAGTCGGGGTGGGGAGAGCGGAAGCCACAGGTAGGCTGTACCAGAGAGTGAGCACAGAAGGCTGGCTCCGCTTGGTGGATATAAATATGCATACCAAAATGCATAGCATGTCCATCAGTATAGGAAATATTAGGATACATGCATTTTAATGTATATAAAAATAAAGGTTTATAGGAATACTATACAAAGCAAAAGGCGATCAAAGATAACTAACTTGAAATAGATGGAGAACTCTGCCTTAACTGTAAATTAAAAATCACCTCCATGATACCTGGTGCTCACAAAGCTTGTTGCTCTCCCTCACGGTCCCATCCTAGCATGGGTGTCTCCTACATGGAGCAGGTCTGTTCATTCAGGCTAAATGTGTTTGCATTCCCAGGTGAAATCTACATCATGTTCGTGGAGAACATGAGCCAAGCTGGGAAGATAAGGCTGTTAATGTTTCCACTGATGGGCACAGTCACCATTTTTATTCTGGACATAACATGTGTATGATCTTTGAGACATTTCCCATATTGGGGGTGTTTGCCAGATTTCAAACTGGTGGTACTAGCGAGCCACACAGATGAAAGAAAACGTTATCCCATCTCCTTGCTCACAGGGTATGCTGTGTGTACTCCAAGCATCCCCCATGCCTCTGACCTTTCCTGGAAAGCATTAAACAAAGTCTTCCATAGTGTGGCCTTCTGTTATTCATTCACTATACAAATACCCATTGCTGCCTACACTGTGTATTAGGCATTATTCTAGATGTGGAGGATAAACCAGTGAACAGAAAGACAAAAAGCTCTGCCCTCCTGTAACTTAGTAGGGGGAGTCAGGGAGGGGACCATAGATAATCAACAGATACATGATTGAAATATATAGCATCCTCATTGGTGAAAACTGTTAAGAGGAGAACTAATTTAGGAAGGGGGTTAGGAAATGCTGGATTGGGGGAGGATGAGTCACTGAGGTGGCACTTAAGCAAAGACCCAAAGAACATTTGGCCACCAATGTCCCAGTTACAAAGTAAATGTGAACTAACTGGTGAGAATGGCCTCCAGTTGGTTTTATCACTCCGACCATAGCCAATCATAAAACAGCTATATTCCCCCAGTTTTTCTTCAAGACCAGAGCACACTTGGTCATACCCTGGTTCTTGCACTCATTTTACACTGGTGAATCGCACACGTTCCAACCTTCCTTCAAGTAATATTTGCTGCGTGTCTACCCTGTGTCGAGCACATGGAAGAAGAAACATGAGCTGGTGAGGAGGCAGACCCAATACTCGATGTGGCTCTATTGGTGTTTCTTCTCCTTCCAACCAGCTCCTCACTCTCCCCTCCCCAGGGCAGAAACCTGCAGAGCCTCCCTGTCAGTACTCAGGTCCTTCGCTTCAGATGCCCATAAATCCATACACAGACCATGAGCAGATGCACTCCAGTTGGGACAATCCTGGTCCCCTGGTTTTTTGATCCATACCTTCTAAAATCACCTTTCCACTCACTATTTAAAAAGTCAAGGCAAGCTCCCAACAGGATGACTCCATGCAATCTTGTATCACAGGTAAAAGAAAACCTTGTCGATATGAAATCAGACAGTGTAAAATTCTCTCCCCGAGGAATCTGGCATTATTACATCCCCCATCAATCATGGCATTGTTTCTCCAACAACTGTATCAGATGCAGCATTCGGATATTGCTCTGTCATCCTACTAATTTAGCAGGCCCTTTCCTTAAAATCAGAGAAGTCAGAGACATTACAAATTTTAGCAACCTCACCAAAATCGAAACCCTTCTGAAAGACTTCAAAGCTTCAATTGTTTCCAATAATAATCAACTTTCAAACTTTCAGGATTTGAATATTGAATAAAATGCAATTTGACCTATTCATTTACGTATGATCTGGATATTATAAACTCAAAATAAAACAGTATGAGGAAACTATATATACATTACAATACATAATAGGATAATATATTATTAAATGGCATATAACTTATCAAAAATTTGCTCCCACTCTGGACACTCCACTTAATGACAGGCAGCAGTTCCCTCCAACCCCCGGTACAGGTCACATATAGAACAAGCACCAGGCATGTTCCAAGTGCCCGGGGTATGATAAACAGACACACCTATGGGTCCAGCAAAGTCCCTGCCCTCTGACTGAACTTTCTTTTCGGGTACAGATTTTTGGTTTGAATTTCTTCAATAATCCTCCAAATTACAAAATCAAACTTAAGCTTAAATATATCACATGATTAGGATGAAAGCGCCTACCCCCTCCCTTCTCCCCTCTCTCACACAGACATATACACAGAAGAGTTGATTTCAAAGGTTTCAATTCCCCTTAACATTTTCCCTCTGTCCTTGCCACGAAGTGAGATAACCCGAAGTGAGTGAAGTGAGGACCTTGCCTCAGCCCCGGCGTGGAAAATGCTTGCAGTACATCCACCTTCTGCACCTTATTTATAATCCTCTGTAAATTCACCCAGAAGTCATGAACTACATAATACTAATTCTTTTAGGTTGACATATTTCCCTGATCTTTCACGAGCCACATGGGGAAACAGTTTCCCCCTGATCTGAATGAAGAAGAAAAACAGTGATCCTAATCAACCATTTGCCCTTAGTGGCTTCCCTAAACAAATCTGGGAAAGCGCTTAAAGGCTTGGGAATAACCATGACCCTGCTTGATGCACTGTAATAACCCTACCTAATTATACTGATATAAAAACTAATTGGAAAGATAGCAAATGTCAGGGTAAGATGCAAATCGTAGGGTGTTAATTGCTGAACAGGTGCTGGAATAGAATTAAATGAGCATTCTGATTAAAAGAGAGGAGGAAACAAATGTGGACCCCGATACAAACTTGGCCATGTGACGCCTTCAGCCGCTCATTCCACCAGGCAAAGGTCATGGCGCTGTCACCTCTGTTTGGTGATGGGTGGGCCAAGAAAATAATAGTGACCACAGAAGATAAAACAATCTAGCAACAGTATCAACGCAACCCCCACAACTGATCTCTAAATTTGAGCCTCAGAGACATGGGATGAATCTGAAAAGTTGTTTAAAATATGGATATGCCTGGATAGAATCAAGAGTACATAAGTGATCACCTCTTCCAGCTAGAAAGCCTTGACTAGAAGGTTCCATGACCCCTGCCCCATAGACCATCATAGTGCTGAGTGTTGCCAAGTGCCCACCACACATTTGTGAGTTAATCAAGTAGTTGATTCACTAAAAACAACAACATTAGTTGCTTTCAATAACTTGGCATAATACTGCAGCAATGGCATCGGGCTGTGAAGGCTTCACTGCTACAAGCCAGGCATTCCTATTGCAAGTGGTACCTAGGGGTGCTTTAGCAGTGTCACATTTCAATTACAAATAGAAAGGAGATCTTCTCCATAGCCTGGTGGGCCAGGGAAGAATGCTTCTTTACAAACTCCTGGTGACTTAGTCAAGCCTATGGCCACTGTCATTAAATTTCCAGACATGGATCCAACATTCTCAAGAGAGGGCAGCAGCTGTAGGAGGACCCTGGGCCATGGCAAACAGCAGCTCCCCAGTCTGACCTCATAACTCCTTCCCCTCACCACAACCCCCCGCCTCGACTTCTGCCACATAAGGCACCCAAGTTCTCCAGCCCTGCTGACTGCCACCCTGGAAGCAGTGCTCTATGTTGATGCTCTAATTGTTTTCCCAACACATCACCTCAAATAACCTAGCAAGGAAAGGAATTATTCTACTTCCGGTAGGATGCTGCACTTCCATGCTCTTTCTTTTCACCCAGTGGTTTGCAGGATTTGACATTTACAATGCCAGAAACCTAAACCAGATCTTTAGTGCAAGGAGAGGGAAGCAGCCCAGCCTTGCACTATTCTGGAGATTTTCTCCCTCCACCCTGTACCAGAGCAGATCAACAATTCATTTACTCTGCTCATTCCACTTGGGAGTTTTTTTTCCTGGTATCTACAACTGTACACCACTGAGCCTACTTATTTGGCTTCAGTGGTACTAGGGTGATCTGGGACAGATAGAGCAAAGTTAATTCTTCTAACTCAAGCCAGTGTCTACTAAAGTTAGAGCACAGAGCCAATCAGCCTAGTTTGCCTGTCTGCTTGCCTTTCTTTCTTTCTCTCCCCCCCCCAACCACTTTAGTGTCCACATATACTGAGAAGAAGAAAATAATATAAGGGCTACATTAGACAATGCTCCAACTCAGCAATCCAATTTCAAGGTGCAAATGGAGAAGTGCTCAAACACTTTAAAGGGAAGTGTGGCTACAGGAGGGGTAGCTGAGATTTCACCTTGTTTATTTGTGCTTTTATAAGGATGCTGAGAATAATAATAGAACAAGATGGCAAGGAGAACATTTCCACTCCAGCATAGAAATGGGTGGGTAGACCCTCCTTGCTCCTTCCTTTTCTTTGATCTGAAGAAAAGCTCACTCTCTCTTTCCCACTCTCTCTTTAAGGAACAAAAATAAACTGACTCCTGAGTAATAAAGTCAAGACACGTGCTAGTAAAAATTGGTTAAGGTCATCACTTCTGAAGGTCAAACGAGTTTTAGACAAGCTGTCATGTGGTATCACCATTCAGCACATTTAGCTAAATGGTTAAAAATAATAAAAAATAATGACAGTCGTGGAGTTATTTAAAAAAAAAAAAAGACACAGAAGTCAGAGAGAAAATGAGAGAACCAGATGTCTGGAAGGAATGCTGGGAAATGCTTAAGAGAAAGACAAAAGCTTCCCCAAGGGTCTTCTGAGACTGTCAGTATCTCATGGCGATGCGACACTGCATATCTTTTTTGTGTTTTGCTGTGGAGTTCCTTCCTTCCTTATTTATTTATTTATTTTATATTAACAAAGAAGACACAACAGGGAAAACTTTTTCAAAAAGAAGGCAATTCAAGCTGACCCCAAAGTACACATTTCCCCTAGGTCCCTTCGCATCCGCCTTGTCTAAAGATCCAAAAAGCACAGAATTTCCACTGCTCCGATACTGGATGGGAACAGAAAGAACCTCTCCTCGAACTCTGCTTTCCTGACAATGACACCATCGATGCAAGCGAGGAGAAGACACTGCGGTCTCTACGGGTCCCGGGGGAGGACTGCCACTCTTTATAAAGCAGAACATGAGCAGGCCGGAGCCCAGGGGCTGTTACCCGATGCAAACTAGCTCTCATGGGAGGAGCTCTGTGGCTCCGAAAACAAATTCTAAATCCACAGCGACGGCTGGCCCGGGTACCAGGCCATGTCACACCCTTTCAGGGGCCAAGTGGACAGCCAGGCTCCATCCTTTCTATGATCCATTTGCTTTCACAGGCTACAGCTCACCCACAGAACCAGAAAAGCCCTCCCGTGCCAGGGGATGCTTGAAACCTCCAGTGAGGCTACAGGAAGACTCAAGTTCCAAGGATCGCTTGCTGCCAGTGACAATTCGAACAATCTGAAAATGTTCCTCCCAGACAAATACACTCCTTTTTGTTGTAACAGGGGTGTAAACGCCAGCCAATCTCTTTTGGCACCAAGTGCTGTAAGAAGTGGTTTCCCTGTGACAAAAACACCCTCAATGAGCGTCCTCCAAGGACCGGCTCTGAAAAGGGGTTTCGCGTATCAGGTTAATGCATGCAGTTGGCACGGCCCAACTTTTGCACCAAGGCCCGGGGGTGCTGGGTGATAAGAGCCAGGTTCTGTTTGTTAACGATAAGGCAATTATTTCTTTGGTACTTCACAGGGGAAAAAAAAACTCTTACAGCAAAGATTCAAACAGGAATCCCTAGGGAGGCAACGAAACTCGTAGGTTGGAAAGTTTTTTTGTTTTTTTGGTTTTTTTTTTTTCCTTCACAGGAGCAACACAGGCATGGAGAGGAACAGAATGGTGAAGTCTAAGTTACCCACAAGCACATGGTCAAGTTCTCTATAGCTTAGCAGGGGAAGACGGGCAGCAGGAGGGAGGACGGACAAAAAAACGAGCCATATACAATGAGAGGCAAAGAAGAAGAGGAGATAGGAAAATAGAAGAGAGCAGAGAGAAAGGAAGAGGCCAGGAAGGTAAGAAAAGGTAGTGGCGCGATGGAGGAGGAGGAAGAGGGCTGGATGTGTCACTAGCAGCACTTCCTGTGCGTTTGGAGGGTGAAGAGGGCCTCGAACTTGAATGAGTCAACATTACGTCTTATTTTCCCTGACTCCTATGACAGCGTAGTATTTCCTTTCATTCTAACTGTAAGCAAATCACCACAGTGTTATGGATCCACTGATCCATCAATGCTTCGGTGGTAAAACAAAGCGAAAGACTCCAAAGCCCTGGGCAGGTATGCAGCCCCCTCCCACTTCACAGGGCACACCCTCTTCCAAGGATGCAAAGGCATGGCTTTCAATCTGGAAGGAGATCCCTCCGAGGACGCCCTGAGTTCAGGGTTCTACCTCTAGGCCAGCTTTCCCAGGGGCTCTCCAATGTGCAACGAGTTTAGGCACTAAATACCAGGCATCTTTCAGGAAATCCTCTAGGTTATTGCCTTGATTAACAGCTGAGAGTTCCACAGCTTTGCAGGACAGACCCAGCGTGATAATTCTGCTCAGCTGGTTCTCCCTGAGCCTATAAAACTGAAAACAAACAAACAAAAAACCAGTAGAGTGTGACATCCCAAAGAAGTGTGTCTCTAAAGCCTCTTTTTTAGTTTCCTCTGAAGCAAAAAAAAAAAAAAAATTCTGAAGAGACCAATATATTCCACAGACAGAATGAGTCTCAACCAAAACAGCTTATCCCTGGTTGTCCTCCAAATTACATCAGAGAATCTTGGTTCCACAGAACTACACGTCCTGCTATGAGTCTCGCTGGCATCCAGCAGTCATGGGCCATTGGCCATGTGACCTATAGCCTATGCAGATACAGTGGGGAGCAGCTGAGCTCACTCTCAGAAATTCAGTCTCCTGCAACAGAAATGACCATGCAGACTCACCCACAGCTTCTCCCGTGCTCTCCAGGTATGTGGGCTTACACAGCACCCAGCCCTGTTTCAAAAGTGTCTAGGCCAAAGCTGTCTCCATCCCCATGAGCCAAAGAAACCATATATTTGACTTGGGCTTATTGTTTTATGCTGGAGTAAATTGGAAATCTTCAGATAAGACTCACACTCAGGGGGCCAGGGATTTAGCTCAGTGGTTTCGCCGCCTGCTGTGCAAGCTCAAGGACCCGAGTTCAATCCCCGGTACCAAAAAAAAAAAAGACTCACACTCAAAACCTGCTTTAACAGGGGTTAAGAAATGTGTAGGCAGCTGCTTTGAAGGAGGTGCCAATTGCGAAAAATTTGAGCATCATTCTCACTGAAGGAAGGGAATGTTCTAAAGACAAGGACACAGCTTCTCAAGCAGATCCTTACTTGCAACAGCTCCTTTCCTCTGTACAGAGGACCTGACAGGAAGAGTTCAGGGCTCAGAGATCAGGTGCATCCATGTGCAGACTGGTGACCACCACTGGGGGAGCGAGGTTCAGGCCCTTGGTGCAGAAACACGTGACGCAAGATGGCCTCAAACAGAACCCTACGCAGGCTTTCCTCACTGTCTATTCATTTACTTCCAGTCTCAGTGATGGGAATTAGACAATTGCTTTAAAAACTCCAAAGCCACCATAAAAATAGAAAATTATTGCTTCCTGCCATGACCAAATATTAAACACAATGCACACCTAATGGCTCTATCCCTCCCCAGGGAAGAACCTTTATGAACAATAAAGTCCCAGCAGACTTCTACTGTTTGGGTTTGGAGGTCTCATTATGGGCTTACTGATCGAACACGATTTACAACCTCTATGGATGCCATTGGAAGTGAAAAACCACCAACCTGGAATTACAAACCCAGCACCTCCAGCAAAGCTCGCATTTCATTCCTCACTGGGGAATGGAAAGGAGAAAGGGAGAACTTAGGAGAAAGGATTATAGCACAAGTTGCTAATGGAAATGTTTCTGACCACCTGAATGGGAATTAAAAGTTAGACACCTCACCACAAGGGCAGGGCAATGGGGAGAAAGCAAGGGGACCCAAAAAACAGATGGCAAAAGCAAGAGCAAAGGGGAACAAAGAAGAGGGGGCTTGAGACAAGGGTGGTGGTAGCCAGGAAGCAGAGAGGATTTCCAAATCTCCCACCCATCCCTTTTTCTACCTGAGTTGAATCTTCAAATCAAACAGCCAAAGCTTTTCCTTAAAGGTTGGCATATTATCTGGATGTATGTTTGACTCAACATCTGGATGATGAAACGCATGCACCCTTGCACAAGCCTCAAGTGACGGCTGGCCTTAAATGGGAGTCATGTCTGGCTCTTGTTCAAACATCAGCCACAATGAAGCAGGGAGAGTGGAGCTTCTCCTTTACCTTTAGCTCCGTGCAATTTATCACTTGAGTCTAAACAATCCCACATGTTGGAAGCCCTAGAGAAAGAGTCCTCGGGAATGCTGAACAAAGGCTTTCAGGGAAGTCAAAATGCAAGTGAGTTAGGGATAGGCTGGGGCCACTAAGCAAAAGCAATCCAGAGGAGGTGACAAGTCCATAAAGCAGAGTCTAGACAGGGCATGAGACTAGGGCATAGAGAGGTGACAAAAGAGGAGGGAAGAAAGAGAATGTGTGTCGGTGGTGGGAAGGGGAGAGATCCTGAGACTTCCGGTCTTGCCTTCTGCTCATCTGTCTTTGAAATGGACTCCTCTGCATGAGCCAACTCCTGCAGACACCAGAAAGGAAAAGTGGCAAGCTGCACAGAACTGTAGAGAAGCCCCTAACAGACAGGAGCAGGAGCAAGCGCTGGTTGGCTCTGGGTCAGTGAGGGTCGTGTGTCACCTCCCTCCCCCTGAGGAATGGGGAGCCAGAGACTACAGTCCTGTTCTGCAGAGAAGAAATGGACTCAGGTTACCAGATAAAAGATGGGATTCCCAATTACTTTTGAATTACAAATAAATAATGAGTCATTTTCCAGCGGAAATCTGTCCAAATATTGCCTGGGACAGGCATCTGCTGGAAAAACTATTCATTGTTCATCTGAAATTCCAATTTAACTGGGATACACTATCCTAGAAATAATTCATGTTTATCTGGTATTTAAATTTAACTGGATATGCTGTATTTTTACTTGCTGACCGACAACTCCAGATTAAATGAGAGGGAGGAAGTGAATGAATAGATGGATGGAAGAGGAGGAGCCAAATCCAATCTGATGCCAGGTTTCATTTGGGTCCTTATCACACTAGAAGAATAATAGTCACCTCAAGTCCTCAGCCTGCCTGTCATAAATCTGTGTCCTATGTATTCTTACTTCTTAGGAAGTAAGAAAATGCCTTTTCCAGGGAAGAAACTGACAGCATGCAAAATTTCTAGTTATAGTGACATAAAATGTGATCAGCCTGGTCCATGGCATGTGACCAAAAGGTGATGTGGCCTCCAGAGCCTGAAAGCTGTGTAACGCAGTAGTGACACATCCACAACCTCAGTGTTTCCCCTGTCCCTCTCCTTGCATTGACCACCTCAGCTTTTGTCCTGAGAGCTAGAGACCTTGTCTCTAACCCTAGTGGAGTCTTTGACCTGCTACATACTTCATGAAATAGTTGATCTCCAATCTGCTTTTCTCCTCTGAAATGTGAGAGGATTCCACTACGTAGCTAAAATGAGTTATGTGCACAGCTTTAAATTAAGCAGAAAACTGTCCTGTGCATGTGTGCACAAAAAGCTCACCACTTGTCCCTGTACAGACCCACGTTGGGTCTGTTTTGGGGAACTAGGTATGAGTAGCACCATTCAGAAGTTCCGTGGCCGCACACATGCTCTCATCACCATCTTCTAAGTCCTCCTTCTAAAAAGTCCTAGATGAAATCTAGACCCATATCTTTCACCGTGCACTAACCCAGTGATGGTGAATCTTTTATAGACCGAGAGCCCAAACTGCAACCCAAAACCCACTTATTTATCGCAAAGTGTCAACACTGCAGTTAAACCTGAATCCTGAGGTTTTAGTTTAGAAAAAACAACTCTACATTAACATCTTTTGTCTTAAAAGAAAAACACAATAATATGCGCGCCATAGGTTTGCCACCACTGCACCAAACTAAAACAGAAACACTTAACCTGTCGGAGGATAAAATAGGTAAAATTCTTGAAGTCTTCGGCATAGGCACAGGAAATAGTACCAGGAATCAGCAAATGGGATCATATCAAATTAAAAAGCTCCTGCACAGCAAAAGAAACAACCAACAGAATAAAAAGACAAAGTTCACAATGAGAAAAAATTTTGCCAGCTACTCCTCCAACAGAGAACTAATATCTAGAATATGTAAAGAACTCAAAAAATTAGATCCCCCCAAAATAAGAGACTCAATCAAAAAATTGGACAAAGGAAATGAATAGGCACTTCACGAAGTACAAATAGCCAATAAGTAATGAAGAAATTCTCAACATCGCTGGCCATTAGAGAAATGAAAATTAAAACAACACTGGGATTCCACCTTGCTCCAGAAAGAATAGCAACGTCAAGAAATCAAATAATAAAAAATGCTGGAGAGGCTGCAGGGAAAAAAAAAGAGATGCACCTTGAGACCATAATGTTCAGTGAAATAAATCCGACACACAAACTTAAACATCACATGGTTTCACTTATATGAGAAACCCAATTATAAAGAAGGAGCAAAATAAAAGACAGATAGTAGAAAGTAGGGAGATAGATGTTTCTTGAATGGGAATGGGCTCAGGAGATGGAAGGAGGGGAGAGAAAATGAATGAAAAAAGGAATGAAGATTTGTCATGTACACGTACCAATTCCACACAAGGAGTATAAACATTACACACTAAACAAAGAAAGCCCTGGTGTCTCATAGGCCTTAAAAAAACAGAGGTATGAGCCCCTGATTGCTGCCCCAAATCTAATGGCTTCATTCCTACCAACAGACCAGTAGAACTGGAAATGTCTTCCTCGTTTCCTTCTCAAAGTTCTTGTTCTATGGGAGCGCTACAGTATTTCCCACCAGTTCTGGCTGCCCAGTTGTCCTGAGGGGTTAGGGAAAGTTTGTGTTTATTAGGAATTTTGAGTTTAGAACAAAATCTTTCTGGAGAATAATCATTCAGTTACCCAATCCAGATTGGTGAAATTGTGTGTCCTGGTAGATTTGAGTTTAGGCTGGTCCACAGACCTCAAATCTCTCACCCTAAGTACTTTCCTCTCTGATTACATGTCCTTCTATTGCAATTGTGGGTTAATATAAACAAGGTGACTTATGCAAGATTTTAATCAACAAACAAATAATCTTTCACGTCCCAGTGGGTAGAACCCTAAATCTGCAAATCATGGGTAGGTAACTTCCTTCTCATTTCCTTCGGATATGAGTTTCATTTCCCAACCATTTGGCCAGGTAGTTTCTTAGCCTAGAACCCGAGTAGCCCTGTTTACCCAAAATGAAAGTAGCTAGGAGTGCTAGGAGGCCATCTCTGTGTAAGTAGATAGTCTTTTCCTAATCTATCCCAGGCTCTAGGACTTTTGTTTCCCCAGTGCCAGCTAGACAACCACGGGAAGAGACACTTTCCTAGAAACAAATACCTTTTCTTCTCTGCAGCCCAGCATACACCAAGAGCACTGTCCTTCTACTCATGTCGACTCACCCTCACCCACATCTTGGCAAATCTGCTATTTGATCATATCACATAATTTTATAAGGAAAGAGCTGAATATCAGAGCTGCCGTTTTCTGTTCTAAATGACCCCACACAACCAGTGGGCCTTCTGATTTTCACTGGAAATTAACCCAGGGAAACTTAGGCAAGCACATGGGGGAGAATCCATTTTGGGCTTTTCCCTCTTTTCTAAAGAATTGCTTACAAATTGTTGGGAGGCTAGCCTGAGAGTTTCTGCTTTCTAAAAAACATCCAGGCTACTAAAATATTCACAGATTGCCAGATGGTATAACAGCAGCTCGTTGCAGAGAATCTGAGCTTCTGAGTGAACAAAGGGGACACATACTCATGGGGACGAGTGGCAACATCAGCAAAGGCCTTGGAGTGGTGTAGGTGTGTTGGGGGAAGGGAGGTGAGATACGGAGAGGCAAGAGAATGGAGTTTTCACCTCCAGTGGCTGATACTGAAGTCCTGGGCAGAGAAACTCATTTTGTTTCCAGTGCTGGGGATTGAGTCTGGGGAGTGCTGAACTATACCCTCAGCCTTTTCTAATTTTTTTTTTAAACAGGGTCTCACTGAGTTGCCCAAGCTGGACCTGAACTTGTGATCCTCCTGCCTCAGCCTGCTGGGTAGGTGGGATTACAGGCTTGTACCACCATACCTAGCTGAAAAACTGACTCTCTAATAGTTCCCCCTACTCCCTTTTCCCCACTTTCCAATCCACCCTCAAGGTTATCCCTTCAAAATGTTCATCTGAGCATGAAATTGCATCAGTCAACATTCTTTCTGTCTTCCGTCATCAAGAAAATAATGCCAAGCTACGTTTGTGGGCTCCCAAAATCTGGTCCCAAATAATCCTTCTCTCCTCTCCTCCTGTTTCCCTTCACATGCATCCATGTACCTCTAAAATGCAAGCAGATTCTTTCTTTTGTCAATGCCTTTTCCTGTACCCCTTCCTCCTACCATGCCTTTCAGCCCCAACTGTGCATGTCCAAGTGATGACCTTCACCCTACCCACCCATGCTCAGGTAGACACCACTCCATCCTCAGATCTAGAAATGTCACCTTGGCCTCTTTTGGAGCACTACAGAGTGCACTACATTCTGTAATGTATCATGCTATGTCTGAACATCCTCTGTTTCTCCACCTTAAGTATAATCTCCTAACAGGAACCTTTTATACCTGGTCAGTCTTATCATCCCTAACAGCACCTTGAAAATCCATGACCTAATAGGCCCTCGATACATAGCTCATTCCCTTTACAACCCTAGGTATTTGTTTTTGCCATTCCGTTCTGTGCCTGTCACCGAGGGTGAGACTGCTAAGCAGGTGTCAAATGCATTACAGGCGGGTTTCTATATGAACTGGCAAAGGGCTTAGTTGCCCAAACTCATCAATGCTTCACAGCCAGGGATTAATCTAACAGCTAATTTACTGAGTGTCTATAATATCCCAGCCACTACGTGGACATAGCAGGAGATACAGAATAATAGTTACTACAGCTGTTTTAAAAACATTTATTCTACTGTGAACTATGTGGACACCTTCCATACATTAATATATTTAGTATAATAACTCAAGGGGAGAGGCAGTTTATTAACACCACCGTGTAGCTCAATTATTACAGTCTAGACTTAGATGATGTACAGTGTCTGATATCTAAAAATTATAGCTTGGTATGTAAGGCAAATTCAAATAGGAACAAAAGATAGTGATATTCATCTATCCAAACAAGCACAGCCGTATGTGATTCACATCAAGTGAGAAGACTGTGGCTCCAAATTGATATCTTTGAAGAGGCAGAATCTGAAGTATGTCTAGAAAAAGGGGTAAGTTTTTTTGTTATTTTGTTTTTGTTGCTGTTTGCAGTGCTGGGGATCAAACCAAAGGGCCTCGAACCTGCTAGGCACATGCTCTAACCCTGAGCTACATCTCCAGCCCAAGGGATAAGATTTATATTGGCAGAGAGCTTGAGTTGGATGTTCCACTAGAAATTATGTAGATAAAGGGAAAAAAGAAGAAATACTCAAGATGGACCAGGGGATTCATGGAGAAAGAAGTGATGGGTCTAGAGAGTTAGGGACCTATCGCCCGCTTACCTTCCAAGTGCTTTTCAGAGAGTAAGCGTATGTTTACTTGTGTGATTACTTAAGCTGTATACTCCACGACAGCAGAGACCATGCCTGTGGTATTCCCTACTGATCCTCTCACTGCCAGGAATTCACAAACATTTGCTTAATACCTGAACACACAGGAATGACAAAGTGAATAAACGACTCAATGAATGAATCCACTCATAGACGACTAAGCTAGTTGATGTTAAACCCGAAGGTTCCACGAGTCTAGCGAGACTGGTCACCAAGTGGAAAAAGTATAATTCTTAAAAATTAACCCAGGGCCAGGTTGTAGTTCAGTAGTAGAGCACTTGCAGGTATGAGGCTCTGGCTTTGAACCCCTGCATTGACAAAAACCAAAATAATCCGGCCACAGAAGTAAGTATCATAACTGCAATGCCACCTAGTAAATCGGGCACAGGAAAGTCATTTTGTTGAAGGGAATTTTGTTTGTTTGTTTGTTTTAACTTTTTTCTTTTGGGGGAGGGGGGTACCAGGGATTGAACTTGGGTCCTTGCCCTTTCGAGGCAGGCAGCAGAGCCACTGAGCTAAATCCCCAGCCCTGTTTGTTTTAACTTTTGGCCCAGGCTGCCATCCAGTGAAACTCTACAACACACAGGGACATCTTTTTCTAGACTGGGAGAACCAGTCCTTTCTGCCACCTGTATTTCTCTGAAATAGCCAAGAAATTAGCAAAGGTTTTGCTACTGAACAAAAGAAGGAGGACACAAAAGAATAAAGCATTCGCATTGGATAAATAATATGTGTTTTTAGCAAGAAAATCTAAACCCTCCCTGAGGGAATAGAATTGTCACACACACACACACACACACACACACACACACCCAGCCCAGGGCCAGGCTTTTTTAGCCTCATCACAAAACTGGGTTCCCACACCCTGGAGATGGGAGGTCTGCAGAGAAAAAGCACAGATATTAATAGGTATAAATTATTGATGAGCCAGTGTGATGAATTAGCATGCCTGACACCCAAATCTTGGCCTGCAGCTAGGATCAGAGACATTAGAGCTGGAAGGTAAAGTTCCCCATTAATCCAGGGCACTTCATTTTACAGATAGGGAAACTGAGGCTCAGAAAGGTGGCTCATGATTTCCACAACATCAGACAGCTTGTTAGTGAGTGGTCAGGGGTCTTTCTATACTCTGCTACCCACCCCTCGGTCACACTGCAGACGGAGGTTCTGCCAAGCCTGTCACTCAGTACCACCTGACTGATAGAATCTTGGAGTTAAAAGCATCTCACTACTTCTGAGAACAGATCCCTCTCTGCTGGCTGGAGCAGGGCTCCGTACAGTTCCTGCTCACTGTGCCTTTCCACCTTTATGTTCTGTATTCTGGAAAGAAAGCTTTTCCTTCTACTATACCAAAACCTTTCTGTATCTTCTACCCATCGACCACGTTCCAGTTTCAGCACGAAACTGGCTATGTGATCTTGGCAGAGTTACCTAACTCCTAAAGACTGATGTGTTTCCCTTCCAGAAAACTGAGATTTTGTCAACTATTGAAGATTAAAAAGGTTGTGTGATTAGCACAAATGGCTTAGCACAATGCCTAGCACACAATAAGTACCAATTAAATGTTAGATAAGTGCGCATTATTGGAGGGGCATCACTACTGATCTATCTGGCTTGACCATGTCTGGGAAAAGCGAACATGAGGCTGCAGCTTGAAACCAGCCTCAGAGGCCCAGACTGCAGGGACAGAAGTCTCACCTAGAGCTCAGTTCCAGCTACTCCCAAATACCATTTCTGTGACAAAAGGGACAGTGGGTTAAAAGCAGACTCTACACCACAAATAAAGCCTAATAATGCCAGGCACGGTGGCACATGCCTGCTGTTTAGGAGGTTGAGCTACTCAGGAGGTTGAGGCAGGAGAATCATAAGCTCAGGGCCAACTGAGCGACCTAGCAAGACCCTGTCACAAAACATGAATAAAAGGACCAGGGATTTAGCTCAGTGGTTTCGCTGCCTGCTGCGCAAGCACAAGTGCAAGGACCCGAGTTGGATCCCCGGTACCAAAAAAATATATATGAATAAAAGAAAAAGTGAATAAGACAGGGGTGTGGCTCAGCCCTATAACCTCTAGCACCGCAAAGAAAGGAGGAAAGAAAGGCAGGAGGGGGGAGGGAGGAAGAGAGGAAAAGGAGAAAGGAAAGAAAGAAAGGAAGGAAGAAGGCCAGGGATTTAGCTCAGTGGTTCCACTGGCTGCCTTGCAAGCGCAAGGTCCCAAGTTCCATCCCTGGTACCAAAAAAAAAAGGAAGGAAGGGAAGGAAATTCATTATGTAAATGAACAGAAAGAAAAACTCCAAGTATTAGGCTGTCAATGTGGCTCAGCGGTAGAGGACTTGCCTAGTGTGTGTGAGACTCTGAGTTCAAACTCCCAGTACCAAAAACAATACAACAACAAAACATTTCCCAATGTCCAGGGTTGATGTGCTATTCTCAAGCACACATGACAGGAATGCAAAAGCTTTACTCATTCACATTTATTCTCTAAAAGTTCTCAGGCCACAAACAGCATCTGACTAGAGTTAAGTAATTCTGTACACTCAAGAGAGAGGAAAAACAAGAATGAGCCAGAGGAAAGAGGATCCAAATATGTGCTTGGAAGGAACAAGGTAGTCATGAGGTGAAGAGAAGCAGGTATGAAAGGGCCTAAGAGAATCCTAGACCACAGCTGACAGGAATAAGGAAGGAGGCCCACCAAGATGGCAGCTGGAGACAGCTTCATGGGAAAAAAAAAAAACAAAAAAGAATCACACTCATTAGGGTGGCTACTATCAAAAAATAAATTAATGACAGAAAATTACAAGTGTTGGCAAAGATGTAGAAAAACTGGAACTCTTGTTTGTGCACTGCTGATGGAAATGTAAAATGCTATGGAAAGTAGCCTGATGGTTCCTTGAAAACTTGAAAATCAAATTATCATATGGTCCAACAATTCTACTTCTGGGTAGACCCCTCCAAAAAAATAATTGAAGGTAGGGACTTGAACAGTTATTTTTACACCCATGTTCATAGCAGCATCATTTCCAATAGACAAAAGGTCAAAGTAAGCAAAATGTCCATTTCCAGACGAAGGGATAAACAAAATGTGCTCTATGCGTAGCATGAAGTTACTCAATAGAAAAGGAAGGAAATTCTGACAAATATTATGCCATGCAGACAGCTTAAGGATATTACACTAAGTGAAATGAACCAGTCACAGGGAACCAAGTGTGCATAACTCCACATACAGGCAGTTCTCAGAGACAGAAAACAGAAGGGTGGGTACTGGGAGTGGGAGAGGACGGAATGGGAGCTGAATGATGGGAACAGAATTTTCAGTTTTGCACTAGAGTTCTATAATGGGCGGTAGTGTTGGCGACACAATAACGCAAATGTATTTAACACAATGGAACTGTAAACTTTACAGTGGTTAAGAGGGTAAACTCTCTGTTATGCATATTTTACCACAATTTCAAAAACAATTTGTTTCAAAAAGGAGATAATGTCAGCAAAATGCCTCCTGGGCAATTAAACCACCGATATGTTTGAGTGAGTCTTTTGAATAAAGGTCATTCTGTTGATCATCAAACTTCTTGAAAAGGAAAATAAAAACAAATCAACACTTAAAATGGTCCTCCTGGGAAAAGAGCTCAGAAATATGTGCAACCGGGCCTGGCGTTTAGCTCAGTGGTTCCGGTGCCTGCCTTGAAAGCGCAAGGTCCCTAGTTCGATCCCCGGTACAAAAAAAAAAAAAAAAAAAAGGAATATGTGAGACCAATGTCCCAAGACAAAAGACTGGATTAGCACAGGAGAAATAGACTGGACCTTCCCTTTTAATAATAATAATAATAATAATAATAATAAATACCTTCCCTTCCCAGGATGCACCTGTCCAGGGCATCCCACAATGACTCAAAAGGAAACCTTGCCCTCTGCATCCAGCTGACTTTTATGGAGATTTTGCAAAGACAGGAACAATACAGACCCTTCTTCCTTCTCCCACCAGTGAGACTGTCCCTAAAGTCCCCTTTTGTGGGGCCACCAGGTTATCCTGAGCCCCAGAGAATCAATGACAGAAGAAGCCACCAGACAAAGAAGAGCACGGAAGAGACTTCAGTCTAGGACAAGTAAGGCTCAGCTACAGCTTCCCTCTGAACCATAACTGCAAATCGCTTTGTGCCTTTTATTTTTATTTACCATTCAGATTTTCATAGATAAGTCTGTGCAGACCACAGTAAGGATTATGTTTCATTGTTTTGTTTTGTTATGTTATGCTTTGTTATTTTTTCCAAGGGGAGACTGGATTTTCACACACAGGGGAAGGCTCTGCTGCTGGCGACCTGGCGACCTCAGATACAGCAGCAAGTCCTGCCAGATTGTGTGTTGGCCTGAGTTTTTGGAGAGGCCCAAGCATCCACAAAATAGTGCTGAAAAGACTACTAAAAATTAAAAAATAAATCCCAGTTTCTAAAGAGATCAAGACAGGTAGTAATTTGTCAGAGGGGAACACCTCCCAGTTGGGGGCTGTTTTGGAAAACTGAAAACTAAAGTCCCTCATGGGACTTTTAGCCACAAGGTAGGAAAAGCTACTTTTCATATTTCAAGCTACCTATTGAAAACCAAGCAGGTGCCAAGACCTGGTCACACAGGCGCATCGAAAAGCCGAGTTGTTCGGGTGGAAAGTCTCATGTGTAAGTGGCGAGACTGGCTGTCTCTCATTGATCACAAGCTCTGGTTGGCCATTCATGGTGTTGATGGCACATAGGAGATAAAAATAAAAACTTTCCCTTCCCGTTGTTATATATCTTTGATTCATAAAAAGAATTGGTGCTGCATTAATACTTATTCAGAGCAGTTTGGAGGGCACACTGTCTTGGAAGACCTGAGTTCACCAGGCCAGAATGAAAAGGGTACCCTGAGCTTCCCCTCCCCTCCACAAATGTGCACAATTCCAAGGGAACAAGCAGGCTCCCTCGAGCCAGAGGGGACCGTGGCTGCTATGTGAGGACAGTCAACAAGACACGGTGTAAATTAACTGCACCTGGTGAGGCTGGGGAAGAAGGGGAGGAGATAATTATTCAGCACTACAGGAACAAGGACAAAGAAGAGTTCTGTATGTACTCTGAGGAAATCTGAAATCGACTACTTTGTGCCCATTCGGTGCTCCGTGAGGGAACGCAGCATTTCCAAACTGGCAGATGTGGACCCATAGCTCAACCACACCCTGGAATGGTACACGGCAGCCTCCCACCTCCAACACATGGCAGCCACACTCCACACCCTCCTGCTTTTGAAAATGAAGGCAAGAAGGCTCAGGTATGCCCAAGGGATATTCAGGAGCAAAACAACATGTTTTGGGTGAAAAAACTGTATCTTCAACCATAAGCCCCACAACACGTAAAATGAACATAGTAAAACAGATTCTTTTAAAACCTGACACCCGTCAATTCGAGGTCCCCTTTGGCATGTATGTTTCCATTCCACATGTACCGTCTCAGAAGTTACACATATTTCATGTGATGTAGAAATATCTCAGAGCTGTTTTCGTGAGCATAAGACAGTAAAAATAAATGCTACGCTTACATAAAACCCCATTATAGGTAGTTAAGATACAATTTCTACCTTCTAAGAAGAATTTAAGGCATTCTAGCACAAACTATAAAGGCACTGAATATGAAAATCTTTTCTCCCCATATATGCAAAGAGACTACTTTCATTGGTGCCTGTAACGTGTGTTGCCAAGGAGAGAACACAAGCATGTTTGCCTTTAGCAGAGGATGTAGACTGCATGTAGTCCTTTAAAGTAAGAACTGCTGACCAGGGATTTAGCTCAGTGGTTTCGCCGCCTGCTGAGCAAGTGCAAGGACCCGAGTTCGATCCCCGGTACAAAAATAAAGAAAGAAAGAAAGTACAAACTGTTGCTCAGGACTTTGCTTGTAACATGTAGTGTATAGGTTAGCACTTAGAGGTTTGCAAACACTTCTAAAGCTGATTTATGGGGTATTTATTACAAGAAAAGATGGAACAGTCATGAGGTTAGGGAACCTTCCCGAAAGAGGAGCAAAAGTGAGTGGAAAAGACCAGATAAACATCAGCGAGCTCAGCCTGTGCCCTGGAAAGGACTGGACCTGCATCTGTGTTGTTTTCCTGCTCCCTAGTGGATTCCTAGGGCATCCTGGGATGTAGGGAAGTGATGCAGTCAGCTGACCCAGCTCACAGGACAGAGAGCATGCTAGAAGGAGGACGCTGTGGCCGAGAAAGGAGCGTGCACCTAGCAGTAAAGGCAACTGTGTTCTGGTGCCAGCTCTGCCCTACTAGCTTGAAAGTCATGTCAGCACTCTGGGTTCAGTGCTGCCATCCATAAAATGAGGAAGATGAATGACCCCAAAGAGTCCTTACAACTCTGTACTGGTCTGCACTTTCAGAAATTCCAGAGAAATCCCAAACAGCTCCATAAAATGGCAAAGGCATCATACCCAGCTGGCAAGTGTTTTCCACTTGCCTGTTGTCCTCCTCAGGCATCTCAGAGAACATTCAGCTATGGCCACTACCGTAGCCCAAGTCCCAGTAGAAGGTGGCCTCCTCCATGCATGGCTACACCACCGGAGAACAGAGATGCTGAGCATTTTGTCCAAGGTCAGAAGCTGGGACAGGATCAGAATTCCAGCCTCCTTGATTTCTACAGCTATGCTATACTTTCCACGAGGAAACCAAGCTGGCTTTCTGGGAAGAATGCCAGAGGTTCCATTCTCCCAACTGAGAATTCATTGGAATATTGTAATAACAACTTTGGAGACTGTGGTCTCTCCAATCCATTTCAGGACCTGGCTAGAAACATGAAAACCCTAAGAAAGAAGCAATGGGGAATTATTCCGTTTTTTAACGAAAGAGAAAAAATTAGGGGTGGGATTATGGGGTTTCTTAAAAATTACATGATTGCTGGAAGTTAATTTGGTATTTCTTGGTTGGTTTGTAAGTTCTGTTTCCAATCACAAAAACAGATAGCTGAGGATGCCTAAATCACATTTCAGTGAATTAGCATCTTGTCCCCAAGAATCTTTCCCACTCTGAATGCACCATGGAACCCAGAATGTGTTATGTGGTAGACATATGTGGTAGATAGAAATCTCCCTCAATGCAAGAGAGATCTTGTTATAAGCCCCTGTGCTGGAATCCAAACTGACGGGCTCCAAACTCAACTGCAATCAGTGAGCATGGTAGAAAGAACACCGAACTTGGGGTCACTGCTCTTCTTGAGGTGACTGAAGCCGTACCTGGCATTCAGGAGACAAAGCAAGCAGTCTTCACCCTGCTCTATTGCACGCACTCCTCATCAGGCTGAAGTTAGTGTGCACCTAGAAAAGAACCTGTCCTTCCCACAGAGGCGGGTTCTGACAGGCAGATTCTGACTTCTTCCAAGAGTGTCCAACTGCACAAGGAAGCCCCTGCTGGAACCCTTACCCCCTTGAGAAAGCATGAAACCAACCTTTCCAAGCAGCGCAAGGGCCAGGACTCATCAGTGAGTCTCACAAAGGAAAGAAACCAAAACTAATCTAAAAATCACATCTTCCCCTACCTGTCAATGATAACAGGGTCCGAAGGCGTCTCATTTCGGTTTCCACAGCTTTTCTTTTCACAACATCGACTGTAGATTGGGAGAGAATCGAAAGAGGAAAGAGTTTTTTAAAAAGTTACATAAAACAATGAGCATACAGTGTAAGAATATTCACCAAAAATAAAAAAATAAGTCTAAGATAGCCTCCCAGCTATAAGCTTCTTGAGGGCAAAATTTGTGACCATATTTCATTTTTAAGAAAGGATCCTGAAGCCAAAATACATTTATTCAAATTCTCACTCTATAACTTACAACCTGGTTAATCTTCCACAAATCACAACTTTCCCAAGAGCCATACTCATAACCAAAACATGGGTGATTGGATTTTAAGAGCTATAAGATCACTTCCAGACTGGTGTTCAATGACTTTATGATTGTATACTCTTTAATATCTACAAGGTCACTTCCAAGCCAGGGCTTAACAATTTTATGATTGTATATTTTAGGTCTTCACATCCCAGTAAATATTTGAAAAGAGAAGAGGAAGGAAGGTATATAAAGTAGACCACAAGTAGCTGTCTGCATTGTTATAAACCTTATTTACTTAACATCTTTCTCTGGAGAACTTGGTGTCCTTTATAAACATTTATTCACTCACTCATTTCCATCATTTCCCAAAGATGAAGGAAGAAGACCAGAACTTTAAAACAGGAAGAAAATGAGGCAGGGAGCTGGTGAGTGACACTGCCAATGACTTTCACCAAGTTTAGAACAGAAATGAGACTTGACTACACCAAAGTCCCAATCCTAAAGATTTTTGCTTCCCAAGACTCCCTGCCTCCAAAGTGCTGGCTACCTGATAGACAGACAGACAGACAGACAGCTGGGTGCCAGCACTGGAGGGGCTGGCAGAGAGAAGTGGTCAGAGGAGCCTTCAGACAAAATGCAACAGAAAGAATCACTCAAAAGGATCTGAGAGAGAGCAAAACACCCCAAAGCAAAGGTGTCTGTTTAAAATACGAGGACAAACGTGAGAAAAGCAAAGAGAGTTTGGGGATTATCTCCCCACGCAAACAACAACATGTCACCCAAACGCTGCTTGTCAGGCCACAGACTTCAGAATCCCTCCCTGCTTGCTTCAAACACATTGTTCACCATCACCTTTTCATTCGGGATGTGTCCTTGACACAGCTTATGAGAAAAACATGCTCATCGCTGCCAGGTGAAGATGTCTAGTAGGTATTCACAGTAACCAAACTGTACTTGAGAGCTCTTTCCTGGGATGGTTTCTCTACAGCCAGAATTGGGGCCATGCCTTAGGGAAAAAATGCTGAACTGAGAGTCGAGGTTCTGGCATCCAACTCGTCACTGACCAGCTGCGTGAGTTTAGTCAAATCTCTTTAACCCCTCTGAGCTTTGCCTGGCTGATACATAAAATGAAAGTGCTGGATCAGTGTTCTCTAGAGACCCTTCTTGGTTTAAGTTTAAGAGGCTATGGGAGTCCTTAAGCACCTACTGAAAATGATGGAAAAGGGAGAAGCCATAGGGCAGCAGGAACCCAAAAGCTTTCCCTGGCCCAGCTATAGATTTGCTCTGTGGCTCTCTGTGGTCCTCTCTGATCGTCCATGGAATTAAAAATATATGAACAAATTAATATTGTAAAACTTTTAAATCCCACCTCTCTCAGGCAGGGATTATGGATTAGTCAGCGAACAGTTCTACCATCCTCAGGAAGTGAAATGCACTTGAGGGATGCCAAAACATTTTCATCAGATGGGCACGATGAGGTTCTAAGAAATTTAATCAAAAGAGTAGAAAGTAAAGAAAAATTGTCTCGACTTTCCTAAATACCAGAGTTTGCCACTGGGACTTTCTGAAATAATATTTGGCCTTTGAAATTATGTTAGGTCTTAACTTTTAAAATTTCAACCTATCCCAAGATTAACACCAATAAAAATGCTGGCCAGCTGCACACCGGCCTCCCAAAGCCCTCATCTCTCCTGACTCCCTACCCCCATCCATTTCCGGTTCCCACCTCTCCTATTTCTGGAGGATTGCTTTATGTCAACACAATGCCTCAGCAGTACAGGCAAACCACTTTTCTTAGCAGCACAATTTCAAAAGGGCCATACATGCCAGTGACCTAAAGACCTTGAAGCCAGACTCTCCTTTGACATCACCAACTGGTCAACCTAAACCCAACTCTGTGTGCAATGCCAGGTACCATTTCCTGACGAGAGCACACACTGTCAGAATGTGCCAGTCTGTTTGGTTTAGGGAGCAGCGCTTCAGAGGAGGCCGAATAAGTTTGCAAAATTGCTCAGCTGAATTCAGCTGCTTTCCATGGGGATTTCCTCTGGAGGAAAAGAAAAACAGATAAAAATGTATACTTGTTGCCAGTGGAATACAATGTGGAGAATCAACTCAGGGAAAGAAACAATATGCAAAGGAAAATCCAGAGAAACTTTAGGGCCCAAGCTTCTTTTTTCCAACAGTAACAAATTCAAATATAATCTCTAATATTAATATCCATTAGAGAAAAGATAGACAGACACTTACTTGGCTATTGAACTATACAAGCAGAAGTATAAAAATAATAGGACTTAGTTATATTTGTCCTAGTTGAGTCCTTAAATGTTTTCAGAATCTCTAAGTTAGCCAAAGCAAATTCTTTCTTTGCTTTTTAAAAAAAATTCTCATTAATATGTTCTGGTTGTTCTTTATTTTGTATCTGAAATGAGGCTTGGTCCTCATGGCAGCATTATTATTTTTTTATTAATTTCTTTTATTGGTACATTGTAGGTATACAACACAACCAGAGGAAAGTGGAGAGGACCCAAGAAAATGTCGACAGTTGACCCTAAGGGACCGGGCCTTGAATTGCTCAGATGACAAACCCAATGTCACCTTCCCTTTGCTCTAAACACAAAGCCTGTATGACCAACATCAAGTTCAGCTACTTTAGTTCAAAGGCTCTTAAAAGAGTTCTTTCCCAACAGGCAAATCTCAAAGTTTGAAGTTCCAGCAAAGTTTCTTTTTAAAGCTGGCAATCACTGCAAAGTGGGAAAAAGAAAAAATAAATACACAAATAAATAGAGAAAAGGAAACTGAATTTGGAGATAGGGGGAGACTGTTCTAACTACCCTGGAGGGTCCGGTGCTCCTCTTTGCTAATGAATGAAAATGTGTGTCTCTGGCTGGCTTGGTTGGCTTCTTTTACTCCAGGACTTATTTGGAGAACCTTCTACTTGAAACACTCTCAGTTTGCTCACAGGCCTCTTAGCCTCCCTATCTCCACACGGTGTCTTTGAAAAGAGAAAGAGAAAGAATAAGACAAGTTGGGGTGCCAGGTGTCGGGGAATAGGAGAGATGTTATCACAGTCCTGCACCCTACCTGCATTTTTCAGGAACAGCAAAAAGAGAGAGATAAAAAATGGCTGAGGAATAAGAAACGAATAATAATAAAAGTCCCAGCCTTAGACACAGGGTGTCCAGTCAGCTGAACTCTGGCTCAAGATAAGCTAATGTGTCCCTTTCCCCCTCCAAAATCGTTTTTAAAATTCAGCCCTCAACTTTCAAAAATCTGTCTCTAATTTCAAACTCAAATAAGCGCACAGCATGGTGGCTTTTGTTTTGTTTTCTTCTCCCCAACTCCTCCCTGCGATTGCATAACAAAAGTGTCTAAATTCACACCATCTGGCCGATAAAGACGCTGGCCCCACTGCCCGGCTGGCCCATCTGATTAGGGCCCTGTCTAGCCTGCGCCTTGTGGCGAAAGTCACAGCTGTGGGGTTTGCTCGAGCTCAATACAACTCTGTTATTAGCCAGCTGTAGGCCTTGAGACGACTTCTGTTCAAATTATAATATCTTTTAACCCTCTGAGCATTAAGGGCACAGGGGTGGCTGGCAGCAACATAACAACTAGATTTCTCCTTGCTAATAATTGGCAAAATGAACTAAAGCGGGACGAGAAGGGCAGAGACGACTGAGAGAGAAAGGAAAGTTATTCCTAAAGAGATTGATTTTGTCCTTTTGCTTTGCCCCCCCCAAAGCTAAACATCAATTTGTGAGCCTTTGATCAAAGATGATAGGACAAAAAAACCAATCCAGGAAGTGCCCAGGTGAGCCGGATAACACCGCAAAGGACAGTGAGGGAGGGCAGGGCTCTTTGAGAGACAGGACCTCTGCCTCACCCATCACCACTGCTGTAACCAGCTCTCCAACTGTGGGAGAAGGAACTTTTCCTTCCTGGAGAACCAATGTGCTCTGACAGATTGAATGAGAACTTCCCTTTCAGATGCAGCCAATATCTACCTCTACCCGCCTCATATCTCTCTCTCTCTCTCTCTCTCTCTCTCTCTCCTCTCTCTCTCTCTCTCTTTCTGTCTCGTGCACGAGCGCACGCGCGCGCGCACACACACACACACACACACTGCAGACACTACCCATCCAATGGATCATTTATTTACCTCTACTTAATATTTGTTTTCAATTCTAGTTTGGGAGAAAGTAACAGAGCATCTTCCTAGATCTCCAATGCAGAGAAGTTACAGTACATTAAATTTTTATATTGTGTTGCTAATGCAGACTAAACTAGAGGCTTTAAAAATTGATGCTGCTACTTAAACAGCATAAATGAGAAGGATTTGATTGGGCTTAAAAATAAAAATGTCAGCCTTACGATAGCTGGATGGCGTTCGAGGATTATTTGAAGTGATGGGTGTAATCATTAGACAATGAGCAAAGTTAGGGGTTCAGTTCCTTCTCAGTTTCTTAACTTAGCTATCTCTCCAAACAAAGACTTCAAAATGAAGACAGGAATTAAAAAGCTCCCTTTGATGACCGAACCAAATAAAAGCATTCTGTTTAGTCTAGGTACTATACACAGGTGTGTATTTGAATTGTATTTCCTTCCTAAACAAATCTATCAAGGGTTCAGGAATAATAGGTCTACTCCCCACCTCCAGATCTTCTTACTTTACCTCCCTACCTCTCATCAAGCTTCTAGGCAAGAAAGACAGCCTCCCCCAGCAAAAGCCACTGGCAGAGTTTTACTTTGCATTTGGCAAGTTTGCTTTGCTAATACTTGGTCAAAACCAAAACCAAAACCAACGTGTCTGGGTGTTGTGATTTCTTCTTCACTGGGCTGATGAGGGAGATAGGGCTTCAGGGATCTGACCATAAATAAAATAGTCCCTTCTAAGTCATGGCCTGCAACTGCCCAAAATTAGCAACTTCTGGGGGTTGGGAAACATGGAAGCAAAAGCAGAGTAAGAAAGAATTGAGGTTTTCCTTGCAATCGGGTGTGTGTGTGTGTGTGTGTGTGTGTGTGTGTGTGTGTGTGTGTGAAAGAAATACATTCATAGAATAGGCATTTAAATTTTTATAGTGAATTAGCCATGCTCTGTCCAGAGTTTGTTTTGTATCTCTTCTCATTTTTGGTAGGACCTCAACACCCAACATACTTCACATACTAGACACTCAAAAAAAATTTGTTCAAAGAATACGTGTGTGGATGAATTTCTCCTAATTTATTTTCTTCCACTCACGCAGAAGAAAAAGGGCGAAACACAGGGACTCAGAATGGATCCCTGTCTGAAGGCAGACAGGAGAGGGGCAGCCCTGGAATCCAGCTGCTGCCTTAGACCCGGACCAGGGGAAGCGGGCATCCCTCACCCACCCATCCACTGGCAGCACCAGGGGTGATCTTCCCACAGGGGGCTTCCTTCTGACCTAAGAGGCACCCTGACTTGAAATTTTAGAAGTGGCTTCCGCAGAAGGAAAGAAATGCCCCGGGTCCGTGACAGGTGCCTAGGAGGAGGGGCTGCCCAGGAAATAGGCCGTTCAGTTGGGGTCCCTCCCAGGACTGCACTGTTTCCAAAGCTTGGACTCAGTAACTAACTCCACAAGTGGCCAGAACCCTAGGGCGGAAACCCAGCATTGCTGCAGATGCATTCAGGGCAAGTCCCGGGTCTCCAAGTGGAGGCCAAAGCCTTGGGCTGCCCGAGCTGCTGGTGGGCAGTGGGCACTCTCCCATTGGCCCTGAGAATTCCTGCCACTCCGGGAGGGCTTGGGGTGGGGCACGGGCCTTGATCTTCTGGGTTGAACCACTAGGTCTAAGGAACCGTCCTTAGAAGGGAGAAGAAGGGTTCTAGAGGATCTGCCGGGCGAATCCACCCAGGCGCCTCAGCTCCTGCAAGTCCATCCCGGACCTCGAGCGAGCCAGCCAGCGGGGCAGACGCACCTACCTGCCTGGCTTTCTGGCCGGTCCGGGGACAAGGTGGCTCTTACCTGCACATCACCTCGTGCGTCAGGAGAACTCGGCACATTTCTGGATTCTTATTCTGTCCCTCGTAAGCTATGGGCTGCGAATCGGGTGGGGGGGTGGAGATACGAAACGGGTGGGACACAAAGAGAGGACTTTAGAGGGGCAGAAGTCTTCATCCCCTTCTACCTTCTACCTCGCTGGGGTCCCCGTGCACTGAATCTGAGCGGCTGCCGGGTTAACTCGGCTGAAGCAGTAATAGGGAATTTGTCCTGGAGTTCTGAGCAAAACAGGAATGCTTGGGGGAGAGGGCCTGAATCTTCTCTTCATCCCTCGCCTGCGTGCTTCTGCCCCCAGCGGCTCCCCGAGCCACACTGACAGGAGACTGGGGGAGTAGGGGCATTTCCCCTCCAGAGTGGACAGAGTGGGGTGACGGGGGGAGGTGTGCGGTTCAGACCTAGGAAGCGAGCGGGGGAGGGAACCGCGGAAGAGCCAGGCTCACCTGCTTGGTGACCGAGTCAATCAGCCTGACGTAGAGGTCCTGCTCCGTGCGCACGCCTGCGGGAGAAGGGACAGGCAGGAGTCAGGGACTCGGGGCTCTCCCATGCCCTTGCCCGGCAGTGGGGGTGCCCAGGTGGAGCTGCCAGGTGGCAGAGACCCTCCTGGTCCCCAGCCCCAGCCCAACTTCCACAGCCGGGCTCCGGGGCAGTGCACGCCTGTGCCCCTCCAGGCTCACCATTGCTGTAGAGAAGCTGTAATTTGTAGTGGGTGCCATTGTTGGTCTTCTCATTGCCTTGTTCCTGGAAAGAGAAGGCATTGGGTTCCCTTGCTTTTCAGCCCCCCACCCCCGCCAAAAAATGAGGAAAACTGGAAACAGCGCTGGTCTCCCACGCCACCTCCCATTGCCTGGAACAACCCCCTGTGCCCATGGGCAGGAGGACAGAAGCATCTGGCCATCCGCCTCTGGCCACCTCGGGAATTCGCCGTGACTCACAGCCAGTTGACCCCCTCCAAGCCTCTGTCTCTGTCCCTTAAAAACCTCACCAGAAGCGCACAGCCCCCAGTGTGATAACCAGACACCTCACCAACGCGGACTTAGAGCAGGCCCTACCCAACCCATCTGGCTCTGCCATCTTCAGGAGGCCCCCAGACGACTCCTGACAGAAGGGTGAAGGGACCTGTCATTTGGAAAGGCAGCATTGGACCCTAACAAGCCACCAGCTGGAGCGCCTAAGCCCAGAGCTCTGGAATCGAGTCCCAGATTCAAGAGGGAGCTTGGAAGTGGCCACTGTGAAACTCACAGTGTAGCCCGGGACACTGAGGCCACGGGAGGGCCGAGACTTTCCTCTGGTCACATATAGTTTCGGATAGCTGTCCTTCATGCGAGGTCAAATCTAGACCCCAAATCAGGGCTTGAGTTCAAAGGAAGCGCAGCCTTAGGGAGATGAGCCCCAGAGAGAAGGCGCCGCGGGCAGGCGGGCCATGGCTGGGCAGAAATTCTCCCTAGGGCTGAGTCAAAGCCCACTCGGACCCGGCTGGCTGGCAAAAATAATAAAAACAACCCAGAGAAGAGCAGCAGCAGCCTTGGGTGAACTTTTAAACTCTGGTCGGAAGAGCCTTCGGGCCGCCTTCACTGTCTCCGCGCTGCGGAGGAGCCCAAGGCTGGGGCGCACAGCCCCAAGCGCTCCTGCAGCGCTGGGTTCGGGCCTGGGGCCGCGGGAGGAGGTGCGGGGAAATCGACTGATTTAGAGGCTGGGGTGAGGAGCCTCGATGTATCATCCCTGATGATGAGAGAGGGGAAGTGTCGCCGCGAGTGACAGATGGAATCTTCCTCGCTTTGCAAGGAGGGGTGACGGGGGGGCGGGGGTGGGGAGGCAGGGCTACTCACTTTGTCGTTCTCCACGAAGTCCACGAAGGCCGTGCGCTCGATCTCCACCGGCTGCCCCTGCCTGTCGTAGAGCGCCAGGACGAAATGAAAGAAGTTGGATTTCCTCAAGTTAGAAGGAGGCTGCTTCTCAAAGTGGGCCCGGGACAGGGCGACCCCGCTGCGGAGCAAAACACAGGAGGGGCGCCCGGTGCGGGGAAAGAGAGAAAAGACACGGTGTTACTAACGTGCCCAAACACACCGCAGAAGGGCAAGGGTCAGTACCGGGTCCGGGTCTGGACCTTCTGGGCCTTTTATCACTTCCAATAAAGAAGCACAGAGTGCGCAGAGGAGGCGCTGTGGGGTCGAACGGCAGGGCCAAAGTCTGAGGCCAGTTCCCCGCCTTCGAGGGTCCCACTACGCGCCATTAGGGGAACCCAGGAGCCCGTGGCCAGCTGAGGTCCAGAGTGGTTCCTCCCCCTTTCCCGGCGGCAGCCCCAGCGCTCTCCTGGCGGCCCGGGCAGCTGCGTCAGAAGATGCAACTGGAGCGGGGCTCGTGTGAGGGCCTCGTCTGCATTGGCTGCGTCTCTGTCGGGCAACCTGTCTGGGGGACGCTGCCCGCCGCAGGCCGCGGGCGAGGGCCTGGAGCGGGGAGCGAAGCTCAGAGCACCCCCTCCGGGCAACCCGGGCCTCGCCCCTCTCCTTCCCTCGCTCTTCCGAAAAGCTGCACCCTGGTCAGCGGGACGGCGGGATCCCCAGGACCAGCCCTGGAGCCCGCAGGCCACTGCGGAGGATGCGATCTTGGGGACCTTCGCCCGCAGGGCTGCTTGGAGAAGCCAGTGTGTTCAGAGGCAGACAGCGTCCTCGCCAGAGACCCAGGCGACGCCCAGCCCCTCAAGCTGCGCTTCCTGCGGCGCCAGGCAAGGCGGCTGACCCGACACCGAGTCGGGGACCAAGAGGCGCCCCGGAGCCCCTGAGTGTCTGCTCCCCTCCCCGCCTACCTGCGGCGGCCAGTGCCATCGTGGCCACGGGTCACCTTCAACTGAAGGCCTGGGGCCCACAGACGGCGGGAGGGGTCGCCGCCCTCTCTCCAGAGCGCTTTCTCTCTTTCCAAGGGTGCGACATTGTGGCTAGAACCCCCGCTCAGGCCGCCTCATTTCATTTAACTTCAACAAACTATTTGGTCGTGGGCAGGGAGGACGGAGAAGCTGGCGACTCCAAGGAGCCCCGGAGAGCCAGTGCGCCGCAGAGCCGGCTGCTCCTTCTCCCTCCGCCTGCAGCCGCGCCGAATCCCGGCCGTGCGGTCCGCCGCGGAGACCCTGGCGCGACCCGCTGGGGAGGCGGGGTGCCGAGGTCCGGTGCCGAGGCGCTGCGACCGCTGCTTCCTCTCCTCCTCGGCGACGCCGGTTCGCTCTACCCGGGACCCCTGGCGCCGCGGCGTCCGTCCGGGAAGGGCTCCTCTCTGAGGCCTCCGGGGCCAATGGACAGGCGAGGGTCCAGCAAGGAGCTCGTGAGCTCAGGGCTGCTCTCTCGGACCCGGACGCGGAGGCCAAAATTCCAGCTCACAGGGGGAGTCGGAGGGACTGGAACGGCTTCGTGGAGCGGCACCTGGGACAAGGTTTAACCATCCCAGCACACGGGCCCTCGGAAACAAAGTCCACTTCGGGGCCGGGAGACCCGCGGGACCCTCGAGGCTGCGCTCCAGGCCCGTCCGGCGGCGGAGGGCTCCTTCCGTCTCTGCCCTCTCCGTTTCTCCTGGCCTTTCACGTCTTCTCTGCAGCCTCCGTGCGTCTGGGTCTGTCTGTCTGTCTGTCTCTCTCTCTCTCTCTCTCTCTCTCTCTCTCTCTCTCTCTCTCTCTCTCTCTCTCGGCCAGGACCCTCTGCCTGTCCCCCCTCCCCAGCTCCCGGCTGCTTCGCCTTTCCCGGCCACCGCTCCAGCCCCGGGCTCCTCTCGCCGCCGCCGCCATCTGGCATCAGGCTCGGGTCTGCGGGAAGCACCGGCGAGATGCGCGCGGGAGGCTCTCGCGGGCGGAGGGGAAGCCAGGGAGTGGCCCGGGAGCCACCACCCGTCCCCGGCCGGGCCACCAGCGTGGGTCCTCGCGCTCCCGGGAGCCGGGGCTGAGCTGCGAGGCGTCGGAGGCTACTTTGTATTTTGTCCCTAAGAGTGAAAAGCGGGGGAGGAGCGGGGGGAACAAACGACCCAGGCCGTTCCGAAACTCCAGCCTGGCTGCCCGGTGAGTGTTCCGCGGGATGCGGCGGCCTGGGGCCTGGCCGAGGAGGGCGACAGATGGGGCCGGGAGAGCGGGGACTGGGGGGGGGGGGGCAGACGGAGCCGAGAGCGCGGCCCGCTCGTTACCTCTGCGCTGCCACATTGGCGTCCACCACGCCGACGTTCCGGACCCAGGACCTGACCGAATCCATCTCGGCGCCCAGAGACTTCTCTTTCAGAGCTGGTCCTCTTCCCAAAGTATCTTGGATCCCAAACATTTAAAAAGTCTGATCCTCTGCTGTCGCTTTAAAAAAAACCGAGTTAACAACAACGCAGTCCGGACGGTTCCCAACGCTGCCAGCGGGCCGTCGCCTCCCAAGCAATCCAAGACGAGGGATCCAGCGCCGAAGTTTGGGTCCCTCTCGGAAGCCAAAATAATATAATACTAATAATAGCCCGTCCTGTCCTCTGCGCGCGAGGAAGTTGGGGTGCGCCCCCCGCGCTCAGTCCGCCGCTCAGGCCCTGCGCCCTAGGGCTCGCGCATCCTTCCAGCTGCGGAGCAGCTCCCGGAAAGTGGCCACGATTCAGAACATCACCTGTTCTGGGAGAAACCGGAGACTGATGGCTGCCTAATCTCTCCCGTTCCTCCTGGTGCCCCCCTCCGTGTCCTCCCTTCTGATCCAATTTAGAAGAAAAAAAAATCCCCAGCAGGATCAGTTGTAAAAGGAAGGGGAAGACCCGGAGCCGAGAGGAGGCGGTGGCTGCGAGCGCCGCAGAGCCGGGCTACAGCCGCGCGTGGGCCCCATGAATGGGTTACTACGGCCCTGGCCGCGGGAGGCGGAGCCGCGGCCCGATAAGGAGCCTCATTTGCATGCACGCTCAGGATTGGCCTGCGCCCGACAGGCTGGGCCGACGTCCTCCGGCGCGCACCGCGCTGTGCGTTGCCGGGAGTCCGGGAGGTGAAAGGGGACAGAAAGCTGCGGGCGCCGCGTCCTGCCCGAACCCCGTGCGCGTGGCTTGCGGGGCTAGGAGCCCCTAAACCCTGCCCTGCCGCGACGTAGGGCTGGCGACGCGCTGGCTCGGGAGCGGGAAGCCTCCGTGGATTTGCCCCTAGAGGCCGGTTTGGGTAGCCTGCCGGGAGGCGTGTGCGCTCCCGGAGTTTGGAGGTGTGTGCGTGTTCGCGGAGTGCGGAGTGTCCTCACGCACTTGGGTCTCGTGCAAACGTCCCCCGGGGCGCCCACCTCCCCGGGCCGCCCTCTCAGGCCTGGAGTTCCCTGGTGACCCTCAGATGTTTTGTGCTGTTTGCAGGCTGTTGAGAGAAGAGGATATATGAAACAAGGCGGGAGCGGGGTGTGGACGAGCGAGGCTCCAAGTGCTGTTCAAATAAATAATGTCGGGGAAACGATCGAGGCCCTCAGGAAGGAAAACACCCGGGCGGGCGCGATCGGGATTCGCGCGGGACGCAGAGGAGAGGTTGCTGACAGATCGTGTCGAGCGGAGTGCGAAGGGGGCGGGGCGCAGACTGGGGAGCCCCCTCCCTGGTCCCAGAGCCCCGGGGGACAGCGGGGGGGGGGGGGTCATGAGAACTTCGTCCCCCGCGCCCGCGCGCGGTGGCAGCGATGCTGGCCGAGGGCTGGTGACCGGGAGGCCTGGCTGCTTCGCCAAACAGCTGAAACCCTAGACCGCTTTGTAACTATGCCGGGCAGCTCGCGGTGCCTATTAAAAATCCTCCTGGCTGGGTGTTATTTTCTTGCTTGTCCTTTTGTATTCTGCTCTGTGCATAGATCTGCTGCTGAAATCTAGAACACCAGCGCGAAAACAGATTTGAAGACAATGCGTGCAAATCTGTGCTCAAACACCATCTGCCGCGGGGCACACGATCAGCTGTTCGGCAGTTCGAGCGCCTGCACCCGACTCTCCTTGCGCACAGGGCATTGTCGAGAGCCTGGATGACACGCAGGAGACTTTCCCCTACTTAGGACTCAGATTTGCGCGTCAAGTGATGCCCGACCAGATCCCTTAGGTGTAGGCGAGCGCTCAGAAATGAACTTCGAGAGTTTGCCGCTAGAGGACACAGCGCCCCGCAGCTCCCTCGCCTGAGCGGACCAGAAGCTTCTAGACTGCTGCTCTCCTAGGACGGGACCCGTGCGCTGCCTGCGCCTCACCCCAAGGGGCAAAGCGCCACCCCAGACTGCGACGGCGCTCGGAAAGCGCTGGTCTCACTGAAGATCCACTGGAGAGAGGATGGGTGGGGGTGGGGTGAGCCCTCTCCGCCCAGACCCGGGTGCAGGGGCCCCTCCTACGCGAGTGCTCACGGTGGTGCCCCAGCCCAGGGCTCTGGCTTTAGTTGGACCAGAAAGGGTGAGGGGAGACATGCAGTCCAAGTGGGTGTTAGAACCAGTGGGTTGTAAAACACCAGACCAGGAGTTTCCGGGGGCGGGGGCGGGGGGGGGGCGTTGGAGGTTGGAAATTGACTGCCCTGTTTTTCAGCTCGGCAGTTCTCTGCAGGCTTTATGGATAATGTCGGCTTTTGCAAAAGCCAACTGGCCAGGTCGCCTAACCCGGCCTGCTCTTTTTGTATCTCTCCAAACGGCCACTCACCCCACTCCCGCTCCTGTCTGAAGAGGGCTGGCCCCGGTGTGTACGAGCCCTCCAAGATGTACCGATGGGCCCAGTAATTTTCCCCGCAAAGAGCTTTTGACCGACTGCACCTCCAGGCTATGCCTGAAAGGTGCGCGGGGCACCCTAAGGGGCTGCGGGTCAGCAGTGGGCCTGGCCGGGTTGGGCCGCCTGCCCCCGGCTCGGGTTGGCTCGGGTTAAAGGGCAGAGCCAGGGTCGGGGACGTCGGCTTTCCCCACCAGCTGGCACCCAAATTATGCCCCTCAGAAAAAGAAGGAATTGCTCCTTTCTCCCAGCTCCTGTTGTCCTCCCCCAAGCCAGACCGTCGCGCTGGGATCCCCCATCCCGCCCCCACCCCCTCGACAAGTTCAGGGGCTGCAGTGCCCGGCTGGGAGATCGGCTGTGGCGGGGGATCTTGGACGGGGTGGGCGGCGCCCCGCCCGGGGCCCGCTGCGCTCGGGGAGCCCTCCCTGCGCAGCTCGGGGCCGCCCCTGGGTGGCTCGTCTCGTCCGGAGCACAGAGGTTCCCTCTGGCCAGAATGCAGTTCCGGGCGCGTGCGGAGAAGGAAGGGCGGCTTGGCCCGGCGGACAGAGCTTCCGCGAGCTGGGAGCTTTTCTGCCAAGCGAGTTGGGCTTAATTATATGTGCATAGGTTTTGAGGCCAGGTGGCTGCAGAGTTGCCCACGCGCGCCGAAGGACCGTGGGCTACGGCTGGAGCGCGCCTCGGCGGTTGCGCCTGGAAGACTGCGCCCGGCTCTGTTGCCTCCGGCTACCCCGGAACCACCGCCCTCAGCTAGGGACCTGCATCCCCGACGCCTCCCGGAGCGGTGCGGGGCCGGGAGGGCTCAGCTGCGTCCCGGGAAGCCCGGCGCGGCGGGGGTGCAGAGCCCGCGTGCTTCCCTCGGCCTCCGGCTGGCGAGCTTCGTTCCACCCCTGGCCAGGTCTGGCAGAATCCAACATGAGCACTTAGAATCCCTCACGAGGATCTATTTACACAAAACTAGGGTGGTAGCGTTGGCATTCCGTCCTTTACCCGGCGCTTTCCTTTGTTCACCCTTCCCGAATACGCACTCCGAGGTTTTCCAGTGCCTTTTTTACGTCTGCCCCTGAGATGCGCTCCGCGGCCTCTTAATTGGTACCAAGGCCCATTTGTGCACTGTGGTTCGGCCCAGTTTTCCTGGGCGCTTCCTCCCGGCTCCCAGTCAGAGGCTTGGAAATGTTTCTTTAAAATCACTCTCTGGGAAGCGTTCTTGCCCCCCCCCAGTGAATTTCGAGGTGTAGGAGCCCCTGTCCAGACCGGCACCCCCGCTGCCGCTGCCGGACGCAGTCTGGTGACGCCTTGCTCTCCTCAGGCCAAGCCCAGAGCTGGGCTGGTGCGGAGGAGTTCCACCCACCGGGACTGCCAGTCTGGTTTGTGTAAATGAAATAAGTGATGGTCCTTGTAGCCTCTCCCTGGACGAAAAATTTTCAGTTTGGACTTAAAAAAAAAAAAAAAAAACTAGTATCGTTGCTCTTTATTTGTCCAACTAGAAACAAATGGCTTTGCTCGCTATTTCCGAGTCCTCCTGAAGATTTAATCCACAATCCGTGAAATGGTTTTGAAAGTATTCAAATTCAGAAACCTCCGCTCTAAATTGCAACTTTGGCATTTTTCTACCGGAAACTAGATGTGTACATTCCATAAATGCAAATTCCCCGGAGACGGTGAGAAGGGTGGAGAGAAAGAACTTTATTCATAAATGCAGGACAAATATCCGCCACCCACACCCAAAGCGACTCAAAGTCGCTTTTAGGACTTTGAGTGAGAAGTGGCCATGCTTATTTTGTTTTTATACAGTGAAAGAGATTTAAACAGGAACAGCTACAGAAATACAGAGGCGCGGAGAGTTTTATACACACATGAGGCACTGAATTTACCCAAAGTGGGTTGAAGAACCCAGATCAAACTTAACCCTAACACTTGCCAACTCTAGAAAGTCTCTCCCCCTCCTCTTCCTCTTCCTCCTCCTCTTCCTTCTCCATTTTCTGCCCTCTCCCCTGCTCCATTATCCTCCCTTTCCATTCCCTCATTGGGGGCACAGAAAACGAGGGCGCCGAGCTGAGGCAGAAAACCTGCAAGGTCAAGAGACCAAATTCTGTTCCTTGAGGAACTCGGGCTGGAGGCAGTGGGATCTCCCTCACCAGCGTGCCTAAGGCACAAAGATGTGGAGACAGACTCGCAGCAGGTCTCCGAGAGAGGACGGCGACAACGACGCTTCCCAAGACCTTCCGGGTACAAAGCCCCGGCGACGCTTTCCACCCTTCAACTTGACAGCACCTTCTCGAGTGGGACCTGTTTGCCCCCATTTTGCAGATCAGCAAAAGGAGGGTGGGAGAGGACCAGTGGTATGTCTGCTGACAAACGGGACAGAAACCCCTAGCAGGCTTCCAGTACCCACGATGGTTTGCAGGAGGCCTCAAAGAAAAAAAGTTGAATGTGTCTCTCTTCTTCAGTTTCTCGGCTCCGGCTGCGTTGAGGGGAAAGATAACCCCAGAGCTACTCTGAGACGCCCCTCTTTTCCGGGAGGCCCCCGCCCCGCGCCAGGCGGCAGGGAAGGCCCGCGGGACTTCCAGCGCTCTCCGGCTCGCTCGCGGCGGAGGTGTGAGCGATGTGTTGATTATTCATATTTGTGCCGAGCGCACACTCCGCCGCGGCCGGCGCCGCCACATTTCACACATACGCGCACGTGCACACATGCACACGCGCTCGAGAGCGCCTCCGGGGGGACCCTGGCCTCGGCGGGTAGGAGGGACAAAAGGCTCCCCTCAGCTTCTCCACCGGCACCCGAAACACACCCTTGGCTTCCAGATCAACTCTCTTCCCCACAAAGCACTTGTCTTCCCAAAGCCCCCCTCCAGGGTAGGGGGGGCGCGGGAGTGGGGGGCGCTACAAATATGGCATCAGCTAGAATCGCATTCCATGTGGCACTGAGCGCTCGCCTCTTAACTCACGCACACACACGCACACACGCACACATTACCACCACCTCCACCCACCACACACACCTCGCTCGGGTGACAAGAGAATCAGAAGGCGTTGGAGTAGCACACACGGCTTCAAGTCGTCTCCAACACTATCCACTGGACTTCTAAGAATGGGGTCTCCTCAAACGCTGCCCAAGGCCTAGTGACGCCACGCCTGGTTCATGGACCCGCACACGCGCGCGCGCGCACACGCACACATCTCCCCGGGGGTAGCTGAGGGCACAGTCGACAGGCCACCCTCGGAAACCTCAGAATCCGCGGAGAAATCAGACATCGCTGGCCCAGCCAGGTCCTACCCTCAGCAGAAGCTACACGACTTCCACTTCCCCTGAGCTCCCGAAGCGGAACCCACGCAGGTCACAGAGCTGGGGTCACAGCGACCGGGACGGTCCTAGGGGTCGGAAGCGTTCAGCCCAGCCTCGAGGGCATCGCCCACTGTGCTACCCGCTACCCGGGGCACGGGGCCAAAGCCACACAACGCTCGCGTCCTACCCGCAGCGCACAGGTGCGGAGTTCCGGCTGAAGGAGCCGCCCTTGCGGGCTGGGTGTCCGCAGACCCAGGCTGGAACCTGGCGTTAGACCTTACTCCGAGCTGTACACAGGAAGGTGTTTATTCCCCGAGGCTCACCTGCCTTGGGGATGGGGAGTTGAGGGTGGACTATCCCGCAGGTGGCAGTGATTCAATGTGGAGGAGGCGCGCGGCCCTTGGGTCCTCGTGACCCCACCTGTCTCCCGGGAGGACGCCTTGTCCTCAGGCCTGTGCCCTCTAGAAGCGGGCATCCCGACTTTGTTTGACGGTTCTTGGCCGGACACAGGGATAATAGGGGCTGGGTAATTTTTTTAAAACATGGAATGGTACTTAAGAAAGTGCTTTGGAACCTGTCCAGTGCCCGCCGGTGGCAGAGGGGACGCAAGGCACCAGGCGGCGGCCTCTCCCTGGGAGGGACCGCGACTCTCCCAGCCTCTCGGGCGCTGGGCACAGCCGGAGCCGGAGCGCGAGTCTTGCGCGACCGCAACTAACTCGCCGGGGAATTGAAGAAAATCTCCAGGAGCTCTGGCCGGGTCCTTTGGCTGTGACCGACCCGATGGTGGTGACAAACACCAGTTAGGGTTTCACAGGGAGCGAGGGGCCTCTCTCGGCCCTGCGCCTCCTCCGGAGGAGACGTGGCTCTCCCCAGCAGCGCTTCCCAAATCCAAAATCAGCGGGAAACGAAGCTAGGGGAAGGGAAATGAGAGGCGCCGAGAACTCAGAGAAAGCCTAGAGATAGCAGAAAAGAGCAGAGAGGCTCCGGAAGAGACGCTCCAAACTTTCTCGTTCCATGGGACTAAAGTTTCCTAAAGTTTGCACTTTTTATGGAAAGCCAGTGCGTGCTTATCGCTGAAAATGTTTACAAACAACAACAACAAAAGAAATGAATAAGCGCACGAAACAAACAACTTTTGCTGACTTTTGGGTGGATTTTTCTCCCTACCTTTCTTGTGTGCATATTTCTATATACTGTAAGAGGGAGCCTAGATTTTAGGCTGCTCTGTAACTTTTTGGCTCTGAAAATAGCATATTTCCCCATGCCATGAAATATTTTCCTACACAAACATCTAATATCAATGTAGTATTTCCTCATCCATGCCATACTTTGTTTACTCTGCTAACTTTGGGCATTTGTTCCAATTTTTCACCATTATAAACAACACTGTGATGAACATCTTAGTGACTGTAGCTTCTCATACAATTTCATTTTCATACAATTATGATTCTTTCCTGAAGATAAACTCTGGGAAGCAAAATTGTAAAATCAAAGGCTGCACATGTTTTCAAGCCAAGACACAGACTGACAAATTGTGCTCTTGAGACACCACATTTACTCTCCCACCAGCAGAACCTGGGCTTACACTGGGTTCTCACCCCCAATCTGACCACCCTTCAAAGTTCTTTGCCAATTTGATAGATCAGAAATGTCCTTGGTGTTTTCATTTTAATTTCATGTACATTTGATGAATTTCCAGTAAGGGCAAATTGTTCTTCATACCTTCTTTGGCCAAAGGTACAAACCTGGGGAGTTGCAAGTTCTTATGCTTCAGGCACTTTGAATATTAATTTATATTTGTTTACAGATATTTTCCCAATCTTCTTTCCCTCTAACTTTATAGTGACTTGTGGCACTTTTTGATGTATGTAAATTTATTTAGAATGTTTTCATCCACAAGTAACAAAGTAAGTATGGAACAATGGTCTCAATAAAAAAGGTAATTATCTCACATATCACGAACCCCGGGGGAAGCTAGCAGCAGGCTCCCTGTAGCACACACCAAAGCCACCAGCACCCCCAGCAGTGTCTGCCTGTTGTTTCAGGCTCTCCTTCCTTGTCTCACTGGTGGATGAGCCAATCATAGCATAGGTTCCAGGCAGGAAGCGAAAGGAGCAGAGGCACCAGCAGCTCCCACCCTCTGTAGAGCTCAGCAAAAACTTTTCCAGAAACAGTGCAGTCCCCTTTGTTACAGCTGAGTCACAGGGTCACCCCCAGTCAGAGGAGTAGCTGAGAAAACAAGTCCCCACCGATGGATCCTTTGTCACACAGGCCTGACAGAAGGGGTTGAGAAAGGCAGTTGGGGTAGGCAGCCAATCCATACACAAAGCCTTTAAATTCTACACGAGTAGTTAAATCCATCCATGTTTTCCTTTATAGTATTCTTCTTTGTCTCATTCTCAAGTAATCCCGCCCCATTCTGAGATAAATGAAGTATTGATACATGTTCTCTTACGAGCTCTTAATCAACTGGAACCCCCTCCACCTCTGTTCATTCATTTACTTATTTTTGCTGTGCTGGAGTTCAAATCCAGGACACATCAAGCTACATCCCCACCCCTTTTGATTTTATTTTGAGACCACAGCTCCCTAAGTTGACCAGGCTGACCTCCTCCTGCAACAGGTCTGAACTTTCTTTTTACATTACAACTTTTGCTGTGGATAAGTGGATTTTTTCCTTGTAATGTTTACTTCTCTTCCAACAATAAGCAACAAAGTTTGCCAGGCATGGTGGCATATGCGTTTAATCCCTGCACTTAGGAGGCTGAGGCAAGAGGATTACTGCAAGTTCAAGGCCAGCCTGGACTACAGTGACTTCAAGTTCTGCCTGAACTGCATAGCAAGACCGTGGGGGGGGGGGGGGATTTAATAAGCTACAAATTTTAGAAAGCTAATTAGAGATTTATTTACAGGTACAGAGAAATATTTAATTAATTCATGCTTTTGTTCTAAATGTACTTGCTGTTTGTTTGTACACCAACATATGCCATCTGGAATTTATTTTGGTTTATGTTAACAGGTGGAAATCAGACTTCTGTCACTAAATTTTTAGTTGTACCAATGACATTTGTTAAATAATCTGCAGTTCCTTCCCAAAATGTGAAATGTTTCCTTCTATATATTTCTTAAATATATGTGTATACTTAATTTTTAAATATAGAGGGGGTTTTTTCCCAGTTCTGGGGATCAAACTCAGGACCTTGTGCTTGTGAGGCAGGCACAGTGCCACTGAGCTAAATCCCTGGCCCTAATATTGAGATTTTTGAGTTAGAATTTGAAAATTATGATTCACTTAAAAACTAGAAAAACCACATATTTCTCACTTTATAGTTTATGCATTTTCTTTTATGTCCTACCTACAGAAAATTTTTGTTTAAATTATACTTTGTGAATACATTTTTGTTGTAGTTCATGCTTATGGCTGTAATATGGAGAAGTTGTTTCTGTATCACACAGTCATCCAACTTAGCTCCCCCTTCTAGGCTGGGGATTGAACCCAGGGGCACTCCACCATGGAACTACATCCCCAACCTTTTGATTTTTTTATTTTGAGACAAGGGCTTACTAAGTGCCCCAGGCTGTTCTTGAACTTTTGATCCTTCTGCCTCAGTCTCCTGAGTAGCTGGGTTTCTAGGCAAGTACCACCATCCTGGGCCCTACTTACTTCTTATAGTTGTAGTTTGTTAAAAATTGATTCAGTTAGCCTTTTCAAATAGATAATTACATTACCTACTAAGTGATAATTTGGTCCTTTTCTTTCCAATAAATATACTTGATTTATTTTTCTTGTTTCATTGCATTGGCTAAGATCTCTAATACAATGGCAACAGCAGAAGCATTGGCAATAAATCTCATCTTATGCCTAAATATTACAGATATTTTCATAATGTCCCACTATTAAGTTGACTATTGGTGTCAAATATTATTAAGTAAGGATTTCTCTTAAGTTACAAAGAAGTTTTTATCATGGATAGATGCTGATTTGTATCAAATATCTCTTAGCACATGTTAGGGCAATTGTAGAGCTTTTCTTCCCTTCTTTAATTATGATTAATTATATTAATACATTAACAGACATTGACCTAACCTTTTTTTTCTTCTGATTCTGGGAATTGAACTCAGAGGCTAACGTGTGTGTGCTAGATAAGAGCTGTACCACTGAAATACATTCCTATTCCTTTTTATTTTTTATTTTGACACAAGCTTTCACTAAGTGGCTCAGGCTGGCCTCAAATTAGCGATCCTCTTGCCTCAGTCAACCAAGTAGCTGGGAATCACAGGCATGCACCACCATACCCAGATAGCCTTGCATTTCTATAATAAACCCAACATGGTCAATCACTTTGTCATTTTTTTATTCATTGCAAATTTATCAAACATTCATCTTGCCATAATAAACCATGGTAAATGTTAAGACCATGCTCTGTGGAGTTTATATTCCAGTGAGAGAAATGGTGATTGAGCTACAGTTTTCTCTTATTAATCCCATCTTTGTATGTATGCAATGTCATTGATCAATTCTCACCTGTAATTTGTTCCCATCCCCTCTTATGCTTCTTCTTGTCTTGGAAGTTGATTTTTTTAATGTTCTATGGGTGATTCTTAAAGGCCTTGCTTGGAATTTGCCTCTCCAGTTCTTCGAATGATTTTGCCTTTCTGTTCATGATGCCTGGAACAGTTGCTATTTCTTTCACCAAACCCGAACTGGTTGGCATCAGGGTTATACAAGTTCTGTAAAAGTAATTTCTGTCTTATTATGCTTAGGTTTAATTTCAAATAACATAAGATCTATATTTTCCTTTAAATTAATAGAACCTTTCCATAAAGTAGGTTCATTGCTAAATCGACTCATTTATAGTACAGCTATTGACTCTGCCAGTTTCCTTTTGTGTGTGTGTGGGGGGGGGGGTTGTGGGGTTTTTTTGCAGTACTGGGGATCGAACTCTGAACCTTGTGCCTTCGAGGCAGGCATGGCGCCAGTAAGCTAAATCCCCAGCCCTGACTATGCAGGTTTTCTATTCTTGTTAAACATGTTTGGATACCTTTTTATTCTCAGAAATTATCTCCTCTTATCAATATTTTAAAATATATGATCATACAGCTGTTTTCTGCTGTATACTTTAATTTTATTTTTTTTAATTTTTAAAATAACTTTATGATCAAACACATACACATACAAAAATTAAAACCATTCAAAGAAGAACAATGCAAGGGGAAAAAACTACAAAAATATTCAAATACAATAGAACTCAGCCAAAACAAAACTGAAAAGCACTTAAACATTTTTCCATATAACTTTTAAAAAATCTCAAGCACCAACAAGACACTAGAGGATGTGATTTATTTCAGAAAGGTCCCCTAAACCAACATTGAACAAATAGTGGTCTGGAAAAAAACTCCAGTTAGCTAGCAGTCTCCACATAAGCCAAGCTTCTCCCTAATTTAAATTTCAATACAGTCATATGACACACAATGGAAACACAATCCAAGAAATATGTTATTAGGGCATTTCATCCATGTGTATCCTTAATTACACTTTAAGTTTCTCACACTAGAGAAACTATTCTGTATTTACACATGTGTCCTATTTATTTCACTTAAGAGTATCGCCTCAATGTGCATCCATTTACTATAAATAACTCTAGTTTCTCATTCTTTATGGCTGAGTAGTACTCCATTTTATAAAAAAAACAAACCACATCTTCTTTATCCAGTCTCCAGTTGATGGGCACTTGGGCTGTTTCCAAGCTTTCACTATTACAAACTGTGCCACTATAAACATGGGTGTGCATATATTGCTGTGGTATGATTCTTTTAATTCTTTTGGGAAATACCCAGCAGGGGAATAGCTGGGTCAAATGGGACCTCCAACCCTAGTTCTTTGAGGTATCTCCATACTGATTTCCATAGTGGTTGCACCAGTCTGCACTCCTACCAACAATGGAGAAGGGTTCCTTTCTCTCCACAGCCCCACCAGCATTTGTTATTGGTTGATTTCTTGATAGCAGCCATTCTTTGTGGCGTGAGGTGGAATCTCAGTGTAGTTTTCATCTGCATCTCTCAAATAACCAGTGATGTTAAACATTTTTTTCTTATATTTATTTGCTGCTTTTACTTCTTTGTCTGAGAAATGTCTGTTCATTTCAGATGCCCATTTTTGAATTGGGTCTTTGAATCTGGGGATTCTGATTTTTTTCAGTTCTTTATGTATTCTAGATAGTAGATCTTTGTCTAAGGTACAGTTGCTGAAAATTTTTTCCCACATTGTAGGTTGTCTCTTAGCTATGTTGGTGGTTTCTCTTGTAGTGCAGAAGCTTTTTAATAAGATAAGATTCCAGTTGTTGATTCTTTGTACAAGTTCCCATGCCACTGAGGTTTTGTTCATAAAGTCTTTTCCTATACCAATGTCTTCAAGAGTTCTACCTAACTTATCTTCCAGCAAATTTAGTGTTTCTGTCTTAATATTTAAATCTTTAATCCACTTTGATCTTAGTTTAGTGCATGGTGATAGGTATGGGTCTAGTTTTAATCTTTGACAGGTTGAAATCCAGTTTTTCCAACACCATTTATTAAATAGGCTATCTTTCCTCCAATGAGGGTGGTTGGCTCCTTTGTCAAAGATGAAGTGGCTGAACATGTCTGTAGTTGTTTCTGCATCTTCTAATCTATTCCACTGATTCTCAGGTCTATTTCTTTGCCAGCACCATGCTGTTTTTATCACAGTAGCTTTGTAGTATAGTTTCAAGTTGGGGATTGTGATATCCCCAGCCACATTCTTGTTGCCTAAAATTTCTTTTGCTATTCTAGGTCTCTTCTGGTTTCAAATGAATTTTTGGATTGTTTTCTCTAGTTCTATATATTCTGTATCTGAAATGATTTATTTTCTTGTTTCCGCTTGCAATCATTTGCATTTTGTGTTGTTTTGTTCTTCTCCCTCAAGATGTTTCAGTTTGCCTCCCAGTCCACGGTGTGCCAGAAACTTGGTATGACATGACTTCTGATTTTAGTAGTCTGATGGGTATTCAGTTCTCACTGATGTTACAGTGTGCATTTCTTTGATTGCTAGTTGAGCATCTCTGTAGATACTTTTTAGCCATTTGGGTGCCCCTACAGTTAGCCACTTATTCATAGTTGCTGATTTCCCCAATGTGTCTACAGCTGCTGCTGTCGATATTAGTCTGCAGGAGTACTTTGTATGGCTCATTGTTAATCTATTGCCAGCGTTAGATGCTACAAATGTCATCTTTTAAACTATCATGTTTCCATAACCCTATCAGCATTGTCCTCTGTTGATTAAAAATACTTCATTTATATATAAGGCAATTCCATCCATTTTTGTGATTTAGCATTTTGTTTAAGAAGTCATTTTTTTACTGGAGACTACAAAGAAATTTCCCTGCCACTTTTATTATAGTTTTACCTTTCATATTCATAGGCTCGACCTTATTATGTACAGGAGATTGACTTAAGTTGTGGTCTAAAATAATGGATCGTATTTCCGGGTTTCTTTTCCATTGACTGAAATGATTGGGTTGTGTAAAGTAATTGACAGTTCCTCCAAGGAAATAGCATTCTCGAGTGACTTTTGATAGACTCCTAGACTCCACTGAGATTAGGAGCATTTACTCAGAAGGTGTTCTCTGGAGAGGAACCCAGAGTTCTTAAATGTACCCCTTCATTGTACCTTTTCCATAAAATTCTCTTCCAGGAGAAAAGTCTTTGCAATGCCTAATTCACGCCTTTCTTTTTCTGTGTAACTATTTCTTCCAGGACAGCTGCTTTCACGACAGCCCCTGTAGCTCTCCATTCTTCATTTAGATCCATCTCTCAGGTGACTAAAGTACCTCTTTGGTGACTGTTTGGAAGTGATATTCGGACAGTGGCACTGTTTACAAGAACATCGCTACACCCCTTACCATTGTGTGGGCTTCTAATCCCCAGGAAATGTTTAGAATCCTTTTGCAGAATGTTTACCTATTAGCTCCCAGTGTTTTCCCTACTCTCACTGAGGCGACAGTTGTTTAAAAGTGCTATTTTTCCAGTTGTTCTGCACTAGTTCATCGGATTGATCTCTTTCTTTTAGACTTTCACTCCTCTTTCTGTGCCTGAGCACTTTACATATCCAGTGTTTGCTTTTCCTAGAGCAGGGAGTCGACTTGAGTACTTGGGTTGAGCTTTTTAACATCTCCACAATTTACTTTCTTCATCTGTACAATGGCATAAGGGTTCATTTCAGCAAGTTTTACTTTTTTTCAACCATAGGGGTTAAGATGGAATCTTCTATGGATTTTTGTTCAGATCTTCCTGACCTCAGTTATTGTATATTTTGCCTTTCTACATTTAAGCTCCGGTTCTCCACAAAGATTAGCAAGGCAGCCACAGCCAGAGGCAGCACTCTGAGGAGCTTCCTCTTCTTGTCTGAGAATTTATTTTCATGTTTCTCATGACAACCCCATGTGGACCAGAGGACTGACTTTTTATTTTGGGGTCCTCTCTTCTCCTTAGGGCCAATTTCTGCAGTGCTCATACTTTGTTGCATGTATCCCCAAAGAGCTGCATCTTACAAGTACTGGAGCAGCCCCTTCCTCCTGAGAACCCTATTCACCCAGTGCAAGGCTCAGAAGCACCAGCAGAACTGAGATCTTCCCCACTCTGAATTAGATGTGCTCGTGAGTGACTTCCACTGCTCCCAAGGTAGCTTTTCGTCTGCAGAAACTGAAATGACTGCCCAGGAAACACCTGCCTGGGCAGACCCTTCCCGTGATCCAGTTGCACCTGTACTATGGCTCAGAGAAGTCCCTTGAAGTTTATTGTGTGAGAATGGCACCTTTCTCTGGTTTCCAGTAATAATGGTTTTTTATTATAATATTCTTTTGGCAATTTCAATAGGAATTTGGAGCATGGGCTCAGAAGATTGGAATCTCTTATTCAATTCTGTATTCCCAGCACCTAGTAAAACTGCAGTAAGAACAAAGAATGTGTATGGGATGGAGAAATGATGAATTAGTAGGATGATCACATAATTTACAGTCTAAATCAAGACCCTTTTGAGAATGAAAGGGGATACTGGCCAGATTGATGGGGGAAATAGGGCTAAGCAAGAAAAGCGGGCTAAATGATGGCCCTGTGCATAGGGAGATGGGGAAGAGAGAGCAGAGCTGGCCAGGTGCAGGAATGTCAGAGGAAATAACCTCTGCATTCGCCGGGAAACCAACTCCAAGGGAGAGATTGCAGTGTGGGAAGCTTACTGGGGGTGCTCTTGGTAAGGGAGGGCAGAGGGAGACGTTAACTACGATGGGCCACAGCAGGTTCTGCGCCTCAGTAACCCTTCAGCAATACCCCAAACCAAGACAGGAGCCTGGGCCCTCGCTGTACCCTCCCCCAGCTGGTCACCGGCTCTAGGAGGCTCTAGGAGGTTGGGTCCCCAGGGGGATGCAGCTGTGGACCTTCAACAACCAGGGCTCTCCATGGCTGATGCTTGGGTGCTGAAGGACGATGGGGGCTGCCCACTGCAGCTATCTGCGTGCCACTCAGCCACCTTATTGAGAGCCAAGGTTTGCCCCTATCAGGAAGGCTCCTTCGGCATTCCGCATGGCAGTGCTTTCTAGGGAAGCTTACAAGAGGTCAGTGGGACGAACTCAAGCCCTGCCTCTCCGCCTGGTCTTGAGGACACAACTCATTCTTATCATCCCCCTCCTCTCCAGCTCGTTCCAGATCCCCCACTCCCAAACCACCGCTGCTCAGGGTGACTTGCCTGGTGGGTGACACAGACCTCTTCCGGGAGAAGCCTGAGGCCCTGCTGGCCCTGTTCACCAGCTGTGGCTGCCAAACTTTCCCGTTTGCCATCACAATGGGGTAGGAGGGCACCAAGAGTTCAGCTGGCTGCCTGACTGCTCCTGGCCCTGTCCTGGACCCCACTTGCTCCCAATGTGAAGGAGGCTGAGTTCCTTATTTGGGTGCTGGTTTCATTGCATAATGCGCCCAAAATGGTCTAGCGCCAGCTGTAACTTAAAGCTTAACCGGGCTCCTGCTGCGTCCCCTGGTGGAGGGATCCCCCTCAGAAACCAGGACCTGTAGGCTCACCTAGAGTTGCAGAGAAAAGAAGCCCAAGTTCCTCTTGCAGGTCACTGAGGATGAAGAAAACGGGGCCATTTCTTCTACGCTGCATTTCCCAGCCCTGCATATCCCGTCTGTTGGGAACACAGCGCCTTGTAATGGTCACTGGTGGGGAGTGTATTGAGTCTGAGTGTGCGACACTCCACCTCACGAGAGAGCACCACGAAGCTGGCAACTCGGCCACCTCCTCAGACCTGCAGCTCCTGCTCAGGCGGACACAGGGGATCGTGACAGCATCAGTGGGCTCTGTGCTCCTGGCATGAAAACTGGGGCCCTGGTCTGATGTGACACTCAGTAGGGCCCCGTGCTGGCAGATGAATTGCTGGCAATGAAGTTCACTGGTGGTAAGCAAGCAGAGGCTTTTCCTTCCAAGGGCCAGGTCTGTCCACTCACAGCTGCTGCTGGGCTGAGGCTCCGCCTCTGACAGGACAGAAGCTAGGTGGACACCCTGAGTGGGCCCGCGTGCTGCAGGGCTGCTGTCTGACGCCTGGGTGTCAGCACTGAGGTGCCAGCTGAGTTCTGCACCTGCTTGGCTGTTCAGTGCCTGCCTCCTTCCTCCTGGCAGATGCCCCCTGGTGTTGCTGACAGAGGTCTTCCCGCCCAGCCCGAGGACCCAGCCATGTGCTCCTCACCTGGCTGCTTTTCTCTTTACTTTTTCCTTTGCAGTCATGGGGAACTGAACCCAGGCATCACTGACCTACATCTCCAGCCCTTGGGTCTCTCTTGCTAAGTTGCTCAGGCTGGGACTTGCAGCCTTCCCACCTCAGCCTCCCCGAGGCTGGGGTTACAGGTGTGCACAACTGTGCCTGGCTCACCTGACCTCTTCATTCCCAGTCGTTCTCCCTCCAAGCTTCTAGCAAACAGGCATTCCCTCTGTCCCCTAGTCCATGTGCATTCTTATTTTTATTATTATTTTTTTCCTGGTACCGGGATTGAACTCAGGACTTTGCACTTGGGAGGCAGGAGCAGCGCCACTGACCTAAATCCCTGGGCTCCTGCATTCTTGTTTTAAGGACCTCCCTTTGTGTCCCCAAAAAACAGGTGCCAGGCACTTACCCAGGCATTTTCCCAGTGAGCGAATTCCCCAGCCACAGTCAGTCACAGCTGCCCCTGAGCCAGTGCGGCTGCGGTCACCCCACTTGTGACCCGCATCGTACTCCACGTGGACCAATCTGTGAACCACATGTGGCCTTTGTCCTCCTCCACCCCTGGTCATAAGAACCACCCAGCCCCACGCAGCTGCGGTGGAAGCTCAGGGAGAGGCAGAGGGCAGAACAACGGGGTGGGGGGGGTCTGTGGAGATTCAGCAGTTTGGGCCACAGACACGTGCAGCTTTCTGATGCCTTCTGGCAGTGTTCACGCCCAATCCCAGATGCACCACTTCAGCCTCACAACCTGTGGCTGCAAGAACTTCCAGCCTCGTGGCATGGGGGCTCTGACAGAGCTCACTCAGCTCATAAGAGGCCAAGCTCGCTGTCTGCTCACTGGATGATACGGGATCAGCTGCTCCACCTCCCTAGGGTTCAGAAGTATTCTAAGCATTGCTTCTTAGGCAAAAAATTCTGTGCACTGGCCTTGCTCCAGATTCCTCGGGGTCTACCTGTGATTCTCCTATCGGGGCTCCCATGAACTGTGCATGGCGCCGTTCCATCCCTCTGACACCTCAAATCCCACGGAGTCTGTTGAGTCCTCAGGTTCACAACCTCAGTGCAGACCCGCTGCGGAGCTCTTTCCTGCCCTGGCCACCACCCAGGCTGGCAGCCAGTAGAAGAGCAGAATTCCTGGGGTACTGTGATCCTTCTTAGTGGTGGAAGGCGCAGGATGCAAAATGTGTCTCTACTTTGGAGGGGATTTCCCATTACACTTCGGACCCCCCCGCCCTTACAAAGTTATTGTTGTGGTAGCCCCTGAATCTTCCCTGGGTTTTCTCCCAACTCTCTGTAGCACGGGAATCTTACCTTCAACTGTCTTGCCACCCGCTGTGCACCTGTTCTGGCTAACAGGATGCCCTTGATCTAGTGGACCAACGTGATGTTTGGAGAGATGTCAAGATGCCCCTGTCCCTTCTGCCTGTTATGACAGGGTGTGAATTTAAATGTAGCCCTGGGGCGCTACTATAGATACATACGCTGCCTGTGGAATATGGACATGAATTGCTTCCAATCCTCCTTTCTAATGGGCAATGGAAAGGAAAGCATCTGCCGGATTAATGGCAGCATTCCATGCCTGAGACCATCTTCAGTTACTCTACAATGCCACTGTATCTAGTGCAGGAGCTGTAATCAGAGGACCATTTGTTTCAGTTTGATTGTCCATGGTCTTGGGAAAGGCCTGTCTGGGTTTTGCAGGAGCATTCTGGTGTATTTAGACGTGCTATCATAAGGACTTTTTATCTTTTAAGTCTTTAAGGATGTTATTCATTCTCCTCCAGACCCCAGGAGGTGATATTGTTTTTGCTTTGTTCTCTTAGCCAAGGCAAAGGAGGGATTTCAGAGGCTACCATTTGGTGTTCTCCACTGCCATACCGCTGACCCAAAAGCCAAGGAGTCAGTGGGAGGAAGGGGTCCCCTCCGACCACCACAGTGTGGTACTCACCAGATGGGTGACAGGCACTGTGGACAGGTGAGCCAAGCCAGGGATGGAACTCTGGATGTCACCAGGCCATCTGCACGCTCTCTCTCTCTCTCTCTCTCTCTCTCTCTCTCTCTCTCTCTCTCTCTCTCTGCCAGGTGACACTTCGGGTGCCCAGGAACCTATGTCCAACCATGTTCCCAGTGCCTGAATTGTCCCCATTCCCCAGAGTATAATTTCTCAAGTGAATGGCCATAGATACATCCTTTCAGAGAAGGACTTTGGCATTGATTACACACAGTGCTGTACAGTCTGCTCAGCTGAGAACCCTCTTCAACTTCACTCAGTAGGTTCAGCGATCGTGGCTTTGCTCCAGAAAGCTTCGCCCTGCCTTCAATCACCTCTTTCGAGGCTGAGCAATACCTTTGCAGGCTGCTGGTCTGTCTTGCCCTTAGGGAGGCCGCAGCAAGTTAGGGATTTCAGGGCAAAGCAAGAAAAAAGATATGGCCACTAGGCGGCAGTAGCACTCAAGGAGTTTGATTTGGACGGCACTTTGACAGCATTGCCCCCTGAAAGACCGGACCTTCCATCCTTCACGCCAATCCTTCAGGAATCCAGAGGGGCCAAACAGAAGGGCCCCTCTGGCAAGAAGGCAGGAGAACTCCTGGCGGGTGGGGTGAGGAGAGAAGTACCTGTATTTGGTGCTATCCCTCAACAAGGCCAGGAGCCTCTGGCTCAGAGAGCTCTGAAGAGTGGCAGTAGCTTGGGGTCTTTTCCACGTTGTCTTACTAGCAGATGTTGGATGCAGATGTTTGCAGTCTATGCAATGCGAACAGAGTGTAAATTGATAACAATCTACTAGTTTGAGATACATTTATAGCTCTTGTGTACTTTAAATTTTCTAGTTTGCCTACAGTGGGTTTTTGAGCTATGGGAGCCTGCTGTGAAGATATACACAGCAGATGGCCAATATACGTATGCTGTGTGATAAAAAAAAATATGATGAATTAAAAATTATCTTTTAAAAATTTATTACAATAAAAAACACATTGCCATTAATTTCCCTCAAAATATCCCTCCTTGCTTTGAAGACACTTATGCCCCCTTGGTCTTGCCGCTTTCTGAAGCAGTTCTGGAAGTCCTCTTTCAAGAGTGTCTTTAGTTTTACTGTTGTGGTTGCCTCTGTGCCCTGAATCAATTCAAAACCTTTCCCTTTCATGGTCATTTTGACTTTGGGGAAGAGCCAGAAGTCTCCAGGTGCCAGATCCAGTGAATAAGGTGGATGAAGACACACAGTAATGTTTTTATTTGACAGAAATTGCTGTAAACATATTGAATCAATTCACAACATCAAAGAAGCCATGAAAAGACATGAAAGAGGTTTCCCAGAACCACTTTGCAAAGTTGCAAGAATAATGGGATGAGCGTGTTGGAAGCAAGGGGGAGTTCTTTGAGGAGATTCAGGCAGTGTATCTTTCACTGCAATCATTTTAAATTTTTTAAATTTAAACACTAACAGTGGTTTCTTATCATACCTTGTACAGGGCTCACCTCAACCAACTGACATACCATCACGGTGGTATATTCACTCTCTAGTGCTCTCTCAGAAGGCCGGTGTGCTGCCATCTTGGTTTGCTGTCATCCTGTGGCCTGCGTGTGTCCCAGCCTCTGAGGGCCAAGTGCCTCCTCTGGCAAGGGACCTGTTTTTCCTGTGTTGTGGAAGCTGTCACCCAATGGCTTCACCTGGCCTGCAGTATCATAGGCGAGGCCCTGCAGCCTCAGAGTTGGTCCTTTTCCTCTCTCCGTGGTGTCAGGACCTCATTTTAGTTATGGGCCTGAAGGCCAGGGCAGATGCTGAGCTTCCTTCCTGAGAGGCTCATGTGTGGTCTTGAAGGCTTAGGAGCTGTGCATGGTGTTCAAGCACATGGAAAGTACCAGCCTACAAGGGAGGAGAGGGCCAAAGTCCTTCAGGCCTGGAATGTCCAGGAAACTTCTAGAACTTGGGGCGTTCAAGGGCAGATGGCACAGTCCCATCCCTCAGGATCTTGTTCCTTCCTCATCAGCCCAGGCATCTGGAGCTGAGGTACTCGTACAAGTCAGTCCCAGGCTGACCCTCAGCCCTTTCTGTCTGTGACCTGTAGGGTGTGGGTGTGTTGTCACCTCCACTCAGGCCTGTGGATGTCACACACAGCCTGGAGGTCTCGCTCAGCCTTTGGTGGTCTTCTCCAAGGTATCATTGCCCTCAGTAACAGTGACACACTTCAGCAGTTGGTATAATCAACACCACCCTGGTTGGTATGGACTGAATACCCGTGTTCCCCTACCCCAGTTCACACATCAGAGCCCCAACTCCCAATGGGATAGCAGTTGGACGTGGAGCTTTGGGGAGGCAATTGGGTTTAGAGGAGGTCATAAGGGTGGGGGCCTCATGCTTCAGGATGGGGTCAGGGTCTTTATAAAAAGAAACCAGAAGGGCCAGGGATTTAGCTCAGTGGTTCTGCCGCCTGCCTCAAAAGCACAAGGTCCCGAGTTCAATCCCTGGTACAAAAAAAGAGAAAAGAAAACAGGGAACCGGGCATGGTGGCTGCACACTTATCATCTCAGGAGGATCATGAGTTCAAGGGCTACATACTGAGTTCAAGACCAGCCTGTGACCATTTGGAAGAGGAAGGGGGTGGGGGGAGAAGGAGGAAGAGGAGGGGGGAGGGGGGGAGGGGGAGGGGGGAGGAGGAGCAGGAGGAGGAGGAGGGGGAGGAAGCCCTACCCATAGCTACCGCATGTGAGGACACAGCAGGAAGGTCAGCCAGAGAAGGTAAGCCCATAAACCAGAGAGCTCTCACCAGAAACCAACCACGCTGCTACTGATTGTGGACCTCCAACCTCCAGAATTATGAGAACAAAAACGTGTTTCTTAAACCTGCCCCACCCTACCTGGTCCCAAGCTTTCTTGCAAACAAACGGTGAGGCCAACTTCCCGACCCTTGGGATTTGCCGTGGGGTCCATTAGTGTGTCCAGGTGTCGGTAGCTGGTGTCGGTAACCCTGTCCCCAAAAGTCCCTTTCCATGTCCACTTGGCAGGCTGGGCATGGTGGCTCACGCCTGCGATCCCAGCACAGGAGAACGGCTGACAGTGTGAGTCAGCCTGGGCTACATAGTGAGTTCGAGGCCAGCCTTCACTACCCAGCGAAAGGAAAAAGGAAAAACATCGCACCGCACCTCTCTCCCAAATACCCCCGGCCCCTTCCTCGCCCGTCACCCTCTCTCCTTACTCTCTCCCGACACACAGCATTCGCTGGAAGTCAGCGGCCCTGGCTTGAATCCTGTCTCACCCTACGTTGGCGGCCCAGGCTCTGGGGTCTCCGATGGGGCCTCATCTGCCCTTGGGTAAGGCGAGGATGCAAGGAGTGAAGATGTAGCTCAGTGCCAGAAAGCGTGGCGAGCGTGAGCAAAGCCCGGGTTCAAACTCCAGCGCTGCAAAACAAGCAAACAAACAAGAACCCCCGCAATGGGAGGTCATCGGGAGGGACCCAGAAGACCCAAGACGCCTGAGATCCTTGGGGCAAGGGGAAGAAACTGGACACCTTGGCACACACACACACAGAGTGCCACGTGAGGGCGAAGGGAGAGACCGCAGCGACACCTGTCAAGCCTGGGGACCAGGGACCTCTGCCAGGACCTGGGGAGGCAGAGGAGCAGGTTCTCCCCCACGGGATCCGGGGGAGCCGGGCCTGGGTCTCAGCCTCAGCTCCGGCCCCCCAGTGCTGTTTCCCTCCGGCCCTCACGGAGACAGTCAGTTCCAGAGCAGGCGCTCAGCGGTGGGGGCCCGGCCAGCGGCTGGACCAGCACGGCCGCCCCACTCCGGCTTCGGCTTCTCGGCCCCGGAGCCCCGCAGGCCGTCCCGTCTCCGGCCGGCCGTCTCCCGCCAGCCCGCGCGCCAGCCCCGGTGGGCCCCAGAGGGCCGCGCATGCGCTGCAGGAACCGCTTCTCGGATATCTGTTTGTTCCACTAGGCGAACAGAGGGCGTTGCTGCAAAGCGTGCAGCCTTAGCAACACCCCGAACTTCCCTGGGGTCGCGAGTTCCAGTCTCTCAGGACTCCCCCATCTGTGGTTCCACACTCAGCCTCACCACACCAACGAAAGCTCCAGAGAGAAGCGTTATTCCATTTATCCCCCTGCTGACACCTGAACCCAGGGCCTCGCGCATGCTCAGTGAATGTCCCACTGAGCCCGGTCTTTAGGGCCCGTTATTTCCATGATGTAAATGAAAAACTAGGACATAAAAAAGTTAAAGGGTTTTTTAAGGCTTAAAGCCTGTACAACTAGACTTTAAAAGTTGGACCTTTTTTAAAAAAATCAGTAATTATATAGACCAGCAATAGGTCAGAAGTTTTGTTTTATGAACTAGTGATTTTTCTGAAATTTATGTTAAAATGTTTGTGTTTTTCATCAACCTAGTAGATGTCACATAGAAAGATAAGAGAGAATTGGTGATTTTTTTTAAAAAAAACATTATTACTAAAGGTAAATTTGATGTTAAAAATATATGCCCAAGTCAGTTTTATGTCTAAATATTAATATGCTTTTAAGAGCTTTATGTGCCAAATGTTTGTCTAAACAAATATTGATAAAACCACATTTAAAGGGCTGCCAAGAATGGTGGTGCATGCCTGTAATCCTAGCACTCAGGAGGCTGAGGCAGGAGGATCACCGGTGAGTTCAAGGCCAGCCTGGACTACATAGTGAGACCTTGTCTCAAAAAAGACAAAAAAAAAAAACCCAAAAAAAACCACAAACATATTTAAAGGGCAATAACAAGAGCTTTTAGTTGTGTAGTTAAATGCACTGTTTCAGTGCTGCCCTGGTAACTGAGTTCGATCCCTGGTATCAAAAAAAAGAAAAGAAAGAAAATGTGGTCATTTGGAGGTCACAGAGGAACAACTGATTTCAAGCCTTTTCCAGAGGTAATGAAGAACACCAGGATCTCCCCAAACTGCCCAGCTGATTTGACAGAATAACCAACAGCCCACAGAAACAGTATTTTGTTCCAGAATGGACCAGGAAGAAGATTCCCTCAAGGCAACCAAGCAACCTGGCCCACAATCCTGGTCCCAGGTGAAATGAGGAAAATGGCCCAGGTATATTTTAGCCACCATTGCAACACTCATCCTGAATTTCTTCTCCGCAGCAGCTTGTAGCAGCAGCGATGATTCCAGCAAAAATCCTAGCGCACGGGAGCTGACCACACTGCATTCGCCAAGTCATTCTCCCCGATGCTTTGGGCAACAGGTACCCGGTTGTGTGGGGATGGGGATGAGTAATCATCTCAGGCAGCCATTCAGTAGTGTTTATTTCAACAGAAGCCCATGGCAGGCATTTAAATTAAAAGTTGGACGATTACATTTAGTAATGATAGCGATCAAGACAGCAGTCAAGATGGTAAGAACACCCTGCTCGCGAAACCACAAGCCTGGATTTCCTCTTTGCTGTTTATGGTTGCTTTCTTTTCCTCTAATATTGCTTTTAAAAATCCAGCCCTTCTGGCCAGCTAAACATACCCAAGGGTCCAGGCAAGAGGCTGCAGGCAAGGCAAAGCCATCAAGGTGCCCTACTAGCAATGACTTTTTCCCACACAGCAAGCAAGATCAGGACTGTTAACACTTTACACATAGGATGGGAAAAGACTATCAAAAGAGCTTAAATCTTCCCTATGGGAGTCACAAAGGGACAAGAAGCTGAGAGTGAAGGTGACCACCACACATTAAGAGACAAGGAAATCCCAGCCTGTGCTCTTCAATATGGCAGCCCTCGGCTCTGAGTGCTGGAAGATGACTGGTCCCACTGAGAGACCGGATTTTCAGTCGCATCGCATTGTAATTGGTTTAAATTTAAATACCCACATGCGGTGGGACAGCATCAAGTTAGAAGAGAAATAACAGAACCAGCAGTAGGGGCCAGGGATTTAGCTCAGTGGCACCATTCGTGCCTCCAAAGTGCAAGGTCCTGAGTTCAATCCCTGGTACCAAAAAAAGAAAACAGAGCCAGCAAAACAGTGCCTGTTTCTCATTGACGTACTCTCTCATTCGAGTCTCATAACATCACGTGTTGGCAGGATGGACAGGAGATATTATCTGCAACTGAAGCGGACATAAAAAAGATAAAGTGACTCATTTGGAGCCGTTAGGTAGTTTATGGCAGACTCATGACTCCAATTCACAATTTCTGACAGCGAGCTCAGAGCTGTATCCATGACATCCGCATAATACTGATGACAATAATACAGTAATGGCATAATTAATATTATGGACTGCATGCTCTGTGAGGCAGCTCCTGGCATCTGTTGCTTGGTGACTCCCAACAGTTGGCACGTGCTGGAATTCAAGGAAGACGAAACCACAGGTAAGACCCTGGGGCACCGCGGAGCGTAGCCTCAGCCCTGTAACTAAGGCAGAAATAAAATGCAGAGGTACAGGGTAGATCGTAAACGCTGATTTTGTAGAAAACCTCCAAAGCTTTCACAAGAAACTTGAGAATGTTTCCTTGACCTTGTCTTTTAAGCATTAACTTTTGTGCTTGAGGTGGCTGCACACAATTCCCGGATCAAAAGTTTTTAAATGTGATTCATTACGTTCTTGTTCCATCCCACTACAGACCTACCATAAACATAGCTGCCATCTCCTACTGGGGTGACCAAAGCTTCTAACTCATGTTTCTACAACTACTCAGAGCTGTACAAGAGTTGAAATTATAGAGAAATCTATTTAAAGAATCCATGAGTTCCTTCATTGGCAAATGTAATGTTGAATTTTGTTTCTTTTTTATTGTGCATGTTTTCGGTACGTAATGAATATGTTCATCATGGGGGGCTCTTCCATGTACATAACACACCTGCATTCCTAAGCTCCTTTCTCCACCGCCCCTCCTCGATCCCTTTTCCATTTGCAAAAAAAACCCTGTTTCCTATTATCTATCTTTTATTTTCTCTTTATTTTTACTCTGATACTGAAGCTCGGGTATCTGGTTTATTTCATTTAACATGGTTTCAAGCTGCATTCATTTTTCTACAAATGACTCAAGTTTATCCTTCTTTATGGCAGAGCAGTACTCCGTCAAGTACAAATACTACATTTTCTTTATCCATTCATCTGTTGATGGACATATAGGCTACTTCCAAGATTTAGCTATTGTGAATTGTGCTGCTATACACATGGGTATGCATGTGTGGAATTTTGTTAATAATGCTGGGATCTTGAATCCAATCAGTTTTTTTCACAGCCAGTGTTTCGGTGGACTATGGCATGCATTGCTAGCAGTCGCAGCATAGATGACAGTGAAAAGGAGGCATCAGCCACACACAGGCATCCGATTTGGGTAAAAGCAGGGACCTCGAACCTCACCTGAAGCTGTGCTCACCAGCAATCCAGCATCGCCTGGCACACGTGTGCGCTGTGCACACACAAAGCCACGCACGATCGCGGCACAGCCCCGCCCTCCCCAGGGCCCGCGGTCGGCCGCTCCGCAGGCAAAGCCAGCTTCCTCCACGGACCTGCAAGCAGCTGCTGGCGGACGCCTGCTCAGAGGACCTGGGCTGTGAGCCTGTGTCCCCTCGCTACTCTGCTGCCCATGGGCGCTGCCATGCTGAGGGCCCTGTCCCCGGGGCCTGGCGGACAGAGACTTTTCCGCCGGGTTCCACCACCCTGCGCCGTCAGCGCTGTTAAGCCTTCCCCAGAGAGGGCGCCGCCCAGCGGGGCCAGCGGAGATAAGAGCTCCAGCCGTCCAGGGGGACTATGGGGGGGGGGCAGGGCCCCGGGGAGGCCCACTCCTTCCTTCTGCTCCCAGAGGACCGCAGGGCAAAGCTAGGGGACGTGGGTGGAGCTCCTGGGTGTGGCGAATCCAAGGGCTCAAAAGTAGCTAGGTTGTGGCTTATCAAGAACTTCCGGCCAGGCATGGTGGTGCAGTCCTAATAGGCCAGCACCAGGGAGGCTGAGGCAGGAGGATCCCTGAGAGTCCAAGGCCAAGCTGGGCCAATAGCCATGGGACTCTCCGGTGTCATCAGCCAGGGCCTCCAGGCAGAGAGGGAAGAAACTGTCCTGGTTTTCCTGGCTGGTGCCAGAATGCACAGGTCCCCAAGCTGGCCCACTGCACCCAGCACCCCGGGCTAGGGACAGCGCACCGCCCACCGCAGGGTCCTCTCCACTGTCGCCAGCGGTGGACACAACGGGCGCGACCCACTACCGGACAGGAAAGGAGAGAAGGCCGGGCTGGGCACTTCGCCCAGGGAAAATGCAGAACCGAAGGCCACAAACCTCAGCTCGGAGAGGCTCACCGGGGGGAAGTGGCAGCGAGGCGGCAGCGTGTGAGGCGGGCGTCCCGGGAAAGGGGCCCGCCGAGTGCGTGAATTTCGGGCGTGCACGTTTGCCAAATCCTACTGCCCTTACCAGCCCTGGGGGCCCGGAGCCGAGATGCGGGGTCCCGGCTTCTCCGCGGGGCCTTCGTCCGTCCTCAGCGTCCCGGACCCGCCCGGTCACCGAGGCCTTGCCCAGCCCTGGAGGACGCGGATGGGCGCGGAGCTGGGGGACGGCAGGGGGCGCCCGCAGCCCTGAGCCTCGGCTCTCCGACGGCCCACGGTCCCGCGCGCCTCCCACGGCCTGGGGGCAGGAAGTCCCAGCCCGAGGCGTGGGCGGGGCCGGCTTCTCCTGCGGCCCAGCTCCTCCGCGGTGTCGGCTAAGTGTGCCCTGCGTAGCCACCCTGGCGTCCTCAGGCTGCCGCTTTCCTCCTCTTACAGTGACTCGGGTCAGACTGGGTGGGGCCGTGCTAGGACCTGGAGCTAACGCCATCACCTCTCATTTTCTATTTCCCTCCTTACGAAGGGCTGAACCCTCAGCCTTCACGCTGAGCTCCATCCCAGCCCTTTTCTTATCTTTTATTCCAAGACAGGTTCTTGCTGTCACTAAGGGGCCCAGGCTGGGCTCAAACCTGAGCTCTTCCGGCCTCAGCCTCCCCAGAGTGCTGGGATCACAGGCGTGCGCCCCGGTACCCCGCTCACCAACCTCTCTGTCGCCTGCATCCTAGGGTGGCATGGCTGGGGACTCGGCTGCAGACCGGACACAGGCACGGCCTCCCCAGGCCCCGGAGCTGCTCTGCGTCCTGGCTTTGCTTTCCCTTCCCACCCAGATGCCAGAGTCTCCCGTTCTTTGCCTCCACACGGACCCGGCTTGGTGCTGAGCGCTGGTGGGAAGGGAAGTGGCAGCGACAGAGCACTCGCCGTGCGCAATGTGCAGACTGCTCGCAAATGAGCCACCCGTGTCGTCACCGCCACAAGTCTCACAGTCTTCGAGGGGGTGGCCACTGTCTTCCGTGCCCCTCAAGCCACACCAGTGTGGCAATACAGTCACAACAGGTCATTTCAAAGACTACTCCCCGGGCGCGGTGCCCCATGCCTGTAATTCCAGCACTGAGGAGGCTGAGGCAGAAGGATCCCGAGTTTGCCATCAGCTTGAGAAACTTAGGGCTGGGGATACAGCTCAGTGATAGAGCACCTTGGGTTCCATTTGTAGCTCCACACCAGAGAAAAGGGGAGCTAATCTGTGTGCCTTGCCTTTCCTTTTCTTTTCTTTTCCAACAAGGTCTTACCGTATAGTTCAGGCTGGCCTTGAACTCACTATGTGGCCCAGGCTGGCCTGAAACTCTGAGCAATCCTCCTGCCTCAGCTTCGTGAGGGTTGGGATCATAGGCGTGCGCTAGCACGCCCGGCCTGTGTGCCTTTCCTAGTGTGAACAGCAGAGCAGGTGCAATAACTACTAAATGTTCGTGGAACTGAGTGTGGGAAATAGCGTTAGTCACCCGACTCCGAAGGATGAAAGCTAGTTATTGTGATTAAGAGGTAGCAGGCCCGAAAGGACAGCAATACTCTGCATGAACACACTTGCTCTTTAAAGTAGCAGAAAGCTTGTGGGCGCCTCCCTGCACCGCTCCCAGGGCGACTCCGGCAGCTCCCGCCTGGCCGGGGCTGTTCTCGGCCCGGGAGCGAGGAGCGCGGTTCGCTGCAGGTCAGGCCAGGACTCAGAAGCCGCTGCGCGCGCAAACGGTGAGCTCACAGGCCAGGAGCTCAGCTCCGTGTCGCATAAATGGGAACCCGGCTGTTCCTCTACTGGCGCCCTCTGAGGGGGAAAGTAGCTAAGGATGGGGGCCAGGGAGCAGGAACTTGTTCCAGTAGCATCTGGACTATCTGGGGGAGAGTCAATGGGCTTTGTGTTAATTTGGCATCAACGCCAAACCGGCCTCGGCCAAGACTGGAACGATTTGCCTGGGTTGGGGCGCCATCTGGTGGACACTCCCCGCATCCGCGGCGCCGGGGTGCACTTTCGAGGCAGGTGGCAGAACCACTGAGCTAAATCCCCGGCCCTGGAACAATGATTTTTAATAAGGGAGGGAAATAGTTATAAAATTTTCTAAGACTTTTAATGTTTAAAAATAATCCTAGGCCGGGGATTTAGCTCAGTGGTTTCGCCTCCTGCTGCGCAAGCGCAAGGACCCAAGTTCGATCCCTGGTACAAAATAATAATAATAATAATAATAATAATAACAATAATAATAATACTGAATTGATACAATTCTAATCCAAAGTTAAAAAATAGTTGCTAGTTTAGGTTTTATCATGGGTTAATTTTTTTTTTTTTGGTGCCAGGGATCGAACTCAAGATCTTGAGCTTGCAAGGCAGGCGCTGGAACCACTGAGCTAAATCCCCGGCCCCTATCATGGGTTAATTTTTTTCTAATAGACAGTTTTCTAGCAGGTCTTCTGGAATGTTGAAGCTAATCCCTAACACTGTGTTTAACCTGAGGCAGTCAGTTGTGAAGAGCTATAGACTGGAAACCCAGTATCTGCCCTCTGGGAAAGCTCTTTATCTTTTGAGAATTTCAATTATTCAATGAAAGTCACTGAGATGTTTGGTTAACAAAAGAAAAAATTCCTATAAAATCTTTCATAGCATAAACAAAAATCAATCCTGGAGGATTAAAGAGAAGAAAGAGGGAAACGGAAGGAAAGAGGGAGGGAGGGGAAAAATAGGAATAGAAGGAAATTTCTTCAGCTTGGCAAAGATCACCAAGAAAAAACCCTACGGTTAACAGCACACCTATTTTTGTTTTGTTTTGTCTTTTTGGTACCAAGGCTCGAACTCGGGACCATGCACTTGCAAGGCAGGCGCCAGAACCACTGAGCTAAATCCCCAGGCCAAGAAGTATTTATTTTTAAGAAACAATTCACCTGGGCTGGGGATTTAGCTCAGTGGTTTCACCGCCTGCTGCGCAAGCGCAAGGACCTGAGTTCGATCCCTGGTACCAAAAAAGAAGAAAAGAAACAATTCACCTTGTTAACAATGACAGGGGAAGTCTATTTATGTCCTTGATGTGATGAGAGAAGCAATAAGAAGGCCTGATTCGTGCTCTCAGAAGCTTTCAGGCTGAGATCTGGCAACCCAAACCCTTGGAGGAGAAAGAAGGGAGGGAAACCAACCAGTAATCAAAGTTGTTACCCCTACTCTTGAATCAGACACGCCAAGACCTACAGCTCTTTCTAGAAAAAAAAAACTTTATAGATACAGAGATGGATGGATGTCAAGATAGACAGATAGTTGATAGGTAGGTAGGAAGGTAGAGATGGATAGACACATGATAGACAAACGGACAGAGAGGTGGTAGATGAATGGATAGCCATGATAGATAATGGATAGATGGATCGACATGATGGATGGGTGGATGGATGGACATGACGGATAGACAGACAGACAGACAGATGGAATGAATATTATAGGAGATGCATATGTTATATTATTTACGAAGTTATATACACTGTATCATAAGGAAGATTACAGGAAAATTTATGCCATCTGTTTCAATGAGATGAAAAATTATGGTCAGGTTAATATAAAGGCCCTTAATTTTTGTCACAAAATGAGTTTTCTTTTTTAAATTTCAAGATGTGTGCTCACCGGAGAGCAGTCACCCTGTCATGCTTACAGAGAATAGGGTTTGAGGTAAAGTCTTCCTTCTCTGCCCAGCACAGAGTCACTGCTCCGGGTCCATTCTGGGCCTCAGAGACAGTGAATAGATGCAGGTTTCCTCTGACAAGGGACGAGCAGTTTAGGACCTCTGGTGTGGCAGATAAGACAAATAAACACTGCCTCATAGCTTCTGTTTTATTGCAATCAAAACAATGTTTAAATGCCTGGGATTTAGCTCAGGTAGCCCTGGCTCCTGCATTGCAACCAACAGCAAGGTCCTGAGTTCGATCCCTGGTACAAAAAAAAAATTTTTTTTTTACAAGAAAATTTAAGTTCATTTGACAATAATATTAAATTTTATACATCAATTCTTGTATATTTATTGATCATGTAATAGATCAACTTGTTTTGCACAATAAAAAGGATTGAAGTTACGTAGCTGACAACTCTTCTGGATGGTTGAGAATTCAGAAGGCTGGGTCAGGGAGAGTGGTGACACAGTGGCTCTGTGTGCTTCTCTCAAGTCATGAATTCTTTGGGCTAGGATTTCATGGGGTCCTATAAGCCTGGGACCTTTCAAACAGGATGAATTAGGAAAAGGTCAGGAAGGAGGGAGCCAGCATAGAAATCAAGGTTGTTTCCATGATCACTTTCCCCACATGTACCAGCCCAAACCCTGGTCATGCCCTCCTCCCTGGAACCCAAGCCAACGTTGTGTCAACTCCTCAAACAAATCCAACCTGGTAGCTTCAAATTTCAGACTCTTCTGTTCTGTCATGTGCTGATCATTTCCCATGCGCAAGCCCCATGTGTCCCCAGTCAGCCACTAAGCAAGCTCATGAAGTCAGTCCCTCCACCTCTATCCATCAAAATCTTCCCCGAGTACCAGAATAGTGCCAGTGAACTTGTGTGGACTGAAATTGTGCACCAGTCTTTGGGATGAAATGGAAGAGGGAGCAATGGGACTTGTCTGACAGAGAAGGGGTGGAAATAGAACACCTGGGTGGCCCTCCCTTCCCCCTGGCAAACACAGTTCCTTCTTTGGAAGGTACAAAGGATCACTCCTCACTCTCTTCAGTCTGAGTTCTGCCTCACTGTGAGTTGGGAAGGAGTGAGGAGCATCCAAGAAGCAGTGAGTATCCCTGAGACCAGAGACAGAGGGTTCAGCAGTGAGAGGGCAATATGCCAATCTTTGCTGAGCACTTGCCAGGAGGGAGGCACTGGGCGAGGAGCTTTGTGGATAGTTTCAGCACTATAAGGAAGTCTTACTGCCGGGGATTTAGCTTAGTGATTTCGCCGCCTGGTGCGCAAGCGCAAGGACCCGAGTCCGATCCCCGGTACAAAAAAAAACAAAACAAAAAAAACTTAGGATGGTGAGGAAGTCTTACTTCCCTCCCATTTTAGTGCTGAGGAAATGAAGGTTCAAAGAATTTCATTAACTTCCTCTGGCTCTTTAGTTAGAAAGCAATCGAGCTGCTCCAGAATGTAAGCCTGATCTGTGTTCCCAGAATCTCACATCCAGAAAGAGGTTCAAGAAAGAATCTTCACCAGGTCCTGATAGCAGATAGGTCAAATGTTACAAACGTTAGGGCTGTTTTGTCAGAGGATGCAGGGAACTGAAGACAGAGAAACAGTGTGTGCGCGCGTGTGTGGGAGGTGATATGGGAGGGGAAAAGATGGTATGGAAGGTCAGGAAAAAAAAGATTCATCTAGATTTCTCCCCCCTGTGTCCCAGAGTGCAGAGGACTGCACTTCAGAAAGAGAGACGCCAAGTCTTTGACAAAGTAAGGCTGGACCCAGCCAAGGGCTAGGAGAAGAGGCCTGACCATAGGCGGAGCACCCTGTGGAGGCCAACTCTCCCTTCTTCCTCTAAGAGGAACTGGGGAGGCTATGTGGTCGGCCACTCTCTCCCAACTCCTCCTTCGTTCCCAGATGTCTGAGGCTCCAGAAATGATCTGCCACCATGCTCGTGGCCTGTTGAAGGCTTATAGAGGGACCATGGCCCAGCACAGGGCCACTTGGTCCTCCACAGAAAGTGACTGACCCAGAGAGGGGTCTGGAGGAAACTGGTGCCAGGGCCAACTAGGGCAGAGCTCCGCTGAAAGTCATGATGGGCAGGCAGAGGAGGGAGCTGAGGTCAGGTGCAGCCTGGGCCAGCGGGTCGGGAGGTCTTTGGGGTGGTGGGCTGCTCTTCTCTGGCTTGTAGCAAGGTGACACTTCACACCTGATCACACTCTGCGGGATCTTCCTCTCATCCTGGGCCAGACACACAGCCAAGGGGCAGCCACTGAAGCCAATGATTTGCACTTTGTCCACTTTGATTTGTGACATGCTAATCTGGTTAAAGCCCTTCTTGGACGTGGGGCTCTGCCTTTTCACCACTTCTGTCAGGGTTAGCGTCGGGGCCTCCGTGCTGGAGTCTAGCTCCTCCTGCTTCTGGCAGGCCTTGTCGAGGTTGACAGAGGCACAGACTTTCTCCACATTGCTCCAGCGGCTCTGTCCACCGATGGCTCCCTTGCTGTAAATAATCTGTAGTGTTAGAGGGACGGCCTCCCGGTCGCCATCGATGCCCAACTGCTCGCTGCCAGGACCTGAAGCCTTGATGGCTCGAGTGGCAGCAGAGTGACCCAGCTCCAGGGAGTGGATGAAGATCTCTGTTGTCTTCTTCCCAGTGATGAAGGTCAACTCTGTCTGATAGACCTGCAGTAGCACCAGGCGGGCAGCAAAGCAGCAGTAGTAGAGCAGCCTGTTGGCCAGGATGGGCAGCTGAGCAGGGGAGCCCTCCAGGGACCTGGATTCAGCCTTCAGGGACTGCTGGCATGGCACAGGACTTCAGGGGGCAGGGGCATGAGGCCCAGCACGTTGTGCTCATACCAGGGGTCAAGCATGCCGAGGTAGTGGGAGATGTCATTGGTACTGTCCTCCCATGGGCCCATGCTCAGCTCTGTAGGACTGGGATCCCTCGCAGAGTCTGTGGGGAGTGGAGATGTCTTGCTTGGAGGGGCTGGGAAGGTACTAGAGCCAGTACTATGGCTTCCCTTCACAGGCACATAGAAGAAGTGAAGCTTGAAGAACCGAGTGAGGAGTGGGCGAGTGTTCTCCAGCCTCCAGAGGTTACTACATGCCTGGGCCACCTTTCCTGAAATCCGATCAGAGCCAAAGACCACAACCTATAGTGTGGAAGCCTTGGAGTCCTCATCCCCCCTCAAAAAGGGGCGGCGGCGCTGGTGGCATGAAGGGGGGGCCAGCAGCCAGCTAGGCAGCTGGGCACTGAGCTGGGGCTGGGGCAGGGAGTGTGAGCGCTGGGCCCGGGAGTGGAGCTGCACCGGAATGTCCAGGGGGCTGCAGAGGCTCCCTGCCCGCCGCAGAGGCAGGGCTGTGTCCAAGCCGCCCTCCAGGCCCCGGGAGTCCCTCCGCAGTACCAGCTGGCTGGTGCTCTTAAAGAGTTTACAGACCCCGTTGGATTTCCGTCTGGGCCTGCGGTGGCCCCAGCACTCCTCCCTGTCGGACCTTTTGGGCCACTCGGGGGAACCCTCCTCGCCATCCTCCACATAGCCACTGTCCATGCCATCTGAGAGGCCCGAGACAAAGGAGGTCAGCAGGTGACGGGAGAGCCCCGGTCCCGAGGCTTGGCAGGAGGCAAAGGACAGGGTGGAGTCCTGAGATGGAAAAGAAATGGTGGAGAGCAGTGAGTCTCTCTCAGCACAATGCCCGTGGGTTTCCAAGTCTTCCTCCTCTTTCTCCTCCTCCTCATCTTCCTCTTCCTCTTCATCCTCTCCCAGGATCGCTGGCTGCAGCAGGTCCTGTTCCTTCAGTAGGATTTCCTGCAGGATGTCAAAGCTGTCCTGGGTCCAGCTGTAGGTATAGCACCTGTGGACAGGGATGGGGATGGTGTGGAGCTTCCCGGGGTTTGCAGTATCTAAGACCCCAGGGAAGCCAGCCTTTTCTCCTACCGCCTGCAGCTTTGTCCTGAGCCACTGCTGGGCCTCCGCTGCGTCCCCGATGCTGGATGCCAACTCCTGCGCTTCTGCCGTCTCTGAGAAGATGTTCTCAGGCTCTGCCAGGCTCTTCAACTGTAGCTTGCAGTGCAGACCTGGGAAGTCACAGTGGGCCCGAAAGGTGGCCTGGAAGGCATGCAGGAGCAAGGTAGTGTAGGCACTATGGGTGAGTGCCCAGGTGCACTCAGCTTATTGGCCACGGCAAGGAATTCAGCCTCCACCTCCACTGGGTTCAGCACCAGCACCGTGCTGAGAACACAGAGGGCCAGACAGTGGAGCTTCAGTGACTCCTGAGGGGCAGCCCCTGCTCAGCTCTCACCAGCCTCTGGTAGGAGATTCCTGGGACCTTGAGTTCTGCATCGAGGAAGGTGAGCAGTTCCTGGCAGATGCTACAGTAAGGAACAGGCCAGGTCAGGAACTGGTGATAGGTCCTGGCTGCCTTCAGAAGGAGATCTGAGTCTGGTGGGAAATGAGGTGTACGGAGGACAGTGGAATAGAAGAGCAGAGGTAGTGGGGTGAGGAGGTCATAGGTGCCCTTCTCTTGGACTTCCTAGGTTTTCTGCAGGATCTGCTCCAGGAGGATGAGGAAGTGGCCTGGGTCCCTGCTGATGAGCTCCTGTAGGCTCCAGCAGTTCAGACGCAGCCCGGCTGACCAAGATGTGGCCCAGGGTGAGTCCATGCAAGCAGCACTCCGGAGGATGCTGGATGCAGTCCTCTGTGCATGTCGTGGCCCCTGGCTGCATCCTGAGTCATTGCCTCTGGTCAAGAGCAGAAGCCAGAGTGAACCCAGCTCTGGCACCTTCTGGTCGAGTGGCCTTGACCCTCAGTTTCCTGGTCTATAAAATGCAGCAGTAGTTGTACCCATCTCAGAGTGTGGCTTTGGGAACCAAGGCCTTAACAGATGTCCTGAGTGCAGGAAGAGGGAAAGCATGGATGGGAAGACAGAGCAGCACCCGGGTAGGAGGAAGAGCCTGGCAATCCAGAAAAGTCCTTTGAGCCAGATTTGGCCTACTTTTAACTCTCCTTTTGCCTAAACTCACCCCTCCTCTCTACCGGAGGCTTAACTCACTTTATACCACATCCTGCTGCTTTCATCTTGCCTTCCTTTTCCCTCTCAACAATCTCCTTCCTCCTACTCAAAAAAAATTTTTAAGTATGCTTAAATGGTTCTGTCCAATTTAGATCCCAAAATGCCTAGTAAGAAGTCTTATTCTATATTGCCAGTTTTAATAATTAGGGTATTGGGCCAGGGATTTAGCTCAATGGTTCTGCTGCCTGCCTTGAAAGAGCAAGGTCCCAGTTCGATCCCTGGTACCAAAATAATAACAATAATAATAATAATAATAATAATAATAATAAGAGTATCAAACTTGTACCCATTTTATGATATCAACTTCCCAAAGTAAATAAGGATGCACGCTTAATGAATCGATGGATGTAGATATTAAACTCAACCGTATCTAATATCACAAAGGAAGAGGTAAGCAGATACTGTATGCTGTTTGACAGAATAACACCCAACACCATGCAATCTAGGCCAGAAAAAGAATCTGGCAAATAATATAGTTGCTTCCACAAATAAGCAGCGTGCCCATGTACCAACTCTCATGATGGATGTATTCAGCATGTTGAAAAATTTTTAAAAAGAAATAAATAGCCCAAAAAAGCAGCAAGGGGAAGGATGAGGAGGTTGAAAGCAGGAATCTTGACCCAGAGAGAGACAGAAATGGAGTGGCTGGCATTGGCTTCCTAAATTAACAGCTGTAAAACTGGAGAAACTGGATGAAACAACTATTCCCCAGTGTTGGACAAAGGACAGAGGAGAAGAAAATCATGGAGAAAAGGAACCACGCAAGGCGAACCCTGGAATTGCCCTGGCTGTCTGCCTGGGGAAACACTTCTGGCCAGATGCAGGGGTGGAGCTTGACAGCGTGGGGCATCTCCCATCCAGGCCGGGGAGCAGAGGCCCTGACAGCCAAGAGCTGGGTGGGTGAGCAGGGCATCGGACGACTGCATGCGGTTCCCAGCGCGTCCCTAGCCGTGTCCAGGGGGCTTAGTGAAGGGCAGGAGCTTTGGGCAGTGGGCTGGACCCAGGGCCGCCACGTGGGAAGGACTTGCTGAGCAGGTAGCCGTGCTGAAGCTGGACCTGTCCTCTCCCCGAGACCCAGAGCTGCCCCTGGCTAATCTTCACCCCAGCGGGACCACTGTCAACTCAGGCAACACAGGAAGGTGAACGGACAGAGAGGGCTCCTTGCATGGACTGAGAGCAGAAGATGCTTATGAACTAGAATAGCAACTGCAGAAAAGAAGGACTGAACAGTGTGACAGGAGGGTCCAAAGCATGGTGAGCTCAGATGTGGTTAAGAAAAGCTTGCATTTTCAGAGAGTGGGACATGCAACAAGAGCTCCCGGGGGAGCATCGGAGATGCCAGAAGAGCAGTGGCCACCGTCAGTGGGCTCTGCTCAAAAGCACCAGGTGACCCAGGGTAAGGACCCTAGGAAGGGCTGACGACCCAGCTTCTTCTTAGTCTTCCTACCTGGGGCCAGGACCTAAAGAACAAAACAGGGAATCAGGACAAGTCCCAGGGAAGTCTGCTTCATAGAAGAACCTAGATTCTTCAGTGGTCTGAGGCAGCAGGCAGAGATGTTAGGAAAACTCTGGAAAATGAGCCAAGACAGGATCCCAGTAGCATGGATCACGTCGATACTGGGACAAAAAGGAGATCGTGAAATAGAGCGGCTTCTTCTTCACAGAATGGACGGGATGCTGAAGGAACAGAGGTAGAAATAATTCCTGAGTTGGGTCCAAGTCTAAGAGTGGAAACCCTCTACCCCTCTCGTAACAAAGTGCTAGGAAAATGACATAGAGGTATTTTTACCTTGTGGGTAAATATGTAAATGATGGGTCAAGAATAGGCCCCAAGTTCAAGAAAATGCAATTTTAGAAGGAGACACAGGTCGGGGATGTAGCTCAGTGGATCTGCTGCCTACCTCGCAAGCACAAGGTCCTGAGTTCAATCCCTGGTACCAAAAAAAAAAAAAAGGAGACACCATCATGAAATGAAACTGGACATGTCCATCAGAGGACAACATCCCTGTAGTATCCACTGTCCTGAAGGAGTGAGTAATGAGTGGACCGCAAGTGCCAAAAAAGGAACCTGACTGCAATGAGCCTAGTAATTTTTTGGTACCAGGGATTGAACTCATGACCTTGCGCTTCCAAGGCAGGTGGTGGAACCACTGAGCTAAATCCCTGACCTGAGCCTAGTAATTTTAAGGGGAGGATGACAGAGGAGTGGAGAGGGGAGAAGAAGGATGAGGAGAGAGGACAGGAAGAAGAGGAAGAAGAAAGCAAAGGAGGAAGACAGCAACAATAATGACATGGTGAAGAAGGGAAGGCACAAATGGGAGAAAAGAAGAGAAGAGCAGAAAGGGGGAGAGAGAGAGAAATGGAGAATAAACATCAAAAGAGACCGAAGAGTTCCCTTAGATGCTAAAAACCCTCCCTCTGAAGCCATAGCTGATTAGGGCACAAGTCAGTGCACACATTTTTCATCCCACTGTGTGATTTTAATGCATGTGGTTTCTTTATAGATTTGGAGAGATGGTTCAGGGCATCGTAAGATGTCACTGTTCCTTCCAAATCATGAGAGAAGAAGGAAAGGACTTGCATTCGAGTGTGTGCTCATGCTTAGAGAGCCTGTTGCCCCAAGTCACCTGTCATAGATCTCTGCAGTCAGCGTGCTTGCCAACAAAACTCAATGCCTCCCACGCTGGGTGAGGGTAAACCTGTGTGAGAGAGACAGAGCCCCAGGGCTGCTGGTGCACCGGGGAGCAGGCCCAGGGAGTCTTGCTGCTGGCCTGATATCTACCTGCCAATTGGGAGACAGGAGGTCAGAGCATGTGGGTTCAAGTCTCTCCGTCCACAGCAGGAGCCGCTGAATTCATTCACCACGTCCTTCCTGTGTCCTCCCAGCCGGACTCTGGTCACCCTCACCATAGGAGTCCCCTGAGCCTAGCTGCAGAGCAGCACATGCTCTGACCTCATAGAGCATCTCTCTCAGACCTCGATGAGCCAGCTTGATTCTCTCCAGAGCAAACCGGCCAGTTCAGAGAGTGCCAGCCAGCCCTCAGCCGTACCCGTTTTCATCACACCTTCTCCAAACTTGCATCTACGTGTCCTGTGGCTCTTCTCCCTCAGCTGTTTAAAGCAGAGACTCCCAACCCTTGCTGCCACCAGAATCACTGCAGAAGTTTCACAGTCCCAATGCCTAACTTTTGCCATATACAGAAATTAGCTCACAGTGGACAGTGGATCAGAGACCTACAAGTAAGAGCAAGATGGTAAGTCTTAGAAAAAGCCAGGTATGATGGCAGATCCCTGTAATGCCAGCACTCTGGGAGACTGAGGCAAGAAGATCAAAGTCAGAGACAGCCTGGGCAACTTTGCGACTTAGTGAGACCCTGTCTGAAAATAAAAAACAAAAATGGCTGGGGATGTAGCTCAGAGTGAAGGCCCTGGGCTCAATCCTTAGTAACACACACACACACACACACACACACACACACACACACAGACACACAAGTCTTTGAAAAATATAGGGATAGGGCGGGGATTTAGCTCAGTGGTTCTGCTGCCTGCCTCGCAAGCGCGAGGCCCCGAGTTCAATCCCCAGTACCAAAATATATATATATATATATATATATATATATATATGGATAAATAATCATGACCTTGGGCTTGGCAAAGGATTCTTAGATAAGGGACAAAAGCACTGTTGACAAAAGAAAAAATATAAATTGAATTAAGAACTTTTGTGCATCAAAAGATATTATGGGTACAGGGATTTACCTCAGTGGTTCTGCCGCCTGCCTCACAAGCATAAGGACCCGAGTTCAATTCCCGGTACCAAAAAAAAAGATATTATGTGTGTTGTTTGTTTTGGGTTTTTTTGGCACCAGAGATCAAACTCAGGACCTTGTGCTTGTGAGGCAGATGTCGGAACCACTGAGCTAAATCCCCGGCCCAAAAAAAGATATTATGAAGAAAGTGAAAAGACAATCTATAGAATGGGAGAAAATATTTGCAAATAATATATCTGATAAAGTTTGCTACCCAGAATATATGAAGAACTCTCACAAGACAAACCACCCAATTACAAAATGGACAAAGGACTTGAGTAGACATTTTTGCAAAGAAGATACACAGCTGATCAACAAGCAGGTGAAACGATGCTCAACAAAGCTATAAGATACCAATTCACACCCACTAGGATGCCATGATTTAAAATAATAATAATAGGAAAACAACAACTCTTGACAAGGATGGAGAAACTGGAGCATTGCTTGTGAGACTGTAAAATGATGAGGCCACTGCAGAAAAGCACTTAGAAGAGGCTCAAAAATGTGGAGTTCCCATACAACCCAGTAATACCTCTCCTGAGTACATTCCCAGAAGAATGGAAACCAGGCATTCAAACGATAATTTGACACCATTGTTCACATCAGCCTTCTTGATAATAGCCAGAAAAGCAGAAATAGCCCAAATGTCCACCAGCTGATGCATGAATCAACAAAACATGGGTTCCCATACAATGGAGTATGATTCAACCATCCAGAAGAATGATGCCCTCACACAGGCTGCTACGTGGACGGAACTTGGAGACGTTATTTTATGTGAAAGACAATAGACACCACAGGTCCTATACGACAAATGAGTCCATTTACATGAAATAACCAGCGGAGGAAATCCAGACAGAAAGAGGCTTGGGAGAGTGGGGAGTCTTAATAGACACAGAATACCTATCTCACAGCTGTGGAGCTAGGTAGAGGTAGGAGTATCACAACACTGTGCGTGGACTACACGACACTGGATTGTTCACTTTAGAGTGGTTAATTTCATGGTGTGTGAATTTCGCTTCAATTTCACTTCATCTCAATTTCACACTTGAACCCCATTAAACCTGGAATTTTGGAGCCCAGATCTGTTACTGCTGGGATCCAGTATGTCCTCGCGAAGGCTCACGGAGTGGCAGGCTTGTTTGCTGATTTGCCTTTTGCAAAGTGATTTTATGACAAGGATTCTAACTTCACTGGTGGATTAATCCTCTGATGATAGCATATTTTGATGGCATTATTTGGAACTGATGGAAAGAGGAGGAAGTAGGTCACGGGCGTGTGCCTTTGAAAGGTGTATCTAGACCCCAGCCCTTTCTTCTCTGGCTCCTCAATGCTTTCTCTGCTTCCTGGTTATCATGAGGTGAGCAGCTTTCCTCTATTTCATCCTTCCACCATGACGTTTCTGTCTTGCCACAGACCTAAAGCCAAAGGAACCAGGTGACCACGGACTGAAACCTCTGAAACCATGAGCCCAAAATAAACCTCTTCTCCTGATATTCTCAGATATTTTGTCCCAGGAGCTAAAGTTGATCAATAGAAGACCCACACATCAGTGTATTTCAAAGCTCTCCGGGTGATTTCAGTATGCAGGCCAGATGCCTAGAGACTTGTTGGGTAATACATGCCTCACGGCTCCAAGGAGTGTCTCCCTGCACTGTGCTCTGAAGGAAGTCTCATGATGACCGTTGCTTCTCACCCTATCTCTGCCATTTGCCGTTTATGTGACTGCAGGGAGTCTCAGCCCTTTCCTTTCAGGGACTCTGACCTTATGCACCCTGAGGAGAGGCAAAGGTCTGGCTGAACAGGCCAGGCTCTTCCTCACAGCTAGCGTGTGGCCATGGCACAGGAACAGGAGCCCACTAAAGAAGACTGAAAAGAGGTGGCCTTGCAGAGAGGCATGGATGGCCAGGAAGCCACCCTGGGGTCCAGGGTCCCAGCGCTGGGATCTTGTGCTCAGTGGCAAGGCCAGCATCAGCTTCCAGCCAAGTCCGAGCATGGTTTGGGGTTGATTTCAGCTGAGCAGTCTCTGTCATGTTAACACAGTCACTTACTTCTTGGTGAGTCAGTGCTGAATCATTTTCCTCTGTGTCCAGAAATTAGTGGTGTTCAGCTCCCAGGTGACTCTCACTCCCCCTCCTAACTGTCTGAAATGCCTTGGTGGTACGGGGCACAAAGAAATGCGCTCGTACCCTCCCTGTAGATTCAGCTCCTCACCTCCAAGTCTCACAGGGTGCAGACTTGCCCTCGCTGTCAGTGGACCACACGACCATGAGACCTGAAGGCTCCACCCCTCACCAGGTGCATCTAGGGGACAGGAAGTCCAGTCTGAACACCAGGGCTTTGGGAATCTTTGTAGAAACGCTTTTTTGGTCATCCCTCCCCTCTGCAAACATTCATTCATCCATTCACTCACTCACTCATTTGACAGGTATTTTTTAACAACCTCTATGTGCCAAACAGGCCCTTGGACAAAATGATGAATGAGACAATGTCTCTGCTTACTTAGATTTGGGGAGTGGGGGAGACAATAACAAAGTCGATTTCAAATAGTGAAGAGCGCTATGAAGACAGGATGAGCACTAGACCACGTGACAGCAAGAAAGGGTAGGGTCGGTGGTATGGCATGCTGCTTAGACACAGCAGCTGGGGTGACATCTGAGCTGAGGCCTGAATCATATAAAAGCCAGGGACACAGACACAGGGGAGAAAAACAATGTAGCCCTTGGCAAACTACAGAGGGCACCACTCTGTCCCTCCCCTGAAGCTGCTGGGTGCCATGACTGCCTTGACCAATAGAATACAGCAGGATTGATGTAGGGCCAGTTTGGGGATATAAGAAATGCCCCTTCCTGTCTCTCAGGGCTCTCACTTTGGGCCCTCTGAGCCGGGAAGTGGAAAGTCTGATTCCATTGTTGGGAAAACCCCACACAGAGGCCCTTCTCCCTTGGAGAAGGCAGGGGGCTCAGCAGGGCCCAACCTTCCAGAGCCTTCCGCAGAGCCCTACTGTTCAGTGAAGGCCTGTGGATGAAGCCATCTTAGATCCTTCACATCACCCACCAGCTGAATACCAGTGTGTGACCCACATCAGTGTCACGTGGAAGAGAAGAATGGCCCAAGTGAGCCCTGCCCAAATTCCTGACCCACAAAATCACCATGATAAACGGTTACATGGTGGTTGTTGCTAAATTATGTGGTAATCTGTTATGCAGCAACTGATAACTGCAACACAGTCCAAGAGAACAGCTCATGCAAAAGTTCTGGGACAAGAAGGAGCCTTGGCATGTTCGAGGGACTAAAATAAGGCCAGTGTGGCTGGGGCTAATAAAAAAGATGGAGGGGACAACATATGAGTTAAAAGAGCTAAACAGGGGCAGATGGCACAGTGGCAGGTGGGCCATGCAGTGGGCACCATTGACGGCATGGCATGGATGAGTGCTCTGGTCTGAGTTTTCAAAGTCCTGGCTGCTGTGGGTAAAGAGTTTACAGCCAGGGATTTAGCTCAGTGGTTCCGCCACCTGCCTCACAAGCAGAAGGTCCCGAGTTTGATCCCCGGTAACAACAACAAAGAAAGAGTTCACAGAGAACAACCACTTTAGGAGGCTATTACAATTGGTGGTTTTTCCTGGGTGCGAATTTGGCCCAATATGTAGAAACTCACCTGTAGCACTGTTGACAACTTCTGGTTCAGTAACCAGCCCTTGCCCTTGTTTCCACCCGGGAGCCCCCAGTTAGCATCTGAGTTCTCACCATGGTACCTCCACCTTGCCCCCAAGGGTTCTGTGATAATGGAGGCAGGAAGCAGGGGAACTCATCCTCCTTCTGCAGCCTGCTGAGCTGCAGAAGTCCCACTGGGGGAACCTTGTGGGGGGAGGACAACGTATTTGGGGAAACAAGTAAGCTGCATAGACCTGGCTCAGCCCCTGTGCTCCCCCTGCTGTCTTATTTCTGGCCAGCCCTTCCATGGACAGCCAGGACCCGACTCTGCCTGTGTCTCCCACACCAAGAGGCCCGGGGTCGCCAAGTGCCACTTTGACTGGGGAGTCCACCTCCTTCAGGGTTCAGTATTAGGAGATCCCTGGGCTACAGACTTCTTCCCAAATTCCCTATCCAGATCCAAAGGTGGCTGTTAGGAATGTGTGTGCCTGAACCAGGGGCCCAGAGCCCAGATTACAGGATGTAGATGCTCGAATCTTGCCCCTCGGGGTAAGCCCTTCACCGTTTCCTTGTGAGAGTCCCCCGTGCACCTAGAGGCCCTAACAGCCTGGATCCAGGGTAGGTGGGATTGCTAATACTTTTAATGTGTCATTTCTTTATTGAATTACAGTGCCGTACATGCTCACCGCAGGGTGTCAAGGGAAAATCCAATTTGTAACTGACATGGCTCAGTAATGTTGCCTACTTCTGGCACAGAGGCCCACTAATGAGTTCATTAACTGTTATGTAATGGAAGCTTCGAGTGGCTTTATTTTATTCTGCAATTTTTCGTGGGTTTTACACAGGTGTTGACAAGGATTATAGTGTTTTTAAATTTCCAGAATGAAATTAGGTGACCAGGAAAGCAGTATTATTCTCCTCACTTGAAAAGGATGGGTCTGCATTGAGAAGTATGGCAGGGAAGAATTGGATGCAGACACGGAGGGATGCCCAAGTTTCACTGAGCGATTGGGCGCTGTGACAAGTCTCCCTGAAGGCGCATCTTCCACCCCTTCCTGAGCTGTTCTTCCACCCTACCTCTCCCTCACCAGCACTGCAGGCAGATCCCCCTTGATGTTTCTCTCTGCAGTGTCTTCAGGCTCTGGAGCCAAAGAACTGTCCACCCGGGTCTCTAAGGACGAATCGCAGCAGCCAACTTTACTTCCGGGAGGGAAGGCCAAATGATAACCCCTGGCAGCTTTCGGGTTGCACCACGAAGAGGGAAACAAAGCAGAGGTTGAATCTGTGCCTGTAGGAACAGAAAGGGTCCTCACGTCCCCCATGACCACCACACACACATACACACACACACACACACACACACACACGCAGCAGCAGCATAGGGAGTGAAAGAGCATTAAGGAAACCAATCAATCCTCCAACACTGGGAGTCCCCCAAGGCCCGGCTGCTGGTGAAGTTTGCAGTCATCACAGTTCTTGGTGATAACTGCAACGATCTCATTATCTGATCAAAATTGAATTTTCTAACATCACCATTTGCAGAAACAGGCTTTTAAAAGAAGGAAATCAGACTATTTCAATACCATCTGTTTTGTTTTTAAATCAAATATTCAGGTTCACACCAAAACTGGCAATAGATTTTTTTTTTGGTCCCCTTTCCTCCCTAAATTTTATCTTCTGTCTTATTTCTGAGAAGTTAAGGGTCTAGGAAAATGCATCAGCTTATATACAAATGTTTGCCCAGAGGCAGCCAACTACACCCTGTAGGCCAAATCCAGTCTACTGTTTCTGTACAACCTGCAAGTTTAAAATGGTTTTTTACATTTTCAAATGTCAGGGGGGGGGTAGGGACATCAAAAGAAGATTTTTGCAGCATGTGCAAATTATGTAAAATTCAAATCTCAGTGTCTATAAATAAAGTTTTACTGGAACACCGCCATGCACATGCCTTTGCACATTGTCTAAGGCTGCTTTTGTACTTCCTGGTCAAAATGGAGCATGTCATGGTTTGGATCCAAAATGTTCTCCCAAAGTCTCCCACGTTTAGAAGTGGGGCTTCCAGAAGGTTCTGGATCCGGAGGGCTCTGACCTCACCAGTGGGTGAATCCATCAATGAGATGATTTGATGGCATTAGAGGGAGGTACAGAAACTTAGGGATGGGGCCTCATTGAAGGGAGCAGGTCACGGGGACCATATTTCATCCCTGGCCCCAGTACTCTGGCTCCTTCCCTTTCCCTCTGCTTCCTGCCTGCTCCAGGGTGAGTGGGTTTCCTCTGCCACCCCCTTCTGCCGTGTTGCTGCTACTCTGCTAGCTGACCGTGGACTGAAACTGTGAGCCAGAGTAAATCTTCCTTCCCCTAAACTGTTTACCCCTCGGGTATTTGATCACAGTGATGAAAGCGAACTCAGTGTTTGCAGTGGAGACTGTGTGGCCCAGGAAGCTTAGAGTGTTACTCTCTGGTACTTCCGAAATGTGTGGCAAGAGTGAGTGACTCAAAGCCTTAGTTAGGTAAGTCAGAAAAAATCACACCACAGTACAGTAATCTGAAAAGCGTGTCCATCGTATTCAGAGTTGCCCTCCCAAAATTATTTATTTGTTCTCTATATCTGCTGACTGCTTCATGAGAAAATGGAAGTAAGGAAGAAGGCTTCATCTTGAGAGCCAAGTAGACTGGCTTCCCGCATAGCTCCACCTTAACTGGGTGACATTGGTCTCTTTCTGATCAAAGATTTTCCAAGATGTCTGCTCCCCTCCCCACCTCCCCGACCTGCAGTGAGTGTAGGGAAAAGCTTACCCGAGCTTAGCCACAGCACACAGGGCTCAGACCCAGCTGTGGGCGGGTCCTGGTGGGTGCAGCCTCTCCCACTCCACCATCTGTTCCCGCTGGTGTTTTGAGCACTGAATCTCCCCCTTGTCCTCCTTCACCCCTGCCCTGGCTGGCAGTGCCCTGCCACAGGCCCTGGGTACCTGACTCTCATCTCAACTACCTTTCGCCTTCTGCACCAGGAGCTCTTCGGGGCCGCCCAGGAGCCCACGAATGGGACACTGCTGTCTGTACTCTCTCTCGGCCCTTTCTAAACCCCCAGCGGGCGGCCGCCATGTTGGATGCAGCGATACTGGGGAACGTGACATTTCCTCGGTCTGCGTTGGAAAAGAAAGAAAGAGAGCCACAATTCCAGAAGTCCCCAAAACTGGACACTTCCAACACTGCCCTCTTTCAGGAGAAGGAGCCAGGGCACCGGGGTTATTAGCTTTCCCCTCATCCTCTCCCTAGGCAGCCAGCACCTCCCTTAAGAACCCTCCCTCTTCCTTCCAGCTGGGACTCGCGTGTCTGAATGACCCCTCTCACTCCCCTGCATAAAAGGAGCTTTTCAACTTCAGAAAATAAACATTTCTCTCTCCACAAAGCCTGGATTTTGAAACTATTATTTCAATATGGAATCAACAAAGTCAGCTCAGAAAATCAAAGCCCATCAATGACCGTTTTATTCAAGGCCCTTCCCACCCCCGCCGTCCTTGCTTCTTAGGGCCTGGCCTTAATGGCAGAAGGCTGTGGGGTCCATGATTTATGGCAGTGTGAAAAAATGTCTGTTGAATGTTTCAAAATATTATTCCTGTTACCCTTGCTAAGTGAAAAATCCTCCCTAAACATTTTCTTTCTTTTCAAAGAAATTATATTACGCTTCAGCAGAACTCTTCGAATTCTGCTGTTGTAGCGCCTCAACCAAGCGCCTCAGAGTGGTGGCTTAGACACCAGAAATGTGTTTGTTCCTGTTCTGGTGGCCAGGAGTCTAGATCAAGGGTTAGCATGTGTCTTAGTCTCTCTGCTCATTGCTGAGACACTCCCCGACACTCCCCACGTAAAAAGGAGAGCTTTATTCGGCACATCACATGGCTGTCAGAGCTTTCAGTCCCTGGTTGGCAGGCTCAGGCACAGGATCTGCACGGAGGGAGGGTGGGCTGCAGGGCGAGAGAGAAGGGAGGAGCTGGGAAGGGGTGTGTAACCAGGCGCCCCTCCTAACAGCACATTCACTGTGGGTTCTGCAGTGCATTAATCCACCACGAGCACGACGCCCCAGGGGCCAGTCACCTTCAGAGGCCCCGCCTCGAACCCAGGAGGCCTCTGGGGGACGTTCTAGATCCCAACCCCAACAGCATGGCGGGTTTCCCCGGAGGCCCGTCTCCCTGACTTGCAGGTGGCCGCCTTCTCCTTGCGTGTTCCCATGATCCTTCCGTGCCTGTGCTCCCCTGCTGCGTGGTCGTGTGTCCTTTTCTTATCAGAACAGTCTGATGGTCTCATTTTAGGTTAGCCCCCTCTTTAGAAGCCCTGTATCCAAATAAGTCGCATTCTGAGACCCTAGATGTTTGGACTTCAGCAGGCAGACTGCAAGGGGCAGAGGGTACACGACCCAACCCCAAATGCAGGTTAAGTAACATTTACTTATGGCCATCTCCAGGTGCACATGAAGCTCCCCTTGTCTGCATGCCTGTGTCCAAATCTCATTTAAGGACACCAATCATATTCCAGTGGGGGCCACCCTACAACTTCATTTTAACTACAATGGTGGCCCTATAAAGTTAATTCTGAGTTAGGGTTCCAATGTCTCTTGGGGGCAAAATTGGACCCATAAGAGTGGGTGAAAGAGTACATAGTACATTGGATATTCAAGGCAAAGTTGTTCATGTTCTGGGAGTAACCTCTATTTCCTCAGAGACAGAAGAAAAGGAAGGGGCGGGAAGAGAGAGGGAAAATGCTCCCTTCTCCATGCCCACCCCATCTGGCTCTGTGGGGAGCGTCTGGAGGCCCAGCAGCCAGGAGTAAGGAGAGAATCCGTAGTGCAGCTGGGAGCTGCCTGGAAGCCATCAGGCCCCAGCTTTATTCCAGACAGATAATCTCAAAAGGAAGGGTGACAGTTATTGTGGAATAAATAAGTTAATTAGATATCTTGTAGGCAGTTAGACAGGGCTGGCCCTAGAGAAGCCAACATGGAGGACAGTCAAGAAGCCAACATGGAGGACAGTCAAAGAGCCAACATGGAGGACAATCAAGACACATTCACTGAAGGCCAATATGATAAAAGAAGAGAAACTACTACACCCTCGTGCTCCCCCTGGGATGAATAGCAGTGACTGATATCCTAAATAGGTATCAATCACCTGGGTGAGGGTAAGGTCTTAACCTACTCTTTCCAGGAAAGATCCCTGACCCACCCTTACTGAAAGTCCTTGTTCCTAGCCTGCTACATGACTTGCTTCCCCATTTGACCTTATTTAACCAATATTACTTGGGTGACTACACTTGTCATAATTTTATTGGCTGATCATAGTTTTGTCTCACTTTGAACCCACCTCACCGTGTGGCTTTGCTCCATAAATATCCCCTGGGAAATAGGGTCCCCAGGCAACCCATTTTCCACCACCACCACCCTTAGATAGAAGCTATCTTTCAATAAATTTTTCCTACTCTTAGAATAGGAACACGAGCTTGCACTTTGGATATCTAGCAGGTTTGGGAGTTGCATCTCTTCCCCCTATATCACCAACACTCTGGGTAGCTGAAGCAGAAGGATGGAAAATTTGACTTAAGCCTGGGCAACTTGGTGATTTTTTTAAAATTAATTTTATTGGTACATTTAAGTATACAATATAATGACATTCATCATCGGAAATTTGCACCTTTAAATAATCCATCTTGGTTCTTATCTTTTTCCCCCTTCCCCTGCCCTCCTTTCAACCCCTCCACCCTCCCTATCTACAAAGACTTTGTTTCCATTTTTTCATTTTCTCATATTAATTCCTTTCCCTTCTTTCTTTTTCCCTACCCCTCCCATTTCCCCCTCCCCTTTGCCCCTTTTCTTCCTATTTCATATTATCCACTATATCTTTTAGGGCAACTTGGTGATTTACCAAGACCTTGTCTCAAAAGAGAATTGGAGGGGCCGGGGATTTAGCTCAGTGGTTCCACCACCTGCCTAGCAAGCACAAAGTCTCGAGTTCGATCTCCGGTACCAAAAAAAAAAAAAGAGGCTTGGGGGCTGAGGATGTAGCTAAGCATGAAGGCCCCAGGTTCAATCCCCAGTATTTAAAAAAATGTTTCTAACCCCCAGGAGATTCCAATGCTGTCTTTGGGAATCACATCCATCAGCCATCAACTAAGGCACAAAAAGGTTCATCCACCCACTCCCTCTGGAATTGTTTGACCCTGATCTATTTAAATTTTCAAGCATGGTAGCTCCCAAGCTATAGAACCTCCCAGGACAGAATAATACTAGAGCTGGCCTGCTGTATCACGTGACAGCACTGTAGCCCTGTCTCCAAGAAGTTATGTGGGAGGGGAAGCTGTCCTTTCTTCTGGAATCTACATCAGCTTTTTTTCTGAATGTCTTCTCATGATCTAAAATCTTGTCAAAGGATTGAAGTGCATTTAAATATGACTCTTGCACTAAGGATCATTTTCATAGCATTTCATAGAGGGAGGTATAATGGAGGTCTGCCTACACTCTTGCAGTTCTCACTGATTTCATCTTTTCACTGAGCAGTACTTGAAAAAATCTGGGTTCTTCCCATATCTAACTTCTGAGAACTTGCTCAAAGCCTTACATCCACCCTATATGGAAGCAGGCAAGACTTGGTTGCAAACTGACCAACAAGTTATAAATGGTCCTAGGACTCCATGTTTTTAAATGTATATCCAAAGAACCAGAGACAGCAGGTGAGGTTGTGGGTGTGGCCACAGCCCCGGCAAGGAAAAGCACCGGAAGCAGCGTCCAGCTCCCCCAAGGTGCATTTCCTGCCATGAACCGGAAGCAGCCTCAACAGGAACTGAACTTGCTTCCCAACCAGAACGTTGGCTGGATTGCTATAATTACAGCCTGAGATAAAAATCAGCATGTCCTATTGTATGGTTCTGTGTGTACAACACTCTTTTTTTTTTTTAATTCTTTTATTGGTACATTTTCGGTATACAATACGTTTACATTTTTCATTGGGTGCTTGTACCTGTACATGATATATCTTGGTTCTTATTTTTTCCCCATTACCTGTGCACCCTTCACCCCCTCCACCCTTCCCTATTTACATAGACTTTATTTCCATTTTTTTTTCTTTCTCATAATTTTTCCTTTCCTTTCTTCCCTTTCCCCTTCCTCTCCCACCACCCCTACATCTTTGGACCTTTTCTTCCTCTTTCAAATTATCAATTATTCATTTTAATCATTTTCATCCTTATTGACACTTTCAATTTCTCACACTAGAGAAACTATTAGGTATTTACACATGTGTAGCCTATTTATTTCACTTAAGAGTATGGCCTCAATATGCATCCATTTAGCTATAAATGTCTCTAGTTTCTCATTCTTTATGGCTGAGTAGTACTCCATTTTATTAAAAAACACATCTTCTTTATCCAGTTTCTAGTTGATGGGCACTTGGGCTGTTTCCAAGCTTTAGCTATTATAAACTGTGTTGCTATAAACACGGGTGCACATATATTGCTGTGGTATGATTCTTTTAATTCTTTGGGGAAGATACCCAGCAGGGGAACAGCTGGGTCAAATGGGACCTCTAGCCCTCGTTCTTTGAGGTACCTCCATACTGATTTCCACAGTGGTTGCACCACTCTGCACTCCCACCAACAATGGAGCAGGGTTCCTTTCTCCCCACAACCCTGCCAGCATTTGTTATTGGTTGATTTCATGATAGCAGCCATTTTTTCTGGGGTGAGGTGGGATCTCAGTGTTGTTTTCATCTGGATCTCTCGAATGACCAGTGATGTTGAACATTTTTTCATATATTTATTTGCTGCTTTTACTTCTTTGCCTAAGAAATGTCTGTTCATTTCAGATGCCCATTTTTGAATTGGGTCTTTGAATTTAGGGGGTCTGATTTTTTTCAATTCTTTATATATTCTCAATAGTAGACCTTAGTCTGAGGTACAGCTGCTAAGAATTTTTTCCCACATTGTAGGTTGTCTCTTAGCTCTGTTGGTGGTTTCTCTTGTAGTGCAGAAGCTTTTTAATAAGATGAGATCCCAGTTGTTGATTCTTTGTGCTAGTTCCCGTGCTACTGAGGATTTGTTCATAAAGTCTTTTCCTATACCAATGTCTTCAAGAATTCTACCTAAATTATCTTCCAGCAAGTTCAGTGTTTCTGTCTTAATATTTAGATCTTTAATCCACTTCGATCTTAGTTTAGTGCATGGTGATAGGTATGGGTCTAGTTTTAATCTTTGACAGGTTGAAATCCAGTTTTTCTGACACCATTTATTAAATAGGCTATCTTTCCTCCAATGAGGATGGTTGGCTCCTTTGTCAAAGATGAAGTGGCTGAATATGTCTGAGGTTGTTTCTGCATCTTCTAATCTATTCCACTGATCCTCAGGTCTGTTTCTTTGCCAGTACTATGATGTTTTTATCACAGTAGCTTTGTAGTATAGTTTCAAGTTGGAGATTGTGATACTCCCAGCCATGTCTCTGTTGCCTAGAATTGTTTTTGCTATTCTAGGTTTCTTCTGCTTCCAAATGAATTTTTGGATTGTTTTCTCTAGTTCTGGCAAGTATATTGGAATTTCAATTGGCATTGCATTAAATCTATATAGCAGTTTTGGAAGTATGGCCATTTTCACTATATTTGTTCTTCCTATCCAGGAACAAGGGATATCTTTCCATTTTCTTATATCCTCTTCAATCTCCTTTTACAGAGTGCTGTAGTTTTCAGTATAGAGGTGTTTTGCTTCCTTTGTTAGGTTGATTCCTAGATATTTCCTTTTTTTAGATGCTATTGTAAAAGGAATTATTTTCTGAATTTCTCTCTCAATGAGTCTGCTATTTGGGTATAAGAAGGCCATTGTATTTTGAGTGTTGACCTTGTATCCAGCTACTCTGCTGAATCTGTCAATTAGATCTAGAAGACTTTTGACTGAGTTTTTTGGGTCTTCTATGTAAAGTATCATATCATCAGCAAATAATGACACTTTAACTTCTTCCTTTCCTATTTTTATTCCTTTTATTTCTTTCTCTTTTCTAATTGCTGTGGCTAATGTTTCCAGAACAATATTGAACAGGAGTGGTGATAGTGGGCATCCTTGTCTTATTCCTGATTTTAGCATGAAAGTTATCAGTTTTTGACCATTTACTATGATGTTGGCTGTTGGTTTTTCATAGTCTTAATCAGGTTGAGATAAAGACCTTCTATTCCAATTTTCTGTAGCATTTTTATCATGAATAGGTGTTGGATTTTGTCAAATGCCTTTTCTGCATCTATTGAGATGATCATATGGTTTTTGTCCTTGACTCTGTTAATACAATGTATTACATTTATTGATTTACAGATGTTGAACCATCCTTGCATCCCTGGGGTAAATCCGACCTGGTCAGGGTGTATGATCTTCTTGATGACCTTCTGTATTGTTTGCCAGTATCTTGTTGAGGATTTTTGCATCTATGTTCATTAGGGAGATTGGTCTGTAGTTCTCTTTTGGGGGTTGGGTCTTTCCCTGGTTTTGGAATCAAAGTAACACTTGCTTCCAGGAATGAATTTGGAAGCCTTGCTTCCCTTTCAATTTCCTTGAGTTTAAAGAATAATGGTGATGGTTCTTTAAATGTCTTGTAGAATTCATCAGTGAAGCCATCAGGACCTGGGCTTTTCTTTGTTGGTAAATTTTTTATTACATTTTCAATTTCACTCATTGTTATTGGGGTGTTTAGAATTTCTATATCTTCTTCATTTAACTTTGGCAATTTGTATGTATCTAGGAATCTGTCCATTTCTTCTGTGTTTTCCATTTTATTAGAGTACAGGTTCTCAAAGTAGGTATTGATGATCCTCTGGATTTCTGCTGGGTCTGTTGTGATTTCCCCTTTTTTGTTCTTAATTGCATGGATTTGAGCCTTTTCTTTCCTTTTTTTTGGATAAGGTTGGCTAAAGGTTTATTGATTTTATTTATTCTTTGAAAAAAAACAACTCTTTGATTCATTAATTTTTTGCATCATTCTCTTAGTCTCCATTGCATTGATTTCTGCTCTGATCTTTATAATTTCCTTTCTTGTACGAGCTTTGGATTCCTTATGGTCTTCTTTTTCTAGGAGGTTGAGGTTCTGCATTAGGTTATTTAACTGAGTTCTCTCTGTTTTCCTAATATGGGCATTCACTGCTATGAATTTCCCATGCAGAACTGCTTTCATTCTCTCCCATAGATTCCTGTATGTTGTATGGCATTATTGTTTCCTTGTAGAAACTGCCTAATTTCTTCTTTAATTTCTTCTGTGACCCATTGGTTGCTCAGGAGGGTGTTATTCAATTTCCATGTGTTTGTGGGAGTTTTGCGGTTTCTTATGTTATTGATCTCCAATTTTATTGCCCTATGGTCTGATAATATACAGGGGATAACTTCAATTCTTTTACATTTACTTACACATGTCCTATGAGCTAGCATGTGATCTATTTTTGGAGAATGACCCGTGTGCAGCTGAAAAGAATGTGTATTCTGATTTTGTGGGGTGGAACACTCTGTAAACATCTATTAAATCCATTTGTTCAATACCTTGGTTCAGTTCTAGAATTTCATTGTTAATTTTTTGTCTAGATGACAACACTCTTCACAGAGACAGAAAACAGATTACTGGCTGGACGTGATGGTCCATGCCTATAATTCCAGCACGCTGAGAGGCTGAGGCAGAAGGATCACAAATTTAAGGCCAGCCCAGGCAACTTAGGGAGACCCTTTGTCAAAATTTTAAAATAAGAACAAAAAAAAAAATGGGGCTGGGGATGTGGTTCAATGTGAAGACCCTTGTACTGCACTTGCAAGATATAACAACTGGTCATGAAAGGACAAATAATGTGAGATTCTACTTACAGGATGTACCTAAAATTGTCAAATTCCCATGGACAGAATGTAGACAAGTGGCTGCCAGGGGATGGAAGAAGTCAGGGATGGTGTTTTCACAGGTGTAGCACTTTGGTTTCACAAGAGGAAAAGCATTGTGGAGACTGGTTGCCCAACTGTGCTAATGAACTTAACATTACTGATCTCCACACTTAAATGGTAGGATGAGAAAACACTGCATGTGTATGTTTCATCACAGTGAAAAATAGAAATAATCTTATTGTAAATGGTAATCATTGGAGCCAAAGGATGCCTCAGACCTCTTCATACTATCCTTGTCACTTTGTATGAATCTATAATTATTTTACAATAAAAAGTTTCAGAAGGAATACATTTCAACCCAAATCATCAGCATTTGACTCCTATATAACCATCAGTCCACCCTTCCAGTTCTAGGAACCAAAGCTCATTTCTTGTGGATCTTGCACAACTTAGTCCTCATGGTTGCTTCATCTTCAGGCGTCTTCACTGGACTCTTGCAATTCAAGAGCCACCATTCTTACTTTAAGACATTTTCATCTAGAAGTTGGATAATCATGTGTTAATTTGTTACTCTGTATCCTAATGGCAGTGAATTAACACTTGAAGTTCTGAGTCACGAATACACCGTCTGGGGTTTCTTAGTTGACAAACTGAAGAACTAGAAGGCTGCCTGGTGCCATGACACACACATGTAATCCCAGCTTCTGGAGGCTGAAGCAGGAGGATCAAAATTCAAAGACAGCCTGGACAACTCACTCAGCAACAGAGCACTTGCCTAGCATGCATGAGGCCCTGGATTCAATTCTCAGGATTGCACAACAAAAGAAAACAAGAACTGGAAGCCATACACCCAAGACAGCTACTCCAACTACTTTTTGTTAAATTCACTCAGCACTGGAGGCTTTATTATTAGCATGGTGATGCTAAAATTGTTTTTCAGTCAATGATACATGTGGTAATCACAGCATAGGGATGTGTTAGGGATAATAGGTGGGCACCTCCTGCGTTGCGCGAACAAGGTGTGAGCAACTGGTCACCCTGAGAGAATAATGTGCTTCAGACCAGCACCCGGGGCTTAGGACTGGCAGCCCTGAGACAGACCATGAGCAGGGGAAGCTGTCCTCACTTTCCAGAGTGCTGGCTGAAGCCTGCAGCTCAAATAATGGTCCACTGATCTCAGTAAGACCTCATGGAGGTGCCCATTGTGGGAAAAACAGAGCAGGAATGTGATCACATTCACAATGCAGATTGCGTGACTATTTTGTGCTTCAAAGTCTATATGTGCTGCAGGATTCCATTCAGCTGTGTTTTCATGGAGCTTGACAGCAGGCTTTTGGGAGGAACCAAAGTTCTCATTTGCCTGTAACACGGAGGATAGTGCATCTCCCAAAAGAACTCAAAGTTGCAGAAAACAGGTGACTTAGTTCCACTCACAAATGGTGCTTCACCCTTGATGTTTCTCTGCCACCAACCATCTTTTCTGTGTCTGCTGTGTCTTTTTTGTGGGATTTTGAGTGTTTACTCTGGGTACTTGGCTATGTTGGCAGGTGCACTTGCACCTCCTTTCTGGTGCAATTGCTGCTGGTCCCTCTGTGGCCCATGGTTTCATCACCCTTCAGCACCATCCCTGTCTTGCTAATCAGCCTCTCATAGAGGCTTTTAAGGTCCTGGAGGCCAGATCTCACTCATCCATGCGGCATCAGCTCAGAGATAGCTAGTGCTTGAGGGAAGGAACGGTGGCCCAGCAGGGCATGTGAAGACTGCATTGTGACAGTACACATCTTAGTCACAATCCTCCTTGCCAGGACAAAACACCCAACACCCACAATGTAAGGGAGGAGAGGTTTATTTTGGTTCATGTTTCAGTCCACAGCTGGCCAGTTCCAAGGCAGGACCGCATGGCAGAGAGACATGGCAGAGAGAGCTGCTCATGGCGTGGCAGACAGGAAGTGGAGAATGAAGGCAGGAGCCAGGGAGGAAGATAAACCCTTCCAAGCCACCTCCCAATGACCAGACTCTTCCAACCAGCCCCACCTTCCAGCAGGTGAGCTCTGACCCCATAATCCAATTACCTTCCAAAAGCCCCACCTATGAGCGTATGAGGCTCTTGGGGGATATCTAGATATAAACCATAAGAGTACGCCCCTGACAATGCAACAAGCAGATAAACAAGGCCATGCATTACACACACGCGCACGCACACACACACACACACACACACATACACATACTGTAAACTCCTCAGTTTACAATGGGTTACATCCTAATAAATCCATGGTAACATGAAAATATAAGCTAAAAATGCATTTAATATACCTAATCTACCAACATCGTAGTTCACCCTCATGTGCTAGCTTTCCATCACTATGACAAAATACTGGAGACAATCAATTTTAAAGGGGGAAAGGTTTATTTTGGCTCATGGTTTCAGAGGGTTTGAGCCATGGGTTATGGGCTTCAAGGCAGAGAGAGCATGGTGGAATGACCTGGTGGAAGGAAACTGTTCATGTCATGGCAGCCAGGAGGCAGACAGAGAGAGAGAAGAGAGGACCCAGGGACCTGAACATATCCTTCCATGTCACACCCCCAGTGACTACCTTCAACCAGGCCCCACCTGGTTCACGTTCAGCCATGAACTTATTAATGGAGAAATCCACTGATGAATATAGCACCCCATGATCCAGTCACTCTGAATACGTGAGGCTTTTGGGGAACACTTTAGAGACCTCACCTCCTAAAGTTTTATCATCTACCAGTAGTGCCATGGGCTAGGAAAGATACTTTAGGAAACACTGAAGATCCAAACTATAGCAGTTAGCCTACCTTACATGTGCTCAGAAGACTTACCTGAGTCTACATCTGGGCAAAATCATCCAACAAAGACTTTTACAATAGAATGTTGACTATCTCATGGAACTTACCGTGTGTACTGTACTGAAAGTGAGAGTCAGAGTGGTTGGGTAGGTTTCACACCACTGTAAAGACAAAAAATGGTTAAGTCAAAATGTCTACATCAGATTTTAGCAGCCAAATTTAAACTCATGTAAAATCTGCAGCGTTAAACACTCCCTAGGAAAACTTTGAGGCCAATCTAGGAAAGTATGAATAATAAAGAGACAGCTGGCTAGGAAACAATATCTCTCACATTTCCTGCCCCTTTTTTCCCCCAGAAAAAAAAAAATTGATATCTGAGGGAATTTCAGACTGAAGCAAGAATGGGAAATAAATACAGTGTGATCCCAAATTCCCGTTGATGAGATGCTCAGGCCTTGTGCTGGACGCCATCATTTTATTGGATACTAAAAATACAGCTTTTATTTTAGATGATGGCTTGGAAAGGAAATGCTCTAAATCTGGAGGCCTGCTCCCCTCACGAAAGGTAAGAGTGGCAGCGGTGTCTGGCACTGAGTACATGGAGGTCCCTGCCTGGTGGTCCGACCAGGCCACAATGGGCAGGTAGCGACAGAGGTCAGCAGGGAGGTGGGTTGGCAGCGGACGGCTGTAAAGATTGCTCAATGTTCCTAGCAGGACATCGGCACCCTACTTCCAGGTATGTGCTCCCAGTGGCTGGATATTTATGGCTTTAGGAGACCAATGGCTGATTCTCAACCTCCCTGGGCCCCTTTTTGTAATAAATACTTTGTGGGGTTTTTTTCTTTTTGGGTTTTTGAGACAAGGTGTTGCTATGTAGTTTAGGCTGGTCTTGAAGTCACTGTGTAGCCCAAATTGGCCTGAAACTCGTGGCAATTCTCCTGCCTCGGCCTCTCGAGTGCTTGGGTAGCACTGGTATTACAAGCATGCACCACTGCACCCAGCTTGGAATAAATACCTTATAATGCCCCATTTACTAAAGTCAAATAATACCTCGTTTATGCTGCCTGTACATAATTTTTTTAAAGTAATGTCTAAACTTTAGAATAAAAGAAATATAAAATAATATTTAGTTCAGCCCATAAACTTCAGACACGGTTACATTAGAAGACACATCTGAGTGTAAAGCGCACGCAGCTGTGTTGATTGAGGCTGACACGTGTCCATTTTACGGATGATTCAGACCCCGCGCATGCGGCCTGGTCATGGGTGCTGGTGACTTTTCAGTCTTTTCCAGCAGAAGTCCAGACGGTGGCGCTAGAGAGCCCCGCATGCTTCCCCGGCCGCACGGGCTCGGGATTCGGGCAGAGCTGACTCAGCTCTAAAGAGGTGACGCAGCAGTGCGGCTGACAGCGACGTCAACAGCAGCTACTATTTATAGGATAATTAGCGAGCCCTGTGCTATATGCTTTTCATTTCGTTTTAACAACCTATTACAGGTGAGAAAACGAGTTTCGCCAGTTGCAGGGAGCGCAGTCAATTAGAAATCACTGAAACAGGGCCGGGCGCGGGGCAGAGGTTGCTAACCACGCGGGGCCCTGCAGCCCGGGGACTCCGCGGGGAATCGGAGCGACCCGCGCCCTGGCCGAGCCCTGCCGAGCCTTGCCGAGCCCTGCCGAGCCCTGCCCGAGCCCTGCCCGAGCCCTGGCCGCGCCCTGGCCGCTTCCCTGCTGCCTGGATCGAACGGACCGAGGCGCTGAGACGCTCCCAGGATGGGTCTCCAGGGCCAAAGGGGGGCAGCGATTGACCCCAACTGTGACCGCCGAGAGGGACGCGGCTGGTGAGGGGACCTCGCCTGGCAGGGCCCATGCTAGCTCTGTCTTGCAATGCAGCCACCACAGCCGGGCTGGACGACGTCTCCGTTGCTACCCCTCTCCCCCTTCCTGATCCCGCGTCCGGCCGCTCCCCGGAGATCATATGTTGTCGCCTCTTACTTTTAACTCTTTCCCTGCCATCTGCGCCCTCCCGAGACTTCCTGGGACTCTGCTGTCTGCCGGTCACCTTCCTCCTGTGCCTGCGAGTCTGACGGGCAGGAGCCTTAAGCCCGAGCCCGCGAGCCCCGTAGTTAATGCGGTGATGGTGCCCGGCGCTCGTAAGTAGGGCAGCTGTCCTGTTCTCCTCCCCTTGCACAGCATCGTCTTGGTCCTCACCCCACCTGCTCAAGCAGGTGTTATTCTTCTCCTCATTCTGCAGCTGCGGAAGTGGAGGCCTGTCACCCACCTGGAATGTGGCAGAACCGGGACTTCGCCCCAGGTCCTCACTCCGGGCCAGCGCCCTCCCTCAGCACCGGCCCTGAGCTCCCAGCGACTCCCTCCTCACGTCCTACTCTTGGGAGCTCGGTGTCCAAAGTGCTAAAGCAGTTCCTTTAAAAAACAGCAAAATACTTGCACTTTCTCCCAAAGTAGGCAAACAGCTTCACACTCGTGCACCAGTCTAAGACTTGGAAGGTAAGGCCAAGCCTCTCAGAGAAGGTGTTATGTTTCCTGGGCCACTCGGGGGCAGCAGAGAGGGTCCAGCAGGGGAGGGAGACTGAGAGGTCTAGGGGTGGCCCCCGTCCCTTCACATCCCTGGTGTATTCCTGGGAGCACGAAATACTCAGAAGAAGATGCCCAGGTCCAAAGAGATACGGTGAGGAGGAGGACCTCAAAGGCCAAGGCAAGCATGTGAGAAATCGAAGGAAAACTCCCTGAGTTCCTGGAGCCAGAAGTCATGAGTTTGAGAGCAAGGCTGGGGGGGTGGGGGTGTCTGTGTTCAAGGTTAAGGCCCTAGATGCTGCCCACACTGCAAGCCACGTCCCTGGTGCATTGACTCAGATGGGCAGAAATAGCATCGTCACTGAGGGACAATGCATGGAGCCTGGTAGCGAACCCAAAGTGAATCCGGAGTCCAAAGGGGGCCAGCAGAGATAGAAACCCAAATGTGGACTTAGCAAAGCACACAGGCAAGCAGGCTCCAAGAGAGCTGATCCCCCGCGGGCAGTGAGATGGAAGGCCTGGAGCGGCCTCGGGTGCCAGGCTCTGGGATCACTTTTGTCCTCATTTCCCGCTGCTGGTGGGTGAGGGAGGCTGTGCTGGCCATAGCCAGGCCTCCAGGGCCAGTGGCAGGGATTAGAACTTCAGTCACTGTCTCCAAGGGGACAATAAGCTCCCGAAGCAAGGGCTGGTGAAGCACCACCTTCCTAATAGTCGACCCGACTGCTTTCCTTCTAGATGCCTCGGGTTGCAGCAAAGCAGAGAGGGCAGGATCCAGAGGCTCTGCTGGGCCCTAACCTCTGGTGTAAAGCTATCCAGGGGAACCTCCGGGAGGGGAAAAGGTCCCGGGTGCCTGCCCCAGTGAATGGGGTTAATGCCCTACAGAAGAGGCCTAGAGAGTGTGTTTCCTTTCCTCCACTGAGGGTACAGAGAGCAGGCAGCACCTTTGAAGCAGAAGCCAAGGCCTCCTACACACCCGATCTGCTAGTGCCTTGACTCTGGATGTCCCAGCCTAGGATTGTGAGCAATAAGTTTCTGTTGTTTATAAATCATCTGGTCTCAGTTTTTTTCCTTCTTCTGGCAGCCCAGCCAGACTAAGATGGCTCCTTGGTAAGACATTAGTACCCGTCTTCCTGAAGCCTTGGGATGATACACTGGTTTGGATCTAAAATGGTCCCCCAAACCTTATGCGTTTGGAAGGTGATGGGATTATGAGGCCGTACAGCTGGCTTGCTGTGGGAGTGGGATGTGGCTGGAGGACAGGGGTCACTAGGGTGTGGCCTGGAAGGGTCTGTCTCCCTCCTCATTTCCGCCCTTCCTGCTCTCTGCTTCCCACTCACCATGCCCAGAGCAAGCAACCCTCCCAAAACTCCTGTCCGCTTCCTGGTCGCCATGCCACGAGCAGCTCTCCTCTGCCCAGGCCCTTCCGCTATGTCGCCCTGCCTCGAGCCAGCTGACCATGGACTGAGACTTCTGAAACAGTGAGCCGAATAAACCTCTCCTTCTTTAACTTGTGGGTGTTGTGTCTCCGAGAGGAGAAAGTGCCTGAGGCATAGACATGGCCACTGTAGGCAAGAAGGACCCAGCTTCTAGACTTCCAAGCTGGAAATACTCCCAGGAGAATAGCGTGATCTACCAAATGTCCCCAGAAAAATGCAGCCCTTTCTGGTGCATGGGACCTGAGTATGTGCAAGGAGACCTCCACGCTTTTATTACTTTTTTCCAATAATTTTTATTCTTTATTAAATCAATGACATAGGGAAAAGTCAGCCTGCCCTGTGGATACGCCAAGTTGAATGGCTTTTCATTTGTTCAGCTCTACTTTCTGCTCATTGTATGGGCATATATCATTTTTATGTAGCTGTGATCACAGTAGCGTATAGTTTAATGAATTCTTTTTATCAGTTAAAATTAAATCATAAGCACTCTTTATGCTTTACCATCTTTGTTACTGTCAGTGGCTCTGTCTGCCTCTCTGAAGTGGACTTCTAGGTTGCTCTCAGGTTTTCCCTGTTGGACCTAATTTTGTGATGAGCATGCTGATGTGTTACCCCAACCGCCACTCAGGATCAGAGTCCAGAAGCCTAAGGGAGACGGAGTTCGAGACTGGTGATTTTTCCATCGATTCTTTCCATGAACCAGTGTGCAATGGACAGTGGAAAGAGAGCCAGGGGTGGGGGACAGGAGAAACAGAAGATGCTGTGTTTGTCCTACAGTGGCTCCGAGGCAGCAGGCCTCATCTTTTGTAGGGAGGGGTGAACAAGCAGAAGTGAAAGTGTCTTTCTGAGGAAAGGTCTTAGGAGACCTGGGGCAGAGGAGTGTCACTTCCTGGTGCAGGCATGAAAGCCACAGTGGCCCTGGGATGGAGGAGCCAGGGAGCTGGGCAGAGCTGCCTTGTCCAGGAAAGTGCCTGGATGGAGCATTTCCATGTGAGTGAGCAGCAGGTTCCAGCCTGAGGACTCACTGCAGCTGCCCGAGGTGGACCTGGTGCCTGGCACGGCTGAGGCACTGACCGAGGACTCTGAGAACTGCCTGGGGGCTTCGTGGCAGGGCCTCAGGGCCTCCAGGTCTGTGGCCACTCCACATGTCTGTGGTCCGTGGACATCACTGTCCGTGGGTCTCATCTGCACCCACAGGGTAGTCAGGCTAGGAAGAGTCACGTCTTCCTTGGGGGATTATTTTCCTTCTAGCTTTCTAGAAGCGAGATTACTGGGTCAAAAGGCACTAAGCCTCTTCCCCAGTGGGATTCCCAGAGCCAACTCTCAGGCCCAGCCACCATGTTCTTGTTTTTCCTCCTCACTGCAGGCCTAGGGACTCACAGAGACTGGAACTTCCTGGAGAGTTTCCACCCTCTCAAGAGAAGCACAGATGCCATACCCTGATGACAAAAAGAAAAGCCAGGATGGAGAACTGGAGCCCACCCTACTGGCATAAAAATTTTGCAGGTTCACTAACGCCTGTGGAAAAAGAATTTTCAGGACACATCAGTAAAGGATCAAAGGGATTAAGTAGAATTTTAAAAATACACACTCAAAGAAATAGGGTGCAGGCCCTCAAGAGAGAGAGGCCTATCAGTCTGGGACTGGGTATGTTTATGGGGACTTTCGGGTAAAAATCTGTCTAATCTATAAATGTATGGAAAGAGGAGCTAAAATACGGAGGAAGGGATGGTGGCTCATTCGCAGGTGACAGCCCTCATTGGTGATAGGGGAAAAAATTCATTTTGTAAGTGAAAAAAAATAGCCAAGCCCACTTCCATGTAGAAAGGAATGGCCCAGACTTACCCTGTCTTTAAAGACCATAGAAATATTTTTGGACTGGGTTTGTGTTCTGAACCCACAGTTTTTATTAAAAGCACAATTTTGTTTGTATGTTTTGAGATAGGGTCTTGCTATGTAGTTCAGGCTGGCCTTGAACCCACTATGTAGCTCAAGCTGGCCTCAGACCCACAGCAATCCTCCTGCCTCAGCTTCCGGAGTCCTGAGATTACAGGTGTGCACCATCACACCCAGCTCTCAAAGTATACTTCTAAAATTATGATTTTCCTTGTATCCTTTTTACCTATCTTTATTTTTTTCTATTGTACCTCAGAACGTACTACTGGAAAAGATACTGGAATGGCAGGGCCATATCCCACTGGGATGAAGAAAAACACTGTGCATAGAGAGGGTGGGGTGTGAGCAACTGCATTTAAAAGATACCAAGGTGAGGAAATAAAAGATATAAAGGAAAGGAAGTAGAGCTCCCGCTAGCCAGGAGGGGGTCCCAGGATGGCTCTTTGTCTAGGAGACTTTAAGGGGTTTAGAAGGGAGCTCGGGCACTTGTATAGGGAGATTGTTATACAATCTCCCTATAGGAGATTACTGGCTTTTCAGGGTCCAATCCCTGCAGTGTTCACGAAGTATCTATGCAGGGCCTGAGCCAATGGCCTGGCTGATCACAGTCCCGGGAGGTCCTGGACAGGGAAGGACACCTGGCAGGTGTCTCTGTAAGCTCCCTGGAGGTCATGACCCAGCAGGCTGCACTTGGGGGCAATGTGCTCACGGCCCTAATAGAATCTTGAGTGCTGTCCCACTACTTCGTGTCTCAGGGTCACCTCAGTTTGTAGGGTGAGCTAGCACCCTCTGTGATACTGACAGACGACGTCCCTCCCAGATTTCCCCTCTCCCTCTTGTCTTTTCTCTGGCCAATACCTGCATGTGTACAATAGAGCAGTTAATAACCAACATGGGGTGCATGCATAGACGCAGAGAAGATGACATCTTCACTGTTATTCACCTCTTGGGGATCCAGCATTTCCTCCCCTTCTGAATACAGGCCCAAAATAAATAAATGAAGCCACAGTCGTGGTAGCAATACCTGTGGCTCTGCAACTCCGGTTTTACAGCACTCAGGGAGTCTTCAGGTATTTCCATTCCACTGTACATGTGTTAGACTTGCCATGACCTCTGGCAGCTTAACATGCATGTAACAAAGCAAACAGATTACTAATATGATTCTGTGCTTCAGTCACTTTTTCAGTATGTGGCTTTCTTTTGGGCTTCTGGTATTATCATTTATGCATTGAAAAATCTTATTTGGAAGCAGTCAAAGATTTTACCTAATTGACAGGAAGTTGCATTGGCAGGGTGACCGAGAACTTACCAGTGTTCAGGGCTAAAAACAAGGCTGAAGGGCCGGGGATTTAGCTCAGTGGTTTCATCGCCTGCTGTACAAGCACAAGGACCCAAATTCAATCCCTGGTACCAAAAAAATAAATAAAATAAAATAAAATAAAAATAAAAACAAGCCTGGGCTGGAGTGAAGACAGTTGTCCCTGGGTGTCCCCAGATCCCTGAAAATGCCCAAATCCGCAAAGCTCAAACCTTTCTATAAAGTGGTGCCATGTTTACAAACAACCTACATACATCCCTTATACTTTAAATCATCTGGTAACTAATAGCTCTTAATACTAAACACAACGTCAGTTCTATGTTAGTAGCTGTTAGACTGAATTTCTTAGAGACTAACAGCAAGAAAAGGCCCGTGACCGTTCAGCACAGACACAACTGTATTTTTCAAATATTCTCCATCCACCCTCGGTTGAGTCCACAGCACAGAGGGCCAACTGTACCCTGCAAATAGTATCTTGAAAAGGTGCCTTGATTTTACCCCATTTTTCTAGGTGTCTCTGTCTTCCAGGAAGATGAGGAAGCTGGGAGCAGGGCAGCACTTTACCTCCTCCCTGTAAGTCAGGAGTTTTGCCTTTATCTAATGTGCCCCTGGAGTTTCCGGATAGGACTCCGCTGGAAGAAAACTTCCCAAGCAAGGCTGTAAACAGCACCTGTCAGGCAGTGCAGCCCACTGAAGGCAACTGGGTTTTGTATTATTTGTCAGCCACACAAAGAGAACAAGCAGAGCCGAGTGGACTAGGTTACTAGTGTGACGGATATTGGCACAGGTAAGGTTTAGGGAACAAGTGGTCGGGTGGTGCAGTCCATGGGTCCACTACCCCCCGCAGAGCTGGAGAAGGGAGGGCAGAGGGTCTGACAAGGCCAACAAAATGCCCAGCGCTGTTGCTCTTTGAACCACAGATGCCAATACCAGCCACAGCTCCAACATCTGGACGGAAGGTATCAGAATCTCTGTCCTCACCATCAACATTCATGCCACTTGCAAAGCTAATATAGAATGGTTATGCAGAAGCTGGATTCAGTGGTCAGCAGTGCAGATGAGAGGGGAAGGCACAGGGAAAGAGAAATTCCATGCTAGGCTAAGGGTGGGAAAGTCTACATTCCTCCATATACCGTGTTGCTAGTAAAGCCCAGGCTTAGGGAAGAGGCTGGGGGGGGGGGGGAGCACACTTCTCTGACTTCAGTGAACTTTGTAGTAGAGCTGACAGTATCCCACACCCGCCAGGGGCAGGTCCCTGGGAGAAAGGAAGCATGACACACCAGTAATGGGGCTCCAGGGTGGGGCAGGACACAATCTACCATCTGGCACCGAGCTCCAGTGAGAGCTCTAGGCCATCATAGTCTCCGCCTGTCCCCTCCTAGCATAGGAGTGGTCACAAAGCCATTAAACCAGCTGTTTATGACCCTGCGTGGGCCCACGGTGGCTCAGCCCCAGCTGAGGGGCTCACAGACCTGTGACACTGCGTGCCGGTGCTGTTCTGTGTGCACTGACACAACCCAGTTCCCTGGTGATAAGTACTGTACAGTAGAGCTTGGCCACCACTGTCTGACGGCCAGACCTGGCACCCGAGGTCTGCCCTGCTGCCTGCATCCCCATGCCAGGGTCTCAAGTTCCCCTGTCAAGACTGTAGAGAAGCTGACCGTGGGTGTTGGTCTCGTGGACTGCAGCTCCTCGTCGGAGGTCCAGGCGCAAGTCCACAGAGAGCAGGACACCGACAGTCCCTGTGAGCAGGAAGCACTGTGCTGATCATAGCAGCTCCCCTCCCAGTCCCCACACCTGGGCTCCACGGGGAAGCTGAGGTGAGTAGTAGGTGGGAAGGGTGGCAGGGGCTGGGGCTTGACAGGCCAGCCACAGCGCCATGATCTTGCCAGGTAAAACCCCAGGCACAGAGGCTGGACCACACAGCCGTCCCACAGGTGACTCCCGTAGCACAGCAGTGGAACAAGAGGGAAGTCTCCCCTCCCTCTCCCGCACATTTCCACTTCAGCTGTCTCCATTCTGCTCCCAGAATGGTGACCTGCTTTATTGCTAATGCACATCTCTGCTGACATCCATCATCCTTGTGATTCGAGAAAGATTCCAACAGCTTCCCCATTCTAACAGCGTCCACTACCATTGCTTCTGGAAACCAAGGGTCCTGGACAACCTCCCATTAGAGGGGCATGAAGGAGGCTGAAAACACCCGGGACTTTAACAAAGTCCTGGGACATAAAAGTCAGAGACTGAGTACACAGGATGCAGGCTTGGAAAGAGCATGGTCCTGGGCATTAGCTAATGTATGAGTCAACAAAGTGCTAGAAAGCAATGCAGATTGCAAACAAGATTTGGACAAAAATGAAGACAGACTGAGATGCCAGAAGGCAGAGAAATATCAAAGGAAATGGGTGAGGTGAAGCACATAAAAACTAAAAATCCAATAAAACAATTGAGCTCTGCGTTACCATCGGAAAAGAGCAGGGATAAAACTGCAGAAAACACAAGCCAAGTATAAAGAATGAGTTAACCAAACTCCATGATAATACAAAAGAAACGAAAGATAGAGTGAAAACCAGCAGATGAGAATACCAGAGGAGGTTAACTGTCTTGTCTCTGAAGAAGAATCGAGAACCAAGGAAATAAAAACAGAGTCCTGTGCATATGGTGTGTGACACATGAAGCTTGTGGTTTCGTTCCTCTGAAGGAGTAGCATGTGATAATAACCTACAGCTCAGATTCTCAAGTGAAACAGACCCAAGTTCAAAAATCTCTATTGTCGACATCCTATGTCCCTGACCCGAATTTCCTCACCTGCAAAGTGGTGGGTGACCATACTGCCACCTCTTAGGGTTGTCCTAAGAGAATGCAGACAGAGCACTTTGCAGTATCTGTTGACAGTATCAGCATTTCAGAAGGGCTCACTGAATACCACACAAAGTTAATGACAAGACCAAGCCGGTAAGTACGGTCGGAGAGTTTGTAAACATGAAGGTCCCAGCAGAAGTTCTTATAAGTATTTGAGAGAGAAAGGTTGTAAAGGGGGAAGAAACCTAGCCATCTTCAACTTTACCCGTTAAACCATATTAAATGCTAGAAGAATGTAGTCAGCTATTCGTTTTGAGAAAATGGAGTAGTTAATCAAGATTATGGACTTGGCAAATTGCTATTCATGTATAAAAACAAAGAAGCAGTCTCAGCTCTCCAGCAAGTTAGAAAGAAGATTTTCTCTATATCTCATTTATTCATTTATTTATGATTTCATTGATGGATTACAGTGTGTGGATTGAACTCACGACCTTCCCCATACCAGACAAGTGCTTTACCACTAAGCTACATCCCAACCCTATTTAAAATTTTTGTTTTGAGACAGGGTCTCTTTAAATTGCCCTTGAACTCACAGCCCCCTGAGTAGCTTGGATTACAGGCGAGCACCACACCTGGCTCTCTATCTTTCTTAAGACAAATACTGTATTCTTGGCTTTCTGTCATTGTGATAAAATATCTAAGAGAAACAACTTAAAGGTGGAAAGGGTTATTTTGGTTCATGGTTTCAATCCATAGTCATCTGGCCCCATCCCTTTGGGCCTTTGTGGAGGCAGTAGAAAGAGGGGCTCACTTTATGGTGGCCAGAGGGGAGGGGGGAGCATCCGCTCAAGGGAAACTGCCAGTGATGTCACTTCCTTCCCTGGACCCCACAGGCTGGCGACCGGGCCTCCAGTAGATGAGTCTTCGCAGGACATTTAAGATCTAAGCCATACAAGGGCCAAGGATTTAGCTCAGTGGTTCCACTGCCTGCTTTGCAAGCGCAAGGTCATGAGTTCGATCCCAGTACCAAAAAAAAAAGATCTAAGCCATACAAATATCAACAGGATTTTTACAGAAAACAAGATACAGAACAAATAAAGAATTTAACAACTAATTTGTGCTGTAAAAGGATGGATAGTGAACATTAAATCCTGCTCTCTTTCCCCCAAAATAAGGCCTACCCGGAAAATAATCAGGCTTGAAAACTAGAGATCAAAAACGCCAGCCCCAAGCAAAAACGCCTATCCCTTCTTGCCTTACCTGCATCACTGTTCCCTGGCTCAGTGGCTACTCAAGGCAGGTAAAGTGAGAACAGTCTTATTTTCAGGGAAACACGGTATTATATGTGCCACCAAAGCCTAGAGAATGGCTGGAGATAAGATTGGAAAGTACATCAAATTCCAAGAGGCAGTTAAGTCTAACCTAACCTCAGATGCAAAGCCAGATAATGCCAAAAAAAAAAAAAAAAAAAATAGAAGCAAATGTAAAACAAAAGCATGCTGCGGTTTCATCTTGTTTGGGAGGGAATCAATAGAATCTGTTTCATTCTTACCATGTGTAATAATAGAATTATGGATTCAAGTACAATTTTAATTATATGGTAAGCTCTGGTACAATTAGGAAATATGTTGTACTAGGTAGGCTGACTGTTTTTTATTTGGGGTGTTTGGGGGGAGTGGGGGGGTGTGCATGTGTGTGTGTGACAATGATCAGTATGTATTGCAGACTGGCCTTGAGCTCATTATATACCCAAGGCTGGCCTCAAACTCACAGTAATCCTCTTGTCCCAGCTTCCTGAGTGCTGGGATTATAGGCGTGTGCCACCATGCCTGGCTCATGACTGCTTTTTTAAAAAGTCCCACAGCCCAGTGACTAATGGCAATGAAATGGATTTCCAGCTCATGGAAGTATTAGTCACAAGCCCCAGCCAAATGCAGCAAGAAATGTCACTTAGCTATTCACCTAGGAAGAGGAGGACAGGGTTTTGATGAGCACCTATAGCCCAGCCACCAGGTATGCAGGCTTCTTCCCTCCCACACTGAGAAGGCAGCCTCCTTCCGGGCCAATGTCCTGTTAGTCAGGCTTCCGGCAGGAAAGCAGAAACCATTCAGAATTTTGAATAGGAAACTGTGGGAAACCAGAGCATGCCACCCCCAATAGGAAGGGCTGTAGGGGTGCAGACAGAGGAAGAGGCAGCTGCAGGAAAACTTCCTGTCCTCCATCTATTTGCCTAAAAGCAGGACACAGATTTGCAAAGACAAAAGGTGCCCTGTCCCATCTACCAGGGAGGACAAACTGAATGACAGAAGAGAACTCTGCGCCTCTGAGCTTGGAGATGGTGCCAGAGGAACCTTCATTAAGCTGCACTAACTCATCTTTTTTGCTTTCATTTTCCTTCCTCCAGTTGCTGTCTCTAGAGACTCAAAGTCTTTTTCCTTTGGTCATTTCTCTAAAAATGTACTGCTCTTTGTTGAAACTGCTGCTGAAGCTGGAATTCACAGTTACCTCTTTGAGAATAACTCCTTCCTGGGTGCCTCCCCGGGAATGGGAAAACGCATGTTAAGGGCTTGTTTGTTTTTTTCTTGATAACCTTAGTTTGGTTGCAGGGTCTGTTCCAACCAGGGCTTATTCTTTGCCTGAGGAATGCAATGTAGGGAGTCAGTGTTTACAGGCCCCCTAAAAGGTCTGAGGAAGCAGGGGTCAGGGAAAACTGTGGCTGGCTCTTGGGAATGATGGGCAGAAGCTGCAGGAAGCTGCCAAGGACCCTGGCTGCTGTCTGACAGGGGAGCAGGCACCTCAAAGGGGCGCACCCTGAGGCTGGGCAGAGGCCAGCGAGCCACCACCCGCCCACCTGCCCGCGTCTGCTGCTGGATCAGCATCTACTTCTGCCTTGCTTCCACCCTCTTAGTCTCACCTGCGTCTTTCTCCCTGGCAGAATCCAAACCAGAACCCAGAGGGCCAAGGGTTCTGAGAAATAAGTGTTCAGAAGGGAGCAAACGATGATGATCTGAAAAGAGACTCTCTAAAGCTCTGGAGGAAAAATCACAGAAAACAGCATGGTTGATGCTCGTCATCTTCGGTTGTTACGGTTTTTGTTTGCTTTTTTTTTCTTCCTGCAATCGTTATGTTATTCACAGTCACCACAACCCTGAACCAGAAAATGCTGAGCCTCTGCTTCCAGGGAAAATGCCTGGGAGGCTCTGATCATAGCATTCCATCAGCTGGTGGACACAGAACTCCATTTCATGTGTGTTTCTGTTTGATGACACCTTATTTAGTATCTGTTGTTGACTCACTAACATCACAGTCATGGCCAGGGGTGCTATAATTCAACCTAACAAAGCACCCCTAGCACACAGATTTCCTCACTAACGTACTAAGGTACATTGTGCCTTCTCCACTTAGGAATGCTAGACGTCTCTTCAGTATGATGCTCCCAACCATCTTAAACACCAAAATCACCAACAAAAGGCACAACAATTTGAAAGAATGGCACTAAGTAGGCCATGTGAAGGGGACTTATTTACAATCTGAGGGTTAAAGCAAGAAGGCAGAACAAAGTCAAGTGTGGTGACACATGCCTGTAATCCTAGCATTCTGGGAGGCTGAGGCAGGGGGACTGCAAGTTCAACACTAGTCTGGGCAATTTAGTGTCTTAGTGAAACCTTGTCTCAAAAGCAAACAAAACCCCACAGTGTGGAGGCTCTGGGTACAATCCCCAGTGCAAAACACAAAGGCAGAGCAAGCCAGGTATATCCTAGCACCCTAGGAGGCTGAAGCAGCAGGATCACACGTTCAAGCAAAGGCCAGACTAGACAAGCTGGTGAGACATTGTCTCAAAAATTTTTTTTCAAAGGGGTGGGGATGTAGCTTAGTGCAAAGGCCCCCAGCACTATACACACACACACACACACACACACACACACACACACACACACACACACGAAGGTCAAGTATTGTTCAACCTCAGCTGGAAACTTGTACATCAAGCAACACAAACTTTTCATTGCTCTGCATGTCTATGTGAAACCACAAAGGTGGCACGAGTTTAGAATAAATTTTATTGGGTAAATTTGCAAGTACAGGGCTAGGAATTTAGCTCAGTAGTTTTGCTGCCTGCTGAGCAAGCACAAGGACCCGATTTCTATCCCCAGTACCAAAAAAAAAAATTTGCAAGTACAGAATCCACTGAGAGTAAGGATCAACTTTACCTATAATGGGAAAAACATGAAGGAAATGAAGCACAAAAAAGAAAAAACATTAAATGCACATTTAAAATTCTCAACATCTTCAAAAACAAATCCAAGGCTGGGTGTGGTGGCACACATCTATAATCCCAGCACTCGGGAGGCTGAGGCAGGAGGATCACTGCAAGTTTGAGGCCAGCCTGGGCTACATAGTGAGTTCAGGGCCAGCCTGAACTACATAGTGAGACCCTGTCTCAAAAAAAAAAAAAAAAATGCAAATGACTGAGGTAGCAGTAATGGTTTATCAGACTAGATTAGTTTAGAGTAGAACAGATGAGGATGTGACCCAGGCATTCCACCCAAGAGAAAGGGCTCCACGAGTCCACACGGAGGCTGGTTCACAAATATTCACCACAGCTGTACCTGCACGGGCCCAGCCCTGGAAACGTATCAGTGTTGTGCAGCAGCCAGGCGGATGCAACCAGATACGCAGTTGATGCAGCCCAGAAAGCAGCAAGGATGAACCGTTGATGATGGGAAGCAGCGGGGATGAATCCCAGTGTAACTTTGCAGAGAAGATAGATGGAAGAGGGCAGGCAGTATACAATTCTGTCAGTAAAAAGTCCTAGAAAACACAAACTACTCTGCTGGGAAAGGAGTTAGGAAGCTGCAGGGCTGATGGCTGCACTAATTATGTTGATTGTGGTGATGTTTTTATAATTGTGAATGTCAAAACTCATCTCAGTGGGCACTGTTAACATGGAAGTTTATTGTATGTCAATTATACCTCGATAAAGCTGAGAAAATATAAATAAACAAGTAAGTATTGTAACCTATACATATTATTTTGATACACAAGGAATAATCAGTTAGAAAGCATAGTGGGACAATGTCTTGTTGCCATACACAAGATACAAAATGACCTGTACAGGAAGTGTAATGAACAGGATGCTGAGCATTATATGAAAAGAATATAATGGCTTTGTAGCAATTTGAGTCTTTGAAAATATTTGGAAGAATCAAATTGAATAAATGAGAAGACACACTGTAGGATCAAACGGGAAGATGGAAATGGGTATGGACTCACAGTGATGGCGAACCTTTTAGAGCTTTCAATGATACAAATAGCCCACTGTGGCACGAGTACCACTGTATAGGTTTGCCACCTCTGTACAGGGCACGAGATGATGGCTGCTGAGATCTCCCACTCAGAGACTAAGGGGCGTGTTCCCTGAGCTGCTTGTGGCTGTTGGTGGACGCATCTCTGGGAAGCTCCCCTACCTGGAGAAAGCCACCTCTCCCAAGCTTAGCACTGGCTCTCCTCTGTGGTTCACGTCTAATGACTGGTCAGCCAATGACAGGTTGAAGTTCACGTCTACTGACTGGTCAGTCAATGGCAGGAGGATGTTTTACAAAGGCCTAGTCCTCTTACCTTGGTTTAGGACAACTATAAAGTTTTATTCCCTCTCAAGAAAACCCTTAGGGATTGGCTGCCTCACTGGTCAAGTTCACTATAATCCAACTATTCCCTCTGCTCACCCTCTCTCCCTCATGCCCATGGTGTCAATCCCAAGGTCTCTCCCTAAGACATCTACTGATACAAAGTTTCTTCTAAGACTGCTCCCCTAGGAACTTGACCTACATCCCAGGGTAAGGGTGTCAATTATATTCCAACTGAAGTATACACTTAATGCAATTTCTAATTGGAATAACAGTGAAATGATTTTATTAAATAAAAATAGCCAAGAATTAGGGAGTAGGCAGGCTAAGAACAACAAAGCTGAAATTGAAACACAAGAAATTAAATTTCATCATAACCAGGCATGTTGGTGCACACCTGTAACCCAGCTCTCAGGAGTTTGAGGTAGGAGGATTGCTAAGAGTTTGAGACAGCCTGGCCTACATAGTGAGTTCAAGGCCAGCCTGGATGGCATAAGGAGATCCTGTCTCAAAACGCAAACAAACAAATTTTATTACAAAGATGTAATAATTTAAACAGTATACTAACGGTGCAATACTAGAAAGCCAGAGGAGCTGAAATCAGAACACATGCACCACAAATAACCTCCAGAATATTACCTTTCAGTCATGGTCTTTCTGCTTCCTTGAGTTTCTGAATTCTGTCACTTCCCTAAGGATATCAATTTCTCAGACCCTTTTCATAGAAGTTGTTCATTCCCTCATTTGGATACCAATAGTACTGCTATGGTTTAGATCTAAAATGTCCCCCAAAAGTCTCATTTTGTTCAGGGTAGAACTTTGGAAAATGATCGGATCATGGAAGTGGATTCATCCACTAATGAGTGCATGACTGAATATGCTGTCAGGAGGCAGGGCATGGTCAGAACAGGCAGGTCACTGCGGGTGGAACCTGGAAGGAAGTATGCTTGTTCCTGGCTCCCTGCTTCTTTCTCTCTACTTCCTGCCACCATGCTGAGGCAGGAGATTAGGGCATGGCAAAATGGCTGAGGAAATGGACGTGACCTATGAATTACAAAGTTCTAGGACACGTGGGTGGAACTGTTCCCAAAGCCCTGCACTTGGGACTAGTCAGAAAGTGCTACCTTTAGTTTTTCTTCCAAGAACTCAAGCAGGTTTTGGACAGCGAGGCCTAGACCTGAGGTCGGCCCGAGGAGTGGGAAACACAAAGATGGCCACCCTCCAGCTCCGTCACAGTGGTCTGCTCCCCCTAAGAGTGCACTTCTTTCCCTACTTTTACTTGGCCCACCCTTGCTCTGTAAAGCAAGTTTCTTTTCATTTCTTCATACCTTTAATAAATGTGACACCTCGCAAACTTTTCTTGTCTTGACCAATTCTTTGTTCAGTACAGAAAGAACCTAGAAACCACCTCTAGAAGGAAACTCCAGTGCCCTCAAACCCAGTAACAATGCCCCTCCTCCTGTCTCACTTTCCAACAGAACAGCCTGAAGACGCTGTTCGCTGCCCTCATGAGCTCGCACACACTGCTCCCCCCACCTGCTTGTTCCTCTCCCATTCATTGGGTTACACAGGCAGCCCTGAGTCCTCCTGCTGCAAGTCTCCACGGTCCTTTGGATGTGCCCAAGGCACCCCGGACTCTGTGTGGTGACTACTTCAATGTCGGGTCCCCGCCCAGCCTGTGAGCTCCTTCTGCTAGAGATGGGAAGGGCACCTTCATGGCTGCATCCTTGTGCCTCTCGAAGTGCAGGGCCCACAGCAGGTCCTGCACAGCACAGTGTGGCTCAGCAAGGGGCAGAACTCAAGAGGAAACTACTGATTGCTCCCCAGTCCCAGCTGCACCACTTCCTCCCTAAGGGACTGTGGGTGATTTTCCTGCCCTCTGGGATGCATCCTTGCTGTCCTCTGGACTGGAGATAACGATAGCCACTCTTCAGGGTGGCTGTCAGGTGTAAAGGAGAGGATAACGTGAAGGGCAGAAGACAGTTCCTGGCACACCGAGGGCATTCAGTAAAGTCCAGTTTCTTTCATGTCTCACATTCCTGCTTACCACTTGTCCTCTCCCTTCCTCATTCCTTGCCTTTCTCCTCCTTCTTCTCATCTCCTCCCTCTCCTCAGCCTCATAAATTTGGAAACAGCAACAGGAAGAAAGAAAACTCACTTACATGGACCCAACCATCAGCAACTTCAAAGTGCTCTGACTCCCAGCCCATGACTCAGCTGGCCTCACCTCATTGTTGACCCACCTTAATAAATAGTTGACCTTTTAGCTCACCTGTCAAGGAAAGGTTGTTAGAAACAAATTGAATGTACTCATCTGGGTGTGTCCTAGAATCTTCCTAATGAGGAAATGCAAAGAGTCTAAGTACCTCACTGAATCTTGGAGGAAAGAAGCTGTGGAATTTCTATAACGAAACCCAGCTCCATCCTTAATACTGACATGGTCATTAAAATCCAAATGCTGCTCATCCTGACTCCCAAGTCCCGGCCTTTCTCCATCCTGACCCGAAGGCTGCTTCTTGAGGGCGAGACACCACTGACGCCCGCTCCTCTGCTTTGGTTGGGCCGCTTGGGCTTGGGAGCCCCATGCCGATGGCCACAGCAACTAGAAGCCCACAGGGACCAGACACAACCAAGGAAACAAGTCTCCAGCGCTTGACGGGACAGTATGATGTGTACAACCAGTTGGTACAGGAGTTAATGTAAGAGTAGAGCAACCTTGCCAAAGATGAAGAATATGTATTAGAGAAGTTTTTTCTTTTTTCCTTCAGAGGTTTTGTTTGGGAGCTTGTCTCCAGTTACTGCTTTACAATCAAGTTTGTTTACTTCATCAGAAATGATTTTTACAATCTCAAGAAAAAATATGTCCCAGAAATCGAGTTTATTATTGCCTGTGTTTGGACTCATTTGGGGAGTGATGTTACTCCACTATACTTTCCAGCAACCAAGACATCAAAGCAGTGTCAAATACCAGATTTAAGCAAAAGATATGTGAAAGCTCTTGCAGAGGAAAATAAGAACACAGTGGACATCGAGAATGGTGTTTCTGTGGCAGGATATGCTGATCTGAAAAGAACAATCGCTGTCCTTTTGGATGACATTTTGCAACACTTGGTGAAGCTAGAGAACAAAGTCAACTATATTGTTGTGAATGGCTCAGCCACCAACACTACCAATGGCACTAATGGGAATTTGGTGCCAGTGACCACAAATAAAAGGATAAATGCCTCAGGAAGCATTAGATAGCAGTTGAAGATCACCTCGTGCTGCTATATCCACTATGGAGTATATCCTATTGCAGAAAAGCCTTTCAATTGCTGGCTAGGAGAGAGTAATACTTTACAATAAAAGCCCAACATAGTTTCAAGGAATTTGGTGGATTCATGGAACTCTTAATTCTGTATATAAAATTTTAAGTGTTACTAGTTTGCTTCCAGGCAAGTCTCTTCCACATTGTACCTTATCCTTAAGGCAACATGGCTGATGTAGTGAGCAGGTAGGTGATCTTTGTGTAAATATTTTGTGTTTGAGATCAAGCTGAAGCAACAACACTAAAATACATGGATTTGTTTCCATAAAATATTTATTTAAGTATATAACACTTTTTCAGACAAGTGGAGAATATTGTTACTGAATCATTCTTCTGTCATTTGTTCTCAGTAGATGTAGCTGTTCAACTAAGGCTATTAGAAGATGTGCTTTCTTCCAGTACTATATTTTGTTATTCAGATTATGAACAGAGAAAGGAAGTATAATGTTGAAAGTAATGTTTTGAAATCATGACCCAAAGAATGTCTTCATTTGCACTGTCCTTCAGAGTAACTGAAGGTTGTTGTATATTTTTAAAAGTTATATCTGTAAGAGTATAATCTTGAAATGGTAGCAACCACTGTCTGTAACCTAGTCTAAACATTGGGGGCAATTTAATGACATTGAAGTCATATCGCTAATCTCATACTTAAAACTTACTTACATATATTCTGAAAAATAAAAATATTTTTATGATGAAAGGAAATATAATTGTATTCATGATTTTTCACATGCATGAATGTTAGTTTAGAAGTTTAACCTCTTAGCTGGATGCAGTGTTACATGCCTGTAATCTCAGCTACTCAGGAGGATAAGGCAGGAGAATTGAGAGTTCAAGGTCAACCTAGGCGACTTAGTGAGACTGTCTTTAAAAAACAAAAATAAAACTTAACTCCTTGAGTGTCTGTGCCATCAGGAAAAGCACATGATTTCCATGTTTGGGTAATTTTTGCTTTTGTTATGTTGGTGGGAGAGTCAGGGACTCAAGGACTTTAGTCAGACGTATATAATACAGGTATTTGTGCGGCTTAAATTGCTTAGAACATACTACTTTGTTATGTAAGAGTATCCTGCTTTATGAAAATTTGGATTAGATATTCATCTTATATAATGATCACTTAAAATAATTAAGAACATTTAAATTATGAAGATTGACACCTTTTCAGGAAAACAGTTACTGTATACAACACAAGAAAACTTAATCTTTGTTAATTCTAGCATAGAACAAAGTACACTTTATTTAAATTTTCCATGTAGCATAGCTGATTGTTACATGGTTCCCTGTATTTCATAGTATTTATTCTCTATAATAACTGCTCAAGTGCAGCTAGCTTCTAGATTTAGACTATATTGAATTTAGTTTTAGATATTGTTCATTATTACAATATGCTACCATTAAGTAGTAGCATGAATTATAATATTTTGTTAAAATAAGTATGAGAAAATATTATTTCATGAAGATAGCTTTCCAAACTTGTCTTCTCTGTACTTTTAAATGAAGAAATTAATTATATACCATTACCAGGTGAAGTTTTGGAATAATTGTTCTCTCTTGATTAGATGTAAACATTTTTGGGTTTGTTTTGTTTGTTTGTTTTCAGGGATGAAATAAAATATATTATTTGCAAAAAAAAATCCAAGTGGTAATTAATGATATTTAATTCATACTGATGGAACATATAGAGCATTTCAAATATTACAGTGATTTAGAAAAGAAAATGGACTGGAAACAGAAATCACCAAGCTACAAATTTTAACAAGATCTAAGCCTATGTTAGGGATGCCTTGATGCCCACTTTATTTAAGAACATGATTTTACAGCATAGGCCTGTAGGCTATATCCATATGCAGAGATGAAAATGACACTGATTGGCTAATATGGAAGAAAAAGGAGGCAATAAACAAAAACAGTTGCTATTAGAAGTGTACTAGAATACTAGGGCACAAAAGAAATTTAGGGAAATAGAAGAGTAGAAGAGATGCCTCAGTATGCAGGCAGTTTTCTCCTATTCTTTACATTAGACATTGGGCTGGGGATTTAGCTCAGTGGTTCTGGCGCCTGCCTCGCAAGCACAAGGTCCCGAGTTCGATCTCCGGTACCAAAAAAAAAAAAAAAAAACACACACATACATTAGGCATAGAAAGAACATCAGTAATTATTTGGTTTTTTGGGTTTTTTGGGGGGGGCTTGTGTTTTTTTGTACCAGGGATCGAACTTGGGTCCTTGCGCTTGCGCAGCAGGCAGCAGAACCACTGAGCTAAATCCCCAGCCTGAATAGCAATAACTAAGGGAGGAGACTAGGATGTAGCAAAACTGGCTGGAAAAGTAGGTGTGAACTGTTAATTATGAAATCCCAGGACACATGGGGAGAGCAGTTCCCAAAGCCCTGCACATGGACTTCTCTTGAGAACTCAAGCAATTTTGGATAGGACAGACTAGACCTGACGTCAGCCTGAGGAGTGGAAGATACAGAAAGGATAGTAGCCACTGAGCTCTCTGCTACTGTGTTTCCTCAACGTAGCTGGCTCTTATCCTGTAGAATACTTATTTCCTACTTTTACTTGGCCCAAATTTACTCTGCAGAACCTGTTTTTCCCCCCACCTTTAATAAATATAAAACATTGCTACCATTTGTCTTGACTGATTCTTTGTTCACAACAGAAAGAACCTAGAAACCATTTCTAAAGGTGACGCCAATACCCCAAAACCTGGTAACATATTAATTCTATATGGAAGTTAATCCAATATCCATTTTATATATTAGAAAACTGAGGCTCAGAGAAATTAAGCAACACATCCAAGGTCACATAGGTGGGCATCAGTCACATAAGGTTCCTGACAGATTCCAAAGCCCATGTCATTGCTCATCTTTCAGACAGTCTCAAATGAGGAATGCAAATGCTATGAAATACAGCCACCAGGGTGAATGGGGGCTTATTTGGCTTGATTGGTCATCATCTGGCGGATAAATATTTTTAAATATTCAAACCCCTTAGGGGGAGATTCCAGTTTCCAGTCTAGCATGGAAAGAGCTTAGAAGTCATCACTAACAAGTAAAAAGCTGAACAAACTGAAAATCAACAACTCCTTTTGGTCCCTCAGAGAACTGAGGTCACAGTCAAACTTCTTGCCAGATACAGAGACTCTCAAATTACCACTGCAGAAACCCCTGTAGGAACAAGGGCCAGAATACAAAAATCTTAAGTGTAATGGGCACACTTCTTAAGTCTCAGAATGAACAAGTCTGAGAGTTGAAAACTCTAGGGAGGAGACCAGTCTTAGGGGGTTGTACCACATTTTTGTAAGCTTTATCTCTGGGAGCTCTACTAGGGTCTCACAATGAAGAGAGGAGGGAAAAATTCCCCTCATGCTTCCACTAGGGGAAAAGGAATCAGAGTGGTCCCTCACCACTAGAGGAGGTTGCTGCTAGGATCCCCAGCAGATATTAATGGATGTTCAATTCCATTCTATAAAAGGGCATAATATTTGCACAGAACCTACACATAACCTCATGCATACTGTAAATCATCTCTAGATCACTCATCATACCTAATACAATGTAAATGCCACACAAAATTTACAGGAGACCTCTGAAACATTATCAGAAACCTCTGCAGTAGGTGCCATTCTCCTGGTAAGTGTACAATGCAAGCCTGAGAAACAAACTAAAAGACAGAACTAAGAGAGACAATAAACAGGGACCCAGGACAGCCAAACCTCTTTATCAAAAGGCACTGGTCCATTCAAGCCACTCATATTCACTAGTAATCAAACTGAGGTAAAGGCAAGCTACTTGCGAGAGTGGAACTACATGTGAGTTTCTATGGAAATTAATGTAAGTAAGGCTCATAAAGGACAAAACAAAGCATTCTTGAATTAGGAACAGAATAGACAAAATATATGGTTGTAATTAGAACACTGTCCTTCTAGTTAAGAAAGTTTTAATTGTGGGAACAGAATTTGGGTGCAAGCTACTCTGACCTCAACACATAGAATTTGGCTAGACTTGCTTCTCAAAACAAGCCAATTGTTGGCCAGGGATTTAGCTCAGTGGTTCCGGCACCTGCCTCACAAGTGCAAGGTCCCGAGTTTGATCCCCGGTACCAAAAAAAAAAAAAAAAACAAGCCAATTGTGGGGTTAACTCTTTACAGCTTGCACTACTTACAGCCTGCTTTGGGAATAATCAATATTGTGGCTGCACTGCTTGATTAGGGAATGATGACTAGAAAAAAATCTGCATATGTTCTGTATAAACATTATTTTAAAACTATTTTTGATCCATGGTTGGTTGAATCCACAGATGTGGAGTCCACAGCTATGGAGGACTCACTATATGCCTGAGTACTTAACTTTTAACAAAGTCTTCCCTCAAAAGAAACTACTTTACCATAGTCTAACCCACTGGGGTATAATCAGGGTCAAGGGAAATATCTAACTCTACCCCTTTCCAGCCATTCTGTCCCACCAAATTCTGGGTAGTGGTATCAGAATCAGGTGTTAAGTTCTCAGTCCAGTGGCATAGGCTGAATACAAAACCGAGGCCTAATTACAGGACCATAGAACACTTCTTCTCCCCCTAACCTTACCACAGCATTACTAAAGTCCTATTGGCAACAGTTGCTTTTACCCACTACCATGTGTCCAGTGTTCAACATAGAATTACAAGGCAGACTAAAAGGTAAAAGAAAAAAGGAGAAAAGATTAAGTAGTTTGGAGAGACAGAATGAGCATCAGAATCAAACTTAGACATAACAAGGATATGGGAATTATCTGACCAGTGATTTCAAATGACAATGATTAATGCAGTATGCTAAGGGCTATAATGGAAAAATTGACAAGGTGTAAATCATACTTTTGTTTTTAAAGCTCTTTGTGAAAAAGTAACATGCTTGTTTTTCACATTTCAGCTCACAGCTAGGTTCTTTCCGTAAACATGCACACTCACACACTTGGAAAAGGTGAGCAAGGAAAGGACAAAGGTGAAGGGTTGTCAAGGTGGTGACAGAAGGAAGGCTGCAGGCAACTATGCCATATGATTTATGGTTTGCATGTCTGTCTACACAGACATTCAGCCTTGATAAGACTTCCGTATAAACACAATGAGATGCCTCTGGCTAGCCTCCTTCTAAGAATGAACTTGGTAGTGTGGTTTAGGGATCAATAGCCACAATTCCCTGATGAGGCTACTATGGGGTGTGATTTAAGGCATTACTTTTGGAAGTACAGCTTCAAATTTATTTTTCTCCAAAATGTCTCAAGTACATAAGCTACTTAAAATCTTGAATAAAAATTGTTACTTCTTATCAAATAACAACATTCACTCTGTCTCATTTACTCAGAACTGAAGCCAAGATAACCTATACAAAAATTATTTATAAATATGGTGATGTACATTAGGAAAACAATTACAAAGTGGTTGCTTCAGAGAAACAATCAAGAATAAAGAGGGGTAGGCAGAGTTGACATTTTAAATTTAAAATGTGGTAATACTACATGATTTTTATTCTATTTACATATTGCTTTTTTTAAGTAAAATCAAAAGAGTTTAAGGAAATCATTAAAACAATACCATACTGTAAATCTTCAGGCTCCTAAATACAGAGGAGGTGTTTCTAATGCAACAGAGCAAGTATCAGAGTCCTCATGTCTACAGAGTGAAGACGTCCTTTTCAGATTCCGCTTGATCTGGAATATGCTTCCTTTCCACTTAACTCGTCCAAAGCAATGTCTATCCTTCTTTTTTTTTTTTTTTTTTGTACCAGGGATCAAACTCAGGTCCTTGCACTTGTGCAGCAGGCGGCGAAACCACTGAGCTAAATCCCTGGCCCCATGTCTATCCTTCTTCATCCTCCCTGGAAAAAGGGAACAAGCCCACCTCAGTGGGGCTGTCAGAGACAGAGTGAGCAGACTGTGCTCCAAGAACACAAAATCAGGACTCAGAACTGTGGTCCTAGAATGCTCCGAGAGGAATAGAGGAAATGCTGCATGATCAGTACTCAGCCAGGGTCTGAGCAGGACTAGGATGTCTGTGGATTTGGGCTATGAGATGTCACAGCTTCTCCAGGCAGGAAGGGTTGGAATTTATCAATAAACTAGGATATTTTCTATGGCCAATAACATCTATTTTCATTAAAGCTATATAGAAAAATAAGAATCAAATTCAGTGCTAACCTTAAATATAAAGTCACTGTGTTACCCTATAATAACTATAGAAAAAAACATATGCATACATATATAACAATGTCAAGACTGGAAATAAACTAAAATGAAAATAGTTGCTTTAAGTAAATGAGGGTGTTAGTCAGATTTCCATCTCTGTGATAAAATACCTGGAACAATTGGTTATAAGAAGGAAAGGTTTATTTTGACTCATGGTTTCAGAGATTCTAGTCCATGGTAATTTGGTACTGTTGTTTCGGGGCTGTGGTAAGCAGAACACTATGATAGAGTGCATGGTAGAGTAGAGCAGCTCAGTCATGGTACCCAGAAAGGACAGGGGTTTGGGAGATCCCAATATTCCCTGCAAGGGCACGTTCCCAATCCCAACACCTCACTTCCTTCCATAGGCCCCACCTCCTAAAGTCCCAACTCCTCCCAATAGCACCATAGGATGGCAACCAAGCCTTTAACATTAGGGATCTGTGGGGGACATTTAAGATCCAAACCATGACAGTGAGCTTATATGTGATTTTTTTTCTTTTCTTCTTTTCCCATTCCCTTCCTGTCCTAAGTAATTCATTCCCAAAGCCATTGGGTGTAACAGAATAAGGTAGATAGGATAAGCTGGTGAACTGGTAGGGGCACCAAAGCTCAACTAAGAGCCCAGACACAGAGCACATGTAGAGAGCTGTCTGGCATAGGGTATCAAAGAGGAGGGCCAAATAGACTGTTTTGATGTAGACTCAGCACTTGGGAGATTTTTTCTACACCAAGAAATTCTCCAGTTCTCTGCAGACACCAACTGGGTGTCCTTCATTTCTGATTTTTTTTCCAGGAGTTACATTCAAATCCCATAAGTTAAAGGACTCATTCTGCAAGACTCCCAACCTTCGATGCCAATCATAAGTATAGGTGAACACCTATACTTTTGTCTGCTTGGCTATAAATTTTTGTTGTTGCTGTTGTTGTTTTTGGTACCATAGATCGAACTCATGACTTTGCAAGGCAGGCACAGTGGCACTGAACTAGATCCCCAGCCCTACTTGGCTATAAATTGAGAGCTCCTACCACCCTTTCCCTGGGTTCACTGAGTTGCTCTAACAACTCACAGAATTCAGGGAAGCATTTTGCTTACTATTCCCAGTTTATTACAAGGACACAACTCAGGAAGAGCCACAGGGAAGAGATACACAAGGAAGATGTGAGGAGAGAAGCAGAGTTTCCAAGTCCTCTCCAAGGATGTCACCCTCCCAACACCTCCACATGGTCAGCAGCCCAGAAGCTCCCCAAATCCCATAGTTTAAAGTTTGTATGGAGGTTCCATTATATGGGCATGATCGATAAAATCACCGGCCATTGGTACTGGGCTCAGTCTCCAGCCCTTCTCCCCTCCCTGGAGCTTGAGGGTAAGGGGAATGGATTGAACACTCCAGTCCTCTCCAGTCACATGATTGGCTCCTCTGGTTGATTCCTGTGGAAGTTCATCTTTCAAGCCAGATACTGTCAACAGGGACTTCTCATCACTCATAAAATTACAAGGGTTTTTGAAAGTCCATGCCAGGAACTGGAGATAAAGATCAAAACATATTTGTTATTACTTCACAGTGCCAGAACCTAAGCAAAGGAAGAGGCATGTGAATAGGAAGGATTCTTGCCAGGAGCTGTTAGAGCCTGGTAAGGAAGTAAGGAGAAGAGGGTTGTCTTAGTCACTTTCCTGTCATTGCACCAAAATACCTGACTCCCACAAACTAAGGAGGAGAGGTTCATTTTGGCTCGTGGGTTCGTTCCATGGTCAGGGGCTCCAAGGCAAGAACAGAATGGTAGAGGGGTGTGGCACAGAAAAAGGCTCTCAACCCATGGCAGATAAGAAGCAGAGAGGAGAAAGAAAGAGGAGCATGGGGCAGGAACGTACCCTTCAGGGTCACCCGGCCAGTGGCCACCTCCTAACAGCACAGTGGATGAATCCACTGATGAGTAAAGCACCCTGTGATATAATCACCTTAAAAAGCCCCACCTCAGAACACATGAGGCAGTCAGGGACATCGTAGATTGAAACCAAAACAAGGATAACCAGTGGCGCACGCCTGTCCTCCCAGCACTTGAGAGGCTGAGGCAGGAGGATCATTGCAAGTTTGGGGCCAGCCTGGACTACATAGTGAGTTCAAGGCCAAGGAGACCTTGTCTCAAAAAAACAAAGCCAAAGCAAGAAATAAAATATAATATAATAAAATAATATTGCCTAGCAGGTTATAACCCATTAAATAACAACAGTGGGGTTGTTGTTGTTTTGGGTTTTGTTTTGGTTTTTTTTGGTACCGGGGATCGAAATCAGGTCCTGCGTTTGTGCCGTAGGTGACGAAACCACTGAGCTAAATCCCCAGCCCTGTTTTTATTTTTTTGTATTGAGGCTTGAACCCAGCTCTTTTACTCTGAGCAATAGCCCCACTCCTTTTTATTTTGATTGCTTTGTTTGTTGTTGTTGTTTTGGGTTCTTTGAGATAGAGTCTCACTGTATATTTCAGGTTGGCCTGAACTCACTGTGAACCCCAGGCTGGCCCCAAATTCATGGCGACCCTCCTGGCTCAGCCTCCCAAGTGCTGGGGTCACAGGTGTGTGCCACCACACCCAGTGTTATCTTTTATTTTGAGACAGGATCTCACTAAATTGCCCAGGCTGGGCTTGGACTTCAGATCCTCCTCCCTCAGCCTCCCAGAGTGCTAGGATTATAGGCATTCACCCCCATGCCCAGCTAACAATGTGGTTTTTTCTTCCAAAAACACACTTTAGACAAATTCGATTTAGCAGGGTTCATTTGAGCAAAGAAGGATGCATGAATTAGACACCACTCGGCACCAGCAGAACATTCAGAGGGCACCATGTGGCATCCTGGGCAGGCAACATTTACAGACAGAAAAGGAAGCTAGCTATAGAAACAGCTTATTGGCTACAGCTCCACATTTGCCTTACTTTGTCATGGTATAAAGAGACAATGGCCTTATATGGACATAGTCTGATCAGGTGGAAGCTTGTGATTGGCTGAAGCTCCATGCTGTGATTGGCCAAAACTCAACTACTTGTTAGGAGAATATACTCTTATAGGTTACAGTTTGTTTAAATACTAAGTTAGGTCACATTTGACTAGGTAGGAATTCAAAGGGAGCTAGCTTTAGGCCAAATTTAATTTAACAACAGGAAGCTATGACTCTACGTTGAAATACATGAATAATTTTAAATAAAAATACTCACAAGAACATTTATGGAGGAAAAATCTGGCATATATACGTTAATCAAGTGACTTAAGTGGACATTTGGAAAGGGAAAGAATGGAAATCAAGTAGCCTCGTTCCCACTGCAGAGGAGAGCCAGAATCTTAAATGGAATAAATGAAAATGAGGGACATTCCATGACATAACTGCCCTGTGACCTTCAAGTGTTAGTCACAGAAGTCAAAGGAAGACTGAGGAACTCTTCTGGATTGAAGGGCCGTAATAACCCAGAGTAAGGCATGATTTAGATTCAGATCTTTTTACTCTAAAGGACGACATAGGGATAACTGGTGAGACCTGAACAAAATCTGAGGATTAAATGGTGGTAAAGTACTCATTTCCCGGTTTGGATGCTTGCATTGTTGGATATCTGGGGAAATGTCCTTGTTCGTAGGAAATGTCCGCTGAAGTATAGTCTGTGCTGGAGCAAAGTACCACACACTGAGTGGCTTCAATAAAGAAACTGCCTTGCTCACAGTTTCAGAGTCTACAAGTCCGGGTTCAAGGTGTTGTCGGGTTGGATGCCCCCAGGCTTTCCTCCTCAGCTCGTAGACAGCCATCTTCTCCCTGCGTCTTCGCCTCATCTTCCTCTGTGTATCTGGGTCCTGACCTCCTGGTCCTATAAGAACACTGCTCACACTGGATTAGGGTCTACCTCACGGCTCTATTTTAACTTCATCACTCTCCTTAAAGACCCAAGCTACACACACACTCACATTCACAGGTACAGAAGGTAGGATTTCAACAAACGAATTTTAGAAGGATACAATTCAGCCCACAACAAGCATCAAGAGAGTGATAGAACATTTTGTCAATGATTAACTCTCAAATGGTTCAAGAAAACAAGTTATTTGTACAGTACTTACACCTTTTCTGTAAGTTTGTTTTTGTTAAAGAACAAAACAAAACCAGACTGGGGTTATAGCGCAGTCGTGGAGAGCTTGCCTAACATGCATGAGGCCTTGGATTCAATCCCCAGCACCAGCAACCACAGCGATATAAAACAAGCAGATAAAAAGAACGGTGTTCTTGTATTCTCTCTATAATACTTTGGCATAGAATGAAGGCAAGAGACTAGTCAATGCTTTATTTTTAAGAATCGGGAAAGTGTTAATTATATCCCCGACATGAGAAACTTCAGCTACCTTTGGCATGTTCTTTGGTGGATACTTCATGGCTTGGGGATACTGGGTATATGACATATGGCATAATAGACATGCTTTGATACCAAAGGACCCCATCATAGTGGAAAGATGTATTTCTGGTCTTTTGCTGGATTTCCCTTACACAGTTAGGCTCAGGTATTTTTTCAGAATCTATGTTTATTTCTAAATTAGCATCTTCCATCATTTTATGGCTCCTTCAACAGGCTACCAGCTGTGTGAGCCTCCCACAGAACCATAAGTAGATTAACTAGCAACAGAAGGAAGAGGCAGGGAAGGGAGCTATAAAGGAGAATTCAATTTCACATTACTGGATTTTGCCAAATTATAACACCATGCCATATGGTGTACGTACAATGGTGTTGAATCTAAAAAAAAAAATGCAGGTAGAGTTACATTAAGAGGAAGAAGAGACAGGATGAAAGTCGGAAAGTGGCAAATAAATAAAGGGATGAGTAAGAAACGAAACTCACCGGAGAATACCAAGACTGGATGTAGAATCATTAACCTCCTCAGGGCTCCATGGACAACCTCTTGAGACCGACACCATCATAGCTGTTTGCCTTTCTGCTGTGACCACAGGGGCCCCAGTAATTTTCCCTAGTCAAAAGTATGTTCCTTACTCAAAGCACAAAATTTCATTGAAAACAGTTAAATAAATCACTGTGTGGGTTTTTTAAACTTTTTTTCCTTTTTTTTTTTTTTTTTTTGTTGGCTTTTGCAGTGCTGAGGGTCAAAGCCAGAGTTTCATCCGTGCTGTCCAGATGAACTCTCTACCAGAGAGCAACACATTCAGCCCTAGTCATCGTGTCTTAGTTGTTCCTTGTAAGATGGAAATGCATGCAGGAAGAGTGGTTAGTTAAGACTTCCAGTGTTCAGGCACCTTGGTATGAATCAGGTCATGAGAACAATCTGTGTAGGACACCAAAAGGTGTGAAGTCACACTTGGTAAGAAGCACCCATTCTTTCCTATTCCTTCTCAGTGACTGTGGCTCTATTTCCCCCACACAATCAGGGTGACTGCTTAGGCAACATTTCCCCATGATTCTCTGCGTTTTCTAGGTCTTAATTTATTCTGTCGTCCGTTTAGATGACCCATTCCACTCCAATCCTAGCTCAACTACGATTGTGTCTGTCCTTTATTTTTTAATAAAATAACTTTATTATCAAACACACACATACAGAAATTAAAACCATTCAAAGAAAAACAATGCAAGGGAAAAAAAACTACAATAATATTCAAATACAGTAGAACTCAAGCAAAACAAAATTGAAAAGCACTTAAACATTTTTCCATATAAATTTTAAAAAACCTCAAGCACCAACAAGACAACAGAGGATGTGATGTGTTTCAGAAAGATCCCCAAAACCAATATTGAACAAATAGTGGTCTGGGAAAAAAAAACTCCAGTTAGCTAGCATACACCACATAAGCCAAACTTCTGCCTAATTTAAATTTTGATACAATCATACGACATGCGATGGAAACACAATCCAAGAAATATGTTATTAGGCAATTTCATCCGTGTGTATCCTTGATTACACTCTCAGTTTCTCACACTAGAGAAACGATTCGGTATTTACACATGTGTATCCTATTTATTTCACTTAAGAGGATGGCCTCAATATGCATCCATTTAGCTATAAATGTCTCTAGTTTCTCATTCTTTATGGATGGGTAGTACTCCATTTTATTAAAAAAAACCACATCTTCTTTATCCAGTCTCCAGTTGGTGGGCACTTGGGCTGTTTCCAAGCTTTAGTTATTACAAACTGTGCCGATATAAACATAGGTGCACATATATCACTGTGGTATGATTCTTTTAATTCTTTGGGGAAGATACCCAGCAGAGGAATAGCAGGGTCAAATGGGACCTCCAGTCCTAGTTCTCTGAGGTATCTCCATACTGATTTCCACAGTGGTTGCACCAGTCTACACTCCCACCAGCAGTGGAGCAGGGTTCCTTTCTCCCCACACCCCTGCCAGCATTTGTTATTGGATGATTTCTTTATAACAACCATTCTTTCTGGGGTGAGGTGGAATCTCAGTGTTGTTTTCATCTGCATCTCTCGAATGACCAGTGATGTTGAACATTTTTTTGTATATTTATTTGCTGCTTTTACTTCTTTGTCTGAGAAATGTCTGTTCATTCCAAATGCCCATTTTTTGAATTGGGTCTTTGAATTTGGGGGATCTGACTTTTTTCAGTTCTTTATGTATTCTAGATAGCAGACCTTTGCCTGAGGTGCAGCTGCTAAGAATTTTTTCCCACATTGTAGGTTGTCTCTTAGCTCTGTTGGTGGTTTCTCTTGCAGTGCAGAAATTTTTTAATAAGATGAGACCCCAGTTGTTGATTCTTTGTGAAAGTTCCTGTGCCACTGAGATTTTGTTCATAAAGTCTTTTCCTATGCCAATGTCTTCAAGAATTCTAACTTATCTTCCGGCAAATTTAGTGTTTCTGTCTTGATATTTAAATCTTTAATCCACTTCTATCTTAGTTTACTGTATGGTGATAGATATGGGTCTAGTTTTAATCTTTGGCAGGTTGAAATCCAGTTTTTCCAACACCATTTATTAAATAGTCTATCTTTCCTCCAATGATGGTGGTTGGCTCCTTTGTCAAAGATGAGGTGGCTAAGCATATCTGTAGTTGTTTCTGCATCTTCTAATCTATTCCACTGATCCTTGGGTCTGTTTCTTTGCCAGTACCATGCTGTTTTTAATCACAGTAGCTTTGTAGTATAGTTTCAAGGTGGGGATTGTAATACCCCCAGCCATATCTTTGTTGCCTAAAATTTCTTTTGCTCTTCTAGGTCTCTTCTGGTTCCAAATGAATTTTTGGATTGTTTTCTCTAGTCTGTGAAATATATTGTTGTAATTTCAATTGGCATTGGATTAAACCTATATAATAGTTTTGGAAGTATGGCCATTTTTCACTATATTTGCTTCTTCCTATCCAGGAATAAGGGATGTCTTTCCATTTTCTTATATCCTGCTCAATCTCCTTTTTCAGAGTGCTATAGTTTTCAGTGTAGAGGTCTTTTGCTTCCCTTGTTAGATTGACTCCTGGATATTTCATTTTTTTGGATGCTATTGTAAAAGGAAGTGTTTCCCTGATTTCTCTCTCAGTGAGTCTATTATTTGTATATAAAAAGGGTTTGTGTTTTTTTTAGTGTTGACCTTATATCCAGCTACTCTACTGAATCTGTCAATTAAGTCTAGAAGTCTTTTGGCAGAGTATTTTGGGTCTTCTATGTAAAGTATCATATCATCAGCAAATAATGACAGTTTAACTTCTTCCTTTCCTATTTTTATTCCTTTTATTTCTTTCTCTTTTCTAATTGCTGTAGCTAATGTTTCAAGAACAATATTACACAGGAGTGGTGATAGTGGGCATCCTTGTCTTGTTCCTGATTTTAGCATGAAGTTTTCAGTTTTTGACCATTTAATATGGTGTTGGCTGTTGGTTTTTCATAAATAGCCTTATCAAGTTGAAATAAAGACCTTCTATTCCAATTTTCTGTAGGATTTTTATCATGAATGGGTGTTGGATTTTGTTGAATGCCTTTTCTGCATCTGTTGAGATGATCATATGGTTTTTGTCCTTGACTCTGTTAATATAGTGTATTACATTTATTGATTTACTAATGTTAAACCATCCCTGCATCCCTGGGATAAATCTGACTTGGTCAGGGTGTATGATCTACTTGATGACCTTCTGTATTCTGTTTGCCAATATCTTGTTGCGGTTTTTTTTTTTTTTTTTTTGGTGCCGGGGATTGAACTGGGGACCTTGTGCTTGCAAGGCAGGTGCTTTAACCATTGAGCTAAATCCCCAGCCTTGTTGAGGATTTTTGCATCAATATTCATTAGGAAGATTGGCCTGTAGTTCTCTTTTTGGGTTGTGTCTTTCCCTGGTTTTGGAATCAAAGTGATACTTGCTTCCAGGAATGAATTTGGAAGCTTTGCTTCCCTTTCAATTTCCTTGATGAGTTTTATTTTTTGTTTTTTGGGGGTTTTGGTACCAGGCTTTGAACTCAGGTCCTTGCGCTTGCAAGGCAGGCAGTGGAACCACTGAGCTAAATCCCCAGCTCATAAAGTTTTTTGTTTTGGTTTGGTTTGGGTTTTTTGTCCTTGATGAGTTTAAAGAGTAATGGCGATAGTTCTTTAAATGTCTTGTAGAATTCAGCAGTGAAGCCTTCAGGATCTGGGCTTTTCTTTGTTGGTAAATTTTTTATTACATTTTCAATTTCACTCATTGTAATTGGGGTGTTTAGAATTTCTATATCTTCTTCATTTAACTTTGGTAATTCGTCTGTATCTAGGAATCTGTCCATTTTTCTGTGTTTTCCATTTTATTAAAGTACAGGTTCTCAAAGTAGGTATTGATGATGCTTTGGATTTCTGCTTCATCTGTTATGACTTCACCTTTATCATTCTTGATTGCATGTATTTGAGCCTTTTCTTTCCTTTTTTTGATAAGGTTGGAAGGGTTTATCGATTTTATTTATTCTTTCAAAAAACCAACTCTTTGATTCATTAATTTTTTGTATCATTCTCTTAGTCTCTATTGCATTGATTTCTGCTCTGATCTTTATAATTTCCTCTCTTGTACAAGCTTTGGTTTTGTTATGCTCTTCTTTTTCTAGGAGTTGAGGTTCTGCATTAGGTAATTTATTTGAGTTCTGTTTTCCTAATATGGGCATTGACTGCAGTGAATTTCCTGTGTAGAACTGCTTTCATTGTGTCCCATAGATTCCTGTATGTTGTATTGGCATTATCATTTACTTGTAGAAACTGTCTAATTTCTTCTTTAATTTCCTCTGTGACCCATTGGTTGTTCGAGAGGGTGTTATTTAATTTCCATGTGTTTATGGGAGTTTTGCAGTTTCTTATGTCATTGATCTCCAATTTTATTGCACTATGGTCTGATAATATACAGGGGGTAACTTCAATTCTTTTACATTTACTTAGACATGTCCTATGAACTAGCACATGGTCTATTTTGGAGAATGACCCATGTGCAGCTGAAAAGAATGTGTATTCTGATTCTGTGGGGTGGAACACTCTGTAAACATCTATTAAGTCCATTTGTTCAATAGCTTGGTTCAGTTCTAGAATTTCATTGTTAATTTTTTGTCTAGATTATCTATCTAATTGGGGTATTGAGATTCCCCTCTACAATTGTATTAGAGCTTATTTGGATTTTCATGTCCATTAATATTTGTTCTGTATAGTTGAGGGCATTCATTTTTTTTTTTTTTTTGGTGCTGGGGATCGAACTTGGGTCCTTGCGCTTGCGCAGCAGGTGGCAAAACCACTGAACTAAATCCCCGGCCCAGGCATTCATATTTGATGCATAGATATTTATGATTGTCCTCTCTTCCTCTTGGACTGTTCCCTTCGCCAGGATGTAGTGACCATCTTTGTCTCTCTTAATTAGTTTTGGTTTGAAATCTACTTTGTCTGCAAATAAGATTGCTACCCCTGCTTTTTTGGGGGGGATCCTGTGGCATGGAGAACTGTTTTCCATCCTTTTACTTTCAGTCTATGTATTTCTTTTTGAGTTAGGTGTGTTTCCTGTATACAGCATATTGTTGGATTTTGCTTCTTAATCCAGTCTGTCAGTCTATTTCTTTTGATTGATGAATTGACACCATTAACATTGATAGTTATAATTGATAGATATTGACTCATCCTTGTCATGATGTTTTACTATTATTGGCTCTTTTATTTCTTGGGGGTTTTTTTGTTTTTTCCCTTTCCCTTTAGTTTCTTACCTTTAGTTTCTTACCTTGCCTGGTGGCTTCCCTCTGTTGGGCCTCATGGAGTTGTGGTCTTCATTTTCTTTTTCTAGGATATTGCTTAGGATTGTTTGGAGTTCTGGTTTGGTATTTATGAAATTTCTCAGGTGTTCTTTGTTGTGAAAATATCTAATTTCCCCATCGATTTTGAAAGACAATTTTGCAGGATAAAACAGTCTAGGTTGGAAGTTATTTTCTTTTAGGGCTTCACTCCGGGCTCTCCTTGATTTGAGGGTTTCTGTTGAAAAATCTGCCATGATTCTAATGGGCTTCCTTTATAGGTGATTTGTTTCTTTTCTCTAACTGCTTTTAGGAGTTTGTTTTTCTGTTGAGTTTCTGGAATCTTGATTATTATGTGTCTAAGCATAGATTTTTTTTTTGATCATGGCTACTTGGAGTTCTATATGCCTCACTTATCTGTATGTCCAATTCTCCACCTTGGTCTGGGAAGTTTTCTACTATTACTTCTGTGAAGAGTTTTTTATGTCAATTAATTGTACTTTCTTCTGTCAGTCTTATGTTATTCTTCCTTGCATCATCTAGCAGCTGCTGGATTGATTTCTTGTGGTCCCTTGCTATTTTTAAGAAATCTCTGTTTTCATGGTCCTTAACTGCAATCCTGTCTTCTATATCTGATATTCTGTCTTCAGATACCCTTAATCTGGTATGCATGCTTTCAATGGAGTTTTTAATCTCCTGAATATCTGTTTGAATCTGTTTCATGGATTCCATTTCTTTCTTATGTTGGACGATCATGGTTTCCATTTCTTTCTTATGCTGGGCATTCATGGCTTCCAGTATGTTTCTGAGCTCATCTATTTTTTTATCTGTTTATGTTCTAGAGCCTCTAATTATGTCTTTCACTCTGCTCCCATCTCTGTAGTTATCTGGGAGACTTTTTTCTGCTTTGAATTTTTCTAGAGCCTCATTCATTTGTTTTGTTACTTCCTGTGCTATCAGTTCAGGTTGTCCAGGTGGTTGATTATCAGACTTTTCCACCTCATTTTCCCTAGAAATTGCCTTTTGTGGGGTGAAAGTCTGAGTTTGTGACTTGCTGAAATGTCTTCTCATTTTTGTTTTTGGTACTGTCAGTTATAAGTCAGTGTTTGTTACTGTCAGTTATGAGTCTCAGTAAGCCAGTCACAGACCCTTGAGATTCAGGCAGATTTCTGGTTGCAAGTCCCAAATTGAGCTCCCTGTCTTCCTGCAGGGTTGAACTCTTCAAGGTTCTATTACAGGTTCCAGCTGTCTTTCCCCTGAAAATAGTCCAGGTTCAAATGGGAGGTGATGATCCCTCCAACTTACCATGTACGGTGGTCTGGTGTGCCTTTATTGCAGAGATTCTCTTCACTTTTCCAGTGGACTTCAGTGTTCATCAGGGAGCCTGAGAGAGGCCCTCTCTCTGTTGTTCACTTCTGCAATGCAGGACAATGACCTTTATGTTCCCCTGTGCCTCTGTAGTGTAGAACCAGGTAGCTGCGCAGCCAAGAGGCCAGAGGTGGTGGTGGTGGGGTGTTGGCTGTTGTTACAGGGGCCTTCACAGCCAAGCTGGCTGCTGGTGGGCCTGCCGGGGCGGGGCGGGGGGCGTCTCTCAGTCTCCTGGATGCAAGTGGGTAGGACAAGCTGGACGGAGCAGGGAGCAGCCACCCCCGTCTGACCACAAGGCCAAACTTGTGTCTGTCCTTTTAAGATTTAATAAAATGTCACTGGCTCGATGGAGTCTGCTCCCAGGGTGCTGTGTATTTTCCTTTTCCTTTTAGCATCTTTTTCTGACATTCATGTGTGTGTTTGTCAATTCTGTTCTCAGACTGTAAGTGACTCTAACTCATGGGTGTTGTCTTGCTCCTCTTCCCACTCCCACCTCCTTATACATTGCTTGGAACACACAGTGTTTTACAAATTCTTGCTGAATTAAAAAGACTCAGAGTTAATGAGACTTCTAATTTTTCCAGGGCATTATTTACACATTCTTTTCCCACTACAGTGTAGGAAGGTATTGAACCAAAAATGGATGGGAAAGAGCTGCTTCGTGCAGTAAAGTGAGTTTCAAAAACATCAATTAAAAAGCATTTTCCCATTATGCAGAAAGAACACATCCGAAAGCAGTAACTCCATCCCACATACCTAGTTATGTCATTAAAACGCATTCATTACTGAGCCATGGGTTTGAAAGTCATGAACTTGAAATCAGTTCCCCTTAGCTTTGTGAGTTCTGAATTACATTTCCTTCCCCATTTGCTTAACATCAATGACATCCAGAACAATGCCAGGAAAGGCCACTGAGGGGCCTGTGGTGCTACCAGTAGACAGCCGCAGGAGAGCCGACCTGGGAGCCTGAATGGAGACCAGCACAGAAAAGCAAGCATGTTTTGAAGAACTGAATTTATTACTCTCATTTGTTATTTGAACTGGGCTCTGGCTTGATTCAGTATCAAAATTTTTTCAAATCAACACCCTGGCCTTTACAAACCTAAGCAAATACTCTACCCCATCAAAGGCCATGTGTTTACTCCATTCCCATCGCCATTGCTCACTACACTCTGGGAGGGTCTCCTTGGCATTGCCTCTGACTCGAGCTGCCCAGGACTTTCTCATGGATGTGAAATGTTATCCTCCCATTGGGGAGCTCATCTCCTTTTATCAGATTTCACTCCAAACAATGCAGAGCTGATTTCAAAAATGATAGAGGTCAGGGATTTAGCTCAGTGGTTTCAGTGTCTGCCTCGAAAGCACAAGGTCCTGAGTTTGATCCCCAGTACCAAATAAATAAATAAATAAATGATAGAATTACAGCCCCTAAGGGTAATGAATGAATGTGCCCCTGCCATTGATATCTACAGCTATAGAGGGCTCTGGAACACTCATCTGTCTGGGCCACCTAGATGATGCCATATGGATGACAATCAGACCAAATTCTGCCATGTTCTAATGAAAGTTGGGCCCCTCCCCTTCCTCCGTAAAACACCAATGAAGAACCTGTCTGTGAAAAAAGAACAATGATCAATAGGGGTTAAATTAGGAGAAGGTAAAGGTCTTGTCACGGAAGAGCAGGAAGTAGTTTATTCATTCACTCCTCGACTCCCACTTCTAAGCACTGAGTCTGAGAGCATTGCCCCGCGGCTGGGGTCCCAGAGAAGCATAGGCTGGGTTCTCAGCATCTCTAAGTATCACAGCCTGGCTGGGAGTGACACACACGAAACTTCCACGCTGTCTGCTTGAGTGCTTACAGAGGGCTGCACCGTGGAACCAGAGGAGCATCTAGCAGAGGAGCCCACCCTGAGAGAATGCATGGCGTGTGGGAGGCACAAACTTCTCAAAGAGGAGAAATCATTGAGTGGACCAGAACGCTAGCTTGCTTTACTATTGCAGCAGCCTGATTCCACCTGAAATAGCCCAACACCCAGAAGGGTAGCCTCTCGTTTCCCAAAGCCTATAAGACACGGGACCTAGGGGCCGGGGATTTAGCTCAGTGGATTCGCCGCCTGCTGCGCAAGCGCAAAGACCTGAGTTCGACACCCTGGTACCAAAAAAAAAAAAGACACGGGACCTGAACATGTGTACAAATCGCTGTATAAGCAAGAAAGCATAAGTCCCTACTCAGACTCTGTAAAACATCCCAACTTTTTATCAACACAGAAAGGGAAATGAACAGCATTCGCCCTCCCTGGGATCTCCACTGTTGGGCCTGACTGCTCCCTGCCAACCTCCCCCTGCCCCAGGCCAGGAGCCAGAGCCGAGCGCGGACTCACCTTCTCATCGTACTGGTCCCCAGCCTCTGTCCTCCTGTTCCTCCTTCTACAGCAGCATTTGCTGCCCCAGATTCTAATGTAGCACCGATGCACGAAAATCCAGATCCAAGTCTCTGAGATTTCAGCCATTTCGCACCTGTCTGGTGCCATCTTGTCCACATTCCAATACCTGGACTTCCAGTTTCTTCTCTAGACCTGGCCACCACCCCGTATCACACTCACGTGTGATAACTCCATATTTCGGGTATTATATTGCCCATTTTACAAATAAGAAAACTGAGGTTTACCAAAAAACTAGAATATTGTCCAAGATCCCAGAGTCAGAAAACTATGGCTGAGGACTTGACCCCAGGTCTCTTCCCCATCCACCTTGCCTTCTCCTCTGCTCCCCCTGAACTCCCAGGAGCTCACTCTGTGACTCCTGCACGGATCACCTCAGCTCTCTGGGCCCGGTTCTCCCATCAGCAAAAGGAAAGGACCCTGTCAACATCTCTGAAATTACGCTTCATAGGACTTTCATGTTCCCAAGTTAATAGATGTGGGGCAAAAATTCAGGGGGGATTATATATAGTTAAGTGCATTAGAGAAAATTGGTTTCAACAAAGATCAGCACATGCAGTTCCTTCGGGATTTCTCAGAGTCTGTAACACAATAGCTCAATTGGGATCTTGAAGAGGAAATAGTCTGATTTCCCAACTCATTATTTTGAAAATTATTTAGTAAACAATATTAAGCATTTTTCTTCCCAACCCACACTGTTTTTCAGAATAACCAAATAGTAGATGAAGACAAGTTTCTCTCTATAGATATATTCCCATTAACAGGTAATGAAGAAAGCCATAATAAGTAATGAGTCCAGGCATAAATCATCAACAACTACTAACATCACAAAAAGAAAGACATCGAGACATTATCTGATTCCTGGTGGAAGAAAACACGACCACCTGTAAAAATATCTTGCCCGAAAACATAAAATAAAATAAAATTCCACACTGATTAAGATTCCAGGTCCAACTACCAATTCATGTGAAATTCAGAGGCAAGAAGAGTGTGCTAAACGATTTACGAGTGTGTGAGCAGAAAAACCCAGAGAGGGCCGGGGATTTAGTTTAGTGGTGCCACCACCTGCCTCACAAGCTCAAGGACCGGAGTTCAATCTCCGGTACCAAAAAAAAAAAAAAAAAAAAAAAAACCCAAAACACCCAGAGAGTAGGAACTTTCTAAGATTAAATATCTGATTCCTGCACCAAAGAAATTACAAGAGAGAAGAGAGAATCAGTCAATAAGTTTATAAGCACATTGTTTATTGTTCATGGTAGGATATTGCTGTCATGAAATTTTTAGTCCTTATATTTTGGAGTTATTAAACATTTCTGGGTGAAAATGTGTGATACCCAAGATTTGCACCAAAATGACATGGGGGGGTGGTAGAAATGGGCAAAATAAGATGGACCATAAGCTGATAGGATAGGCAGATGGTTGAAAAAACTGGTGTTCGCTATGTTATTCTCCAGACTTCTGCACATGTCTAAAATATTCCCTAAAGAAAAATCCTTTTTTAAAATAATAACCTAAGCCAGGCCTGGTAATGTACTCCCGTAATCCCAACATTCTTTTTTTTTGATACCAGGGATCGAACTCAGGTCCTTGCACTTGCAAGGCAAGCGACGGAACCACTGAGCCAAATCCCGGCCCAATACCAACATTCTTGAAGGCTGAGGCAGAAAGATTGCAAGTTCAAGCCCAGCCTGGGCAACTTAGCAACCTGGTGAGACTCTGTCTCAAAATAAAAAAATAAAAGGCTGGGGATGTAGCTCAGTGCAAAGGCCCTGAGTTCAACCCTCAGTACTACAACTACCGTCATCACATTGTTATTCTCACTCTTCATCTTCTCCTTCCTCTCTCCTCCTCTGCCACCTTCTCCTTCTTCCTCTTCCACCTTTGTGGCTAGTGAGGTGACTCTCAATCAGACCTTTACAAGGCAAGGAAATAGGCCCAGTGGCTGTAGACTCCCAAGACTGTTCTTGTCTATTAATTGCTTTGAGGATTGACGATGAAAGACACCATAAAATTGTGAGGTATTATTTACTATATTAGAGTTAAATAAAGTACACAGGAAACATGGAGGTCCCAACTCACTAAAGGGAAGGCAAAGGATGCTCGCATCAGCAGAGGAAGGACCAGGTCCTCATCCTAGGGTCCCATCAGGGAGGGGGTTGCTGGTGCTTCTGGGGCATTCCTTCCCCAAGGAGCCCCTTCCAGGCTCATAGAGAGGGGATCTGAGTCACTGGCAAAAGTGGCTGTCCACTTTTAAGATCAGACTACCACAGGAAGTTTGAAAAGAGCCATCAGCTCTAAGAAAGCTCAGGGCCTGGGCTAACCACATCAGGCAGGAAAGCAGACCCTGAGGGAGGGGCATCCTTCACTGAGGAGAGAGTTCCGACCTTGAGGGAGGGGCTTTCAGGGGACAAAGAGCAGCAGCAACTAGGGGCTACCTGGGAACCTGTGCAGGGAGCCCACATAAGGGCAGGAAGCTCTTCTTTAGAGCCCAGTGGGATTGCAGAGCTGGGGACTCCAACAAAGTCGGTTGGAGAGTCCGCCCTGGGGACTGGATTTCCTGCTCTGAATCTATTTCCTGATGGAAGCAGAGTCCACTACAGCAGCATCAGCTCAGACACCTTTCAGTCTTCCCCGGTACAAACCAGTCTCACCCACTCCTTCTCCGGCAACCTTCTGCCTTTGGACCCATCCCCCCGCCCAGCCTTCAGACCTGAAGCTGTTTAAAAGAGAGATAATACAGTCTTGGATAAAGCCATACAGGCGACAGTTTTTGTTTCTCCAAAATAATCTGCAAGGTCCTTTGACATACTCTGCACAGGTCCTGTTTTCTGCCTTTATCATTTTCCTTCTGTTTATAGACATTCCAAGAATGTATGTGACTTTATTCTTTTATTAGCAATTACTAGCCATGGATAATTCGCTTTTCCTATCATTCCATCATTGATGGCCTGTCTTCTACTACTACTGTAACTTAGTTACCAACTGCTGGACTGAACACCATTACACCTGTATGACCAGCCTGGACAATTTTCACTAGTTGAATCCACTGTGATCCCAGTAGGTCTAAATATCAATCGATGCTGTATAACTAAGCAGCAGAAGTTAGTCAGAATGCACAAAGCTTACCTTTTACATTGCACCTAATAGCTTCTGCTTCAGGACTGGTTCAAAGGTAGAACACTTACCTAGCATACACAAGGGTCTGGGTTCAATCCCCAGGAATTCCAAAAAAGAAAAAAAAGAGAGAGAGAATTCTACTTTAAATATGCCAGAGTGTCATATTTCTCCATGTTTATTTTTTTAAATTTAACTTAAAAAGTTAAAAGTTGTTTAAAAATCAGGTAGGAATTGAATGAATACCTGACACCTGCAAGCAAGTATCTTTGATTTCCTGTGATTAGGAAATGCATAGGATTGGAATCCAGTTCTTAGGTTGCTTCAGTGCAACCTTTGAACAACACCTCTGAAGAAGGGCTTCAGGGGCCTAGGAGAGGAATCCATGTGTCGCTGTCTGGGCACCACACCCTTACCTGTATGTGGGAATCAGGGCTGGCAAGTGCTCAGCCCAGTGAGAGAGTTCTGACAGCCAGGTGTGGTGCCACAGGCCTGTAATCCCAGCACTCCAGGAGGCTGAGGCAGGATTGTGAATTCAACCCCAACCTGGGCAACTTAGTGACTTAGTGAGATCCTGTTTCCAAATTTAAAAAAGAAGGACGCAGATGTAGCTCAGTTCTGAGGGCCTGGGTACCGAGGGAGGGAGAGAGACAGAGAGAGAGAGAGGAAGAAGAAGAAGGAGGAGGAGGAGGCCAGGGGGAAGAAGAAGAAGGAGAAGGAAGGAAGGAGAAAGGAAGAAAGGAAGGAAGGAAAGAAAGAAACTTTTGACTAAGAGCAAAATGTAATCGTTCACTGATTGGTTAAAAAAAAAAGCAAGGGGCAAGAAAAAAGTGACAATAGAAGGAAAAAATGGAAGCAAAGCTTTTGTACATAGAGAGGGGAGGACCATAAGGGGAGAGAGGAAATGGGATAAAATAAAATTTATTTAAAAAATAAATGTGGAAATATATCTAAAAAATTACCCCAAAACTTAATAGCCTAAAATAACACCAAACATTCTTGTGCTCGTGCTGTCCCCTGCAGTTTCCAAAAGGTCCCGGGCTCAGGAGACCTGGGCCAGTCAGCCAGCCCTGCGGTCCCCGGGGGCCTGACTGAGGCTGAGCTCTATTCCAGGCTCCTGGTTAGCGCTGGCCGCTAGCAGAGACCCCGTCCTCGTCAGTGGGCTCTCACCAGAGGCCTCCTGATCCCCTCACAGTGCGCCAGCTGGTTACCCAGAGGGGATGACGCCAGAGGGCCAAGGTCAAAGTCACCATGCCCTGGCCCTAGACGCCGCTCCCGGTCACTTCTGTAATACCACACTGGTGACGTGGTCACCTCTGGTCTGTGTGCAGGGGCACTGCTCAGGGACAAGAATACGAAGGATCCTGGGGGACAAGAACCCTGGGAACCTTCTCAGGCTGGCTGCACAGCTATCGGCACCTCAGTGTTTCCAGTCTTCTACCTTTCCCAATGTAAATAAAGGCCAGCTAACATGCCATCCTTTACATGGTATGAAACCACATGACTGCCAGGATTGGTGTCACACACCTGTAATCCCAGGGCTCTGAAAGGTTCAGGAGGGAGGATCACAGGTTTGGAGGTAGCCTGGGTAACTGAGCAACTTAGCAAGGCCTTGACTCAAAATAAAAATTTAAATTTTAATTTAAAAAAGGGCTATGGGCATAGCCCACTACTGGGGGGTCGAAAAACAACTATGTCCCAACATCTTCAGGACCCATTGGGGTGGGAATGAGGGGTGATCGCAGGGTTACAGTTTCTCCCTGTCACAGGAGACTTGGAGGACTTAGAGGGGCTCTCCTCTGTTTGCCCACTTCTTGTCCCCCTCAGCCACCTCACCCAGGAACACAGCCTTGTGCTCTCAGTCCTCAAAATACCACCACCTCCCAGCTGAAGGAGACTGGGGGAGGGAGAAGCAAGGTGGGCCTGGCGTTTAATGCATGGTTGCAAGCAAGGTTCTTATGGCTTTTATTTATAAGTCCCCTGACACCTCATGTGCTCACAGGTGAGGGTTTTTTGGGGGGGGCGGGGGGGATAGTTGTATCATGAGGGTGTAATACTCATCAGTGGATTAGCCCACTGACCAGTTTATAGCTAAACAAACTGGAAATTGGGAGATGAAGCCTGGTCGGAGAAGATGGGTTACTGGGGGCGTGGCCTGCCAGTGTCTATCTCCTCCTCCCTTGATCTCTCTCTGCTTTCTGCTGCCATTCCATGGACTGTTTCTCCTCTGCCAGGCCCCTCTGCTGTGCCGCTCTGACCTGGAGCCAGCTGACTATGGGCTGAAACTGTTCCAAACTGTGCCCCAAGGTAAACTTCTCCCCCTTTAACTTGTGGGTGTTGAGTATTGTGTCCCAGCAATGAAGAAGTGACTCAGACTCTTTCATTCTTTTTTTTTTTTCGGTACCGGGGATTAAACTCGGGACCTTGCACTTGTGAAGCAGGTGCCAGAACCACTGAGGTAAATCTCCAGCCAGACTCTTTCATTCTTAATGTCCCTTGACCATTTTGTTACTGTAGAGTGGGTCCTGGGGAGTTCTTTCCAGGTTCTTGGGGTCCTGAACAGAGAACTGGACAAGATACAGAAAAGGCAGCATGGTGTACACTCACTGAAAGTGAAAAGAAATACACTCTGCAGAGAGAGAGAGAGCACGCAGCTGGGGACAGATGCCCAGTGGCCACCAGGAGAAGGGAAAGAGGGCTTTGGCATCTGGAATTCCTGGACTGGCTTCTTCCTTATGCAAATAAGGCATTGAGACATTGTCCAATCAGAAACTCACTGGGCCTGGCGCTGGGTTTAAACTGCCCTATGGAAGACTGGCTTGGTTTCCTGCCAGCTATAAATGAAGAAGTGAAAAGAGCACTTTTCTGACTGGTTTTGCCTACAGTGCCCAGGAGCTGCACTGGGCCCTGTGTTTTGCGCCTGTGCACTGGGTCTCCAAGACTTTGACAGAGTCTGCCCAGTTGTCTGACCAGTTCCATCCCAGCCCGAACCTACCTCAGCTCCGCTATGAGGAGACGACCCTGGCAACCTCCTTCCCTCTGTCCCAAGTCATGGAGACGTAGAGCCCAGATCCCCTCCAAGGCCCAAGGAAGGGCCTGTCATCCCCGCAGGGCCTGCATCACATCCAGTGCTGCTGGGGAAGGCGCAGGAAGGCCCGGCCACTGCAGCCCCCTGGGGACAGGCCATTGCACCCAGAGTCCCCTGAGGCTGCAGGGCCTGCAAGCGGACTCGGCCTCTCATTCTTGAAGCTCCATCCACCCGCTGTCCTTCTCCGGGCGCCCTCCCTCCTCCTGACACCTGGACACCAAACTCCCCCAGCATCCACTCCTAGAACACCCCAACCGCAGCACGCCCTGCTGTGGTCTGCTAGTGTCCCCCCCAACACTCACACCTTCAAATCCTCACCAGCCGCCCCCAGGAATGGCATTAGGGGCTGGGGCCCATGAGAGCTGATCAGGTCATGAAGGTGCTGTCTTCCTGTTTGGGATCAGTGCCTGAGCGCCCCAGAAAGCACCTCACCCCTTCCACCTGAGGCAAGATAGATGAAATAAGAGGCAGGTAGAAAGGAGACAAGGAAGACTGGAATTTTAAATTTGTACTTTGAAAAAAAGAGCTATAAACCAGGCATGGTGGCTCTTGCCTGTAATCATAGCACTCAGGAGGCTGAGGCAGGAGGGTCACTGTGAGTTTGAGACCAGCCTGGGCTACATAGTGAGTTCAAGGCCAGCCTACATAGCAAGGCCCTGTCTCAAAATGAGAGACAGAGGGAGAGAGAGAGATTTACAGCTTCAGGATGCAAGCCCAGTTTGTTTTTCTTTTCCTTTTCAGTCTTCTCCCAAGACACACTAAGCCAAGGCAATCCCCTTTCAGCTGTAGATTGGCCTTTTCCACCTGTGAATGGATCACCTGTAAACTGTGCTTCTGCTGCAATATCAGTGGGCGAGTGTCACAGCTCCAAACACATGTAAATGTACCCCCCATGGGACCTTGACAGAGCCGGAACACACACCCTGGACACCCTTCTTGAAGCCACCCCAAGCCTCATGAAGATCCCCAGCTCTGGATCATAGTGTCTCCCACTTCTCTGAGCACCCCGCACCACTCTTGAGAGTGTGCTTGAATTTCTACCTAACAAACCCTTCCCGTTCTCCACGGACTAGTCCCGAAAATTATTTTTCTCCTCTGGGAGTCAGCGCACCTGGGAACCTATTCTATGGGTTCCTTATCTCAGCTTTAGGAGCCTCCCGGGACCCTGGCTGGTGACACCCTCCACCAAGGACACCCACCGGAAGGTAAACCAGGAAACAAGCCCTCAGCAGACCGGACCTGAACTCCGCCCCCGGAAGTGACAGGGATAAATGAGCCACTCGGTGGTGGCTTTTGCTGCAGATGCAGGCACCCCTTTCCCTGGAGTCCTCCAGACCCCTCACTCCTCCACCCACACCCGTGTGCTCTTTCTTTTCCCACTCCCTTCACGGCCCCCTGGCCCAGCCTCCGGGGCTTTTTTCACATCAACTTACCTGTCAAGGTTTTGACCATCTCTCCTCTAGGGATTCTAAGCGCCAATGTGAAAGCAATGATTTTTTTTTCCTCCCCACTTAAGAGGAAAGGCAAATAGGAGAACATCCCTGCCTGATGCCCATCTCCACCTCCGCGTGGCCTCGATTCATTTCATCTCAGTCCTGGTTGCCCGGGATCCCTGACTTCTCACCCTTTTCAGCACCCACCCTGTTTGCTCCGTTTGTCTGCTGACCTTGTCGTCCAGCCTCACCATCAGCCCCTTTTCCTCCTTTCCTCCTTTCAGCTGCAAAACCCATCTCACTGACCCAAAAGCAGCACGAGCATCCCTCATGGCTGCTGCCCCATTTGTGCCAAGAATCTTCCCGGCACAGGGCTGTGTGATGCTTTGGCCGAGCAAGGCCCAGCCCGCACCCTGCAAGGCCGGCAGAGTCATCTTCTTCGGGCGAGGCTGCGTTCCCCACAGGCCCACTTCTGGGAGACATACCAGCCCCCCACGGTGCTCTCCCTGCCCGCTTTAGACCCCCGAGCCGCTGTCCGGGGCTGATGTCCTCAGGCTCCTCCACTACCCCAAAGTCGACCCCCAAGAAAGATTCTCAGGTTAACACTGCCTCCTCTCCTCTCAGCCATTATGGAAAACAGTAGATGGGTTCCTCCAAAGGTGAGAAATCCAACTCCCGGGTGATCCAGCAATCCCACATCTGGGGATACACCCGATGAAATGAAATCAGGATTTTGAAAAGGTGTCTGAATGCCCATGTTTATTGCAACATTATTCTCAGTACCCGAGACATGGAAACAACCTAAGTCCCTGTCAGTGGATGGATGGGTAAAAAAAAATGTGGTACATATACACGATGGAATACTATTCAGCCCTTAAAAAGAAGGAAATCCTGTCATTTGCAACCAGGTGGATGAACGGGAAGGAATTATGGTAGGTAAAACAAGCCAGGCCCAGAAAGATAACTACTGCATGATGTCATGTGTGTGTGGAGTGTAGAAAGGACGAACTCATAGGAGTATGGACAAGAAGATGTTGGTCAAAGGGACAGTGTGTGTCCTGCAGGATGCATAATTTTTGCAGCTCTATTGTACAGATGGTGACTATAGTTAATAATATTGTACTGTATGCAAGAGGTGAGCAAAAAATACACAGAATGCTTCAATTAAACTTTATCACAGCAAAAGATGCATTGCCATTAACCCCTCCTCGAGGTACTTCCCTCCATTCAAACACACTTTCCCCCATCGTTCTTGCCACTTTCTGAAACTGTTCTGGAAACCTTGTTTCATGAATGTCTTTAAAACGTGTGCTAAAAAATACGGTGAACGCTGCTGCCAAGTGCCTTTCCCATGGAAAGGCAGCTGGTGTGTCTTCATCCCCCTTCCTCATCGGGTCTGGCACACGGTGACCCTGGCTCTGTCCCAAAGCCTAAATGACCGTGGAAGGGAAGCAGTCTGAATCAACGCAGGACGTTGAGGTAGCTGTGACACTGCGACTAGAGACACTCACGGAAGAGGACTTGCAGAACTGCTTCAGAACGTGGCAAGAAGGATGGGATGAGTGGCTTCAAAGCAAAACGGGGAGGTTCTGAGAGGACTAACGGCAACACATGCTAAACTGTACTACAGTTTTAAATTTACACACAGGTTCCTTTTCAATCACATCTCATACTTGAAATTTGCTAAAAGAGATCTTTAGTGTTCTCGCCACACACGCGCGCACACACACACACACACACACACACACACACACACGAGGGGAAGGAAAGGGAAAGAGAGGAAGAGAGAAAACGATAACTGTGTCAGGTGCTCCATGCGATAGCCTGACCACAGTGGTCTCACGCGTGTGCGTACCCCGAGAGGCTGTGCACTGACTGCGTGCCAGCCCGGTGAGTTACCCTCACTAAAGCTGGGTGGGGGGAAGGCCGATCCCTCCACCTAACTGACTTCCTCCCCGCTACTCCAATCCTACCCTCTGACGTTCGCACTCACCAAAATCTCCTCCGCCCAACGCCTCTTATGTAAAAACAGAGCCACAGTTCGGTGCGTAATTATACCCTTCTTTATGCACTCGCAGCAGCTCGAGTAGGTCCCGTCTGGCGGAGTAATTTGGGCTCATTAAGTGCAGGGACCGTCTCTGTGCGAGCCGCGTCCGCATTAGGCTGACTCATTCATTCAGTCATCAGAAATTTCAGTGATCACCGCGTCCTGGGCTTTGTCCTCAATACTGAAATACAGAAGCTGAGGCAGCAGAATCAACAGGGTCCCTGCGTGGCTTCACGATAGAAAGACAATCACATAATCACATAAACCAAGGTGCAATTACACCAGGGAGACGAGGCGGGGAACAAGATAGTTCCTCAAAAAGTTCAGCGTAGATTGTGACCAGCATCGCAAAATGGACCTTCTAGAGTTAGATTTAGAGACAAGTGGTTTCTCCGAACTTCCGCGGGCCTCGACCTTACACCTGTGCAGGTGAGACGGCGACTGGAGGCAGATGTGCCCCTGCAGTCTCCTCAGAGCGAGCTTGGAATAAGGCCTCTTCCTTTGTACCAAAATAAACGGCCTCCTTTGATTTGGTCAGCAAGGAATAAACAAACCGGAGCGCATGGGCCTCAGAACTACCTGTACCATGTGATCCAGCAGTCCCAGCATCAGGCATAGATCTGAGGAAATGAAATCAGCCTGCCGAAGAGACCCTTGCACTCCTGTGTTCATTACAGCACTATTCACAACAACCAAAATGTGGAGGCCACACAAGCACCTGCTGATGGGGGAATGAGTACACAAAGTGTGTGTATCCACAATGGCATATTATTCAGCCTTAAAAAAGAAGGAAATCGTGACTTATGCAGTGATGTAGCTGAACCCTGAGGACATTGCACTAAGCAAAATAAGCCAGGCAGGGCTGGGGATTTAGCTCAGTGGTTCCGGCGCCTGCCTCACAAGTGTAAGGTCCCAAGTTCGATCCCCGGTACCAAAAAAAAAAAAAATAAAAATAAATAAGCCAGGCACATTGGGCCAGGTGAGGCAGCAGCACGGGCCTGTAATCCCCATACTTGGGAGGCTGAGGCAGGAGGATCACAAGTCTGGGGCTATATAGTGGGTTCAAGGCCAGCCTGAACTACACAGGGAGACCCTGTCTCAAGACACCAAGAAACAAATATTCTGGAGGTGGGTGGTGGTTGCACAATAATGTAAGTGTACTTAATACCAGTGAACATGACCTTAAAAATGATTACAGTGGTTTGTTTTATTTTGTTTTGTTTTGTTTTGAAACAGAGTCAGCTGTGCAGTTCATGCTGGCCTTGAACTCACTATGAAGCCCAGGATGGCCTCAGACTTGTGATCCTCCTGCCTCAGCCTCCGAGGGCTGGGATTACAAGCCTGGGCCACCGGGCCAGGCCAAGCAGTAAATTTTGTGTTGTGTATATTTTATCACAATTTAAAATAATTTTAAATAGAAAAAAAAAATGCCCCAGAATAGAGCACTGAAATTCCTGGGGAGGGCGCCATAAATACAAGCAATTACTTTTACAGGGATGACAAGCAGAAAGGCCCCTCCTGCGGGAGCTGGGTTTGAGCGCAGGGGCACAATAAGCAGTGTACGGCGGGACAGCTCCGCCTGCACCAGGGAACTAGGTCCGCAGAGCGCCAGGAAGCCCTCCCGCCCGCACTGCCTCGTCCCTTCCTGCCCTGCTGGGAACAGAATGGGATTTTTAGAGGGACGTTTCCAACCCAATCACTGCGTGGGAAAGGCCTACGTCCAGAGCCGGGGCTGCAGTAAGTGATGCTAAGAGCTTGGCTGCTGGATGCCAAGTCCTGGGTTCAAGTCCCTTCTCTGCCGCTCACTGGAATAAGTTCATTGCTCTAAGAACCAATCATCGCCTCTAAAAATGGCCGTTCTACACCCTTTCTCAAGGTTATGATGAAATGATAAGCCGTGGTGTGAGAAGCCACTACTACTTTATCTTCGTGTTGAAAAGAAAGTTTTGTATTATTTTGTTTGTTTTTGAGACAGGGTCTTGTTATGCGGCTCAGGCTGGCCTTGAACTCACTGTGGAGCTCAGGCTGGTGTCGAATTCTTGGGGATCCTTCTGTCTCAGCCTCCTGAGTGCTGACACTGCAAGCCTGGGCTTGTGGTGGGGGTTTTTGTTTGTTTTTGGAAGAATATCTTTGGTGTATGTCTTGTACCCTGAGTAACTACCCTGAAGATAAAGATACACAGTGTATCAGCTATTGTTATTCTCTTATTAGTTTGTAGTATAATTTTTATTTTTTCATTTTAACAAGTTGAGGCAAAAGAAACACACATACACACCTACAACAGGGATGTGGTTCGGGGCATATGTGAGGCTCTGGTTTGACCCCCAGCACTGAAAAAAAGAAAAGGAAAGAAATCTCAAATAATATCCTGGCTTTATTTAAAATATTGATATTTTTCTCAGCATGGATTTTTTGCATGGACTTTTACTTTTTAACGTGGCCCTGAAATATTACTTACATCTGTACTGAGTCGGGGTGTTTGGGGGATCCCTCCTTTACATTTCACACCAGCTTCACTCCGTCTCCCTTACTCCTGGCGGGGGACTGGACAAGGCAATGTGCGCAAAGCGGGGAGACCCCGGAGGCTTTCCCACCGTGGGCAGACAGCTCGCACGGAAAATTGGGGCTGAGCTTGCGTCTGGCGGTCAGAGCGTTGCTGCCCGTACAGCTGGGTTGTGACACAGCTCGTGAACAGCTGTGAGTCTCTTTCTTTTGCCTCGGGACCCCGTTTTGTCAGGGTCTCACTCTGTAGCCCAGGCTGGCCTGGAGCTCTCCGCAACCCTCCTGCCTCAGCCTCCAAGAGAGCTGGGATCACAGGTGTGCCCCGCCACGAGGCTACACAAGGGTGTAGGAGGCTGATGCTCCGGCTGTCCGCAGGCTCGGGTTGGCAGGTTCGGGAGCCATATGGTGTCTGCCCTGAGTGGCTTGAATTCTCCCTGCGCTGACCCCTCGCCGGCCCACTCGGAAGGCAATGGGCAGACGCCGGGCTGTGGGTGCTGGAGCCGCGGGGCGTTCTCGGGGCCGAGCACCCTGGGCCAGACCATGCTGGTACTCACCGAGCTTGGACTCGGCCTTGGTCCCGTTCTGGTCCCCCGGCGCCCGGAGCGCAGAGCAGGAGAGGGTTATTTTAGCTCAGCGTGCCGTGCCGAGGTTTGGATCCACAGTCGCGGCAGAGGGGCAGGCCCAAAGGAGACCTGCCCGCCTCGGGCCAGACAAGGGGCAGACAGTGAAAGGGAGCAGGGAGGGGCGCCCCTCCTAAGAGCAACAGCTGTGCCCTGTCATCTGGCTGCTTCCAGAGCCCCGCCTGTGCCGACGAGGCCTGGGGACGTCGGGAGGGACCGCGGAGCCTGTGTCTTGGACCGCAAAACCGAGGAGCGCACAGCGCGTTCACTGGAGATCTGCACGTGCCGGTTTCTCTTTTTGGAAAAGGAAACACAGTTATTAAAGATCATTTTTTAGAAGAATGGCTCTGATATTATTAACTCTGACCAAAAGGAATTTAGGGTTCAGAGCTTTCGAAAACACCTCCTCCTTGTGCATCTCTTCTGCGGGGCCAGACTGAGTGGAATGGCCCTGGGGGAGGGGCGACGCGCCTAGGACCGGCGTGTGCTTCCCCGCCGCCCAGGTTTAACTGAGCGCGGCTGGGAGCGGGCGGAAGCCTACTGAAAACAGCTTCGCCACCAGCTCCTCAGCACAGCTCCTCCTCTCGTTCTTTCTTGTAATTTTTATTTTTATTAGTACAGAATGATTACATTCATCCTCTCCTCCCGTGCTCGACCCTTTCTTCTCTGTTCCTTCCCTCTGGGAAAAAGGAAAACACTGCCAACAGCCTGCTGTGCAGGCCCCCGTCGGCCTTTCCCTTTCTTACCCAACTTGGTGCTGAGACAGTACACAGCCTACACCCACCGGGCTCCAGCAGGCTCCAGCAGCTCAGCGGGAGCCTGTCCTCACACACCCCAGCCCCTTTCCCCTCCTCCCCGGCCAGGCTCAGAAGCACTGGCTTCACTTTGGCCCTGGCCCACAATTAGGTCTGGAGGTCACAGGCATCCTGCAAAATGTTGTGAACTTGCCACACCCAAAAGCTATTATAGTTTTAATCTTTTGTTTGAAAGCTCACAGCCTGGCCAGGAGATAGATAGATACAGATATAGATATAAATATCTATATATATATATCCCTGTCATCCCACCCCTCAGGAGGCCAAGACAGGAGGATCACCATGAGTTCAAGGCCAGCCTGGGCTACATAGCAAGACTCTGTCTCAAATAATTAATTAATTAAAATTAAAGGTTAGAAGTTTCATATATACAATAAAGTATTATTCAGCCATGAAGAAGGATAGATTGGAATCAATTGTAGGAAAATGGATAGCTCCTAACAATAATGTTAAGTGACATAAATCATACACAGACAGTTAAATATTCTATAATTTCTCTTATATGAGAAATCCAAAGTATAAACAGCTTGAAGAATAAAATGAAGACATGGTAGGGAACAGGGAAGTAGACTATTGGAAATGGAGAAGAGGGCTGGGGAAAAGGGGAGGGGAGGGGAGGAAAGGGGAAAGAGATACAAATGATTAAAGATACGATGTAGTTATGTATCACAGACATATACTGATTCAGTTGTTCGGGGTTTTTTTAAGAAGGTAAGAAGTTTCGGGTTTTGTATGAACAGCAGCATTAATTCTCCACATTCCAGTTGTGATGTGTGCAGATGAGTGGGCTCCCTGGGGTCTTAATGAACGAAGACAGGTCCGAAGCCAGATCCCCCCGGGCCAGGTGACCTCAGGCACAGAGGGGTCCCGCTGCTTAGCCCTGCTTGGCCCTGCTTCTCCCAAACAGGGAGGAGGCTCCGGCCCTGGGGCTGCAGCAGGTGCAGGGAGCAATGCTAGGCTCCATGACTACTTTCAGGAAGAGGAGTCATCAAGCCTTTGTGGGTCAGTGGCCGAGGGTGTGCGCACGTGCGTGTGTGTGTGTGTGTGTGTGTGTGTGTGTGTGTGTGAGAGAGAGAGAGAGAGAGAGAGAGAGAGAGAGAGACAGAGAGAGGGAGAGAGGGAGGCAAGAAGGGAGTGGAGCATGTGAGAAAAGAGCACCAGCGCGGAGGCAGAAGAATGATACCATTTCTTCTTTTGTTTTGGCCTGGGATGAAAAACACTGTCCTCATCGCTGTTTCCCTCAGTTGAAGAGGCAAGGACACTGCTGGCAGTTTCTGCAAGAGTGGGAGAAACACAGAAGGGGAAATAGCCCCTTGCCTCTCCTGAAGGGAAGACAGCCAGCCTTCAGCCTGCCCCCCCGAACACCTGTCCCCCTTTCCTCCTGTGCATCAGAACCCCAGATTTTATCCGAGTGTGTTACTGCCCAACACAGAGACTTCACCTTCCACCTGCCCTGCAGAGCGGGGCCTTCATCTGTAAGTTAGGGTTTTATTCCACAGAGAGAGGCGTTAGCTGTTCTCATGAGTATCGAGGACGCAAAGAGTAGAAAAGTCTACTTGTCCTGAATGATCCACCTCAGCAGGATGCAATGGAGTGGCTGACAGCCCACATTTTCTTGTTCCTGCCGCCCCTTGATAGGCCTGAGTGAGCGTAGCCCATGGCTAGGATGAGAGGTGCAAGAGCCCTCTGCACTGTCCCTCCCCTAGCACCGCCCTTGTGCTGGGCTTCCTGTCCTTCAGGGTCCTGTGACTCTACAGTGTGTGTCTCTCACTCTTGATGCTCAGCAGTGCACTTCCTAGGTGCAGAGAGGTCAGGGATGGGGTGGAGCAGGCTTCTGTTACTTCTCCTGCTCCTGTCACCCCAAACCCTGCTGGTCCCTATCCATAGTCCAGTCAGCCTTTTTTCAAACGATATGTTTCCATCACCAACAGCAAAAGACTAGGACAAAACCCAAGCCTTCAGTCATCCACAATGGAGAATCCAGATTTTAGAGACAGTTGCTCATCCTTCCCAAAACAGAGTCACCTAGGGCTGGCATGGTCCCAGAAGACACTTGCAGTGTAGGGAACATCCCAGCTGAACTTGGGGGATGATGCACTATCTATCCATAGATACAGAATGTTTGAAAACTGGGGCACATTTCCTGCACTGTGGGCCATCTCTGAGCAAGGCATGCTGCAAAGCAAGGCATGTTAATCCCCCTCTAAGAAATCCATGACAGAATCCAGAACTAGCTGCATTTTATGAAGGTGAAATACAGCAGCACTGACACCAACTTTCCTGAGGTTCAGCTGATTTGGGCTCAGACATTTGGTCCAGGGCACCCACTCCTAAGTGCTGCTCTCAGAGGCTTGCATCTGTGGTTTTGAGGGACCATCCCTGGTCTCACAGCTCCTGCTGGCTCTGGGCCCCAGGTGGCATCAGTCCACTAAGGTGGCTGCCTACAAGAAGAGAGGGGTCAGGAGACATTGACTCTTGACCTTGGACTTCAGTCTCTAGAGCTGTAAGAAAATAAGTATCTGCCAGGTAAGCTGCCTCATCAGTGTTAGACAGCCAGGGCAAATGAATGTACACACATCCTTTTAACTGTGCCCTCCTCCACTGTCTACCCCTACCGCATCTGTCTGGCAGAAGCCTGTGTGGCAGTGCACTTGTGGGCATCTCTTCCCAACTGGCGCTCGGTGCCAGCAGGCAGGTAGCTTAAAACCCACCATGTAGGGACAGTTACACCATGGAAGTTGGCCAACTCTATGAGCCAGAGCTTCTCTCCCAGAAAACCAGATATTCACCATTTCTCAGCACACCACTGCCTTGCAGGTGCCAAGGCGAAGACAGTGGGAAGGAGGGAGTGGTGAGAGAGAAGTTCGGGAAGGGTTTGGCTGTTTCTTTCACTCACTGGCAGCCAGTTGACTGCCAACATCCAGTCTTCATTGTTGGGAGTCATTCTACATAATTTTGGAGGGGGAAATCGTTTCACAATTAAATTATGATTAGGGCTGTCTGAGGCCTCAATAGTCCTATGATGCTCAAGGGCAAGACTACATCAGCTGAAGACTTCCTGGGTCTTTGAGAACCAAGTAGAAAGGTTTCACTTGGAGAGGGACAAATTCCTTATCAGCTTAATGCATCCCATCTCATTCTCCTAATCAATGTAAGCTTCTCATCAATCTAAGATCCCCATCAGCATAAGATCCTCAGCATCACAGGATTATTGCCACCCTTCGGGTCATCTGATACTTCCTCCAATTATAAGATCCTTGTCAGTTTAGGATTACCTCCACCCTCTGAGTCATCTGATACTACCTATGAACCCAATAAATAGTGGCAAGCTCAGGGTGTCTTTGTCTTTGCTGCCCAGAGCAGCACTGATCAGGCCTGAAGCTCAGCTTTTTCTCTAAGTCTGGTTTCCTGTCTTTATTCCTTAATTTACTTTGTGTTGTAGTGGCTCACAGGAGACCAGGACTCACTCAGGGGTTCTGGTAACGTTCCCTTTCCTGTTTCCTACAATTCATCTCCAGTTCTCCAGTTCTCAGCAATACCTGACTGTGTTTAGGGTGAGACTGCTGCCACCAAAGTACTTGCCTCCCCACATGCCCTGGGAGCTGCATATCGGCTTCTGTGTCACTCACAGCCTCAGTGCATTTCTGAGAGCTAGTGCTTTACACACTCCCAAAGAAAACTGAGAACCACAGCCTTTGGCAGTGATATGTGAGCAACAGGGACAGAAGGCACTCAGAAAGGATAAATGAAAAATGCTGGGATGGGGCTGGGGCCATAGCCCAGTGGTAGAGCACATGGTTAGCATGCATAGAGCTCTGGGTTCCATCCTCAGGATCCAGAAAGAAAGAAAGAAAGAAAGAAAGAAAGAAAGAAAGAAAGAAAGAGAGAAGGGGAAATCTCTGGGTGTCCACAAATCATTTTAGCCAAGTTTGAAATCTTAGTTCTCAAAGAATGGAAAAACTGAAAATTTAGAACTTTCAATTGAGTGATAACACAGAAGCTGGAATTTGCAATATTAATTTAAAGGCAGACAATTCACAATGCTGTTTGTACAACTATAAAACCAAGACTAGAGAATGGAGATGTCGCTCAGTGCTACAGCACTGGCCTAGGAGTGAGAGGCCTACATTCCAGCCCCAGCAGCAGGGGGAAAAAAGACAAATGTAAACATTCAGTCCAAACCAAACTACAAAATCAGTTATATTCCAATTAATATTATTGGTTTGGTATGACAGTTTCTGTTCTGATAAATTAACTTGCACATGCTGTGTTTTATAAAGCAAGGCTCTGAAGCCTCAGGCCCAGCACTTTATTTAAACAGGTTTATGTGGTCTGCTGACCGGAAGAGTATACACAGCTCCATCTGCACAATGGTGTTAATCATTTCAAGGCTTTGTTTGCCAGCTCAAGATAATCTGACCACAAGCTTGACCTACATCCTGCCAGGGGGCAGCCTTCAATGCTAACCTAACCTGGTTCATTCATTCTCTGTGAAGCAGTCAGGTTCACTCGAACATCAAGTCAACATTGCAGCATTATTGAAATCTGCACCTAACAAGAATCTAATCCAATTATCACCAGAATTGGCTACAGAAAATTCCTTCACGGCACATTTACTACAACACTCACCCATAATGAACTGTTGCCAAGCTGGTGCGCTGGGGGAAGAGCTCCACACAGAACACGGGCACATTCTGCCAACACGGTCTCCTGGGTAACCAAAGCCTCCCATGCAAGGATTTAACCTCCTGCAGAACAGAAATATCCAGAAGAAAATTAAATCTGCAATAAAAAGGGACAGATCTTTTTCTTGTCATTGTTCCCTAAACAATCAAGCATAATAACTATTTGCATAGCATTTACGTTGTTTTAGGACGTACAAGTCATCTGAAGATGATGAGGGTTAAGGACGACTCAAAGGAGCAGCAACCTAGATCCCCGCATGCGCAGTTCACAGTAGGGTTCACACTCCTATGAGAATCCAGTGCCTCCCAGGCTCCGGCTGTCATGGGGGACAGAGGCCTCTGTCAACACAAAGTTCCTCTTGCTCTCTGCCAGTTCCTAACCAGTTTATGGGCCCAGGGTTGGGGACCACTGGGTTGGGTAACTCGCTAGTAAAATAGGGAGCCAGGATTTGAACACAAGAGCTCTAGCACTCTGACTCTATGGCCACAATCTCAACCACTTACAATATTCAAATCAAGTCCCTTACATAAAGGGGCATAGTATTTACATGTAACCCACACACATCCGCCCGAGTACTTAAGTCAATCTCGAGATTATAATGCCTAAGGCACTGTAAATACTATGTGCTTAGTTGTTACACTGTATTATTTAAGGGATGGCAAGGAAAGAAGTCTTTAATGTTAATACAGGCTCTTTTTTAAAACACATTTTTCTTGAGGCTAGGTCTCATCCAGACTGGTGTGAAACTTGTGATCCTACTGTCTCAGCCTCCCAATGTTCGGGATTATAGATATCAGTCCCCACTTCTGATTTAAACAAGTATTTCTGACCTTGAATTTGGAACCTGTGCCCTTGGAGGGCCGAGGCGTAGAAGAGCACCCAACACATAGGAAGCACCCACTGACAGCTCCCTGCTGCCGCAGCTTGACCTCACTTGCCATGGACTCAGACATGGGTCCTGGTGACCTTTTCGGGTCATTCCCTGTCCCCTAACCCCTACTCCTGACCGCGTGGGACTGACCAGCACCCCTGTCCAGGGGTGAGGTGCCGTGTCAGTCTGGGTCAACATGAATTGCATTCATGTGTTGGTCTCCACCATCAGAGGTGAATTCTGGCCAATCTGTGTCACCCCGTGTCTGGCACAACCTCCAGCAAATCATTTTCAGTAAATTCAGAAAGAAGGAGGGAGAGAAGGAGGGAGGGAGGGCGAGAGGGACAGAGGGAGGGACTCCGCTCTCCAGCCTTTCCAAGTAGGTTTCTATTTTGGTGAGAAGCCAAACCATACAAACAAAGCACCTATCAGAATTCATCAGGATTTAGAGCCGGAGCCAGGAATCACCCTGGTGGTGAAGTGTTTAGACCCAGATTTCCTGGCACCCAGCTGTTGAACCTTTCCCAGCACCCCAGTGGCAACAAGGCTGCTCTGTGACTGGAAAGCTTGGCATTTGCACGCTGGGAGCCAAAAGACGTGGGGCACACAGCAGGTGAAGCAGAGACGCCATCTGCCCATGGAGGTCAGCTGAGGGCCACCAGACCTGTCCTACATGTGCAGCTGGCCATGTCGCCTCTCAGCCACACCTTCAGCGCCTTCATCAAAGCCACCACCGAAGCATCTGCAGAGATGTTTCTCTGGTTATCACTGATTGTTTCTAATCTACCAAAGTCAACTAATAATAAAATGCATGACATTCATGACTTACCAGCCATAAAGCCAAACAATGGAGCAGACCACTTGCTTAATAATTTTATGACAGAATGTACATGTGACCTTGCAGCTTGGTGCTGGTTACATTTCTATTTACATGGAGACGAGGGACAATTAGAACATTTATCTCACTTAGTCACTGGTCACTCCTGCCCCCAACCTTCCCCTCCCTCTTCCCAAAAGAAATGAAAAAAACGTTTTCATTGTAGACCAATATCTGTGAGTGAAAGCAGCTATTTTTAAAAAGTGATGTCATGGGGCCTAGAATGCCACATTGTTCTGGCTTTGGAAAACACCCAATGGGCCTTTGGCTGTTGCTGGTGGGTCCGTGTTAAATGAACACTAATCAACCTCCTCCCCCTCAGCTCAGTGTGGCTACTTATGGTTAGAACTACTATTTGACATCTAGGAAAGCTTCCATACATTTATATTTTTCATACCCTTTAAATAACGTAGGTTTTGGGGCTGGGGATTTAGCTCAGTGGTTCTGGCGCCTGCCTCCCAAGTGCAAGGTCCCAAGTTCAATCTCTGGTACCAAAAATAAATAAATAAATAAAATTTAGGGGCCAGGGACTTAGCTCAGTGGTTTCGCTGCCTGCTGCGCAAGCGCAAGGATCCAAGTTCCATCCCCGGTACCAAAATAAATAAATAAATAAATAATGATGTAGGTTTTCACACACTGCACAGGATATGCATATAACCGTCCTAGTAACGCTTTAGAGGAGTCCAAATTGCCACCTCTTTTAACTCCAACCCAGAAAAATTGCTTTCGTGATATAGGCATTTACTATACAGATGGTCTCCAACTTGGTAACGGTTGAACTTGTGATTTTTCAACTTTATGCTGGTGTAGAATTGAGAGGAATTCGGTAGAAATTGTACTAATCATAGAGCATCTCTATTTATGTATTTAAGCACTGTTTATTTGTTCTACAAAGCCTGAATAAATCCTCAACGCTGAATTGCTTTCTATGAGGTACCCCCTCCCCAGGAATAGAAATAGGAATGGAATAGCTTTTTTGACTTTTTGTAAGAGGAAATAAAAATAATAATCTCCCCCACAAAAAAAATCATGTAGCAACAAATATTTGTGACCTCCCTGTATAGAATGGGAAATTGTCACATTCGCAAACATTGTGAGAATCAGTTGCTCTTTTGTAAGAATAGTATTTTACACGAGAAAAATAAATAAACTTCACATGTAATCTTTTTTTTTTTTTTTTTTTTTTTGGTACCAGGGATCGAACTCGGGTCCTTGCGCTTGCACAGCAGGCGGTGAAACCACTGAGCTAAATCCCCGGCCCCTCCTCACATGTAATCTTAGCTGAGAAAATAATCTCGGTGTCTCTCACATGCCCGAGGCCCAAATGCCGCATTTAACAAGGGGCAAGCCCTCTGTGTTCCTGCGACTCCTGTGATGTGTGTGCTACGGGCATGAACTATGGATGCACTGAATTCATTCTTGGCCCGCAGGAAGCATTGGGTATAGTTATAGCCCAGGTTGAACTTGTCTTTCTGGGCCTCCCTGTGTTACCCTGAGAAGCCTGCTCCCCTCCAGAACCTCCTCCCACTATGTCTTAGTCACTTTCCCATCACTGAGATACAACACCTGACACCCACAATTTAAAGGAGGAGAGTCTTAATTGGTTCATGGTTTTGGGGAATTCAGTTCATGGTTGGCTGGCTCCAAGGCAGAAGCAGCATGGTGGAAGGGCCTGCCGGAGAACAGCTGTTTACCTCATGGCAGCTAGGAAGCAGGGAGAGAAGAGAGAAGCCAGAGAAGGAGACACACCCTTCCGAGTCACACTTCTAGACACACCAGGCCCTACATCCTAAGAGCACATTCAGCCATGAACTCATCACTGAATTAATCTACTAATGAGTTAGCACCCCATGATCCAATCACCTTCTGAAAGCCCTGCCTCTGAGCACAGGAGACTTTGGGGGGATGTTCTAGATCTAAACTATAACAGTCAGCAAATGGAGCCTTTCTGCTCCCAATTCCCTATGGCCCTCCCGAGCCATCAACAGGTTCTAGTTTTTTTAACCCCTGTTACCAGTTCACTTCTTTTCATCTGGTTCCATCCAGTAAGTGTTCTGTTATGGACTGAATGTTTGTATCCCCTCTAAAGTTGGCGTTGAAGTCCTAACCCACCATGTGGCAGTACTGTAAGGTAAGGAAGTGATGGAGATGGAGCCATTCATGAGTGGCATGAACACCCTTGTGAAAGAGACCCCAGGTGGCTCTGTAGCTCTGTTTCTGCCAGACAAAAGCACAGCAAGAAGATGCTCTTTTAAGAAATACATGCCCCAGGGCCGGGGATTGAGCTCAGTGGTTCTGCCGCCTGCCTTGCAAGCACAAAGTCCCAAGTTCGATCCCTGGTACCAAAAGTGAAAGAAATACATGCACCAATAAGTGGACCCTCTCGGGGTATCAAATCTGCTTGTGCCTCGCCCTTGGGATTCCTCGCCTATGAAAAGTACACCTCCGCTCTTCATGAGGTCTCAGTCTGTGGTATTCCATCACAGCAGCCCAAACTCATTATAACTGGTCTCTCTGCCTCTCGCCCTGCCCTTGACTGATCCATTCTTCATGCTGTAGCAAGAGTGATCATCCAAGATGCGAATCGAATCATGTGATTTCCCTGAGGGCCTTGCATTGCCCTCGGGCTGGAGTCCAAGAACCTAATTGGATTGCAAAGCCATTTAGGCTATAAACTTGGCTTTCCTCTCTAGAGTCAACTCCAGCTTCACATTACTTTCAGTTTCCAGAAACTGCTTTTCTTTTTTTTAGCCCAAATGCAGTCTTCTAAATCTCCTTACCTAGCCAACCGTCTGTCTTCTCTGTGTCCTGGATGGCATGCCTTCAGGAAATCTGCCTGACTGCTTCCCCCAGATAGTCTAGTTGATAGCATTCTAGAACCACGAGGACTTAGCAAACTCACAACAGTCACACAGTTTATTTCTGCTTATTTCTCCTCTCCTTTACTCCAGAAAGTCCACCAAGAATGGGTAGATGTACAAGTGAGCCACAAATAAACAGCTGCGCTTTATCCTAAGAGGTCTATGGCACTGTCAGCAATTCTTACAGTAATTGGGTGATGTTTTCCAGCCTCTCCCTGACACACAGTGTGATGAACACGTGGAAAATTGGGAGCACTGAGTTCAAGTCCTGTCCTTGCCATTAAAGTTAACAGCAACTCTAGCTTTGTAGTCCTTCATTGCTTTATTTGCTATTCCAGAATCAGGCACTGTGGAGCAAAAATGGTTGAGAATACTCAACCCTACCATATGGATAGATTATATTTATAGCCAAGAAAAGTAATGTACAGAAAACCAGAAAGGAGGTACAGAGACAGCCTGATTGATTATAGCTCTTGTCTGTCTTGTTTAAACATGGTTTGAATAGCTGACCCCTTTGCGATTGGCTGGGACTCAGCTTGTTAAAAAAGGAGGTTATTGTCTATCTGTTCCTCAAGTTAGCTTCCAGTTCATTACCTACAGAGAAATCTTTGGCCAAAATAAAAATTTATGGAAGCAGTTTTGGGCCAGTCTTCATTCAAATGCCAATACAATTCCAACTCTTCCCTTTTAGGGTTCTTAGTTTGTCCTCTTTCCTGCCTCCACCTCTCTTGCTCCCTTTTCCCCTCCTCCCTTCCTCTCAGTTCTTCTGGGGACACCCAACACCCTCTGTCAGCCTCTCTCTCATGGATCTCAAATGCCCTGGCTCAGAGGGTTGCTGGGATGAGCTCAGAAGAGCCTGGAACTGCTTAGCCAGGACACACAGTCTGAGCTGACGCTGACTCTTGAATGTTGGTTCATTTCCTCACTAGGGACCTTTTTCCCCTAGCATTTCTAAATGCTAGGAAGATTGCACATAGAATTCCTACAATGGTCTATTGCTTTCCAATCATTTCACACACTACATCAGTATCACTGAGAGACCCTCCATGGAAATTTCTCCATCCTTGAGTTATATTTCCCTCCAAGAAGTAATGAACCCCTGAAGATAGGTAAGGATTTGAAGATTTCTACTAAGACAAACACAAAACTTAACAGGAAAGAAATAAGTACTTAAGCATTTAATGTGTCAGGAGTATTACATGTTTCTTTCATTTATTTTCAATAACAACTATGGAGGTGCATCCTATTTTCCTCTATAAATAAGGAAACTAAATTTCAAGGACAGTAAGTAACTTGCCGCTATGGTTTGGATAGTATTTGAATGCATCCCCCAAAAGTTCAGATGCTGGAAGCCTGGTCCCCAGTGTAATGGTATTACGAGACAGGAGATGTTTAAGATGGGGCTGAGAGGAAGCTGATTAGATCAGAGGCATCACCCTCAGAAGGGACTGATGTAGTTCTCGCTAGAGTGGGTTATTATAAAGTGAGGCCACCCACATACTTTGCCTCTTCTGCTGCAGCCATTTCCCTTTCCTCTTCTCAGCTACGGTGTAATGAAGCCAGGGGACCCTCACCAGAATCAGAGCCTTGCTGTTTGGATGTTCCAGCCATCAGAATTGTGAGTACTCAACCTAAAATATTTTGTTTTAAGGGACTAAGACACTTTTCCCAGAAGCAGGTAAGTTGTGGATCTAAATCCAGTTCAGACTTCATATCCCAAGCTTTGTAAGACAGAAAAAGAGTTTAATTCATTCACTCTTAAATTTCTCCATACCAGTCAATCAGAAATCATGTCTTCCTTTTTCAATCATGTATCCTAATCCTGTGTCAACCCCGCAGCATCTGCATCCACTATAGAACAGTCTACTTGAACTATAGGCTGATCATAGCCTAGAGGGGATACATGCCAAAAAACTGGAAACTTGAGAATGATACAAATAGTTCATGGCTCTCTGTAACCACTCCTCATCACTCAGCCATTTTTAGAAAGAAGAGAATAGTGGCTAAGAAGCAAGCTGGAACCAGTAGAGAGTGGGTAGGAGGAGTTTTTCCTCTGATCCAAGACTGGGGTGGTGGCCAGGAATTCACGCATCATAAGTCCAACTGCAGCTAACTGAGCGTGATGCATTGGAAATTCAGAAAATGGGAGTCCATATGAGACAAGATAACCCCAAAAGCCTTCAGCTGTCCAAGCACTAGAGCAGATTTTGGATTTTTTTTCACCTCTTTCTGAAGCATCACATGTGCACCTTTGTACTAAAGACATTAAGACATGGAATCTATTCCCCCACTCCTTGAATCTGGACAAGTCTTGTGACCTCCTTAGGCAAGTGATTGAAAAGGGAAGCCTAAGCTTCAAGAGAACCATTCCCTTCCTGGGAAGGGTAGTGCATGCCAGTAACCCCAGAACTCCAGGAGGCTGAGGCTGGAGAATTGCAAGTTCGAGCCCAGCCTGGGCAACTCAGTGATTTACCAAGATCCTGTCTTAATTTTTTTTTTAAAGGCTGAGGTTGTAGCTCAATGGGAAGGACCTGGGATCAATCCCAAGTACTAAAAACATAAAACTCCATCCCCGAGGGACCCATTTGCTCGCCTGTGAGGAAGCTTGGGCAGCTGCTGGGTGATGAAGAGCATACAGCCCAGGGCCCGTTAACCCACTCTACACTCAGGGCACTCTGCAGCTGATGGAAGATGCATATAGGAGTCAGAGGGTGAGCAACACAGAGTGCTGAGAAGCTAATAACAAAATAAATGCACGGCTGCTGCTTTAAGCCTGTAACCTTTGGTGTCAGCACCAGCTAATGGATATTAGCACTTTAAGGCTTCAGTATGACTGTTTCCTCTTCTCTAAAACCACAGTGATACACAGAAGCGCACACACACACACACACACATGTATATGAAGCCACTAAGAAAATATGAGATGTGGTCAAAAAATCATGTGTTTAATTGTTTTTTGAATTTACTACATTAAAAGATACCTTGCCATGAGTCCCCCTCGAAACCCTCCCCCTTACTTTAAACACCCATTGTTCTTGCCACTTTCTGAAGCAGTTCTGGAAGTCCTCTTTGATGAGGATCTTCAGTCGGGCTGTTATGGCTGCCTCGATGCTCTGAATCCATTCAAAACATTTCTGTTTCATGGTCATTTTGACTTTGGAGAAGAGCCAGTGTGGCATGGTGTCAGGTCCGGTAAATAAGGTGGATGAGGACACATCATGATGCTCTTATGGGCCTGCCTTTCCATTGGATGGCAACCAGCTGCAGCACTCACCATTAGACAGCCACAAAAAAGGGCTTTCAGAACTGCTTCTGAAAGTGGCAAGAACATTGTGACAAGCGTATTCGAAGTGAAAAGTGTTTTGAGGGGGATTCGCGGCAAAGTATCTTTTAGTGTAATAAGGTTTAGAATTTAAACAGGCACAAAATCTCAAAAGCCAACATTATTCATTCCTTCTGAGAGTGACCCGCATCCTCTATGCCTCTCATCTAAAGAGCACACAGTCGCCCAGAATCCAAGCCAGCCAGGTCCTCGGACCCTCGGCTGGAAAGAAACTCAGCATCCCCAAGTACTAGAACAAACCAGCTCAGCAGCAGTGGGAGCCTGCAGGGTTACACAGGGCAGCGTCCAAGCTCGAGTAAGTTTTAAGGATGACAGATTGAGCTCTGCTTCCTGAAAACAAGTTTAAATTGATGAAACCTTAATGAATTCTGTGTCCCATGGGGAGGGGGTCCAATCATGCTTTAATCGCTCTGTGAATGAGAACTGTTTGCCACGCTCTCTGACACTAAGAAGGTGCAGCTGCCTTTCCGCCTAGTGTGCGCTTGTTCAGTGACAGCATTTTCAGCGTCCAATAGGAACAAACAGTCTTTAGTTGTGGACAATTCCCTCTCCACCCTTTCAGAAGTCAATCAGCCAATAAGGATTTATTAAGCTGAGCTTTCTGCACGTCCTAGGTGCTTGCTGGGACGGGGGAGCCATAGCCTCTCACTCACTCAATCATTCAACAAATATTCATTGAGCACCTACTCTGTTCAAAGCACTCTTCAAGGCCTAAGATACATCACTGAACAAAACAGTGAGAAGAAATCCCAGCTCTCTTGCACTGTCATCTATTCGGGGGACAGACAGAAAACAATAGGTCTCCTGAATAAGTAAACAGCGTAGCACATGAGAAAGTTTTAAATGCTGAGGAACAAGTAGAGCTGAGTCAGGCACAAGGAATGTGGAATAAGCCACGAAATCCAGTTTATTTACTTATTTATTAATTTGGGGTTTTGGTTTGTTTGTTTGTTTTGAGACAGGATCTCACTATGTACTGTGTAGTTCAGGCTGGCCTTGAACTCAGTACGTAGCCCAAGCTGACCTCAAACTCATGGTGATTCTCCGGCCTTGGCCTCCTGATTGCTATGACTGCAGGTGTTCGCCACCACGCATGGCTTGAATATCCGATTTAAAGGGGGCACTGCAGAGCCCACATGGAGGGCACGGTGGCAGCTGAGGTGGAAAAAGTAACTGTAGGGAAAAAAATGAGGGTGGTCAAAAGAGCCCCAGGAGGATGTAACAGCTCCTGATGCACCACAGATCCGGAGCCAGCTCCTCACCACTCAACATCGGCAGGGATGCCCAGCCCTGCCAGCCTCGGGTCCATGCCGTCCTGCTTGGGGCTCACAATCGAATGTGATGCAAGTGTTTGCATCCTGGAAACTGGGAAACCCTACAAAGCAGAGTTTTTGCCTTTTATTTTCTTTGTTGCTGTTGTTTTTGGTATTGAGGATTGAACCCGGGGCCTTCACGCTGAGCTACAAATCCAGACCTGTTTATTCTGAGTCAGAGTCAGGGTTGACCAGGCAGGACTGAGCTTTCCATCCTTCTGCTTCAGCCTCCCAGAGTTGTGATCACAGGCGTGTGCCACCAAACCTGGCTTTTACTTTTTTTTTTCATTTTGAGTGAGCTGATTGTTAAACATTTCTGAGCATGCTACCGAGACGACCCTACCTCCTGTCACGGAAGAGTGCGATGCCTGCTCTTAAGGGTAGCGGGCTAGGAAGTGTCACAAGCATGGGTCTTAAAAGAGAGATCACTGTGGCCAGTTTCCTGGTCAGAGCTTTTCGGCAGAGGGGGTGTTGAAGGAGGAGCTGGTGGTTGGCACAGCAGAGGACAAGCATGGGGTGGAGGCGACGGTGCCCGGGCCTTCTAGAAAACTTCCCAGGGAACATCACGCTGAGGCAGAATTCAGCTGTTCACAAGGTGGGACAAGATAGGTGCTTTCCAAACTCGAACTAAAATTATCTTGTCTTTCACGCCCCCGCCAGAGTCAGCCCAGCTCCCTGCAAGCTGTGCCAACCTTAGTGAACACAGTCCCTTGCATCTTTAGGAGCAGAACACCGTGCAGCGTCCGCTCCATCGAAGTCCTCTGAATTTTTCTCTGCACCAAGCCAGGGCCTGGGGAGTAGAAACCAAAGAACCAAACGTCCAAGTTCTTTTTCATCTCAGGAACTGCTTGGCTTGGCACGTGGAGCGAGGTCCCCAGCTCAAGGCTGAGTTCTTTCTCTTGGAAAAATGACCAGCTTGGCTTCTTCAGTCTGTGTGGGACAGGGATGGGCAGTGTCTCCTTGGAAGATGTCCCAAGCTCTCTGAAGAAAAACATTAACAAGCAGATGTTTGTGAGAAATGCAATTGTCGTTTCTGGGCCTTTTGGCTAAGATCAAGTGGAGAAATGCAGTCGCATTGGTTTTAATCCAGACGAGCATCCTCCAGAGGGTGGAGAGGGGAGGAATCTGTGAACTGCGCCTGCCTGTCGTCGGGACACCTGCTGCCTTGGCTGTAAATGCAGGACGGAGTTCCCACGCCAGGGCCAGTCGGGGCCTGAGTCCCGGGGCCCTGTAAACACAGCTGGTGCTCATTCGCTCATTCTCCCCCAGACCCCTGGCAGCCCCTGCACTGTCCCGCCCCTTTGACACTCCAAGCCGGGACCACTTGACACCTGGCGCAGCCCTGCCGAACAGCTGCCATGATCAAACAGGCGTCAGGGCCACTCCACATGTGACTCTGCCTCTCTGGTTCGACTCTCGCCTTCCTCGCCTGAAGCCGGGTCTCACCTTCTCCACCCCGCCTTCCCTGCACTCTCAGGGGCTAAGCTTGCTTTTGCCTAGTTTCTAAGGCGGAAGCCACCAGTCCCCGATGTTCTCCTTCCGCCTCTAGATCTCAGATCCACCTGGCCTGGCACCTGTCTCCGGCTCACTCCCAGTGTGCCCCACTGAGTCTCCAGCCTCCCTCCTCTCGTACTGGGGCCCCAGACCCCCTTTCTCTCTGTATCTTCTATCTCTTCTCTTGACCTCATTATTCTTGTGAAGATTCTAAGATGTTAACTACCCTCTTGCACAGTTAACTTTTACTTGTTTGTAAAATAATGTGTGTGTGCATGCACACGTGGGTGTTTGTGTTCACACGCACAGAGGGAGAGAGGTGGAAAGGGAAGAAAAATGAGAACAGGCGTGGGATCTTGGTAAAGGATGCACCGGAGTTTTGTGCCATTCTAGTCACTGTCCCGCATGATTTTGGGTTTTTTGGTTTGTTTGTTTGTTTGTTTGTTGAGACAAGGTCTCACTATGCAATTCAGGCTGGGCTTGGACTCGCTCTGTACCCCAGGCTGGCCTCAAACTCATGGAAATCCTCCTGCCTCAGCCTCCTGAGTGCTGGGATTACAGGAATCCTTTACAAGTTTAAGTTCATTTCAAGTGCCTCAAAGAGAGGTCTCCCCTAACTATCGAACCTGGAGTTGCTACCGAATATTATCTTCTCTCCTAGTAACTTGTTCTTTTCATTTATAGAACTTCCCATGCCGCAGAACCACCCATACCTGGCTACATACAGCAGCTTTCTTTGGAGCTGCTCAGAACATGACTCAGCGTGATGACATACCTGTGAGAGGCAGGTGGGAGAGGATCCAGGTAGGAGGAAGTGAGGAACATGGGATCTCACCATGGCACAAACTTGACACAAGCACCGAAAACCCAAAATTCAAGAGTAATAATATTTTAATACAATTTTGTTTGTTTGTTTGAGACAGTTTCGCTATGTAGCCCAGGCTGGCCTCAAACTCAAAGTGATCCTCCTGCCTTAGACTCCTGAATGCTGGGATTATAGGCATGCACCACCACACCTGGCTTAATGTAAAATTTAAGAAAAAAAAAAAAAAAACTAATGCAAAAAACTCAGCATGATTGCACATTTAAAATATCACAATTTTATTTTATTTTTTTATGTTTTGGTACCAGGGATTGAACTCGGATCCTTCCACTTGCAAGGCAGGCAGCAGAACCACTGAGCTAAATCCCCGGGCCCCACAATTTTAAATAAAGATCTAAACCTGCACTTTTCTGACCGTCTCACTCACCTTACTCTCTAACTCTGATGTTGGTTTCAATAAAACTTTATGAGAACAGGCAACCAGCCATAGGCTATAGTTTGCGATTTTAAAACTACTACATTAAAATATTCATCTGGATGACTGAGGCTTATGGGGTCCCCTTAAAATTTGCCTCCCCCTGATCCTACCCTGGCACCCCAGCACCCCATGTACACTTTGCCATCTTCACATTCATGTATTACACTTCTGTGAAACTTTTTGTTTATTTCTTTGTTGTTGTTTGAGACAAGGACTTACTATGTAGTCCAGGCTGGCCTCCAACTAGTGATCCTCCTGCCTCAGCCTCCCAAATGCTGGGACTATACACCACCACACAACTTGAAACTATTTATTTTACCCTTATCTTTAGAGCCACCACTGTAGTAGCTGCAATGGGCACTGCCTGAGGACTCCGAACCTAACATTCTTACAAAGAGGCCATGCTGCTGACCAAGACTTTAAAAGGACTCACCTTCATTGAACACCCCAGGCTGTAGAGCTATTTGTTTGTTAGTTTGTTAGTTCCCTCCCCCCACCCCACCACCAGAGGACAGGAAAAGGGAATGAAATGGATAAATTTGCAAAACATTCAAAGTTCCTTTTGGGAACCAGCAAATGCATGGAGACACCAGTTACTTTCCTTTTGAAGTCCAGTATCATTAGAAACTGATGAACTTGATGCAGGGAGGAAGATCCCAGAGGTGACAGACGAGGGAGCAGAATGCTGGGCTGGGCTGGGCTGGGCCTGCAGTATCGGGAGATGGCTGTTTCCTAGGATGTGCGTGGCTCATGCTTCGGAAACCACATGGACCCAGGCTCCTGGGCACGCCGTGCCTCGGAATAGTCCCAGAGCCTGTAGGTGTGAATGAAGAGAGCTCAGAGCTGGGACCCAAGTGGAGGACGATTCCCACTGTGAGGGAGCTGGACCAACATGGATCTCGGGGATGAGTTGGAAAAAGAGAAGCAATGTGAGCGCCTCTGCACACCCAGGCTGAGGCCACGGGTCATGCCAGCTTCCATCCATCTTTTGAAAGCTCATGGCACAAATGGACATTGGAATCTCTTATGCTCTATGGTCCTGGTCCACCTGCCCCCAGCAGCCCGACAGCCACTTACAGAAGGGGCCGGCTAGTGAGAAGGCAGGAGAGGCGCCTAGGGCTGGGATGTTGCTGTCCACTGGTCACCAGCTTCCCTTGGGTGAAACAAATGCTTATCCTTTCCAGCAGGGACTGACTTACTACCACCTTTCCTCAGGTTAGCACATACTGAATATACACTTGAGCAAATGAACTTTTGCTCTAAAAAAATTGCCTATTAACACATTTAGAATTCATTTTCAATAGTGCTTCATTACTATGCAGGTTGAATCACAGCCCTGCATCTCTCAAAAGTGAACAAGTTACAGTGGAACTTAGCCCACAGGTTAGAACACCTCTGGGTTCTTCCCTAAATGCCATGTGCCAAAGCCAGCCTGCTAATCTTCACCCACCAGATGCTCTTCATGCTGTGCCCCGTTGCTGTCAATGGCCCAACCACTCAATCTGAGCTACAAGATCCTCCTTTTCCGCCTCTTCCCCCAGCAAATCTGCAGGATCAAGCACACCAGGCTAATTCCAGAACCTTGAAAGCCAATCCCCCGCCATTCAGCTCTACCCAACCAGTTCCCTTCACAGAGTCCTTGGATAACCTCTCGCCTCCTCCTACTCCTCGGTCTAACTTGTCCTGCACACTGTTGACTTTCATGTCTTCCAGTGACCTAGGTTAGTTCGTGTCACTTTCCTGTTCAAAACAACACTCGTACTTCTGAGTCCAGACTCCCAGAGGTGGCCCTGAACATCTCCACTTGACTTCCCTGCCTTATCTCCTGCATGAACCCCAGGCACATGAAGATGCAGCCACTGCCCACACCTGCCCCCAGCACCCTCGCCTGTGCTATTCTGCCAGCCTGGTGCTCATGCGCCCTCCTCTCATCTTTTGAACCAACCAATCCTCTTAATTTGAGGGTACTGTCATCTCCTCAGAGCCACAGCATTGGTCTGGAATGATCCAAATGTTGCTGATTATTGTGTGATTCATATGCATTTAGGCAGCGACCTCTCTTCTCCATGAATCAGTGAGTTTTCCAAGAGTGAGGGGCAGGTCCTCCTCCTGGTCTTCCCCATCCATGGTGCTGTTGGGGGGCTCTCAGCACCACCTCTGTTTGTGAGCCAGGGTTGTTTTGTGGAAGCTGAGGTTGAGAATTCACAAGGACAGTGGTGCCCATGTGCTTAGCAGAAATGGGCCTGGGCTTGCCATCAAACAGACCCATGTTCAAAACTAAACTGTAGCCAAGCATAGTGGTGCCTCGTGCCTATAATCTCAGCTACTTAGGAAGGTGAGGCAGGAGAATCACTAGCTTGGACAACTTACCAAGACCCTGTGGAAGGGAGGAAGGAAGGAAGGAAGGAAGGAGAATGGAAGAGAAGGGAAGGGAAAGCAAGGCAAGGGGAAAGGAAACCCAGTTACATTATTTATTAATGGTACTTGGGGAAAATTACTTACTTGCATTAATAAAATTGGAATAATCGCAAGTTTGCAGAGATTGAGTGAATCACATCAATGTGTGGACCTAGAAGTGCTCAAATATTGATTGGACTTCATTATGCTGTCCCTACCAAGTCCCCTTCTTTTTTTTTTTTTTTTTTTTTTAACCTAGGAAAAAAAATCTTAGAGGCCACCCTGGGCTACATAGGGAGTTTAAGACCAGCCTGAATTACAGAGATATCAGATATTTAAAACTTGTGGACTTCCAGGAAGATGGCAGAGTGGTCAACAGCAGAAAAACAACCTCCTCGAGATTTTGTGTCCAGACATAGAAATGTGAAGAAGAGAAGGAGGGAAGTGGGTCCCTGAGATCCAGCAAGGATCTAAAGCTGGAATTGAAGCTCATGGGGAGAGCAAAGAAAGACTTCAATGCAGAAGAAGGAGGTAGCAACCAGTGCTTTCTCCCTGAGCCCTGACTCACTGCATGGGAGGAGTGGCTTGAAACTGCAGCTGCACAGTGACTACTGGTGACCCCAGAGGCCTCCAGTGGAACAAAGCAATGGACACAGTGGACTGCAGTGGCTGGTGAGTTATTTGGGTTCAGATGCCCCCCAAGAGAGGGCAGTTGGCAGGTAGCCATCTTGGAGAGAGGCCAACTGAGCTCAGAACTCAGAGCAGCTGGGGGCTGGCTCTATTTAGCAGCTCCCAGAGTCAGGGTGAGGCAGAACTGAGATCAAATTGGAAGGAGGTCAAGGAGCTGAGTTCAAGCCAGCAGGAGGCACACAGAGTGTTGCAGGCTGAACAAATCATGTTCCAGCCTCACAGCCAGAAACCAGCCTGAACTTCAGTGGAACCAAAGGTGCAGACTTGCTAGGATTATCTACTACCCCACCATAAATGAATGACTGGCTTGCTGGGATTAATTAACACGGATCTGGGGTCTCTCTGCCCATTTGTCTACCAGTGACAGCAGAGACATGCCATGAAGTGAACATTTTTCTTTCTTTCTTTCTTTTTTTTTGTTTTGGTTTTGGTTTTAGCTTGGTTTGGTTTTTTCTGACTGTTCTAGTTTTTATGAGTGTGAGCCTTGTTTCTAGTTTTTTGTTGTTGTTGTTCTGTCTTTTTTTATTTCTTCCTTCTCTTTCTCTCTTCTATCTTCTTAAACAGTTTCCCAAAGTTTGCATAATGTTCCTTTGTTCTCCAGCCTTACTTCTAATCTCTTTCTCTTCTTCTATTTCTCTATTATTTCCCCTAACTCCTTTTAAATGTTCTCCCCTGAGAGTAAAATCACCTTTGCTTGTTTGTTTGTTTGTTACAGGATCTCACTGTGTAGCCCAGGCTAGCCTCAAACTTGCAGTGATCCTCCTGCCTCAGCCTCCTGAGTGCTGGGATTACAAGTGTGCACCATAATGCCTGGCGAAATTGCCATATTGAGGGCACATTTACTGTTTACAATTTTCTTGTTTGTTTTAAATCTTGCTATATAATCACAAATATAGGTCATATGATTAAAGATGGCAAATTAATAGGTACCACACTTTGTCATTGTCTAGGCTGTGTTTCATGTTATTGTTATTACTGATTACACTACTTTAGCAAGGTGACATAATTGTTCTAATCAGTTGTTTTTACTGGTATATTAAGAATGAGATTGCCTAAGAGTCTTTAAAAAATACTATAGACCTGTGACAAAGAACCAGGGGCTAGGCTAAATAGGCACCAAATTCTCATCCCCAGTAAATTGAAGAGGTAGAATCTTGCAACAGACTCAAAACCCAAAAGCCAGCTACACCTGGAAGAAATCTCTGAGAAGTAGTCATTTCCTAAGGGTTCTCAATACTAGCAATAAAAAAAAGTACTAGCAATAAAGGTACCTGTCATGAGCAATTTATAAGCACCAACCCAGAAATTAAACTTAAAAAAAAAGGAAATGAAAAAATACTTAATCAAGATGCAACCCAGACTTCCAGCATAACAAAGGCAAACCTTGGGCCGGGGATTTAGCTCAGTGGTTTCGCCGCCTGCCTTGCAAGTACAAGGACCCGAGTTCGATCCCCAGTACCAAAACAAACAAACAAACAAAAAAACAAAGGCAAAGGCAAACCTGGGGGCAATGAAGTGGAACAATTCAAAAGCCACCCCTCTGGACAATGAAGTGGTAGCAGCAGGAGCACCAAAGCAGATGATTAAGGCTCTAGAAAAAAACAAATCAAAATTAATCTCTCAGATAACTACAGAGATGGTGGCCATAATGAAAGACATGGAGGGCCAGGGATTTAGCTCAGTAGTGCTGCCTCCTGCCTTGCAAGAGCAAGGTCCCTAGTTCGATCCCTGGTACCAAAAAAAAAAAGAAAGAAAGAAAGAGATGGATAGTGACTCTAGAGCAGATACCAACAAAAAAAAAAGAGGAGCTCAAGAAAATGATGGAAACCATGAACACCCAACATAGGAAAGAAATGGAATACTTGAAACAGATTCAGATATCCAGGAGAATAAAAATTCCACTGAAACTATACATCGCAGAATAAGCCAATATGAGGACAGAATATCAGATATAGAAGACAGGGTTGTGGTTAGCAATCATGAAAAGAAAGATTTTTTTTTAAATAGCAAGGGACTATGAAAAATCAATCTGGCAGCAGCTAGATGATGCAAAGAAGAATAACATAAGATTGGTTGGAGTTGATAAAAAAAATCAGGAGATAGTGCAAATGGCATAAAGAACCTATTCACAGAAGTAATGGCAGAAAACTTCCCAAGCATGGAAAAAGAATTTGACATACAGAAAAGTGAGGCATATAGAACTCAAATGGGCAATGTTCCAAAAAAATCTACACCAAGGCATATAATAGTCAAGATTCCAAAAAGTCAACATAAGGATACAATATTAAAAGCTGTTAAAGAGAAACAAATCAGCTACAAAGGAAAGTCCATCAGAATCACAGCAGATTTCTCAACACAAACCCTTGAGTCAAGGAAATATTTAAAGCCCTAAAAAGAAACAAGCTCCAATCCAGACTGATGTACCCTGCAAAACTATCTTTGAAAATTGATGGAGAAATATGATACTCCCATGACAAAGAACAGCTGAGGAAATTCATGAACACCAAACCAGCATTCCAAAATGTTCTGAAGGACATTCTAGAAAGAAATAATGAGGACTATAACTCCATGGACCCCAACAGAATGAATTCACCAGGCAAGGCAAGTAATTAAGCAGAGGGAGGGTACAAAGGGAACCAACAACAGGAAAATAACATGACAAGGATAAGTCAATACATATCAATATAACTATCAATGTAAATTTTCTCAACCCACTAATGAAAAGAAACAGACTGGTTGGGTCAAGAAGCAAGATCCAACAACATGCTGCATACAAGAAACACATTTAATTCCAAGGGAAATTCACAGACTAAAAGTCAAAGGATGGAAAACAATACTCCATGCAACAGGTACCCAAAAAAAAGCAGGGGTAGCTATCGTATTTGCAGACAAAGTGGACTTCAAGCCAAGATTGATTAAGAGAGACAAAGGTCACTACAACCTTGTAAACAGAACAATCCAAGAGAGAGAGAACAATCTAGACCCATATCTTTCACCATGAACTAAACTAAAATTGAAATGACTCAAAGATCTAAATAGTAAAACACGAAATACTAAATCTGCTGGAAGAGAGAATAGGTAGAACTCTTGAAGACATTGATGTAGGCAAAGACTTCATGAACAAAACTCTGATAACAAAGGAAATATCACAAAGAATCAACAACCGGGATCTCATCTTATTAAAAAGTTTTGCATAGGCTAGGAATTTAGCTCAGTGGTTTCGCCGCTTGCTGCCAGGTGCAAGGACCCGAGTTCAATCCCCAGAACCAAAACAAAAAGTTTTGCACAGCAAAAGAAACCACCAACAGAGTGAAGAAACAACCCACAGTGTGGGAAAAAATTTTTGCCAACTGTTCCTCAGACAAAGGACTACTATCTAGAATATATTAAAAAGGGCTGGAGGGCCGGGGATTTAGCTCAGTGGTTCTGCAGCCTGCCTTCCAAGCGCAAGGACCCGAGTTCGATCCCCGGTACCAAATAAATAAATAAATAAATAAATAAATAAATAAATAAAAAGGGCTGGGGATTTCACTCAGTGGCACAGCACCTGCCTTGCCAGTGCAAGGTCCTGAGTTTGATTCCCAGTACAAAAAAGGGAAAAATTTAGAATATATAAAAAATCAGAACTGTGGCTGGGGATTTAGCTCAGTGGCAACGCACCTGCCTCATAAGTGCAAGGTCCTGAGTTCAGCTTCCTGTTACCAAAAAAAAAATCTGAACAGCCCCCCCCATGGGCATTGGAAATGAATAGACATTTCTCAGATGAAGAAGTACAACTGGAAAATAAATATATGAAAAACTGTTCAACATCACTGGCCATTCAAGAGATGCAAATTAGGGCCGGGGATTTAGCTCAGTGGTTTTGCTGCCTGCTGCACAAGCGCAAGGACCTGAGATCCATCCCCAGTACCAAAAAAAAAAAAAAAGAGAGATGCAAATTAAAATAACACTGAGATTCCATCTCACTCCAGAAAGAATGGCTGTTATCAAGAAATCAACCAGTAACAAATGCTGGAAGGGCTGTGGGGAAAAAGGAAACCTTCTCCATTGTTGTAGGCTGGTGCAATCACTGTGGAAGTCAGTGTGAAGATTCCTCAAAGAACCTAGAGGTTCCATTTGACCTGGCTATTCTCCTGCTGAGTATCTTCCCCAAAGAATTAAAAGCATCATACCACAACGATATATGCTCAACCATGTTTATAGTGGCACAGTTTGTAACAGCTAAATCTTGGTCCCATCCACTGATAAATGGATAAAGAAGATATTTCTTATATATACAATGGAGTACTACTTTGCCATACAGAAGGATATGCTTGAGACATTTATAGCTAACCAGATGGACCTTGAGACCATACTCTTAAGTGAAATAAATTGGACACACTTATTTAAATACCACATTGTTTCTCTGGTGTGAGAAACCACAAGTGGAAATAAGGACCAAAATGTATAATAGGTATTGGGAAATGAGAAGAAAATGTTCAAGTGAGAAGGGGAATAAGGGAGGGGGGAGGAGGAAAGGAAGGAAGAGACAAGAAAAAAAGAATAGAAGGAAAAATGGAAACAAAGCTTTTGTAAGTAGGGAGGGAGAGAGAGGTTGAAGGGAGGGGAGGGGAATAGGAAGAAAAGAAGCAAGATACATCATGTACAGGTACAAATTCCTTATGATGAATGTGATCATTACATATATGTAAAATATACCAATAAAAAAAGAAAAATGAAAACTAAATACCCACCAAATCTAATAGACACAAAAAACTTGTAATTTTTTATTTAGGGAAAGCATGAATTATGGAAACTACCCAACTACCCTCTATAAATGGCTTTAAAATATTGATTCTACCCTTTTAAAAATCAAACAAAAAGAAACTTACTCTGCGATTAAAAAAATACTTTAAAATCTAAAACTATTTGAGGATATAAAACTAGTAGTTAACACAGAAAGATGATTAAGTGCTATAAAATCCTGATTACAGCACTACCACACTGAATTATAATAATCCGTGGGCTGCCTGCTCTGCTATGAGCTTCTCCAGGGAGAGGGCTGTGCACTTTCATCCTTCATCCTCCACACTGTTCTTGGCATGCAGAAAGCATCCGTTCTGTGTTTATAGTCTGATCAGAAAGCAAATTCACAATATCATTCCCAAATTAATGCGCACACACCCTTTGACCTAAATATTATACTCTAGGAATTTATCTTCCAGATAAGCTTGCACACAGGAGCCAAAAGATAAATACCCAAAGCATGATTCATGATATTGTATGTAATAGCAAACCAAACTGACAAGCACACAAAGACCCACCTTAAATGCCAGAATTAATGAGACATGTCGTTAAATAAATAAACACACATCGAGGAATACTATGTAACATTAAAAACTACACAGTAATATGGCTTTCTCCTTTCCTCTGTTAAAACGATGACTTTTGGGGGTGGATCTTCCAATGCTGAACCAACACTGCCATCCCTATAACAAAACCACTTTCTACATCCTGCCAGATCTGACTTCTAATAGTTTGTTTTGTTAAACAAATTTCTATCTATGTTCATACTTTTTTCTTCTATTATCTTTATCCAGTTTTAGGATTAGCACAATGTTGAGTTCCTAAAATGAGGGGAGAAGTGTTCCTTCTTTTTTCTGCTTTAAATGTTTGATATAATTTATCCGTTAAAATGTTTATGAGCCTGCTGTTGTCATATAGGTAGGTTTTCAAGCTAGGAATATACTTTCTTTAATAGGTGCTATTCAAATTTTATATTTCCTCCAGAGTTAGTTTCATTAATTTGTCTTCTAAGTTACTTCTTAGAAGTTGTCAAATTTATTTAAAAAAAGATTTTTATAATATGCTTTCTATATCCTTTTAAATTCTGTAAAATCTGTGGTAATGTCTCCTAGATCTTAATATTAAAAAAAAAAAACTACACAGTAGATTCCGAGGTGCTGGTGTGGAGAGGTCCTGGTTAATACACTGTTAAATGAATGGCACCAGCTGTATGGTACAATGTACACACACACACGCGCACACAGACTTTGTGTGAGAACAATTTCTTGAAGGACACACAGTACAGGAAACTGTTTCTAGTGTTGCCTCTACAGAGCAGGATCGAGGAATGAGAAAATGAAGGGAGGATTTTCACAATCACTATTTCCCTTCCAGTACAACTTAAACTTTTACCAGGAAATTAATCTTGAAAACAATTAAATAATAAAACAAACAAACAAATATCTGTTGAATACTTCTACTCCTAGCTTCTCTAGGTAGCCTTTCCCTGATTATTAATTTCCACCAGCAAGATAAAGAACATGATGTATGCCGAGGTTACTTTCTCCCTTGATGTGAGTTCAAAGACCGTGAGGAACAATTTACAGAACACTCGGTGTGCAGCAGGACTCTGGTGGTTTATCAATGTCACTAGGAGCTCCAGATGCATTTATAATCCCACCGTAAGCGTCGGTTGTGGCTTGTTCTCCATGATCAATTACCAGCGCCCTCCTGGGCTCTGTTCACAGAAAGCTCATCCCCGCCGGGACCTCGGGGCTGGAGAAAAACCAGCTTTGCTGATTGTCTCCGCAGATTTCTTGCTCTTTCCCCAGAAGCCATGTGGCTGCCTTCGTAACAGTTGTCCCCGAGCTGGCACTGCATAAAGGAGAGGTATCTATGGCAGCAAGTGGTAGTGATTAATTTGAAGCTCTCATGGAAAATGTTTTTGCACTTTAATGTCAGAGAGCCGTATTAGGGTTATAGGTCTGATGTTCCTTTGCCCTGGGCTTGCTCCCGGGATCCAAGGAACACACAGAGCTCGCTGGTTGGCTCCCAGGAGCATGTTTTGGATGGGGGCCCTCCCTCCTCCTGCCGTCTTCCCCACCCAGCCTAGAGGAAGCCCTGTCCTTCCCATCTCTCTGCCTGTCCTTCCCCTCACTCTGGCTAATTTATGATTCTCCAGCTGGACCCAGTTTGACCTCTTGGCCATCTGGCCCACAAAGCCTACTGGGAGTCCCAGACAGCGCCGGCCACCTCAGAGGAGAAAAGGATGCAGAATCAAGATTTGCTAGAGAGAAAAGAAGTGGACGGGGGGAAGCACTCGGGGTCGAAATCAACAAGGCCTCAGAAGTCTTCAAGATGTGGGCCAAAACACAGGATTCCTCTACCACACCCACTCCCCTGTCTGCGACACTCGGACACTCCCGTTGCAGAGGCGATGCAGGGGGGATGGGGGAGCAGGGGGAAGGGAGAGAAGAGCCAAGAGACAATGAGCATTTGAATTTCAATAATATGTTTATTTCTTGCACAATCTACCCACAAATTAGATTGAAGCACGATCAGTTTTTAAAACTGTGCTATTCATTAAGATAACGAACTTTGAATGTTTTTAGTCTAAAGTAACATCTACCAAGATATAGGATTGATTAGGTAGCTAGAACATATCTCTGATCTAGTGGAGAGCTCAAAGACAAAGGATTGAAACACCCTCTCCGTGGTATTGTATAGACCTGTTTTTTAAAACTCAAGATAATCATCATAATAAGTAATCTTTATGGAGACCTACCCTATGCCAGGAGAGGCGCTTTACACATTTTTATCTGTAAAGTTGCCACATAATAAATATAGTATCTCTCATTTTTCAGGTGCAAAATCTGAAAATCGATGCTAGTAAGTACTGACACCCACCCACCTGCCTGCCTGTCTGTCCCTCAGCAGCACTAATATAACCATACTGTTCTGTGATACAAAGTATCAAAAGAGATCCAAGGAGACAGCCCACTCTTTAAACTGGCTTTGGATTCAAGTCACATTTCTTTTCATTGCTCCCTTATTCAATTCTTCCCAGAACATTAGTCCTCACATAAAGAAAATAACAAACTATGGTCCTTGCAGCTATATAGATACTGAATACAGGGCTGGGTATTTAGCTCAGTGGTTTCTCCGCCTGCTGCACAAGCACAAGGACCCGAGTTCGATCCCCGGTACCAAAAAAAAAAAACAAAAAACTGAATACAATAAGCTAATAGTGCAGGCAAACCCCATGCCTCTGAGTCAGGAAACAGTGCCATACCAGACAGCTTCCCAACACTAACACGAATTAGCTGGGATGGCTAACTTATAAGGAGAAAAGCTTTCTTCCGGGTCACAGCCCCTGTATCAGGCAGACCCACTGCTGTGGGGCTCTGTAAGGGTGTTGAATAACCATGGTGGGGAGTGTGTGGTCAAGCAAACTGCTCGCTTCACAGCCAGGAAGAAGAAAAGAAGGGCCTGGGGCCCCACAGTCCCCTTCCAGGGCCCCTGTGACCCAAGGATCTCCCCCTGCTAGATCCCAACGCTTGAAGGTCCCGCCACCTCCCAAAAGCAGCAGCCTGGAGGGCAAGCAGTGTACACACAACCTGGGGGACAGCCTTTCAGTCCATAGCAGCTGTCATATTTCATGACAGGGTTCCACGGAAATGTCTGAGTACAGAGCCGACTCTTGAGTGGATTATATGAAAAGAACTGAGGAAATAACCACCCCAAGAGAATGAAGTTTGGTGTGCTGATTACTTCCAACTGAGGGCCCTTGGGGAACAATGAGACAGGCAGAAGCTTCCTCCAAGAACCTCCCCAAGGAACCTGAGTGTCGTGGGTCCCCTCCCTGGAACTTTATCAACTGGGCGAGATCAGCTCATGTCTTAACAGGGGAGAGTGTGTCCAGACTGTCACAGATGGCGCCTCCTCCCCCGGGGCCCATTCATCTTCCCCCAAATAACTTCTCTCCTGAGTTCCCACCTCCCCACCCTCCTCTCCCTGTGAAGAGGGCATATAAACCTCGAGATCACATTGGGTTTGGGGTATTCACTGCTCTTTCCTGTCATTCCCCTATGCATGTAATAAATATGGAGACATTTTCTCCTGTTAATCTGCCTGCCGTCGGTTTATCTCATCAACTCAGTTGTGGGAACCACGGAGAGTAGAGGTTCCCCTCCTTACCTTATGCTACAGTATCTGTATCTGCAGCCCCGTCCTCAGAGGCGTCATAGCTACCTCATGAGGCGGGATGAAAGTAAAATGATGCATTGGGTACTGCCTCTGGATTAGCTGTCTCGGCCACACTCTAGAGTCATATAAGCACATAATCTTACAACCAAGACCACTTTGATTCCAAATAGACATGCTCCACTCATTTAGTCCAGGATGGAGATCAGCATTCCCTCACACCCACCCCTCCGGGTTTTCCTTCTGAGTGTCCCCTCCAGAAATAACTGTGTGAGACCCAGCTGTGGTTTTGCTTCAGCAGACTGGTGTGATGATGTTTCATTCCCAGTACGGTACCTCCATACTGGTGATCAGGCATCAAGGGTCCTGCTCCAGGTGTGGATTCATGTTTTCCCCCAGAAGCAGGGTCATTTCCCCAGAGACTGAATTACCGGAGAGGTCTGACAGGACTGAGAGACAGAATTGCCTCAAGAGCTGATTGCGATAAAGCACCATCGCTCCCGGTGTTTTGGTCTCTTCTGTTCTGTGATACAAAGTATCAAAAGAGATGCAAGGAGACAGCCAGTCACACTATGCTCTCATACACCCCCACCCCATGAAGCCGTCCATCATGCTTTGATGCAGCTTGAAGCACTTGCCAGATGTAGACCCTGCTTCTAAATTTCCTTGCCTCCAAAACTGTCAGCTAAATAAAGCTCTCTTGTTTATAACTTAGACAGCCTGAGGCATTTTGTTATAGCAACACAAATCAGACTAAGACAGGTCCCTAACTTCCCATCCTACACTTCCGACGACCACCCAGCCACGTCAGCTTTGCTCTCGTCTCTGCTGTGTCCGCAGCTGTCTTTGTGCATCAAGGCAGCCTTAGTTCAGGGTGCCACTGACCCAGCCCACCCCTAACCTGCCTCCCTCTTTTCAGCTTTGCCCTCCCTGAACCATTTTCCGTGTTGCTTCCAGAGAAAATGTTCTAAAGAGGCACTTCCTGCTTAAAATCTAGTGACTTCTCTACTACCCTAGATTTTTTAACAGCTTTGCTGAGCTACAATCCAAGTACTACACATCTCACCCATGGAAAACAAGCAGTACCATGGTTTTCAGTGTATTAACAACACTCTACAACCATTACCACAATCAATTTTAGAGCACCCTCATCATTCAAAGGAAACTTCATGCCTTTTATTGGTTATGCTCCATTTCTCCCCAACCCCTCTCCATCCCGGCCAATCAATAATCTACTTTCTGATTGTGTGGGTTTGTCTACTCCAGACATCTTACATAAGTGGAATCAAACAATGTGTGATTTTCTGGTGAATGACTGCCTTCACTTAGCAAGATGGTTTCCAGACTCCTTCATCTTATAGCATGTATCTGAATTTCATTCCTTTTCATAAATGAATAATATTCCGCTGTAGGGCTCCATAGCATTTTGTTTATATATTCATTAGCTAATAGAATTTAGGTTGTTTCTGATTTCGCCCATTATGAATATTCACATACAAGTGTTTTGTATGACCATGTTTTCATTTCTCATGGCCAAACAGCAATGGAATTGCTGGGTCATAGGGTAAATTGATGTTTTACTTTGTAAGACGCTGCTAAATGTTTTCGACAGGGGCTGTACCCCCTCCCAACATTAAGACCAAGTGATTTAATATGATTACAAGACCCTTCTGAGGAGGATTAATTAATGGTCAACTTGGAACACCCAGCTGAACTGAATCAGCATGGTCTGAGTGTGGAAGACCCACCTGAGGATTGTTGCCAACAGCATCAAAGGAGAACTGGAGGGGAAGATCGGGGGCTGTTGGTTTCCTTGGAGAAGCTTGCTGTGCTGGTTTTCCTGATGGGAACTTGGCTGTTCTCGTCAGAGAAGGAGCTCGGGGCCTCACTGTCACGGGGAATGGCTGTTGTTCTCTGATCTTCACCGTGGGCGTCACTTCCTGGCTCCAGCATAAATCCCTCAGCCTGGTGGCACAAATCCTCCACGCCGCCAGCTCAGACTTTCTGGCTTCCACCACTGGCCTTTGGCCCTTCCCAGTGCAGATCCTCCATACAGACAAGCATGAGACATTGCCGTGGGCTCTAGGCCTCCAGCTGGACTCATGGAGGACACTGCTTTTGGCCCTAGGCCTTCAGCTGGACTTATGTGGGACATTGCCATGGGACCCAGGCCCTTGGCAGGATTTTTCAGGTCTCTAGTGTGTGGACAGATCTCTTGTGATCCTCTGCATTTGACTTTTTGGATTAATATTATAAATTACTCCTGTAAATTATGGGTCCTGTATTTAGTCTATTTCCTTGCAAACCCTGACTACAACACCTTCCTAATGCAATTTTCTTTTTCTTTTTTTGTTTTGTTTTGTTTTGTTTGAGACAGGGTCTCACTATGCAGCTCAGCTGGGCTCAAACTCATGGCCATCCTCCTGCCTCAGCCTCCTGAGTGCTGAGATTACAGGCATGTGCCACACCTGGCCTTAATCCAATGTTCAGTTACACTTTCACCTCCATCTCCAACTGTGCCCCAAACCTCAAACTAGATATTTTGATTAGGCTGAAAATATATATATATATATATATATATTCCATTTCATTTGGGCTTCTGAATATGGCACATTGTTCCCTTTGCCTAGATTTCCTCTCCTGCCACCATAACCTCCAGGCCACCACCCACAGGTCCTCAGGCCTCAATTTCCCTGGTGTCTTCCCAGGCTCCTCGATAAGACTGGAGCAGCTTCTCAATCCTGTGAACTCACTGCTACAGCAGCACCAGTGGATCCCACTGTGTTCCTGTTGCCCATGGGATGGTCTTTACCCTGCCCTGAACTCCAAACTCCCTGAAAACCTGGTATCCATGAATATTTGATAAGCATATAAAATCCGAGCCTACAATAGATCCCCACTCCTCCTCCCTGCTAGGTAAAAGTTATAGAGAGATGGTCCCAAAGTCAGGTTTTCCCCAAAGGAAGTTGTTCTCAAACCTTCTTGGAAATGACAATCTGATTTTAAAAATAAAACGTTTATAGTTCCTTCCTAATTCTGTTTTGCTCAGGCTAATAATAAAGTGAGCTGGCATTCCTGGGGTATATATCAACTGACAGCAGAGGGAGCCAAGCCAAGAATGTGTGAGCCCGGGGCAGGAGTCCGCCCGCAATTAAAAATAGGCTGTGTGTAATAATGAAGAATTGAAAACTATTCATGGGATCAACAATTGGGGAGTTAAATTCTGCAGATAAACAGATAATATAGATATTAAGATTGTAAATATGCAAAGGCTTATTTGAAATAATCCTAAAACTAAAACTAAAACACAAACTACAACATACACATTGAATACAATATGCAGTATTGTGTATGCACCATGATAATAGCCAGAAAAGGTCATGTCATGAAGCTGTGTTAACAGTGGGTATTTTATAGTAAAAATTTTAAATGTTGCTTTCTCAAATGATTTTAGCTTTTGCTATAGAAATCTGTAACAAATAACTGCCATCTATTGTTTCCTAAGTGTGTATCACTAGTTGAACATACTGAGCTTTTGTATCTAAGGTACCAAAAGGCATTGTTCATCATTTGTTAGATGTTTACAATATATTCCATCCCTCGATTTTAAAATACATATGTTTCTATGGTTTGGGTCCAAGGTGATTCAAAAGACTCTTGTGTTCAGAGGTGGGGTTTTTAGAAGGTCATTGGACCAATCACCTAACAGATAAGGGACTGGCCTCCAAAAGATGATTGGACCATTGGATATACTCATTGGTGGATTTGTCCATTGATGAGTTCACACTGAATGTGCTGGTAGGAGGTGGGGTCTGGTTGGAAAGGAGTAATAAAGAAGAGAGCTCCACCATGCTCTTCCACTGTAATGTTTCTGCCCTGGAACCAGCTGACCATGGACTGAAACCTCTGAAACCATGAGCCAAAATGCAGTAAACGCTTTCTCTTCTAATTTGCGTTTGTCAGGTCATTTATCCCAGTGACAAGAAACTAATACATGTATAAGCATCTACATATATGTGTATACCCACATATGTATATGTGTATATCATGATGTTCTTAGAGAAGAAAAATGTCTTCACTTTGTTATTGCTCTTTACCTGAAGTACTTCTGGGTGAGTCAGGAGAACGAGACCTATGGCATCATCTCCCACTTTGTCCACTGGACTTTATACATAAGCCAAAACTGCTATTTACATCACATAACCCATTCAACGTTAAATAGCCAAAACCAAGTGTCTCAACACACAGCCTTCTTCACTATGTCTGGAACCTGAGCAGGAAGGATGTGCAGAGCTCTTTGCTGAAGCACCATGTACAGCATCCTCGCTTGCAGATGCTCAGGTAGCCTTTGTTCAAGGATGGATGGACAATGGACAGACCGATCAACAGACCAAGCAATGGAGGGGAACTTAACAGGTCAGCAAGAATTCCCTGGTACCATCTAACACGTGAGCTTTCTGACTCTCATCACTATTTAAACTTTCTTCTACAAATATTTCCATCCATTTCTTTGGTAATTCAGCAATTAAATTTCAGGCAACTAGTAATGTAAGAAGAGCTGTTATTAGCAGTTATACAAATAAGAGATTATTCTTATACTGGCAAGCTACAAAGAGAATGAGATATGTATTTTAAAAACCACTAAAATTCCTAGAAGAATATGAGCTGAAGAAAGGTAAAAACAAAGGTGTTGGGGGTGGAGAGGCATTTAGTTGAAAGAGTAGAGGCAAATTTTATGGAAATGTGGCATTTCAGCAGGGCCTTGAGTGACAGGTACAATTTCACAAGAGGAGATGAGGGAGGACGTTTCTGAGGGAGGCAAAGTGTTTTAGCCAAGGTATGAGATTTTAAAAAGAAAAAAATACTTTGCAGAAGTGAGCCTCCGAGAAACACTCTTCCCTTAGAGCAGCACACTCGGGCTGAAGTGCACTTCCGTCTGCACCCTGGCTGCCTCCGGCCCCTGTGTAACCCAGGACAGAGGGCGCTCCGGTTCCGGTTCCGGTTCCCTCTCCGGGTCGCACAGGGAGGGCCTGCGGGGCTGGCCTGTTGGTTTCCTCCCATGATGAACAAGGCAGAAGGCATTGTCAGCCCTAGTAACAGCAGCAAGAGCACAGAGCTGGAGAGAAGGCACCTTCTCAAGGTCGCGGCCTGAGCCAGCTGGAAGGAAACCCTAGAAGCCAGGGCTTGCTCTCCAAGGGGGGCCGTGAGGCGGCGACTCCGAGGGAGGGGACAGCCTGTTCCCACCCCACCCCACCCCCGTGCCCTCGGCCCGTTCCCACAGGGCCTTGGCCTGGGAGCAGGGCCGGCTCTGCAGACAGGAATCCACTCTCTGAGCCGCTTGTCTGAAGAGCAGCGAAGGCATGTTTCTTGCAGATAGACAAACAAAAGGCCACACAGTCAGCAGCAGTTGCTATGATCTGGTTTCTTGATGATTGCCATTCTTTCTGGAGTAAGATGTAGAGGCTGCAGGGCGGAAAGGGAGCCCTTCTACACGGTTAAAGTAAACTAGTACAAGCACTATGGAGATCAGTATGGAGTCCTCAAAAAGCCACAACTAGAAATTTCATTTGACCCAGTTTCCCCCCTTCTAGGTATCTTCCTGAGGGAGTTAAAGGCATCATATTTCAGCGATCTATGTATACCTGTGTCTACAGCACAGTCCAGCTAAGCCTTGGAAGAGCCAATATGTCCATCAACAGATAAATGGATGAAGAAAATGCAGAACTCGTTGACTGCTGTTTGTGTTTGTTTCACTTTTTTGGGTTGGAATTGCTTACAGTAAACTGGGTAAAGGGCTGGGTATTTAGCTCAGTGTTTTTACCGCCTGCTGCTGCGCAAGTACAAGGACCCAAGTTCGATCCCCGGTACCAAAAAAAAAAAAACTGGGTAAAGAAATTGCAGTCTCTCAGGTTACTGTATAAAAATACCTCCAGGGCCAGGAATTTAGCTCAGTGGTTCCGGCGCCTGCCTCGAAAGCACAAGGTCCCGAGTTCGATCTCCAGTACCAAAAAAAAAAAAAAAAAAAAGTACCTCCATAGGTACTTTTGCCAAATACCACAGCCTCAATAAAATTAAATTATACAATTAGAAATTTACTTATGATGGCCTGCAGGAAAAGTGGTGGTGCATGCCTGTAATCTCAGCACTCCTGAAGGCTGAGGCAGGAGGATTGAAAATTTAAACCCAGGTTGGGCAATTTGGTGACTTAGCATGACTTTGTCTCAAAATTTAAAAAGGTCTGGAAATATAGTTCAGGGCAAAAGCCCTCCATTAGATCCTCAATACCACAAGAGGGAAAAAAAAAGTAGAATGTAAGAGAGGAAATCAAGAAGCTCTTGATAAATAATACAAAGTTTCTCATGAAGAGCTAAATTCCTTGGCAGGTGATAGAAGCAGTAGAAGGAACATCCACAAACCTGGTTTTAATCCTAGAGCTGCCACATGCTTTCCCTGTGAGATTACAGAAGTCATTGAGCCTCAATTTTCTTAACTGTAAAAGGAGATTTAAAATTCTCATCTCACAGATTTGCTGAGGATCAAATGAGACAAACATTTCAGCTGTTGTGGTAGGTCCTGGATGTTACATACAGTGGGGCCTCAGAAATAGAGGCATTGAGCGGGGTGTGGGGATGCAATTCTGTAATCCCAGCAATCTGGGAGGCTGAGGCAGGAGGATCACAAGCTCGAGCCCAGCCTGAGCAACTTAGAGACTCATAAAGACTCTATCTCAAAATCAAAAATAAAAAGGGCTTAGGATGCAGCTCAGTGCGAAGGCCCTGGGTTCAATCCCCAAGACCGAAAAAAGAAAAAGAGAAAGGAAGTCACTGTGCCTCCCTAGGAAGCCTCTGTGCCCCCTCCTTCCTGCAGCAAGTCGCTACAAAACCGTGGGGGGAGGGGCGCTCCTAAACTTCAAACCAGCAGCGGTTCGTTCTTCGGAAAACACTTAACAGAAGTCTGTAAGAGCCAAGAAGGCACAGTGAGAACAGCCAAGTGCAGCCTCCTTCAGATCTTTCCCAGCAAGACAGGCTTTTCAAGCCCGCATACTTGTGGTCAAAGGCTGGCTCCATGCCCTGCTGGTGCTTCCCGGACTGGAGTTTACTCTGCTGCAGGTTTTGGTAGCAGATGTGTTTAAAGAGCCACAAGCTCAGCCACAGGAGATAGGAAAACACTTGCTTTCCCTGCACCTTCCTTGCTCTGATGAGAGCCGCCTTCCTTTTGCAGGATAGCTCTGTGTGCTGTGTAGCACGCTCGCCTCCCAGATGGATATCTCCGTGGAGAACTTTATAGATGACCCTCCACGCCCCACCAAGTCTCCTTTTGTCCTGGATCTCAACTCTGTGCTTTTGATTTTGGTTCAGGCTTCACTGTGTCTCTGTCCTGTATTCAAACCCCCCACCTTTCCTTCTCTCTACTCTTTGCCCTACCCTGGACATGCCCATCACCATGACAAAATACTTGAGACAATAGATTTAAAAGATGGAAAAGTTTGCTTTAGCTAATGATGTTGCAGGTTGCAGTCCATGGTCACTTGGCCCTGTACCTTAGGGCCTGTGGCTGCACAGTGCATCATGGCAGGAGCGCATGGTGGAGGAGGCCTGCTGAGCTCATGGCAGCCAGGAATCAAACAGAGACAGGAAGGGAGCAGGTCCCAATGTCCCCTTCCAGGGTACAGGCCCAGTGACCTAACTTCCTTCCACTATGCCCCTCCTCCTACAATCCAATAGGGTAGGATGGAAGAAAATTTTAAAAATATATAGATAGAAAGGAGAAAAAGAAATCATAACTGCAGCTTCAAGACACAAGCCCCATTTACTTTTTCTTTTTCTCTTCTCCCAAAACACAATAAGCCCAGGCAAGTCCCTTTCACCTGTAAAAGGACTCAGCTAGTCCCTGTTTACTTGTACCTGTGGGCAGAGCATCTTTTCACTGTGGGTGGGCCTTCCTCTCAGTATACCCCCCTCAGGGTGACATCAGATCTAGGCCGTCCTATGAAAAACCTGCCAGAAAAACTAAAGGTAGTACTTTCTGATTGGTACCAGGTGCAGGGCTTGGGAAGCTGTTTTCTGCGCATGCGTCCTGGATCTCCAGGATTGACAGGTCACGCCCACCTGTTCCGCTGGCCACGCCCCCATTTCCCGCCTAGCAACCTCCCAGTAAGGCAGAGGGCCACACCTTCGACACCTGGGTCTTGAGGACAAACCAGTCCCCAGTGCTCCTTAACAGGCACCGCAAAATGGAACTGTAAAAATTAGATGTTTTTCTTTTAGAGACCAGCAGCTTCCAAACTTCCTCAGGCGGAAGGCATCTTCGACTCCCCCACCTCTCCTGTGCCTGGGAAATGGACGGAATATGCAGGGCCTGGCACCGGCGGCGCAAGCCCAATTTCATTCCCTTAGGCACGGGCGCCAGAGGTCGGCGTGGACAGCCAGGCCGCTGCGGTTCCACTCTCCTCCCTCCCCTCTGCTCCTGGCTGTGCAGGCCAGCTGGCGACCTGATGCAAACGTGCCCCTCCATCTCCTCGGAGCGAGCTGGAATAACCCTTTTCCTTTGTACCGAATTTCCCTTGACTTGGTCGCGGCGATCGATGAGCACACGGGCCTCAGTGGCCTGTGACAAAGCCACACGCTGTGCTAACCCCGGCTTAGGGTCCCCAGGCCCCCAGGACGGGACTTCCGCTGTCTCGCGGACAGAGGCCGAGGGCCTAAGAGTGCAGGTGACGCGCTCAAATCAGCCAGCGAGAGAATGACAGAGCTGAGGCTGAGCCAGAGGACGACTGCTTCGGTCCACCATCCTGCAGCTCACAGGGGCTACGCAGAGGCGGAGATGAGAACAACGAAGATCCCTGGAAAATTCCGAAATCCCAAACCTGGACTCCCGGTGCCAGACCTGCCGGCGTGACCCGAGGTGACCTTTCTACACCCCGCGCTCACGGAAGGCTCGGGCACGTGGACTGCAGCTCATCAGCCAATTACGCCAGAGTGACTTGTGGGAAAGGACATGCGCAGTAGACACAGCCGCCCTGACTCAGCGCCCTGTCAATCAATCAAGTTGTCAATCATGCTCCGGAAGGCCCAATGGGAAGCGCCCTCGAGCTGGCGCCGCAGTTTAAATTCTTAAACCCAGGACCCTCGGCGCTGGTGCCGGTTTCCTTTCTGCCAGCGTGAGCCTCCTGGCTCTGAGCATAACTGTGCCCTTTGAACTTCATTAAATTTGGCTGCTTTTTCCTTACCACTTCGTGTCATGTCCAACTCATTGTCGCACACAAGAACCTGGAAACCTGTCCCGGGCCCCCATCACCCATGGTAACACTAGCACCATAGATTTTTCTTTTTCAATCGGTGGTTCCGTTGTGTGTCGCTCTCACAGTGCACTGAGCCACTTCGAGGCCTTCTTTGTGCATTCTCAGTGCCTGGCCTTGGAACAGAATTGGCTCTCAGTGCTTGCTTGTTGAATGAATAATGGATTAATATAGAATGAGCAGCAATAAAAGCTACAACAAATAGCAACCAACCCTCCTCCATATCACTGCGACCGGCCAAGTAACATTACATCAACTGAGCAGAGATTTATTGAGCTCTAGGGAAGTGGCATACAACGCTGGCGTTTTGCATCAGAAGATCTAAGAGGCAAGGACACTGGGCCGAGATTTCCGGTCTGTACTTGAGCATCATAATCACCCCTTTCTCACAGGGCTGCCCTGGGGTCAAACAGCAAACGGATGTGAAGCCCTTTGGAAGCTACAAAGTGATATGCAAATGTGGGCGGCCGGTGTTTTATTGTTACTATGTTCTCAGCACTGTCAGCCCTGGAGGAAAACTTGAAGATGAGTAATCTACCACCCACCAGACACCCACAGCCTAATGAATTACTCAAAGGCTGTGAAACAAGGCAGGAAATAAGAAAAATGCAAAGACCTCGGGGCTCCAAGGAGGGAAGCTCAGTAGCGCTGTGGGAATGGGGCAGGGTCCCCACCACCGCTGTTCGTCCTCCGCCACTGAGATGTGTGGTGTCTGACTGTGAGATCCGGTCCACCCATGGGGAGCGAGCTATCCAGACCCAGGCTGGACCTCCAGGAGCGAGTGGAATTCAGGCTGGGAGCTGGATGTGGTGGCACACAACGGTGATCCCAGCACTCAGGAGGCTGAGGCAAGAGGATTGCTGTGAGTTTGAGGCTAGGCTGGGCTACATAGTGAGTTCAAGACTAGCCTGATTTACATAGCGAGACCCTGTCTGGAAAAAAATAAAAATAAAACAAAAATTCAGGTTGGGGAGAGGGGCACAGAGACGTCTCGTAGGGAGGATTCAAACAAAGGCAGGATTGAGCTGGGAGGGTCTGGGAGACTCCGCCCCCTCATTCCCTGCCGGCTCTGACCTTGGGAGCTGGGTTGGATCAATAGTCCGTTCAGCCTCCTCTTTGCACGGAGCCCCGGGGCATACACTGGGAGACCCTCTGCTTATCCTCTGGTTTTTAGTCATTCCGGAGGTTAATTATCTAACAACCCATTATGGAGCAATCTATAAATTCTTCTTAACCCTGATTGCATCTGTAGGCAAAAATCTCCCCAAAAGACAAGGAACAGTACAGGACACAAACCTGCCTCGTGGACTCTCAATGCCGTTACAAAAAAAAATTACGTAAAAGCAGCGCTTAAAAAAACTATAGAGGCAAAAAGCAGATGAGCAGCTGCCTGGGGGGCGGTGGGAGGAGGCTGTGTGGGTGCAGGGAACGTTTGGGAGTCAGAGGTGCTGGATTCCCTGCACAATGGGTGAGTTTTAGGATATTTAAATTATCTCTCAAGGCTGCTGCTTTTTAAGACCCTAAGTGGGCTGGGGATTTAGCTCAGTAGTTCTGCTGCCTGCCTCACAAGCGCAAGGTCCCAAGTTCGATCCGGATTCTGAGCCTTGAGAGCCACACCTGTAATCTCAGCACTTGGTAGGCTGAGGCAGGAGGATCCCCATGAATTGGAGGCCAGCCTGGGCTACATGGGGAGACCCTGTCTCAACAGTAATAGTCATAGTCATAATAATAAAATAATAAAGTTGGTCAATGGAGCTCTGAGACTGCAACAAGGACTGGGATGAGCACAGAAATGGAATCCCAGAGGTCAAAGTCAAGGACATGCTTGTCTTTCCCACAGGATTAGGAGATCCAGAGAGAATTGTTCTCCAGTTGCCCTTTGATTTTTTTTTTCAGTTTTAATTTCAGTGTAACATTAAGAAAGTTACTAAGTTAATCCTCAAACAGCATGAAGGGAGGCGAACATCCTTTAAATAGCTGATTTTCATGATCATCATTTTTCATTAAGTTCGGGGTATATTCTGGTTTTACTCCAAACTGAAATGATCTCATTCTGAAAAATATAACGGTCAATGAAAGTTTTCATTTCTTGGCTGTAGGCTAGCTCAGAGGGAGGTGTTGGGAATTTGTGAGTCCAAGGGTTTTTAGGAGCGAACTTACTGAGCATTCTCCAAAAGATAGGCTTTTCTGGGGCCGGGGATTTAGCTCAGTGGTTTCGCCACCTGCTGCACAAGCGCAAGGACCCGAATTCGATCCCCGGTACCAAAAAAAAAGATAGGCTTTTCTTTGAGGATTTCTATCTTTAAGTTTTTTGGTATTGTTTTTGGCTGTTTGCATTACTGGGGATTCATAAACTGCCCTGTTGAACCCAGGACATTTGCAACACCCTTTTTTATGTTGAGACAAGGTCTCCAAACCGTTAGGTTGCCAGGCTCCCTCAAACCTGCAACCCTCCTACCTCAGCCTCCCAGAGTGCTGGGATCACAGACATGTGCCACCACACCAGCTTTATTTATATATATTTGTTTTCTGGTACCGGGAATCGAACTTGGGACCTTGCTCTTGTGAGGCAGGCAGCAGAACCATGGAGCTAAATCCCCGGCCCCACCAGCTTTATTTTTATTTTTTATTTTTTATTTATTTTTTGGTACCAGGGATCAAATTTGGGTCCTTGTGTTTGTGGAGCAGGCAGCGGAACCACTGAGCTAAATCCCCGGCCCTCCACCAGCTTTATTTTATGACTCTTCCTTTTTTTTTTTTTTTTTTTGGTACTGGGAATCGAACTCGGGACCTTACACTTGCAAGGCAGGCGCTGGAACCACTGAGCTAAATCCCTGGTCCTCCACCAGCTTTATTTTGAAACATAACAGTACTGCCAAGTAAACATTGAAAACGAAGAGACCATTTGCTGCAGGCTTTCAAAATTTTATGAAAAATTCAATTTATATTTTTATAATCATTACTCTATGATCTCTGTATAAATTGTTCTGTGTGTGTGTGTGCGCATGTGTGTGTATGTACTTGAGATAGGATCTTGTAATACAGTCCAAATGGCCTCAAACTAGCTAAATAGCCAAGATTGGCCTTAAACTCACAGTCCTCTTGCCTCAGCCTCCCTAGTGGTGGGATTACAGGTGTGTGCAGCCTGCCTGGCTAAATGCTACCTTCTTTTGTGTGTGTCTGGTACTAGGGATTGAACCGAGTCCTTGCACTCAGCTATATCCCCAGCCCTCTTAATTTTTTATTTTGAGACAGAGTCGCACTGAGGTGCTAAGTGCCCGGGCTGACTTGAACTTGCGATCCTCCTGCCACAGCCTCCCAGAGTGTAACTGTTCCTTCCTATTTGCAGACATTTATCATTGTACAATGACATGTTAGGCACAAAGTACATATGCCATAAATACTTAATAACTGAAATGAATCCACATACTCCATTAACTCGACCATTCTTGACAACCTACCATTAATGCTTTCCAGCCACTGGTGACAGAATTGGTAGGATATCATATTCAAGTTGAACCTATCCTGACGTCCCGGCCTCAGGCTTGTTTACAGGATGCGCACAGGTGGGTTAAAAACGGCAGTGCTGCCAACTCTTTTCACAAGCAAGGAGAAATAGACATTTTTACAATAGTTTGGTGATGCTTTTAAGTCACTGATTACCCAGTCCTTGTCATCTTAAAAAGAAAAACTTGGCCCCCAGCTCCAATTTCATAAACAGCTTGAATGCCAGATGACAAACTTGGCCATAAGGAAGAAATTAAACCAACCCTGTTCTTTCACAGCTCAGGCAGTGTCCACTAAAATAATCCATCTTTAAAACAAAAAACAAAATTTTGTTTGCCTCTAATTACAATTGAGAGCATCAAAACCGAAGCTGTAGGGTCACAGGTAGCTGCTTCCATAGTGCTAGTGTGTGACATGAGTTGATTTTATTCTTTTTTGTTTGGTTTGTTGTTTGGTTGGCCTTTTTGAGACAGGGTCTCTCTGTGTAGCCCAGGCTGGCCTAGAACTCACAGCCATCCTCCTGCCTCAGCCTCCTGAGTGCTGGGATCATAGGCATGGCCACTAGGCCTGGCTCTGAGTTGGTTTTCCCCTGGGTTTTCCCAGAGCATCTACATGTCACAGATGCTGTCGTAAGGAGACAAAGTGGGTTACGGTCACCATCACCGCTGAGAGGGATCCAGCAGCCTTTGATCTGTGGAAGGCCAGTCACAGGCAGCTCGAGGAGCTGGCTTCTGCCTGGCTGGTAGAGTCGGCTCTCAGCCTGCTTGGTCCGCAGCTGTGTGTGGCCAGGCTGTGGTTCCCCATGCAAAAACACCCACCCCAGGGGCCACTGCGCTGGGCCACTGGGTCAGGATCCCAGCGAGGGTGTCTGTTGCCTCGTCCCTGGCAGCCCCTGAAGCACACAGTGCCACCCCAAGTCTGGAGTGATATTCTTGCCTCTATGGGTGACAGGACATTTCGAGCACCCCGAGCCACCAGTGCCCGACAAAACTACAAATATCAGGCCCTGCACTTTGGAACGCAGCCAATGGCCCATCCCAGCTCCGTGGACTGCTGCATTGAACTCCCAGCGATCCTCCTGCCTCAGCCTTCTGCGTGCTGGGGTTACAGGCAGGTGCCACCATGCCTGGTAAAAATGATGTGGTTGGACCACTGGATCCTGAGACCCTTGAGGCCCCACTGGCCAGCAAACGTTGTTGGATTTGTTACTGCGGGTGTTGTTTACTTGCTAGCTTTACGTTTTACTTTTATAGGCTGGGATCTGCCTTTCACCACTCACTCTCTCTCTGGCCCTGAAGCTTTGGTGAGACCGAAGGCGTTTTCACCTGCTCTGAGATAACCAGGCAAGGGTCACGGAGGTACTCTTCAGCCAGCAGGGAAAGGAAACTGCACACAGAACCCATGTCCACGGATGATACACTCGGAGCCAGGTGCGCTGGCCACACCTGAAACTTCAGCACCCAGGAGGCTGAGGCAGGAGGGTCACCAGGAGTTTAAGGTCAGCCTGGGCTACATAGCAAGACCTTGTCTCAAAAAACAAACATACAAACAACCCCCACAAAAAGGACAGGCTGTCTCATGGTGTTAAAATTTTATAGGGAAGACGATTAGGAAAAAAACTTCTAAAAAAGGCTCTGGGGGGTGAGGAGAGAAATGATGAACAAATCTTGAGAAATCCTGATGTACACAGCATCTTCAATGCAATGAAATCAGAATCTGAGGAGTGGAGCCCAAGCAACACAATTTATAAAACTTACCATGATTCATACATTTGTTATCAGTCCTGGAGGAAACATACCGAGGAGATTATTTCTGCCTTAATCCCATTATGCTGAGAAAAGCTGACTGAGCCACGTCTGGGGTTTTACAGCTCTGTTAGCTGCGGTGGGAAGGGAGTCCTGTCAGCCCCGTGGACACAGCTGTGTGGCTTCCAGTGTGAGCCCTATGCCAAGGGAGTGTTCCTTTTTTTTTTCCCTGAAAAGGGGACTAAAAAGTCCAACATGAAGCAGAACAAGTACCCGAGCATGGTTGCACATGCTGGTATTCCTCGCATTCTGGGAGGCTGAGGCAGGAGGATCACAAATCTAAGCCCAAAACGAGAGACTTAGCAACTTAACAAAATTATCTCTCAAAATAAAAAATATAGGGCCAGGAATTTAGCTCAGTGGTTTTGCCACCTGCTGTGCAAGAACAAGGACCCGAGTTTGATCTCCAGTACATATACATATACATGTGTATGTATATATATATATATATATATATATATATGTCTGAGGATGTAGCTTAGTATAACAGACTTGGGTTCAAATCCCAGTACTGAAAAACAGAAAAAGGAAAGAAAGACGAAGGAAGGAAAATAGAACAAGTAAAACTGAAATACAAAATATGCTTATCATTAGGTTTTTGAAGTTAATAACTCTATGCTTTGCATATAAACTTTTTTTGCTAGTAACATTACATTCGACTAGAAACCAAAATAATCTGGTGGCCAGGCATGGTGGCGCACAAGTGAGAGCTCAGCACTCAGGAGGCTGAAGCAGGAGCATCCCTGTGACTTTGAGGTCACCCTGGACCTTGTCTCAAAAAAACAAACTAGGGCTGGGGATTTAGCTCAGTGGTTCTACCACCTGCCTCACAAGCGCAAGGACCTGAGTTCGAGTTCGATCTCCAGTACCAAAACAAAACAAAACAAAAAAAACCCCTAACAAATAGCATGTGAATTTTACAAAACTGGCCACCTTTGGACTTCCTAGACTAATTGCTTCTCGGTCTTTTGGCTAAGAGCAAATGTAGACTTCCTAGACTGAGATTCAAATATGCAAATTTATACTGACTAATCCAAATACACCTCCAGATATAGTTCTTCATGAGGCAAACAACACAGTTTTTAAAAACAACTTTTTCTATCTAGCCAGGATGGAGAAGCGCTGATCTAGACTAATCCTGTTATTCCACGTGGCAACTGAGGACCAAAAGGAGAAATAACCTGTCACGATGACAGAATGAAGGGCCAGGTTTTAGCTCGGGGGCACCACGCCTGCCTTGCAAACACAAGGCCTGAGTTCAATCCCGAGTACAGGGGAAAAAAAGATGACAGAAGGAGTGCCAGTAGGTATCTCTTTCAACTTTTATTCTGTGTGGCTCTACCATGCTTTATTACATATTAGCCTATGGACAATTTAGTGCATATTTTCAGGCCAAATTTTACCCTGACAGCTTATAGCTGTAAATAAATAATAAGTAAATAGGAAAAAACTGGTGTGGTACTGCGCACCTATAATCCCAGCATTCTGGAGGGTGCGGCAGGAGGATTGCCTGGAGTTCAAGGCCAGTCTGGACTACATAGTGAGTTCAAGACCAGCCTGAACTGTATAGCAAGACCCTGTCTCAAAAATAAAATTAAAACGTAACATATACACATAGTTCAACAAATTCAGATAAAAAATGTGTTCTCCACCCAGATGCTCATCTAATCACCAATCCCCTTTCCCAGCGCAGGCTCTGCTTGGAGTGTCTTGAGAATCTGTCCAAGAAACTGAGTTTCCATTTTGTTTTGGTTTTTTTGAGAAAGGATTGTACTGTGTAGCCCATTCTCCTTGAACTCATCGAGATCCTCCTGCCTCAGCCTCACAAATGCTGGGATTGCTGGAGTAAACCACCGCACCTGGCAATTCTTTTCTCTCATAGGGAACTGCTTTTTGCTTTGGGGATGGTTTTTGGGGTCCTTTTGTGTTTTCTGACCCTGGAGACAAGCAGAGCCTCACACGCACACGCTGAGCAGTGTCCCCAGGCACTCGGGGAGTGTGTACCTCTGACCGAGCCATGTCCAGTCCTCGGTCCTTGGGGTCCTCTCTTGTCGCACAGGTAGCGAGGCCGTGACAAGTGCTCAGCCACAGACTAATTCTAGCCGATGACTCATCTCCAAGATTCCACTCTGCTTCTCGTCACCTTTAGAAGAAAAATAGGGCTTCGTTTCTCTGGGAAAGATAAATTCTCAAAACCATTCTCTTAGAATTTTCCCCATCCAGAACATGCTGACAGAGAAGCGATAACAGTTAAATTTAGAAAGTTCTCTCTCAAATCAAAGCATCCTCAAGCTGAGAGGAGAAACAGGACCCCTGCTAGGCTGCTAGTTCATACCTCCAGGAGGATGCAGGAGCAGGGGAGGGCAGCCGCTCGAGCCGAGGACGCTTGGAGGATTTGCTGAGTTTTCTCCACCACTTGGCACCGGGGGCAGCAGCCTCAGGGTCCTGCACAGACAGCAGAGCAGAGCAGAGCCAAGTTAGAACTCGGGTTCAAGTCTGGCCTGGGGGTGCACGCCTGTGATCCCAGCATTTGGGAGGCTGAGGCAGGAGGATCACTGTGACTTTAAGGCCAGCCTGAGCTACATACAGCAAGACCCTGTCTCAGAAAACAAAACTAAAAAGAACTCAAGTTCAGGCCTCCCCTGTGTCCCTGTTCTCTCCCTCTCTCCCTCTTTCCAGGACCTTATTAGAGAACTAGCATTTTAGCATTCAGATTAATAAAACTAAGATAATTTTCTGGAGCATGGAGCCTCCCACATTCCTTCTGGTAGGCATGGAGAGACACTTGGGGGGAAGCCAGGGACATGTGTCCTTATCCATAGAGATGATGCCACTGTCCCGAGATGCCTGCCTGTGACCGGCACTGTTTAGTGAATCGAGAGGATGCCAGGGCTGGACACGGGCACCTTGGCCACAGAACTCAGCCACCACGAGGCCTGGGGGTCCCAGCCAGGGCTCCTCCTCCTCCTCAGCACAGCCGGCGCTGGAGCCCAGGCAGTGCCTGCAGCTGAGAGGCCTGGGAGCCCTGGCAGGCATGTTTCCGTAGGCTCAGCACTGATCTTAGTCTCACTGTGGGACTACATAACTCTGTAATCATAAAACTCCCCTAGCCCCAACTGTGATTGAATGTGAGTAAATAGATAAAGATGCTTGTTAGTTCCCGGACACTAGATAAGATCTGTATCAGCCATAAGGTCCCAAAGTAAATTATTCAACTCTTTGTTCAAAAACTGATGTTCTGCACACCGCTATCTATAGAACAATCTACAAAACATCTGCTAACCATCAGTACACCTCAGGCTAATTAACATACAAATGTAAGACCACTAACCTTTGTTCCCCCTTCTGTAAATCTCACCTGTTAACTTCCCTGCAACCCCCTATAAAAAGAGCCTCGGACTCAGGCTGATTGCCTCTCTAAGCTACGTTGCTTTGGTAGTGCCGTCTGGCCAGACTAAGGTCTGTTTTACTTTCCAACTTGTCCGGTGTGTTCCTTCCCGGGTGTTCTTCGCTGCAGTCAGCTCCTCGGAGCCTTTGGTTGGGCCCTTCGTCTTACATTTTGGAGGCACCGCTGGGATCCCTGGGTGTGCTTCACTACAGTCAGCTCCTTGGAGCCTTTGGTAAGGCCAGCGGTCTTACATGATTTAACAAGAGTAGTGTGGGGTGGAAGGGCGTGGGTCACTTGACACATTCCAGATGACAGGGGAGTAAAGAGAACATCAGCACAGAGCATGTGAGTGTGCACACACATGCACAGGATAAAGCTTGCCTGATGTGCTGGTGCACACCTGTAATCCCAGCACTAGGAGGCTGAGGCAGGAGGACTGCAGGTTCCAGGCCAGTCTGGACAACTTAGAGAGCTCCTTCTCCATATTTAAAGAGAGTCGCCAGAGATGTAGCTCAGTGGAATAGTGCTTGCTGTTGTGCACAGGCCCTGGGTTTAATCTCCAGCACTCAAGAGGGAAAAAATATTCTATGACCACAGAACTCCCAAGACCAAAGCGATGTTTCTGGGGGATTGGAAGTTGGGGGTGTTTCGTGTGCTGGATGAAATTTAGGGGAGACTGGGGGTTTGGGCTGAGTGTCTGCTGGACTAAGGGCCCGAAGACTGCACCAAGCCAGCACAGAGTCGCTGCTGTCGGGTGGCGCATTATCAAAGCGACACAGACAGGAGACTTACAGCAGCTGCCAGAAAGGGGTCGGTTCACTCGGGGGCAGGGTGAGGGGCCCCTCGGCCCTAGTCCTGTAAGGGAAGCTGTTTGGAAGTGACCCATGTGCTCTGTGCTCCGTCTTTCTGCTTTTTTCGCCCTTTCCTGCCTACCAAGCCTACCTGGACCCCGTGTCTTTTCTCATTTTCTTTTTATTCACACATTTTATTTTTTTTCTTAAATTCTTTTATTGGTACATTTTAGGTATACAATTCATTTACATTTATCACTGGGTGCTTGTACCTGTACATGATGTATCTTGGTTCTTATTTTTTCCCCATTACCTGTGCACCCTTCATGCCCTCCACCCTTCCCTACTTACAAAGACTTTGTTTCCATGTTTTTCTTTTCTCATCATTTTTCCTTTCCCTTCTTTCCTTTCCCCTTCCCCTCCCACTTCCCCTACCCCTTTGGACCTTTTCTTCCTATTTCAAATTATCAATTATTTGTTTTAATCCTTATTTACACTTTCAGTTTCTCACACTAAAGAAATTTTCTCTTTTTCTTTTTCCTAGTGATGGTAAGGATGGACCCCGGGGGCTCTCTCCCACGGAGCTACATCCTCGGCCCTTTATTTTATTTAGAGACATCATCTGTAAATTGTACAGGTGAGCTCAAACTTGCAATCCTCCTGCCTCGGCTTCTCTCAAGTTGGAATTGCAGGTGCGTGCCACTTCACACAGCTTTTTCTAAATCTTTTTTTTCTTTTTTGGCACCGGTGATCGAACTCTGGACCTTGCACTTTCGCGGTAGGCAGAGGCACCACTGAGCTAAATCCCCAGCTCTTTTTCTAAATCTTTACATGACATGATGCTCAATTTATGAATTGCTAATAAAAGCCAATTAAATCCTTAAATTAAATTTGTTGAAATTTTAGCACAGTATATACATTTGTATGGCTTGATTTTTAAAAATGGTATACCAGGGACGGAGATTTAGCTCAGTGGTTTCGCCACCTGCTGCGCAAGTGCAAGGACCCAAGTTCAATCTCCAGTACCAAAACTAAATAAATAAATAAAAATAAAAAATAAAAATGGTGTTCCCATATCCACCTTTACCCATGGCAAAGTAATCATGAGCCATTTTAGTGCATTTTAGCGGGACATTGTAACATACACTGTGCTTTAATAGACATGATTTCACAAATACTCCAACCATCCTTGGACTCAAAAAACTAAAGCCTGCACCGGCTATGGTGATCCACATCTGTAATCCCAGCACTCGGGAGGCTGAGGCAGGAGGATCACCCTAAGTTTGAGGCCAGCCTGGGCTGCATAGAAAATTCAAGGCCAGCCTGAACTACATAGCAAGACCCTGTCTCAAAAAATAAACAAACAACAAAAAAGTGAGAGATATTCTGGTCCCACAGGTGAAGATGCTGAGGCACAGAAATAAAGGTCATAAGAAAACACAGAAAATTGGACCCAAAAATAAGTTCCAAGTGTTAAAAATCTTGTTATGATAAACTCCAAATACAAGAAGAACATTATAGGGGACCTCCACGTACCCAGTACTGCTCACAATATTTCATATGTATTTTAAGGTAAACTTTCTATTTGTTGACATGCACACTTCTGACTAGGATCTTTGTTCTGTTTTGTTTTGTTTTGTTTCTAAATTCCCATCTTTCATGCAAAAACATGGCCCTTTTGGATCCCAAATGTAAATGCTATTGCGGGGTTTCCTGCTGTTTCCCACCGGAGTTGAATCACCCCTCCTGTGTTGGGGGGGCAGCATCCGAGGTGAGTCGGGAGTCACACTGTCCCCCATCCACGCAGCAGAACGATGCCTGGAGCCCCTTAGCCCTGGCCACCCCAGTCAGCTCTGCAGCTGCACCCTCAATGTCTGCTACTCCTTCGTTTTTCTTCAGTTTTTTTTTTTGAGACAGGGTCTCACTACATAGGTCGGCCTCGAACTTGCTACGCAGCCTGCGTTGGCCTCAAACTCACCATCTTCCTGCCTCAGCCTCCTGCTGGGGTTCGGGCATGTGTGTGCCATCACGCCCAGCTATTTCTCTGAGTTGGCTGCTCGGCTTCTCACAAATGCAATTAGTGGTCGTTTATTTAGTCTTACTTACTACTACAGGCCAGGAGATGTGTATAACTGGTCTCGCCTCTAAGAGATCTGAACTTAGACTGCCTGGCCCCTTCCGAGCTGGAAGAGAAGTGTAAGCGAGTCAGCCCGGCCGGAAGTTCTCCTTCCACAAGTACTGGGCTCCGTACCGGCTGAGGGCACAGAAAGAGGCCTGGTGCTGTCCAGGAGCCTCGCGGGTGAGCAGTACAACTCTGCACCTCCCCAGAGGTGTCCCAACCCGCCGCTCCCAGAGCAGGACCGGGCAGGGTGTCATCGAAGGCCCCCGGGCGCTGGTGACACAGGGAGGCGCAGGGAGGGTTTGGGCTGGAGCTGGGGGACTGGCGAGGTGCGCGTGCTAGACGCTCTTCCGGACCCATCTCTGACCCCCGCGCAGCCCACCTTCCAGCCGGCGCTGATCTCTGTAGCCTCCGCTTCTCCTCTGCAAGAAGAAAGCCCCGGGCTCCGGGAGCCCTGCCCTTTCTCGGCTGCGTGTCGGTTAGGGGCAGGTTTGGGTTGGTACTAACTTCACCTTTTCCTAGATGAGGAAGGAGAAAAAGCCAGGAGTTGCTGCTAGGTAAACGGGGGCTCTTTAAAACTACCAGCCTGGCCAGCGTGGTGGCGCACGCCTGTGATCCCAGCACGCAGGAGGCTGAGGCAGGAGGCTCGCAAGTTCGAGGCCAGCCTGGACTGCACGGTGAGACGCTGTCTCGAAAAAACAAAAACAAAGCCAATAAAATAACCAGCCCGTGAGAGCCGCACACCGGCATGTGTGGGTGTTCGTGTGTGCACGGGCACATTTCTATGAAGCGGGGCAAAGAAGCGTCGGTCCCTTTGCGCTGCAGAGCAGGGAGGGCATTTAGCCGGCTCTCGGGGGTTTTCAGAAAAACCAAGGAGCCGGAGCGGGGGAGATAATTTGCATTTGAGAAGCTGGGGGAGGAGCGAAGGACGCCTCGCCTTCGGAGAGCGGGCTGAGAGCAGTCAAGGAGGAAAAAAAGATGTAGAACAACGCCGGGCTTTTCACGGGGCGTGGCCGCAGCCCCCCAGCCCCGCGCCGGCTGCTCCCCGGCGCCCGGGACCGGTCTGGCTCCCGGCCTCGCCCCCCTCCCCGCAGGCAGTTCCATGGAGCCCTCGAGGTGACCCGCTTTCCGCCCCGCGCCAGGGCCCCCTACCCCGGCTGAGCTCAGGGTGCCGAGTTCGAGTCCCTTTGAGGGCGACTCGCAGGCCCGCTCCACGCGCAGAGGTCGCTCCTGGCCGGGTGGTGCGGTGAAGGGGTCTGGGCGTGTCCGGGAAAGAGGGTTAGGTAGATCCCGGGCTGGGAGTCCAGCCCTCACCTTCCTGCGGGTCACTCCCTTCCTAGAGAGGGACTGGTAATAGCTCCTACTTTGCAGGTTCTAAAGAGAATTCAGGCCGGCCTTGAACTCACTGCGATCCTCCAGCCAGGTGTGCACCACCACCCCTGGCCTTTTTTTTTTTTTTTGTACCGGGGATCGAACTCGTGTCCTTGCACTTGCCGAGCAGGCGGCAGAACCACTGAGCTAAATCCCCGGCCCACCACGCCTGACTTCTAATGAAGATTTAATAAAGTGGTGGGTGTTCTGGGCCAGAAACTTTGTAGATATGCCTTGCAAAAGTCCTCCTCCTGCTCCCAGTCGCGCGCAGCTGTTACACTTGATCTTAGCCAAAAGGCCGAGAAGCGATGAGTCACCTACCTCTATGGGTCGTGTGCGGATTCCTTGCCAGCTCCGCGCTTCAACTCATGCAGCTGTACTGTAGTTTCCTCAACGGCGACAAACGTAAAGCAGCTCCCAAAGTAAGTGTCTTCCATCCTTACACGATAAAGAAAGGGCTGAGGGACAGGGAGCCAGGGGTCCCTCAGACAAGAGATGGGACTGTGGCCCCGGCTCACCGCGTAGGTTCTTTTTTAAAAATTAATTTTATTGGTACGTTTTAGGGCCAGGTAGGTTCTTGGCTCTTCCCAGAGAGAGCCACCTGGGCTGGCCCTGGAAGAAAGAAGTGTGTTCTCAGATGCGTCCTTCAAGATGGAGAGCGAGGAAGTTTTGCACAGAAACATTCTGTGAGCCCTTTTCCCCGTCTTAATTAGGCGAAGGTTGCGGCCGCTTGCCTCCTCAGCTAGGTTCATAACACCGTTAAGGAATTTGGGTGCGATGGGCCTGGAAGAAGAAAACCAAACAAGCCTGTGGAGGAAAGATATGGAGGGCCGGTGTCCAGAAGTCAATGGTTTTCTTAAAAGTATATATTTTTTTAGACAGGTTCACACTATGTAACCCAGGCTGGCCTCAGGCTCATAGCGATTCTCCTGCCTCAGCCTCCAGAGTGCTGGTATTGCAGGTGTGTGCGCCACCATGCCCGGCTCTTAAAAGTACAATTTTAAGGGCCGGGGATTTAGCTCAGTGGTTTTGACGCTGCTGCGCCAGCGCAAGGACCCGAGTTCGATCCCCGGTACCAAAAAAAAAGTTCCAAAAGTACAATTTTAACATTATGATTTTCCTTGTCTCCTTTCTATTTTTATTTCATCTATCCCACTTCAAAACTACATGAAAAAGGGCTGGGGATTTAGCTCAGTGGTTCCGGCGCCTGCCTTGAAAGCACAAGGACCCGAGTTCAATCCCCAGTACAAAAAAAAAAAAAAACTACATGAAAATGAAGAGTAGAGTTAAGAGCAGAGCTGGGGCCGCAGCTCTGTGGTGAAGCACTCGGCTAGTGTGTGTGTGCACAAGGCCCTGGCTCTAAAGCGCAGAACTGCCAGGCAAAATAAAGCAAGCTCAAAGCATCTTGGGCGTGGTGAATGGCAGCTGGAATACCTGCCCTCTGTGTCTTGTGCCGCTAATGCAAGCTTGGTCTTGTGTTGCAGTTATGCTTCCGTGCGGCTCCCCTAGACTAGAAATGTCTTGCAAGCAGGGACAATGTCTCCTTTGTCTTTTCATCTCCAGAATTTAAACTGAGTGTGGTGGCACACACTGTAGTCCCAGCACTCAGGAGGCTGAGGCAGGAGGATCCCTATGAGTTCCAGGCCAGCCTGGAGTACATAATGAGCTCAGGGACTACACAGAGAGACCCTGTCTCAAGAAAAAACAAACAAACAAACAAACAAACACAACCCCAGAATTTGGCTGGAAGCCAAACTAAATTGCAGTGAAATATCTTGAAGGTATTTTATGCCTAACGGGTGCCTCTGAACAGGCAGAGAGAGGCTCTTGCACAAAGAATAGTGCCTTCCCATAGCTCGCACTGTTTCAAACGAAATTACAAATCTGGTGGAGTGGCCTGACCCTGTCATCCCAGCAGTCCGGGAGGCTGAAGCAGGAGGATCACAACCTTGAGTCCAGCCTAGGCAACTTAGTATAGTGAGACTCTGTCCCAAAATGCAAACAGGTTTGGCTCTTGGCTCACTGTAGAGGGCTCGGGTTCAATCCCCAGCATTGCTACCACCGCCACCACCACCAAAACCCAAAATAAAATAAATGCCAAACACTTGGAGTCTAGTTTTGCAGATCTTACTTGGTTTATTTGTGATTCTAGACTCAAACTGCAGTCTGAACTAACAGTGGTACCCAAAGCCTAGCCCTGCCACTGGGTCAGGCTGTATTTCTTTCTTTTCTCTTTTTTTTAAAATTTAATTTTATTTTTTTTGGGTACCGGGGCTCGAACTCTGGTCCTTGCACTTGTGAGGCAGGCATAGGAGCCACTGAGCTAAATCCCCGGCCTAAACAGGCTGTATTTCTAGCTGTCTGAGGAAGTGACATAAAAAGGAGTGAGGTAGGGATGCTGATTGTTACAGCTCTCTCTGTCTCATTTGATCATGCTTTGAGCACTGGTGGGTTGTGTTTGGACGAGACCACAGTGCGTGTCACAAGGGTAGGTTACAGCCCGGTTGCCCATGAAGGCAGTTCAGGATGTAAAGAGAAACTTCTAGGCCAAAATTAATTTGTGTAAGGAGACAGCTTGAGGACAGACTTATTTCAATTTAACAGCACTCAGTAGACATCAGACAAGCGCTCTGAGATCCTACTAGAGGTCACGTTCCTTATCTCTGTGAGAATGGTTCTTGTGTCCGCGGATTGAAGGGGTGGCCCTCACATCCGGGTTCTTCACTGGGTGGAGTTGGGCATATGCCTAACACCGCAAGTTGCAGGGCAGCCTGGGGCACACAGGGACTTCAAGGACAGTCTGAAATGTATACTGAGACCCTCTCTCAAAAAACAACAAACAGAAATGACAACAGACCCAGCAGAAATCCAGAGGATCATCAATACCTACTTCCAGAACCTATAAGCCAATAAGATGGAAAACACAGAAGAAATGGACAGATTCCCAGATACATATGAATTACCAAAGTTGAATGAAGAAGACCTAAACATTCTGAACAACCCAATATCAACCAATGAAGTTGAAAATGTAATTAAAAACTTATCAACTAAGAAAAGCCCAGGCCCTGATGGCTTCACTGCTGAATTCTACCAAGATATTTAGAGAGGAACTGCTGCCACTACTGTTTAAACTCTTCAGTGAAATTGAAAGGGAAGCAATACAGATGAATTCATTCCTGGAAGCAAGCATCACCTTGATCCCCAAAGCAGAGAAAGACCCAACTGAAAAAGAGAACTATAGGCCAATCTCACTAATAAACATAGATGCAAAAATCCTTAATAAGATAATGGCAAACAGAATGCAGAAGATCATCAAGAAGATCATACACCTTGATCAAGTGGAATTCATCCCAGGGATGCAGCAATGATTCAATATACGAAAATCAATCAATGTAATTACACTATATCAATAGAGCCAAGGACAAAAACCATATGTTTATCTCCATAGATGCAGAAAAAGCATTTGACAAAATCCAACATGCATTTATGATAAAAACCCTACAAAAAAATTGGAATAGATGGTCTCTACCTCAAACTGATAGAAGCCATCTATGAAAAACCAAAAGCCAATATCATACTAAATGGTCAAAAACTGAAATCCTTCACACTAAAATCAGGAACAAGACAAGGATGTCCACTATCACCACTCTTGTTCAATATAGTTCTGGAAACATTAGCCATGGCAATTAGACAAGAGAAAGAAATAAAAGGAATAAAGATAGGTAATGAAGAAGTCAAATTGTCATTATTTGCAGATGACAGGATACTCTATATAGAAGACCCCAAGAACTCCACCAAAAGTCTTCTAGACTTAATAACCAAATTCAGTCAAGTAGCTGGTTACAAGGTCAACACACAAAAATCAATAGCTTTCCTCTACACCAATGACAGACTCACTGAGAGAGAAATAGGGCAAATAATTCCTTTCACAATAGCATCCAAAAACCTGAAATACCTAGGAATCATCCTAACCAAAGAAATCAAAGACCTCTTCTCTGAAAACTATGGCACTCTGAAAAGAGAGATTGAAGATGATATCAGAAAATGGACAGATATCCCCTGCTCCTGGGTAGGAAAGATTAATATAGTGAAAATGGCCATCCTTCCAAAACTGCTATATAGATTTAATGCAATTCCAATTGAGATCCCAGCAGCATACTTCATAGACCTCGAGAAAACAACCCAAAAATTCATTTGGAACAAGAAGAGACCCAGAATAGCAAAAGCAATTCTAGGTAACAGAGACATGGCATGAGGGACATCACAATCCCCAACCTGCAACTATACTACAAAGCTACTGTGATAAAAACAGCATGGTACTGGCAAAGAAACAGGCTTGAGGACCAGTGGAACAGATTAGAAGATGCAGAAACAACGCCAGACACACTCAGCCATCTCATCTTCGATAAAGGAGCCAAACACCCTCACTGGTGGAAAGATAGCCTCTTTAATAAATGGTGCTGGAAAAATTGGGCTTCAACTTGTCAAAGATTAAAACTGGACCTGTATCTCTCACCATGCACTAAACTAAAATCAAAATGGATTAAAGATCTAAATATTAAAATAGAAACTCTGAACCAGTTGGAACAGAGGTTAGGGAGAACCCTTGAAGACATTGGTGTAGGAAAAGATTTTATGAACAAAACCTCAGTTGCCCGTGAACTAGCACAAACAATCAACAAGTGGGATCTCTTCTTATTAAAAGGCTTCTCCACAGCAAGAGAAACCACCAGCAGTGTGAAGAGACAACCCACAATGTGGGAAAAAATCTTCACCTGGTCTTCCTCAGACAAAGGTCTACTATCTCGAATCTAGAAAGAACTTAAAAAGATCAGACCTCCCAAATTTAAAGACCCAATCCAAAAATGGGCATCTGAAATGAACAGACATTTCTCAGACAAAGAAGTAGAAATAGCAAATAAATACATGAAAAAAATGTTCAACATCACTGGTCATTTGAGAGACGCAAATGAAAACAATGCTGAGATTCCACTTCACTCTAGAAAGAATGGCTGCTATCATGAAATCAACCAATAGCAAGTGCTGGCGGGGCTGTGGGGAAAGAGGAAGCCTGCTCCACTGCTGGTGGGAGTGTAGACTGATGCAACCACTGTGGAAATCAGTATGGAAATACCTCAAAGAACTAAGACTGGAAGTCCCATTTGACCCTGCTATTCCACTGCTGGGGATCTTCCCCAAAGAATTAAAAGAATCATACCACAGTGATATATGTGCACCCATGTTCATAGAAGCACAGTTTGTAATAGCTAAAACTTGGAAACAGTTCAAATGCCCATCAACTGGAGACTGGATAAAGAAAATGTGGTTTCTTAATAAAATGGAGTACTACTCAGCCATCAAAAATGAGAAATTAGAGACATTTATAGCTAAGTGGATGCACATTGAGGCAATACCCTTAAGTGAAATAAATAGGACACACATGAATAAATTCCAAATAGTTTCTCTGGTGTGAGAAACTGAAAGTGTAAATAAGGACTAAATGTATAATAGGTAATGTGAAATAGGAAGAAAAGGGGCAAAGGGGAAGGAAGTGGGAGGGCTAGAGGAAAGGATAGAAGGGAATGGGATTAATATGAGAAAATGGAAAAATAGGAACAAAATCTTTGTAAATAGGGAGGAATGGAGGGGTTGAAGGGAGGGCTGGGTAAGGGTGAAAAATAAGAACGAAGAGAGGCTATGTAAAGGTGCAAATTTCCAATGATGAATGTCATTATATTGTATAGCTAAAATGTACCAATGATTAGAATGAATAATCGAAAATGTAAAATAGGAAGAATAGGTCCGAAGGGGTAGGGGTAGTGGGAGGGGCAGAGGAAAAGAAAGAAGGGAAAGGAAAAATGATGAGAAATGGAAAAAATGGAAATAAAGTCTTTGTAAATAGGGAAGGGTGGAGGGCATGAAGGGAGGGCTAGGAATGGGGAAAAAATAAGAACCAAGATGCATTATGTAAAGGTACAATTCCCAATGAGAAATGTAATTGTGTTGTATCCCTACAATGTACCAATAAAAGAATTTAATTAAAAAAAAAACAAAAAAAACCCAGCCAGGTGTAGTGGTTCAGGCCTGTAACCCCAGCATTTGGGAGGCAGAGGCAGGAGGATCTCTGTGAGTTCCAGGCCAGCCTGGGCTACATAGTGAGTTCAAGGGCAGCCTGAACTATGTAGTGAGACCTTGTCTCAAAAAACCAAACCAAACCAAAACAAAACAAAAACAAACAAACAAAAAGAATTGGGTGGGGATTTGAAAAGATACATATTCCTGGATCCTATTCCTGAATAATTTAGTAGAACTAGGATAGGACCTATAAATTTGTATTTTTAAAATTTTTTTATTTATCTGTTTTTTTGAAATAGGCTCTTTTTGTGTAGTTCAGGCTGGCCTTGAATTTCCTATGTAACCCAGGCTGGCCTCGAATTCACTGGGATTCTCCTGACTCAGCCTCCCCCCATGCCAAGAATTACAGGCATGAACCAAAGCACCCAGCTTTTGTTTGATTTCTCTTTTTACAATCATATTTTAGTGGACTTAGAGATGAGCTGATTGTTTTCGATTTTTTTCTTTTTTAAAAACTTGTTTTAGGGCCGGGGATATAGCTCAGTGGTTCTAGCGCCTGCCTCATAAGCGCAGGATCCTGAGATCCATCCCCGGTACCAAAAAAACCACAAAAACTTGTTTTGCACATGACAATCGTGCATATTTATGACACACAGTGTGGCGTTCTGATCCATGTGTACACTGGGTGGTGATCAACTCGGATGATCAGCACATTTACTACCTTAGACGGTTACCATTTCCTTATGGTGAGAATATTTAAAATCCCACCCAGCTATTGCAAAATACACAGTGCTTTATTATTTACAGGATTGAGTGTTTAAAGAAATTAATGTGTGTTATATGCCTCTTTAGTTTCAAAAGCAGAGAGTTATTATAATTATCGTCCCCCTGCATTTCTGAAACAGCCAATTTCCTTGGGAGGCAAACAGCACAAATAATATTCTTCCCAATCAGCAGCAGCAGGGAGATGCCGCCCATTGCTCTGGTAAGAAAACTGCATTCACTGGCTGGGATCTTCAGCTGCCTGGTGACCAGACCGCTCAGCTTTCAGGGTGCGGGATCAGGTGGCCCTGGCAGTTAGTCCTCTTTGCGTGGAGGTCACTTCTCCCTCGTGAATATTTCCATCTCTCCCAGGTCCGTGTTTGAACCTCATCGAGTTTACAATCCTGTGGCTGGGGGATAAGGAGGAAGTGAGGAGTGGCAGGTGGAAGTTCTGTTTTGAACCAGAGCAAATCCTGGTCCTCCTCACCCAGTCACTAATCAGGATCTCTGCTTCGAAGCCACGGAACCAAAAGACCAGCGGAGAACTTGCAGGGCCACGGCAGCGCTTAGCAAGGGGGCCGGGAACAGGAGTCTGTACTGAGGGAGAACAGAGCCCTTCTCCCAGGCTGGTAGGAACGTAAGCTGGCGCAAGACTGTGGACATCAGTGTGTTGACCCCTCCACAACCTAGAACACAGGGTCCATGGACCCAGCTACACTCAGTGGAGCCTGGTGTGGTGGCCCATGCCTGTAATCTCAGCAGTTGGGAGGCTGAGGCAGGAGGATCAGGGTGAATTCAAGGCCAGCCTGAACTACACAGTGAGACTTTGTCTCAAAAATAATCTATCTAGGGCCGGGGATTTAGCTCAGTGGTTTCACTGCCTGCTGCACGAGCACAAGGACCCGAGTTCGATCCCCGGCACCCCCCCCCCCCCGCAAAAAATCTATCTATTCTCAATGGAGTACCATTTTGCTATAAAGAAGAGTAAATTTGAGTTATTTATAGGAAAACTGAAACATCTTGTTACCATAATGTTAAGTGAAATAAATCAGACACACAAACTTCAACATTGTATGGTTTCTCATAAATGAGAGACTGAAAGTATAAGTACATTAAAAAGCAAAATAACAGAGATGACAATGAACAGGGAGGTAGACTTTGTGGAGAAGGGGAGGTCGGAAGGACCAAGATGGGATGTGACATGTAGCAATGGCCACATTTCTTATGTATTGCAAACATACACTAGTAAATAAATATAAGTCATCTGGAAAACAGAAGAAATGCCAAGCAGATTGCCCCCACAGACTCCCCAACCGCAGCCATGCAGAATCCTGGCCTGGCCGGGAGGGACCTCAGCTGGGTCTCCCTGTGCGTCCTCAGCTCTGCTTTGCTTTTCTTTGCTATTTGTGAGGTAACACTTGGTAGTTCTCACATCGTGGATCAACAGGAAGGCTGGACCTTTCCCCATGGGCACAGGGGAGTCAACACGGCTTTGGCTCCTGCGGGAATTTACTCAGTCTCTGCTTTTTCAAGTCCTGTCCTTTGTTCGTGTCCCTTGCACCTCTGAGACCAACACAGCCAGCCCCACCTGGCCCGGATGCTCTCCTCGGTGGCCTGGCCAGTGGCCCACACTTCCACACCGCCAGTGGATCTCACAGCCCTCCCAGGACAGGGCAACAGGCATTTCCAGTGTGGCTGTGGAGTTCACTTCTCCAGAAAGGCCACAGACTTACCTCAGAGATCAAAGCTGCAGGCACCTCTCTGAGCACGGCCTGAGGGAGACGCCTCCTTTGGTGACAATAAGTACACAAGGTTATTTTTGGCTTGGGGGCGTGTTTGAGATTTTGGTTTTTTTGGGGTTTTTTTTGTTTTTTTTTTGGTACCAGGGATCAAACTCAGGACCTTGCATTTGCGAGGCAGGTGTCAGAACCACTGAGCTAAATCCCCGGCTGGTTTTTTTTTTGAGACAGGGTCTCACTATGCAGCCTGAGCTGGTCTTGAACTGGCAGTGGTTCTCCTGCCTCAGCCTCCCGAGTGCTGAGATTACAGGCGTGCACCACCAAGCCTGAAGGACTTGTGTTTAGCTTGGAAGGACGTACGCAGCATATGTGGATGCTGGTGGTAGGAAGTGGCAGGTATGTTACCACAGCACCGTCAGACTCCTTTTTGTGGAGGAATTCAGACCAATCACAAACACACATAAAACAGACAAACTAGAGATGAATGCTCCAGGTTAAACCACAAGCTAGCCGTCCTCCCAGGTGAGAGGAACAGGTCTGTCTTTGTCCAGTGCACCTGGGAGAGAAGTCATATTCTCAGCAGCAACTCTGAAGTGCTAGAAGCTCTCTGTAAATAACAGAAATAGAAGGCATCTCATTGCGGTAACCCCCTCCCTCACCTGCAGGAGGGGCATTTTGATACAGACCATCAGCTTTTTTTTTTGGTACCAGGGATCGAACTTGGGTCCTTGGGCTTTCAAGGCAGGCAGTGGAACCACTGAGCTAAATCCCCAGCCCATCTTTTTTGTTTTTGTTTTTGTTTTTGTGGTACTGGAGATTGAACCTAGGGCCGTTGCATGGATCTACATACCCAGCCCTCTTTATTTTGAAGTAGAGTCTTACTGTGGTAAATTAACTAATGGTCAACTTGGCACTACAGCTGAACTGAGTCAGCATGGTCTGGGCATGGAAGGCCCACCTGAGGACTGTTGCCAAGGGCATCACAGAACTGGAGGGGAAAATGGTTTCCTGTTGGTTTTCCTGGAGAGGCTTGCTGGGGCTGGTTTTGCTGATGTGAGCTCGGCTGTTCTCATCGAAGGGGAACTCAGCTGTCGCTGGGAATGGCTGCTGTTCTCCTCGGGAGCTCTGGTCTTTGCCTTGAGCATCCTGGCTCCAGTGCAGATCCCTCAGCCTGGTGGCACAGACCCTTCACCCCGCCAGTGCAGGCTTTCTGGTTTCCACCACTGGCCCTTGGGCCTTCCTGGTGCAGATCCCCCATATGGACTTGCCTGAGACATTGCCATGGGCTCTAGGCCTCCGGCCGGACTTGTGTAGACAAGGATCCCTCAGCTGGATCCTTTGGGTCTCTAGTGTGTGGACAGATCTCTTGTACGCCCACATTTAACTTTTTGGGTGACTATTATAAAATAATCCTATAAATTATGTGTCCTGTATTAAGTCTATTCCTTTGCACACCCTGACTGCAACACTTATTAAATCACTAATAGCCCAGGCTGGGCTTGAACTTGTAATCCTCCTGCCTCAGCCTCTGAAGAATGCTGGGATCACAGGCACGTGCCACCACGCTCGGCTATATTTTTTAAACATTCACTATGCGCTGGCCGTCTGTCATCTAGTTTTCTGCTGCTTCCTGGAGGAAAGACCCTGGGATCAGGCCACCTGGGCTGAATCCTGACTCTGATGCTTATTAGAAGTTACACACTCACGAGCCGTGTAATCATGCCCTGTCAGTGATGAACCACACACGCTGCTGTGGCCCAGTAGGGTTATAATGGAGCTGGAGAACCCTTATCACTAAGTGACACCGTGGTCACCCTAACAACAAAGTATTCCTTGTGTTTGGGTGACAGCACGTACAATGATGTTAGTGTAAGATACTTGATAACAAGTGACTAGGTTGCTGGCTTGAACATCTATCATACTTTTTATTGTTATTTTACAGTGTATCCCTATTTATAAAAAATAGCTGACTGAAAGTAACACAACAATTCAGTCAGCAGCTCCCATACTCCTGATGAAGGCTAAGTACTGTCTGCCTCAAACGGCACCCCATGCCGTGGGATGTTTCACCCACCGGGAGGTTTGTTCACCTCTATTTAAGATCCCTCCTACAAGGAGCCAGGGATTTAGCTCAGTGGTTTCACCACCTGCTGCGCAAGCACAAGGACCCGAGTTCGATCCCTGGTACCAAAAAAAAAAAAAAGGTCCCTGCTACAGACTGAGCGACGGCGGGGGGGGGGACGGACTAGAAAAAGAAAGTTCTGGAATGGATGGAATCTTCTGGAATCTTTGAGGCTCGTTTCCATGGTGACCACTTCCAATGCTAAGTCCATTGACCATGTCCAGTTCTCCATGAAGCAAGTGACCAGCCCACCCAGAGGTCTGCATGTCCACTTTGTGTGTCCCACTGTTAAATCACCCGAGACCCTCTTTGTGAAGGCCTTCGCTCAGCATCTGGCACCGGTCCCGAGCATACGCTGCTCCAGTGCTGTTCTTGTTCCCTCGGAAAGCACCAAGTTCTCCAGTACCCAGAGCAAAACCTGGTCAGGGCAGGGCTTCACATGACACGTGTGGACATGGGGTGGCATCAACCCTATTTAATCTGGGCATCAGCTCTTATAAAATAACCTGTCACTGCAAGTGGCACTTTTAACCGGGAGGACTAATTTGCAGGGACTAAGCCTAAGTACCCTGAAGTACCAGAGCGAGGGTGTTAGGAGCAATGAGGGTGTTAATCACCTCTGGAAGGCGATTAGGTCATGAGCACAGAGCCCTGGGCGGGGGGGGGGGGGGGAGTTGATGGCCTTGTGAAAGAAACCCCCAGAGAGGTACCTCACAAGCACCTCATCACCCGGGAGAACACAGCTAGAAGCTAGAAGGAAGGCACCCCTCTCTGGAAACAGGAAGCCGGCCCTCCCCACGCGGACTCTGCCAGTGAGCTGAGTCCATCACACCAACATCGGAGATTTGCTATCCCAAGTAAATCATCTCGCAGGACCATTTTCTTTCTTTCTTTTTTTTTTTTTATGGTACTGGGGGATCGAACTCGGGTCCTTGTGCTTTCGAGGCAGGGGGTGGAAACACTGAGGTAAATCCCCGGGCCCAGGACCATTTTCTTTCCAATAAATCAGTGATTCCTAACATTTTGGGTCATGAACCCCTTTAAAAATCTGATCAAGCCAGGCATGGCAGTGTACCCCTACATTCTCAGGACTCTGGGAGGCTGAGGCAGGAGGGTTCCAAGTTTGAGTCCAGCTTAGGCAAGTCAACAAGACTGTATCTCAAAATAAATGGTTAAAAAGGGTGTGGGATATAGCTCGATGTGAATGTCCTGAGTTCAATCCCTAGAATCCCTCCAAGAAAGGATGAAGACTACTGACTGCTGGAACAGAGCACATTCACACTCACTATGCAGTTCGGGGTAGCCTTGAACCTGCTATCTAGCCAGGCTGGCCTGGAACTCATAGCAACACTCCTGCCTCAGCCTCCCCAGTATGGGATTACAGGTGTGCCCGACCAGACTCGGCTCTGGGAACTGGGATTTTAAAAGTCTAATAATACAGGCAGAGGAGGCGGGTTCGTGTTTCCCGGGCCGAACCGGAATGGGGGGGGGCGGCTCAGGGCTTGGGTTCGGGGCGGTGGCTGATGGTCAGCTGCAGCAGCATGGGTAGAGGCGGAGGCTGTGAGCTTCTTCGGGCAGTGGGCGGGTTTGAGGGTCTGGCGGGCCAGAGTACCGGGTCCGGGCGGGGGATCTGACGCGTGCTGCCTCCCCTTCCCGAACTCGCAGCGGCAGGCGTTGGTGTCCGGGAAAGTGTTCATCCAGCGAGACTACAGCGGTGGCACACGCTGCCAGTTCCAGACCAAGTTCCCCGCGGAGCTGGAGAACCGGATTGACAGGCAGCGGTTTGAAGAAACTGTGCGAACTCTAAATAACCTTTATGCAGAAGCGGAGAAGCTCGGGGGCCAATCCTATCTTGAAGGCTCTTTGGCTTGTTTAACAGCATACACCATCTTCTTATGCATGGAAACCCATTATGAGAAAGTTCTGAAGAAAGTCTCCAAACATATTCAAGAACAGAATAAGAAGATATATGCTCCCCAAGGCCTCCTCTTAACAGACCCCATTGAGAGAGGACTTCGAGTTATTGAAATGACCATTTATGAAGACAGAGGCATGAGCAGTGGAAGATAAACCATCAATTTAAAGATCCCACCTCCTGCTGGGACCCTCATCTGTCCACTGACTGATCACAGAGTGTCCCTACTTCCTCTCCAGAGCATTATTCCTTGGTATCTGCTGCCAGAGCCATGGTGTCATTTACTCCAAGGACTTTCTAAAATTCCTTGCCTGAGGTGACCTCTAGTCACTCAGCACCCACTTTGTGTCTCCAAATTGTATAGGACTCTGTAATCTTTTGATTAGTTTCTGAGAAAACACAATGAAGCATTTCATTTTTTAAATTCAAAGCCATTTAGTAAAATATGCAGTTGGTCAGCCAATGCAGTTTTGTTTCTTACTTGTACCAGTACCAGTTTATTCCCTGGGCCAGTTCCCAGGGTGGCTTTTGACTTCAATAAGTCCTATCTTAGGCAGTGTTTGGTCTTACTCCCCTAAGTTGATAAAAGGCTTTGTTCCAGATGGGGGTATGTATATCTGTGGTTTTGCTAGTACAGCTCCCAGATTTCAAATAACTACACATTTTGCTATGATTCAAATCCTAAGATTGATTCAAACCAAAGCTCATTGAAGAAAATAATGTATAATGTGATTTGTCTCATTATAGCAACTATTCCTAATTAAAGCAGTATTTAATGCAGTTTTCAGTTAATTTCTTTGGAGACTTTTATATTATTGCAATACTTTGAATGTTGGGAAGATGTGGTCTGTGTTGCTTATTCATTACACAAATAAGTAAGCACAATAAAGTGGATGCTAAACCATCAAACACACACACACACACATAAAAGTCTAATAATACATAGACCAACACTGAAAGAGGAAAAATTTTAAAAATGACTTTAAGGTCAGCCTGAATTACACAGCGAGCCCCTGTCTCAAGACAATGAAAAGCTAGCCAGGCATGGTGGTGCACAGCTGTAATTCCAGCACTTCAGAGGCTGAGGCAGGAAGATTGACACAGGTTGGAGGTCAGCCTGGGCTACACAGCGAGACCCTGCTAAAAAAAAAAAATTCTTGGGCCGGGGATTTAGCTCAGTGGTGCTGCTGCCTGCCTCAAAAGTGCAAGGTCCGGAGTTCTATCCCTGGTACCAAAAAAAAAATTCTTGGTGCCCGAGCCACCCCCAGATCAATGAATTCTGAATTTCTGGAAGGTGGGGACAACAAATCAGTAGTATTTAACACTCCCCAAATGATTTGGATGTTCAATCAAGATTGAGAAAAGCAGCTCTACTGCCTCTCCATAACTGAGACAAGATTTCGGTGGTTGCTGGATGTGATGACACACACCTGTAATCCTGGCACTGAGAAGGCTGAGGCAGGACGCTCGCCCTGAGTTCGAGGCCAGCCTGGGTTACACAGCAAGACTGTCTCAAAAAAAGATTTCAGTGGATGTGAGCTTTCCAGGCCTTCATCCTCCTGTATGATTCTTCCACTCTTCCCGCATGCTTCTCTCTAAGCAGATCATCGGCTTTCAACTCCTGCTATTGGGGGTGTGGCTCAGAAGTCTTTGTTCAACCACTGCTTCCTTTAGCTCAACTCTGACGGGGAGAAAAGGAGCAGAAGAAAGAACACGGCTCGGAGTCTTCAACCCCACGCACGCTTTTCCAAAAGGGCAGGAGACAAAGAAGAAGAGGTAGGAGGAGGGGGAAGAAAGGGTGAATCTGAAGGGGGAGAGGACTTGGTGGCTCTGCAGAAGCTCCCAGAGTCCAGGGAGATGGTGGAAAAGGAAGCAGTGAAGTTCCTTTCAGCACAGAGGTGGGGACCAAGTGGGAGCTCAGAAGACAAGGAAGGAAGAAGGGAGCGAAGGAGGAAGGAAGGGAGGGAGATAAAGGAAAGGAAAGGAGTCGGGCATGGCACACCTGTAATCCCAGCACTCAGGAGGCTGAGGCAGGAGGATCGCTTCGGGTTTGAGGCCAGCCTGGGTTACATAGTGAGTTCAAGACCAGCCTGAACTACAGAGCGAGATCATCTCAAACAAAAACCAAAACCAAGAAAAAAGAAAAAAAACCCAACCAACCAAAGGACCAAAAACAAAACCAAAAGCACCAGAAAAAAAAAAAAGAGAGAGAACAACTTCCTGGTTGTAACTCCCTGTGTGTTTTCCTTTATCTCTCAGGGAGAGTTTCCTAGGCACACTTGTAGCGCGGCCAGCAGGGAAGGGATGGTGGGTGTCCCAGGAGCCTTCCCCACTTCCTTCCTGTGGCCACTCCGTGGGACATCTCCACTCGGGGGTCCTCTCCGAGTTGACTTCCCTCCTCCCAGACACTGTCTCCACCAAGTGAGTGCAGTATTTCTCCTTCCTTCAGTCAATTTCTTTCTCGGGAAGCAGAGCTTTGATTTTCATGACTTCTTTGTTTTTGTTTTTTCTTTTTTGGAGACAGGGTCTCACTGTGTAATTCAAGCTGGCCTTGAATTTGTGCCCATCTTCCTGCCTCAGCCTCCCCAGTGCTGGGATTACAGGCGTACCCCACCACACCCTGCTCATACCATCTCATTTTTGTCCAAAGGAGTCCAAGGCAGTGACCTGGCCCCAGGATGTGTGGTAGCTCCTAATAATAGAGTGGATTCTTACTCTAAATTTTTTTTTCTTTTTGTTTTTTGGGACAGGGTCTCCTTATGTAGTTCAGACTGACCTGAACTCACTATGTAACCCAGGCTGGCCTTGAACTCACAGAGATCCTCCTGCCCCAGCCTCCCCATTGCTGGGACTACAGGCATGTGCCACCCTGCCTGGCCTTACTCTAACCTCTTGGGATTGGCTTTTGGAGCTCCATTTCTTGGGGATCCATGGAGAACAGGATACAGTAGCCAAGTTACACAGTCCCTTTGTTCATTTGTGTACAAATGACCTGAATTTGTACACTTCAGTTATCAACACTCTGCTGTCCACTCAGCTGTTCCTGCCTCATCTTCCTGCCCGGGAAGTGGCAGTGAATTAATTCAGCTCCCCGCTTCCCGGGGGCTCCCCCTTGGATAGTTTGCTCGTCTCGGGTGTGTCAGGCCTTGAGCCACAGCATGGTCTCCCACCTTGGTAAAACTGTTCCTCTTTTTTCTGTCCCACCCTCTGGATTTCCATTAGCCTCCGAGCCCAGACTCGGGGCATTTTCCCCAGGACCTCACTGGGCCGAGGAGCCCGCTGAGACGGAGGGGTGAGTGGCTGTGCTCGGGGAGAGCTTGGCTTTGCCAAGGGCTCTGGCAGCACAGGCGGGCTCTGCTGGCGTCCTCGGGTGACCTCCGATGCAGTCACCTCCACAGTTTCCCTTCAGAAGCTTGGTGGGGCTGATGAGCCGGAGGAGGGTAGGTGGAGGTGGGTGCCTCAAATAGCGTGTGCAGCGAGGCGCGCTCTAATTCCCCTCTCTGAAAGCCATGTGAAGTTTCACTCGTTACAGGTTTATTGCCTTCCACATTAAGAAGTTATTAACTTGAAATTCTGATTGCAAAGCCACCAACATAGCATGCCAGAGAGGTTTCTGCTGGTCTATGAAGTGTAAGCCAATTTGACTCATCAAGCTTTCAATTTTCTCTAGAGCCCCTTTCGGTGTTTGTGGGTGCTTGTCACCTGTTTTTGGTGGGTAGGGGTCTGTTCTAAAGAGGAGGGGGCTGGGGCAGTCCTACCGGGACCTATTTGGTGTGAGTGTACATGTTTTATGCCCAAGGAATTTTTACTCTGCCAACTTTGCTGGGCCCGCCAAAAAAATGTATACACACTTCAGGAAAAGAAAAACAGTATAATGTTTTTCCAACAGATGGTGTTACCTTCATATGGGGGACCTAGGGGATGTCATATATCGCAGAAAACCTGCTACACTGCGGCCCTTAGAGAAGAAACTGAAAACGCACGTGCAGCAATCGCAATGAACAAGGTTACCCAAGCAGCGGTTGGCTGCACTAATGTCAGGAAGCTAATGGCCACCGCGTCGAGCAGCTCTTGCAATTCTAGAGGCCAAAGATAACTTGTATTCGTTTTGCAATGTCTCAATAAATTTAGCATTAAAATATTTATACAAATTTTTCTTTTCCTGAAGTGTGCATACATTTTTTTGGTGGGCTGTATAGTTTGTTTTTAAAATGTGTTTGTTTGAGGACACATCTTTTGTTAAGTGCTCTGGATCAGAGTGTAGTGCGAAGATGGGCACTACAGAAATGAACCCCTTGGTGGGATACGGGAAGGCCCACTAGGCTGAGAGGATCGAGAGCAGAGCCTGGCCCCAGCTCTCAGCCTTCCCTCTACCTTGCTGGGGGACTCAAGCAAGCTACAAGCGTGGAACAGCAAATGCCTGCATCTCCTAGAACCCAAGTGTCCTCCTTTACTCTCTGAAGATCTCCGAGGTAATATTCAAGACAAGCAAAGCTGATGTGCTATCCACACACAGAATAGTAGAGTGGCGTTTGTTGCCATGAACAATAATAAGAGTTTTGAAACCTGGATTATGGTAAGAACTGAAGCAGGCAGGCTTCAGCTCGCTCAGAAAACTTGGAAAGTGAACAAAGACTTGCACGGGGTGACTTTTCCCCTAAATGTCAGGGGCTTTAAGTGCGCCGAGCGGGCTTTGCATTTAGACCTTGAGCTGTTTCGATCAGACCTTGAGCAGTGCCTGCCAGTGTCAGTGGGTGTTTTCCACTTGGTTAAGTGAAAACTGCAGTTTCTTGCTCTGCAGGGCCTAAAAGCAACACAGGCTGGACCACACTACGGCAGAACGAGAGGCACTAATCAGTACCAGTATTTACCAGACCCAACAGCTACTGCAAAACGGAAGTCAGGCAAAGGAATTCCGGACTGAATGGCCCTTGGCTGAGAACTGGAAGAGGCAAGGCTCTCGGCCATGTGAAAGTACCCTTTCCTTAGTGGTGTCCACAAGGAGGGTGGGCTAGGGAAGGACGCGCGATACAGAATCTCCAGCTGCGAGTCCCAGACCCACTACACAACGTCCCAGGCTTGATGGGCAATATGAGTGCACGTGAATAAGCAAGGCACAATAAAGCGAATACAGTGGATCCCAAAAGGAGGTCAGAGCCCAGAACCGAGTCTTAAGTGAGTCCTGAAGTGTGCTGTCAGCCGTTGGAGCAGTTGTGGACTGCCTTCTGGGCTAAAATATAAAAGCAAACACAATCTGGTGGTATAGTTAAAAATAATAAGTAATAGCCTCCAGCAAGTTCAAATTAATCTTTATTGCAGCTCAGAAATAACCTTTCTTTGTAACTATAGCTTTTTTTTTTTTTTTTAAAAAAAGCTCTGCCTAGAGCCGGGGATCTAGCTCAGTGGTTTTGATGCCTGCTGCACAAGTGCAAGGACCCAAGTTCAATCCCCTGTACCGAAAAGAATAAATATACAGCCTGTTCTCCAGCTGGCCATGCTTCACCTGCCAGCTCCAGGCAAAGCTGCCGTCAGGGCCAGGGTGCGCTGCAGGTTGATACCCGAGTCTGGCACCTCCACGTCATAGTGAACGGGCTGCCCGTCTTTGGCCACCAAGCTGAAGGCGGTGGCTGGAATCTGGGGTTGCAGCAACCAAGGACGGAGATGGTCTCAGCAATGCTGGGTGGGGTCAAGCCATGGTCCTGCCACACGGGAAGGTGCCTCCTCCCTCCAGCCAACGGGCAGCCCTAGGCCCTGTCTTCCCACTTGGGAGGGCTTGGAGAATGCTACCCTACCCCAGCTTTGCCAGTCTTGCCCTGGGAGGCAGGGGGCAGTGGAGGTCATGCCTGCTCCCTAGGGTGACATTTCCAGGGTTCTGAAAGCAGCTGTCTCATCTGGCTGCTGATGCCAGTTGCGATGTCTCCCACTTTGACCTTGTGGAACTCTCGGATGTGCAGGTGTTCGCCATTGAGAGAATGTATTATTTGGGCTTTCACTCCTAGAGGCAGGACAAAAAAAAAAAAAAAAAAAAAGCTCTGCCTGATCATTTTATTTTTTTTCAGTACCGGGGATTGAATTTGGGTCCTTGCGCTTGCAAGGCAGGCAGCGGCACCACTGAGCTAAATCCCTGGCCTGCAACCGTAGCTTTGTCTTGATGTTGGTTGGTCTGTGTACATGCCTATAAATACACCTTTTTTGTTCTTTTCTTTTCTTTAGGTGTTTGTACATATCTTAACAGCACCATTTTGCCATCTCAGTAGGAAAAAGAGTCACAAACCAAATGAACAGATATCTTTTATTTACTTATTTTGAGACAAGGTCTCACTATGTTGATCAGGCTGGCCTTGAACTCATGGTGATCCTCCTGCCTCGGCCTCCTGTGTGCTGGAATTATAGGTGTGAGCCACCACAACTGGCTCAGATATAGTTTAGTAAACAATTAAAATTTTGCAATTAAAAGGTTAGATTCCTAATGGAGAGGGGAGAAATGATGATTGGAACATATTAATAGAAGATGTTTTTGTGTAAAAATACACTAACTTTGCCACCTGCCTTGAAAGCACAAGGTCCTAAGTTCGATCCCCAGTACCAAAAAATATATATATACTCACTAGGAAGGAAGACTGAATATATCTGTGTGGAAGAGATTTACTTACATGGTAGTCAGTGAACCCATAGGCAGTGGTGTGGTGGGAAACCTTTAACGGACAGCTTTCTGGGACGAAGGGAGAGCCCTGGTTTCTAGCATTTGCTGATCTCTGAGATATAGATATAATAGATGAAAATAACTTCAAGAGCATAGACAAGAGTAACTGTAATAAAATTACTAGGGAGTGATAAGGCTTAAGTATTTATCACCTTTGTTTATAATGTAAATAATTATACATTTATATAATTTAATTATTAATTTTGAGGGTGTTGGGATTTTATTTTGGTTTGGTTGAGACAGGGTTTTAGGACATTGTCCAGGCTGGCCTTGAATTGTTGTCATCCTGCTTCAGCCTCCCAGAGTGCTAGGATTGCAGGCATGTCCCACCATGCCCGTCTTTCCAATTTGTGGGTATGTGTGGTACTGGAGATTCAACCTAGGCCTTTCACACTGAGCTACACCTCCAGCCCTTTTTTATTTTTTATTTTGAGATAGGGTCTTGCCCAGACTGGGGTCAAACTTTCAATTTCCCTGCCTCAGCCTCCCCAAGTCACAGGAATTACAAGTGTGCCCCACCTGGCCAGGCTCCAATTTAATTTTTAGTAATGTCTGCTTTTAACAGTGGGCTCACAAAATAAGTAGACATTTTAACAATCAGGTTTTTTGAGCCATGAGCTGCCGCCAGCACACTACTCCCTGTGCATGAAAGATTAGAGCATCTTGGGGGAAAGTTAAGAAGAGAAAGAAATAGCAGTGAGATATTTTGTGTGAAGAAAAATGGAGAAATGTGGGTGTAGATCATTCTTCATGTAAGTAAATGTGTATCTGTAGAATGATTATACTCAATGCTGATTAATGGATGAATGTCTTTTGTCCCAAAAGTTTGAGAAATGCTTCATGTTAGATCTCATCTGCAGTTTTTGTTGTTGTTGTTTGAGTCAGGGTCTCACTATGTTGTTGAGGCTGGCCTTGAACTCACTGTGTAGCCCAGGCTGGCCTCGAACTTGAGGCTATCCTCCTGCCTCAGCTTCCCAAGTTCTGGGATCACAGACACGAATCACCGTGGTCAGCTCAAAATCCTCTTCTACAAAAACATTTGCTTCCAACTTTTTTTTTTTTTTTTGGTACTAGGGATTGAACTCGGGTCCTTGCACTCGCGAGGCAAGTGATGGAATCACTGAGCTAAATCCCTGGCCCCTTGCTTCCAACTTTTAAACTGAAATCATCAGACTGACTCTCTAGAAAGATTTACAATGGCATAGCTTCTCAGATGTTCTGTACAAAGTATTTATAGTTTCTACATGGCCATCATCAAGTAATAACCAATAAAATCTCCAAGATGAAGGAAACAATGAAGAATAGGATCAAACCTCACATGTATTTATTCAAATATTTGAGTTCCTGCTGTGTTTTAGGGGCTGGGTAACAATCCAAATGAGTCAATGGGAACAAGCTTAGGAAGGTGGAGATTAACAGTGGTGTATGGCAAGTACAGGAAGTGCTGTGGTCTCTGTCAGACACAGTGCACTCGAGGCTCTGCTGGAGGAACAAGGGCATTTGAGAAGGGTACTGCAGCAGCTTCACTCAGGTGCTTGGCCAGGCCTCAGTCAGGATAGTTAGTTCTGGGCATCACCATTCCAGGTGCTTAGAACAGCCAGACTGCGTGCTAAGGACACAGCCAAGATAATCTAGAGGTGCAAAGCCAGGCCAAGGAAAAGCTTGGAAGAAGCTGGGTTGATGACTGTGAAGACAAGGAAATTTGGGAGTGTACTTATATTCCAGTAGGGACATGACTTTCACAGTCACGGCGGAGACATGAAAGACGGACAGCCAGCATGTGCAGAAGAAAGCTGGAAGGAAGTACTCTGCATGAGGTGCAGTGTAAGGAGGGATTACTTAGTGAGGACAGCTGCTTAAAAACAATGATTTCAGCTGGGGATTTAGCTCAGTGGTTCTTCGGCCTGCCTTGCAAGCACAAGGTCCTGAGTTCAATCCCCTGTACCAAAAACAAAACAAACAAAAACCAGTGATTTCAGTGCCTAGTTACTTGGAAGTTTCCAAGGCACAGCTGAGTGAGCACTGAAGGGCATGTTCACAAGGAATCCAAGCAGCCACTGTGAGAAGTGGGTCAGTTCAGGCCTGAAGTTCCACCCCAGTTTAGCCATTTCTCTTATACAGGCATAAAACACATACCAGTGTGAATTACTGTTATAGCACGGATGCTGCAGTTTTGGGGAATTGTCTTCCAGGTCAGATTTGTAGCTATTGAGTATGAAAAGGCTGACAACTCTATAACCTTCCTTGTAACATCTTTTTGACAGGCAGTGGTCCAGCTGCGTGGCTCAGGGAACACGGCTGTGGTGGAGTTGCCAAAATTCTAAACCACATCAGTTTTTAATCAGGTACATCTCTGCATACACTTGTTTTTCCTAGACTTGGTCCCACATGGAGGACAGAGGCCACCGAAGGGTCCCGTTTACTGAGGAAGTTCGCACTCCTGTGGACGTGTAGCAACCCCAGGTGAGACGAGTCCTCTGCTCTGCTGGTGACCCTGTAGGTTCCTTTAGTGCCACTCAGCTCAGACCCACAGCACAAGGGACACCACCAAGACCCAGCTCTCCAGGGCCTTCAGGAAACCTGGAGGTTTTTCTCTGGAGGGCCTGAGCCAAGCTGAGTTCTGCAGGAAATGGTTATTCTGTGTATCTTCCCTGCGGGTAGGTTTTGAGAGAGGCTCACATAAAAAGAGAGCAGGGGGCCGGGGATTTAGCTCAGTGGTTTCACCACCTGCCTCCAAAGCGAAAGGTCCCGAGTTCGATCCCTGGTACCAAAAAACCCCACAAAACTGCAGGACAGCATGGGGCTGAGGGAATTGGATGCTATGGGATCCTCCTAGATAATATGTATTCAAGGGATGAAGGCCTAGTAGGAAGTAGCTGGGACAGATCTATGTACGATTTACACATTTAACCAACTGTCACTTAATTGAGTACACTTTTTTTTTGGTACCAGGATTGAACTTGGGACCTTGTGCTTTTGAGGCAGGTGGTGGAACCACTGAGCTAAATCCCCAGCCCCAAATATCACTTAATTAATGACCAAGATAGTGACCAAAATTATTTGTAAAACACCACTTTCTGCCAGAGTTAAGAAGGGCTGAGTGAAAACATTTATGATATGGGGAGTTTTAAGGAACCAGTATTTTAGTGGTTTCCTTCCCAAGCCAGGGAGATTTACTCATTCATTCACTAACCCAGTCATTGGACAGCCTCAGAAAGGGCAACAGGCAGGTGGGGTGTGGGCCTGCAGTGCCAAGGTGAGCACATGGCTGCAGATGTCAAGCTCACAATCACGGGTACATCCTCTGTCCACCACTGCACAGGAGACCAGACAGTCAGAAGGAAGCCAGGAGAGGGCCAGGGTGGGCTCCGGGGGGGGAGCCAGGACATGAGACCAGAAAGGGAGGTTAGGAAGGTTCAGGGAAAACCAACACATTGTCGAGATGATTAAAAGAGTGCAGCTGTTCCTTGTGGAAGATTTCTGAAAATTGTTTTATAGTTCTGGGATGAAAAACAAGGTGGCAAGTGGAGACGATGGGGAGGTTTAAACAACTTTCCCTTGTTGTCACCTAGTTGCCTTCACCACTCTGTTGGGCCTCAAAGTCGGAGAGGAGTGGAGACACGCACTGAGCATAGCTGCGGCGTCAGAGCACCTTTCCACAAAATGATGACTGGCTTTTTCCCCTTCTACCTCTGAATCCTCTTGCAGATGCTTTCAACACGGATCGAACAGTGAGGGCAGTAACATTTACAGTGTGCAGAAGTACTGCAACTTCATCTCTTCAACAATCAGAGTGGTGTCTTTCTCATGCACCCCGGGGTCAGCATTTGGCAGCTTCAGAGCCCAGCCCTTCAGCACCACCGATCTTACCACTTTTCGCCAGACAGACCGGAGGAATTTCTTCAGCCATATCCTGCTCATAACCAACTCAGTTTTCTTTTCTTTTTTCTTTCTTTTTTTTGGGGGGGGGGGTACCGGGGATCGAACTCGGGTCCTTGCGCTTGCGCTTGCGCAGCAGCAACTCAGTTTTCTGTTAGAAGCCACTCTTCGTTTTGAGGTCCCGGGGATTGAACCCAGGGCCTTCACACATCTCCAACCCTTTGAGACACGGTCTCACGAAGTTGCCAAGTTACCCATGCTGGGCTGGAACTTGCAATCCTCCTGCCTCAGCCTCCAGGAGTGCTCCTAGCCTGCGCCCCCACCCCGGCTAGAAGCCACTCTCGTCGGCTGGCACTAGCCAAGAAACTCGAGCTTGGGTTCCAAAGCTCACGCGAAGGCGATTTAATTCACCCACATGGAACTGGCCCAAGGATGACCTTGTGAGCGCCTTGAACTTTCACCCTGGTGGAGCCTTAGTCCGCACAGCTGTCCCTTTATTCCAGTGGCCCCGGGCTCACCCACAACGTCACCTTCGTCAGCAGCAACGCGGGCACCGCTCGGAAAGACTCCGGGGCACGCGCATCCCTGAGGGCGAGCACGTTTACGGGCCACCCGGCCACCGGAGCCCCTCCCAGCGCCCCGGCCCCGGGCGGAGAGCGGGCACCGCAGGGCGACCACTCCGAGACGCAGCGGCGGGGCGGGGCCGGCGCGAGCAGGAAGGGGGCGGGGCCGCTCCCGCCCCTCCCCGTCCGCTCTCCGCCCCGCCCCCGAGTGACGTCACTGGCCAGGCCGGCCGGCGCCATTTTGAAAGTGGAGTCGCCTGCCGCTGCCGCCCGCCGCCGCCGCCGCCGCCATCGCCGTCGTAGCCGCTGCCGCCGCCGCCGCCACAGAAGGAGCACGAGCGGGGAAGCTCCAGAGTTGAAGCCCACCATCCCGCCGGCGATCCGCCCGCCCCTCCTTCCTCCGGCCGGTCCCCGTCCCCGTCCCCCACAGGTGCCATCCGCCGCCATCCGCGCCCTCGACCCCCCCATCCCCAGGTGAGGGGGGTGAGTTCGGGAAGCGGAGACCCCGAGGCACCCAGCAGGGTCACCATTTGCAGCGCGACATGGCAGGTAAAGGAGAAATGGCCCTCGCCCAGGGGCCGGGCGCCTCTTCCTTCCTCCTCCCTCCATCACCCCCTAGCGACCGCCGGGCCGAGCGTGCAGCTGCCGAGACCCTCGGGTTTCGGGGCGCGGGGCGGCGGCGGCGGTGGGGGCGGGGAGGCGGTGGGCGCGGCAGCGGCGGGGCTGTGCAGCCCGTCCCCGCGGAGTCCTCCCCGGCCCCTCCGCCCAGCCTCCCCCCGGCTCCTTTACCCATCTTCCCTCTTAATTTCTACTCCTCCAGTCCTCGGGATCTAGTCAGATGGATTTGGCTCTGGTAGGGAAGAGCGCTTTATAAGTTAAAATACATTGGAGGCGTATGTATTCCCCCATCACCGCCCCGCGCTGTGGGTTCTTCTGTTTTTGAGGCTACAGGCCTAAATTTTTCTTTTTTCCGCACGAGCTTCTTTCAGTTTCTTATCCTCTACGACCAAAGAGTGCAAGGCCTTTAATATAGAGCAGGTTGCATGGAAAACATAATTTAAACTTTCCGTTTTCCGTGTTAGGTTTTGTGCAGATGTCCTTTTCCCAAAAGGCTTTCGTGAAGTTAGTTAAAATAGTTGTGGAGTTCAGTGATATAAATAGCCAAAGGGAGTGCAGTGCGATTTTGTAAAAGCTTGCAAAAAAAAAAAAAATGTATGGAGAAAACTAGGTTGGAAATGCTTAGCAGGGATTGGGGTGAATGAAGAGAAGTAATTCCTTTGAGCATTGTTTTCTTGTACATTTTGGTGTTGCAGATGTCTTCCTTCAAACATTAAAATCAATCCTAGATCCATCAATTGGGGACATTTTTTGCATTTCCTCCTCAGTGCTTGAAAGTGGGGTAGACATCCCGAGATTAAATCAGTTTTCCGTCCCTCCCTTCCCCCAGTATTTAGGTAGATAGTGGAACCTTTAAAAAAGTTAGCATAGTGATTGACTTGCAGTTTGCTGTAAACAAGTTGCTCTTGACCTTGGTGAATAATGAAATGAGATGAAAATTGTTTTGCACGGGATGACGACAAATTAGCAAAACGCATTCTTTTGCGGGGTCTTTTGGCTTCTTAGGGATAAGGTGAAGGGAAGCAGACCAAGCTTCCTTTGATGGTCTGTTCAGCAGCACTCATTTCCGTTCCTTTTCCTATCTTTCTGGAGCCAGTGATTTGCTGGTAATGAATGCAAAGGAATGGGTGTCATGTTTGCTGGGTGCGCATTTTGGCGATAAGGTTCTTAGGAATCTTTATCCCATCTAGGCAGTAATGTACCAGAAGTATTCTCTGGTTTCTGTGCTTCAGGGTAGTTTAATTTTACTAAATCTTCTGCAGTCTTTTTGTACACTTAAAGGAAAACTCTAACTTTTGCCACTTACACTTTCTGGTAGGTCTTGCTTGAGTGTAACACTTTTTTGTATTCAAAGAGAAGGGAAAATGGAAGAGAAGTTTCGATTTATATACAATGATTAGGATAGAACATGTATCTTTAAATATTACAGATCTGAAATCTTTTTTTAAAATGCACTACTAATTTCTGGGAAGCAACCTTTTCCCACATTTGTTCATTTGGTGCTGCTTGTATGTGGGGAGTACCAGGCTGTTAGGATCATGCCAGCCATGGATACCATCTCTGTGTTTATGAGAGTAAACATGAACAGAACTGTTTTAATGGGTATGTTTTCTTTTTCCAGGAGCTGGAGGAGGGAATGATATTCAGTGGTGTTTTTCTCAGGTGAAAGGAGCAGTAGATGATGATGTAGCAGAAGGTAAGAAAGCATTTAATGCAACACTTGAATAATAGAATCTTTTTTTGTTTGTTTGTTTGGTACTGGGGATTGAACTCGGGACCTTGAGCTTGTGAGGCAGGCGGTGAAACCACTGAGCTAAATCCCCAGTCCTGGAATCTTTTAAATTTGTTAATGACTGAAGGATTTCCTTGAACCTGAGCTTGTTAGAGTTTAAGGACGTTTTGTTTATTTCCCACAGGTGATTAAAATCACCTTTCAGGAAAATAGCCTTAAATCTCTTGTTATTTATGCCTTATTTCATTTTTTTTCCTGGATTTAAGAAGCAGTAAGTGATAAATGGACAGAGCCATCACAAGAAAGCTTTAAGGCCATATGATAAAGGTTTCATTGTTAGGTAAATTCTAGGTAAAATAGATGGTGGCAGAGCTCCGTGTTTGTGTGTTGTCTTTAGATAATTAACTGGAAATAGGTACCATCAACCCTTAGCTCAGAAATGCTCCTCACACCATCTTTAATAGAGGATTTTGGGTGGTTTTGAACTTGCCGGCTTTGAGAATGTGTTATTGATTGCCGCATTCTATAAAGAAATACTGGCTCAAATTATTCATTTTGTGTTGCAGGGATTCGTGTAGGTGGTAAAGTAATGTTGTGACTGCCTAGCTTGCTATTTGGGGACCATATTTTCTGTGCAGTTAGAATCAGATTAGTCGAAGTATTTAAGTCTTAATCCTCCCCTAAGTTTATTAACTTATTTCAAAAGTTTATCTGAAGTTTTGAAACTTCCCGGTTTCTCATTTGTTTGAAGTGGTCATAGTCATATAGTGGAGATGTTATTTGCACAAAGCACTTGCATTATTTCATTGTTCAGGAAGTTTGTCTTTTTAGGATTGTCTTGAGTTACCTAAACAAACAAAACTTAGGAAATTAAAACACTTCTGATTTTTAAAAATTTGCCTATTAAGAGTCTACATGTTGTTTCGGGTGTGTTGTCTTTCTGTGAGGATCATATTCTGATCGCCTGTCTGTAGGCTGCCGTTTGTGTGCAGAGTTTTTCCGGGTGGTGGCATTGTGTTAGCCAGCCAAATGCATGCACAGTATTTGCTAGTGTCTGTGTTGTTCCCCATGAAGTGTCTGATCAGGGCGTGGTAAATTTACAGAAAGCCACTTGGCATAATTAGACTTGCATACATTACAGATCTCTCTCTCTCTCTTTTCTGTTGGTCCTCGTCCATTTTTCAGATGAGAAACCAGAAACTTAAAGAAGTGAGAGACTCACTGATGGTCACACGAATAATGAAGCTTTCTGTGGAAGCTAATGTTGTTTTTGACTTGTGTAGAGAAGGAAAGGAGGAGTCACATATTAGTCATTTTGTGACTCCATTACCTGTTGAATAGTGGGCCCTTAAAGACTTGATCGGTAGTTCTTTGCTCTTGTGCAACACCAAGTTATGAAAGCACTGTATACTTAGAAAACATTCCTTGGTTGAATTATATTTATTTCCTTTATGGTGGTCTCCTGAATGCCAAGCCGCGAGGATATGTGATGTCTAGTGTGTGAACTCCACTCAGGGAGCTCGTAGTTTGCCTACTGACCAGGAGAGAGAAAGATCATGTGGATTTTATTTAATCAGAAGAAATTAGTATTCCAAACTGAACATCATTTACCTAACTGAACCAGTCAATGTTTATTTTGTTTGTTTGTTTTGGTACTGGGGATCGAACGGGACCTTGTGCTCGTGAGGCAGACAGCGGAACCACTGAGCTAAAATCCCCGGCCCTTGGACCAGTTTATTTTTGTGCTGCTTTATGCAGAATGTCCTGTATAAAGTGCTGTGCCTACAACAATGCCTGGCACACTGTACATGTCAAATGTTGAATAAGACAATCTAATTGTTACTGTTGCTGTTTTGAAAGGGGAAGAAAATGGGTGAAAAATGGAATGATGGAGGTGTATTTCTGGGAATTGTGGCTCTGTTTACTTGGCAGCTTTTATAACTGAATTGCTGATGTACAGTTGTGTAATACAAAGAAATCAGGAGATCTTGGGCTTTTTCCCTAGCTCCGACATGAACTAGCGTATGTCACGTTAAGTAGTCATCTGGGTTTCTACACGCTTAGACAAAGTGACAGGACTAGATTAGGTGATTTCTGCTGTTTTTTACACTCTGGTCTTGTTAATTCCCAAAGATGCCTTAGAAAGAAAGAGTCCAACATTGTTACTATTGCCAAGTGAAATCGAGATGTTGGACTCAAGAGGGGCCTTAACTTAAAGTTTGTCTTCCCTGGACTTACATAAGGCTCAGAATTGTATTATTAAGTACATTGTGGAGCTAAGACAGAAACAACATTCTATATATTTATATATTTAAAAAAATTTTTTGTCTACATACGCTTTTCTATAAGCAGCTTTCATTTTAATATTCTTTTTTCCTGTTATTTATTTATTTTTTAAATTTTTAATATTCAGGGTAGCATTAGCAGTATATCATTTTAAGTCATTCATGGTGGCTTATTCCTGTAATCCCAACACTGGGTGGACTGAGGCAGGATGATGACAAGTTTGAGCCCATCCGGGGCAACTAGTGACTTAGTGATATCCTGTCTCAAAATAAAAAATATAACAAAAAGGGCTGGTGGTGTAGCTCATTGCACAGGCCATGGGTTCAATCCTCAGCACCATACACATAAATCATTTCTTTTTTTTTTTTTTTGGTACCAGGGATGGAACTCCGGAGCCTGTGCTTTCGAGGCAGGCAGGGGCCCTCATATTTTTAATTTTTCCTATATTGATAACTTTGTCCTCAGGTGTTAAGAAAGCAGTTGGGTACTACTGGCATAGTTTGAACTCTCAAATCACTTGTTTGCTAGTTGATCGGGGGCAATTTAATCCATCTATTTGTGCCTGTGTCCCCCTTCATAAATGAAGATAGCAGAAAACCTTGTCTTAAGGTGTTGTCTTGATGATTCCATGAGTGTATATACCTGGAACGGTACCAGCAGATAATAAAAGCCTTTCTAAGGATTTAGCTATCATTAGTACCTCGAGGTTGATAGCCAGTTAACCAGGGAATTGTAAATTTCTTGGCTAAAGTGAAGGAGATGGTATGTGTATATATTTCATACATGTTCTTTGGTTGGGGCTGGGGATTTAGCTCAGTGGTTCCACTGCCTGCCCTGCAAGCGAAAGGACTTGAGTTCCATCCTTGGTACCAAAAAAAAGAGACAAAACATGTTCTTTGACTGTATTAGTAATAAAGGTCAAAAAAATTCAAAACACTTTTTTTTGCGTTTTTGAAACAGGGTCCGGGCCATGTAGTTCAGGCTCACCTTGAGCTCACTGTGTAGCCCAAGCTGGCCTCGAACTCCCAGCAATCCTTCTGTCTCAGCCTTGTAAGTCCTGGGATTACAGGTGTGTGCTACCACGCTCAGGCTAAATTTTTGGTTTTGAGAACATAAGAAGCTGATAAAACTATAACAAAAAGCTACAGAACTAATTACCACCAAAGCCAGTGTAGTGGTTATTTTCAGGCAGGTGAGAGGAAGTTGTGATTAGGAAGGGCTGGGGAATACAGTGGAGTGGATGGTGATTGTACAGATGGGTTTGTTTGTTTGTTTTGCTTTTTTGAGGCAGCACCTTGTTTTGTAGTTCAGGCTGGCCCTGAACTCATTATGTAGCCCAGCCTGGCCTCGAACTTGCACCATCTTCCTGCCTCTGCCTCTCAAGTGCTGGGATCACAGGCCTGCACCACCATACCCGGGTTGTACAGATGTTTGTGATAACTCAACTTGGACTCCTTTGGTCTTATTTTGGTTTCATTATGTTATACATAACAATAAAAATTCTAGGAGGCTGAGGCAGAAACATGGCAAGTCCTAGCCCAGCCTGGTCAATTTAGCAATTTAATGAGCATCTTAAAATAAAAAGAAAAGGGTTAGGCATGTCCTGGGTTTAATCCCCAGTACAAAAAAAAAAAAAAGTTTGATTTCTGTCTTGTTTTTCAAATCCAGCACTCTAGTAAAAAGGGTTCAGAATGAAAAGTGTCAGTTTCCTACCTCGTTTGCTCTGTATTGTGTAGTTCTGAGTACAGGTGTTCTGCTAGCTGTTTCCTTTGGTCCTTAATTACTCTTTGGAAGGAAGAAAATGACATTTCTGTATTTTATTAATTTTTTTTTTTTAACAGAGTCTTGCTCTGTAGTTCAGGCTGGCCTTGAACTCATCAGTGATCTTCCTGCCTCATCCTCCCAAATGCTGGGATTACAGGCTATCTTTTAGTAATTTTAAATACTTCAGAGTAACTTCCCTGGTAGAAGGCTGAGTTGTCACATTGTTGTCCCCTTCTGTCCCTATCACCCTGACATCACAGTGCAGGCTGTGGTTCAGTTCTAGTGCTTACCTCATTATGACCATTACATGTTTGCTGCTGAACCAGCAGGGCTGCACAAGGCCACTCCTCTTGCTCTCCCTGAAGCTAATAATTACTTATTTGTATATTTGCCTCTTTTGCATTTCTGAAACCTTCATTCTGAGATTTTAAACATTATGCAGACTCGTGTAATGAACTATCATCACCCGACATCCACTTGGGACCAAAGCTATCTCATTTTATTGCATCATTTCACCCTTTTCCATCTGTTAATTATAGAAATATTACTGTTTTTACAATCTGAATTCAATGTGAAACAGGATTTTTTTGTCCTGATTTTTTTGGCATTGTTTAACTTGCAGAAATAAATTATTAAAAATTTAAATGTTTGTGGATAATCTGAAGTGTGTAATACTTGGTTAAGATACAGAACAGCTGTTAACCATTCAAGATGGTTATTTTAATGTAAATTTCCATTATTTAATAAGTTTTAAAATAAAAATTTAAAGCTGGCATAGGTGCATGCCTGTAATCCCAGTACTCAGGAGGCTGAAGCAGGAGGATTTCAGCAAGTTCAAGGGCAGCCTGAACTACATAGCAAGACCCTGTCTCAAAAAAACAAAACTGGGTGTGGTGGCGCATGCCTGTAATCCCAGCACACAGGAGGCTGAGGCAGGAGAATTGTGTGAGTTCAAGGCTAGCCTGGACTACAAAAAGAGACCAGACCTGGTCTCCTCAAAAAAACAGCCAAACAAAAACACACATAATTATTGTATTGTATTTTTCTCATCTCCATATTTGACAATCTTAGGCTTTCTTTCACAAGAAATTATTTTAGGATGTGATTTTGTTATAGGAAACCTGATTTTTGAAATTTGGATCCAGATGTATTCTGTGTTTTCCATTCCTTGCTTCCTGTTTATTTTTGGTAGAATTTAGTCTCATGGACTGGTTCTGGGAAAATATTTTTTAAGTGGAAGTTCTAAATATACGCCAAATAAGGAAGTAAATAATTTTGAGGAACAAGTAACCCTTAGCGGTATCACACAAGAAAATTTAATAGTTTTCAAACCCATTCTGTATGTTTAATGCTGTAGTGTAAGCAGATTTCCAGATCGTGTTTCTTGGGTGTTTTTAGGGTGGTGTGGATGCTAGACTTAAGTCCTAAAATGCTAACGCCCTGTTATGCAGATTGTGAAATAGTGCACACCAGCTTCATTCCGGAACCTTGGGAGCGGTGGCAGAGGTTTCCCCCGACACTCTTCCTTTGCGTGACGGGTAACACGCTTCCTTTAACACCCAGCACACCATTGCTGCTGTCCCTCAGCGCAGTGTAACTGCATTAAATAAAGTCCCAGACAGGGTGTACTGTGCACATGTACTGGGCACATGCAGCGTCCTTGCTTCATTTTAGGATACAGAGTTTTTTCTCATTCCATTATTGATAAAATGTTGTAAGGGGGCTGGGGATTTAGCTCAGTGGTTTCGCTGCCTGCTGCCCAAGTGCAAGGACCCAAGTTCGATCCCCAGTACCAAAAATAAAAAGTTGTAAGAGGTAATGGTCATTGAAAGCATATTAGCTGGACATTTTGCCTAAGTCATTAACATAAGTTGAAAACTAAGCTTCAGTGTTTTAATATTAAAATTGTTATTAGTACATGTTTGCAGTAATGACTGCATCCACGGGGAGTTGATACAAGTGCATAACACATGTTAATTCTATTTAAACCCCCTTAAACTTCAGGATTTTATACAATTAATAGTGAAGTAGCAGTAGAGTCAAGTCTTTGAAAACTGTGGAATAAGCAGAATGATAAAGGTATTGGCTCAAAGAATTTCATTTTGAACAGTTTTTAGTTTTTTGAGGCAGGGTCTCGCTATGCCTATGCGATTCAGCTTGGCCTTGAACTTGTGACAATCCTGCCTCAGGACCCAAGTGCTAGGATTATAGGTGTGCACCACCTTGCCCATATTTATATGTATATTTGTTTAGTTTATCTCAAAGTTGAGTTGCAAAAACAGAGGTAATTTACAGTTTAAGTTTCATATGCTCTTTAATGAGAAAATTGAAAGATTGGAGACGTTTTAACTAATATCCTCAAAATAGTGTATTTTCCCTTCTCTTTCCTGAGATGATGTTGGAAACTATAATTGAATAATTGAGGGGCTACAATTTATGTACAGCCTTTACTTCTTTGGAAGAGGAAGAGAAGTAAAGGCCTGGGCATAAATTAGGTTTTCTGTAAGTGCTCTTTGAGGAAGAGGCAGCATGGGCATCCTAAGTACTCACACCAGCTTGTCTTACTGAGTGTGTGGTCCTGGTCCCGGTCCCAGGCATTCATGTACTCATAATTAGTGTGCACAGAAAACCCTGTGAAATAAGCACTGTTGAGGAGGTTAGTTTATGAATAGTACAACCTGTGCTGATGGATAGAAGCTGGGCTTCTTACCTCAAATTCTACCTCACTTTAATTTGCCTAAGTAATTTTATGTATTTCAGAACTTGATCTCTTTTTACTTCAGGTGAATGTGTGAGTTGCTGGAATGTGACTTGTTCATAGCAGAGTTGATTTTGTAATGCCTCTGGTAGGGCTTGGTCTTTGTTTCTGGGGTGCTGAGAGTCAAACTTGGGGCCCACATGCCAGGCAGGCACTCAATCACTGAGTTATACCCCAGGACATGTTTTAGTTTGGAGATAATTCAGTTTGGAGATGTACTGAATTTTCTCCTAGTGGCGTTCTTAAGTTAGGCCATGCTGTAAGTGGGTTTAGAGAAGTCTGGATGAAGGTGTATAATGCTCTGTTGGGTAAGATGGAACGAACACGTTTTCTGGTCAGAATTTATAACCATCGTCTGAATAGTGCAGTGAGGGAGAACCTTTTACAGCTTTTGGTAATTATAAATATGAATAGCTCACTGTGGCACGTGTGTCATAGGTTCCCCACCACTGATCTAGTGTTTTTTAGTGTATGGTCTGGCAACTCCTGAACTCATTCAAAAAGCCTGTGAAGTCAGCCATTTTCCTGATGCTCAGATATGTGCCCCTTCCCCATGGTAACATTTGCAGCAGCAGTGAAAAAAACTGGGTAAACTTGTGGGCATCAGCGTGAGTCAAGGCAGATGCCTCACACAGTACCAGGAGTCACGGTAAGCCCTGAAAGCACTGGTTTTATTTAAGAGTGCCCTTGATGAGGCAGTAAGAAAGGACGGGACTGCAGGCATCCTCGTAGGAGTTGAACAGTCCCAGGGACGGAGGGGAAGCGTTTCTGCCTGGAGCAAAGTTCAGCCTGGGGGAAGAGCATTGGTGCTGCTGTTGCAGTTTGAAGCTCAGCTAACTGCTCTGTTCAAGGAGCTTCTTTTTTCCTTCTTTGCTTTTGGTGGGGATTCTGGGGGGGGGGTTTGGGTACATTTTAGGTATAAAATACATTTACACTTATCATTGGGTGTTTGTACCATAACATGATGTATCTTAGTTTATATTTTTTCTCCCATTACCTGTGCACCCTTTACCCACTCCACCCTTCCCTATTTACACAGTTTGATTCCATTTTTTTTTCTTTCTCATAATTTTTCCTTTCCCTTCTTCCCTTTCCCCTTCCCCTCCCACCATCCCCTAACCCTTGGACCTTTTCAAGGCGGGCAGCAGAACCACTGAGCAATCTTGGACTTTTTCTTATTTCAAATTATCAATTATTCATTTTAATCATTTTCATCCTTATTTACAATTTCAGTTTCTCACACTAGAAAAACTATTCGGTATTTACATATGTATGTCCTATTTATTTCACTTAAGAGTATGGCCTCAGTATGTATCCATTTTGCTATAAATGTCTCTAGTTTCTCATTCTTTATGGCTGAGTAGTACTCCATTTTATAGAAAAACCACATCTTCTTTATCCAGTTTCCAGTTGATGGGCACTTGGGCTTTTGGTTTTTTGAGACAGGGTCCTGCTATTTAGTTTGTAGTGGCCTTGAACACACTGTGTAGCCGAGGCTGGCCTCCAGCTGTTGGTGATCCTCCTGCCTCAACCTCCTGAGTGCAAGGTTACAAACATGTGCCACCATGTCTGGCAAGGACTTTCTTTTTCTAAAGGACTACTGACAGACTGGTTATTCAGGCTTGGCTATTTGGTGTGCATTTTCTTAAATGAACAGTGAACTTGTTGCCTTATTAGGCAGTATTTGTTATCCATGATAAAATCTGAACTTTCAAGCAAAAAGTAGAGTTTTGGAAAATGTACATCCCATCGAGAGCTTGACAGCTTCCCAGTTACTACTAATTCATCTGAAATCTTTTTCAGTAACATTAATGAATTAGTTTTTGATACTGTGTAATGAATTGTGACAACCCTTGAAAAAACTACATGACTGAGTGAATCCCTGTTTTAAACATGTGATGCTAAAATCCGTGCATTGTAACGTAACCAGCAAGAGGATTGGGTTTTAAATGTCACAGACCTGTGGGGTGTGTTCACACCTGTAATCCCAGCACAGGGGGAGGGGAGGGGGAGGGGGAGGGGGAGGGACTACATAGTGACACCCTGTCTCAGAAAAAAAAACCCAAAACACATCACAGACCATTGGTGTTATTCCAGATTCCACAAACTTAAGAGAATGTTAATGTCACATTGTGGTACACTATCAAGGGGATATCTGTAACTACTTGAAAAAAACTTGAAATATTTCCTCTCAACTACATATCTTAATGAGCCTGGATTCTCTTCATATATTTAGCTGACAAAACACATTGTTATATGTTGAATGCAGAAGCAGTGAAGAGAAATGTAGTTCTGTCAGGCAGGATATGAGAGATTTGCAGCAATGCAAAGTCATTTTCATAACATTTTTGTTAATTTGTAGAGTTTACTAATTTGCAGTGAGTAAATATTTTAAAGTTGAGTCTTCGTAAGAATGTAAAGGGATCCCTATCATCCACAGAATTCAGCAGCTGTTGGTTTAGTCTGTTAATGGATTTCATTTTACTAGTAACACTTTAAAAGAGTCTTAAGCCACAAGATAATTGACTAGAATAATGTGCCAATTTTGTGCGTGGACGTCTATAATGCTTTCATATAAAAATGGTTTCCGAGACTTGAGATTTCAGCCTTCTCCCTTACTCTTGTTCAGATACCGATTGCATCTGCCCTAAACGCTTTGACCTGGTGATCTTGTTCGGGAAGGAAGGTATTCGGGGCTTTAAAGTATCTATTTTTAAATTTATCTCTCCCTTACAGAGATTAAATACTGGTAAAGTATTTGTCAAATTACTTTAACCTTAAGTTTTTAGGGCTTTCCTCATTAGATTACTGTATTCCTTCCTCAGTGCCTAGTCTATCTAGTACATTTGTAGCTTGGCTGCTGATTATTGTAAATTGGTGATAACATTGTGTTTTATTTTGAGCTCAACATGTAGCAGTTTGATGTGTTTTCTCTTGAAAGAAAGGCATGTAATTGGCATAGTAAGGATTTCCCAAATCATGTAACTAATAAAGGGAGAAGGCACAGTTTTTTCTGCAACATAATTCCATTTTTAAATAGTTGGTGAATTTCCCCTTCAAAGAAAGGAATATCAGCTACTGCTTAGGATTTTTCAGGGCTTTCCTGGCTATTTTCTGCCCTTTAAAGAAATGCCTGAGCAGGTCATGGTGGTGCATGCCTGTAACCCTGTACTTGGGAGGATAAGACAGGAGAACTATTGCAAGTTTGTGGCTGGCCTGGGCTACATAGTGAGTTGAAGGCCAGCCTGGACTACAAGGCAAGACCCTGTCTTAAAAAAAAATTCTTTTTTCCCTCAATGTGGATAGGATTTTTTTTTAAACAAAAGCTGTACCAATTTTTTCCACTCATTTAAATGTTAAATATCCTAGGAAATAAACTAAGTTACATTTTTAAAAGTTAACATGAATATTTTGTTGATATTGGCAATAGCTGATTAAAATTTTATCTAAGTCTTTGGCCTTGGCATATATAGAACCCTTGGCAAGTTGTTACTGAATGGTTCTATATGCCAGTATACCAGGGGTTGTATTTTTATGACTAGTTTCTATCAGGTAAATCCTTTCTAAATGTTAACTGGGATTTTCTCTTCTGAAGTCTGAATGATTTCTTTCATTCAGTTAGGTGGTTTATGACCAATGACTGTTCAGGACCCTCTGCTTTAATCTATAGCTTTTTTCTGTGTTTACATGTCCACAGAAACTTTTGAATTGGACTCTGAGTTTGGAAGAATTGAGGACATTCTGTATGTTGCGATGGTTTTCAGACTCTTTGGGGTATGATTTCTTAGGAATCCTCTTACTGCTGTTCCTGATACATTATCAGAGTGATGAATCCTCTCAGGAGTTTGGACTGGACAGATTGTGTCTTTCCACTTGTCTGAGTTACTTTCTTTGTTGCTGGGACACAATACCTGACACCAGCACATTAAGAGAGGAGAGGTTGATTTCAGCTTGAAGTTCATAGAAGTTTCAGTCCACAGTTGGCTGGCACCGAGGCATGATGGTGTGGTGGTGGGGCCTGCTGGGAGAAGAGCTGCTCACCTTAGGGTTCCCTGGAAACGGAGAGAATGGGATAGAGGTGAAGTTTCCCAGGCTGTACCCGCAGGTTATGTGGGCCTTCCAACTGGACCCCCCTCCTAACAGCCAGCCAGCTACAGTGCCCTGTAATCCAGCCACTTTCCAGAGATTCTGCTGGTGATCCCATAAGGCTTTAGGGGAACTTCTAGAGATAAAGCATGGAGGGATGTATTGGGCTGCTTTATGTATCATTCAGTGGCAAGCTGAACTCTTCTGTACTTGCTTGTATTGAGAAGGAAACTAGGGCTGGGTATACAGCTCAGAAGTAGAGTGCTTCCCTAATATGCTCAAGGGCTTGGGTTCCATACCTAGCACCACTAAAAGGGGGGGACCTAGAGAGTTGTAAAATTTAATACATGCCACCCCTCCACCACCTTCTCCTCCACTGAGCTGTATCTTGAGTGCTTTTTAAAATTTAAGAGACAGAGTTTCAGTAAGTTGCCCAGGCTGGGCTTGAATTCACAGTATTCCTGCCTCACCCTCCAAGAGTGTTGGTATTACAGGCATGTGCCAACATGCCCAGCTAAAATTTTTTAAGATTTTAAAGATGTAGAACAAAGTTAGATTTGAACAGTGTTGTTTTTTAGAACCTGCCATTGTAGATTTATTGGAAATCTATGTGAAAGTAGAAACAGAACCGTTTAGGGCCAGGGATTTAGCTCAGTGGTTCTGCTGCCTACTTTGCAAGGACAAGGTCCCAAGTTTGATCCCTGGTACCAAAAAAAAAAAAAAATAGAACCTTTTATTTTTTGATACAAGGCCTCACTGTGTAGTCCAGGTTAGCCTCAAATTTAAGATTTGCCCGCTGCAGCCTTCTGAGTACTGGTATTATGGCCATGTACCACCATGACTGGCTGAAGTAGAAACTTTGTTACCATGTGACTGTATTTTTTCTAGTTTATCACAAGGTAAGAGTTGAATGGGCTAGAGATGAATCTCTAATGCATCACAAGAGGAGTGTAATCTTTCCTGATGGCTGATAGAGTGAAATGGCTCTTTTTCTGGAGAAATGGGTTGTTGCAGGTAGATCTCTTGCCTAGTGGTGCAGCAGGCAAGGATGGTCGTTGCCAGGATGTGGTGTGCACATGTACCAGCTCCGCTGATAGATGGACTCGTTATGGGTGCTGCGAACGGGACTAATAAATAGTTTCTGTAGTTTCTAAAGGTGGTTATTACAGGAGTTGATAGTAACAAAGGGATTGCTTGCTCCCACTTGTTTTTCTCGTTGACATAAAAAGTTATTTTTTTCTAGAAGTAGAAGCAGTTCTTCAAGTGAAATAGTTTTAGCTTCCTGATATTTTGGGCATTTTTTATTATAAAAAAACTTGAAATTTAGCATCTTAACCATTTTACAATACGCAGTTCAGTAAGTAGTGTTAACTCTGTTCACAGTCTGTTACACATCTCCAGAACCTTCTCATCTTCCCAAACTGAAACTATAACTGTACGACAACTTTTCTCTCACAGATCCTAGCAATCCTCATTTTACTTTTTGTTCTTGTGAATTTGACTACTTTAGCTCTGCTGTATAAGTGGAACCATGCAGATTGTTTTGGTGACTGGCTGACTTCACTTCATGTGTCTTCAGGGTTGGTCCATGTTATAGCATGAGGCAGGATTTCCCTTTTCCAAGGCTAAAATTCTATTGTATGTATAGACCACATTTTTTTTGTTTATTCACTCATCCTTTGGTAGACATTTGGGTTGGTTTCACCTTTAAGCTGTTTGAAATTAATTTCCTCATATACAGCTGTGAACAGACGCCATAACGTTTTTGTCATTGATGAGCCATTTATATGAAGGTTTCGCTGTAAGATGATATAGCCTAGTGACATCATAGCCATCTTAGTTGATGTAGGTATGGTCTGATGTCTGCAGGGGTGAAATTGCCCAGTGATTGATTTCTCAGAACATGTCCCCATACCCAAATAATGGACAAGTGTGCATCAGGGCTTCTTTGGGAAGAAGAGGTAAATACTTTCTATGAATGATTGGGAGTGATAAGAGCTGTTGGCACAACATGAAATAATAGGAGCTGGATGTGGTGGCACCCACCTGTAATCCTAGTCCTCGGAGCACTGAGACAAGAGGATCGGCTAGAGTTGGAGGGCTAGAGTTGGAGGTCTGCTTGGGCTCCATAGGGAGTTCAAGGCCAACCTGAACTGCATAGTGAGACCCTGTCTCAAAAAACAAACCCACACGTGAAGCTATCCTTCTGGAGAGCATTAGTACTTGGAGACTGCTGACACATATGTGTTACCTCAGACAGTTTGAAAACCAGCACGTTTATTTGGTAGGCTGTTTCAGGATAGAGTTAGGCAAAACTTTGACCAAAGTTTTACTTACTTTGCCATTTTCTGGTTTAAAATAAGAAAATCCTATTTATTTTGTAATCATTTTCCTTTATTATAAAATTTATATTAGTAATAATGACAATTTATAGTTTCATGTAGAGTCATTAGAATAATAGGGAGATTTGGTAAGTGCATTGCATTCCTCAGCAGAGCCTTTCCAGGTAGGAGTTATTGTTGCCATTTATGTAAGCTACTGAAGCTCAGAGAAACTGAGCAGAATTAACCTAAGATTATTCTATCTGCTTTTTAGGCTGTATTGTTTTGTTTTTTGAGATAGGATCCCAGTGTGTAGTTCAGGGTATTCTTGGAGAACTCGTTATGTAACCCAGGCTGGCCTTGATATTCACAGGGACCCTCCTGCATCAGCCTCCTGAGTGCTGGGATAACAGCACTACTCCATGGTTCAATTTTTTTGTGGGGGGGAGTACAGGGGATCAAACTCTGGACCTTGTGCTTGCAAGGCAGGCGGCGGAACCACTGAGCTAGATCCCTGGCCCTGTGGTTCAATTTTTTAAAATACCATTTATGTACATCTAAGTACAGTACTTGGTTACCATGAAGAGTTGGCAGAGGCTAGTTATTCAAGTAAGTGTGTCAGCACGCATATGTTGAATGACCGTCATGTGGAAAATGTGAAGAAAATGGAGGTTCTATCATTTTATATATATATATTAAAAGGTCGATTTTATTGAAATGAACATTTTATATAGCACTTTGGCTCTTGACATCAACCTGTTCATGGCACTGAGGTCCTTGCATGGTCTTCTTCAGATTTTTCTTTTTGGTACTGGAGATCGAACTTAGGACCACTGAGCTAAATCCCCAGCCCCTTCTTCAGATATTTTATACATAATGCTAGGATGTGATTAGTAAAGTATTTCTTTTTCTTTTTTTGTTTTCTTTATCCTTTTATTGGTACATTTTAGGTATACGACATAATGACATTCATCATTGGAAATTTGCACCTTTACATAATCTCTCTTGGTTCTTATTTTTCCCCCTTCCCCTGCCCTCCCTTCATCCCCTCCACCCTTCCCTATTTACAATGACTTTGTTTCCATTTTTTCATTTTCTCATATTAATTCCATTCCCTTCTTTCCTTTCCCCTGCCCCTCCCACTTCCCCTTCCCCTTTGCCCCTTTTCTTCCTATTTCACATTATCTGTTATACCTTTTAGTCCTTATTTACACTTTCAGTTTCTCACCCTAGAGAAACTATTTGGTATTTACACATGTGTCCTATTTATTTCACATAAGAATATCGCCTCAATGTGCATCCATTTAGCAATAAATGTCTCTAATTTCTCATTTTTGATGGCTGAGTAGTACTCCATTTTGTAAAAAAACCCCACATTTTCTTGATCCAGTCTCCAGTTGATGGACATTTGGGCTGTTTCCAAAATATTTCTCTTTTTCGAAGTAACGTTATGCGGTTTGATACTTAGATGGCCACAGTACATATACTTTGTTGATTCTTAGAGTTAAATGAATCACATATCTCAAATCTAATACCATGAGTATATCTTTAAATGCTTTCAGATGGTTATACGTAAGTTTGGACTTATTAATGAAAATTACTGGAAATTTCTCCAGGTATTTTGGGATCCTGCGAGCCTTAACCTTTGTTTTAACAGTTTGGCAGTTCCTTAAAAAGTTAAACTAGATTTACCACATGATTCAGCAGTTTTATACCTCTGTGTTGTGTGTGAATTGAAAATATTTTCTGCAGAAAAACTTGTACACAGATGTTCATAGCAGTCTTGTAACGGCCACAGTGGAGACGATCCAGATGTCCGTCAGCTGGGTGAATGGGTGAAGAAAAGACAGTGTCTGTGCATAGGATGCTGCGTGACTGAGACGTGAAAAGGAAGGATGCGCTGTTAACATGCTACAGTGTGGATGAACCTTGGGAACCTTGTTCCAAGAAGCCAGTCACATGAGGCCATTTATTATGTGCTTTCATTGATACGAAACGTCCAGAGTAGGCAGATCATGGACAGAAGGTAGATTTCTGTTTGTTCAGGCGCTGGAGAAGGGGAGGGAACAGGTGCAATGGGAATGATTGCTGCATACACAGGCTTTCTCCGAGGGTGATAAAAAAGTTCTGGGATTAAATAGTGGCAGTGTTTGTACAATTCTATGAATATACCACACCTAATGAATTATACTGTCTTTAGTGACTTTGTCAGGGGGGTGGAGTATCTGCTACTCAGGAATTAGAGGAGGAGGGGTTTGTTGTGACTGGAGTTTGGTCCACAGTGAGCTGGCTCCAGGGCAGGAAGGGCATGGTCAGGGAAGGGCCTGGGACTGGCAAGCTGCTCTGTCATGAAGGCCGGGAAGCACAGAGAGAAAAGGAGGGGCAGGTGCCCCACCTCCTAACAGCCAGTCAGCTCTGTGCCCTTGTGGCCCAGTCACCTTCCAGAAGCCCCCCCCCCCAAATGTGTGAGTTGTTGGGGGACTGTCCAGAGCTACAATGAAACAAAAGCTAAAAGACAGACAGACATCGGGATGGGGTAGAGTTTTTCTGTTTCTAGAACCAGTAAACTTCTTGTTTCCAAGAAAGCTTCCATTTTGCAGTGCTTCTGTCTTACAGACCACATCTGCATCTGACTTTCTCCATTGTATTTTTTTCTTTATTTTGGGCAAAACATTTATTGGTACATTGTAGATATACATGATAATAACATTTATCATAGGAAATTTGTACCAGCACGTGATATATCTTGCTGCTTTTTTTTCTATCTCCATGTATAAAAGCTTTGTTTCCTTTTTTTCCTTCGATTTTCTTTTTTTCTCATCCCTTTTTTCTTTTCCCCCTCCCCCTCCCTTATTCCTCTTCTCATTTGAACATTTTCTTCCCATTTTCTAATGTGTACTGTACGTTTTAATCCTTATTTCCACTTTAGGTTTCTCACACCAGAGACACAATGTGGTATTTAAACACATGTGTTCTATATATTTCACTTAAGAGTATGGCCTCAAGGTGCATTCATTTAGCTATAAATGTCTCAAGCTTATCCTTCTTTATGGCAGAGTTCTACTCCATTGTATTAAAAAAACCACATATTGGGCTGGGGATTTGGCTCAGTGGTTCCGCCGCCTCCCTTGCAAGCGCAAGGACCCGAGTTCGATCCCCGGTACCAAAAAAAAACAAAAACAAAAAACCCACATATTCTTTATCCATTCATCGGTTGGTGGGCATTTAGGCTGTTTCCAAGATTTAGTTATTACAAACTGTGCTGCTATAAACATGGGTGAGCATATATCACTGTGGTATTGATGCTTTTAATTCTTTGGGGAAGATAGCAAGAAGGGGAATAGCTGGGTCAGATGGAACCTCTAGTTTTAGTTCTTTGAGGAATCTCAAATTGATTTCCACAGTGGTTGCACCAGTCTACACTCCCACCAGCAGTGGAGAAGGGTTTTATTTTCTCCGCAGCCCCTCCAACATTTGTTGTGATTTGTTGATTTCTTGATAGCAGCCATTCTCTCTGGAGTGAGATGGAATCTCAGCATTGTTTTAATTTGTATCTCTCGAATGACCAGTGATGCTGAACAGTTTTTCATGTATTTATTTGCCATTTCTACTTCATCTGAGAAATGTCTGTTTATTTCAGATGCCCATTTTTGGATTGGGTCTTTAAATTTGGGGGGTCTGGCTTTTTGAATACTTTTATATATTCTAGATAGTAGTCCTTTGAGGAACAGCTGGCAAAAATTTTTTCCCACACTGTGGGTTGTTTCTTCACTCTTGGTGGTTTCTTTTGCTGTGGAGTAGCTTTTTTTTTTTTTGGTACCTTGGATTGAACTGGGGACCTTATGCTTGCGAGGCAGGCGGCATGACCACTGAGCTAAATCCCCAGCCCCCACAAGCTTTTTTTTTTCTTTTTTTTTTCCCAAAAGCTTTTTATAAGATGAGATCCCAGTTGTTGATTCTTTGTAATAGTTCCTGTGGGACTGAGGCTGTGTTTATAAAGTCTTTGCCTACACCAATATCTTCGAGAGTTCTACCTATTCTATCTTTAGCAGGTTGTTTCTGTTTTAATATTTATATCTTTAGGGAGGAGTTTGGCTCCTTTGTCAAAGATAAAGTGGCCGAGTATGTCTGGAGTTCTTTCTGCATCTTCCAGTTCGTTGCATTGATCCTCAAGTCTTGTTTTTTTGCCAGTACTGTGTTTGGTTTTTTTTTTTTTTAATCACAGTCGCTTTGTAATATAATTTCTTTGTTTTGTTTGGTACTGGGGATCAAACGCAGGACCTTGGACTTGGAAGGTAGGCAGCAGCACCACTGAGCCAAATCCCCGGCCCTTGAAATATTACTTCGAGTCAGGAATTGTGATGCCTCCTGCCTTGCCTTTGTTATCCAGGATTACCTTGGCTATTCTAGATCTCTTCTGGTTTCAAGTGAATTTTAGGGTTGTTTTCTCTAATTCTGTGAGATATGCTATTAGAAGTTTCATTGGGATTGGATTAACTCTGTAACAAGTTTGGAAGTATGGCCATTTTAACTATATTGGTTCTTTGTACCCAAGAGCAAGGAATATCTTTCCATTTTCTGATATCCTCATTGATCTCCTTTTTCAGAGTACTGTAGTTTTCAATGTAGAGGACTTTTACTTTGTTAGATTGATTCCTGAGTGTTTCATTTTTGGGATGCTATTGCAAGAGGTGTTGTTTCCCCAATTTCTCTCTCAGTGAGTTTGTTATCCTTATACCAAAAGGCTATAGTTTCTTTGTGTTGACTTTGTATCTAGTTATGCTACTGAATTTGGTTATTAAATCTGGAAGTCTTGTGGAGTTTTGGGGGGTGTTGTATGTAGGGTATCATTGTCATCTGCAAATAATGATAATTTAACTTCTTCCTTTCCTGTTCTTACTCCTTTTATTTCTTTCTCTTGTCTAATTGCTCTAATGTTTCCAGGACTATGTTGAATAAGAGCGGTGCCAGTGGGCATCCTCCTCGTCTTGTTCCTGATTTCAAAGCCAAAGCTTTCAGTTTTTGTCCTTTTATTGTGATGTTGGCTGTTGGTTTGTCATAGATGGCTTTTATCAGATTGAGATAAAGACCATTTATTCCAGTTTTCTTAGAGTTTTTATGATTAGGTGTTGGACCTTGTCAAACACTTTTTTCCATCTATTAAGAGGATCATATGGTTTTTGTCCTTGACTGTGTTAATATAATGCATTACATTTATTGATTTGAGTATGTTGAACCTTCCCTCCGTCCCTGGGATGAATCCTACTTGATCATGGTGTATAATATTTTTTCATGATTTGCTGCATTCTGTTTGCCAGTATCTTGTTGAGGATTTTTTCATCTGTCTTCATTAGGGAAATTGGCCTGTAGTTCTCTTTTTGGTTGGCTCCTTCTCTGGCTTTGGTATCAGGGTAATGTGTGCTTCCAGGAATGAATTTGGGAGTATTATTTCTCTTTCAATTTCATTAAAGCGTTTGAGAAATAGTGACATTAAGTTTTTTCTAGATTTGTTGTAGAATTCAGCAGTGAATCTGTCAGGGCCTGGGGTTTTTTTGGTTGGTAGGTTTTTTTTGTTGTTGTTCTTTTGGTACGTGGGATGTAACTCAGGTCCTTATGCTTGAGGGGCAGGCGGGGGGAACCACTGAGCTACATCCCTGGCCCAGTAGGTTTTTTGTGGTTTTTTTGGTACCAGGGATCGAACTCGGGTCCTTGTGCTTGCACAGCAGACAGCGAAACCACTGAGCTGAATCCCTGGCCCCCAGTAGGTTTTTAATTATCTTCAGTTTCATTGACTGATACTGGTTTATTTAGAATTTTTTATCTTATTTTTTTTGGTACCGGGGATCGAACTCAGGTCCTTGAGCTTGCGCAGCAGGCGGCGAAACCACTGAGCTAAATCCCCGGCCTGAATTTTTATATCTTTAAAATTTTTGTTTTGGTACCAGGAGATAGATCTCAGGTTCTTGCGCTTGCAAGGCAGGCAGCGGAACCACTGAGCTAAATCTCCAGCCCTAGAATTTTTATCTTTTTCATTCAATTTTGGTAATTCATATGTATTTAGGAATCTGTCCATTTCTTTCGTGTTTTCCATCTTACTAGAATATAGGTTGTTGAGGTAGGTATTGATGATCTGGATTTCTGCAAGATCTGATGTGATTTCCCCCTTTTCATTCCTAATTGCATGGATTTGAGTCATCTTTTTTTTTTTAAGGGTTTTTGTTTTTGTTACCAGGGATCAAACTCAGGACCTTGCGTTTGCGAGGCATGTGTGGTGCCACTGAGCTAAATCCCCAGACCCCCAAGGTTTGTCTTTCAAAGAACTCTGTCAAAACAACTAACTCTCGGATTTATCCATCCTTTGTATTGTTTTCTTGGTCTCCATTGCAGTAATTTCTGCTCTGATATGTATTATTTTCTGCCTCATACGAGCTTTGGGCTTGACTTATTCTTTTTCTAGAAGCTTGAAGTTTAACATTAGGTTGTTTATTTGAGCCCACTCTGTTTTCCTGGTATGAGTATTCACTGCTATAAACTTCAGTCACAGGACTCCTTTCCTTGTATCCCATAAGTTCTGGTGTGTTGTATTGGCATTAAGATTTAATTGTAGAAACTGTCTAGTTTTTTCTTTAATATCAACAGTGACCTGTTGATTGTTCAGGAGGGTGTTGTTTAATTTCCATATGTTTATGAAGTTCTTGTAGTTTCTTTTGCCATTGATTTCCCATTTTTTTTTCTTTTTTTTTTGTACTGGGGATCAAACTCAGGACCTTGCGCTTAAGAGGTAGGCGGCAGCACCACTGAGCTAAATCCCCTGCCTGATTTCCAATTTCATTACACTATGGTCTGATCATATGGATGGGATAATTTCAGTTCTTTTGCATTTACTTAAGCATGTTCAATGAGCTAGTGTATGGTCTGTTTTGGTGAATGTCCCATGTGCAGCTGAGAAGAATGTGTATTCTGATGTTGCATAGAACACTGTAGACATTTACTAAGTCCATTTGTTCAAAGGTTTGGTTCAATTCTGATATTTTTCATTGTTGATTTTTTGTCTAGTTGATCTATTTGTGACAGTGGGATTTTGAGGTCCCCCATTACATTTGTATTAGTGCTTATTTAATTTTTCATTTCTGTTAATATTTTATATAGTTGGGTGTACTGGTGTTTGGTGCATATATATTTATGATTGTTGCCTCTTTCTCTTGAATTGTTCCCTCTATAAGAATGTAGTGACCTTCTTTGTCTCTCTTAGTCTGGCTTTAAGTCTACTTTGTCTGCAAATAGAATAGCTACCCCTGCTCTTCCCCCAGGTTCCTGTTGCATAGAATATTGTTTTCCATCCTTTGACTTTCAGTCTGTGAATTTCTTTTTGAGTTAAATGTGTTTTTTATATGCAATATGCAACATATTGTTGGATCGTGCTTTTTTTTTTTTTTTTTTTTGGTACCGGGGATCAAACTCGGGTCCTTGCGCTTGGGAGGCAGGTGGCGAAACTGCTGAGCTAAATCCCCGGCCCTGGATCATGCTTCTTGATCCATTCTGCCACTCTTGTTTCTTTTGATTGGTGAATTGAGACCATTAACATTGATGGTTATAACTGATATGTATTGATTTATCCCTGTCATGTTATTTTCCTGTTGTTGGCTCCCTCCTTTCCTCCTCTGTTTAATTTCTTTTCTTTGGTACCAGAGATAGAACTCAGGTCATTTGCGCCTGCCAGGCAGGAGCTGTGCCACTGAGCTCTATCCCTGGCCTTTCTGTGTAATTTCTTGCATTGCCTGGTGGATTCATTCTGTCGGGGTCCATGGACTTGTAATCCTTGTTATCTCTTTCCTAGAATACCTTTCAGAGCACTTTGGATTGCTGGTTTGGTCTTCATGAATTTCCTCAGGTGATCTTTGTCATGGAGTATCTTATTTCTCCATCAATTTTGAAGGAATGTTTTGGGGGATGCATCAGTCTGGGTTGGAGGTTGTTTTCCTTTAGGGCTTGAAATACTTCAAGCGCTCCTTGACTTGTTGGTTTGTGTTGAGACGTCTGTGATTCTGATGAGTTTTCCTTTGTAGGTGATTTGTTTCCTTTCTCTAACAGCTTTAATATTTTGTTCTGTTGGATTTCTGGAATCTTGAATATTATATGCCTTAGGGAAGTTTGTTTTTTTTTTTTTTTGATCATGGCTAATTGGAGTTCTATATGCCTCACTTTTATCTGTATGTCAAATTCTTTTTCCATGCTTAGGAAGTTTTCTGCCATCACTTCTGTGAACAGGTTTTTTATGTCATTTGCACTATCTTGTGTTTTTATCGACTCCAGTCAATCTTACATTATTCTTTGCATCATCTAGCAGCTGCTGTATTGATTTTTTTGTAGTCCCTTGCTATTTTCAAGAAATCTTTCTTTTCATGATCGCTAACTGCAATCCTGTCTTCTCTGTCTGATATTCTGCCCTCGCATTGACTCATCTTGCTGTATTTTCAGTGGAATTTTTAATCTCCTGGATATATGTTTGAATCTGTTTTAAGGATTCCATTTCTTTCCTATGCTGAGTATTCAGGGTTCCCATCATTTTCCTGAGTTCTTTTATTATTTTTTTTATCTGTATCTGCTTTACAGTCACTAAACATATCTTTTATTCTGGTCATTATCTCTGTAGTTATCTGAGAAGTTACTTCTGCTTTGAATTTTTGTAGACCATCATTCACCTGCTTTGTTACTTCCACTGTTAACCATTTTAGGGAATCCAGGTTGGTAGTTTTCAGATTGTTCCACCTCATTGTCCCCTGGGTTTGCCTTTGGTAAGCTGACAGTCTGGGAGGGTTGCATCTTGTTTAAATGTCTTCTCATTTTTTTTTATTGTTTATTTTTAAAGTTTAATTCCTAGGTTGATGCTTATAGATTGCTTATGGTGAGTAGCTTTATTGCCAGGATTCAGAACCCTTATGCAATGACTACTTCTCAGAGGTGTCTTCCAGGTGTAGTTGGCTTTTGGGTTTTGAGTCTGTTGCAGGATCCTACCTCTTCACTTTATTGGGGATGAGAAATTTTCTGCTTACTTGGCCCAGCACCCAGTTCTTTGGTACTGGCCTATAGTATTTTTTAAGACCTTTAGGCAGTCTCTGTCTTGGTATACCCCGAAGAACAACTGATTAACACAGTTATGTCACCTTGGCTAAAGTAGTACTCTCAGCAATATCACTAGCATCAAACAGCCTAGAAAATGACAAACTGTGGTAGCTATTAATTTGGCACCTTTAACCATCTGAACTAGATTTGTGATTATGTAACAAAATCTAGAATGAACCAGAAAATTGTATGCAATACATAAGCCCTCAATATGGCAACTTTATCCCAAGGGGGAGAAGATTTAGAAGGGATTAGGGGGAAAGAATAGAGAAAAAGAAGAATTTAGAAGAAAGGCTGGAGGACAAAGGAGGGTCATACAAATTTTGGGAAACTGGTAAAGAAGATAGGGGGGAAAAGAGAGAAGAGAGAAATAAAAATAAGAACAGAACAACCACAGCAAAAACCCCTAGAAACTCATGTTCACACACATGCAAAAACAAGAAAAATCAATCAAGAAAAATAAAACAGAACAAGAACAAAAACCAGAAAAGAGGAAAAGAAAATAAGGGGGAAAAAATTCCAATTCAAGGCATATCTCTGCTGTCACTGGTAGACAAGTGGGCAGACAGAGTCAAGATCCGAGGGGTTTTTTTGGTACCAGGGATCAAACTCGGGTCCTTGTGCTTACAAGGCAGGCAGCGGAACCACTGAGTAAAATCCCCGACCCAGATCCAAGTTGTTTAATCACAGCAAGCTAGCTCTTGATTTATGTCAAGGTGGTAGATAATCCTAGCAAGCCTGGACTTTTAGTTCCACCGAACTTTGGGCTGGTTTCTGGCTGTGACGCTGGGACTGGGTTTGTTGAGTCTGTCACAGTCTGTGTGCATCCTCACGGCTTGAACTCTGCTCCCTGACCTCCTGCCGACTTGAACTCAGCACCCTCACTGTGACACCAAGAGCCCCTAGATGGAGCTGTTCTGAGTTGGCCCCTCTCCAGCATGGCTACTGGCCAATTGCCCTGTCCTGGGTGATGTCTGAACCCAGATAACTTACCAGCCACTGCATTTGTTGCATCCACTTCTTTGTTCCACTAGTGCCCTTCTCTGCGGGGGCCCCTGGTGTCACCAGCAGTCACCATGTGTCTCCAGGTTTGGCCGGCCCTTCCCATGCCATGAGTCCTGAATCGGGGACAAAGCCCCACCTGTCACCGCCCTCTCTCCTGGCTCTCCCTGTGGACTTCAGTTCTCCCTTCAGCTCCTTCCTACATCCCAGGGGCCCACTTCCCTCCTTCTCCTCACTCCGATATATTCCAATATCAGGACACCAAATCCCAGAGAGGTTCTTTCTCTGCTGCTTACCGCTCTGCCATCTTCCTGGATGTCTCCTCTCCATTGACTTACTCATGCATTTTGCAAATTTTCAATATTTTGCTGTTTTTTCTTTTAAACCTGTTACCTGTCTTCAGGCAGTTACAAGAGGGGTATATTGAATGTCTCTCACCATTCTCCTAGTTTCTATGGCTCTTTTCTAGAGATACTGCCACACATTTCATATATATTGTTCCAGAAGTATTTTATTTCATATTTACATGTTTTTAACCTAACATGGGCATGTTTATTGTTTTAGACTTGGAGGAAAATATGTTCAGAAATCCACAAATTATTAGGAAAGGTCAATAACATCTGTTTTAGAGAGGATCTGAAAATGAATTGCCCAAGAAGTTGCCATTTTCTTTAACTGGCCTGAGATTTCTGTGTGAAGAGTAAGTTACTGAGGAGGTTGTATACATTTGGAATGTGTCTAGACTCTGAACAAGTGAAATTGGTAATGTCTGATTTAGCCAAGTATTTAACAATATCAGTGTGAGTTCATGGATGCTTAGCATCTGTCTTAAGCCATATTAAGCCTTTCTGTAGTTGAATCTGATTCTTTCTGGTAATATGTGAAGTGATCATGTTATTCTAGTGGTTAGTTACAGCTATATTAGAGTAGGCTACACTCTAGTGTGTCTTTTTGATTTTTTGGTTTTTGTTTTTGATTTTGTTTTTCCAGTACCAGGGATTAAACTCAGGACCTTGTACTTGGCGTCTCTGAGCTAAATCTTTGGCCCTTTATTTGTGGGGTTTTTTGTTGTTGTTTTTTTTGAGACACAGCCTCACCATGCAGTTCAGGCTGGCCTTGAACTGGCAGCACTCCTCCTGCCTCCACCTCCCAAGTGCTGGGATTGGAGGCGTGTGCCACCATGCCCTGACCTAGTGTGTCTTTTTCACTGTGCAGTAACACAGGCCCTTGTGTTTACCATTCCTAATTCTCAACCTTATTTCTTGGGAATTCTTGCTGTACAGTAATTTGGTTTTTGGTTTTTTGGGGGCAGGAATTTTTTTTTTTTTTTTTGTACCAGCAATTGAACTCCAGACCTTCCACTTGCAAGGCAGGCGGCAGAACCACTGAACTAAATCCCCAGCCCAGGAATTTTTCTTGAGACAGTCTCATTATGTAGTTCAGGCTGGCCTTAAACTTGTGGTGATCCTCCTCCCTCAGCCTCCCGCGGGCTGGGATTATAGACAGGTGTTCACCACCATGCCCAGCTAGTAATTTGTTAGTCTTAAGAATTTTTATTCTTTTAAAGTTAAAAATAGCTTTTATTCTTTAAAAGAAAAATCTGACCATTTCTAGTATAGTTTTTTCCAGTTACCATATTTGAGAAGATAAATGACTGTTATTTAATTGGTGTCTTACCTGGTATATTTAATTAGACATTTTAGGTTGTCTAAAATTTTTTTTTTTTTTTGGTACTGGGGATTGAACTTGGGTCCTTGCGCTTGTGCAGCATGCGACAAAACCACCAAGCTAAATCTCCAGTCCTGTCTAAAACTTTTAATCCTATAAATATGATGACTATACTGTGAGAATCTTACTATTTTAGGATACTTTTACTTTTAGCCTTTTTTTTTTCCCCTCCAGTGCTGGGGATCGAACTCCGGACTTTGTGCCTTCAGGCAGGTGGCGGGACCACAGAGCTAAATCCCTGGTCCCACTGTTAGCCTTTTTCATGGCTTACAGTGTGCATTGCCAAATGGCCTTAGAAAGTTTGGGGTGATTTTCATCTCAGTAGTGAACAGGATGTCATTTCCTGGCCTCTTGGCAGTATCTATAGTACTAACCATTCAGAAAACTTTTCCAGCTATTTGAGAGTGTTTAAGTGTGTAGTTGTGTCCTTTGTCTGTTATTTGCTGATGGTTTCTCCTTTTTCCCTCCCTCTCCCTCCCTCCCTCCCTCCCTCCCTCCCTCCCTTCCTTCCTTTGAGACAGGGTCTCAGTAGTTCAGGCTGGCCTTGAACCCATTGCAGCCCTCCTGCCTCCGTCTCCGCCTCCTGGGTGCTGGAATGCTGGGATCACAGGTGTGCACTCCATGCCCAGCTTCCTTTTTCGTCCTCATTTGGTGTAGCCCTTTTTTTCTTCCCTTGGTGCATTCTAGCTGACGCAAGTTGTGGAAGCTGAAAGAAGACACTTTTGGGTTTCTAGAATGTGATGAGAACTTTCTTCTAAGTGAAGTGAATTTAGTTTGGGTCTGTCAAAGGAAGGGAAATAGTAAAGAAACAGACATTTGAAAGCAACTGTCTATAATTTTCTTACCTGTAAATAGGGATACTACTATTTGCCTTGCTAATCAGAGGATTAAATAAACATGAGTGCTTAGTTTGCGCGCCTTACTGAGTGTTCATAAAGTTTGTTGGTATGCCGCTTATCAGAATTCACAGGTTGACAGTTAACAGAAGAATAAAAACCTGTTCCAGTTCACAAATTACAGCCACCTAGTTTTTGTGGTTTTGGGAACATTAAAGCCTTTTCAGTAAATATATGTTGCATTAATAAGGAGTACTTAAGTTGGTTGGTGAGGAGTGGGAAGCCAGGGCAAGATGATGATTGGTTTTGTTGTTTCATCAGAAGTGAGGTTAGGCTGGGCTGGCACTTTGACTGTTAGTTTGACTAATTTAAAGTTTGAGTGTGGCCTCTTTTTCTTCTTTTGTTTTCCCATCCTTTTCTCAGTTTCCTCTGATATTCTGTTCTCCCTGTGACTGTGTACTCTGCATCTTCTGGGGAATGATTGGGTTGGGATGGGGTGCATTGCAGATGTGTCAGCTGCTTGTGGGAGCTAGGGGTAGAGTTGGGGCATCTGAGGGGTGGTGTTAGTGAAACCTGGTGGAAGTGTTTTGTTTTAGGCAGGGTCCTGCCCTGCTAGCTTTGAACTCATCATGTACCCCATACTGGCCTTGAACTCCTGGAGGAAGTTGGCAGTTCTCTTTCTGCCTCAGCGACCCAGTTGCTGGGATTACAGCCACCACACCTGGCCCTGGTAGAAGTATTAGCCTTTAAACTGTTACAGTTTTCAAAAACCCAGTTCTTAACTCCCTTCCTACCTAAGGCAACGGTGTTAAAATTATAAAATGGTAAAGTGGTAAAATTTTCACATTACTATGTATTTTCTTTTTATCCTCTTTGCTCAGCTCTGAGTAACAATTCCAGTCCTTTACCAGAACTTTGGGTAGGGTGATGAGCCCTTAGAAAATTCTGCAGGAGTCTGAGCTGAGAAGACTGGAAAGCAAATTTAATTGTACCAGTGAACTTCTTTTTTTATTCAAAAGTGCGTTGTTTTACTGGGCACAGTGGTACACACTTGTAATCCCAGTTATTGGGGAGGCTGAGGCAGAAGAATCACAAGTTCCAGGCCAGCCTGGACAACTTAGACCCTGTCTCCAAAAAATTAAGTTTATTTTAATCATTTATTTATTTTTGTTTTTCTGAGACAGTCTTGCCATGTATTTCAGACTAGCCTCGAACTCACTATGTAGCCCAGGTTAACCTAAAACTCTCTGTGATCCTCCTGCTTCAGTCGCATTAGTGCTGGGACTCCAGTTGTGCACCACCACACCCGACTTAATTAAATTTTAAAAGGGTTGAGGATGAGGCTTAGTGGTAGTGCACTTATCTAGCATGCTTGAGGTCCTGGGACAGATTCCCAATACTGTAAAAGTATGTGTTGTCATAATAATGTCTAGTGGTTTTGTTTGTTTGTTTTTTGGGTTTTTTTTTTTCTCGGGACCTTAAGCTTGTGTGCGGCAAGCGTCGGAACCACTGAGGTAAATCCCCAGCCCAATAATGTCTAGTTTTATGTGCATGTGAATGTCATGGGAATCTTGTTAAAATGCAGATTATTATTCTGCACTTAGGTCTGGGGTAGAACGCGTGATTTTGCATTCCCAGCCAGTTCCGGGCCATGCTAATGTTGCTGCTAGCTGTGAATAGACTGCACTACAAGGCTTATTTGGCCTTTTTCAGGGGAAAGGGAGATGAGGTAAGGGAGTATCCTAATTCTTTTGCTGAGCATTTCTGGCAGTAGATCCATTTTGCTGTTCTCATATCAGCTAACATTTGTTTGATAAATGAGTAAGCACCTTCTTAAAAGCTTGCTTTTAACCAGTTTTTGCCATACTGCGGAGAAACAAGAAAATCGGGGTGGTGGGAGTCATACTTGAAAGCAAGAAGTAGTTTCCAGAAGCTAGAAAAGGCAAGGAGACAAATTCTTCCCTAGAACTTTCAGAGTCAGCCAAGCTGACACCTGACTTTGGCCTGAAGTTCTGGCCTCCAGAATTGTATTTCACATCACCTAATTTGTTGTAATTTGTGGCAGCAGCCACTAGAAACTAATGTCAGAATGGACATTGTTTCCATATAAATACTGTTAACTGTTGGTATTATGATTGTTTCTTACTGTCATACCTGCCTTTAGAGTTAATTAACCTTGCTTATTCATTTTTAAAAATTTTTTTTATTTTTTTATTTTTTGGTACCAGGGATCAAACTCTGGTCCTTGTGCTTGCCCCCCAGGCGGCAAAACCACTGAGCTAAATCCCCGGCCCTATTTTTTTAAATGTACTATCATTGATTCTTTTCTCTACCATTTAGTGCAATTTTCTATGCAGTCTAAAAGAGTCACTTTGTATTCTTCCTGGAGGTGTCCACAGCTTTATTTCCTTCCGTCTGGAGTGATTGGTCTCTCTTCCTGTGCATCATGTGGAGTCCTCTGGCCGGAGGCTAGAGCTGGTCTCTCAGTTATTGAAGCCCATCAGGCCGCCTGCCAGCTTCACTTTCACCTTAAGCGCTAACCCTCCTGCGCTGGCACAGCGGTTTTGAAGTGATGCCCAGTTACTGTCCTGGGGTCTCCTTCGTTGCTGTTTGTCATCTTCACCATCGGTGGAATTCTTTGACCCGCACTGCACTGGATCCCCTTGTTCCTGCGTAACAGGCCCGCCTTCGGTCTATGCCTTTGTTTTGTAGCACAGCATGCAGTCCGTGTGATTTCATGGGAGGTGAAATTGTTGAGGTCTTGCCTGCTTGGAGAAAGCTTTGTCTTTACTGCTGTACTTTCAGATCTGGCAGGTTAAGGTTTTTTTCCATAGAATTTGGGAGGCATTTCTTTGTGTCATTCTGTGTACAGGCTTTTAGCTTCTGGATGATGCGCCTTGGCATGGGTCTTTTTCATTAATTCGGCATTTGGCCCTTTCAACTTGGACATTAAGTTTCTTCCCTTTTCTCAAAATTTTATTTGTTCTTTCTGAAACTCCTGTTATAGGGATTTTGGGTTTTCTGTAGTGACCCTGTAATTTTATTCTTCTATTTTTTTACTCCCCCTTTTGTTTTTTTTGTTTTTTTTTTTTTTTGGTAAGGGATCAAACTTGGGACCTTGCACTGGCGAGGCAGGTGGTGGAACCACTGAGCTAAATCCCGGCCCTACTCCCCCGTTCTTTTGTTCTCCTTTCTGGGACTTTTGTTTTCTTTTTTCTCCGATTTGTTTTCAACTATTTCACGGGGGTATTTTTTTTGTTGTTTTTCCTTTTTGCAGTTCTAGTTATTTTATTTTGAGGTGTTCATCTTGTCCTTTGTAGTATTTCCTTTTTACCAACTTGTATTTTGAAAATGGAGTATCTTCTTTTTTTTGTTTTGTTTTGTTTTTTGGTACCAGGGATCAAACTCGGGACCTTGTGCTTGCAAGGCAGGTGGCAGAACTACTGAGCTAAATCCCCAGCCCTGAAGTGTCTTTTTTTTTTTTTAATTAAGTTTATTGGTACATTTTAGGTATATAACACAGTTACATTCATCATTGGCATCTTGTACCTGTACATGATGTATCTTGGTTCTTATTTTTTCCCCTTCCCCTGTCCTCCCTTCACCCCTTCCACCCTTCCCTATTTACAAAGACTTTGTCCATTTTTTCCTTTTCTCATATTTTTTTTTGTTTCCCTTCTTTCCTTTCCCCTATCCCTCCCACTTCCCCTACTTCTTTAGACCTTTTCTTCCTATTTCAATTATCAATTACACATTTCGATCCTCATTTACACTTTTAGTTTTTCATCCCAGAAAATCTATTCAGTATTTAGACCACGTGTGTCCTATTTATTTCACTTAAGAGTATCGCCTCAATGTGCATCCATTTAGCTATAAATGTCTCTAGTTTCTTGTTCTTTATGGCTGTGAGTAGTACTCCATTTTATTAAAAAACCGCATCTTCTTTATCCAGTGTCCAGTTGATGGGCAGTTGGGCTGTTTCCAAGCTTTAGCTATTACAGACTGTACCAGTTTAAGCATGGGTGCACATATATCACTGTGGTATGATGGTTTTAATTCTTTTGGGAAGATAACCCAGCAAAGGAATAGCTGGGTCAAATGGGACCTCTAATCCTAGGTTTTTGAGGTGTCAGAGTATCTTCTTTTTGAGAAGATTGTTTTTCATTTTCTAGTCTTTGCATTGTTTTGAATTCCATGTTTCCTATTTGTGTGTTACTATACTTCAGTGTCTGGTGACCCTTGTTGTCTCAGTATTTAAGAGTGAGGTTCTCCTTGACAGAGCTAATCTGCTGGTGGGAAGGGCGTGGAAGTGTCAGGGAGTTAAAAGGGCAGAAATGGCCACTTTAGGACTTAAAGCTTTCTCAGTCCTCCCAATGCCTTTGTTCAGTTTTTTCCCCCTCCTACTTCCAATTTTAATGTGAAAACCTTATTAGATCCTAATTCAAGCACAGAATTTTTATGAAATGAAACAATTAAAAATTTGAACATTTACTTGGATATTTGATGAAAATGGCATTTGGTTATTTTTTAAATGGTCTTTTTGCAACACCTCTTGAAATGTTTGTAGATAAAGTAATTTGATGTTTGGGATTTGCATAAAATGTCGCGGGTTGTGGATGAAACAAGATTGACAGAACGGGACTAAAAATATGTCCATGTACCCACTTCCCAGAATGGTTGTAAACATCATATACTGCAGAAATGTGCTAATAAAAGGAAAGGCGGGGTTGCCATCAATTTGAAATTGTTGATGCTGCATAGGAATTCATTATATTATGCTCTTCTCCCTACTTTGTATGTAAATGAAATGCTTTAATAAAAGTTTTGTCACGGTTGGTATATAGAAACTGATTTTTGTGTACAGATTTTGTGCTGTGCAACTTGGTGAAGATGACAGATGATTTCATTCCTAAGTGAAATGATAAGATATTTGAGAACCCCTGTTTATTGACCAAGAACGCGGTGCCTGTAAATCCAGTGAGATTGTTTGGCCTCTGCGTGCCCCCATGTGCTGTGTTTGTCCGTGGGGGCTACTTGGGAGCTGGGGTCCTGTGTATAACTCAGGTGAGCCTCTTGGGTTTGTGTCAACACTCGTTAATTCTGTTTCCTAAGTATTTATCAACAGAGGACAGAGAATCACAGTTCTGGTTACACTGAACATTTTGTTCTAGGATTTTGATCAGAAAATTTATTGTTATCTGATTCACTTTTTTTGTTTTGTTTTTTGGTACCGGGGATCAAACTCAGGTCCTTGCGCTTGCACAGCAGGTGACGAAACCACTGTGCTAAATCCCTGGCCCTGATTCACTTTTTGTTGATTCTCCACTTGGTATTCACTTTATCAGTATTCTCAGGAGAACAAATTATCTTCAGGGAGTGTAGGGAAGCATTGTTACACCAAAAGTGGATGTTCTGGTTTGTGAGTTACTAGCCCACTGTTGGGATTCTAACTTCAGGTTTGTCTTTGGTTAAGTCCCATGCATGCTCCTCAGTGCCAGCTGCCCACCACCAGCCCTTCATGTTACAGTGTGAACAGTTCATCCTGTTGAACACCCTTGCTTGCCTTGGGTTCCTTTTAGAATTGTAGGTACACTGTTAAACGATGAACTGCTTAAAGCTTTGTAATTAGTCAGATTTTAAAGTAAGTTTAAACTGTTTTGAACTGATTCTGGTGGCATTGCAGGCCTCCCCCATCAGCAGCTAAAGTTTTTTTTTTTGGTACTTGTACTGGAATCGAACTCGGGGACTTCCGCTTTCGAGGCAGGCAGTGGAACCACTGAGCTAAGTCGCCGGCCCCTAAAGTTATTCACATTGCCATAGAAAAAATATCCAGGGAGTTGGAGGTATAGACTAAAATATCATTGTTTTGTCCAACAATAGAATTGAACTACCCAGGCATAGTGATGTGTGCCTATAATCCCCACACTCTGGGGTTGGGAGTACAGGCCGAGGCAGGAGAATCACAAAGTTGAGCCCATTCTGGGCAGTTTAGTGACTTAGTGGGACCTTGTCTCAGAATAACAAAAAAGGGCTAGAGAAGTGGCAGTGAACCTTGTAGAGCTTTCAATGATACCAGCAGCCCACTGCGTGCCCGTAGGTTTGCTGCCAGTGGACTAGGGCATATAGTTCAGCGTTAAGGCCCTGGGTTCGGTCCCTAGCCCCAGGGTGGTGAACGCCTGGCATGTGTGCCACAGTGGGCTGTTTGTCGTCATTGAAAGCTCTAAAAGGTTCACCACCCCTGCTACCCTTCCAAAAAAATAAAAAGAATTGAACTATATGGCTAGGGAAGCCAATATGCATTTCCCATTACATTTATCAAAACAGAGCCCTTTAAAGAATATGTAAAGTGCTTTAAACAAATAGTTGTTTTGACTCCTGGTAGAGGATGGTGATCCAAGCCCATGTGTTAAAACAAAGTAACCCAAACACACACACTGAAATGACCAAGAAGCATAATGAGGAGAGTTCAGTATCCTTGGGAACCCTGGAAGAGTGGTTAGCTGAGCTAAGGAGAATTCGGCAGAAAGAGCACAAATGAGAAGTGTTGAGGAACACGACTGGCTGCCCTTGTGCTCATTTCTGTGGTTGATAAGCCTTCCTGGGGAGGAAGAGTGGGACCAGTGTTGAGTAGCCGGAGTAGAAAGTGAAGAGTGGTCTGTAGAGCGGTTGGTTAATGTGTACTTTGTACTTTGAAGCAAGGATTGCAAGCTGAGCAGCTCAGAATGGGTCCTACTCAGAGAGGAAGAGCAACAGAGAGGTGCTGCCTACTGGTGCCAGCAGAAAGCAGCTTACCCATAAAGCAGAGTTGAAACTGCTCTGGAGCCCCTTTCTGTGGCCTACACCACCACTGCCTGGCCACCCGTTTATTACTGGAACTCTAAGCTGGCCAGAGAAGTGTAGCCGGCTGTGTCTGAGCTGGCCTCAGTGAAAGCTACCTAGTGATGTCTCAAGTGTGGCAAACGTGATGCGGTATCACTTAGGAGATGAGGTTACAAAAAGGCTTTGGCTTCCGTGTTGGGCTGGCCTGTTTGACTTGCTCTGAGGGAAGAAAGCAATCATTTTTTGAGCTCAGTGGAGTTACTATGGCAAAGAAGCGGTGCCTGCCAGCAGCTGCATGTGTGAGTTCAAGGTGGCTCCTTCCTCAGTCAGGTTTGCACTTGACAGGAGCCCTAGCTGTTGAGTGGGAAGCCCCAGGCAAGTCACATCCAGATTCCTGACCTACAGAACCTGAGAGAGTGTTTGTTGCTTTAAACTGTTATTTTTTGAAGTAATTTAGTATGTTAAAAGATTCTCTTTTTGTTGGTACTGGGTATCGAACTCCGGACCTTGCACTCGCAAAGTAGGCAGTGGAAACCACTGTGTTAAATCCCTGGCCCGAAATGAAAAGATTCTTGAGCCGTACAAGAAATAAACAGTGTGACTATTTCTCCCCTAGGTCTGAAAGATTTGAATTAGACTGTAAGCATTTTCTTATCAAACCCAATACAGTTCCAGATATTACATGAACACAGGCCATTCACTTTAAGATTAAATAATATAAAAGAAGGTGGGTGGTATGAGCAAGTGAAATTTAAAGAACAACCAATCGCTAATCTCCAGGAAATTTACCAGCATTTGATAGAATGGTAGGAAAGAGAGAGTTAAGTGACCTTTGTGTTTCCTAGCTGTGCTCTCTAGAGGCAGGTAGCAGTGTGGCTTTAGAAATACTCTGACAATAGAGAGGGAAAAGTGAGATGAAAGTTGTAACAAAAATGTCAGAAATCCAGAGACTAGATCCAGTGTACAACAAAGTTCAGCAGGAGAGGTCAGAGCGAACAGATGAAACAGAGTCAGAAAAACAAAAATCTTCATAACTCCGAGACAGCAGGTCATGTTGCTCATATTGATTGAACGCTTATTGTCAAGTATTTGGCATGTTGAGACTCATTTACTTGTTCTGCAATTCTTGTATGAGGTTGTTAATATTATTCTCTTACAGATAAATAAATGCCAGACAAAATAAATGTACTTACAGTGGAGTTTTAAATACTAGGATAAAGAAAGAGTACAAATATCCAGTTAAGAGGCTAGTTATCTGCCAAAGAAGGCATACTAGTTGGTATTATCTGTCTTCTATAATTAAATGCTAGAACTGTTCTGTCTAGTAGAATAGTCACTAGGCACATGGGGCCCACTAGGTTTATGTTAGTTAAAATTAAAGCAAGTTTACTTTCATTGTCACAGAAAGTTTGTTGGACAGTGCCACGCTAGAAGAGGATTCAGTAGCATCCAGCAAACTTTGAGGGAAAACTGGTCTGTATAACCCAAGAATCTTGATGAAGCCGTCCTTTACATGGGCAGGGCAACAAAATTGTGCATTTGGGCTTATCCTGGCTCTGTTAGCACTCAGGTAAAGTACTCCGTATATCCAGATGCAAAATCAGTGACTCAAAAATAAGACAGGTGAACTTCAGAGCCATGTTATACTGTCCTGTTTCCCTAAGACATAGAAAAGTAGGGGAAAACTTCATCTGTAGCAGATATTAAGAGTTCCCTTAACAAGCCAAATTTCAGACCGTCAGAGTGCTAATTTCTACCTAGACAATTCAACTAAGTCCTTTAAGATATCTGTCACTGTGTCCTTTTTAGAAACACTGTCACTGGCTGATTTCTGGAAAAATTTGGAAGAGCAGTTCCTGCAGTGAGGTCATCTTTTCTTACCTGGTTTTCCCTCTCCAGCGCTAAATATAGGAGAGCCTCAGGCCTGATGTTCAGACCAGACCTCTGGTTTGCTCTGTCTGCCTCACCCACTAGGAAATCACCTTTAAATGTCAGGATTTTTCAGTGCCTTCTATGACCTGATGTATCCTGATTATATCTTCTTTTCCTTAGACTGCTTTCAGGGCTATCTAGCTGTCTCTGTGACATTTTTCTACTCCATGTCCAGTCCAAATCTACAGCAAAGATGAGAAAGACTATTTAGCTCTCTTTTTTTACACCAAACCTGTGCCTTCCTGGTGTCTGTCTCAGTAAGTCGCACTTCCTTCTCCTTATTAGACTTGATTTCACAACCACGGCCCTGTCCTTCAACACCTCCATCCCTGCATCTGTGGCAGTGATGTCTGCAGAATCTTTTGAAGTCAGTCATTTCTCATGGCTGCCACCCCAATTCTGACCATCTTCATTTTTCATCCTTCCAATTTTGTACTTGTTCACACTTTAAAACAAATTAGAAAAACAGATGTTTTTGTTTTTTTTCCATGGCCTACAAGGATTTATGCAGTCTGGCCTCAACCAAATGTTCCAGTCTCCTCTACAGCCATGGTCTTTACATTAGTTTTACTTACTGGCTTGATTTTCAAAAATTAATACATGTGTGCAATACATGATACATTCCTTAAGGGGAGTTGGTACGTATCACATCTTAATCCTTTTATTTTCATTTTCCCTCCCCTCCCTCCCTTCTCCATCTCTAGATCCCCTTCCCACCTGCAGAAGGATTACCCTTTTTCCTATTATCTGTCTTTTGTTTTGCTCTTTGAATTATTTATACCTCGGGTTTCTCATGTAAGAGAAACCATATGCTATTTAGCCTTTTGTGTTGCATTTATTTCACTTAGCATTATGGTCTCCAGAGGCATTCATTTTCATATAAATGGCTTAAGTCCTTTTTTATGGCTGAGTCTGACTTGCTTGCTTTTATCAAGTGTGCCAGCCTAGTTTCTTCTCAGGCTTTCTGCTTTCCTTTAGCAGGTTTGGCTGGCTCATCCCCAGCCTCTCCTTACTGCACTTTGATTTCTCCCTGAGTCATCGCTTTGGAGAGGCTTTCTCTGGTCACGTAGTATTATTCACCCTGTTACTTTCTATTTTCTTTTAGTCTTTATATTTTCAGAGTACTCAGCACTACCTGATGCATGCTGTATTTATTACTCATTTATTTATAGTTTGCCATCACAAGAATGTAGGCTCCATGAAGACAATTTGTCTTACTTTCTCTTGTATCCCAGTACTAGTGTCTATTACACAGTAGATGCTTAGTAATATATTTGTTGGAATAACTTTACTACAAGTAAAAAAAAATTTCAAAACTTTTAGAAAAAGTAGCCTTAGGGAAGGAGAGTTGGGGTTTTGTTTTTGTGCCGGAGATTGAGCCCAGGGCCTCATGGGCTGTACCATGGAACTACACCAGTGCCAAAAGGAGGTTTGTTTTGTGGCGCTACCCAGGTCTTGTGCATGTAGATGAAGTACCATGGAGTTACAGCCTAGCCAAAAAACCAGTTCTGAGGGTTGGAAGAATAAACAGTCTGAGTGAGAAAACTTTTAGTGTTTATCTTTTTTCAGTGAAGTTTATGAAAGAAATTGCACCCAAGTATATGGAATCTTGTGAAAAATACTTGCAAATCACTTGAAAAACATGATTTAAATGATTTTAAAAGTATAACGGGAACAGTGAATTGTAGTTTCCCTGTAGTTGGAAATCACGAAATTACCACCTGAGTTAACTTCCAAAACTGAGAAAAAGGGATAAAAAAATTACCAAAAAAATTTACTGAACTAAATTTTTAAAAAATACACAAAGCATTCCTTTTTTTGTTTTGTTTTGTTTTTTTGGTACCAGGGATCAAACTCGGGACCTTGTGCTTGCGAGCAAGGCAGGCAGTGAAACCACTGAGCTGAATCCCCTGGTCCACAAAACATTCCTTTTTTGTTTAAGGGTTTTTTTTGAAGTCATTGGTGTCTTTTGGATTAGCCAGTGGATCTTTTTTCTTTAGTGTACTAGCTGTTTGGGTGCTGTTAGATAATTGTTGTACATATCTGCCTATTAATGATACAAAGTACATTCAGTCAGCATGAGTACCTAGAAATTTTCTTAACTTTCATCTTACATCTTATCAAGCATTGTTTTGTGTATGCATTTTAAAATTTGTTCACTTTTCTTCCCGTCTTTTGCATCTCTGCATTCATTGACAGATGGGTGTTTGAATACAACCACCTTTAGGATGTGTTGTGAGGATTAAATATCAGCATGCTGCTGGTGCCTTTTAAATGTTGCCTGGTGATGATAACATTGTTGCTGTATTGTACTGGCTCAGATCCCTTGTTGCTTACTGTTGTTTCTGGGGTAACCTCAGGCTAGTGTCTAGTCTCCCCTCCACTTTCTCTAATGCCCAGTGCTCTTTACTTCAGTTTGAGTGAGCCATACACCTGATTGGATTATTATTCTTAGTTTTAAAAAAAAAAAACTCAGTGGGTTCCCTTTTACAATTAAAGTTTGTAAAACTTTTTATGTAATGTACATAAATTTTTTAGCCTTTTCCTTCAAGTACACTGCCCCCTTTGTTATCCAGTTTGTAACTAAATTGGAAAAATTCTATAAAGAAACAAATTGCACTTGGGCATGATTACCGAGATAAATGGCACGTGAAGTGTGTTCTGATTCCTGCAGCATGCATGTCCATAATAATCACAGATTTGTAAAGAATTTAGGCAGATACTAATAACTAGATACCATTAGTACATGCACAGATGCAAGACTTTGTGCTTTATTACTTGTTTATATAATCTCCATGAGAAACTATTTGCATTATGTTTGATAAGACAAATGAACAAGGTGATTTATTTTGTAAAATTGAGCCATTTAAAAGTCAGTGGACCTTTAGTGAAATAATAACTTTTTAGGTTTAGAATGACTAGTTTATACTTCTAACTTTTATAGCACCTTATACACAAAGGCTTGTTGTCTCTCGCACCAGTAGATTAAATGTATTAGCAACTGTTTATCTCTCTGTTCTTTATTGCAGGAGGGTATGGTTCCATTCCGTTTTATCCAAACATGGTAACAGATTATCCAGGAACAAGTTAAAAAGAAGGGAGACTGGTTCCAGAGCACATCTCTGGAAATAACCTTATGGACCCTGACTCTCATGGCAGCATTGCAACGTAGGTTCTGTCTGAGCATCGCAGCCAGTGGTCTCTGTTGAGCTTAGCACAGAACATATTCCTGTTCACTGAGTCAGGTTGAGGAACAGTGATTTTAGAGACCACTAGCATTTAACCTTAATCTGCACGGCTTTCTCTGTAATCTGGTGGTTGGAAAGGAGTCACAGAGAGGAGACACAGTATGGTATTGTATGTTTTGTTTTGTTTGAGATAAGGTCTCTTCATGTAGTTTAAACTGGCCTTGAGTTTTGTTGATCTTCCTACCTCAGCCTCCCAATTGCTGGGATTATAGGTCTGCACCACCCAGCCTGGTCAAAGGCAGTTTGACTACTTATTACTTGATTGGGTTTAGCTTCAGACTCCAAAGAGCTAAACTTCCTCTGGCCAGATTGACCTGACTATCCCAGAAACAATATAGGCTTCTTTTTCCTTTCTGTAATACAGCCCGGTGCCAGCAATGTGTACATTTTACATTGTGCTCACCGTGTACCTCATACAAGGTTCAGTTCTTTGCATTTATTGCTTGTCTACCCTCAAAGCAGCTCTGTGAGGCAAGCCTTTAAAAACGAGGAAACCAGTCTTTAAGAGACTGAGTTAGTTACTTTTGAGGTTAGGCATAGAGCGGTGAAGTACAGATTTGGTGGTCTGACTTTAGGTCTTTCCTGTGCAAGTTCCCTGTCCGTGGTCCTGGGAATATGTTAGGAAATCTCTCAGTCCTTGGATGTGAACACCTGAGGGGAACCTGGGCAGATCCAAGCAGCTCCTTCTTACTGTGGAGTGAGCCATACAGACGTTGCATTCTGTGTGCCATGGAATGCAGAGCAGGGCACACGCTGGCCTGCTGCCAACCAGGAAGTAACGGGAGGGAGCATTTGTTCCTAGGTGCCTGTCTCTGTGCTCCAGCATTCCAGGTACGGCAATACAGTCCTAGTCAGTGCCAAGTGTGAAGTGAGAGTTTGCTGGTGAAGAGAGGAAGAAATGATTGGGGCCTGCTCCCCAGGAGCAGCTGAGTAGGTCCAGCCTGAATCATTTCTCAGGAGGAAGAGGTTCCTAAAGGCACAGTTAACTTGCTCTTTGGGGTGCCACAATCAAATATTTTTACATTTTAGACACACGACCTTTGTAGGAGTGACCTAATCTTGGGGAAAAATAACAAGAACCTTGAGCTCCCTCTAGAGGTCAGAAGTGATAAAAGAGCATCATGGAGGCCTTTAGAACTGTTCCCTAAAGCTAGCTTCCCCTATGGCAAGAAACTAGCTGTTTTGTTTTGTTTTCTTTGTTTTTGTTTTTGAGACAAGAGCCTTACTGTGTAGGCTAGGCTTGCCTCAGACTCACAGTGATCCACCTGCCTCAGCCTCCCAAGTGCTTGGAATTGCAGGTGTGGGCCACCACACCTGGCCATAAACTAGTGTTGTTGCATAGTTGCATTAGCCAGTAATTGTTTTCTTATATTGGGGAGAAATTTGGTTTAAACATATTGTAATTAGCTGTGCGGGGCCAGCACCTAGGTCATGAACATGGCTCGTGCCCAGAAAAAACAGCAGGTGCCTGAATGGGAGGTCTGTGCATTGAAAACCAGGCAGATGAGAGTGAGAACACAGTTTCTGTGCTGTTAATGCCACAGTGTTTGACAGTGGAGTCTTGCATTGAATAGAGACAAGGTGACCTGCATCCCTGCTGTATTCTCACCCCTACCCTCCCCACTGTTCAAAAAGAACAAATGCGTGCTAGAAGATTAATAATAGGATGTGTAACTTACAGTCTTAATTTTCAGAACCTCAGTGGAGTACATGAGAAATCTATTCCAGGACAGAAATCTTAGTTAACGGGTCAGATACTCCAAGGAATTAGTTATGATTTTAACCTCTACTGTGGTTATTTTCTGTTCTATATATTTATATTTCTCTTTAGAACTCACCGAGTTCAGTTCTTAAAAATTAGTGTAACTCTAGTTACACTAAAATTAGTTACACAAAAATCAGTGTAACTGTAGGGTGAAAGAATAATTAAATTTTTGTGATAATATAAACATTGCTCTTCTTCGCTAACTTCCAGAAGTACAGAGTGAGAGCATCTAAAAGGGATCCAGGACCTAACCCAGAAAAGTTCTCTGGCCAAATCTGAAACATTTTAAGCACAGTAAATGATGTAGCATTAATTTATAACCTGAAGTACAAAATATCCATGAGTTCACAGTGATGGAATGAGTGAATGAATGAATGAATGAATGAGGGAGAACAGACAGATTTTAATTTGGAAGAATTCCATGTAATGTATGTAGGTAACCCTCCTTGCCCAGCAGGTGTTTTAGAACCCCCCATCCCCTGAATGTGGGCTGCACTTAGTGACGTCCTTCCAGGGTACATTATGCTAGGGTTGGAGGAGGAAATTCACAGTGGAGAAACGTGGCCAGTAGTACACTGGCCAGATTGCGTGGATTATCACCAGTATATCATGTTATAGGGCATACACTTAACAAGCAAAGTCGTAAGAATGGCACACTACCTTCTAGTCACCCACCGTATCTGACAGTCCCAAATTGAGGGACATCCTGCAGAGCCTCTGTTCATTGCTCCTTAAGTTGTCATGGTCATCAAGAACAAGTCTGAGGAACTCACTCAGATCCGAGGAAGCTAAGGAGACACAGTGGCTAAATGTAACATGGTGCCTGGTTGGGATCCTGGAACTGGAAAGGGACAGTAGGGGAAAACTGGTGAAATCTGATTAAATTATGGAGTTCCATTGATAATCTCTATTGGTGTTGTTTCTCTGTTTTTGACAAATGTACCCTAGTAATGTGAGATGTAAACAGTGAAAGCAACTTGATAAGAAGTTATGTGAGAACTTACTGTACCATCTTCGCAACTCCTTTGTGCATTTTAAAACTGTAAGATTCTCAGTCTGATAAAACAAGTTTATGGAAAAAAGATGCACCTCAGATAAATTACTGCTGTAATTTTTATTCGGGTGTGTTTGAAAAATGGAGAAATTTCCTGGTACATGTGTGAACATTAGTATTTACAGAGAAGTGGATTGACTTTTCTCTATAAAAGTGAGGAAAGGTCTGGGCCGGGGATTTAGCTCAGTGGTTCTGCCGCCTGCTTCAAAAGTGCAAGGTCCCGAGTTTGATCCCTGGTACCAAAAAAAAAATAGGGAGGAAAGGCCTGCTGTAGCACTGAGTGTGTTTTGAGCCTCAGCAGTTCCTGTTTTGGTGCTTGGCCTCTAGTGTGGTTGTAGGAGAGATGGGTGGCACCTTTAAGAGGCAGAGCCTAGGGCTGGGGCACAGAGCCTGTGCTCAGTTCCCCGGGGCCTGAGTTCCATCCCCAGCATTAATGAGAGAAATTGCCAGGCATGGAAATGCTTGCCTGTAATCCCAGGAATCTGGGAGGCTGAGGAAGGAGGATTGCAAATTCAAGCCCATCTGGGGGAATTTAGCAACTTAGAATAAAAATTGAAAAAGGGCCTGGAGATGTAGCTCAGTGTGAAGGCTCTGGGTTCAGTCTCCAGTACCACAAAAAAACCACCCAAACAAACCCAAAAGGAGAGACAGAGAGATGGAATCTAGTGGCAGGTCTTTTAGGTTGTTGGGGAGGGGAATATTCTTGGAATTAATGAAGATCTGATGGAATCCCAGAGTTAGTCCTTAGGAGAATGAGCTACTGAGTTTACAGTGACCTTTATATAGCTTTACATACTTCTACTGCAGTACTGATTTCTATCTTTGCCCTAAGAGTTTTCAGGTCACCAAGTGGTTGACTAGAACCTGTGAGGTTTTTGTGGGGCTTTTTTTGATATCGGGGATTGAACTCAGGTCCTTGCGCTTGCGAAGCGGGCGGCGGAATCACTGAGCTAAATCCCTGGCCCCAATTTTTTTGTTGTTGAGAACCTGTGAGTTTTAACATGTTCACATAGGGGCCATAATTCATATGTCTCACTGCTGGGCAGCTTGAACCACTGGTGCTATGTGCAGCATTGTCGCATCAGGCAGCATTTCATTAATTTTATTAGTAAAAAAGACTGATGAGTGATTAGAACCATTTGTACCACCAGTGGGTGATGCCAGCGAGCGTGTTCATCTTCAGCTAATTTTATTATGGTTACTAGAAATTTATAAGTGAGCTGAGCGTGGTGGCGCACACCTGTAATTTGGGGTTTGGGAGCATTTGGGTACCAAAAAAAAGCAAAAAATTATAATTGAAAATTTTTATATTGACACAAATTTTCTGTGTTTACTCCCATTCCTTCTTCCTCCTACCTCAGTCTGCCAGAGTTCTGAGATTACAGGTATGTGCCAGGCCTCAAATACCTTTTCTGTGTGTCTGTACCTTCTCTTTTCCACATCACATCCCGTCTGTCCTTCTCTGCTTTTAATCTGTAGGTCATGGAACGGGGTGTGTCCATTATTTTTGTCAGTTTCTCTATTCCTAATAACTAAAATTATGAAAATGTTGGACATAAGGATTTATAGCTGTTAGCATGTTTATCATACTGTTAACTGAAATTAACTAGGCATGGGCCAAGTATGGCAGTTTGCAGGACAGTTTTGAACAAGAAAAAAATTTTTTTGTGCTCTTCATGATTTAGAACAGCCTGCCAAATGTTTACATTGATGAAAAAAAACCCAAATCTGTTTTACTTATCAAGGGTTTTTTGAGGGGGGAGGGTAAGGGAAGCATAGGTTTAATGTGCATATTGAAGCTTACTGTGTAAATCCATAGAAAATTAATTGTACATTGAAATATTGGAATCTTACAAAAAATTCTCATGATTTTGCACTTAAATCACTAGGGCAAGGCTGCTAATGGTTTTTGGATCATTTTTGAGTTTGCATTTATAACTGGCCCTTTTATGTTGTTGGTTGCTGTACATATTAGAGTGCTGTGCTTGAACATGTATTTTTTCAGATCTTTCTGCCAGGGCAACAGTGATGCATATGTTAGAACATTTGGTGTTATTCCACAGGTCAAGAGTTTGTTCTGTTTTTTTTTTTTCTTGCTTCATTTTGTTTTGATTGTATTGCTAGTTCTTCAAGTTCCTGCTCTTTACTGCACTGTCTGCTTTTTCATTTTCATTTCGTATAGTATGTTTTTTGTTTTTAGATGGCCTTTTTTTGTTTTTCATTTCTATGATTTTATTTTTGGGCACATGGAATATTTATAATAGCAGTTTTTTGGGGCCAGAGATTTAACTCAGTGGTTCTGCTGCCTGCCTGGCAAGCGCAAGGACCCGAGTTCGATCCCTGGTACCAAAAATAAATAAATATAATAGCTATTTTAGGTACTTCTCTACTAGGGCCTTAATCCATCATTTTTTTGTCACTTCTGTTTCTGTTATCCCTGCCCCACCCCCACTCCCAAGTGGCTCACAGTTTCCTGCTTCTTTACATTCCTAATAATTTCTATTTAGAGGGGTACTGAGGATTGACTCCACAGCCCAACACATGCTAGGGCAAACATTCTTCCAGGAGCAGCAATCTTTGGCCTTTTTAACTTTTGAAACAGGGTTTCTACATTGCTTAGGCTGGCATGAACTTACTATCCTCCTACCTTACCTTCAAATGTCTGGGATTCCGGCCATATTGGGCCCAGCTTTCTAATTTTAGAAGCCAGACATTGTGAATTTATATTCTCACATGTTGGATTTTGTTTTAGTGCTCACAAACTTAAGTTACAGTTTGAGCCTCTCCCACAGCTTGGTTTTAAGCTGTTAGGACACATTCTGTCTTTAGTGCTCATGTCCCATTACTAACTTAGTGAGAACTCTTGCCTGATGCCTTGGTGGTGGTGAGTTTTCTCTTGTCCCACTGGTAGGAGCCCCACTGTAGTGATTCTTTCCCAGGCCTAGTGTCATTCCATGTATTTTCTGGTCTGGGTTCAGCCAAAGATCCCAGGATCCATCTGTTAGTCCCTCTCTCTTTCTCTCTGTAGACCTTCCTTTAGGGTACTCTGCCCACAGACTCTAGCCATCCAGCTTTCTAGCCATCCAGCTTTCTCTCTTAATTCTAGTTTCTGTCTCCACAGCCCAGTGAGATTACAAGTGTCTGGATTCATCTAGCTCATTGCTGTGTCCTGGAAACTCCTTGCAGTTAGGAAGCTGGAGCAGATACAGGGCTCACTTTTCTTTTCCTTGCAGTCCTATGCTCTGTGTTATTTATAGCTTGAATAACAGTTTTTCTTATATTTTGCCCAGTTTTGTTGTCATTTAGAGGACAATGGATGCAAATTGTCTTACTCTTTGTGGCCAAAACCAGACCGATCACTAGTGGGGGGGGGTTGTTTTGTTTTTTGCAGTGCTGGGGATGGATACACAATTTTTCATTGGAACTTTCTGGCTAGTTTTTGTCTTTTTACTGAAATATGACTGTGAGACTGATTATCTGGTAAAATTTTGTGGGAAATCAAAAATTAATTTAACAAGGATAAGTTTCAGTATAGCCGCTGTGATAAGTGCATTTTCTTGCAGGTATGACAGTTTAACCTCTTACTAGAATGCCACACTGTCAGGGCTGCAGTGTAGCTCAGTGGTAGTGTTTGCCCAGCATGGGCAATGGCTGGATTCAAACTGCATTCAAACACACATATCCTCCCTGCAAAGCCAGGGAACACAACAGGGCTGGTTGCTCTTACAATAAGTATTTATAAATGCTTTGCACCAGTGCAGTTCCTTTTATGATAGTGTTCACGAACTTAATTCTTTCCATGATTCTGATCACATGTTTTCAAGGAATGTTTGTGAACCCTTTGATTACCTTAAGATTTATGGTATTTTTTTCTTGATGAGGCAAGCATACTTGAATTTTCAGAGGTGTTTATTTTACGAGTTGTAATCTTTTAGCTTTTGGGAGGGGCAGTGGTGCTGGGGACCTTGTTATTTAGCTTAAACACCTGATCATATTGAAAAATAACAGAATAGGTTTCTCAGCATCCCGTGGATCCTAATACTCACTGTTTCAAGTAGAGCTTGCATGAATCTGTAGTGTGAGTGGTTTAAAAAAGCAATTCCTTCAAGTTGATTCCTCCTCCCTTTATTGATTGAGTCATTGGTTGGTGTGTGATTGAACCCAAGGGCCTTGTCCATACTGAGCACATGCTCTACTGCTCAGCTGCAATCCCAGCCCTATTTACTGTGTTAAAAAGAGAAGGCATCTCTATGTATTTCCTTGGTCTTTGAGTCTTAAAATTCATTTTGCAATTGTTCATCTTGCCTTATTATACTCCTTTGGCTTTCTTAAATGTTTACCAAGTCCTTTGAGTGTTCATCTGTTGTGAACACTTTTCTTATAAGCTGCTACAGACCTAGAATTTAAAATGAGTGTCTCCCATGAATATAGCAGACACTGAATAAAATTTTATTGTAGGGACAGGCATAAGGTGGTCATTAGTAAGTGGTATAAAGTTGATGTTATTTGGCTCTAAATATTTTATTGAATACAGGCATTTTGGCAATGAAAAAGAGATGGCAAACTGAACCACTCATACATTATTCCTTTAGTTGCCAGTTGGTGATGAGTAGAATCCTATGCTGTTAGTTTTTCCATATGGTTTTTCACTCATCATGAATTTAAACCCTGGCTGTGTCAACTGATTCTCTTAGGCAGTTACTCAGTCTCTTGGCGCTTCCCTTTGCTTGTCTGTAAATTGAAAATTATTTCTATATTATAGTGATGTTAAGAATTAAACAAGACTGTATAAATGCGGACTTAGCACAGTTAGGCACATTGTGGTCGTACATGTTTGTTGTTCATTGTGAGCTCCAACATTAGTGTGGTGTGTCTTCATACCCACACAGCCATGTGATGTTACTCTCGGTGTCCAGTTATATTCATATGCAAGAGCAGGGCTTGGCAGACATTTTCCGTAAATGGTCAGGCAGTACAGTCTTTAGCCTGGCTGAGTACCCAGCTTGCAGGTGGGCCTGGGTCCCATCAAACACCATTTACAGGGCCAGGGATTAGCTCAGTGGTTCTGGTGCCTGCTTCACAAGAGGAAGGACCTGAGTTCAATCCCCGGTACCAAAAAAAAAAAAACCATTTACAAAAGCAAGCGATGGGCTATGGTTTTCCAACTGGTGACTCGAGGATATGTTATATTTTTAATTATAGGGTTTTTAAAATATGTTCAGCTTTATTCTTTTTTTTCAGCTTTATTCTTTTATATAGGTAATATAAGCATGTCTGTACATGATTGGGTTCTTTCATTTATTTGGGACATTCCTCAAACGGGACTGTAGGATCAACAAGTACCTCTGTAAAGGGCCTCACAACTCAAAAGCTGAAATTTTTAGAGACTGTCAAGGCTAAGAGGAATTTGGTCACTTGATGTATAGGAATGCTATCAGTAAAAGTCTTCCCTTGTTTCATTTTTTACCATGACAGTGTTCCTTTGGCTGATTGTATCCCATTTTGTTTATTATGGCCCACAAGAAACAGAGAAGCTAGGTGATAATAAAGGAACACTATGATAAGATAATGTCTTATTTTTCTTGTTCCTGAGACAAAATACCCAGCACCCAAAGTTAAAGGAGGAAAGGTTTATTTAAAGCTCACAGCTTGTAGAGGTTCCAGTTCATAATTGGCTGGCTCCAAGGTAGGGTGGCACATGACAGACAGGCACTGCAGAGAAGCAGTTCATGTCAGGCAGAAGATAGGAAAACAACAAGGGACTACCACAGCTCTTTCTATCCCTTATATTTTATCCAGGCCACTTAGGGTGGGTGGCGCTCACACCCTTCATCCCAGTGCCCTTGATCCTAACATTGAACCATGAATCAATTCCAGAATCACACAGTCTAGATCCAGCCACCTCTGAAAAAGCCCCACCTACAACCTCATGAGGCTTTGGGGGGACATCTGGACACAGCCATAACAGATGAAAACAGACCAGGAACACTTCTGTTTTCAGTGCCACTGCCACCACCAGCTACCATTCCATCCCAGAAAAAAGTGATCATTTCTTCTAAGGGTAATTAGGAGTGATGACAGTTTCAAAAGGACAGGTTGGAAGAAATGAGTTATGTTCTATATAATGCTTTATAAATCCTTGGTTTGAATTAGTATGTAGACAAAATTTAATATATTTTCTTACCCAAATTTGATTATCCCTTTAAAATTCTGCCTTTATGTTGCACAGTTTGGAAATCAGTGTATGTCTAAAAATTTTGTGTGTTAACTTAATGTGCATTGTAGAGTGGTTGAATAATGTTTTAAGATTAACACAGGTATTTTTCACTGTGAAATAACTTTCTTTTTCCCTTGTTGGTGGTGCTGAGGATTGAACCCAAGGCCTGAAGAATGCTAGGCAAACTCTACCGCAGGGCTGCATCCCCAGAAAAATAACCTTTTTTATAGTACTTAGGAAAGATTGTTTTACTTTTAAGAGAGGCTTTTTGTTTGTTGCCATTTTATTGCTGGTTTGTGAGACTGTAACTCGGTTAATGTACTGTACTTGGCCACACATCAAGTTCAGTATTATGGCTTTGATAGTTATGTCATTGTTTTTGCTTTTTTTTTTTTTGATATCAGGAATCGAACTCAGAACCTTGCATTTTCGAGGCAGGCTGGGTGCCACTGAGCTAAATCTCCAGCCCATGCTTTTAAAAAATGTGACACAATAACTTAATTGGTAGCTTTTGTGACACACTTTATCTTCAGCTAGTTCCCTCATAAGGTAACTGTGTGTGTGCGCGTGCATGCGTGCGTGCACACGCGCACGCGTACTCAGTACTGGAGACTGAACCCAGGGCCTTACTCATAGTAGCCAAGCACTCTGCTGCCATTGATATGCACTGCCAGGCATTTAGTTTTGAAAGAAGTTCTCACTAAGTTGTCAGGCTGGCCTACAATTTGAGATGCCCCTGCCGCAGCCTCCCATTAGCTGGGATTATAGGCAAGCGCCACCACACCCAGGTTGATAGTTGTTTTCTTTTAACTCAGAGTACATTGTTCAAAAGTTCAAAATATTTTTCTTTTTTTCTTTTTTTGGTATCAGGGATCGAACTCCTGTCCGTGCACTTGCGGAGGCGGCGGAACCATTGAGCTAAATCCCTGGCCCTTCAAAATATTTTTCTAAAGTGGGTTCTTTTTGCTTTTGTTGGAGGCCATAATTCATATTTATGGCTCTTAGAATTCCATCAGAAATTATTTTTACATTTAAAAATTTACCCCCATCCTAGTAATATCTACTCTAATCTTACAGACCAGTTTTGGATTTGTACAAACAAGCTTCCTGGGATGAGAGGCACTTGCTTGATGATGGCCTCAGACAGCGTATTAAAATTATGTAAGAAAATTCTTTATGTGGCCATAGTACTCCACTGTGTATGAATACCACATTTTCTTTATCCATTCATTTGTTGATGAATGGCTGTTTCTCAGTTTCAGCTATTATGAACATGGATATGCATGCATCGCTGTAATATGATGTCTTTAACACTTTTGGGAAGATACCTTGTAGGGGAATGGCTGGGTCAAATGGGATTTCTAGTTTTAGTGTTTTGAGGAATCTCCATATTGATTTTGCATGGTAATTGTATCAGTTTACACTAGTATCAGCAATGAAGAATGCTGCCACCTCCACCTCTAGCCTCTCCAGCATTTATTATTTAATTTCTTGAATATAGCCATTCTTTCTGGGGTGGGATGGACTCTCACTGTTTTAATTTGCATTTCTTGAATGGTCAACAGTGTTGAACTTCTTTTTTTTTGGTACCGGGGATCGAACTTGGGTCCTTGCTTGCGCCTGCGAGGCAGGCTGCGAAACCACTGAGCTAAATCCTCAGCCAGTGTTGAACTTCTTTATGTGTTTATTGGCTATTTGTACTTCTTTATCTTTGAAGTATCTTAATTTCAGATGCCCATTTTTTAATTGGGTCTCTAGATTTAGTGGGTCTAAATTTTTTGATTTCTTTTTATATTCTAGATATTAGTCCTTTCAGTAGCTGGCAAATTTTTTTCTTCCACTCTGTGGGTTGTCTCTTCACTGTTGGTTTTCTTTGCTGTGCAGAAGCCTTTTAACTTGATGTGATCTCATTTGTTGATTCTTGGTATTATTTCTTAGGCAACTGGTGTTGTGTTCAGAAAGTCTGCCTACACCTATCTTTTCAAGAGTTTTACCTATATTATCTTCCAGCAGGTTAAGTGTTTCAGTTTCAATATTTAGATCTTTGATCGATTTTCATTTTAGTTTAGTATATAGTCAGAGATATGGGTCTAGATTCAATTTATGGCATATGGAGAGCCAGTTTTCCCAGCACCATTTGTTAAAGAGCCCATCTTTCCACTCTGCCATTAAGAAGGATAAACCTGAGTCACTTGTAGGAAAATGGATGTACCCTGAGAACATAATGTTAAGTGAAAGAAATCAGACACACAAGCTTAAATATTGCATGGTTTGTCTTATATGAGAACCCTAATATATAAAGTGCAAAATAAATAGTAGACAGTAGGAAATAGTGAGATGGATCTACGGCATATGGAAAGGAGATTAATATGGGTGTGTGTGTGAAGTGCTGTGTCCGTATATCAAGTCCCTAGGAGGAATGTGATTATCATGTATTACAAACACATGTTTAAGGGGGGAAAATTTATATATGTATATACATACATACATACAGAGAGAGAGGGAGAGAGAGTATATAAATGAGACCAAGAAGTGTGGGGAGGGATAGGATTTTTAAAAAAGTAATGAAAAATGTATGTACATGGACCAACTCCATGATGAATGTAATTGTACCAATAAAAAACACAAACATGTACCAATGAAAATAAAATTTAAAAACTAAGAGGCTGGGCATGGTGGTGCACGCCTATAATCCCATCATTTGGAAGGCTGAGGCAGGATGATCTCTGAGTTTGAGGCCAGCCTGGACTACATAGTGAATTCAAGCCCAGGCTAAACTACATAGTGATACTTTGTCTCAAAATATAAATAAATAAATTTTCTTTAAAAACCTGTATACGAAAATTAACAATACAGTCGTTTAATGGTACTATTAGAACTGCTTCAGAAACAAACTATCAGAATGTTTCAAAAGTTTTCTTTGCGTTTCTAAATTTAGTAAAATATTAACAAGCTGCTGGTATTTATTGTTTTTATTAAAATATTTCATGTTGGTTTATTCTGTGGAAACAGTTTTGGTGAAGCAGATATACACGAAAGAACTTGAAATTCACTGTTTTTGATGGCAGGCTGATAGAGGCTTGGAGTACACTAGGAAAGATGTGGATTCTCAAACTAGTGAATTGGCAAACAAAAACTAATGTCTGTTTTGTTTTATTTATACAGCAGATATAATTTCTACAGTAGAATTTAATCATTCTGGAGAATTACTAGCAACAGGAGATAAAGGTGGTAGAGTTGTCATCTTTCAACAGGAGCAGGAGGTAAGTGTTTAAGATTTAATATCTCGTTTTCAGTTTACTCTTGAGACTGGAGCTTGAGTTGCCCTGGAGAAGCTTATAAGAGGGTGTTGGAAGTTTTGAAAAGAAGTCTGTTTATTGAGAATATTCAACACATAGATGTCTCTGGTTCCTTAGCTTTGTGTATGTGTACATAGTGCGTGTGTAGTTTTCAATTTAAAGCACACTTGAATGTAAAAAGATGTAGTTAGAGAAGAGGGTGGGAAATGATGAAACAGTCCAAAAGATTTAAACCAATTTTGAATCCTTGGTCCTTGGTGATACGTTTTCTCTTAAAACTCTATAAAGCAAAGTTGCTTTGACCTCTTCTCAGTGCTTAGCTTGCTTTATGTGAGGGAGGATGGGAAGCTAGTTTAAAGGAAAAGCAACTAGCTCATTTTGATGTCATTTTACATTAGTACTGTTGCAGTGATTTAAAAATTAAAGTGTGAATGACAGTTGCATGTACGTGCACGTAAACATAATGTGTAAGTACACTACTGCTAGCTTTTAAAGTGAGTGGATTGGGCATTGTTTCCTCTTTCAAGAAAGGAATTTGGTTGCTGAATCATTATGTTTAAAGTGTGTTTTGTTTTATTTTTCTTAGGACTTAGGCACATTTCTAAGTCTGATTGACAGGATTTCTCACTAAAATTTTGTGCTAACCAAAACTGCCCCACTGGTTTTTCCCTGACTCTTATTTCCCCATCTGTAGATCAAAATTTAACCTTTAAAGTCATTTGTTTAGAAACACTGGCACACCCTGTCTATAACATACTCAAGAAGAATTTAAAATTATGTGGATAAAATGCAGGGCTTTTCGAATAAATGTCATAACACAGAGTTAGGTTTTAAAGGATTGTGAAATTCCTTAAATAAGCAAAGAATCTAGTAATAATACTACTACTTTGCACTTCTATAGCGCCTTTGACCTGAGGATCTCAAAGTGCTTTACAAACACTAATGAATTAATCCTCACAACACCCCAGTGAGGTAGGTAATTTAATTTTAAAAGAAATGATTAATAGTGTCTGATTAGAAGATGGACAAACACTAAATATGTATCCTTTTATTTTTATTTATTTTTATTTAATTATTTGGTTGGAAAAACAAAAATACGACTCAAGCTTTGGTTGACAAAGAATGGTCTGGTGGGAAGGGGGGGGAATTCGTTTTCTGGTCTTGAGGGGTGATATGGGACCTTAGACATCATTAGTTACCCTTTATATGTGTGAGGAAGTTGAGATCTAGAACAACCACTTCTTCTGACTTGTTATCTCTGTTTCTTTATCCTTTCATGTTGAATGTTGACTGCTCAGGAGTTAAGAGCAGCCGTTCCTATCAACACTCTGCCCTTGGATGTGGTTTTGGGGAGGGGGTGGTGAGGGAGTTACTTAAAAATTAACTGTGGCCTACACTTGGCTTTTGTTTTGAAGAAAGGTGTTTTGAGAAAGTGCTTTTAAAAACTAATTTTGCCTACTATGTTTAATCTTGAGGAATAATATACAGTCTTTGCATCTGAGTGTTTCATAAACATTCTTCAGTGAGGTCATGGAGTCATTGTGTTATTTTAAACTTTGTCATTTAAAAGCTAACTTGGAAATATTTTGCTTGAGAATGAAGTCATTTTCACCTTCTGTACGTGTTGGCCTGTTTAAAGTCAAATGAGATGTGAAAAAAATGGCTGGAATTTTAAGAAAAATGGAGCAAATATTTGCTTGGAGATGGGTTCAGTAGGTATATTCATAGAAATAGTTCAGTGTTTCCTAACACTGTCAGGAACATTTAGAATTAACTTACAATTAAAGATCTAACATAGTTCTCAAACATTTTATTTGTGGTAGATAGGCCAAGAAATTAGAGCGATCATTTTCCTATGTATTTTTTTCTGAAATCCCACTGAGGATTTAAGGTGCTAATCATTTCATATCAAACACTCTTTTTGAAGAAGCAAAGAGCAGATTGACTTTGTGAAGGGCGACTGGTAGGGAAAAATGGCACTTCCCTTTCTTATATCTGTCATTCTTATCAGGTTTATTTAAGAATTCAAGACAGATGGGGTGGAGTTGTAGCTCATTGGTAAAGTACTTAGCTAGCATTTAGGAGGCTCAGGGTTCAATCCTAGCACCACACAGAAAAGTCTGTTGCCTTGAACTCAGGTTAGTAGCATTTATTTCGACAATGATTGTATGTGTTTTTTAAGTGATATATTAAATAATAACAATAACAGTGATTGAATTTTCCTTCTGAAATTTGATCTTGTTAGTATTAATTTGATGCATTTTTCCTTATTAATTTTTCACATTTCAGAGCCATGTCTTATATGAGAATTTCTAATACAGTGTACCTTCAGGATGTCTGGTTAAAATGTGCATACTTTCGGGATGGGGATTTGCCACAGTGGCACTGCACCTGCCTTGTAAGTGCAAGGTCCTGAGCTTGATCCCTGGTACCAAAAAAAAAAAAAGAGCATACTTTACATTTTGCCTCTGGCACCGTTGAGTGAGATTTTATGAAATCATAGCCATACATCTGTAAGATAGTGTTAGCTGATCTTTTCTTAATTTTTACTTCTCCAGAAATTTATATAACATGATTATATTCCATAGTCTTAACAGCAGAGCTCTGGGATTAAGATTTGGGCTTCTAATTTCCAGCAGATACATATATTCCAATGTATACTGCTCCTATCCAGTAAATATTTCTTAGTATCTTGATGATGGTGGTGAATTTGTTTGCAAAACAATGGCATTTTGATTGTAGCTTTGTCTTTTTCCCCAGAGGCAAGGTTCCTTACTAACCTTGACTTTCCTGGAGACCAGAATATCTCCACCACTTTTTATTGTCCTTCTTTCAAACGAAGAGGTTATACAGTAGCAGCAGAGAATTTGGTACATCGTACTTTGCCATTTAACCCTTCCTTTCTCCCTCATTTGTCTTGTCCTTCAGACATGGCATATCTCCCTCTTGTTATGCTCTTGGGTCACTCTCCTCTTGCTGCCTCTCTGTCTGTTCCCCATCCAAAAGGTGAAGAAACTGAGTAGTCACTTAGAGACTCTTCATTTAGTTTGCGTATATTTTAGACTGGTGATTGCTTAACATTTTTAGCTGTCATTTGAAGTATCATTTAACTAATGTATTTGAATTAAGTGTTATTACTCAGGCTCTCTGTTGGAGAAATAAGAAAATTGAAGCATGGAGGTAAAAAAAATTTCCCAGGCATTATGTGGTCAGTGAGTCTACAACTCTGATAAATAACCAGTGGTTTTATAGCGTCATCTCACTTTCTAATTTCTTTTTATAATGTACAGTAGCTTTTGACAACAAACGATAGGTACTTCTTTTTTTTTTTTTTTTGGTACCGGGGATCGAACTTGGGTCCTTGTGCTTGCGAGGCAGGCGGCGAAACCACTCAGCTAAATCCCCGGCCCGATAGGTACTTCTTATTAATGAAAATATTAATACAATTATATTAACTCCCTGACTTATGAATATTCGAGTGGCTAATTTTCATAGGTGTACTGTGTAAGACTTTCTCGGTCTACAAACAAATCTGACTTAAATAGTTCTCCTGGAATGTGACTTGTTCATAAGTCAGGGACTTACTATATTAGAAGATTTGAGCAGCTGTTAAAATAGATGGTAGGTTTTTGAGTTTTTAGAGGTGTTTGTTTCCCTAGGTGTTCAAATTAAGTGTCGAGTAGTTGTTGAAGTAGCTGGTTTCCTACAGACTCTAGTTTGCTCAGACCTGCAGTTTTCTGGGAGAGTTTCTTGTCTGCATGTTAAGTTATGTGGAAGGGAGTTGGTTTTAAGGGACAGTTAATGAGAAAGGGGAACAGTATCTTTATAAATTCTTTCTGAAGTATATGAGGCCTTTGATTCCTGTTTTCTGAGACTACTGGTAACATTCTTGAACTTCTAATTCTCTCTTGCTGTTTTATTATGGTGGTATTTCCATAACTCCCTAATAGGATATGGAAGAAACCTTTGGAAGCATACTTATTATAAAAGATGAGTAATAGTAGTATGATGGTATTCTCTTTTGAACTTACTTGGAAGGATTAGAATGGGGCACAAAATGCAGTTTAACAGAATTCAATATCATTTATACAAAAGAGTTGAGTTAATTTGATGTTTAAGTAAAGGAACACACCTGTTTTGGGTGATGTGGCAGCATTCCTTTAACACAGTGCTTATCTGTGCCAGTCAGAATAGCACATGTAGAAGTGTCAGTGAAGAATGGTTGGAGACATCTAGGCTGCTTCGCTAAGGGAAAGAGAATAATGGACAGAGAGTTTTGTGTGTGCATTTGTTTTTGTAGTACTGGTAATTGAACCCAGTTCCTCTGCACTGAATTATGTCCCCCAGTTCCCACCCCTTTAACTTTTGTGTTGTTGCTTGTGAGACAGGGTCTTGATAGGTTGCCCACCCTGGGCTCAAACTTGTGATGCTCGTGCTTCAGCCTCCCAGAGACTGGAGTTATAGGTGTGTGCTACCATACCTGGTTTGGATGGAGAGTCTTGATGTTTATGGTTTCATGTGGAAAAACAGATGTATTTATTTTGTATGTAGGAATAAGTTCACAAATGGGCTGGATGCTCCTTTGGCAGGAATATGGTAGAAAGAGTGCATGAAGAACTAAAGAAAACACCCTCTCTTCCAAATTAAGAGTTTCTTTCTGTAAAATAAGATTTCTCTTCTAGCTACTGAGCTTTAACTGTATTTTTTGGTTACCCATGACTAAAGTCATGCTTCTCAGAATGTAAAATATTAGAATCATCTGGAGCATGTCTTTAAAATGCATATTCCTACTGTTGACCAAGATTACAAAACATAGGGGCCAGGGATTTAGATTAGTGGTTCTGCCGCCTGCCTTATGAGCGCAAGGTCCTGAGTTTGATCCCCATACCCCCCCCCAAAAAGATTACAAAACAATTTTGGGCAGTCATGTGACTTCATCTTCATTAATCACTTCTGTGTATATATACCCTTTTGGGTCTATACCTGATTTTAAAAGAAAAACTTTAAAAATTGTGTGTGTTTTAGTACCAGGATAGTGTCTCGAAGTACATCTTTTAAGTTTATATTGTCCAAAATACTTTGAACCATCTTTCCCTGGATAGTCATAACATATATGAAAGTTCATAAACTCCTAAGGGTACATTTCCATGAATGTTCACAAGACACATCTGATTATACACTGAACCAAAAAATAAGCTATTACTGGCACTCCAGAAGCCTGCCATCTGCATCCCCCAAACCCTCTCTTCTCATAGCTGACTATGGGTTTGTTTTTAACTTAATATGTATATGATGCATTCATAGAATTTGAGAGCTAACCAGGTGTGGTAGCTCATGCCTGTAATCCAAGCACTTGGGAACCAGAGGCAGGAGGATCACCACAAGTTTGAGGCCAGCCTGGGCTCCATAGTGAGTTCAAGGCCAGTCTGAACTACATAGTAAGACCGTATCTTTTTTAAAAAGCTAAAGTGTATAGGTTATTGCAGGGATTCTTAACCTTTTTGATTCCATTTTTAAAGGTAGCCTGGGAAGTTCTCAGAATGTTTTAATTTTATAAAATAAAATACAGAAGATTATAAAGGAAGCTGTATTGATAAAGCCCTAAGCAAAGTATGTAAAAATACTTAATATAAATGAGTAATATGTGTGTTAAATGGAAAACGGATAACGTCTACACTGTGATATAAAAATGTATCATCTCTATAGTGTCCACATCTAGATATTGCTATCACTGTTGTTGCTTATGTCTTTAATCAGAAGAAATATTGGGCTTTAGCTAGAGATTAGTGACAGTGAATATGTAAATCTCTCCCTAAGTTCACAGAATCCCTAGGTTCAGTCTGTGGATCCCTGAGGGTTGAGTGATCCATGTGCCCCAAATCTGTAACTCCAGTAATGCAGCCTCCTTTTACAAGTAAACAAAGTGGGGTCTGGACACAGTTAGTGAGGAGCTGAACCTCAAAGCAAAACCCACTCATCTTGCTTGCTGGATCAGTGATAGTTTGTGTGTCAGGTCCTCTGCTAAGGTCTCTAAATCTTACACAGATTTGTGTACACTTGTATCCGTGTCGTGATTTATTACAAATTTATAAAGTGAAATTGAGTCTTAGATAAGTGATGTTTCTGAGACCATATAGGTAGTCAACCGAGTAAAAGCTAATTCTTCGTAAATTAAAACATATCCATAACTCTGGATACTGATTACAAAGTGGGGGGGCACCTATATGAGGCTTATTAAAAATCATACAGGGAAATCATTAGAGTTATATCTAATGAGATAAATACTTTGCTTTCAGAACTTTTAGTATGGGTTCCGTAACCCTGATCTCAAAATGAGAAATCGAAAATCCAAAGCTGTTGGAGCACCAACAAATTGCCACAAATGAAAAATTCAGCATCTGACCTCATGTGATGAGTTGAAATCTAAACTGGAGAGTGAGGCAGAAAGATTGCCAGTTCAGTTGCAATTTAGCAAGACTTGTCTCAAAGTAAAATAAAAAGAGTTACAGACGTAGCTCAGCGGTAGAGTGCTAGAGTCTAGTGTGTGTGAGGCCGGGGGTCAGTCCTCAGTACTGTAAAGAAACACAAATACTAAAAATACTGTATAAGATTTCCTCCGGGCTATAAGATAAATATGAAGCATAGATGAATTTTATGTTTAGACTTGGGTCCTAATCCCAAGATACTTCAATGTGTGTATATCCCCAAATAGGAAGTCCAAAACACTTTTGGTCCCCCAGACATTTCAGATAAGGAACTCTCAGTCTGTAGAAAGCTATTAATGAACGACCTCTTCTCTGTAGTCAGTGTTAGAGAAGGAAAAAGTTTGGACCGAGAGTTGAAAAGGCCTGTGTTCTAGTTAGTCCTGCTTCTCATTTATGAGTTCCCCCAACTGTTCTTTCTGGTTCAGCCTTTTGTTAGGCCAATTTCTCTCCAGCCTTCCATCACACACTGTCAACTACCTATTAATCCTTTTAGTATTCTAGCTCATTTAAGGTATATTTTTTCATAAGTAGATTATCACATAAAGGTGCCATTGTTGATTACTAGGCATATATTTATGAATGTCACAAATAGCTTTTAGACATGATAAGATTCCTTTAAATACTGTTCTTGTTAGGTCCAAAAGTTAGGCCTTTCGAAGGTTTTTTTGTTTTTGTATTTGTACCAGGGATCGAACCCAGAACCTTTCGCTTGCCAGGAAGGTGCGGCGCCACTGAGCTAACCCCGGCCCACAAAGGTATTTTTGACATGTTAAAATAAAATTATTTTTCTCATTTACCTGCTGGCCAGAAGTTTTAATTAACCATATTTCTTATACTGATATCCTGCCCCCCCAAAATTTCCCACAGTGGAAAACAGCACTATGAAATTAATAATGCCCAGTAATTTTAGAAGTTACTTGCTTTTTCTTCTCTGTGTCATTCTGTCTCTTATCCCTCACATAAAGTGCTTTTTCCAAAAAAAAAAAAAAGCCTTTTCATTGTATTCTTATCATTAGTAATTTTCCCCTTAATTAAAAACTTGCCACGCTTGTTGGAATATGGATAGACAAGGGGAGAAGAAAGCACCTGTAACGACTAAAAACAAGATCAAAGGCTTTTAAAAAATGAGATTATAGGTTTAGGGCTGTATGAATTTTTCATGCATCACCATTCTTAATGATTACATCATGCTCTGTTACTGAAACCTTATACAGAAGCCTTTAATTAACGTAATCTAGATGCGTAATTATCCCTCCCACCCCCACTAAATAACACTCTTGAGAAATTTTTGTAGTTGAGTTTTTAAGCATCTGTTATTTGCTTAGAACCTGGGTCAAAGGATGCGAACATTTTTAGGTTTTTAACATTTTATTTCCAAATGCCTTCTAGGAAATTTGACCCACTGGTACTTTCACTAGCATTTTTGAGACTGCCCTGTCCCCTTTAGTTACTGTTGATGTTTCCAAGAATAAAATAATCCAACTCATCTCATCATAGGAATAAAAGATCTTTGTATGCGAGAGAAAGAGCATGTTTTCTGAGGCCTCCCTCTCTCTCTCTCTCTCTCTCTCTCTCTCTCTCTCTCTCTCTCTCTCTCTCTCTCTCTCTATCTCTATCTCTCTAATTGGAATCATGTACATTTATCAATTAGTGACTTTTAGTTTTACATAAGGTGCATGTTTCCTCAGGTTGAAATAATGGCTTCTCAATCAGGCGGGTAAAGAGACTGCTGTTGGATCCATTGAGTAGAACAGAGTGCATGTGCAATTGGGATCATACTCTGTTTTTACAACTTCAGTAACAAGGCTTAGTGAACATGTAGCTTGTCGGGTTGGCAGAGGATAGCAGGAAGCATTGCACTACATTGAAATGGTTGAGAAGTGCCCATCTGCAGTACAAACTGACTGTATACTGTTTTATAATTTACTTGACCTGATGTGTATACATCTTTGCACACATTCTGGGTTTTTTGTTGTTTTTTTTTTGGTAACGGGGGCTGAACTCCTCAGGACCTTGAGCTTGCGAGGTAGGTGCAAGGCCACCGAGCTAAATCCCTGGCCCTCTTTTGTTTTGTTTTAAATTGGGTTATACTGTGGCATGGAATGATATATCATCAAATTTTTGAAGACTTTCAGTTATTGGGGAATTGATTCAGAAAAGCTGTGTAAATTTATATTTCTACAAGTAGCCTGTGACTTTCCCCTATTCATCATTGAAATAGTCATAACTTCACTTAAATTTTTTGTCAGTTAAAATTTTTTTTGTCAATTTAAAGGAGAAAAACACTGCCTAGTCTTGATTACTAATGAAGATTAACAGTTACACATATATTTACTAACCATTTTAATTTGGATTCTTCATTTATGACCGCTCTCATGTTTTAAGAGAATATTTTTCCTAAAGGTTTTTAAGGCCTGTTTTCTTCCCCGTATACTTTTTCTTATTACTTTCCAATATTTTCCTTGTCAGATGTCAGTCTTTCTCTGCTGTTTTCATTCATTTTTATACTTCCGTTTTCATATAAAAATTCACTTATATTTTTGTTATCTTTTGTTTGTATTTCAAGACAAGGTCTCAAAATGGTCACTATGTAGACCTGGCAGGCCTTGAATTTGTGACCCTCCTGCCTGGCCAGCCTCCAGGCATAGACTGCTCACCCTCCCTTATGTGCTTTCAGCATTTCATTATTCTCCTGGAATTTACTTTTGTGTAAGAAATGAAGTTCTTTCCAAATGATTCGTCATTTCAATGCTATTGAATTGTACAGCACCACAAAACACTAAGGGAAAGAAGGAAAACTTGGGTATGATATAAAATCCTTTATATATTTATGGATTCTGTTTGCACCTGTGCTTTTGTTTTGTTTTGTTTTTTGGTACTGGGATCGAACTCAGGTCCTTGTGCATGCGCAGCAGGCGGCGAAACCACTGAGCTAAATCCCCGGCCCCTGCATCTGTGCTTTTAGGGAATGTAAAATGTGTCTTGGGTCTTCTTAGGGGTCCCACTTTTTCACTAAGAACTGTTTTTGAAATCCTTCTGTTTTGTTATCTGTGCATTTACTGCATATCCCCCCAAAACAAGGCTGCATCTTACATTAATTTTTGCTCGGAGAGAAGCAGTAGAACTTATTTTCAGGGAATGTCCTATTTATGTACAGAAATCTAGATGTATTCAGATACAGCCATGTCATCTTCTCCTGGAGCAACATCATAACAGCCCAAGTCCCAAGTTCTGGCCTGAATTTCTTGTGCCTCCCATTTCTTGTGGAACCATTGGCCCTAGTCACTCATGCCCAGCAGTAGAGCTCTCTCTCCTTAAATGAGTACTTCTTGTTCATGTAGCCTGCTCCGAGTGCATTGGCGACATTGTTGGCTGTGATTTTATCCCATGAATTCTTCACCCAAGTCACAACCTCTTGCAGGCTGAGGTTTCACAAAGTGTCCATTAAATCAAGTGTTGATTAAAGACTTAGGTGACAGGAGTGGCAACAAAACTGATGACAGCTAAGAATGACGGTCCACACAAAAGCAGTGAAAAATTGCAGGCAGCAAATTCAGAAAATGTTTTTCACATGTGTACATTAAGTACATCCATTACAACACATGATGTGCTGAATTAGGAAGATTCATACTAAACACAGCCATGTCCATCCGTTTACCAATTGCACAGGTTATTGGTGCGTTGTGTCTGTGGTCCAATTGGTTATTCAACAGTAAGTCCTGAGTTCGTCTTGTTTACGTAGGTGTTTACCTCTCATCCAAAGGTACCTGCTTGGGTGTTTACAAATATTCAGTTATAATTTATGTTATCATTTACTTATTAATGTCAATAATATTTATTCATATTTAATCACATTTGGTATTATATAATTCAGTATGTCCGTGTGTTGCAATGGACATACTAAATATGTCTGCTTGGCTGAGGATCTTAACTGGGGCTTATTTTGGATGTAGGACTTACGAGCATCCTGAAAAATCATGCCAGGTCTTATATTCAGCGAAACATGGCACCCATTTCTTCTAAGTTCTGCATCATATTGTGCTTAGCAAGTGAACTCCCACTATCCTTACCACATCAGCACCATCTTTTATTCATTCTTTTGGCTGTTGCTGTTTATTAAGAAATCTGTTGAATGTCTGTTTCATGGGAGATGTTACTGTAAGTGTCAAGGATCAATCACATCTAAATTTTTATGGAAAATTTCATGTACTTGTACATAGAGTGTATGGTGAGGAAAATGAATTCTCATAGTGATTCTGCAGGCAACTAAGACAAAGAGGGAGGTTAACACTAAAGGGCTGTTAAGAGAAAACCCAAGTGTGAGGCATTCAAGAATGTACCCTAATTCTCTGTAATGTAGTTTTAAAACCAAAGCCAGAAAGATGTCTTTGGTGCGTTCTCATTTGAATGGCACAGTGTTGCAGACATGAGAGGATGTTTCTTTTCCACTCTACTTGGTCAGCACAGAGAACTGTGTGTGCCTTGCCAAAATTGTCATTGCAGTCTATACCCTCTCACTGAGTTGTAGGAAAGGCCCACCACCGGCTGAGGGCGCCCTCTGCAGCTGGCTTGCTGTTGGTTACTGCGGATGCATGTTTTATATTACTGCTGCTGTCACCCTTGCCATTACTCTGTCCTGCGGGTGTCTTAAAATTTAATGTTTTAGGAGAGGAGAAGGTAATGCTTGTGGCATCTTTTTAGCCCTAATTTCCTCCTTGTATGAGGTATTTTTTCCTGTTGCAAAGAGATGGTGTTTCTTGTAGTCCATTGCAGTTGATTTAATCACAGAGTACATCATGTGTAGACCTATGATGTTATATATGAGAGTATTAAATGAAACTCAGAAGTTTAAAACAGCAGTCATATTAAAAGTTGCATTGCCGTTTACTGTATTTTCTTGCTATAATACTGAACCTTGTGAGACTAGGTGAATAATTTTAGGTGGAAGGTGTTCTCTAAAGTGATATGAATGTACATATTTAATTGATCAGGCCATTTAATTTGGGCGTGACTGTGGTAACAAGACTAAGGCTGTGGATTTGCCTCCCTGCATAGCACCAAGGTGGATTATGCTCATGGTGTGCTTGGCTTTCTTAACATAGGCAAAATCACTAGTGATACTTTTATCAGAGGTTCAAATGTAACTTTATCTGTGGATGAACAATCCAGATCATCAAGCAGTTGAGAAAAAAAACAACCTAAAAATGTACCTCAAAGACTTTTTTTTTTGGGTACCGGGGATCGAACTCGGATCCTTGTGCTTGCACAGCAGGTGGTGAAACCACTGAGCTAAATCCCCGGCCCCCTCAAAGACATTTTTAATGGTGTTTTCTTTTGATACAGAGAACAATAATAGGCTATTCTTATTATCAAGTAATCCTAACATATTTCACTTGGTAACTCATTTTTACTTAAAATAGTTGTCTGTCAGTAATACCCAGTTATGTTTTGAAAACTTTCCCCCTAGATGATTCTTTGAACAAGACTTTTTAATGTTTTTTTGATGAAAACATTTTTTATCATGTGATAGGTTAAAAAAAGATTGTAAACCTGATTTTCAGTCTTGCTGAGGCATTAGTGTTAACTGAGGTTCGCAGTGTGTCTTTATCTAATAGTTTAAATTACATTTTTTGAAACTGATAAATGAAATAAATCATCAGTGTGCATAAGGCTCATAAGATGAGGCTGATTTAAGAAGGGTCAGCAGTTGGTAGGGGCGCAGGGTGCACTACAGGGTAACTGAGTATGTACCTTATCTGTAGCAAAGTTTAACAGTGATCTTGGGTGAATGGTAAAGGTCAAATGGGATCATTTTTAAAAAATCATTGCATTTGAAGAACTATTCTCTTTTAAAGAGTTTTTCAGTAGTGAAACAATGAGAAGATAGGCATCAGAAAGGAAAAAGAGGACAAAATATCATATTAATAGCAAATTGACTCCCTAAAGTGTACAAAGCAAGTATTCCTCTGCCAGCTGTTTTTGGGCAGGCTTTTTTCAGATGAACTCCTCTATTATGGATGTTCAGGTTTTTAAAATGTGTATGACTATACTGTGTAATAGTAATTAGTAATCAAGTTAATCCATAATGGATCTACTGTTTTGCTCTTAAATGAAGCCTATTTTTCTTCTCTTGTAAGCTTTGTTATTCCTTGAAGACTTTTAAATGTAGAACCTAGAATATAATTAAGATAGAGCTATCTACTGTGCTCTTCAGAATTTGCAGGGTTTATTGGAATTATCTATTTGATTATTTTGAAATATTTCTCAATGGTATACATATTTTTGTTTCCATTTTAGAACAAAATCCAGTCTCATAGCAGAGGAGAATATAATGTTTACAGCACCTTCCAGAGCCATGAACCAGAATTTGACTACTTGAAAAGTTTAGAAATAGAAGAAAAGATCAACAAAATTAGATGGTTACCCCAGAAAAATGCTGCTCAGTTTTTATTGTCTACCAATGGTAAGTGTACAACTCTTCACATGCCCCCTGTGTGCACAGTCCATAGATAACACTTCATCTTCAGGGGGAATATTGTAGAGAGAGATGTTTATAAATTTTTCTTCCCTATAGAAATGTAAACTCTGCTTCTTGCCGTTTTTTATTGTTTACTTGCGGTTTTTAGATTTCTTGAGAGATCTTCTGGTACCAGTTTTTGTTTACCCCATATCTAGTTGGTATTGAAAAGATCACCATTGGATTTAGGCTGATTATATGATTATATGTTTGTTACTTCTCAGTTTAGTAGCCTGGGGGAGGTTTCTAGAATTCTCTTTTATCAGTGAGCTGGAGATAATAATGTTTATATTATGGTATTATGAGTTCTAAATGTGTTAATTCTTCTACTCAGTGTGAATGCTCAATCAATGTTAATTTCCTTTCCTCCTCCTTTCCAAGTATTTCGGACTAAATGTAGAGTGCTCTTTAAAAGGATGATATGTCCCAGATGTTCTCACTTTGTCTTCATGGCATGTTGCCTTCTTCCTCACAACCGCATGGCCAGGAGATGACTTTTTAAATACTGTGCTTGTCCAGGGAAAGTTATTAAGTGAAGATTAGAATTGTGTAATGACTGCCACAGTTTGAAGTCCTTTATATGTTGAAGAATTTCTTTCTGTTCTTCTAATATTTTTCCCCTAAATTCTTGCAACTTTTTTTACCCTTGGGGTCTTGGGTCTAAAGAGAATCATTAGAGCGATTGAGGGGGTTAGAGGTGCTTTAGGATCCAGGAAGTGTAGTCTATAAAACTTTAGGTTAAAACTTTTTTTTTTTTTTTTGGTATCGGGGATTGAACTGGGGCCCTTTTGCTTTTGAGGCAGGTGGTGGAACCACTGAGCCAAATCCCCGGCCCTAGATATTAAAACTTTTGAAGCTGGCACAGGGCTAGGCCAAACCTCTCACATTTTATTGGAGGCTGATTATGCAGATCTTGTGAGGGCAGAAAGGAGAGCATTCCCACCTCAGTAGGTGGGATGAGCTGGGATGATAAGGAACTTGTCCCTCCCCTGGTGAAACCTTTCTCTTTATTACTGCTGGCTTCTCAAGGAACCAGGGTGTCTTGCCATTGAGGCCTCAGCTGTGACCGGGGCAAAATGGAGTTATGTTTCCCCCACACCGTAGCCAGCTTTAGGGCAAGGCAACTTTGGGCCTTAGACAGCTATAATCATACTTTTATTTATGAAATGATTTTCCCCAAATTTATGTAGAAATGCTCCCTACAACATTTTATCATCCTCATTTAGTAAGAAAAGCAAATTTTAGCACTTAGATCTTAACATTTTCAGAATCTAAGCTGATATGCCTGTTGGCCCACTACATTGAATTCTTGGTAACACAGTCCTCAAAATATTGCCAAATCTATAACTCCCAGCATCATAGGTGGAGGAACTGTGTTTACTATTGTCATATGTTGGAATAATCTTAGTTCAGTTTTAATTTATATAATAAACTAAGTTATTTAAAATAGCACTCATGCTGGGTGTGGTGGTGCACACTTATAATCCCAACAGTCAGGAGACTGAGGCAAGAGGTTTGCTGTGAGTTTGGGGCTAGCCTGGACTACATAGTGAGTTCAAGGCCAGCCTGGACTATACAATGAGACCCTGCCTCAAAATCAATCAGTCAAGCAACCAGTCAAACAATAGCATTCAGACACTTCCGTTGGATGTAAAATAATACGATAAATGTTCGTTTGGGGTTTTTTTAGTACTGGGGATTGAACTTGGGACCTTGCGCTTGTGAGACAGGTGGCAGGACCACGGAGCTAAATCCCTGGTCCGGATGTAAAATAATATGAAATAATATATAATTACACTGTTTAATTTCTACTATTAGAAGAGAGTAGTCCCCAGGAAAATGTTACATATTTCCTATATTAGACAATTTGTTCCTAATAATTATGACTGTTCTCTTTTTATAGTCTAAGTCATTTTACTTTTTATAAAAAGAAAGTTTTAGATGTGAGCCAAAGGGGAGAGAACAGTATAAAGAAGCCCTGGTGACCGGTCACCCAGGTTCAGCAGTTCTGGTTGTGGCCATTTCATTTCTCAGGACTTCTTCCTTCCCCTCCTTCACAGTGTTTTGTGGAAACAGATTCCATTTTAACTCATGTATGGATTAAGTCCTAGCTGTCTTTCACTTCTTTTTCTATCCACATACATCTTCCATAGAGGCTTCATCATGCAGCTTTAGCAACACATAGCCAGCAGATGAGCCTTTCTTGACCCTGCAGAGGCTCGGTGCAAATGCAGCCACTGGGATATTCCAGGGGATGAGGCAGGGATGTGAACCTGCATAGTTATTAGCATCTATAGATAGAACCAACCGTGTCTCCTACATACATACGTGGGGTACATATATTTGAAAAGTCTTTGGCTAGCATTATAAATCATTTAAAGGCACTGTAGAATACATTGTTGAATTTTGTCATTTGTTAATGAATTCTAAGTCAAACACAAGTAACAGGAGATTGCATTGTTTTTTGTAGGCTGACAATAGTGTTAACAAGTAGGGTCCAATGTGGAAGGATAAAACAGGTATGGGCATTTCATTACCTTCTGTGCCTGGGCAGGATGAAATGGGAAGGGTGGAAGGAGTAGGATTTGAGCTGCATCACAAAGCTTTAGTTAAAAGGACCAAAAGGAGCTGGCAGGGCAGGAGGGTCCCAAGTTCAAGCTCAGTCTGAGTAGTGTTTTGAGACCCTGCCCTCAAAATAAAAGGCTAAGGCGCGCCCTTCATTTTGTTTTCTAGGACCATCAAAAAGGAAAGTAAAACAGATTTGGGGAAAATGTCAATATCTGTTAGATATGGGTAACTTCTTTATTTTGTATAATTTTTTTCTATGAAATATAATAACACTTCTGCAATGGGTCTTTACTCAAAATTAGAAACTACTGCCATGGAGTAACTTCATTTCATTTAATAATTCTTAGGTGTTTTTATTCTCTTTTAAAAAATCTTCTTTTGCCTTTATCTGAATCCTCATTAATTTGACATCACAAAAAATGTCTAACCTGTGAGCCTTAAATATGTGAAAAATACAGAGTTCACTTGTAAGTAGCTTGTTGATAGGCAGTTTTTGAATCTCGTTAATAGCTGTGTTCCCTCAAGGGAGACTTGACTGGCTGCATGGTTTTCCCTGCTCCCGCACCTGCTTGTGGCAGCAGGCATACAGGGACTTTTGGACCTCTGGAGCATGTCAGTTACCAAGGCACTTAGGGAAACAAGAAACAGCTCTGGATGGTCTAATAATCCTCTCCAGAAGAGCATATATGTATACCTAATCCTGAGTGTAGTTTTATGGAGTCTGATCATTCTTGCATATCATCTCCTAGATATGGCCCAGAAATTCTAGTTTTAAAAAAAATTTTTTGTATGTCATGTATTAATTTGTTACCTGCCTTGTCCCTAGAGCCCTGAACTGAAGTCACATATTTATCTTAATACTGCTATAGCCTCTGTTTGTTATTTTAAAAAACAGTTGTAAACATTTTGTCACATTCTTTTACAAATTTGATGTTTCAAAAATTTTTCAGGATGGTTTATTTTTGGTTTTTATCCTGTAATACAATAAAGACCATAAACTAATTTCATCCCATCTGAAAATTTGATAATTATATTGTGATTTTTCTATTTGGCTATTAAATAAGGATTATGATTTTAAATAGGTCACAAGACAACTTTGGGGAGAGGGGTAGGTTGTCATTCTCATTGTCTGCACATGATGATTTCGGATACTACACGTGATCTTAGCCAAAAGGCTGAGAGGTGATGATGATTTCAGAACAAATACTTCTAAAATACGAAATTTAGGGCCAGGGATTTAGCTCAGTGGTTCCAGCACCTGCCTCGCAAGCGCAAGGTCCCAAGTTTGATCCCTGGTACCTAAAAACAATAAAATAAAATACGGAATTTAGGCAACGATTATTTATCTGTCTAGGTTATATAAATACATATAAAACTAGTAGTACACAGAGACCTATTACTTAGCTGCAAGGGAATTATCAACAAGATCACATAGAGTTTAGAAGCAGTTGTTGAGTTACTAAAGTTAGCAGTTTTTCTGTTTATATTTCATCTTTGAGAAGAGCATCTGCAGGGACACCAAGTGTTCAAAACAAGGCAGATAGAGATTACATTGTTTTACAATGCTTTTGTCAAATGGCTTTATACATTATTTAAAATTTTTAGCTATACCCATTTTGCATGAAAGATGATTAGGGACGTGATAAGCTTCCACACAGAATATGGCAAGGGGGGAATAAATTTAATTATATAGTGAAGACTGGCAGGCATTAACTTCTCTAAGTGACTGAAATTGACACCACCAGCCATAACACATTGATGTTGTGTATTCCCTTAAATGTTGCGGTGAGAAGTCCCTTCATCTTTCTGCTCTCCTAGAAACCCAAGATCCCAGTTTGATCATGAGAAACAGCAGGCAAAACCAGCGAGGGACGTTCGACAAAGGGACCTAACCACACTACTCACAACCGTGTAGTTGTAGAAAAATGAGGGAAAGTCTAAGATAGAATTCAAGTGGAAGAGGCTAGGGAGACTTGATGACTAAATACAGTGATGTTTGGGTCCTGAAATCAAACAAGAATGTTGTAAGAAACCTGGTAAAATCTTGAGTAAAGTCTGGAGTTTCATTAATAGTAACATGCAGTGTCAATTTCTTAGTTTTGGTAAATGTGTCATAGCTCTCTACAAAGCTGGTGTTTGAGGAAAACGGGTAGAAGGGCATAGGAGAAGACTGCTCTGTTTGCAAATTTTCTGCATATCTAAATTTAATTCCAAAATAAAAGTTTATTTTTTATTTTTAAAAGGTACTACTTCATGCATTCTTTGTATGCAGAAATTTTATCTTTGTACAGGAGTTGGGCACATGTTTTTCAGCAGCCAGTTTTGTTCAGGCCCAGTTTCCTACTCAGCAGTCTCTGACACAAGAGGGGAGGAAAACCAGATTTAATGGAGACATCAATGCAAAAAAGTTGGTGGAATCATTGATAGGGAACTGCTAAAAAGGGGACTGAGGGAGTTACGCCTTGCCATTTTGATTCTGAATACTAGGCAACATTAAGCTATTCTCTTTACTTCATAAATGGGGCCAGGGATTTAGCTCAGTGGTTCAGCCACCTGCCTTGTAAGCGTAAAGACCCGAGTTCGATCCCTGGTACCAAAAAAAAAATAATAATAATAATACTGCTTCTTTACCTCATAAATTAAAAACTAAGCATATATGTGTATGTGTATATATTTGTATGCATAGTCATATAAATGTTTGTTTCTACACATACATACACAGTTTTTCCCTATAGCTTTAATTTTAAAAGATAAGAGCTGGCTGTGGCTTGATTTGAGTATCACATGGAATTTCATGTGAGTATCATTTCATCTATAACTTTGTCATTTCTCTACTGTATTTTTACATAAATAGTATATGTTTTATTAGCATGATAATAGGTTTTTATTAGATAAGGGATATTAAAACTTCCAGGTGAAATATGAAATGGCATTTTAAAAATATCTTAAATGGTTTTTCTATCAGTATTACCTTTTTAAAAAGAGTTTTCTTTATTCTCTCCCTAGATAAAACAATAAAATTATGGAAAATCAGTGAAAGGGACAAAAGACCAGAAGGGTATAACTTGAAAGAAGAGGATGGAAGGTATAGAGATCCTACTACAGTTACTACACTACGAGTAAGTACTTAAGAAAAAAATGGTGCTGACGAATAGGATTTTATATTCATGTCATGTAGCCCAGATTCGGAGGACTTGAATAGCAGTAATTACAGTTAAAGTGTCCTACTTCCACCTCTTGCTCCCATCAACAATTCTGTAACGTGTTGATGCTATTTCCCATTTCATTCTAGAAACTGAATCGTAGTGGTCTTACTGTGACCAAAGGCAGAACCAGGACCCAAACACAAGAATATTTTATGCTATATTGCTCTTCTTTGGCTTTTGTGGTTGAAGTATCAGCTGTTAATAGCAGGTTAAGTTTCAAGTTTTTCTTCACATATCAAAAGAATAGACCAAAAAGGGCTGGCGACATAGCTTAGTGCAAAGGCCCAAGGTTCAGCGCCCAGCGTGGGGTGGGGGTGGGAGTGTCTTTCGGTTGTAGTGTAAAAGCACTAAGAATTTTTTTAGATCCATTAATTTGAACCATAAAAATGCATTAGTCTTGAACATCTTTTAAGTAAAAGAACTAAGAAGTGCAAATTTTAGTAGCATTGCTTCTGGTAAAAGAAGGTAAAATTGTCTAAATTATTGGTTTTTCTCTTCCCATTTCAACACTTTTTGAAGGATCAGTATCACTTGCTTTTAAAAACTAAATCTCAGGGGGCTGAGGATTTAGCCCAGGAGTTCCACCGCCTGCCTCCCAAGCACAAAGTCCCAAGTTCGATCCCTGGTACCCAAAAAAACCCACTAAATCTCAGGGGTCGGGGATGTAGCACAGTGGCACCGCGCCTGCCTCGAAAGCTCAAGGTCCTGAGTTCGATCCCTGTTCGGTCCACCCCCAAAACCTAAATCTGTATATTCTCTTGTAGAACAGTGAAGTGTTTTGACCATTTACGGCTGCTTGAAACAGTGAGCCTTTTGTAAATTGCTTTTTGTGTCTTATTGACAGGTGCCAGTCTTCAGGCCCATGGACCTAATGGTAGAGGCCAGTCCTCGAAGAATATTTGCCAATGCTCATACATACCACATCAACTCCATTTCTATCAATAGTGATTATGAAACTTACTTATCTGCAGATGATTTGCGGATTAATCTTTGGCACCTGGAAATTACAGACAGGAGTTTTAGTATCCATTTGGTTTTCTTTGTTTTTTGGCCTTTGATAAAGAAAGCATATTGCGTCCATATTGAATTTATTTTCTTCTTTAGTATACTTGATTCCTTCCTTGTATAGTGTCTTAATATATGTGGAATCTTATTTTTTTTCTTTGTATATAAGTGACTAAACACTGGGGGAGGTTACTTTATAAGGATAAATGACATATAATGCATTGATTTCAAAATTCAGTCCATGGAATTATAAGGGCTTTGTCTATTATATTTATGAAAATAGGAATTTTAATTTTTGTAATTTAGTTTTCTGTTTAAAAAAATCAAGTTTGAGGATAGTATACTTGATTCTAATTGTAAAAGCATTTCAATCAAGGCTGGAAAAATAAGCACACTCAAGTTGTGATACTTGATGGTATAAAGTCAGTAGAAATTCTCCAAATCCAATTTTTATTGTATATTAGGCCCCTAAAATTTTGTGCATATGTAAGTATGTGATGTAAACATATGGACCTGTGCACACTGATACATATATGAAATGTAGAAATGCTATAAATACATTTATTTTAATTTATTTTTTGCTTGTTCCTGAGGCAGCTCTGGCTATGTACTAGTTCAGGCTGGCCTTGAGCTCACTGTGTAGCTTACACTGACCTTGAACTCAAGGTGATCCTCCTGCTTCGGCCTCCTAAGTGCTGAGATTACAGGTGTGTGCCACCATGCCTGGCAAATATATTTAAAGTATATTTTTAAAATTCTTGGTAAATGGTAGCAGCCATTACTACTACTGTTAACATACATATTTTTTTAGTGATTGTTTTTAAGTCTATGAGTGAATTCTGGGTTTGAGAAATACAGAATTCTATTTGCCCTTTTTGAAAGTGAAATTCCTTAATAAAATGCTGCGTAGATATTGTGGATATCAAACCTGCCAACATGGAAGAGCTCACAGAAGTGATCACAGCTGCAGAATTCCATCCCAACAGCTGTAACACGTTTGTGTACAGCAGCAGTAAAGGAACCATTCGGCTCTGTGACATGAGGGCGTCGGCCCTCTGTGATAGGCACTCTAAACGTAAGTCTGGGGCTGGGTGTGGCTGGGGTACAGCCGCACCTAGCCTGCCTGAATCCCTGGTTTCAGCCCCCAGTACCATGAATGGTTGAATGTATGTATGTCTATTGTATATATTTTTAAATAGTAACATAATCTTTTTTCTGAAACTAGCACCAGAAACATGCTTAGGGCCTCCTGCACCTTCTGGGGCTCCTGACTGAGGCATTCCCAGTTACAGAAGCATAGATAGCGGGGCCCTCAGGACTTGCCGTTCATTCCCAAGGATCATACATTTATAGTATTCCAACCCTATATTCAAGTAAACCAGTTCTTTGTCTCCCTTCTTCCTCCCTGATTCCTATTTTCTGTTTTGATCTTCCTAGGAAGATTTATTCAAAGAAGATGTTTTCTTGAAAACCACTAGGTTGTGGGCTAACGGTATAGTTCAGTGATAGAGCACGCGCCAGCATGTGTGATCACCAGAACAATCATAAATAATGAAAAAAAAGCTAAAGTGTTGCAATATTCTTTTTCATTTGATTGTATTTGAAAATTTGGAAACAGGTGTAGACCCTGTTATCAGAGTAAATTTAGCTGACCATTAAAAAAAAAAATCCTGATACGAATTTGGATGGCTGAGGATGGTATGTTTCCCACAGTGATGATACAGGCAAAATCAGTCAGGAATGTTGAGAATATACCAACCTGGTGCCTGGAAATCAAACGCCCCAGCTGAGTGTAGTTCTGCTGAATTAAGCACATGACTCTTGAAGTGTACTGTATATTGTTTTATCGTCAACTTCAATGTTAAGTCATTTTCTTCACATGATCTTAGCCAAAAGGCCAAGAAGCGATGTTAAGTCATTTTCTTAAGGAACTTTCAAGGGAATTACATTACATTCTTGTATAGCCAGCAAGATGTTTTTCATTTCTTTATTATAAGCCTGTTATCTCACTGCCAGGAAGTTTGTGAATGGCTGTATCAAAAATGATCTGTCCAAACTAGACCATTGGTACACCGTGCCCTTCTGTTTCTTTATGCTTGTTTTTAGTGTTTGAAGAACCTGAAGACCCCAGTAACCGGTCTTTTTTTTCCGAAATCATCTCCTCTATTTCTGATGTAAAATTCAGCCATAGTGGTCGCTATATGATGACTAGAGATTATTTGTCAGTCAAAATTTGGGATTTAAATATGGAAAACAGGCCTGTGGAAACATACCAGGTATTTGCAGTTCTTTCTTGAATGACCGTGAATCCTGTATACTTTCAGGTGTTTAAAGGAGATTTTGTACAAAGTGTTAATCCCAGTAGAGTTTGTTTACCATTAGGCTTTTTCCCTGAAGTCCATGAACTGTTACCTTCCCATATGCTTAATGTGTATATACCTACATAATTTTTGAGGTCAGTTCAGTTTTGGTTTTTTGTTTTTGTTTGTTTGCTTTTTGAGATAGGGTCTTGCTATACAGTTCAAGCTGGCTTTGAACTCGTTATGTACCCCAGGCTGCCCTCAAACTCAAGCCAATTCTCCTGCCTCAGCCTCCCAAGGGCTGGGGTTACACGTGTGCGCCACCACACCTGGCGTCAGTTCAATTTTTTAAAAGTGTGATTTTGTTACCCATTTTAGTCTAGTATTAACAACTTCATGTGCTGCCGCGTAGTTTAAATGAGAAGGTCTGAGCACACTGCACAAGGGTCAGGGCGGGAAGAGGACTGGGGGGCACAGCCAGTGCTGGTTGGGTTCTCTTGGGGTGAAGAATGTGTGGTGGTAGTTGATCAAGAGCTTAAGCTTTGCCTGCTGAGTCAGATGGACTTGAATTCCATGCTTTGGCTGGAAACTGTTGCCTTAAGCTGAAGCAGAGGGCCTTGAAATCTCATCAGATGGCTTTAGGAGCTGCCTGTTGGCTATAGGATGTTGGTCAGCTTGAGATTCTTTGCCAACCAGCCACTACCTTTGTTCTGTGTCCACTACATCAGAGAGAAGAGGTTAAAATACACAACCTAGCACAGGGTAGGGTCGGCAGAAACCTGTTAGGATAAAAAACACTTAACACGATGTCTTGTCTCAGTTTTCTCATTGCAGAAACAAAATACCCAGCACCCACAAGTTAAAGGAGGAAAGGTTTATTTCAGCTCACAGTTTGTAGAGGTTTCAGTCCCTAATCAGCTGGCTCCCCAGACAGGGTCGCATGGCAGAGGGGCATCACAAACAAGAAAAAAACAGTTCATGGGTTGAAAGGCAGGAAAAGCAGCAAGCACCAGCTGCAGAAATAGCAGCCTTCTCTCTCTTATCCGTCCAGGCTGCCCACTTTTTGGGTGGTGCCACCTTACACCCAGAACTATGCTAAACCAATCAGTGGATTAATTTAGTCATCACTCACCCTTGATCCCAGCATTACACACTTAATCCCAGCACCCTAGATCCAGCCACCTCCAAAAAGCCCCACTTATGACCACATGAAGCTTTGGGGGGACATTTAGACACAAGCCATAACACACTGACTTAGGACTATAGTTCATAAATGATACCTTCTTTATGTGATAGATTCCTAATAAAATTGAGACAAAGTTTTTAAATCTTAAATCCTATTTGGCAGACAAAAACCACTCAATATTCTCCTTAATGGTATTAGAAATTTCAAAGTACAGTAAATATTATGTTGAAATTGAAACAAAGGCAGATCACATACTGTTTTGTTTCAACGTATATTTTTTTTTTTTCCAACATATACTTTTTTTTTTTGGTTCCAGGGATTGAACTCAGGTCCTTGCGCGCTTGTGCAGCAGGCGGTGAAACCACTGAGCTAAATCCCTGGCTCAACGTCTACTTTTTTTTTTTTTTTGGTACTGGGGATCGAACTCGGGACCTTGCACTTGCAAGGCAGAGGCCAGAACCACTGAGCTAAATCCCCGGCCCTCAATGTATGCTTTTGATAGAACTAGTTAACTCTTTATCTTCCCATTCCCATTGAGAATTGATGATTTGAACCTTAGCTTCATACTCTCAAATTGTTTGGTGAGAAACCCTGTATGTACTGTGTATATTGTGAAACATTGCTGAGTTTGAGTAGTCTACCTAAAATGTTACTAATTTGATGATTTCTGCCTGTGATGAATTGGCTTAATGATTGAGAATAGTCATGTGTGCAAATGTAGCTCATATAGATTCAGGTATTTTTGTTGAATTTTTATGGTCATCTTACCGAGTTGTATGTGATTGAAGGACATTTTTTGATCTTTTCTATTTTTCTCATTACTTTGCTGACATGATCTTTAACCCCACATCAGCCGCCTTGCTCTGTATTACAGATTTTCACTTCATCTCATGGAGACATGCTTGAATCATTGCACTGTTTAAAGTAAATGTACACTTGAAATGATGATAGATTGTTTCCTACAGAATTCTAATGTAGAAGTTACCATTGCTTCATTTTAAGGTGCTCTCTGAGTAAAAAGGGGATAGCGGTTAGATGGTCCTTCTTCCCTCTCATCAAAACAAATACTTTGAAATTTTCCTGTGTACTTCTGGACTTGTTAAATACAAGATTTTCTTTTTAGCTTACCATTTTTATGAAATTTTATAGGGTTATAATTGAGAATGTACATCCTCATTAGTCTTTGATGGTACATAGTGATACAGAGTGATGTAGTCAGATTCCTAAATGAGGCACTTGTGAGGTAACCATCAGAACTGAGGAGCACAGACCTGAGCACTGCACTGTGTAGAGGGTGCACAGAGCACCGAACCGGTACCGATTGTGCCTGGATGTGGCATCCAGAAGCAGTGCTTTATCAGCAGTTAATGGACTGAAAGCCAACTAATTGTAATCACATGCTGCTGTAATGTTCTTTTGTTAGTCTCTTACCTGCCATTCTCAAAAATTTTCTGGCCTAGGGCCAGGGATTTAGCTCAGTGATTCCGCCTCCTGCCTCGAAAGCAGAAGGACCCGAGTTCGATCCCCGGTACCAAAAAAAAAAAAAAAAACCTTACAGCTAAAAATTTTCAGGCCTAAATATGATGGTTGGGGTTATCTGGGTACATGTGGTGTACCCAAAAGAGAGTTTTCCCCTGTTGGACAGTAGGGAAATGTGCCTCCCAAAAGAATAAAACACACTTAATTGTTGCTAAGAGAATTGAAATTTAACATGATCAAAAGGTGTGTGCTATCTGCATACATATGCTTTTGTGACATATTAATCATTTTCCTGATTTAAGTGGATAGCTCTTGAGGCAAATCATACACACACACACATACACACAAACATATATATAAATATGTATATATCTGTTTTTCCCCAGGTGCATGAATACCTCAGAAGTAAACTTTGTTCACTGTATGAAAATGACTGCATATTTGACAAATTTGAATGTTGTTGGAATGGATCTGACAGGTAATTGACTTTAATTTGTATTCTCTCAAATACAAATTGTATTAGGTAATAGAAACTTGTTTCATGGCTTCTGTTATAGTTGCCACATTAGTTAAGAATGTGGTCAACATTATTTAGATTTTACAGGTCCGGAATTCATTTCCCCAAGGAGTTCTCAAAATAAATGGCGTGATCTTAGGGCATAGCAGTACTGACAGATGGCAACTAAGCTTTGGAGTCACTGGTAAATGTGACACAAATCATCTACAGCAGAAAATTATAGATATCTAGATTATTATTTAAAAATCTTAAAACTTCCCCCTTTTATGAGGCAGATACATGACATTTCTAGCTAGGCACATTGGCACACCCATGCGCACTTGGGGTCCCATCTGCTTGAGAGACTGAGGCAGGAGGGTCACTTAAGTACAAGAGTTTAAGACAGTGTAGCGAGACCCAGTTTCCAAAGAGAAAAAAATTTAAAAACCACATTTCTGACATGGCCATCACTTAATTAAAATAGTGACTTTTCACTTTGGTTGTTACTTTATTAAACTGTTCCTTAAAATATTTAGGCAGCAGATTCTTTAGATTTCTATGCACCATTTTCTCTATATATTGCATTAATACCTCAGAGTATTAACATACAATATGGTCGTGGGTAGTTACCCTTTTAAGAATAAAAAATTTTGTATCAGTGTAAATACAGTTCCCTTTTACAATTTCAGCAAAATGTATACCATTCTTTCTGATGATAAATAAGTTTTACTTTTAATTGTCAATATTATTTACCACTCACTGTGCTCCAGCTAAAGAAGAAAACACAATTTTGAAATTATTTAAATTTGTATTTAAAGTGACTAGAGATTTTATTCAATAATTTTATCACAGAAGTTAATATTCTGGTTTCATGATAATTAGGCATTATAGAAGGTAGTAGAACTTGGAATTTTTATCTTTTGTCTAGTTTTTAAATTATATAATCACCTGATTTTAACAGGAGACCCAATAAATAATAGGCTGGTCACACTAAAACATAGGGGGGCCCATTCATAGGGGTGATCACTCAGTGCCTTGGACTACTGCAAGTAGAGCTGAGGCCTTAGAAGGGAAGAAGAAAAGAGAAATGAAGAAATTGAAGGGAAAGAAGGTATTGACATGATAGAATATATGGAACATTGCTACAACTCGTGCTTTTAGCAGTTTTAAGATATCTCCTTTAATAGTTAAACATTTTTGGAATAACTTCAAACTTACAGGAAATTTGATAGAACTCTTTATTTAGCTTTTACTCAGGTTCTCTCATTGCTGTTTGCTATATTGTGGTCTCTTCTGTCCTTATTTATAGCTTATACCTGTCTACATAAAAATCCATGCAGGTGGACACATGCAGACTTAAAAATTGTGCAGAGTAAACACCAAACATGATCAGCGTTACCCCTAAATTCTTTACTGTCTCCTACAAGACAAAAAGCACTGTACTACAAATGACAGTGCAGAAACAGGTACACTGATGCAGTGCTGCTATCTAATCCACAGACCCCGTTAAAATTCCATCTAACTTCAGTCATTTCCTTTATAGCAAAGAAGACACTCGTGGCACAGGGCTCAGTTCAAGATCCTCCCTAGCAGTTATTTGTCATATCTTATAGTTGCCTTTATTCTGGGACAGTTCTTTATTCTTTCCTTGTCTTTTATGGCCTGGACATTTAAAGAAAAATAGACGAATTATTTTTTAGATTTTTTTTTTTCTTTCTTTCTCAGTACTGGGGAGCAAACACGGGACTTTGTGCTTCCAAGGCAGGCAAGTTGCCACTGGGCTACATACCTGGCCCTTAGAATGTTTAATTCAAGTATTGTGTGATATTTTCTTATGCTTAGAGTCGGGTTATACCTTTTTTTGTCAGGAATGCCACAAAAGTGCTGACCTAATGATAATCTTTGTAAAAGTACAAATAGCTAAAGAGTAGGCATCCTTAATCTATGAAAACCTCACAGATTCAGTCCTACTGCCTCAGTGCTGGGATGACAGGCATGCGCCACCACATCTGACTTAGAGGTAGATTTTTTTTTTTTTTCTTTGGTATTGGGGATCGAACTTGGAACCTTATGCTTTTGAGGCAGGCAGTGGAACCACTAAGCTAAATCCCCGGCATGAATTCAGATAATATGGGTATGCCAACCCAATTTACTTAACTCATTTAAAAAGAAATAGTTTTATTATTTTCAGGAACATACACCAACTGGAGTTTGATTAAAATTTTTGTCAAATATCCTTTAGAGAAATTGACATTACTGAATAGATTGTAATTCTTTGTAGGTAACAGATGAAGTGTTACTTTGAACAATTCCCTAGTATCCTGTAATCTCATTTACAATAATAATTTGAACCATGTGGCAAGGAAGTGGTAAATAGTAGTGACATCAGACCCTTTCCAAACTGTCAGGAGTTCCAAACTTGTGAAGTTTTTGCCTTTGAGGGCGCTTGATGAGTGTTGACCAGTGATGTATGGCAGATACAATGGATAGCATGTCCTGGGCGGGCACAGTGGCACGACCCTGCTGTCCTTGCTGCCTGGCAGGTTGGGGCAGCAGGAGGACGAGTTCATCACCAGTCTAGGCGGCAGAGTGAGGCCACCCACTTCTGTACCCACCAACAGCATATCCTGAGCAGGCTAGAAATTGGTTCTCCTTGGAACTGATGCTTTTAAAAGTATTTAAGATGTTTTTTGTGGTATAGGAAAACTGCCTATCAGTAACAGTTTTACTGCTTTTTTAACATTCTCAGTAGTGTATTTAACCAGACTACTTTGGGATGAGCTAAATAGCTTATAATTTACATGTAAAATAAACCATTAGTTTGTTCTGGATAGATATTATGCACTATGGAGCCGGTTAGAATATGTGAATTCCACAGTCTGCTTCAATAAACGGTCTAATCTGGTTGATCACATGGCCTGTAATTATAAAAATACTCAACAAAATAACTCAGCCCTAGAAGAAGTTTTACTTGTTGCCCTTGACTTTGCTAATAGTTTTGCTAGTCATAGAACCATAACCAGTATATGACTAGATTTATTTCAGTGATTGAGTTGACATCAGTACCCCATTTCTTAAGACCTTTTTTTTGGGGGGGGGCGGGCACTGGGGATCGAACTCAGGTCCTTGCACTTGCTTAGCAGGCGGCGAAACCACTGAGCTAAATCCCTAGCCCTGAGTACCCCGTTTCTTAATTCAAAGCTGCTTGAAGTAGATGTCTCAGGTGGAGTCCTAGGCAAGGTTTAGTTACTGAACCATTTTGCTATCTTGGGTTCCCTGTTTCACTGAGTGTTCTACTTTTACAGTGTTGTCATGACTGGATCTTACAATAATTTCTTCAGAATGTTCGACAGGAACACAAAGCGAGATATAACCCTAGAAGCATCACGAGAAAACAATAAGCCTCGCACGGTTTTGAAGCCACGCAAAGTCTGTGCAAGCGGCAAGCGAAAGAAAGATGAAATAAGTGTTGACAGCCTAGATTTCAACAAGAAAATCCTTCATACAGCCTGGCACCCCAAGGAAAACATCATTGCTGTAGCTACTACAAACAATCTGTATATATTTCAAGACAAAGTGAATTAGAGGTGGCATTCCTAGCAGAAGAGCCCACTTCCTCCTTAGTGAGATAGTTGAATCTAGCATTCATACTTATAAGAGAGAGGTCCATGCGGCACCCCTTCCAGTGTCTGACAGTGTGCCATTCGACAACACATGTTTGTAGCTACATGGAGAACGCTCTGTGGTTTCCTCACTGTGTTCTCCATGTCTGCTAGCCATTTAGGTAAGGGTAGGGCACTTTTAATTTAAATGACTTCTTGCACCATCTTGCCTAATGGACTAGATTGGACTGTGTCGACATTGATTTACTCCACTTTTTATGCCTTCCATTGTGATGACGTCAAACACAGTGAACGCCTTCAGTCATGCTATGGGATTTAATTGTGTATCCTCATTACTGTATCATTTGTGGGGTACACCCCTTCCCCTTTTTTAAATTAAATACAGCTCATTCTTACTGTGGCTTGTAGCATTCCTCCTCTCTGGCCTCCTGGACTGTCCCCCTCATCTCTCTTACCCTTGCCCCTTCCACCCAGTCTTGGTGGTGGTATATTATGAAAAACAAACGAAAGCACACAAAATGAGTGAGTTTGGGGTCAGTGGTAAAGGGGGTGTATGTTGCGAACAAATGTTTAATAACAGTTGGCTGTAATCCTTGCCATGTCTGGCAATGAAAATAAGGAAAAAAAAAACTACTACTGAATAAAAGTGACAAAGAATGGAGAATCCGGTTTTCTTTTTCTTTTTAATCTACCTCTTTAAGCCAATATTTTGTGTAATACCTTTACGCGCAGTGAAATGAAATGGGTTCCATTGCTTCATTGGTATTTGTCATTTTTAACAAATGTTCTTTTTCCTGGAGAAGGAGACTGTTGGTTCTGTGTGAACATGTTCTGAATATATATTGGTATGAAGGGTTTCATGATCTCTAATGCTACTAGAAAGTTTTTTACTGTAGTTCTGAGTATTGGATACATTGTATCTATACTTAATTCATCTGTTCATGAAATTATTGTAAATGAGAACCAAATTTGTGGAACTTCATTTTTAAAGACTTTATAGTGTTTAATTTCATTTTTGCCTTACTAAATACTAACTGAAAGACTTACTGTTTTTGACAAGTTAAAACTTTTTTGTCATATAAAAGCAGAAAACTAACATCTAGTAATTTCATAGATAAGATTGACACTTCATCAAATACTTTTTATATTTTACTATCAAATCAGAATCAAAATGAAATGTAATTTGCCATAGATATTTTTCTTGTTTTTCGTTTTCCAAAGCTTATATTAAAGACAAACCTTTAAAGGTACAGTGTTCAAAAAATACTGAATGGACTTCATCTGCTGCCTCAAAGATTTAGATCTGTAAATGACTGCATTTTCCTTAAGTGGTGATATCCAAAGATGAAGAGGACCCTGGGTTTTAATAGGTGGGATGCACATTTGTCAGTCCTGCAGAAGCTTTAATGGAGAAAAAGATGGACTTTATTTTTAAAAGATGAATCGAGCAGGCATTTATATTATAAAGATTGGTGGTATATTTTGGTTGAGCAGTAATATAACAACCTTGAATATAAAGGACTCTTGAGTGCTTGTATTCCAATTACCTATTGTTCTTTTCTTTGGTAATGAAAAATAATTCCACCATAATTTCCTCTCCATTATACAAATATGTCTTGTAAATTAAGTTTTAGCACACAGGAGAAATTTTATGTAATAAAATTACTGTATCTTTTGCACTTGAATTTGTAAACACATCGATTATATGTCTGATATTCTTAATGGCACTTTTACTAATTTATTTGGGGATCTTGGGTGCATTCATAAATCTGTTATTTATTCTTCACACTTGCAGGTGGGGTTGATATTCCTTTATCAGAAGTATCAGTGGTGGTCTTTTCTGATCGGACAACTTTACAGAAGATGTTTTTGGGAGGTGCTTTCCTTACACTTTGCTTGTATTTCTTGAGATAATACCAGCAAACAGCTCTGGGAAATTCTCTTTTGATTTGTCTGTAGCTATGATAATTCTCATCCATGATACTTAAGAGTTAGTTTTAAATATTAAAGATAAACATTGCTAAAATTAAAAATGCCTCTATCAAGGAATGCTATGATAAATCATTGTAACTTTAACTCAAGTATTTTTTAATTTCTTTGGTGTAGCAAAATATTAGCCCAAGCCACTCATTTTATATGGTCATCATTAATTTTTTTAATAAAAATTACAGAATAAACTTAGTCTTGTCAAGTTGCTTGTATTTCCTGTTCTCTTGCTACTAATATACATACTCTATCCCTTCTCTCTTAACCTTTTGAGAAGCTTATAGAAGAACTTTTATTATTAATCTCCTCTGATCTTTACTTTGTGGCTGGGCAGTGATAGTAGTTAATTTATAATCTATGTAAATATGCTTATGAAACAACTACTAGGTATTTAATTTCTTTGAATCCTTTAGTCTTTTTGGAGTAAAAATCTATGTACCTTTTTTCCTTTCAAAATCATGAGGCTTTTTTAAAAAAACAATGTGAAAGTTAATTCTGGTCCGAGATATAAAATATAAACATGGATCTTGAAGCTCTTGGTGTGTAACTTTCAAAAGAGTAATGTGTTTATTCTTAGAAAATTGTTCATATGTGAAAGCTAAGCGGTACTGATTAAAAGCATTTTTAGTGAAATTGAAACTACTTCTCTGTGGATATTACTTCAGCATCTTTTTTTCTACCACATAAATTTAAGGGGAGGTAGCAATGTGCACTTCAGGAAGAACAAAATCAAGTGCTGCTTTTGCTCCCTAGAAAATAGAGATAAGTGTATGTTATGTCGTCCAGCCTCAAGTCCGTTTTCTTTTGTATTTGATTTTTTTTTTTGGTACCAGGGATTGAACCTTGGGTCCTTGCGCTTGCAGGGCAGGTGGCAGAACCACTGAGCTAAATCCCTGGCCCTTCTTTTGTATTTGAAACCACCACTTTTTATGGTATCTTATCTGTTCAGGTGGTTGATAGCTTAAGCTGTGTGTGTGCGTGGATAACAGTTTTTACACACCCCTCACCCTAGAAGTCTTGAAAACATTCTGCTTTATTTTATAATTAATGCGTATGAATCAGAACAAATTAGTTATTAAATGAGTGGTACTACATTATGTAAGCTACTACAAACCCCCACTTTACAGGCTTACTGTTAACAGAAAAAGTCCTTCCCTTCCTACAAAGCTTGTTTTTAAAGGAATTCTCAAAGAATTTGGCAGATGATGTTGAGCTGGGGATGTGGTTCAGAGGTGGAGTGCTTGCATCCACAAGATCCTGGGTTCAATCCCCAGCACCATAAAATAAAACTGGCGTGGGAAAAGCTTGTACTATTTTGTGCATTTTTAGAATATTCTACTTAAGTTCCCTGTTGAGTGGATAGATAGCAACAAGTTATTTGACAGCTTGCCCACTAGGGGTCAATGGTGAAGTCTTGAATAGCATTTTTGAGGTATTTTTAAACAGGAAGTTCTTTTTCTATACTAGAACAGCTTTATTACTAAAAACCACATTGGTGACCAAATGAAGGCCAAATCCAGGGTATTTTTATATGCCCAAGTAAGACCACAGTGCAGCATGACCCGTGTAGTAAATGTGTGAAGACCCAGTGCTGGAGCAAGAGCCCAGATGCCAGCGTGGTGCCTGGTGTGGTCTCACCTTATTGGAGTTATGCAAGATGAGATTGGAAGATGGCTCTGAGCTACCTATGCCCAGCCCTTTGGAAAGTCAGAAGCTGTGTGCAATTCGTTTTCCACACGAGGACAGCATGGATTTTGTGCTGCACATCTGCTGGCTTAACTGCAGTGTCTTAAGTTCCTTTTAGTAAACAGTGTTCCAAGTGCACGCTGTTTGGACAGTTTTTATTTCTTTTAAAGAAGAACAGTACCCCACCAATAATACCAGGCAACACCCATTCATGTTTTTATGTATTTTATTTTCTATCTTAGAAGCTTACCGCTTTTTAATAGAAAATGGCTTCTTATTTTATTTCTCTAACATACCTTGAACAGTTTCCTGTATCAGTCTCTGTAACCAAGATTTTCCTTTCTACGTAGTCTAGCTTGCTTGTATTGCATACCTCATAGTTTAACCCAGGCCATTGTTGACTGATTTTTGTTTTCATTTTTCCAAGTAGGAATATGGAGATAATGAACACACTTAGAGCAGGCTGGGTGTGTAAAATTATTAGGACACATTCCTAGAGATAATTATTATGGTGCATACTGGAAAATTTCCCTTTCATTTTTGATGTAGTAAAAATAATTTGTTTCTGGGGCCGAGGATTTAGCTCAGTGGTTCTGCTGCCTGCCTTGCAGGCACAAGGTCCTCAGTTCGATCCCCAGTACCAAAAAATAATAATAATAATAATTTGTTTCTGTGTTTCTAGCATGACCCTTGTTTTTGTTATCTGGATCCAAGACCTGTATCAGACACTTTATAAATATTTTCTCTCAATCAGGGTTTTTTCCCCTTAAACAGTGCCTTTTGAAATGCAGAAGTAGTTAATTCTCATAGTCAATTTTTACAGATTATGCTTTTGGCAAATCTGAAATATTTGCCTAATATGAGGTTATAAAAATTTTTTGTACATGGGATCAAACTCTGGACCTTGTACTTGCCAGGCAGGCACTGTGCCCTAAATCCACTTGAGTTTTTATGTATGAGACACAAAAATTATATACAGTGGATACCATGTGTAGGTCAAGATATTTTTTCTTTGTACTTGTGTTGAAAATCAGTTGACTATGAGTCTGCTTCTGAACTAATCCATTAGTGTAAGGTCTGCACTTTTACCAGTATGATATCTTGATGGTATTTTATGTAAGACTAGAGATCAGGTAGTGTAAATAATTTAGTATTCCTTTTCAAGTTTACTTTGCTATTTTAGTTTCTTTGCTTTTATTTATTTATTTATTTTGTACCAGGGATCGAACTCGGGTCCTTGTGCTTGCACAGCAGGGGGCAAAACCCCTGAGTTAAATCCCTGGCTCTTTGCTTTTGCACACACAATACCTCATTGATTTCAAGAAGCAAAACAAAAAACACCTTGGATTTTGATGAGTATTGAATGTGTAGACTAGTTCAGGGAAAGCAGACATCTTGGTGTTCTCCAGTCCATAAAGACAACCTGTTGCTCTGTTTAAGTCTTTGCTGCTTTTACTGTTGTTTTCAGCTTTTAGCATCCAAGTCTTGCACATATGTTGCTAGTGTTTCACAAGATCCCGATTTGCTCCTGTATATGGTACTTTCCAAATAGCAATTTCTGATTCATTGATGATATGTAGAAATATGGTTCATTTTTGTATATTGACTTTGTATCCCGACACCTTGCCAATTTAACTTTTGTAGGTTTTTTAAAACAACTTTTCTTCATAGATGAACTTTTCTTCTGCAGATTATTATGTTTGTTTCATTTCTTTCCAATCTTCCTCTCCAGTACCTACCTTCCTTTCTTTTTCATGTCCTACTGCACTGGACAGATGCTCCAGCATGCTGCTGAGTAGAAGAAAGACCAGACATATCATTGCTTTGTCATCGGTATCAGTGGCAAGCACTCAGTCCTTTACCAGTCAATTCTAGAGCTTTCCCCCCCTTGGTACATACCATAATAGGCCAAGGAACTTCTCCTATTCCTGGTTTCCTAAGAGTTGTTATTCATGTTTGGATATTGGATTTTGTCCAATGTTTTGTCTACATCTGTTGAAATGATCATACAATTTTCTCTCTCTTTTTTTGGTACCGGGGATCGAACTTGGGTCCTTGGGCTTGTGCAGCAGGGAGCGAAACCACTGAGCTAAATCCCCGGCGAAATTTTCTTTTAAAACGTTCCTATGGTGGATTTCATTGATTAAAATGTAGAGCAGCCTTGCATTACTGAGATACTGCTGGAGTATTTTGCTAGTATTTTCTTCAATGCCTTTGCAACAGTATTCATGAGAAATACTGATTTGTAGTTTTCTTACATTTTAATGTCAGTGGTTAACAGTGCTGACCTTGTAAAATGAGTTTGTCCTACTGTATGGATGGAGAGTGTAAAACTGGTATAGTTTTATCCTTAGAATTTACTAGTGATAATTACTTTGTTGTATTATGTCAAAGGTCAGTCACATTGCTGATGTTCTCCTCAAGAACTGTAATACGTCCCTCATGGGAGCTGAAATGTGTTGCTTTAATTGGTGAATTGCCCAGCAGAGTTAGCAAAATGAGTTGAGTTCACCAGATTATATTTTGCCTTCATAGTATATTAGAAAAAACTATTAGCAACAATCTAGATAAAACTCTTGTTGCTCAACAGTTTACCTGGTGAGTAATGCCTAAAAGGATTAATAGATAGGTAACAAAGCAGTTAAATAACAAAAGACAAGGCAGTTAGAATGTCCTGGAGTGTTACTGTAGAAGCCCTGTGAGTTTCAGAAAATACAAAGTTCTTGTTTCCTCTGCCTCTCTCCTTTCCCTGCACCTCACACTCTTTCTTCTCTCCACCAGCAGCCAAATGGTGACTTCTCTTGCAGACAGAGCTATTTGGTCATTGGATGAGAGTGCATACACTTCCCTTCTCTCACCATTTGAGTTGGCACCTCTGCTGCTTTAGAATTAGGGCAGAGCCATGGAAGAGTATTGGCATTTGGGTATGGTATTATGCAATCTCTAAGGAAACATCCAGAGAAACCGTATGGGCTGTAACCAGGAGAAAGGAACAGGAATTGCCACTGTGGAAGCACAGACATTGGACATACTAGGCAAAGATTTTAAGTCATCTTTTAAATAGTGTATTGCTCAAAGCTAAAGGAAAGCATGTATTAAAAAGCCAACGGAGGGCTGCTTGTAGCTCAGTGGCAGAGCACTGATCCCTGTCACTGATCCCCAGCACTCACTGTTGCATAAAATTGCATAAAACAAATGATGGGGTTTATGCTAACATACTGTTACAGATTATATTGTTCTCTAGTCACCCTCCTCAGATTCATTGCTTTGGGATTCAACTTGGTAACGGGTTGGCCTGCTTTGTCCCATGGTTTGGGCAGGGATATTATGGTCCAGAGCTGCAACTGCTTGTTCCTCTTGATTTTATTCATGAGAGGAAAATTTGGGCCAAGCTATGTCCTACAGAAGACAGACAAGATCAGAGCTGGAGCATGTCTCACCTTGGGACAAAGCAGGCTGAGCAGTCCATCCTAATCATCCTTCAGAGGCACAGTAGCGCATAAGTGTCCTTGAACTCGATGGCTTTGGAGAATGTTATGCAGCATGATAGGCAATGTCTATGGGTTATTATGATGCACATATCCTATTAGTATTGATGTAGTAAAATGGTTTATGGTGAGAAAGAAGAGCAAATATGCTACCTTCTCATCAAAATGTATCATATTAAGTTAATCAAGTAAGGGCTGAAGATTTAGCTCAGTGGTTTCGCTGCCTGCTGCGCAAGCACAAGGACCTGAGTTCGATCCCCAGTAACAGTACCAAAAAAAAAAAAGTAAATTTTAACTATCTCAAAAACTACAAAGTTAAGTATTAAGACGATCACTGGGGATTTAGCTCAGTGGTTCCGCCGCCTACCTTACAAGCGCAAAGTCCGGAGTTCAATCCCCCATACCAAAAAAAAGAATTGTGAAAAGTATTAAGACGATCAACTAAAACAGTGAGTGGAAGTAAAGGAAGATGAGAAACTATACTAATTTCCTTACTGTTCCTTGGTGGGCATTAAAAGAAACTTTAACGAAATGGAGAATTAATAGAATTAAGAGTACAAGTTTTCTTTTTTGGGTGTGAAAGTTATTAAAATTAGATTGTGTGGCACATTCTGTGAATATAGTAAAAATATTAAATTGTGAACTTGAATTTAAAAGAATCAATTGTGTGCTATGAAAATACATTCAAGAAAGCTGTTGGGCTGGGGATTTAGCTCAGTGGTTTCTTTGCCTGCTGCGCAAGCGCAAGGACCCGAGTTCGATCCGCAGTACCAAGAAAGAAAAAAAAAAGCTGCTAATGCAGCCACAAAATAGGAATTAGATTCAAGAGTCAATAAAGTAGATAAACCATTCACTAATATAATCCAAAAGAAAGAGAACAAACAACGGAAAATAAGAACAGTAACACTCTATAGAAACAAAGCTAATGCACTTTTAAGCACAGGCCTCACATTTCCTTAAAGGAATTGTATCATTAAATAAAAGTAATGCACTTTCACTTAGGACCAGGAAAAGTTTTTTTTCTATTTTCTTTTCTTTTTTGGAGAGGAGGAGTACTGGGAAATGAACCCTAGGTCTTTGATACTGAGCTACATCCCAAGTGCATTTTTATTTTTCTTAGGGTTTCACGAAGTTGACAGGCTAGGCTCAAATTTGAGATCCTGTCTCAGCCTCTCAGAGTGCTGTAATTTGCAAGTGACCACCACCACACCAGGCTGTAATTATTTTTTTTAATAAAATGAGCATGAAAGATTATATCAAAACAAAAAATTGAGAAATGTTTAAAACCTTTAAGAAGCATCTATAAAAAATAAAAAGTCAAAAAAAAGTAAAGAAGTACCTAAAATGAGAAGGCAGGGCCGGGGATTTAGCTCAGTGGTTTCGCCACCTGCTGCGCAAGCACAAGTACCCGAGTTCGATCCCCGGTACCAAAAAAAAAAAAAAAGGGAAGGCAGTTTTGTAATGTTAATTGAATACATTTCTGACCAAAATCTTAAAAAGAATATGCCTGGGGATAAACTAATTAATTATTTTAAAAAGTCATGTAGTACAGAATTTTTAAATATATAATTGGAAGAATAGTTTAATGTATCACCTTGCTTCAGTAATTATCCAGGAGATGGTAAAGGAGCTCAGCAGTAGAGTACTGGGATCTATCCCCAACACCACAAAAATAAATTTTAAAAAATAATTAACAATATATGGTCAATTTTGGAGAAGCCTTGTTTTTAACACTTTTTTTTTTTTGGTACCGGGGATCAAACTCGGGTCCTTGTGCTTTCGAAGCAGGCGGTGAAACCACTGAGCTAAATCCCCAGCCCTAGAAGCCTTGTTTTTGGAGACGGCATCATGATGTAGTCCAGGTTGGCTTTGAATGTGTGGTTTTCTTGCCTTAGGGATTATAGGCACAGGCTGCCCCTTTGCTTGGACAAGTCTATTTTCAAGTTCATCTGAACAATTAACCACGAAAAAATTTAAAAGACAAATGAAGAGAAACTTTCTGTAATGGCTATCTAATAAACTTACTGTATGCTGTGTGATCTAAAAATAGAATGAATATGAAAATTTTTTAAATTGCCATTAATCCCCCTCAAAATGCTTCCCCCTCATTTTCAACATGCTTAACTCATCATTTTACTTTCTGAATCGGTTTTGGAAGTCCTCTTTTCATCAGTGTCTTTAATTGCACTGTCGTGGCTGCCTCCAACGTTTATCTTTCATGGTCGTTTTGACTTTGAGGAAGAACCAGAAATTGTATGGTTCCAGAACCACTGAATAAAGTAGAGGAAGACACATCACAATATTTTTATGAGCCTCACTTTCCGTTGGATGACAGCAGCATTCACCAGGTTTTTTTTTTTGATCACAGTTAAGGACATTCAAAAAAGACTACCAGAACTGCTTCAGAAAGTGGCAAGAACAATGGGATAAGTGTGTTCTAAGCGAGGGTGATCGATGGTAATGTGTCTTTTACTGTGATAATTCCCCCCCCCCCCCCCCCCCCCGGTTCTAGGAATTGAACTCAGGACTAGCTCTTGCTAGGCAGGCACGGTGCCACTGAGCCAAATCCCCGGCCCTTTTACTTTTTACATTTTAAAAATGTAAACACAGATATTTTTATCACACTGTATAGATAGCCATGAAGTAGACAACATTTTTGTGAGCATTTAGAGTATCATAAAGGTCATTTCAAATCAGTCGAAATAAATTGTTGGGTCAAGGGGCTTCAAAACTGGGAAGAATTGAAGTTAAATAATTTACAACATATGAAAAATAAATTTCAGATAAATTAGGGGTCTAAATGTAAAATTAAGCCTATAAGAGAATTAGAAAAAATAGATTAGTTATCTAAAATGACAGATTTAATGAAACGTTTAAACTTCTATAGAACAAAATAAAGTTACAAGACAATAGGCTGAAGCATAGGCCACACATAGATCAAAATAACATGGAAGTATGATGCAGGAGTGTTCAGGGACAAAAAGTACTGCAGTTTTGAGTCACCCAAGTCAAGACATCTGGCTTTCCAGGTCACGTCCCAGAGATAGGGAGGTGATGGGTCTTGAGTGATTTTCTTATGTTTTCTTGATTTCTCTTGTTTTTTCTTTTACAACAATAGTGTGTGTTGTATTTGAATTGAAAATTTTTAAATCCCGAAACTGTAAAAAGGTTTGGGCCACCTTAGATTGTTTCCTGCTTGCGTTGTTTCCCCAGCTTTAATATAAGGAGGGAAAACCCTGGGTTTTGTTTGTTTTTTTGGCTTCCTTGAAGTTTCGCCACGATGCCTGATACAGAAGTGAATCTCTACGGATATTTAAAAAATAAAGGCGCAGGGACTGAATAAGACAGTTTGGATCCCGTAGGTGTGGAAGGAGATTTGGGCGCTTTGCATTTCCTCATGACACACCTCCTCCGATCCTCTATCCCTGGCCCTCGCGTAACTCATTGCATCCGGTCAGTCCCAATTACACGCAACAATTCATTCCTGGCGCGAGAATCAGCGTGACTCCCGCGCCCGCACGTCCGGGGTGGGCATCGGAACGCCCCGCCCCGCCGCTTGTTGTGTTGTCATCACGTGGCTGGGCGGGTCCTGACGTCACGGCAGGGGAGGGACTGCGCAAGCGCAGAAAAGGGGGCGGGGGACTCGGCTTGTTGTGTTGCTGCCCGAGAACCGGAGACGGTCCTGCTGCGGCCGAAGCTCTCCCAGCCGCCCGACCATGTCGTCTCATTTAGTCGAGCCGCCGCCTCCCCTGCATAACAACAACAACAACTGCGAGGAAGGGGAACAGCCTTTGCCGCCGCCAGCCGGGCTCAACAGTGAGTGCTGGGCCGACGGGCTCGGTGGAGGAATGGGGGAGGAGGAGCTGCTCCGGCGGCCTCGCGGGGGGCGGGAGGAGACGGCGGCCCATTGGTCCAGGCCGAGGATGTCTGCGTGATTGACGGCGCCCGTCTCCAGTCAGGAAGAGGCGCTCGGGTCTTCCTCTCGGCGCGTCTGCGCCACCTCTGGGGGTCTTGGGTGCAGCCGCTGGCACCTCCGTCGAGGCCGGGCAGGGGCGGCGGAGAGGGGCTGTGGGGCAGCCCGCCGTGGCCCCTTGGCCTCAGCTTCGGGGGGCGGGCCGTGCGGGGACGGGGACGGGGACGGGGACGGGGACGGTGGGGGTGGGCGGAGCGGGCCGTGCGGGGACGTGGGCCGGGCCGGGGACGTGCGGCTGGGAGGCCGGGGGATGGACGCGCTGCGGGCGGGGCGCGGGCGCGGGACGTGCGGCCGAGCAGGTGTGGGAGACCCGCCCGACCCACCCGGAGATGAGGGTCCCTGCCGGGGATCGGGCCCCAGCCTTCTAGTTACGTTCCTTTGTTGCCCCATGCTGGTCAGGAAAATCCATTTGGCAACTCAGTGCTTACTTGAGTCGCGAGTGAAGGTGAAAAGGCTTCTCCCCTTTTTAAGTAAATTTTTTTTTTCTTGAATATCCCCAAGTTCTTGAAATAATTTCCCTTTTTTAAAACGATGGGATCGCGTGCCCAGTAAACCTGTTTAAGAACAGCTGCATGCACCACCCAGCGTGGCACCCATCACGGAGTCTGGGCAGTGAATTTTCCTAAACAATTAAAAACATACCACCCTGGCCTTTGAAAGTTCCTGAGCAGTATGGAGTGACAACCAGCAGCGATTGCTTTGCATAACCTGGTGCTCTTACAGCTTGTCCTAAGACTCCTGGTTGTCGTGAGCGCCTGGTCTTATTGGAAAGGTTCTTGCCTAACCTTTCTTTAATTCATCTCTTATGAAAGAGTGAGTGGGGGCAGTCACCATATGGCCAGATGAAATTGTTTAAAAAGGATCAGGATGCTGAAAGATCTTGCAGTTTCTTTCGTAAGAGGAGGTTACTTCCAGCACCGGCCTCAGCATTTTAGAGAAGAGTTCCTTTCTTCCCAGGGTGGGGTTAGGACTTGGACATTTTTACCTGTTTCCGTTGTTTATTGTCGCTGCTCCATCTTTTGATGGACTACTCTTAAATATTGACCTTTTTTTTTAAACCTTTAAGAGTCTTGTGTTTCAGAGTGTAGGATTTTTATACTATTTCCCACAGAAACGCAGATGGATGTGTCTTTTGTATCATATTAAAACGGAATAATAAATTACCTGTTTTAAAAATTTTATTTTTACCATACTCTTCTTGAAAACATGGATTTCGGGGGATTTAGCTCAGTGGTGCCTTTGCCTGCCTCGCAAGCGCAAGGTCCCAAGTTCAATCCCTGGTACCAAAAAAAAGAAAAAGAAAACGTGGATTACACGATGAGAAGAGACCTTAGAGACCGTGGTGTACCTCGGTAAAGAAGTAGGTATAGAGTCAGGGGTCTTGGGCAAGTCGTAGCTGACTGGGACCCAGAGCCCTGTTCCCACTTTTCAGCCAGTCTGGGGTTCTTTCCAGGATCCTTTTTACTTATTTTTTTTTTTTTTTTGGTACCGGGGATCGAACTTGGGACCTTGCGCTTGCGAGGCAGGCGCCGGAACCACTGAGCTAAATCCCCAGCCCCCAGGATCCTTTTTAATGGGCCTGATTATGTGTGTGTATCATCTTTCAGTATGTTATTCACTGTGGAGAAGGGCCCAGCCTATCTAATACTCTGTTTCTTAGTTGTGCTTAGTGTTTTCTTCCTTGTCAGGTACGTAGTCAGTATGTGTATATACTGAAAAGGGATTTATATTTTTCTGTGACCCTTCACCAACAACAAATAAAGATTAAACTATATGTAATTGTTTATCTTTTGATAAATCTTTCTGGGGATTGAACCAGGGGCCTTTGCACTGAACTACATCCCCACCCCCTTGTTATTTTGAGATCAGGTCTCACTTAGTAAGTTGCCCAGGCTTGGCTCAAACATAGGATTCTCCTGTCTCAGCTTCTCAGACCCTTGGGCTGAGAAGAATGCGCCACCACACCCAGCTTGTGATTGTTTATCTTGTATCTGACAGAACTGTGAAGTGTTTGATGTCTTCGGCCAGTCATTTTCTGCCACGTTCTTATTAGCTCTTACGGAAGTGGAAGAACATGCAGCCTGCACGTGATACCAGATGCTGCTTTTGGAAATCTGCTCTATAGAAAGTATTTTATTTAAATGACTGAAAAGCTCTTAGATAATGCCGTACTTAATTACTTGTCTTGCCTCTACTTTATTTGCTTTTTAGCTCATTATACGGCAGTGGACTGAACAAGAGAGCCTTGACTCTTTCAAATGACTTAGGCACTGGGCAGAAAACTTAACTCAGGGATCTAATACCATCTGAATTGCTGATAAGTCCAGAGACTGTTGGGTAACATTGCACAACTGGAAATAGGAGATGAATTCATGTACACTAGCCCTGGTTTAGGATTTTATCTCTAATTTAGGAGTCAAAGCAGAATCTTGATTTTTTTTTTTTTTTAGCCAGGGTCTTGCTGTGTAGTTCAGGCTGGCCCTGAATTCACCATGTAGCCCAGGCTGACCTTGAACTCATGGCTATCCTGCCTCAGCTTCCCAAGAGCTAGAATTACAGGCATGGGCCACCATGCCTGGCCCCCGATTCTTTTGGTACCGGGGATCGAACTCGGGTCCTTGCGCTTGCACAGCAGGCGGTGAAACCACTGAGCTAAATCCCCGCCCTGGCCCCCAATTCTTAATAATAAATTATTAAAATATTTGAAGTGTGAAGACTTTCTCTGATATCTTTTTAGTTTCCCACTCTAAGGGCAGTATTTACTTTCATTACAAATTAGCAGGCAGGGCAGACATTCATTTTCCAAAGTTAAAAGGATGTTTCCAGTTTTGTTTATTTATTTTTGCCTCAGCCTCCCGAGTGCTGGGATTACAGGTATGCACCACCACATCTGGCTCCAGTTTTACCTTTTTTTTTTTTTTTTGGTACCAGGGATCGAACTCAGGTCCTTGCGCTTGCGCAGCATGGAAACCACTGAGCTAAATCACTGGCCCTCCAGTTTTATTCTTGAAAACTATCAAGTTTCTTAGTATTTGGATAACACATTTATGTCTTGTGATTTTAGTGGGTCATATAAGAAGATCAGGGTGCTTGATGTGGGAAGTACAGGCTTCTCTTTCCTTTTTAAAGCTCTTCACCCACAATGTTCTTGCTTCCCCATTGTGGCAGAAGGGCTCTTGCGGTAGACACATGAAATGCCACTGCCTTGTAATAGTGTTTTGAATAAACAAGTCACCAGTTGTAAGCACCCACTTGGCCTAGAAAAGTCAACATCCAGTTAGAAGTCCGCCCGTGACTGGTGTAGGTCTGGTCTGGATTCCAGCATCAGGTCCCTGAAACAAGCAGACAAGAGACTATGAGGAAAGAAAGTAAACAACAGTGAACTGTGCCTCCTCGGTGAGGTACCAGTTACACACAGAGCCTTGAAACGCTGGGGGGGGGGGCTCTCTCCCCAGTACCCCAAGATAAACTGGTGATTATAAAACTGTGGCATCTGCAGGATACAAGTATGACATGATTGTAACTGTTGGACCAGTTCCTCTTAGCCATTCTCAAGGACTCAAGACTAGAAAGTATGTCACTGTGTATGTGTACCCGGTGGCATAAAGGAGCAGCTTCCAGCTTAGCTTGTAAACCGTCTTTTAAAATGACAAAGTTTCCAGCTCTTGTTTTAAGGCTTATTAGGAAGAGAGTTCACTGGGAGCTTGTTTTCTGCTTGTCTTGCTTGGGCAGCACAGTCCTCATATCTTGCCTTGTTTTCTTCCAGGTGAAAAGGGGGCTTTGTGAGGATTGGTAGAGCTAGAACTCGAAGTCCCTAGGCCGTCAGTCCCGAGCAAATTAGGTGATGGGGAAGAGGTGTGTGTGGTTCATCTGTTGAGAAAGACAGATGTGTGTTACTCAAGACAAGGCTGATGTGTAGACTCTTAGGGTCGTGTACATAACACTCTGTGGGGTTCGTATCTCCCTCGATGATGCTTCTGGAAGAAAATCACCGAGTTAAAGGAAATTACATTTTTAAGGCTCCTGATACATATTGCTGAGTTATCCTACAGGATGTTCTTTTTTTTTTTTTTTTTTTTTTTTTGTACCGGGGATTGAACTCGGGACTTTGTGCTTTCGAGGCAGGCAGCGGCACCACTGAGCTAAATCCCCAGCCCAACCCAGGATGTTCCTTGAAGCCCTGGCAAACTGTTGCCATTGAATAATGGATAAGGTGTGAGGAGAACAGCTCAGTTGCTTAGAAGAATAAATACCCACGTCTCTGAATTTTAGGTGAAAACACTACTTACCGAAACATCTGCAGTACAATTCCATTTGTTTATAAAAAACAAAAGCAAAAAAAATATTTCAACAACTGTGTTTGAAAAAATTGCCGAAGTCTCTATGTGGAACCATTTTAAAGTGATTTCCTTTGGGAGTAAGGATGGGAAGTTAGTGAGAGAGGAACTATTAATTTTTAACTTTATGTATTGATGTTTATGTTTTCACAGAACACATTTTTACAACCAGAAATGATTTTTTAAATATATAAAATGTAGTTACCGTAGTAGCTAACACATTGTTAGCATGTCCTGGGGATCTTTCTTACTTTTCTGTATTTACTCACTTTATCTTTCTAACGACTCTGTGAGGCAGATAGAGCTCTTATCCTTGCTTCACAGCTGAGGAAACTGAGACAAAGAGGTGAACTAGTGCAGAGTGTAACAACTGTACGTAATAGAGGTAATGACTTGCCAATATTTGCCAGATAAAAATGGTCTGCCAAGCCAGGTGCGGTGGCAGAGACTTGTAATCCCAGCCCCGGGGAGGCTGAAGCAGAAGATCAGGAGTTCAGGGTCAGCCTGAGCAACTAGGCGAGGCCTCATCTGGCAACAGGAGAGGTCTGCCTCAGGTAGAAAGGCTGTCTCCTTGCTTCAAGGCGCTGGGGCCCTGAGGGTCATTCTTATCCAGCCTTTCTAGGCATGTCTTCTCAAATTCCTAAAACAAATGTTAGGTTAATAATTGCTTTTTGGGGGGCCAGGCATGCAGTTCAGTGGCACCAAGCCTGCCTGGCAAGTGCAAGGTCCTGAGTTCGATCCCCAGTATCCAAAAAAAAAAAAAAAAATTGCTTGTTTGTTTTATGTTTTGTTTTGCTGCACTAAGATTGAACCCCATGGCCTTCAGACTGAGCTACATCCTGAGCTCTTAACGTTTTTCTTCATTTTTTTTTCTGAGTCTGAGTTTCAGTAAGTTACCAGGTTGCCCAAGCTGGGCTTAAACTTAGGATCTTCCTACCTTAGCCTCCCAGAGTTCTAGGGTTACAGACCTGCACACCACTTTGCTTGTGTGTTTTTAATGCAGAAAATAGAATTTACCGTATCTACTGGTTTAGAAGTCCTTCAGAAAAGCAAAGACCAGACCAGCTGGCATTATTAGCGACTCTTTCCCTCTGATCAGACACTTCAGGTGCACGTTATATTTTAGGGAAGACTGGCTTCCACAGGCCCACCTGGGACCCTCGGGTCTTCGTTCTGCTGTACCAGGGCAGCCTTGGGAGTTATTTTACTCACGAGGTTCTGTACAAGAAGTGGTCCCATTGGTTTCAAAAGAAGTTTGAAAATCCTGGAAGCAGTGGGAGTAGAAAAAGAAAATTTACTATATAATACTCCCCTCCATTCAGATATTTTGCAGAGCTGTGAATTTAAGGATGCTTTTGGCATAGTTCTTACACAGTCCAGAGCCCTCCAAGTATTTAAAGTGTCTTGAATGTTAGCTCTGTCCTGGCTTTGCCGGTTGTATTTCTTAGCAAATTTGCATTTGTATTGCATTTGTTTTGCTGGTTCTATTTGTTGTTTGTGCGTTTTCTCTCCTCTGTGTCCTTGACCAGTGGGTGACAATGAGGTGGTGCAGCTGCCCCACACCTGCATTGTCTGGCAGCACTGGCCTGAGGAGCTGCTGGTGACGGTGGAACAGGACAGCCCCTGGGGCTGCCCTTGTTGGAGAGGACAGGATTGAGGTATCAGCAAGCCTGGTTCTGAGAACGCACTTGGGTGGCCTCTCCCAGGCAGTGTGTCAGTGAGCGCCTCCCGCCTGCCAGGCACTGCTGTGACTGGCTGGTCCTCCAGGCTGCCCTGGGAAGCAAGCCAGCATGAAACGGAGGCACAGGTCACAACGACGGAGGGGAAGCCACGGGGTGGGAGTCCAGCCAGTTGTGCTTGGAGCTTCTCAGTTTTGTGCAGCCCTCGCCCAGGAAGGTGTGTTTTCAGGGCTGAGCCGGTTTTGATGGCAATTCTGACCGACTGTGGGAACCCCTCAGTCCAGCTGGCTCTCAAGCTCCGAGTGTAGAGAAATGGTCCGACCAAGCTGCCTGGGTACATTTTCTCAAACCAAATTTATTGTAAACAAGGAAATTATGAAAAAAAAGTATAATTACATCTCTTTGTTGTGGAGTTGGCTTAGTAGCTACTGTTACCAGCTCTTAATAAAATTCAAGCTCCATTGCCGCCTGCTGCGCAAGCACAAGGACCCGAGTTTGATCCCCAGTACCAAAAACAAACAAACAAAAAAAACCTTCAAGCTCCAGCATCCTTCAGCAAACCCTTTGAGCCGGTAAGAATTGTCAAGATTTGTGCGCACTGCCTGTGCCCACCCCCTTTCCCTGCATCCCCACCCCTTTTGAGTGTTGGCCCCAAAAGCTGCCTTCTGTGGCCCATGTGTAGCGGCTTCTCCCTCCCAACCAACAGGGCTTGATACAAACCCAAGGAAGTGGGACCTCATAGGCAAGGAAGGAGAAGAAACAAGTTCACAAAGGTATGTTCAGTGAGTGAAAAGGAGGAAGAGTGAGGTGCAAAGGGAAGGAATAAAACAAGATGTGGAGCAGCGCTAAACCCTTTCCTCCAGAATTTTTAGCATTGTCACCTGACTTTGTGAAGAGCCAGTTGCATTAACTTTATTATGCTCTGGGTTTGTGCATTGCTACTGGGGGTTGAACTGGGGACCTTGCATTTGTGAGGCAGGTGCTGTGCCCCTGAGCTAAATCCCCAGCCCCAGAAATTGAAATGTTATGGTTGTATTTAGGTGTCCTCTGGGATAACCTTTGGGATACACTTACTTGTTAATGTGTTTAGATGAACTTTGTGGTGTTTCTAAGTCATGTTCGTTTAATTTGCGGAGCAGATACAGCTACGTGGCTGAGGTAGACTATTGACTGTGCATTAAGTGTGTGTAAATCTAAAATATTAAAGGCAAGTAGCCTGTCTAGTAATAAAGTATAAAGTTCCTTTTATGAAAGCAGCCTCAGGTTTTTTTGTTGTTTTTTTGGTACCAGGGATCAAACTTGGGTCTTTGGGTTTGTGAGGCAGGCAGCAGCAGCCTCAGTTTTTAGTAAACCATTGATTATATATAAACTGATCATTAAGCAGAGAGAAAATTGACTTAAAGACACTTTCTAAAAAGTTTTAGATTCCAGCTTCTAGATTGGTTGATTGCGTGAGCTGCCTCAGGACTCCGAATACTGCTCCTTGTTTATTTCCCGTAGCACACTTGCTCCAGCTTCCAGGCGAGTCAGAGCACTTATCTGAGTTCCCCATACTGACATCTGTGTACACATGACAGATTTCAGTCCTGCTCTGGTTAATTTATCTGACCCGCCCAACAGGTTCCTGGGTGGAGCTTCCCATGAACAGCAGCAATGGCAATGATAATGCCAACGGGAAGAATGGGGGCCTGGAGCACGTCCCCTCCTCGTCCTCCATCCACAACGGAGACATGGAGAAGATCCTTCTGGACGCGCAGCACGAGTCGGGACAGAGCAGTCCCAGAGGCAGTTCTCACTGTGACAGGTGAGTGAGACCCGGGGTTTGGCGTGATCCAGGGGACATGTGGGCTCCGGGGCTAATCCACAGGAGAAAATGCTGCTCTGCCAGAATCTTCATGTAGCAGAATACACCTCCTGATTGATTGCAACTCGTGTATTCAGATCAGGCAGCTAATTGACAGGCATTTAAGTACCCACTGTTTTTCCTCAGATGAAGTCATTTTCCTCACTCAGATCGTATTATTTTAGGTGTTTTATCAGTTTAAAAGTCAGTGGTATAAATGTACATGTGTAGAATTTGTCTTTCCCTGTTTTCCTGTGTCACTGACCCTATCTCCCGGGTCAGCTGTGCCTGAATTGCAGTTTCCTCTTCGGACATCTGTGTCCCGTGTAGGCGGCGAGGCTTCCAGAGGCAAGGGTCAGCTTTCCACCGCCTCCCACCCATCACGGTGTGCAGCTATGAGCAGCAGGCAGGCGGTGTTGAGCTCCTGGAGCCGAGAGCTGATTCACATGCTGTACTGGCACAGTGCAAGTCTGTAAAGATAATTCATTTTGAAGGCCATTGCCTTTCCTTAGAAGAAGTTGTTTTGTTTTGTTTTTTCTCAAATGCTGTGGATTAAATACAAGGCCTTTGCACTTTGCACTGAGCTACATCTCCAACCTTTTTTTTTATTTTGAGGTAGTGTCTCACTAGGTTGCTGAGTTGCCTAGGCTGGGCTTAAACCTGTGACCCTCTTGCTTCAGCCTCCCAGAGCGCTGGTATTACACATGTGCACCACCATGCCTGACTCCCCGGGGAATTTTTTTTTTTTGACTAAAAGAAAGTAATTCTACTAAGATTTGCTTATGTGACAGAGTAAGAAATCGGAGACATGTATCTGTAGAATGAAAGAAGCAGTTCATTAAATTATTTTCCAGTCTAACCTTTTCTTGTTTTCCAGAGAGACTAGGTATTGAATGACACTTAAAAATTCTTAGTGCGGTTGGGTGTGGTAGTGCAGAGCTACAATTCCAGCTACTTGGGAGGTTGAAATGGGAGGATTGCAAATTTGAGGCCAGCCTGGGCAACTTGGAAAGACTCTGTCTCAAAATAAAAATAAAGAGCTAGGGATGTAGCTCAGTGGTAGAGCACCCCTGGGTCAACCTACAGCACTGGGGGAAACAATTTTAGTGCAGTGACTGGCATGCTGTTGCATTATGATCTTCAGGTTGGTTCTGGTAACTGATATTAAGCATGCATACACTCAAGGGAAGGAAGAGTAAGGGAACAGTTAAAAAAATAGAAACAGTAACTATGTGCAGAGTACAGAATTATGGGTACTGCTTAATATTTTTATAGTTCGTAAAAATGGTGCCTATAGTATATATAGTCCTTACCAGAGAAAGTGAAGGGAGGGGGAGGGGCCACGTCATCCTGGACCTTCTCTTGCCTTGTGGGCCGCTGAAACTAGGAGGAAGGCAGCCAGGGGACTGGTTTGTGGGCCATGTGACACACCCACACCCCTGCTGTCCCTGCGTCATCTCTAAGCTGGCCCTGTGCTTAGAGCCTGGGGGTGGCCCTTGATGTAAGCAGAACCAAGCAGATGGTGAGCTTGCCGTTGCTTCCAGTAGTGGCAGCATTAGCCTGCCTTCCAAGTGAAGATTTAGGTTATGGAACTTGATGAAGGATTTCTTAAGTTTTCGGTTGCAGACACTCAAGTGTACATCCGTGAGCCTGTGGTTCTTGTGACGAAGAGAAGGTGGCACCTGCTCACCGTGTGGTCCTCTGGTGTCCTTTGCAGCCGCTCCTACACATGTGATGGAGTACGAATCTGCCTTCCTAGGGTGCTGTCTCCCTCTAGGTTTCTGAATTTGTGGAAAGAGCCATGGCTCATGCTTTCGAACACTTTCTTATTCCTTAGCTCGCCTACTTCCAGAGGAGGCCTGGAACTCCACTCAGTAACGCTCTCCTGGGGTTTCTGAGTTACGTACTTTATGGTTTAGAGATGTCCTGAACATTCATGTCATTTGAGTGGACATACTCTGCTACATATGAAGCTGTTACAGTGTTTCTTATAGGTGCAAGAGTTTTAGGGTGGTTGGATATTTTCAATTTAAAAATTATTTCATAGATTTATTTTTGTCACTGCAGTGGTTGTTAGAAAATGACTCCTATATGTTTTGCTTTGTGTTCCACGTAATTATAAAGATTGCCCATTAAATTAATGCAGGGAGGATTTTTGTTTTTTTTTCTTCCAGTACCGGGGATGGAACTCCGGTCCTTGTGCTTTCAGGGCAGGCAGCGGAACCACTGAGCTACATCCCCAGCCCCTGTAGGGAGCTTTTATTAAAAATAGCAAGGTGGGCCAGGAATGTAGCTCAGTGGTGCCAGCGCCTGCCTGGCAAATACGAGGTACTGAGTTCGATCTCCTGGTACCAGAAAAAAAAAAATAGCAAGGTGCAAGCCAAGTGTGGTTGTGCACGCCTGTAATCCCAGTGCCCTAGGACGCAGAGGCAGGAGGGTTGCAAGTTCAAGTCCTCTCTCAAAAAAGGGGGAGGAGTTTGGGGCTCAGTCCTCAGTACTACCAAAAGAAGCCCTAAGAAGGGCCCGGGCCATCCCTAAAGCTTCTTGGGCTGTCAGGGCAGAGCAGAGACATGGGAATGTTTCCAGGTGCCCAGCTTACGCAGGAGGGGCCAGGGTGGAAGCCCTGTCACTTTGTGGGTCATCGGGAAGAGTGAGCAGGGTCAGAACAGTGGGCGGGATGTGTGGGGGAGGGTGGTGCTCTGCGGACCCTGACCTGGGCACAGCAGTGCGAGGCAGCCCTACGTTAAGGCCAGCTGCACACGAACAAGCACAGAGACAGGAAACTGGGGTTGGAAAGTGCCTCATTCTGGTGCCAGACCAGGGCGTGTCCAGCGGTTCTAGGTGCTCGCTGTCCCGTCCAAAGAATTGTCTGGGACCGTTGATGTATCACCTCACTGGCTGCATCAGTGCTCGCTACAGAAACAGATTTCATGGAAGACATACAAATATGTAGGAACGGACAAGGTGGGCTGATGATGGCGCCTTGCAGAGTGAAGTGCAGAAGGGCTGTGTGTGCGCTGGAGACCCGAAGGCCGGGAGCCCTCTGTAGTGTCCTGTGTGAGTCCATACAGGAGGCCGAAGGGCCTGCGCTGGAAGGCAGGAGATGCTGTCCAAGGTGAAGGTGAGGAGGGGCTCCTCCCCAGAAACAGAAGCGAGCCGAGCCATCCTTCTTTCCCTCTTGCTCCACTCAGGCAGCGGGGCGGTTGGGTGGTGTCACTCACGCCACAAGTGGGTCTTCTGTCTTCAGCAGATCCCTTCAGCCACACCCAGAACTATGCTGTTCCAGTTCAGTTGGGTGTTTCCTACTCGATTCCACACAGTTAACAATCACAGTTGATAAACTTGAAGACGTAACATTTACTTAAAGGAAGAGAAGTGAAGAAGCAGTGAAGCTCGAAAAGAATGGAAATGAAGGTGTGTCCTGCACCAGGCCAGGCTGGCAAGAGCGCAGCAGGGTCCTGAGGTCCTGAGGTCCTGGATGCCGTCGTCTTTATCTTCTCTCCAAGTCAGACCCCACAGTCAGGAGCCGACTGCGCATGTGTCCTGGGGGCCAGTGTCCCCTGATTGACAGCCTCTGCCATGCCCTAATCTCCTCTTTAGTTCTGGTTTCCTGTGCTGTAGCCTGAAGTTTCTAGTTCAAGAGAAAATTTTTCTAAACACATGTGATGTGTTAGATATTACACCATCTTTTCCCTTTTCCTGGTCCCAGTTACCAGTCTCCCAGGCCGCCTCAGTGATTAATTTCTGGTGCTCTTTGTTTTTGAGTCCGTCTCACCAAATCTCAGTATATTCATGTGCTGTATGCTCTTGGTAATGTCCTTAGTGTCCATTCCTCTGAGCAGGATGAGCTCCGTGTATTTTTCAGCTTTATTTTAGCTACAGAAAAGGACACCATATGTGTAGTGAAACATCCATTGATTTGCTGTTTACACAAGGAATGACTGATAAACGAAGAAAAGAGCTCAGCACGTTAGATTAGTTTATCTTACCAAATATAGTTTGGGAGTTTATCTGAATTTTCAGGGCTACCAGCAATTGAACTTGTGGGCTCAGGCCCGCTAGGCAAGCACTGCACCACTGAGCAGCGTCCCCGATCCTATCTGAATTTTTGTAAATCTGGGAATATGTTTTGTACTATCACAGTGGTTTTATACTCAGATACAGCTTCATTTAACTCACTCTGAAATATCTCAGGGCATATATTTATGAGATAAATAGAATAATGGTTCTCTAAGTTTTGAGTCTCCATTCTCTATTACAATCTAAATATGAGGTACTTCAGAGAGGTTTTATGGTGGTGTTGGATGTTTGCTATATTAAGATTAAACTGGGCTTGGGGTTGTAGCTCTGAGACAGGGTGTGCCTGAGGGCCTGGATCAGTCCCCAGCATCACCCTCCCCCACAGGAAACAAAAACAAAACTTAAATCTGGCCTGGTGGCTGTGATCGCAGCTACTCAGAAGGCTGACATAGCAGGATCATAAAGTTTGAGGCCAGTCTGAGCCCCACTCAGCAAGACTTTATCTCAAAAAGGGCTCGGACACAGCCCAGTGCCAAAGTGTTTGTCTAGCAGATGTGAGGCCCTGGGTTCATTCCCCAGTACCACACACAAAAAAATCTGGAGTATTTATTCATTCAAAAATAGTAAGCTCAGGGCCGAGGATTTAGCTCAGTGGTTCCAGCGCCTGCCATGCAGGCACAAGGTTCTGAGTTCGATCCCTGGTACCAAAAACAAAAATAATAAGCTCATTACAATGTAAGTACTCTTTTAATGAAAAATAACTATTTGTCATAACCAAAAAAAAAAAAGAATTTGGAAGAAATAACGGCAGTAGCTTTCATTTTTGCAACTCTGTTTAGTGGAGAGTTAATAGCTTAATAGAAAATAGCTGAGTTCTCATCCACTTTTATGTTCAGTTTGTTGTAATACCATACATCATCTAGCCTTTGGAACATTCCACTATACACTCATGGGAGAATGGCTGAGAAGGGAAATAAATCCTGTTAGCATTATGAAAGCAATTTGAACCTTGTAGACACTGAACTAGTCCTTGAGAAATGCTCTTCACACTTGGAGAATTGCTGGAGGTGAGTGGTTTAATGATGAAAGAATGTTGAGGAAAAACATCTCCACGGTTTTGTTGCCTCTATTGGAAAAGAGTAAAACAAAAAAATGTGAGCCCTGTGTCTTTAGATGATCTTTTCTTAGCAGTTGTACTGTTGTAAAGGAATTCAGCACTGACAAAGTCTAGAACATTTTGTAAGAGTGCTCCATTTCATTTGGCCACTTACTGTCACCTAAAATTTGCTTACATGATCTATTTTTTGAATTTACTGCTTTTTCAAAGCTATCATTCTATAGCTTAATTTTCTAATTTCCTGCACAGGCTACTTTATTTGACAGAAAGTGTTCTTTGTCTCCTAGCCCTTCGCCACAAGAAGACGGGCAGATCATGTTCGACGTGGAGATGCACACCAGCAGGGACCACAGCTCCCAGGTGAGTATCTGCTGCATGGAAGCAGGGGCTAGGGGCAGGTCCTCTGCTCATGTGGTTGTCAGGAATCTGTTACGAAAGAAGACTTAATCTGTTTCAGGGCAAGGCTCCTGTGGGAAGTCTGACTGCACTTGTTCAATCTCTGGTGATGTCTGTCATTTGGCGTTTGCAGTGAGCTGTAGCTAAAGCAGTGTAATTTGAAACTCAAGTTGGTTAATTTCTGATTGTTGGATTTGTTTAGGCCAATATAGTTCTTGTGCTGCTTTTTTTTTTTTTTTTTTTGGTACCGGGGATCGAACTCGGGTCCTTGCACTTGCGCAGCAGGCGGCGAAACCACTGAGCTAAATCCCCAGCCCTAGTTGTGCTTCTTTACAACTGTGGATTTGGGCCATTTTTCTCTCAAAGAGTTGGAATGTTCTTGTTGATAATGTGTCATCCTAGTATGTAGGTTAGGTTGGGACCAGGTATGAAAACCTTGACTGTATCTGAAATCAAAGCAATGACTTAAAAAGCTAGAGATAAAAATTCATCTAACTCAGCTGAATTCCTTGAATTAGCTAAAGAAGATAAATGTAGGTCAGTAGGAGTTGACATTGTCAGGAGTGTAGGTGGGTGCGATTTTGAAATCTTACAAAGGTTTGCTTTACAAAACTTAAAGGTGGGTTTGTATAGGGTTGTTGCTAATGATTCAGGGTGTGCTTGGCCAGCCCTTAGCTGCTGATGTGTCAGACCCTGCACGTGTATTGCAGAATGAGTTCTCGAGGGCAAGAACCATTGCCTTTCTCTCCTGGGCTGAGGGGCTTAAAAATATTGCATGAATGTTTACATAAGTTGACCAGAAAACTTGCTGAGCAGGGCATCAAGGTGCACAGCTGCAATCCTAGTGCTTGGGAGGCTGAGGCAAGGAGGTCAAGGCCAGTCATTACCTCACAGGTCTTGTCTCCAGCCAGCCAGCCAGCCAAGCAGAATGTATATAGGAACCGTCTGCCAAAAAGGTGTATATGTCAGAAAAGAAGAGGTGGTGTAACTACTTTAATGTTGAATTTATTGAGACATCTTGAGATAATACAAGTTACCTTTGGTCTCTGTAATTGCAAGAGGTGCTCAGAGTGGTGGCCATGAGCTTCCAGACATTTATGGTGAACTGCTGAAGTGTGTATACCCGTTTTGGTGGACTCCATATATATATATGAAGAAAGAAAAAAAAACTTGTTTTGCGGTGTTCTCTTGGTCCACAGTCCTGGGTTCCTTTGCCCTAGAAACATTTTTCCAGTATTCTCTTTTGGAATGCAGCACAGTTTCTCAGTACTTTGGACTGTGGCTCAGTTTTTACTCTTCTCTGAAAGCCAAACATCTGTACATCGAACACTAGCTTATTTTATCTTGTAGGGATGCTTGTAATGGCAAGGCTCTCATGTGGGAAGACAGTCTGGCTGGAATTGTTGAATCAGTGGCTGATGTTTGTCAGTTTGGTCATGAGCAGTAAGCTAAATAAAAGTATGTAAACTCTTCATGACAAAAATGTACCAAGCATCCAAGAGAGAATATTCTTAGCTGTAGTCTTTCCTGAAAGATGTCTTCAGTCTGTATTAGCTTGCATACAGACAGGTTGAAGTCTGCATTAACGTTTTCCAAAATGTGCCTGAGGAATGTGCTCTCAGTGAAAAGCTCCATGAGAAAGTTCCGAAGTCAAATATGTGGAAAATATTGTAGTCCTGGGTCCTACCAGCAGGTCACATTGAGTAGTGCCTCTGAAACCCCTGCAGCAGTCTGTTTTCGTAAACCAGGTGACCACACCTCCCTCTGTACACCGTGGCTGGTACAGTGGAGGTGTATGAACAGCCTTCACCATCAGAGCGCTTCTCATGGATTCTAGACTGAGTGCTCTACTCTAGAATTCCAGATTCCTGGAATTAGTGAAATTCCGGAGAAAAGTATAAGATTTTTAGCATTTTTGTCAGATTGTGGTAGGATTACCAGTATGTTCCCTATTCAGAAACAAGGACTTGAAGGAAATCGCTGTTGCCAAGCAGAGGATGAGCCATGGACCCGCACCCGTCGGTTCAGACACAGGCCAGTGTTGGTGAGAGCAGCCTGGCTCCTTTAAGAAACCTCTCTGTCAAGTAGGAATTAAAGCAAGGAAGATAACAATAGTATTTCTTATCTAAACTTTCAAAAAGCCTTTTATACTTTTTTTTTTTTTTGGATAAACAAGTTTTATTTGTAAATTTAGTCAAAATACCTTTTATACTTTTTTTAAACTGAAGAAATAATTTAAAAATTTGGACCTTTGATGCTTTTGCTACCATGTGGGCACCATGAACTATTCTCCTCTGCAGTGCCCCTCTGCCAAGCCCCCTACGTTGGAGCCAGCTGATTATGGACTGAAACCTCCACAAACCTTGAGCTTTCGTTCTTTAACTTTGAGTTTCAGGTATTTTGTCTCAGCAACAAGAAAAGTAACTAACACAGAATTTGGCACCAGAGGAGCAGAGTCATTTCTGTAACTATACTTGACCATGTGGTTCATGAGCCTTCAGGACTGGCTTGTGGGAAGAGTTTGGGAAGGTTCAGAGGTGCTGCCCGAAAAAGGGCTGGAATACCTTAGGCTGTACTTGATGGGACATTTTGGTCAGAGCTCAGAAGACCAGAAGGCTGATAGAAATCCCATGGGTGAAGTCCAGACTGGTGAGGTTTCTCCTGGGAAGAAGGGCTGCATTGGCTGTTGGACTCCAGACAGTATGTGTTATACCTTGACAGAAAGTTTGTCTGGATTCTGCTTGTGTCCAGAGACTGCCTGAAACTGAGATTAAGCTGACAGAAGAAATTTCAAGGCAGTTGAATGTTGAGGCAGTCGCATGGCTACTGTTGGGGCCTTTTTGCCAGATCTATGTTGAGAATCAAGAGCAAAGAGCTCATCAGAATGATTTAAAATGTTTTGAGTTTGACCAGAAAGGAAGCTCTAGTGAATCTGGGGACTGCAGAGATAAAGCGGAGGAGATCTTGACTGCTGAGAAGGAATAAGAAAATAGAAAAGATGGCCAGAGGGCATCTCAAGAAGCAGCAGGACTCCACACTTTGTAACCTCAAAATTGCAAGTAAAAAACTTTAGTTTGAGACCAGAGCCCCAGAACACCATGTTCCAAAATGGTGGTGGCCTAGAGTTTTGTTCCTCGGGATTGGGCTCAGTGCTCAGCAATGCAGGCACTCGACCCCTATAGCCAAAAGAGAAGGAAGCCTGGCTGCTGCTCCAGCTGGCAGCAAACCTCGGCATCATCCGTGTGGTGCTGGTTTTAGGCGCATGCAGAGTGCAAGAGTTGTGGGGTCAGGAGGCTCCCACCCAGATCTCAGGAGGCCTGGGAGGCAGGCAGTGCCCCCGAGAGGGCGGGGAGTGAAGCTGAAGGTGCAGTGGAGACCCTAGAAGTATGGAGAAGCCAGGAATGTGGATTGCCTGAGGAAAACTGCAAGGAGGGAGCACAGCCAGCCAAAAAGAGAAGCCACGGGAGCTACACTCACCGGAAGTCCCATAGGGGTGGAGCCCCAAGTTCACAGTGTGCCACAGATTGCCAGGAATGCTGGTAGTGGATCTGTGAGATTTAATATTTGCCCTGCTGCATTTTGGATTTGCTTTTGTCCCATTCCTTTGTATCCCGCTGCTTAGAACTTTTGGAATGGAAATGTCTGTCTTGTGCCGTTGAATGTTGGAAGCGTTTGCAACTTTCTCTTCATTTGTACAAGGGCTTGCAGCTAAGAATCTGTCTTAAATCTCAGAGAGAATTTGGACTTGGACTTTTCAGCAATGCTGAAACTCTTAGGGCGTTGGCAACTCTTGGAGATGAACTAAATGCTTAAGGGAAAATGCACGAGTCTTGCTGGGCCAGGGATGAAATATTATGGCTTATGTTTAGAAGTCTCCCCAACGCCTCATGAAGTCATGAGTGGGGCTTTATGGAGGTGGCTTTTTTCTAGTGTGTGTGATGCTGGAATTGATTCATGGTGCAGTGCTGTGCTCAAGGGATTAAAGGTGTGAATACTCCCCACCCTAAGTAGTATGGATAGGAGAAGAAGTGCACAAAGACACTGTTAAGGGCCCTTGTTGCTTTTGCTACCTTGGGGGCACCATGAACTGTTCTCCTCTGCAAAGCCGCTCTGCCTTGAAGCCAGCCGATTATGGACTGAAACGTCTCTACAAACTGTGCGCTAAATAAACCTTTCCTCCTTGAAAAAAAAAAAATTGGGGATTTGGGAAAATTAATTTTTTCATGAAAATGAGAAAAAAAATTCAGGGTTAAGGAAGAGAAAAAGCAGTTAACAAAGGACTGACACTGCTTTTCTTATGAGAATTTTTTTTTTTGTTACCGGTGATCAAACTCAGGACCTTGCCCTTGCTTGCGAGTCAGTTGGCGGAACCACTGAGTTAAATCCCCGGCCCTGAGACATTTTCATATGGGTCTGTGAAGACCAGAGGACAATTTCAAGATTTTTCTAGCGGGAACAAGGACAGGCATTTAGCCAGATAGGTGCAAAGTGTTAAATTTATTTTTAAAAATGCTTCTCACCTGCATGTTTTCATCCAGTGAAAGAGGTGATATCGTCCCCATGGACAAATGGGAAAAATCAGGCTTTGTCCTAATTTAGTTCCCTGGATGGTAGAGCAGGGAAATGTTAGAGCCAGGCTGAAAGCCCTCAGCCCCGATCCCCCTCCTGAAGTAAGCTGCCGGGTGGGATTGCAGACAGAACTCAGGTGCACACATATGAGCTGGCAGAGGTCCGGGCCTCACGGTATAGGGACTCCTGGATTAGAGTGGGGACCACGAGGACTCCTGCAGTGTGAGGGAAGCGGAGTCTCCATTCCTAATAGGAAACAGATGCAGCGTCCTAAGATGTGGCTGCATTGTGATTCTGCACCGGCCTCGTCCTGGTGTTGGGTGTTGGTGGAAGCTGATCCAGGCTGGACGTAGCCTCCTTTCCCTGTCCTGTAAGACTGTGGCTTACCTGACCCGGGTCCCTGTGCTCAGGTCAGTGTTGGCTTAGAGCCCTGAGAGAGCCAGGCGTGGCCAGGGGGCCATCCGGGAGTTAGGAGATGCAGGTCCCACGCAGGCTGGACTGGGTGAGGGAAGGTTACTGTTCAGTTCAGAGCACAAATCTCGTGTGATTAAATTATAACTGGAAGGTGATTGAAAGCCTGCAAGTAGCAAATTTAAGATTACCAAAAGGAAAGGGAGCTGTGGTGAAGAAAGGGAGCACGACACCGGTACTTTAACATCAGCATAGGTTCAGAGACTTAGCTGGCGTTGTGTTTTGTTTAAATACTAATCACAAGATAACCTCACTTGAGAGAAAATTGTCCCACCTTTTTAAAAAATTGAGAGCACAAAATCTTACTAAATGGTGCATCATGGTGGGAAGTGTGAAATACTAACTTGTCTGAGAATGGATGCCTAAGTCTGCGCCCTCAGGAGACACGGGAGGTGGAGGAGGAGCTGTAAGCGGGCGGGCACCGTGCTCGCAGACTGCCTGTGTGAATGTGACCTGTTGATTTAGGAGGATTCACTGGGGCTCCAAAGCGGACTCAGGATTCTGAGTAATCTCCATGGCCAGTGGGAAAACCTGGGTCCTCAATGCTGCATTGTGTCGCCCAGTGGGGTTTGCCAAGTTCAGCACAATGAGATGAGCACAGTGCTGAGCAGGGCAGACATCGAAGGCTTTACTCTGCTTTTGGTGGTGGAGGGCGTGGTGTGGAGAGCCTGTCGCAGGTGTCCTGTCACTGCAGCTCTGTCACTGCATCCCGCGAGTGTGAGGCTCTGTGCTCTGACCTGCCTGCCCTGGAGAATGCGCGCTTGGACCAGGGTGGGCCCTGCTCAGGACCAGATGGGAGCATCTCTCAGCTTGGCATCCTGCTGTGGGTCAGCATCACATTCCTTCAGATTGCATGTTTGGGGTGGCATGAAAGAATACCATCAGTTTTAGGAATGTCTCATTCCTCTGGGTTCTAGTAAAGAAATTTTAATTATTCTCGGCCTAATTTTTGGCCTAAAAATTTGCCAATGTTTGTGCTCTGGTCAGTAATAAAATGTTAAATCCTGAAAAGTTACTTCAAAAAACTTTTGCCTAACATACTTTTAAAACCTTGGGAAATGTTTAGATAATGATTCACCTACAACATTTCTTTCCAGAGGGTAAAACTCAGTGCCTAAGTGGGGGCATTAGAGACAGTTTGTCTGGATTGGAACATTGGCCCGGCTACTCACTAGTTATAGTATCTTAGGCTTTGTCTCAGTTTCCTTAACTGTTCAATGGAATTTTAGCAGTTCCAGTTTTTATAGGGTTGATGCAGAATAAAAGTTAATGTTTGTGAAGTGCTCAGAATAATGCTTGTCTCTTTAGTGCCCAGTAATACTATTACTTATTTCCTTATCGCATCTCCTACTTACTTTTATTTCTCACCAATTTAGTTTTGTTATTTATTCCTTTTTGGTATATTTCCCTTTAGTTTTTCTTAGTTATGAAACATTAAATGCATGCAAAGATGAGAGAACACACTGGACCTCCACATAAGCATTACCTGGATTCAGCAGTTACCAGGATGTTTCCCCTTATCATGAGATCCCAGAGCGACTTCCCCCTCATGGTCTGTGGTTAGGTGACAGCCGCCCAGCTTACTTTTCTTTTCAAGATACAGTGCTCAGTACTGTTAGACTATCTTGTCAGCCCTTTTCAAAAAATGGCCCGTTTCTTACATAAAAATTACTGGAGTTTGTTTTCTATTCACATATGTCTATGTAGTAGAAGGAATCGGTCTTCCTTTTTTTCCTCCCCCTTGAAGTTTGAATTGTGCTTTACAGTCAGAAGAAGAAGCTGTAGAAGGAGAGAAGGAAGTAGAAGCTTTGAAGAAAAGTGCAGACTGGGTATCGGACTGGTCCAGCAGACCTGAAAACATTCCACCCAAGTAAGTGCTTCCTGTGTCCCCTGGGCCCCCACTGGCCTCCTCCGCCAGTGTGTTTCCAAGGACTCTGAACTTCTCCCTCCCGCAGGGAGTTCCACTTCAGACACCCGAAGCGCTCTGTGTCCCTGAGCATGAGGAAAAGCGGGGCCATGAAGAAAGGAGGCATTTTCTCCGCAGAGTTCCTGAAGGTGTTCATCCCATCACTCTTCCTCTCTCACGTTTTGGCTCTGGGGCTAGGGTGAGTACTGTTAAACTCCGAGGCGTTTTCCGCTCACTTCATTGTTGTGTTTATTTTCGGATGTAAGAAGTGCGTGTGAAGGTAGTTTGCATTGCTTTGCTTTTAATGTTTTGTGTGGAAAGGTGAACTTAAGGCTAATTAAGTCTGGTACACAGTTGGTCTACCAATAAGCAGGCTTAATAATAGACTTTTTTTTCCTGTACTGGGGAATGAACCCAGGGCCTCTGCACTGAGCCACATGTCCAACCTTTTTGTAAATTTTCTTTTTATATTTTGAGACAAGGTCTTGGTAATTTGTTAAGTTGGCCAGGCCGGGCTGGAACTGACAATCCTCCTGCCTTAGCCTCCCAGAGGGCTGTGGTTACAAACATGTACCACCATGGCTGGCTAGTTTTAATGATAGTAGAATTTTTTCTTATTTGAGACTAAGCTATTCTTACTAATCTCCTGAGTGATGATTTTTTTTTTGGTACCAGGGATCGAACACTGAGTGATGATTTTTAAGTGGGTCTTCAATGATTTACCCTCAGTGGACCCTCAGGTTATGACCAGCCTGACGTACAGACAAACAACTTTGTTACGACTGGAATTTTAGTTTTAACTTCTGTCCAGAGTTTTGAGTTACAACCCAAATGCGAGCTACTTGTGCTTCCAGATGATCTCAGATGCAGATTTAACCCTTAAAGGGTTCTGGAAGGAACATTACAACATCTTTTCCTGTGTGGGGTTCATTGAGAAGTCCTGGGCCAGTGTCTCTCTAAGGACCCTGAGGTCTGCCTGTGTGCAGGAGAGACTTTGAAGGCTGTGTAGAGGAGCCTGAGCCTTTATTGACCAACTTGGGTAAGAACCAGCCCTCAGGAACAAATTTTTCTTTTTTTAGTTTTGTTGTATAAAAGTTAGCTAATCTTGAGTAAGTTACAAAAATTTAGCATGTAAACTTTGGGGGGTTAATGTGAAATGATTTTTTTCTTTTAACTTTATAAGTTTTTGTTTATTTTAAAATCAGCCTGATATTTCCCTATAATTTGTTAATTTTTCAGGCTCATCTTAAATTTCTTGTTTTTTTTTCTTGATTTGAATTACTGAGGGAGGAACAAGTGAAAGATTTTAGAAGTAAAGAGTAGCTGTTACTTTTCTTCAAGACGTACCGGTCATGTTCCTCTGTGAGCATTGAGTGGCCGTTTTCTGCGTGGCACACGGAAGCGAGCCCATCCCTGACCCTCTCTGTGAGTGGAGGGAGTCCCAGTCATGAACCTGGCCCCTGTGTGGGACTTTTCACCCCGCTGTCTCTTGGTGCTGCTCTGCTTTTGTCAGACACAGTGGGCAGGTGGGAGAGGTGGTGCAGGGAGGCCGGGAGTGGATATTGTGAGTCGGGACTGGGCGTTCACACACTCCTGGCTCTCAGTAGCGCATTTGCCCTCCAAGATTGAGTTTTGCACCTTGCAGTAGCTCACGCTTTCATGAATCGTCACACTAGTGTTTGTTTCACTTTGCTTTGTTTTTGTCTTAAGTGTAACTTGCTGTGGATGAATGTAGAGTTTAAAAAGTTGGTTGCTTTATTGCAGCAGGTGTGGAGCTAGTTACTGACCTTCCTCAGCTTCCCTTCACTTGCATTGTGGACGCTCAAGCCCTTGGCTGGCATGGGAAGTCATGGCAGGCCCCTAACCCTTAAGAGGTACTAGTCACTGCTGTCTGAAAAGCACTGGGGGCTTTCTAGGGTTTGATTTTTGTTTCTTATTTTTGCCTATACTGAGCACCTAAGCAGTCTGGCCTATGACTGACTCTTTCAGTGTCTGAAAGAACAGTGAACTTCTTTACCACCAAAAAAGCATCGTCTCGAGGAGGGGCCCTCTGCTCCGAGAGGGGTCTGTTCTCTCTCTCTGGCTGGTTTCATCGCATCACTGCCCCTCGCGCTGTCCAGTGCAGGCTTAGTTAGCAGACAGTCACGTAACACCAGTGTGGCCGGGCTGGGGACCAGTTCTTTATAGCAGGAGGCTAGGGATGAGGCTCCGTGGTAGAGCACTTTTTGCCTAGCGTGTGTGAAGCCCTGAGTTTAGTCCCCAGACATCCAGACCTGGTAAATAAAGTGAGTGACCATTTCAGGGCGCTGGAAGCTGCCCACAGACCTCTAGGACTTTTCACGGGGACTTTTCGGTAAGGACCCGCCTGGGGATGCGCTGGTGTGAAAGAGCTGATCTGTGATGCCCTCTGCTTCCTTTCAGCATCTACATTGGAAAGCGACTGAGCACACCTTCTGCCAGCACCTACTGAGGAAGGGAAGCTGCTGGAGCACACCTGGCCTGCGAAGTGGTGTATTGTCACGTAGTTTATCTGAACTTGAGACCATTGTAAGCATGACCCAACCTGCCACCCTATTTTTACATCTCCAGTTCCAGTAACTCTCAAATCAGTATTTTATTCAAACTCTGTTGAGGCATTTTACTAACCTCTTTCCCTTTCTGGCCTGTAAGACACTTTAGAAGTTTCCTGACAGTTTCCTGTTGTTTAGAAATTTGCAAGGGCTTCTTTTCCTCAAGCGCCACCAGCAGATTAGTTTTGTCAGCAAGGCTATCACCTCCCGTAGCACCGTGAGCAGCAGCTGTGTTGTCCACGTAGGAATTTGACTCCAGCAGTGCATCTCCTGTCTCAGAACAAGAGCAGGTTAGCATAAGTTCTCTTTTCCAACACAAAGACAGGCTGCTCTGAGCTTGAATTTATAGTTACTAAAAAGAACATAAAAACAAAAGCAAAAGACAAAAAATATCCTGGGCAATAAAAAGTTATTTTAAACCAGCTTTGGAGCCACTTTTTTTCTAAGCCTCCTAATAGCGCCTTTTAATTTGTAGGAGGCAGGCTGTATAAACAGTAGGTAGAAAATAGAACAGGAACTAAACTACATCAGCAGATTTTAATACTAGTATGTTGTATTGCTGTCTTTTCTATGGTATAGAATCTTTATTTCTGATAAGGAACGTCTCAGGCCTAGACACATATGAAATTGCTTTTCAGATTTTTTTGTGTGTGTGGTATTTCCATGTGTTAGCTGCATGTGAATTTTTCATAACTCTCCATTTTTTTAAATTTCCTCCCTTTTTTTCCTATAAGAAGAGACTTCAGAACGAGTCCAATTTGTGGTGTTAATCCAGGCTTCTTGTTTTAGGAAGCTTCACTTATACTCTGAAGCCTTTAAACTCTGAAGAAAACTGCTTCAGAGTTACTCCAAGCACTTGTGCAACTTTGAAAATGCCCCTGGGTGGTGGGACAGGTGACAGAGCTCTGGAAAGATGCCGCTGTGTCCTTGCAGCCCTGCTCGTGGGGCTCTCTGTGCAGCCTTCCCGAAGTGGCCCTCTGACGTGCAGGCCCTGGCTGGGGTTTCTCCTGTAGCCGTCTCCTCAGTTATGTCCCCTCCTGATGTTCAGAACACTCAGCAGATTCCTTCAGTGACAGACTTTTGTTTGTTTCTAAAATGTGAAGCTTTAGGACCAAATTGTTAGAAAGGATCAGGATTACGGATTATCTGAGTAGGTTTCATTGGATTTCAGAACATTCAGCATGACTCTGAAAGATACTACTATATGTTTTATATATAAATAATTACCATTTATGATATAGACCTTGCTATTGAATATTTAGAGAACCATTGTTAATCTTAAAGCTAGCAATCTATGAAATGTATCAGGTGAACTTGAACAAAACACTATTGTAACAACCGGGTTTGCCAGTTTGCAAAAGCTAACTCTTCTCTCACATTAAGGTTTGTAAAACTGCTGGGGTACAGTGGAAAATAACACAGATTAAACAAATATTCATTTCTACCTTTTTTCAAGAATATAGCTGGCTGTCTTTAAGAATGATGATATTATCCAAAACAGTTTTCTAAATGATTTTCATTTTTCTTTCTAGAGTTTGAGATCTAAATAATTTTGGATATCTTATTGTACCTTGTTTCTGTCTTACTCTTAAACCTAGTGACACTTGAATTGCCTTCTGTTTATTTCAAGTGTTCACATTGGAATTTCTTTGGAAAGAAAGTAAACCCACTGTCTTCTTGTAAAGTCTGGATAAAATTGGGAAGGCTGGTAAAGCTAAGAACCAAATAGCTGTGCTGAAATACTATAATGTTCAATTTGTATTACAATTGGTATTCTGGGAGAGAAGAGTAAAATTATACTTTAAATAAGAGCTGCTTTTTATAGGCAGTACATTGCACTCTTTCTAAATTCAGTAGCAATTTTATCAGTAGTGCCATTGAACTCTGGGTATATTTATGATTTTTACCAACACTGAAAACATTTATTTTTGCCCTATTTTTTAAGTATCTGTAAAATTATAGAATATTAACTAAAAATGAATACATCATCACAGTAGAACTTATTGTAAGGTGAGCTCATGCGGTGTTTATTAATACCCCGACATGTGGACCAGATGTTTATTCTCTACCCAGATTTTTGTTGAATGAAACAGATTGATTGAAAAGGCAATTAGCAATGAACAGTTGAAATTCTGAGATTAATGTTTAAAAAGCTTTACACCTGTTTACAGTTTGGGGCTGAAAAGGCAGGCTTCTTTTTGCTTTTGTTTGATGAAAACTGGCTTAAGATATTGATGTGTAAAACCAAGAGCAAAAGCGCACCGCCTTGCAGGTGACAACTGCAGCATGTCACCTTATGGAACACAAACATTTACTTTGAAAGGAAGATTGAAGACTCAGCCAGCGAGGTGAATTTCGAAATGAACCAGTTGTTGAAATTATTGGAATTAACTGAGCCAAAGTGATTATGCATTCTTCATCTATGTAGTTAGCATTTTGTATCATATACAGTTTACAATACATGTATAACTTGTAGCTATAAACATTTTGTGCCATTAAAGCTCTCACAAAACTTTCTCTGTGGGTTTTCATTGTCGTGTGTGTTGCAGGGCCTTTGGGAGGGTGCCGGCCTTTTCTGGCCTGGAGTCCCCAAGCCAGACCCGAGCGCCATCACCATGCAGCGTAACAGCTGTGTGCAAGGCGCTGAGCTCCTGTAGTCAGGGCATCACCCACAGAGGAGCACAGGACTGAGAGGTGAGCAGGTGTTGAGCAGTGCAGAGGAGGAGTGAGCAGTATGCCTGGAGGGAGTAGCCCAGTGGTCCAGACTGTGCCTGTGACCCTGGATTGCTCCCCAGCACCAGGAAAACACAATACAATCAGCCCACCATGTCCTCAGGTGCCACATCCTTGGATTCAACTAATGGGCCTTGAAAATGAGAGCCTGCCCTGAGCACGGGCGGATGTTTGGGTCACCATTCCCTTCCCCTAATGCAGCATCGTGACTGTTCACACTGCACTGGCACTGGCACTGGCTGAAGTGTTCTAAGTAGAGCTGAGTGCAAGTGTAAGTGGACCTCAAGCTGTCATACAAGCACTTGAGCGTTTGCTTGCAGGCTTCGGTACTGGGGTCCTGGCTTCAGCCCAGCAGGGAGACGGGTGGCTGGATTCCACTCGGTTTGCTTTTCCCGAGACCCCATCCAGTGCAGGCTCCCAGCTACCTTGCCGGCTCGGCCCAGGAGCTTCCCACTGACTCGTCCTTTTCTCTCAGCTGCCACAAGGCTTGTTCCAAATAAGAATCGGGTCGTATCACAGTGTGGCCTGAAATGCTGCAGTGGCCCCCATTGTCTTGACTAGAGTTAAGATGGCTGCAGCACCCCTGCCCGCCCGCCCCACCCCAGCTGGGTGAGGTGCTGCCCTGCAGTCTCCCTCCCTCACGCCCGGCCCTCGCGCCCTCGCGCCCGGCCTGGCAGCCGCTGCACCCTGAGGTATAAGTGTGTTCATTCCTCGGCCAGTGCTACGGCTGCGTTGGCCTGTTTCCCATGGCATCCCGGAGCCGACGTGGTGCATGTCACTGGGTGCACACTCAGTAGGTATTGAAAATTACCGCGTTCTCTTTTCAGCACAGGGGGGTTTTGACCAGTTATACTGGATTTGAAATAACCTAGACCTCAGAAACGGCTGAACTCTTAAGGCCAATGCATTTTGAGAGGAAGAAAACAGGAAGCATTAAGGAATGGATGCGAGGTTATGGGAACTGGAAATCTGAGGAGCCACAGCTGGAACTAACTGATCTTTAAAATTCCGGCTGAACCCACAGTCTTCTCTTCCTCTCCCAGGAAGGAGGACAAGGATACAAAGGCAGCTTCTTGGGAGAGGAAGAGAAGACTGGGCTCAGCCAGCGGTAGACACTTGCCTAGCAGGCTCAGGCCCTGGGTTCCAGTGCCCAGCACTGCAGAAGTAAAAACAGCACCGAATGTGGGGCTGCCATTAGAGGAACTTCCTGCCTGGGACTGCGTCACAGGACCTGAGGTGAGAAGGCTGGACTGAGATTCCACCCGCGGGAAGAACAGAAAGAGCAGAGTTGGAAGATGCTGTGCACAGCGCTCCCAGGGAGCTGTCCTCGATGCCCTTGGAGAGGAACTGCACCTCTGAGGACTTCACTTCTGCCGAGCACCTCGGTGGCTGGAGGTTAGCAGCGGCCGCGTGGGGCATTGGCAGAGGAAGGAGCCAGCAGTCCGCAGTTTCCTGCACCCTAGTTGCCAGCTCAGAGCAGAAGCGCTTGCGGACGCCAGCCTCGCGGCTTTTTCGGAACAGTGATGAAATCACCATTGATGCCCAGAAAGTCATGGCTTCTAACCTGAACCCTAACTTCGCAGTGCTTCGTGTTCTTGGAAATGCTCACCCACATTGTGATGGAGGCCCTGGGAGGTGATAGGACCCGCCTTGGCAGCGTGGCCAGTGAGGCTTATTGTGCTGTGTGTATTTGGCAACACTGGCAGTCCTGGTGAAAGACAGCTTTTAGGCTCCTCAGTATCCATGTGGGCATCACTTGCTTCAGCATTGTCGATCAGTTTAAAAAGAGAAATCCATATGCATTTCAACTATTCATGAAAGTTGATTTTCATATCATCTGTGCTTTTGTGAGTGCTATCGTGTTCCTGCCAAAGAATTCGTATTTTTGGGAGTGTAAGTCAGGGTGAGAAGAGCAAGTAACTTCTGCTGGCTTCCCGAAGTGCCAGGGATTGGTAGGGTTTAGTAAACCAAGTGAGGAGGAGGAGGTGAAGGGAATAAACCCCAGGGAGCCCATGGCGAGCTGAACCCCGGACTCTTCTGTTCTTACCTGTTTGGGCGGCTGCTGTTTGGGCTTGCAGAAGTGAAGTTGAAGGTCCAAATGAGCCGCCCTGTGCCCACATCCTTTCTCAGTAGGCAGCCCTGAATTCTCTTGGCTTCGAGCTTGGCCTGGCAGCCCTGAGCTCAGAGGGTCCAACAGTCCTCAGCAAAGGGCCCCTCCCTCTCCCTCTCCCGCTGTTATTCAGTGAATTTGATGTTTTCCCCCCATGACAAAAGTCCTGATTAATGTGGTGAGTACAGTCTTAAAGGAATTTCCAGTATGGACCAACATTGTGTTTTCCAAGCTTCGGTTTTACCTCTGTGATTTGCCACTGAAATAGGATATGGATGTGAGGGTTTTTTGGTACCGGGGATTGAACTCAGGACCCTTGCGCTTGGGAGGCAGGCAGCGGCACCACTGAGCTAAATCCCTGGCTCCTGGGTGTGAGTTTTAACAATCACTGCGGGTCCTGTGTTGCACACAGCCTGCTGACTGGCACACACGCATTGGTGCTCATCCATGCTGGGGTGCCTCGCCGGGTCTGACCAGAAGGGGCTGACACAGCCTGGGCAGGATGAGGGACGGACACAGGGTCCACTTCCACTGCGCTGCCAGGACCTTGTCCTGCAGCCACGAGCTCCCCTACCACCTCTGCTTCTCCCTGAAAGGGGTCGCTATCTAAATGTCCCCCAAGAGCCTCCTGGGAAGCTAGGCAGAGCTTTGGAAAGCCATCGGCTATGGGGCTCGCAGCGGCTTAGGGGCATGGCCTGGGAGGGTTTATCCGACCTCTGGTTCCTGTCCCCCATGCCACAGCAGCTTTTCCTCTGCCAGGCCCTTGCAGCTTCTACCAACTGCAAGCCGTAATACACCTTTCTCCTTTGAAAGCGACTGAGACCCTGCCTTCTCTTCCCTCCTTGGCTCTAACACATCTCTGCCTTCTGCTGACTCTGACTCCGGCCTCTCTCCAGTCTCCGCTCCTCCTGTCCCCTCTGGTCACTGCCCTCTGGTCTGGGCCACATGGGAGCCTCCTGATGCCCCCTCCCCACCCTGCAAAGCCTGATTGCCATGGGCTCTGACAGCTCCGCTGGTGGAAAGGCCGATTCTTGTTCTTACCCAGGGCGGCAAGAAGCAAATATGGAAAACAGACGTCTCAGCAAACTAAGTTAAGAGCATTTTATTACGGCTTTTGTTCTGCTCTCCTGAGAGTCCACCCAGAGCCCCGCACACTCTAGGCAAGTGCTCCGCCCCTGAGGCTCAGCAGCAATGGGAATAGAGGCAGCAGTAAGGCTTCGAGCAGGGCTCGAGTGCTCGGCCAGCAGGCACGAGGCCCTGGGTTCAGTTCCCAGTACTCATGGGGTTGGGGCCCGAAGCCCTTTCCTCTTTGACCTCTTTTTTTTTTTTTGCCGTACTGGAGATTGAGTTCGGGACCTTGCGCTTTCAAGGCAGTCGGCAGTGCCACTGAGCTAAATCCCCAGCCCTCCTCTCTGACCTCTTTGAAGACACCAGGCTCCCTAGCTCCGGGCCTCCACACCAGCTGCTCCTTTTGATTTAGCCCGTGTTCATGGGACACACTGATTCCCTTCATGGGGGGAGCTGGTACATGTACACAACACATCTTCATTCTTTCTGTCCCCTTCGCCCTTGCTAGGGCTCCTGTCCAGATGTCCCCACAAAGCCTCATGGGGTCATAGGCGGGGCTTTTTCAGAGGTGGCTGGATCTAGAGTCTGTGATGCTGGGATTGATTCCAGGCGCAGTGCTAGGCCTGAGGGCACTAGGATTAAGGGTGTGAGTGCTGCCCGCCCTCCCTAAGTAGCCTGGGTGGGGCAGAAAGATGCTGGTAAGGTCCCCTTGATGCTGTCCGCCCCTCTCCTTTGCCTCTGTGCCTTGGAGCCAGCCAATTATGGATTGAAACCCTAACTCCTTTAACTTTGGGTGACGGGTATTTTGTCTCAGCAACAAGGACAGAAAAGTAACTAAGACGCCCCCTTCCCCTCCCTCCATCGAAAGATGCCCTTTCGTTTGCCAAAGACCTCTCCCCATTTCCCACTATCTTTTCTTTTGCTTTTAAAATTATTTATACTTTGGGTTTCTCATAAGAGAAACCATGTAGTCTTTAAGCTTGTGATGCCTGGGTCAAATCCCCAGCACCACACAAAACAATTGTAAAGTGAAGCTTCATATTCATTGACAGGGCTGGGGATTTAGCTCAATGGTTCTGCTGCCTGCCTTGCAAGCGCAAGGTCCTGAGTTCGGTCCCCAGTACCCAAAAAAAATTTATTGATGTTTAATCCACTTCTTCTAAGTCAGTTTTGCCTGTGACGTGACTGGGAGGTCAAAGTATGTAAAATCAATACAACATTTGCAATTTTCTTTTTCTGCATAGTTTTTACTTTAATTTGATTCCCTGCTATTCAGGACCTAAAGGCCCATGACTCAATTTCTCCCTTTAAAAATAAATATGATGCTGGATGAGGGCCACACACCAAAGGTCCCAGCTACTGGGAGGCTGAGACAGGAGGATCCCCCTGCATCTCGTCAGATGCATAAGAGAAAAGGTAGGCAGCAAGGGGGGTTGCCGGGGTTAAGGAGGCAGCGCAGTCAGGGTCTGCGGTCCTCAGCTGGTGGATCCAGGTGGCTCAGCGAAGGGCCTGCGGTGGAGCTGTGCGGGCGGTGAGGCCGCAGCTCTGCTGGGCAGTGGACTGGTTTCGGGTCTTTGTAGGGCCCGGCGAGGACGTGGATAAAGGGGCCAGGCACAGGCCAGGATAAAGCCCTCCCGGTCTGTCTACCTCACGAGCTTGAAAATAACCAAACCCTGATGCACAGACCGCGGGCACAGATCCCACGTGCCCACCAGGGGACGGGGATGGGGACCAGGACAGGCCCATGAACCCACAGGTTTCCGGGCACGGGGCCTTGTGTGTCCTGGGATCCACACGGGGGCTGTGCCCTTGGGGATCCCCTGGCATGGGGTGTGGGTGCTGGCTGCGCTGGCCATCCAGGATGGGCACAGAGCAGCCTGGCTTTGGATTGTGACCTCGCTGAGTCACCCGGTAGGTCACTGTCACGAGTTAGCTCGCTAATGGGTTACTTGGGAGCCAGGACTCGGCTGTGAAGCCTTCCTGAGGCAGGTTGAGGCAGCCATGGGTGGGACCTCATTTCTGCGGATGGAGCAGGTGCAGCTGGAGGCCGCGTGGCAGGGAGGGTGGCACCCTAAGGGACAGGTGTGTCTGGCTTTTCCGGGAGACTGTGACACTGCGGGGGGGGGGGGGGCAGAACCTGGCCCTGTGAACGCGTCAGCATCGGGCCAGGGCGGGTGACCGTGACTTAGCCTCGCCTGATTGGTGGGACAGGCAGCGTGAGCCACAGGAGGACATCAATGCCCAGCCTCCCTCCTGCTCCCCGTGGGCCCTGCTGGGGTGACAGGCTCCTTGTCAGAGGCCCTGGGGTGCCACCAGGCAGTGGGGTGTCTTAGCCATTGTCACACCCCAGGGAGCCCCCTTCCCTGCAGCCAGGCCGGTGCCCTGCTGTCCATTCGTCCTTCAGTCACCTGCCTGCCCTCAAGGTCAAGGGCAAGACCCCCTCAGATTCTGTCCTTCTTGCTCGTTGCCTGGTGGGTCTATGACTAGCCAGGTCAGAATCCGGCTTATGATCGGTGCTACAAATCAGTCCTGGGTTCCCAGGACCCCCACGGAATTCAGGGGAGCCCCCAGCCCGGGAAGCTCCTCATTTACCTGTTCACTGCAAAGGCTGCAACTCAGGATGGCCAGGGGAGAGCTGCACCTGGTGAGGAGCAGGAAGAGTCCCACCTCCCTGGCCACCTCCCTCGGGGGTCTTTGTCATTAGGATGAGTCCTGAAACCCTTGGCCATTGGAGGTCGAGCCCAGGGCCCTGGTCTCCCCAGGGCCAGGCAGGCCGGAAGTTCCCATCCTCCAGGAAGTACCTTGTTGGCATAGACTAAGGTTGGAAGGACTTGTGAATAACTTAGGAAATTCCCAGCCTGTTCAGAGCTTTGGGCCAGCAATGGGGACAAAGTATATGTTTCTTATAAATCGCAGTATCAGCCAGGTGCATTTTCACAGTCAGAATGTCTAGGCCCAACTGAGTATGGTGGTGCACACCTGTAATCCCAGCATTCTGGAAAGCTGAGGTAGGAGGATTTCAAGTTCAAGTCCAGCCTAGGCAATTTCGTGACTTAGTGAGTCACTGTTTCAAAATAAAAAATAAGGGCTGAGGATGCAGCTTGGCATGAAGGCCCTGGGTTCAGTTCCCAATACTGCATACATTCACAGAATAGCCCCCCATATCCATGAGTGAAAAACAAACACTTAATGCTTATTAAAAAGTTGCAAGGAAAGCAGAAATAAAGGGCTGGGAGCATAGTTCAGTGGTAGATCACTTGCCCAGCATGTGCAAGGCCCTGGGTTTGATCCCAGCACTACAAAGCAAAACAAAACAAAAGGACCCATCTTTTTGCTGACCCAGTGCTGCTTTGTTCACCCATGCATTGTTTCCTATGCACTTCCCTCTAACAAGGACCTTCTCCTTCACATGGACAGCAAAGCCATCCAAATCAGGAAATTAATGTCCACGCCCTGCTAGTATCTTATCCGCATGCAGAGACCTGCCATGTTTTCCAGTCGCACGGGCTCATGGCTTGCATTTATTTTTTTGTTTGTTTGTTTTTTTTTTTTTAGTACCGGGGATTGAACTGGGGACCTTGCGCTTGCGAGTCAGGCACTGGAACCACTGAGCTAAATCCCCGCTTGCATTTGTTTTTATGTCTCCTTTATTTGCACAGTTTTTGTTAGCATTCCTGTTGCCGATACAAACTACCAAACACCCACAGTTTTGAAGAGGTTTCTTCTTGGCTCATGGTTTCAGTGAGTTCAGTCCGTGGTAGGCTGGGTCCAAGGCAGAAACAGCATGGTGGAAGGGAAAGTGCTCATGGTGGCCAACAAGTATAGAGAGAATGGAGCAGCTGGGGACAAGAATACACCCTTCTGATCATATCCCCAGTGACCCACCTCCAACCAGGCCCCAAGCCCAGCAGCATGGTCAGCTATGAATTTATCCATGGACTAATATGCTGATGATCCAGTCACTTTCCAAAAGGCCCCTCTCTGGAACTTCTCGGGGGCAGTTCAGATCTAAACCATTGCATGCACCTTTTATCTGTTCTCAGTCTTGGGTTGGAATCCTTCTCCAGTCTTTCCTGTCTCATGTGACATTGACACTGTTTTAGCTTGTTTGGTGGAATGTCCCTCAGTTTGTATGAATCTGTGTGTCCTCGTGATTTGATTCTAATCATGAATCTTTGGCAGGAAGCTTGCAGGAGTGAGGATGTGTTGTTCTTGCTGCTTCCAATCAGAAGGTTCATGATTTCACTTTGTCTCCTTACTGAAAAGTTTGCTTTCATAATTGATGCAAGTGCTGTCTGCCAGACTTCTCCACTATAATGTTATGGTTTTCCTTTTGCAAAAGTGAAGTATTTTGTGGAGAGGTGCTTGACTGGAATCAGAGAAATGATATGAACTCGTTATTTTTGATACTGCGGGTAGGTCTAGAAGTAGAGGTAGATATATAGAGTAAGTATATGAATGGTCTTCATGATGTCCCTAGCTCTGTGCACTGAGAGGACGATACCCACGTCGTAAAGAACCCAACCACCATCCAAATCCTGGATTCTAAATCTATTCTCTCCTGGGAATAACCAGTGCTTGTAGGACAAATGTCTGGGGTTAGGGAGAGTAAGATGTGCCTAGAACACTCAGATTATTTTTATTCTTATAGAATTACAGATTGCAATTAAGCAACAAAGACTCTGTCTAGTTTCCTCTCTCTCTCTCTTTATTTGCAACTCCTTTCTCCCACAGGGACAAACCTGGCTTGCATTATCTGCATTCTGCTTATTGGCCACACCCTGTGTGTGAGCCCCTCTCATTACTCGATGCCCCCTCCACAGTGCCATTCTTCTTGGGTTGGGCTCCAGCGCCTACTCCTTCACAGAGCAATGGATGGAAATACTTTAATATGTTAACAGTAGTTATCTCTTGTGGTGGGATTTGTGATTTTAAAATGTATATTTTGTAACTCTTATGACATAAGTTATTTAAATTTTAAAAAATTTAAAAGGACCCTGGTTAGCTTCAAAATAGTTGAAAGCTGCTGTTTGCCTGAGTAACTGGTTGTGCATTTTTCTTCTGCTAGGCAGGTTCTAGGGTGGAATGCTCGAGCTGGGTGTTGTGGTATCCACAACTGCTTAGGAGGCTGAGACAGGAGGGTCCAACGTTCAAGGCCAGCCTGGACAACTCAGGAAGACCGTGTCTCAGAATAAAAAAATAAAGAGAGCGAGGGATGTAGCTTGAATCCCAGTACTGGAAAAACAATAGATTAGATACTCCATGGCAAACCCTGGTGCTATTGTTTTTCAGCTGGATGATGAGGGATGAATTAATTAACCTCACTGCACCTTTGTTCTTTATTCTGTGAAATGGCATCTTACAGGCTTATTTAACAACTCAGGGCCTTACTGCTCATAAAGCCCAGGCACACAGCAAGCACCAACCGTGTTAGCTGCCGATGGCACTGCTGCTGCAGGGGAGGCCTGGCCTTCGGCAGGGTATTGCATGAGTCTCAGAGGAAGGAGATCACTGTCTGGTCACTCACTGGGTGTGGCGGGCAGCTGGCCTCCCCCGGGGCAGCAATTGAGGCAAAGGTGACAAACCACAGCAGGGGAGTGTTTGTTGTTCTCTCCTCTTGGACAGGATCCAAAGATCAGTTTCTTCCCCGACTCAGCAGCCTGGCACAAGGAGGCTGGGACTGGTGCCCACAGGACAAAGGACATATCTCTGTCTCTGAGTTGTGTCCAACCTGGGGATCTCTCTTGCTTTTTGCTCACTCATGCATTCATTCGGCTGTTCATCTTTGCATTTGTCTGGCTGTTCATTTCGCCTACATTTATTATTTGTCTGCCATGTGTTGGGTGCCGTCTCACACAGTATGCTAAAATCATTAAAATGAGACCAATAAAAATTAGTGGAATTAAAAAGGGACTTGAACAGATTATTCACAGTAGCTAAAAGGAGGGTGAATGGATGAACAAAATGCAGTGTGTGGACAGCAGAAGTGGGATACAAGCTACAGCAGAGATGGACCTTTAGAACATTACACTCTGGGAAATGAGCCACTCAGCAAAGGACAGAGACTGCTTAATTCCACTGATTTGAGGTGCAGGAATTAAACCCACACAGACAGAGTAAGGGGTGCTGGGTGGGGAAGGAGGCATGTGAGTGATTAATGGGTACCTCTTGGAGATTCGCTTATTTCTCTGGCCTTCCTTCCGTGTATGCATGAGGTACATATGCTATTAAACTTGTTTGCTTTTCTCTAGTTAATCTGGTTTTTGTTTTTTTTTGGTACCGGGGATCGAACTTGGGTCCTTGTGCTTTCGAGGCAGGTGCTGGAACCACTGAGCTAAATCCCCAGCCCTTACAGCTGTCTTTAATGTGAAGAAATTATGACTACAGCTTGAGATAATGGAAAAAAATATAGAAATTAAGTTCATGAAACAAGATTCACACTCAGGTTTAGCTTTTGCAGTTTATTTTCTTTTAAAGCTTATTTTGAAGACATCACCCAAGGAGATACACAAGCACATGAAAAGACACTCAGCAACTTAGTCATGAGGAAATGCAACTTAAAAGCATATAATAAGATACTGTGATGCACTGATGACAACGACTAAAATTAAAAAGATGGACAAGAGTGTTTCATACGGAGGAAGAAATGTGCATACATTCAGCCTCACAGGCAGGAGAGGGCTGGGATGGGGACTTCCTGGGGCTAGAACTCCGGGTATGGGGGCAATAGACTGAGAGAGAAAACTACAATCTTATCTCTAGATCTAATTGGCTTGTTTTTGTGACTCCTGAACAGAGGCACGCGCAGCTGTTCTACAGAACAGACCAAGAGCTCCCACTGGGCAGTTACAGAACAGTGGGCTTGGGAGGTGGGGACAAGGGAATAGAGCGATAGAAAACCCTGCCTGCTTTGCATCAGGTTGCGTATTTGTGTAGAGCGAGCAGAGGGCACTTCCTCATCATGCCTGTGTAGAGATTTAGCTAGTTGATTTTTGAAAATTTATTATGATTGATTGTTTTGATTTGTTGAGACAAGGTCTCGCTATGTAGCCCAGGCTGGCCTTGAACTTGCGATCTTTCTGCCTCGGCCTCCCACGTGTGGCCATTGTGAGGCATGAGGACACATGCCTGGCTTGAGACTTAGCCATTATTTCTCTGTATCCCGACAAGCACCTTGGTTTCTGGGTGCTGATGTGGAAACCCAGCAGGAGACCCTCTGTTGAGGTTTGGTCCCCTGGCCCAGTGGAGGCACTCAGGCAGACCAATGGCCCCTCGCATTTTATCTAAGACGCGGTTATTCTGTGTGCATTTTGTTTTTCTTTTTGAAACAAGGTCTTGCTATGCAGTCCAGGCTAGCCTTAACTCACTGTGTAGCCCAGGCTGGCCTCAAACTCACAGTGATCCTCCTGCCTCAGCCTTGAGAGTGCTGGGATTAAAGGTGTGCACCACCAGGCCCGGCCTCTGTGTGCATTTTGCTACCCGGGAAATGAGCAGAGAAGGAGACAGGTGGGCAGGAATGCAGGTGTCCCTGTCTGGAAGGGGTCTCTTCCTCTGTCGCTTCCTTCCCTCTTCTCAACACCCTGGAGAGTCAGGAAACTTGACCCCAGCTTTGCAGAGGGGACAGGAGGCTCTGAGCACCCAGCTGGTAGATGAACTGGGCCGTTGGGGCTAGGGGTCCTGTGTCCAAAGTCTGCCAGAGCATAGCTCCAGTGGAAACAAAGGCCATCCCGAAGAGCTCTTTCTCTCCACAGCTGGATTTCTCACCCTTGCTCTGGTCTGTCCCGAGACTGGCTTCTCTTGTGAGGACGCGGGGTGCCCAGAGGGTGAACCAGGTTGTGGCAGCCCCGGGGGGTCAGGAAAGGAAGGTGTCCTAAGGCAGAGGCAGATTCAACCACAGAACAGAAGAGGAAGAGCCCTGGGCCGGTCCCCAGCTGCAGAGGGGCTGATTACCCACCACCCCGCTCCTCCTTATGTAGGAAAGAGAATAGACAGGTCAGGGAAGCTCGGTGATCAGCAGGAGAACGTGGTGGGCTTGGAGAAAGTACAGCAGCCTGGAACAAAGCCCACGGAGTGCAGAACAGATAATGGATTGTAAATAATTCTCCATGGGATCAAGATAGAGGACGGTGGTGGGTGACAAAGCCAGGGCATGGACAGGCTTCCGCCTTTCTCCCCAGGATGCAGAGAACGCAGGCTTGCATGGTTAAGACCGGAGGTGACTGTGTTCCCTTCCCATCCGACCCAGGCAGGCGGGAGCAGGCGGGACAGCATGGGCGGGAGGACTGGAGGCTGAGCGGAGTCCAAGGCCACTGTGTGTGTCGGGCCCCGGGTCCCATCCCCAGCACGGAAAGCCCCAGTTGTGGGGTTGTCATGGGCCCCAGCAGCCCTGAGAACGTGAAGGGAGAGTAGGCGCTAACGGAGGAGCCAAGCTGGGAAGGGCGAGAAGAGGGCAGCCCTGAGTGCGACCAGGCACAGCACGGAGAGCGGAAGAGCTGAGCTCCAGCGTCCCCGGCGTCCGCGTGAGCTGCAGAGAGGCAGCAGTGCGGGGAGGGAGTCCAGGAGGGCGAGCTCCGTGTGTTTCACGGTGAGACCCTGCCTGCCAGGCGTCTGCTTGCTGCGGTTACCACGGAAACGCCAGACTCGCTCCAGCCCCTCTTGTTAAAGAGGATGAGACTTCGGGTCAGAGAGCTGAAGAGACTCCTGTCTTTCCTGTGGGCATCCTGGAAAAATATTATAGTCTAGGCATGGAGGTGCGTGACTGTAATAATTCCAGCTCCTGGGGGAGGCTGAGGCAGGAGGATGAAACTTTCGAGATCAGCCTGGGCAACTTAGGGAGACCCTGTCTCAAAATAAAATAAAAAAGGGTTGGGGATGTGGCTCAGCGCCCCCTAGGTTCAACTCCCAGTATTGCAATATATATATATATATATAATGCAGTAAAAGGCAGGTAATAACAGATAATATAAACCTTATCATTTACATTGTAACCATTTCTGAGTGGACAGCTCAGTGGCATTAAGCACATTTATATTGTGGTGCAGCCTTCACCACCATCCTCGGCTAGTGTCCCCTTCCGAATCCTTTTCTAAACTTGTCTAAAACTCCTCATTCTAGGCTGAGATCCACACGCAGGGACTAATTCCCATCCTTCCCCTCCTGCCCACAGCCCCTTCTGCGAAGTCAGACAGGGACTGTCCTCTGCGACTGGCTTCTTTCACGAGCAGCAGGTCCCCGGGCTCAGCCGTGGTGTAGCATGTGTCAGGCTGGGGGACATAAGGAGAGACCGCGCTTTGCGTATCCATTCATCTGTCCGTGGATATTGAGTGGCTTCCACCTTTCGGCTGTGGTGGACAATGCTGCTGTGTGCGTGGGCCCTGGAGCCAGCTTCATACACAGGTGCTGGTCTGAGGGCAGGAGGAGGACAGGCTGTTACAGGTCTTGAACAAGCAGAAAGAGGAGTGACATTTCTCTCTAAAAGTCAGCCGGAAGCCATCTTTGTCCCTGAGAGCTGTCAGCACATGTTATAGGGTCCTTTTGCTCCATTTTTTTTTTTTTAAAGACAGGATCTCACTGCATAGTTCAGACTGGCCTTGAGCTCACGATGTAGCCCAGGCTAGCCTTGAACTGGATGGAGGCAGTCCTCCTGCCTCAGCCTCCCGAGTGCTGGGGTTACAGGTGTGCACCACCACACCTGGCTCTTTTAGGACAATTTTGCAGTAGGGTTTTTCTGTGTGAATGTTTGTGTGTTTGAAAAATTCCTATGTTGAAACCTCACCCCTAAGATGGCTCTGGGAGTGGGAACTTTGCTCTGTTCTGAGCACCTCCAGTCTGAGTGCCTGTGGCTGGGGTGAGAATGACGGAGACAGAGTGGCTTTCATCTGCAGAGCACAGATTCGCTTCCCTGGGGAGGATTCTCCCGGGGACCCTCTGTGCTTCTCTGAAGCCCAAAGCCAGCTGCCTGGGTCTACCTTTTGCAAGAATGGAAGCTCCCAGTGACAGGGAGCCTGTTTTATGAACGAGTGCGCTGCTGCCTGTCACCCCGGAAGGCTCGTGGAGGGGGGGTCCTCCCTCCCACTGCATCCGCATGTGGCCCAAGGCAAGTCACCTTGTCTAGGGACAAGAAGGCACCTCGGGGTGAGGACGAGGCTGGGGGCTTCCCCTGGTGCTGCGGGTGACCTTGCCCTGTCACTTGTCCTTCCTGTTCCTCATGGCTCAGTGGGAGCAATCACAGCCGCGTGAGCCGACCCCCCCCCCCACTGAGTGTTTTGAGCATGAGCGTTCGGAGGGATCATGGGAAGACAAGTCTGTACCATGGACATCATTCTGTCCCCAGCCCTGAGCTGTCTTCAGGACACCAGTCCTGTGTCTTCCGGTCACTTTCCACCCATCAGGCCGCAGCACCTCCCTGCAGCAGCCGCCCCTCCCCACTTCCTGTTCCCTGCATCCCGCTTCTCTCAGTCTCCTGTGGTTGGTGTTTGAGCCCTGTGTAGCTCTTCCCTCCTCCTGGCCTCCCCTTCCTGCCCTCAGTCTGGCTGCTTCCTGCTGGTGTGGTCCTCCTTTCCTGTGCCACCCCCTAGTCAGTAATCCCTCCCTCTCATGTGACACTGCCAAAGCCATGACCATCGGCTGCTTCTGGACCTTTCTGCCCCTCCCTCCAGTGCTGCCACAGAGGTCCCCAAACGGGGCCCAGATCTCCTCAAGGAAAAGGAAAAGGAAAAGGACCTTCTCAAGGAAAAGGACCACAGCTGAGCCATCCACTTCAAAGCTCCCCACCCGCCTCTCCAGGCTGCCTCATGCCTGGTGGCTTTGGCCTGATGCTCCCCACTGGCCACACCCAGGGCCACGCCGCCTCCAGCTGGCCTGGCTGCTTACCTAGCTGAGTGTGCTCAGACACCTTCGCTCTGCCTCCTTGCATGATGCTCTCTCTGGCTTCAGCACCAACTCTCCCGTCCCAGTGTCCTGCTGGGTTGCTGTCTTTCCTTTGCTTTGCAATGTGGCTCAGAGGCCCCCCGGGCTGTTTCTGTGGAGAACACAGATTCCCATTCCTGTGCCTCACACTGGCTCAGAAGTGTTTGAGTTCCTTTCCTCCTGCCTGAATTCCTGAGGGCAGAGAAGACCATGTTGCCTCCACTCAGTAGCTGCTGGTCTGCGGGGTCCCTTGCTCTCCCATGAGGCACCTCTGCTGTCCCTCCCACCTTGCCCAGGACACCTGGGGCTGATTCTCTGCAAGTCCCAGAGCACGTCTGCAGGTCCCATGCTCAGCATGGCAGGGGCGACAGTGCTTGATGGCTTTGAGGTGGCCAGAACCTGCACCCACAGGCCTCAGTGCCTCGCTGCCCACTGGGAGCCGTGCGGGAATTCACAGAACCTCCTCCTCCCTCCTCCATGGCTCACAGCCGGAGGTCACGGCCGCCTCTGTCCTCAGCCAGCGCTTTTGCCAGGACTGCAGAGGGAGGGCGTGGCCATCTCAGAGTGCGGCCCTGGTCATCTCCAGTGCCACTAACCACAGGCCTCTTCAAGGAGGCGGCATGCGGGCCCTGGCTGCCTTGGCTTCCTGTCCCCAGGACTCTAACATCTCGGCTGGAGTTGGCCGCGGTGGAGGTTGCAAGGGATGTGCCCAGGGCTGTCCAGGACAGGTCAGCTTGGGACCTGCAGCTTCTCTTCCTCTGCCTTCCTCTCCGAAGGACTCACCATGGGAAGCACTTGGTGGAGCAGGCCGTGAGGTCTGGGTTTTTCTGGACGGCTCCGATTGCTGTTGCTTTATTCATTGAAATGGAGATGAACTGCTAAATGCAACAGTTAAATGTGATTTAAATTGTACATCTCTGTGCAGTTTTTCATGGAAACTTGCTAATTAAATCTTTTGCAGAGCTTGTCCTTGTGCTTTTGTGGGGGTGGCTGGGAGGCGAGGTGTCCCTGCTGGGGATGAAGCTTGCTCTTTCTGAGCAGCATCTGCGTCGCCTTTGAGACACTAAGCACAAGACGCCTGCCTTTGAATACACCCAAGGGTGGCCTTTGGAGCACTCCGTGGGCCCACTTAGCCATTTCTTCCCCTCTACTTCACCTCACCTTGACCCTCTTCCTGTTTCTTGATTCTGTCTTTCCACTTTGAGCTAAGACTTTGGGATTAGTCATGCTTTGTTTTTATTGGGTTTTTTTGTACCGGGGATCGAACTCAGGACCTTGCACTTTTGAGGCAGGTGGTGGAACCACTGAGCTAAATCTCCGGCCCTCGTCATGCTTTGTTTTTGGTACCAGGGACTGAACTCAGGACCTTGCACTTGTGAGGCAGGTGCCAGAACCACTGAGCTAAATCCCTGGCCCCATGCTTTTTAATTTTCTGTGATTTCAGGTAATCTGACAACAGGGACCTGCAAGAACTTCCAGGGCCAGCTCCTTCTGAAGAGGGAACAGCCAGCAAGGGCGTCTTCCCCAGGTGAGCCCAGTCACCAAGCTGTTACACAGGCTCATGTCCTGCCCGGTCCTCAGAGACCTGGGCTGGGGACCAGGCGACCAGTGACAGGTCCTGTACCCAGAGCCACTGGAGTTACCCGAGTGGCCCAGGCTTGCCCTGCCCGCCTGCCCTTTCTCACAAAAGCCACAGCAAACCCTCTTTATCCGTCTCCCCTGGCTCCCTCTGCTGCGTGGCCCAGCCTGGCGCTTCCCAGCGTGGCACTGTGTGATCCACCCAGCTTCTAGGGATGTGTGAGTGTGAAGACCGCCTCTGTGACCATCATTTACACACCCACGGGCCCTCCCACACTCGATGAAAACAAACGGAAGTGGCAAACCAGACACAAGCAGAGCTGGACATGGACTGGGAAGAGCAGTCACGTCCACGGTCTCCTGCATGCCGTCCTAGAAAGGGCCCCGTCCCCGCACGCCCTGCTGGCCCAGGGCTCCCACAGCCGAAGCAGCCCTGCTCTTGGGGACCTCCTCGCCTGTCTCATCTTTTGGTCTGATATAAGCTTTCTCAGTGACTTTCCCCATACAGCGAAAGAAGCAAGACTGGACCAAAGAGCACGAGAGCACGTGCCTGTGTCTCCTTCCATCCCCAGTCCCAGGAACGACAGAAAACAGATTTGTATGGCCAAGCCACCCACCCGCATCGCCCACACTGTAGTGCTCAGGGAATAATGTACCCCTGGATTAGCACCGGTACTTTTTCTTTGGTGGTGGTGGTTTTCGGATTGAACCTAGGGCTGTCACACTAAATTACAGCCCCAGCCCTTTACATTTTTTTCTTAGTTTGAGAAAGTTTCTCACTAAGTCACTAAATTGCCCCTGCTGGGCTTGAGCTTGCAGTTTTCCTTCCTCAGTCTCCTAGGGTGCTGAGATTACAGGCATGCACCACTATACCTGCTTTGGCCCTAGTTTTTGATAGAAAAAAGGTAAGTTTAAAGTTAAAGGATACCAGTAGAAAAATTGAATCATAATGGGGAATTCAGAATCACTAGTAGAGACATGTAATCTAGCAAAAATAAGAAAAATGAAATCAAGAACAAAAGAGCATGGTGAATATAAAACATAAAACAAAGTTAAGAGTAGATCTAAGTATACCAATAATCACAATAAATAAAACTGGGCTTAAATATTCTCTAAAAAGTCTTTCAGATTGGGTTAAGAAAGACTTCTCAAATCCAAGAATATTCAGTTTGTGGAAGACCTTTCTAAGACAAAATATTATAGAAGAATTGCAAATAAAACATGAAACAGAATTGTACAATCTACACATGTATTAAAACACATTCTACCCTGTAAATATACTCTGCAATATTATTAGTCTATTAAAACAAAGGCCATGGTGAGGCCTTGGGTTTGGTTCCCAGGACCACAAAAATAAATGAATTAAGAAGTAATTAGCTAAAATACAAATTTTACACCAGGGATTGAACTCGGGTCCTTGCGCATGTGAGGCAGACGACAGAACCATTGAGGTAAATCCCCGGCCCTAAAATACAAATTTTAAAAGTGTGAAAAAGATAGTTTAGGCAAATGTTAATTAAAATGTAGATACTTGTTTGCATCAGATAAAATAGAATTCCAAGGGAAAACTTTCATGAGAGAAGAGTTTCACTTTTTTAATTGTAAAGGGTACAATTTATGGGGGAGTAATAATAATATTGTAAATCTTTATGCCCCTAACAACATAGCTCTGAAGCAGTAAAAGCACACGCAGATAGCCATACAGAGAAATGTGTGAGTCCACAATCATAGTGGAAGGTTTTATAAATCCATAGTTTTCAGATATTGAGACATAAATCAAAGGTTAACTGAGAATATGATGGTTTGACATATTTTACATATTTTACAAATTATTATGTTTCACATTTTTTTTTTTTTGGTACCAGGGCTTGAACTTGGGACCCTGCGCTTTCAAGGCAGGCGCCAGAACCACTGAGCTAAATCCCCGGCCTTTTTTACAAATCATTATATGTAGAATTTTATACCCTACAAAAAGAGATTATACTATTTTTATACACTAAAGGTGCACATTGAATAAAAATTGGTCACCAGGTCACAAAGAAAATCTCAATTCCAAAAATGCAGGATGATCATAATAGCAAAGTGACTGTAAAAGGAAAAAATCAATGCAACTGTGCATATAGTGATTTAAGAATGAATCCAACACTTAGAAACAGCTGCTCTGGGAACAGAATTGGAGATGAGCATGGTATTTTTGCATTTAGCTATATGTATCAGGTGTTTCCTTGAATTTTGAAAAAAATGTTGTGTAACTTAAAAAATCTTTAAATAACAGGCAGGCATAAAAAGTAATAAATGGGCCATTCCACGCTCCTAGGGCAGAGAAGCTTAGCTGGTCCCAGCACCCGGAAGGAAGCTCCCCCACCGCCATTCCACCCTCCTAGGGCAGAGAAGCTGAGCTGGTCCCAGCGCCTTGAAGGAAGCTCCCCTGCTGCCATCCCAAGCTCCTAGGGGAGAGAAGGTGAGCCACGAGGGCACCAGAAGCACCCCCCCCCCCCGCCGTGGAAATGAGAAGACTCATAAACAAGCCTCAAAAACAGACTTCCAGATCACCTACAGCAACCCCAAAGGGAAATAAGATGGAACAATCTGATATTCAACCACCTGGACTCTCTGAACTGGCAACAAAGGAGGATCTGGGAAAAATGAAATCAGAAATAATTACTCAGATAACAGCAAAGATTGTGCTCACGGTGTAAGACATGATTAATAAATCTAGAGAGGACACAGATAAAAAAATAGAGGCTCTGAGGAACATGATGGAATCCCAACATAGGAAACAAATGGAATCCATAAAGCAGGTGCAAACAGATTTCCAGGAGATTAAAAACTCCATCGAAAGTCTGCGCAGCAGAATGAACCAATGTGAGGATAGAATTTCACATATAGAAGATAAGATTGCAATTAGTGACCAGGAAAAGAAAAATTGCTTTAAAATTGTGAGGGAACACGAGAAATCAATCCATCAGCTGCTAGATGATGCAAAGAAGAATAACAAAAGTAATAAATGAATATATAGAAACCTGTCATCTTCCAGTTCAAAAATACCCTAAAAATAATCGCAAAAATCAAGCTTATGCATAAAAGACAAAGCCTGGATATCTAGATACAAATATAGCCTCAAATGCACAGACTAGAAAATAATAAACAGAACACAAGAGAACTAAGCATTTAACTCATTTATTTGAAAAAGCCTTTTTTTTTTTGTACGAGAGATGGAACCTAGGTGTGCTTTACCACTGAGCTGGACCTTTATTTTTTTATTTTGATACAAGGTCTCACTAAATTGCCCAGGCTGGCCTTGAACTTGAGACCCTCCCGCCTCAGCCTTCCAAGTATCTGGTATTATAGGCATGCACCACCACATGCAGTTGAAAAGGGCTTTTTAAAATCCTCCAAAAGTTGGAGAGCCACCCTGGCCACCATCCTTGCCGTCTGAGGTCCCAACGCTACCTCAGGGCACCGAGGAGCAGCACAGCAGGGCACCAGGCGCACAAAGGCTCGCCTGAGACAGTCTGCTTGAGGACAGTGACCCCAAGGACTCATCCTTCACACTGAGACACATCATGGCCAAGCCAGACTCCATAGATGATGACAACCCAGAAACTGGCCAACCCTGTCAAGACGACCCGGAACCACCAGGATCTTCACAGGGAGCCCTTATGAATCACAAAAGGGGTCTTGCTCCTTGGAATAAACGAGAATTGCAGAAAGTGATGGAAAAGAGAAAAGGGGACCAAGTAACAAAGCAGAAGGAAGAGGAAGCACAAAAGAAATCTGAGTTGGAAATCGAACTGCTAAAGCGGCAGCAGAAGTTGCAGCACCTTGAACTTGAGAAGCAAAAACTGCAAGAAGAGCAAGAAAATACACCGGAGTTTGTGGAAGTGAAAGGCAATCTCAGGAGAACAGGTCAGGAGGCCTAGCCCAAGGCTGCCTGAGGCCCAGCATGTCCCCCTGTTGCCGTGAGAGATAGGTCTGGGTGCTTTTCGGCGCTGGTCCCAGGGACAGAGCCCGGAAGAGAATTCCAGCCAGCTCAGACGCTTGCCTAGAGAAGGGATTTGGTTTGGTTTTCCTGCAGTCTGGGTGAATAAATTGTCTATGACTGTTGCAGTTCCCATTCGCCAAACGAAGGACATTGACCAGCACTTAAGTTGGAGTAATGGACCTGTATTCAGAGATTTAAGCAGAACAAAACAACCAAGAAAAAGGAAGAGGACACTGGAATAAATTCTTGAGAGTCACACTACTCAGTTTTTCTTCCAATCCAAATTTCTTAGAGCACGGAGACATTTTCTTTGAAAAGCTGAAGAAAAGATGTTTAATTCTCGTGGTTATCTGTTAGATAACTTAGATTGCACAGAAATGCATTTAATCTGTTACATCCAATATTGGGAAATTTTATTTTGAGAATCTAAATTTTTCTTGCTGAATTTATACTTTCTCCCATGTTAGAATTAGCAGCAGGGAATGCTAACACTGATGTTGAGCACAGCCGTTACCTTGTTGGCACTGAACTCCAGAAACAGGGAAAGAAAGTTTAGGGATATGTGAGCCTCGTCTTCGTCCGTGTGTCTTGCTCCTCTGTGGGGCAGTGTGGGTGTGGTGGGGTTTGTCCCACACCCAGGAAGGGGCGGTGTGCAGGCTCGGTGTGCTTTGACAGCCAGTGGGGCGTCTCTGCAATTTCACTCTCAGACTGCTGAGCTGTCCTTCTGGGTGAAATGATTCCGCAGTCCTTTGGAAAGTGGACATAGTCTGCAGTTTCAGAAGTAGAGGGTCCAGAGGCTTTTACTCTGTCCAGGGACCAGTATAGGGGGACATTCCTGGGGAGCTTTAGGGCAAGATCTTACAGTGTTTGAACATTTTGATATCACTAGAATCCAAACTTTGCTAATTTCTGATTAATGGTCACATCTTTTTTTACTATTTTTCCTTGTGCAGAAAGACTTCTGCCATTCGCCCGGCCCAGTGCTGTTGAGAGAGTCGAGGTTGGTGACTACTGTATTGTTGCATCTCTCAGGAAAGCCAAGGAGCAGTGCGGGCTGCTTCATCTTCCTCACGCTGGCTAATGTGCTCCTCAGAGAGACATTCAAGCTACAAGGGAGCCCAGTTCTCATGCGAAAGTCATTTTATAGTGCTAGTGTCATGTTGGTGGATTTAGTATGTTCTTCATAGAGGCGGCTCGGCCAGTGAATTTTACATTGAAGACTCCGCTTATACTTCCTCTCGTGATGACAGAGAGCTGGACCGGGGCTTTGGAGCCCTTTGTTAGCACAGTAGACATTAGCTTTCTGTGCGAGATTTTAGTTTTAGCAGTTGACAGGCCCGTATGCAATCCTAATGTGAACACCATAAGAGTAAGTGGAGGCTGGAGAAATGTGTTAGTTGATTACATCCGAAATGGATTATTTGTCTCATCAGCAAGTATTATTTGAATAAAATACAAGATGCTTAAGATAAAATACTGCTCTATAATAGTTTGCTTTCAAAGATCGGAGAGGTGACTCTCACCATTCCTTTGAGAGAAGAAGTGCGGTAACTGACGATCTTGAAAGAACATGTCTGATTGTGTGTTCATTCAGCACTCTTTCTGTGTGTATGTGGACTGATGATGTGGTTAGTAAAGTAGAAATTTGCCCTGGCTCAAATTGTTTTATCTAACTGGACGTAGATCTGTGTCCTTGGAGCAATTCTGCCCTTGACCAAATTCTCAAGGGCCCATCCAGGCTCCCTGACAAGGATGAATCCTATTCCTAGAACTTCTGTAGAATTCATTCATCACCAAGAAAAAGTTAATTTAAAAAAGCATCCTCTCCCGATCACAGACAAATCTGCAGAGTTATCTGTGGTTACTACTATAAGTCCAGGCAGAAGATGACTTGTAAACAGCGGGAGTGGGGGCTGTGCTAAACAGCAGAGGTGTGGCCAGTGAGGCTCTTGAGGTCTGATTGGCTGGATCACAGGATGGAGCTCGGAAGGGAGCAGTCTCCTCCACACTGCTGTCCTGTCCAGACCTGTGGGCTCAGGAACATCTGTGCGGTCCTGTGCTCTGAGCCACATTTTGGGGGACAAAAATGGCTCCATTTTTCCACTCTGTGGTTTTCTTAAAATAGTTGAGTGAATTATAGTCTGATAGTAAAGTAGAGTTGCTTTATAAGCTGTGAAGTTGACTTTATTCTCCTACTATGGGAAATCTTGCCTTGTCTGAGTGTATATAATATATATAAAGGGAGCCTTAATGGATTTATTTCATAATTTAATATCTTTTGCATTTGGTCTTGTATAATTGTTTTATTTATTTATTTATTGGTACCGGGGATCGAACTCGGGTCCTTGCACTTGCACAGCAGGCGGCCAAACCACTGAGCTAAATCCCCGGCCCTGTATAATTATTTTTAATGGAAAGTATTACAGAATTGAGGGTGGAATTCTTAGAACCAAAGTTATTCTTAATAAAAATCACCACAAGCTTGGAAAAATAAAATAAAATCCTCCAAAAATTAAAAGAGATGTCAGGGCCGGGGATTTAGCTCAGTGGTTCTGGTGCCTTCCTCTCAAGTGCAAGGTCCTGAGTTTGATCCCTGGTACCAAAAAAAAAAAAAAAAAAAAAAGATGTCAATCCACAGTAAAAGGTGCAAACATTGCAAAGAGATGAGACTACTATTTGCTGTTACTGTACTTATCCACTATAAACATCCTAGAGAATCAACTTCTGTGCAGTCAATAGGAATAAAACAATGTGACTTTCTTGGTTCCTGATTTGGGTAGAAGTTGGTCCCTGCTGTGGACGGGGGTGGTACACGAAGTCACATATAATGTTGGTGGAGATGGAAGCCGCTCCGTGCTTGAGGCCAGTCCAGCAGAACTGACCAGTTCCAAACTCACAAGCACCTGCGCTTGTCACTGTTTTGAGCGATCCTTTCACACATGCGGGAAGAAACTGGAACGTCTGCGGCATTGTTGTTGAGGCAGGCAGCGGCACCACTGAGCTAAATCCCCAGCCCCTGCAGCGTTGTTGAAATCCTGGGAAATTGGGAGCCATCCAGCTGCGAGAGTGCTTGCCCTCGCGGCACGCCCGTTATCATCTATTTAAACTGCGGAATATCGCACAGAGTTGAAAAGTGCCGACAGAGACCCTAAAACACACGTGGGAACCATCTGTGGGTGGGCGCAGCTGCCGGCGGCCCCCTGCCTAATCCGATGCTGTCCCCGTGTGGCTGCGCGAGCCAAATACGGCCCGTGCCTTTCTCACTCCCGGGTGACCGGCGGCCCCTGAGGCCTCGATGCCTGCTGTGGGTTTCCGGGTGACTTCTGCTGTCCCCGGTCCTCCTCCGCTGCCTTCGGCGTGGACTCCTGCAGCCCCAGAGCCGCAGACTCGACTAAGGGTCCCCAGAACTGTCAAGACGGGCGCCACCCGATGTCACTGAACCCCAGGGCCGACTCTAGGACCTACCTGTTCCCGCATGCTCACCTGTGACTCAACTCAGACCCCCTTTGATGAAGTCTCTTTCAGTAAAAGTTTCTGGAGGCCCACATTGCTGACAGACCCAACAAGGCCTCTGGTCGCATTGCCTTTCACTTCTTTTAGTTCGATCGAGCTAGGGCAAGCGGTCTTCTACCACTGAGACCTACCTCCTGCCGCCTGCTCATTTGTTTTGGAAGGTTTAGATTTACAGGACAATTGAGTAATTGAGCAGACAGATAGGACAAACAGTTCCCCAATGCCACTCCCCTGATCATTTCCCCTATCATTTTTTTTCTTTTTGAGACAGGGTCTCACTGTGTAGTTCAGGCTGGGCTTGCACTCACTGTGTACCCCAGGCTGGCCTCAAACTCACAGCAATCCTCCTGCCTCAGCCTCCAGAGTGCTGGGATTACAGGCATGTGCCACTATACGCAGCTCCCCCTATAATTTTTTTGCATTGTTTTATTTTGTTTTTGAGGCATTGGGGATTGAACACAGGACCTTGTTTGTGCTAGGGAAGCACTCTACCCCTGAGAAACACGCCCACCCTGTTACTTATTTATTTATTTTGGGGGGGGCGGTGCTGGGGATTGAACTCAGGACCTTGCACTTGCAAGGCAGGCGCCGAAACCACTGAGCTAAATCCCTGGCCCCTTTGTTTATTTTTTTAGAGGGGTCTTGGTATGTTGCCCAGGCTGGCCTGGAACTCTGGGGGCAAACATCCTCTTGCCTCAACCTCCTGAGTACTTGGGACTCAGGCTGGCACCACTGTGCCTAGCCCTATAATTACCATCTTGCATCACGGTACATTTATGGGTCAATATTGACACATTATTATTAACTGAAGTTCACGGTGTATACTTTGGTTCACTGCTGGGTGTGGTGGCGCACACCTGTAATCTCAGCTGAAGGCTGGGGCAGGAGGATCACTGCAAGTTTGAGACCAGGCTGGGCTACATAGTGAGCTCAAGGGCAGCCTGAAGTACAGAGGGAGACCTTGTCTTAGAAAAAAGCATAGCAAAACCAAACCAAACATATATTTAGGTTTGTACTGTCTTACTCATGTTCTGTGAGTCTTGACAGATAGATGCACAGTGACATGTGGCCACCATTACAGTGGCGCAGAGTGGTTGCACTGCCCTAATACCCGCTGGGCGCCCCCTTCCTACTCCTCATTCTTGCTCTGCTGCCCCCATCAAAGCCCTGGCAACTGCTGACCCTCTTACTGTCGTCACAGTTGTGTGATATCCAGAGTCATAGCGTACTTCAGATGGGCTTCTTTTACTTAGCAATATGCACTCGAGTTTCGGCTTGTCTATTTAACTCTCTCTTAACCCCCCCCACCCCCATTCTTTCTGCAATGCTGGTGATTAAACTCAAGGCCTCATGCATGCCGGGCAAATGCTGTACCACTGAGCTGTACACCCAGCCCTTGCTTTTAAATTGTTTTATGTTGGGACAGTGTCTTGTTGAGTTGTGATCCTTCTGCCTCTGCCTGTGGGTAGTTGGGCCTCTATGTTTTTTCAGGGCTTGATAATTAATTCTATTTTTGTGTGTGGGCTGGATAACATTTTAATGTCAGGATGTGCTCTGGCTTATTTATCCATTTGCTTACTGAAGGACATCTGACTGCTTCTGGTTTTTGGTGATTATAAATAAACCTACTACAAACATCCATCTATAGTTTTTCTTTCTTTTTCTTCTGCTTCCCTCCATCCTTCCTTCCTTCCTTTCTCTCTTCCTTCCTTTTCTTTTCTTTTCTTTCTTTCTTTCTTTCTTTCTTTCTTTCTTTCTTTCTTTCTTTCTTTCTTTCTTTCTTTCTTTCTTTCTTTCTTTCTCTCTGTCTCTCGTTCTTCCTCCTTCCATCCTTCTTTCAGCTTCTCTTCTCTCTCTCTCCTTGCCTCCATTTCTCCCTCCTGTTATGGCTGTGTCCAGATGTCCCACCAAAAGCCTCATATGGCCGTAAATGGGGCTTTTTCAGAGGTGGCTGGATCTAGAGTGTGAGGCTGGGATTGATTCTTGGTGCAGTGCTAGGACCAAGGGTGCTAGCATTAAGGGTGTGAGTGCTGCCCATCCTAAGAAGTTTGGATAAGGTAAAAGGGGCAGGGAGATGCTGTTAAGGTGCTTGTTTCTTTTGCTACCTCCGCCTGCCATGAACTGTTTCTCCTCTGCAAGGCCCGTCTGCCATCCTGCCCTGCTTTGGACCCAGCCCATTATAGACTGACTTTACAAACTGTGAGCTAAATAAATCTTTCTCCCTTCAACTTTGGGTCTCCTGTTCTCATAGGAGAGCAGTCCCCTTTGGGTCCACTGCGAGAACTTTCCATGCTGCCCATGTGTTCCCAAAGTGCGCTAAGATTCATTACAGCTCTTACTCCAGGCCCTGTGAAAGTGCTAACGACTCTTTGAGATAAACCTCCAGGCCTTATCTCCTGTGGACTTGTCAACAGCCCCATCCATCTCGGGGAGAGGGCAGAAGTTGTATTCCCACTGGGGAAATGGGAGTAGTTAGATGAATGGCCTGGCTGCAAGACTGAGGTGGCAGAGCACTGGGACAGGCACTCAGGCCGTGGCTCTGCAAGGGTGGCCTCTCACTCCATAGCCCTGGGTGTCCTGCGAGGGAGGAAGCCACCCCTTCCTCCGGGTTCGCAGCGTGACCTGGAAGGCCATGCACACTCCCAGGCCCACATAGCCAAGCTGGGTTCTCTGTTACCGGGTGCAGGAGCTTGGTCTGTGTGCAGCTGGGACACGGGTTTTTACTAGGCCTGGTCAGTGGGCGGCAGAAATACCCAGCCGCGCTTTACCTTCCTGCCTGTCCCCTGTCTCCTTACCCAAGTCTGGCCGGCGGTGGCTCTGCCATCTGTTTCAGACCTTTCCCTCTCTCAGCCACCTCCCCTACATGGGTGGCGACAGCCAGAGTGACCTCTTGGTCAAGCAACTCTCCTGCCACTGCCTGTACCATGGACCCTGCACCTCATTTGCTTCCTGCCACCCACATTGGCCTTGTTCTGATCCTCCTACTGCCTGTGCCCATTCACACCACGGGCCTTTTGGACAGGCTGGGTTCTTCTGCGACAGTCCCTTGCCCTTGCTTCAGTTATTACTCAGTGTCCCTACGTGGGCTCCAGCGTGGCTTAGCCAGAATTCTGACTCCCAGCCTGCAAGAGCCCTCCCTAGACTGCACACGCTCTTTCTCCATAGAATACATGTCATGGTCCCAGTTTTATGTACAGCTGTGCTCTCTGTCCGGTGCTTGTTTCACAGTTAAACCCTGAGCTCCATGAGGGCAGAGATGTTTCCAGCTTTGCTCACCATTCTATCTTCAGTACATCATGCGGTGACGGACTTGGACCCAGTGCTCCATAAATACTTTTCACATGAGCACAAGACTCTGTGAATTGCTTCCCTCCAGGACTCGACCCAGGACTGATGCTCCTGCCTGCCTTCTTCTAAAGCTGACAAAGTAATACAGATGAGACATGGCTCGGAAATGTGGATGACTCAAGCAGAGGAAGCCCATTCAGCTCTGCCATGGAGTACGGCTTGGACTTTCTGGGAAAAGATCCAGGACAACGGAGAGGTGTTTCTTTCTCCCTGCACACAGCTCTGTCTGGAGAGCTGCTCGTGTTCTACAGGGTCACCACTTCCTTGGAGCTCAGGGAAAGCTGGGCTCTTCCCCCTTGTAAGGTGTGAATTCCTAACTCCGCTCCATGCGTGGTGGGAGGGATGCTCCTGAACTGGGTCTGCCTCTTTCAGACAGGGATCATATGGCCAGATGATGGCCAGAGGGGATTCCGTTTCTCCCAGGAGCTGGGAGCTGGTCTCATCCAGGACAGGATGTGTGATAGGAGAGCATCTGGACTGCAGAAGCATCAGCCCCAAATTTGGGAACAAATCCATCAAGGATGAGGGGAGGACTGAACTGAAGGGCCCTTTGGGTGGCCCCCACTCCACAGCCCCTTCTCTGAGAACCCCTAATGCAGAAGGGGTGGTGGAGACACCGCACAGTGACCGTGGCTTCCTGTGTGGGGAGGTGAGCAAGCCGACGTGCAGTGAGGGACAGGTAGGCTGAGGAGCAGGAAGACAAGAGACCATGTGGTCCCAGCAGGGTGAAGGGTGTAGCCCTTCTTCACCTCCCGACCTCCCGTTCCTGCTTCCTGTCCTGATGAGGCCCCCGCTGGGCTTGCGTTGTGATTCCAAGTTACCCCTGCTCCTCCCAACAGATTCTAACTTGTGCTTGACTGTGTTCCATGCGAGCAGAGACAGAGAAGGGAGAGGAGGAGAGATATGTTGAGAGGACTTCAGGTGAAGAAATGCCAGCTTCCCGACAGACCGGAAGTGGGTGAATGGAAAGACAGAGGGCTTGGCCATTGGCTGAAAACTCTTCATGCCTGGCACAGTGCTAGGAACCTCTCCAGGAACCTCTTGTAGAATGCAGCAGGTTTTATTATCATCAACTGACAGGTGAGGCAGCAGAGGCTCAGAGAGGTCTCACAATGCCCCCAGGCCACAGGAGTAGTAGGTGGTATGGAAATGGATCTGGAGCTGACTTTGGAAGCAAAGAGGTCAACTCCACAGGCTCCTGCCTAAAGGACTGACCAGCGGCTGAGAAGCGGGAGGAGGGCGACTTGGGGAAGCAGCACCATCTCCCTGTGCGGGGAAGCGGCTGCAGATCTGTCTCCTTCCAGGCTAAGCCCGGTCACCACTGTCCACGCTGCAGAATGGATCAGACACCTTGGCTCGGTGGAAAGTTCCTCCTCCGCCCTCAGCCTGGTCTCCTTTCCTCTTCTGAGACGACAGGGTGGGGGTGGAGGTGCAATGAGCACTGACGCCCTTCTGATCTTGTCCCTCAGGCCAGGGGAGGTTGGTGCTCAAGGTCATGGAGGGGTTGGCGCCTTGGGTCTGCGGGAGATCAGCAAGCATGGAGCAGGCAGAGGTGTAGGAAGGAGAGGAGGACGGAGGGGGAGCGGGTCTTTCTGGCTGTAGAGCAGCAGCTGCTCTGCTGTCCCCCACCCCCACCATGCTTTGTCTGCAGCCTCCTCCTTCAGGCTCCACATTGTCTCTGGGCTGGCTGATAGTGCTGGAAACTGCCCTTCCATATGCACAGCACACACATGGTTTCTATGGAAACATCTCGCAAGGAGGATGCCGGATCCCTCCCTCTCGGTGGCCTTGGATAAACAATGTATCCGATGTTTCTCAGAAGTTCAGAACCCTCCCTTTACCTTCTCTGACTGCTGTGTACAACCACCCTCCATACGAAAAGCAGCCGAAATGAAAAATTCGGTCCGTGCAGTCTTTAATATGTATATTAAAAGTCATTTGTGTTTATTTACTAAGCCAAGTGTGCATGTGCATACGTGTATGTGAGAGTCGCATCCCTCGAACCTGGAGTGGGGCTGCCAGGGGCCCTGTTGGGGGACACTGGCTTCGGTCTGGCACCTCACCTGTACCTGGGAGTGGGAGCAGGGTGCTCCCCAGCAAGGGGCTCATTTATTCATTCAGTCCACTGCCACAGTGTACGACCCCTACTCTGCCCAGGCCCTGTACCACCGGATGGGGACAGCAGGGACATACAAGGCACTCCAGCCTCACAAGGAAGACACAGTGGGCCCAATGGCAAGCGACAGGCAGATCCAGACCTCAGGCAGGAGGACCTCAGCCGGCTACGTCCCATTCACTTGCTCAGGTGTTCTTGTCGCCAGCCCTTCCCTTCCTCCCTGTGACGCCGAGTACTTGAGCACTGTTGTTAGAGGAGAACCACCTTTCTCTTCCAGGACCAACTGCTACGGATGGGACCCACCAGGGCCCGTTGTCAGCTGACTCTGCTGATGTTTTGGTATCAGAAGGCAGCACCATGAGTTTTGAATCAAGGGTCTGGGCACAAAACTATTCCTTCTGTCACTTGCTCCTTGGGTGGCCCCTGAATCCTGGTGTCCTCGAAATAATGTGGGAATACTGTGTCTTACAGGCCTATTGTGAGGGCTAAATGAAACAATATCCACAAGGTTCCTAGCTCCATGTTTTGAGGCAAGGGAAGAGTTAAGTTTCAGTCTCCTTCTCACTCACTTCTTACATTCCCATCCCCTTTCCTTGTGTTGCCAAGTATTTGCTGCCTGTGGTCGGGTGCTCCCTGGAGCCCAAGGCTACCTTGGAAACCCACCCTTCTAGTGGACCTTCTACCAGATGGATGATTTGGTGTGTCATGCATTCATGTGCCCCCTTGTCTGGGCCACGGGATCCCCAATCTCCCATTCCTTCTGTGTGTGTCTGTGAGGCTGTTTCCAGAGGAGGCTGGTGTCTCTGTGAGTGGACGGCAGTAGAGGGCCTTCCCCCGGGTGGGCACTGTCCAGGGTGCTTTGGGGTGAACAGAACAACAGGTAGAGGAAGGAGGAATTTACCCCTCTATTTTTTCTTGTGCTGCTGGAGCTGGGAAATCTCTCATCATCTCTTGCCCTCAGACAGGGATTTACAGCATTAGTTCCCTGGCTCTAAGGGCCTCACATTCAACTCAAACTGTTCCATCGCTCTCCTTGGGTCTCCTGATTGCCAATGGTAGATCTTTTGTGTCTTTAGGATGTGGCCAAAAATATGGCGATGCTGCTGCCAAGTTTTATCCAACAGAAATTCAGGCTCATAAAAAGATTATGGTCCTCATCAACCCTATTCCCTGAATCTGGCACTTCTAGCTTTTTCTGACTTCTAGCTTTTCCCGTCATATGGACATTCTGATTTCCCTTCCTTTGGGTTATATACCCAGGGGTAGAATTGCTGGATAGGTATTCCTATTTTCTTTTTCATGTGGTGCTACAGATTGAACGAAAGGCTCATGCATGCCAGGTAAGTGCTCTACTACTGAGCTACCTCCCTGGTCTGGTAGTTCTATTTTTATTTATTTTTTTGAGGAACCTCCATACTGTTTTACATAATAGTTGCTGTATCAATTTATATTCCCACCAACAATGTTCAAGGGTTCTCTTTTGTTATGGCTTGTGTCCAGATGACCCCACAGAGCCTCATGTGTTTTGGTTGATAGCCTGACCAGTCACCAGGAGATGGCTGGTCACCTGCTGAGGGGACTGCAGGGGATGAAAGAATAATATACAAAGAACAAAAAACAGAGAATAACAAATGATAGTGTATTACCTGGGAAGCCAGGAATTGATCTTTAGCTCTCTCCTGGGTAAAGACTCCCTGATCTTAGCTCTGTCATGGCTAGGATGATGGGCTCTGGATTAGTCAGTACTTATGGTTATACAACATAGCAAAGGGGTGTGAAGGCAGATGTAGGGAATAGCAGAACTAATGCACTAATGAGCCAGGCTGTAACAGGGAGTAACTATGTATACTTGTGAAGGACAGGTCTCAGTTAACAGGGCACCTGTGCTATCTTCCAGGTCATAGCTAAGGAGCCACCTGCATTATCTTAGCTAATATTTAATCTTGGAGAATGGCTGCACAGAGTCATGATTCCTCAGCTGCAGTGTTTCCTTGCTATTAGAGACGTCACAACCTCACCAATCATTAAGACCTCAGTTGTGACCATTGGCATAGGGAAGTTTATCTCTGTACATAAGGAGAAAGGCCAATTAGCAAATCACACTTAGGCCCTGGAGTGACTCATAATCTTAATCAATAGCCAATGAGCCAAATCAGTAATATCTAAAGCCCACTCATTTCGGTTTCAAGCTGGTTTCCTGCACTCATGCACTCATCAGTGGTACTTCTGGAAGGTGGCTGGATCTAGGGTGTGTGATACTGGGATTAAGGGTGGATGTGGATAGTGGAAGCCACACCCTGGGTGTGGGTCAAACCAATTAATAGGGTTGTAGCCTGGATGGAATACAAAGGGGCAGAAAAAGAGGAGGCTGCTGCTGCTTCCCTGCCTCCTGCCTACCATGCAATGGACTGTTTCTCCTCTAAAGCATCCCTCTGCTATGCTGCCCTGACTTGGAGCCAGCAAACTGAAACCTCTACAAACTGTGAGCTGAAATAAACCTTTCCTCCTTTAACTCGTGAGTGTCAGGTTTTTTGTCTCACCAATGAGAAAAGTAACTAAGACACCTTTTTCTAACATTCTCACCAATATTTATCTTTTATGTTTTCAATAGTAGCTATGCTAACAGGTGTGAGGCAATAGCTCATTGTGGTTTTAACTTGTATTTTCTGATAATTAGTGATGTTAAATTTTTTTTCATGTATTTGTTAGATCTTCTTTCAAGGAATGCCTATCCAGATCCTTTGCCCATTTTGTTGCTGTCACTTTCTCATGCAAGGTTGCTATATCATCCAGGCTGACTTTACTATGTGGCTTTGAACTCATAATCCTTCTACCTCAGGCTCCTGCATGCTGGGAATATGGGTGTGCACCACCTCACTTGGCTGCCCATTTTTCAAATTGTTATTTTTTATTTCTATTGAGTTGTTTGAGTTCCTTATATATGCTGGCTATTAATCCTTGGCCAATGTTTTTTTAAGGAAGGGTTTTTTTTGTTTGTTTTTTTTTGTTACTGGGGATCGTTGCACTTGTGAAGCAGGAAGCGAAACCACTGAGCTAAATCCCTGGCCCAAGGAAGGGGTTGTTTTGAGCAGTGCATCTGCATCTGCCAGGCTAGCCTCAGCCCCTAAACAAAAGTAAACAGCTCCAGATAGTGACCCATGCCTGTAATTCTACCACTCTTGGAGGCTGAGGCAGAAGGATTGCAAGTTTGAACCCAGCCTCAGCAATTTAGTGAGACCCTGCCTCAAAACAAAACATGAAAAATGGTCTGGGGATGTAGCTCAGTAAGAAGGCCCTGGGCTCAATCCCCAGTGCTTAAAACAAAACAAAAAAAGGAAACAGCCCCTGGTGGCTGGGGTCTTGTGCGGGATTGCCAGTCTGCACCCTGGCTGGCCGCCTGGCATGTGCAGCAGGCACCTGTGTGGCAGGAGCTCTTGTCAGTGTTGCTTTGGTGTGTGTCACTTCCTGTGCTCGGTGTGTCCGGGTCCCACCTCCTCAGCACAGTGGTTAGATCTCCAAAGCTGCAGATAATGTCTGCGCTACCATCCTGACAGAGCTGGCCATGCCACAGAGCACAGAGGAGGAGCCTTGGAACACTCTGCATTCAGCCTGAGTGGCTTCTCACGGCCCCCATGCTGTCCCCAGCATGTCCCCATGGGGCCCCTGAGCAGTGGCTGAAAGGCTCTGTCAGCACAGGCCACACCTTGCGTTTCTGACAGATGACTGCTTTCCTCTCCACCCCCTCTCCAATCACTCATTGTCCTTGTCACAAATTGAAGACAAAAGCCAAGCAGTGCTTAGCGAATCCCACGGGCCCACTCTTGACACCTCCCTCATAGAAAAGCGGCTGACAACTGGTTCCCATGGCAACAGGCTTTGCAATAATTTCTTGTGCAGTGCACCAGACCCCCACCTTTCTCTTCTTGGGAGGAATGGCCAGCCCTAAAAATGAGACAAGATGAGAGAAGGAGAGGACATTGAGACGAGAAGCTGGATGGAGTGCCTGGGAGTGGGCTGGGGGTCATCTCTCTGGCCCAGGGGACAGCGCTCAAGGTCCCTCTCCTCAGGGCTGCTCACTAAGGGGTTAAGATACACCAAACGGAAGTCTGCAAAAAGCTGACAGCAGCATCAACAGGCACTATTTAGAGTGCCGCCAAAGTGCAGAGCGCTCTAATTTTGGCACAGGGCCATGTTCACACATTGTACAGCGGCACCTGTCCCAAAGCTGCAGACTTTCTCTTCTTGGTCTGGGTTTTCTCATCACAGAGGAACTGGCCCTGCGCCTACCCCTTGTTCTCGTCCCCACTGAGAAAGGGACAGTGGGAGCCCAGGCTAGTTTTCTGCTGTGACTTGAATTGTATCTCCCTGGCCCCTCTGTTGAAGCCTTCACCTCCAGCACCACAGGGAGTGATGCTACTTGGAGACAAGGCCTTTGAAGAGATGACTGCAGTAAGGTGAGGCCCTGAGGGTGGCCCTGATCCAACTTGTATCCTTATAAGAAGAGATCAGGACAGACACACTGAGGCTTCACGTGCACACAGCAAAGACCAAGTGAGGACAGAGGCAGGAGGCAGCTGTCTGAGCCCAGCTGCCGTAACAAAACACCATCAACCAGATGGTTTATGTGCAAATTTATTTCTCAAACTCTCGCAGGCTGGGAAGTCCAAGGCACACGTGGTGGTGGACTCAGCATTTGCTAAGGACTGGTTTTCAGGTGCATAGATGGCACCTTCTTGCAGTATCCTCAGATGGGAGAGCCAAGAGAGCTCTATGGGGGTCTCTTTGGTAAGGGGGTGAATGCCAGTCCCAAGGCTCCTCCCTCGTGACCTGGTCACCTTCCAAGGCCCCACTTCCCAGTCCCAATCCAGCAGGGGTGAGGGTTTCAACACAGGAATCTGGGGAGGGACACAAAATTCTATCTACAGCAGGGCAAGGCAGGACAAGGGGCCTCTGGAGTAAAGAACTCTGCTGACATTTTCCTTGACCTTAGATATTTCCAGCCTCCAGATCTGCAGGGAAAGAGATCTCTGCTGTGGAGGCCCTCAGCATGCAGCATGCTGTCATGGTGGCTCGGGCTAACTAATACAGCCTCTCCCTGGCCACAGAGGGGCCGCTGGTCAGACCAAGGCTTGGACAGGCAGCCTGCAGCCACCTTGCCTCCCAGTCCTGTCCCAGGATGGTGGTACCACCCACAGTGCTGAACAGGCCCACAGCCCTTGCCTACTGACCTGTGATGCCCGTGTGACACATCCTCGGGTCTGTTCTGAATAGCCATCCATCCACTGTTTTTAGCAAAAGGTGTCTTAGTCACTTTCTCTTCACTAGGACAAAATATCTAACATTCACAACTTAAAGGAGGAGAGTTTTATTTGGCTCACAGTTTCCAGTGGGTTCAGTCCATGGTTGCTAGTTCCATGGCATCAGGGCTAGTTCCATGGCAGAGGAAAGCTGTTTATATTATGGTGACCAAGAGGCAAAGAGAGAGGGGAGGAGCCAGGGACAAGAACACACCCTTCCAATGACCCCTGCCTCCAACCAGGGCCATCTCCATGATCCAGCCATCTTACAAACAATGAGACTTTGGAGGAACATTCTTGAGCTAAACCTTAACAGGAGGCAAAGACAGGTCCGAGTGATGCCCCTAGTGAGGCCCAGGAGACATCAGCAGATGTGTTTTTACTTCCTCTACCCACCCACCTTTGCCATATTTTTAATGTATGTGCCATCCCACAATGGGATTCCCTGAGATTGAGATGTTATCTTGGTTCTCTTTGTGTCCCAACATTAGGAGGGTGCTGAGTAAATGTTTCTGAATAAATTAATGCATCATATTCTTGCCAAGATTTAGGAAGCTTCAGGACTTAAAGCTAAAAGAGGATTTGCTTGTCTTTTGCTCCTTTTTCCCCCCATGGTTAGGATGGGACTCAAGGCTTTGCACATGCTAGGCAAGTGCCACCATGCCTGGCTTGTTCTTAACATTCTTTTGTAGAGGGGGAGATAAAAGCATAAAAAGGGGAAGTGACTTCCCTGAGTCACACAGAGGCAAAAACAAGACAGAACACAAGGTCTCCTAAATCTTGGTTGGGGGGGCTTTCTGCTCTGCCACTCAGAAAACCAACACACAAGGAACTGTGTACAGACGCCCACCAGGAGAACATAGTTAAGTATATCCCTTTAGGGACGATATGCGAGTGTGAATGCACTTATTATGTTCAAAGGACATGGTGTCACCTAGTACACTTACAGGTATTTACCTCTTTCACCTCTTCAGGCCTTTGATTAAAAGTATCAGTGGTTCCCAGGGTCTACAGTTTCAAGAAAAGTCTGCTCATTGTAAGCATCTAATACATTTTTAGAAATGAATTAATGAATAAATAAAAGAAAAAATTAATTCCTTCCCTTTGCATTCAAAGCCCTCCACAATCTGTTCCCTCAATTTCCACACTCTCAGACTTAACCTTTTGCTTCAGCAGTGCCAGTTTCCTGTGAGAAATGTGCAGTTTGCCATTCTGCTCATGCTGTGACACCAGACTCACAATGTCCTTCTACCCCTCCCCAAGTTCCCTGCCTTTACTTTTGGTGCTGGGGATGGAACCCAGAGCCTGAGGCATGCTAAGCACACACCCTCCTGCTGAGCCACACCTCCAGCTCCCTTCTCTTCTTTATTTGCCCATCATGAAGTTGCTCTCATCTTCCAGCCTCACTGAAGTCTCCTTCTTTCTGCTTGGTGCACAGATACGAGCAAGGAGGATCTCGAGTCCAGCAGGAGGGAGGAAAAGGAATCTAAAGAGCATCCTTGATAGGGCTTCTGGTTAGGAAGAAAACCGAAGGGGCGGAAACAGGAGTGCAGCCTTTGCCAGGTGGGGAAGCTGTGAGCTCCGTTAAGTCACAAATGCTGTGGCTGAAATTCCTTGAGCACAGAGCGAGGCTGCAGACTAGATGGCTTTTAAGACACTTCTGGCCTTTTGCTGAGTGCTCATCCACCCCAAGAGCTCTGTCTCCTAGAAGAGGTCCCAGTCTTCCTCTCCCCCTCACTCGGGGAAGAGGCCGCCTTCCTGCCAAAGGCCACCTGTGCTCGGAACACTGCTCTCTGGAGCCTGTGAGCCTTGCCTCTCCTTTTTCTTGTTGTATTCCACTCTTCCTCTCCGAGGTTCTTTCTACCAGCCTTTAAGGTGCTATCTTTTTATCCCTTCCATCCAGGAAAGTGGATTTCCACCCTTGTGCATGATGGAATGGACTATCTAGGACCAAACTTTCCTTTCTGTTGAAAACATGAATAAATTAGACAAAATATATGGGCAAAACAGGCAGTGCAGTGATCCTGATAGAAAGGAGTAAGTGCCCTTGCTTGGTGCCTGGGGACACTTTCCCAGCTACTGAGCAGGAGGAGGCAGCCAAGCAGAGCCAGGGGTTTCCCTGAGGAACAGGGAGGTCAAGGTGGCTGCACTCACCAGGCAGAATACAGGACAGGAGGGAGCTGTGTGGAAAACTAGCTCCTGACATCAGCATAGCGGCTACTGGATTCTTTGGAAAGAATCAAGTGTCTCCAAGCAGTCGTGCCTGGTAAGATAAACCACGGCATCACCAGGCAAAGAAATCACAGAGGAGTATCCTCCTCTGAAAACAGAGGGCTCGGTGACATCTGAGTTATAATGAGCCAGAGAAACTTGTTTGAAAAAGCACTTGAATCATTGTGTAAAGACTCCAGAAGGGTCAGAGGTAGGGCTAAATCAGTCCTATTTGGTGCTCTCTGACAGAGCTTAAAAAACAAGCCTCGGGGTGGGGATTTAGCTCAGTGGTTCCGCTGCCTGCCTTGCAAGTGGAAGGACCCGAGTTCGATCCCCGGTACCAAAAACAAAACAAAAAACAAAAAACAAGCCTCAAAGTTTCAAGCTGTTTCACAAGTAATTTATTTGCCCACCCAAACTAACTTCAACACTCATTAAAAGAAAATAACAAAATCCAGACACTCAACAACCTCACATTTACAATTTCAGGGTTATGTAGTCAGTCCAACCATGGAAGTATAGACAACATATGTCTCTTAGCTCAAGAATCCATCTGGAATGACAAGGAGCACTTGGGCACAGGAGGGAGTGGGGTCACAGGGGTCAGGACTAGGACGACTCCCTGCCCTGATCCAGTCGGGGGGGGGCTGGCTTCTTAGAAGGCCATCCTGGGAGTGCTCTCCCACTTTAAGACAGCATTTCAATGAGCACAAATTTTCCTTGGATAAACTCGAGGATTCCTGGCTCACAGACAGACGGTAGGTGGGAGAGACATCTGCCCTGATCCTAGGCAATTAGACCACTGAAAGATTCTGCTGGTGGCACATAAAACCTAGAACCACTTGACAATATTCATCTCAGATCCCCATTCAGGACCCTTCTCTGTGTGGGCTTACTCTGTCCTTGCACTGGGCCACTGTCACTGTTCAGCCTCATCAGGACCACTCAGTGCACTGTGCCTGGGGGCGTGGGGCAGAGTGGTGCATACCACCAGGAAGAAGCGAATGTATCTGAGGCGGAAACATGATGGTGGTGAGCCAGGAGAAACAGTATTATGCTGCCTTCCAATCTCTCCCGTGGTGGGGGGCCAGGCAGCTTCCTATGTGGGGGTCACAAGGGCTGCAGAGTGCTGGGAGGAAGGCAGTTAAGGAAACGGTGGTGGGATACTCAGTCAACTCTAGTGACCTCAGCTGATTTGTCTAGGATGTTATGGAATGTCCAGAAGAAATGGTGGAGGTGCAGCATGGCGAGGAAGCAGGAGTAAAGCTGAGGCTTGCTGCCAGCTTTGCATTTCACTCGGGCAGAGAGCAGGACATGAAGCTGGGCAGGATGGCTGGTGCCAGTGTAGACATCTGGTGATGCCTGAGGCCTGAAGAGGCAGGAGGCTGAAGGCCTGGTCTGTAATTTGCACCAGAGACCCCTAGTGAAAAGCAATTTTGGCAGAGCTGTGTCATTCTTTGAGAGCTGTCTTCAAGGGTCAGGACCAGAGACCCAAGTATAGGATGAGACCCACCTCCTAGGAGGGTTGTGCCTGTGACCAGGAGGTAAGATAGGCTGGGTACCTCCAGACCCTCGTCTTTAATGGACTGGTCTGCCACGTGTATGGCCCAGTGAGGACTGCTCCCCTTTGCATTTTAGACAAGGGGGGAAGTAATTTCAAGATGCTCAAAGGGAAGAGGAAATTTTCCCCTGTACATCAACATAAGGAAAGCTGACTTCAGCCCAGGAAGAGAAGATCCTACCTGTAAGTCATTTCATCTGTGGCGGCTGGGGAATTTGTCTGGACAGTCATTTTCCTAAGGAAGTGAGCTGGAGGTCTCAGAGGAGGTGGCTTCCATCTGTCCCTGTGTATTTAAAAGGGCAATCGATGAGGGTGGGCTAAGCTCTCTCCAGTCCCTGGGGACACAGCCTAAGCATTATTTCAGCCTTTCAGGTTTTCTTGCCTAGAGGAGTTCAAGACCTTTTGGTTTTAGCCTGATTTTCTTTCTTCTTTTTTTTTGGTACCGGGGATCGAACTCAGGTCCTTGTGCTTGCGAGGCAGGCAGCGGAACCACTGAGCTAAATCCCTGGCCCATTGCCTGATTTTCTAGAAGCGTCTCCCAGAATACTTTTGAGTAGTGAAACTCCTTCTTCAAACAGCCAATACAGACTACAACATAGAAATAAGAAAAAAGAACTCAGGATTTTATTAGCATGGATTTATTTTATAACTTCACAATGGTAACATTTGACTTTGTAGAATGTCAATGAATGACAATAATGAGGTAATTTTCATGAACACAAAAGCATATGAAATCAGGGTACAATGGATGACAACCACATCACTCTGGTTAAACGCTATTGAGAAATATTCTCTAGAAAGGCAAATGATCACAAATGATACCTTATTTAAAATGCTTTTCTTATAATCTCACGGCATTCTTCCTTAAACGAACCTACACTCAGAGAGAATGTTATTTCAGAGTCAAGTCACTAACAACTGTCGACAGCTGCTGGAATACTTATTACAAATACAAAAGGCTGCAATGCTTTCTAATGCAAAGGGATCACAACTGGGCCAGAAGATAACATCTTCACTTGTTCCTTCACAACTGGAACAACAAGGAGAGCATGCATTAAACTGACAATAAACGTCACGAAAACCCCAAGAGCCTCCAAGTGTCGCCTCTCTTCTAAGTTCCAGACCTCAGCCAAGTTCTTGGAGGGTTATTATGCCATCTGATCCTAACAACCACGCTGTGCTCTCCCCACCCCATTTTCAGATGTGGAGACTGAGGGTTACAGAAGCGAGGCAATTTGTTTATAGTATCACAAATCTACCACAAGACTGTACATCAGCTGTATCAGAGCTTTGCCTAGCATGTAACTCGATGGTGCTCATTTGTGCTGTCCTACACACTTACTTAGCATGCAGGGCCCCGATTTAAACTCTTGACATGCTATAGCTCTCAAATCTATGGGCAATTAAAGGAAGTTTGGATAGGGTCACGGAGACCAGCAGGAAAGCTTTTTTCGAGGTCTACACAAAGTGGGTCAATCTGGAAACAAAAGCAAGCCTGCCGGTAAAGGCTGAGTGTTAACACTGGTTCATCAACATATTTGAGCCTATCTGTCGTTAGATATTGAAAGGGTGTAAAGCACATTTTGAAGATGGGACTGCTGAAAAATCTCTGCAAAACTTTGAGAACGCAACCTGAAAGCTACTAAGACGGTGGAGGATGAACCTGAGTCAGAGTCCTGGGCTTGTCTAGGCTGTGCCACATGATGTTTTGGTGTTGAGGAGACCACTGAACCCATCTGAGCTTCAGTGTCTTTCTCTTCATAATGAGCAAAAATAAAAGAATGCAAGCAAGAGGACAGATGCTGCACACATCCAATGACACTGTGAGAAATTCTTTACACGATGCAGACCCTCAGTACTTGTGAGGTTCTCTCCTCTTTGCACTGTTGCCACTCAAAACCTTCATCTCTAACCAGACCAGTCTGATGGCTACGTGCACAGGTGCCCTGCGTGTGCTGCTGTTCTCCGATGTACACCCTTTCTTGGAGGCCATCTCTGGGCCTCAGGCCTTCTGACAGTGGGGATGGGGCCACCTCACCTGTTATCTTCAGAGCCACCAGGTGCCATCAGAGCCCCACAGACTGGGGCAGGGGTGGTGTGCATGGTTAGGGGATGATCTGAAGGAACATACAAGCCAGATCCCCCACATGTGCTTCACAGTAGGGCTTGAGCTCCCATGCGAATCCACTGCTGCTGCTCACCTGGCAGGAGGCAGAGCTCAGGGGGTGACCCCAGTGGTGGGGAGCTGTTATACAGACAAAGCTTCACTCCCTTGCTGGCCCTTTGCCTCCTGCTGTGTAGCCAAGCTCCCCGCAGGTTCCTGGGACTTGGGGAGCCCTGATCTACACGACACCTAGCAGAAAGGTGGAGGAACACTTCCCAGGTGAGAGGAGGAGGAAACCTGGAGGAGGTGGTGTCTTACTCACCTACCTGTCCACGCCCTCCCTACACTTACGGTGCCCAGGCCAGCTTCTCACCTTGGCCAGAAGCTCCCTACAAGCCTGCCTACCCTGCAGGTTCACAATTTAGCTGTCCACGGTGGTCGGAGCTCTCTAACTTTTTGTATCATGTCCCATGTGCTCAGGGCTCAGCAGGAATTTGCTCATTTGAGACCCGTAAACCCACGTGGCAGGCCAAGCCACTTCATTTTTCAAACTCATCAGAAAAGCTATTTTTTTCTATTTTCCCTTCTGTTGTATGAGTACATTTTGGTCTATTTATTTAAAAGGGACCAGAAATACAGGTGTTTCAGATTTCTTTAGGCTTCCTAACATTTTTTTTTTTTGGTATCGGGGATCGAACTCTGGTCCTTATGCTTGCGAGGCAGGCAGCGGAACCACTGAGCTAAATACCCAGCCCCTTCTATCTAACATTTAGAATTTAATCTTTTATTTATTAACAACCTACTTAGGGTTTAAGAAACTCCAGGTATATTTTTTTCTTAGGAAAAAAAAAAAAAGCAAGATTTGGCTCAAATGCCTTCATTTCAATCTTGTACATTAAAGGAAACAAAAAAGACCGTAAAGGTCTTAGCCTAATCCAGTGAAGGTCCTCAGCCCGCTGGCTGGAGGAGGCCACTCCCAGCCCGCCTCAGTCCTCTCTCCCATTATCCCAGCGCCCACAGGCACCACCTTTCTGCGGCTCCCTGATATTCTCATTTTCAAAGGAGACCTCTTCCTCCTCTTCTTCCCGTATCACCTTCATCAGCTCCAGGAAGCTGGGCGGTCGCTCCTGGTCCTTCAGCTTCCTGAGGCGACACCAGAGGACATCGCTGAGGCTGGCCCCAGCCATGACCTGCTCCAGGCGGACCTGGTCTGAGATGTTCCTGGGGATCGCCCGCTTCTCCACGGCTCTCCGGAGCAGGGTTTCCACCCGAAGCACATAGGCCGAGACCTTCTCCCCTTCCTCCTGGCAGGTCTTCAGGTACCTCACCTGGGAGGACCTGCGGCTCTCCATGCTCCCGAACACCTGTCTGAAGGCCTCCAGACACTCCTCCACGCCGATGGCCGGGTTGTCGGCCTGGACTATGTGCATGAGGTCCAGGGCGGGGCCCCGCAGGCTCTCCATCAGCCACCTCTTCTTTTCGGCCTCCGTGACAGGCCATTCTTTGACTATCTCAGTGGCCTGTTCCAACCAGAGCTCAAAGGGCTCATCCTCTGGGGTGGGTGTGGCGCTCCCCGAGAAGACTCTCAGCTTCCGGTACCTCATGGGCAGCAGGGGCTGAGGGGCATGTGACATTGCCTGTCCCAACAAATGGGCTAAGAGCTCTGGCGAGATGCAGGGGACAGCAGCTGGAGACACTCCCTCATGCCCAAGGGCTCGGAACATCCCCGAGACTGTCTGGCCCTCTTTTTCTAGAAAGAGGTTCAGTCTTTCGAGAAATTTGGCATCCTGGTTAGGGGTCTTGAAGATCACTTTCCAGACACCCCCCTTTCCCTGCACCTCGCTGGGGATGCCCGAGACATCAGGGTCTTCCAGGAGCTCTAGCAAGACGGTGCTGGCGTTCTCCTGCTTCCGGACGATCTTCCCAAGCAGTCTGTACCGGCCCACGCACTTCAAGGCCTCCTGCAGGATGGCCTGGGTCTCGCCCTCCCCACAGTCCACCGGGATGCCTGTCACCATCAGCGACTTCTGAGCATCCACACCCATGACCCTGCACCAGTCCTCCAGCAATGCCACTGCCATGGTCCCAGACAGAGTGAGGCTGTCACGCTGGGGCACGGAGACACACGGCTAGCAGGGACCACGTCTTGGGGGAGCTTCTACACCCTAACCCCCGAGCACAGGTCCCTGCATGGCAGTCTTCTCAGAGTCTTCTGGCCCAATAACCTGTCCTTGCCCAGTGCCAGCCGCTCAGCACTTCTCGACTCCTCAGGCCCCTCGGTGGGTGGTGGGACTTGGCTCAGTTGTCACAGTGCCACTGCCCGTGGGTCCACAGTCCACGGCAGCCACGTGGTGGGGACCCTTCTCCAACGGCCAGCCACCCCACATCTCCTGGTCTGCGAGATGCCCTCCATTCTGATCCTGGAGAGAAGTCTTTCAGCAGGGCAGCTGGGCTCCTGGAGAAACAATGGTCAGTTTCACCACAGCCCTCCCGGGCCCCTGCTCTAGTTTGGGATGGACCTCAGGGTGCACCATGGGCTCTGGCACCCCCTCTCTCAGGCCCCTTCTCTGCTGACCATGACTTCTTTCCCCTGGAGACCCCTTGCAATCTTGTCTCCCTGTCATTTGTTCATGAAATCAGATGTAGCCAGATGCCTGTTTATGTGTTCCAGAATGTTCTGAGGGAGTCAAGGAGCTTAGATATGAGCGTCTAGCACAGGAAGACATCACTCACCTTCCACTAAGTGTGTATGAGTCTGAGCCTCAGTCAAGCCAAGCTGCCCTGTCACACAAGCAAGGATAACATAATTTCATTCCTAACATTCAGGGATGAAGATTAATGTGTGTACTACAAAATATGACAACCCAGTAAAGAAGGATGAAAAACCTAACAATCCTTCACAGTTTAATTATTTCTACTAAGAAAGATTGAGTTGTTTCATTTCTTTGATTTAAAAATAAACTGTGGTGGCCAGATGTGCTGATGCACACCCATTATCCCAGCATTGGAAGGCTGAAGCAGGAGGACTGCCATGAGTTTGAGAGCAGCCTGAACTACACAGTGAGACCCTGCCTCAAAAAAAAAAAAAGGAAGAGAAAAGAAATAAAAAATCAATTGTGATACATGCTGGTAATCCTGCTGCTCTGCAGGTTGAGGCAGGATACAAACTTCAGGGCCAGCCCGGAAAATTTAGTGAGACTCTGTCTCAAAATAAAAAATAAAAAAGGGCTGAAAGTGTAGCTCAGTGACAAAGTGCCTCTGGATATACTCTTTACACACGCACACACAAATCAATGGTGAGTCATTAAGACATTTAGAAATAACTTAATATAGGTGTAACAATTAGAAAAATAGGGCTGGATGTGGTGGTGCTCACAGGTAATCGCAGTACTCTATGAGACTGGGGCAGGAGGACTGCAAGTTTGAGCCAAGCCTGGTCAATGTAGTGACTCAATGAGGCCTTGTCTCAATATAAAAATATAAAAAGGAGTGGGGATATAGCTTAGCTCAAAGGCCCTCGAACCACAAATACATACAACTTTTCTTTTAAAAAGACATCACAGGGCCAAATAAGTCAAGTTTGGAATCATGAGTGAATCCCCCATGTTGCGTCTTTACAAGTGCTCAGCAGGTCATTTCCTTGGCCATGGATGTAAAGTTGCTGATACAGCACCTTCTTAGCCACTGAACTTCAATGGATTTGAGAAAAACAAAACAAAAAACAAAACAAAAGCCGCAAAAGGCAGGAGCACGGGTATCATGGAGCGAGAAGAAGAGTCCCTGAACAGTGATGGTCAGCAGGCCATGGGGAGGCCTTCCGGGCCTCTCAGCCGGCAATCCGGGCACTGTGAATCATCACGTACTGTGCATGCGCAGGACCAGGGCGCCATCAGGGAGGAGGGGATCTTAGAGAAGTGGTCTAGCTGTGCCTCCTCTTGGCGACCGGAAACGTTGTTATTCGTGCATGACTGACTGTACCTCCTAGTGAGTGTGGTGTGGGCTACAACTGTTTCCCCCTCGGCCTGAAAATCTGCATCTGTCCAATGGAGTCCAGAGTCACACAGCAGCTCCCAAGCCCTCCTGGGAGGTCCAGAGGATGTGGGGCTGCGGCTGACTTTTCCAGGGGGCCCTCCGGGTGGTCTCGGCCCCATTAGAGTAGAAGAAACTGAGATAAAAAGGCATTGAAGCTGGAGGAAGAAACACCTCCCACAGCTACCTTCGGAGAGTTCTGTCACCCAGAGGTGAGCCCACCTCCGTGGGGCCTCCAGTAGGACAGGGGAAGAGAGCCTTGATGCACAGCAGGACCGCAGACAGAGGTATGTGGGTATGGACAACTGTAGGTAAGAACTTTGTATTTTCTCACACGAAGGGGCCCATAGCACCAGGCTTGGGGCTGGAGGAGCCTCTCCCTTGTCCCCTGGGTTAGCTAGAACCTTGAGCTTGGGCAGCGCCCTGACCTCTTTCCTACATGGAAAGGCGCCGGGAAGCATGTGTCTCCATTGGCCTCTGGGTCAGGAAATAAGGTGACGCGCGCTCTGCGGTCGCAGGCGCCTGTCCGGCTTCTCAGCCCTGCCGGAGGTGGATTCGGCCCTCCTCAGGGGAGCTCATCTTCCACCTGGGTCTGGAGTCTTCCACATTTAACCCTCACTCAAAGCTCTCTCTCAAAACTGGGAGGGCGGTGGGCCCTCGCCTTTACTTCTCCCTGGGCGCTAGGTGACCAGGGGACTGGACTCTTGGTCACACTGCCATCCGCGAGCTCCTGGCCATGCCTTGCCCCTCTAGGGCCAAAGCCAGACGAGTTACTGAGCCCGCACGGACCTCCTGCCAAAAAACAGGCATAGTTTCTGCAGCTTTCGGCCCCGGTGGGAAGAGAGGCGGGGCGCCATGGGCCCGAGGCTGGGGCTGTTAGCGGACTGGATGTGGAGCTGGACAAGAGCAATGGAGGGCGGCAGAAATGTGTTCCCTACACAGATCAAAATGCCCCTCAGGAGCTACCGACCGGCTCAGCGACCCCAAGCCCTGGACGCCAAGTCCCCACGCACCCTACCCGGCGTGGCCCGAGGCAACTCGCCACACACAGCCCTCAGAACCCCGCCAGCGGCATCCGGCCACCCCCGAATCCCCGGGGCTCTGGCGCAGTGCGCAGCGGGGCGGGGTGCCAGGCGTCTTGCGGAGCCTGAAGGTTCAGGGAGTGGGCTTCGAGCTGCTTACACCCTCACCTTTTTCTGTTGGTGGTGGCGGGGAACACGCCAAATCATGACACTCGCGGACCCTTCCTGGGGCAGCGGTGCAGCTTGTCGCACGGAGACCTGGGGAATAATACAGAAGATGTTCGCCCTTTCTCTCCTAGGCGGTCGGGCACACCCGAGGCCTACGTCCCTCTGTGACCCCTCCGAGCCCCACGCCCCTCGGCCTCTCTCCCCGCCCCCCAACCAGGGCTGCACCCGCCGAGGACCCTCGGGGTCCACCCTGCTCCCCGGGCCCGGCAGGTGCGCGGCTGGAATGCAGCTTGGGTGCCCCGCGGATGAGCCTGCTGGTCCGCGCCGCCCGCAACCATCCCCGGGCCGGGTGTCCCGAAGCCCGACCCTTTGCCCAGCCAGCAGCTCGCACCTCGTGCGCCCCCGTCCCCGGCCCACCGCGCAGGCGAAGAGGTCCGCACCCCGCTCCCCGCGCGTGCTCACCCGGGCGCCGCCGGGGGACAGCCCGCCCAGCGCCGCGCATCCACCAGCCGGTGGTCTCCGCTTCACTTCCGGAGCGCGGCTCCCCTCCCCCGGCGCTTCGCCCCGCCCCGCCCCGCCGGCCCCGCCCCGCCCCGCCGCGCCCCTCCCGGCTCCCGCTGCCGCAGCGACCGCGCTAGCAGACCCAACTTTGCCGCTCGCCCAGCTCGCGCGTCGGCCGCGGGGGGCGTGGGCGGGAGGGGAGAGAGCGGGGTCAGGGGGAGGGACCGCCAGGGTGGGCCGCCGATCGCCAGCCCCGCTTCCTTCCTGTGCACCTTGAGGGGCGGCGCGGCGGCAGCGAGGGGTTTGTGCTCGGGGACAGGGAGCCTCGGGGGCCCGCGGGAGGACCGAAGGACGGACGCACGCCAAGGACCGTCCCCGAGCTTCCGCGCCATGGCCGAGAGGAAGCCATCCGGGAAGGCAGCAGAGGACGAAGAGGTCCCTGCCTTTTTCAAAAACCTGGGCTCGGGCAGCCCCAAGCCCCGGCAGAAATTCTGTGGCATGTTCTGCCCAGTGGAAGGGTCCTCGGAGAACAAGACCATCGATTTCGACTCGCTGTCAGTGGGCCGGGGCTCGGGGCAGGTGGTGGCTCAGCAGCGGGACGTCGCCCACCTGGGCCCCGACCCGCAGCCGCCCTTCTCCCGGCAGGGCCGGCGGGCCGGCGGGGAGCCATCTGTTGAATCCAGCCGGAAGGTGGAGATCCGGCGGGCCTCGGGCAAGGAAGCCCTGCAGAACATCCACGACCAGGTCGGTATGGGGCAAGGGTGGACGCCGGGGCCGGGGCGCGGGGTCGCCCCCTTCACGCCTTGCCCCTCGCGGAGAGTCGAGCACCCGCGTGTCCGCCCGCAGGCCCCGCCCGGGACGCGGCTCCGCATCTGCACGCGCCCTCCCCGCCCGCCCCTCTCGCGCAGGGTGCGGCGAGCCTCACGGTGGGCGGCCGTGCGCCCACAAAGGCTGCCCGCGACTCCCCGGCCTGAGAGCTGGGGGTGGGTGGAAAGGACAGGCTGATCCCCGGCTGGGAGCGTCGCGCTTGGGGCTTGAGAGGACCGCGCGTCCTTTCTTCTTAAATCCTCCTCCGGGGCGGCTTCGGATTGCAGCTGTGGCTGGTGCCCCACCCTTTTCTGATGCAGCCCGGGGCGCGTAGCGGAGGGGTTGCGGGAAGGCCCGCGGGCTCCCCGGGGGTCGGGAGGGGCTGGGGCTCCCGCGGCCGCTCGCCGTCCCGCCTCCGCGGGTGCTGTCCGCGCTCGCATCCTGAGCTCGGAGGTCAGGACCAAGGCCAGCGCCTCCCGGCCGCCTTGGAGAATCGCACCAGCCGCCGCCACTAGTGTTCCAGGCGTGGAAGAGCGAGGGAGGCCATGGAGTCACCCGAGGGAACCAAGTCGCCTAAATAGACCATGTGGAGAATAAAGTTGCGCTAAGCAGCTCTGCAAGGGCTTCCCGGAGCGCTCCTCCCGTCCTGTGGGGAGACACTTTGGGGGTGGGGGCAAAGTGGATATTATTCGAAGGGGTAGGGGGAAGAAAAGAAAAGAAAAAGGGAAAAAAACCGCCCCACATGGGAAGACTAAACCCCTTATATTGTGTTAATGAAGAGACAAAGAAGGCTACTTTGGTTAACCGTGACCTTAAAAAATGTCTAACGTTGTCTGGAAAATATGAACAGTGTGCATTTAAGTGCAGCAGTCAGCCTTCTCACACGTAATTTTTTCCATACCAGGGTGACCTTTGTACTTGTGCCGTGTTTTTTCACTGCCTTCATTTCTCAACTGATCATTTGCAGTGCATAATGTTTTAACCCTTGTCGGCTGTTTCTCTCCCACACCCATGGTGAAGATGAAAAATCAATCAATGAATGGTGATGCATTGCATACCTGTTGTGTGCCTTGCCTTCCAGGGCAGGGGGAAGGTTAGTCATGAAAAGTTCAAGAGGCCTCACATTAAAGGGTTTCTAGGGGAGTTTGGGGTGGTCTGCACATATTCACTGTGGAATCCCACCAGTTTTTATTACCATCCAGGGTGTATACACACCGTGAACGCATCAGAGATCAATTATGTGTTGTAATGGCTGGGGCACAATGTTACTGTTCACCAATATGGCACAGTTTTGTAGATTTTCACTTTCATGGGACCAATTATAGGAAAAATAGCCATTTGCTGCCATTTGCAAAAGGTGATGCAACTAATCACTTCATTTGAATCCCCTGTTCCATCCTGATTTATTGTATTTTATATTCATATATACTTATTCATATTTTTATTTAGTTATGAGGTAACTGGAAGAATCTTAACCCAAAAAACTTGCTTTGTTCCAAGCAGTCAGATAGTTGAAGTAGGTTTCTACTTCAGCATGTACCTCATGATGAAGCTGGGCGTGAAGTAGAGTGAGGGCCAAGATTGGAGAGCAGCATGGCCCTGTGAACAGCCTCATGTAAGGCAGGAGGTGTAGGTAATGTCCTGCGGGGAGCAGAAAACACCTGGAGCATAGGAAGAGAGCATATCGAGAGCGGCAGATCGGGGACAGGAGTTGAGAGAGGTTGCCCTATAATGATGGAGGTGAATTAAAACTGGAATTGGAGAGGTGTCATTTCACTAAGCTGCAAAACGTCTATTTTCTTGTCCATTTTGAAGCTTAGCTGTTTGATCATCATAGCTGCTTGTTTGAATACTCTAAATTGAATAGAAAAAATAATCAAGGTACATCATGTACTGGTACAGATTTCCTATGATGAATGTGACCATTATGTATATCTAAAATGTACCAATAAGCTTAATTAATTAAAAAATCTAAAGAAAAAAAAAAGAAACTCTAAATTGTAACTCTAGGGCACATGGAATGAGAGATTGGAAGAGAAAAATGCCCAACCAGAAACCAAAGTAGTTTTAGCTTTAGCAAACCTATGTTGGCTGCGCTTGTCTGGTTATTAGTAACAGAGGGTGCTTTGGCCTTTCTGCAGCCCTTCCTGACTCTGGATGTTCAATCCAGCATAATTGCATGAGGGGTGCACATATGGGACCTGGCCATTCATGATTAGGATCATTTACCTCGATTGGTGCATAGAATGTCTGAGTTTTTCTTGTCTATATAAGAGGGGAAAGGCGTGCTTGTGTGAATTGTATATAACAATGGTGATTTCCAAAAGCACAGTTGGGTCCACCATTTTTTTTTTTTTTTGAACCAGGGATCAAACTTGGGACCTTGCACTTTTGAGGCAGGTGGCAGAACCACTGAGCTAAATAAATCCCCAACTCTGGGTCCACCGTTTTGACTGAATTGAGTGGTCAATGCATAGTTTTCAGCTAATGAGCAAGATGGCCACCAGCATCCTTCAGATGCAGGTCCCTCAGAAGCCCTGGCACAAAGAGGTGGACTAGGCTGCTCTCTGGGGCCCTGGCTCGTGCCTTCTCTCCTCCCCTGAGCCTCACTTTGCAGCTGCTGCTAGGGTATGGTCAGAGTGGCTTTGCTCAGCTGTCACACTGAGGTCCTGCTGTTCCTCTAGCAAGGATTTGGGGAGGGAGAAGCAGATTCCTTAACCATGTGGCTCATGTGAGATGAGAGAGGTTGAGTGGATGCATTCAGAGGAATCCACGTGCACCAGAAAAGTTTAATCTGGGTTGCCAGGTTTTGGTGAAGGAAAAGAGCCATTTTAGCAGCTGTGAATGAGGAAACCTCTCTCGTAACCCTTTCTTTCCATGTGTCCTTGCAGGAGTCCACCTTGGGCTACAGCGAGGTTATATTGATTACTACCTGTGAAGGACTCTGAGCCCCTTGGAGTAGAGAGCAGATGGGCAGCTCTATTGGTGTATCAGTCAGGCTGCTATCACTGTAGGAAAATACCTGAGATGGGATGCTTATGAAGTAAAGAGAGGTTTGCGTCAGCTCACGGTTCTGTCAATTCAGGCTGAAGATCAGGCAGCTCTATGGGTTTGGACCTCTGGTATTGGTAGCACGTCACAGTGAGAAAGTATGAGAGGCAGGGAGAGAGAGAGAGAGGGAGAGAGAGAGGGGCACCAATTGCATCTTGAACTAGGAAGCGGAGAGAACAGAGAGACCAGGATCCCACAATCCCTTTGGGGCGCACATCCATAATGACCCAGGCACCTCCCCTGAGCCCCCCCCACCTTAAAGGTCCATAGAACATCCCAGTGCCGTCACCCTGAGCACCAAGCCTTTACGTATGAACCTCTGGGGACATTCGACATCCAGACCATAGAAGGTGGTCTGCTTTTCCTTGCCAGTGCCCAGGGGTCCTCAGGCTTGTATGCCTCAGAGGAGTTCCCCCCCTTCCACACTAGGCATAGTTTTGGCTGAGTCAGCAGCCCAGTGGGATATGGAATGATGCTCCCCAAGAGGACTTCCGGGTACTTCTCGCAGCAAACAAGCTGTGCAGGGTAGGGTGACCGGGAGGTGGTGCTCTTCTCTGGGGCAGGTGCCGGTGAGCTATGGTTTGAATGTGTCCCCTGCAACATAGTTTGGAAACCATGCCCAATGCGGTGGTATAGGGAATGGAGTCTTAGTAAGAGCTGCACCCTCACGCATGATCGGAGATGGCTCAAGGCCATGAGTTTTCTCGCACCGTGGGATGCCTTCCACTAAGTCTTGTAGCAAAACACATGGCCCCTTGATCTTAAACTTCCCAGGTTCCAGAGCCATGAGCCAAATAAATTTCTGTTCATTATACTGCATGTTACCTAGTCTCAGGGATTCGGTGATAGCAGCACAAAATGGATGACAGTTGCTAAGTCTGCAAAGTGCTTCCTAATATCCTTTCCATTCTGTGTCTCCATCCCCTGTCCCCATGTTGATTTTCTTCCAGCCCTGCATCCCCATACCATTCAATGCCATCCCCCCCCACCTCTTTGAGGTGCTCCTCCTAGATCTCTCTTGCTCTGAAAGACAACATGTTCTAAAATCATTCTCGTCCCCAGTGTTCACCCTTGTCCCATTCAAAATATCTTCCTTGTGTTATTCTTAGCTACAGAGAAATACCAGTGATTAAAAGGCATCAACCCCTTCTGTAAATAACCAATATGCAGGTTGTTCCGGAGAGTCTTGTTTGAGAAGAGTCTGTGAAACAAAGTGGATGTCTAGTTAGTGAGATGTGTGATGGAGATTTGGCTGGAAGCCTAGAACAATGGTAATCCCTTGATACTTTGGAGGCCATATTGGTTCAAAAGAGGTGGTGAGCATTTGTGTGTTCAGAATTCCAAAATTCTGGGACCCCTTGGAGTTCCTATGGAAGGAATCAGAGAAGAGTGATGTTGTAGAGGGGGAGAAATGATAATACATACTTACTGGTTGGTCCTAATTCCTCAGTTATTGAACTACTTATCTAATTGGTTAAAGTGGAAAAAACTTTTAATTGTACAATACACATTACATAAAATCTGCCATCCTGACCATTTTTAAGTGAACAGCTGACCTGTGTTGCGTGTTCACATTGTTATGCAGTCTCCAGAGCTTTCCCATCTCGCAAAACTGAAACTTGGTACCCGTTAGACACCCGCTCCCCACGTGCGCTTCCCCAAACCCGGGCAGTCAGCAGCCCTCTTCCCATCCCTATGGGTCTGACTACTCAAGGTCCTGTGTATGTGGAGGCATGCAGTATTTTGGCTCACTTCATTTGGCATAATGCCCTCTAATTTTATCCACATTGTAGCATTACAGAATTAATTAATTTATCTTTTCCTCTCTTTTGATTGGTATGGGGATGGAACCCAGAGGCATTTTATGACAAAACTGTGTCCCCAGCCCTTCAATTTTTTTGTTTTGAGACAGAGTCTCAGAGTTGCTCAGGCTGGCCTTGACCTTGTGGTCCTCCTGCCTTAGCCTCCTGAGTAGCTGGGATTACAGACATGGACCGCCATGCCTGGGTCTTTTTTTAAAAGGCTAAATAATATTTCTATAATTATTTAAATTATAACAAGTCGTTGATGACTTTAAAAACTTGCTCAGCCTAGTGTGTCGTGGCACATGCCTATAATCCCAGAACTCTGGGAGGCCAAGGTAGGAGGATCATAAGTTCGAATTCAGCCTGGGCAACTTAGCAGTTGACTGAGACTCTGTCTCAAAATTAAGGGGAAAAAAAGAGACTGAGAATGTAATTCAGTACAAAGGCTTGGGTTCAATCCCCAGTACCTCCCCCTACAATGTTGTTCAGTTAATAGGTTTGCAATTGATTCATTATGGGAGAAGCAGGAAGAATTATGTCTGGGATGGGATGGGGCTCTCCAGCCTTGTGCTGGACCTGGGTGGAGGAAAACTCCCACCAGCTACCGAGCTTCGGCCACCACTCCCATTGCAGTTCAAGAGGAAGAGGAGGATTGTCACTGGGCCGCCACCAGTGACATTTGGTCCTGACCCTTTGAACATTCCATAGATCACCAACTCCTGGCTCTGTGCCTTGGACATTAGGGCAGCGCAGTTTTCCAGCCCTGGTACAGGGCAGCCAGGTACCGTATTCTTCTAAGTCCATTGCTAGAAGGGAAGGGAAGCCTGAATTGATCATGCATTTAGATATACAGACCCTTGAACAGCGGAGCTGGAAAGCGACCAGAGGACCACTGAGTTGCTCGGATCTAGAAGTTAGGAAAGTGCCGCTCAGAAAACTGCTTCCTCCTCCCATGGGCCCCTCAGGTGATGAGGATGGGATGTCCTCAGGCCCAGAAACCCTTGCTGCTCTGTGGCGTCAGTTAAGTGTAAGACATGCTTCCCGTGCTAGAGTCTACGCTGGAGGGTGTGCAGGACACATTAGCTTGAAACCTCGCCCCAGCACCCTTTGGTGTAGGCACTGTTCCCTTTCTGTAAATAAGGAACTGAGATTTGGCGATGTTTACTGACGTAATTCCTAAGGTTTGACTGTTTAGCGTGTGAACTAGGATTTGAACTGAGGGTTCCTAGCCCAGACCCCTCTTTCTTCCAACTCATCCCTCTGTGGCTCAGTTCCGTGGCTTGGGATGAGGGATTGACCTAAAATACAATTTAGTTTCATAGACAGAGTATTTTGAATCCACTGGACTTGATATTTTTCTATGGGGGAAGCTCTGTGCTGAGTGCTTTCATTGTATTAATATTTAATTGACTCTATTAGGTAGGTGCTACTTTTGTTCTTATTTTGCAAAAGAAATATCTGAAGGAGCTGGATATGGTGGCACATGCCTGTTAGTTATCCCAGCCACTCAGGAGGCTGAGGTAAGAGGGTCGTATATTTAAGACATGTTCAGGGTGGTATGGGTGTAGATAGCACTTACTTCCTAGCATGTGCAAAGCCCTGGGTTCAACTCCTAGCACAGTAAAAATAATACATTTCTATATATCTATATATCTGAAGGTAAAATATACTTGCAAGGCAACTTGCTAATGAAATGGGAGAGGCAGAATTTGAATCCAGGGCTATGTGCCTACTACTATGGTCACGGTGATATATTGAGTTGCTTTCTGTATTATCTGTACTATTTCTTCTTATTTTATCTCCAAAGGGTTAACTATTGCAAAACAAAGCTCCAAGCACCTACTCTTTATTTTTGCTTTTCTTCAGGGTGCCCCTTGAAATCATTTATGAAGACTGTTGCTTTGTCTTTACAACTGTGCCCTGTCCTGCTGATATCCTGTCCATCATGATTTTAAACATGGGAGAACTCTTTAAATGTCTCCGGGACACATTGCTTTGACAGTATGAATGACATCCATTTCTGAGATTAGAGCAATGCGATGTCATGGTGATTTTTCCACTTGATGTAAATCATTGTCTATGTCAGTTTGGATCTTTGCCCTTTTTTTTTTTTTTGGTACCAGGGATCGAACTCAGGACCTTGCACTCGTGAGGCAGGCGTGGTGCCACTAAGCGAAACCCATAGCCATTCACTTTCTTGATGGTGTCTTTTAATGCACAAAACTTTCTAAATTCTAATGATGCTCAATGTATCTGTCTTTTCTTTTGTTTGTTTTTTTTTCAGTAGTTCTCCTAATGGGTTTGAGGAGGTATCCCACTGTGTGCTTTTGATCTGCAATTCGCTTATAATTAGTGATATTGGGCATCTTTTCATTTGCTTACTGTCCGTTTGTAGATCTTCTTTGGAGAAACATCTGTTCAAGTTCTTTGCCCATTTTGGGTTGGCTTTTTAATTTTATTTTATTGTTAAGTTGGAGTTTTTAAAAATATATGCTGAGAAGCCGGGCATGGTGGCACATATTTGTAATCCCAGCACTTGGGAGGCTGAGACAGGAGGACTGCCACAAGTTTGAGACCGGCCTGGGTGACATAGTGAGTTCAAGGCCAGCCTGAACTAATAGCGAGACCCTGTGTCCAAAAAAAAAGAAAAAAGAAAAAGAAAAAATATATGCTGAGTATTAAGTCCTGTTCACATAATTTGCAAATATTTTCTCCTGTTCCATAGGATGCCTTTCACTATTTATATCCTTTGGTGCACAGAAATTTTGATTTTTAGAACTAAGATCATGTTTATATTAGAGAACATCGATAAGCACATTTTTAAAAAGAAAGAAATCATGATAATCTTGCTACCTAAAAGTAAACACAGGTAGCGTTGTGTTGGGCTAGAATTTTCCAGTCTTTATACTTCCGTCAGAAGTGAGCGGGCACCTAGGGGCCTGGTGGTGTAGTGCAGCAGCACAGTTCCTGCCTACCACGTGTGAGGCCCCGGGTTCAATCCCAGCCTTGGGGGTTGTGGGGTGCATGGATGCTGTTCTTCTGCATTCTTATTTGGATATTATACTTTTTAGTGCTGTTTCCCGCATTCATAGGTGACAAGTACATTCACCTATTTGCCTGTTTTCGTGTATGTGTTTTCATATTTTGAACATTGATTTATAAAAATTTTGTATTAAAACTATAAAATTTAATGGGATCTGTTACAACTTTTTTTCTTTGTTTGCCTCTAATTTTTTATTTATTTATTTATTTATTTATTTATTTATTTATTTATTTATTTTTGCAGTACTGGGTGTCAAACTCAGGACCTTGCTCTTGCAAGGCAGGCATGGTGTCACTGAGCTAAATCCCTGTCCTGCCTCTAATTTTAAAATTTATTTTTTGACATCCAAATCTAAGTTTTATGTCGTTAAATCAATCCATCTTTTTGGACATGTTTTCTGTCTTAATTTGTCATTTTGAATTCAAGATTATATAATAATTGACCTATACAGTATTTTATCTTAAAGCCTTTTGGATTCTGTGTTTATTTACATTGCATCTGGTAATTAAGCTTTCTCTTTAACTTAAAATTTGAGTAAGTGTAAGTTTATTTTCCAAATACCTAGTTTTTCAAAAGGCATACCTTGAATAACTGATATTTTTAGCATTTATTGTTTTGTATGCTTTTTGGGGGGGCTGTACCAGGGATCGAACTCAGGACCTTACACTTACAAGGCAGGTTCAGTGCTGCTGAGCTAAATCCCTGGCCCCCTTGAAGGCATCTTGTGTGTACCTAGGTCTGCTTTCTGTTTTGCTTCATTGATCTCCTGGCCTAAACTCATGGTGGTTCAATACTGCTGCAGTTACTATAGATTTTTTATATCTTTCCTTTTAATCTTCTCCATCACTAAAATGTCTTTTCCATTAAAGGTATTTTCAGTTACATGAGTATGATGTTTATCAAAATTCTATTAAATTTATCTACTGAATTATTATAAAGCATATTTAAGTTCTCAAGCCTTTCTGCCTGTTTATATTATATCTTGCCATTTAATCAAATAATTTGTTTTGTTCGTGTGCGATTTCCTGTTAGATTGATTTTGTTGCTATTGTGAATGGGAAATTTCCCCATTATATTTAGTAATCTATATTGTGGGAGATTTGAATTTTATGTTAATTGGTAACAGGTCACTATAATGAACTCACTCTTGGTTTTAACAGTTTTTCATTCTCTTTGATGATTTTGTTATCCGTGGCTAATAACTTTGTGCAGTGTTTGGAAATGGAACCCAGGATCTTCTGCATGTTAGGCACATGTTCTACCACTGAGTTACCCCTCTTTTGGTTATACTGGGGATTGAACCAAGGACCTTTGCCCTGAGCTACATCCCCATTTCTTTTTAATTTTTAAATGTTGAGATTGAGCCTTGCTGAGTTGCCCAGGCTGGGCTTGAATTTGTGATCCTCCTGTCTCAGCCTCCCAATCAGAAGTGTGCACCACCGTGCCTGGGCTCTAGTGCAATTTTTTTTTTTTTTTGCAAGACCAGGGATCAAACTCAGGACCTTGCACTTTCAAGGCAGGCATGGTGCTGCTGAGCTAAATCCCCGGCCCTCTAGTGCAATTTTTACCAGTGCTTTTATTTATTATTTTCTTCCTAGTCTGGTGGTAATGTTAGATCTCCCTGCTTGATTTCTGACCTTAATGAGAATACCTCTACTCTGTCATAATTATTTGAGGAAGAGATTCTCTATCATGTTTTAATTAGCCAGTGTGTTGTCAGTGTCCCCAGGAACACATCTGTGGTTGCAAACTAGTTGGTTTCTTGTTGTAGTGAAGGAGAACACACCATAGGGAACTGGGAGGGGTCTGTAAGATGTCAAAGAGAGATTTGGACTTTGGTTGGGTGATTTTAGGGGTCTGAGGAGGAGAGTCCTTCTGGAGAAGGTGCTGCTGGAGAGTGGGGTAATTCAGTGATTGGGGATGGCAATAATTCTGTCGCTAGTAGGGGAGATGAGACTGAGGGTAAGGGTGTAATTTATTAAAGAATCAGTGATGGGCTGGGGATTTAGCTCAGTGGCACTGCTCCTGCCTTGCAAGCTCAAGGTCCTGAGTTTGATCCCTGGTACCAGAAAAAAAAAAAATCAGTGATTACTGATATTAGAGTAGGGGAAGTTTGGTATTTTGTGACATGAACATTGTACATACTATTCTACATGACTACGGAGTGGTCTGGCTTTTGTCTTGGTCCATCTGAAGCAAGAGTAGCCTTGTCTGATGCTGATGTTCTGTGAAATTGTTTCTGTTCAACAGGAGATCACCCATCCCTTCCTGTGCGAGACAGAGCAGCTCTTGGCAGCTACAGTCATACCCCAAATAATGACACTTTAGCCAGTGATGGATCGCACGGACGAAGGCGGTCCCATGTGATTATGATGGACTTGGGGAATTCTCTCACCTAGTATTTTTGCCGTGACTTTTCTATGTGTGGATGTGTTTAGATGCACAAATGCTCGCCTTTGTGTTACTGTTGCTTACTACATACAGTAACATGCTGCACAGGTTTGTAGCCCAAGGGCAGTAGGCTGGACAACCAGGTCTGTCACAGGCCATTCTGTCTGTGCGTTCACTCTGTGCTGTGTGTATCACTCCCTATGCTGTGCATACGAAGATGAAGCTGCCTAGCAAGGTGACGCTCAGAACGCAACCCTGTTTTTGAGCAGTATTTTGCTTAACTGTGTTTTGTGTCTTGATATTCTTTTAAAATCAGAGTTGATGAAACAGATTATACTCTCTAGTGTTTTATTTCTGTTTTGGAACTATCTTTCTATCTTCCCCTTGAGGATTCCAAATAGTTGCCTGAAAGTAATTTGTTCAGAGTGTTACCTCCTATTTCTCGTTCTGCAGGCATTTTTCATAAGCTCAGTTTTCCCCCTTTGTATCGATCTTTGATTCAGGTGAGACCACTTCAGAATCTATGCTTTCAGCTGAGAATTGTGCTGATTGTCATTTTTCCCACTCCCTGACGCCATGTAATAAGTGACTCCAGCATCAACTCCTTGTCTAATTCCCATTTTCTGGGCAGTGGTTTCAGATTTTGGCTTTCATATACCAGTCATGTTTCAAAAGTAAATTTGGGGAACAACTTAAGGATTGCCAATGTTTCATGTTGCCAAATAAAAACATTAAAGAGAATTACCATTTAGTATTACCTCATAAAATAAAGGCCATGTTAGCACCAAAATCATAAGAAGAAAATTAACTCCAGAATTAAAATATGCATAATTGTGCTTTATGATACATTAAAAGTATAGTCCTTAGTTTCCTCACTTTAGCTCAGATTGGAAAAGCTGTGCTTCAGGCAGCCTGGACCCTCTCCTCCATCTGTCCCCATCCCCTGTGGCTCTTGCATGGCTCCTTCCCGGGGGTTGGCATCTCTGTTAGGTACAGAGATGTGGCCCCTAGTAGACCAGTAGGGGCAACTGTTTAAAATGTAACTAGAAGGTAAGCCTTATGGTAATCCCAGCTACTCAGGAGGCTGAGGAAGGAGCCTCATGAGTTTGAACGCACAACTTAGTGAGAACCTGGCTCAAAGTAAAATTAAAAAGGCCAGGGAAATAGCTCGATGATAGAGTGCTTGCCTAAAATGTGCAAGGCCCTCAGTTCAGTCCCCAGACCACACACACACATATGCGCGCGAGCGCGCGCGTTCGCGCACACACACACACACACACACACACACAGAATGCACTTAGGATTTGTTTTAACCTAGTATGGTGAGACACATACATGGAAATGACTGTCCTGAGGGAAGAAGCTTTTACAATCATGGGTCCCTGGAATTAGGAGCCACAGTGCACCAGTCAGGGCTACATAGGAACGCACCAGGGTGATTTAGAGCAGAAGGGAGCGAGGGGAGAAGGCAGGCCAGAGCTTTGATTATAGTTTCTGCAAAAGAAGGGTAAGCAGGCTGAGGAAAGGCCAGAGCTCATGGTGCAGGCCTGTCATCCCAGCACACTGGGAAGCTAAGGCAGGGGGATCTCCAGTCTGAGCCCAGCTTGGGGAACTTAGCAATTTGGCAAGACCTTGTCTCAAAATAAAAAATAAAAATGGTCTGGGAAGGTTGCTAGGTTTGAGGGCCTTGGTTCAACCCCCAAATCTCCAGTACCACCTGAAAAGGAACAAAATGAACAAAAACTGTTTTGGAATGGCAGTTTGGGTAATTAGGGTGGGCCCTGGGGCACAGGGACTGGCCCAGTTGTCTCATATGTGACCCTGCTCAGGGCAGGTGGGCAGTGGCCTGGAGACCAAGTGCTTCCTGCAGTAGGTAGACGAGGGCATCGGTGTTGGGGTGCTGGTTCACACAGGATGGTGGTCTCCCAGGAATGTGGCTTCCTCTCTAGGAATTCCCCAACCCTTGGAGGAGCAGGCTTTCCTGGATCAGTGAGGCTGCAGGTGTCAAAGCATCAAGAGAACAGAAAATGAGAAGGCACAATTAATATGGCCACACTAACTGGTGGGACTAAGACCGTTACAAGGTTTTGAACCTTGCTGTTTTATAGAACTATTGGGCATTTTCATATTTTTATAATCATTAATGTCTAATTTGGTGCATCGTGTTTGGAGATGCTGGGCTGCATTGGCCTTTGAAATCTGCAATCTTTTAAAAACTTGATTCCCGCTGAGAGTTGTAACCACATCACTGAAACCAATAGAGCCCAAATCTATCCATTAAACTGTTGGAACTTTGAACTTTAATTATTCTTAAAATTTTTAAAATTTTTTTTTAAATTAATTTTATCGGTACATTTTATTGGTACATTTTAGGTATACAATTCGTTTACATTTATCATTGAGTGTTTGTACCGGTACATGATATATCTTGGTTCTTATTTTTTTCCCCATTACTTGTGCGCCCTTTACCTGCTCCGCCCTTCCCTATTTACATAGACATCATTTCCTTTTTTTTCTTTTCTCATAGTTTTTCCTTTCCCTCATTTCCTTTCCCCTTCCCCTCCCTTCACTCCTTTGTCTTTGGACCTTTTTTCCGATTTCAAATTATCAATTATTCATTTTAATCATTTTAACTCTTGTTTACACTTTCAGTTTCTCACACTGCAGAAACTATTCGGTATTTACACATGTGTGCCCTATTTATTTCACTTAAGAGTATGGCCTCGATATGCATCCATTTAGCTATAAATGACTCTAGTTTTTCAGTCTTTATGGCTGAGTAGTACTCCATTTTATAAAAAAACCACATTTTCTTTATCCAGTTTCCAGTTGGTGGGCACTTGGGCTGCTTCCAAGCTTTAGCTATTACAAACTGTGCCGCTATGAACATGGCTGCACATATATCACTGTGGTATGATTCTTTTAATTCTTTTGGGAAGATACCCAGCAGGGGAATAGCTGGGTCAAATGGGACCTCTAGCCCTAGTTCTTTGAGGTATCTCCATACTGACGTCCACAGTGGTTGCACCAGTCTGCACTCCCACCAACAATGGAGAAGGGTTCCTTTCTCCCCACAACCCCACCAGCATTTGTTATTTGTTAATTTCTTGATTGCAGCCATTCTTTCTGGGGTGAGGTGGAATCTTAGTGTTGTTTTCATCTGCATCTCTCAAATGATGAGCGATGTTGAACATTTTTTCATATATTTATTTGCTGCTTTTACTTCTTTGTCTGAGAAATGTCTGTTCATTTCAGATGCCCAGTTTTGAATTGGGTCTTTGAATTTGAGGGGTCTGATTTTTTTCAGTTCTTTATATATTCTAGATAGTAGTCCTTTGTCTGAGGTATAGCTGCTGAAATTTTTTTCTCATATTGTAGGTTGTCTGTTAGCTCTGTTGGTGGTTTCTTTTGCAGTGCAGAAGCTTTTTAATAAGATGAGATCCCAGTTGTTGATTCTTTCTGCTAGTTCCCGTGCTGCTGAGGTTTTGTTTATGAAGTCTTTTCCTATGCCAATGTCTTCAAGAGTTCTACCTAACTTATCTTCCAGCAAGTTTAGTGTTTCTGTCTTGATATTTAGATCTTTAATCCATTTCAATCTTAGTTTAGTGCATGGTGACAGATATGGGTCCAGTTTTAATCTTTGGCAGGTTGAAATCCAGTTTTTCCAACACCATTTATTAAATAGGCTATCTTTCCTCCAATGAGGGTGGTTGGCTCCTTTGTCAAAGATGAGGTGGCTGAGAATGTCCGGAGTTGTTTCTGCATCTTCTAATCTATTCCACTGGTCCTCAGGTCTGTTCCTTTGCTGGTACCATGCTGATTTTATCACAGTAGCTTTGTAGTAATAGTTTCAAGTTAGGGATTGTGATACCCCCAGCCATGTCTCTGTTGCTTAGAATTGCTTTAGCTATTCTAGGTCTCTTATGGTTCCAAATTAATTTTTGGATTGTTTTCTCTAGTTCTGTGAAGTATATTGTTGGAATTTCAGTTGGCATTGCATTGAATCTATGTAGTAGTTTTGGAAGTATGGCCATTTTCACTATATTGGTTCTTCCTACCCACAAGCAAGGGATGTCTTTCCACTTTCTTGTATCCTCTTTGATCTCTTTTTTCAGAGTGCTGTAGTTTTCAGTGTAGAAGTCTTTTGCTTCCTTTGTTAGATTGATTCCTAGATATTTCATTTTTTTGGATGCTATTCTTAAAGGAATTGTTTCCCTAATTTCTCTCTCAGTGAGTCTGTTATTTGTGTACAAAGAAGCTATTGTTTTTTGAGTGTTGACCTTGTATCCAGCTACTCTACTGAATCTGTCAATCAAGTCTAGAAGTCTTCTGGAAGAGTTTTTTGGATCTTCTATGTAAAGTATCATATCATCAGCAAATAATGACAGTTTAACCTCTTCTTTTCCTATCTTTATTCCTTTTATTTCTCTTTTCTAATTACTGTGGCTAATGTTTCCAGAACTGTACTGAACAGGAGTGGTGATAGTGGGGATCCTTGTCTTGTTCCTGATTTTAGCATGAAAGTTTTCAGTTTTTGACCATTTAGTATGATGTTGACTGTTGGTTTTTCATAGATAGCCTTAATCAGATTAAGAGAAAGACCTTCTATTCCAATGTTCTGTAGGGTTTTTATCATGAATGGGTGCTGGATTTTGTCAAATGCTTTTTCTGCATCTATTGAGATGATCATATGGTTTTTGTCCTTGACTCTGTTAATATGATGTATTACATTTATTGATTTGTGAATGTTGAACCATCCTTGCATTACTGGGATAAATCAAATTGGTCAGGGTGTATGATCTTCTTGATGACCCTCTGTATTCTGTTTGCCAGTATCTTGTTGAGGACTTTTGCATCTATGTTCATTAGGGAGATTGGCCTGTAGTTCTCTTTTTTGGTTGGGTCTTTCCCTGGTTTTGGAATCAAAGTAACACTTGCTTCCAGGAATGAATTTGGAAGTATTGTTTCCCTTTCAATTTCCTTGATGAGTTTAAAGAGTAATGGCGCTAGTTCTTCTTTAAATGTCTTGTAAAATTCAGCAGTGAATCCATCCTGACCTGGTCTTTTCTTTGTTGGTAAATATTTTATTACACTTTCAATTTCACTCATTGTTATTGAGGTGTTTAGAATTTCTATATCTTCTTCATTTAACTCTGGCAATTCATATGTATCTAGGAATCTGCCCATTTCTTCTGTGTTTTCCATTTTATTGGAGTAGAGGTTCTCAAAGTAGGTATTGATGATCCTTTGGATTTGCATTGGGTCTGTTGTGACTTCACCTTTTTCATTCTTTTTTTTTTTTTTTACCTTTTTCATTCTTAATTGCATGTATTTGTGCCTTTTCTTTCCTTTTTTGATAAGATTGGCTAAAGGTTTATCAATTTTATTTATTCTTTCAAAAAACCAACTCTTTGATTCATTGATTTTTTTTGTATTGTTCTTTTAGTCTCCATTGCATTGATTTCTGCCCTGATCTTTATAATTTCCTCTCTTGTACGAGCTTTGGATTCCTTATGGTCTTCTTTTTCTAGGAGCTTGAGGTTCTGCATTAGGTTATTTATCTGAGTTTTCTCTGTTTTCCTGATATGGGCATTCACAGCTATGAATTTCCCATGTAGAACTGCTTTCATTGTGTCCCATAGATTCCTGTATGTTGTACTGACATTTTCATTTACTTGTAGAAACTGTTTAATTTCTTCTTTAATTAGTTCTGTGACCCTTTGGTTGTTCAAGAGAGTGTTATTCAGTTTCCATGTGTTTGTTGGGGTTTTGCGGTTTCTTATGTTATTGATCTCCAATTTTATTGCACTGTGGTCTGATAATATACAGGGGGTAACTTCAATTCTTTTACATTTACTTAGACATGTCCTATGAGCTAGCATGTGGTCTATTCTGGAGAATGACCCATGTGCAGCTGAAAAGAATGTACATTCCGATTTTGTGGGGTGGAACACTCTGTAAACATCTATTAAGTCCATTTGTTCTGTAGCTTGATTCAGTTCTAGAATTTCCTTGTTAACTTTTCGTCTAGATGATCTGTCTATTTGTGATAGTGGGGTATTGAGGTCCCCCACTATGATTGTCTTACTGTTTATTTGGTTTTCCATGTCTATTAATATTTGTTTTGTATGGTTGGGGGCATTCGTATTTGGTGCATATATATTTATGATTGTCATCTCTTCCTCTTGGATTGTTCCCTTCACAAGGATGTAGTGACCATCTTTGTCTCTCTTAATTAGTTTTGGTTTGAAATCTACTTTGTCTACAAATAAGATTGCTACCCCTGCTTTCTTCTGGGTTCCTGTGGTGTAGAGAACTGTTTTCCATCCTTTTACTTTCAGTCTGTGAATTTCTTTTTGAGTTAGGTGTGTTTTTTGTATACAGCATATTGTTCCATTTTCCTTTTTAATCCATTCTGCCAGTCTATTTCTTTTGATTGGTGACTTGAGGCCATTAACATTGATGGTTATAATTGATAGATACTGATTTATCCTTGTGATGATGTTTTACTTTTGTTGGCTCTTTTATTTCTTATTTTTTCCCCCTTTCCCTTTAGTGTCTTACCTTTCCCGGTGGCTTCCCTCTGTTGGGCCTCATGGAGTTGTGGTCTTCATTGATTTTTTTCTAGGATATTGTTTGGAATTGCTTGTAGTGCTGATTTGGTGTTCATGAAATTTCTTAGGTGTTCTTTGTCATGGAAGTATCGAATTTCCCCATTGATTTTGAAAGATAATTTTGCAGGGTATAACAGTCTAGGTTGGAAGTTATTTTCTTTTGGGGCATGAAATACTTCACTCCAGGCTCTCCTTGATTTGAGGATTTGTGTTGAGAAGTCTGCTGTGATTCTGATGGGCTTTCCTTTGTAGGTGATTTGTTTCTTTTCTCTAACTGCTTGTAGAATTTTGTTTTTCTGTTGGGTTTCTGGGATCTTGACTATTATATGTCTAGATGTAGATTGTTTTTTGATCATGGCTAGTTGGAGTTCTATATGCCTCACTTATCTGTATGTCCAATTCTCTACCTCTGTCTGAGAAGTTTTCCACTATTACTTCTGTGAACAGTTTTTTTATGTCAATTGTGCTTTCGCCTGTTTTTTCATGGACTCCTATCAGTCTCATGTTATTCTTCTTTGCATTGTCTAGCAGTTGTTGGATTGATTTCTCGTGGACCCTTACCATTTTTAAGAAATCTCTGTTTTCATGGTCTCTAACCACGATTCTGTCTTCTATATCTGATATTCTATCTTCAGATTCCCTTAATCTGCTGTGGATATTTTCAGTGGAGTTTTTGATCTCCTGAATATCTGTTTGAATCTGTTTCATGGATTCCATTTCTTTCTTATGTTGGGCGATCATGGTTTCCATTTCTTTCTTATGCTGGATATTCATGGCTTCCAGCATGTTTCTGAGCTCATCTATTTTTTTTTTTGTACCGGGGATCGAACTCAGGCCCTTGCTCTTGGGAGCTAGGTGCGATGCCACTGAGCTAAATATCCAGCCCTCGCTCATCTATTTTTTTTATCTGTTTCTGTTCTAGATCCTTTAATCATGTCTTTCACTCTACTCACCATCTCTGTAGATAATCTGGGAGATTATTTCTGCTTTGAATTTTTCTAGAGCCTCATTCATCTGTTTTGTTACTTCCTGTGCTGTTGGTTCAGGGTATCCAGGTGGTTGGTTATGGGACTTTTCCATCTCATTTCCCTCAGGATTTACCCTTGGTGGGGTGGAAGTCTGAGTTTGTGCCTTCCTTAAATGTCTTCTCATTTTTGTTTTTGGTACTGTCCTTGGTTTATCTCCTGGGTTGATACTTTGAAATTGCTTATTGTAAGTATCTTTGTTGCTTGTAATTAGAATCCTTATGGAATGATTGCTTCTCAGAGGTGTCTTCCACATATAGCTGGTCTTTAAGTTTTGAGTCTCTAATGACTCTAAGGCCATCTCATTTTCCTTATACTAGGAAGGTTCATTGACTAGATCAATAACAACACCTTAGCCCAAGTGATACAATCAGCAACACCATTGCATCAAGTACATCTTCAAAAATGACATTTTGTGGTAGTTATTAATCTATCACCTTTAGCTGTGTGAATTAAATCAAGATCGAGGACCAACCCAACATGTAGTAAGTAAACTCTTCAATATAACAACTTTACCCTTTGGGATGGGGAGTTAGAAGGGGTTGGGGAGGGAAAGGCAGATGGGAAGGATAGGGGAAGGTTAGCAGTGTGGTCAGAGGACACAGGTGAGAAGGAAAAAGAGAATAATAGTAAAAGAAGAACTCTGAATGAGGACCAAAGCAGGGACAAAAAGGGAAGATGAACAATGTGGGGGAGTGAGACAGTGAGTGTAAGAGAGAGAGAAAGGAAAGAGAAAAGAAAGAAGAAAAGAAAAGAAAAAAGAGGAGAGAAAAACAGATATTTGCAAAGAGGAGGAAAAACATTAAAGATAAGAGGAGCAAAGGAAAAGAAAAGAGAAAACAAACTAATAATGCTAATTTTGGGGATAAAAATAACCATGAAGATGAAGGGCCTCCTTCAGGGCATGTCTCTGTTGTCACAGTAGACAACGTGGGTAGCAGTGTGCAGACATAAGTCAATGAGTCTCAGCAAGCTAGTGGCAGACCCGTGAGATTCAGGCAGATTTCTGGCTGCAAGTCCCAAGTTGAGCTCCCTGTCTTCCTGTAGGGTTGAACTCTGCAGAGTTGTACTGCAGGTTCCAGCTGCCCTTCCTATGAAGATAGTCCCAGTCCTGATGGGAGGTAAAGATGACTCCAACTCACCCAGTACAGTGGTCTGGTGGTCCGGTGTCCTCTGCGTCTTTGTAGTGTGGAACCAGGTGGCTGTACAGAGGAGCGGGGTTGCGGCGGGGGGGGGGGGGTCCAGTGGATTGCTGCTGGGGTGTGGGCTGATTTGGTGTGTTCTGCATGACTTGCAACATTGCTATGGCGTCTGCAGACCTGCCTGTCTGCAGCGGGCTGATTTGGCATTGAATTTTAATTATTCTTTACCAAAGAACTAAATGTCTTACAGTGTGTGTGTGATTATGTCAATGCTATTGATGAAGATGGCTAGAAAAATAATCAAACTGAAAAAAATTGTCACCTGCTGGGTTGGTCACTATATCTCCTTCCATGATAGGTAAGCCAGGCAGGCTCAGGTTTACCTCCTGACCATGAGTCTATCTTGTTACAGTGAACACTATAATTACTGCATTATTTTAACTACTGTGGATTGATAATAGCACATCAGCCAAAGGTCTCTTTGCAATGTTATTTCTTGTAATATCCTCTAATTAGTCTGTGGTATTTTTGGTCATATCCTAATTGGATGTGGACTCTGAATTCTCATGGAGCCTTCAGGCATTAAGTCCTGGACAGAATTAGCCAGGTTTAGGACCAGGTGAAACAATATGGAGACATTCTACAAACTTCTCAGGACCAGTAGGTTCTTTTTAGAGCTTTAGCATTTAATACTATCACCAGTTACTTCTTCCTTCCTTCAGGCCAGTTAGTTAGGTAAGATGTATTTCTGTGGGAGAAATCTGTCAAGTGTTGGGTCTCAAACTTGATTTCTTTAAATGTCACTGCAAAGTTGAGTGTTCAAAAAATTAGGATGAGATTCATAAGTTTTTGTGACCTTTGTTATTATACTACATGGTGGCTTTGAGCAAATTGGCTATTTCTTTTAGATCCATGTTGTGGTTTACATATGAAGTGTCTCCCAAAGATTTATGTATTGAGAGTTGAGCCCCAATACAGCAATGTGCAGAGGAGGGGCCTAAAGCAGTGGCCAGATCATGATGACTTTAACCTCATCAATGGATTAATCCATTTCTGGGTTCATAGCTGTATGAGCTAATAGACAGATGGAGGAAGTAGGTCATTGGAGGTGTGGTTTTGAAGGCTGTCCTGAGCCCCTCCCCTGCCTCCACTTCTCTTCCTGCTCTCTCTGCTTCCTGGCTGCCATGAGGTAAGCAGTTTTCTTCCACCATGCCCTTCTGCTGTGATGTTTCTGCTGTGGAGCCAGCTGACCATGACTTTTCTGAAACCTCTGAAACTTTGATCCAAAATAAACCTTTTCTCCTTTAAGGTGTATTTGTAAGGTATTTTGCCTCAGCAGCAGAAAAGTGACTAATGCAGTCTGCTTCCTCATTTGAAAAACAGGCATCAAAACAATGACGTGACAGAGTTACGTACTGTAAAGACAGGGATATTGTATGTAAAACACATGGCCTGAGTAGTGTGGATCAGGTGTGTCAGCTGAGATACTGTAAAAGGTATAGGAGGTAGAATTGTGTTTAATAAGAGGACTGTTTAATGAGGGCCATCAGATAGGTTTAAAAGCACTGCTGTGGGGTGCTGGGGTGGAAACTATTTTCTTTTAATTTATGGTTATGAAGTACAAATGGATATTTGATCCTGCTGTGATTTGATGTTTCTGCATGTGCCCAGGGTTTGTGTGCTGGAAGCTTGGTCCCCAGTATGGTAGTTTGAGGTGGTAGAACCTTCAGAGCTGTGGCCCATAGGAGGTAGTTAAGTCATTGGGGCCTTTGCCCTTGAGGGATTAAGGCAGACCCTATGGGAACTTGGTTAGTTTCCTAGAGAAGAGCTTGACTTCTGCCCTCGCTTTAGCTTCCTGTCTGGCTATGTGATGCCTCTTGCACTTGTGACTACCATGAAAGCTTTTATCATGAGGCCTTCACCAGAATCTAAACTGATGAGATTGCCCAATCATGAACTTCTAGCTTCCAAAACTGAGTGAAAAAATCTTTTTCTTTTATATATTACTCAGACTCAGGTGTTTTGTTATAGCAATGGAGAACAGATGAATACAAACTCTTCAAAGTAACGACAAATACTCCACATCTTCTCCTTTCCATTCAAATCTTGCAACATTCTTCCCATTGACCTTCTCCCAGTAGAAGACTCCATGTACTTGTGAGAATAGTGGGAAGCACAAAGGAACCCCTAATTTTCTCCCCACCAGACCCCTCACCCCTAGCACTGGTATTGTCTTTGGCTCTTTCTCACTGCTCACAGCAGAAGGAAGGCCCCTCTTCTCCCTGTGGCCATTCTTTATGTCATGGGTACTGTCATTTTCTATCTCCTGAAACTGTCTTCCCCACTGTCATTCTCTACCAGGCCAGTCCTTCTAGCTTTAAACAAAAAAATTCTGCTATAGCTATACTTTTCAGAGCAAACTTTTCTAAATACTTATCTTCCTTTCACTGTTTTAACAAATTTGACTTTATACCTATGACATGAGCAAAGCTTATTAAACACAGGGTAAGGCTCAAGCCCACTTTGACCACTTTTCCCTTCCTTATCCCTTCTCCTGACCAGAGATCAGATCAGTCCATTTCTTTGAATCTTTTCATCCTTTTTTTCTACAAAAAGCCAACCTTTGGTATCAGCCAAGAACTGGCTCCAGTAAAACCACCAGTAAAATCCATGGTTGCTTAAATCCCTTATGTGAAATGGCACAGTGTTGCATGAAACCTGTGGACATTTTCCTGTACACCTTCAGTCATCTCTAGATGAGTCAGAATACCTAGAACGATGGAAATGCTATGTGAATAGTTGTTCTAATGTATTGTTTAGGGAGTAATGACAAGAAAACAGTCTGCCTATCCATGTTCATTATAGATGCAGTGGCTTAGATCGAACTCCATGCTACTTGTCAGCAACAATGTGATCTTATTTTTCTGAATGTTTTCCATCTATAGTTGGTTGAATGCATGGTGTGAAACCTACAGATATGGAGGGCTGACTGTATTCACACACGCACACGCACACACATGCACATACACATGTATATGTATATCCATCCTTGGAGGAAATTTGTAGTATTAGTTTTGTGTGTGTTTTCATGAACGATAACAACCTATATCAGCAATTTGTCTTTTTCTTTTTTTGTTTCTGAGGTCTACTTAGCATATACAATATAAATTATAGCAGTTCATATAAACTTACATCCTTTTCCTTGCCGATGCTAATGATGATTGCTAAAATTTGTTAAGCCTGGCCACAGCTCAGGCACGTTCCTCTTGTTTTATCTCAGGCCTCTCAATAACCCTTGGAAGTTAAGTATTATTAATTCCATTTCCACGAGAAAACTGAGGTATAAAGACACTGGGAGACTTTTTTAAGGTTATGTGTTCAGCACATCATGAAGTAATGTTATAAAATCAGATGTGGTGCTTCAGATAATCTATGCTCTTCTTATGCTGTTCAGGGCTATGAAAATACCTAATGGCCTAGTAGCCATTTCTCTGTTGTCCACAGCTTTTCTTCATAGGGAACAATGCTGCCAGAACATCTTGTGCATGTTGCTTGTGCTTGTGTGTGAGAGTTTTTTCATGGCAGGCGCTGAGTCTAGACTTCTGGGTCATTGGGTGAGGATGTGTAATGTTATTACAGATACGGTCATGTTGTCCTTGAAAGGGACTGTCTGTCTGACGTGCCATGGAGGAGCACACTTGTCTCCCCGTGATTTCTTCTACCCTTGATATCAAACTGCAAATATTTGTCAGTCATGTGGTTAAAAATGGTCTCTGCTGATTTGCATTTGTTTTTCTCCCAGGGCTAGTGGGTAGGGTGTATCATATAGCTTTTGGTTGTTTATCGCCTTTCCGTTGTGAACTGCCTATTTATAATCTGCATCCATCTTTTGTGGGAACATTTGTCTTTTTCATGTTGGTTAATAAGAGTTTTGAATATATTTTGGATACCATGACTCTCTCTTCAGCCCATTCCAATATGGCTCTGTCGCTGCCAAACTAGTCAAGGCCACAGTGTCCTTTATGTAGTGAGTTCAATGCTTCCTTCCTCGTCAATGTCATAGCCGGGAACCTCAGGGTTTCTGAGCATGCCGTCTGTCACGGATCCAAGGGTATCTGGACTGGCCAAGGAGGAAACATGGTCAGGAGCTGGCAGTAGCATAAGATGATCTTCATCTGGGTGGCATGTGATAAGTTGCCTGGTAGCAAAAGTCCTTCACAGCAGGAGACCTTCCAGAGACAGCATGGGCCATCACCACAGGAGGGGAGGGAGCCAGGGAACTCCTGAGGAAGAGGGACATCACATGGAACAGGGTGGAGACCTGTGTCCAGGGGACGTCACACTGCAGGTGGGGATTCTGGGTCACCCAGCCCTGCAGGACCACAGCCTGGGGTCTGTCCCTGGGACATCACTCACCTCAGGCTAGCAGATGTGGGGCGCAGTCTGTATAGTGTGCAAAACAGGAAGACTCCAGATTCCCATTTGGCTGTATTTTTGAGCAGTTGGATATATAAAAATTTGAATTCGGTGTCAGGGATCCTGGGGCCAACAGTTCCAGTCTGTGTGGAGAAGAAAAACACAGGGCCACTGTAAGGGGGCATCTTTCCCCATGTCACACCCTCCTTTGGGACCATTCTTCTTAATTCCACAACATCATATCCCTGGTCCTCAGCCTCCCCCTCAGTCTTCATGGGTGACTTGGTCTCAGGATGCCCTTACATTCTTCTACATTATTGATCCCAAAGAGCCTTTGTTTATATGAGTCATATCTCTCCATACTGACCATACTTGAAATTAAGGCTGAGAATTTAAAAATATTTATTTATTTAGAAATAATAAACTCAATAATAATAAGAAACTCTAAATATCAATAAGAAGCCCAATAAATCAGTTCATTTAAATAACAGTAATCCAACTTAATATAAATAACATTTTTTTTTTTTTTGCTACCAGGGATCGAACTCAGGTCCTTGTGCTTGTGCAGCAGGTGGTGAAACCACTGAGCTAAATCCCTGGCCCATAAATAACATTTTTAAATGAAAAGTAGCCACAGAAACCTTCTGATACGTCAGTGTTATCTTCATCATCTTTAGATGTAGATAATACAACTGTGTTCAGAAATTAAGTCATTTACCCTCTTTTAAAGAGAGCTCTATCTTTAAATATAAAAAGTATTGTGAATGCATTTCAGAATAAAATATTTCAAACAATAAAAGTCTCAGATACAATTTTAAAATTTAGGAAGGATTTCAAAAATATAAAAAGGTTACAAAACAAGACAGTAAACCGTACTTAGCTTTCAGTTATATTTCCACCTAGGCTCAGGAAAACTTGGGATTTCAAAATACCTGTATACTGGAGGAGAATGAAACTAGGGATGCTAGGAGGTACACACGAGAGAGCCAGTTAGAAGAGCGAGTTCCTAAGGACAGAGTTAATCTCTGAATGCAGATGTTTAACCTATACCCACTACGTTAGCAAATTCTAGAGACCTTATGAATACATAAGATGTATTTCATGACTCGTGTTATGTTATCAAATACCATGTACCCTTTGGGAAATTCCACTATATAATTATGAAATTGGAGAAGACATCCCATCGTAGTATAATTATGATAAGAGTTTCACCTCCTGGGCCTCCCCTTAAGAACCCCTGTCGGAGTAAATGCCGTGGGACTCAGGCTAGGGCTCCAGTCTTCAGTCCAGCCTTGGCTTTAAATACCTATGCGAACAACTTGAGATTCCATCTCCAGCTCAGCTGCATCCACACACCTACACCACGCTTTCGTTTACATTTCTAATAGACATCTCAATGCTGATGTCCAAAGTAGAATCTTCTATTTTGCTCTTTACTTTTTTTTTTTTGTACTGGGGAACAAACTCGGATCCTCACACTTGCACAGCTGGCGACGAAACCACTGAGCTAAATCCCTGGCAGAATCTTCTAAATATATGTTAGTAGTGCCTATTAGTTTTACAAAATATTGGATTTCATTGTGGTATTTTCATACATGCACATATTTTGATCTTTCCCCATCCCCTCATTACCTTCTCCCACACCGCCTTCACCCGCTCTTCCCCCTTAGTCCCTTACTCTGTGTAATAATAGCCTCCATTCTACTTTCATGTCATCTTTTTTAGAGCCCATGTACTAGGCAAATGTGCAATACTTCTCTATCAGAGTGTGGCTTGATTCACTCAACATGATCTCTCAGTTCCATCCATTCTCCTGCCAGTGATATTATTTTGTTCTTCTTTGTGGCTGAATCTTACCCCATTGTGTAACCCCCGAGGCAAGTTTCATATCTTGGCTGCAGGGAATTGTGCCACAATAAACGTGGGCATGCAGGTGTCTCTGTGGTATACTGACTTTAATTCCTTTGGGTATATACCGCGGGGTGATACAGCTGGGTCATTTGGTAGCTCTATTTTTAGTTTTTTGAGGAACCTCTATACTAATTTTTATAGTGGCTCAACTAATTTACATTCCCATCAGCATCATAGAAGGCTTTATTTTGCCCCACATCCTGGTCAGGATTCATTTTTTTTGGTATTCTTCTTTGTTTTGTTTTTTGAAGGTCTCCATACATAGCCCAGACTGACCTTGAACTTGAGATCCTCCTACCTCAGCCTCTTGAGCTCTGGTAGAATAGTCAGGCACCACTGCTCCTGGCTGTCGTTGTGTTCTTGGTGATAACCATTCTAATCAGGGTGAGATGGAATCTCGTGTAGTTTTGATTTGCATTTCACTAATGGCTAAAGTTGTTGAACAGTTGTTTATATACTTATTGCCCATCTGTACTTCTTTTGAGACATCTATTCAGTTAATTTGCCCATTTGTTGATTAGACTATTTAGTTTTTTGTGTTTTAAAAAATTCTTTATGTATTTGAGATACTAATCCTCCTTTGGAAGAGTAGCTGGCAAACATTTTCTGAGGTTGTCTCTTACTCTGTTGGTCATTTCCCTTGGTGTGCAGAAACCTTTTAGTTTGATATAGTCCCATTTGTTGCTTCCTGCTATTATTTCCTGTGCTATAGGAGTCCTCGTCAGGAAGTCTTTGCCTTGGCATATGGCTTCAAATTCCCTGTTTTTCCCCAGCGATTTCAAAGTTTCAGGTCTTATACCAGGTCTGTGATCCATTTGAAATGATTTTTGTACAGAACAAGAGAGGAATCTACTCTTCTTTTTTTTCCCCTCCAGTACTGGGAATCAAACTTGGGACCTTGCACTTGCTAGGCAGGTGCCAGTACCACTGAGCTAAATCCCCGGCCCAAGAGGAATCTAGATTCAGTCTTCTGCATGTGGACATCCAATTTTTCCAGCACGATTTGTTAAGGAGGCTGTCTTTTCTCCAATGTATATATTTGACTCCTTTGTCAAGAATCAGAGGGCTGTAACTGTGTGGGTTTGTTTCCATGTCCTCTGTTTCATTGGTCTATGTGTTTATTTTTGTGCCAATACCATGCTGTTTTTCTTGCTATAGCTTTGTAGTATAATTTGAAATCAAGTATTGTGATGCCTCCAGCCTTGCTCCTTTTTGCCTAGGATTGCTTGGCTATTTTGGGTCCTTTTTCCCCCCTAGTACTGTGGATTGAACCCAAGGTCCTTTCACTGAGCTACATCCCTAGCCTCTTCCTTCTAAAAAATATATTGAGGTATCGAGGGCTGGGGATTTAGCTCAGTAGTTTCACCACCTGCCTTGCAAGTGCAAGTTCTGAGTTTGATCACCATTACAAAAAAAAGTATATATATATATATATATATATAGAGAGAGAGAGAGAGAGAGAGAGAGAGAGAGACACACACACACACACACACACACACACACACACACACACACACACACAGGATCTCACTCAGTGGCTCAGTTGCCCAAGCTGGACTCATACTTCCAGTCTTCTTGCCTCAGCCTCCCAGAGTGCTGGGATTATAGGCTTGCACCATCATGCCTAGCTATTTTGGGTATTTATGTTTCCATATGAATTTTAGAATTGTCTTTTCTAGTTCTGTGAAAAATATCATTGGAATTTTGATGGGTGTTGCACTGAATCTTTAGATTGCTTTTGGTAACATGGCCACTTTAGCAATACTTATTCTGTGGATCCATAAACGTGGGAGGTCTTTCCATCTTCTGTTGCCTTTTTTTCTTTCTTCAAAGTCCTATAATTTTCACTGTAGAGATCTTTCACCTCCTTGGTTGACTTCTGGTATGTATGTATGTATGTATGTACGTATATATGTATTTTGAAGCCATTATGAATGGAATTATTTTCCTGATGTCTTTCTCAGCTAGTTCCCTGTTGGTATATAGAAAAGCTATTGATTTTTTAATGTTGATTTTGTAGCCCATGTCTTAGTCACTTTTTTGTTTGCCAGGACAAAATATCCAACACTCATAGTTTATAGGAGGAGAGGTTTAGTTTAGCTCACAGTTTCAGTGGGTTCAGTCCATGGTCACCTGACTCCAAGGCAGAAACAGCATGGTAGAAGGGCCTGGTACAGGACAGCTGCTCACACCATGGCAGTCAGGAAGCAGAGAGGGAAAGTAGGATCCCTGGGCATGAATGTACACTCCCTGGCCATATGCCCAGTGACCACCTCCAACCAGGCCCCACCGCCTAACAGCACATTCAGCTGCTGAACTCATGAATGAATGAGTCTACTGATGAGTATAGTGCCCCCATGTTCCAATCCCCTTCCACGCACATGAGAATTTTGGATCTAAACTATAACATTATGAAAAGCAGAACTTCTGACTTTCCCCAAACACATTCATCCCCTGGCCTTTTTCCATGCATGGTACCACCTAGTCGATTTCACAAGTTGAAACTCACAAGACTCCTCCAGGTCCCACATCCCTTATATCCATTCCACCAGCAACTCTATAAGGCTTATCTACAAAACATCCCAGATTCCTTGGGTCCTCTCCACCCATCTCTGTTTTTGTCAGCATATCTCAAGTACCATCATGTTTCATCAGGACCTCAGGAGCAGCCTCCTGAGAGTTGCTTTTGGTTCCCTCTTTTATTGCTGTTATCCAGTTGATGCTTAGTGGCCACAGGGATACTTAACACATGCAACTTAGGTTGTGACAATCTTCTGTATTAGTTCTGGGTTGTCTCCTTGTGATTTGATGCCTAACTTCCTCTCCAACCCCATTCAGACCATTTGTCTCCTTCTCCTTGTCCTGTAGTCACTCGGGCTTCTATTCCTTGAAGCTGACCATGTCTTTCTTGTCATGCAGGTGTTGCATTCTCTCTTCCTTCTGTATGGATTGTCCTTTTCCCAGCTCTGTGCATGACTAGCTCCTTTTATTCCCAGTCACAATGTAAATGTCACCTTGACAACAAGATCTTCCTACAGAAAACCCCAAAGCAGTACCATCGGTTCAAATGTGATGGGAGCCACAAAACAAACCTCATATGTAACTATTAATCCTTCTAGTAGACACAAAAAGGAAATGTAAAAAGAAACACATGGAATTGATTTTAACTACATATTCCATTTAAACCAGTATGTCCAAGATATTATCAGTGTGGAATCAGTATAAAATTATTAATGACATCTTTTACATCTTCTGTGTGTGTGTGTTCATCCATACTAAGTCTTGGAAATGTGCTATGCCTTGTTGTTTACCTTTAGAATACTTGTAGGACCACTCTTACTAGACTGGCCACATGTCTAGTGGTAGAAGCCATATGTGGCCAGCAGAAACTATATTGGACAGTACAACCTTAAAGTGACTCTAGTCACTTTCAGGGTCATCTCTGTTTACTTGCTTCATTTCATAGGCATCATCATTTGATACTTTGGAGGAGTTAGAGTATGACTGTAAAGTGGATCAGCTTAGTTCAAATCTATTTTCTGCAGTGTGATCTGTGGAGACTTCCGGACCTTGGATTCCTTGTCTAAGGACCTAACATCTGGAGAGCCCGTATCTCGGAGTGTCATGGAGATGCCAAGTGTGTGCTCTATAGGAAGTCGACATCAGTGTCGGCTGTTGTTTATCTGTTTAATGTTGGTCTTCCTCCCCCGGAGTACACACTTCTTTTTCTTTTTCTTTTTTTTTTTGGTACAGGGGATCGAACTCGGGACCTTGTGCTTGTGAGGCAGGCGGCAGAACCACTGAGCTAAATCCCTGGCCCGATTACACACTTCTTCATGACAGAAGTGGTGTCTCTTTGGTTCATGTTTGAAATTCTGGTGCCTGGTCCACAGATAAGCCCCATATATTTTTGTTGGATGAATTGAATGGGTAGGTGGACAGGGAAAGTGGGGTTAGGGTTTCCAACATAGATTTCCTGGGTTGACTTTGAAGTAAGAGCAGAACTCTTGGGCATGGAGAGAAAGAGAGTGTAGCAGGCAAGAGGAAGAGAATGAAGGTAAGGCATGAGGGAAGCCATGTTATTGGTCAGGGGTTCTCTGGCTAAAGGTCAAATGTGAGGGAGCAGAAAGTGGAGGGCCACCCAAAATGAAGTTGAAGAAGTTTATGGAAGCCAGACTGCAAGCACCAGGAGACACACCAAGGTGTCTGAGTCTTTACTACACAGCTCATGCAGGGAATGTGCTCAGGGTGGCAATGTTTGCTTTCATTTATAACTTTTTATTTCCTCATACTTCTTCTTCTTTTTTTTTTTTTTGGTACCAGGGATTGAACTTGGGTCCTTGTGCCTGCACAGCAGGTGGCGAAACCACTGAGGTAAATCCCCGGCCCCTGTCATACATTTTTGAAAGACATTGTTTTGCTTTTCTTACACAGTCTTTCTGAAGTTTTTGTTTGCTTGTTTTGATGCTGGGTCTGGGACCTTGGGCCTTGCATGTGTTAAGCACATGCTCCACAACTGAGCTCCAGCTCCAGCCCCTGAGCTTTTATTATTCCAATGTTATGCAGAGCTTTTCCTTCTGCTCTGAAAGTTTGAACAGCATTAGGTTTACCTGGTCTGGGAGGGTGTGGTGAAACTCTCCAGCAGCGATCTCAGCAGAAATGATGCATCTAGATGATCTAGATGTCTGTCTGAAAAGGTGGCTCTGGCAGGAAGTGAGGTGTTTCTCAGCAGTGAGAAGAGTCTGGTGGCAGAATGATCCCTCGGTGCCTGTTGCCAACGTCAAGATGAGGAGTGAGGAGCCACGAAGTAGGAATGGCTGTGGAAATGGAGAGCTGGAAAGGGAGTAAAGCAACCTTGCAGACAGGTCTTAACAGGGCTCACTCATTCCAAAAGTGTTTAGTGAGTGTCTGCCAGATGCCAGACACGGTGCCAGGCTTTGGGGACATTTTAGTAAACAAAATAGACAGAAATCCTTGCTCTTGGTTAGCTACCCTATAATGGAAGAAGAGGAGGAGATAGCAGTAAGTGAAGTGCATAATGCATAAGTCTCCTGAAGACCAGGCTAGGTAATGATAACGACAATGCTCGGGCAAGAGGACAGGGTGTGGCACAGGAGTCACCTCATTATGCAGAGTGTTGGGCCCAGACTTGGGAGGCCTTGCAGGAGCTGGCTGGGGGGCTGTGTGGGGCAGGTTCTCTGGGCAGAGGCCAGCTGGGCACAGGCCCCAGGAAGAGCCTGCCTGGAGCTTGGGGGCCAGTGAGGCTGCAGCAGAATGGGCTTCGAGGGAAGAGGAGATGTGCCAGTCATTTTCCTCCTCACTGAGACACAATACCCAGCACCCACAACTTAAAGGGGGAAAGACTTACTTTGGCTCACGGTTTCAGAAGTTTCAGTCCATGGGTGTCAGGCTCAAACACAGGAACACCATGGTGGAAGGGCCTGGCGGAGGAGAGCTACTCTTGTCATAGTGGCCAAGAAGCAGAGAGAGAGGAGGGAGGAGCCAGGGCAGGAGATGCACCCTTTGAGGTCACTCCAGTGACCTCCCTCCAACCAGGCCCCACCTCCTAACAGCACATTTAGCACTAAACTCATTCCTAGGTTAATCCACTTATGGGTACGGCACCCCCATGATCCATTCACCTCCTAAAAGCCCTGCCTCTGAGCTCATGAGAACTTTGGCGGGCTTTCTGGACCTGAACCATAGCAACATGGTGTGAATAGCACTGCATGGCCAGGCTGGCTAAGGCTTTGCTGGCCATCTTAAACTGTTGGGTTTCATTCTGATAAAGATGGGGAGCCACTACACGATCCTGAGGAAGGAAGTGACACAGTGTGTCTGAAGTTTTCAAAGGGCTACTGTGGCTCATGGGAGCAATGGTAGAGACAGGAGGCTGGCAGGAGGCATCTGCAATATGTCGCATTTGAGTGAGGGACAGTGGTTGGGACCCAGTGGGAGGGTGGTGATGGGAGGAGGTACCTGGCCTCCAGACGGAGGAGCTGGTGAGAGACTCTGGGTTGGAGGGTGGCAAAAAAGCAGTTGGGGGAGTTGACAGTCTCTAGGTTTCCCACTTGGTTCCATTTCTCCTTTGAAATTCAAGACCAAATTTGGGGTGCAGCAGCAGAAGGAGGTTTTGAGAGAGCCAATAGCCTTAGTTGTGGACCTTCTGAGTGTGAGGTGCCTGGAGGACATTTATGTGGGAGTCACACACTGGCTTTGAGTGATTCCAAACCCAGGTCACTTCCAGAGTGGGAGCAGTGAAATATCGAACTCAGCATGATCCAAGCATGGAAGACAAAGTGTTTGCTGGTCTTGAAAACTGAAATGCCAAGGCCGAACACAAGCAAAGAGCCATCAGAATCTGCTTCAAGGACTATCTTTGTTTTGTGCTGTTACAACTGAATATTTGAGGCTAGGTAATTTATAAAGAAAAGCCATTTATTTCCTCATAGCTGTGGAGGCTGAATATCCAAGATCAAACTGCCAGCCTCTGGTGGGGCCTTTCTTGCTGTGTCCGCGTGTGGCAGAAGGGAGAAGCAAGCAACTTCGGGAAGCCCCTTCTACAGAGGCATTAATGCACCCCTGGGGACTGAGCCCTCAGGACCTAAACCCCTCCTTACCTCCCAGTGTTGTTGCACTGGGGATTACGTTGCCCACACATGAATTTTAGGGGACATATTGCAACCACAGCAAGGATAGAAAACGAAGTAAGGAAACAGAAGAAGAAACTGAGGAAGCAGAGGATGAGGACTTGAATGCAAGGTGTTCCAGCTGAATCCTGTGGAAGGGAAGCTGGGGGAGCTCAGGATGCTTAAGGAGACCCAACAGTGACAGCCCTGGCCAGCAGGGCCACTTTCCGACCCCTGAACACCAGCTGGGAGTGAGCTCAGAGGAGGCCTGGGGTTGGAGGTCAGTGAGTGAGCTCAGAGGAGGCCTGGGGTGGATGGGGTCACTCAGGGGCGGTGTGAGCCCTGGAAAGAATTCTTGTAACACAAGGGCAGGTGGAGAGATGGAGAAGAACGGCAGGGAGGATCTGCAGCAGAAGGGAGCAACAGCACAGGAGAGAGAGCTCTGATTTGTAGCCATCTAGAGCTGGGGGTGAGTCAGGTGTTTACCTGCGGGCCTTGGAGGTGACCCTGCTCTAGGCACCGCGTGTGAAAAATAGAGAGAACCCTGTTCCCCAGCGTCATTCAGCCCAGAGGGCTGGTGGAAGTCCAGGGCTTGGGATTAGCAGGTGCTCAATACATGGCTGTTGTATGTTAATCGATAATCGATACTTAAACATCAAGAAAGGGAGGAGAGAGAAGACATTTCAAGACGCAAGTGGTGCACTGTGTGCAAGGCAGAATGAGATGGCGTGGGAGGAAAGTGGAGGACCCCCTCCGGCTGTCGCCCCCCAGTGCTGGTCTTTGTTTGAGCGGTCCTGGGTGGGGGGTGGCAGCCACATACTATGAGCCAGGGGTGGGCGGGTGAGGTTGTCCAGTTCACACTCCCACCACCAATACAGAAAGGTTATTTTTTTCCCCATAAGCTCACCAGCATTTGTTATCATTTGATTTCTTGATGATGACCATTTTCTCTGGAGTAAGATGGAATTTCAGTGTTGTTTTAATTTGCATTTCTCTAATGCCCAATGAATGACGTTGAACATTTTTTCATGTGTTTATTGCCCATTTGTACTTCTTCTGAGAAATATCTATTAATTTCAGATGCTCATTTTTTTTGATTGGGTCTTTTTTATTTTTTGGGGGGGTCTTTTTTTATTTCTTTATATATTCTAGATTTTTTTTCCCATCCTGTAGGTTGTCTCTTCACTCTATTGGTTATTTCCTTTAAAGCCTATTACAGTTTACCCCTTTAAAGTACATAGTGGCTTTTGGTATTTTCACATTTTGTACAACCATCATTGTACACTGTTAGGACATTTTCATTGTTCCCAGAAGAAAGCCATTATTGCTCTCTGTGCCTTCACCCCAGCCTCTAACAGACACTGGTCTGCTTTTGCCTATGGATTTGTCCATTCTGGACATTTTGTATGGACTGTGTGGCCCTTTGAAGATTCATGTAGCATGTACCAGCTCTTTATTATGGCTAATGCTATTCCATCATCTGGATGTACAGGATGGTATCGCTTAAGGGACACCCTCGGAGAAGCATGTTGTTGGTGATTTTGTCACTGAGGGAATGTCATAGAGTGTAGTACACAAGTGGATATGGTGTAACCTACCGATCACGTAGGTCCTGAGGTCACAGTGAGCCAGACAACACAGGATTAAATTAAGCACAAGAGAAAATGTGATCAAGAGACAGAGTGAACAAACATGTATGAGGGAGCCGAGGCATAATAGGACACACTGTCGTACAGTCAAAGCAGCACACTTCTAAATAGTAAGCATAGTATAGTAAATATGTAAGCTGGTAACACAGCCATTTAGTATTGTCAATTACTATGCACCATATGTAAATGTATGTGTTATACTTTTACACAACAGGCAGTAGATACGTTTACACCAGCATCACCACAAACATGTGAGCAATGTATTGTCCTATGAGGTTACAACAACTACCATGTCATTAGGCGATTGGAATTTTCAGCTCCATTATAATCTAAAAGATCACTACCCTATATTTGGTCTGTCCTCAACCTAAATATCATTCTGCGGTGCATGAACATATTACTTGTTTAAAAGAAATCCATTCATCAGTTTACAGTTATTTGGGTTGTTTCCACTTTTCAGCTCCTGCTGTGACTGTTAATAGAGGAGTCTTGGTGTGGACATATGTTTTTATTTCTCTTAGTTATATACCAAGGGATAGAATTGCTGGGTCATTTGGTAACTCTGTGTTTAACTTTTTGAGGAGCTGCCAAACTGTTTCCCAAAGTAGCTGCACCATGATTACACTTCCAACAGCAGTGTCTAAGTGCACCGATTTCTCCACATCCGTTCCACTACTTGTTTTTGGCTGTCTTTTTCTTTCTTTCTTTTCAAAAAAATAGTACTGGGGTTTAAACCTGGGGCTGTGCATATGGTAGACAAGCATTCTGCCACTGAGCTACATTCCCAGCACTTTTGATTTTACTTTGAGACAGGCTTTTGCTTTGGATCCATTTTGAGTTAGTTTTTCCATGTGGTCAGGGTCTAATTTATTTTGTCCGTGAACATACAGTTGTCCTCATTCTGTTTGACTGGCAAAAATATCTTAGGGGATGGCAGGAAACTAAGACAAAATGCTGTCCACAGCCTTGAGGAGACACTGGTGCCTGACAGCTGCTTTGACAGAGAAGTCAGGGGACACAGTGTAAAATGCTCTGATGTTTAGGGAGGGAGCAGCATCCTGGAGATCGCAGATGGAACAAGGACAGTGGGACAGCAGGGGCTTGAAGGAAGCAAGGTGCTGATGAGTAAGGTCAGAGTCTTCTGGAGGGGCGCAGTGGGAAAGCAGGTTTGGTAAGAAGGGGAGGGTGGCACGAAAGGAATGGTAGAGTTCGAAAGTTGGGAAATGGAAACAAGTTGAGAAGTCCAAGTGCTTTGAAGGTCTGAGGAATGGAATGGGCTGCTCAGATTGGCGGGCCAGCCGGGTGTGGTGGTGCGTGCCTGTAATCCCAGCACTCTGGGAGGCTGAGGCAGAAGAATTGCAAGGTCAAGTCCAGCCTGGGCAATTCAGCAATTTAGACCCTGTCTCAAAATATAAAATAAAAGGGGAGGGATGTAGTTCAGTTTGAAGACCCATAGTTCAATCCTCAGTACAGCAGAAACAAAAAAAGATTGGAAGGAATAAAGGGACTAGTTATCAGCGTTGTCATTGACAACTGGAGTCTGAATCCTTACTGGGTTTTAGACACCGTGCTGAGCCCTTAGCTGGATCATCTCATTTAATCTTCACAAAGATTCACAGGGTAAAGCTGTGAGTCTGGAGCCAGCTGCCTGGCTCCGGGCTGCCAGTTACTGCTGCCCACCACCTGTGTGACTGTGGCCATCTTGCCCTTGCCGTGTAGGGTTGCAAATTTCAGCAAACAGAAATGCAGGACACCCAGTTAATTTTGAATTTTAGACAAGCGCCAAATAATTTTTTAGTTTAGTCTAATGATGTGCCATGCAATATTTGGGACATACTTATGCTTAAAAACCTTATTCTTTGCTTATTTATAACTCAAACTTCATTAGGTATCTTCCATATTATCTGACAACAGTATTTCTATGACTGTATTTCTGATTTAAGTTTCCTTATCATTTAAATTAGCATAAGAGAGAACAGTGTCTAAGCTGCCCCACTTTGGGCTGTTACAACAAACTACCATAAAGTGATGACATAAACAATTAACATTAATTTCTCCCAGTCCGGAGCCTGCCAGCATGGTGGGTGTGACAGGGCCATCTTCCAAGTTACAGACAGTGAACTTGTTTTTCTCCATGGCCAAAAGAGTATGTGCTAATTCCATGTTCTCTTTTCTTTCTCTCTATTTTATTTTTGGTATGTGTTTGCGATACATGGTATTTATATTCATTTTGGGGAATTGGTTATTCTCTTTTGTTATGAGGGCACTAATCCTATTCAAGGGGGCTCCACCCTCATGAAATAATGACCATCCCAAGTCCCTACCACTCAGTGCCATCACATTAGGGGTTGAATTTCATCACAGAAATTTTAGGGAGACACAGACGTCTCGTCCATGACAGTAGGCTCTTTGGGGGATTAAATCTGTAATACAGTCTTTGAGCATGAGCTGGCACAGGGTAAAAACTCAACTTTGTTATCTAGGAGTTCCTTTAGAATGTCTTGACAATTAAACTTTTTCCAGGTCCTTCTTGCTTCGAACAAACAATTGAATGAAACAAGCCAAAAACGTTGCCAAAAGTTGATTTGAAAAGTGAGGGGTAAAGAGGTAGGGGAGAAGCTGGCTCTGCAGTGCACACTTGGGTCAACCGAAAGAGGAAAAGAGAAAAAGAGCAAAGATAAAAGTACACCCTGGCCTGGGAGACACGGGGTGGGCTACCGCAAAGAGCCACCACCTCGGGCTCCTCCTGGTGTCTGTGTCCTTATCCGCCATCCGCATCTTGTGAGGATCCAAGAGCAGCTCTATGCACAGGGTCCCGAGCAGTGGAGTGGTGTAGACCTGGGGTCCAGCTGGGCCTCACTTTCCCAGCCGGCCCAAACTGTGCCTATGTCCCATCTCACTCGTACCTCTGAAGTTGTGTGGCCTTCTGCTCTGCCCTGAAGCCTGGTTTCATTCACAGAACACAAGTATGAAGATTGCATGGGAAGTGAAAAATCTACGGTGTTTGGGGCCCACTGATGCAAAATCCACTGCAGAGGTTGGCATGTTTGCTTCAGTGTCGGGGCATGTGGATCTGTTTTATGAATGGGTGTGGAAAGTAGTTATTTATTTAGATGAGCTAATCACGAAGAGATTATTAATTTGTTGACATTGCTTTGAAGTGAATGTGCCAGGACACAGGGCCTGCAGTCTGCGCCTGCAGCCACAGGACGGCCAGTTAGAGCACCTGTGCTCACCACTGCAGTGCTGTCCCAAGCTCACGTTGCCTTCTCCCGCTCCACAGCATCAGCTCTCTGGGTAAAGTGCTTTCACCCGTAGCTTATGAGGTGGGCCAGGCCTGAACAGTGGATTCACAAGGTGGGTCAGTTGTGTTTGTACGAAGAGGAATCTGGAATTAAGCCTAAAGGAGGCACAACACCAACCAGAGAGACATTTGCATGTAATAGAGACTGAGAAGGTCAGGATTGTGAGGCAGCTGTGTGCAGGAGAGAGGCAGTGGGAGAAAGGTGAGGAGAAGTCACGCCCTGACCTGGCCTGCCAGACTGGCTGGGAATGAGTTAGGGAATATCTAGTAAACTTGCTCTTTGCAACTGAGAAGTGTGTGAATGAAAATTGTAATGCATAATAAAGTTTTTTTATGAGATGTTTTTTGAAGCTGATTTTCTAATGAATGGCTTAAAGAAGTTTGTTTATAGTTTTTTTTTTTTTCTGCGGTACTGGAGGACTCAACACTGAGCTGCTGGGCTCAGTCTGGTGACCCTCTTGCCTCAGCCTACCACAGTGCTGGAATATAGGTGTGTTGCCACGTAATGGGCAGGTATAGTCTAGGTTCTTGTGTACAACAAGCCAAGAATTGCCAAGGGTACACCCGGTAGCAGGTGGTAAGCAGCTGCATTGATTGAAGATCATGAGAAGTTGGGGCCAGAGCAAGTCCATGGTGACAAAAGATACGACACAGACAGAAAAATGGTGCTGAGGTGAGAGGAAAGCTGTAACAGTGTACCCTGATTACAGCTCACAGAAGTGACCATAGCTGCAGTCCCCAATAAATCAGGCTCGTGGAATTCAAAGAATGAGCACCTCAACCCAGGTGCCTCCCTCTGAATATCTAGGTGTGATTGATGGAATGATTGAGTCATCCTAGGGATGAGTCATCCTAGGGACTCCCAACAGCCATGCCTATCCCAGAAGTCACTTGGATCTTAGTTACTGTAGGAGATGAAGTACGTATTTATGAACCCTTAATGAGATGGGAGGACGGTGGTGTGATGGAAGTTCAGGTTAGGAGATCCAACGGGCTTGTGGAGTCAGCGATCTCCTGGGGTTTTGTTACTCTATTTTCTACATCTCTTAGGACCTTGGAAGAACAATGACTGTAGGGTGCTTTGCAGAATTAAGTAAATGGATAGAAGGGGGCAACTCCCTCAGCCCCATTGTTTCTAACTGTACTAGGTGTGGGCCACCACACCCAGCTTACAGCCTGGAGGAATTAGAGGTAACTCCTACTGAGATGATTAGGCCATGGATAGTCTCATGATTCCCAGGATATTTGGATGATTAGGGCAGCCTCATCTGTTCTGGGAAAGACCAAAGCGTGGTCCTGGATCTGCCCTTTGCTCATTGGTGGAGGCCATGCTGGGCAGGCTGCTGTGGCTGCCACTGCATCAAGGCAGGTTCAGAGGTGCAGGATGATTCAGCATAGGGTCCCAAATGCCAGACACTTAGTATCATTTAGTTGATATTTTATAAAAATTGATTTGTGCCCTTTAAGCTTTAAAAACTATACATTTAAAACTTATTTAAAATTTATAGAAAAGTTACAGAAATGGTACCGAATTTCTGTGTATTTTTCATCCATTTTCCCTAACCGATGGCATTTACTACATCTATTTTATTGTTCTTTTCTCTCCTCCACCACCACACACCTATGTGTTTTCTTTGAATTGTATGAGGGTAAGTTGTAGATATGATTCTCCATTATCTCGTAACTCTTTAAGGTGTATTTCCTAAATCACAAGAACAATGTCCTTCATTACTAAAAGTAAAACCATCAAAATCAGAAAATTAACATTGATATAGTGCTACCTTCTGATCGTGTCTCCATTCAAGTTTCTCTGGTTGTCCAATAATGTCCTTAAATGGGTGTGATATCCACAAGAGGATTTGCATTTAGTTGTCACATCTTTTTGGTATCCTTCAATCTGGAAAAATTAATTTTTCCTTCATTTGCAAAACTCTGGCACTTAATGAAGATGACTGGTCACTTATTTTATAGACCATCTCTCCATTTGGATGTATCTGCTGTTCTTGCATGATTTATATATGTTTAAAAGATTATCACTAAGGTGATCCTGCATCTTCTCATGGAATATATCACAAGGTATATGATGCTCATTTGTTCTATTACAGAATGTAACTTTTTTTTTTTTTGGTATCGGGGATCAAACTTGGGTCCTGCTTGTGAGGAAGGTGGTGGAACCACTGAGCTAAATCCCTGGCCCACAGAACATAACTTTGATCTGTGAAAATAACAAAAAGAGGGCCAGGGATTTAGCTCAGTGGTTTCACCGCCTGCTGCACAAGCGCAAGGACCCAAGTTCAATCCCCGGTACCAAAAAAACCACAAAAAACCCCCCAAAACCAAAAGATCCTTACCAGGTGTCTTAGTTACTTTTCACTCATTGCTGAGAGAAAATACAAGACACTCAAAGCTGAAGAAAGAAAGGTTTATTTGGCTCATAGTTTGTAGAGGTTTCAGTCCATAGTTGCCTGGCTCCTAGGCAGGGTGGCATGGCACACAGAAATTGCAGAGGAGAAACAGTCCATGGTGGGGAGAAGGTAGCAAAGCAAGCAAGAGACCAGACAAGCCTCTTTCAGTCCTTTATATTGTATCCAGGCTACGGGGATTAGGGTGGTACCAAAGCAATCAGTGGAGTGATTTAGTAATCAGTCTTTAATCCTACCACCCTTAATCCTACCACCCTTAATCCTTGCATTGCATCATGAATCAGTCAAATACTCCAGATCCAGCCACCTCTGAAAAAGGCCCACCTATGGCCGCATGAGGCTTTGGGAGGACATCTAGACACAAGCCATAACGCTGGGGCAGAGAGACAGCAGGAAAATGGCAAACCAGGATGCTCATTACCCCAACACAAAAATAACAAAAAATGAACAAACAACTGCATATGGATAAAACTGGCTCCAGGAGAGTTCTGATATACAATAAGGAACTATACAGAAGCCAGGTGTAGTGGTGCACAGCTATAATCTCAGCCACTTGGGAGGTTGAGACAGAAGGATTACAAGTTCAAGGCCAGTCTGGAAACTTAGTGAGACCCCATCTCAAAATAAAAAAGGGCTGGGGTAATAGTTTAATGATAGCACAGTTGTCTTGCATGTGTGAGGTTCTGGGTTTGATCTCTAATACTAGAGTGTGTGTGTGTGTGTGTGTGTGATGGAGAACTACAGAAATCTGGTAGAGCACAAACACTAAGGATGACTACAGAGAAGGGCTCAGCAAGTGTTTAAATCCATGCCATCCCCTCCCCCAGCCAGCAGAGCTCAATGCCCATGTGCACCAAGAGGGAGCTCATTGGTGCAACCCTTCTGGCATTAGATAAAGGAGAAAAAAGAGTACCCTAGCAGCCCTTATCACCATGGAGACACCTACAACAGTTGCCTCTGAGGACTCCTACCATCTTTGCTGCCACTGAGCCCAGCTGATGGAGCTGGAGTCCACGGTGCTGTGCCTCTCCTGAGGAAAGAGCTCTACTGCACTTCAGCAGAGAGAAATCCACTTCTGTGTCCTCCCCTTTGGGCCTCCCTCGAGGGTCAGAGCTTCCATTTCCCTTTGCAGCCACATGTATGATGTAGACTCTAGCTTCATAGCCTTGTGTCTTGGACATGGGCATTCCCAGTACAGCAATTGTACCTGTTAACCCAACCTAGTGCCAAGAGGGATTTCCTTGACCATGACTTCCTTGTGTGGACAGAAAAGAGATCATGAGGACCCCGATATTTCTCACCATTACTATGGACATCTTTGGTCTTGGCCTCTGTCTTGCTGTCCTATCAGATGAAACTCACACAATACATCACTATCCCCTCCTCACAGCCATTGCTGCCACCATGAAACGTTGGGGTAGGAGCTACCACACCCCACACAGATGGCCTCCTCTCCACTGTAGATTAAGGTATTTCCCATCAAAGCCAGTCCATAAAGACTGATTTTTCCAATGCACAGACATCAATGATAAGAAATATGAAAAACTGGGCTGGGTCAGTGGTTCTGCCACCTGCCGGGCAAGTGCAAGGTCCCAAGTTTGATCCCCGGTATCAAAAAAGAAAAAAAAAAGCAAAGAAAAATCAAGGAAATCTGATAACACCAAAGGAACATACCATTTTTCCAGTAATTGATCCCAAAGTAAAGGAGACCTATATGTTGCCTGCAAAAGAATTCCAAATAGTTGTTTTAGGGAGGATGAATGAGCTATAAGAGAATGTAATTTAGACAGCTGAGATCAGGAAGACAATAAAAGGACAAAACAAGAAGTTCAGTGAAGAGATAGAAATCACTAAAAAAGCAGTAAAACCCAAACACATTTTGGAGCTAAAGAGTATAATGAATGGAATGAAAAAAATGTAACCAAGCCCTCCAACCACTGACTTGACCAAACACGAGAAACAATCTGTGAACTCAAAGACAGATAGTCTGAAATCGTCCAGTCAGAGGAGAAAAAGAAAAAAGAAAGAAAAAAAATGAGAAAACTTATGGGATTTATTGGACACCACCAAGGGAATCAGTGTGCGCACTATAGGAGTCTCAGAAGATGAAAGAGAAATAGAAGCAGAAAACTTGCAGAAATAATGACTGAAAAATTTCAAAATTGTGAGAGGGAAATGGACTTCTGGAAGCTTAATGATGTGCAAATAGAACAAGTCCAGAGAAATCTAACCCAGGCCATTGTTTAACCAAATTGTCAAAAGTCAAGGACAAATAGAGAATTTTGAAAGCAGCAAGGGAAAAGTGACTCGACACATACAAGGGAGTCTCCATAATACTTTCAGTGTCTTGATTTTTTGCAGCGGAAACACACCAGGTCAGAACAGAGTGGATATTACATTCAAAGTTCTGGAAGGTAAAAAAAACCCTACCAACTGAGAATAGTACACCAGACAAAGTTATCCATTAGAAATGAAGGGGAGCCGGGTGTGGTGGTGCATGCCTGTAATCCCAGCACTTGGGAGGCTGAGGCAGGAGGATCACTGCAAGTTTGAGGCCTGCCTGGGCTGCATAGTGAGTTCAGGGCCAGCCTGAACTACAAAGGGAGACCCTGACTCAAAAAAACAAAAAACAAAAACAAAAAAAATGATGGAGAGCTAAAAGCTGTGCTCTCTGAGGGAGTTCATCTGTAATACAGCTTTACAACTGGGGAAGCTGAAAAGTGAAAAGCAAAACAAACAGTGAAGAAGTTTGTCACCATTAGGCCTGCTTTAGGGAAGTGCTTTCTGAAGTTTTCATTTCATAGAAATAAAGAAATGTGCTGGATAGCAACACAAATGTGAGTCTCAGGGGTAAAAGTATATCGATTAATCTAACATTATATTGGGAGTGTGTGAATTTCTTTTACTCCCAATATGAAATTTAGATAAAGTTTTGTTAATGAGTACATAATATAAAGAAGCAATCTCTGTCTGCAAGAACACAAAGCATGTAGGTGACTGAAAGATTAGTATGTATACAGCTGAAGTTGTTATAACTTAAAATCGAAAGTTATTACTTCAAGGTATTTTACACAAGTATCAAGGTAACAACAGACAAAGGCCAGGTAATAGAGAGCTAGGAGTGTAGCTCAGTGATAGAGTACTTTTCTAGCATGTAGGAGACCTTGTGTTTAATCTCCATCACCAGAAATATAGCAAAGCCAAGCAAAATGAACAAATACATGTAGTGGTTTCACCAAAGAATGAAAAAAACACAAAGAAAATCAATATCAAAAATCATCAAACAAAATAAGAGAGGAAAACAGGAATAAAGCAATTGCAAGACAAATAGAAAAAAATTTAACAAAGCAAAAATACTTGGTCTTCTTTTGTCAGTGATTTCTGTAGCTGGTTTCTTTTTTTGGTACCAGGGATTGAACTCAGGACCTTGAGCTTGTGAGGAAGGCGGCGGCACCACTGAGCTAAATCCCCGGCCCCTTTCAGTAATTTCTTTAAATGAAAGTGGATTAAACTCATCAATCAAAAGACATAGAGTGGCTGATGGGTAATAAAACCAGGCTTGGTGATGTGCTCTCTATAAGAGACATACTTTGGGGGCCGAGGATTTAGCTCAGTGGTTCTGCTGCCTGCCTTGCAAGTGCAAGGTTCCAAGTTTGATCCCTGGTACCAAAAAGAAAAAAGAAAAAAAAATTTTGTCTACAAGAGACATACTTTCGGATTGAATACACACATGGACTGATAGTGAAGAGATGGAAAAGGGTATTTCATGAAAATAGTAACCAACAGCAGAAGTGGCTCTACTTAGACAAAATAGATGTTAACTGTAAAGTTGTCTCTAGAGACAAGGTCATTCTATAAAATGTCAACCCATCAATTGTAATGTATACTTGGTCAACATCAGAGCATCTAAAATTGTAAAGCAAATATTGGCAGGCCTGACATCACAAGCTGACAGCAATACATTAGTGGTGGGGAACTTAGTTATTGTCACTGGTAAGTACCTCACCTGTGGCAAGGGATGGACTATCCAGACAGAAAGTCCATGACAGCTAACTTGAACACTGTAAAGTGGACTTACATGACATATGCGTAACTTTCCACCCAGCAGCAGAGGAGCACACCCTCCTCTCAAGGGCACGTGAAAGATTCTCCAGGATACATCAGATCTTCGATCGCAAAGTGAGTCTTAACTAATTTAAGATGTTCAAAACCATTCCAGATACCTTTTCAACCATAATGGGATGGAATTAGAAGTCAATAATAACACATAGAAACTAAATAACACACTTTTGATCACGCACTGGGTCAAGGAAGAAATCAAAAGGGAATTTGAAAAGTATTTTAAAACAAACAAAAATGAAAGCACAATATACCAAAACCTAATGGCTATAGCAAAGGCAGTTATAAAAGAGAAGTTTATAACAATGAATGTCTATATTTGAAAAGAAAAAAGATCTCAAATAAACAACAATTTTATTACTCATGGGATTAGAAAAAGAACAAGATAAGCTCAAAGTTAGCAGAAGGAAGGAAATAGTGAAGATTAGAGTAGAAATAAATCAAATAGAGAACAACAAAAGAAAAAAAGAAAAAGAAAAATCGACAAGACCAAGAGTATTTTTTAAGAAGGCAGACAAAATGGGTAGACCCTTAGCTAGATTAATAAAAAGAGAGAAGACTCAAATAAAATCAGAAGTGAAAGAGGTGTTAACAGTGGACGTATCAGATGTAAAAAGGGTCACACAGAATATATTATATGAACAGTTACATGCCAACATGTTGGAGGACCTAGAAGAAATGTATACATTCCTAGAAACATGCAACCTACCAAAACGAAATCAGGAAGAAATAGAAAGCATTGGAAGACTAATAACAAACCAGAAGATTGTATCAGTAATAAAAAACCTCCCAACAAAGAAAGGTCCAGGGCCTGATGATTTCATGAGTGAATTCTAGTGCTCACTTCAGCCGCTCATATACTAAAATTCATGAGTGAATTCTGCCAAATATTCAAAGAAGACTTAACACCAATCCTTCTAACACTCTTCCAAAAACTAGAAGAGGAACGAACCCTTCCAAACTCATGAGGCCAGCTTCATCTTGATTAAAAAAAACAAAAAACCCACAGGCCAATATCCTTGATGGACATAGACATAAAATACTAGCAAATCCAATTCAACAGCACATTAAAAAGGATAATACTCTTTGACACAATAGGATTTGTCCAAGAGCTGCAAGGATGTCTCAGCAAATGCAAATCAATGTGTTACAACCATATAAACAGAATAAAAGCCAAAAGCAAATGACCATTTGAATAGGTGAAATGAAAAAGCATTTCACAAAGCCCAGCGCCCATTTAAGTTAGAAGTTTCAAGCAGTATATATAAGGGCCTTAGCACAATAACGACCATGTATGAAAAATCCACAGTGAGCACCATAATCAATGGAGGAAAACTGAAAGCTTCCCTGTCAAATCTGGTACAAAGCAAGGACGTTCATGTCACTGTTTCTTTTGAAAGTCCCAGCAAAATTAGCAATTAGATTGAAAGATTGAAAGGAGAAAAGCAAAACTATGTTCATAGACTACATGATCATGTACATATAATATCCTAAAGACTCAACAAGAATCTATTAAAACTAAAAAATGTTGTGGGATATAAAATCAACTTAGAAAAGACAATTTTGTTTCTATGCACAAACAATAAAATATCCACAAAGAAAATTAAGAAAAACAGTCTCATTTATCACAGCTACAAAACAATAAAACATGTGAGTATAAATTTAACCACGGAAGTGAAAGATTTGTATATTGAAGATTATAAAACACTGATGAAGAAAATGAAAGAATACACATAAATGGAGAGACAGTCTCTGTTCATGTATAAAAGAATGAATATTGTTTAAATATCCATCCTACCTAAACTGATACATGGATTCGATGCAGTCTGTAGCCAATCCCATTCACATTATTCACAGAAATAGAAAACAGTTTTAAAATTTATAAGGCACTGCCAAAGACCTTGACTGGACAAAGCAATTTTTTTTTTGAGACAGGGTCTTGCTCTGTGGTTCAGGCTATCCTCAAACTCACTATATGTCCCAGTCTGGCCTGGAACTCACAGTGATCCTCTTGTCTCAGCCTCCCAAGTGCTGGGATCACAGGCATGAGCCACTACACCCAGTGCTAGACAAAGCAATTTAGAGCAAGAAGGACAAAACTGGAGGTGACACACTTCTTGATTACAAAATACTGAGTATTCTAAGGCTACAGTAATAAGAACAGGGTGGTCCCGGCATAAAGAGACACACGGACCAAAGAACACAACAGAGTGGCCAAAATCCACAATCTGTGGTCTGCTGACCTTTGATGAGGGTGCCAAGGAGGCACAAAGAAGGGACAAGTGTGGCTTATGCTGTGGAGCAATAGGGACTCTCATTTATTTTCTGATGAGAGTGCAAAAGCTTTCAGCTTGGCAGTTTCTTATGAAACTGAACATACTCGCACCATGTGATTCAGGAGTCATGCTCTGTGCCGAGATGAAAATTAATCTGCACTCAGATTTTTTTTTTTGGTACCGGGGATCGAACTCAGGTCCTTTCACTTGCACAGCAAGCAGAGAAACCACTGAGCTAAATCCCTGGCCCTGTACTCAGATTTTTATAGCAGCATTGTTCTGTTTTTTTTTTTTTTGGTACCAGGGATTGAACTCAGGTCCTTGTGCTTGTGCAGCAGGCGGTGAAACCACTGAGCTAAATCCCCGGCCCCAACAGCATTGTTCTTAATTGGACAAACTTGAAAGCTACCAACATGTGCTTTAGCAGGGGCACGGACCAACCACGGCATATCTACATGATGGAATAGTAGTAAGTGATAACAAAATGAGCTATCAGCAGGACGTGGTGGTACACACCTGTCATCCCGGCACTCGGGAGGCTGAGGTACAAGGGTCATGAGTTCGAGGGCAGCCTGGACTACATAGTGAGACCTCATCTCAAAACAAAAACAGAAGCAAAAAAAAAAAAAGAGTGAGTCTAATGTGAGCAGTTTATAATAATGTACCAATATTGGCTCTCCAGCTGGCGATGATAATACATAAAGTATTCTGTAACTTGAATTTTTCATTTGGTAATATGCTGTGGAGATTTTTAAAAAATGAGCTACTGGAAGAAGAGGTAGAGGCACCAACGTTGGGTGTCACAGGGAGGTCACGTTGATAAAGTCAGTAGGGCGTCCTTCGGGTGACCAGTTTGGGGTTCTTTGCTGGAGCAGTGGACGGACTGAAGAGAGGGAGCCACTTGTAGTGAGTTGAGAAGCGAATGGGGTGGAAGTTGAGGGAAGAGGGCTGCGTGTGGATGGGAAGAGGGCAGTGGAGGGGAAGTAGCTGGTACCGTGGGAGTCCAGGGCCCGGCAGATGAGGACGGCTGGAGCATGACTCCAGGCTCAGGGAGGGAGAGGCTCAGAGCCTGAGGGCGGCTAGGAGAGAGCACGGCCTCTGGAATAAGTAGGCTGTCGTCCTGTGAGACTGCAGGGAAGAAGGGGTGGGAGTGAGAGTGTCTCGGGACTAGCTCTGCTGCCCTTTATTCCTTGATGGACACTTCCTCGAAAGCCCGACTGTGGTCCCTGAGGGAAGGCTGAGTAGCCCAGGAAGGATGGTGAGGGGCATGGTTCCCGCTGACAGTTGTGAGCGGGTGAGCACCTGGAGGGCGAGCAGCAGCAGGCTGGTGGGAGGCTCTTCTGAGATTCTGTCCTGATCGTGGCGGCAGGGTGAGATCTTGCTAGCCACTCTCAGCGGTCCTGGTGAAGGCACGGTGGGATTTGGGTTGCTCCAGGGCCGGCTGCAGGCCAAGAGTGACGGAAGGATGCTGCTGCAGAGCTTGTGCAGCACTGGAGAACATCCATCAAGGAGATCCAGCTGGGAATGAAGAAGGTGACTCAGCTGGTCTCAATGCTGTGGTGATGGATGAAGCCCAGTAGCTTCAAGAGTGAGGGGTTCGAGAAAAGGGCAGGCCAAGGTCACCAAGGTCAAGAAGGTGAAGGGAAGTCAGGGCGTGCACGTGTGTGCTTCGTACAAATCTAAAATTCAACCAGGACCCTGCTAGCAGTTAGGTACAAAAAATATTGCTGCTGTAACAAATAGCTGCCGAGGAGGCTGGGAATGTGGTCCAGTTGTGTCCTGGGAGAAGAGGAGAACACGGACTTTGGGGACAGCTAGCAGCCCCTGGTACTGTGAGAGCCGCAGAAAGAGGGACCCACGCAGGTGCTTGTCCCCGAGTGCATGCGCAGAAGAAGTGGCCAGGGCGGACAGTGTCCGGGGGCGGAGCTTTATAAAGTGACGGTACTGGGATGTCCAGAAATGACACTGTAGGGGCCAGCAGAGGACTCAGGCATAGATCCGACTTGAAGGCTGGGGTGTTACTTTCTGGCTGTCTGCTCTCTGTCCAGTTATTTAGCTTATGAGGCATCTTGTGGCCTCAGTCTTTTCACTGTCTTCACAGTGGTAAAGGCGATTGCCATGAACGTGCTCGGAGGGGAGCAGCAGTTTCCTAAAAGTCTTTTTCTTCTTTTACACCAGTCGAGAGAAAGCACTGCTCAGAAAGCCAGGTGAGGTCTGTGGTTGTCTGGAGAGGACCCTGGAGAGGACAGGTACCGTGTGTGTGTGGGGAAGGGTCCAGGCAAGTGACCGCTGCGAGCTGAAACCCAGCCCCCGTGGAGAGACCACAGAGGGTGCCTGGTGCCACGGGGGAACAGAAACTGGAGTTGCCCAGAGCTTCTGATTGGCCAAAAGAAGGTGGGAATGTGACCTTTCCATCAAAAGTCTCCTAACGTATTTCTTACAATTTTTTATTACTGTATGGTTGTAATACAAAAAGGATGGATCCATTGCGGGACATTGCCACATAGTCAAAAAGTCTCCTTGCTTTTAAATGTGGGATACAAATTAAAAGTCCATTGAAATCACTCTGAGGGTCAAACACAATGTGCCCCTGGGCTGCCCGGCCCCTGAGCTGCTCCTGCAGCGGTTGAGCTCCCCGCAGTCGAGGCCTCCGACAGATCTGGGCCGCCCAACACCACAGCTGTAGCCACAAGCAGCTATTTCAGTGAAAACTAGTTTCATTTATCTAACAGTTAACTGCAATGAAGAGAATTAAATACATCCTGCCCCCGTGGCCACCTGGGGCTAGCGGTCACTTGTGTGGACATTTCCCGCACTGCAGGAAGTTCCTTGCAAACCCCTGCACCTGGACGGGAGGGGCGTGAAAGAGAAGCAAAGTCGCATCCTGAGGCAGAACTCTTGCATCTTCTGGCTTCCGGCGGGAAGGACTGTGCGCTGCCCCAAAGGCTGGTTCTGCACCAGGACGGAGAGTGAAGGACTCTCACCAACTCTGCTGTGCATGCTGGGTGGGCTTTGGTTGGGCTGGGGAGCCCCAGCGTGTAGAGCAGGGTTCAGCAGAGCCCTGGGATGGGGAGCCAACAGGAGGCCTCTCTAGCTGGTAGGCAGTGGCCAGCATTCCGTGGGTGTCCACCTTTCCTCAGGAGCCCCACCCATGGGTGTCAGATCCCGGTCCCTGGAACCTGGGGTGTGGGGTAAGAGTTTCCATGCTCAAGAGGGGAATAGGCAGGAGCTGGGCTTTAGAGGGAGATGTTGGCAGGAGGTTTCTGGCTGATGGCGCTTGGCAGGGCCTAGGCCCAGACTGAAAATCACCAGGCCCATTCCCTCAGGGGGCCCTGGAGGAGACAGGAAGGGAGTGGCAATGTGGGGGAGAGAGCCTAGTTGCTGGCTATAAAATGCCAAATCCCTTCTCAGAGAAAAAATACCTAATACTAAATTTCTGACCACAGAGTTTTGAGACACTCACGTCCCCTTTGGACATTTTTAAAATTTATTTTGAGACAAGGTCTCACTCTGTAGCCCAGGCTGGCCTTGACCTCATAGTGATCCTTCTGCCTCAGCCTTGCCAGTGCTAGGATGATAGGTATGCGCCACCACATGCCAGCTGGCTACCTTCGACTTGACCGGAAACTGGACTGAGTGTGCTTGACAGGGTGGTGGTGGGGTTCATAGGATTGGGGTGAAGCTATAAACTGTGGCCCACAGGCAAACTGCCAAGCTTGACAGGAGGGGAAAGGAGCAAAAGATGAGGAGCAGGGACTGTAAGGAGGCGGGCCAGAGCCTCCTAGCAAGTTGAAGGGAAGGTTCTAAGTTTTGTGCCTTGGAAAATTGTGTTAGACTCAAGTTCTGAATGACCATATTTTATAGCAGGGACTTTTGTCCAAAGTGTTTATTCAGTGTCAATCCATGTGTCCATGTCCTCGTCCACCCACCCACTCACCTGTCCACCATCCACTCATCCATCATCTGTTGATCCCCCCATCCCCCCACCTAACCATCCATTTGGGAGTCCATTGTCCATCCATCTGTCCATCCATCTACCTACCCAGGAATGTGGTGATGCTGTGAGGTAGTGGCTGTGGATGGAGGGGGAGAGAAGAGGCCCTCGCTCGAAACCCAATGTCTCCAGCCCACAGGATTATGCTCTTCCTCTCGGTTCCTTCCCTTTAAGGTCCTTTCTGACTAATCTAACTTCATTAGGGGACAGGGGAGCTCTGAGCCCCATCCGGGTCTTCATTAGCTTGACATTGCCCTTTGGGGTAGAGTTTTGTTTAAAGGCCCTCAAATGAGATGGATAGTTGGCTCCCAGCACCAGTTACCTGTTTATTTTTCCACTGATTGTCTGCCCTGTTTTGTGTTCTAGTGAGGGTCCCACTCTGTGGCTCGGGGCGTCCTGGGTGTGCTCAGGAGTCGGGAGGGACCAGGCCCCGGCCACCCAGCGTGGGTGGAGGAGCACAGCCCGTCGGAGCTGGGACAGCCTCGGGTGCCCTCAGTGGGCGGCCGCTCTGGGCACACTCTTGTGGCACAGGAGGGGCCGGTGAGGAGCTCCAAGCGCTCCTCCCAGTCCCTTGGGAGCATGGTGACGGAACTTTTACTCGTTGAAAATAAGCAGTGGAAGGGCTGGGGATTTTGCTCAGTGGTTCCAGTGCCTGCCTTGCAAGAGCAAGGTCCCGAGTTCAATCCCCGGTAACAACAACGAAAAGAAAACAAGCAGTGGTGGGCAGCAAGGAAGGGGAGAAAGAAGACCAATTTGAACAGGGAAAATGCAGAATTTTGTTAAATTTCTTTTTTTTTGGCAGTCCTGGGGATTGAACCCAGGGCCTTTGCTCTGAACTGCAAGCCCAGCCCTTTCTTATTTTTTTATTTTGAGACAGGTTCTTGCTGCCTAGGCTGGGCTTGATCTTTCGATCCTCCTTCCTCAGCCTCCCAGAGTGCTGGGATACAGGCGTGCACCACCAGCTTGGCTAGTTTTGTGGAATCTTTCCCATATCTACAGCCTAAACTAATAAACTGCCCCACGGAGGCCTCGAGAGGACAAGAGCCACTGAGCTACCAAGTATTTCTGGGTGAAGGGCCGCTCTCCACTGTTCACGGCTGAGACTCAAGCTCCTGCGACCCCCAGTTCCCCGGGTTGTCCCAAACCCCGTTTGGCAGCCTTGCTGCAGTGGAAGCAGATTCAGACTTGGGAAGCCCTGGGGATGTGAACGTGCCTTTGTCGTGGTGGTGGCAGAGCACCAGCCTGCGCTGTGGCTGGGAAACGGGAACCCGATCACAGCTCCTGTGCCCAGACACCCAGGCAGAGCTGGGCTTCGGAACATTTAGCTGAAGGCTTGGAAAGGCTGGCTCAGTGGGAAAGGAACGGGCAGCTCTGCCTGGGCCTAGAGAACCTGCTCACAGGGCCTTATTCAGCGATGCATATTCTCCACATCTGGCATTTTAACCACCCGGGCTGAGCTGAGCCTGCCTGAAACCCCAGCACTCTGGAAGGCTGAGGAAGGAGGATCACGAGTGTGAGTCCAGCCTTGGCAGCTGGGCGACTTAGTGGCCCTAGTGAGACTCTGTGTCAAGATGAAACGTAACAAAGGCTTGGTAGCTCAGTGCAAGGGCCCTGGGTTCAGTCCTCAGAACAGTAAAGAAAAAACCCCCCACCTGAGCTGAGTCAGGATCAGGGTGGTTGGGACACATCAGCAAGGGCTTGGGGACCTTGGCTGGAGGTGGCAGGAGGAAACGGGCAGTGTGCTTAGAGTCCCACCCACCACCATGTGTGTACTCAGCTTCTGTTTACCAAGGGTGGGCTGAGAACAGGGCCGCTCACCGGCTTTGCATGGAGAGCAGAGACGGACTGAAAACACCAAGCACACAGAAAACACTCGCATGCAACTGTCGCCACTGGGAGCTGAGGCTGAGCTAGGGGACTGTGGAGGACGCAGGGGCTGCGGCTTCCCGGAGGCAGGCATGGAGGGGTGAGAAGGAGATAGCCTTGCCACCACGGGGAAAAGCGCGCCACTTCGAGGACAGGAAGAGGACCATGTGTCCCGGGTGGGGTGAGGGCGGAAGTGGCACAGGAGGAAGTGGATCCACTCGGCAGTTCCCATTATGCCCTTTTAGCCAGGAGGCGGCACATTGGGCATTCATCACTCGTTGAAATTGTGCTTTCTATCTGTCCTTGTCCCCATGACAAGAGGGCCTGGGCCACCAAGGGTTGGAAAATTGTGTGTGTGTGTGTGTGTTACTGGGGATTGAGCCCAGGGCCTTCACACTGAGCTACATCCCCAGCCTTTTAAAGTTTTCAGACAGGATCTCGCTAGGCTGATAAGTTGCCCATGCTGGGCTGAAACGTTGGATACTCCTGCTTCAGCCTCCCAGAGTCCTGGGATTCCAGGTGTGCACCACCACGTCCGGTGGATAATTGATTTCGGAGCCTGGATGAGGGTGTAGGTGGGAGTGAGGCAGGGCCAGGGGAGGGAGGAGGACAGGTCCCCTGTGCTTGTCTCTTGCACAAGGCAGGGTCTTGTAGACCAAATCCTGCCCCCTCTCCTTGCAAGCTGGGCTTGGGCTTGTGTTTTACTTTCCCTGCCTACAGAATACGGGCAGGAGGACTTACCCGGCAGGGCTGGGGAAGACTAAGAAAGATACGTTTATCGAACTTTTGGCAGGACTAAGGACTCAACCCAGGGTTTCACGCCTGCTAGGCAAGGACTGTACCTGAGCCCCACTGCCATCCACGAAGATGTGGTTAAGGGCCCAGAGCTGTGTCCGGTCTCAGCAGGTGTCCCCCAAATGCTAGTTCCCCGCTCCCAGAGCAGTACTTCACCACATCCAGCTGTTCCTGGAAGGGAGGCAGACACGTTGAAAGATAATGACGATGTCTGTCTTCCTTCATAAAAGGTTCCCACTCGGGAAAGGGGCCACTGCCGCTCTCTCGGGGCTGGCGGAAGTGCTGGGCAGGGCTGAAACCTTCCTTCTAGTTCGAGTTTTCCCAGCTTCCTCCTCCAGAGGGAATGGTGGGGCGGGCTGGGTCTGTGGCTCAGGGCCAAGCGACAGTTCCTGGGCCTCCCCACTGGAGACGAGGGTGGGGGCCGGACAGGGGCCACGCCACTAGGATGGTCAGACAGGTCTGGGAGAGGTGGGGCCCCAACCCTGTCCCGGCCGGATGGAGTCCAGGACATATTACATTTCGCATCGGCCACCAGAGGGCGGACTGCGGTAGGACGGCCTGACCAGGTGCCCCGGCTGCCGACGCCTCAGACCCCAGGAAAATCTGGAGCCACAGAGGATGCGCGGCAAGGCGGGGGACCCCCGCTGCCCAGCGGATTGGCGCGGGCGAGCCTCCTGTCCTGGTGCAGGGGGACGTCCGCAGGACCCTTTCGGAGTCCCGGCAGAGTCCCGCGGGCCTGCAGGCCGCACGCACGAGCGGCAGCTGTGTTGCCCGAAGGCACCCGCAGTGAGGCGTCCGAGTCGGTGCCCTTGGGTTTTCGCACAGAAGAGAACCTGCTCCTGGCCACTGCGTCTTCTCCGCAGGCTGCCGCGGAGCCTGGCCCTTGGCGGCCGACTGCAGCCCGGGCCGCTGTGGCTTTGTTTCCTTGGCCGCGCCAGGCTCTGTCCTTCGGTCAGCACTTTAGGTTGGGGAGTCACCCGCTCGCCGCGTTCTCAGCATCGCGCCCCACAGAGCTCGGGGCACCTGAGAAGCAGAAATGCTCACTCCGGCCTCCCCAAGGGGAAGACGAAACCAAGGCCCGCGGTGGGCCCGGCCGGGACACAGCTCGACGCTGAGGAACTGAAAGCAGCACCAGGGTTTCGGCCTGCGGCTCCCCACCCCAATTTCCCAGCAGCCTGTGTGAGGCAAACGTCCTACATCCCGATTTGGACTGGGCACACAGCGCTTGCCTGAATCCCAGCTCTCAGGGAGGTTGAGGCAGGGGGATCACAAGTTTGAGGGCAGCCTGGGACGTTTAGACCTTGTCTCAAAACAAACAAACAAGCAAAGAAGCAAACAAGCAAACGGCTGTGTGTATAGCTCAGTGTGAAGGTCCTGTGTTAAAATGCTAGTATTAAAAAAAAATCTCAATCGGGTGTTACCATTCCTCTATCCATCCACGCATCCGGCCGTTTTTAAACCCCCAGTCTTGCTGGTTTATAAGGGTAAGAGAGGAGAAAGACTTCTCATTTTGTGGGAGCTCAGACCTTGAAAGGATGGAAAATGATTCTCACTGAGGCACGGAACAGCGGAGCAATGCCGGGCGCAGGTAGGGTAACAGGAAGAGTGGTGGAATACAGTGTGCGCAAGGAATGACGGGAGCATGTGGTGCAGAATCCTGGCGGCTTGGAAGGCTGAGGCAGGATCACAAGTTCAAGGCCAGGCTAGGCAACTTAGCAAGATGCTGTCTCAATAAAATTAAAGGCTGGGATGAAACTCCGTGGTAGAGCACTTACCTAGCATGTAGGAGGCACTGGATTAAATCTCAGTACTGAAAAAAAGGAGAAAGGGAGCCCGGAGGAGATACCGATTTCAGAAATCAGTGGTGAGACAAAGTTTCTAGAGATGCTGTGTCTGCCTCTGGGGTCCACTTTGGGAGGGGACCGCAGTTTCCACCACCCAGGGACCACACCTGGAGGGCGCAGGACCCTTGCAGTTTCAAGGCTTTGGGGAGGAGGCACAGAGCTGCCAAGAAGGGAGAGCAAAGTGACAGTGCCCATCGGAAGTCTGCCGTGGGGATCTTTTGCATCAAAACTTGCAGCGGTGGTGATGTGCAGGAAGCTTGGTCCTGGTCACTGTGACAGCAGTGCTTCCTCCAGCACCAGAAGGAGGCTGCCAGCTGTGGCTGGGCAGGGTGCCAGTGGCAGGAGTGTGGCTCTCGGCTTCCAGAAGAGGGGGACCTCAGCTTCCTGGGTGCTGTGGGCGTGGGCCGTGATGCCTATGCAGCCCAAGCTTGAGCACCATACAATGAGTGATGAAAAATATCCTTAAAAGAACCACATAGTAATGTTAAAGGTTGCATTAGTGCTGGCTCTCCAGGGCCTGGTTACCACGGTGGGACACACCCGCTCTGGAGTCTTGATCTGAAAAAAGAAATAGACAAAGCACTATAATGGGAGGTGCATTGCAGTAGAGGGGACACAGCAAGGAGTGCTGGAGGCTTTAGGGGGCCTACTGCCTAGGCAGGGAACAGGAAGCCTGGTTTGAGAGGAAGTGTCCTGGGAGAGGGAGGGAGGGAAGGAGACAGCAGAGACTGGAAAGGGGATGTTTTACAGGCAGTGAGAGGTTTGCTGACTGTGGGCTCTGCTGAGCAGGGACAGGCTGGGAGCCAAGGCTGCAGAGGGGCCGAGGTCAGACCGAGAAGGCGCCTGGCCACAGCGTGCTCCTTGGCACCCAGACCCCCAGCACGGGCTGTGTTGCTGTTGCTTTGAGGACCCTCTCACTCAGCTACCACTTCCTCCTCTCTCCTGGTGCTGTTCGGGGTGACGGGCTTGGGGAGGGGCGGTGAATGTGTCTCTGTGTTGCTGTTTCCAGCTTGGCCTGGAGTTTTAAACATTCAGAAAGGTCACGCTGGAGAACAGGTTTGAATATCAGGTCCCCAGGTCATTTGTAACTTCACAAGAAATTCTCATTGCTTGTTTAGAATTTAGAAAAACGTAATTTATGTTAACAAATCTATCAGTGTAGAGGAAGTGAACAATTCTCTTCCCACACCCTTTTACTTTTCCGCATTGCACTGAGCTGTACCTATGGTAAGACATGCAGAATGCAGTTATTTTTCTTGGTCAATTAAACTGTTTGGTGCCTTCTGTGTGCCAAGTACTCTCAGGCTCCAGACAGAGCGGACAAATCAATTTAAACCTTGTATTTATGGGGAGAAACATCAATTATCGGCTAAGCACCATCTATCAGTGGCTTTAGAGATAAAATTGACAAAGATGAGGACTGAAAGCTCTTGGGAACTTTCATCACCAAACGAAATAGTCCTTGGGAAATTGGCAAATAACAAGATATATTAAAATCTATTAAGATGGAACAAATTAGGATCAGGAAAGAATAACAAGAATGTAAGCAAACAATATGATTAGGGACCACGTTGTTTTAAATCAATTAGAAACTCATTTTTGTCTTTCCAAGTGGTTTTTTCTGGGTTTTACAGGACTCGTTTTTAACCGGTAGGGCTGACGGCAAATACTCCGGGAGGTCAGCCCACCTCGCTCTCACACATCGGACAGGGGAGGGGAAAAGTGTGTGCTCTTTTCCACAGCCACAGCTAAGTCTGAGTGGAAAGGATTCGCAGAGGCGAAGCTTGCTGCGGGGATTTCACTTTACAGGAGGGAAGGATGAATTTCACAGCTCCCCTAGTGGACAGGGGAGCCAAGTGCACGGTCACCAGGATACAGGGCCGGAGGAGTCCCGAGTTCTTCTGTATTTATCTGGCTCATCTTCTTCGCTGAGCAGGTGTGAGCCAATTAAACAGATCCCCACCTGCATCGCCAGCCGGATGGCCCGGATTACGTAGGGATTGTTTGCATTGTTTGATCGCCTGCACAGGGCCACGAAGCCACGCCAGTCCAGATGGTTTAGTCCCGGTCCCTGCTGGAGAGCCTCCCAAGGCGTGGCCCACTGGGTCCGAACTGGACCTTGCGAAGAGCTGTAATTTACAGTATGCTTGACTGGCAAGGTCAGAGGTTCAACCGCTAGGGCCCCTCAGAGAGGCCCTGAATGGCGTTTACGGGTGACTAGACGCCTATGGGGGAGGCAGGCCTTTCGTGGTTTTAACTGGATCTGGAGGTGTCTTCAAGCCTGTTTCCCCTTCCTTTGGGACGTTAGCTCTCCTTTTGTTGCTCTTGCTTCTTCGCAGCGCATCTCCTCGCCTTCCGCTTGACCCTGCGGTGTGGGAGTCATTAGGACCGCAGAGCCCGTTTCCTCGGGCGTGGGAACCCCAGCAGCTTCGCCCCACAGCTCTGCAACCTGCGAAGTGCGCCCCGCGCCCGGGGGTCGGGGGGGCGTGGCTAAGGAGCTCGAGTAGGGCCCAGGATTGGGGGCCTCTGGGCCTCCGCAGCCGGTGTCCCCCACCAGGTCCCTGTACCCCGCGGGTACAAAGGGCGGCTCCGGGCCGGCCGGGAGGATGCTCTGCTGGCCCGGCCCGGCTTCCCGCTGCAGGCCGTACATTCCCGGCCCGCGGACGCTCCGTCCCCGCCCCCGCCGGCTGCAGGGCGGAGGCCGCGGCGCAGTCGCGCGCCAGCCGCCAGCGAAGCCATTGGCTCGGCGCAGTCACCCCACGCGGGGCGCAGCGGCGGCCTCCGCGGATTGGCGCGCGGCGGGCGTGCGCGCGCGAGCTGCCCCGAAGCCCCTTCGTCTCGGGGTTGCGCCCCCCTCTCCCCCGTCCGAACGACCGCCCGTCCATTGTCCCCGCGTCGCAGATGAGGCCTCTGGGGCCCCTGCCAGCCCAGATCCCTGCTGCCCAGGCCCAGAGAAAAGGCGCGAAAGGCGCGCACCCAGCTCGGGCGCACGCACCGACCGCCGCCCCCGGCCGCACACTGCAGCTCGTCGCGCCGGGCCGCCGCGCCCCGCCCCTCCCCGCCCGCCTCATTTGCATATCCCCGGTGGCGACCAATCAGTACGCGTCTCTTTCGAAGCGGATGGCTTTTGCCTAGAGGAAAGGGAGTGGCTGGCGGCGCATGCGCTGCGGTGGCCGACTTGAACTGAGGCTTTTATTGCTGTAGTTTATTTCCACCCCCTTCCCTCCTGTTCTCTCTCCCTCTGTCTCTTTCCTTTTTTTTCCGCCTTAGCCGGGGCTGTGTTGGAGGAGAGGAAGAAAGAGAGACAGAGGATTGCATTTATCCTTTACATTCCTGAAATCTGCTACTAGCAAGACCAGCGAAACGGTTGTACCTTTTTCAATCCTGCCCCCAAATCCCCCAAAACAAACAAAAAACAACCAAGTCTCCTTCTCGACATTTTTTTTTTTTTTGCATTAAAGCTGACCTCTTGGAATTAATTTTCTCCCTGGAGAGAGATGTCTTATCAGGGGAAGAAAAATATTCCACGCATCACGGTGAGTTTGTACTTGGGAAATCCGAGTTCGGCTGAGCCTTTTGTGGCACGGAACACTCGAGGAATTTTTTGTGGGGAGAGAGTGGGACCAACTTTTTTTCCTGTTGCAAGCGAAGGCGATGGTGGCGGGGGACGCAGTAGTGAGGAATTAGAAGGCTTGTAATCTGCAAGGCACTGGAGCAGGGGCGCGGGTGCGCGGAGCGGCCTGGGGCGCGCGCCGGGTGCGCCGCATCCTCTATTGTCGGCGCGCGGTGCTGCAGAGCCGGCCTCGGGGCGCGGGCAAATGGAGGCCGGGCTCGGGATCGCTCTCCGGGAGGCGAGGCTGGGCCGCCGCGGCCGCGCTGGGGCGCTAGGGCTGGATCCCCCGCGTGCCTTCCTCCCTCGCCGTCGGGGCTTTCTGGAGCCTTCCCCGACTCCCCGGGAGAGGAGCAGCGGGTGCAGCCCGCGGGCGTAGTGACAGCGCGGATGCGGGGAAGGGCAGGGTGCACCGGGATGCTGTGCCTGGAGGAAGGACCGGAGGCGGGGATGCTCAGAGTGCAGGGCGGGGGCTTTTTGTTGACCGGGGACCGGGTTTTGGGGCCCCCTCTGCTGTTCTCGCCCTCTGATTTGGGGCTGGGCCCTGGGAGGGATCTGAGCTCGCTTTCGGGCGTCTTTCCTGCCCCTTCCGCCACCAGGGAGGCGTCCGCGTTGGCGCATACAAAGCGTCTGGGCGGTGGGCGCCGGGGAGCGCGCCGAGCCCGGCTCCAGAGCTAATGGCGCAGCGCGCCGCGCGGAGCAGATGGCCCAGCCGGCCCCGGGCAGACAATAATCGCTGCAGCCCGAGGTGTCGCCGCTGTCTTGGGGCCTGGCATTGTTAGTGGGTACACCACAGGAAGACGTCCGTGCCGTGAATTCGCGATGCCTCCGAGCGGGGCGCCGGTTGTGCCTCCCCACCCTCTCTCCATCTTTTCCTGGAAAAATCTCCCCGGTCCTATTCTGACCATCCCCGAATGAAATCCGAGGGAGGGGGGGAGAGACGGCGGGGAATTCATTGTTATATAATGCTGTGCAGTCGCCACTGGCCAGCTGATTCCAGGGTGGAACCCAGCAGTCAAGAGGTGTTTCAGGGCTGGATTTGAGGGCGCGCTTTCGCTCTGGCTGAGTCTTTGGCTCCGGGCACCCTGCTTCCTCTCGGCGCTCAGGGACACACCCATCCGCAGGAGAGATGTGGGAGCAAAAGCACCGGGGAGGGGCGTGCTCGGATTTTCTAGGTGCTGCGAGGCTGTTCTACAGCAAGGGTGGGTACTGGCTTTTTCTTGAAGGAAAAAGACTCCAGACCTCAAAGGGCTGGGCACGGTGGACCCAACATTATGTGCTCCCTGCGCTGGAGGAAGGAGTCTCGGGAGTGGGGCTGGGGAGCAGATTTCCTGCAAGCAAAGATAATTTGCTGTCTTGAATGAACAGGGCAGTTTCGTTTTAACAGTATGGGAAGGGGAAAAAAATTAGGCAAATAAACAAGATCGATTTTTAAAATAGCGCCCCCTTCACCCTTAAAAAAATCTGTTTGCATTATCCTAGGACCTGTACATGATTTCCCTCCCTCCCCCACCATGGCCAGCATCTTATGTAAGAAGCCTTCTAGAAGGCACTGGAGTGAGCGGGACTGTGATGTTTCGCTTTTTCCTCGGCATGATGCTGTGTTGGGGATTCTTGGTACAGAAGTGACTGGAGCAGGTGTCTAATTTCCCATGTTATATAGAAGCTCCAGATGTGGGAGAAGAGGAGGGATCGTGGTAGGCTTTATCTCTCTCAGCCTCAGTTTCCAGGCACTAATAAGAATCCTGTTCCAGTCACCTCAGATTTTTTTCTGAGCCTGCTATGGCATGATACACCCGACAGGATTTTGTAAAAGTCCTTACATTGACCATACAAGGTGCAGGAATTGTAATTTACTTCCATTTGACTTTCCAGTGTCAGCATCAACATGAAAAACTCTATAGTGTACAAAATTAAAATGACCCGTTTTTCAGTATGTCAGAGAAACAATAAATAACTTCCTAAACCTAGCTGTGTTTACTTGTATGTAAATGCATCTTTCCCCTTGCTCTCTAGTAGCTTATATATTTTAAAGATTTTCTACAAATTTCTGTTAAATGTAAATAGCACTTGCTGAGAATATTGTTTTGTTACTGAGTTTTGGAGTTACCATTGTCAAGTGTCCTTTGAAATGTGTTGCATATTGAAAAGGGCAATATATGGCTCAGCCTCTTAAGCATAAATCCAGTTAGAAATAGTACAGGTGCCTATTTAGTACACACATCTCATCTGGAATACTGTATTTGAGATAGCCCGGAGTCACAATGTAGCATTTCTGTTACATTCTTGGCCCTAATATCCAGCTTTTTCTTTCTTTTTTTTTTTTTGCACTAGTATCATCAGTGAAAATATAAGTGCATCAGTCTATAGTGGTGTTAGATTTTAAATTTGCCATCTTATCTACTTTTTTTTAATCTTACCTACTTCTTGATAAAACTTTACCCGTTTCTTAGTTAATTAAAAATGGTATGTTTTTTTCTGTTCCTTCTCAACCCTGATACACTTGCTATGTCTAACCCCAATGATAAATGCAAATATACAGGGACATACGGTATTGAAACCTCATTAGGGTGGAACTAAGTGTGTTTGTGTAGCAGATCCCATGACAACAGACTTTTGGTCAATTTTTCCCCACATGAATCTTGCCAAGCCATGACTTTCCTACATGTTTTGTTTTTTTTTTAAATGAAGTTTAGCCAGAAGTCATTTAAAAAGTATTGTCTTCTTTATCCGTATGTTTCCACCGCTCTTGGGTGAGCCCTCTCCTACTATTTTGTTTTCAGATCCAAGGTCTATTAGGAAGAGGTGGTTCATGGGTTTAGGATGAGAACAGGTCGCTACATACAGGTTCACCTTTATGACCGAACCTTCCCCTTGGGCTTATTTCGACCGTAACTTTGGAGTAGTAAAAATGTGCCCTCAGCTCAGTTATTTTAGTACTGTGTTCCTCACAGGTCAGGTATGCATCCTGACCTTCCTCCCTCTTTGTTGCAGAGTGATCGTCTTCTGATCAAAGGTGGTAAAATCGTCAATGACGACCAGTCATTCTATGCAGACATCTACATGGAGGATGGGCTGATCAAGTAAGTGTGACTCGTTACGTACCGACGTGTGTCTATGTGACCCCGTGTTCCTGAACCTTAGCTACTGTTCGAACATGTCTCTCAGGCTTTCCTGACTCAGAGAGTGGCCAATTACATGCCATTTAAAGCCCATTTTGATGGGTGGTAATTAATGAATTCTAGAATTCAGATTTAGGGAATTCACAGTCAGTTCCTGCATACGCATTGCATTATGTATTATGTAATTCACTATTTTTAGCAGAGGTGACACAATATCTTCTTGTTGCCAGCTCAACTACTTGGTTTGCGATATGTTGACTATGTGAAAGGTTTCTGTAGAATGTAGTTGTTTGGGATGGATTGCCCCATCGAAGGACGCAAACACAGCCCCTTCTCTCAAGACAGCTCATCTGCTTTCTGAATCAGAAGGGGCCTGATTAAGTCCAAGTAGGAAGAACCACAGAAGTTTACCAAGTTAATTACCAAGTAACACAGACAAATTACTGCCTAATCCTGGGGGAATTTTAGGTTTCCTTCTCTAAGTGACAACCACCACAAATAAGGCTGCCCCTGTGTTTACTGTGTATGATGTTATGGGCAAGAAACAACAGGGCTATTATGAGTGTGGACCCTGGGAGTGTTAAAGGAGCTAAGCGTGTACCAGGGTCACCGTGCCCGTTCTACTGGGGCAGCTCGAAGGCTCTGGAGAAGCCACACATCTGCTTAAGGCACACACTGCAGCCAGTGACCTCTTTGAAATAAGCAGCATTCATCAAGTGCTAGCAGCAGTCGGGAGGAGTGGAAAACTGGAGGGGCTGTGACTGTTGCCTGGAAGCTCGCACCCTGATTTATGAACTTAAAATAGGTTTTAACATTTCCACATTTAATGGGTTCTCCATGTGTGTTTGCTGGTGACCGTCAGCCCCGGGCTCTCCAGTGGCGTGACTTTCATATTCCATTTCCACCCTGATCGTAAGCTGGCACGGTCCGATCTGGTCTAGGGGGGCAAAGGCTTTTGCGCTGTGTTCAGTTGGCACTCATTTGTCTTAGCACTTTCATCAGTTCCTCTCTGATTAATTTTCATTTTTTAAAAATTGGTAGAAAGATACAGTACAAATACTTGTAAAAACTTAGAAATGAATCACGTTCCCCAACATGATGAATATTTATTTTTCTGCTTGTATTGTCTAAATTGCTGGACACCTGCTTCCACATTTTAAAATTGTTGCACCTGGGCCCGGGATTTAGCTCAGTGGTTCCAGCACCTGCCTCTAAAGCTCAGGGTCCCGAGTTCGATCCCCGGTACCAAAAAACCCCCAAAATTGTTGCAATTATCATGTTCACTTTTCTCCCCAACCTTGTTTTATTCTCCTTCCACTTCCACCTCCACCCTTTCGGATGTTCCCTCTAGCAGAAAGGATGTGGTGAAGTTGAATGTTTAGAAAGTGCAGCCAAATTGATGCCGGATAATTAGCTGAACAGTGTATGTTAGAAGAAGGTTGAGTGACGTTTTGTCTGAATATTTCCGAGCCTGGGTATTGTCATTGAATGGGGCCTCTGGTGCCTTATGTAAGTTTTGTTTTCTGGTTTACTCGGCATCACCTGTTATTTGAGGGTGAGGAGTGGGGAACGCTTCTGCAAGGAATCACAGCAATCAGAAGTCCATGGCGTACAGCGGAGGACAGCTGGCAGCTTAGTGAGGGTAGCCGTCCCATCCTGTTGGATTCCCCACTTCTGTGACTGCCCTGATTTCCACTCTCTTTGCTTAGGCAAATAGGAGAAAACCTGATTGTGCCAGGAGGGGTGAAGACCATCGAGGCCCACTCTAGAATGGTGATCCCTGGAGGAATTGATGTCCACACTCGGTTCCAGATGCCCGACCAGGGAATGACGTCTGCTGATGACTTCTTCCAGGGGACCAAGGCGGCCCTGGCCGGGGGCACCACCATGATCAGTAAGAAGCTTCCGCACTCTCATTGCGGTGCTAAGGAATGGTGAAAAGGAATCTGCCCTGTTGATGCTTTATTCCAAAGGTTCATGCCTCAGCAGCAGTTTGACCTATTAAATAAGGGTCTGGATGGGTTAATCATTTGTCTAATCTCTTTATCCTTATCTCCTGTCAAAACTTTGAGTTCTGTAGTTGAACTTGAGAATACAGTTCTAGGGAATCTTGGCAGGATAAGAAGAATGGGTTCTTGTTTTTTCTACCCGAGGGCTTTTGTCTTCCATGACTCCCAAATGTGATTTGGTTGTGAAAACACAGCATTTGGAAGAGTCATCTTCAAAAGCATCAGTTTTGATATTTTCCTCCAAATGTTTGATTTTGATTTTTAAAAAAATTCCTAGGATGGGACTGCAGCTCAGTGCTAGAGTGCTTGCCTAGCACGAACAAAGCCCTGAGTTCAATCCCCAGTACCAGCAAAATAAATCCTAGGTGTGCTTCTCAGAATGAACATGGGATGTAGCAAAAGAAATATTGAACCAGGATCCTCCAGTCCACTGGTAGGAATGATTTCCAGCCTGGGTGGGATGTGAACTCATGTAGCTGTGCTTTGAGCCAGACCAGCTGCTGTTCGTCCTTTAGGGGTGAAAATTGATGGTTCCCATAGCTGGATGCCCTTCGTAGATTGCTTTATGTGCAGTCAAATCTGAAGTGTGGCCTCTGGACACAATGCCCTGGTTAAGAGCTTATTGTGAATGCTCGGCTTCCAGGGTGCCTTTTTGCAAAGGTCCTTCTGGATTTGAGGAGGTGGGCATGTTGCCCAATGGCCCACCAGATACGTGCTTTAGAAAATAGATTTTGTCCGGAGTGAAAGTCAGCATACCATCTGTCATTTGTGAAAAGCTAAGAGTTGGTTTCAGAAGAAGGCCAGTCAGGCAGAGTAGAAGGACCTTGGCTGTGTCTGCCTTTGAGAAGCCTGTCCTCCTGGTTGGCTTTCAGCCATGGTTGCCTTAGCTGGGGCTCAGGGCCTGTCTGGAAGCATCTTCCCTGTCTTATCTGAGCTGGGGGAGCAATACCTGCTGTCCCCCTCCAGTCAGAGTTCTCTTGCATATTAAATCACCCGCTCACTTCTGTCCTGGTCTTTGGTGTCTGACACACGGAAATAGCTTCCCCTGTCCAGTTTCCGCTTCCTCCTGACCACCTCCAAGTTGGGCTTCCCTACTTCTGTCTTGCTGCAGGCCTTGCTTCTAGCCTCATGGGTGCCTTCTCGGGGCCCTGCATGCACACCAGGGGCTGGGGCTAGGGCACACACCTGCACCTTTGCTGGTGGCTCAGGAGTGGGGATTTGCCCCCTGCCTGTGGGCAGCAGCCGAGGTGTCCTACACTGGGAGAAGCACAGATCACGTAAGTGACAGACTGGAAGGCCTCACTCTTGAGTTCAGATGGACGTCCTGGACCCCAGCATTAGTCACAGGGTCAGTAAGCCACAGTGGTATTTCCTGAGTGAGGGGTTGGTGATGTCTGTCTGTGGAGGAATTGCCCGGTGGGAGCCCTTGGAGAGGAGGCCACTTGCTGTGTGACCTTGGACAGGTCACCTCACTTCTCGGGCCTTAGCAGCTCACCTGCATCAGGAATGCCCACCCAGCTCCTCGTGGTGATGTGCCAAGTGCAGAGGGAGGTTTTGCCCCTTAATCCAGTGCACCCTGCTGGTGGGTACCGAAGGGCCCTGACCCTTGGGAGGCCCCATGAGTTGGTTTTCTCCTCCCTGGGATTCCTGCTTGTGCCCCTTTAACTCTTCACACTTGACCCGTGCTTCAGCCTGTTGCTTGCCTTCTTTCCAAGGCTGCGCTGTCCCCCTCTGTGCAGGGATGAGAGGCGCCCAGCGAGCTCTGTGCTGGCCCAGGGAGCCCGGAATAGGAGCAGATGACCCTGTGGCCAGAGCCTCAGGAAAGGGAGTGAGGAGTCCGCTGCCTGTCCTGCCTGCTCAGGCAGAATGCGATGGCATTTGGTGCGGCTCTTGATGCAGTCTGCTAGGCTGGAGAGGAGGGGATTAAAGGAGCAAACTGGAAGAAGGGAAGTAAGCAGAGGTGGCGGCCTGTGCTGGAGTTGCCATGCTTTGCACGCCATCCCTTTCATGGCCTGTGGAAAACACTAACTTCTCTTGCAAATAAACAACCTTTCCTGGGGGCAGGAGCAGTAATGAGACGATGTGGAAAATCAGGACGTCTTTCTCTCTTCTGCCTGCTTGCAGTACCTTCTGCTTTGCTTCAAGCCAGTGAGTGCCTGGGGCTTGTACAGACAAGGGGGCCTCGCAAAGGGGAAGCACTTAATGCAACTTCCATACGACCTGCCTGGGATGAGACTAGGTTCTTTTTTATGCATATTGAAGCCAAGGAGAAATGGGTAGGGTGTTTTGAACAGATTCAGGTTCAAACCTGATGTGCTGCTGCCTGAATAAGCACTGAATAAGTAAGTTGGTGTGAAGACAGTGTTCTCTTTTCCTCCTTACCGGCACCGGAGGCATCGTGAACCTGGCCCTTGTTGGCTGTTTCCCAGGTCACAGGGCGGGGGCTCCATTTCTGCCAGTGGAGGAGAATGCAGCTGAGAAAAGATGATACATCAGTGGCAGAAAATAATGTGGTTGCCACCACAGAGAGCCTGTCCCCGAGTGCTGCACTGTGGTGTGTTGTGAGGGAGCTGGAGCAGGGCAGGGATGGCTTGGGCCTTTCCTGCGGAGATGGGTGGGCAGAGACTCCAGGTGAAGCCCGCAGGCAGCATCCACGCTGGCCCAGGGGTTGCAGAGGTGGTGGGGATGGTATTCGGGGAACAAGTTCTGGGCTTTAGGGTCACAGAGCGCCCAGGAAGCAGGGAAGCAGTGACGTCCCTTTTGCCAGGGGGAGACTGAGGTCAGAGATGAGGGCAGTCCTTGCTGACCTTCACCCTGCGTGCCAGGGGAGGTGACAGTCACGGGACACAGCTGCAGCCCCAGCGCTGCCATCTCTGACCGTGCCACCTTCATCCCGGTGCCTTAGCTGCGGAAGGGGGAAGGTTGTCGCCAGGCCCGACTGTGGCTGCACTGGCCTGGTCCCTGGCCTGTAGGAAGCACGCAAAACTGGTAGTCACTGTCGCTCCATCTCGTGTGGAGGGCCTCCTCTTTGTGAGACATTTTGGTGCTCTCCTCCCCCGCCCAGCCAGAGGAAAGTGGCCCTGGCTCCCTGACAGCCTGACCTGGATGTTGGCCGAGACTATGGGTCCTCCAGGCATGCACAGTGTCCTGGTGTCCCTTGGGAGGTGCTATACATGGTGTCCTGGGGTCCCTTGGGAGGTGCCATACATAGTCGGCAACCTATTGAAGCAGAGACTGTGCTGGGGAGACCTGTGAATCTGTTTTTTAACCCGGTGCCTGTTCCAGACAATTATGAAGCTGTTGTTGGCACTTGGTGAGTACTGGAAATTTGAGGATAGACTCAGTTTTGCTTTCTTTCCCCCTTTTTTTCTCTTTGGTGTCCAAGTCGAAGACTTGCCTGTCCTTTTAAGATGTAGCCGAGGGAACATACATGTCTAGTGCTGGAATGAGGTGCTGCTTAGCTTAAGTCTAGAGCAATTTTGAATATGGACTGTGAGCTAGATCTGTGACAAGACGAAGAATATGAAAAAGAATGAGTTCTACACGCGTCCCTTCGGGAGTGGTTCCTAGGACCATCCCTCTCCCACCAGGGTACCAAAATCTGAGGATGTTCAGGTCCCTGAGGATGGATTCCCATCCTCCTGTGTGCTTGGAATACTCTCTAGATCACTTATAATCCCAGGTGTAAATCATCAGTGTACTGTATTACCGACTGTAATAGTGACAGGAAAAGCCTGTACATGTTTGGTAAAGAAACAAGGTTTTGTAAAAGTATTTTGGGTCCATGGTGAGTTGTACTGCACATGGAGAGGGCCGTCTGTATAGCTCTCAGGAGACCCAGGGACCAGGAGCCGCTCTCTTGAGTGCCATTTCTGGCGCCCTGAGCTCCAGGCTTCGCCTGAGGTGGCTCCCTGCAGCAGAGGTGGGGCTTGATCTTCACAAGCGGCCCTTGCTCCTGAGTGCTGGACTTGTTGCTTCTCTGGGTGCAGCTCCCTGGTTGTGCTTCAGGTATATTCGTCCTGCTATGAGGTGTGACCAAGACTATGGCAAATGTTTAAGTAAAAATCAAAATCGATTACAGTAAAAGACACATTGCCATTAATTCCCTTTAAAACATTCCTTTCGGCTTTGAATATACTTATTTCATCATTTTTGCCACTTTCTGAAGCCCTTCTGGAAGTCGTCCTTCGAGAGTGTCTGTTCATGGTCGCTTCGATGTCCTGAATCGGTTCAAAATGTTTACAGGAGTTTCTGCCAAATAAAAACACCACAGTGTGGCCTCATCATCTTATTCACTGCATCTGGCACTGTGCCACTTCTGGCTCTCACGTCAAAATCACCTTGAAAGGTGAACATTTTGAATCTATTCAGAGGCAGCCACCAAGGTGTAACTCAAGACACTCACAAAAGAGGACTTGCAGAGCTGCTGCAGAAAGTGCAGGAAGAATGGGCTAAGTATGCTCGAAGGAAGGGGTATTCTCAAGGGATTAGCAGCAGTGTCCCTTTGCTGCAATACATTGAAGAATGTTTTTTAGATTTGCCGTGTATTTTGTGCACACCTGTATGCCCAGGCAGACTCCCCTTCCTCTCCCGAGTGCCCATTCTGGAGGGCGCTGCCCTGTGTGGTGCTGGCTCAGACCTCAGAGCATTTCAACCCCACTTCGCTGTGCCTCACCAATTGGATTTCATCTGTGTTGCCTCTTGTACCTGTTCCTTTGCATCTTCCAGGTCTGCTCTTTTCTGGCTCTTACTGGAGTTCCGCTGCAGCCCCATAGGAATCTTGGCCCCTGTGGCAGGCGCGTTGTACACGCAGCTTTGCCCACACCACCTCCTTCCTCCAAAGCCATCATTGGCTCCCTCTTGCCTGGAGAATGCAGCCCAGTGTCAGCTCTGCACAATGCGTCCCAGGCCTGCAGCCCCAGCCCTGCAGCCCCAGCCTTGCCCCTCGTTGCCACCAGCCAGGGTACATCCCGGACTCTCCTCTGCCTGTGTGAATCCTCGTGGCCAGAGGTGGCTCAGCATACGTGGCTCCCAGCCCCTTCTCTGCACTTTGGCAAAGCTACACTTTTATCCCTGTGGCACACAGCCTCACACTGTGATTCAGTCCACACCTCTGTCCATTTTATTTTTGTGTTCCCCACTTACCCTACTCCCTGAGCAGTGTCTCACTGCTAGGAGGCATTAGTGCCTGGAGGTTGATGACTGAAGGACTGAATGAATGCATGAATGCTTCAGGAGACTTGTTTCCGGCCTGCTTCAGTGATGGCGGAGGACTCAGCCTTTTCTCTGACTTCCCTGTGGAGGAGGAGGCCTGGAGAAAGGCGTGGAGGCTTCCTAAGGGGACGTGGCTCAGGAGTGCCACTGTGGTACATCCACGGCTTGTCATTTCTTTATCCATGCGGCATCTGGGGTCGCTGCTGTCAGGACAGGCATGCATGTGTGAACACACACGCTGTCCTGTGAATGTGTCTGTAATGGATACTTTGATTATTCCCTGTGCAGCTTTCTTCTGACTAGGGTTAGCGAGTGTTTACAAAAACACCCGACCACATCAGACTAAAGTTTCCAAGTCCGGGCCCAAAGTCATAGCCACAGAATCTGCCTGTGGTCTGGCGATTCGAAAGCCACGTTATGCACCGGGCTGTCTGTGTGGGCTTCCTCTCTGCTCCTCCTCTGGTCTTCTGCACTGATGAGGTCACACGTTTCACCTAAGGACACAAACACTTCTAGTAGCGGATGCCGTGGGATGGGGCCAGCTCCCCGGTCATTGCATGAATCCCAGCGCTGAGTGGCTGGACTGGAAGATTCTGTCTGCTTGGTGGCATGGGGTGGGCCGATACCAGGTGCTATGCAGAATGGAGGAATGGAGCAGAGAGGAGGCCTCTCGAGACATAGCAGCACTTCCTGGAGGGCCAGCATAAACCTGTGCAAAGTGCTTTTCTCACGAAGGGGGCTGTGCTGGGCTTGACTATCCAGCCGGGTGGGCCAGTGGGGATGGGATCTGCAGGGACCCCCAGAAGCAGGGATGTTTCTGTGCAGGCCTCCACCTCCTGTCTCACGGACATTGTACCACCTCTTCCTCCTCCACTGCCCTCCTCCGTGGCCTGTGTTCCCCGAACTGCCTGGCTGGTCCTGGCCGGCGTCCATGCTGAGTGGTAGGGGGCGCCGGGTTTAGTAAGCGGGGCAGACCTGCTAGTCCCTTAGGAAAGCTGCTCACCACTCCGAGTTTTCCATGCTTTTGTTTAATATCTGCTCAAGAGAGGAACTAGGGTGGAGATGGGTTTCAGTTTCCGTGCTTAGGCCTGGGCTGCTTCGCTTCGATTTGTAGATGCGTCCATCACAGTAAGCTTTCAGGCTGCATTTTATTTATTTATTTATTTATTTGGATGCACTGGGGATGGAACCCCGAGCCTCACCTGCTAGGCAGGTGCTCTCCTGTGAAGTTGCACCCTGGCCCGCTGCCCTTGTTTGAAAATGAACGGGACAGTGCGCTGAAAGGGAACATGGGCTGTCTTAGGGGGTCACTGTCCTTGGCTCCGGCTCCAGATCACTGCATTAGGGGCCCTTTCTCCCATCTCCCTCTTTTTCTTCTTTGAGCAGACATTTCTGTTCCTTAAGAAATGATCACTTATTTAGGTGTGGTGTTGCATGCCTATAATCCCAGCACTTTGGGGAGACTGAGGCAGGAAGATTGCAGATTGGAGTTTTGCTTGGGTAACTTAACGAGAGCCTTTCTCAAAATAAATGCATAAATAATAAAAAGAGCTGGGGATGTAGCTCAGTGTAGAGTCCTTGGGTTCAATCCCTGGTGCTAAAAGAAAGAAAGAGCCACTTTCTTATTTCATTGGCTTTTGAGCGCCCTGTCTCTGACTTGCTGCTCTTGTTGGGTGAAACCATTTACTCAGATTCCTTGCTTTTAGCCAGCCCTAACTGCCATGGGTAATGCTAAAGGGGAATTACAGTGAGTAGAAATTAGAGTTCTTTCTGGTTAACCATTTGGGAGGCAGCTCTCTTTGAATGTGACTAAATGTTCCCCTAATGATAGAGAGGATGTAGCGGGAGCCCCTCCAGGGAAGGGAATTTTATAAGGAGCTTAGGCAGGCATTGAAAACCGTGACTGTGTGGTAGAATCCTCTGAGCATTTTAACAAAATACAGACACCAGGGCTCTGACCTATCGTCCTGGTATTGGTCATTTTGAGAGCTGCCAGGTGATAGCTGGTGTTAGGAATCCTGGGTCTCAGGGCTTGTCCAGCAGCTGGACTTCTGGTGAAACTGAATAAGCTCGAGCCAAGGCTCACCAAAGCCAGACGCCCTCTGCTCCTCCTTCTGTGCTCCTTCCTGTCTGGGGCTCGTGCTGCTGGTACCTGGGTTGGGTGGGTTTGATAATCAAGGGTCTTCCGGAAACTTACGAAGTGGGGTGGGGCTGAGTGAGTTGTCAGCAGATAGACCCTTCTCTTCCTGCTGCTGTCCTTGGCTCCTGGAATGCTGTGCCTGGCTGACCCCCTATCAGGCACTGGTTAGGACTTGGAGTAAGTGGGGCAGGCGGTGGTGAGCAGGAGAGGGCTGACGGCAGTGGGAGGCAGTGTGGAAGGCAGCGTGGCGCTGGAACGTGGACCGCTGTCCCCAGTCCCATGGGCCACCTGCTGTGCTAGTTCCCGGAGCAAACCCTGCTGTCTTTAGGTTGAATCAGTAGTGTTTATGACCTAATCTCCCTCTAATGATAGGGCAAGACTGGAATCCTTCCTTGTGGGGAGCTTGTGAGGAAGAAATCAAAAGACTCTGGTAATAACATAGAAGCATGGACTCAGGGCAACATTCAGATCTGCCCCAGCCCCTCTCTCGTGGCTGTGGGGATTCTTGGACTCACACTGCAGAGAATGAGAATGACAGTCACCCAGCAGGAGGGAGTGCCCGTGGACGAGACCTCAGTCTATTTGCCCGTTCTAGTGCTTTCTATTTGGACAGGATCATTCTGTTGTATGTTTATTATTTATTTATTTATTTATTTGGTACCGGGGATCGAACTGGGGACCTTCCGCTTGCGATGCAGGTGATGGCACCACTGAGCTAAATCCCCAGCCCTCTGTTGTATTTTTAGATGGTGATCTCCATACCTTTTAAAAGAGAGACAAGAGATTTATATTTCTTAGGGTTATATGCAGAGTAAGTGAGGTTTTATGTGCCACACCGTTTAAAAATGAGCATTGTGACACTTCACTGCGACACTTGTAGCCGTGTGACCGGTCTCTTTCATCTGTTTAATCTATTCATTCTATCTAATCTATACTGTTTTAGTTTGTTTGGGGCGTTATATACACAGGGTGGCTTGTAAACAACAGAAATTTATTTCTCACTGTTTGGGATGCAAGGAAGTCCCAGGTCAAGGAACAACAGCTCTGGTGTCTAGTGTGGACCCACTTTCTAGGTCACAGAGGGGCATCTTCTCACTGTGAACATGCATGGCATGGGGCGAGGGATCTCCCACTGATCCCATCATGGGGCTCCACCCTCAGGACCTGATCACCTCCAAGCCCTCCACATCCTGATATCCTCATCTTGGGGGCTAGGATTTCAACATAAGGACTTTTAGGAGGCAGAAGCATTCACTGTGCCGTCTAATTTAATATATATTCATCTATGTATTATACCTACATACTCTTTATATGGATGTCTGCGTAGATACGAGATGTGGCCATACCTCCTACCTCTCACCTCTAATCTGTTTAACCACTCATCTAGCTCCTATCAACGATCAGTCATCTGTCATTCATCTAATATCTGTCTAACCTCATCTCTCCAGTCTATTGATCCTTGGTTCATCTCTCCTATGCCAAGGATGTAGTTCACCACACACTATCTCATTCTTGATGGGCTGTGTCACCTCACTGTCACTTGAGAGCAGAGAGCGAGGTCAAGGCTTGTTTTGTTTCCAAGCCATGTAGAGGAGTGTGCATTATGAACACAGCAGGAAAAACAACTGTCAAAAATAACAAATCACTTTTCACCTCCCTGTCTCCCCAGTCATCTCTGGATAATTTGGGGCCTAAGTTTTCTTGATAGCACATCTGGCCCGGCAGGCACCAGGCAGTGCCACTGGGAAACAGCTTATCGAGTGAATACCTCTGGCTAGGTTTGAGTTCTCAGCCTGCTAGGGAATTCTCTCGGGAGGCCAGAGCTCTAATCATTTGTTGCTGCTCGATGCCTGAGTTCTTCGCAGCAGCCTCCTTGCTAGGGTTTGAGATGGTTTCCATTCCTTATGGAGCATCCTGTGCACAGCCATGGTCATTCCTCAGGCAGCCTTGGTGACAAATTCGCCAGTGGGTGTTCCGGCAAGGAAGCACTTAGTCACCCAGGGCCTGACAGCGGAGAGCGGGCTGGGGTGGGGCCTGCAGGATGCTGGGGACACGAGAGCTGGGGCTTCCTGCCTCATGGCATCAGCCCAGGGGACTCTGTGGACCCTCAGAGATGAAAGTGCTGGTTCCTGCCCTGCTCCTGGCCAGCTCCAGCAGAGGCAAACATGCCTTTTCCACTGACGGGCACATCGCAGGCTTCTTTCCTTCAGCTGGAAAGTTATTGTTACTTATTTATTCTGTACCTTAGCTCACTAGCAACACAAATCATGAGGCCTAATAAAGCAGGCAGAACAAAAATCGTGTCAAAGGAGAGTCAGGTCTGGAACTGGTATCCCCGAGGGGCTGGAGCCCAGGGTGGGGGCTTCATGTTTAGGAGGAAATGCAACTTTTGCCTCAGAGTTTTAAAGGGAAACCTGTCAGAAAGTCACAGCAAGGACACAGTACTGGCGGCAGGCTTCCATGTCATTTTACCACATCATGTGGGGCTTTGGCGCTGTTTGCAGGATGAGTTTCAGTGCTTCTCAGAATGGGTGCATCTCTGTGTCCCTCTAACATGGGTCTGGGACAGCAGTGCCTCAGGGTGGCCCAAGCCACCCAGATGCCGCCGTTCTGCCTCCGAGGGGCCTGAATTCAGTTTCTTTGTCCTCTGATAGGCTCTGAAGTGGGGTTGCCTGGTGATGCCCTCTGGACCCCTCCGCAGGGCAGGGCCAGGATCCTGTCCTAACTGATTCCATCCTTTTCTCAAGAGGGGGTGCGATCTGGGCCAATGGCACAGGCAGATCCCAGGGAGTACGGTTTACTTCTTAACAATTCACAGTGCCCACGAATGCTGCTGTGCCCAGCCCTGTGCTGGATGCTTTACAGAAACCCCGGACCCAGCCTCAAGTTTGCCTTCGGGCATCAGACTCTGTCCACCCTCAGCCACAGGAAGCTCCTGCCATGCAAGCTCCCCGCTGGCCTTCCATGCAGCCATCACTTCAGAAGTCCCTTTTCTGTGATGTGTGGGGAAAAGTAAACAGGCACTGAACACCGAGGGGAGAGGCTCCCTGTGACCAGCTTCATCGCTTGTGCCTGCTCTCCCAGCAGAAGCCTGGTGCAGTGACCTAGATTTCCCCTGCACCCTGTGGGCCATTTGGAGAGCAGTCAGGAGGAGAAACTGATGCAGTCCATGGGCCAGCTGAACTTAAGCCCTCTTCTGGGAGGCCTGGGTCCCTTTCCATGCTGGGCCAGATTGAGCCGATTTCGATCCTGCAGGTCACTTCCGGCATCTCTATCCTTGCCTGGGTCTCCTCTTTCCTCATTTCTTGGGTCACTTTGGGGTGGAGCCTCTTAGAGGTTCATAAGCCCAGCTGTCCCCATGTGTGGCTGAGAAACACCCCAGACACCCTGCATTTGGGCTGTGGGACAGGGAGGGAAATCAAACAGTGTCTCAGGGCTGGAGTTGTTATTTGCTGCATTGTTTTGCTCCTTGCTGGAGCTAATCCAGGATCCTCTCAGGAAACATGGGGTGTAATGGAAAGGATTTGAGGCCTTGATTTCTTGGGGACACATCTTCATGGAGCTGGGGAATCAGGTCTCAGCTCAGGCAAGTCGCCCCATGTTGGTCTTCATTTTCTCTGTTGTCAGGAGCTTTTCTTGCCTAATGGGGTCACTTCGAGGGCTGCGGGTGGCGGGGTACTGTAGTGGGGAGGGGCCATCAGCCCAGCTTTGCCTGTGCCGGCCAAAGCTTTGCTAATGACGCCTGGCACCTGGGATAGTGGAAGGTTTGTTTTGGGGTATTTGCAGGTTGGGACATTTGTTTTGTGGTGACTGACACCCTCAGCTCTCCTGTTTATCATCCACATCTTCTCTCACGTGTCTGTCTTTGGCAGTCAGTCCACTTGTTCAGTGTAGCTCTGAAATGCTGTTTTTTGCGGGGTGGGCATTGGTTGTTGTTGATGATGTTCAGAGAGAAATCATCACCACCACCTGATGTCTTTGCTTGCTCAGTGCATTTGGTCTTGTCTGTTGTAGAATTCTTGTCTTGATCCACTTTCTGTTCTTATAACCTAGTTCCACAGGCTGGGTAATTTACTAAGAACGGAGATTTATTTGGCTCCCAGTTCCAGAAGCTGGGAGGTCCTGGAACATGGTGCCAGCCTCTGATGAGGACCTGTTTGCTGCAGTGGAAGATGGCTCAGGGTGTCACAAGGCAGGGCAGAGCAGGCGTGCCAGCTCAGGTTTCTAGTCCTTTTATCGTCATCATCATCATTATTATTATTGTTACTTTTTGAGGTACTGAGGATTGAACCCAGGGCCTTTTTGCATTAAACTGCCTCCCCAACCCTATTTCATTTTTAATTTTGGGACAGACTCTTGCTAAATTGCCTAGGCTGGGCTCAAACCTAAGATCCTCAGGATTGTAAGGGTGTGCCATCATGCCCTACTTTCTTCTTATAAAGTTACTCAGGACCTGGTTTAATTTTAATCACCTCCCAAAGCCCCACCTCCAGATATCATTAACATACGAATTTGGAGGTTAAATTTCATATACGTGAACTTTGGGCAACTTTTTAAACTTCGGGGGACACATTTGAATCCTAGGAGTTCCGTGGAAAGCTTCCGTCTTTGGAAGACGAGGGTCCACTTTGCTGAGTTAATGCTTTAGATTTTGGAAGGTGGGTGCTGGGGGAGGGCGGTCAGTGTGCACCGTGTTGGGAGTCCCTTCGGATGCTGGTCCCGCCTCCTCCTCCTCCCTGTGGGGGACTCGAGTGTCTGGGCAGGTGGGGCACGCTTGCTCACTGGAGAAGGCTGAGGAAGGGGAGCTCTGCTTCCTGGCCCCTGGCCCTGTGACCACCTTCTGGGACCTCCTTTGGGCTTCCAGGTTCTCGGAAGGTCAGATGCTCAGGCCTCCAGACTCCAGCCTCTGTGCCCGGGTCTCCTTGCCTCTGGTCACTTTTCCTCGGTTGTTTTCCTGCTTCAGGCACTGGCTTGGCTCTTTTTTCTCTTCATTCTCTTTCTCTTTAGGGAAATTTGCAAGACAGCTTGTTCCTGCTTCTCCCTGGAATTTCCTAAGGGGTTTTTGAAGAGATACTGAGTCTTGTCAGTTTAGGGTTTCACCCTTTCCTCCCCTCCCCTGCACTTCTCACTTCTCTTTTCTTTCTGTGTAGGCTTCTGTGAACTAAGTTAATGCTTTTAACATTTCCCCTAAAACTAAGATATAACATATTATGCAGTTTACTTTTTAAAATGTACAATTGAGTGTTTTTTGTGTGTATTCACAAAGCTGTGCAGCCACTGCCACTGTCTCATTTCAGAGCGATCTCACCACCCTGCTATGGTAAATGCGTCCTCCATGTGTCTGAAACCCAGTCCCCAAGGCCAGTGGGAAAGGTGGGACCTCTCGGTCATGGGGCTTCCGTCCTCCTGAGGGACTTAATGCCCTAGACCTCGGAAAAGGCGGTGATTGAGGAATGGGTTCCGGTGAGGTGAGGGGGAAGCCCAGCCTCTCCTCCCACTCATAGTTCCAGGCAGACAAGGACGACCCAGCAGGAAGCCTGGCCAGACCTGCCCCCTTGACCTTGACCTGCCCAGGCTCCAGCACTGTAGGAAGTGAATCCCTGTTCTTCATAAATCGCCAGTCTCAGAACATGTTCTGTGATAGCAGTGGAAAGCAGACCAGGGCACATCCCAGAAAAGAAACCTGCACCATGTAGCAGCTACTTCCCATTCCTCTTCTACAGCAGGGAGTCTCTTTTCTGCCACTATAGGTTTGCTTATTCCAGACATTTCATATAACTAGAATCATAATACATAGATTTTTGTATCTAACTTCTTTCCTTTAGCATGTTATTTTTGAGGTTCACCTATGTTGTAATATGTCCTAATATTTCATTCTTTTTTAGGGCTGAATTATACAGCACAGGACAGATAACACCATATTCCATCCATCAGTCGATGGCGTTTGTGTTGTATGTACTTTGGGCTGTTGTGAATGAGTAATGTGCACTGTGGATAGTTCTTTCTGTGGACACTGCTCATTTCTCTTGGACGTGTGCCGGGGAGAGGAATTGTTGGCCTGGGGGTAGCTGTGTTTAGAGGAGCCTCCGGGTTCTCCCCTGAAGGGGGTCTCCGTGGTAGGACGTGGTCCTCTGCATCAGGCCACCCCACTGTCCCCTCCACGAGGGGCTTGGAATCCCTCGAGTGGACCTTAGCTGTGCACGCCCTTTGTGTCCATCCTGCACTCCCTGCCTCTGCCCGTCCTGCCCCCTTTCCCTTTGGTGTCCTGCACCTCCTGTGTTGCCAGCTCCTCCTCTGAGTTCATCTCTCCGAGCTTCCCTTGGCGTGAGGCCAGGTGACCTGATCCTCATGGCTGTGGGAAAGCAGACAAATTCAGGACCCGAGGAAGAGTCCCAGGCCACCCCTCCCCTGCAGCATGTTGGTGACTCCTGCTTGGAGGAGTGGAGGTGTTTTTGGCGATTGGGTGAAGACTGGCCAGGGAGTCAGTAGGCCGGGTTTGGACAGCGAGGTGTCGCTGCGTCCTGGAAAGGTGGCGAAAAGCCCATGAGTAGGCATCAAGGGCTGAAGGTCTAGTGGCCACGTTTCCACTGGGGTGGTCCTGGAGGACTTTCTGAAAGAGGGGTAGCAGACGCAACTGGGAAAAGAGGAGGTGAGGGGATGTAAGAGGGCCCCCCCTTCCGACCCCCGAGATGGACAGAGAGCGCAGAGCTGGGAACTCAGCACCCGCTGCTCCACGGGCTCCTGAGTTAGTTCTCAAGGACACGAATCATTATAAAGGCTGCCCTGACTTTGAATGGCTGCCTGGCTTCCTGTCTCGCCAGTGTGATCTCTCTCCCACCTATGTTCTGCCACGGCACCATCTGCTGTTAGGCAGGCCAGACCAGAAGCTGAACTGGTGGGCCTTCCCAGTCTTGGACCTTCAGACTCCAAAGCTGTGAGCTAAATAAACTTCCTTTCTCTATAAAGTTATCCAGTTACAGGCATTTTGTTATAGTAATGAAAAATTGATTAATTCAGAAATTATTAGCATTATTTAGTCTGCTTCAGTATTGAATATCTTAGATGTTTCTCAAAGGCATGATATTCCATTGTTGGAAATATGTAGAAATCACTGTCTTGCGGGGGATTTAGCTCAGTGGTTCTGCCGCCTGCCTCAAAGGCGCAAAGATCCGAGTTCAATCCTTGGTACAAAAAAAAAGAAAAATCACTGTCTTAAGTCTGTTTTGCATCACTGGTTCAACAGATGTGCACGATTATCACTGTTGTTTGCTGTTGTGCTGAAAGTCTTAGCCAGTGTCCCAAGACAAGAAAAATAAGAACTGAAAATATTAGAAAAGAGAAACAGAATTATTGCTATTTTACCTTAGTCAAAGGAATTGACTGAAGAAAATATCTGTTCTGAGTTTATTGAGATGGCCGGTTTAAAAATATGTTCTAGGGCTGGGCATTTAGCTCAGTGCTTCCCACACCTGTCTTGCAAGGGCAAGGTCCTGAGTTCGATCCCCAGTACCAAAAAAAAAAAATTATATATGTCCTAAAATTAATAGTTTTCCTGTATGCCACAAGTAACCAATGGGAAGATATAATTTAAAGATCTCACTTACAGTAGCAAAGTGAAATATAAAATTCCTAAGGATTACAAGAATATGTTCTTACAGATGGGATCCAAGAGAAGACTTCATGCATATTAAAAGGAAGGTTGTGTTAATGAGTAGGAAGACTTTGTAAGGAAACAAGTTCTTTGGAGATTATAAATTCAAAACCTCAAAAAGGTGGTTTCTTTTTGCTTTCGCTTTTGTATATTTAACCAAATGATTCTGATATTCAGGTAGGCTATTAGGGCTGGGGATTTGGCGCAGTGGTTCCGCCGCCTGCTTCAAACGCGGAAGGACCCAAGTTTGATTCCCGGTACCAAAAAAACCCCAAAAACCTGTTGTTTCAGGTAGGATCTTAACAGAGGATAGGAGCCAAGGACATGTTTTAAAAGATGACAGTGAAGAAGAGTAGGAGAGTGCAACTGGCTAGATACTAAAACAAACTGTAGAACGGTAATTAAACCAGTGTGATAGTTGTTCCAAAAGAGACATCTTCATCATGGCGATAAGGTATTGTGCATTTAGGGTATGAAAACAGTAGCAGTCCATACCCGTAGTGAAATGATAAAATAGCCACAGAATTATGCTGGATTTATTAAGTGTTTGAAAAACAAAGAAAACTAAGCTTACTTCCTAAGCACAATCCATCCCAGGTAGATTAAAGAATGAAAGTCAAACAGCAAATGAGAAGCGGTAAGAAGACAGACATGGAACCACCGAGCTTAGATCTTGCCAAAGGCAGAAATCTGAAAAAATGGAGACATTGAGTAATAGAAATTTTAAACATCATTACAGTTAAATAACGAAAAGAAAAACAAAGAGTAGGAAATTAGGGGTGCAATATTTAATACAGGGTTGACACATTTAAGTATAAAATCTTAACACATTACTAAAAAGATAAGTGGTATTAATAGGAAAAGCGAAAAAGGTATGAACAAGGTCTTCACAAAAAAGATGATTCTGGGCCAGGGATTTAGCTCAGTAGTTGCACTGCCTGTCTCACAAGCGGAAGGTCCCGAGTTCAATCTCTGGTACCCCTCCCCCCTCCCCCCAAAAGATGATTCTACTGTGAAGCTTAAAATCATTGTGAATTGAATGAGTAATAAAATATAAATGAAAGTCACACTGAGCCATTTTTATGTCCTGAACTTTCACATCTTAAAGGAGGTCAGGTAAGCTGGAAAAAAATGAACCAGTATGTTTGGGACTTCACTCTGTTTTATTGTTGGTGTTTTTATTTATTTATTTATTTTGGTATCGGGGATCAAACTAGGGACCTTTTGCTTTTGAGGCAGGCAGCAGCACCACTGAGCTAAATCCCCGGCCCCACTTCTGTTTTATATAGTTTCTGTCACATAAATTATGCTTGAGGCAAATACGATAAATCACTGATCACTGTCATTTCTGGGCACAAAAGAAAAGGAGTCACGTGAAAAGAAGCTGGGGGTGGCTGGCTTGTGAAGGGGCCCCTGTGACCTGCTGGTAGGCGTAGACATTGGTGTGGTCTTTGGGAGGACTGTAGGACAGTGTCTAACAGAAGCCTTCAAAATTAATAAACAGAGCCCAGCACAGGGCTGCACACCTGTTAATCCCAGCTACTTAGGAGGCTGAGGCAGGAGGATCGAAGGTTTGAGCTCAGCCCAGGCAACCTTGCAACTTAGTGAAAACCCGTTTCAAAAAAAAAAAAAGCTTTATGAAAATATAATTTCCATACCGTTCCACTATAGTGTTATTCTGTAAGAAAATATATTTGTTTATAAGTGGGTAGGGAAAGATATGTATAGAGATTCACGAACATACTGATAACATGCTAATCTTCGGATCATGGGATGGATCATGGAAGATTTTATTTTTCTCAACCCTTTCTAGTGTTCCAGCTTTGAGGCACTGTGGTGCTTTTGCACTTACAGGACTTTTCTAGAAAGAGTAGGTCCCCTGGCTGTGCTTTGCATCTCATCGCCGTCACCTGGAGGAGGGGGAGAGCATATTGTGAACGAGGGCTGGCGTTTACCTTGGGTGGGGTTTGTGTCACCCACACCCGCTGTCCTAGCGTGTTGTAAAGAGTAATTACAGCCTCCCTGTACAGCAGGTCCCTTATCAGGCCCCAACCCGGGTGTCCAGATACACTGGCTTTTATTCAGAGTCCTGGTAATCATCTGGGGACAAAAAAGACCATTGAGCCACGGTCTGCACTGGGAGGGGAAGCACTGGCTGGTACAGTGGCCTCGGTTCCGAATCTGGGCTGTCACAGCCTGTGCTGGGCTGTGTTCTTGAACCGAGTCCAGGTTCCTAGGAGGAAAACACCCATCCAATTCTGCTGGCTCTAAATTGAGCCTGGTCAACACATGACATCACCAGCCCTTCCTTCCCTTCTGGACCCGTTTGGAGGGGGTGCAGGAGGGATTGTGTAGCCCTGGAGGGGACAGATCCAGGGCGGACTTCTCGCTGTCTCTGAGTCTAGCTCCAGCCTGCATGGCTGATCTGATCCCCTCTTTTTTTTTTTTTTTGTGATACTGAAGATGGAACCCAGGGACACTGTACCACTGAGCTATATCCCCAGGCCTTTTAATTTGATTGTGAGACAGAGTTTCTCTGAGTTGTCCAGAGTGGCCTCAAGCTTGTGATCCTCCTGCCTCAGCCTCCCGAGTAGCTGGGATTAGGACTGTGTTCCTGGCTACCGGTCTGTTCTTGACTATGCAGGGAGACTGTCCCAGCAGTCTCTGTACAGGGCCAGGCACCAATTCCTGTGTGGACACATTAGTTATTATTTGCACTAGGTACTATAATTGTATACTATCCATCCATAAATGACATTCTCAAATAGAGGCGTGAGTGCACCACTTTTTTCCCTGGGGATTTTCACAGGATGATTGTAATCCGGTCCCAGGGTTTGTTTGCGATAGACCTCGGTAGAAATGTGAACATTGCCCCACTCACTGTGTTCCTGTCCTTGTCTGCGGCCTCTGAGCATGGGGAGCCCCGGACTTAGTTCTGCACGTGTCACGTGTAGGGACGAGGGTCCCACAGGGAAGCTGTCCTCAGGTTTATCTCCGATTCCCTTCCTAACACGGAAGCGGCGGGAAGGAAAGCAACTCAAAGCCAGCCTTTGCATGTGGAGGCCTTGTGGGGGGACTTTTCATTTTTTTTCTGCTGCTCTGCACAGCCCTGTAATCTCTTCTTGGCTAACCGGGACTCAGTCTGTGGTCCTGTAGCCCAGGGCAACCAGAAGCTGAGACAAACAGAGGAAATGTCATTGCTCACATATTTCTCCTGCCACCTCATCTGGCCGAGCTGCCGCCCGCCTTTCCTCAGAGCCCAGTTTGGTCGGGGAGGGCTTGGCCGAGTCCCCTGTGGAGCATCTTCAGGTTGTCACGGTCCCCAGCTTCCTGCCGTCCCTACCTCCCTTTGTGCTTTGTGTCATTTGTTCCTAGCCTGGAATTTATTTCTGACAGAGTCTGTGGTGAGAATTGGGAAGTCTCCTGTTTTCTTAAAGAAGCCCAAAGGCCCCAGGAAGTAGGGTAGAGACCTCGGCTCCAGTCTCCCTCATGCTGCACATTTGCACACTCACACACACACCCCTGTACCTTCGGACATGGAAAGCGTAAAACCAGGGTGTCCATCCCAGCCCAGGCAGCTGTATCCCCAGGTGGTTTTTGTTTTTGTTTTTGCTTTTATTGGACACAGGGTCTCACTGTGTAGCTCAGTCTGGCCTTGAACTCATTGTGTAGCCCACCTGGCCTTGAACTCAAGGACATACTCTTGCCTCGGCCTCCTGAGTGCTGGAATTACAGGCACGTGCCACCCTGCTGGCTTCCTTAGGGGTTTGTGGAGTGGGAATTGTTGCAACATTTTGAAAGCCTGCTGGAAACGGAGCTGATGTTTCAGGGTCTGTAGAAGCCTGAAGGATCAGGTTTGCTTCTGATGCTGATGAGGTGGCCTCTGTCAGTGAGGGTAGTTTCTTATCTGCTCAGATTGGCAGTTTGTTCCTGGTTTGCATTGGATTCTTCCTCAGGTGGGAAATGAGTGTGTTGGTCCCTAACGTGTGCCACTTGGAAGGAAGAATGTGTGCCTTGTGGGGACCAGGGGCGGGGTGCCAGGTGGGGAAGGTTCTGTTGATGTCTGTTGGGAGAGGGCCCTGTGCTTGCCATGTAGACTGGACAGGTTTTGTTGCTTGGGCCACAGTCAGCATTCTTCCAGAGACCATCCTGCTGCCGGGGACACACAGGCCCTGGCTTTCCTTGTGGCACCTGGGCCTCTCCTCAGTAGCGCCCTCTGCAGTTCCTCCCCATGCCATGTCCCTCCTCTGGGGAGCTCTGCCAAGCCCCACCCCACAGGCCTTCCCCTGCCACTGAGCCCTGCACTGGGGCAGCAGCAAACATCTCTATCCTTACGGCCACCTGTGTTGCTTTTTATCTGACGCAGGTGCAGACAGGACCTGCTGCCATGAGCCCTTGTAATACTCCTTCATAATGGCCCTGCCTGACAACGACATCCACTGGACAGATCCGAAAACTGAGGCCCAGAGTGGACAAGGGTCCTGAGGCTCCACAGCAGAGCTGGGCCGCAAGCTCAGGCATCTGACTCTAGAGTTCCTCCTTTGGGCTCCTATCCTGGGAAGGAGGCGGTGTTGCTTTTTTTTTTTTTTCAAATGGAGAAACAGGCACTGAAGGCTGAGCAACTTGCCCTGGGTGTTGGAATTAGTCAGCTGCAGGGACTGGTTCAAGCAAGCCAGGCGAGCCTTTGAGCGCAGCCCCAGTCCCGGGGTGAGGCGAGCGATTCCAGGGTCCAGGGCCCAGGCCCTGATCCCAGCGGCTCGGGGTGGACAGTTAGAGTGCTGGGGGCCGTTCTCACCCAGAGGGGACTTTCCTGGCTCCCAGCACTGTTTGGATGAGTGAGAGGGTATTTTAGCTTCTCAGGATGGTGCGGTTGGGCCCCTGTCGTGTGTGCTGGGCGTTTGAAACCACCGTGAGCCTGAGGGCCTGGAGTCCCTTCCTGGACCTCAGATGCCGAGGAATCCCAGGATTGAAATGCTGGCCAGAAGCCAAGCTTGTCTTTGTCCCAGCCGTGAGGGACATGGGATGCTGTCAGTCTGGCCTTTGTTCTGAATGCCCGTCTGATGATGGGAAACAGGAACCTTGCCCCACGCTCAGCCAAGGGTTTCAACATCCCTGCAGAAATTCCTTGTGGACCTGGAGCCGGAAGCTTCGCCTTGGAGTGACCTTGGCTGGGGCTTCACCTTGGCTCCTCTTGCCGTCTCCCTGTGCTGCAGTTCTGTCATCCTGCTTTGGGGATGGCATTTCTTATTGGGTGCATGTCTGTGAACATAAACCAGGAGCGGAGACAGAGCACGGGCTCTTTCTGTGCCTGCGTCAGGGGACTCAGAGGCCTTCAAAAGGCAGCCCCGCTGGGAACCACTCGAGAGGGGATCAGGCTGAATCAGAAGGTACCTGGGTGCTAGGACCGAGGTGGGGGAGGAGGCCCCTGGATTGTGGTCGTGTGGAACTGTCACTAGGAGCTGGCTGATCTGCTTTTGGAAAGTGGCCATTTATCTGAAACAAACAGCTTTGCAGAGGGGAAAGACTTGAATCTGTTTTACCCCTTTAAATAGTAGGCACATAAAATGGGTGCCAGCATTGTGTGGGGTGACATCCTGAGGTATTGCTGGTGACGGAGTAAAGTGGGGACACTTTTGGAACACATTGCCATCACCTGGCTTAAGAGCCATAGTCCACCCTGTAAGGCCAACTCCAAGGTGGTCTCCAGAGAAAACCACTTAATATAGTGGGCATGGTATGTGCGAGAATGTATTCAGGAGACCGTTATGTATACAAAGGGAAATTGTAAAACACTGCAGGTTCTTCCATAGGGAAATGGTTAGGAAAAATGATAGTGAATCCTCCCAAGAATAGCTCTTACTAAAAACTGAATTTTGAAGACTTAAGACAACATGCTATTAAGGAAAAAAACCCCACGTGATTAAAAGTGAGCATGCCCTGTAATTACACCCCCATAAAATATATGTACACGACAGATCTGGAAGGTAAAATAGAAAAAGACTAGGAGTTATTGTTAGGGTGGTGGGGTTATTGGTAATGTTTTCTCCTAATCAAAAGGAAAACAATAGTGAATTGCGATTCAAACCAAGATTTACATCTGCTATTGCTGCATCTGATTATGCAGCTTCTAGCAATGTTCGAACCTTCCTGGGACCCAGATTCTTCAGCAGTGAAATGATAGGTGGATTCAGGAGGCTTTGATATCCCCTCTGGCCCCACGTCCAGCCCATGCCCCTTGGTTGGCTCTGGGTGTCGAGTTCGTGGGACCCTGACCCCCTGCTGCCTGCAGATGGTGCAGGCCTTGAAGAGGAAGCGTTTAGGAGGCCAAACTCTTAACCTGATTCCCTAGGTGTATGTTCACCTACTCACTGGCTCCTCCCTGCTGCCCCATGGGCCAAGCTCATTTGCTGCCACCTAGGTGAACCTGGCCAAGTGCGGGTGTGGGAATGGAAAGTTGGGGTGGTTGCTTTTCCTAGCAGTGCAGAGAAAAGGGGTGGTCAGTGAAGGCTGGAAAACAAGGCAGTGTGTGTGGGAGCTTGTTGGTTGCCCGTGTATTGCCTCCGACCCCACCTGTGACACCAGAGTCATAAGCTGGCCCTGCTGGCTGGGTCGGAGCATCCAGCAAGGGAAGGTGTGTGGCGATACTCCTCAAAGGGCTCAGACACTGTGCCAGTGTGAGAGTGACGGGCAGCGGGTGGAATCCTCACGTGGTCCATGGTCCGTTCTCGTTGAAGGTTTTGGAGGACAGGTGGATCTGTTGCCCAAAGTGGGGAATGTGGCTGTGCCCAAGGCCATCTGTGAAGGCGGCCATGGGGTGCAAAGCCAGAGGTGGCTCTCCAGGGTCATCTTCAGAATCAGAAATCCCCGAGTTGGCAGTTGAGGCCTTCTCTCTGGCCCACGCCCAGCCTGTCTCCAGCTGGACCCCTGGGCTCCCGGATCACTGCAGCAGCCTGGAAGGACCGGGCTACCTCAGCCCAGCACACCCACAACACAGGAAGGAAGCCCGGGGTCAGTCAGTCTCGGTCTCCGTCTCCTCTCTGAGCTCAGTACCCGACACCTGCAACTTAAGGAGGAGAGGTTTATTTGGCCTCGTGGTTTGTGGAGGTCGTGATCCACAGTCAGCTGGCTCTGGGGCAGGAGGCAGGACGCGTGGTGGAAGCCTGGTGGGAGGAGAGCTGCTCACCTCCTGGCCACGGGGAGCTCAAGGGAGGGGGCGGAAGGGAGACACAGCTGCAGTGACCGCCTCTTCCAACTGACTGGATCTCACCTCCCAGGCAGCTCAACTGTGCCCTCTGTGATCCACTGACTTTTAAAGGCCCGGCCTTTGGGCTCTCCAGGCTTTGGGAAACATCCGGGTAAGAACCACGACAGAGGCAGGGGCCGCACTGTGGGCAGCTCTGGGCGCCCACTCCCGCCCGCGTGGCATTGCTCCCCGGCTGCAGGTGCCGATCACAGCATCTGCCTGGAGGCCCAGGCTGGCTCTGAGGAAGGCCGAAGGACAGAGGAAGGAGGAGGAAGGAGATCACGGAGAGGAAGGAAGAGTAAGAGTGAGATCAGCCTGCTGGGAAGACGCCCCCAGGACCTTCTGAGTAAACGTCAGAGCCCAAGCAGAACAGTGCAGGCTGGGAACCTTCCCGAAGGTTTGTGGGAGCCCAGGGTCATTCATCCAACTGCGTGTGAGTCTGCAGGGGTCTCAAAAGCAAACAACAAAAAAGTTAAATAAAATGAGGGTCTTTTAACTCCTGCAGACTCAAAAGGGCCTTATACCTGAGCTCTCCAGGGCAGCCTGTTTCTTTGTGCCGTAATGCTTTGCCAGTGTCCAATAAGCATAAAGATAGATGCAGAAGCCACTTGGGGCCTAGAGAAAGCATGTGGGGATTTCGAGCTGCAGTCGCCGAGCCCCGTAAACGGCCTGCTGAGTAAGAGCAGCCAGACGCACACGACTGTACATGAAAAGGCCCGTTCCTGTGAACTGCGAAGTCTAAGCAGATCCGCAGACAGGGTGTGGATTAGTGGTTGCTCGGGGCTGGGAATCGCTGGGGTAGCAGGGGATGGGGAGGGCCTGCTAATGGGGACAGGCTTGCTTTCTTCTAAAATTAGGTTGTGGTGTTGGCTGAACAGATCTGTGAATATACTCAAAACCGCTGCCTTGTGCCCTTAGCCAAGTAAATTTGAAAGTATGTGAACTGTGTCACAGTCAATCTGTTGAAAAAATGGAGGTGCCAGGCCGCGGATTTAGCTCTGGTTCCGCAGCCTGTCTCAAAAGCCCAAGGTCCCGAGTGAGTTCGATCCCCAGTACCAAAAAAAAAAATGGAGGTACCTTTGACAGTTTTTATGGGAGTACAGGTTGAAAATCCCTTACCTGAAATGCTCGGGACCAGATGAGTTTCAAATAGTGTTTCTAATTTTAGAATATCTTCATATACATAATGAGATTCTGTGGGGATGGACCCTAAGTCCAAACATGAAATTAATTTATGTTTCAAATGCCCCTTACATGCACAGACTGGAGGTAACTTTATACAATATTTTAACATGCCTACTTTTTTTTATGGTGGTGATGCTGGGGATCAAACCCAGGGCCTTCTCAATGAGCTACATTCCCATCCCTTTTTTATTCTTTTGTTTTGAGACAGGGTCTTGCTAAGTGATCCTCCTGCCTCAGCCTCCCAGAGGGGTGGGAGTGTGCCACCCCTCCCACCTGTGTGCCTGCATTTTGACAGTGGAATCTTCTGCTTGTGGAATCACGTTTCAGATTCTGAACATTTTGGATTGTGGATCAGCGGCGTGTAGTAGGGCTCTGGAAATAGCTGGTGGTGTTTTGACGACAGCAGTTCAGGCCCCTGCCCCAGGGCTGGGCAGGCTCATAGGCCTCCGGGTGCCACCATGGAGCCTGGGGAGAGAGGAAGTGACCCACGGGCAGTGGGCAGGTGCTTTGACCTGTGCTCTCCAAGGCCGATGGCCGAGCGCTCCCCAGCTCAGGGACAGCCGGCTCCCGAAGGTCCCCAGAGAGGTGGCCTTGCGTCCGGGCCCGCACTGCTCCCTCCGGAAGTTGGGTGACCCTCTGCCCCATTCCTGTGGAGCCGCGCTTCCCAGGGGTGCCTCAGTAGAAAAGGCTGTGGGAAAACAAGCACAGGCCCCTCCGGGACTTGTTTCCGAGTGTTGTTAGCTGCTGGGAGCCTCCTGCAGGGCTGGGCCTTGTCTGCCGGGAACCTGAGGGTGCGTTGGGTCTGAGTCCTCTCTGGTCCTTGGGGGTCCTCGGCAGTGTCCCTCCGTTGAGGTGGAGCCACAGCAGGTGCCTGCCTGAGGTTTGCAGAGGACATTCCTGGGGCGGGGGTGTGGGTGGGGGGAGCAAGTCTTACTGAGGAAATGACCTTTTCCCCATAAAACTAGAGGGCTGGGTGTAGCTCAGGGCTAGAGCCCCTGCCCAGCACGCATCAGCCTTGGGTTTCATCCCTCCCACCACCTGCCAAAAGTAATAATGAAAAATGAGAGAATAAAAGGGGAACTTTTATGACCAAATATTAAGATATACCAAGAGGCAATTGTATTTAATACTGGCGGAGATAAATGGAACAAAAGAAAACAGCTCAGGGAAAACCTGGCCTTCTCCCTCTATAATGTACTGTGTATATAAATTTAAAATATTTGTCTAATAATAGTAACATTTTTAGAGAGTTACCGTAAATCAACAAGGGGAAGAAGATTATTCAGGAGCTATGAGCATGGGATCTTAGCCTCAGTAGTCCTTGTCTTTCTTTGAGAAGTGATTTTTTTGTTTTTGAGACAGGGTCTCACTATGTAGTTCAGTCTGGCCTGGAACTCATAGTGATCTTCCTGCCTCAGCCTCCCGAGTGCTGGGATTACAGGTGTAATGCCTGGTTTACGTGATATTTTTTAAATTCCAAAGCAGTAGATTTGTGGAACATAGCAGGCTTCCTGATTTACATTGGCTGGGGAGCCTAGCTGTAGACCGAGCCATTGTACAAACGTGAGTGCTCTTTATCTTTGCACACATCCACACGCACATGCAGACATGCATGTGTTCAGTAGATACAGACATGGCTACGCAGGCACACGTGTAAACACACCCGCGTGAGGCTCCGTTCACTTCATGGCCCACTGTTGTTTTCCTTCTCTGTTATCATCTTTTAGTCCATTTTTTGCTTTATCAAATTTTATATTTTAAGTCTCTTTTTAATTCATTTGAAAACATCTTTGGGAGGAGGTAGCCTGTACATAAACAATATAATGTATAGGAAAAAGACTTACAAAAATGTGGCAGGTTTGAGTAGATGGACCACTGGGAGGGTGGTATTGATTGAATTGGATATGATATGAATTTTCTCTAAGATTTTCAGTAGTTTTGTAATTTTCTACTTAAAGCAAAATTGCACCATTCAGAAAAATCATTTTTAAGAAGGTGGTTTTCTCCCACACCCCAGGCCGTGCAGAGGGGGTGGTCTCTCTGTTTCCAGCACTGATGACAGGCAGGACAGGCAGAGCGGGCTGGCAGGGCTATGGGGTTGAGCGGGGCAGGTGGCTGTTTGTACCCACCGGGTCTGCAGCAGCAGATCCACCAGTTCTGGGTTCAGGCAACCCAGAGAGACATTGAAAATGTTCGCCAAAAAAAAATTCCTGGAAAGTTCCCCAAAGCAAAACTGAAATGTGCCTTGCATCCAGCACTCATGCTGGAGCCACACGAAGGGAGTGAGGCGTAGGCGTTGACTCAGGTGGCACGCGTAGTCCAGAGACAGGGTGAAGTCTGTGTGAGGGGCTGGGGTGTAGTTCAGCGGTGGGGTGTGTGTTTAGGGGCCCTGGCTCAATCCTCAGCACCCAGAAGTGCCCCTCCCAGGCCACAAAACAAACCCAGGGGGAAGTGTGTGGGTCCTGTGCAGACACCATGCCATTCACAGGAGGGATTTGAGCACCTGCGGAGTCCAAAGTCCTGGGGTGGCCGGTGGAGGTGACGGTGGGGTCTTGGAACTGGGGCTTCCCTGGGACCCAGATGTCTGGATCGCTTTTGGTTCTCCACCTGACCTTGCCCAGTGGAATGTGGGAGTGGAGAGGGAACATGCTTTCGTGTAGTTACGAAAGTTAGTGAGCTTTTCCGGTATCTGGACATCCAGTCCCTGCTGTGAGGAGGTTGCATCCTACTTGGAGGGAGTCAGAGTGCTGCTTACATGGAGACCATTGCAGCCCTGGGTGCAGAGCAGCGAGGCGTGGCTCTCCAGAGGGACTGGGGACCTGGACTTCGGCCCCTGCGGGACCTGTGGCCCCGAGGGACGTTCCAGAAGCCCCCTGGCTGCAGGGGAGGGTGGTTTGCCAGAGGGTGAGGAGGGAGTAGGGTGTGGCCAGGGACGTCCAAAATAAGTGCTGCAAAGTGGTGTTTTTGTGGTTGGGGGGAGCCTGGAGCTACAATTTCAAAAGCAAAATTGGAATTGTTTTCTCCATTTCTGCATTAGCATTTTACCAATGGGATAGCTTGCATTAAAAGTGTCCATCATTTTTGACAGTCATTACATGATGCTGTCAGATTCCAGATCTGTGTGTGCCTGTTTAATTACGTGGACAAATGTTTATGTTTTATACGAATACTTACAAGTACTTATAACCAAGTACTTAAAGTCAAAAGAAAATTTCTCTTAGATGGCCATAATGAAACATTTTTTAAAAACATCTTTAATTTTCACATAGCAATTGCACATTCTTACAGGGCGCAGTATGATACTCGGCATGTGTATACAGTTGGTAGTGCCCCACCAGGGTAGCTGGTGTATCAGATGGCTGCATTTCTGACATATTCAAAGCCAAGTTCAGCTGATTACAGTTGAGCAGTGTCTGCAAAATTTGATCCATTTCAGAAATCTGAGCTCACTAGCATTGTCTGCACTGGTGTTTTCTGATCTCAGAATTGCCTACCTGGGTGTAGAAAATCTAATATTTTATTTAGGAAGAAGGGCTCATTGTTTTAAGCGTCTGGAGTCCTGGGTTTTATCTTTATTATTGCAAGTGCTTGATTTACCCTTGGCAAATCATATCAGTTTGTATGTTAGTGCCTCCTATGAAGAAGATGGGTGATAGTAGTTCTGGTAAACTGTCTGCCATCATGGTAGCTGGGTGAGAGCTCTTCAAGACCGAGGAGAGATACTAATAGCACATGCAGAGGCCCTGTGGCCAGAGTGAGCAGGCTGATCTTGTAGCAACTGAAAGACAGTGGTGTAGCTGGATAGCAAAGTGCAATGTAGAGATGGCCAGGGTCACGCTGTGTAGGTAGGACCAGGGCCAAGCTGGTGGGATCTTGTAGACTTTCTTGGGGACTTAATCTTCACATGCAGTGCAAGGGAAGCCATTGGAGGATTTCAGTCAGGGAGCAATATCATGTTGACAGACATGCTGTCTCGTTTAATCCTCATAACGATCCTACGTGCAGGAATTCTTGTCCCCGGTTAAAGCAGGGTAGTGGAGACTCAAATAGTATAAGGGCTTCTTGGTCCTTTGTCGTTCGTATCCGCCTACCTCGATAATAATACAACAGCAGCTACAGTCTCAACACGCTTTGAACGCTTAAGATGAAAGGTTCTCCTTCAATTACAGAGTGGTATTATGCTGCGGCTCAAGGCAACTTGAGCGGCTGGAGAGGGTGGGGATGCCCCGGGCTTTGGAGAGGTCCAGTGTGCCTGGCCGCTGTCCAGCCTCTCGGGGCCTGGCTGTCTAGTGGGGCGGCTCACTGCACTATCAGCTCGAGGCAGAGTCTGGCTGCTCCCTGGAGCCATCTGACACTGCCATTGTCTGTAAGGACTCATTGTCCACCAAATGCACCCCGGGGACTTTGAGCTGGGAAATCAGATCGGCCCTGCATGCTTGGTTTCACGGGAGCTTCGACCAGGGCCAAGTTTCTGCTTTTGGACTCTGGGTTCTCGGAGGCTTAAGTGCATTCTTAGGACACTGGCTGGGGAGATCGCTGGCTCGTGATCTCCTTGGGGAACCCAAGAAGCCATTTGGGGGTTGAGGGAAGGGGGGACACCTGCCAGCCGTGGCCTGTGGGTTTCCTGTCACTGATGACAAGTGTCTGTTCCTCCCTAGTTGACCATGTTGTCCCGGAGCCTGGGACAAGCTTGCTGGCCGCCTTCGACCAGTGGAGGGAGTGGGCCGACAGCAAGTCCTGCTGCGACTACTCGCTGCATGTGGACATCACCGAGTGGCACAAGGGCATCCAGGAGGAGATGGAAGCGCTGGTGAAGGACCACGGTAGGTCACGCGGACAGGGCTCCCATTTCCGTTTCAGTCCATAAACGGGCAGTGCTCTGGGAGCCATGGCAAGGACAGAGAGCTTCGGGCTGCAGCTCCTGCTGACCCAGCGTGGTCATGTCGCCTTCATCCAGAGCAGGCCTGGCTTCTGCACCAGTTCTTGCTCCCAGCTGACCCATGTGAGGTACCTGGGCTGTCGAGCCAGTCTGGGAGCTGAGAGCGATGGAGACTCCAAGGGGGACAAGTGTCCCAGGGAGTCGCCTGAGCCATGAGGGCTGGGGCAGCCTCTTCCTGCAAACCCGGATGCACCCAGGATGGGAGGGAGGGTGAGGAGACACTTTGGAGATTACCGTGGTGGGGAGGCGGGTTGGGGGGGCGGGGGTGTGTCTCTTTGCTGTTGTGAAATCTCCAGGGACTGGAAAGATTCCCAGGGAGGCTGGCACAACCGTAACTACCACAAGGGGCCTCTAGGACTGTGGTCTAGAACCTGCCTCGCACCTTGGGATGTAGGTGGTGGAGCAAAGCATGTGGTCTTCGTGGGTCTCCTAGAGCTTGGCTGTGGGTGGGCTCCCTGCGGTCATTCACTTGTGACCTCACTGAATCTTGGCCTTCAAGGAAGCACCTATTGATTTAGGGTTCTGGGTCTCCAGGCTCAGAAGCACCTGTGCGGTGAGTAAATAGCAGGAGGGCCAGGTGTGGTGCACGCCTGTAATCTCAGCACTCAGGCTGAGGCAGGAGGGTCACTGAATTCAAGGCCAGCCTGGGCTATGTAGAGTTCAAGGCTAGCTTGGAATACAAAGTGAGACACTGTTTTAAGAAAACAAAAACATAAAAACAAAACGAAAGAAACAAACACCACCCCCCCAAAAAAACCCCTCTGGAATGTCTACAGATGTATGTAGATATGGTAGGTATCCATCCATACCATACACAAAGCTCGAGTATGAGAGGCTTCAGTCTCAGGTTTGTGTCTTTGCCCTTCCACAGATTAGCTCTGTGACCTTGGGCCCTTCACTGAAATTTCATGGGTCTCAAGTTTTAAGAAAAAATCTCTGCAATTAGGATATTGAACTTTAAGATGACTCCTAAGAGTCTTTTCAGCACAAAGCTTTACAAACAAGAAAATAGGCAACATTTTGACCTCCCTTTGGCGGATACCCAGGCTCCATTGGACTTAACCTTCAGTACTTAGAATGAATCTGCTCTGGTGCAGGCTGGAGGGTTACCATGGCAACTGTTGCCTGGTGAGGAGAGCAGGGCCAGGATGTCTGGGGGCATTTAATTCAGGCAGCTTCCAGCACCCCCAGGTGGCTTGAATTAAGCTCTAAGACTGTGAGGTTGTCAGGACGATTGTTTAAAATTGTGATGGATGTCAGAAGAGGATGTTTGGTCTGGTGCCTTGGGAGGCAAGAACTCTGGGACGCCAGGATGAGCACTGTGATACATCTGCTTGTTGAAGTAATGGGCCTTATTTAAAAAAAAAATGTTTCTGAAAAATCAGCATGGAGGGCAATAAGATTGCCAAAGAAATGATACTTATTACTGATCTCCATAGGCCCTTCTAATTCACTTTTTTAAAAAAATGAATGACGTGTTTTGGGGGCAGCCTTTTTTTATTTTTTTCAAGTAGCAGTGGTGAAATAGGCCTCATGCAACACTTAGCACTTTTATCCATTATAGCGCAGCATTAAATACAATCGTCTCCACCCTTGTCTCCAGAGTCTTCCTCAGTCTAAACTTTTCAGTGCCCTTGAAACAGTGATTTCCCTTCCCCTTAATCCCCAGCCCCAGGCAACCTCTCACTCCTTTCTGCCCTTTTGAATCTGACTGCTCTAAGTCCCTCAGGGAAGTGGATTTCTCCAATGTTTGTCTTTTTGTGAGTGGCTTGTTTCACTAGCACAAGGTCTACCTGTCTCACCCGTCGAATGTATCACAATTTCCTCGAGAGATGGGGAGACTCCATTGTGTATATCTCTGTATCCATCGTGAATGCTTGAGTTGCTTTTACCTTTTAGTTTTTGTGAGGAATACTGCTGTGAACATAGGTGGATAAATATCGTGGCTTTTAATTTTGATATCATTTTAAACTTACAGAAAAATTAAAAGAATACTAAAAATCATTCTCATGAACCTCTTTCTCAGATTTCTTGGTTGCTTCTATTTTACCCCATTTCCTTTATCATTCTTTGTCTCCGTCTGTCTTTCTGTCTCTTCTTCATTTCTATACACACACATACATACGCACACATGAATGCACACGCAGGGCATTATCCATTATCAGTTTCTTACTCCCTCCCAGATTATTTGGTTTGGAGCTAGCTATTAAAAGCTACATCTGCCTCTCTCTTTTGTCTGTCCCATAGGGGTAAATTCTTTCCTCGTGTACATGGCTTTCAAAGATCGCTTCCAGCTAACAGATTCCCAGGTAAGAGAGTCAGCCGTCTGAACAGGCTCACCACTGTTTGTCAGGTGGCCACTGCAGCTGTCTGGGAGAGCAGTCGCCACCGGATGTGCGTCCTCAGCTGCTTGGGACATGGCTGCTGGATTCAGTTAGCTGCAGTCAGCCTTTTGGGAGAGGGTGCTCCGAGGGCCTGTGCCCTAGCAGGTGCTGGATGTGCCCTGGAAACCTTTAGCTGGGGGACACAGGGCACTCAGCCTCCTCTTTGAACCTCGTGTAGTCCCCGAGCCTCCGGAGGGAGCTTCCTCTGCCGGAAGTGGCCAGGAACACTGCCTCGGGGCCTGCCTAACCCTAAAGGAAACAGCCGAGGGGCACCATTTCTCATCCCAGAAATGGAGCTGACAGGGAGAGTCGGCATTTCTGATCCCGCCTTGCTCTGTCTCAGATATATGAAGTCCTGAGTGTGATCCGGGATATTGGTGCCATAGCCCAGGTCCATGCGGAAAACGGCGACATCATTGCAGAGGTATGGGGCTTTCTTTTTTTTTTTTAGTACCGGGGATCGAACTTGGGACCTTGCACTTTCAAGACAGGTGGCGGAACCACTCAGCTAAATCCCCGGCCCTGGGGCTTTCTCCTTTCTTTGTCCCTGGAGGGTGGGACATAGCCTTGTGGAAGCTGGGTGACTTTGGTAGCTGACTGCCCCCCTGGGAAACCAGAGAGCCTGGTGTCCTCTGCGGGGCCTGGCTGCACATGGGGCACTCTTGGGACTCACGGCCGTTCCATTCTGTTCACTGTGACACAGCTGCCCCAGCACACCCAGGCTCCTGTGCTGTGGCCCAGGGCCAGGAGTGCAGTGGTTTTCAGGGCTCCAGGGGTAGCCGAGTGGTTTGGGGAGGTTCAATCCACCCTCAGAGGCAGCTAGCCCTTCTCAGGGAGCCCGGGCCCCGAGTGCCCAGCGGTGCCAGTCCCACCCTTTCCTCCGGTGGCTCTGCCCGGGTCCCCAGCCCTCAGAGCCCCCTGAAATCTGCCTGCCCTGACCGCCTGGCTGTGCTTGTGCATTTCAGGAACAGCAGCGGATCTTGGATCTGGGCATCACGGGCCCCGAGGGACACGTGCTGAGCCGGCCGGAGGAGGTGAGCACCGCAAATGGGCCGAGGGACTCCGTGTCCCTTGGCTCTGTGCCGAGGATGCAGAACCCACTTTGTGCCTCTTGAGAACGGGGCTGCTTTGGTGCAGACTGGGTCTCCCTGTGGCCGTGTGTGTGTGTGTGTGTGTGTGTGTGTGTGTGTGTGTGTGTGTCTACACAGGCAAAGCCAAGTGTTGGACTGAGCCCGGGGACAGGATGACCTCCCTCATGTAGCTGCACAGCTGTGTTCTCGGTGCCTGGCTGGGAAGACACACAGACCCTTCTTGAGTAGCATCCTGCAGCCTGGGTTTGGGGACCAAACCCCAAAACAGCCCACTGGGGACCAGAAAACTCTTCTGCGTCCCTCAAACACAGAAGGGAATTGTGCATTTTCCCAGCATAAGCCTGCTCAGGGCATGACGCAATCACCAGGGTTTGGTGGGTGGAATCTTAAATTGCAGAAGTCAGCACAGGGCCCTGGCTGGCACTGACAGCAGCCAGAGGATGTAGCTTTAAAATACTTTGCAGAAGTTGATCCTTAGTGAGGGGCTCTGGGCAGAAGAGCTGACTGAGGAGCGGCCTAGTAGCTCTGGGCGAAGGTGGAGGAGGGCGTCCTGGAAGTGCTCAGTCCTCTTCCTTTGCTGGAAAGAGGCGACAGAAGAGGGCGTGATGTGGAGGGCAGATTCTCAGGGCCTGGGTGGATGGAGGCGTAATGTTAGCTTTTTCCTTGCAGAAAGAGGTGAAGGGGCAGTGAAGTCTCAGAGCTTTAGAGCTGTCTGCAGAGCAAAACACACAAACAGGAAGTAAGCTGGCCTGGGCTTCCTGGAAAGGAGAGAGCTATCTGGGAGGCGTTGTTCTTCTTGCTCCTTTGACCAGAAAAATTAAAACCATTTGTACACCGCTCAGCCCTGGAGGCCTTCCTTGGAGCAGTTGTGGAGGGAATTCCAGAGTCCCAGTGGCCACTGTGAAGGCTCCTTCATCTGGGGAATGTGATTCTCAGCTGGTCAGGGGTGGGCACCTACTCTCTGTTGGGCACTAATGTGGGCCTTCCATGAATCCTTTCTCCCCTAGGCAGCCTGGTGAGGTGAGGAGGGGATGTGGGCTTGAAGGGCAGGCGAGGGAGATTCAGCTTCTGTCTCTAAGCTCTAGCTGCACTTCTCAGCTCCTGGTATTAATTTTCCAGTTTGCCAAGAGAGTTCTGTTGTGGGTTAAGCCCTGAGTGGGCGATAAAGAGAATAAAATATGGAACCACTCTGAGTGGACTTAGATGTCATAGCACAGAGAGGGAAGAGCCTGCAGTGCCTAGGGACAGCAGCTCATAACACGCGTTTAACTTCCAGAAGCTTTCCAGAACGTTCCAGACCTTTCCATAACCAGCATACTTATGGCCAACTTGTACTGAAACTTTGCAAAACATCCTCCTGCCACTGTATGTTTCCTTCCCACCCCACCAGTGAGTCCATCTGCTAGGGCTTCCTCTGGTTTTTAGCCAGGAAGATGGACCAGGACTGCAGGGTTCCAGAAGTCACCTACCCAAGATGGATGAGTGGTGGTCGGGCAGTGCCCTGCGGGGACAGTGTGAGGAGAGAAGTCACTGCCGAGAGGACTCACAAGGAGCAGTGGAGGAAGAGGCAGCTGGAAGTAGATGTGTAGGATAGAATGGGTGGGCCGGGAGCGAAGAACAGTGTCAGAGGCCATGTCTGAGAGGACAGTAGAGACTCAGGTGTGGTCATGGAGAATCAGTCCTTCGCTGAGCGGGGAATTCCCAGTCGGGCCTCACAGAATGAGGCGACTGCGGTGGGCTAGGAGCCGAGGGCGCGGTCTGCTGAGGACCTGCAGTGAGCTGACACTGCTGCGTGTCCCTGCATGGGTTACTTCCCTCTCGGCACTTTCTCTTGCCTCATCTTGAAAATCTGAAGGTGGACTAGGTGGTCTCCCAGTGTTTTTAATTTGATTTCTAAACTCTCACCCTGTTTTTGTAATATTTTATTTTATTTTTGGTTACTTGAGACAAGTACCACTGTGTACTTCATGCTGGCCTTGAATTCCCTGTGTAGCCCAGGCCTCGAACTCATGGTGATCTTCCTGCCTCAGCCTCCTGAGTGCTGGGATCACAGGTGTGCACGCCCAGCTTATTTTTCAAAATACTTTAAAGAAATATTACTTAAATCAGAGTTGAGCATTTTGGAAAATTGTGCTGTGTGTCGGAGATGTACACATCAGCACAGGTGAAATGCTCTGGGTGGAACATGGAGCGTTGAGGTTTAAGTGACTTCCTCTTCCGGGAGCTGATGTTTTAGCTCATCCTCTTGCTGGCTAGGGCAGGGGTGGGGTTTGAACTCCATCCCCAGTGAATGAGCAAATCCAGGCAGACCCCTGGAGCCCAGCTCTTCTCCCAAGTCCAGTCCCACAGGGGTGGAGCAGCCCCCAGTGAGGGGCTCGGGGCTCATGGTCCCCTTAATTAGAACACGGCCTGGGGCCTGCGCCTTACTCCTACTGAGCTATGACCCGTGCCCCTTTCGATGTCACCCTGCTCTCTGGGGACTCCTGAGGCTCCAGTGCTGGCAGGCAAGGAGAGGAGAGGGAGGGCCAGGAGGGTGGGTCCGTATCCATCCCAGGAATTAAAAACATTTGGGCGTTCCACGAGTGCTTTCTAGAGCCCTTGCCTTGCCTGTGCATTCCTGGACACCTCTCCTCATGGTGGGGGCTGGCTGAGTGGCCCCATGGGAGTGAAGCTGTCTCAGATCCCCTCAGTAGCTGACCCGGTAAGGCCTGGGTGAACCCGAGCCCCACCCCGCCGAGCCTTCCTGGAGACAGGGTAGCAAAGCTACTGGACAGGAGCTCTGATGTTCCTGTGAAGCCCTGGCCGGAAGTGCCCTTAATAAAGGGAAGGCATGTATTGTGTCTGCAGAAATCCCTTTTGAGCACCTGCTGTATAGCAGGCACTGTGGCCTCTCCTCTCCCCTCCAAGAATTCACACTGCAGCATCTTGCCTGGATTGGGCCAAGAGAGACACCAGAAATCTGGTGACTTTCTGAGCTCCACCATGGTACAGTTTCACTTGCCTTTCTAAAATCACGTGGCTGATTCCCCTGCAAGACGTAATTCCAGCCAGGGTGGCTTCCCTGACCGGCTGTTTAGCAGGTGTCACAGGTGGTACCCAGGGTCATACCAGGCTGTGACCGACACAGGCCTGGATGTGCACAGATGCTGCTGCCTGCCCGCTGCCCCAGCCCTGTGAGCTGTGAGTGTGCATTGTTTTGTGGGCAGTGTTGGCCTCCTTCATGAGCCTCCAGTAGCCCTGCCCAGAAGTTACATCCTGGAAAGTCTTGACTCAAGGCCGGGGAAGCAGAACGACAAATATCCCTGGTTGAGATCAGCCAGTGTCTGGGTGTGGTTGTTCTCCAACACCAGGAAAGGCTGAGCCTCATTCCTGTTCCAACCCGCATGCCTGGGTGCTGGTCCCCGGGCTTGAGGCGGGGCCTGAGAATCTGCATTTGTGACGGTCCCAGGCTGATGACCACACTTCCAGAAGGCTCCGGACGGAAGCACCCCATCGTTGCAAGCACCCAGTGTTGAGGGGTCCTGGTGCCACTCGGGCCCAGCAGTGTCGTGGGTGGAGGATCCAGATGGGGCTCTGGTTGGGCTGAATTTTCACGCACAGTTCTCCTTAGGTTGAGGCGGAAGCCGTGAATCGGTCCATCACCATCGCCAACCAGACCAACTGCCCGCTGTATGTCACCAAGGTGATGAGCAAGAGCGCAGCCGAAGTCATTGCCCAGGCCCGGAAGAAGGGTGAGGCCGCGGGCGGGTGTGGAGGGAGGGAGAGCCCCTTTCCACCCTGCGCCAAGTGCAAGTGCGTGCGACACTTTTGCCTTCTGGCCTTGGCCTAATTACAGCCCTACGGGGCAGGAGCTCCAGTTCCTCCCTTTGTCCCGAAGCTGCGCCCTTGTCCATGTCTCTTTAAAGCAGAAATACTATCAAGGCTGGTGCCCCCCATAGAAAGGTTGGATTTAATTGTGCAGTGTAATTAAGCTCTGCATTAACATGGAGATCCCATCAGTTTCCAGTGGCCACTCCTGGGCAGGGTTATTTTGCAAAGCGGATCTACCCTCTGTGGTTGGAGGTGCTGTCTTCCACGATGAGTGGGAGAGCCCTGTGCAGGTACCTTTTACCCCAGGTTTGGGAGCTCGGGTTACTGCCCGTCAGTGTCGGGATGCATTCAGGGTGCAGCTGGGTCTTGCTTGTCTCTGGGGGTGGGTCGAGCTGGTCCTTGGGAACCAATTCATTAAGTGCAGCTCCTGTTGCTTCCTGAGGCCCCTTTTGTGGAGGGCCTCATCCATTAGGGATGTGACAGAGCCCTCTGTTACCTGCTGCATGAATTCAGCCAGTCAGTGCATGCTTTACGCTTAGGAGTTGGTGCCACTGTGGAAAACCTGCCAGCTACAGTTGGCCTTGATGCGAGGGTCATAGCCTGATCTGAAATGAACATTCTGAAAGGGATCCTTCTTAAGCTGGGCGTGGTGGTGCACACATGCAATCCCAGCAGTTTGGAAGCTGAGGCGGGAGGATCGCCACAAGTTCAAGGCCAGTCTGAACTACACAGTGAGACCCTGTTTTAAAAAACAAAACAGTAAATAAACAGAGGGCTCCTTCTTGCTTTCTTCTATTCTCCCTATTATGTCTCTGTGCCTCTTTGCCTCTGAGTCCCTTCTTCTCTGTCTCTATTTCCCTCTGGATTTCTAGTTTTCCTTCTCTTGTCTCAGTGGCCCCCCCCCCCCCATTCTCTGTGTCTCCCTCTGCCCTCATCTCAGTGCGGCACTTCAGCCCGCAGAGCTGTCTGTCCTCTGGGATGTGATCTGCACAGAGCCCAGAGGGCAGTGGATCTTTTCCCTGGTGGGTGACTCGGTACAGGCCCAGAGTAAGTTGCTCAGGGACCTTGGAGCCGCTCATCCCCCGGATGGTGGCTGCGGGACAGCCCCCAGTTCTGGCCTGTTGTTCTGAGCTCCCTGGGACTCCAGGGCTTTGCCTCAAGTGGTTGCCGTGCTGTTCTTGGGGCCCTGCCCTCTCCTGGCTGCTCTCGGGAATTGTCTTTTCCGAGTAAGGGAGCGGGGTGGGGATTCAGCTCAGTGGTTTCGCTGCCTGCTGTGCAGGCACAAGGACCCAAGTTTGATCCCGGGTACCAAAAACAAACAAACCAAGTAAGAAAGCATCGCCTGAAAGAACAGAATCTGCTCGGGATGAGCTGTGAGCTGTTTTCCAGGAGACCAAGGGTGGTGACACAGTCTGTGGGGCCTCGGCACCCAGGTGGCTTTGCCTCTGACTCGGTGGCTCGGTGGGCAGGTGCGGGGAGCAGCCTCAGCGCTCAGCACCCCATCACAGCCCTGCTGGCGGCTTCCATGGAGATGGCTGGCCTAGTGTCTGGAGAGGGGCAGCAGGATTGTGTCTTCGCCAGTCACTGTATTCAGATGGTGAGATTCGTGTGTCAGACAAACATTTTAATTAATTTTGAATTGAGGCCTGGCTGGCCCAGGTGTCCCCAGAGTCGGGCCCTCGCCTGTCTGAGGAGGAGGGGTCATCCCGCTGGCTGTGTGGAGTGGTGGAGGTGACCCCCGCTGGGGCCCAAGCTTCCTGTGCAGGTGCGGAGCTGGGTACCAGGTCAGCGTCCACTTCCACTCCTGCACTCGGGCTGGGGCCCGGTGTTGCTCTCTGTCCTGTCACTTTCGGCCGTGCGTGTGTCTGGGAGGTGGGCGCCAGGGGGACCTTTTGACTCTTGTGCTCTCTTGCTGGTTGTCTACTTGTGCCCCACTGTGGTTTCCAGGGTGGATGTTGTAATTCGACTGTCACCCTCTGGCCCGTGAAAACCTTCCAAGTTAGGTATACTTGAGTTGCTAGAAAGGAATTTCAGTGTCTTTGGGACCAATAAGCAAGACTGGGAGCCCTAGCCAACCTCGCAGTTTCATCTGCCTAACAGTTCGGGAGGAAGCCCTGACAGGAATTTTTATATTAAACTTTGCAGCCAAGTAAACTGAAGCTCACAGCCAGGGAAGAGTGGATGTGGGACTTGGTCATTGGGTATCTAACTTCGGCCACAATCTTCACAGTAACGCGATGGGCCGCCCCACCTCGAGCTGGCTTAGTGATGGACAAGCCTGTTATCTTTGTGTCCTGGGTTTAGATCCTCCGCAGACCTGGTAGAAACTGGAGCCTGACACCCTGGAGGGGCCTGGGTCCTATGGAAGCAAGGATTCCCAGGGCACCAAGAGGGAAACAGTAGAAGGCTGTATTAAGAGTTTGTTCATGGGATCAACATCCTGTCTCCGATCAAACCCTGCTCCGTGGTGCACCAGCCACACTACCTGCTTATCACTTCAGGTCTCGTTTCCCATCTGCGAGGGGAAGGTAGTCATAGAGCCTCATCTCCTGGGGCGAGGATGATGTTGAAATGAGATAATGTGGACGAGCACCTGTCTCATAACTTACCAGGTAGCCTCATGATTAAAGAATGAAGGGCCGTCTTAACCTCGAGCTTGTTAGACAAATAGGGCAAGGACACCTGTGACCTAGGACATGGGTTTTCTGCTGAGGATTGTTTTTCTACACAGCAGAGAGCCTCTGAGGGGTCAGACCTCTGGAGAGAACTCAAAACATGTCTACAAATGTGGGCTGTTAAAGAATCAAAATTGGGGCCGGGGATTTAGCTCAGTGGTTTCCCTGCCTGCTGCGCAAGCGCAAGGACCCGAGTTTGATCCCCAGTACCAAAAAAAAAAAAAAAAAAAAGAATCAAAATCACACATCTATCATCCCAGCACTCTGGAGGGCTGAGGCAGGAGGATCATTAAGTTCGAGCCCTGCCTGGGCAACCCTAATGACTTAGTGAGACCCTGTGTCAAAATAAAAACTAGACAGCTGGGGATGTAGCTCTGTGTGAAGGCCCTGGGTCCAGCCCCCAGTGCCAGTCACACGAGGGGGTGGTCCGGGTCTCAGCGAGCCCACGCGCGTCTCCACCCACGGACCAGCGGCTTCCGTGTCTAAGACAGGCGATGTTAGGTGCTGGTGCATGTGAGATGAAGGTGCAGGTTTGTATGAGGACCATTTTCTGGTGCTGCTGACTCTGTATGACGGTGTCCTGTCTCTCCCGGGACACACACCGTCCCTGTCCTGTGCCCTGCAGCAGGACAGTGCGTCAGCTCACCTTGCAGATAAGGAAATGAAAACATAGCCAGGACCACACTTCCGCGGATGGTGCTTATTCCTGAGAACTGAGACAGTGGGCCACTGAATGGGCTCGATTCCTGGATGAGAAATGGAAATGCAGACATTGAATATCTTGCCCTGGATTGGTCAGCTGTGGGAAGTGGGAACCAGGAGCCCAGATTCCTGGCCATCCCCTCCTGCCCCTGAAAGATAGCGCTGGGATTCCCCCCCCAGGCGCTCCCCCAGACTGCATCGGCCCCCTGTGTGACGTCGGGTGGGAATGGTGGCCCCTGGGCAGTGGCTGCTGACCTTGCCGGGCAGGCCCCTCCTCCGCCCTCCTCACTCATTCCCAGGACCCAGAGGCAGAAACATCTAAATAGTTGTGGCTATAGTGCTCGCTTCGGCAGCACATATACTAAATAGTTGTGGATGCGGAGGACACTGGACCTGGGAACCCACTTTCTAGGGTCTATGTTCTACTGGGCAGCAGAGGTGCTTGGGTGCCATGGAAGACACAAGTTCCTGTGGGAATGAACCCTTAGTGTGGCTAATGGGGCATAGGGCAGCCTTGAACCTAGAACTGGGATGGAGACTGTTAGCTGGGTTGCTTGTGAGTGGCATAAAATCTCACCAAGTCCCCAGTAGAAAAACAGAAGCAATGGGAGAGAGAGAGAGAGAGAGAGAGAGAGAGAGAGAGAGAGAGAGAGAGAGAGAGAGAACGAGAAACCCAGGGGAGAGATGATCTATGGCCAGCTCTTCCCAGTCAGTGCCTTCATTGGAATAGCACAGATGGAGGTTGAGAATTCCATGTGGGTCCTAATCCAGCTGCTAACATGATTAGAACTAGGATTCAGTTTTAGTCATCTCAGTTCTACATTTGTAAGACATAAAGGGTGTCTTTTAGGGAATATGTAGAAAAACTGGGGTCATGTATGTGTTGCTTGACTTGGGAATTTGAACCCCTGAATTCCTCCTTTTCCCTCTTTGTCTAGTACCATTAGGAGCAATGAGCCACTTTCACTATATTCGTTAATTGGACACAAAATGTTTTACAGCATCAGTACACATTACCTAGAACCTTGCCTCTTAGAAGTACTTGTCTAGAGCCTGGTATGGTGGGACACACTTGTAATGCCAGTGCTCTGGGGGGCTGAGGCAGGGAGATTGCAAGTTTGATCCCAGCTTGGGCAACTTGTGACTTAGTGTGACTCCAAATTTAAAAATTAATAAAAAGGGCGAGGATGCAGTCCAGTGTGAAGGCCCTGGGTTCAGTTTCCAATTCTGCCAAAAAAGAAGGAGAAAAAGAACAGGAGGAGGAGGGGGAGGAGAAGGAAGATGTAGTAGTAATACTTGTTTGGGGGCATCCAGTAGTGATATTTTGTGTATCTCTATTACCAGATCAAGCAGGGACTATAAATGCTCCCTTTACCGGAAATAGAATCATTGGTGTCTTTGAATTGTATTTGATGAGAACAAATTCAGAAACCTTGGAACCAGTTCGGAAAGCTCATCCTTAAGATGCTGTTTCCCTGGAACCACTCTGGGTGCCAAAGCCTGTGGGATGGGTCCTCTGACAGATGGGAAGGGCGGTGTGTGTCTTTCTGTCCGTCCCCATTGGCTTTCCACTCTGCTGTTGTGGCTACACTTTGAGCTACATCTACAGGGTTTTCCCTTGTTCCTGCTTTGGCTTTGTCCCTCTGTTTTTCACTCATGGGAAATGACTAACTGTTGGACATTTCCAAGTCCCAGGCTTGTATCTGTTCTTCATGAATGTGCTTGGGCCCCCAGCTGCTTGTGAATAAACATCATGCCTTTCCCAGCTCTGCTGGCGAGCCTGCCAATGGCTGGTGTGGGGTCACAGCCTTCAGTTGAGATTTTCCCCGGAGAGGAAAATCATGCAGCTCTACCGGCCACCAAGAAAGCGTCAGCATTGTGTTTAGAGAAGTGCAGAAAGGCCAAGTAAGCCATTCTGTGGTCTATAATTATTAGGGGTAATTATTTCTGGCATGCAACTCCTTGGTGTCTGTGGCCTTTCTAGGCTTCCTCACATAAAAGGGAGACTCTGAGCCTGGGGGTGGGGGGTCCAGGCCACTGGTGATGGGGTTGCAGTCCGTGGGTGGAGCTGTACTCCCTGGAGGTAGAGACCTTGGACATGATGGTGAATGCTTGCCCTGCTGTTGGGGGCTGAAAAACAGAAATAAAGTCAAGACACAGAACAAGGAACTCTGAATCCATTAGGGAGTTTGAACAGAGCAAAGAAATGAGCTTCAAGATGACCTCATCCTTCTTGTGCCCACTTCTTCTGTCCCTGCCTCCCCCGTCTTGACTTGGACATAGGGCACAGGTCCTTTCTCATCCTTGGCCTAAGGAGGCAGGTTGTGGTCCACAGTAGTCTTGGAAGATCTGCCCCGGTTCTGGATTTGCCAGAAGCTGAAGGTTGAAGTCATTCTTCTGCAAGGCGCACAGAGGGAAAGGTTTCCATGCCCTTGTCACACAGCTGCCACCCTGCTCTGTGAGCTGAGCTTTGCAGGGAGAGATGCAGCTCTTCATTGAAGTCACTTGGCTGTTGCTAGGACAAAATATTTGACGTTCACAATTTGAGGAGCAGTTTGTTTGGCTCAGGCTTCCAGTGGGTTCAGTCCATGGTCAGGTGGCTCCAAGGCAGAAATGACATGGTGGGAGGGCCTGGTGGAGAACTGCTCACATCATGGCAGGCAGGAAGCAGAGAGAGAGAGAAGGGAGGAGCTGGGGACAAGAATGCACCCTTCCAGGTCACAGCTGAGTGACCCATCTCCACCCAGGTCCCACCTGCTAACAGCACATTTAGCCATGAACTCATGATTGGATGAGTCCGCTGATGTGTATAGTGCCCCACCTCTGAACTTAGGAGACTTGAACACTGCAGATCTTCCTGGCACCAGCTCTTCCTGGCACTCTGGATTCCAGAGGACTGGGAAGCAGATGTGGGAAGAGATTGCCGGGCACGTGAGGATACTTGTCTGCAGATCTTCACAGACCATCAAGCTGTTTGTTTGTTTGTTTGTTTTTTTCCTCCGAGCACCTTTGGTCTCATGAACTGTTTCACAGAGACAAACCAAGAAACCTGCAAGGGTTTGCATACTTCTTCTCGGACTTATCTGAACTTCACTTTTTAACTTTTCACCTCAGACCTGGCTGGGCCGGGAGAGTTGGACCTAACCAGACCTGTTGTCTGTGCCATCCCAGCACTGGGCACCAGTGAGCCTGTGAGAACCACTGCTCCCTGTGCCCTCACAGCTGTCTGTATCTCATCAAGGGCTTTGGCAGCAGCAAGGCCTTCTCATCAGGTGGTGTTTTCTGGTTTGGGGTGAGCTGTAGGGGCCGGTGCAGCCCCCCCTGGGCAGGCCTTGGGGTCAGGAGCCTGGGGGTCCCTTGCAGGCGTTCTGAGCGTTGGCCCTTTTTTTCTTGGGTGCTCCCCCTGGGCGGGCTTGTCTGGTCTCTGGAGCCCACCCTCCCGCCTGGGGACTGTCCCAGGCTGCCTGCCTGGCCTCCAACGCACCCTGGCTGAACAGCGAACAGCGGCTCCTTTGTGACATTCCTGAGGCAGGAGGGGGCAGCCCCGAGGAGCTGGCTCCCAGAGAAGCAGGCAGAGGGTGTGTGGCCACCACCAAGCGATAAGGCTTTGAAATGGCCATGGAGAGCAAAGGAAGCACATTCCTGGCTGAGACCTATTTGGGCTTGAGGGCCCTGTCTTTGGAGAAGAGGGAAGCTCAGCTGGGTGGCATGGAGTGGGGCTCAGCCTTGCGGCAGGGTCGGGGGAGGCTGGGGGAGGTGAATTCAGTGCCCTGAGATCTGATTCCAGCTCTGGTGCCTTCAATAAATTATGGGATCATTTAATCAATTTAACATGCGTTTATTGATTGCCTACTATGTGCAAGCAGATAATTGATCTTCAAGGTGTTGATGTAAAGTAGAGAGTGAAACATTCATACTGGGTGATTACTGGAGTGGAGGATGGTTCTCAGATAGATGGTGTGATGCCTGAGGTGTTTTGCACGATGTTAGAGCAGATCTGCTTTGGATAACGAGGGTGGTAAATGTTTCATTGAGGAGGTTTGTTTGTTAGTTTTTAAACCCTTGGAGGCAGAAGGGTTGCTTGGGAGGATCTTATGTGAGAATGACGTGAAAAGGTTCTCTTGCCCCAGAGATCACTCTGGGAGTGTCCTGGGAATGGATGGAGAGGTGGGGATGGCCGTTGGGAGTCATATAAGCTGGAATTCCAGTTGGGAGGCTCTGTTGGAGTGAGCTGCGAGAAATGGTAGAGCTTTAATGGTAGAGATTTAAGGGATTGAGTGATTTAAGAGGCTGAAGCATTGGTGTTCAATGGGTATAAATGGTTCCCAACTTTCTGGCTTTCTGTGAATGGACAGAAGAGATTTGGGCATCAGGGAGCTGCGTTCTTTGTTCGATGCTGTAGTTAGCTGAGGTTTCCAGAAACTGAAATCCCAGTAGTGTAAGTGCACAAGGCTGTGTCACACTAACAGTGTCATCTGTGGAACTGATGCTTGTCATGGTGGCACCCTTCACATGGGGAGCAGGCATCCAGGTGTCCTTTGGGCAGATCTGGGGGGCTATGTAGCTTGCAAAGCCAGATGAAACCCCTTGGGATTTCCTCTCATTGGCTTTTAGCCAGAATGAGACCCGGCCTGAAGGTCTGTCGAGTGTGAGCAGGGAGGGTGAGTGATGGGCCTAGGATTTAGCTCAGTGGCACTGTGCCTGCCTTGCAAGTTTAAGGTTCTCAGTTCAATCCCCATTACCACAAAAACAGAGAGGGCAGGTGCTCAACGGTATGGTCGAGTCTGTTGATCACCCCGAAAGATGTGTCTAGGTGGCCCTTGGGAGTGGGTGCATGGAAGCCATCTGAGCTGGAGATTCTCACTGAGGTTGGGGATCAGCAGCCAGGAGGCAGAAGCCTGAAGGTGTCTGGGACACGTAGGGAGATGTGTCAACTCCCAGGAGCAGTGGACACAGGGAAACTTGCAGGCGCATGCGTGGTGTGGGAACCCGACCTCGCCACGTCAGTCTCCTCACCTGTGAGGCCAGGCTGCATCTCCTCTGAGGGAATGGTGGGCCTGGACGTGCAGGTAGTGCCTCCCGGGAAGCCTGGCCTCCTTCCGCGTGGTGTCAGACTGAGCTTCCTGTGTTCCGGTTGTCAGGAACCGTGGTGTATGGTGAGCCTATCACCGCCAGCTTGGGGACAGATGGCTCCCACTACTGGAGCAAGAACTGGGCCAAGGCTGCAGCCTTTGTCACCTCCCCACCCCTGAGCCCCGATCCAACCACTCCAGACTTCCTGAACTCCTTGCTGTCGTGGTGAGTCCTGGCATCTTGTTCGCACTTTTCATTCTCCTTCTCAGACCGAGCTGACCTGGTAGGTGATGACGTGGTGGCCAAGGACTGACAGTAGACTCTTATTCAGCAAACTGGGACCACTCAACAAGAGCAAGGAATTATCCTTGTGTCACCGTCCTGGGAGGGAGGTCCCCGTACAGACCTGGACCATTGCGATAGTCAACCAAAGGGGATGAATGAGGTGTCAGAGGGCCCCGCTATCACTGGTGTGATGTCCCCCCCAAATGCCTCACAGAATAGGTCGAGGCACACAGTGTTATAATGAAGCTGCAGCAGTGTGTTGTGTGTTTCCTTCCAGTGGAGACCTCCAGGTCACTGGCAGTGCCCACTGTACCTTCAACACCGCCCAGAAGGCCGTAGGAAAGGACAACTTCACTCTGATTCCTGAGGGCACCAATGGCACCGAGGAGCGGATGTCTGTCATCTGGGATAAGGCTGTGGTAAGGAGCAGTGGCCTTAGCCTTCACCTGCCCCCTCCTCTGTGGGTGTGGGGCTCATACTGGCCTTGAAATGCCAGTGCACAAAGTTCTAGAAGCTAGCGCTTGTGTGGTGGGATTTCTTAGGTTTGGAGATCCACAGCCACTCCAACAGTCCTTTTCTCCTAAGTATTATACATAACTCATCCTTCTCATCTATAGAGACTTCAATATGAAGTGTGATCAGAACATATGACGAATATCTAAATTAAAAAAATTAACGGGTCGGGGATTTAGCTCAGTGCTTCTGGTGCCTGCCTCGCAAGTGCAATGTCCCGAGTTCGATCTCTGGTACCAAAAAAAAAAATTAACTTCAGTAAAAGACATGTTGACACTAACCCTTCTCAAAATAGTCCCCGTTGCTGTGGACACACTTATCCCATAGTTCTTGCCACTTTCTGAAGCAGTTCTGGAAGTCTTCCTTTATCAGTGTCTTTAGTTGGGCTGTCATGGCTGCTTCAATGTCCTGAACTGATTCAAAACTTTTATTTCAGTTTCTGTCAGATAAAAACATTACAGTGTGCCCTCATCCCACTCATTTACTGGATTTGGCATTGTGTGACTTCGTGCCCTTCCCCAAAGTTCAAATGACCGTGAAAGGTAAACATTTTGAGAGGATTCAGGACGTCAAGGCAGCCACGACAGTCCAAAAAAAAGACTTTCAGAATTACTTCAGAAGGTGGCAAGAATGAAGGGATAAATGTGTTCAAAGTGACAGGGAGCATTTTGAGAGGGATCCACTCATTCTTTCACTGTAATAAGTTAAAAAAATTAAACATTCACCATATTTTGTGATCATGCCCTGTATGATGCCTGTGTGTCAGGAAAAAGTTTCCGTAGCCACCTGGTGCCCCTCAATTAACTCCGGAAAATGGCACTCCGTTTCCTCAAGACAGTTTTTGAGGGCCGTCTGGATTTCGCATTTCTACCCCAAACAGGCATCTGATCTGCTCAGTTGAGACAGACCCTGACCCTGAGCCTTTTCATTTTAATATATAATAACTGGTTTCCTGTTGTTTAGTGATTTTAGGTTATGTAAATAAAAATCACCTTGTTTCAGATGTAACTATAATAGACAGTTTGGCGACTGTCTTTTCATTTTTCGCCAATGCACAAACATGTATGGTATGAGCAAGTTGTAAATAACATTAGCACCACACATACTATTTATTCTATGGCCTTTTTTAAAAAAAAACCAATATATCATGAAAAAGTTTCTTCTTTACATACTTGGTTTTTAACAGCAGGCGACTCCATCGTAATGCTCAACAATAATTCACCTGTAATCCTTTAGTTAAGCATTTACTTTGTTTCTAATTTTTTCACTGGGACGAGCAACCCTGTAGACACATCCTTAATTATGTTAGTAGGAGAAATTTCTAGAAGTAGCATTGCTGGGTCAAAGAGTGTATATATATATATTTTTTTGGTCCTGGGGATCAAACTTGGGACTTTGCACTTGTGAAGCCGGTGGCGGAACCACTGAGCTAAATCCTCGGCCCGAGTGTGTATATTTTTAAGGCTGCTATTATATATTGTTAAAAGCTCCTTCCAGAAAGATTGTACCATTTGCTGTGCCACCAACAATGTATGACACTCCCAGTTTCTTCTTCAGGTCTAAACAGGTATTATTATTATTATTATTGTTGTTATGAGCACAAAAATGAAGGATTGCTGAATTGATAAGTGCATTCTTAGTCTGATTGTTGGACACTTATTTTCTTCAGCTGCTGATGAGAATGATTATTTTTCCAAATGCCAACTGGCCATTTGTATCTTTTTTTCCTCTCTTTTCTGGGCTGTACTGGGGTTTTCCTCCCTCTTAATGCACGCTCATTTCCTTGGCCCTTTGTTCTACTGAATTTTTTTAGGAAAGGCGATTGGCCCCCTGTGCTGTATAACTGTGTACCGTACATGAGACACGAGACACGAGGTTGAGACTTGCAGCTGTCTAGACTAGAGCTGTAGATCTGTGCCTGGATTTTATCGAAGGAGACACTTAAGTTGTGTGTATCAATATGTGTCCCTTTTTATTGCTAGATAGTGTTGAGCCTTCACCTTTGTGACCCTTGCTGTGTTTGTGTGCACACGTGTGTGTGTGTGCATGTGTGTACATGCGTGTGTTCTTCAGGTCACTGGAAAGATGGATGAGAACCAGTTTGTGGCTGTGACCAGCACCAATGCAGCCAAAGTCTTCAACCTTTACCCCCGGAAAGGCCGCATCGCTGTGGGATCCGATGCAGACCTGGTCATCTGGGACCCCGACAGCATGAAGACCATCTCGGCCAAGACACACAACAGCGTAAGGCCTGCTCACCATGTGGACTCAGTCCACGTGCAATAGTCACCGAAAGAACAGAGGGAGGGAGAGTCCCAGGGCTTCTAGATAGACCTCGCTAGGATGGGAGTGAACTTCTCCTTGGTTGTAACATGCAGTTTGCTGAGAAGAAAAACACCTATTTCATTTCTTTGTTTTTCCCCCCATTAACTTTATTGGTCCATTTTAGGTACACGATAGAGTTACAGTCATCATCGGGATCTTGTACCATGACATGAGTCTCTTGGTTCTTATTTTTTTTCCCCTTCCCCTGCCCTCCCTTCACCCCCTCCACCCTTCCCTATTTGCAAAGACCTTGTTTCCATTTTTTTCCTCTTCTCATATTTTTTCCTTTCCCTTTTTTCCCTTCCCCTACCCCTCCCACTTCCCCTGCTCTTTTAGACCTTTTCTTCCTGTTACACAGTATCAGTTATACATTTTTTAAATTACAATATTAAGATCTAGGAGACATTACCACAGATTTTACAGAATTTAAAAGGATATAGAAAGCATATTACAAAAATCTTTTTTGAAATAAATTTGATAACTTCTAAGAAGTCACTTAGAAGACAAATTAATGAAACTGACTCTGGAGGAAATATCAAATTTGAATAGCACCTATTAAAGAAAGTATATTCCTAGCTTGAAAACCTACCTATATGACAACAGCAGGCTCATAAACATTTTAACGGATAAATTATATCAAACAACTAAAGTAGGAAAAAGAAGGAACACTTCTCCCCTCATTTTAGGAACTCAACATTGTGCTAATCCTAAAACTGGATAAAGATAATAGAAGAAAAAAGTATGAACATAGATAGAAATTTGTTTAACAAAACAATTGGAAGTCAGATCTAGCAGGATGTAGAAAGTGGTTTTGTTATAGGGATGCCAGTGTTGGTTCAGCATGGGAAGATCCACCCCCAAAAGTCATCGTTTTAACAGAGGAAAGGAGAAAGCCGTATGATCCCGTCAGTAGTTGGAGACTATTTCATTTCTTTAGTGAGGCTGGTAAGACTGTCACTCGGATCTGTTGTAGTAGCGCAGTCTCCCTGTCCTTGGACTTTCAGAGTCTCCAAAATGACACTGAGATGTCAGACGCTTCTAGAAGCCAGGTCCCATTCCATTTCTTGGTTTAGTGCAGCACCTCTCGTGGTGCTTGATGCAAGGGACCTGTGTAAGTTAGCTTTCTGTTACTGTCACAGAGTACCTGGGAGAGATCAGCTAAAAGGAGAAGGGTTTACTGGGGCTCACGGGTTCAGAGGTTGCAGTCCGTGGTCAGCCGGCTCCACTGTTCTCTGCTTGAGGCGAGGTAGAGCACCCTGTTGGAAGAGTATGGTAGAGGAAAGCTACTCACGTCACAGCAGCCGGGAGGCAGAGACAGAAGGGGAGACAGAGGAGGAGACCAGGGACCAGATAGAAGGTCCCATCCCTGTGACCCACTCTCTTCACTAGATCCCACCTCCTGTTTCCATCCCTCCCAATAATGCCATCCACTTACGATTAATCCTCTCGAGGAGGTGCGAATCCCCATGATCCAGTCACTTCCCAGGAGCCTGTCAGCAACCAAGGCTTCAATACAACAAGCCCTTTTCAGGAACATTTTGGATTCCAGTTATAACACAGCCTAAATAAAGCTGTCAAATGTCCAATCCTGAGAGGCCCACCAGGCCCTTTCATTTTTATAAGCCACGTTTTCTCATGTCCGGAAACTGTAATGACAGCTGCTCTCACTGTCCTAAAGGAACTGATCAACTTTGACTTCTCCCCACACAGAAGAAGTACCCTCGGCCCCTTGCTCATGATTTAAGGTCTGCTCCTGCCTCTAGATCTGGGCCCCAGAGCTTGGGGTGCAATGTCTTGTTAGTGTTTTAGGGTCCTTAGCTGAGTTTGAAGGGCTCAGCAAGATTTCTGGGTGTCCTGTGATTAAAGAAGAAGTGTTAGATATCACTGATTGCTCACAAAAACTGGTGTCCCTATAAAACCGAAAAAGCATGGACCAGGGGAGATCTCTGGAGAAGTGCTTTGTGTCCTGACTTCACTTGAATCTTGAAGTGAATTCTTTTTTGGGGGGTTACCAGGGATCAAACTTGGGACCTTGTGGGGCCGGGGATTTAGCTCAGTGGTTTAGCTGCCTGCTGCACAAGCTCAAGGACCCGAGTTCGATCCCCGGAACCAAAACAAAAAAACAAAAAAACTTGGGACCTTGTGCTTGTGAGGCAGGTGACAGCACCACTTAGCTAAATCCCAGCCCTTGAAACGAATTCTTAATGAATAGGGAGGATGTTTGGGATGAAATTTAAAGCAGAAAGCCAGCTCTATAATATGATTCAGACCACCCCCTTTCCCCCGAGATGGCCCGGGACAGCAAGGACAGATGCCACCCAAGTCACACAGTGCTGTGGGCAGGTTCTGGCATCTCCAGGACAGGACAGAGTCCTTTGCTGGGTCCAAATCCTCTTTCACTTGGACAGAGGGGCTTGGGCTGGGACGTGTCTGGCTCCCAACTTCTGTGGCACCTGTGGGTGGCAGTTTGTTGGTGGCTTCTCTGAAGGCTGGTCAGCTCCGTATTTATAGACTTTGGCCTCCTTCCGTGCTGGCAGCGTAGCCAGTGGCCACACCCACTTACAATGTTAGATCACTGCGCTCGGGGTCTGCAGCAATGTCCTTCTGGTGAACCCGCCTATTCAGATGCGTCTAACTTCGCATCTCCCTCCATCTGTCATTTGAGCTTCTCCATAAAGGGACTGATGTTATTATCCCCAGTGGGAAGATAAATAAATGGAGGTGTAGAGAGCTTAAGTGACCAGTCTAATGTTACATAGCGATTTTGCGGTTGGGCCGGAATTAGAACCTGAAATTGTTCAGGCTCTGCCCTGCCAGACTGCAGCTTCTTTCTTGGACGGGGCTGGGTGGATAAAGTGCTGCCCTCCCTTGCAAGGCCCCTTCCCCAGAGGTGGAGACAGGCAGACAGGGCTCGTGATGTACGGCACAGACCACCTAGCTGGAGCTAGGACTTGGGTTCTCCGTGTGGACGGCAGGGGGCAGGGCGAAGGAGCGAATGTTCTGGAAGGCAGCTTGGTCCCTCTCTGCCCCATCCAGACCTTTCCACGGCAGCGCCACTGCCCTGCTTCTCCCCGCTGACTCTAAGAATGTTGACAAAGGCAGGCATGGTGGTGGCGAATGTCTATAATCCTAGCTCTCTGGAAAGCAGAGGCAGGAGGATTGCACCATTGAGGTCAGCCTGGGCAATTTAGTGAGTCTTCTCAAAATTTAATAAAACAAACCAAGGGCCGAGGATTTAGCTCAGTGGTTCCGCCTGCCTCTTAAGCGGAAGGTCCCAAGTTCGATCCCCGGTACCAAAAATTAAAAATAAAAAAATAAAAAAAAATTAAAAAACAAACCAAAAGAGGTGGGGAAGTAGCTTGGTGAAGGCCCTGGTTTAATCCCCAGTACCCAGCCTGCTGTGTGCTTGCTTGGCTTGGTGGGGAAGTCACTGCTGATAGGAGGAGTCGTTTCCTTGACATTTGTGTAGCATTTACAAACACACACTCGCCCCACACCATTCCCCTGTGCCTTTGGAGTTGTAGGAAAGCATTCCGTGTTCTAGACAGGGAAAGCAGGACACAGAGAAATGGCTCGGGTGGCAAGGGGCCAGGGACCCTGGCCCTGGGGCCGGCAGGGGTGCTGCACACTGGTCAGGTGTGCCTTCTGAGGCTGACCTTATGTCTCCTCCCCAGGCGCTCGAGTACAACATCTTCGAAGGCGTGGAGTGCCGTGGCTCCCCACTGGTGGTCATCAGCCAGGGCAAGATTGTGCTGGAGGACGGAACCCTGCATGTCACAGAGGGCTCTGGGCGCTACATCCCCCGGAAGCCTTTCCCTGACTTTGTTTACAAGCGTATCAAGGCCAGGAGCAGGGTGAGTGGCTTTGCTCTTAGGGATTTTTGAAATCATGCACTGAGTTCAGTCCCACAAAGACTTGTTGTTATTAAGCACGTTGAGTCAGAATAAAGAGATATGCATGGGGAGGGGTGGCTGGAAGAATAAGAACCTGATCTTTTCATTTCTGGGACAAAGTAAGACTGAAGTAGGTGCTCTGATAAGGAGTATAAGGTGAGGGTTAGGAGAGGGAACCGTTGTTGAGTAGTCATGGAGGAAGGTGTCATGGGAGAGGGCATTTTGAGTTGGGTTTTAAAGGTTAAGTAGGAGATTGTCAAGTCGAAGAAGGAAGCTAAATGAACTAGGTAGAGAGAATGTCATAAGCATGGAAAATGTACAGTGCACTCGGGCCGTGGTGAACAGGTCCTACACACCAGCCCACGTGGACAAGGCTGCGATGGAGTGGTGAGAAAATTACAGGGAGCATGAGACTGGAGAGGAAGTTAGGGGCAGATCTTGAACCTGACAGCAGAACTCCCAGCATGCCTGGGTGATTCGGACCCGGGATCAGGTGGACTTCAGGGACAGGTCATAGTGTTCGCTCTCATGGAAGAATAACCAGTGGCCACGTAGTGGGGAGCTGGGCCTGCTGCCCTGCACTATGCCCTGGTTGTACCGGACACTGGGAGAGCCCTCTGTGCCCAGGAACGCGGGCCCGGGCGGTGTCCTCAGGCGCGGCCTGAGCGAGGGCGCTGTGTTTTGCAGCTGGCGGAGTTGAGAGGGGTCCCCCGCGGCCTGTACGACGGGCCCGTGTGCGAGGTGTCCGTGACGCCCAAGACGGTCACCCCAGCCTCCTCGGCGAAGACGTCTCCTGCCAAGCAGCAGGCCCCACCTGTGCGGAACCTGCACCAGTCTGGATTCAGCTTGTCTGGTGAGCGGGCCAAGGGCAGGGCCAGGACGCGCCTGTTACCCACACGTGCCCTTCCAGCACGTGGCCAGCGGGGCCCCAGAGCCTCGAGATCAGTTCATGTCACGCCCGTGCCATGATGCCCCATCGGTGGCGGGGATGGCTTTCATATGCTGTTGCCAGGCATGGTGGGTCCCGTCTGTAATTCCAGCCCAGGGGAGGCTGAGGCAGGAGGATCACCGCAAGTGTGAGGCCAGCCTGGGCTACATAGTGAGTTCAAGGCCAGCCCAGATTACTTAACGAGACCTTGTCTCAAACCAGAAGGGTGCTGTTGGAGCTCGGGGCGTGGAGTGTGGTAGCTCAGCTGTGGCTGTCTGGTCTCATCTGCATGACGGGTTTTACAGCGCGGCTCCCTGTCGGGCCTCTGGGAGGGCGGGAGAGTGGATCTCTGCGGAAGCTTAGAGCCTGGCCATTGGACGCCTTAGCCATTTGCTTGATGGAATATGTGCTTTGCCCTGTGAGAGGACGCGGCTCACATCTCGGGTCTCCGTCCTTCCACTCCCTGCCACCCCTCCCTTGGCTGTGACCGCCCCTTCTGTTCTCCCAGATAGGCACCAAGTTTGTGCTGTGTTAAACAGGGTTCATGAGGCGGGTTTTGCTTTTTCTTACCAGATCTACTGGTTTTTAGAAAGCTACCGTATGTGCCATTTTTGGGTTCCCCATTTTCAGAAAGTGTCATAAGAGTGAATTATAATTTTCTCATAAATTGAAATGGCCACCGTGGTATCCACACTCTCTTTTCTCTTTGGACCATTCGAATCGAAGGCTCACGTTGAGGGGGCCCCCTTATCTGAAAGGCAGAACCATTTTGGATTTTAAAAAATTCTGGAAATTTGAAAGTATTTCCCTCTGCACAGTGAAACATCTTGGATAGGACCCAAGCCTAAACACAGAATTTCTTTCTGCTTCACGCATACCTTATCCACCTAGACGGGGTGTTCCATACCGTAGTTCTAGTGCACCTGTGTTCCTGTGGTGACCCTGTCCCAGGAGTTCAGTTGCAGAATTTTCCACTCATGCCATCTTGATGCTCACAGAGTTTTAGGCTTCGGTTCTCATCCTGCGCTGCTGTTGCTTCTCCTTTTTCTCATGCAGAGGATGAGGGGAGCTGAGTGCCAGGGAGGGCAGTGTCTCGAGAAAGGCTGCACCTGTTTGACTAACAGAAGTGGAGACCAGATGGAGTCTGAAGCATAGGGGCTTTTGTTTGTGTTTTGGCAGTACTGGGAAGTGAACCCACGGCCATGCACGCGTGAGGCCGGTGCTTTCCCACTGAGCAGCCTCCACAGCCCATGAAATACAGCTTTAATCTGGCTTTATCAGTTAAGGAGCCCGCCGATCCCGAAGGGCCACATCTACCCCGTGATGCTCGGGCAACCATGGCCTATCTCCTTTCCCCAGTGTGAACATTTCCCGCGCTTCTGAGAAAAGGGCAGAGAATGCGCCTGGCCCTTCTTCCCCTGGGCCGGGTGGCCTGGGTTTCAAGCTGTGGATCCTCACGTCTCTCTCTCTCCACTTCCTCCTCTCCAGGCGCTCAGATTGATGACAACATCCCTCGCCGCACCACCCAGCGCATCGTGGCGCCCCCTGGTGGCCGTGCCAACATCACCAGCCTGGGCTAAGCTCTTGTGCCCACGGTCCGCTGGGGACAGGGATGGGACACCCGAGGACATTCTGAGACTTCCTTCTCCTTCTCCTCCTCCTCCTCCTTTTTTTTTTTTTAAAGAGCCTGTGATAGTTGCTGTGGGCAGCCAGTTCCTGGGGCTACCCCTGGGGTCCCACCCTCTGCCTCTCACCTGGAGTTACCGAATTCGCGCACCCACTTCCCCACCCACCCGTGAACACCACACCCACGCCTAGCACCCGCCCTGGCCCTGCACGGAGCTGCCTCCGACACAGAGGTGTGTGCGCCACAAACAGCAGGTCCGGGCTCCTCCGCTCCGCCCTCCGAGCCAGAGCCAGCATCTTCCTTGTCACGGGGAGGATACAGTGAATCGCCCTGAGCTGCCTTTTTGTCTTTGCTTTTTAAATTTTTAAGAAGGCTGTTTTTTCTCTTTCTTTTTTTTTTCCTGTGGGGCTGGGGGTGGGGTGGGAGAGAGTTTTTTCTTTTTAAATATTAAATTGGAAAGTGATTCAGTGTTAACACGGGGTTTGAACTGGACATCCTAATGATGCAATTAATTATGCAACCATCATGCTCTCCGAGTGGTTGGCAAAGTTGCTTCGTCCCTCCCGAGCGGCTCCCGAGCGGCTCCCGAGCGTCCCTCCCCTCCAGTCTTCTGAGTCAGCTGTTGTGAAAGGGCAGGTTCCCTCTTGGCCTGGGTTTTTGCAGTGGATTAGGTCTTTTGAGGATTCTCCTTGCCACGTTTCCACCCCTCTCTCTTGCTCTCTAGCTTTTTGGTTCATGAATATTTCAGATGGCCGCGTCTGCCTCCTGTTTCCCTGGCCCTCGCCGGAGGCTGGGTTTCTCCCTCCTTCCCCCGAGGTCTTTTCTGGTCGCCAGGTGTCCCGGGTCCCGGTCAGAACCCGCCGGAAGGAAGGACTTCCCTTGCCCGGCTGCCCCCACCCGTGTCTTCCCGGTCCTTGTCAGACTGGTGCTACCGCCCACGGTCACGAGTGGTGCGTGCGAGGTTGTCTCTTGCCAGGTACGGGATGGCTGGTTCTCACCCATGCCAGCCCCGGGCCAAGTCGGGCCTCGAGGCATGGGCACCCAAAGGGTGAGGCGGTGGCATGTTGAGTGCTTTTTGAAAGAGTCCGCCCAGGCCCGGGCAGGCAGTGCCCAGGCCCCATGAAGGATCTTTGGGTTCCGGAATATACCAAGGTTTCTCGCTGTGGGGAAAACACCATATTTTTATCTTGTCCAGTTATTTCAAAAGCGATAATGCAGTACAAGGTGGGCTTTACAAACTCAGAAATCCCTTGGGAAATTTGGCTGAACGTCCATGTTACTTTGCAAGAGAGGAAAAAAAATCTGTTTTATGACCCATGGGTCATGTCAGGGCCGATTGGGGAAAAAAATCTTCCAGGTGGAGTGTGTGGACAGTAGAGATCACAGGGGACCTTGGGCCGCGCCCCTCCCTCCTGCCTCAGTGACCCCTTTGTGCTGGCCGCCTGCTTTCTGCCCCTGCTGACCGCCTCGAGTTTCTCTCCAGACCCGTGTGCAGGTTCTCATGAGCAATGTCAGGTTTGCGGGCTTCTGTGAAACCAAATCGGCTTTTGTAAAGCGTGACATCAGAAAGTAGGTCATTGTCATTACTGTGACCCTTGTCTCTCCACACGTTTTTGCCTTTGGGGTTTGTGGTCGGGGTTTTGGTTTGTTGTTGTTGTTTATTTGTTATTTGAAAGGTAAATTGCACTTTTTTTTTAAAAAAAAGGAATTGGTTGACTTAATATATTTGCTTTTTTTTCTTCTCACCTATACTTAGAGGAAATTGGAACAAGTTGGAAAAGAAATTTTTGTTTCAATTCTAAGAAACACATGCAGCTCTTCAGTATTCGCTCCTCTTCCTGTCTTTCCCGTACTGGGCCATGGTAATTTTGGTTGTTTCGGTTATTTTCTTAAAAAAAAGAAACCACAATTCTAAACCCGAAGATTCCCGCAGGCTGTGTAAGCATGTTTACCTGTTGGCTTGCTTTGTGTATCTGTTAATGAATGTCATGTAAATGCTAAAATAAATGGACAGTGTCTCAGAACTGAGTAACTGCAGTGACTTGATGCTCTAAACCAGTGTAGGATTTAATACTAGGTGGCTTTTAACCCTTGAAATTGTGATTGTGACTCATGAGTGGAGGACCTTCCAGTGCTAAAGCTGATCATGTGTGTAACCAGAGAAGTTCTTTTGTTTTTTAGTTTTTGTTTTTTAGTTTTGTTTTTGTAACCACTCACTGTCTTAATGGCAAAATAATTATGGTAAAACAACAAGTCTCGTGTTTATCATTCCTTAAGAACTCTGTGTTATATTACCATGGAACGCCTAATAAAGCAAACTGTGGTTGTTTCCGGGCCGTGTCTGTATTGAGATGTCCCGGGGCGAATGCTTGGCTTCCAGAAATGTTTCCCCTCCAGAATGGGTCATGGGAAGCCCCGGGTTCACTTCTCTTTGGAGGCTGTCCAAATTCAGGAGTTTCCAGTCTGCCTCACAGGTTGCTGTGTGCCGTGACTGTGTAGACTTCAGCCTGGGCCTCTATGGTTGGGCTGCAAGCTCAAGTGTGAATCTGGAGAGCTTGAAAGTCACTCTTTAGGTGAGTGCCGTCTCCCCTCTGGGCTCTGGGCCTCTCCCTGCCTGCGGCTTGTTCGCCCTGCAGAAGCCTCAGGGTGCCTGGGTGCATGGAAGATAGAAGACAAGGTGTGTGGACTTTACCTGTGCCTCTACGGAGAGCTGGCAGGAAACCAGGCTGGGTGCTGGGTTTCACGGTCACCCTGTTCTCTGACACCAGCATTGCGTGAAGAGCACTGTGTGAAGACGTCCTTGCTTGGGCTCTGTGGGCTCATTCTAAGGGTGAAGTCATTTTCTCTCTCTCTCCCACTTCTTCCTCTGCCCAACCCCCTCCATGGCTGGGGAGCCCAGGGCTTAGTGCTGAGCTGCCCCCCAACCCCAACCCCTTCTCCCTTTTTGTTTTCTGTCCAACCCTGTCCAGACAGGATATGGGGTGATTTACAAAATATACACGATACGAGAATTTTTATAAACAGTGTTGGTGTGGAAGGAAAATAAGAGTAAGAAAAATAAGATAAGGCCCATGTGAATTAGTATACAGTGCTCTGACCCCGTGGGCTTGTTAGGGAGCTCTGTGTGCAACAGCATTGATAGTGTCCAAAGAGAAAGCAAGAAATGAGGTCTTCAGAAGAAATCCAGCAGATCTGCTCCTCATTTCCAGGGCAAAGTCCTGGGGCTGGCGCTGTGATGCAGTGAAATCAAATCTGTTCAGGAGAGCAGTGATGGACCTGCGACAAGAGATAAGACAGACCTCAGACCCACAGCACCTCCATCTCCTGTTCCCATCTGGGCTTGTCCGGCCCCCAGGTGGGCCTGGGGCACAGCCCAGCGTGTCCATCCTGTCCTGCCCAACCCCTGGCTCACGGCTGCCCGCTGGGAGGCCATGGTGCAGCCAAGCCTCAGCACAGCAGGGATGGCCTGGAAGGGGCATCCAGGCTGTGGCTGGGGGCCTCTCTGCTCCAGGGTGCAGGCGGGAGGGTGGGACTCGGGGGAGGGAGCAGGCAGCTGGTGGCCGTGGCTGAGCACGGGCCAGCCATGTCACTGCTGGTGTGGTTGACTCCAGACGCATTTTAGAGTGCACAGGAAAACTGAGCGGAAGCTTGGCTTTCAGGCCACGCTTTCTCACCTTGGCCTCGGTTGGAAGCCGGCTCAGGCACGTGTTCTGCGTGGAAAAGCAGAGCTATTCCTTCCCCACCCACTGAGACAGGAGTAATAAGCCTGGTTGGGGGTGCTGGTTAGGAGTTCCTTTCAGAAAGCCGTTACCCTCTGCAGAGCAGAGATGATGTCTTCGCTTATTTGGGGGTGAAGTGGGTGAGGGGGACTGGGGAATGGACCCAGGACCTTCACACTGAGCTACATCCTCAGGCCCTTTTTATTTTTAAGACAGGGTCTCATCAAGTCTCCCAAGTTGCCCAGATGGCCTCAAATTCGCAATTCTCTTGCCTCAGCCTCCCAGGGAGATGATATCTTCTGCCCAACTGAGTTCTTAGTTTAGGACCCGGGACTCAACTCCCAGCTCAATCCCCACCTTTCTTTGCCCTGTGGAAAAGGGCAGGCCTGGAATGGGGTGTGGCCAGTGCAGAGCAGTGTGCAGAAACAGCAACGGACAGAGCCCTAAGTGTCTCCTTCCGAGATGGAAACGATCAGTGATTGAAGACAGGATTGCCCGGGTCTGCGGTTGTTGTCAACAGCAACCTGCTGATTAACACTTCGACGATCACAGCTGCCATTCACCAGGTGAGCCGGGTGCTCTTCTAAGCGCTGCACACCTGTTAACTCAGCCCACCTTTGCAGCCACTCGGAACATCGTTTGTGCAGTGGGATGGGTAAGAACAGAAGCTCCGGGGATTAAGTACCTGGCTTAGAGACAGGCATTGAGTCTGCAGTCTGGAGCCCACGCACGCGGTCTCCACACTCCCTCGTTTATAAGGGAGGATTTTGTACCACAAGATGGCATTTGTCAAACACACATTGCAAAATATTTTTTTCTAAATCATGAGAAAAAATGATTTGAGTATATATAAGTGAATGTCAGAGGGGCCAGAAAATATTTTGTTAAAGACAAGTGAACATCTTTGAGACATCAAGAAATGATGCCCTTATTAAGTAAGATATGGACAGCAAGGTAAATAAAACAGTGGAAAAGCATTAAGCATCTCAGGTAGATCCAGAAGTGGAGGCAGGAGCTGAATCTCCTTGCTACATGGTGCTGTCCACCGACGACTCGAGTAGGAGAGGAGTTGGTTATTTGACAAGTAGAGCAGTGGTGTTTTAGCTGGCTTCGGCTCACCATCTCCAGGAGGGAACTCCTGTTTGCAGGGTGTGGGGAAAAAACAGATGAAGGGGCCAGAGGAGGTGGGCTCTAGTTAAGAAGAGACGAGGAAGCCCACACAATACAGAGCCAGGAGAAAAATGGCCCCGGGGGAGGACAAAATGTGTAAAGGGAAATTAGTAATTGGAGTGCATTGTTTTCCAGATAAGATTTGGGAGAGCTGTGTTGGTTTGGTGAAAAATTAGAAATGTGGATATACACAGATGTGTATAGAATTAATTTTTTAATGATTCCAAAGGAGTAAGTACAGTGTTGTCTGTGGCAGTGCTTTGGGAAGGGCCAGAGACCTAGGTGCGTGAACGCACGGTCATTTGAGGGAGATTTAGCTGCAGGTGCCACTAGAAGGGCGACAGGCAGGGGGCGCCCTTAGCAAAGGGGGTCGGGGGAAGCTGTGGCCTCGGCTTGGGGCTGGACACAGTGAGGGGCAGAGGCGGGCCCTGGAGGAGTTGAAGAAGGTCAGATGCTAGCTAGCGCTTAGCAAGTTTTATAGTTAAATAATTTATTACGTGGAGGTCACTCACGTGATTCGCGCTGGCAGCAGGGCCTGTCCTCACTAGCCTCACACAGCAGCCTTCACCCTCACGAGCTTCCGCCTCCCACACAGACCCGGGCCAGCTGGTTTGTGTAACCTGGCGGGGTGCAGGGCAGAGAGGGGAGCCCGTGACCTTGCCCCCGCCATGACCTTGACCGCGAGTAGCTGTTCTCAGCCTTCTTCGCGGCTCCCTCAGCTCTCGTCTACACACGGGACTGCGCTCGAGTTCTTAGATTTCCTGAACAGGTTTGGTTCCATCGAGGCACCCTCGCCGCAACTGCAGGAAAAAGGGGCGGGGCAGGGAGACTCACAGTCCCTCCCGGGGGACCAGATATGCAGCAGGCTGGACCCTGAGGCCTCCCTTTCTGGTGCCCATCGTCCCTGTTTTTTTCCTATCGTCGCAAAGCGTGGGCAAACTGATCTGCACCTCCAGAGGGCGGGGATCGCCCTGTCCCCAGAGGAAAACGCGCTGTTCTGCTAATTCGTGTACTGAGCTCCCTCTGCTGGAGGGAGGCACATCTTTTTCCTCTTTTTTTGGTGGTTTTGGGGATTGGACCCAGGACCTTCACACTGAGCTACATCCACAGCCCTTTTTAAAATTCTGAGACAAGTTCTCCTAACTTGCTAAGTGGCCCAGGGTAGGCTTGGATCTGTGATCCTCCTGCCTCAGCTTCCCAGAGTGTTGCAGGGGTTACAGATGTGCATCACCACTCGCAGCTTCTTCTTTATATTTAATCGGTAGAGCGTAGCCAAGGCCTGCTGCACTCCTGAGGGCTGGGGGAGCGCGGCCAGAGTCTGCTCACATGGTCATGGTATCTCACTCGCCCCACTCGGATGTGGGCCAATAGCTCTCAGCTTCGTTTCTCACTCTCAGGCCAGGGTCTTCATCCGCCCCCCCAGCACCCCCTTTTGGATGCCACACGCTGTCAGTCTCATGTCTTCCAGCCAGCAGCCTCCCCCCACACAGCCTCCCTCTGTACCCCACCAGGGCCCCGTGGGAGCCACCGTAACCCATACTGGTCACCTCAGTTTCCGCAAAGCCGTGTCCTCCACTTGTACCGAGGGGCCCCTCCTCACTCCACCAGCCGCAGCCTCTGTGGCAGTCTTAATCCAGAGACCAGGGATGCCCCACGGCAGCACAGGGCCTCCTAAGGACTGTCGATGATCACTCGCTGGAAATCCATGCCATGTGCCAAGCCATGGGGAACAAGAGGTGATGGCCCAGCCCCACCTGCCAGGTTGAATTTCGCCAGACCCAAGCACTGTCAAAGCGGCTGGGGAGACCTGGTGCGCTACCCTCATCCTGTTTCTTTCCCAGGTACCGCCCACCCAGGTGTCCCTCTGGGCATCTGTCCTCCTCCGCTCCTGACTCTTAGCCACCTCCCACCCCGAACCTCTCTCCCTGTATTTCACAATCAGTAAACCCTGCTCATATCCAATAGGCCCCTCACTTCACTGAATACCTTTCACTTCCTTGCCTTACACAAAGCCTGGTCTCTTTTCTAAGGAGAGAATCCCACTGGTCTACTCCACATCTCGGCCTCCACAGTCTTCAAGATGGGAGGGGGCTGAGAGCTTGTTCAAGCCTCCATTCTCTGGGTGTTAGTTTTGCATTGCTACAACAAATTGCCTAAGACAGCTGTCTCATAAAGACAAAAGGGTTTGCTGCCCATGGCTCTGGAGGTTCCAAGTCCAGGGTCAGGTGGCTGCATTTGCCTGGCCTCTGGTGAGGGCAGGAGTGGGCATATAGGAGCAGGTGTAGGAACAAAGGGTCACATCTTGAACCGGACAAAGCTCCTCTCCCAAAGCTTACATCATGAACCCATCAATGAATCAGTTCATTGATATTGTCGGAGCCCTCACGAGCCAATCACCTCTCAATGTTTCCACCTCATGGGAACCAAACCTTCAATACATGAGCTTTGGGAGGACATCTCAGATCCAAACCATAACGATCATATTTGCTATTATATGTAATCTAGAGGAAGTTCATGGGAAGATGTGAGCAGATTATACTGCAAATACAAATTTATATAAAGAACTTGAGCATCCAGAGGGTCCTGGTATCAGGAGATAACCAGGATGAGTGTGTATCTGATTTTAAAAAACTCTTCAACTTATCACAGGGTCTGGCTCACAGGAGGTATTTAAAATTGTTCTGGACTTAATTGAGCTAAATGCTGTAAGAAACAAACATTTATGTTCTTTCAGCAACATTTAAAAAATTGGCAGTACCTGGGCTTAGATGCCGGGGAAGAGAAAAGGAGAAAGAAAGCGAAGGTGATTCTATCCTCATATTTCCTTTGTGTCTTTTCTTATCATCCTTTCCCCCAACTGGCTTTACATTTCCAACTGTTTTCCCCAACCAGGAATGGTTGGTTACTTTGGAAAGTAAGATAATTGGAAGAATATTTGAAAGGAACTACACAATCCACTATGTACAGAGCTGCTCTGAGGCTGGCTGGTATGTCAGTAATATAACAGGAACTGTTTGAGTTGCAAAAATAATGATTTCTCCTCCCAGAGCCTCACATGCTAATTAGGAGTTTTTATTTCTCAAGTTTTCTTCATTCATTCTCCACTTTATCTAAATGAAATCTCCTTATTGTTCTCTAAACACACAAGTCTTCACTTCCGTTGTTCCATCCCATCCCCACATCCAGTGTGGGGGGGATCTTTTGGCAAAATAATGTTTCAGATTATGCTCTGAGAGATGATGTGCATTTTCCTCCTTGTCAGTTCTCTTCTCTGAAGAATGTAAAGATTTGCAGAAAGCACTACAAACCATGTTGTTCAATGTTATTTTCTAGCTCAAGCAGTGAGCTCTTGCACAAAGAATGAAGCTGAAGTTCTGAAGTTACAAGGTAGAAAAGGAGGTAATGGAGAAATCTTATAGAGGGATCCAGAAGAACCCTGCACTGAGGGAATAATCAGAAAATATTTGCACCAGGTATATTTATATTAGTTGACTCAATAGCACTGAGTTATTCCTTGTAACAGTCTATGACTTCTAAGACATTTGGGGCCCCAGTTACACATCTATATGTATTTCTCTGTCCTCACAATACTATTATTCTCCATTTTTCTGTTCATTTCAGTATCTAATGATTCTACTATTGGTAATAATTTTTAATACTACTAACAGTACATACAAAGTAGAAATTGTTAAGCCTATTTTATGGATGAAGAAACTGAGGTAGGAGAAGTTAAATAATGAGCCCAGCTTTCTATTTCTGAAAAATGGGAAAACTGAAAATCTGGGTATCACGGACTTTCTGCTTAGTATAGAGAGGAGGCAGAGACCAGTGGGTAGGAGCGTGAGCGTTGCAGCCAGGTGCATGGATGTGCATCTTCACTTAGCCATCTCCTAGCTGGGTATGTGGGCCAGTCACTGGAATTCTCTGGGCCTCAGTTTCTTCTCCTGTAAGGCAAATAATGATAGTCCATATCCATTGTTGTGAAGATACACTTGAAACAGTGCCAGGCCCATGGGGTGCCTAGAGGGTAGAGTGACTCTGACATCCAGGGCACCATTAGCTTTTCCTTCTGGGATCTCTTATGTAACCATAGCCAGTGTTGCTCTGTAGCTGCCTCCCAACCTTATTTTAAACGTGACTGTCAGCTTCTTAAGCAGAGAGTCATGCTTCATCTGTCCCCCATGGCATTAGCATAGTTTCTTGCACAACTACATGCTGCACTACAAAGCAGGCAGCATAGTGTTTAAAAGCAGAAATATTGGCACCTAATTAAGCAGGACTTGGATCCAGGTCTGTCTCTTGTTGGCTGGGAGCAGGTGACTTAACACTCAGTATCACAGCTCCTTTATCTGAAAATTGGTGAATTATTAGTATTTTCTACCTTGTGCAAGGGGTGAATTGAAAACTGCAGTGAATGCTTTAATTAGAAAACATTACATTAAAAGACACATTGCCGAGAACAATGAGATAATTGCGTTTGAAGCCAGGGGAAATATTTTGAGTATTTTAAAGGAGAATAATGGTAAGGTGTCTTTTACTGTAATAAACTATTTTATTTATTTAAACATTCAACATAGTTTTAGATTACCCCTTGTTGATCAAGCATTTATGGCAATTTCTGTCAAATAAAAATATTATGCTGTATCCTCCTCCTCTGTATTCACCAGATTTGGCACCATGTGACTCCTGGCTCTTCCCCAAAGTCAAAACGACCATGAAAAGTAAACGTTTGGAATCAATCTAGGACATTGAGGCAGCTATCACAGTGAAATCAGACACTCATGAAAAAAGACTCCCTGAACTGCCTCGGAAATTGGCAAGAACAGTGGACTAAGTGTGTTTAGAGTGAAGGGGGAGGGTTAGGAGGGGGATTAATGGCCACGTGTCTTTTACTATAAAACAATTTTGAAAATTCAAACATTCATCGAATCTTCTGCTCACAGCCTGAAAGTTTACAGTGAGGATGGAGGAAGAAACTGTACTTTGTTGTGACAGGCCTGGCTGAGGAGCAGCACCCTGCAAGCGCTGGCTCTTGTTCTTTCCTTCAATGGTGCTGTCTTGTCTGCCTTAGCAGACTGCAAGCTTCATAGAGCAAACAGCCATCTTCTGTCAGTGGGTACCACAGCAGCCGTCTGTTTTTCACTACGAAAATCCCGGTCAGGAGGCCGTCCCGTGTCTCTTTTCAAAGTGGCCACAGTGACCCCAGCTCCTTCCAGTCCCGGAAACCACTGTCCTCAACATGTGGCCTCCAGGGTTCGAAAAGAAGAGGAGAGGAAGATTCCAAGCCAAGCCTGAAAGTGGACACACAGTTTTTTGCTCACATACTGTTGCCAGAATTAATCTATGACTCACCTACATGGAGGCTTCTGTGTGCCTAGCAAGAGAAGGAAATGGTTTGGTTAATACAGCGTCGGCTCTGTCATCACAGGCAAGAGTGGATCCCTAAAGGAGAATTGGGGTGACAGAACTGGGAGGGGGTGGATGCTGAGCAGGAAGACACACCTGATGGGGGACCCTCCGGTAGCCACAGCTTGCTTCCAAGGCCCAAGTGTCCCTTCCCTAGATAACAATCATCACTTTCATCTCAAGAAAAATGGCTTCCCAAAGGGTGCAGTGCAGCCATTTATAGGAGCCTCCACGGATTCTGCCTGGATCTCAGAGCTGTCACGGACACAGGCCAGCTCCTGACACAATTGTCCTCTGTGTTTCCTTCCTCAGTTCCCTCCATCAAGGGCATATTTGGCATGGAGCAAAGCTCTATAGGTGACCGTTTGTGGAGTTTCCCCCAACCCAGGCGCCCAAGGGCCAGGCCAAGAGAGTAGAGAATGGATCACGTGAGGTCTCAGTGAGGAGGAAAAGGCAGCCTGTAAGCCGGTCGTTGGGACCAGTGCCATGACCAGCCATCAGCCACAACATGCACCGGCAGGAGGATGTGGCCACTGAGGGCTTGGAAAGACTTCCCAAGGGCTTCCTTCAGAAGCATTAAAAGTGAAAACAGAATTTTAAAAAGTGAAGTCTGACCTGCAGAGGAGTAGTTCGAGTCCTTGTGAGTCCTTGTGAATCTCGGGCCTGCTTGGTCTCCAGAGCTCTAATCTCATCTTGGAATTTAAACTTCTTACATAAGCTGCTTTGGAGCTAAGGTGACCAGAGGTCTTGCTTCTCTGGTCCCAGTCTTTGTGCCTCCTCTGTAGGTGTCTTAAAATCAGTTTTTAGGGATTCATTTGCCAATCGGATGTGGGGTTGATTATTGAAAAGCTATGATTCACACAGGAAGTCTTATTGCACTTCCTCTTCCTTGTCCCCAGCTCCTGTCTTCTCCACCCCATCCTGGACTCCGCATTCTGCCCCTCAGGTCCTACAGAGATAAACCGTCCCTTGCCTGGCCGCATTCCTGTCTTCTCTTGCCTTTCCCCTCTTTGGTGACAGTCAGACACCAAATAGTCTCTGCCCACAGTATTTGTTGGTTTGGAATGGCAGTTCGCACAGACTTCCAGTAGATGGCAGCAGTGGACGAGCCACGCAGGCGGGAGTTTCGGAACCTGGAAGCGGCGCGACCCGAAGTGGGCTCCCAGCAAGCCCGGGCTGCGTGCGCTTCCATCCGGTCTGGGTGACTCCAAGTGCGCAGTTATCTACAAACGTGAAGTTTGGGGTGTAGATTTAGCAAGTCACTGGACAGTTTGATTATTCGGACCCAGGCCACATTAAGATGCTCTTTCTATGAGAGGAAGATAACCCGGTTATCAAGGGGCCACGAGCAGACACCGTGAGAACTGGGCCCTTTACATCTGCACAGCGAGGGAGGCCTATGAAGGTGCTGTCCTTCCAGTGACCGGTCAAACTGGCCACACTTCCCTCCTGCCCAGCATAGGATGATGGGACAGTGGGATGTCACCCAGCACGCTGCGAGTCCCACGGCAGAGAGGCCGTCTGTTCACTTCCACATCCCAAGTCGGTCGAGGCGTTTTTGCAAGGTGGGACAGGCAGCACAGTCATTAGCGGCTTATATGCCATGGAGGCAAATTCATTTGTCTGTACAGATTCGGGAGTAGCACCCTAGGTGGATGGGACATAGGCCAACTCACTGTTTTCAAAAACTGTTTAAAAACAAATGTAATATAAACAAAATTTAAAAAAATATAAAAAACCAAACAAAATACATTTTGGTATACGCACATACATATATATTCATGTTCATCCCCCTAGCTGGTCCATTTTGTATATATTGTAAAGAAATATTTTTAGTCATATCATTTTTGAATGATTAGTTAGTATTCCATTCTACAGAAGCATAACTTATTTAACCAATTACCTAATCTTGGGTAGTTATATTGGTTTTCCTTTTTCTATTATAATTAATTATTACTGAGCACATTTGTCTATAAATCTTTTTGTTTGTTCATGATCATATCCTTAGTGCAAATTATTAGAACTTGAATTCTTCAGTCTTTGGTATGCATTGTCAAAATGATCTTCAGAAAATATATATGTGATTGTTCTCATATCCTTATCAACACGGAATATAATTTAAATATAATATTGGCCAATTTGGTAGACAAATGTATTCTGTTTTTGTGTTGCTTATACAGCATTTATTTGATTGTTGTTTCTTGTTTTTATTAGCCATTTGTGCTTCTTCTTTGTGAATGGTATATTCATATCAATGGTCCATTTAAACATTATAGTGACCAATTATCTTCTCACTGATTTATATGAACTCTTTGTATATGGGTTATAGTTATCTTTTCTTTTCTTTTTTTTTCCAGTACCGGGGATTGAACTCAGGACCTTGCACTTGCAAGGCAGACACATTGCCACTGAACTAAATCCCTGGCTGAGTTATCTTTTTTCTATAATGTATTTGCAAATATTCTCTGATTATCATTTGTTTCTTTAAAGTGTGCTAATTTTTAACAGCTTTATTGATGTATAATTGACACATAATAAACTATATACTTAAGGCATACAACTTGATAAGTTTTGACATGATACTTTTATGAAACCGTCGCCACAATGAAGGTAATGAAGATATTAATCACCCCCTGAAGTTTCATTGCACCCTATATCATTCCCCTCTCCAAGGTCCTTCAGCTCATCCCAGCCAACAGCTGATTTCTTTTCTGTTATTATTAATTAACTCGCATTTTTTAGAATTCTATGTAAATGGAATCATACAGTATTTAGGGTTCATTTTACCTAACTTCTCTTTTCATTTTAAATGATATATTTTATTGAAAATAGTTCATTTGAAATAGATTACTTAAAAAAACATGTCACTGCTAAAGTGTCAAATTTTCCATACAACGGTCATTTCAGCTTCAAACTCTAACGGCAGCAGCGCCTCCATTTTTCCGATTAACATTTGGCGGGAGTAGGGTCTCTACTGCCCTCTGGTGGTGACTCAGCACAGGCTTTGACTGAGGAAAGTTACAGAGCTGAAAGGCTGTAGATTTGAGGAGAGATGGGCAGCAGCAGCTTTCATTGCCTAGGAGGAAGGCATCAACTAGGGCTTTAATCCTGTAGGAAAACTGTTTTTCCAACTGACACTCAGCGAAAATCACAGCGAAAACTGTCTTTCTGAGTTTCACTCACTGCCCTCTTTAAAAAGCAAAAACCAGTCAATACAAATGGGAGAAACCATGTAAGAGAGACCCAAAGTAACTTAGGGTGTCATCTTATACCCCAGGAGGGTTAACAGGACCCTGACAATGACAAAGGAGCTTGGCATGCAAGAAAGGCTTTCTTTGTGATCTGATTCTTCACCCTGTCTTTATAAAAATGACACCACTACTCTAGATAATTTCAGGTCCACACTCCTGACAGCAGATGAGCTTTCTTCTGAAAGCACACATCAGCAGAGCCTGAGTTCATTCTCCAGACCAAAGACTTTGGACTTGAGGTCCTTCAGTTCTCCTTGTACCTCATGCGCCTGTCTATCACTGTTGTGGCCTCATCCAGGAGGGGAAGGTCCTGCTATGCCCGAGCATTCACTGCTGCCTTGTACAGAATTTGCTCCAAGGCTTTCCGTTTCTTTTGAAGAACTTTAATGTCTGTCTTAAAACCTTCCACTTCCAAGTCACGTCGATGCTCCAAGGCCTCATAGCGTTTTGTCAGTATCTGTAAACACTTCCCCATCTTGTTAGAGCAATCCCTGAAGATCTCTCTCCACACTCCCTCCTCCTCCCGAATCGGGGCAAGTTCTTCTTCTAAGGAAACACACTGCTCTTGGTCCATGCTGGACAGCTTCTTCTCTTGCATTAACTTATCCTTTAGGGACTTAATATATTTATTTTGGGTGTGATGACTGTCATGTGAAATGGAGAAAACTTTTCCAATTTTATCTCCTTCTCAGACTGCACCCTATGTTGCTTAGTCTTTGACATCCATGATCCTTTTCAAGCATCCATGACTTCTCTTTATTTTGGTTTTCCGATCTCGGTTGCAGAAAGTCTCTGATGCTCTCATACAGCAGTTCTTGGGTATAACAGACACTTTCGGTTGTCCTGATTTCTCCGGGGCTGAGCTTCCATTTCCTCCATGAGAACGCGCCTGTCCTCCACGAGCCCTTTGACTTGTTCTCTGGTGAGTCTGGCCTGCTCTTCCCACTGCGCCTGCACTGCTTGTAGGATGAGTGCTTGTGTGCCTCTTTGTTGATGCTCAGAACTGCCTTCCTTCTCTCTCACTGATGGCCTTTTTTTGCTTAATTTAGGACCTGGTTTGGAAGTAGAAGACTCACTTGGCTCATGCACATCCACACCCTGGGCACTGTTCTGGAGAACATCGACCTGAAACAGCACCTCAGGTCTTCAGGTCAACGCCTCCAGAACACTACCCAGGCGGCAGATGCGCGTAAACCGAATGAGTCCTCTCCTCTGATTTCTGCAGCCCCTGTCTGTCTTGGTTCTTCAACCTTCTCTAGCCATCCTCACCCTTTTGTTTGAGTCCAGTGGCCAGACCTGTGAGTTCATAGAGGTTTCAGTCTATAATCAGCTGACTTCAAGGCAGGGTGGCACAGGGGCAACAGTTCATGGTGGAAGAAGGCAGCAAAAGCAACAAGAACCTAACTTCTTTCTTTTTCATCTTATTTTCTTCTCTCAGTATAATTATTTCCATATTTATCTATGCTATCGTGTCAATCAATAGCTCATTTCTTGTACTTGCTGGGTAGTATTACATTGGATGGGACAGTTGTATAACCATTCACCTGTTGATAGTTATTTGGATTGTTTCGGGCTGTTGGTTATAATAATAGAAATAGCTATGGACACTCGGGCACAGTCTTTGTGGCATATGTGATTATGTCTTTGGACATATGCTTTTGCATATAAATAAATACCTAGGAGTGGAGAGGATAGATCGCCTATGGTAGAGGTGTGTTTAACTTAAAAAAGTTATCTGTTTTCCAAAATGTTTGTACCATTTTATATTTCCACCAGCAGTGTACGAGCTCTCTAGCTTCCTCTTCCTGTAACCAATGCTAACTGGGGTCAGTTTCTGTGATTTTTAATTTTCACATCCTTTATGATGAATATAGTTGAACATCTTTTCACATGCTTATTTGCCATCTCTATATTTCCTTTGGGACAAGTCTGCTCATGTCTTTTGTTTAGCTTTTAGTTAGGTCCTTTGTTTATTATTGATTTTGGAGAGTTTACAAAACTGGATCCAAGTTCTTCTCAGATATATTCCTTGAATATATTTCAATTGATTTTCTGGGTGGAATTTTATTCTCTTAAAAATATCTTTCTTTTTTTTTTGGCTTTGCAAAAGTTAATATGTATTCAAGCAGCTACCAAAATTAATTTCTTGGACTATTAGGTTGGCTCTTTTCTATTTCTGGTGCAGTCATTGTGGGAGCAACTATGTTCTGAGTCTTACAGGTCTCTCTGTTGCTTAGTTTGCTCTCCCCACTGGTTCTTTTCCCTGTCTCCCACTGTTTCACAGCATTTTCTTTTTTCTCTTTTGCTCAGTTCTTTGTAGTCTTTAGCTGTGGATGAAAATATCTTTCAAAGTACAGGAATTCTTCTTTTTGGTGAAGTCCAACTTAGCAATTTATTGTGTTATGACTTGTGGTTTTTGGTGTCATATCTAAAAAACCCTAGAGTGGCAAATGTTTTCTCCTATTTATTTTTTAGAAATTTTATAGCTTTATGTTGTACATTCAGTTCTAGATTCTACTTTAATTAAATTTTGTATCTCCTATGAAGCATACATGAAGGTTCTTTTTTTCCCATATGAATATCCAAGTGTTCTGGTACCATTTTGGAAAAAGATGATCATTTTTCCCCTAATTGATCTTTAAAATTTTTTTTTTTTTTTACGGTACCGGGGATCGAACTCAGGACTTTGCACTTGAGAGGCAGGCGTGGTGCCACTGAGCTAAATTGCTGACCCTGAATCTTTTAAAAAGTAATTGTCAACCTATTTCTGGTGTCTTTCTGAACTTTATGTCCTGTGTCATTGACTACCAGTATCAAATTGTCTTGGCAAGAAAATAGAGAATCAATTAGTTTTAGTCCTCAGACTTAGTTCTTTTTCCAAGTTGTTTTGTTATATATATATTTTTGGTACTAGGGATCAAACTCAGGACTCTGTGCTTGTGAGGCAGGCGCCAGAACCACTGAGCTAAATCCCTGGCCCCCATGTTTTGTCTATTCTAGATCCCTTGAATTACCATGTGAATTTTAGAATCAGTTTTCAGTTTTTAACTAAAAATGTCTGCTGGAATTTTGATTGAGATTGTTAACTCAGATCACTTTGGGAGCAAGTCAACATCTTAAAATACCGAGACTTCTGACTGATGAAAGTGGTATGTCTATATTTCCATTTGTAAAGAGATTTAAAGTTTCTTTTATCTAATTTTAAAAAATTATAATTTTATAAATTTTTAAAAAATAAAAATTATAGTGCAAGGACACAAATTCGATCCCCAGTACAAAAAAAATAAATAAAAATTATGATTTGTATAATTTTTTAAAATAAAAATTTTAACTTTAGAAGAGTTTTAAGGTTCTGGAAATGTTAAGAAAGTACAGAGATTTCCCATATATTTCACATCCATGTCTTATGTCACTAACACTTTATAAGTGTGCTTAATTTGTCACAATTAATGAACCAATATTGATATATTATTTTTAATCAAAGTCCATGTTGTTTTCCTGTTCCTTAGTTTTTACCTCATGTCTTCTTCTGAATTAGGATTTCATCCAGGATACTAAATTATGTTTAGTTATTATGTCTCTTCTTGGCTGTGGCAGTTTCTCCAAATTTCCCTGTTGTTGATGACCTTGACAATTTTGAGGAGTACTAGTCAGGTATTTTGTAAAATGCTCCTTAATTAGGAATTGTCTGATGTTTTCTCCATAATTAGACTGGGAATCTTGGTTGTGAGAAGAGAACCACAGAGATAAAACACCTTGCTTAACACATTGTATCATTTCATGCCACATCACACCTACATCCTAGCAACTTGGCTTATTGCTGTTGATGTGAACCTTGACCACCTGATGAAGTGATTTTCAGCGCTCTCTGTACAGTTACTTTTTTCTGTCTCTTTGCATAATATAGTTTTGGGGAGGAACCAGGAGCTCAGCTTTACTTCTTTGAGGGAGAGAAGGTAGCATATTTTGTAGTTTTGATACTATTCTAAATGATATTGCTTTATACATTTTAATTTTAATAGTTTCGTAGTGTTTAGGTTATAATTGATATTTGTATATTCATCTTGCAAATTTGATAATCTCACTTATTTGTTCTAGTAGCTTTTTGTAGATCCTGTTGAATTTTCTGCATAGATAATCTGGTTGTCTGCAAATAAAAACAATTTTATTCTTTCTTTCCAGTCCAGGTGTATTTATTTCTTTTCTGTGCTTTCTTACACTGGTTAGAATCCCTAGTAAAATAAAAGTAGAATGATAGCAGATATCCTTATCATATGCCTGATCTTAGGGAAAAAATATTTAGTCTTTAGCATTAAGTATATTGTTAGCTGCAAGTGTTTTATAGATATGATTTATAAAGGTGAGAAAGTTTTCTTCCATTCATTGTTTTCTGAGAATTTAAAAAGACTTTGAAACAGATGTTGGATTTTGCCAAATGCCTTTTGTCTATTGAGATGATCATATGTTTTCTATTTTGTAAATTTGTTAATTTAGTGGGTCCATAGATTAATTTTAAAATATTAAACCAACGTTGTATTTCTAGGATAAACCACCTTTGCTCATAATTTATTATTCTTGTTATGTCGTTTGGTTCAATTTGCTAAACTTATATTTAGAATTTTTACACCTATATTCATGAGGGGACACTGAGCTGAGTTTGCTTGTAATGTCTTTGGTTTAGTTTCAGTGTAAAGTTGACTTCAAATAATAATTTGGGTAGTGCTCCTCCCTTTTTAATTTTCTGAAAGAACTTATGTAACATTGGCATTATTTCATCCTTAAATGTCTAATTAATTAATCATTGACACCATCTAGGACTAGTGTTCTCTTTATGGGAAGATTTTTTTCATTAAAAGCATTCTTTAATTTTTATTTTAATGCACTACAAGTAGATATTACCATAAAGAAAATAAAAAGCACTCTTCTATGGAAAAATAAAACAAAACTTCATAACAAAATAGAGAATAACAATAGTCAATACATTGTGCATTATAATCTTAAAAGAATGTTATGTACATGGGCCAACTTTCCACAAGGAATGTGAACATTATATACTAAACACATGTACTAATAAACTAAAAAATGGCCAAAATGTTACTTAGAATACAAGTCATAGACAAAAAGTCTCTGTCTTATAAAGAAGAAACAAACAAATGAAAGCTCAAAACTTTCTCTTTGATGAACTAAGAGAAACTAGTAGGATAAATGAAACATACATTAAAATATTTTTGAAAAAATGGAATAGATAACTTGGGGAATTATTTGGAGTTCTCCCTAATTCCTATTTTTCTACCTTCTATTTTGTGGGAAGGTTTTAAAGCCACAAATTCAATATCTTTAATAGGCATAGGACTATTCACATTATATATTTCTTCTTAGTAAGCTTGGTAGTTTGTGACTTTCATGGAGTTTTTCCATTTTATTTCAGTTATTTGATTCATTGACATAAATTGTTAAGAATATTCCCTTAATAGCTCCTAATATCTGTGGAATTTATAATGATGATATCCTTTTTCTTTTTTGGTACTGGGGATTGAACTTGGGTCCTTGTGCTTGCGCAGCAGGCAAGGAAACTACTCAGCTAAATCCCCGGCCCCGCGATGATATCCTTTTATGCCCAGTGTTAGTGAGTTGTGTTCTCCCCCTTTCCCATCTGATTACAATAGATAGAAGCTTGTCAATTTCACTGATCTCCTCAAAGAACCAACTCAGCTCTTGGTTTGATGGATTTTTGCTACCATTTTACTGTTTTCTATGTAACTGATGCTTGTTATGGTTTAGATCTAAAATGTCTCCCCAAAGTCTCATGTGTTTGGAGGTGGGGCTTTGGGGGAGTGTGTGGATCATGAGGGCTCTCACTTCATTAAGTGGATTAATCCACTAATAAGGTCATAATTTAATGGTAATGTTAGAAGTTATTGGAAATTTAAGAGGAGGGGCCCAATTGAAGGGAGTAGGTTAGGTGGGTGTGACCTTGAGGACTATACCTGCATCTCATTCCTGGTCTCTTTCTCTTTAACTTGTTCCCTTTCTCTCTGCCTCCTGGCTTCCATGAGATGAACAGCTTTCCTCTGCCATACCCTTCTACCATGATGTTTCTTCCTCATCACAGGCCTATAAGCAATGGAGCCAGGCAACATGGCCTGAAACTTCTGACATCACAAGCCAAATCAAACCTTTTCTCCCTCTCGTTTTGTCACAGTGATGACAAGGTGACTGACACAATACTTCACTCTGATCTTTATGATTTCCTTTCTTCTATTTACATTGGGTTTAATTGCTTTTTGTTTTTTAATATTCTGAAATGGAATCTGCAGCATTTCTTCTTTTCCAATGAGGGCATTTAGTGCTATAAATCTCACCCTAGTTACTGCTTTGCTGTCTTCTTTACCCTGAGTTATGGGAAAGGGTGTCACTTACCTTCTGAGTGTGTGGAGCTTATCCAGAGTTTGTTCTGTGATTTCTTTCTAACTTAATTACTTTGTAATTAGAGAACACACTTGGTATGACTTAAATACACTTAAATTTATTGAGACTTGTTTTATGGGCCTAAATATGGCCTTCTTGGAACATGTTCTAAGTGCCCTTGTGAAGAGAATCCTGTGTTGGTGGATGGAGTGTTGTAAAAGTGGCAGTAGGGTAAATAGCTTTATAGAGTCATTCAAACGTCCTAATGTGTATGGTGATTACCTGTTGGCTTGATATATCAAACCATATATGTTAGCTGAGAACTACTTGACCTGAAATTTTATAACAATGTTATAGTGGACCCAGCAGTATTTTTATCTTGTTTTATGCACTGCTGGGAGACCATCACTACATTTCTCAAAGTGAAGTTTTGTAAAATACAATTCTGGCGAGCTGATCTGTGCGAACAGTGATGTACAGGTTCACATGGGTGTGAAATCCTTGGGGAGTTGGTATATGTGCTAGTGCATAAAAGTCTGCTTCACTTAGTTAATTAATCATTTCTCATATTTACTTATTTTAACACCATTTTTCATATGAACCTTACTAAGAAAATCTCTCAGAAATAAATTATTTGGAACATATTTTAAGATATACTTAGTAGATATACCTTCAGCTGTTGTGTCCAGACATTCTTTATCATGTTTAGAAAATATTTTTAAATTTTTATTTTAGTAAGAATCTTTTTTTCAAGAATAGATACCAAAATTTTAACAACTGTTATTGGGGTGATCATGTGGTTTTCTTTTTCATTTATGAAAGGGACAAATTATAGAACTGCACATGTATTACTTTCTAGCACAAAGCAGATATTAACATGCTAGACTTGTATTTAGAATTTTAGATCAATATTTATACTTGAGATAGGTTTAATGTTTTAAAAATGTGCATATTAGTTGTGCCATGTTTTGACACTCAGGGTAATGGCAGCTTGTTAAATTAATTGGAATTGTTTCCATTTGTTTCCATGCCATGGAGTAAGTTATAGTGTAAGAATTTTCTATTTGAAAGCTTTAAAAGACTTACTGATAAAACTGTCAGCTCCTAGAGCCATAATTAGGTTATAGGTATGTGCAATTAAGAGAATATTTAATTTATGTGTAAAGAGTGGAGGAGAGTTAATGCTTGACATGTTGAAGACATCTCCCAAAAATAATAGAGCCCCTTGACACTGATTATAAGAATACATGGGCCTCCTCTATTTTCTGACTTAGTTTTCCTTCACCAGGGAAATAAACACAGTTGGATCAGTTGTGGGTTTATGTACAGAATCTTTGTTTGGGACGATGAAAAAGTTCTGGAAATGGATGGTGGACATGGTTTTACAACACTGTGGTCTAACAATGCCAATGATGAATTGTTCATTTAAAAATGATGAAAATGGGAAGCTGAGGGAAGAGGATCTCAAGAATGAGCCCCTCCCAGACAACTTAGGAGACTCTGTCTCAAAAAAAAAGAGGAAGAAGAAAGAAAAGGGTTGGGAATATACCTGAAGCACCTCTGAATTTGATCCTGCAGAAGTGAAAAAAAGTTTAAAATAGTAAAATTTATGATATGTAAATGTTACATATCATATAAATATAAATGAATATAAAATTTATACATATAAATGAAAAGTAGCTAGAAAAAGAAAAGTTACAGAAGCAGTAAAAAGACTATTGGTGGCTAATGATTTAGGGGGATTGAGGGAGGAATGAAACGGTGGAACAGGGAATTTCTAGGGTAGTGAAACTATGGCTTATGATACTGTGATGGTGAGTATGTGACATATTTCATTTGTCAAAACTCAGAATTGTACAACACAAAGTGTGAACACTAAACTATGGACTTCAGTCAGTGATAATATATCAGTTTGGTTCATCAATTATAACAAGTATCCTGAATCATGAAAGATGTTAATTATAGGGGAAACGGGTGGGGCAGAGGAAGTCTATGGAAACTCTGTACTTTATGTTGAAATTTTCTGTAAACCTAAAACTACTTTGAAAAGTAAAATCTCCTAATTTTAAAAAAGAGCAGCCAAGGACAGAAACATGTTCAAAGAGAAGTATAGGAATGACAGCCGACTTCTGGTCAGGAACAATGGACTGTCCTCCAGAGGGCATTGGAGGAAAGTGCTGAAAGAAAATATCGTCAACCTAGAGGTCTTCACCAAGTACAACAACTTCACAAGTGAAGATGAAAACATGGACTTTTTCAGACATAAAAAGCTGGAAGAATGTCTCCCCTTTAATCCTACAGTACAAGAAATGTTAAAGTAAATCCTCTGGGCAGAGAGAAAATGATACCAGATGGAAATCCGGATGGCACTGTGAGGATGTCCGTGACGCTGTCTGAGTGTTGCCATTCCTGAACCCTAGGGGGGCGCTGCAGTGCTGAGGAGCCTGGTGGTCAGCCTTTCCCACTCCTTTTCCAAACGGGATTTGGTACCTCGAGTTTGCTAAGTCATTTATGTCATTCGTGTCATTTTGTCATTATGACAGACTCTTTGCTTTCTTGATTCCACATTCTTGGGGCAAGTGTCACCTCTCCCATTATTCCATTCACTGATACTCACATTATTCAGAACTGATGCTCACATTTCACCTGCCCTCGCAGACCAGAAACAAGTGAAATATAAGGGTGATACCAAAATACTAAAACTGAAAAATGATCAGAACATCCGTGAGTGAGCTGTGTGGTGATTTTTCAAATTTCATGTCCCTTGATTAAAGTAGAGGTCCAGTGCTTCTTTACTTCAATTTTTTTCTTGTCCTCATCGTGAATTTCTTTTCTTTTCTTTTTTCTTTTTTGGTACCGGGGATCGAACTCGAGTCCTTGCGCTTGCACAACAGGCGGCGAAACCACTGAGCTAAATCCCCGGCCGATCGTGAATTTCTTACAGGTCTGGAGATGGCCATGTTGATGTTCCCATCTCCCATCACAATGCAATTTGAGGTATTTAATAAGAATGCTCACATTTATGAGGTCACATTTGGGGGGTTAAGTATTTTGGATTGGAAATCTGCTTATGCACATGGCATGAGATGTTTATAGATCAGGAAACTGAAACACAGAGAGTTTAAATAATTTGCCTAAGTTTATCCAGCTGGAAAGTGGCTTTGCTGGGAGTTAAATCAGGCTGACTTTAAATCCTGTAGCCCTGAGTACTATCTACTTCAGTACCATCACATATGCTTTCTAATCAATGTTGGGAAAGAGGAGACCATGGTGACTTTATTAAAATTATCAAATGGATTTAATACAGTTTTTGAGTGCAGTTTTTTAAAAAAACTATGTTCATAAAGTTTTCAGTAGAGATGAAGAGGCAGCATTCTCCTTTTCCAGCAGGGGGCGCTTCTGACACACTCCACGGCTCTGGCTTTCTTAAACTTCTAACAGTGGAGGACAGGATGTGTGCGATTGTGTACTGAGGACAGCAGCCAACCTCACACCAGCAGTTTTCCATCTTCGAAAGATTCAAAGGTATCACATATGCACAGGGTGGTTACTTCCAAATGGTTTACAGAGACTCAGAAATGAAGGAATGCTGCTCTCTCCTGGGTTTTGTTTGTGACTTTTCTCAAGAAGAAAGTGGACAGGGGCAGGAACACAATCCCTCAGTGCTGATTCCTGTGTCCTAGGTGGGATGTCCCACAGGCACACTCTAGGGGAGGGAGTTTTCCCTGATCAGCCAGAAAGGATGGGATTTGGAAGCCTGGTTGTGTTGGAGACAGTAGAAGGCAGCTTTGGGATAACTGCTTTATTGGGTTTCTCTTTGTGTGTGGTTGTGTTTGACTTTGTCATATCTCCAGGCAGGTGGCCTGAAAAATTGGCTCCACAGAGAGTAGAGAAACACGAAAGAAGGAGCTGCAATACCAGAAGTACACACATGGAGACAAGATGGCAAGGAAATCTTTTCTGATAGTTTCTTTTCGATCCCAGAGTTTTGTTTTGTTTTTTTTTGTACCAGGGATTGAACTCAGGTCCTTGTGCTTTCAAGGCAGGCGGCGGAGCCACTGAGCTAAATCCCTGGCCCTCTGATAGTTTCTTTTAATGGCCTAACCACCACTTTATGGACTTGAGGGCATCTTTTTTTTTTTTTTTTGTACTGGGGATCAAACACAGGACCTTGTGCTTGATTGAGGGCATCTTATACAGAGAAAATGAATATCGAGGCAGTTTGGAAAGGCTTTAAAATTCCAGCACATAACTTTCAAAAGTTCTGGAAATTAAGAGGCAGTTTACAGCACAAATTCTCCAACCTCTTTTCATTGTGGAGGTTATCTGGCCTGTGCTTGAATTCCTCATGGTACCAGACACACTAAGGAGAAGGGAAGGCATCTCCTTCCATTTTGGATAACTCCGACCACTAGAAAGCAAGCTTACCTTTCATGTCTATCCACCGGTGTTAGATTTTTGGATGCTCATTGCTCATACTTATTGAGAGCAGGGAGCTGGGTTAGATCTTATTTTACATAGTCCTGAGGGCATCTCTATGGGTGCATTAGTCAGCTTGGGCCACCAGAATAAAGTAGCGTAGATTGGGCTGGTTCAACAATAGACATTTATTTTTTTATAGTTCTGGGGCTTGAAATCCAAGACCAGTCTTCTGGACAGTTCGGTTTCTGGTGAAGGCGGGCTTCCTGGCTTGCAGATGCTGACTTTGGTCTGTGCGGTCACACGGCTTTCCTGGGTGCGCACACATAAGCACCCACAAATGCACACATCGCTGGTGTCCCTTCTTTAAGGGGACTTATCCTGTTGGTTCAACACCCAATGATCTCATTTAACAATCATTACTTTCTCACACACCTCATCTCCAAATACAGCCATCTGGCAGTTGGGCTTCAATATAAGAATTTTTGAAGCACCGCAGCAGTCTGTAACAACAGGGTAAATATTCGTGTTGGTATTTTATGGAGAAGGAACCCTAAGGAACCAATTTATCATGCAATGAGTGTTGTGATTTGGAGTGAGAACATCTCTGCTGCTGATCTCCCCCTCACACCACACGGCCACAGGGTCTTTAGTTTGGAAATGGAAACCCAGTCCATCTTGGACACGAGACAACCTGTTGCCAAACCCTTGTGGTCCATACTTCGTCCAACCCAATTCATTTAGCAAAAGCGTGCGTTTTACTTCGGAGTGGGGTTGTAGCAAGAAGGGCTGTGGCCAAAGTAGTCAAGGGCCTGGAATATTAGTTTGCTAGGGCTGGAGTACCGTCTATTTTCTTCTTTTTTTTTTTTTGTACTGGGGATTGAACTCCGGTCCTTGCGCTTGCGCAGCAGGTGGCAAAACCACTGAGCTAAATCCCTGGCCCCCATTTTCTTATTTTTAAGTCTACTTTCTCAGAGTTCTGGAAGGCAGAGGTCTAAGATGACAGTGTCGTCAGGGTTGGTGTCCTCAGGCCTGCGCCTGTGCCTGGCTTTTTCTTCGGGTATCTTCACATGATCTGCCCTGTGTGTGTCTGTCCTAATCTCTTCTTCTTATAAGGGCATTGGTTACATTGGGTTAGGACCCATCTCAGTGACCTCGTTTTAATTTGATTACCTCTTTAAAGATTCTGTCTCCAATAAAATGTTGCTTTCTCTGAAACTTGCAATTATGTGTTTCCAGAAAACATTTTGTCTCTGTTAGATAGCATCTCCTCTCAGTCTTTTATTTGCTTTTCCTGCTAGCACTCACTTTCTGTGCCCCCCACCTGGCAGTTACCAGTGAGTTACATAAATTGACCTCCTTACCTATCATTACACAGGGGAGTAGCTTGCCCCGGGAACGCAGTGTCCTCTGCAAAGGTCATGGACTTACGAAACCACATCGGTTACAGGACTTCAGAAATACCGAAGAACAGCGATAGAGAAGCACCCAGGATCTCACACACCCAAAACAAGTGTTTTCACTTTGCCCATTGCTCTCATTTCTCAGTCCACTGCTTATACTATGTCTTCTTTCAATATCTGGGAAGGAGCCGGGTGTGGTGGAGCACACTCCTGTAATCCTAGCACAGGAGAGAGGCTGAGGCAGGAGGATCGCCCTGAGTTTGAGGCCAGCCTGAACTATATAGTGAGACCCTGTCTAAAAAAACCCCCCCAAACTTTAAAAACAAACAAACAAACAAACAAACAAACAAAAAATCCCCCAACCAACCAAACAAAACCCTGGGAGGATCCAGGCAGGCAAACACAAACTGAACTAGCTGTTTTAACAGAAATTTAGCACAGGGAACGGGCCATCTAGGGGTTGGAGAATTGAGAAAGCAGAAAAGGCAGGGGGAGGGGGAGATGGTCAGAAACCAGGAGCTGGGAGGGTCGCTGAGGAGCCGTCTGTGTCTGAGGAGGGGGGACTGTCGGGCTGCTTGGGCACCTGCATGTTGGTGGCATGTGACACTGGTTCTGCAGGTTTGGAAGGAAGCTAGAGACTGGAATAGCTTCTGCCACCACCGTGCAGGGCCCTGCTGGTGGTGCTGGCAGGAAGGAAAAGCAAGCAGACAAGAGCACAGTCTAGTCTTCTCTTCCAGCCATCCGCCCCCCCCCCCCACTGCCCACTGCTGGCAGAAGTTAACAGGAAGTCCACTGACAGGAGAAATGGAGTCCGGGAAGTCTTCTGATACCACACAGCAGAGTGTAGAGGTGCAGGGAGAAAATCGCTTAGTGTGACAGTTCACCTCATGGGGACTCAGCATCCACAGCCATGCTGGCCACACATGGCTTGCTATTTGGACTTCTGAAGCTTCTGTCTAGTCAGATGCAGCTATCTTTCATATAAATGAAGGCACCACGACTCACAAGCCTCACAGCATCCGCTCCCAGACTCAGTCCTGAAATCCATCTTGGATTCACTTTATTACTCTCCAAATTCACCTGTCATCCTTCTGGAATCTTCTATAACTTAAATAATGAGCCGTATTTAACTACTACCAACAGTCCTTATATAGGATCGAAAGGGAAATGTAAGGGAAAAAATAAGTCAATCATGCTATATACACAGGACAGGAAAGGAGAAAAAGATACCCAAGATGCTAGAATACTTGTTTCTTTGTTTATGGTGTCATAGTTGATATTTATAACTAATTTTTTCTGTGAAATTTCAGATAAGCAAGGAGAGACTAGAATGATCAATACTGTGTTAGAGTTGGAGAGATCAGAATGAACTCAGGTTAACTTAGATTTATAAACGGATGGATGGACAAGGAAACAGTGATAGAAATGTGCACATATACATGGGTTATACACATGCCACCCACTTTTGTCCACTGAGGAAAACCCTCAAAACAATAACACCCCAGTCACAGTCAGCACACTCAGTGCCCGGATTTGGATTTCTATCATCTTTCAATTAAAAAATTTTTAAAAAAATCGGAATTCTGTGGAGGAATGGTTGATTCTAGATCCAGAATTGAGAAAATACAAGATGAGCCTGGAGCATTCTTTAGGGCTAGAAAGCAAGGAAGTGCAAAATCAAAACACAAAACAAACAAACAAACAAAAAGAAAGAAAGATGGGAGGAAATCAGAGGAACACGGGAGCTGAGACAAAAGAGCTCCCTATGCGCAAAAGGGAACAATCTGAACATGAAGTAAATAAAGAATAAACTACAATTTGAACCAAAAAATAAATACTTTGAATCATATCCCCAAGTAAGGTTGAGTTTATACTGATATAAATAAGTGATTGAGAGAATAAATAAGTGAAGAAAAGAGACCACTCTTTCAAAGGACATTTGTGGGTGCTTCCCCTTAGCAGGAGGTAAGATCAGCTCTTTCTCTACCCTGCCCTTTGAAGTTGAGCAGGACTTACGGAATCACTTCTATTGAACACAGTACAGAAAGGAAAAAGCCCAGCCTTAACCAAGTGGTGGAGGGCAGCATCGCTATCGTGTGGCAGTTGTGTAGCCCCTGTGGTGATGTGACCAGAGCCACCTCACCTCAGAGGTGTTCTATCCAAAACATCATCCTGCAGGACACAGCATCGTGCGTCTCATCAGGAGACAAAGGTCCTCAAAATGCCTAGGATCAAAACTGACAAGATCATGAAAAACAAGGAAAGGCTGAGAAACAGAAAAGAATAAGAAGATGTGGCAACCAAATCTAGGAATCATACTCTGGGGTTGGATGCTCGAATAGAAAATAAAAAGGAATATTAATGGGGAAACTGCTGAATCCTGAAGAAAGCCTGGGCTGTAGCTCATAGTAATGACCAGTGTTGGTTTCTTGGTTTGGCAAATATACCACCGCACTGTGAGATGGTGACATTAGGGAAACTGGCCAAAGGGTTTAGGTATCCAGGCAGCCTCTCTACTCCGTTTGTTATGTTCCAATATAAGAAATTTATTTATACAAAATCTTTCTCTTTTCCTCAACCTAGCCCCTGAGCCAGTTGGGGTTCTTTATCTGTTATGCTTACTCAGATTTCTTTTTAAAATTTAAAATTTTTATCTGTATGTTTGCATTATCTAATGATTACATTCTGCAGGGGGAGTTGGTACAGGCACACAATGCATCTTCATTATTTTTTCATTTTCTTCCCCTCCTTCTCCCTCCATCGCTTGGTTCCTTTCCCCTTTTGCAAAAGATCTATCTCTCCACTTCCTATCACCTATCTTTTATTTTGCTCTTTATTTATATTTTGGGTTTCTCATATAAGAGAAACCATGTGATATTTAAGCTTGTGTGTCTGATTCAGTTCACTTAACATTGTGGTCTTAAGGTGCATCTGTTTTCCTACAAATGACTCATTTATCCTTCTTTATGGCAAAGTAATATTCTATTGTGTGTAAATGCCATATTTTCTTTATCCATTCATCTATTGATGGAGAAATAGACTGATTCTATGGTTTAGCTATTATCAGTTGTGCTGCTATAAATATGGATATACATGTATCACTGTAATATGGTGTTTTTAACTTTTGGAGGAAATCCCTAGAAAGCAAATAGCTGGGTCAAGTGGAATTTGTACTTTTAATTTTTTGAGGAATCTCTATACTGATTTTCATAATGGTTGTACTAGTTTACATTCCCACTAACAATGTAAGAGCGTTCCTTTTCCCCTGCAGCCTTACTAACATTTGTTATTATTTGATTCGTGATGATAGCCATTCTTTCTGGATAAGGTAGAATCTCAGTGTTGTTTTAATTTGGATTTCTCTAGTGGTCAGAGATGTTAAACATGTTTTCACGTATTTATTGGCCATTTGTATTTCTTCTGAGAAGTGTCTATTCATTTCAGTTGCCCATTTTTTGTTTGGGTCTTTCATTGTGGGCATTTCTATTTTTTTGAATTCTTTATATACTCTAGATATTAGTCCTCTGTCCAAAGAATAACTGTCAAATTTTTTTCCATTTTGTCAGTTGTATCCTCACTGTGTTTGTTGTTTCTGCTGTGCAGAAGTTTTAAAATTTGACATGGTCCCATCTGTTGATTCTTGATGTTATTTCTTATATAATTGGGGTTCTGTTCAGAAAATCTTTGCCTATGCCTATGTCTTCAAGAGTTCTACCTACTTTAATCTTCCATCAGATTAAGTGTTTCCAGGGTCATCAAAATCTTAATTCCCAAAGGGTGTGAATCTTCATTGGTCTTCTCTGTCTTAGTTGCTACAGTTTTCCATTAACTATTTCTATTGGATAGGAAAGGATGAAAGGAATCTCTGAGTATCCTTGAAACCACTGGATTCCTCTGCTCTCCTTTGCAAAGGCACAACCTAGTTACATGGAACCAGCATTAATTATGCCAGCTTGTACAGAAGTACCTTCTTTGACTGTTGATTCAGAGATACAAGGACCCCCAGAAGGCCCAGGGGTATCAGAATGGCCCTGTGGGACCATTTCTTCCTTGAGTACCAGTACCTCCAAACCTGCAAGGCTTAAGTATTGAACGATGGAAACCAGAAATGTGCAAGTGGATTGTTAGCTGAAATAGTGAAGGGATTTATCTTGTGCTTTACCCATTTACTCTTGGACTCAGATCTTTTGAGTATAATAGAAGACAGCAATGCTATATTAGTTGTTGCTGATTCAAAGTATGTAATGGCTTTTTTGAAATATAACCCAGTTTTCCCTTAATGGACATTATCAGGAGGCCATTCAACTGGACGCTAGGCTCTCTCAGACCTGCCCTTTCTGGGGATGGAGTCTTTGTGAGGACAAGTGGCCATCGGGATGGCTATGTGTCCATAATTTCACTTATTTGCTGAGAAATGAATTCCTTGGTCAGAAACAATATTGTGTAGGATGATGGTGAATAAATATTCTGTAAGTCCACAGACATTTGTACTGCTAGAAGCATTTCTATCCAGAAAGGTTGATGCATGTCTATTTCAGTGAGGTCAAATTTATGACCATTTTTTGTGGAAGAGGCCAAGGATAATATGTAACTACCAGGAAGCTCCTGGTCTTTGGGGCATGGTGCTGCAGTGCAGGTCCAATGCTGATCTCTGTTGTTGAGGGTTGTGAAGTGCTGGCATCTAGACCAGGCTTGGTGGAGAGCAGCCCATGTCAGGGGTGCATGGAGAGCACCATCCCCAATACCAAAGACTTTTTTAAAAGTTTAATTTTATTGGTACAATTTAGGTACACAATATAATGGCATTCATCATTGGAAATTTGCACCTTTACATAATCCATCTTGGTTCTTATTTTTTCCCCCTTCCCTTGCCCTCCCTTCAACCCCTCCAACCCTCCCTATTTACAAAGACTTTGTTTCCATTTTTCCATTTTCTCATATTAATTCCATTCCCTTCTTTCTTTTCCCCCACCCCTCCCACTTCCCCTTCCCCCTTTCCCCTTTTCTTCCTAATTCACATTATCTATTACACCTTTTAGTCCTGTTTACACTTTCAGTTTCTCACACTAGAGAAACTATTTGGTATTTACATATGTGTGTCCTATTTATTTCACTTAAGAGTATCACCTCAACGTGCATCCATTTAGCAATAAATGTCTCTAGTTTCTCATTCTTTATGGCGGAATAGCGCTCCATTTTCCAGTCTCCAGTTGATGGGTAATTGGGCTGCTTCAAAGTTTTAGCTATTACAAATTGTGCTGCTATGAACATGGGTGCACATATATCACTGTGGTATGATTCTTTTAATTCTTTGGGGGAAGATACCCAATAGGGAACAGCTGGGTCAAATGGGACTTCCAGTCCTAGTTCTTTGAGGTATCTCCATACTGATTTCCACAGTGCTTGCACCAGTCTGCACTCCCACCAGTAGTGGAGCAGGGTTGCTCTTTCCCCACAGACCTGGCAGCATTTGTTATTGGTTGATTTCATGATAACAGCCATTCTTTTTGGAGTGAGGTGGAATCTCAGCATTGTTTTCATCTGCATCTCTCGAATGACCAGTGATTTTGAGCATTTTTTTCATATGTTTATTTGCTATTTCTACTTCTTTGTCTGAGAAATGTTCATTTCAGATGCCCATTTTTGGATTGGACTTTAGATTTGGCAGGTCTGAGTTTTTAAAGTTCTTTATAGATTCAAGATAGTAGACCTTTGTCTGAGGAACAGCAGGCGAAAATTTTTTCCCACATTGTGGGTTGTCTCTTCACACTGCTGGTGGTTTCTCTTCCTGTGCAGAAGCTTTTTAATAAGAAGAGATCCCACTTGTTGATTGTTTGTGCTAGTTCACGGGCAACTGAGGTTTTGTTCATAAAATCTTTTCCTACACCAATGTCTTCAAGAGTTCTTCCTAACCTCTCTTCCAGCCGGTTTAGTGTTTCTGTTTTAATATTTAGATCTTTAATCCATTTCAATTTTAGTTTAATGCATGGTGAGAGATACAGGTCTAGTTCTAATCTTTCAGAGCCTCTTGCACATGCTGGCTGGCTGGGGCAGAGGCTGCCCATGTGCACTGATTGTCAAAAGCCTCTGCTGCAGTGGATGCCTGTGGTGAGCAGCAAAATGGGCACATAGATCTCCACGTCCTGGGCAAATTCTCACAAACCCAGTGCGTCATCCGCCCACTAGCCTCCCAATCTTGTTCTTTCTGAGCTCCTGACCAACTGCATGACTCTACCTGCTTCATGAAAATCAGCATAATTCTGTACCTCTGACCACCTCTCCAAGGCAGCAAAGCCTCGCTCCACCTTTTGGGGCATTCCTAATTGGGTCATAATCAGAAGCAGTCTGTTCCATGTCACCGTATTGCGCAGAATAATCTGACAATGACTCATTGACAATCTTGTGCATTTCCAACCTTATGAATCCCTGTGTCATGACAGGAGGCTTAGGCCACACTGTCACATGTTGTAGGATGGAACCAAAGTGCTGTGGCTGATGGTCGTCATGACTTAGAGTCTTCAGATGGGGTGTTTTATTGCTGATGTTTGCACAAGCACTCCTGGCTTCTCTTCGCTTTTTGATTAACTGAGTGTAGAGTTTCACTTACCACAATTTCTGTTTGTAAGAGCATTGATGTTTAAAAGAGAACTACCAGAGGCCAGGATCCTAAACGAGGTCCCTAAAGCAAGTAGCATAATAAAATAGGGTGTCAACCATCTTCTTAGGAAACATGATTCAGTGACTTGGAGGACCTGGAGATGGTTTTGGGGATGCAGATTGGGTGTGTTTTTTGTGTGTGTGTTTGTTTGGTACCAGGGATTGAACTCAGGACCTCGCGCTTGTGAGGTGGGCAGTGGCACCACTGAGCTAACTTGCAGGCCCTAATTTTCTTTTCTTTCTTTTTTTTTTGGTACTGGGGATCAAACTCAGGTCCCTGCACTTTTGAGACAGGTGGTGTAACCACTGAGCTAAATTCCTGGCTGGGTGTGAGGACTGAGCACCCCAGGGCCTTCATAAAGATTCGAAGGTACCTGCTGCGGCCTGTGTGATGTAGCGTGGGCCTGTCCACAGCTTCCTCGTTGAACTCTTCAGTGAAGTCCATGTTGGTTACTGAGCTGTGTATGAATGGCTTCCTTGGTGGGAATTCCAGCGTGCAGTCTAATCCTAGGCCATCAGATTATGCGAAAGCTTCTTCGAACTCTCTGTGGCCAGGCCAGAGCTCACCAAGAGTCGAATACTGTCTACATTTTACCACCCTCCAAACTTTTGCTTGGGAAGCAGCCCAAGTAGCAGGACACCTTGAGTGTTGGAACCTGAAGAAGAGAGCGACTCATGCTCTAGCCCTTGCATCTAACCCTAGGCAATGACAGAGATGTTAGGAAGCTCCTTTAATATCTCTTCTTGTGAAGGCAGAAGAGCTGGTCAGCATCCCAGCAGGGGGACAGCTGCACTTCTGTTAGGAAGCCCTTCCTTCATATCCTTGTTTGTTCCTGGAATTGGGCTTCGAGTCTGCGATGTCCCCACAGTGAGAGGGAGCCCTATCATGCGGCCCCACGGTTGGCATTCTGGCCCTCTTCAGTAGTGCCCCGCTGCCCTGCCCCAGCCTCTCCCCATAGTGTTCCTCAACCACACCATCTGTTCCCTCCCTAGAGTGGGTCGTCATCATTTATAATTTGTTATGGGTACCAGCATTCCTGTCCGTAGCAGGAGCCAGCAGGGAGTTACGGGTTTGGAGGCTTCTGGGGTGATGACAGTACCTGAACGTGAAATCTGTTCCTTGGCAAGAAGAAGGACGGCAGAGTATGTTTAGCTGACGTCCACCAAGCTGATGACTGATGACTAATCAGGTAGCGTGCTAATGCTTTCATCTTACTGTCCCATACACTTCGCCTTTACTAACTCAGCAGCCTTTCAGGAAGCAACTAGGGTCCATCCCACTCGAGCCCCTGAGAACAGTAGCCAGCCCTCCATACCTGTCCAAGTCTAGAGGCTGCTTTGAGGGTTCATTAGGACTGTAGGCAAAGAAAACATGCCCATGTCTTCATGTGAGAAGCCTCAATACTTGGAAAAGTACTTTTTAAAGGAGATTTGAACGCCATAGCCGGTGTGCACATTTCAAAGGCTGTAGTTCCAGAGTGTGGGAGCTGGCCTGAGCAAGGCAAGGCAACGTGTGGAAGCTCTTTTGAATGCTGCTATCCAGGGCAGCAAATGGCTTCCTCACACCTGCTGTGAGGCTCAAGATTAAAAACAAAAACATGTCATTTTGCTAGTGGGAAGCAAAGTAGTAGAGATCAACCAGAGAGGATCCCTTGAAGTTTAAAACAGAGAGCTGCCAGTGCCAATACTTTGATTTTCGTCCTTAGAAAATGATGGTGATATTTGCCTATTTCTGTCTATAATTGCTGAAGTTCCAAAGAAGTGCATTTTTCTTATAATAGCTCATACCCTGCTGTTAGCAGTTTGTTAGTGGAAATGGGCTCTCTGCGGGTAAAGGTAAGTGTTCTTTGCCACGACAATAAAGGAGACAATCCACCTGGCACGAGGTACTGTTCCACGTGGCTGATACTTTGGAAGCTGTGAAGCTCCTACTGCAAACCACAGCTTGTTTATGAGAACCGGAAGTTCAGTGGCCATCTGATCTCTATTCCACATCCCACAGGCTCTTGTGCTTACTTCCCATTTAAGCAATAAAGGAGACATTTGCAAGCATCTGTCAGAAAGTGATGCAGTTAGCAAATTGCAGTTCCCTAGTCATCTAACTCCCTTCCACTCAACAAACCATACAATTAACACAGGGGTGCTCGCTGACCATACAGAGTGTTGGCCTGGATTTAATGCAGTCTTGAGAAGACCTTTTCAATACCACAGTAGGTTTAATTTTTATTTTGCTTGCTAGAAAATTCATAGTCTTGTCACTTAGCTGTTGGTAGACTATAAAACTACAAGGAATGTGTGGATTCCTTGACATTTGGGGGAGGACTGCCAAAGGTGCAGAGCTTTGATCCTGATCCTCGGTGACAGGTCCATCTGCCCCCGCTTTGGAGTGCAATGGCTCATTTGCAAATGACTACTGTTTGGGTGCTAAACACGTCAAATGCCTGCTATTGGATTGTTTGCCTTTGTGAATGCCTAGGATTCACCAGCAGAACTCAAACTCTGGTTCTACAGATCACAGCCAGCATTTGTTGAGTGTCTGCGAGTCCCGGAGGAGTTCAAGTTAAAGTGACAAAGGACCAATGCCCATGACTTTGTCGGGGCAGCCTCTGCCTCACCCTTCCCGGGATGGATTCTTTGGGCTCAGGGAGGGTCTTCAGCACCAGTGTTGGGAAGTTCCTGTGCTTGGTGATGGATGCTGGTGAAATGCAACGGAATAAGCCCTGACTGCTTCCTGGACGCCATGCCTCTGACAGCACTGACTTCCTGGGGAGTAGATGTGGGGTCATGTATACATGTTAGCTGTGGGGAGAGAGCTCATCTTTGCCTCTCAGAGTGATCAGGATTGATGAGAGTTGAGTACATAGATGGGGCCATATTTGCTCTCTGGCTGCTTTCCCAAGGGTCAGGATGAATCCCGTGATCTTCCTGCGAGAACCAGCTAAATGCACAAGAGAGTGTGTTTTGCGGCATCAATAGCAAGGTCAGCAACCTTCTTCTGTCCATACATCGTATGAATGGGGAAATTTGGCCAAGTTTTTTATTTTCTTGGTAGGGGCAAAGGGTCTCACTAAGTATCCCAGGCTGGGCATGAATTCATGATGATCCTCCTGCCTTAGACTCCCAAGTGCTGAGATTACAGGCATACACTACCATGTCCAGTTTAGACAGGTTTTATGCTTACTCATGCCTGGCTCTCACTACTCACTACAATCTCACATCCTGAAAATCACAATCTCTGTACTGTAATCTTTTTAGCTGTGCCAAGGAAGGAGATGACGGTGAATGGGGTTTGGCCCTGGCCTGAGTGGTATGAGGCATCCAAATGGTGCTTTCACTTTCTAAGACTAGAACTGGGACACTGATCCTGCCTTTTGGTTCTTCTTTCTGAGAACTCATTCAAATTGCTTCCCATCCACTTCCTGTAAACAAATTAGTATCCTGATTGTGAGATTTGCACTGGCCGTAATAAAGTACTCATTACTCAATTGAAAGCAATTTAGCAACAGCTGTACAGGGTACAGCAGCGATCCCCAAAGTGTTCAGTACCAAACTGTATAAAATGTCAGGGGATCACACCAGCTACTTGCTTCAAGTTCTGTTTTTAAAAGCCAAGTAGAGCAGCAGTGTAGGTTCCTGAGCTGGAGGGAGAAAAAGGAATCAAAAGAGTCAATCGAGTGACATTTCCTGGCTTCTCTCAAAAAGAACAAGCTTTTATAGAAATGTCCAGCCATTGTTTTCAGTGTCTAGTGTATGAATTCAATCATGCGGATGTGGTAACATAGTCTCGCCTGAATTCTCATCAGCATCGCGTTCCATGCCTATTTCCTGGGACTAAATGATAGCAGGAGGTGAGCCTAAGGCAAAGGAATTGAAGGTTTTGCCATGCAACAGCCTTGGTACCAGTGATAACAAGGAGCCACAGAGCTGTATCCAAACGCTACATTTATTTTCTACTAATGGGTTTTGAATAATAACATTTAGTTCTTCACTACAGTTCAATGCTTGGACAGCAGCTATTCAGTCTGAATATAACTCTTGCAAACATTTTTGTGATATCACCTTGACATTGTGGTAGGTAAAATGTACTTAGGTTAGGTATTTAGCAACTCAAATCCCTGCACATCTAGGATTTACAGAGGCCAGCAGATATTTTGGTTTTTTATTTTTGGGTACCAGGGATCGAACTTGGGACCTTGTGCTTGCAAGGCAGGCACCGGAACCACTGAGCTAAATCCCTGGTCTGGCAGATATTTTGTATAGGGCTGATTTCAGTTCCAATCAGTGCCACATCTCAGCTCTCTAGAGAGTGTATCTTGAGGAAAACAATGCCAGCTGTTCATTGGGAATTTGCAAACAATCTTGTACTTGTGCTAAGTGGCTCATAGCAGTTGAAATGAAAGAGGAGAACAGTTGAACTTTTGAAAGTTATATGCTTTGCTTCTACTAAGTTTTTTAGGAATCTAGTCTCCCAAAATCTTGCAACTAGTACCTTTGGAATGTACTATTGGCATTAATAGTGTCTCTTTTTCATGTAGGCTTTCCTCAAATGTCTGCTAAACTTTGATTGCTTGTTTGTATCTAAATATGAGGGAATAAAAGGGCTGGTTTGGTTGAGAGAGGTGGCACAGGCCTGTAATCTCAGCACTCTGGGAGGCTGAGGTAGGAGGAAAACAAATTCAAGCTCAATCTGGGCAACTTAGTGAGACTCTGTTTCAAAATTGAAAGGAAGAAAGAAAGAAAGAAAGAAAGATGTAGCTCAGGGGAAAGGCCCTGGGTTCAATCCCCAGTACTGGGAAAAAAAAGTCCTATTTGGAACATTGTGAGGGCAGATGTGACTGCTGACTGAGTGCAGGGGAGGGAGCCAATCCTTTCCCAGGGCTCTTCATTGTCCTCTCCAGGCTGTAGGAAAGGAAGTGTTCATTTTGCAACAGAGCCTTCCGGTTTCTGTTTTGCCTTTCTATGTAGTGTGTGTGGGAGGAGCCTGTGGACTCCTAGTTCCTCTGCTTGGAAATGGGAGGGGCGTGGGTGCAGTGCTGACCTTTGAGGCACATGTAGCTATGTTGCCTACCCCCAGCCCATTCTCCCCACCTCTCTTGCAGTCTGAGCCAGAGTCTGCAGCTGGGTCTGTGGCCACACAGGCCCCTCTTTGCACCCCTGACTCCACACTTTGCTTCGTATTGTTTAGAGCTGCATTGAGATGTTTTATCTCCTACCAACCTTCTCCCATTCCCCTTGTAGAACTCAAAGGATTTGGCTCTAAGGCCATTAGTAACAGGATGGTGAGTTTCTCAGTCAGTAAAATGGAGGATTGATCATTCTGTGGAATCCTGGGTGATGGTTCTATGACATCAAGGAATCCTGCTGTTCATGACCAACCTAGTGCCACAATCTGTTTTTTGTTACTATAACAAAATATCCAAGAGCAGGTAAGAGAAGTTCATTCGGCCCACAGTTCTGGAGGTCAGGAAGTCCAAAAGCCTGGTACTGGCATCTGCTCAGCCTTGGATGAGGGCCCTCTTGCTGCATTGTAACTTGCCAGAGAGCATCGCATGGTGAATCGGATCAAGTATGCTCACTTAAGACTTTCCTTCTAAAGCAGTGAATGCCAACATGGGGACACCATTTTTGTTACTATCTCATCCTAATAACCTCTGAAAGGCTCTACTTCCAAGTACTATGAACACATGGACTTAAAGATTAAGTTTCCCACACATGAACTTTGGAGGACATAGTCTATGCACAGAACATAGTCCAGTCAAATCAGCTAGCGTATCTCACCGGAGTATGGATGAAATGGGAAGAATGGCACATGGGCGTTTATTTTGTTTCTATTATATTCCTATGGGTGGATTGTTTTCCACTAGATGTGCTATATAACAAAATATCATTTTAAAAATGTCTAGCTGGAATTGAAATGTTTCATTCATGTTGTGCTTTTTCTTTTAAATCAGTAGATAGCCACTAACAGAACCAAGTTATAAATTTAATGTTCTTTGAAGAAAATTAATTACTGTCATTTGTGTTCTGTACTTAAAACCAAGATTTGAATCAATTACCATTGCTGGATATGAGGACTATGAGATTAAGGGTTTTCTTTTTTAAAGTTAAAAGTGTATTCCTGGCCAATATTTTCTTTCATATGTTAATTAACTTAAAATATCTTTCAATAAAATCGTAAAAGGAATTACATATGGCCAAGAAATGTGTTAAAACATATTGAAGCTCATTAGTAATAAAATGCACATTAAAACTAACGAGGTATCTTTTGCCTATGGAATTAGCATCATTTTATATTAATCATAGCATTTGACATTTACAAGAGAACAGACTGGGAGTAGTAAAATTGAGAAGCCTTAATTATGAAAAGCTTTAATTATCCATATGATTGTCTCAAACAATTTTGCTTAGAGGAGCTAATCCTAACCAAAGAATCACTCATTTTTGAAAAAGATATAAATGAAAAATGTTATCATAGTCCTATTTATTTACCAAAAGTTGGGACCAACTAAATATTTAACAATAAGAAATTGATATAATTACTTGCTATATGTATAAATGGAAATCAACATAGCCAAAATAACGTTGGCTATTTAGTAACTGGAAAACCTTCACAATACATATCTACAAAAAAGATAAAATAATGGTGATAATATGATTTTATTTTTCATTCATTTAATGCTTCATTTGTGAAAAAATGGGGCAGTTGTGCAGGCAAAAAGGCAGGAATAAATTTTTATTAAAAATTTTATTAAAAAAAGGCTTTTAAAGGTCAATTTTAATGTGTAGAAATATGATCAGAAAATACAGAAAGTATTAATATACTTCTTTACCTCCTGCCCTCATGTTTGCTTATTTTTAACATCTTGCTTTAGTGTGGTACGTTTCTTACAACAGACAATTCGGTAGGTATCTGTTATTATTATTATTATTATTATTTTTTTTTTCATGAATAATCACATATATTTGGAAATGCATCATCAGGGATAATTCAAAGAATAAGCACATATGTAGCTTAATAAATACTGACAAATTTCCCTCCATACAGTTGAACCACTTTGCATTCCCAGGAACAGCATACGAGAGTGTTTTCCCAGCAGCCTAACCAATAGAAAATGTTGTCAAGCTTTTTAATTTTGGTTAAACTGCTAAGTACAAAATAATGCCCTGGTGTGTTTTAGTTTGATTTTCCCTTATCCTGAAGGAAATTAAACACTTTTCAGATATTTGAGGGAAATTTTCCCAGGTGCTCATTCCCAACCTACGTGTATTGTACTTTAAACTGAGCCTCACTGCATGCTCGGGGGGAAGAGCTCTAGACTCCACACATTTGTGCACAGGGGTAAGTATAACTCTCATCACTTCAGAAAAATAATTCTAGAAATTAGAGCCTCTTCTGTTTTTATTTCCAGCTCTGCTGGCTCAGAGGGCATCATTGTCCATTTGGTACACACTGTTTCTCACCTGCCTTGGTTCAGTATCTGTTATTATTAAAGCCCTTAGTTTACCTTAGGGCTTGCTCTTCATGTTGTAGAGTCTATGGACTTGATAAATGTGTAATGATGTGGGTACAACCACAACAGAGCACACAGAACAGTTTCACTGCCCACAAAATACCCTGTGCTCTACTTACTAACTTTCCCTCCCTCTCTGTCTGGTAACCACAGGTTTTTTTTTTTATCATTTCCAAAGTTTTGCCATTTCCAGAATGTCATGTACTTAAAAATCATTCAGTGTATAGCCTTTCAGACTGACTTAGCAATATGTACTTAGCTTTTCACCGTGTCTGTTTGTGGATCGATAGTTCATTTAACTGCTGAGTGCTAAAGTTTGTTGGGAGTGCTAAAGTTTGTTATCCATTTACCTACAGAAGGGTAACTTGGTTGTTTCCAAGGCTTGCAATTATGAGTAAAGCTGCTATAAATATTCAGGTACAGATTTTTGTGTGGACATAAGTTTTCAACTCACTTAGGTAAATGCCAAGGAGTATGGTTGTTGAATCAGCTGGTAAGAGTATGTTTGGTTTTGGCAAGCTGTCTTCCAAAGTGGCTGCACCATTTTTTATTCCCAATAGCAATGAATAAAATTTGTTATCTAACTACATCTTTGGCAGCATTTAGTGTTGTAGTATTTGAGATTTTAGCCATTCTAATGAGTGTGTGGTGATAGCTCACGGGTGGTTTGCAATTCCCTAATGATAGATGATGCAGAGCATCTTTTCATATGTGTATCATCTGTTTATCTACTTTGGTAAGGCAGCTCTGTTTATATTTGTCTACTTTTTAATTGGGTGCTTCTTTTCCTATAGTTGGGTTCTAAGCTTTCTTTGTCCATTTTGGCTACCAGTCCTCTATCATATATGTGTTTCACAAATTTTTTCTCTAATTCTATGTTTTGTCATTTCTTTTTCTGAATAATGTGTTTTACAGACCTGAAAATTTTAATTTTAATGAAGGGTAATTTATCACTTTTTTCTTCGTGGATTATGGTTTGGGTGCTATCTTTAAAAGTCATCACTAAACCATGGTTATTTACATTTTTTCTGATGTTCTCTTCAGGAGTTTTACAGCTTTGCATTTTACATTTAGGGTTGTGATTCATTTTACATTATTTCTTGTGAAAAGTGTAAGGCCTGTTTCTAGGTTCATTTTGCTGCCTGGAGATGTCCAGGGGTTCCAGCAAATATTGTTGAAAAGATGATCTTTTCTCCATTGTATTGCTTTAGGCCTCTCTCCAAGATCAGGAGCCTGTATTTGTGTCTGCTTGCTCTTTTTTCCCTTGATCTATTTATCTATTCCTTCACCAACACCATGCTGTTTTGATTGCTGTAGTTGCAGAGTAGATCTTGAGTGGAAGTCACAGTCCCATTTTGTTCTTCTTCAGTACTGTGCTGTCTACTCTGAGTCTTTTGTGCAGCCCTACAAACTTCAGACCCGGTGTGTCAACATCCACAAAACAACTTGCTGAGATTTGGATTGAAATTGCATCTAATCTATAGATCAAGTTGGGAGGAACTGACATCTTGACAATCTTGTCTTCTTATCTATGTACATGGAATATCTTTCAGTTATTTAGATCTTGATTACTTACACTAGAATTTTGTAATTTCTTCATACAAAGCTTTATATTTAAGCATGTCATATGCTAATGTAAATATTATTATGTTTTCAATTTCATATTCCAGTTGCTGGTAACAAACTTATTTTAACAAGTCGTAAGCATATTGGAGGGTTGTACAAGATACCTTCTGTCTTACCTATTGCATTTTTCTTAAAAATGTTTTCTGGCAGTTTAGTTGAGACCATGTGTCAAAGTTTCATTTTAATCTTTCTACAAAAGAAAAGGATTGGATATATTCTAAAAATTTAATTGGTAGGAAAAGGGGATGGTCAGACAATCATTTTGTTGAACTTTATATATTTGTCCAGCGAACTTATTGTCTCGTGGGCATGCTGTTACTGATCAGACCAAAATGAACCTGGAGCCGTTCCCATCCCAGTGATAGGTGGCTGCTAACTAGACCCTTGGCTGGCAGTTAGCACAGGGCATAGTTTCCCAGAACAAGTCTTAATCCCATTACAGTTTATCAGAAAATTGCATAAGTGTTGCAGAAATCTCAGAAAGAAATACACAGAGACACAGAATTCGCATAAAATAATAAAATTTCTTTTCAGGAGCGAGCGGGAATGCCAGAAACCAGTCTGGTCAGTATCCGAGTGCCCTTTGTTCAGCGTTTCCCTTTTTATATCCTTTTAAGCCATTATCTCATCCCTAGTGGTCTTTGATGTGTAAATACAATTCCAGTTCCTATTTACAAGCCACAGACACAAGATAGGCACATATACATTGTAAATTCACCCAGGCCTGGCAACTTTGTTAGGTTAATGAAGTTAGCAGTTAGAGTCAGATAATCCTCACCTTAAACAAGGAGTTACGGGAAAAGCAAATCTTAAAAGAACACATTACTTATTTTGCTTCTACAACTACCTTAATATTCAATCTATCAAGTTATCTACAACTTTTCCACATCATAAGCATTTCATGAGGACTATGAGTTTCCTTGCAGAATGTGAATTATACAGTACAAAAAATGATCCACTCCAGGCTGGGCTTGGGGCAGTTTCTTTTATACTATTTTTTTCATCCTAAAGGAGCTTGTCCTGGGGAGCTGTCAAGGAGTCCTTTCTCTCTCTTTGGATTCTTCTCTTCTTGCTTCCCCATGCCACTCTGCCTTCCTCTTCAGTGTTTAGATTCTTAGTGGTCTCTTGCTGGTGGTCATCCACCAGAAGGGTCAATGGGAGTAACAGTGACTTTGTGTAGCGAGATGAATGCATCACAGATGTGTTGCACACCTGCAATCCCAGCACTTGAGGATGAGGAGGAGGAGGAGGCAGAAGGACCATTGAGATTGAAGCCAGCCTGGGCTACATAGTGAGACCTTCTCTCAAAAACAAAAGCAACTGGAATAAATCCTGTACATATATTTACTAATTTAATCTCAAGAAGAGCCCATTTTAATCGAGGAGACTGGGGCACCAACAGGTCAGGTAGCTTGCCTACCATCACCCAGCTAATACGGGGTGGATCTGATCACAGTCTGGAGGCCTTCTTTTAATTGCTCTGCTGTAGAGAGGAGCCTCTATGTGACAAGCCTGTCTTTTCTTCATATGGAACATTTCTCTCCTGAACAAGGAAAATAAGGAAGATGAGAGTGAGAGGCTGCCAATCACTGATGCAAACTGAAGATGCTTGTGTCAGTCTGCTGTACAAAATGCCATGGATTGGGTGGCTTAAACCACAGAAACTGCTACCTCCCAGTTCTGAGGCTGGGGATCCAAGATCAAGTTTCCAGCGATCTGGTTCCTGGTAAGGGCTGCTTTTCTCCCTGACCGCACACAGGCCTCTTCTTTGTACTGGGAAAGGCGAGAGGGAGCTCCAGGGTGGTTTCCTGCTCTTATAAAGGAGCTAATCCCATGACGAAGGCTTCATCCTCATCTAAATTTAATCCCCTCTCACAGGTCCCACTGCCTAACATCTGCACACTGGAGGGAGATGGAGGGCTCCACATATGGATGTTGGGGGACACAGAAGCTTAGTCCTCACACCTTCACACAGGGCGTGTTCCAAGAACATTTGAGAACACAGCGACAGGGCTCACCTCTGTGCATTAGGACAGGAGGCATATTTTCACCTATCTGTATTTTGTTTTCAAAAGAATTTTTACTTTCATGAAAAGAAACATTTGATTAAAACAACATTTGCATAAAAGTGGATACACCTTGAGATCATAATGTTAAATGAAATAAATCAGATACACAAGTTTCAATATCACATGGCTTCTCTTCTATGAAAAACCCAAAGTATAAATAAAGAGCAAAATAAGAAACATAATAGGAAACAACAGGGAGATAGATCTTGTGCAGAAGGAAAGAGGCCCAAGAGATGGAAAGGGACACAAAAAGAATCGAGATGTGTTATGTTCATGTACCACTCCCCACAATGAAAGTAATCATTACGTACCACAAACACGTGCTAATAAAAATAAATATAAAATAAAAACTAAAACAACTTGCAGTTGAATAATTACCTCTGCATGTGCTTTGCTTTCTGCTTTGTATCGAGGTATGAACATTCTCTGTGAATCTGGGGTAAACAGTTCACAGCACACAGCACCCTCAGAACAAGTGGAGCCACACTGTGGCATTTAAGAGCTGCGGGCTTCTGGGCATTGCAAACCTCCTGAGCGCAGCTCGAAGCCCAGGCGAGGAGGTTTTCCGCGCAGGCGCAGAGCGTTACCATGGACAGCATCATGACCGTCCATCGTTCCCAGCTCACTTCGGGTCAAACCATAGATCATGCCCTTTCCTATTAGAGAACAAGCAGAAGAGGCCACTGGGAATTAGCAACTAAGAGCAACATAAATCACACTGGAAAACACCACCATTTCATCCATTTGCTGAAACATTTCTTCATCTCCCGTTTTCTCTGCTTTTTTGTAATTCCATCTTGTTGTTGTTATTGTTAACATTGGACTCACCTATGGAGGATGTCCTACTTTTTTTTTTTTTGGTACCGGGGATCGAACTCGGGTCCTTGTGCTTGAGGGGCAGGCGGTGGAACCACTGAGCTAAATCCCCTGCCCTGTCTTACATTTTTTAATGAATATAATAAGTTAAAGAAAAAAAACTATACAGTTAGGAAAGCTGCAACCGGAGTCCATATATAGCTAAAGAAAAAGAAAGCAGTATCTAAAGATAAAGAAAACAATGAGGAGGGTTCTGTGGGGAAGAATGGCAAGGAAGGGCTGGAGGTAGGGCCCCCAGACAGCCCACAAGCTGACAGTCTCTGTGTGGTACTGGCCTTGTTGTAGTGGTTGTGCCAGTCACCAAAGCACATGAACTCAGAGCACAGAAAGTGTGAGTCTTGGGCTGGGGATTTAGCTCAGTGGTTCCGGCGCCTGCCTCGCAAGCACAAGGTCCCAAGTTCGATCCCCGGTACCAAAAAAAAAAAAAAGAAAGTGTGAGTCTAATTCATTAGTGGTTAAGCCTACTTGATGGCACAAGAACTGTTTAAATCACTGGCAAATATAACTCAGTTCTGTGGACAAAACTCAGTCTAATCAGTTTCAGGGCCGTAACCTTACATATCCTGTGTTAAACGATTCTATGTAAGAATCCGGGTCCCATGCGTACTGGATGGAAATGAAAGGGCATTTCCACTGGAGGATCATTTACATGTTTAAAAGACTCTTGACTTAGTCACAATTTCATTTCTCTCTGGCTGCAATGCTAAGAGAAAGAGGAAATCTCAAGGGTTTTGCAGCCCTGCAACTCTGCTAATAGGGAATTGGATCTTGGAGGCTGGAGGAGTCCGATCACCAGGAGGAGAGGCGTTTGCAAGGCTCCTTCTCCAGAGTCTTTGGAGATCTTCATACAAAGTGAACGAGATTAGAAAGTAACCATGTATTCCTGTGCTATAGAATCAGGCCCCACCTGTCCACCTGGCTTTGGCGTCCACTAGCTCTGGTCCATCGCTCAGCTGGTTTGTGCTCCTATTGCTGGAGTTGCCCCACTGCCCTGCCTGCCTTCCACTTTCACTGGCCTTTCCAAATTCTCTCACAGGAAGTGAACACTTGTCCTTCTGGTTTCCTTGCTGAGATCCTACTGTCCTTCAGAAAGCATAGAATGCCCATCTTTATGCCATTTTCAAATCATTTTCATCTGTACCGTGACCTTATTACTCAGACCACAGCAGATCACATTGGGGGCTCATTACTCAGCAAAGTATTAGTTATTAGCTGGTTCATTTCTTCCTAGGAAATCATTATTGAACTTCTACAGTATGTTGTAGGTGCCAAAGTAGATTCAGGAATTGAAGAGAGGTCAGTTTTTTCCTCGAGGAGCTTAGGTTCTAACTGAGGAAGCATGCAAAATGAGATGCAGATGAAGTTATATAATATTCATAACAAGGAGTCTTCAGTTTTTAGGAAATTAGAGGAGCAAAAAATAATTCACTGGAAGATGTGGCATACTGATGTTTGGGTATTTTATTACGACTCCCCAGCTATCCAGTACAAAGTGTCATTTAGTACCTCATTGTGAACTTCTCAGTGCTAGTTAGAAAGTAATACTTTCATTGTAAAATATAGTACACATATGCAGGAGTATATAAAACATCAATATTGCTTAATGAACAATGAGGTGACATTTATGTAATCCAGGGTAAGAAATTGAGTATTCCTACATTGGCTGGAAAGTTTGAAATCTGTAGGGCTGGCCTGCAGGGTGGAGAATCAGGGGAGAGCTGATCCTAAAACTCATCTGGAGGTATTTAGGGGCAGAATTTCTTCCTTTGCCAGGGACTTCAGGCTCTTTCTCTTAAGACCTTCAACTGATTGGATAAGGCCCACCCATGGTATAGAAGGTAAATAGCTTTACTCAAGATCTACTCCACATCTGGAAAACCTCTTTCACTGCAAAGTTTAAAGTCATATTTTACTGAGTATCTGGGATTGGTGGCCTGGCCAAGTGGATACATAAAATCAATCCCTGTATAAATCATAATCCCTTTCCTTCTTTCTTTATTTTGCTGCATGGTTTTATTTTCTATATATGCATCTCTAAAATTAATGTACTTTTCCATGATTCTGGACTTTATATACATGGAATTGTTCAGAATGAATATTTTTGTGTATGACTGTCTTGTCCAACATTTCATTTTACAGATTCATCCATGTTACTGTGTGCTATAGTTCTTGTGTACTATAGTTCCTTTACTTTCACTACTGTACAGTAGTCCACTTTCTTTTCTTTTTGGGGCTATGATCGAGTGTAATGTTCCTATGACCATATCTTGGAGCATATAAGTATTTCCTTCTGTGGAAGCAATGACTTGGGCATGGAGTTTTTGGGCTGTAGGATGTATGAATCTCAAACTTTCTTAGATGATGCAACATGTTTTCTAAGTGGTTCAATTTCCCCCTCCATCAGCAGTGTGTGAGAGCGCCTCTCCCTCTCTTTTCTCTTTCCCTTCCTCTTCATCCTCATTTTTGCTTCTCTGTCTACCTCAAGTCAGGCTACTTCCTTATGCCCCTGCTATGGCTGGACTTGTGTGAGTGCCCCAGGGCCCGTTGGATGCTGGTCCCCATGTGCTGACGTGAGAGATTGTGTGGAATCCATGAGAAGAGGAGCCTAGCAGGAGGTCTTTAGGTGATTGTGAACCCTGCCCTGACCAGGGGTAAGGGAGGTCTTGTGGGCCCCCTGGACAGTTCCTGTGAGAGAGCTGCTGTGAGAGGCAAGCCTGAGCTCCCTGCTCACTCTGGCTTTCTGTCTTACAGGATCTCTCGCACACACATGTGCACACACACTCACACACACACTCCTGCTATGGTACCATCTGTTGTTAGGCCTCCTAGAGGCTGAACCAGTGTGGCTACCTGACCTTGGGCTTGTGATAAATACATCTCTCTTCTTTATGGAGTCACCCAGCACCAGCATTTTGTTGTTATAGTAACAACAAGTGGATGGATAGAAAACTTACTTTATCTAATTGCTTGGTGACACATTTATAGTACACAGTCATTAAATACACTTCAAAACTGATCCAGAGACTGAATTAGTGACTGAAATAGTTCTCATATCCATTAGGGTGATAACTTGAAGTAAAACATTATGCACTTAGCCAGTTTTTGGGGGGCGATGCAAACATTTTCAGACAGATTTATTCTGCTTGAGACTTGCCTAAGAGTAACGCATGTGTGTTTGTGAGAAAATGTTTGTAGAGAGTGTGTGTGGATTGTATATGTTTATGGAGAGATAGTATGTGTGCATGTGTGTGTTGTGAAGAGTGTGTGTGTTTGTGGAGAGAGAGTGTGTGTAGGGAGACTGTGTTTGTGGACAGAGTATGTTTTGTAGAGAGAGTCTGTTTGTGTGAAGTGTGTATTTGTGTATGTGGACAGTGTTTGTGGAGAGTGTGTTTATGTTTTGTTTGTGTTTATGAAGAGTGTGAGTATAAGAGAGTGCGTTTGTGGAGTTTGTGTTTGTAGAGTGTGTGTGTTGGTGGAGAGAGTATGAATGTCAGTGGAGACAGTGTGTGCTTGTGGAGAGTGTGTCCAGAGCGTGTGTGTTTGTGGAGGGTGTGCGTTTGTAGGGAGACAGTGTGTGGTGCTTCTTCGCATCTTGTGCACTCTAAGCAGTGCTAGCTGGGGCATCGCTTGTCCCTCCTCCTGCTCGCTGTCCCCACAGGGCCGCCTCCTCCTGAGGCTGCAGCTCCTCACCTAACTGCAGCCAGCTTCCCCTCCCCCACGGGTGCTCAGACAGCTTTTACTTCCTGGAAACTCTTTGATGCTGCTGTATCTGCTTAGTTCCCTTTAATTCATCTTCATCCTGCTTGCTCTGTGTGAACTTTGACCTGCACTAATCAACCTGACAAGTGATTTGAGCTGCTGTTGCTTAATTACTTTGCTTGAGTCTTAAAACCCATCAGCGACAATGTCTTAAAGGAGAGGTAGCCACAGGTGGGGAAGTTTTTGTGTAATGGGGACTTGGAGTTTCTTTTTTATTTCCGGTGAATTTATGATGTTATTTACTGTTGATTAAACCATTCTAACTTCCACTGAGTAAGGGACAGCAAGAAGAGTGGCTATCAGTCCTGTTCTGTATTTCTCTATTCTTGGGAGAGAGGAGAAGAAAACGTGTAAATAAACGCAACATGCTATGTGATGAGAATGTGGACATAAACCGGCATAGCTTCCACACTCAATACAATATTAATTTAGCACTTCATACAATATATACATATATTTTTTGGTACAGGGGATCGAACTCGGGTTCTTGCACTTGCACAGCAAGCAGCGAAACCACTGAGCTAAATCCCCGGCCCCTCCAATTCTAAATCTATACCTCTTGCCATACTCTGTATCTTAGCAAGAAGTATGAAGAAATAGCACTACATTACTGTGATTATTAAGATGTAAAGAATCAGTATTAACTGAATTAATTCAAAGAGTCAGCTGCTTGACATATTTTAAAAAATAAATCATCAAGTCTCATAACAACCATGTGAGATAAGTCTTATTAGCCCCATTTTTCTTCACAAGCAAATTCAGTGATGATATGCAATGTGTTACATATGAAGAAAATTCTATTAAGACACAGAGAAGTCAGTGCTAGTCAAATCTTGTTAATCTCCACTCTGTTCAATTTTATTGTTATTTTTATCCGGTCCTAGGCACATAGAATTGAGTTAGTCATAATCTTAGAATTATAATTCTTATCATTAGACCATACATTGTTTACTTTTATTTATGAGGTGTGATCACAAAATACAGTGGGTGTTTAAATTTAAAAAGTTACTATAGCAAAAGATACATTGTTGTTAATCCGCCTCAAAACACTGCCCCTTGTTGAACACCCTTGTTGTGTCACTCTCGCCACTTTGGGGCGCAGTTCTGGAAGTCCTCTCATGTGAATACCTTCAGTTGGGCTGTGTGGCTCCCTCTGGCTTGAATCCACCCAAAAGCTTCACCTTTCACGGTCACGTGACACTGGGGGTAGCCAGAAATCGCACAGTGCCAGGTCTGGTGAATACAGCGGAAGGGAGCCCGAGATGTTTTCATGAGCCTGTCTTTCTGTTGGGTGGCCCTCAGCAGCAGCATCTCCACATTTTTGATTGGAACTCAGAAAGACACTCAGGAAAGAGGACTCCAGAGCTGCTTTGGAAAGTGGCAAGAATGATGGGATAAGTGCGTTCAAAGTGAGAGTGAGTATTTTGATGGAGAATAACGGCCATGTCTTTTACTGTAATACTTTAAAAATTTTTGAACATTTAATGTAGGTTTTGATCAGCTCTTAAATGCATTTGACTATTTTTTTCTTTTTGTTTTTTCAAGTGATGAGCACTCCAAACCCCAGTCCACCAGATGAAAGCTAGAATCCTGACAATAACTACCTTGGGTAATATGGGTTTTACTTCTGCCTCCCTGGCCCTTGCAACCAGGGCAGCCACCATCCTGGGTCCTGTCCACCATGTCCTTGTATCCCTTTTGATATCATTTTATTGCATCTGTAAACATACCTACCTTTATTTTAACATAAAAAGCATACAAGGTAGTTGGTGTATTTAAAATTCTACTCTTTCCATTCAGTATTATTTTGCCAAGATTCATCTGTCTTGGGTTGTGTAGATCAGAAGTCCCCAGCCTTTTTGGTACCAAGAATTGGTTGCACGGAAGACAGTATTTCCATGGTTAGGATGAGGCAGAAGGTTTTGGGAAGATTCAAAGGAGCGCACAACTTAGATCCTTCAAATGTGCAGTTTACTGTGAGAATCTGGTACCACAGCTGATCTGACAGGAAGTGGAGGTCAGGCGGCAGTGTAAGCATGGCTATAAATATAGATGTAGCTTTGCCCATTTGCTCACCACTCACTTCCTACTATGAAGTCAGCTTCCTAACAGGCACTGACCAGTTCTGCGGTTCAGGGATTGGGTACTTCTGGTGTAGCTCATTCATTTTACCTACTACGTTGTAGCCACCATGTGACTATCTTAGTTTATCCACTGTCCAGTTGATTGGCAGTTGGATGGTCTCTGTAATTTTATGGTATTGCTGTGAGCATTCTAGTACGTGTCGTTTGCACATGAATACATTTTAGATCTTTCTCTAGTGCCTTTTCCTAGGAGTAGAATCTCTGAGTCATATAGTATATAAATATGCAGCTCTAGTGAGTCACACCAATCAGTTTTCAACATAGCTGCATAAACTTATACATCTGTTAGTAATCTATGTGAAATTCAGTGGTTCCACATGTTCTCCCACACTTGGCACTGTATGGCTTTTATACTTTTTAAATCACCAAACAGCTGCAAAATGACAACATATGATAATCTTGATCTACGTTTCCCCAACATGAAGATGTTGAGTATCTCCATGTTTGCTGGCTCTGTGTGTTTCTTCTGTGAAGTGTCTCTGTATTCTCCTTGTACAGATGAGAAAACTTGAGCTCCACAGGGTGAAGTCCCTTACTTGAAGTCACATAGCATCACATGGCAGACCTGGGCTTCAGACTCAGGTCTGTTTGTGTTCAAACGCTTGTTTCTCTACAAGCTGGTGCTGCTTCCTTACAGCACAGAAGTGCTTTAAGAAATATATCAGAAACAACTCACTCAAATAAGTGCTTTTTTCCCAGGACTCATTTTAGAAGTCTACCTCTTCCAATAATGAGGTCACTGTTTGCATAGTTGTAGTGCCTCCCTCCCCACTGAACACTATTAGCTGTATATAAAAAAAGTCTTTTTAAACTTTTATCATCTTTTTAAATGTCTAAATGATAGTCTCAGATCATTCATTCATTGTAGGAATCAAGAATATTCTGAGTGACTATTAGATGTCTCCAAATGTCAAATCCACTCTCAAAGGATGAATATTTACAGCCACTAAAAATATCCAAATATGCCTCATAGATTCATTTTAGATGTTTTCCAGCTGTGTCTCTTGAAGTCATAGGATCTGTGGACCTTCCGAAGAGTCCCCTAAGGGAAGAAGGAGCCGGGTGACCCATTTTAACTAACACTTTGTGTTTTCTCCATTGGGCTTGGATGCAATACTTACTTTGGAGAAAAAGAGTTGCTAAAAGTCAATTTATAAGATGGCTTCCTTGAGTCCCTAAGACCCTCTCCAGTACTTTCTACCCCCTGGCCTTGCTTTATAGGATTCACCCATTTAGGAAAATGTCTTGGCTGATCATGAACTCTATGCTCATGAGAATGTGAGCTCCATGAGGGCAACTTTGCTTTGCTCTTGCATTTCATCATTGGGAAGAGTGGTAAGGACGGAGTTGGTGTTTAGGAATTACGAAATGAAAGAAAGAATGCAAATTGCTGTCCAGAGTGACCACTGCTCTTCTTTTTCTAGGAGTGGGAACTGAACCCAGGGCCTCTATACTGAACTGTACCCCAGTCACTCCCCCCTTTATTTTGAGATAGATTCTTTATGTGGGAGTCAGAGACTAAAAGAACTCGCCAGCAGTACATTTTGGGGATTGCCATTTTATATGTGCTTCATCGACTCACAGCATCAGAGAGCCAGGTACTGGAAATTAAATTTGATTACATTTTAGCTTAACAGAATCACTTCAGATAAAAGCTTACTAGACTTGGAAATCGATCCTGGAGCTGAATATATCACCCTCTGCAACTGTACATTTGGAAATATCTGGAGAGAATTCAGGGCCAAGGACAGTCTACACACCTTGAATTTTGGTAAACACTGAGCCTAGGTGGATATCTGTTCTTTATTGAATAAGTCAACAGAAAACATTTCAGTGCAGGGCTTATAAAATCCTATGGCAAAAGGAAGGGGAGGAAACATCTTCCTGTAGATTCAGATGCTGAGGAATGTCTGCAACCACATACTGAAGAAGCAGAGGAACATTTTAGGTCATTTGCATATCAGCATGCAAGAAGATATGGCTTCACTGACAAAGGGCTCGGAATTTACAGAGGGAACAAGCTGTAATGAAAACATCAGACACCGAAACAAAAGGGCAGTTGGGAAATGAAGGAACCACTGTAAAGCAATTAAAAATGTAACAGCTGAGCTACAGTCTACACTGAAGGCAGGAGCTGCAGGGTGGGCATGAGAACAATGGATCCACTGAAGTGGTGAACACACGAGATCAGTTCTCCTGCAGCACCCAGGAAAAGTACAGACACTCTGACCCAGGGTGGTGTGGGAGTGGATAACAGCTGCTGAGCACAGAACCGGGATTTCAGATGTCTTCAAGGAGGAGACGGAACGACGGAAATGGAAGCAATAATCAAACATCTGATTGGGCCAATTTTCCTGAACTCACTCCAAAGAGGACGTATTTAGCACATTCTAGGAAAAATTGGTGACTGCTCTTTCTGTCCTGACTGCTCCTATTTTTGGGTCGTGATTAGGAGGCAGTGTGGTAGAGTGAGATCCTAGGCTGGCATCTTGAAACAGAGGTGTGTGACAGAGAAGGGGCCTGAGCCCAACCACATTCTCTCTGGTCTTTCTAGAAAGGTCCAACCAGGGACATCTTGTTACCTTTAAAATGCTACCTACAACTTAGGCCTATTCCTGACCAGTGGTTGGGAGTTTTAAGAAATCTACACATTAGTCAGGATTCACTAGAGAAACAGAACCAACAGTGTGGGTGAAGATGGGAAAACTTAGTGAATTTGGAAGATCCCAAATGACTCACAGGACCACTTCTGGGTATTGGGCTGGGACCTCAGAGATGCCAGGAACAGAGGTCCACACTGCCCATTAGGCAACGTATCTGCTGGAGAATCAAATCACAAAGCCCAATCTCCTATCCAGACTGTGGCAGGTGCCTCCTGATGGAGAGATCTTGGCCCCGGGAAAGGAACTCTGAGTTGCTGACAAAACAACTTTCCATGTCAGACAACCACGGCTCACGTGATTTGAACCTGGGCTGCACCCAGGAAATCTGGGGATCCTTAAACAATACAGACACCTGGCACCCACTCAGAAATTCTGAATTAGTGTAGATAGAGTTAGGCGTTGGGATTTCAAGTACAATCTAAACAGCAGCATTTAAGTTATGGGAGGTTTACCTCATGCATAGATTCTGGTAACCCCCACCACAAACAGATGCAGAGTAATTCCCACAACCTAAAGAGATCTCTGGTGCTGACCCTGTGAGCTTTTGTGGCTTTTTCCTTCAACAGGAACGAGGGTTGTTACCTTCTTAACTGAGTGGGAAGGAGCATCAGACAGAGACCCAAGGATGCTCTGGCAGGAGATCCAGAAGGGCCATGCAGTGAAGAAAGAAGAGAAATCATTTTAAAAGAGAAACAGGTGATGCAAATTATTGGAAAGCTAGTCCAGATAGAAATATCCAAAAATGGGATTGTTCTAAGACCTTAAAAATGGGGAACAAGACTTTTTTGGCAAAGAGTGGCCTGTGATGACACGCGAGAACCTCTAATGGCCGGACTTGCGGGTTTGCACATTGGGGAGGAAATAAGACACCATTCATTCAGCCACATGAGTTAGATTATGATTGCTGCCGGATGTCCTGAGGCAAAAACGGGGCTTGATGCACATGAAGAAGGCTTCCTTTTTGTGGCTCTTTTCTGAAAGATCATCACGGCATTAGGACCATTATTACCAGAGTGAGATTCTGATGAAGGTCTCGTCAACCTTGGAGCCATCTCGACGTGGTGGTATCTCACAAGCTCTGGGGATAAAACCTAGGGTCTTTGTAGCATTCCTCTGTGTCACGGGATTGGGGACACATTCTCCAGAGAGATGGCGCCTCATCTCCTTTGACGAGCTGACTTTGAAGGCAGGGTTGTCGTCAGCCCTCCTATGCCTCTCTCTGCTGGCTCCTCTGTGGACATTCCCCTCTTGCTGTCCAATTCCCCAGGCAGCACCGGGAAGCGCTTTGCAATTCAGAAACAGGTGGAGGGGACTGTAATTTTGAAGACGGTCCTGGAGCTTATCCAAGTCCACAGAGCTTAGGCAGATGCTCTTGAGGCTGAGTTTCATAGCTGAGTATCTCTAATGGAAGTAGAAGCCTCTGTGGGTAATGCTAGGAGGCCAGGAATATGAAAATTAAGCTTTGTAATTTAATTTAACTGCCTCTTTTGGATTTGCAGAATGTATCTGGGGATTCAGTGATGTTACAGTTTTGGATTCACCTAAAAATAGCCAGACTGTAGACCTGAGACCGCAGAAGGAATCTCTGGCGTCAAGGACACTGGTCTATTGATGGGAATAAGTTGTGCACACTTTTCCATGGGAATTGTAGGGTAATGATTGTGATTTTCACCAAGAGGTTTCGTGCTTGGGAGCCTAGTCATTCTGAAAATCTTCCGACTTCCTGTCCTGAGACTTTCCATTTGAGATTCAGTGGTTATTCTGGTATTATTCCTCCTTCATCAGGAAATAGAATTTCTTCTTTCTCTGTATGTATCTCACTGGACTGTAGTTCAAGTTGGATGACTTGAATTCATTTCCCTTTCAGTCCTCTTAATGGGGAAGTATTGGGCAATGAGTCATAGCTGAATTGGTTAGATTGATTAGGTTGTTTTAATAAGAGCCAGTCACTTGCTGTAGCAATGCCAGCCACCTTCCTGGTTGCTTAGCCATATACATGGTCAGTGGCAGGCTGGGGCACATGTGGATTCAGTTCATCAGCCTGAGACTTTCTGTTGTCCTAGTCTCTGAGATCTGACCACTTGTCTATCAAGAAGCCAGTGATATTGTATCCCTGTACATCCATGGTTGGGAATGGTTTGGGATTGAGACCAAAAGTCAGAGCAGGAAGGATGTTCTAAAATAGGGTTTGGAGTTTCTCAGTACAGGGACAGTTGGCATTTTACTTTTAACTCTCATCAATTGCAAGATGATAGCATACTAATATTAGTTATAAAAGTTATATGTTCAGCATGGAAATTTAAATAATATAGGAGTACAAGAAGTGAAAAGTAAATGCATAATCCCCCAATAAACAAAGACACACACATATTCCTTTAATTTGCTTTTCCACTTTATACATCTTAGATATACTTTCATGATACAGGGATGTTTCATTGTAACGAACATTACAGAGCACTTCATAGGATGGATTTACTTATCCTGATTTATTTCACCAACTGTCTCTTAATAGATTAGCAGGGGATTCATATTACATATAGTGTGGCAGTAAGTAGATGGAGCTTTGTGCACCAGTAGGACTTTGGGTATTGATTAAACACACAAGCACGGGATTTCTGTTCCTGCGCAGCACATTTTAAATTCTGATAGAGATTTGACAAGTTATTCTCCAAACTAATTGACATTAAAACATTTGTATTTCTCTGCATTTATGAATTAATCTTAAAAGGATAATGGCTCATTCATCTACAGAAGCAATAAACTGCTTAGAAATAGGAACATTAACAAGGCCATGTTCTGTCACAGTCCGCTCCACCTTGATGACCAGGCCCATGGGGTCATCTCCAACCTCAGGAATGACCCAGAGCCTGGCTCTGCCCATGGTCTGGCAGACTGAGAAGTCTCAGTCCCAACCTCAGGGAGAGGGGAGCAGGGAGGGAGGCTCAGGTGACAAGTGGGGTATTGGGAATCACAGACTTTGGAGTGTGAGCTGAGTCTTCACAGAGTGATCTTGTACAAGTTATTTAACCTTTTTAACTCCCATTTCCTTGGCTGTAGAGTGAGACTAATGGGACTATGTCGTAGCAGCATTGTTGTGAGGATTTCCCATGGCCACGTCCCGGGCTTTCCATCTCGAGCCTACAAAATGGGATTATATAAACTTTCCACCACTGACTTGCTTCCTGGGAACATTATTCCCCCCAGGTGTCCACCCTCTCCCCAGGCACTGACCTGGGACCCTCTAGAACCAGAGCCTCAGCTGTCCTGGTTCCAGGTTCCCCGTTTTGCCTTTGCAGTGTATGTGCTTTTTAATAAAGTCCATGGCATGACAGGGGATGTGCAGGCATGTGCTGCGTGTGGGAGCCTCTGAACTATGTTCTTCCCTTTAAGAGAATTTGGTAATTTGGAGCCGGAGGGGGATGACTGTTTAGTGTCAGAAATTTTCTTTGCATGTTTGACTCTGACGATCAGACTTGGAGGGCTGCAGAGTCCTGGAGCCTGGGAGCATAAGACTGCTCAAGGTCAAGTCTGGGACTTGATTTCTGTGCTTCTCCATGCTAGGAAGTTAGCCTGTGACCAGTTCATGAAATCTGACATGGAATGTTTTATGATGTGCTTGTTTCATTGAAACCAGCAGAAGACACAAAACTCCTGGGTCAGAGATGAGACTTTATTACTCAAGACACACACTTATTCTGAAATGATTATTTATTGTTTATCTGAAATGAAAGTTAACCTATGCATCCTGTACTTTCATTTGCTAAATTCAGCAAATTCAGGCAAGCGCTCTGCAAGAGCATCAGCATGTGTGTCAGTTGGCCATCAGGGCCTTGTCTAGATGTCCTTGGCACGTCCGGGAAGGTAGAGAGGATTCCGGAGACCTGTGGAGGCAGTGGCAGCAGCACTGTCAGGTGGCTGAGGAGCTTCAGGGCCAGTGGGCTTCTGGTGACCAGCTAAAGCCAGCAGCAGGTGTCTCCAGTAGCAGTGTCAATGCTTGGGGCAGTTCAGCCTCGAGTGTGTGCATGGGAATTCCGGACGAGAATCTTCTTTGCTCTTTTCTTTCCCAAGACTCCCCCATCCCATGACCTTCATCCTTTTGCCTTTCCAGGCCTTATAGAACTCTAACAACCAACTCCCTGTATCATATTTTCCTTTAATTATCTGGAGTGACGTCTATTTTCCAGGTTAGCCACTGGCAGATACAGGTAAAATGGCATATTCTTGATTTACAAGCCTATGAATTGTAGTCCGCTGCTCAGCATGTAATGGACGAATGAGAAATGGTTACTGAACATGCATTAATTTGTTGCTGAAGATTCATAGGTAGAGGCACAGGATAAAATTATCCTAAAATAAATGAGAATCCAAGGCACTGAGGGATGTCATAGGAAAAAAAATTTTTGAGCCAAGTATAAAAAAATGTAGTGTTAGGTAAGACATTTTGTGGGGCTCAGAGAAGAACGCAGTGGAAGATAGATTATTGTACTGAAAAAGTTTATTTTATTTTCAGTGCACTTCCACTCACAGCATTAATCATAGTATCTAAGCATTATTCTCATCTCTAAAGCTCAAGTGATGAAATGAAATATAGTATCCCATAGAAGAGTATTTGAGCAACGTAAGCATAAAATAAAAGTGGATATTCTGCAGTCGTGCATTCACTCTATTTATCACATGTCTGGTGTGAAGCACAGGCCTTCAGGTCTGTGTTGGGTTAAAGTGATTTCTAGATGGAGTACAGTAGCCTAAATGTAAGGGTTCTTGAGGGAATCAGAAACATTCCTTCTAGGATTTGTGAGTCCGATTTCTCAGTCTCCCTGAGCATAAATCATCGGCGCTGGTTGTGTCTGCTATGGGATATGGGCTGAGAAAACAGCAGGTCAGCTGCTACTTACACTGTTGCTTGATTTGATAATGAATATTGTTCCATTTCATTGCTTCTGTTTCAGGAGCTGCTGGAAAAAGAGTAGAACCTTTCATTATGAAGAGGGGACTCTGCAAAAGCAACTCAGTCCAACTCTAGCTGGAGCAAACCTGCTGGAAGACTTAACCAGTCCCAAGTCCCCCAGTCTCTGACTTTAGGGGTCTGTGATGCATTGTTCGTCAGTAGAGTTGGTGCCAACTGCTGCCTCTATGCATCTCTCTGTGATCAGTAATTCTATGAATCAGATTGACTGAGTCAAAGATTTATTCTGGATGAGTGGGTGAGAGAGCTTCTGGACGAGATCGGCATTTGAATCAGTGGAGTGTGGGAAGCTGATTCTGTCCCTAAGGTGATCACCACATCCAGAACAAAAAGGTCCAGCCAGAGGGAACTCTTCCTGTCAAACCAGCGGGCTGGGGCGTGGCTCTGTTTTTTGTTTCGTTTTTCTTTTTGGTACTGGGGATCGAACTCCAGACCTTACGCTTGCGAAGCAGGCGGCAGAACCACTGAACTAAATCCCCAGCCTGGGATGTGGCTTTTTTCTGGACTTGATTTGCTTCCCTATTCTCAGGCTTGGAGACTTGAATGGCAACTGTACAACAGCTTCTGGGGTGTCCAGCTTGCTGACTGCAGCTCCTGAGACTTCTCAGCCTCTATAATCATGTGAGCTAATTCCTAATATTCCTCCTCTTTCTCTGTATATATGTTATGGTGGTTTTATTTCTCTGAAGAAACCCAGTATGTTCTCTAAATTAAAGGAACAAAGCTTCCTTGCAGGAGAGGTGGGATGCCAGGAATTTAAGAAAAGATTGCCCTACAAAATACAGAGTGACAAAGTAGAAACATGAAAAGTTAAATCACAGTATGGCTTAAGCAACTGCTCAAAAAAAGTGTCAAAAGGCGAATAACAAATACTTTTCCTTCATGTTTTTTTTTTTTTGTTCCAGGCATCGAACTTGGGTCCTTGCGCTTGTGCAGCAGGCGGTGAAACCACTGAGCTAAATCCCGCCCGGCCCAATACTTTTCCTTCATGCAGATACCATCAGGCAGAAGAAGGGATTTAAGGTATATCACAAAGTAGATAAGAAAAACAGAGAGAAGACATTCTAAGGATGGATAGAGAGAGGAAATTGTAGCCTTGTAGTGGCAGGAAGTAGAATGTTCTGACCGAAGTATTGGCTCAATGTAAGGGAAAAAGGGAAATGAGATTGAAATGCAGCCAGAGATCAGATTGTAGAGGGCACTAAAAGCGAGGCGGAAGAGTCTGCAGTTAACTTTATGGGCTGTATATTGCTACGGAAGATTTGCTTTCCAAATGGTACTTGAGGAAAACTAATTGGGTGGGTATAGTGAGTTTAAAGATATTCCCCCCAAATACATGTCCAGAACCTCAGAATATGACCTTATTTGAAATAAGGGTCTGTGCAAATGGTATTCAATCAGGGATGATTAACATGGGTTCCAAATTCATGGACTAAGGGATGAACAGGTTAGTGGGTTAGGTCCAGAATAGGTCTGTAATAAAAGCCAGTGTATGGTTTAGATCCCCCTCCAAACCTCAGGTGTTTAGAAGGTGATGGATGGCAGGGTTATTATAGCTGATTTGCTGTTAGGAGGTGAGGTTGTGTTGGAAGAGCAGACCACTGGAAGTGTGACCTGGAAGAGTTTATCTCCTTCCCTGGCTCCTCTCTTTTCTCTTTGTTTCCTGTCCGCCATGAGATGAGCAACCTTCCTCTGCTCAGACCCTTCTACCATGTCACTGACCATGGACTGAACCTTTGAAAACATGAGCCAAAATAAACCTTCCCCCCTTTCAGTTGTGAGTGTCAGGTGCTTTGTCCCAGTCATGAGGAAAGTGATGAAGATAGCCAGTTTGATCCTGTCTCTTGCCATGTAATGCCCTATGCCACCAACAAGACAGCCATCACCATGTGCAGCCCCCTTGACCTTGACTAAGTATTTATTCTCTATAAATTATCTAGTTCATGGTATGCAGTTATAGCTACAAACAAAAAACCAGAGTAAGACAAACAATATTGGGTGGAACATTTTAAAAATTAGTCAAAATATTAGGTATCGTGAAGTCTAAATCCCAGTAGAAAATTTAAAAATTAAAAAGTATAGCTCAGTATTTCTTACTGTTTAATTAAATTTAGTGAGACGATTTCTTTGAGTGGATAAATCCTTATTTTGCATATTTTACTCCCTCCTCCTTTTAGTACCAACCATCCCCATGGCCATCGTGGAGGAACTGACTGAGGGCTTCTGATGAGTCATGATGATCTTAGTTAGGAAGTGACAGGGATCTTATCAGTGAAGGTGGCCCAGGCCAGTGACGGCAATGGTGACAGACACAGGCACTGCCTTCTGGAGGGCTAGACGTGTTGGAAACATTCACAGACACAATTTTGCTTCACTCCCCAGTGATCCTGGGAGGTGTAGTGCCACCTTCCTATTACAGAAGAAGATACCCAGGCCTTGCGAGGTTGAGGAACAGGTAGGGTGACACAGCTAGTAAAAGGACCTCCAGAAACTGAATCCAAGTTTGTCTGATCCTAAATCCGTACCCAAGTCTTAACCAGTACCCTATTCTCTCTGCTTCTGTGGGTGACCATGGAGTCATGGAGTTGCTGAGCTTAAGGCTGGAATTGCTACTAGAGATCATCTTGCTTAGGGAGGGGCTTCCTTGCATACCAGATCATCCCAGTGTGGTTTTGCCTGAGATCAGGATCCAGGTTTTTATCAATAAAGGCATTTTCTGTAGCACTTTAGCTTTGGAAAGGCAAAGATGATATGGTTCTGGGGGTTATGGTTGTTTTTATTTCTCTTTTAAAAGGAAAAAGCTGTCTAGGAAAATTAGAAGCATTTCAAAGGTCAAGGCTGAAGGTTGGTGGGAAGAGCAGGAGAGACTGATTTATGGGAATTGGAATAGAAAACATGGTATCAGAATGACAATGAGAGAACTGAAGCAATGTGGCTTGGCTGACTGTCTTCAAAGCTTGCTTGTGTGTGGGCCCTGGGTCGTGAGGGCTTATGAGAAGGATTCAGTCCTTTAAGAGGCTAGAGACTAGCACTTTCAAGAAGAATGAAACATTTAAAAACCATACTAGAAGGGAAATTAGGGGTTATTTGTCTAGTACTAGGCCGAGACCTCATTGGTTAGTTTTAGGTTAGCCCCAGTCAACAGGCGTTTTTGAGCTCTTGCTGTGTGCCAGGCACTGTGTTTGATGAGAGGATATGAAGAAATTCCCCCAGATATGGACTCCACCAGACCACACGCCGTTCATGTCAACCAAATACAGCCAGCCTTTCTGATCTATGGACTCTTCATTCATGGATTCAAGCAACTGCGGGTGAGAAACATTTGGAAAAAGACTATGTACTGGACATGTACAGGCTTTTTTCTTGCCACCACCCTCTCAACAATACAGCATAACAGGTCTTTATATCACATTTACACGGTGTTAGGCATTCTAAGTGATGTAGGGTTGACTTAAAGAGCACAGAAGTACAGGGTATATGCAAATACCATGTCATACATAAAGGACCTGAGCATCCTGAGATTTTATTATCTGTAGGGTGGGGGCATCTTCAAACGAATTGCTGAAGATTCCAAGGGATGGCTCATTCCAAAGCAGTTGCTGAATTCCAATTTAATAAGTGCTACACAAAGAAAGATAGGATGCTATCAGAATGTCTACAAAGAGGGTCTTGCCTGGCTTTGGGGTCTGGGCAGGGGCTAGTGATGCTTCAGCTGAGATGGGAAGATGAGTAGGGAGATTGGCAGGTGTGGAGAGAAGGAGCAGAGGGCAGCAGTGGGGGAGAGTATGGAGAAGGGGAAAGGAGCTCAGTTCAGCCAGGGCCAGTAAGGTTTTTCAATTTCACCCTAGGAGCAGTGAGACGTCATTGGAGGTCTTTAAGCAGTGAGAGACATGATTGATTTGGCAGGAGACCAAGGAGGAATTTGGGCCAAGTTCTTTTCAGTATTGATTATTTGTCACTTGCTCAGTCTTGTCCTTTTTACTTAAATGGCTTAGAATCCCAGCAGGGGCAGACAAAGTAGCCTGTAAGGTTCCTGGATGCTGGGCTGCCCCTTCTTCCAGATCCTTGCTAGCACCTGCCCAGTTGGGTATCAGAGCACCTGCCTAACACTTGCGATGTGTGCTGCAGAATTCCTCCAGGTCCTCTTATTTTTGGTGACTCTGTATAGGAAGAGAGTAGCCCTTGTAGGAGTAGCAGTAGGAGAGCTTCTCAAAGAGAGATCTGGTATTGCTGGGAATGAACAATCAGTTTTGGGGCCAGGGCAAAGTTAGTCAGGCACATGGCTTACCTGTGAGCAATTTCCAGTGAAGCAGGCAGATTCTATTCCTGAGTTGAATAGAAATCCAATTCAAAGGTCACAGTAGACTCAGCTCAAACAGAGAGCCCTTTAATTTTTAGGGTTTTAAGTTTAGAGATGGCTTAGCATTTATCACCCTTGTCTCTTTGTTCCATTTTATCCTGAGCCTTAATCCAGCCAACAGAGAGAAATAGATTTAGGTGGGCACTGCTGTGGAAGGAAAATTTAAAAATGGATGTTTGTGTTTTCAGTAAGTTATGATGTCTACCCAAGGATTTGAACTTCAAGAGTGGCATGGCTTTCTAGGGAGGCCTGACACAGACAACAGGTCCCTAGGCAGAGGTTGGGGGACCCTTCTGACAGCAGCAGCATGTAACTTAGAGGAACCGGGATTTATTGCCTCCTTAGAGATGTAACTGGAATGACCACCAGCAGTCACAGACAACTTTGTATGTATTCAGCTATTCATGTGTCTAGCGCCTTCATGGGTATTGTCTCACTGGCTCTGTCCCCAACCCTACCTACTGTCACCATCCTCATTTTACAGATGGGGAAACCAGGGCTAAGAGTGGATATGATGCTGCTAGGAAGGGCCAGAGTTGGGACACTAACTGAGCCAGTCTGGTGCCCAAGGCCACCTGTGTTCCAGTAGCATGAAGAACAGAGGCCTGGCCTTGTGGCGATCCATTCTGGAGAGCGCTTATTGATAATGGCAGGTGGAGACTATGTCATTCGAGCACACACTGAAGGTGGCTCTGAGGTATCAGAGGCACAGGGATTAAGAGGAAGATGGAGATTGAAAAATGGAACTTGAAAGGTTTTTCCATATTTGAAAGAGGCAGAATAAGGGATTCTCAGGAAGGGCCTGTGAACTAGAAGGGCCACAATTTACACCTACAAATTTAAAGTAATCATAACTATTTTAAAGTCCCCTTTATGGGAGGGGAGTTAGTTTCTCCAGTTGATGCCTCCCAGCCCCCGCCCCAACAACAACAAACAACAACAACAACAACAACAAAAACCCCAAGTTGAGGATGAATAAACTCTTTATTGTGTGGTGTCGCCAAATGAGTTTTAGTTCGTGTAAACCACTTGTTTAGATATGCTGGCAGTCTGGGGGAAAAGCAGCCATGTCCTCCCTGTCCTCCATCCATTCAGAGGAACACAGGTCCAACTCTGACTGGTACCAGAAATGGGTCGTCTCAGAGCCCACTTGGTGTGGGCTCTCCAGCCAGCTGTGGAGTGAGGACTTGTTTTGGGAGCTGTAGCAGGGTTCATATCTGGTTCTGAAATTGCTTCTGTTTTTCCAGTTTTGAGAGCAAAAGGGAATATGAAACTTTGGAAAAGTATGACGCACAGACTGCCCTTTGGAGTGCAGTTCTAGCACCAGGTGGCCTCCAGACCCAGGTGCTTGCTCGGTGCCTTCTGTAGGGTTGACAATGACAGCTTTAGGAGCTCTTCTGGCCCACGCTTTCTGACTTACATTAGAGGGATCAAGGGGGATTCATTTTGCAGGGCCTTGGTTTCTTTATGAGAACGAGGGCATTGAATTGATAGGAAGGTGAGTCTCAAATGTAAAATTTTACACGTGATGAGCTATTTTATATCTGGTGCACATGGAATTAGTTTGTCTGTTGAATTGAGAGGGATGAGACACCTGAGTAGAGTTGGAAATGAAAAATAAACCAACTGGCTTCTTGACTTGAAGTTTATTGTGAAATTGGGGTAAACCTGATTCAAATACTTCTGGGGATCATGGGAAAGACATCTATAAGAGTTCTGAAGACTGAAAGCCTACTTTGTTTCTTCCATGTGGATTCATAGAAGTAGTGGCCAGACTGAAACTCAGCCATTGGAATTTGCTGGAACAGAATCTTACAAAAGAAGAAATTCAGGGCTTTAATCACTCTACGTCAAACTAAATTCCAGACCACAAGAATTCTATATAACTCACAGATACCTAAAAGAAAAGCAAAATGTACAGGGAAAAGCTGGGGATGGGAGCAGGGGTAAGGCCACTGGGACACTCATGCTCCCAGCTGAAGCTGGACAAGGTGATACTCCTAGGGGAAATGTGTGTCCTTTACATGGCCTGCTTAGTGCCACATTTGTTTTTTTTTGCATTTTATTGGAAGTTTTGTGCTTCACAATGACCCCTTGCATGTCGTGCTGAAGTGCTGCCTACTTTCCAAACGAGGAAGGCTGTGATGTTCTTTACTGAGAGAATCCATAATGTGCTAGGTAAGTGTCACTTAGCCGTGAGTGGCAGCGCCATCACTGAGTTCAAAGTGAATGGATAAACAGCATAGAGATTAAAGAAGCTGCCTTTAGACAGGAACACCCACGGCAAAGCTATTTGCTATGGCCATGCAGCAATCCCAGAGCCACAGCATGGAGAGGTGAGAACTTGAGGACATGGTTTGATCATGAGGGCTCCGCCTCCAGAATGATTAGTGCCATCATTGTCACAGAAGTGGGCTCAGTGTCTCGGGCACCACATGCTCATAAAGGACAAGCTCAGCTCTCTTCTCGCTTCCTCTTCTTTCACCCCCTCTCAGCCTCTTGCTTTCTGCCATGGGCTGATGTGGAAGGAGAGCCCTTGGCAGATTCTGGTTCCTTGATATCGGACTTCCCAGCTTCCAGAAGGGTATGAAGTAAGTTTCTTTGCTTTATAAATTACTGAGCCTGTGATACTCTATTATAGCAAAACAAAACAGACTAGGACAGTTAGGTATTCATCAGATGACCACAAATTTGTAACCAGGAACTTAACCCTGTATTTCTTCCCCTAGGAGCAATGGCTCAGTGTTGGCCAACTCAGTGTTTGCAGTGCTTTTATAGAACATATGAAGTGTGATTAAAAACTATGATGTATGTTTCAATTTAAAAATTTATTACAAGCAAATACACATTGCCATTAATCCTTCTCATTTCAATGCTCCCCCTCGCTTTGAACACATGCACCCTGTAGTTCTTGCCACGTTCTGAAGCAGTTCAGGAAGTCCTCTTTTATCACTGTCTTTAGTTGTGCTATTGTGACTGCCTTAAAGTCCTGAACTGATGCAAAATATTCACCTCTCATGGTCATTCTGACTTTGAGGAAGAGCCAGAAATCACATAGGGCCAGACCCCATGAATAAGGTGGAAGAGGACACACTGTGATTTTTTATTATGATGACCCTGCCCCGTTTACTGCAGCAGCATTCACTGTATTTTTTTCATCATACCTCATAAAGACACTCATGAAAGAAGATTTCCAAAACTGCTTCAGAAAATGGCAAGAACAATGGGATAGGGCCGGGGATTTGGCTCAGTGGTTTCACCGCCTGCTGTGCAAGCGCAAGGACCGGAGTTCGATCCCCGGTACCAAAAAACAAAAACAAAAACAAAAACAAAAAAACAATGGGATAAATGTGTTCAAAGTGAAGGGAGGAGGTCTTTGGCGGAGATTAGTGGCAATGTGTCTTTTCTTGTAGTATATTTTTAAAGAATTGAAACATTCACCATAATTTTCAATCACCCCTTGTAAGCACTGTGGACGAGGAGGGTCAGTTGTGCACGCCTCCTCCTCTCTGGACCAATACCTTCAGTTTGCCCCGGAAGGCAGGTTAAGTTACCAAGCCTGTGCTGGGGAGCTGCACACTTGCCCCTTCCCACATCCAGCACACTGCGTACCTGCAGCCAGGCTTCCTGGGCTGAGGTCCAGGCTCAGCTCCCAAGGCTGTGAAGGGCACTTGCTGGCCCTGGGTGGGGCTTAAGTAGAGGGATTAGGGAAGCGACCACAGCAGGCCCTGGAAGCAATCTTGTGGCCGTCTGGGTGGGGCATTTTGGTCCAGGGATGTGGGAATGCTCTAGATGTCTGGGAGTGTGTCTCTCTGGTCTCATAGATTTCCTACCACTTCCAAACTGAGGCTTCTGTAGGTCCAGGACCTGGGCAGGGCCTCCTTTTGGCCCAGCTGAGGATTCTACTGTCTGTCTTCATGGATGTGAATCCCAAGGAAGCCAGAAAGTAATGTTTGCCCAGCAAGGTAATTTTCTTTCATTCTCTACTGAATGATTTCAAATGATTGCAGTCCAAAGAAGTGCATAGGGACCCATCCCCATGGCAGAGGCTCTTGTTTGTCTTACTTTGTTCTAGTATCTTCTTCGGTTGTTTACAGCCACACTGTAAGGACATGAGGCTGTCTCTTCTAAATATAGATGCGATTTCTTCTCACACCTCCATGTCCCCAGCTGATGACAGAGTCTCGAGCCCAACTAGGAGAGTCCCCTTTTCTCTTACTCAGTATTTGTTATAATATAACAGGATCTCTCCCACCCCTCGTGTGGGCAGCCAGCAGTGACTATATCAGCACCTCTCCCATCCACAGCTCACTGGGAGCAAGAGCATTAACTCTGGGGCTCATTTTGCAGTAATTAAAAAGAGTATTACTGAGATGAATGCTTGGAAGAGATTTTTCTGGAAGAAATTTCTGGAGAATTTCAATTCTGAGTCCTAAAACAGCCTTGCAGGAGCAACAAGCTTGGACGTGGCTGGAACAAGCTTGGGAGCTGCAGGAGGAATAGCTGGGCTAGAGCCCTCACTGGCTTCCTCAGCAGAAAGGGAGGGAGTCAGATCAGATCAGCTCACTCCTGGGAATGTGGGACCAGTTTAGGGGCTGCACAGTACCGCTGAGGACAGGAGCGCATTGAATGGCAGTGCTTTGGGAGCTGCAGATCAGTGCAGTGATGCCAAGCATCTGTCCAGGGGCTGTCCCACGCCTAAACTCCTGTCATGTTTTTAAAGCCAATCGCCCCTGGTTTTGGGATGTGAGAATACTGTCAACTGTGGGTAGTGAGGTGCTTTTGGAGAGGAACCGTATTAAACATTTTATTAAGGGCTTTATTATGCACAGTGGGGGATTTAAAACTCATGCTCTGATTTAGGGAAGCATTTGAATATTTTGCATTGCAGCAAGTTTCTCTTTCTTTGTTGCCTAGTAGAGGGGAAGAGGAAGCATGGCACTGGTATTCAAAGCTGGGAAACCACAAACAAGTACTGAATGGCACCACGCCTCAGTTTCCTCATCTGTAAAAGGGACACACAGTAGATTTTACAAGGTGGCTATGAAGGATAGGTGGGCAGCACTACAATTTGGATTTGAAAGGACCATGTGTTAAAGGCTCAGACCCCAGCCCATGGTGCTATTGGGAGGTGGAGGGACCTTTAAGAGGCGGGGCTTAGATACAGGAAGTGAGGTCATGGGGGTCATGGGGCATGAAGGAAATATTGAGACCTTGGGGCTCCTTCCTGTTTCTCTGATTCCCAGCCTCTGTGAGGTCAACAGGCTTCTCTGCAGTGTGCTCCTTCTTTGATGTACTGTGCTACCAAAGCAGTAGGGCCAGGCTGAGTGGTTTCATAGACTGACCCTTTGAAATCATGAGCCAAAATGAACCTTTCTTCCTTTTAAGTTGCTAATCTCAGGTATTCCGTCATAGTAAAAAGAAGCTGACCAACACAGCATATGTAAAGTGTCTGTCATAGAAAGATGTTAGCAGATACTTCGCAGATGTTGCTGACTGGTTGCCAACTCTGCCCAGCCCCCAGCTCCACCTTCGGCAGCTTCTTTCATCTCAGACATCTCCTGGTGGTAGTCCAGGGAGACAGTGCAGGGAGGCATCCTCTGCCCTTTGTGTTAGCATTCAGCCTCTGTACTGTTCTGGATTTTACTTCTGACCTGGCTTTGGGTCCTACCACTGTCTGCCCTGACACTGGCTTCCTGTGCGCCCTGTGGTGGCAAGAGTGGGACCCCTCCACCCCTCATCTTTTCTTCCATCCATTCCACAGAGTAGCTTAATCTGACTGGTAAACTTGGCTCAAAATGAACTGCAGGCTCAGGGAAAGACTCCCTCTGTCCTTCTGAGAGTGAATTTCTCCCAGGGAACAGCAGTTCCTTTCCACTCTTCCAGGCTGTGTCATTCTTTTTTTTTTTTTCCCCATTAATTTTATTGGTACATTTTAGGTATACAATACAGTTACATTCATCATTGGGACCTTCTACCATTACGAGTCTCTTGGTTCTTATTTTTTTCCCCCTTCCCCTGCCCTCCCTTCACCCCCTCCACCCTTCCCTATTTGCAAAGACTTTGTTTCCATTTTTTTCCTTTTCTCATATTTTTTCTTTTCCCTTCTTTCCTTTCCCCTACTCCTCCCACTTCCCCTGCTCCTTTAGATCTTTTCTTCCTATTACAAAATATCAGTTATACATTTTTAAAATTACAATATGAAGATCGAGGTGACATTACCACAGATTTTACAGAATTTAAAAGAGTATAGAAAGCATATTACAAAAATCTTTTTTGAAATAAATTTGACAACTTCTAAGAAGTCACTTAGAAGACAAATTAATGAAACTAATTCTGGAGGAAATATAAAATTTGAAAGCACCCATTAAAGCAAGTATATTCCTAGCTTGAAAACCTACCTATATGACAACAACAGGCTCATAAACATTTTAACTGATAAATTATATCAAAAAAATTAAAGCAGAAAAAAGAAGGAACACTTCTCCCCTCATTATAGGAGCTCAACATTGTGCTAATCCTAAAATTGGATAAAGATAATAGAAGAAAAAGGTATGAACATAGATAGAAATTTGTTTAACAAAACAAACTATTAGAAGTCAGGTCTGGCAAGATGTAGAAAGTGGTTTTGTTATAGGGATCGCAGTATTGGTTCAACATTGGAAGATCCACCCCCAAAAGTCATCATTTTAACAGAGGAAAGGAAAAAGCCATATGATCCTGTCACTAGTTGGAGAAAAAGTATTGGACCAAATTCTACAGCTGTTCATGGTAAAAGCTATCAGGAGACTAGAAGTAGAACAGAAACTTCTCAACAAATTAAAGACATGTACTCCATACTTCCAGTGAGAATGCCTTATATGAATGGAGAAGATACAATGCTTTCTCCTTAAGGTGGGGAACAAGGGCAGATATGCTTACTCTTTATCTGTCCATTAAACTTTGAAACCTAGTCCCCACCAAAATAGTCTGGCAATAAAATGACACAACTAAGATAGGATTGGCATGGCAGAAGCAAAATCTTTATATGTAGATGAAATGGTCACCTACAGAGAAAATACTAAGAAATCTCTAGGAACCCCTAGAACTTGTACTTGAGTTTAGCAGGATTAGAAAACACAAGGTATATATAAAAATTCAGGTCTGTGTATACTTGCTATAAATGAAGAACTGGATATTGAAATTTAAAAGTTATGTAGGAGTACAAAGGACCCAGAAAAGCCAAAAACAAAAACAAAAACAAAAACAAAACCGTGTTGGAAGACATTTAGCACCCAATTTTAAGACTTCTTCTAAAGCTACAGTAATCAAGGCAGTGTTGGTGTAAGGAAAGACATATAGATCATTGGAATAAAACAGAGAATCTAGAAATAGAGCCACACATATATGGTCCACTGAGTTTTGAAAGATTATTTAACATTAGCATTTTATAGAATATAAACTCAATTCAAGAGCCGAGGAAGAGATAGTGTCTTCAGCAAATGGCACTAGAACACCTGGTATCCGTATTTAAAAAATTAACCTCAACCTTTTTTTTCCATACATGAAAATAACTTGAAGGGATCTATGAACCTAAATATGAAAGCCTAATAGTATAAAACTTTAAGAAGAAATTATAGGGGAAAATATTTATGAATTCAGGGTAGGCAAGAACTACCTAGGATACAAAAAACATGATGTATAAAAGAAAAAATTGATAAATGAGATTCCATCAAAATTTAGAACTTTAAATGACATCATTAAAATGAAAAGTAGTCCTTAAACAGACCATATTTACAATACATATAAACTATGGCCAGAATATATAAAGAATTCTTAGAGCTCATTAATAGACAACCCAATTAAAATGTAGATGTAAGAAGATGATAAATAGCCACTACAGCCCAAGGAATGGTGTGCAACTCTAGAATCAGAAAAATACTAATCAGTACAATAATAAGATTGAATTATGCACTCATTAGGGAGATGAAGTCAAAAGTTTTAAAAGCCTTGTCATGACTTTTTCTTTTTGTTGGATTCTCCCCCTTTGCGTTTAATTTGTCAAGCCCAATGAATTCATTCTGCTGGGTTTCCCGGGGTTGTGATCTTCATTGTCTTTTCCTAGGGTACTGTCTAAAATTTTTTGGAGTGCCGGTTTGGTATTCATGAAGTTTCTGAGGTGCTCTTTGTCATGAAAGTATCTTATTTCTCCATCAATTTTGAAAGATAGTTTTGCAGGGTACATCAATCTGGGTTGGAGGCTGTTTTCCTTTAGGGCTTGAAATACATCACTCCAAGCTCTTCTTGCCTTGAGGGTTTGCATTGAGAAGTCTCCTGTGATTCTGATGGGCTTTCCTTTGTATGTGATTTGTTTCTTTTCTCTCACTGCTTGCAGAAGAATTTTGTTCTTCTGTTGGATTTCTGGAATCCTAACTATTATATGCCTATGTGTAAATTTTTTTTGATCAAGGCTAGCTGGAGTCCTATATACCTCACTTATCTGTATGTCAAGTTCTTTTCCCCTCCTTGGGAAGTTTTCTGCCATCATGTCTGTGAACAGTTTTTTTATGTCATCTGCACTCTCTCCTCTTTCTTCATTGACTCCAATCAGTCTTAGGTTATTCTTCTTTGCATCATCTAGCAGCTGCTGGATTGATTTCTCGTGTTCCCTTACAATTTTAAAGCAATTTTTCTTTTCCTCCTCACTAATTGCAATCTTATCTTCTATATGTGAAATTCTATCCTCACATTGGTTCATTCTGGTGCACAGACTTTCGATTGAGTTTTTAATCTCTTGGAAATCTGTTTGTATCTGTTTTATGGATTCCATTTGTTTCCTATGTTGGGATTCCATCATATTCCTGAGATCCTCTATTTTTTTATCTGTGTCCTCTCTAGATTTATTAATCATGTCTTGCACCATGAGCAAAACCTTTGCTGTTATCTGAGTAATTATTTCTGATTTCATTTTTCCCAGATCCTCTTTTGTTGCTAGTTCAGAGAGTCCAGGTGGTTGAGTATCAGAGTGTTCCATCTCGTTTCCCTTTGGGGTTGCTGTAGGTGATCCAGAAGTCTGTTTTTGAGGCTTGTTTTTGTGTCTTCTTATTTCCACGGGGCAGGGGTGTGCTTCTGGTGCCCACGGGGCTCACCTTCTCTGCCCTAGGAGCTTGGGATGGTGGCGGGGGAGCTTCCTTCTGGGTGCTGGGATCAGCTCAGCTTCTCTGCCCTAGGAACTTGGGATGGCAGTGGGGGAGCTTCCTTCCGGGTGCTGGGACTGGCTCACCTTCTCTGCCCTAGGAGCCTGAGATGGAGGCGGGGAGCTTCCTTCCGGGTGCTGGGACCAGCTGAGCTTCACTGCCCTAGGAGCCTGGTATGGCTGTCAAGGAGCTTCCTTCTGGGTGCTGGGACCAGCTCACCCTCTCTGTCCTAGGAGCCTGGGATGGAGGTGGGGAGCTTCCCTCTGGGTGCTGGGACTGGCTGAGCTTCCCAGGCTGTGTCGTTCTTGAGAGATTCCCCTGCCCCTGTTTCTGCTCTATGTACCCCGGAAATGTGCTGCTTGTAGGGCGGCCTCTCACAAAGCTCACTTGCTTAGGCACGTAAGTTGTGTCCTTCAACTCGCGCAGTTATTAGGGATAAAACTGAGAGTCTAATTTCCAGAGGCTTTGTGGTTAGAAAACTGGCCCTCAGAACCAAAATGAATGGGTTCAAGTCCTAGCTCTGCCACTTGCTGATGTGTAAATATCTATAACGTTGATGAGTTCGATTTCTTTTCTAGCCAAAGGGGAAGATAATAGAACATGCTTCATATTTCTGTTGGGAGGATGAAGTGAGTTAGTGTGTCTAAAACATTTGGAACAATGGCTGCCCTCAAAAATCTATAGGTAACAGTGTTAATTGACCATGTTTATTTGTTTATTCAGAATGTGATGGGGGTGGAGTGGGTGGTGGAGCCTGGGCCCACCAGGGGCCCATTCCTGGGTCCTACTTCTCCTCCGGCTCCCCTCTGGTGGCTCCCTCTTGGTTATCCCAGCTGCCCTCGCCGTCATGCTCATGAATTCTTGCTTGATACATGTGTTCACTTTCCTATTTTAAAACAGAGTATCTGCTGTGGTGGAGAAGAAGTGAGTTAAATGGAAATAGTGTATGTCACCTCCTCTGTCCTCCATTATGGTCCCTGCACCCATGGGCTGTGAGCAGTGGTGTGTATGCCCCTGTCTCTTTTGGCAGTCTTTCTAAACATCAGGTTGTTCTGGATTGGACTTCAGGAAATAGTGCTTGTAGACACACCACTGTTTGGTAATTATCTTTGGTCCTTGGCCTGGCTTTAGTAGGCATCATTAAAAGCTGAGCTCTTTGGAGAGACCACACCCCACCCCCCTGAGCCAGGTCCTTCCTAACTCCTGTCCCATTTGGAAAACTTTTTGTTGATGGTCACGGGCCAGGTGCCTATGAGAAAGTAAGGTAACTGCTGTTCCGGAAGAACGTGTAGGCCAACAGTGCTTAAACCTCACTCCAGCGGGTCCTATGGGGAAACCAGGGTGTGTATTAGGCTTTTATCCCACTCTCTGCATCATTTAAAAATTTGTCTGTTTTTCTTTGTTTGTTGGGCTTCCACTGAATTTATTCCGAAGGCCTTTCTGTAGTGGCTTGACCTTCCTGACTTGGATTTGGCCAACGTTATGACTGAGCTATGTGGCCAGTGCATGGCAATGGTCAGTCACCCGTGAACTCCACCAGCTGAGACCTCTGACACTGCCCTTCAGCCAGGGAGCCTCACCGTTTGCCTTTGAGAGGGACCTGCCCATGGTGAAGGCAAGTGCTATTTGCAGTAATAAGTAAACAAGGGAACTTTGAAGGGAGGTTCCATAAATTAACTCTCACGGCAATTTCAAAAGACTTCCAAAAATATGTTAGGCAGTGACAACACTGTTGAAATAAGTTTATGACTTAAAAATGTTAGAAACTCTAAAACAAGCTCTCAAAGTCAATATGTAGGACTTGTAACATTAAACTATAACTTTCCCAAAGACAGGAAATTGGACTTTGGTTTAATTTTGTAGCATGTTTGGTAAGCAAAGACTTAGGCATCCAAGAGCATCAGGAACTCACTGATTGCTCAGTTACTGAGCTGTAATAATGCATTGGGAGAACCAGTCAGAATGTCCGGCTCATTCTGTTTTTATAAAGATATTTAAAACCACCACATATTTGCATGTGCGCAGAATATTTCTGGAATATGTTTAGAATGAAGGCTTCATGGGGCAAATCTCTGCCTCCTCCTATTTCCTATTCATTAATGTGTCCTGAGATGCCACTAGGTGTAAAACAGATATTCAGGGGGATCCATACTGAGTGCATGAATGTGCACGCCATGGTGGTTTCCTCTAGGGAGGGTACTAGAGGTTGCTGGAACTATTACTTCTTGATTTATATCCACATGTGGCTTCTGCCTGGAGGAGAGCAGGAAGGAAGGATGTCCTCATCTCTCCTTGTATTTGTATTTTTGCCCATAGGGAAAGAATAAAAAACTTCCGCAGCTGGCCTTTGCCCTATGATTTCCCTTACCCCGATGCAAAGTGGAACTTGGCTGTTCCTGGTCCTCATATTCTTTTTTTATTCCTGCAGTACTGGAAATTGAACTCAGAGCCTTTGGCTGAGCAGCTACATCCCAACCCTTTTTCATTTTTTTATTTTGAGACATGGCCTTGCTGAGTTGTCCAGGCTGGGCTCGAACTTGTGATCTTTCAGCCTTAGCCTCCGGAGTGTTGGGATTACAGGCCTGCACCACCACCACCAGATATGGACCTCTTATTCTTCACAGGAAGGGCCCAGCTGCTCCTCCTTCATGCACCGTTGCCACTGCATCCTGACCAGGGCCTCACTTACAGGCAGCAAGGCTGTGTCTGTACCTTCAGCTTCTGCTTTCCTGCCAGCATCTTGCTCCTGGGGGTGGATGGAAGTGAGGGTGGGAGTTTGTCTTTCTCTCAGTCTGTTCAGGCTGTTTTAGCAAAACACCGCAAATTAGGTGGCTTATACACAACACAAATTTCTTTATTAAAGTTGCCAAGGCAGGGCACCAGCAGGTCTGGAGTCTGGTGAGGGTCTGCTTGCTGGTCTGCAGATGGGCTTCACATCACAGAAGGGGAGGGAGCTCTGTGCAGTCTCTTCTATAAGGCCACAACGCCTGCCCATTCACAAGGGCTTTGACCTGATTACTGTCCCAAGTACCCACCCCCGAATACCTTCAAATTGAACCTAGGTTTCAACACACAAATTTTGGAGGGACACAAAAACTCAGCTTATGACATTCCTCAAACCTGGACATTTTAGATTCAAGGAGGCCAGGTACGGAGATCCCGAGTGAGCTAAAACAGCTCAGCAGAGAAACCTGAGACTGGGAACACAGCTTTCCTGGGCTTTAATAAAAATCGCACCTCCACTCCCATTTAGCTCTTGTCCTTCTTGCAGAAGAGGGTGCAGGGTGGCAGGGGTTCAGGAACCCAGAGCTCATCCCAGTCTTATGACACCATAGTGCTTTTGTGTAACTAGGTTATATTCTTGTGCATATATTCTTTGGAAATAGATGTATGGATGAGAACATTGTAACAAGTGAGGTGTCAGTACAGGGATACTGGGTTTTCCCTCCACCTACACAACAGAGCCATTATTTTTCATAAATTCTGCTGGGAACAATTTGTATTTAGAACAGGAATGATGATAATAATTGGCTAGCAGAATGATTTGGCACTAAGAGGCTGTTTATCTGAGAAAACTGATCGGCAGAGTCATTAAATACTTCAGTGAAAATTGAAATGTAAAGGGACAGGATTATCACTCCAAAATCTTGTAAGTCTGAAAGAGAGATTAATTCAGTGGGATGGGCCGAGGGGGTCAGTGGTATATAATGTCTGCCACAGGGTGGTAATACTGCATCATGTGTCTGAGGAGAGTTGCTCCATGTAGGAACTAAGGATGTCTTTTGGATAATTTCTCACTGGTGGGACAAAAATACTTGGCACCCACAAGTTAAAGGAGGAAAAGATCATTTCAGCTCACAATCTGTAGAGGTTTCAGCTGGCTCCAAGGCAGAGGGACATGGCAGAGGGCATCACAGAGGAGAAACAGTCCATGCATGCAAGCAGGAGGCAGCGAAGCCGTGAACCTTCCTTTCCCTTTTATCTCTACCAGGCTACAAGCCTATTGGTTGGTGCCACCCATATCCAGGGTGGCCCTTCTCATCACCCACACCAAAACTAGGTTAAATCAGTCAGTGGGGGAATCCAGTTATCACACCCGTAATCTAGCACCACACACCCATGATCAAGCCACCTCCCAAAGCCCCACCTATGAATGTCTGAGGCTTTGGGGGGACATCTAGATACAAACCATAACAGTGTAGATGAAGACTTTGCTATCCTGAGATGCTTTGTGCTCATATGAACCAATAGGTTGTAAACAACATTCATGACAACAACTAACACTCACTGAACACTTGCTGTGAACCAAACATAAATTCTTTACCTGTGTCAGTCCCCTGGAGAAGCTACTATCACCCCATTTTACAGGCCAGTGTTTAGAAATGAACCCACAGAGGCGTAGGTTACACACTAATAAGGGGAGGGGTCTGCATTGTGCTGAAGGGGCTCACACAGTTGTGCACACCTCTTTCCAATTCCTCATTCAACACTACCATGCTGAGGAGTCCTTGGAAGGAATGGGCTCAAGGTGTGGCCCTGGGGTACACATTCAGATGAGGACTTCTAGGAAAGAACTCCTCTTGGACTATGGAGCTCATGACACCCTCTGATCCCCAGCCCCTCAAACCTACTAACATGGTTCTGGTCACTTACTACAACCTTCCCTGAATACATTCAACATCTCCATGCCCTCCTTCCCTGCAGCTTATCTCTCTAACCCTAATGGTCTGGTTGTATGCTGGTCTTTGCCTGTGTCTTGGATATGACCAACTTGGATACCGTAGGTCCAATCTACCCTGCACAGTAGGCTGCTGACATCAGCTCCTCTTGTCTCCACTGCCCACACCGTTTCTCAGCAACAGAAATATTAACAGTACATCACGACTGAAGAACTAGGCATTATATGTTTAAAGAGGGACATTTGAAATATTTTATTTGGGAACATACATCAATATTGAACAACACAAATCTATGGCATCCATATGTATAAGGACAATATAAATTCTTTTTAATGTATTTTTTACTTTTTTTACTTTTTATTTTATTGGTGCATTTTAGGTATACAATATAATTACATTCATCATTGGAAATTTGCACCTTTACATAGTCTCTCTTGGTTGACAATATAAAGTCTTATAATTTGAACAGTCACTGCAGTAAACAAATAAATTCATTTTGACATTGGGAATTATTCTTAAAGCATATTTTTCAATCCTTTATTCATTTTCTTAGCAATATGTACATTCATTTCTTAAGAAAGAAAGAACATAAAACCAACATTTTTTTTTTGCATCACATTGTAAACAAATGGGCTTGTAAAAACGGTGTGTAGAAAATTCAGAAACACTTAAATAGCACATTCCAAGGGTATGAAGTCCATGTAAAGGGACTTGGAAGCTTCAAAGCCATTGTATACAGCCTGGGTGTTGTGTATATGCATGGATACAAAATGGGGCAGATAATTCAAGTATGACAATTCACACGCATGGACATTTTAATCTGATGCAGGAGGGACTTCTCCCTTGTATAGCACAGAGCACATTCTAAGCTCTCAGCACAAGTCAGAGTTTTCTTTAACACAGAAGAAGAGGTGATGAGATCATCAACTCAATTTATCAAACACCAAACCTGGATGGGTGAGTATGGTTCACAAACACTGCGCAGCCAGAAAGGGTATCTCATAGGGACCGTACTTGTCACATAACTTAAAGGCTGTAGGAAAACTGTAGCAGCTAAAATCAGTCAGGAAGCCTGTAGCTGCTTCGCTGGCAAAGTGGAAATGTGTATTTTGAGCAGCTCTGAGGAGAATGCAAGCAGAAAAGCTACAGCATGCCGAGAAAAGTCATAGGGTTCATGCTTAAATGAGATCAGCCTTATTTACTAAAATACAGTTTAATTTTACAGGGAAAATGATCTCAAATCTGTCTTCCTTAATCCTGGCCAGTCAAGTGCTGCCTAATTGCCAGTTGATTGTAAAAGTGCAGCTCCAGGTCTTTCGCTTTGGCTGCTGTTTGCCCTCTCCCTGCTGTATTTGGTTTATAATAAAGCACTGGACTCCCCTCGCTAACCATGAGCCCTGCCTAAGCCTGAGCTCCTGGCCCTCCCACAATGGCATGGAAGCCACTCACTGGGGCAGTGTAGCGATGCAATTATTTTCTGCATTTTTTGTGGGACAAAATTCTTTCTTTTAAAATGTATTGCACAATGTTTTCTTGCTACAAACAATTTAACTTTTAATAACACTGAATTGCACTGTATATAACTTTCTTCTTCTTTTTTTTTTGGTAGTGGAGATCAAACTCAGGACCTTGCACTTTCGAGGCAGGCGGCAGCACCACTGAGCTAAATCCCAGGCCCCATATAATTTTCTTGTTAAGACATCCAATGCATTTGGTTATTCTTATGAATTTGTTACTTCATGTTTGATGAGAAAGAAACAGAATCTTTTTTCCTTCCTTCCTTCCTCTTTCTCTCTCTCTCTCTCTTCTTTCTCTTCCTTTTTCTTTTTTCCCCCCTGTCCTGCCATCCCACTGTAATGCTGTGCTGAACCTTCTGTAAAGAGAATCAGGTCACTGGAAAAGCAAGGCCTTTGGATTGTCAGCCAAGCCGAGCAGAGTGGCTCTGTCAGGAAAGTCCCTGCACTTACAGTGCTGGCTCTTCCTGCGAGCTCTTCCTAGGCTTAAGAAAAGAGCAAGAAGCAAAGCAAGTGTGGTTTGCCTGAGGATCTCGGGGGAGGGGTTCACCAAGCCAAATGGCTGCCAGGCCCATTACCCGGGGGGCCTGGCAGATTGAAGGGGGAAACCCCAGCACACGCATGAGATTTGCCAATCCTGGGTCTTAGCACAGCAGTGCCCCTTCCTTGCTAGGAACAGCCTCCTCTGCTCTCCACTCTATTTTGTCCTCCAGGTTTCCACTAAAGGTCCCTGCATTTGAGAAGCCTGAGGCTGGGAGGATGCTTTCCTCCTCCCTCCCAGGTGTTGCATGAATATGCAAGTCAGGATGCTTACCACACCCTACTGTGCTTGGTGATTCCCCACTGCTCTCCAGGACCACAGCAGCTTGTGGGGCAAGGACTGCATCTCCACCCCTGTTATTCTCTACTCCCTGGTGAATACTGCATCCTGGCTAAAGAACTCAGAGCAGGTGGGTGCCGGGCAGCTTCCTTTGGAGGAAGGAGCTTGCGTTTTGCAGCATGGCTTCCTCTACTTCTATGAATGTAATACAATCTGGGGGACTTTCACTTTTCAGGATGCAACAGGAAGAGTTGTACTAAGCTGACTTTCAAAAAGCTGAGCTGCTGTTCCAGTGTTGACACTAGTGATATGTTGGATTTGTGCTGCAGTCAGACGGATGCTTGATAAAGAAGGATTCATGTGCCAAGCATAACTTCGTGATTCCTGCGGGGACTGAAAAGGACACAGTCACAGTAGAGGTTGTTGGGCTGTACCCCCTCCAGGGGGCAGTTAGGACAGCAATCATGGACAGGGAGCTGCTTTGTGTAATGTGTATATGTCCTATTATAAAGCGACATAGATTGCTGGGCATGGTGTAATCTCAACACGTGGAAGGCTGAGGCAGGAGGATCTTGAGTTCAAGCCCAGCCTGGACTACATAGTGAGACTCTGTCTCAAAAAATAAAACAGTAAGGTATTTTGACCTTAATGTATCACACTATAGTTTTAATATTCTAGGCATCATGCATCAATGTGGCAAAAATTTTGTTCTATTGTAGAGTACGAATTCTTACCCCAAATCCAACGTGTGCATATTTCCAAGTTTGGATTGAGGCCCCAGCTCATCTCCCCATCAGCCAGATCCCAGAACCAAGAGAACTGGACATTCTTCCTTGTCATTTGGGCCAACACCAGTGCCTTTGCTCTTGCCATAACTTAGCAGCTGATTCTTAAAAGCCTGAAGACCAAAATAGCCATGGACTGTGTTTATCCAAAACAGGGTCAGGCCAAGAACCTCATCCCCAAAAGTGATTTTTTCCCTCTGTTTGAAGCAAGTCTGAATTTCCAATTCACCGAGAGACTATTTGGCAGGGGATGGCGGCATGTTCCTGCTGAACACAGCCTCTGAGCTGGGCCGGGTCGCGTGGACTTTTCCTTCAGGACACCCACTTGGGAGGCTCAGGGAGACCCTTGCCAGGCCCTCCAGAAATGCAGGCATCTGCCTGGAATTTGAACTGAGCCTGTGCCCCGGGGCTCCCAGGATCCGGACCAATTCTCGCTGAAATCAAAACTGCTTCTGTCAAGATGGGATTTGCTGTTTGGTTTTGTAAACATTTACTTCTGGCGATTCCCAAGCAGTACTCATCCCACTTCCTCAGATGGCTTTAAATGCAAGCTCTGTGTGAGATCCGGTCCCTTCTTCTGTAAACGAAATGTTTCTTTCTCATAATGTCAGTTACATGACACACACACACACACACACACACACGCACACGCACTTCTAGTGCAATGACTGAATTTCATGTAGGGTCTTTCACAGGACAGCTCTGATAATGTAAATACTTCCTAATGCCAAGTAAGTAGCCAGTGAGAGATGACAAACGCCAGCCCTGGACACACTTGCTGTGGGTGTCTAGTGTCCTGAACTTGGTAGAAAGCTTCAAAGTAAAATAAAATCTCTGGGTGGGAATAACTCCAACCCAAAGAAGATAGCACAGTGCATTTGTGTTTTGGGGCCTTGAGGAGGTGCTGAGAGCAGAAGTGGTTCCCACAGCCTGGGCGTAGGGATGACAGCGTGGGTCAAGGCCCGGCCCCTGCTCTGTGACTTCCTTTCTTATTAAAGACAGTGAGTTGTCTTCAGGGAGTGACGAGCCACCCCGGAAACAGGTAACTTGAGCAAGGTGGAGAGCAAAGGAAGCGGAGACTTTCTCTTTTCCAGCGAGTGAAATGTTCTGTGCCTGACAGAAATAATGACTTCTGTCCACAGCAGGTGGGAGGGGAAGGAAGGCGAGGAAGGCGTGTGGTGGCCATTGGTGTCCAGGATGACTGCATACATTTTACCCATTCGTGAGGCGTCTTCCTGCTTGTAATTTCACTTGCTCCCCATTTGCAGGTGAAAACATGGGGCCAGAGAGGTCAAATGACAACCTGAGGGTCCCTGGGAGATGTGGACTGTGACGCTCACCCTTGGCTCTTCGCACACCACTACTCTCAAGGCCCTGCTGGCCCCTCCTGTGCAGGCTCTGGGGAGGTCAGGTTCAGGTTGAAGGGGAGCGCCCGGAAGAAGGGACACGCAGGCTCCGCTCTTTCCAGGCTTCCCCCTTCCCCTGCAGACCTCACCCCTCTCTTCCTCTCCTGTCTGGCTCTCTGTGGAAATACTTTGGTAATGTGACTAGAATCTAGCGCCTCACCATCTTGAGAAGTGCGAAGCTCTTGGTTTGCAGCAGACGCTCCAGAAATACAGGTTTTGCGATGTAAACCTGACCCTGTGCAATCCATCACAGTTGCCTGGCGAGGAGTGAGAGAATTGGTGGTCTGCAGTACTGGGTTAGGTTCCTGTGGAAATACAGCAAAGTGGCCTGCTTGTAACTCATTACGGCCAGAGGCAAACACAGTTGTTTTCCTTCACATCTGATGAAGAAAGCACGTGCTTTGGTTCAGGCTTTCAGGGTCGTCAGCTCTCACTTGAAGCATAGGTATCAGGGTTGCACGGGATGTGCAGGAGAAGAAGGTGCAGCTCAGCCCTGCTTCCAGAAAACGAGCTGAGATCAAGCCAGGGACCTCACTTTTTAATTCAGTTACTCCTCACTAAGTGCTTCACTCCTAAAAGTCTGTAAAGAACTGGCAATAAATTGCTACTTAAATATTTGTAATACTTCCATGTTTTGCTCTTAACGTTGCTTTGTAGCATAGTTTTTAAAAGCCACCCTACTTGTCATGTTGAATTTGGGCAACCTTATTTGTAGATTAAAGCTGCTCACCCACCTACTATTCATCAGTGTCCTGTCCTTCTCTGCTCTTTACAAAGCCTGTCGCCTCTGGTATGGTGCAAGGGCCAGAAGAGTGGAGATGCTGGGGGGCCAGGAGTGCTCATCCCAGTGCTCAGCTTTTGATGAATGGGCCCTAGGCCTTCCAGCCTTTGAGATCTCAGTTAGCTGAACACGTTTCATAATGAAAGATAAGGCTGGAGTTAGAGAAAGGAATGCCGATCAGGTGGGAAGAAAGACTTGTAGCGGATGAATCAATAGTAAGCCCTGGGTCTGGGGTGGGATGTTTGGATTGCGTAGGTCCTGCCTTTCTCTATGACTTTCTGTCATGACTAGATTGGACACCAGGGTATCAGATGCAGGATGTTCCACCATGGCTGATATCTGGGATCAATCTGAGAGCTCCTGGGAATGGGAACAAGGGGACAGGAGACTATAGCAGTGGCATCTTTTGCACAGGAATCATTGCCAGCAGGGGCTGAGCTGTTGGAGCAGCCTAGAATTCCCTACTGCTGAGCTCCGCACTCTGAGAAGGCTGTCACCGTAACTGTTTAGAGACCTCAGGGCTGTCCACTATTACCTGGGGCTTCCCGGGTATTTCCTAGTTTCTGTGCAGCTGGTCTCCCCGCTCGGTCCAGAATGAGTGGGCTGCCATACTGAGCCTGCTCAAGCCCTCCTTTTGTGCTCAAAGGAGAAAGTGGTGATGCTACTAAGCGGAACTGGTATTTCCAGTTCCTTCTAGCTGGGCTCCTTAGCCATTACATTCCATGCCCCACCGAGAGCCTGCCACAGAGTCCCCTCCCTCAACACTCTGGCCCCTGCCCTGGGCCATGGGAACTGAGCTTTATTTCCAACCAGGGTTGTTTTCTTCTTCCTCACTGCCCATTAGGATGGAGAGAGGAAGGGCAAGTGCCCCCTGCTAAGCACCAGCTTGGGGAAATATGCTTCGCGGCCGAAGGAAGGCTAAACGGGATTCCCACAGCATTGCCATTAGCACTTCTAGTCAGTTAGGTGATTTTAGACTTTATGGAAGAGGAAAACAGGAGAAGGAAGAAACAGAGGAGGAAGAAGAGGAGGAACAAAATCCTCCTCTCTGTCCTTTGGGAGATACCCTCTCTTTGCTCCCTGTGACTGCTTCATGAGCTCCAAGCAGCTCTCAGATGCCCTGGTGCAGGGCACTGTAGTCAGAAGTCCTCTCCAAGGAGGCAAGTGTGACCTGAGCTTTTGGGGACCTCCATCTCTGGGAGGAATCTCACGATGGGCTTGATCATGTAATGTCTACTTGTTGCTGTAGTGCAGAGTCGGGCAGATTGTCACGTGGGCATCTTCCAGGAAGGTGCTGAGCTGGGTCCCACGGACTCTCCTGGGTGTCCGCGGAGTGCCTGTTCCACAGAACTTGGGAGGTGGAACACAGCGGCCACCCGCCTCCGTTCCTGACACTGCTCCGAAGGTCCCAGTGAATGACATCACTTTGTCTGGCAGCTCATGTAGGTTCAGCCCAGTCAAGATAGGTCAGGGATATGTTTAAAAGAAGATGGTTGTATGTCAAACACCAAAAGCCACTGTTCAGCATCACCTGCACTACACTGAAGCAGGTGATGCCACAGGCCATGCGTGGCAAGTTGGGCTCCACGGGCTCAATTTGACCACTATTTTTTTTAAAGTTAAGACTAGTTCTCCATTTAGAAAAGATTGTCTATTTTCTCCTGGAAAAAGGCAAAACAAAGATGAATGCATAATAGACACCATATAGCTCATAATGCCTAGAATATTTACTCTCTAGCCAGTTATAGAAAAAGTTCGGCAACTCTGGGTGTACATTAAATACAGTTTTATTTTTGGTTCATCCGGGAACATCCTTCCCCTCCCCCACTTAAAACAATGCCTCTCAGAAAGACACATTTTGACTCTACACAGACGACCGTGGGTCCTGGCCAGCTCATAAACTGAGGACTGTGTGTGCCTCGCTGCAGGTTTTGTGCCAAGGGCAGTGCTCGATGTGGAGAGGTAGTTTGCTGCCGACAATCAACATGTGCACAAGGAGTCCCAGGCTCCGAGAGCGAAGGCCAATTGCTGCAACTCCCTCTGGGACCTCTGAGGACCTTAAGGAGACTGCCACTCTTGGGCTTTGCCTTACATTGCACCTCAGTGAGCAAACCGAGAGCCTCCTGCCCTGCCTTTTCCCTCAGCTTTGTGACTCTGCAGCTGCCTATTTAGGGAGGAAGAACACAGTTCTGTGTGCCTGTCTGGATTTGCACTGTCCCGAGAGCAGTCCTGCGCTGCCCAGTGGTGGCAGAGAGGGCAGGAGAGAAGGCGCAAGCAGAGCTGGAGATGAAGAGGAAATGAGAGTGCCACAGGAAAGTGGACCTCAGGGGCGTTGAGATCTCAAAGAAAAAGGAGTCCGAGGCTGGGTGAGGGGGTTCAAGGAAAGCTTTGAACAACCCCCTCATTTCTTCCTATGCCAAGTACAGACCACAAGCCCTGCCTTCTCTTTCTATCAATCACAGAGGAATGACCCAAGACAGGTGAAATCGCTTTGACAACTGAGAAGTGCTCCGCATGGATAAGTATAGAGCTCATGCTGGGGTCTTCTGCCTTTATTTCTTCTCTTCACATTCAAATGCACTTATTGCATTCAGGCTATTTAAAATGCCAGTGTCTACATCATATTTTTCTCTAAATACAGTATACATTTGCTCTCTGGTTTTTTAAAAAACCTAATTGAGTCTGTGTTTCTCGTCATTTAGGAATAATCATTTCCAGCTTAAAATGTGCCCACGTGGATACAGACGGAGAGTAATGGAATAGCTCCCCAGTCTTGTGACAAGGAAAGGTAATTATTTTCTCTTTTGAAATGAATAAGTCACTAGCTTTTGGCTGGTCGCTTGCTTATGACTTGCAGCAAAGCATTAGGACAGCACCCTGCTTTGAGTCCTGTTTATGCTGTCTCCCCCTCCTCCACGGTCCCCACCACCTCTCAGCTGGCCTCTTCCTTCTATGTGGCAAAACCCATAATCTATGTTTCAGTGGCAAAGAAAAAATGAATTTTCCTGCATGGAGCAGGTAAGGTTCATTCTTAGCCACCCATATGACATTTGGGCCTCGAGAGCATGAACGAGATCATGCTGATGGTGACACTGGCAAAGGGTCAGCGTCCTCTGCTGAGATCCTAACCCGCTGTCCCGGCCCAGCCCCAAACTGCCATCTCCACTCACTCCTCCCATGAGGACTGTGGAGGGCCAGCGTCCACTAACGGCATTGCTTTTGGAAGATTCGGACTCAGCCCTGCTCCACAGCGGAGTTGATAGACACGGAGCAGGAGCAAACAGTGTTCCAAGGGGGCTCAACTGGAGCTGTGTACAGGTGCTTTCATGGTTAAAAGTCCTAATAGTGTAAAGAGAGATCAGAGCAAAGAGTGAGTAACCTCTGATGGCTCCATATTTGCCACCAGTGGCTTCTCTTTTGTCACCCTGGCTTTTGCTGGGAGAATTGGCTTTCTACCTGCCCGGCTTCCACCTCTTTGCTTTCTCTCTGTGCCGGTGAGCTGAGCTCTTTCCTTAATTAAGTTGACAACTATTCATGTGCAGAGGAAGATCTTTTTTTGGCAAGAGGACCTGAGCAGAACTTTCTTCAGAAGCAATGGAGAATGTTTTTCAAGCTGTGATTAAGTGGCTTTGTGATTAATGAGTGAACAATTAGCTGCCCAAATGATTCCTAAAATGTTCTCACTCCCAGGCTGAAACTCAGAAACACTGGGCCGGCAGGTCTGCGTGATGGTTCACATTACAGGGGTTGGGGGGAGCCAAGATGCTCGGACACGCAGCTCTTGTTTGTGAGAGAGGAGAGGGTGTGTTTCCTGGTCAGCAGCCCAGCTGCCGACCTGGCCGACTGCCTGGGTCTCTGGCTACCTGGAGATCAGCAGGCTGAGCCCTTCTCTCTTGGTGGCATCCATAAACTCACACACTTGACACATTCTCTGCAATTCCGATAGTCCTTCCCCTTCTCTTCAGTCAAGAAACAAAAAGAGTTGGAATACAGACGAGAGAGCATGATGTTGTATCTGTTTGCATTTATTTTTAGAAAAGGATATACTTCCTCAGCGTTTAACTGTGGATGTAGTGACTAATTCCTACACATCCCCAGTGTGTGTCCTGCCACCATTGAGCTTGCTGTTCTTGTCCAGTGCAGGCTCTTCTGCATTTCCTTCCTTCCTTCCTTCTTTCATTTCTCTTTGTCTCTCCCTCTTCTCTCCTACTTCTTTTTACACAGGTTGTTGTTATGTTGCCCAAGCTGGCTGAAAACTCAAGATCCATCTGCCTTGGCCTCCCAAATCCTAGGATTGCCAGCATGTGCCACTATGCCTGGCCTCTTCTGCAGTCTCTCATATGCCACTTTCTTCTAATTTGACATTATGGGTATTCTATTTGATATTATTGCCCAGTCTTACCACACCCCAGGCAATTTTCCCTAAAGAAGTAGCACAGTCTGATAGCATGGTAGACAGCAGCCCTTCCCCATGATGGTCTAACCTGCTCTGGGATTTGGCTGGGTTGGAGATTCGGCAGCACATCTGCCAAGGTTATACATAAATCCCAGGGGAGCAAAACATTCTGAAGTTTGGCTATGGTTTGACATCCTCACATATCTAATCCAGATGGGAGGTCATTGTCCCTCACTGTGTATGGAGCAGGATGCTGTGGACAATGTGCATACTTAGCACTGGGGAGACCCAGGTTTCAGTCAGAGCCTCCTTGCCCTTGGCCAAGTCCTTCGTTAACTCAACCATCAGATGTTCATTTCTAAAACAGGAAGAGTGGAGCTGCTAGGCCATTAGAGCCAAGGATTCCTGACACACAATGGGACCTGACAGAGAAGGCTTAAGAGACTGTCTGCCATGGATGGACCAATCTAGGCAGGTGCTGAGAGAATTAGGAGCCTTCACATTTTGGAAAGCGTGAGATACACTAAGCCATTACACAGAGATGGAACTGGAAGAGACGTGAGAGAGGAAAAGGGAGAGGACTGTGATGAGTGAAAAGCTTTTCTGAAGCCCTTGTATAGTCTGGGGAAATTTATGACTAAAGAGATTTAAGGCCCCTCCTAGTGCACATAAGCATTGCAGAATAAACTCAAGTTTTGCCTATCCCATAATGTCACCGATCTTTGTGACGTTCAGGCAATCCCAAAGCAACAGCTTTTTATAACACATTAAGGAAGACATTTAAACCACTCTTACTCTGGGTAAATTCCTCCAGCTCCAAACAGAAGCAGTAAACATGGGAATATAAATATGACAATCATTTGTTTAGCTGCAACAATTTTAGATAGTTTTTGGCATACTTAAAGGTACAGATACGTTTGTGGATGAGGGAAAAGCAACTCAACTCGTGCATTGTTTTTCTCACTTTGTCACCGAATTCTGGGTACCATTGGAATGTTATGTCTATTCCCCATATGCTATGGGAAAGGGAAAGAATGTTAAGAGTTTTCCTCCCTAGAGGGAAGGGTACTGGAGAAGAGTGTAGCAGACAATTATTTATGGATAGCTTTACATGGACACAATTGTCATGGTTGTTATTTGATGACCAAAAGATTTTGTAGTTGTTTATTTTGATTAGAAGTGGCATTAACACTAACTTTCCGGTGTTCATAAGCTTTCCAGTATCTACTATGTAAATTTATCCATAAAGGTGTTTAATGGTCACATCTAACGGGGATCCTATTTTGAGGAAGACAAATTATGACCATTCTTTCCATGAGGATGCTCTTTCTGTAAGGGCAAGCCAAGGCCGAGAGTGAGTTTTAAATTTAGAATCTGAAAGAAGCTCTTCTCAGAGATGAGAGAAAGCAGACCAAGGCAGAAGATCAGGAGGCTTTCATATTCAAGCTCTCCCTAGGTGGCTGCCTTTAGAATAGGACCCCCACATCTGCTTGGACTGGCACAGGACTAGTAGAGTCTAAAAATCCAGCCAACTTCGAAGTGCCAGAATCCATGGTCTTACAACAAGGTCAGGTATCTATTTATCTTGTCAATAAGACACTGTCCAGGAAGCTGAGAAAACAGTCACCTTCAAACCCAAACACAGCCAGTCACAAAATCCACATCCACATCCCAACATGCCATCCACTGCAATGTAGAACGAGATTTACTTTTAGCAAGACTGAAGAGAATAATTATTTTGATGCAAGAGAGATGACTGGGCCATGATTTTTGCCAGGAAGGTTACATAACATCTCCAACCTGCTTTGAAATTCCTGGAGTAAATGACACAAATAGGGAAGGGGCCACAGAAATAACCAGTAGTTTTAGATTAGTGATTTTGGTCAGGAATGATTCCAAAAACATGAATCATATTTTAAATTCTCATTGTGGGATAACAGGCATATTTTAATTTTTACATAGCTTTCATCATCATTAGCAATGATCTGAGTTATTAAGATTTATCAAAATTTGGTATAGATGAAGCAAGAAATGTTGCCCAAGTTCCTGTAGAAAGCAGTGTGGATGAATTTGAGTGGGCTACAGGATCTTCTGCTGGGATAAACGTTTTTCTGCCCCCAAAATGTTTGCAAACCCCTGCTTTGGGCAATTCTTTGGTAACCAGTAAGTATGTGTTCAAAGCTAAGCACTGGTATCTTTCAAAGAGCAAGAAGGATGTACCTGGGTCTTAAGGCTCATCCCCGCATGCTATGGGTGAACCTCATTCACAATGCAGGCGTGAAGTAGGTGACAAGAACTGAAAGTCCGTATTTTGCCTTTTGAAATGTAAGCTCTGGGTTTTCATAATGGAGCTCAGGGAAAGGCAAGTAATTTGTCAAGAGGAGCTTTTCTAGGCCACATCCAAAAGGCTGTGGAGTAGCCTGGCAGCCACTAGTGTAGCATGAAATTACCACCCCCCAACTTGTGGATCTTTAAATATGATACAGTAGAAGCCTTTCCACATCTGACCTTGGAACAGCTGAAAGGATTTTTGACCCTAGCAATGAATTTGCAAAGATGAGCCTCATGTCTCTTGCATTCTCTTGGGAAAAGCATGCTCTCCGGATTGGTCCTCCATGCTCTAGACCTCAGGGTGGAGAATGAGGCTCCTTCACATTCTGCAACATGAGCGTCCCTCACCCTCATCTTTAGGGGATAAAGCAGTGTCCAATCAAAGTGCAGCCAAAGGGAAATCTCACTGTCTAATTCACCCAAGTTGAGATACTAGGTGCATCGGAAATGGTGGCGTTTTAAAACTCATTCTACAAGTAATGTGCCCGGGTAGTGGCCACCATCTCACAGTTCTGTCAGTAGGTTTAGCCTGGAAATAAAGTCCCCTCACTTCCATCAAGAAATAGCTCCAAACTTAGAGTGTATGCTCAAAATATTCATGATGAAATCATAATCCTATATTTATAGTCTTTTGGATTGTGTATGAAATTCTGTTTCCCATGGTAGTTTTCGTTGAAAGGGCCAGTTGTGGAAAGCAGACTTAGAAAATGAATGAGAATCAGGTGGACTTATTCTAAATCTGTGGGGAGACATCCGGCCTCTTTCCTGTTCCTCACTCATCGTTGCCTGATGAATTGGGTCTCCCCACCTCCCATGCCCAGATGGTGCCCTTGTTGAATGATCCTGTCTTTTCCTCCAAGAAGGGTGAGCTGTCTTTTGAGTAGGAAGTGGGAGGGCTCCTAGGATCGTCCCTTTCCTTGTGACTTTCCTCCCCTCTAGACTTCCTCCCCATTTTCACTGAGGGAGATGGTGTGGATCTTAATGGTTGGAACTTGGTGGTTTTCTCCAAGGTCGGGGGTTGAGGGCCCCACACAGCAGCAGACCTGCAAAAAGCTTTTACTCCTCACCCGGGCGGTGGTGCAGGTGGATTGGTCCTTGGGCACTGTAATCCTGGCAGATCCATGAGGCATGGAAGAGAAAAATTTCCATTCACAGACCCCATCGGTCTTGGAGATCTTATAGAAGGTCTCTCCAGATCCCACGGGGATGCGTACCATGTCCTTGTGCTGCCCCTCCAGGGCATGGCTGGGGGCGTGCAGGGTGTAGCCCAGGGTGTGCTTAGAAGATTGCTTTCTGCGGAGACACTGGATTCTCAAGACATTCTGAAAGGCCTTTTTGAATTCTTGACTGGAGCATGGGTATATGATGGGATTGATGCAGCTGTTTAGGTATCCGAGCCAAAATACTATTTTAAAAACGGTTTCTGAGGGCTTGAAATCAGGGAACAAAGACCCTAAAAGAAAACACACACAAAGTCATACATGTTATTTGCAAGTCAATAGGCCAACTGGCTAGGAAAATAAACCAACAAACATTTTTAAAATGTATTTAAAAAGTTACAAATGATTCCAGATGCATATGAATTTCTCGCACTTGCTGGTAACCTCTTTGTAGCATCCTCAAAGGCCATTCTTACTTGGTCCATGCATAGCCATGATTATGGCAGCAGGCCCAATGGTTAGGGTTCAGTTGGCTCTCTCAGTGGTAGACATCCTCTGATGGTTTCTGTGAAGCCTTAAAAATTAAATGTTAAATTTTGATTGAGTTTAGATGGACAAGTTGTTTTGCCTGAATTTTAAAATAAGTTGGGATCTAATCAAACAATCCATATTAAAATTTGGTTACTTGAAAATACAATTTATATATCGCTTCTCGGCCTTTTGGCTAAGATCAAGTGAAAATACAATTTATATTCTGATACAGAGCTATACACAGACAGAGCTTAAATGTTCATGAATTTCTTTCCTCCTAAATGTTGGAGTTGTGTATTTCAATGAGAACTTCAAGTTCAAAACATACTGGCTTTGCAGATATATCAGCTTTCTGTCAGTGGGACAAAATATCTGACCTAGACCACCTGAAGGAGGAGAGGTTTATCTTGGCTCATGGTTTCAGAAGTTTCATTCTATAGTCTTTGGGCTCCCAGGCAGAAATATCATGGCAGCAGGCCATAGTGGAAGGAAGCTGCTTACCTCATGGCAGCCTGGAAGCAGAGAATGGAGATGCACCAGAGAGAAAGGGGGCAGGACTAGACATAGTTCTCAAGGTTATGTCCCTATGTCCCACTTCCTGCCAATAGGCCCCACCGCCTAATAGCCCATTCAGCTATGAGTTTATCAGTGGGTTAATGTATTGATGAGGTTAGCACTCTCAGAATCCAACCACCTCTTTGGTCTTCTCTTATCTAACTTGATTGACCATCAAGATTAACCATCACAGCAAGCTGTGGCCTGTGATTCTCAACCGTTTTTTCTTGTTGACACATTTTAATATTACAGTATGCTTCCTTTCTCAGTATCCGCCAACCACTCCCAAGTGGTCTTCAATTGCTTGGCAGTCAGAGTCTTTCCTAATCTCTGGCCTAGCCAGGTTTATAATATTATTGCTTCCTATTGATACAGTATTTTTTTTTACTGTCACTACAAACTTCTTTCCAAGTCATTGGTCATTTTTTTACCCTCTCAAGTTGGGCCACTGTGTCTTTAAAGTTTTTCCCCATCCTCCCTGTCTACCCAAACTGAACCATTGACTTGCACAGTGGGAGTCAGAGGCCAGGTCTCTACACTGTGCATGGTAACCACTGGAACTCATAGTTGCAGAATAACAAAACCATGGGCCTTAAAGTGGGAATCCTATCTTATTCAATTACCCAATTTCCAAACCAACCAACCAACCAACCAACATTGCTAAAAAACTATCACATACTTGATAGCTACAGTGTTAGTGCATTATAAGGATATGAAGACCTAGATCTCCTAGTTCAGACTTTTTTATTCTCCACTCCCCAGACTTGTAGTACTTCCTGCCAAAGGTACTTTGTGAATTACAAAACCCCAAATGTCTCTCTTCATTGCTCCCTGACTGGTGTGGAAGAACACCTTGTCTTGCCCTTCAACTCTTCTCTGTTCTTTCTTCACTTCCAAATTATCCCCTCTTCCACTGGCTTCCAGCTACAGTTTTATGTCCATTTGTGTGAGGAGCTTCGAGATCAGTCTTATACCTGTGGGCCTTGTTCTCTTCTCTGAAAAAATAAAAAGTTAAATGGATACTTTCTAATGGCCCCAACACAACATTTTTCTTTTACTTGATCTATGGTCTTGATTTTATGTCTTCGTTTTCCTTTCTGTGCTTTGAATCTATCAGAATCATGATGAAATGCAGGGTACACTTAGAAAGGACTGTGGAAAATGGTGCCCTAGAATTTAGTAGAAGAGTGAACTCATATCCAGTGGAACCCAAGAAAGACAGAATGGTGCTGTGGTTAATGGAAGCCCACATCACTGACACATTCTGCTTGTAAAGCTCAGCATGTTTCAGAGAAACCAACACACACACAGAGGCACATACACACAGACAGAAACACACACACACACACACACACACATACACACACACATACACACACAGATGATGACTGTTCACTTATGAAAAGCATGTAAATAAGTAAGTTTTATTTCTTAGCTCCAAAGCTTTTGTCCTTGCATTGAAGTTTAGAGTTACTGGTTATCTATTTTGAGCTAAGCACAGTGCTGAGCACTGAACAATTTAATCATCATTAGTAGCAGTGCGAGCTCTATGACTCCTATCAATATTCCTATTTTACAACTGAAGAAACTGCCATTTAATGAAGCAGAATAATTCATTCAAGGTCCTTCAGATAGTTACTGGTAGGGCTGGGGTTTTAAATTAGGCAGCTGGAATTTAAGGCCTTTTTCCTTCATGGAATCTCAAAATACATCAGAATAATGCATTTGGGCGGGGGAGAGTGGCATACAAGGAGTTTAGAGGTATGTGATTGGGAGAAGCTGAGTTGGAAAGATACTTTTTCAAATTCCTTCTGAGAGGCAGAGAATGTGATCAATGTCAACATGATTACTGGCTTTGTGTGACTATGGTCATTGGAGAAAAAAAATCATCTTACTTTATGATGCCTTTGTATTGTCAGATATTTCTTCCTGATAGTGACAACAGTGTGACTAAGGGGACTTGCCTCGAAAACACCCACCTTCTCCTGTGCTTAAGAGCTACAAGTACAGATGAGCTAGGCATAGCAAAACCCACTTCATCTGGAATTTAAGTACTCCGTAAATCAGGCACAGGGTATTTCCCTTATTTGACGAATTTCAGTTAACAACAACAAAACAAGGCATAAAACATGAACAGTGAATGCGAATGCTACAAAAGTGATCTGAGAACATGGAAATCACCCACAATTCCTTCGAGGACACTCTTTCTTTTTTCAGAGCAGAGCTTTGAATTCATAAATATCTACTTCCTTTTAGTCATCTCCTTTCCATCCCTTCTTTGCTCCCTTACCTCCAGGTCTGGCTGACCCAGAGCTGAGCTCCTGGGTTCCCTCTTTACTGTGATCTTGATACTGCATCCCCACCAGCTGACATAAATAGTGGTCCTTCCCCTCCATGTCCTCCACTCAAAATACCCATTTGTTTCACTGCAGCTGAGGAATAGTGTGGAAATGAAGTTGGTCAAAGGCTAACTTTTACTAAGAATTGGATGTAATGTAGTCTCCATCCTCAGTCCTTTAGGGATATTTTATTGTTAATCAAAGAACATCTGTGGATGCTGGATTTTTCAGCCAATGAGTGACAGTTGCTTCCAGGCCAAAAAATATTCCCAAAATGGCACCATCTGGTTTATTCCCTTGAGTGTGTGACAGCATCCAGATGTGTCTGAGCCTAGTACAGATCTGCCCTCTCCCAATCTGACAGTTCCATGAGGGGCAGGTCACAGGAGTCATTTTCCCTGCTTGGAGTAGTCCTCTTCCCTTGGGAGGAGCCACGTGATTCTCTCTTTGCAGCTGCTGACCGGCTGCGTTGGGAGAGCGACTCAGAATGGTGCTTCCCTTAGCAACTTTCCAAAGAGGGAGAAAAGGCAACAGAGGGCTGCTCCTCGCATGATTGTCATTCAATTCCTCTTTCTTCCTTTCATTGTAACTTTCTTGGGAGGGGTAAATGGGGCTGGAATCAGGTTTGGGAAAAAGCTGCTGCAGCCTGTCCCCCTTGGAGTCTCCCATCTGGCTGCCTCCTCCTTTGTCCAAACGTTCCTCTCAGACAGACTCCTCTGACTCCCCATCACTTATGTCTTCAGCCTCAGTTGCTTCTTAGGTCCCTTTTTTCTTGATGATGGATGACACTTTTAAGAGTGAGAAGATGGCTGAAGTGCGTTGCTTCCAGTCCTCCACCCACTGAGGCATGGGGCTCCAGGGCAGAGCCAGATGAGGTATGGATGGATGTCTTGGACCCAGTCCCAGGTTTTCCGCACTGCTTGAGTAGACTAGACAGTTCTGTTCACTCCCAGGGCTTGAGAACCCAGCACTGCAGGGAGCTTGAAGACACCCCACAGTCCTGGTGGAGCTCAGCTCACCTCCTGACTGACTGCTTGGGTGACTGAGGCTTCTTGTCTTCTCCACGTTTCTGCTTCCCATTCTGACCTGTCATTTTCTCCTCTGCCTTTTGGCCAAAGCTTCTTATTTCTTTCCTTGACCCTGACTTGTCTGCTGTCTTATTTCCTCCCCCTTTTTTTTTGTGCACTGTTTCTGTCTAGTCTTCTAGTTTTCTCTGCATTCATAGTTCATCATCTTTTCTTTCCTTGCTGCACCATTTGGTATCTAACACTCTGGTTTTTCTCATCATGCTTCATAGGAAGTTCCAGACTTCTGAATTACCCACATGAGAACAGGGGCTCCTGTTTCCCTTTCGCCATAGCTATGTTTTGCTCCTCAACAACCTCTGGCCAGACTCCGCCTCAAGGGGAGGCAACAGCTCCCAGCTTAATTCCCTGAACACCTCACCTCACAGGTCAGGTCATTCTCTGTGAAATTTGCCTAGTTTAATTCTTGGCATTTGGAAAATCCCTCTATCCCTGAGAATACTTTCCTTCACTGAGTTTCCTTCCACATTTTAGCTGCTGTAGAATTTCTGATTTGTTCCTAACCCTCCAAAATACCCTGATGGTTTTAAAATGGGGATGGATAGAGCAGATACTTATGGAACACCACCATTAGGAACTCATGTTTGGAGATGCCCAATCTTTATTTAAACTGCAGAAGATTCTAGATCCTAAGGAGAAGTCGAAACTGATGATTTTAAATGATGCCTCTATATCTTGTCATTTCATGTCCTATCCACTGGGGGCATTTAACTTTTGATCTGGGGCCCATCAGGTGGGCTTATTAGGGAGAAATTAGGAATTAGGCCAGTAAAGTCTTGGCCACTAGACCCACATTTTAGCTATGAAGTGACAGCAAAAAATTTCCTCAGTCCTCCCAATGTAAGAGAAATCTATTTTCCTACCAGTGCTGTTCTCGTCCATGAGTTTGTGACACTATATTCCAGTTTATTCCAAAACTCAAAGGGAGTGGAAACGGAGTTCTTTAGTACAAACAATCAACAAGTGGGATCTCTTCTTATTAAAAGGCTTCTGCACAGCAAGAGAAACCACCAGCAGTGTGAAGAGACAACCCACAATGTGGGAAAAAATCTTCACCTCCACTTCCTCAGACGAAGGTCTACTATCTCGAATCTATAAAGAACTTAAAAAGATCAGACCTCCCAAATTTAAAGACCCAATCCAAAAATGGGCATCTGAAATGAACAGACATTTCTCAGACAAAGAAGTAGAAATAGCAAATAAATACATGCAAAAATGTTCAACATCACTGGTCATTTGAGAGATGCAAATGAAAACAATGCTGAGATTCCACTTCACTCCAGAAAGAATGGCTGCTATCATGAAATCAACCAATAACAAATGTTGGCAGGGCTGTGGGGAAAGAGGAACCCTGCTCCACTGCTGGTGGGAGTGTAGACTGGTACAAGCACTGTGGAAATCAGTATGGAGATACCTCAAAGAACTAGGACTGGAAGTCCCATTGGACCCTGCTATTCCACTGCTGGGGATCTTCCCCAAAGAATTAAAAGAATCATACCACAGTGATATATGTGCACCCATGTTCATAGGAGCACAGTTTGTAATAGCTAAAACTTGGAAACAGCCCAAATACCCATCAACTGGAGACTGGATAAAGAAAATGTGTGTTTTTTTTTTTATAAAATGGAGTACTACTCAGCCATAAAAAATGAGAAATTAGAGACATTTATAGCTAAGTGGATGCACATTGAGGCAATACTCTTAAGTAAAATAAATAGGACACACATGAATAAATACCAAATAGTTTCTCTGGTGTGAGAAACTGAAAGTGTAACTAAGGACTAAATGTATAATAGGTAATGTGAAATAGGAAGAAAAGGGGCAAAGGGGAAGGAAGTGGGAGGGCTGGAGGAAAGGATGGAAGGGAATGGGATTAATATGAGAAAATGGAAAAATAGGAACAAAATCTTTGTAAATAGGGAGGACTGGAGGGGTTGAAGGGAGGGCTTGGCAAGGGTGAAAAATAAGAACCAAGAGAGACTATGTAAAAGTGCAAATTTCCAATGATGAATGTCATTATATTGTATACCTAAAATGTACCATTGATTAGAATGAATAATCGATAATGTAAAATAGGAAGAAAAGGTCCAAAGGGGTAGGGGTAGTGGGAGGGGCAGGGGAAAGGAAAGAAGGGAAAGGAAAAAATGATGAGAAATGGAAAAAATGGAAATAAAGTCTTTGTAAATAGGGAAGGGTGGAGGGCGTGAAGGGAGGGCTAGGAATGGGGAAAAAATAAGAACCAAGATGCATTATGTAAAGGTACAATTCCCAATGAGAAATGTAATTGTGTTGTATACCTACAATGTACCAATAAAAGAATTTAAAAAAAAAAAAGAAAAAGAAACGGAGTTCTTGAAGTTCCAAGGTTCACAGACAGTCTTCCTGTCCAACCCAGCAGTGACACTTTAAGGGTTCCCTTTTAGTTTGATTGTTCCTTTCAAAATTAAGGAACTCAGCATGGAAGGAGAAGGTTATGACTTAGTTTTCTTGGGTCTGTCCTCAGTGTCTGCTTCATACTGACCTGAACACTTGACATCTTCATGATGGCCCTGAGAGACACTGGCTGTAGGTAAATGCTGGATAGCCAGGGTGGTGGAATGCTAGCCTTCGAAGACCAGCAGGAACTTGGGTATCAGCAACCCCGCCTTTCCAGAGGGGAAGACGTAAAAGGTGAGTATGGAAGCGGTTTTCCAAAATCATGTCTCTTTCATAGCCAAATCAAGACAAGATTTAGAATCTGCTCCACTTCATCTTCTTGCATGCCAGACCTTTGGGTGCCATGTAGTAGCTCTACAATAGCATGGAAAGTGGCAATATCCAGCTTTCAGTGGATGACAACAGGCTTTGCAGATAGGGTGAAGGAGAACGAAGAATGAAGGAGAAAAGTAGCATCATCAATAACTACATTATTTAAAATCAGAAAGCATTGTTCAGAAGGCTTGTTGGCAGCATATCACATTCTGAAGATTGGAGTTTTCAGGGACTCCATTAAAAACTATGGACTGCAAACGAGAAACTTATGTAACTTGAGAGAAAATCACACTTGATTGTTTCTCACTGTCCAGCCAGTGGCCCCTCCAGTGGGACTGGCACATACCCCATGAGCACAGGAGAGTGACAGCTGTCACACAAACAGGCAGTGAGTTTCCCAGGCCAAGGAGCTCCAGTGCCAAGCAGCACTCCAGCCAGACTGGTTGGCACCTTTATATTATGAAGAAAACTCAGCCTCATCCAATGAAACTTCAGAGGAAAGCTTCAGGAATCAGTATCGCAGCAGACCCAAGTTTTTTATCCTCTAGGGTCTATCAGATGACCTGACCTGTGTGAGATACAAGTTTGACTGAGTCACAGTGACCTGAACCAGTCCTCCTGGGGTTCATGTGGGATCTCCCTTGAACAATTCTCATCCAACCAGGAGTCTTTAGGGTTTCTGGCTGGAATGGTGGCTGGGAGTCCCTAAGAATGCTGATTAGCCACGGACAGGAACCTTGGGCTCACAACCCAAGGTTCATAGACAGACTTCCTGTGAAATTGAATACAAGTCTTTATATGGGCAGGGATATATATTCCTGGAAAGAGACCTTCAGCTTCTATTGGCTCCTCACAGTGGTCCCTGGTGATAGTAAAGATGGCTACCCCATAGGGCAGACATAGTGGTGCCTGTCCATTATCTCAGCTCTTGGAAAGTTGGGGCAGGAGGACTGTGAGTCCAAGGTCAGTTTGGGCTACATAGTGAGTTCAAGGCTACTGAAGACAAGCTGTAGCTCTGCCTGGTGTACTGTACCTCCTTGAACTCGCGTGTCCTCATGAGAATGCTGAACTCACACATGGGGCCATCAGATGTGACTCTAGCATCTCTTGGAAGGTCCTCTCCTTTTTTTTCTTCCTCTGCTTACCTGGAGCTTGCGTTGCTCTAGCCTTGTGTCTCTAGTACAGTCATGTGGTCAGTCCCTTGAGTCAATGTGTAGAGTCTTGCCTGAACTTTGTGGTGGAAGTGTGAGCAGTAGGCAAGCTGAGTAGGGATGGAGGTAGGAAGGTCCCCACGGGATGCTGCCTGGTGTGTGAGAGAAGCCACTCATTGTCCAGGGACTGGGGAACATTGGACTATGGCTACTGTTGTGAAGAGCCGCTGCTTCTCCAAAGCCAGGCAAGGGAAGAGGTCACCTGGAGAGACAGCTGTCATCCCTCATACTTCTGTGAGCGGCAGACAAAGCTAGTTGCTGGATCTTCTCACCAGCCAAGGATAGTTCTGCAGACAGGGATCTCACCTGGCTGCACCCAAACTCCTCAAATGAAAGCTCTTTGAAAAGTTGGTCTCGCCAGCCAGTGGAGTCCGAACAGCGTCTCTCCTGCCAGAACACATGCGTGGGCCCAGACATGATGGTGACTCATGGTCATGATGGTGACCCACTGTGATCATTTCTCCTCGGAAGACTCCTGTGCTGAATAATACAATTCCAGCCACTCTCAAAAGATAGCAATTTCCCCCTTTCCCTAATAAAAGATTATCTGGTACAGGAAAAAGCTCACAATGAAGAAGCTTTCATGTTCTGCTTACAATGAAAGAGCTTTCATGTTCTTTTATGGGCTGTTTCCTTAAAAGTGGGTCCCCTTTTACTAAACAGCTTATTTTCTAAACTTCACCACTTTTATTAAAGTCGTCATTGCTTCAGGAGTCTCCCACTTAAATAATCTTATCACACAAAAGGTTCTCTTGACTACAGAAGAGTGGTTTTCAAACTTAGCCTGATGGTGTGATTTGTTTCTTTTGTGGCACATATCACTGTTTGTAAGATTTTTATTTGTTTGTTTTGATTGTCTCATCCTCTCGAGTGTAGCAGGGGCCCAGGAACCTCACTGCAGGGTGAGCGCAGGGCCTGGTTTGGGACAGATCCATACCCAGTTCTGTGAAAGGACATGAACGTGACTTCCCCCTCCCCTGCCCTCTATGCTCCAGCCAATTGCCAGCCCCATTCATGTTTTTCTTTCAAACACCTTCCTAATTTTCCTTTCCTCTATACCTCCATAGCCAGCACCCTTGCATGGAGGGCTGGTTGTTTAAAGCTGGGTGAGTCACTTTCCCTTCCCAGGATTCAGTTACCTCATGTGTAAAAAGCTTGGAGAAAGTAACAGTTACTACACCTTCCTTTGTGTATGAGCATACACTTCTAGGAAAATTGAAACATTCAAAAGGGGGCAAATGAGCCCAAATTAAGCAGGATGCTATGGTTTTAGTGTGGTTTGTTCCCCAAGGGCTCATGTATTAGAAGCTTGGCCTTCAGCGTGACAATGGTGGGAGTATTAGTCAGCTTTTCATCACTGCGACCAACTACCGAAAGTACACAGCTTAAAGGAGAAAAGGTTCATTTTAGCTTACAGTTTCAGAGGCTTTAGTCCATGGTCTGCTGGCTCTGCGGTAGAAACATCATGGTGGAAGGGGATGGCAGAGGACTTCAGAGCAGCCAGGACGTAGAGAAGAAAAGAGCCTGAGACAAGTTATACTCTTCCAAGTTCATCCTCCAGTGACCTGCTTCCTCCAATAGGCCCCACCCACATCCTAATAGCCTCTTCAGCTATGAACTCATCAATGCGCCGATCCGCTGATGGGGCTGGCACCCTCACATTCCAATCACCTCTCTAAGTGTCTCAGTCCAGCCAAGTTGACAGTTGAGATTAACCATCACCTGGTGGGATCTTTAAGAGGTGAGGATTGGTGGAAGTTGATCAGCTGATTTGGGACCTGCTCCAGAAGGGCTTAATATAGTTCTGCAGGAATCCAGCTCGTTCTTATGAGAGTGGGTTGGTATAAAGTAGCAAGACTGGTCCCTCCCTCAATTCTGCTTTTCTGTCTTGCCCGGTGATCTTGCATATGCTTCTGCCATGATGCCATCTGCTGTGATCTGACATAGCTAAAGAGGCACTCACCAGAGCTGGTGCCATACTATTGGGACTTTCAGCTTTCACAACTGGCAGTGAAATACACGTCTGTTCTTTATAAAGTGCCCAGACGTGCTGTTTTTGTAGGGGGGTGGGCTGGGGGTGGGAGCCAGGGTCTCACAGATGCTAAGCAGGGGCTCTGTCACTCGCTTACATGCCTGTCCCAGGCATTTTGGTGTAGCAGTGGTAGCAGACAACTCCACAGAATGGTGTGAAAGTGCTGTAGGGACATGACCAGAGGAACAGGGAGGGTTTTGAGAAGAGGAGACCTCAGTATCTCGGTAAGGGCGTACAAGGGGCTTGCACCCTGAGTGCTGTCCTGGAGGCTTGTGTTTGAGCTTGTGGAAGAAGGGGTAGGAGAGAAATCCAAGGGCTGGCATCATGAGATGGGCCCGCATAGGGGCACAGGGAGGTCTCTGAAGCCACTGGCAGTGAGTTATGTTGAGCAAGGATGGAATTTACTCTTCTTGGCATGGGGCATGGCCTGGACAGGGCTGGCTCCAGAGGTTTCACACTCCTTGACAGTATATGGACCACAAACATGCACATCTGGAGTGGTCACCTAGTTGGTATCTCAAGGATTAACCTATAGATGAGCTCATAGTTGAATGTGCTCTTAGGAGATGGGCCAGGTTGGAGAAGGTGGGTCACTGGCTGGAGAAGGTGGCTATTCCTTCCCTCTGCTTCTTGGCTGCAATGAGGTGAGCAGCTTTGCTCCACTAGGCCTTGCCACCATGATGTTTCTGCCTCAGAGTCAGCTTGCCATGGACTGCAACCTCTGAAACTGTGAGCCTGTTCTCCCTTCAACAGTGTATGTCAGATATTTCCATCCAGCAACAGAAAGGTGACTCATATGCTTGTTGTTGTTGTTTTTACCATTTTCCCCAAGCATTAGTACTTTTCTCTGTAGCACTTAGCACAATTCTCTATGCTTTATTACTTGGTTTTTCCCTTTTCTTGAATATAAGTTTGAGAACAGAGTTTTTGTTTTTTATTTTGCTGTGGTGTCCTCAGCACCTTCCACAGTTTATAGCACATAGTAAGCTCCTGACAGTATTGTTGAAGGAATTTTAGTCAATCTTTCTGATTTTTGTCTCTTTAAAAACATGCATGGCTTGTGATTCTTTTCTTATCACTCTTTTGGTGCTGAGCATAATTCTCAATGAATCTTTTTGGAGTCAAAGGATAATGTTTGTTGATAGAAGAAAAGGGTATTTTTGAATAATACTCCTGCTTTGGCTACTAACCCCTATAAATATGTTCTTAAATGGAGAGAGAGGGCCTGTCGTAACTCACATTCCAAAGCTTTATCTTGCTGATCTTCAGGACACTCAGATTTACATGAAAACATGACCATTCTCTAAATAATTTTATATGGCTAAGTTGCAGGCACTTCATAAAATTATTACTTCCAGTACTTATAAAGACATTTTGTAGGGTCCTGAAAGAAGGGCTGAAGCCCATAATTAAGATATGATAACCATCATCTCCTCTCATATTTGTGGGATGTGAGTCTGAGGCCAAACACCATCAATCCAAAACAGTGACATAAACAACCAAAATCGGTCTTTCAAGGAGGAAGTGCAAGACTTTTTCAGGCAAGTCCAAGTCCTGACTCTGCCAGCGAGGTCATGGGTGAGTCAGCTGATGTTTGGCTAGTGAAAGATGAACAGGGGAGCAGACGGATGGAATTTTGGTTCTGGTCTGCTGTACAATGACAAATCTGAATTCTCTGGAAAATCTGGAGATGACACACTGGGTCCTCTCAGCGGTCACCAGGTCACCCAGAGGCATTCACCCTGACTCTCTAGCTGTCTTCCAGCAGCATTGCCTAAGCCTGTTTAAAGTGGGAATATGAAGAACAACTTGGTGTCCACTTCCAGCTCCTGCGTGTTTCTGTCCTCAGCCCGGAGTAAGCCAGGGATAGAGACTGCATCTTGGCCACCTCTCCCCAGACATGTAGATGTCTGGGGAGACCAGCCCTATGCTCAAATAGGATTCCATCACTGCAGTCCCTGACTCCATCCATTGTGGATGGTATTCAAACAGGCACAACAGCTGCATACAAGAATTCAAATAGCTCATTTTAAAGATAAAAGATGTCTTTTTGGAATATATAATATGGCTTCTAAGTAAGGCTGGATGAGAGTCAAGGAAAAAAACCATATTATCATCGCAATAGATGCAGAAAAAATATTCAACAAAATCCAACACCTATCATGATAAAAACCCTACAGAAAAATTGAAATAGATGGTCTTTATCTCAAGCTAATAAAGGCTATCTATGAAAAACCAACAGCCAACATCATACTCAATGGTCAAAAACTGAAAACCTTCATGCTAAAATCAGGAATGAGACAAGGATCTCCACTATCACCACTCCTGTTCAATATAGTTCTGGAAACATTAGCCACAGCTATTAGACAAGAGAAAGAAATAAAAGGAATAAAAATAGGAAAGGAAGAAGTTAAACTGTCATTATTTGCTGATGATATGATACTCTACATAGAAGACCCAAAAAATTCTGCCAAAATACTTCTAGACTTAATTGACAGATTCAGTAGAGTATCTGGATACAAGGTAAACACTCAAAAATCAATAGCCTTCTTGTACACAAATAACAGACTCACAGAGACAGAATTTAAGGAAACAATTCCTTTCATAATAGCAACCAAAAAAATGAAATATTTAGGAATCAATCTAACAAAAGAGACAAAATACCTCTACACTGAAAACTACAGCACTTTGAAAAATGAGATCAAAGAAGATATAAGGAAATGGAAAGATATCTCTTGATCCTGGGTAGGAAGAACTAATATAGTGAAAATGGTCTGGGGCTAGGGATTTAGCTCAGTGGTTCTGCTGCCTGCCTCGAAAGCGAAAGCGCAAGGGCCTGAATTCAATCCCTGGTACCAAAAACAAACAAACAAACAAACAAAAAATAGAAAGAAAGGAAAATGGCCATACTTCCAAAGCTGCTATTCAGATACAATGCAATCCCAATTGAAATCCCAACAGTATATTTCACAGAACTAGAGAAAACAATCCAAAAATTCATTTGGAACCAGAAGAGTCCTAGAATAGCAAAAGGAATTCTAGGCAACAGAGACATGTCAGGGGGTATCACAACCCCCAACTTGAAACTATACTACAAAGCCACTGTGATAAAAACAGCATGGTACTGGCAAAGAAACAGACCTGAAGATCAGTGGAATAGATTAGAAGATCCAGAAACTACTCCAGACATACTCAGCTACCTCATCTTTGACAAAGGAGTCAACCATCCTCACTGGAGGAAAGATAGCCTCTTTAATAAATGGTGCTGGAAAAACTGGATTTCAACCCACCAAAGATTAAAACTAGACCCATATCTATCACCATGCACTAAACTAAAATCAAAGTGGATTAAAGATCTAAATATTAAAACAGAAACACTAAACTTACCAGAAGGTAAGTTAGGCAGAACTCTCGAAGACACTGGCATAGGAAAGGACTTTATGAACAAATCCTCAGTAGCACGGGAACTAGCACAAAGAATCAACAACTGGGATCTCATCTTATTAAAGAGCTCCACGCTGCAGGGGAGACCACCAGCAGAGCTGAGAGACAACCTGCAATGTGGGAAAAAATTTTTACTGGCTGTTCCTCGGACAGGGGTCTACTGTGTAGAACGTGTAAGGAACTCGGAAAAATCAGACCCCCCAAATATAAAAACCTGATTCAAGGATGGGCATCTGAAATGAACAGACATTTCTCAGACAAAGAAGTAAAAGAAGCAAATAAATGTTTGAGAGAATGTTGGGCCTCACTGGTTATTCGAGAGATGCAGATGAAAGCAGCGCTGAGATTCCACCTCACCCCACAAAGAATAGCTGTTATCATGAAATCAACCAATAAGAAATGCTGGCAGGGTTGTGGGGAGAAAGGAACCCTTCTCCATTGTTGATGGGAATGCAGACTGGTGCAACCACTGTGAAAGTCAGTGTGGAGATGCCTCAAAGAACTAGGCTTAGAGGTCCCATTTGACCCAGCTATTCCCCTGCTGGGTATCTTCCCCAAAGAATTAAAAGAATCATACCACAGCGATGTATGCACACCCATGTTTATAGTGGCACAGTTTGTAATAGCTAAAACTTGGAAATAGCCCAATTGCCCATCAATTGGAGACTGGATAAAGAAAATGTGGTTTTTCTATAAAATGGAGTACTACTCAGCCATAAAGAATGACAAACTAGAGACATTTATAGCTAAATGGATGCACATTGAGGCCATACTCTTAAGTGAAATAAATAGGATACACATGTGTAAATACGGAATAGTTTCTCTGGTGTGAGAAACTGAAAGTGTAAATAAGGACTAAAAGGTATAATAGATAATGTGAAATAGGAAGAAAAGAGGTAAAGGGGTAGGGGAAGTGTGAGGGGTAGGGGAAAGGAAAGAAGGGAAAGGAAAAATTATCAGAAAAGGAAAAAATGGAAACAAAGTCTTTGTAAATAAGGAAGGGTGGAGGGGGTGAAGGTAGGGCAGGGAAATGGGGAAAAAATAAGAACTAAGATACATCATATACAGGTACAAGATCCCAATGATGAATGTAACTGTATTTTATACCTGAAATGTACCAATAATCTTAATGACAAAATAAAAGACTAAAAGGTGCTGGGATAATTTAGTTTTTAATTTTAAAAACACATAGAATGTAGTACTGTGTGGATGATAAACATCTTTGAAAGTAAGAATTGGCCATGTCTCCATCTTCCATAATAGATGCAGCATTTCAGTGGCTCTGCTTTGCTCAGGGGGATGCTCTCAGTTCCCCAAGCTCTGCTGTGTCATCTGGGAACCCAGGAACTGCCTGCTCCTTTCAGGGGAAGATTAAGGTTAGAGCAGCTCATCCCTTTCTGAGCCTCAGTTTCCTCCTTGGGCTAATGACTCTCAGATTTCCATTCACAGAGCACATCTGGCTCATCAACTCTAGTCTCGCACCACAGCAATTACCAGGCACCTCTGTCGATTTCACGACCACCTCCCATTATGAAAACCTAGCTGAACTCATCACATCCTATGAACCTGCTCTTTCTTCTCTGCTCTGATCTGTCAGTGGCAACTTGGCCCTGAACTGTCTAAGCCAGAAATCCATTGTCATCTTCAGCCCTAACCCTCCCACCTCCCCCAGGACACTCGAACACCCACTTTTGACCACGAGCCTTGCATTTTCTTCTCGCCACCTACCCTAGTTCAGGTTACTGTCACCTCTAACTAAAACCCCACGTGAACTCTCTAACTGGCTTTCTGCTGCGATGTCATCTCCTTCCAGCCTATTTCTCACGTTATAGCCAGAGATATTCTGAGAAAACAAACCTGATTATATCTATTGATCGAATCATTTCAATGACTCTTCACTGAAATCAAGATGAAGTACAAATTCTGTATTTTGACTCCAGACTCCCATGGATCTGGGAGACTGAAAATCCACTTTATTGGGTAATTAATTCATTGAACAATGGTTATCCCAGTGCCTAAAGTCTCTAGTTAGTATCATGGAAGAGCAGAGAATTTCAATAGCCTGGATTTAAACGTTTGTGTATTTGTTCACTGTGTGATACAGTATCTTTTGTTCACAGGGTTATAGTGGCTGATTTGTCAGAGTTTAGTGCTAAGGAATAAATTTATGACTTCCAGGCAGCAGCACACGTACTAAGAAAATCTTCCTAAGGCCAAAGAACGGAAATCACTAATGAATTCCCAGTGGATCCAGTGGTGGTCGTGACAGTGGTCCCAGAAGTTTTGTAAAACCCAGAAGATCTGAGACATGAATAAAGATGCCTGAAGGATAAATACAGAAAGCAGTGACCACAAATCAAAGACAGAGACAACTACATTCAAGAATGTCATGGGACATATAATCCCTGGTACAGGGTATGGTTTTTTTTGTTGTCAAAACCAGTCACATTTCTAAGGAAAAGTTGTTTCTCACTGTTACAGTTCCCCTCCGAAACATTCACCCAGTGTCTGTTTTGACTGGGTGGTTAACTCAGAACACACAAAATATCCATAAATTATATTTTCTGATGTGATCTTAGGGGAATGTAGTATTCACTGACCCCAGCACAACTGTACAAATTCCATAGGCAAGCGTGGAAGCAGCAGAACTCTTACTTGGATATAGTTGTTCGTTTGTCTCTGTCTCATAGAAAAATGTTCTTGATGAGAGAAGAAAGCTGGGATAATTGGTCAAAACAAAAATAGTGACATTCATGGCTTTCCTTCATTCAGATTTGATATTGGTGAGTTAGAAGTTAGCTCTGCTTTGTCTCAAGATAGGCAATATATGAACAGGTGTCTGGCTTTCCTAATTTTTGGGATTTTTTTTTTTTTTTGGATACCGGGGATCGAACTTGGGACCTGGCACTTGTGAGGCAGGTGGTGGAACCACTGAGCTAAATGCCTGGATGGCATTCCTAATTTTTAATAAAGCTTAAATTTATCTAAGAATAATTGAAGAGGGAGACTGCTGGGGACAGGGAGACCAACTAGGAAACAAGCACATTTCTCTGTGTCAGATTCTGACCAACGGCTAGAAACTGAGGAAAGACAGATTTGGGCTGTCTAGCAATTTGGCCTTCCCTAGGATAAATTGGATAACTGCTTCTCTGAAGTATCATAATGGGGAGTTGACCATTACAAAGCATCTTATTAAAGTTCTCTTTAGGGGGGCTTCCAACCCTGATGTTTCAGAACTTCTTGAGTAGCAAGCAAACACTACTGAAGAAGAAAAAATTGATTGCTTTGAATATCTTGATTCTTTTTTAAATATTGCAATAAAGAAATTGTATAGTAGAAGCATTTAAAGATGCATATACATATATAAGAGTATAGGTATATTGTTGGATATGACAAAGTTACTTAACATAACTTAACCTGTTTCTGAGAGTGAGACTAATCTACACACATTTCATTAATTCCTAAATTTTCTTAATAATCTATCTGGGACTCATTGTACACATTTTGATTGAAGTTGTTGCTGAAATTATTGATCACCTCTCCTATAAATCCTTGAAGAGCCGAGAGCTGGGTGGTCTGTACTATGGATGGGTGAGGACATGCACACTGAGAGGGGAAAGCACCTGCTTAGGATGTGTGCCAGGGAGCTCAAGCTTTGGATAGAAAATCTCCAGTCTTCAGATTCCCAGGTTAGAAAGCTTCCTATGAACTAATATATTGATGATTTCAATTACAAGAGTGGAACTATCCTCCAAGTATTTGGGAACTCTCAGGAAACCTACGTGAAAAAAGACACTTCCAAGATTAATGCCTGTACCTAGCATTTAGGCACCACACCCATGTCTTCAGTCCTTATTCTTCTGCACATGACCTGTGCGTGCATGTCCACCCAGGTGTCTCACCGGAGCCTCAGCCCAAAGGACACACACTGCCCTGGTTGTCTTCACCGTTTCCCATCTTTATAAGTGATGCTAATCCTCACTATTTGTTACGAACACATGGAAGTCAATCCTGACATCTTCATCTTGAAATCTGTTTGTCCCCAAATTAACACACATCACATTTATACAATCTGTAATATCCACAATTGATGTGCTTACCCTGCGCCTGCGGGAGCAAGTGTGAGTGCACACATGCAAAAATTAACCTAGAAATAACACATTTTAAACAACCAGGATCATGTCTCCGGCACATGCTTTTGTGAACAGCCTTTTTTTGGTAGATCATGAACATTCTTTTGTTTTTATTTCAAAAAATTTTACAAGACATCTTATCATGTAATCACGAATATGGCAAAATTTGTTTATCTTTCTTTGCTAGTTTGAACATTTTGGTTCTTTCCAAGTTTTCTCTATTATAAATAACTATGAAATAAACAAAAGGAGGGTAGTGGGAGGAAGGATAAAATAGAAATATGTTATCTAATGCACTAATGCTAATTCACGTTGAAATTTAACATTTGGTAAAATGGAAAAGCATTAATAAAGTACATAAAGCATATCACTATTAATGTCTTAAAAACAGTAAATCCATATGAACTTCTAGATTGTAGATATACCATCTAAGTATTAGCTTTAGAACAAATGAGTGATAAAGTCTTCTAAAGCTAATGAACAATTTCCAGGAAATACAAGGGGAAGAGGAAAATATCAATGACACCACAGGGATAAAGTCAGCAAAATGTGAACTATGGAAAATGTTTATTCAAGTCAAAATAAAAATATCAGGGAAAAGAAAAAAGAGAGGGAGAAGAAAGAGAACTTGAATTAAGAAACATTAAGAGCCATTTATAAAGCAATCATAATATATGGACTTTATTTGGATCTCAATTCAAACTAAGAAATTCTAAAAGTAGTATAAAGAAGTAAGAGAAGTGTGAATTTTGACTGGAAATTTTATGAAGAATCGGTGTTGGATTTTGTTTAGATATGGTAATCATTTCAAAGAATAGCACTGTTTAGAGGAACATAGTGAATTATTTACAGATGAAGTGATATGCTGTCTAGAATTTGTTTCCCTGGAATCTGGGTAAAGTGAAGAATTTGAATAAACCAACACTGCCTACATATTTATTTATCATTGTTAAAATTTGGTGGTAGTTACATCAGTTTAATTACATGTCTCTTTATTTTTGTATATACTTTATATTTTCCATAATAAATATTTTAAAAATTAAAAATGAAAGCATATAACTACAAAAGTAATTCACTAAATATCTATGGCCTTTTGTTCCCTTTTCCATGTTTCTTAGAACTTTCTAAATGAGTTTGCTTTTTAACCCATCTTGCTTGAAAGCTGAGAAAGTACAGTAGAGTAGGGGACACAGAGTGGAGACTTTGCTCCTGATGTAAGGATTCTTTCATTATAAACCAGACAGGTAGAAATTCAACAGCAATTCACAGCATATAGGGGTGTGTGTTCCAATAGAAAAGACTATTACAGTACAAGACACACTGTCATTAACCACCTCCCTCAGAATACTGCCCCTCGCTTTGAATACACTTATCTAGTCCTCTTTGCCACTTAATGAAACAGTCCCAGAAGTCCTCTTTTGTCAGTGTCTTTAGTTACACTGTCATGGTGGTACAATGTCCTGAATTAACTAAAAAATTTACCTTTCATGATCGTTTTGACTTTGGGAGGATCCAGAAGCTGCGTGGTGCCAGACGCAGTGAACAAGGGGGATGAGGATGATGTTTTAATGAGCCTGTCTTTCACCTGAATGGCTCTCAGCAACTGCATTCACCATATTTTTTACTGTACTTCCTGAAGACACCCACGAAAGAAGACTTCCAGAACTGCTTCAGAAAACAGCAGGAACAATGGGATAAATGTGTTCAAAGCCAGGGGGAGTATTTTGAAGTGGACAATAGCAATGTCTTTTACTGTAGTAAGTTTTAAATTTATAAATGCACACTGTGTGTTTTTTTTTTTTAAATCTCACCTTGTAATGCCACAAACACCATCAGAGGAGAATGTTGTTGAGGTAGGAAGCATTCACAGAGAAAAGATTTGAGAACAATGTTCCTCACGTGGGGACAAAGGAAGGGAGGGTATTTCAAGGGAAGAATGAGGCTCACCTCCTGGGTAGAAGGAAAGGCTATGATGAAGGAGGCCCTGGAAATCAGGGGGAGGCATCCAAATGTGATGGCATGGTTACGAAGAGACCTCTGAAATGTGTTGTCACAAAACCCATGGATATGGAGGGCTTGAAGGGCAGGCCTGGTTGGGGATGATTGGCAAGGTTCACTCACTCACCAAGCAAATACTCAAGAGATGAGACTAGAATCAGCTGTGAAATGAAGAGAGTTGTATTAGAGGATCAGTTCTCAATGTTCTCCTCCCAAAGGTCTTCAAGGTGCAGAATAGAGTCATAGTAAAACAAAGACATGATTTGCCTTCTTTCCTCTCCCTGTCTTGTGAGAGTGTAGTGAAATGTCCTAGGGACGACATGACATGTTTTACTATAACACATTGGATGCAGAAGCAGATATGAGGATCGAACTCTCTTAGAGCTAGACATTAAGACATTTGCAAAAATTTAAAAGTGATTTCTGCCTCAAATTTTTATCACTACTTATTTGGAAAATTTAGTTTCTTTACACAAACTCAATTTCTTAACACACAATGGGTTTATTATTATTATTTCTGTTGTCATTTTAGAAGAATTAATAAATATTTTAACAATTTGTCAGTTTTAACTTCTCACCTGGCTGTATCAACAAATACATTGCATGCAGACAAAAACTCTTTGAGGGCTTGTTATGGTTTGGGTCTGGATGTGCCCCCAAAGCCTCATTTGCTCAGAGGCAGCTGAATCTGGAATGTGTGATGCTGGGATTAAGGGCGTGTGATTACTAAATCATTACACGAGAGTGATTGGTTTGGCACCGACCTAATCCCAGTTGTCTGGATGGAATAAAAGAGGCAGAGACATGCGGTGAAGTCCCTCTTTGTTGCTTTTTGCTGTCTTCCGCCACCATGAACTGTTGCTCTTATTGCGTTTGCTCCCTTGTGCGTGCCATGTTGGTTTTCGTCTTTGAGGCCTCTTTGTCATCCCTGTCTTACTTAGAGCCTGCTGATTATCGACTGAAACCTCTATGAAGTATAAGCAAAATAAATCACTTCTCCAACTTTGTGTGTCAAGTGTTTTGTCTCAGCAATGAGAGAAAAGTAACTAACACAGGTCTGGTACAATTTTAGGAGCACAGTGGGGGCTTGGGACCAACAGGTCTGAGAACCATGGTCATAAAAGAGATTATTGAGAGTATGAAGAAGGATTCGGTAATTTCAAAGAAAAATGGTCAAGACATGGTAATCATTACTTTAACAAATAATCATTCAATAGATAATCATTAAGCATTCACTAGGTTCTGAGTTTTGAAGATGATGAGGGGGAAGAAGATTTTTCCCGGTGTCAAGCTAGCTGCCTTTTTAATTCAAAACCAGATACTAATTGCTGTTGAGTAACATCCAGTGGTGCTGCAAGCAAACTGCTCCTTCAGCAGCTGGATAAGAGAGGTTTTGAACTCCCACTCAAAAAGTACAGTTTTCTTAAGCCATGTACAAAGATCATGTTTCAACAAAGGACTTCTAATACATCAAGCAGCTAAATATCCTTATCCCTTTGCTTACCCAAGTCATAAGCAGTTAGCTCTCACCTGCCTCCTGCTTATTCTCATTTACTTTTTCATCTGAAGGACATTTTTCATTCCCAAACTGCTTTCTCAGTCAGAGACAATAACTCAGTAATTGTGACATGTCATTTAATGTGTGTGTGGGGAGGTCCAATGAACTTTACTCTCCAGAGTCTGATGAAAAATAGAACTGGGATGCTATCTGCCTGTGAAAATGACACAGCTTAGAAAATGTACTAAAGTTTACAAAACAAGGACGTTGTAGTCAAAATTAAACACTCCTTATGCCCCTCAGAGAACTTTGATTTTCCTCTTCTAGCATTTATCAGCCTCTGGAATATGACAGTTTGTTGTGCTTCTTTGTTTTTTATTTCCCTGCTCAAGATCTTTCAGAGAATATATTGTGCTTTATTCACATTCGCTTGCCAACTATTCCTTACAAAGAGTGTCCTATATACACCAATCCAATCATGGGTGATAAATTTAATTAGCTAAAAACTAAGAGCTATCTACATTGCACTTGCTTAATGAATGTATGTAGTTGCTCAGAAGTTTAGTCGTGGGTTCCAATTGTGACACGGTGCTAATGGGTATCAACTCAAATGCTGTAAAAAAATGGTAGAAGTGAGCACAATATGAATTGCTGTTTTTAAGTATTTAGGGTTTTGATCTCTAGAGGAGAAAACAGAGGAGCTCAGGGCTTTCTCCCTAAGGCATTTTCTAACTGTGGCAAAGAAAGGGAGCCCTAAGAGAAAGTGCATTCCTGTCGGGGAGGAAACTGGGACACTGAGCTGCAATGCAAGGTGCTAGAGAGGGGAAGGCTGTGCAGGGAGCCTTGGCCATCTATAGATGGATCCTCTTGAATCTGGCCAAATATTTAGCTGTGCAAGCATAAGGTGAATGCCTGCAGGAAGACCTGGAGGGCGATTAGTCTGATTCTGCCACGGCGTGGCTTTAGGCTTAGCTGTTTGTGGGCTAAGGCAGACCTGCTCCCAAGATATGCTTTCCTGTCATCTCAGCCACCCCCAGATCGTGGGTTGAGGTCTCCACTGAAGTTTGTTTCACTTCACTGGGTCCTCACACGTGTGACCCCTGGCGTTTCTCTTGAGTCAGGGACAATAAGTTAATGTTTTGGATTACTTGCCAATGAATTCAATAATGTACATGAAATGGACAAATGCTTTAAAATAATGAAATGTTCAAGACTGTTTAAGAAGAAAGAGGACACCTGAATAAATCAATCTGTATGGAAATACAGGTGATCTAAAATTATCATTCAATTTGGGAAAGAACAAACTTGGAGTACATTGTATGACTTCACGAATTATTAAAAAGATAGTAATATTCAAATATTAAATCAGTATTGTGTTAGTGTAAGGATACACTAACAGATGGATAGAAGAGAACAGATGCCAGAAACAAAACACCCATGTGCAGTCAATTGATCTTTCAATAAAGGTACTAAAATAATTCAAGGTAGGAAACAAATGGTACAAGACTAATCACATATCCTTAAGCAAAAAGATGACAGTTGAATTGTATCTCATATTATACACCAAAATTAATTTGATATGGATTATGAACCTAAACATAGAAACTTAAGCTATAAAACTTTCAGAAGAAAAACAAAATTTCTTTGTAATCTTAGGGAATTTTTTATAGGACCTAGAAAGCAATAAGCATAGAAGTTGGTAAATAAGTTTGATCAGAATGAAAACTCTTGTTCTTCAAAAGGAGCAGTAAGAAAATGAATAAGCAGAACCAGTCTGAGACAAGAAGGCAACATACATAAATATCTAACAAAGTACTTGTATCCAGAATGTATGTAGGGATGCTACAACTCAATATAAAAATCCAATTACAAAAATGAGGGGCTTGAATAAACACTTGAAATAGGAAGATGCATAAATACTTGATAAGTCCATGAAAAGGTATTCAGCATCTGTGTTAGTCAGGTGTCTGTCACTGTTACAAGATCCCTGAGAAAATATATATAGTCAATTTAAGAAGAAAGGTTTATTTTGGCTCACAGTTATGGAAGTGTTAGTCTGTGGCCCATTACCCCATTGCTATATGCCTGTGGTAGCACAGCATATCATGGTGAGAGTGGTTGCCGGAGAGAGGTTGTTCACCTTATGGTGGGGACAGGAAGAGGGCAAGGAGAAAGAGACCAGTGTCCCATGATCCCCTTTGAGGGCACGCCCCCAAATACCTAAGACCTGCTGCTAGGCTTCTATCACCTTCCAAGAGCACCAAGCTGAGGACCACCCCTTTAACAATGGACCTTTTGGGGACTCTTAAAATCTACCGAAAGACTTCTTGATTTAGTAATCATGTTAGTTACTTTTCTCTCATTGCTGAGACAAAATACCTGACATCCAGTGTTAGAGGGCAAGGGGTTTATTTGGCTTACAGTTCATAGAGATTTCAGTCTATAATTGGCTGGCTCCAAGGCAGGGATGGCAAACAGGCATCACAGAGGAGAAACAACATGGAACCCACAAGGCAGCCAAAGTGAAAACAGGGGTGTCACCACGTCTTTCAGTCTCTTTTATCCCATCCAGACTCCTGGAATTAGGGCGGTGCCAAACCACCACATGTAATGATTTAGTAACCACAGGCCTTTAATCCCAGCATCACACATTCCAGATTCAGCTACCTCTGGGGGGGGGGGCATCCAGACCCAAACCATAACAGTGACCAAATTCAGTCATGTAGCTGGATACAAAGTCAACACTCAAAAATCAATAGCATTCTTGTACACAAATAACAAGCTTACTGAGAGAGAAATTAGGGAAACCACACCTTTCACAATAGTATTTAAAAAAGCGAAATATAAATCAAGCTAACAAAGGAAGTAAAAGATCTTTACATAAAAAGATACAGTACTCTCAAAAAGGAGATTGAAGAGGATATTAGAAAATGGAAAGACATTCCTTGCTTGTGGGTAGGAAGAACCAACAGAGTAAAATGACCATACTCCCAAAATTGTTATACAGATTTAAAGTAATCCCAATCAAAATACGAATATCCTACCTCACAGAACCAGAGAAAACATTCCTAAAATTCATGTGGAACCAGAAAAGGCCCAGAATAGTGCAAACAATTCTGAGCAACAAAGGGAAGGCAGGAGGCATCACAATCCCTGACTTGAAATTATACTACAGAGCTACTGTGATAAAACCAGATGGTGCTGCCCCCAAACAGGCCTGAGGATAAATAGAATAGGTTAGAAGATACAGAAACAACTCCAAACACCCTCAGCCACTTTATCCTTGACAAAGGGGCCAAATCTCTTCATGGGAGGAAAGGTAGCCTTTCTCATAAGCCGTGCTGGAAAAACTGGCTTTCCACATGCTGAAGAGTAAAACTAAACCCATGTCTCTCACCATGCACTAAACTAAAATAAAAATGGATCAAAGATTTAAATATTAAAACAGAAACACTAAACCTGCTGGAAGAAAGAATAGGTAGAATTCTTGAAGACCTAAGTGTAGGCAAAGACTTTATGAACAAAACCCTGATCTCACGGGAAATATTATAAGGAATCAACAACTGGGCTCTCATCTTATTAAAAGGCTTTTGCGGGGAGACACCGCGGGGGCCAAGGAGGCGGCGTGGTGCATGGCGGGCCTAGAGGAGGGCCTGCGCTGCGGCCTGCGGGACCGCGCCGTGACCGCCCGGGCTGGCCCAGAGGAGCACCCGCTGCCGCTGCTATAGCCAAGCTCAGCGAGATGAGGGACATGTGGATTGGGAATATGAATTCACTTGAAAAACCAGTTTGGGGGTATGAATGTGATTTCTGATGAAACTGGATTGGGATAATTTTCATGATCTTTATATATATATAAATTTTGCATTTGACTTAAAGTGCCATGAGAAAATTTGCATATTGCAAGGTGGTTCTAGCCACCTCCTTGATTTGGGTACTCTTGGACATGTTCCTGCTGCTTTACTTCAGTGAATGCAATCAATGTGATAAGAGAAAGGAGAGAGGACCTCCTGCTGGGGATGTTCTGGAGCCAGTACAAAAGCCTCAGGAGGGTCCTGGAGAAACAGGGAAACCGGTCGTCACTCCTAAAGAGGATCAAGAGAAAATGAAAGAGATGTTTAAAATCAATCGGTTCAATTTAATGGCAAGTGAGATGATTGCACTCAACAGAAGTTTACCCGATGTTAGGTTAGAAGGGTGTGAAACAAAGGTGCACCCAGGTAATCTTCGAGCAACAAGTGTCGTGATTGTTTTCCACAGTGAGGCTTGGAGCACACTTCTTCGAACTGTTCAGTGTCATTAATCGCTCACCAAGACACATGGTAGAAGAAATTGTTCTAGTAGATGATGCCAGTGAGAGATTTTTTGAAAAGACCTCTAGAGAGTTATGTGAAAAAACTAAAAGTGCCAGTTCATGTAATTCGAATGGAACAGTGTCCTGGATTAAAAGGAGCAGCTGTCTCCACAGTCCAGCGGTCACTTTCTTAGATGCTCATTTTGAGCACACAGTGGGCTGGCTGGAGCCTCTCTTAGCCCGGATCAAACAGGGCAGGAGAACAGTGGTATGTCCTATCACTGATGTGATCAGTGATGATACTTTTGAGTATATGGCAAGCTCTGATATGACATACAGTGGATTTAATTGGAAACTCAATTTTCGCTGATATCCTCCTGTTCCCCAAAGAGAAATGGACAGAAGGAAAGGTGATCGGACTCCTCCTGTCAGAACACCTACAATGGCAGGAGGCCTTTTTTCAATAGACAGAGATTGCTTTCAGGAAGTTGGAACATATGATGCTGGAATGGATATTTGGGGAGGAGAAAATCTAGAAATTTCCTTTAGGCAGTGTGGAGGAGCTCTGGAAATTGTTACATGCTCACATGTTGGACATGTGTTTCACAAAGCAACACCTTACACATTTCCAGGAAGCACGGGGCAGATCATCAACAAAAATAACAGACGACTTGCAGAAGTGTGGATGGATGAATTCAAGAATTTCTTCTAAATAATTTCACCTGGTGTTACAATGGTAGATTATGGAGCTATATCATCAAGACTTGGTCTGAGACACAAACTACAATGCAAACCTTTCTGTTGGTACCTTGAGAATATCTACCCTGAATCTCAAATTCCACATTATTATTTCTCATTGGGAGAGATACAAAATGTGGAAACAAATCAGTGTCTAGATAACATGGCTGGAAAAGAGAATGAAAACGTTGGAATTGTTAATTGTCATGGTATGGGAGGTAATCAGGTTTTCTCTTATGCTGCCAACAAAGAAATTAGAACAGATGACCTTTGCTTGGATGTTTCCAAACTTAATGGCCCCGTTACCGAGCTCAAATGCCAACATCTAAAAGGCAACCAACTCTGGGCATATGACCTAGTGAGATTAACCCTGCAGCATGTGAGCAGTAATCAGTGCCTGGATAAAGCCACAGAAGAGGACAGCCAGGTGCCCAGCATTAGAGACTGCAGCAGAAGCTGATCCCACCAGTGGCTTCTTAGAAATGTCACCCTTCTAGAAATATTCTGAGACCAAATTTACAAAAAATGGATTGACTGGGCTACCTCAGCGTACATTTCTGCCACATTCTTAAGTAGCAAAAAAGGAAAAGTGCTTTCCTCCTCTGCAGGATGTAAGGTTTATCAGCCATTAAAACTCAGGCTCCTCTAGCTTTTCACTAGCTGTGAACTGGCCTTCCTGTCCAAGGGTGTGAAACTGCATAGACGTGAGACTGTGCACACTGACATTTACAAGATGGAAAGTCTTTCATCAAGAGAAATGGGAAAGAATATTCAGACAGCAAAACTTAATCAACAAAATGTACTTTTTGAAAAATTGCACCTTCTATGGTTTTCTTGGACATCAGTAATTTCTGCTGAGTGTGCTGTCATAATGAAGATATTTTCAAGATGTTTTTCCTGATTAGAACTGGTAGCCAGTATATTAACTATTGATAAATAAATAGATGAAAAAGAACTGGAACCAGATTCACAATCATGAAAACAACATTTTAAAAATAATTAAAAAAAACTATATTAAACAAGGTTTAAAGAAAATTACAACAGAACTATGAGAAGTACAATTTGTTATAGTATAGTATCAAATTTCTATATAGATTTTATACCTCAGTGGGGGAAAATAACTGATTCCAATGACATTCATTTTGTTTTCATCTGTGATAGTCATGGATGCTTTTATTTTTCTTGGGGGGATGAAAATGAGCTGGGAAAAAAGCTCTTTGAATATAGTTTTAATTTCTACAACATTTTTTTTTTTTTTGGTACTGGGGATCGAACTTGGGACCTTGCACTTGTGAGGCAGGTGCCGGAACCACTGAGCTAAATCCCTGGCCCTACAACATTTTTAATTTGGTTTTTGGGCTCTTGGAATTGTAATTTTTAATTGCCTCCTAAAAATGGAGAAGTAATATGATGGTGTCTGGTCTCAACTGAACAAGTTAAATATTTCAGTTGCTGTTGGGTCAACTGGCTTACAGTCTATCTCTCCCTTTGTCTCATACACATACGTGTGTGTACACACACACAACACACAAATTTCTCACCACATCAACTTCTTAACTTGATTCAACAGATTATGCCTAATACCCAAGATTCATACTACTGTATTACAGATTTGTTTTCCTAGCAATAAATTTTTAGTTCTTTATGATTCCACTTAAAAAAAAAGCTTTTGCACAGCAAAAGAAATACTAGCAGATCGAAGAGACAACCAATAGAGTGGGGAAAAGATTTTTTCAGCTGTTTCTCAGACTGATATCTAGAATATATAAAGAACTGAAAAAAATCAAACTCTCCAAATTTAAAGACCCAATCCAAAAATGGGCATCTGAGATGAATACACACTTCTCAGATGAAGAAGTACAAATGACAAATAAACATGAAAAAATGTTCAACATCACTGGTCATTTGAGAAATGCAAAGTAAAACAATGCTGAGATTCCATCTTGCTCCAGAAAGAATGGCTATTATCAAGAAGTCAATAACAAATCTGGTGGGGCTGTGGGGAAAAAGGAACCCTTCTCCACTGTTGGTGGGAGTGTGGACTGGTACAACCAATGTGGAAATCAGTATGGAAATTCCTCAAAAAACTAAGACTAGACATTCCATTTGACTCAGCTATCCCCCTTCTCAGTATCTTTCCCAAAGAATTAAAAACATCATACCTCAGTGATATATGCACACCCATGTTCATAGCAGGATAGTTTGTCATAGCTAAATCTTGGAAACAGTCCAAATGCCCATCAACCAACGAAGGGATAAAGGAGTGGTTTTTTAATTCAATGGAGTACTACTCTGCCAAAAAGAAGGATAAACTTGAGACATTTATAGCTAAATCAAAGCATCTAAAGACCATACTCTTAAGTGAAATAAATCACACACACATGTAAATCTTGCATTGTTTCTCTGGTGTGAGAAACTGAAAGTGTAAAAAAAGATCAAGATGTATAATAGATAATGTGAAATAGGAAAAAAGGTTTAGAGAAAAAAATTAAGGGGGAGGAAGTTCAAATAGGAAGGGGTACTAGGGAGGGGGGAGGGGGAAAGGAAGAAAGGGCAGAGGGAAAAAATGAGAAAAGAAAGATAAAATAGAAACAAAGCTTTTGTAAATAAAGAGGAGAAGAGAAGTTGAAGGGAGAGGAATGGGAAAAATATGAATGAAGCTACATCATTTTCAGGAACAAATTCCACATGATGAATGTGATCATTATGTGTATCTAAATTGTAGCAATAAACTTAATTAAAAAATTAAAAATTGCCTCTGAAGCCAGGTATTTAGCTCAGTGGTTCTGCTGTCTGCCTTGCAAGCGTAAGGACCTGAGTTCGATCCCTGGTACCCCCCCCCCCAAAGTTGCCTCTGAAAAAAATCCAAACTCTAGCAGCATCATCAATCATCAGAAACATGCAAATGAAAAGCACAGTAAGAGATTACTGCATGTCCACCACAGTTACTTTGCAAAAGGACACTTTGGGGATTTCTAGAAAAATTAAGCAGACCCTGTCATGTGACTTAGCTGATTTTCCTCTTCATACTTACCCAAAAGAAATGAAAACCTAATCTACACAAAGGCTTGCATCATGTTCAAAGATGCATTATTTGTAGTAGTCCCAAACTAGAAATAGTCCAAATGTTCATTGATAGGTAAATGTTTAAAAATGTATAATGTACATATTACTCCAGTATAAAAAAGAGCAATCCATGCACACAACATGGATGCCTGGTAACATCATTATGGTGAATGAAAGAAAAGAGGCAAAAAAGATACACACTGTACAGTATAGTGGCAGAAAACAGATTGGTGTTTGCCTGGGGATGAAAACCCCACATCTCCAGCATGTTTAGGGACTCCATGGGATCAGAGCTGTGTTCTGAGTCACCCTAATATAGGCCATGGTGTGGTCAACGAACAAGTGATCATTTAAAGTGGAAAATCTCCAAACAACAAGTTTGGGGTCTAGTTCCAGAGTGACACAGGTACCTCCACGTTTGTATCTGGGATTTCAGAAGATGGCTATGGCAGAGAGTAATGAGATGATGTGTAAAAAATAACTGCAATCATAAGACCTGATCGAAATTTAATTCATTCTTATTGTTTTATATTAACAGCCAGAGAGAGGCCATGAAATTGCAATTTCATAGCTCATCAGTGAAAGCAACCAGGGCTGTGTTTCAAAATCAGCTTTGAAGTCACACCCACACCCACACCCACACCCACCCACCCACACACACACACCACTAAGTTTTCATCAACGTTGACTGAGATCTAGAAAAGGTTTTGAGATTTTTAAAAAAGCTACTAGTGATTCAGATGCTCATTTTAGGCCAGGAAGCCATCCCCAAAGATCAGTTAGATGGTTCCTCGTTATGATCAGTGATAACAGGGGGCTCAGTTGTGCCTAAGTCGATTTTCACACTTTCTAGTTTGCCCTGGGCAGTCTCAACCTATGCCTATCAACTTGGCATAATGGCTAATAGTGTTTTCTTTAATTCCATAGTGTCATGGGTTAGACAATAAACTAACACTGTATTAATATTCACCAGTTAGATCAACAAGGTGGGGATCATTTCCATTTTAAAGATGGCAGAAATTGCCCATGGGTTGGGTTACCACATGGCTGTAAGTAAAACAAGACCTAGCATTTACTGTGTGGCCACTCTGGGCCCAGGGCTTCTAAACCCTGTCTATATTTTAGCTCATTTAATTTCTCAGAAGTGCTAGGCAGATGCTAATACCTTAGTGTCAATGCCGTGCCAAACAGGCAGGAGAGGCTAAGGCATTTTCCCAAGGGCATGCAATGAGGAAGAGGAAGGAGATTTGGACTCTAGCAGACAGAAGCTCTCTTCTGCAGCCGGTGTCTTACCATAGGTCTTCTCTGTTCAGAGAACAAGCTGACAAGTCCAGCTAACAGTCCTCTTCCTGCAGGAAGGTAGAAAGAAAAACCTATAGTGGTCCCGTCCCACCCACCTCTGCTGTCTCCAGTCCATCCATACAAGAGCCTGGGGAAGGCTCCCCTATTTGTACCGGGCTGTAGTTCATTCAGCTTCCTCACAGTGTTGGTATCAAAAGCACTCCCCTATGCCTTCCTTTGGGTGAAGTGGAACTGACTCCTAGGAGCTGAGAATTTGTACCCAAGAATTTTCCTTTAATCTGAAGCGGCCTTCCATTTTACTCTTCCAGGTAGTATAACTGATAACAAGGGGGCAAACAGCCCTTTCTCCAGTTCCTAGAGGCCCTAGGTGGGAACAAGGAGCACAGTTCGAGTTCTCTGTGACTTCTGGCTCACTTTCCATGGAATGCAAAAGCAATGCCAAAGCCTGGTAAAAATAGAAACTCTCCAGTGTGCAGGCTCCTCTCCAATGGTCCATGGGAATCCGCTAGCAACTCATCACCAAGGAGGGTCGCCGTCACTACAGGGAAGATCTCAGGCCTTGCCAGGAGCAGGAAGTGCAGCAGCTAACAGCATAGGGCAGAGCCTCTGATCCTGCTGGTGCAACCCTGGTCTCTTTACTCTGGTTTTATTGAATGTTAAATCATTACATAAAGATGCGGCATACCTTGAAGGATGAAACACGGACATTAAGTGCAGTGGCCTGGTTAGAAGTGGCCTGAGGGTCAGTCTTGGAAAAAAAGAACAGGTCATGAATCTTCAGAAAGGACAAGTGACATTTTTGACTCTGCCTAAGAGAAGTGAACCAAGAAACACAGAAGAGGCCATCTTCTCGGATTAGCGGATGGTCCGGGAGTGTACAGTCAGTTTTCCATTGCTGATACAAAATACCTGACACCTACAATTTAAAAGAGGAGAGCTTTAATTTGCTTAGAATTTCAGAGGATTTGGTCTGTTGCTGGCTGGGTCCAAGGCAGGAGGATCACGGTGGAAGGGCGTGGTGTAGCAAAGCTGCTTAGTTCATGGTAGCTGGGGAGCAGAGTGGGTTGGAATGAAGGCCCATGAGAGAAATACCCTCCAAAGGCCTCCAGCGACCCACCTGCAACTGGGCCTCCAATCTCCTAACAGCTATGAACATCAATCATTAGTGTCTTTATGAGGTAGGATCAAAAATTGTGAATGGTGCCACCAAGTGCCATCCAATAAAAAAGAAGGCACTAAAAACACTGCAGTGAGTCCTCATCCACTTTATTCACCAGATCTGACACTGTGCAACCTGTGGGTTTTCTTCAAAGTCAAAATGACCACGAAAGGTAAACACTGTGAATTGACTCAGGCCATCGAAACACCTGTACAGCCCAACTGAAGACACTCAGTGAAGGAGACTTCCAGAACTACTCAGAGTGGCGAGAATGATGGGATAAGTGTGTGGAGAGTGAAGGGAGAGGTCTTGAGGGGCATTAATGACAGTGTGCCTTGTACTGAAATAAAATTTTAGGAATCTAACCATTCACCATAGTTTTTGATTGCATGTCATACACTGCCTGCATGATCCAACCACCTCTCCTGCAGTCAAGCTTAACTGTCACAGGTAGGGAGCCAGTACTGTGAGCCCTGAGAGCAGACGAATGCGAAGAAGGGGCTGGGGCTCAGAGGAGTCATAGACTATGTACTTCCTGAGTCCTATATATCTGACATTAGCTTTGTTAACGCTGCCATACTTGTGTTGGGGAAAATGCTACAGAAGCAAGTGTGGTCACACCCTTGGCTCATCAAGCCTCTATTACCAGATGGAATAAACACAAGAAGGGAGGCCTCGGAACACTTTCACAATGAGAAGTTATTTCCCTTCCTGAGGATCATAAGCCTAATCCCTTCCCACTGAACACAAGCTCCTTAGAAGAGTGAGCTCTGGGATCGGGCAAGACGCTCAGCTCTCGGAGTCTCCCCTCTCTACCATGTGATGAGGGTGATCGACCTATGTTCTTATGTCTCCTTTGGACAACTAAGTAGCAATGTAGCTACAAGAATGAAGGAGGGGGGTTAAGCCCAGAGGTGTCAAATATACCAAATGAAGAAATTAAAGTAATATAAATGATTGGCACCACCCATTCAGAAAGAGTGGGGTCATTCTGCTTCTGACTTGATTGGAGGGAACCTTCCCCTGGTGAATTTTTACTAATTGGAGTAAATCTCACCTATCTAAGAAGTAATGATGCATTACTAATCTCAGTATTTGTCTCCCCTACCAGACAGTGAATCGTTCACAGGAAGGACTGAGGCTTGTTCAGGTCCGGGGTCTCCCCCAGTATCGGATACATGCAGGTGGTTGAAGGAATGAAGATTCCTGTTGGGGGAAGCACTGAGAGGGTGTTTCCTTGGTAGGAATGTAGCATGATCCAAAGTAAGAACACACTCAGACCGTTAGGATGACAGGAGGAGGACGGCGGAGGACTGAGCCAGAGGCAGACATGCCCAAGAGGCTGCTTGTAAATTCTAGTCCCTTCATACTTTTCAAGATCTGAGCCTCAAAGAAGGGCTAATTCCCTCCACCAAAGCCTTCTTGTTCCTCTTTGGAAACAGAATCCCAGTTCTCCAGTCTCTTACACCATTGCTAAGCTTTGCAGCTTTGCAGTTCCTTATTTTTCTGTTTATACTAATGCATTTACTAAGTTCATACTTTTATATATGAATGCATGCTAATTCATTTACTTGGTTCAAAAGTTAGAACAATATGGAGCCAGGTGCCTGTAATCCCAGCACTTCAGGAGGCTGAGGTAGGAGGATCATAAGTTTGAGTCCTGCCTGGGCAACTTAGTGAGACTGTCTAAACAAAACAAAACAAAACACAACACAACACAAATAAAAAGGGCTGGGGAATGGTGCTTAGTGGTAGAGAACCCTTGGGTTTGATCCCCAACATTGAAAAAATAAGAATGATACAAGAAGATATACTCTGAGATGTTACAAACTTTGACCCTGTCTCTTCCAATTGACTTTTTCACTTTTCCCTTACAGGGCCACTACAACCATCTAGAAAGCTTCAGAAGGAAATCCCCTATGACTTTGGTCAATTTTTTATTTTTTATTTTGCCAGTTTGGGGATTTCACTGCCTAACGAAGGAAGTGTATGTTACTGTTTGTAATCAGTTTTATTTTATTTTATTTTTTGGTACAGGGGCTCGAGCTCGGGTCCTTGCACTTGCGCAGCAGGCGGCAAAACTACTGAGCTAAATCTCCAGCCTGTAATGAGTTTTAGACGTCACCTTGCTGATATGTGAGCTTGGTCAAGAGCAGGGATCTGCCCTGTTCGTTATTATCCTCTCAGTACCTGCTGTCTGTAGGACACATGGCAATATAACTGTATATAACTCTATGGGCATTTCCAATCTCATCTCCTACTACTGCTTTCCAAATGAACTTTGAACCTTAGCCGATTTGAACCACTGTCCAAATATGCCTTTTGGCATTCATGACCTGGACTATGCCATTCTCTGCACCTCGAACTCTTTCCCTCTTCCCCTACACGCCACTTTGGCTTCCTACTGAAAATCCATTGATCTCCAAGGACCAGCTCCCCTGAGAAGTGTGATAAGATCAGCCGAAAAACTTGGAGGCCCTGAAGAAAGTGACTTCTTGAGTAGAGGAAATGGAATTGGATTCTTAGTGTCTCACCTTCCATGAGCCTAGAAATAGTACAGACTCTGAGAACTGTCCATTTTATTTCCTAGTGGGCCAGTCATCTGCCCAAGGAGGCAAGAATGATACTTGTTTTACAACTTTACTGGGGATTCGGGAAGAGTCAGTGGAATAATACAGTAACCATTTTTAAAGCACAAAATCTTTTGTACACAATCTTACATACTTTGAAGTATCTAGTGCACAGATATTCAATTAAATAAATGTCTACTGAACTCCTATTTCTATTATAATGTGGGCAGTGTATAAACGGAATGGTGTCTTCCTTGAAAGAGAAAGAGAGAGAGTTATGACCACTGAATTAGACTCAATAAATGCAAAATAATGTCAGCTACTTACAGGAAGATAACAGAGTAAGAATCTTGGACAAAGCTTAATCTCTAAATGCTTGTTGGATAAAATCCCTCAGGTAAGTTGGGCTTTAAATTTCCGAGATTGTTAATGGAACTTCCTTCTTAGATGGTTGCATCCTGTTCTGCATCTCAGCTTGCAGCTTTTATCACAATGGTAGCTCTGGTTCCAAGTGAGAGATCTTGAACACTGGCTGCTCTATTGCTGTTTTCCCTTCCCTAATGGAGTTCTACTGGATCGCACAAGTGTTTTTCCTTAACTATTAATACTTTAACAAGTTTAGAGGTCACATCAATAACACTAGGATCTTGACCAATTGTGGTCACTGCATATACCCAAGAAATTTTTTTTCAAAAGGGTCCTCATGCAAGTTCTAGTAATTCAGGCAAATTCCATTTTGGATTAATTTCATACTGCATTTCTGAATTCCCACTGCAGTTTTTAGTGAATATAATCAGATTGTGGTTTTTTTTCCTTGCTTCATCCAGAGAGTTGGTGACAAGTTACAAGCCTGAAACAGCTGCTCTGCTTCATTGGGAAGAGAAGCTGCATGTGTATCCTGAACGAAACCATCTGCGGGAATCTCCTAGCAGTGCGCTATGGAAGGAAATGCTGGGAAAGTTTCCAAGGAGCCCAGTTAAAGGTAATTGATGACTTATGCATTGTTCTGGAAGAACAAATAACAAGGAACTCAGTAATGTCCCATTACTGTATTACTCTGGTAAGGTAGTCCTGGCATGTTCCAGCTTAAAATATGCCTGTAATCCTATCATTCTGGGAAGCTGAGGCAGGAGGACTGCAAATTCAAGTCCAGTCTGGACAACTTAGAAAGTTAGGAAGACCCTGTCTCAAAATAATAAACAAAAAAGGGCTAAGGATAGAGCTTAGGGTGAAGGCCCTTGGTTCAATCGCCAGTACAAAAATAAAAATATTCTCAATGATTTTGTTTGTTCCAAATTAACTAGTCATTAGAAAATGGTGCAGGGACTCTAAAGGAGACTGGAAGGCATTTTTCCATGCCCACCCCCAGCCCCACAGGCTACTCTCACAAAATCACACATGGCCAAGACATCTTTGTACTTGGAAAGCAAGTTTTGTAACTATTTTTTTAAAACACAAATGTGTCTTATACAACCGACCTGAAATAATTTCAAAGCAAAATAAATAGAGTTGCCTTAATTTCAACTATGATTAACCAATTCATTGAAAAACTACCTGGAAAAAATTCAAGATGCATTTAGTGTTATATCTTATTCTTTCTATCATTTCCTACCAGTATGTTCAACCAGTTTTTCGAATTAAATAATATAGAAGCATGAATTTAAAGGAAACAGTTTGAATGTATGCAAGACACTGTGTATCAAACACTGAGGCCACTACCAAATGCAGACAGACTGTGCTGTACTTGTTCAGCACCATTTGATGGGAGGGTCCTGAGGGAGAAACAGGACATGGAAGGCCATCCTGCCTCTCTGGTGCTCACCATTTGGCTCAGGATGATTTGGTCCTCACACTATTCTGTCTTCAGTTACTCCACTAAGCACCAGTCCACTCAGAGGCCACTCACAAAACCTTTGTTAACCCACTGGCACATGTAAGTAGAGATCTGCTCTCAAATGTCTTCTTTTTTAAAAATTGAGATATAGTTTACGATTTGTTAAGTATTCAAATCTTTAGCATCTAGTTCAATAGTTTCATACATATGCATACATGCAGGTCAAGATACAGAACATTTCCAGCACTTCAGAGGGTCCCTCATCCCCCTCCCAACCAACACTCCTTAGAGAGGCAATGAGTATTCTGACCTCTCACACTGAAGCTCAGTTTTTATTTTTTTTATTTTTTAGGTACCAGGGATAGAACTCAAGACCTTGTGCTTGTGAGGCAGGTGACGGAACCACTGAGCTAAATCCCTGGCCCATGAAGCTCAGTTTTATCTGCATTTGAACTTCTTATAAATGGAGTTACGGCTGACTGTTCATGCAACATTACATCAGTGTGATTCGACCATGTTATCGTATGCTTTAATATTTTTTCTTTTTTATTGTTCTGGAATAGTCTGCTGCAGGAAAATAACTGTTTATTTACCTATTCAATAGATGAGGGACATTTGAATTGTTTATTTTATTTTTTGAGATAGGGTCTTACTATGTAGCCCAGGCTGGCCTCAAACTGTCAGCAATCCTCCTGCCTCACCCTCCTGGGTACTGGGATTACAGAGTTGTTTATTGTTGTTGGGTTGTTACAGATAATGCAAGTAGAAATATATTGTAGATGTCTTTTTGGCAGATGTAAGTCTTTAGTAAAACAAAATGTCTAATTTGATAAATTAGATATATTTTAGGACCGGGGATTTAGCGCAGTGATTCTGCCACCTGCCTTGCAATCATGAGGTCCCGAGTTCAATCCCTGGTACCAAAAAAAAAAATAGATATATTTTATACACTTTCTGTTTGGAAGAAGTCAGTGTGATCTATTGGAATGGGAGGCTGAGGAATCTGAACTTGATCAGATAAATCCAGAGATATCTTCTATACAATTGTGCCTTTTCCATCTTTCATGTTCTCAGCTTGCCTTTTCCCCTTGTCTGGCTCCACTCTGAGCAGTGGTGACTCCTCCTCACTTGTCTTCCTTCTGAGGCTTTTCCCATACTCATCCCACACTACTTCAACTGATACCCACAGAGAAGAAATGATACTAAAATAACTAATATCCACCTTATTCACTGGATCTGGCACTGTGAGACTTCTGGCTCTTCCCCAAAGTCAGAATGATCAAGAAAGGTAAACAGTTTAATTGATTCAGGGCACTGAGGCAGCCATATTAATTCAACTCAAGATACTCATGAAAGAGGATTTTAGAGAGGCTTTAGAAAGTGATGAGAATGTAATAAATCTTTAAAAATTTAAACATTCAATGCGTTATTTGATCACACTTCATATTTACCTGCTTCTATTATATCCATGGTAGGCAATCTAGCCTGTCTAACCAAAGAAGCGGGCAAGATTATTCTCAGTGACATTTCAGGACCAGTCTTTTAAAGTGAGATAGAAGAAGGTAAAATAGCTGTTGGCACCTTTCGTTTTCCTTTTCCAACCCACTCCCCAAACTTCTCACCTTCCTGAGCTGCTTGTTTTCAAAGAAGTGAAAAGAAAACCCGTGGGTGAAAGAGAATTTAACTACTCTCACGTTCATTTTCACATCCTACCAACCATCCGTTTGTCTATTTATCCATCCAACCAACCAGGCATTCATCAGGCACTTGGCTTGGATCTCAGGCCAGTGTCTCCCTCTGGGGACATCCATTCTGTGCTTGGTATTTCCAGGGGTATGGAACTTACACAAGCCACACAGCCGCTCATTGTGGGCAAGATAACAAAGTTACCTTATTGGAAAGTAACCAACAAATGGTTTTGATAAATTGACATTCTTTTATTCTCTGTTGCTATGAAAGCGTCTCAACTGCTGGGACAATAGGATATTTAAGACAAAAGCCAATGTCATCAGTAAAAGTCTTTTACTTAAAACCTTTGACTAAATGAGGGTGCATCTGAAAGGAGATATTTTTCTCTCTGGGTTGGAGGAGAAGGGTTTCTTTACAGGTGACATGATCTTCAAAAGCCAATCAAGTGATCCTCAGATTAGAGGCCACGGTTTTATTTGGCCAGCACAGTATTTTTATTTTTATTTTTTTCAATATATCTAAACACTTTGAAATCGTAATGTAAATCATAAGGATAAAAGCTGAAAAACTATGCTCAGCTTTTGCTAGATTAAGTGGACCTGTTTCCCCCAAACAAAAATCATAAGATTTAATCACACCTAAAGTCTGAATTTTTTTCAGTACAATCACTACATACACATAGAACACTTGTTTGCAAATTTATAATTTCCCTGGCTCATCCCAACGTGCAATCCACACTGAAGACTACAATTGGGGCAAGGGTACATGAACTGAAAAATCACAATTCCAAGTTTCAAAACTTGCTCTTAGAAATTATTTATAGGACACTCAGGTCATTTTTACTTCTTAGTTAAGATGTTGAACTGTCATCTGTTTATCAGTCTATCCCAGAATTACTATATGCTGATTTGAGGGACTAGAGGTCAAACATTGAAAGTGCTGTCTTTCTAAAAGGCTGAATAAAGCAATTCTAAGTGAGTCTGTGTTTCCATCTCAGCACTTAGGAGAACCCACCAGGCTCCAAGGACCCAATAGGATAAATGATGGTGCAACATTTTAAACAGGGGCCAATTACTTAGTGTCATTCAGAGCCCAAAATCTGAAGAATGACCCAAATCAAATCTTTATTTTTTTAACTGTGTAAATGTGATCCAAATATGTCCACCACTAGTTTTTCCAAAAGAAACATGCTGTAAATAAGCAAACTACATCTGCTCACTGATGTGTATGGACTCCCTAGATGTCTCACTGGGCTTAATTACAGACCACTCACAGAATAGATTTTTAGTATAAAGTGTAGCACGATGTTAAGACATTTTAGCTTCTGCACATACATGTTGTACTTCTGGCTGATAATGAAGAACAATTTGCAGCATTATACTGTTAGCTAGGTCGCATCCTTCCTTTTAAATGGCATTGATGTCAATGTTGTCACCCTTGTTGTCAGACATCAGTTTCAACTTTCAGTACACTGGCAGTCTTCGAATAAACTACCTCAATGTTCTCATCTTTTATCATCTTCTTCACCACCAGAAGATTCTTCCTCTGCCTCCTTCAACCATTTTATAAATGTCGCTGCTTTGACATGAATCTCTTTGACAAGTTCTTCTGAAATGTACTTCTTCTTTTTTGCTTAAATTCTTTTATTGGTACATTTTAGGTATACAATACATTTACATTTATCATTGGGTGCTTGTACCTGTACATGATGTATCTTAGTTCTTATTTTTTCCCCATTACCTGTGTACCCTTCACCCCCTCCACCCTTCCCTATTTACAAAAACTTTGTTTCCATTTTTTCCTTTTCTCATAATTTTCCCTTTCCCTTCTTTCCTTTCCCCTTCCCCTCCCACTGCCCCTACTCCTTTTCTTCCTATTTCACATTATCAATTCTTCATTTTAATCACTTTAATCCTCATTTACATTTTCAGTTTCTCACACCAGAGAAACTATTCGGTATTTACATGTGTGTCCTATTTATTTCACTTAAGAGTATGGGCTCAATGTGCATCCATTTGTGCAGACTGGTGCAACCACTGTGGAAATCAGCACGGAGACAACTCAAAGAACCAGGACCAGAGGTCCCACTCGACCCAGGCACTCCCCCACTGGGTACCCTCCCAAAAGAATAAAAAACCACACCACAGCGATACATGTGCACCCACATCCACAGCAGCACAGCCTGCAACAGCCAAAGCCTGGAAACAGCCCAAGTGCCCACCAACTGGAAACCGGACAAAGAAGACGTGGCCTTCCTTTACAAAATGGAGTACTACTCAGCCACAAAGAATGAAAAACGTACTTCTTAGGGGCCTTTTCCAACCAGCTGATGATGACCTCCTCTTCCAAAAGATCTACATCATTCATCTCCTTCAAGATGCGGGATCTTGGAGAGGAGCTGAGCTTGATGCATGGCCACCACACACTCCAGACCACGAAGAAGGTACTGCTGAGCTTTTTTGTTGTTGTGACAGAATCAGAGGAAATGGCGCCTGTATTTCTTAATTTGTTCTCTAATCTTCTCATTAAAAAGAACTTCAGCCAGAGCAAGAGGGCCCATGGCTTTTACATCTAGTCTTTCTGCTTCAGCAACAATTTCTTTGTCAGATGAGTCAATAATGCCCTCTTCTTTCTTTTTCTTAACAACAGCAAACAGGATATTCACACGCTCTTCCACAGTTCTTTCCAAATCATCACTGAGTGTCAGGACGTTTGCATGGTTGCTGATTTCATCCATTCCGTGCCTCTGAGCTTCCTCAGTTGTGCCCTCCCCCCAGCCTTTATCTTCCTCCTCTTCCACAGCATGTGGGGGAGGACTGATTTCCTTTGGGGGTGATGGGGGTGGTGTCTCACTGCTGGATACAGAGCCATTATCCTTGTCTTTGCCATTTCTATTTTTTTTTCCTTTTCTTTCTTTGCTGTACCACTGTCACTATTCTCAGGTGGGTTTTTGAGGATGAATGTGCAGAGTTTATGATGTGTGTCAAGCATGCCTCGATAGCCACAGGCTTTAGGAGAATTACCTATTGTTTGCTTCTTCAGATTCACATGTAGATCTGTTTCAGGATTCTCACACGCAGGACAAAGAACAAATTTTTTAATGAATCCATCCAACATGTCTTGCAGCTTATTCGCCTCATGAGACCCACTGACAATGTAACGGTCATTCTTTACATCAAACTGGGTCTGTGCTCCTAGCTCACAACCAGAGTATTTAGTGGGATACGTTGGAGGGCGATTAAGCACCTTTGCAACGTCAACCATGGTGACTCTAACTGTCTTGCTTCCATTTCCTTTGCCCTCAAGCTTGGCAATCAGACGGGGCATCTTGTAGCGATAGAACTGGTCTGAAATGCTGCGGTGGACGTTGACAGACATTTTGGCTTGTTAGTGACTTTATCAATGAGATGAAGAGATCTTTGATTGCAACTTTTTGGTATCTTCTGTCTGGAGAAGAAGGGATGACATGAACGACTGCAAGAGTTCTCAGTCTCTGACATGAAAAAATTTTTGCCACGGAGGCTGTAAGCTTCTTACTTGTTGCCGGGGATGTAGCTCAGTGGTTCCGTCGCTTGCCTCGCAAGCGCAAGGACCCGAGTTCGATCCCTGGTACCAAAAAAAAAGAAAAAAAAGCTTCTTGGTTGTATGCTATGTTTCCCCAATACAGGTACCAATGGCTGCGCAACAGCTCGTTTTAGTCAAATAAAGACATAAACCCAAGGCCGGTCGCCCTGGACTGGGAGGAAGCGGCGCTGCAAACCCAGTTCTGAGCGGCGGGCGGACGGCCAGCGGAGGGGTGGCCGGGCAGGTGTTGTGGCTGAGCCGTGAGAGGGGCTGTCCCAGCGACGTCCGCGTGCACACCTGCCGCGAGCCTGGTGGCCCCTGCAGAGCTCTCGCTGTGACTGAACAATGCCGCCCAGCAGCGCTCCAGCTACCCTGGGCCCCGAGCCCGCCCCCCGCGGTGGGCCGCACTCAGCACATTTTTAAAATACTGAATCACTTGCCGGATCTTAAAGTTAGACTATTTCACATAAAAATTGAGTCTGGATTATCCTAACGAAAAGGGGATACTTGACAATTTTCATGGCCTTTTTTTTCTTTTAAAATTAATTTTATTGGTACATTTTAGGTATACAATATAATGACGTTCATCATCGGAAGTTTGCACCTTTACATACTTTCTTGGATCTTATCTTTCCCCCTTCCCCTGCCCTCCCTTCAACCCCTCCATCCCTCCCTATTTACAGAGACTTGGTTTCCATTTTTTCATTTTCTCTTATTAATTCCATTCCCTTCTTTCTTTTCCCCTACCCCTCCCACTTCCCCTTCCCCTTTGCCCCTTTTCTTCCTATTTCACATTATCTATTATACCTTTTAGTTCTTATTTACATGGTCTTTTATTCCCCTTTAGATTTAAGAGCATTTTCAGTGATTACCATTTCCCATAGTGAAGGGAAAAAAATGCTTTCTGATGAAATGATTCTTTCCACTTAGCATTAGTGGTGTCTTCCTGCTGAATTATTTAAGCTTAATCCTTTTTTAAAATAAAAAGCAGAAATGATTCTATTTATATCTTTCTCTCCAGCCACTCATTCATCCATCTCCCTTCCATCTAGGCTGATGTCTAGAGTTGTGTCGGACAACTGACAATGGTGATTATCTTTGAATGGTGGCATTTTAGAAAACATTTCACTTTCTTTTTAATATTTTTCTGAGTTCCCCTAGTTTTAGTATGCAACATGTATTATTTTCACATAATAGTCCTTGCTGTTATATGTCTATTTTATCTCTTGATTGAACTTTTGATGGATGTAATGAAGTGAAATCTAAATTAATGATGAATTTCATTTTTTAGGTTAGAAGAAAAGTTTTAAAATCTCAACTTCCTTGTTGGATGGCCTCCTCTCTAAATATCAACCCCTTTGTATTAATTTATTTTAATAATTTAAAAAGATATGTTTTATCCTTTTTATTGGTCAATATCATCTAGATGAATGGACTACATTGTCACAATGTCCAGTACCAAATTCTCACCAATGCATACTGGAAGTATAATAATACTTTTACATAGGCACTTAAAAATCACACACAGGTTTCCATTTTTGGAAATAGGGTAGTCTAGTACAGTGAAAAATAACCTAGATGTAATGAATAAACTTTGAAAAGATCCCTTTTAAATTCATGGTTATCTTTGGAAGACAAGAAAAAAATTCTCCAAGACCCAAGAAGAGGTAGCTGTAAACCAAATTGTTAATATAACACTGACCCCAGCTTGCCCTGTGGGCATTTGTTGATCTTGATAAATAAGAAAGATGAGTTTCATGAACCACACTGGGGCAAAAGATGAGGCCTTGGGCTTATAAAAGGTTGAGAGAAACATGAACTGAGATTCTGGCATACAAGCTGGACCCTTGAAGGGTAACATGTTCAATGAAAAAGCAGATGACTAGGAACCCCTTCCATCTCAGCCTAGTTACAGTTTCTGAGAGAGAAAGTTCTCTGTTAAGAACCGAAACATTACAAAGATAAAACATATCAAAACTTGCAGAGTGCAGCCAAAGCAGTACTTGGCAATTCCAGCCCTAAATACTTCTATCAGAAAAGAAGGAAGCTGAAAATTAATGAGCAAAGTGTCTGTTTCTGTTCCCTATAAAACAGAGGCTAATGCTTTATTTGAGAGAGCCATACTGGGGACAAAAAGAAGCAGAGAGAAGGCACATGAGATAGGAGAGGCTGAGAAGCAATGAGAAGCATTAATGTGCTCGTTCTTCCTTTATAATAAGCCATGATACCCCGGGTAGCTGTTTCCGGGTGGGTGTGCCCAGGTGAACAGTCATCCTCTGCATCTCCAGAAAGACCACACAGAATCAGCACCTCCAGGCAGAGTCCTGAGAAAGCACACCTCTTTGCTCAAGCATGACCTAAGCACCTTCCATTAGGCCTCACCTCTCCAGAAAAACCTGAGTTAGAAGAAGATATAAGGACTCAACTTTTTAAGTATCATGACATTATAAAACTTTTGTAAAATAAGTTGGTACACAGTTTAAAAAACAACCAGTTTTTAAAATAGGCCAAAACTTCAACAAATACCATATTAAAAATATATACATAGAAAATCAGTTGCATTATTTGTAACAATGCAACAACAGGAAACAACACAAATGCCCATTAGCTGTCAATAGGTAAATAAGCTGTGCTGTATTCCTACACTGGTAAGGATGTGGAACAACAGAAAGTCTCATTCATTGCTAGTGGGAATGCAAAGGGGCACTGCCACTTTGGAAGACAGACTGATGATTTCTTACACAAATAACATACTTACTGTACTATCTAGTATTTATGTTCCTTGTTATTTATTCAGAGAAGGTGAAAACCTATGTTCATACAAAACCCTGCACACAGATATTTATAGCAGCTTTATTCATAATTTGCCATAACCTGGAAGCAAACAAAATGTCCTTCAGTAGGTGAAAGAATATACTGTATAATAAACGGTGTCAGATTCAGACAATGGAATCTTAATCATTTACAGGAAGACATGAGTTATATGGTTGTGAAAAGACATGGAGGAATCTTACATGCAAAGTAGAAGGAAAAGAAGCCGATCTCAGAAGTTTAAATAAAGTATAATGCCAACTCTACAGCATTCTGGAAAAAGCAGTAATAAGGAGACAGTGAAAAGATAAAGGGTTGCCTGTGGTTAATAGGGAGGGAGGGAGGGATGAATTGTTGGCACACAGAGGATTTTTCAGGTAGTGAAACTATTCTGTGTGATGCTATGATGGAAGGTCCTTGTAATTATACAATTGTCCAAATTAAGAGAATGTCAATACCAATGTGAAAACCAGTGTAACCTATGGATTTTGGCTAGTAATGATGTATAAATATAGGTTCACCAATTATAACAAATGTACCAGTCTGGTAAAGGTAGATGGCAATGGGGCAAGATAGGAATGTGTTATATCTGTACTTTCTGGGTATTATATCTTTCTGGGGGGTTATATCTGTACTTTCTGCACAATTTTCTTGTGGGTCTAAAACTGCTCTAAAAAATCTACTAAAAAAGACCAAAAAATAACATAAAGGAAGTTGGTATTATATCAGCTTAGGAATAGAAAATTAGATCAAGAGAAAAAATGCAGAGCTTAGGAACAGTTCTGCATGTATATATATTATATATATATATTATATATATAATATATATATGCTGTATTACAGACTAATGAGGTATAGACAAATGCTTTAATAAATTGTACTAATACAGGCTTTTATCTAAATGGGGAAAAAATAAATTGTATTTCAATCCCATACACAAAAATCAATTCCAGATAGACCAAATACCTTCTTTTATATTGATATACTACTGACTTGTGTGCATCAGAATGAATTCCACATATCTTATGCTAAATGAAAGAAGCTAGATTCAAAAGGCTACATAATGAATGTATGATTCTATTTATATGACAGCCTTACAATGGATAAACTGTACAGTTAAAAAAGAGGCCAGTGGTTGCTACAGATGGAGGGTGAGGAGAGGGAGGAGGAGGAGGAGAAGGAGAAGGAGCAGGAGGAAGGAGGTCTACTTTTCTATTCCTAAGCCAATATTACACCAGTTTCCTTTATGTTATTTTTGGTCCCTTTTAGTAGATTTTTTTTTTTTTGTAATGGGGATTGAACTGAACTAAATCCCCAGCTCTTTTAGTAGATTTTTTAAAGAGCAGTTTTATTATTTATTTATTTATTTATTGGTACTGGGGATCAAACTCGGGTCTTTGCACTTGCGAGGCAAGTGGCAGAAGCACTGAGCTAAATCCCTGGCCCTTTAAGAGCAGTTTTAGATCCACAAGAAAATTATGCAGTAAGTACAGGGATGCCCCCAACCTATACACAAAATTTTGGGGTGATAGAACTTTCTTATACCTTGATTTTGGTGGTAGTCACACGACTGTATGTATTTGTCAAAAAATAGAGCTGAATAGCAAAATGAACCAATTTTACTATATGCAAATTATACCTTAATAAAATTCCCAGAGGGAACTTGCTAATAAAAATACAAAATACTTAACTGTTATTGATCTCTTACCATGTGCCAAGCACTGTGGTTAGTATTTCTAAATGTATCTTTTATTTAACTTTTCATAATTGTCTTATGAAATAAATAGTGTTAATATTTAGGTGAAAAACATTGGGAGGAGCAGAATCAACTCACTCATCTATTTCTATTATTCTGTAAAGTTGTTGAAGTTCTTTATGAAGCTCTAAAATGAAATCAGGGAGTGCCATCAGTAAGACAATGGAAAAGAAGCATTTACTTTTCACCTGTACCCTCACAGATTCACCAGTTCTTACACCACTCAAAACAGAGGGTGGCTTTGTGGAGGACCAGGAGTCCAGTGAGGAGGTCCCATCACCCTATTCCCATCGAGCAAAATGTCTGAGAATAAAAATGCTGTAGAGTGTGAGAAGAAGAGTTTCAATTACTTACTTCAGCTCTTCCTAAAGGCAACATAGCTCAGAGCTAAGATAGATTCTCCCAGCCCATGATTTCTTCTACAGGGGGAAAGGAGATTGTAATAAGCACCTCATCACAACCTAAACACTTAGGGAGTCAGCAAGTTGAATAGTTTGGTGGCAAATAGGATCAGAGAAAAGACAGAGACTCATAGCAACTAGAGTGGAACTCAACAAAGGGTCAGAGTTCCTACTATCTTGTGAGCTTCATCACCATGAGACTCACCCACAGACTTTGTAAGACACGTTGCCTACTGTCCTTCCCAATTAGGCCACCCACACCCCAACACTCTGTGTGCCCTTCTTCCCCATAGTTGGCAGCCATGCACATAAAGTGATAGCTGGATCAACTTGGCAGGATTGAGAAGGCATTTAACCATAAACATCTCAGAGAAAATAAATAGTTTCTCAAAACTCATTTGAGAAGTTCAGAGATTCTCACGAAGATCAACCCAAACATGATTACTCTGAGACACATTATAATCAGATTATCAGAAGTAAGTGAAAAAGAATTCTAAAAGCAGGAAGAAAAAAAGTGTTCATTACATACAAGGGAAATTTCATAAGGCTATAAGCATATTTTTCAGCAGAAACCTTGCAGGCCAGGAGAAGGTGGTAGGAAAGATTCAAAGTATTGAAAGTAAAAAACTTGCCAATTAAGAATACTATAACTGGTAATGATTGTTTTCAAAATTGAGAGATAGAGACTTTAACAGGCAAACAAAGTTGTGGGAGTTATACAGCACCAGATTTGCCTTGTAAGAAATGCTAAGGAAATTCTTCAGGTTGAAATGAAGACATAATTAGTAGCAGGAAAGCATATGAAAGTATAAAATGTCCTAGTAAAAGTAAGTGTAGTATATGGTCAAATTCAGAATATGGTACTTTTATACTGTGATGGTGGTGTATAAATCACTTTTATTCTAGTATTAAAGTTAAAGACAAAATTATTAAAAATAACTACAGTCACAATAATTTGTTAAAGGACACCAAAGTGTAAATACTGACAATAATAGCATAAAGTGTATATAGGAGGAGTATAAAAGTAGAGTTTTCATGTGCAATTGAAGTTTAATTGTTACCAACTTAAAATATCACGGAAAACATAATATGGTTACACAAGCCTCATGGTAACTACAAAGTAAAAGCCTCTAATAGATGCACAGAAAGGTGAGAAAGAAATCAAGGAATACCACCACAAAATATCATCAGGACAAGAGAGGAATAAAGGAACAAAAGAACTATACAGGTCATAAAACAATTAACAAAATGGTAATATTAAGTCCTTACCAATTAATAAATTCCTTAATAAAATAACAATGGCAACATAATGTTTTCAACAATACATTCACTGTAGATTTAAGGACACCCATAGTTGATAATGAAGTGATGAAAAAGATATCCCATGTAAATGGTAACCAAGAGAGCAGAGGTAATAGCTATGCATATACAGACCAGATAGATTTTCTCTGGTGAGTCATCCAGAGAAATACACATCTGTGTAAATTAACAGCTTATACTTTTTTATTATTGAGTAGAAAGGTATCACAGTTTGCTTAAACATTCACCCACTGAAGAATGAATGAAGCTGAGGCAGTTCTCCATCTATTTCCAGTTTTCTGAGAGTTTTTATGACTGTATGTTGAATTTTGTTAAATGATTTTCTGTACCCACTGATGCAGTCATATGGTTTTTGTTCTTTATCATAATCTGGTTTGGGGCTATTAGAAATATAGCTACTATAAATATTCTTGTATGAGTTTTTATGTTATCATAAATTTTCACTTCCCTGGGATATATTCTCAGAAATGTAATTACTGTGTTGTATAATAGCTACATGTATATATTTTTAAGAAATTGTCCATGTTTTCTAAGGCATCTGTATCATTTTACACTGCCAGCATCAAGGCATGAGTGATTCAGATTGTTTGCATCCTTGCTACCATACAGATCGTCATTAATTTTTTACTTTAACCTTCTGATAGCTGTGTAGTGATAACTAATTGTGGTTTTAATTTGTATTTTCCTAATGCTAATGACACTGAACATCTTTTATGTGCTTGTCATCTCTTTATCCTTTTCAGTAAAATGTCTGTTTATGTCTTTTGTTCATGTTAATTGGCTGTTTGATTTTTTTAAATGTTGAGTTTTATATACATTCTAGATGCCAGTCCCTTGTTGGATGTGTGGATTACCAGTATTTTGTCCCAGTGAGTAGCTTATTTTTCACCTTCATAACAGAGTCTTTTGCACAGCTAACAATTTTTTTCACTTTGATAAAGACCAATGTGTTCATTTTTCATTTTGTGGATAGTAGTTTGGTGTAGACTTAGATACTTTTTTTTGGTACTGGGGATTGAACTCGGGACCTTATGCTTGTGAGGCAGGCAGCAGAACCACTGAGCTAAATCCCCGGCCCCTAGACTTAGATACTTTAAAACATAAATGTTTTATAGTTTTATACTTTGGATTTAAGTCTGCAAGCTGTTGTTTGTTAATTTTTGTATAAGGCATGAGATGATATCAAGGTTCAATTTTTGCATATGGATGTTGGATTGGTCTTGTATCATTGTTGAAAAGACCATCTTTCCTACACTGAATTGCTTTTGCACCATTGTCAAAAGTCAGTTGTGCATATTTGTGTGTTTATATCTCAGTTCTCTACTCTGTTCCATCCAGCTGTGCATCTGTCCTTCTGCCAGTTCACAAGATTTGATTGCTATCACCATATAATAAATCTTGAAATTAAGTACAGTGACTCTTACTTCAAGCTTTGTCCCTAAATTTTTCAAGCTATTCTACTTTGTTTCTCTATATAAATTTTAAAATAGTCTCACCTAAAACTATTAAAATAATGCTAGATTTTGATAGGGATTGTGTTATATCTATATAACGATTTTGGGCAAACTGACACCTTTACTATGTTATGTCCATGAGCATGCTATCTCTTTCCATTTATTTAGATCTTCTTTGAGTTCTTTCAACATTTTGTAGTGTTCAGTACACAAATACTGTATATTGTTAAATTTAGATCTGTTTAGGTTTTTGAGCAACTGTAAATATTATTGCATTTTTAACTTTTCAGTCCATATGCTCATTGTAGTATATAAATATATAATTCATGTTTTATTTATCTTGTATCCTGAGACCTTGCCAAAATCACTTTTTCTAAAAGCTTTAAATGTATATAAATTTCTTGGAGCTTTCAACATAGATCTCACACCATATACAAAATGACAGCTTTATTTTTTTTGTCTTTCTGATCTATTTGTCTTTTCTTTTCTTTTGTCACCTCACTGAATTGGCCAGAACTCTCAGCAGTAGGTTGAGTAACAGTAGTGAGAGTGTGTGTCTTGCTTTGTTTCTGATACTAGAGAGAAAGCATTTACTCTTTCACCATTGTGTTTAAAGTTACCTATGGGTTTGTTGTAGATGCTCCCTAACAAGTTGAGGAAATTCTCCACCTATTCCCAGTTTTCTGAGAGTTTTCATGATTGTGCATTGAATTTTGTTAAATTATTTTCTGCACCATTGATGCAAACATATGATTTTTGTTCTTTATCATGTTAATATTATGAATTGCACTGCTTTTCAAATATTAAGCAAACTTTGCATCTCTGAATAAATCCTTTTGGTAATGATATGCAATTCCTCAAAAATACATGGCTGCTATTATTTTCTTAAGGATTTTTGCAGTATATTTATGTGGATATTAGATTGTTGTTTTTATTTTTTTTAAACTGTCCTTGGTTTTAGTACCGGGATAACACTAGCCCCATACTGGGAGGTGTTATAGCCTCCTCTAGTTTCTGGAAGAGACTGTGTGGGCTTCTTGTTAATCCTTACTTGATTGAATTCTTCAGGGAAACCATCTGCACCTGGGGATTTCTTTTCAGGAAGTTTTAAAATAATGAATTCAAGTTCCTTAATAGTTCTATGGTTATGTAAATGATCTACTTGTGTGAGTTGTGATAATTTATACTTTCCGAGAAATTAGTCTTGGAAATTTCATCTAAGTTGTCACACTGATGCATATAGCTCAGTTCACTGCATTCTCTTACCTTTCTGTTATTTGCAGCCTGTTGTAATACCTTGTTTCATTCCTGGTATTTGAAACTTAGATATCCTCTCCGTTTTCTTTCTCAGACTTGCTAGATGTTTGTCAATTTTATTGATCTTTTCAAAGAATCAAACCTTTCTGTCATTGATTTTCTCTCTTTAATTTCAATGATTTCTGCTCTTATTTTAAAAAATTTTCTTCCTTCTTGATTTGGGTTTATTTTTTTCTAGTTCCTTGAACTGAGAGCTCAGGTTATTTATTTGAGACTTTTCTTTTTTGAAAATGTAATAATTTTGTATGAAAAATTTCTGTTGTAACACTGCTAGCAGTAGCCTACAAACTTTTGATATGTTGCATTGTCCTTCAGTTTAATGTATTTTTTATTTCTATTAAAATTTCTTCTTTAATCCATGGACTATTTAGAAATATGTTGGTTAGTTTCATACTATCTGGCATTTTTCTTGTTACCTTTTTGTTATTGATTTCTTATTTGAGTCCATTTTGGTCAGAAGTCACATGTGTGATTTAAGTTCTATTACACTTGTTAATGTGTCTTTTATGGTTCAAAATAAGATTCACTATGATATATATTCTATGAGCTCTTGACAAGAGAGTATATTCTGCTGCTGTTGGACCAAATATTCTACAAACGTCAATTAGACCTTGTTGATAGTATTGTTAAGTTCCACATGTTGTTGATTTTGTGTGTACATGTTCTATTAATTGCTGAGACAGAAAGAGAGAGAGAAAGAGAGGGAAGAAATGCTGAAATCTTAAAACATAAGTGTGGATCTTTTTCCCCTTTAAGTTCTATCATATTTGCAGGTTTTTTTTTTTTTTTTTTTTTTTTTTTGGTAACAGTGATCGAACTCAGAGCCTTGCACTTGCCAGGCAGGTGGCAGAACCACTGAGCTAAATCCCCGGCCCTGTAGCTCTGGTTTTTGACCCACATATACATTCAGGACTGCAATGTCTTCTTGTGGATCTTTTGGCCACAGCAATTTCCATACTGTCAAGTCTACTTTATTTGATATTAGTATGATCCTGTTTCTTTCCTTTAATTTTTGTATGGTATATATTTTTCTACCATTTCTTTCAATCAATAGACGTCACTATCAGTCACATTAGCTTCCTTGTAGACAGCATATAGTTTGGTCATATATATATATATTTTTTAAAATTTTATATTATTGGTACATTTTAGGTATACAATATAATAACATTCATCATTGGAAATTTGCACCTTTACATAATCTCTCTTGGTTCTTATTTTTTCCCCCTTCCCTTGCCCTCCCTTCAATCCCTCCATCCCTCCCTATTTACAAAGATTTTGTTCCTATTTTTCCATTTTCTCATATTAATTCCATTCCCTTCTTTCCTTTCCCCTACCCCTCCCACTTCCTTCCCCTTTGCCCCTTTTCTTCCTATTTTACATTATCTATTATGCCATTTAGTCCTTATTTACACTTTCAGTTTCTCACACTAGAGAAACTATTCGGTGTTTACACGTGTGTCCTATTTATTTCACTTAAGAGTATCACCTCAATGTGCATCCATTTAGCTATAAATGTCTCTAATTTCTCATTTTTTATGGCTGAGTAGTACTCTGTTTAGAAAAACCCCCACATTTTCTTTATCCAGTCTCCAGTTGATGGGCATTTGGGCTGCTTCCAAGTTTTAGCTATTACAAACTGCGCTGCTATGAACATGGGTGCACATGTATCACTGTGGTATGATTCTTTTAATTCTTTGGGGAAGATCCCCAGCAGGGGAATAGCTGGGTCAAATGGGACTTTCAGCCCTAGTTCTTTGAGGTGTCTCCATACTGATTTCCACAGTGGCTGCACCAGTCTGCACTCCCACTAGCAGTGGAGCAGGGCTCCTCTTTAGTTTGGTCATATTTTTAAAATTCACTTTGACAATCTCTATCTTCTTTTTGGTACATGGGTTTGAACTCAGAACCTTATGCTTGTGAAGCAGGTAGCAGAACCGCTGAGCTAAATCCTGGCCTCTATGTTTTAATTAATGTATTTAGACTATATACATTTAATGTAAATATTGACATGTGAAGGCTTAAGTCTATCTTATTTTTTGTTTTTCGGTTTCTCTTTTTTGCTCTTTTTGTTGTTACTGTTTGTTTTTTACCTTCCATATTTTCATTAATCTGTGGCATGTGAGTGTTTATATACTATTTTGGTGATTATAATTAGAACATCATATCCATGTAATTTATCAATGTGTATCAGCAGAGACATTGGCCAGTTTGAGTGAAGTATAGGAACTTCCCTTTCCTTTATGTTCCTTTACCCTCCAAAATTTATAATTTTGTCTTAAATAGCTCCTCCTTATGCAATGAGAATCACATTAGACAATGTTATAACTTGGTTCATAAGGTAGAATACTCGAGATGAGAGGGAATGCCCATTATATTTGCTTCAGTCTTTGCTTACACTGTAATACCTTCCTTTCTAATGTTCCAAGGTTCCTCCCATTCTCATTTTGTCTCTGCATAGAGAACTTCCTTCAACCATTATTTTAGGGTTTTGATTTTGCCATCACTCAGGACATTTTCATTCAAGTAATCCTGGTTGCCAGTTGAAATCTAGATTTCTTGGTCACCCTTTGTCGACATGGGTGCGGTGAGGTCATTTTTTTCTGTAGTATCTCATCGAAGTGGAGAAGTCACTGTCTACATGGCTTCTGTCTTGTTTGGCCTGTCCCTGTCCAGATCCTCTGGGTAAAGAGAGCTCCCTTTGCTTGGAAGAATTTTTGTTTATACCTGAGTCTCTGCATTTCTGGTCTCTTTAGCTTTAATTATGTGCTTTATGAGGGGAACCCCCCCCCCCAAGGAATCTGTCGCTGGGCCATTCCTCAAGTCTCAAGGTCTCCAGCCTACCTGCTTTCTTCTCTTCACCTTTCAGAATGTTCTTCTATTTAATATATATATATATATTTGTTTTTCTGTTTCTCTTTTTTGCTCTTTTTGTTGTTACTGTTTGTTTTTTACCTTCCATATTTTCATTAATCTGTGGCATGTGAGTGTTTATATACTATTTTGGTGATTATAATTAGAACATCATATCCATGTAATTTATCAATGTGTATCAGCAAAGACATTGGCCAGTTTATATATATATATATATATATATATATATATATATATATATATATATATATAATGTCCAGAATTTTCAGATGCCTTAGTGAGAAGAACAAGTAAAAGTATATCTGCTGCATTTTCCCAGGAGTAGGATTTGTTCCTCACATTTTGTAAGCATCCTTGGTTGCTATTTCTGATCAGGAGTACAGTGTGAGACAGTGGTTTAGAAAGGAGACTTTGGAGCCAGACTAATCAACAGTCACACCTTATAGCTGTATGAGCTTGGCTCCAAGACTTCCTTCATCTGGGGAGCTGTACTTGTTTCAGAGCTTGCTTGCTGTCATGTGAGGGTTAATGGAGATTACACACGCACATGTTTAGCATGGCATGTGGTACAGAGAGCCAGAAATATGACAAGTATGACTGAGCAAGTAAAATCACCTCACAGAGTTCACTGTGATAGACTGCCAATGGGCATGTGCTCTGCACAAAGAACTGGCCCCAGGGAGCCCTGCCAGTGGCTCCTCTCAACAATTAGCAAGAGGAGAGGAGCTTCGTGACACGTTGTTCCTCCATGGAAGGTATGGTTTCCATGAAGAAAAAGAACCTTCCCTCCACCCTGGAAATGGGAGGACACAGACCCAACCCAGGCATGCTGGGGTAGGCGTCAGGTGGCCTGGGTTCTCACTATGTTTGTGCTATCAGCTATCTATGTAGCACCAGGAAGTTCACCTCCCCTCTTCCTGTAAAGGGACCATGATGAGATGGCCAAAGAGCCCCACTGGGGCACTAATCCTATCACACAACCTGACATTTGTTTGCTTTGGGGACTTTCAGGGATCAATCCCTTTTTGATATAAATAATAATGATGGTTGGAGAGATGAGAAAACAGAGATGCAAAAAACACTGTAGCTTAAAGCCTCACACTAAAATAAAAGAAGATTGCAGCAGAAGTGGAAATAAAACTCAAAACCCTTACTTCATACTATATGACTCTGGGCTTATTCCAAAGAAAACAGCATCTAATGAACACTATTCTCTCTCCTTTCTTTCATGCCCCTCCTCCCCCACCCCTATCACCTATCACAGCAGCCCTGGAGAGAAAGAGAAAGAGAGGGAGGGAGAGAGGGAGAGGAGAAGAGAGGTAGGAGCAAGACAAAGTAAGGTAGACAGGATGCTTACTGGTTTCCATCTTTTCAAAATGAAAGGCACTTAGAGTCTCCCAACAGCCAGCACCCAGGCAGCACTGTGAACACAGAGAGTAAGGACAGAGAGAAGGAACTTGGTCCAGGCAGCGCGGGAATCAGGCCAACTGCAGCTCCAATCCCAGCCCCAGCTTCTCAGCTGGGAAGCCCTAGCCAAGGCAGCCTCTCTGAACTTAATTTTCTCATCTCTGAACAGAAGGTCACTTTACCAACATCCCAGGGTTATGGGTGAGTATTAAATGAGGTGATGTGCATGGTACAGCTGTCCCAAATAAGAACTTAAAGAAGAGAAACTGATTACCATCCACTGGAACTCAGCTACTCCCTCTCAGCCAAGTACTCATGCTGTTACAATACACTGTCTCTCCTATTGCTTCCCTCCTCCCTTAATGCCAGCGGCTCCCTCAAGCCCTCTAATTAACTAAATAAAGAGTGCAGAGAGGGCCTATGTGAACAATGATTCCTGAGCCAAGAAAATCCCCCAGGGGAGTGAAGAGAACCACATGGCCAATTACCATGGCGTCATTTCATTTCCTCAGAGTGACTAAGACCCAGAGACAGTCACTTAAACCCTAATCACGGAGAACAGGTATAAAGTGAGTTAAATGAGCCCATCTTTATTCCTGGAAGAGAAGATAGCAAGGTTCTCTGATCCATGAGCATGCTGGCTTCTAAATCATCTATGGAAAGAGGGCGGCACATCAGATTCCAATGTCATCAGTCCTTGTTTTTAAGAACCAGCTGGCAGGTCTACAGCATGAAGCTGAATTCACCTTGTAACAATGTATCTGCTCTGTCCTCTTAGTAGCTGAGTTTTCTGAGTTTAAGAACTATATTGAACAATGACGCTTGCATATGCTGCAAATAAACCATCAGAATCTGAGCCTAGCTGTACCTTCAGGGCCTTGGACCCCATGCTTGTACTGGGAGGAGAGAGCTCCTCTCACCTTCTTTTTTAAAACAGAATCTTGTTAAATTGCCCAAGCTGTCCTTGAATTAGTCACTCTCCTGCCTCAGTGTCCCAAGTACACTGTGTACTGAGATCACAGGCATGCACCACTATCCCTGGCTGGGACAGACCCCACTTTCCTGGTTTTTAATGGGGACTTCTTCACTCAGGGCTGCTGGGAATTGTCCCTTCTTACTCCTAAGCTTGTTTTCTTCTTTCCAACTGGAGCTTTCACCTCTCTTTTCCTTCCTGCCTTTATCCATTCTTTCACGCAATAGTGAAGAGGGAAAGTTTGGCTGTTTTATAAAATGAGGAGGGCAGAAAGGGAGGCAGATGATTTCCTGCATAGCCTAACTCTGCTTTCCTTCATTTTCTACAGAGTGACCACAAGCAGAAAGCTTCTCCCTACTCATCCTAGGTTCTCTTATCCCTGCAAAGCCATATTTACCATCAGTCATTCTTCTTAAAGTTTCCCAATCCCTCCTGTTTGCCTCTTACTTCTTCCACAAGTCCCAGATCAAGGGTCTCATTACCACCAGTCTCCCTCAGTTACTTCAGACCTCCCAGAGCTCCTGTTGCTTCTTTAGAGTGGATTCAGGTTGAATCTCTCATGCCTGTTAATTCAGACTCCTTATCTTGATTTAGTGATCACTAAGGGAAGGGACCAAATCTTCCATCTCTCTAGAACTCTGCACAGCTGTTTTAGTACAACGTTGGCACAACTTGGTTGCCTATTTCATACCTGCTTCAAACAGAAAACCCGCTCCTGAGTGCTGCTTAAAGGGGTCTGCATGAAGGAAAGAGCTCCATTGCTTGAATACTTCAGGGTTCCAGGAAGCAAGGGTGCTGGCCATGCCAGGAGCACACTGTGTCCAATAAGGGAGAAGAGGGGCAGCTCCTGACAGGCTGACATCAATCTCCTCAGGCACAGGAGACAGCAAGGTGTGCTCTGGCTGAGGGAGCACCTCCTGCCTGTCAATGTATTTGCAATTGGTCACCGGATGTTTCTCTCCATGTGCCAAATTTAGGGACCCAGGCTCCTCCCACCTGTGGCTTTGCTGCCCCCAAAGGGCTTGGACTGATCTGTTTCCAGGAGGCCATGGTAGATTTGGATTTGATTTCCATCACTCCAGCTATTTTTCCCTTCTGCCATACACAATATTCAAAATTGCATTTTGCAACTCTGTTGAAATAAATATTAACATATTATGTATTGATGCATTTTCTTGGACCCAAGAGCTTATTTTTATTCTGCTTTCAAAGACATTAAAACATTTCCATGAGACATTAAAAGTACTGTGGTTGATAACAATGTGTTCCTTTGGTCTGTGCTCTTCTTGCCCTGATCTCACCGAAGCCCACACCCTTGGTGCTAGTTCATGCTGCCATGCTCTGCCATCTTGGTACATGCACAGCAGCCTCCCCAGAGAGACGCCAAGGTCTGGGGCGTTTTGTTAGCTCTGTAACACATTGCACTATGCCTTGTCTAGAGCTAGGACTCTACTTACTGATGATACAGCTGTACGTGGTCAAGTTTTATAAACCTCAGTTTCCTTACCTGTATAGTGGAGTGGAAGGGCTGAATCCCCTTCACAGTACTGCCTGAAGATTCACGCACAGCACTTAGCATAGCACCTGGCACATACTAAGTACCAAATAGTTAACCATTTCATCATTATGATTTAATATAACAATGGCTCATATTTAAGGAATACTTAGGTTTTCTAAGAACTGCCACACGATGGTACCATGCTGTAATTTTTGTGTCTCATTACAGCCAAAACTTCTTTGTGGAAAATGTGGAGATTTTACAGAAATGTTTTGAAAAAAAATAGATGTGTATTTAAATTGCAATTCTGTCATTCACTGACTGTGTGATGGAAGACACACATTTAATTTCTCTGAGTGTCTTGGCCCATTGAAGCTGCTATAGCAGAATAACTTAGATTAGGTGGTTTATAAGCAGCAGAAATGTGTTTGTGACAGTTGTGGATGTTGGGAAGTCCAAGAGTCTGGTGATTCGGTGTCTGATGAGTCTGCTTTCTGGTCATAGGTCACAGTGTCTAGCTGTGTCCTCATGAGGTGGAAGAGGGGGGCAGCTCCCTGGCATCTCTTTCATCAAATCTTTCTTCAAATCTTTCTCTCTCTGGCTTCTCTTTCATCAAATTTTCACTAATCCCAAACACCAGAGCTCTGTCTTCATGACCTAATCTCTTCCCAAAGCTCTCACTTCCTAATATAATCCATTGATGATTAGATTTTCACAATATGAATTCTGAGGGAGGCACAGACATTCAGGGCATAGAACTAAGACTCTGTCTTCTCATCTGTAACATCAAATAATCACACTATTTACTGCACGAGTATTAAATATGGTACACTGTATGCTCCTCATCAGGCTGTCTCTTCTTGTTTGGTTTTTGTCATACTAGGGATCAAATCCAGGACCCTGCACATGCTAGGCAGGTGCTCTATCTCTGAGCTACCTCCTGTGGCCCAGACTGTCTCTCTGTTCTTGAGAAAGATTAGTATCTGAAATGTCTCACTCATCTGTGGTCACTAAAGCCTTAGGTCTGCATTAGAGACCAGATTGGTGCTAAGCACAAAGATGCCAGCTTCCTTCCCTTTTTCCTGTCCGCTGCCTGGAAGGGTTGAAGTAACACTTCAACCGAAATGTGCTCCTCCTCTCCAGGGTGAGCTCTGTCAGTCGGGGACGGTGGAGAGGACTAGAGGTGCAGGGCTGGAGGCAAAAGGCCTGGGACCTTAGGTACTGACTTTGTTTCTACTTTTTTTCTTGTGACACTGGCATTGCCATAATATGACAAAATTCCCTTGATTTCAGAGGCTCACAGTCCCTGCAGAACTCTTCTCTATTAAATGAACTCTCAGGGTTGGTATCTTAATTCCTTGATGTCTTTGTGATCAGTGGTCTGATATTCAATTGGCCTCAACACTGCAAACAACAATCACGCTTGGATACTGGAGTGCAACTACTGTCCTGCTGGGTTTTGCTCTGACTTTGGCCCCATCTGTCCTTTCTAGGCCTCCATTCCTCCCTGATGGGACAGGAATACTCACCCTGTGCCATTCCATTTTGGGAGTATGTAACTTGATTTTGTAAAAATTTCATCTTTACCGGGGCTCACTAAGGCTAAGAGTTTGCCTTGAATCTCAGACAGACTTTGGACTTGCCCTTTGAGCAATGCTGGAGCTGTTAAGACTATGGGGGCTCTTGAAGATAGACTGAATTGTTTTGAATAATGAGCTGAGCTGAGGCCAGGGGTGGAATACTGTGATTTAATACATCCGCCAAAGTGTCATATTCAGAGCTGGGGCTTTTGGAAGTGATCAGGAGTTCGTGGTGGAAAGGCTACTTAAGAGATGGGGCTTAGTTGAAGGGAGTAGCTTATGGGATACGATCCTGGGGACTAAACCTGGTCCCTGGCTCCTTCTTTTCTGGCTCTTTCCCTGTCTCTACTTTCTGGGTGCCATGAAATGAGCAGCCTTCTTCCACCATGCTCTTCCACTGTGATGCTTCTGCTGTGCCATAGGCAAAAAGCAACAGGGTCCACAGGCCATGGACGGAAACCTCTGAAACAATGGGCCAAAATAAACATTTCCTCCTTAAGCTATTTATCTCAGGTATCTGGTCATGGTGACAAAAAGCTGACTAACACAAATTCACAGGCCTTTGCTTGAGACACATGATAACCACCCACAGGACATTCTGGGTAACAGCTCAGGACCTGCTTGCCATCCTACTTTTCCCAGATGCAATCTCTAGGAGCCAAACCACTTAATCCAAGGAATCCTCCATGCCTTCCTTATAATCTGAATAACATAAGTACCTACCCTTGTAGGGTTGCAATGTAAGAGGTTGTAGTGCACAGCAAGTGTACGCTGCCTGGCATATAATAATTTTGCAGAAGTGTCACATCTCACTATAGCAGAGCCACGCTAGATAAATGACCAGGGACAGTGGTGCCTTCCAGCTGCCACCTGAATGGAACTGAGCTGTTAGGTACAATGACCAGCACAGCCACCTGCAGCCTGCCCACCTAACCCCCTGCCTGCCTTATCCACTGACCACACTAACCCCTGGTGAGGCCAGATCTGGACAAAGCTTGTCTGACACAAGAGCATATAAAGAGAGGGAGAAAGTGTGGAACCGATAAAACAGGACCACAAAACTCAAGTGTCTGCTCTACCTGTGTTCTGTATCCATAGCACAGAACTGCCCTCTGAAAGGAGCAACCAGAAAATAAGAGTTTCTGAGGGACTTCTTTAAAAATTAAGAAAACAAAGCAAGATGCGGGTTTCTTAAAAACTATTGCAAACATTCTAATTCATTCCATACTTACTTTTTAATAACGACATCCTAATGAAGTGTTCATTGACACTTAAAATTGTTACAAATTTCATCTACAAGAGAAAAAAATGGTTAGGAAAAAGGTGATTGAATGAATAAGAAAGGGAAAAGAACAACAACAAATCAGCAATAAGAAATGTGATAAAATGCTTCATCACACATCAAAGAAATGCAACTAGAAGTTACCTAATCCTTGATTCCATGGCTAAAAAGCATGGGGCCCTCCCTGCATTTGGAGTTCTTTACAAAGACAAAGGGGCAGAGATGGGGCTCAGAAGAGCAGCTGGACAGATAAGTAAGTCCTGGAAAGAGGTCATCAGTTTCAGTGTGTCGCTTACAGGCAATCTGACATGCTGCTAGCAAGTCTCTACCAAACAATACTGAAAATCCTGAGCTAAGGTGCAGACCAGCCAAGAAGAGCAGATTCATTCAGGAAATAGCAGCTCCACATTTTTAAATGTTTAGGTTGCATGTTGTGTGGATTGGAGTGGTCGTCCAGGGAGAAGGGATATAGATGCTTGAGGACAGCACCAGGTGCATGTGAAGGTAACTGTGGCCCTGAGCCTGTTAGAGACACAAGTCTGCGACCTGCATTGGATCCATGTGGCCTGAGAAAGGCAGAGTCCTTGTGGGGAGGGACTGCGAATTTACACAGAATAAGCTCCCTAGGTGACTGTTCAGGAGCTGCCACATTTGCGCCTCCTACAGAGCTGTCCCTTGCAGACACTAAGAGCCTGTTCCTGTGTAGGTGCCCAGCAGAAAAAGCAGAAGGCTTGGTGGACACACAAGACCAAAATCACTAGCAACAACAGATGCTTCAGGGCTTGTCCCATCTGTAGCTGCCCTTGAACCTTGGAGGCAGCTCTGGTTGGCCTTATTTCAAAGAAAGGAGGGGAACGTGGCTGCGTTACTATCGTGCTCCCCAAGATCTTGCTCTCTCAAAATTGGTGTGAAGCCTTGTTTTCTTCTGCTATTTCTAGAACCCCAAAGTTAGCCATCAGGCTGCTCTTGTTCTTGTTAGGATGACACACATCCAGACCACAGCAACACGACCATGAAAAGATGACACTGTGGAGCCAGACGATATTCTTTGAACACAAAAAAGAGAAGAATTAACAAGAGCTAAAAACGAAAGATGGATTTGGCTGGAGGGACACAGAGTTGTGCCTTAGCAAGGAGATATGAGTTTATGTAAGGGATTAACCAAGAAATAAGCTGCTCTGCCCACAGCCATCTCAGCTGCCAACACTCATTATTTTCCTACCCTGAGAGGATCCTAGGAGAAGAACAGTGCAAGTTCTACCGCAGTGTTGCTGATTTCCTTTGGACTGTGTTGACTCCTTCAGGGTATGAGCATTGTTTCCTCAGTCTATTGATTGGGTCTGGTTGTGGCAGCAGCTTCCCAGAGAAGCTCAGAGCCCCCCTCAGAGAGAAGGGGACTCTCTTTCTTACCTTTTTTTCTTTATCTACTAATTGGCATAAGATTAAATGATTTGGTGGAAGCCCAAGATATTGGTCTGTGTAACTGCATGGTTACTCCCTGGATTTCAGGAGGCTGAGGTCTTTCATAGTTAACAAAAATTCTTGGGAGGTGAGTCTGGGGATGACAGTGGCGGCTGGAGGTGGTGTAAAGGGCTGGAGCCTCTAGGGTTTTAACCTGATCGTGTCTCCTTGGCAGCGAAGGCAAGAACCCCTGGTGACCCATCAAACTCTCACATGGACGTTAAGAAGATTAAGAAATAGCATGCCTGATGCAGCTAATCAGACAGCTTTAAAACAACTGGCAGGGATAGACTGAGTTATGAAATGCTTATCATGGAGAATGATCTCATGCCACAAATGCAGTCCGTGGGATGAGCCTCATTTCACACAGCAACACAGGCTGGGGAGATGCTGACGGTGTCCAGGCAGCGACTGTGTCCACAGGCCCCTGCCCAGCACTCCAGCAGGCAGGTGGGCAGCAGCCTCCCAGGGCCGGCCAACAGCAGCACCCCATCATGGGTGGAAATCAGTCTGAAAGGTCTAGAGCTCACGGCAGTGCCAGGTCACACCCAGTATCTCAGACACTAGAGGAGCTGTATCTGTACCCAAATACTCTAGGTGGATTTTCCCAAGCTTAACCATCCCCATTCCTTCCTTTCCAGCCTAGGCAGAAGAGCAACATGCCAGCTCTCTTGTGTTTGTTCCTCCAGGGACAGGAGGAACACAGCTTCACTTGCAGGGTGAGGATCGCTGCTCCCTGCCTGTCCTTTCTCCACCCTGTCCCCCACTTCTTCAAAGGCCTTTGGGGCTTCAGTAATTGCAGCCCTGCCCTGTGGGCTCCTTTCCTTGATTTGCAGGCTGGAGCAGAGGACGATGCCCTGCTGATCTCCACCCCACATCCCCCATCCATTTAGAGGAGGAAGAAGCCACCCAAGAGTCTGGATTTTCCTTCAGTCCATCAGCCTTCTCCTTCCTTCACCAAACTCCCCTCTTGCTCCACATGTGAGCATTGAGAGAGGATGCAGGTGTGGACACGCTGGTCCGCAGTGACCTGTGATCCTAGAGTGGCAGCTGGAGGTGGGGCGCTCAAAGTGGGGACAAGCAACAGGCCACCTCTTCCACGGGTGGGGAAGTGGTGAAGCAGCCTCCTAAGGATTGACCTGGCCACGTCTTCTGTAACTGAAAGCCCACAAGCCTTTTGCAATCAGCTGTCCCCTTCTTTGGAGTCCACCCCATGGGAGCAAAACACATCCATACCTAAATCCCTCTGAAAGCCATGTGCACTGTCTGCGGAGGTGAAAGCCTGGAAACAAGGCGAGCATTCACAGAGGAAGGGATGGACACAATGGACTACGGAGGCACCCACAGACAACTAAATGGAAATACAGGGAGGCAGATACAAAGCAGGTTGTGTATTGGATGAGAGATGGAGAGGAGTTGGCTGTGGGGAAAAGCTAAAAAAAGGAGAAATGATGTCACCTGAAGAATTCAAGCAGGGATGCAGACTGAGATGCAACCCCAGGGAAGTAGACTCTAGGTGGAGGGTGTTCTTGGAATTTCCTCCAGGGTCACAGCTGCAGGGAGGGAAGCAAGCAGGAGGGACAGAGGAAGGAGCTGGCACAATGAACCAGGGCCAAAGCCTCAGCCCACGTTGAAGAGTGGGTGTGTCCCTGGACAGCAACCCTGAATTAGGACCTTGGACTTCCTGTCCTAGCAAGGAGGCAGCTCCCGGCAGCAGAGGGCAGCCATCGGGGGTGACTCAGCTGTGACCTGCCTCCTGGCACTGGAGAGGGTAGGCGGATGGTACAGCAAGCAATCACAGCTCAGGAACATGTGCATGTGTGTGTGTGTGTGTACTTGTGAAGTTAGGGTATGTGTGTAACTGTGGGAGAAAAAGAGTGAGCAGAAGAGAGCCCTTGTTGGTTCTCAAAGTGCAGTATTTCCAAATGACAATTCTTAACCCCAGGGAGACAGAGCACAGGCCCAGCCAGGCAGCTGTGGTGACTCCAGTCTGAGGTTGCCCTACTCATCAGAGTGGAAACCAGCGCTCTGTCACCAAGGGCTCAAACGTCAGCCCCTGAGAACTCTGACTACTTTCTATTTTTGAATGGGTTGGAAATAGAACCAAGGGATAAATTTTGTCTCCCTTTTGCTTGTCAGGGGTGAGTACCTTGAATACGGGTTCAAACTGGAGCCAAGGATAAAATACAAAGCAAACACCTCAGAAGGATACACCACTGCCTCTTCGGGAAGAAGCAGAGTTCTGCACAGAGTGCGGTGAAATTAAAATAATTGCTCTGACCCAGGCCTATAAGAAGCCCAGCTCCGACTTGGTTAGGCACTCCTCTGGAGACCAGTTATGATACTATAAAGTGTAGGAGCCTCATAGTTAGACGTATAATCAGTCTGGAAATCCCACTTTCTCCTTGGACCATATTACGAAGACAAGGCAGGTTCAACTTGCATAGTTCTCCTAAGACCGCCTTTTACAGTGTGAGATTCTATTTCTACCAGCAAGTGTGTGGGGAGAGGTGGTGAGGAAGAGGGAGCCGGAGGATTGCTTCAAAGCAACATGTTTCTGTCGACACGGAAACAATAGTCCAGCAGCCTGTCATATTCCAGCTGGATGTTTTCATCTATTTTGCTTTATGCTGGAAATAACAGCTAATGCAATTAGCCAAGCAAAAGGTGAGTTATGCATATAGGAAAGGAGAAGCTGAGTTAGTATAAATGTATGTGGCTTTTGCAAACTTGGATAACCCGTAAGAATTAGTTAGAAAAATTATTAGTCACACATCATTAAAGCAGGAAGGTATCTGGGTAAACATTTTATGTCGCAAAATATGTAGCTTTCTTATATATTAGCATTAATTAAAATCTGAATGTAATGGAGGACAAGATTCCATTCACAGTAGCAATAAAAATATAAAATATGTAAGGATATAGTTAACAAGAGCTGTGTGGAATGAGCAATACACAATCTACAAAATTTAGTTGATTTTCATGAAGTGATACATTCTTGGATAGGAAGTCTTTATATTGTGAAGACACCAACGTTATTATTTTAATATATAAACTAGCAGAATTCCAACGAAGAGTGTATTTAAAAATAGAAAAAACAATTGTTAGTTTTATCTGGAGGAATACTTACGGAGGAAAAGCCAAAATGAGAGAGAGGGAGGGAATGAACATTGGCTGCTTAAATAATAAAATGTATTTGGAAGTTGTGCAATTTTGTAAGTATTCACACTGAAGTACAAGTCAGGCTTCCTGCTGATTATTCAGCCACTTTTGACATTTTGGGACCTGGAAGTTAGCATTCTCTCTCCTCAGCTGACTGGATTACCGCGGATGTTGTTTGGTCTCGGGGCTGTCTCCTCCCACATCCATGTCGGGAAAAGCAGCGCCACCCTGGGCTTTGGAGCCGTGTCCCTTTCTGCGACACTGGGTCCTCTGAGGTCTGAATAAGAGAGTTTAGCCTTTGGCTGGGTCCCCGGACGGACGCCAAACACCTGGAGGGATCCAGGCTCCTTCCACTTGGAGAGCTGGTTGTTCCCCACTTCCTGTCTGCCTTTTGCTAGTTAGGTAAGACGTGCAGACTCTAATGTTAATTTTTCACTTGTCACCAGGACTTTTTTTTTTATCAGTACACGCTTGCAGTACATAATGTTTATATTCCTTGTCGGTAGTTTGTACCTGTACATAACACTCCTTAATTTCTTTTTTCAATGTCATTATACTGTATACCTTAAATGTACCAATAAAATGAATTAAAAACAATTTTTTTCAATCCTCTTCTCTCTCTTCCCTCCCCCTCCCTCTCCTGACCCCCTTTCCATCTGAGAAAAATCTACCTTCCCACTTCTTATTATCTATCTTTTGTTTGGCTCTTTATTTATACTTTGGGTTTTTCATAAAAGAGAAACCATGCAATATTTAAGCTTGTGTGTCTGATTTATTTCACCTACCATTATAGGTTCAAGGTACATCCATTTTCCTACAAATGACTCAAGTTTATCTTTCTTTATGGCACAGCAATACTCCATTGTGTATATACCACATTTGCCTTATCCATTCATCTGTTGATGGACATATAGGCTGCTTCCGAGATTTAGCTATTATGGATTGTGCTGCTATGAACATGGGCATGCATGTGTCACTGAATATGATGTCTTTAACTCTTTTGGGAAGATACCTCACAGGGGAATAGCTGGGTCAAATGCAATTTCTATTTTTATATTTTTGAGGAAACTTCATACTGATTTCCATAGTGGTTGCAATAGTTTACATTCCCTCCTACAATGTAGAAGGGTTCCCTACCCCCAGCATTGCCAGCATGTATTACTACGTGATTTCTTGATGATAGCCATTATTTCTGGGCTTAGGTGGAATCTCAATATTGTTTTAATTTGTATTTCTGTGATAGTCAGTAATGCTGAACATTTCTTTATGCATTTATTAGCCATTTGTACTTCTATGAAGTAACTTCATTTCAGTTTCCTATTTTTGGATTGGGTTTTTATTTTGGGAGGATCTAATTTTTTTGAGTTCTCCATATATTCTAGTCCTCTGATATTCATATATTAGTCCTCTGTCTGAGGAATAGCTGGCAAAAGTTTTTTCCATCATGTAGGTTGTCTTTTCACTTTCTTGGTTGTTTCGTTTGCCTCTTAATTTGATGTGATCCCATCTGTTGATTCTGCTCAGAAAGTCCTTGCCTATGCCTATGACTTCGAGAGTTTTGCCCATTTTTGTCATCCAGCAGGTTAAGTGTTTCTGTGTTAAAATTTAGCTCTTTGACCCACTTTAATTTCAGTTTAGTACATGTTGAGAGATATGGGTCTAGCTTCAGTCTTCTGCCTGTGGTTAGCTAGTTTCCCCAGCACTATTTACTAAAGAGGCCATCTTTCCTCCAGTGTATGTTTTTGGACCCTTTGTCAAAGATCAAATAGTTGAATGTGCTTGGAGTTGTTTCTGCATCCCCTGTCCTGTTCTATTGACCTGTTGTCTGTTTTTGTGCCAGTATCATGTTTTTATCACAGCAACTTTGGAATATAACTTCAAGTCTGGGATTGTGATGCTTCTCAGTGGGTGTCTTCTGGCTCCACATGAATTTTAGGACTATTTTCTCCAGGTCTATGAAGCATGTTGTTGGTATTTTGATTGGGATTGCATTAAATCTGTGTATCAATTTTGGAAGTATAGCCATTTTGAGTATGTTGGTTCTGCCTATGCCGGAACAAGAAACACCTTTCCATTTTCTGACGTCCTCTTCAATCTCCCTTTTCAGGGTGCTGTTGTTTTCCTTGTAGAGGTCTTTCACTTCCTTGGTTAGGTTAGTTCCTAAGTATTTCATTTTTCTTCATGCTATTATGTGTGGTATAAATTTCCTAATTTCTTTCTCAGTGGGTTCTTTATTTGTCCCTTGGAATTTTGGTGCCTCGTATACCAGAGAGACTCCTACCTATGTAAAGAGACAGTGCTTTCTAATCTATAAGGTGCTTATTTTAAATCTAGGAAATATAAATTATTAAAAATGAAACTGAAAAAGAAATAAAAGAAAAATAGCTATTAAGCAAATATAAGCTCCAGTTTTTATTATCATATTTCATGAAGTTACTCTGTTTATTGCTATGAATGTCTCTAAATACTTGTTTTCTGTGGCAGCACCTGTTGATTGACTACACTGTTACATAACTCATCTCAGAAAGGGTGGTTTCCACTTTAGCAGATGATTCTTCACACCCTACAGCCCACAACACTTCACTTTTTATGGTACTCATCACTTCCTTCTTGTGACTCTAACAATCCTGCTCTCAGGGACTTGGGGCAGCTTGTTATGAGCCCTATTTTTCAAGTAAGAAATGCAGATCCTTATGTGTTACGTTCAAAGAGGGTAGTGACCCTGCTGAGACATACCCTATAAAGTTCTGACTCATGATCTCTGTTCTCTCTGATCTAATGGAGCCACATGGGTGGCAATGGACTGGAGCCTATCCCCTGGCTCTGGGGGACACAGGATTGTGAGTGCTAATACTCCCAAGCCCCTTTCTACTTCTGTTATCCACATCTTTGAAGAGAAAACCTACCCATCTGCCCAGAGCCCTTGAGTGAATGATATGGTTCTTATACTGCATCACGATGTTAGGAAGAAAATTTCAACTGACCCAGTACTTAGAGAGCATAACATTTCTTCAAAACAAAAGCCAATATCATGCTGTGACAAAGTCACTAAAAACTCACCAAACTCTAAGAAAGAGGCATATCAAATTACACAGGCTGCATAGCTGTACCAAGGTGATTTTGTGGGTCCGGTTGTCGTTGTTTTCCCAAACTGTAGGTCGCACTTATAAGAACAAATCAGCAGGCTGTGTGTGCGAAGTCTGCAAATGTAAACTACACACAGATCTCAGAAATTTTGAGCAAAGCCTCTGCTCGCTGTCCAGAAGGGGGTGCTCCTTCTGCGTTCTGCAGCAGGGTGGCATTTGGGTGGGTGGTGAAGGTGAGTGTTCAAGTCGAAACAGCCTGTGTGCAGTGAATGCAGCTCAGAATCCAAGAGGAGGGCAAAGCAGCAGCCCAGGAGGACAGTGTGGTGCCCTGGTAAGGCGTCCTTTCCAGAATCCAAAAGTCCTGGTTTGAATCCCAGCCCTGCCACTTCTTAACTGGGTAATGGGCCTGCACCCTGCTGTCCCTAACAGAACTGCTATTATTAAATAAAGCTAGACATAAAGTGCCTGGCACATAAGCCCTGAGATATGGTTGTCCATATGAGTAGAAAATAAAAAGCAAATAGAGTTCAGCTTCTTCTCCTAGACATTTGTTTATACCTCTTCAGCCCCTTCTGAAAATGTTTTGTAAAACTGTTGTCTCATGATTCCAAGGAATAAAAAAAGCTTCAGGTGGGGTGCGGAATTTACATGAAAAAACACAGATAAAAGGAGAAGCAGGAAGAGTCACATGGTAGCCATTGGGGTACAGCCTGCAGTGTGACTCACATCCTCTCTGGGCGGGTGTCACAGCATAGGAACATGAGATAATTTTGCAATGGCAATTCTGACACCTACCCAGGTGAGCTAATACATACAGTGAGAAGGCTCAGTGGCTCCGTGTGTGACTCAGAAGGATCCCATCTTTGATTCTTACCTTGATTTGCTACTTTAGTCTCTACCCAAGCAATGCAGAAGAGGAAGACACTGAACTGTCTTTAAGTTATTATTGTAAACAGTACAAACACAAAATCAGGACAATTCAGATTGTTTTTTGGCTTGAGTTTTTCCAGTTGGCTGTCTACACCAACCACAAGACTCTTGTTTTCGGAGCTGTGTAGTTAAGCCAAGTAATTGAGTACAAATGAGGACAGGAGTGTTTAATCATACAGATGTTTTACACCATTTTTTTTTTTCCAGGCACCAAAAAGCTGCTTGGACGCTTTCTCTAGTTTATACACTGCATTTAAGTACTTTGGATAATCCATTTATTTTTCCCTTTTACAATAAGATATTAAACAATGGAAGGCCTAGTACTAGGACTTGTCTAAATCAACATCTGAAGAAGCCAACTTGGACCATCTTATAGGTCAAGTGACCAAAGCCACCTTCCACTTTCCACCTGTTGGTGACAGGTAAAAAAATCCAAATCCCAACTCTGCTGCTCATATCAAATAAAGAACAGCTTGGCAGGGTCTCTCTTCCATGATGTACAACTGGATTCTGTGATTTAATTCAACAAATATTTATTCAGTACTTGCTAGTGTTTAGACCCTGAGGATTCAAACTTCATTAAGATCGGCTCAGGTGCATCCTGTAGAATGCAATGAGCTGAAGAGGGGATTTCTCAAGCCAGCTTTATCATTCCACTGATGAAAGCCCAAAGCCTGCAGAGAAAGCAGCTTCCCAAGGGAAAGAGCACATGAGAGCCAGGGCCACTGAACATTTGTTAGGAGGTAGATGCCATCACTACCAAGGAAATGGAGCAGATAAAAGTACTAGGGCTTAAGTGTCACTTGTCCCTCCACTGGACACACAGGAAAGGGCCGTCCTTCCACACTGTCTGCAGAGGGCCACCTCCTCACACAAACTGTCCCTGTGTGCTGGTTCCACTGGTTCCTTCAGTACGCAGGGTCTAGGTCACCACGCCTTGCCACAGCCTCAGCTGTCTTCTGAGCAAGTCAAGTATTGCACCTAGAGTTAAAAGGACCAGATTTCCTCATTTAAGATCTTTGTGATCTAAGGTGACACCAAGACAGATTTGCATGCCGATGGGTGTATCTAAAGCACGCGATAATAATGGTGAACAATGCTTGCTAGTTCTATCAGAAGGCACTGGACAGTGCTAGTTAAGTCTCTTTTTTGTGATGAGTTGTTTAACACTCTGTCCCTCAAGTTGAAAAAAACAATCTCCTTTGATGTATGTAATCTTTAAAGTTTTTGCTGGACTTGATCATTTGTCATTCTGCACCCTGAAATCAGGATTTGTGTCTGGCACTCACAAGGTTAAAGCCATTTTGAATTTAAGGCTACTTTGGGGTGGCTTCCCAGAGGAGGCGAGATGGGATTTATTTTAAGAAATGGAAATGAGTTGGTAGAAGGCAGCACGTTTCTTCCGTAGTGACTTCAAAGAGGTTAGAAAATGAAGCTGGGTGGGGAGGGCATGAGGTGAGGAAACGCACAAAGTGTTCTGGGATTTCCTCGTGGTTGGAGGAAAGTCTTGCAGGCAAGCTTCCTCTGCCAAGGCCAAGGGAGCCAACAGACCCTCAGCAGGACCTCATGCCATATGCTCTCCATATACGGGACACCTTTGTACCCAGCTTTGCGCTGACCTCGGAAAACGCTTCCATCTGGAAGCCTGAGTGAGCCACAGGAAGGCACTACGCAATCTCTCAAGCTCGCATTAGGCTTGGGCCGTCAAACCTCCATCTGACCCTTGTGAAATGTCGATTACCCAAGAACTCTTACATGGAATCAGCACTCATGAATTAAAAGCCCGCAGCCCCATTTCCCTTCCAATGGACACAGTTGGACACATAAAGAGGTCACAGTGGGATGCAGCCAGTGGGCAGAGTCTGAGAGAATGGGCGACTGTGAAGAAGCTCCGAGAACTTTACGTCAGCACAGTTGCTCAGAGCTCAGGTTTTGAAGGCAGCGGCTGGGAAGGAGGAAAGGGTGTTGCATGTAGTATTTTTCTTGGCGGTAGTTGTCTCAGAAGATCCATTTCCTATTGACACCCGAACTTTGTGACACAGCCAGGTCTTGCCAATAGCTTCTGTACAAACAAGGCGATGCAAATCAGCTGGGAGAAAAGCAGTTTCCATGGAAACCCCAGACTTCGCTTGGTGAAGTAAAAGTGATATTTATGATGACTGCAGTGGTGGTTTATAACAACCACACTACTTGGGAAGTTTTTTTTTTTATCCTGAACTTTAGCATTCCTCCCCCCCCCACCCCGCTTTGCCTTGCAGAATTTGGCAAAAAAATTAAAAAAAAAAAATCAGATTGGAAATATTACCTTCCCAGTTAAATAGCTAAAACAGGAGGTCTTGATTTATTCAAACCATATTTGCTAAAGACAGACTTAACTCTAAATGGAGAAACTGCTTAAAGGTCAGGTTTTGTCTTGGTTACTTCGAAAGAGTTGCTAAGCATTTTGTCCCCCATGCAGGCTGGGTTGACATCGGGAGGTGTTATTTCCCCACAGCCATTTTCCTGCCTCTCAGTAACGAGAGGAGAATTAGGGCTATAGAGAGCAAACACGTCCTTTTGTGGGCATGATCATAGCTGTGGCCAAGCCTCTCACGATAGCAGGGAGACTGGCGCTTTAGCTCACTGGTTGGGGAACGTGGAGGACATTAGGGACACAAGATTTGGCACTAGAGAGACATCCTCATGCTCCTTGTGTGACCCAGGACGAATTACTCAACCACCCTTTGCCACAGTTTCTTCATTTTAAAAATGAGAATCAAAAATCTATTATCCTAAATGTCCTCTAGGATTAATTGGAATAATGAGAATAAAGCATTGAACATTAGCCCATAATAAACCAATATACTAAAGCAAGTCAAAGGAAGGCGGAAAAGGCAGAGGAGTAAAAGTGAGGACATACAATTGACACTATCTGCCTTCCAGCGGCTGTTCCAAGGCATGACTCCAAGTCCTCCTGCAGCTCCCTCTATCCACCTCCACCTCAGCTCCCCAAACCTCCCCGTCCCTCCTGCTTCATCCATTCCAACCCAAAGCAGCTGCTTCTACCAACACCCTCTGCACTGCAGCTCTTGACCAATGCCTGGAGGTGCTCTTCTCCCGTACCCATCTTCCTTTTTGTGGAAGAAACCAAAATTTTACTGTGAAGCTCTCAATGATGTCAATCTGATTTCTTTCCTCAGTAGCTGGCTCTGTTCCTGCCTCCCCTCTTCCTTTTCCACATCCTCCTGAACTCCTACAGGCCTGAGAACCAGCTGGGGTGGGGGTATTTTTATTTAACAACATCGCTCCTCCACTCTGATCTTGGTCTGATCATTTACCAATGACTTCAGCTTCCTAAACTCATTTTTCTGGTCCTCTTTTTCTCTGAATTGTCTGCTGAATTTGACAAAGGACAATAATCCCCCTTGTTGAAAGTTTTCTTTTCTGTTTGTTGTTAATATTTTATGCTATGCTGAATCTCCTGCTTTCCCAAAACTTTAGGCCATTTTTGCTTGTTATTCTGTTTATTCTTTTTAATTTCATAGTATCCTAAAATCCAGTCTTCAATTCTCCTCTGAAAGAGAAGACTAGGAATAGGCAAAAGGTTCCTGAGCTCTCCCCTCACCAAAATGCTGACATTGGCTACTGATCTGGATCAGCCTTTTCTAAAGAACATCTTGTATTGATGGAAACATTTTATGCCTGAGCTCTTTATATGCTTCTACTAACTATATGTAGCTATGGAATATTTGAAATGTGGTTAGCCTAACTGAGGCACTGAACCCTGAATTGTACTGAATTTAAAATTAAATTTAATCTGTCACACATGGCTAGAAGCTACCATACTGGACCAGCACATTTCTAGATAGTTCAACAGCATAATTTTAAGTTGAATATGACCCAAACTAAAGATCTTCTGGAACCATTTCTTTGCCCAATGTTTCCATCAATGACACTTGAATGCTGTGTCATTAATTCTACTGATTTCCTATAAATAGCCTCTGACTCCCACTATCCTGCTTTCAAAGGCCTCTGCTCTCTGGCACTCCCTCAGTGTCTCCCTGCCATTCTCAGTTGAACCTGAACAATCAGCTCAAACCTCTCATCTTCACACATCTTGCCATCACTACTGATCTAGTCTCATCCCAATGCTGCTTCACTGTGTCGCTTACCTGGCCCACTTCCCCACTTCCTCTTACTTCAAGGCCCAAATCCCAGGTTTTTAAAAGGACACGGAGGATAAGGTCATCTGTCCCACTCAATCTGGTCAACGTTGTCTTCCATGACTCAACACATACCACACAACACACACATACGACACTCATACCACACACACGGATTATCTTGGAGGCCATGGACACAGTGTGCTCACTCCTGCCTTGGAACTTGTACTGGATTCTTAGGTCCTACCGGTCAAGATCTGGCGGAAAACACTCCCCCACCCTCACATGGCTATCTAAGCCTCCTATCACTTCTGAATTCCTAGAACATTTGTAATGCACCTAACTTTGTCCTGATGTCTATTGTCTTGTGCATATTAACTTTTTGTCTCAGATTATCCTTGCAACCTGTGGGTCTTTAGCATCTTCCAAAGACAGCTCAGAACTGAGCATGCAGTAGCTGCTTAGTGCTTCATAAACACTTCTTGATTTGTGACAAGTTCATGGTAAGAACTGGACACAAAAACACCTGTGAATGAAGTGAACATTGGACTCACATGGTTAATAATTCACTCATACTCTCCCTAGCTCCCTGCTCATCCTAGATTTTTCCAACTTTAACTCCTTGCATTGGTCTACTTCTTCCCATCATGTAGGAAACTGTGAGCGAATCATGACAGGGTTGAGAAAGAAAATGTAAGATTTCCTGTTTTCTCCTAGAAATGTAACCATGGCCAATGCCTTGTTGGTCCAAGAAACGTTTCATACTATAAAGAAAAATGCCAGGCCTGAGTGGTGGCATTGGGTAAGCTAACGTCTTTGAACATTATTTTTTTATTTTTTTGGTGCCGGGGATCGAACTTGGGTCCTTGAGCTTGCGCAGCAGGTGGCAAAACCACTGAGCTAAATCCCTGGCCCTCTGAACCTTATTTTTTGGGGCAAGTAAAAAGAATTAAAATACTGGCTCATTATCTTATAAGGGAACTCTGGAGATAAATAAAATAGCACTTGAATAATGGGATATGATAATAGAGTTAATGTATCAGAGGCAGAATGTACCTCACAGGTGGCACAGGCATTTAGATTTTAAAGGATAATCCAGAGGGCAATGTTTAAACTAAAGGACCCAATGAAAGTGCAGAATTTCAGACTGTGCAAACTAAGCAGGAGCAGGAGTATTGTCTGGAATCCCAAACAGCACAGCGTGGCTGCAGAGATGGAGTAGATAAAGTGCCCAGTGTGTTGGCTAACACAGGCTATGTGTGACAGAAATGTAGTAGCACAGAACAACTTGTGATTTTTGTTCATCTTTTTATTTTTCTAACCAAAGGTAGAAAATCATCAGAGTTTTGAGTAATTATGAGATAGCCACCTGATATTTCTCTTGCAAAAGCTTTGGAGTCAAATGTGCTTTGGAATTCAGGATTTTTCAGATTTTATAAAGATAATATGGATCCTTACCCAATCTGTATATTGCACAGCGTAAGTGGAACACACCCCACAATCAGAAATACAATATAAATATTTTTGTAACAAAATGTATGAATTTTAAACCTAAAACTCATGAGTTTGGATTGGATCCACTTCCAAATGAGTTCTCATTCATTCAGGTTTTGGCCTCAGATTATTATGAAGTTTTATTAATTATTATCTTAATTGTATATATTTTTGGAACTCCTTGTGATAATTATATATATAAATGGGTAATGGTCAAATCAAGATAGTTAGCATTTCCATCATCTTAAATTTTTAAGAAATGTAACACATAATAAATTAGTGTAGAACTTCCTATTGTCAGAAATTAGGAATTATAAAGGAATTGTGTTCTTGTATTATTCCCTGAAATTTTCTACAAAAAAGAGTCAGTCATTTTGAAAGTTTCCATTTAGCTTTTAGGAATTAAAAAAAAATAGTGGGTAGGAATTCCAAAACTTACTATGAAGCTACGCTAGTCAAAACAATATGCAGAATAAAATTTGTTTTCTAAAAAAACCAGTATGGTACTGGCATAAGGATCATATACATATGTAAAAGAGTAGAATTGAAAGTACAGAAATAAACTCGTGTATACGGATCAACTGAATTTTGACAAGGGTGCTGAGCCCATTCAATGGGGAAAGAATAGTCTTTTCGATAAATGGTGCATGAACAACTGAAGTTATACATGCTAAAGGATGGGGTTGGAGCTTTACTTCACACCACATAGAGAAATTAACTTACATGGATCAAAACCCTAACTTTAAGTGCGAAAACTGTACAAGTCTTAGAAGAAAGCACAGGAATAAATCTTTCTGGCCTTGGTTCAGGCAATAATTTCTTAAGCATGATATCAAAAATTTAAACAACAAAAGAAAAAGTTGAAAAATTAGATCTCATAAAAGTTAAGGATAGTTATGCATCAAAGGACACTATCAAGAAAATCAAAGGACAACGCATAACATAAAAATATTTACAAGTTGTATAACTGACAAGAGTCTACTAGTGGAATATATAAGTAACTCCTAAATCTAAGCAACAAAAAGACAAACAACTCAATTATAAATGGGTAAAGCACTTAAATAGTTATTGTTTGAAGGAAGATACACAGATATACAATAGGTACACCAAAAGATGTTCAACATCATTAGTCTTTAGGGAAATGCAAGAGAAAACCACACTTGGTACCACTTTACAATCGTGAGGATGAAGATAGTAGTAATCAAGAAAATAACAGGTAGTAGTGAGGAGGTGGAAAAAACAGGAACCTTCATACACTGCTGGTGGGAATTCTGCAGCTCATCAATAAGCTAAACTTACAAGTACCAATGATTCAGCTATTCCACTTCTATGTGTCTATCTAAAAGAACTGAAAAATGTATTTAAAGAACTTGCATTTGAGTATTTATAGCAACACTTCATAACAAACCAAAAGAAATGCCTTGAATGTCCATCAAGTGATGAATGGATAAATACAATATGATATATCAGTACAATAAATTGTTATTCAGTCACACAAATGAAATACTTATTACTGTCGCAGCATGGATGACTATTAAAAGGTTATGCGAAGAGAAACAAGCCACACACAAAAGGCCACATACTGCGTGATTCTCTTTACATGCAGCATCAAGATTTGCTGAATGTGTACAGATGAAAGTAGGTTGATTGTTGCCAAGATTTGGGGAGAGGAAGACTACTAATGGGCACAGAGTTATGCTTGGGGGTGATGGACATATTTTGGAACTAGTCAGTGGAGACAGTCACACAACACTGTCAGTGTACTCAATGCTACTGAATTGTACAATTTAAAATGGTTAAAACAGTGAATTTTATGTTGCGTGAATTTGGCCACAGTTAAAAAAAGTGGAGACAATTATTGTCTTGGTAGTGACCTTCAGGCACCTGGAGACCACAGAGGTTTTTTTTAATTACTAGCCAAAGTGTTGGAAAGACAGTAAATAATTTAAATAATTATAAACATTTGTGTTCTGCTTTAAATATGATGTTTCTCAGCGTTTAGATAAATTTTAGAAATTTGTGTAACATAAACCACAATTTATCAGTCTTGGTGCTGTCTTCTTGCTGGGCTGGCTAACTCTGTGTTTTGGGGCAGACCTGTGCATTGTGGGGTGTTTAGCAGTATTTCTGGTCTAAGCTTGTCCCGCCCCAAAGGTGACATTGTGACACAAATGTCTCCAGCCATAGCCACATGTCCCCTGGGGTCAAAATCGCCTCAGGCACAGAATTACTGCTATGAGCTGTTTGGGAATCATTTGTTATTCTGGGATTTCATCATCTTTTGAGTTCCCTTTTTAAAAAATCCATTTTTGCAATTATCCATTGGTAATTTGCTAGTAACAGTGAAATCAAAGGGAAAAAAAAGCAGCACAACATTGCAGATTACAGGTAAATTTCAAAACATTTCGCAGTGTAACTACACCACCCACTTGTTAAACAAGCAGGTCTCCAACTGGCTACTAAAGGCCCTGGCAATAAGCTAAATGTGGATAGCACATAAAAAAAGTGAGTGTGCAGAATGTTCCCCTTTCAAACCCTTTTTGGGCAAAGAGTCCTGCTCTGCCTGCATTCCAGAATAATGACAGCCCCTGTGCCCTTGGTCGGCTCTGCCTCTTTCTCCTTTGAAAATGCCAATCGCACGCCATGCAGAACTGCTGATACCATTTACTGGGTCTGGAATTGGACCTAATTAACACAGGAACCAACTTGTGCTCTGACCCCAGCTGGCAGAAAGTTCTGGGTGTCCCACCGGCGTGGTGCTGCCTTTGTCCAGTCTATACCCTGGGTTTCTCAGTGGGACTCCCTTTGTACAAAGAGTTCTGAGCCCAGGCCTGAAAGCTACAGGTTCCTCTTCCTCTGTGTGCAGGGGGTGGGCAGAACCAGATGAAACACAGTCCCCTGTCCTGAGCCAGGCAGCTCCAGCCGGATGTGGCCTCACCTTTGTTATGCCTCGGTTTCCTCCTCTCTGCACCTGCACCGCAACTGCCATCTTGTTCTGGAATTCTGCTTAGATGCAGGAAATGGCATAAAAGCAGCCCTGACGTGGTGGAGGAAATGTGCGGTCTCCTCGAACTCATGTGTTGAAACCCTAATCTGCAATGTGGTGATGGCATTAGGAGGTGGGGCTCCTGGGATGTAACTGGGGTGAGACTGAGACCATCAGGGTGGAGCCGCTCAACGGGATGAGTGTCCTTCTAAGGAGACGAGGGGCCTGGTTCTTTCTCTGCCATCCCAGGACACAGAGAGAAGACCTGAGAACCTGATCATGCTGGCATTCAGCTCTTGGACCTCCAGCCCCCAGAGCTGTGAGGACTGAGTGTCTACTGTTTAAGCCACGCAGTCTACAGTGTTGTGATAGTGACCCATGCTGGCGAAGACAGTCACCCACCACAGCACACAGGGTGGGAAAACCATCCCTCCCATGCTTCCTAGGAAAGACTTGCTAAACTCTTCACATGATTCCTCCCAATCGTCTTGGGGTCAGGCCACAAAAGAAAGTCCAGCTGGGTCTCTGCTACTAACCAACCCTGGTGTCGTCCTTACTTGTGCTGACAGGCTAAGGCCAGAGAGCAACAGGGATTCTTGTCCTGAACCACAGAGCTCTGCACGGCAGGTGACTCTCATTTTGCTCCACACAGGAATCACGATGAAAGGAGCGTACTCGGAGGAGGTGAGCACTAGATCACACCAACTTCCAGATTCTTTTCCTAAATTCTTAATATGCCTGAGAGCACATGCATATAGGTTAAGATTTTTTTTTCCGTACCAGGGATTGAATCCAACATCTTAACCCTGAGCTGTGCCTCCAGCCATTTTATTTTATTTTATTTATTTTGAGAGAGTCTCCCTCAGTCACTAAATTGTCCAAGCTGGCCTTGAACTTGTGACTCTCCTCTCTTAGCCTCCCAGAGTGCCGAGATTACAGGCCTGTGCCACCACACCTAGCATTATGGGTGAAATTTTATGTCATTACTAAGCCCCGAGGGAAACCTGATCTCCATAAAGCCAGACTCAGAGGTTTCTGTAAATAAGTTTGGCTAGGATCTGCCTGAATGAAGGATTGATGAGTCCATGGTTCACCTCAGGAAAAGGGGGTAAAGGCGAGGTGGCTCCCAGTGGGTCTTCAGAGACACCCCAGGGATGACAGACATAGACATGGGACACACGCTGAGGTGCCTGAAGTCGGGACGGCCTTCAGTGCTCCCAGGCAAGGTCAGCAGAGAAGCAATGAGGGGGTGTTCACAGAAGGGGTGCCTCCCACACGCCAATACGCCACCAGAGAACGGGCCCTCCACCTGCCAGGCCACACAGACAGGACAAAGCAGTTCTGCCACTCAGAAGGTCACATTCTCTCCTTCTCTCCTCTGCTCCCCTGGGTAAACAGAGCTGAATCCCAGCAGGTTTAAACTGCAAACGGGGCCATCTTTTTCCTTCTTCCCTTAACTTGGGTCTGGAAGATGTGTACAAGCACCCAGCCAATTTCAAACAAAGTCCATTTCCAATTTTAATCCATGGAGAGAGAGAGAGAGAGAGAGAGAGAGAGAGAGAGAGAGAGAGAGGAGAGAGACAGAGAGAGGTTCTCATGTAAAGATTCAGCTATTGAACAGAAGAGATCAATCTGCGAAGCATCCACCTTTAAAATTGCCAAATAGACGAAGATCGCCAAGTTGTCCTGAAACAAGACTCCAGGAGTGGCTGGGTTTATAGAACTGGTGCAGGTGATAATGAAGACAGAACAATGTGCCAAAAAGAGACAAGGCCTGGGGGGTGCGGTGGAGTGGCAGAGGCAGCAGACTATTACTAAAATCAGATAGGCAGCTACATCACAGGCCGAGAAATCTGAAGGGAAATCAAAAGAAAGCAGCAAAAAGGCAATTGACATGAGAGCAAAGAGCAAAAGGAGGTAAAGGAGATTCAAAATATAGCCCATGTGAGTGCTAGGAGAAAGCAAAGCAGAAGACTCGACCACCAAAGGATGCTGTCTTTGACTGCAGAGCACAGAGCTGCACCTGTCTCAGGATAGCAATGCCCAGTGATGCCAGGCCAGAAATCCGCAGGAGATCTCTGATTTCAGGATGGCTGGAGAATATTCTGTAAGAATCTTGTCTGAGGGCTGGGGATTTAGCTCCGTGGTCCCGCCGCCTGCCTTGTAAGCACAAGGACCCGAGTTCAATCCCTGGTACCAAAACAACAACAACAACAACAAAAGAATCTTGTCTGAGGATAAATACAAAAGTCCAGAGAATACCTGATAAAACTAATGATCAGGTTGGTCGGAATTTGCTGATAATGCTCTCCATGCCAAGAGTTGGAGGAGAACAAGAGCAGAATGTTGGGATGTAAAACATACCAATCGGGAGTCTTTCCTGGGCCAAAGCTTGGGCCCGTAGGCCTTAAGAAATGTGTTTAGCTTGTGTCTTCATTGGCAAAGTTTTGCTTAATGTCAGTTGTCCTTCAACATAAGGAAAGTATGTTAAGGTTTGTGGACTGTCAAATCTCTGCCACAGTAGCATGGAAGCAGCCACGGGTGATATGCAAAGCAATGAGGGCCCAGTTTTATTTACAAAAATAGACCATATTTTACCACCCCCATTCCATATGGCAGAAAAAGCAAAATCCAGAGCATAAGAGTAAGTAAACCGTAGTATGTAGTAAGTGGCAATTTGTATCACTAAACTAAACCAAAGAAAGATACGAAAGGTAAGAGGAGTGGTGCAAAAATTTAATAGAAAGAATCTAGAATTAGAATGCAAATTTCTTTCCAAACAGAATGTTTGGGTTTCAGGGAGAAGTGAAAAGTGAAAGTGTGCTAAACTTCTTACCTAAACTGGGTGAAGGGACTGTAAGAGAGAATTGAAAGTTAAAGAAATGCTTTTGTAAGGCTCAAAGGCAACCCTAGCAAACTACACAGAGGAGGCAAATGTTCCAAAACAGCACAGAATTTAAAAGAATTTTAAAATGGTATGTTTTACAAAAGACCGAAAACAAAGAAAGAGAAAGAAGCCTAAATAATAAAGTATAAAAAATGAAGGCAAAAATCAAACCAAATAATCTGTTACAGTAAGTGGAAATTAATTAAATTCTTATTGAGACAAAGGTGTCCAGATTAGAGAGACAGACTATGAAAGAATCCGTTTGAGGCAAGATATACAAGCTAAATATAAAAGATAGGCAAAGTATATTGGCAAATGCAAAGTAATATATTAGAGATTGCAATATTAAATTTTACAAATGTACATGACATGGAAAAATGATTAAATAGGTCAGAAACTATCCTTAAGTGGACATATTATTGGCTCAATTTTTATCTATCAAGCAATATCATCAACATATATAAAGCAAAATCTGTTAAAAATATAAAAATAATTAGAAAACAGTAGCATTGGGAAAGTTTATCATACATCTCTCAATATTTGACAAATGAAGTAGATGATAAAGGTAAAAATAAGAAAAATGAAGATACAAAAACCACCAATTAAAATTATTAATATAAATCCATTAAAATGTAAATTATTGATCATGTATTAAGCCTAAAGAAAACTTCAATTATTTCCATAGCTAGAAATTCTTTAATTTATATTCTCTGAGTATAGCTATATAACAGTAAATTACAAATTGATTTTAAGAAAGTAAGGGATGAAGCACCAGTTATTTTCAAATTAACAAACAACACACAAAGACTCATTTCCAGGAAACATTAAAAATAGAAATACAAATGCCTAATAAAACAGGAGAAGAAGCTAAAGTTTGCCTAAGGGAAAATGGACAGCTTTTATTGTTTTAAATCTAGATAAGAAAGAATTACAAAGCATAAGTTAAACATTCTGTTCAAGCTAATATTGAAAACCAAAATGTAAGCAGAATATGAAAGTGGGAAATCTCTAGAGAGTGAATTAATGCACTGAAAAATAGATTAATTAGTAAATCATGGACCTAAATTATTTGAAAAAAAAATCTAGTAAAATAGAAAATCTTCCAAGAAGTCTCAATGAACACAAAAAGAAAGAAATTACACGTATATGATGTAGGAAATGACAAAGATGAAAAAGAAATGAAAATTACAAGAATTTTATGTGTAAGTCCAGGCTAAAAATGTTGGACTGAAGGAAAATGGAGAGTAAGAAAATAAAAATGATCAAATCTGACAATCAGAATAGATCACTATCCACGGAAGAAATAGAAACCAGTCTCAAAGAATTGTATCCATAAAAGGAGCCTTGCCCAAATGTTTTATGGGCAAGTTTTTCAACCTTCAAGGAACACATAATTCTTACGCTATTTAAACTTTTACAGATTGTATGAAAAAATGAAAAGTGTCACAATTTACTTTATGACAAACTGATACTAAAATGCGACAAAGATATTACAGTAAAACAAAACAACAGACTCATTTCATATAGAAATAAAAATGCAAACTGGAAGTAAAAAATTCAGTATGGTGCAGTAACATAAAAAAGAACATCACATGGTCAAACAGTATTTAATCAAAGAAGACACAGATTAACAGATGAAATAAAATTAATCTGAATCAATGTCGATGTGGGGTTATATTGAGTATCAAAAAGCAGCATTTCATAAAACTAAAAATTCATTTTCTATAAAATTGCTTTCAAAAGCAAACAAATTAAAGTGGGTTTTAAACCTGAGTCTGTATAGTTCTATAAACTAAAGAAAGATTGTCCCTTGGTTTGATAGAGTATATTGATCTAAAACCAACAGCCAGTGTCATACCTAATGTCAAAATAACAAGGCACTATTTCTTAAGACTATTGTTGCAAACAGTTTTTCAGATGATGCTAGTTAATGTGATTAAAAGTAAACTGCAAGCAACAGTTCAAAAACTACACATGTATAATTGAAACCACTTGGGAGGCGGAGGTGGGGGATCAGAAATTCAAGGCCAGCCTGGGCAACGTGGCAAGATATCGTTTCAAAAAAGAAAAAAAAATACTCGGAGAAGTCTGCAGATAGAGCAACAAAGTGACTGCAGTGATTTCCTAGAATATTGGATGTGCAAATACAGGCAAGATAATTTGGAAAAAGAATATTCAACCAGGCATCTTCAACTAGAAAGTATTAAAATGTATTATAAAGCCAAGATCAGTAAAATAAGGTGACATCAGTGTTAGAGAAACATAAATGGAAGAGAAATAAAACAGATCAAGATTCTTTTTAATATAACAAATGTGGTTTTTGAAGTAAGACAAGAAATGATGGATTATTTGATAAATCTTTTGAGACTATCTGGTTAATCATATCAAAATGAATACAGTTAGATAGACATCACCTATCAAAATACAAGCACAAACTTCTGGCTACAGTACAAATCAGGCCCCAAAAGAAGCAGGAGGAAATGAAGGTTATCTGATCTATTTTGGGGACACTCTTGCTGGGCACCCTGAGAAGGCACATCCCATGATAAAAACATAAAATGTTTGGCTGTATAATAATTTTCTATGCCCATATATTTGTAAAAAACATAAAAACAGTAAAATGCAAATGGGAAACAATAATAGTCAAATGTGTATAAGGATTATAATATTTTTAGATGTTCCTCATCTTCACTTTCTTCTATAAGCTCCTCTTTTCCCTCCCTGCAATCCACTTGAGCCTCTGGTTATATAATTGGTAGATGCCACCCTGGGAAAGAGCAGGACATGACTAGAGGAGGAAAGGCATCCCTGTCTACCTGGGGACTCTGGGGAAGAGGGCAGGACATTTGTTCTAAGACCCTCAATCAGCAGGGTGGCAGAGGAATCTGAGGATGTTTGAAGCTGCAGGTGGGAGCAGGAGCTGTTTTCCATTCTCCATCTGGATGTCCAAAAGAAGACTGTCCCTTGCTCAAGAGCTGTCACACCTGTAACATGCAGCCTGCAGGACAGGCAGAGAGCAAGCCTGGGTGAGCACACTGTGCAGTGTGCAAGGAAGCTGCAGGGCTGGCTGTGCCCTGAGACCAGGAGGGGAACACTGCTGAGGATTAGGCCCTGCTGCAGTGCAGATGCTCAGTGTCCTCCAGAGGTCCATGTGTAAGGTGTGATCTTCAGGGTCGCTCTATTGGGAGGCACTGAGGATCTTTAGGAAGTGGGGCCTGATGGGGGTCCTTGGGTCATTCTGGGAGTGCCATAAAGCGGATCATGGGGCAAGGGCCGGGGATTTAGCTCAGTGGTTCTGATGCCTGCCTCACAAGCGCAAGGTCCCGAGTTCAATCCCTGGTACCAAAAAAAAAAAAAAAAAAAAGCAAACAAACAAACAAAAAAAGGGGATCATGGGGCCCTGGCCTCGCTGTCTCTCTCTTGATTTCCATTTCCACCATGATGGACCATCCCATTCGGAGGCCCAAAGCAATGGGGCCACCACATCTTAGACCAGAACCTCCAGGACTGTGAGCCAAAATAACCCTTTTTTCTTTGTAAGCTAATCGCCTCTTGTATTTTGTTATGGTGACAGAAAGCTGAATAAAACAGGCCCTCATTTCCTAGCCTTTTCTCGCAACCAAGAACCTCTGCACACCTCTTGGTCTGGCCAGCATCTTAGAGGACAGGTCTAGAAGGCCTGGTGCTGTGATGTGTGCGCTCGATTCTTCACAGAAGCATGTGTTGAAATCTCAGCCTGCACTAGATGGTGGCAGCTGGGGCCTTGGGCAGGCAGGTAGAAGAGAGGCCCAAGAAATCTGCCTAGCCTCTTCCCTTGTGGGAGGTCACAGTGAGAAGGTGCCAGAAGTAATTATCGAGGTTGTGTAGTCTGACTCCTCCTAGAAACCAGACGGTGAGTCCTCACCAGACAGTAAACCTGCCAGTACCTTGATCTTGGATTTCCCAGCCTCCAGAAATGGGCAAAATAAATTTCTGTTGTTTGCAAGTGATCCAATTCACAGTAATCTGTTATAGCAGCCTGAGTGGACATGGAGTTACCCAAAGGAGACCGAGCATGTAAGATGATGTTACAATTATCAGATGTGACTGAGCTTATTGGAGTTAACTAAAGTGTACCTTCCTTCTTTCTTTTTTGCAACACTGGGGATTGAACCCAGAAACTGATGCATGCTAGGTAAGTGCTCTACCACTGAGCTACATCTTTACCTCTTTTTATTTTCTTATTTTGAAACAGGATCTCACTAGGTTGCCCAGGTTGAACTTGTGACCCTCCTGTCTCAGCCTCCTAAGTAGCTGGGATTGTAGGCATGTGCCAAGTGCATATTACTATGGAAATCTGTGAGAAAGATCATATAGGGTTTTGGAGAATAAAGAAGACACATTTCCTCAGAGCATCTCAATATAGGATGAGTGAATGAGCAATCCAGCATTTATGATAAGTAAGTGATTAGTATAGTCAGTGGATAAAATGAATTTACCAATCAAAAAGAAATAGAAAAACTATTGTATAAAAGGTGGCCTGAAAAGTACAGGCAGGCAATTACAGAAAAAGACAAACAAACAGAAATGACTAATGAAAATATGGAAAGAAGTATTCAAATAGTGAAGAAATACACGACTGAAAAGCCAAAGCCATTATTCAGGTGTCAGATTAGCAAACTAAATAGCAAGGCTGAAGTACAGAAAACTGTTAGCCAAAGAAAATGCCTTAGAAAAGCGTTCTCCTGCCCCCATGAAACAATGAGGTAAGGGGACATAGCTGTGTGACTTCACTACCAAGGAGTTAATTACTCCATCAATGTGAGAAGCCACCCGACTGTAGCCTGGGTGTAAAGAGAGCTCTTGTTCAAAGTGCTGTCAGAACTCAGTGTACCATCCATCCTGGCCTGCAGCACACTCTTGAATTATGATGGTAAATCTTCGCTGACAAATTTGTCTTGTGCAAGGAGCCAAAATTAATTCAAAGCCAACTCCGGTTATACTATTTGTGATCATGAGAAATATTTCCTTGTAAATTTAAGCTCTGAAGGCAACTCCAAAGGAGGCATTCCAGGGCTATGTGGCCGCTCACGGGAATGAGTACTTTCGACGGCATGCTAGGAGGCTCAGACTTGGCAGGATGTATCTCACCCTGTCCCGTGGAAAAGTCTCTCGACTGGTCTATGCACAAGCTTCCTTTGTGGATATTCTGAATATGAGCTTGATCACGACATGTGATCATCTCTGGAGAAAACAACTTGTGAAGTGATCATCGAGGTTGTGTAGTCTGACTCCTCCTCTGGTAGCTTCACTCAACATTGATTATCTCTGGCCTCTTGACTGGCCGAAGTGCCCTTTCAGAAAATTCTCATGAACTCAGGCCAGCCCTACTCGAGCCTGGCACATTCTATTCCCTCTCTCTGCCTTTTAACCGCTGCAAACCTACTAGCTGTGTAGGTTTCGGCTCAAAGGGCAAGCCCTCCTTCCCAGCAGACTTTTTGACACTTTTCTGTCTAGACTCACCCTTATCCACAGTTTAGGTTTCCAGAGCTCTATGTGGATCTCTCATAGCACACTGTATGCAGTTCTGGATTATTCTGTGTGGTCACCTAACAATTATCTGTCTCCCCCTGGAGACAAGAAGCCTGAAGGAAGGGAAGGCCTGGGAGTTTCCACCCGATACATTGCTTAATGTGTCCCACTGCATGGGAGGGAAGATCTCAGCAGAACTGATGGATAGAGCAGAAAGGTTACCTGCTATTCTTGCAAGGTCCCCCTGGTATGTACCTGCTCCTACCCCAGCCGGAGGTGGGTCTGTCCCTTCCCCTTGGTCCTAGGATGGCTCATGACTCGCTTTGACTGCAGAAATGAGTCAGAGTGATGCTGGCTCAGATGCGGGCCTGGCTCTTCCCAGGCCTGCTGGCTTCTGCCTTGGCTGTCCTGGAGGGAACTGTTGCCCTGTTCAGAAGCGGGTGTAGACCATGGGAGGAAGAGAGGCCACATGAGTCAGCCTGCCCTGCTGGGTTTTGACTTATCCCTGCCCCATAGATGTATAAGCTGTAGGATGGGTGTTGCTTTTTGTCACTATGTTTTGGGAAGGTTTGTGATATAGTAGGAGAAACTGAAAAATTGGCCTCTTATTGCAAATCCTGATGGCTATTAGACTGTTTCCACACCATCAGCTCTAAGAGGCTGGCTTTTTAAAGAACCAGGGGCCTGATTCCATCACACCGGCAGCAAAGCAGCACTGAACCTTGGTTATCTCAGGGATCTACTGAGGACTCACAGTCATTATATGAAATTTCTACACCATGACCTGTACTAGTTCCTTTTCCTTGCTATGTTTTATGTCTCACCTGAAACTTCTGCGGAATAAATGATCCATTCTCTGCCTTACTCATTCCACCCAATGAACATCTTGACAGCTCTACCTTACCCAAACTCCTCACCTCAGAACACATTCTCCCTACCACAGTGCTGGCTCCTGTCTTATTAAAAAACAAATTACCAAACATTATCTGTCCTGAGGAGCCACACTGCTTCCTCTGATTCAGAGATAATAGCTATGCTTCAATCCAGTAATAATGCTGGCTTTCTGGATTAAGAACAGATAACATATTCAGAATTTGGACACACAGCTATATAGTCAGTGAGTGTTGCTGCCTTCAACCCTTTCTCTCTGGTGCTTTCTCTGTCTCATGCCTCCAAGGACAACCCCTGGACAACATACGCTGACCTAGGTCAGTAATAGTCTGCAACTCACAGGAATCCTTGTCGGATGAACATTAATTGCCATTTGCTCTGTGTTAGGCACCATGGGAGGCAGCTGGCCCACTTTATGAGCAAGATTTAAACTTGGGAGGAGGTGCGTCAGATGTCTACCTGCAGCCACAATCACACATCTGATCCAACCAGCAGCTCGGGCTGGTGAGGAGAAGCTTGGGAGAGATAGAGGTGTGACAGCAGTGAGGAGGTGAAGTCTTCTCCTAGTCTAGAACCTTCGGCCTTGAAATTGAATCCACTTACTGGAGTATCCTGGGCCAGTTCCTGCTCACATGGCACTTCATCTCTTAGGTTTGCCTGTCATACTCAACCCTGCCCTCTGCTCCCTGGTCTTGTCAGCAGCCTCATGAAGACTGATAACATCTTCTTCTCAAGACAGCACTTGTCACACTTAAGAGCTTGTGTCCCTTGGGTAAGATAACTTAACGGTGTATTTATTTTTCTGTTCACATTTTGCATGGAAAATGAGCTAAAGGTTGTTAATAAAAAGAACATCTTGCAGATGGCCCAGCAGAAGCAATGAATGACATCTTTAAGAAACTGCTCAGTCAACAATGGTACTTCTAGAAGCTTCTGCAGCAACCCTGGACACAGATGATTGCTAGAATCCTCAGCATCTGGTAGTAATACCACAGTGAGCACCCACCTCCCTGACCTGTGTGAATTGCTCCCAGTTTGTCTCCTTAATTAGACTGTGAGACCCTGAAGGGCGAGGGGTGTACTTATCCATCTTTTCTTTCTGTCTAACTCAGTGCCCGGGACTCATTAATGATACCATCAGTATATCCTGGGAGGAATATTCTCTCACTCAGTTGGTGTTAGGAGGAAACTGCAGGCCCCAGGTTGGGGGTTTTGGGGTCCTTTACTGTCCTATGGAGCAGGCTGTTCAGGCCCTGTTAGCTGTAATCCTCCCCTTCCTTCTCTTTCCTTCCTTCTTCCTTCCCTTTCTTCCTCCACTGGATGGAGCCCAGAGCTTTGTGCACGCTAGCCAAGCACTCTCCCACTGAGCTACACCCTCAGCCCTGTATGTTTTCTATTTCCCTCCTGTTGTATCCCCTCATTTGGATTCAAAGGAAGCTCACTGATTCTGGGTACTCCTATCTAACCACAACTTCCCTGTGCCACAACAGCTTCACCTCCATATTACCAGATCCCTGAAAGCACAGGCCCAAGAGGAGGTTATTTAAGACTAGAGCATCCATCTTCCCATGCAGGACACAGGGCCCAGGTCATCATGCCTCATCTGATAGCACAGCCACTCAACCACACAACCCCAAACTTCCAGGACATCTGTGAGCCTGGGGTGTTTTCTACCATCTGGTTCTGCATGTTGCATAATCTGACCAAGGCTATGTCCCCTTAGAGACACCTACTCTTCATGTTGAGCCGTAGAACTCATAGCCATGTCCCCATGGCTTGGCTATTGGAAAGCATCACACACAAACGACAGCCTTTGTAACTCCTTCACTTTCAATGCATGGCTATAAATCCCAAAAAGGCTCCCAGGACTTGCCAGTGATTTCACAAAATTTCCACAGTATATTTACTTTCTACACTCCAAGATGAGGATTTCACATGTTCTTTTTCTCTTCCAACCACCACATTCCCCATTCCCTTCTAACTCCGAGCTGATGCTCTTGTTTCCTATTTCACTGACAACATAAAAATATTCTGAAGAGACCTCGACGCTCTCCTCCACACCTATCTGCCTTGGCGTTTGTAGCCCTTGTATTTCCTGTCATCTCCTCCACTTGACACTGAGTCCTGGATCCTCTCTCACCTACACCATAAGTATCCCTCTCTATTCCACCATCCCCATTAGAATAGAATCATGATCTCATCTCTCTTACCTCTGAAAACTTTCCCTCCCTTCCTCCAGCTATATCCCCTTCCTGGTTCCACTGTAGCAGAACTAGGAAGAGAGTTGTCTATTTTCCATTTTCCCACTCCATTTCTCTTTTTCTCTAGAAAGCACAGAGTCAGGTTTTTGTCCCCATCACCCCCTTAAAGCTGTCACCCTCAACAGCAACCTTCCATCACTTCCATCTCGTTGTCGCCAGTGGTGCTGTTGTCTGTCTTCTACTCACTTGGCTACTCTCACCTTCTGGAAGCCTCACATACACAACAATCTCTGAATTTTCCTCCTACCTCCTGGGCCACTTCTCCATCTTTTTTGCTGGTTAGTTCTTTTCCTGACCTCAAGTATCAGAGTTCCTCAAGGCTCAGTTCTTTCTTTTGTCTCAATACCTTTTCTCCAGCAAAGCTCTTCATTTTTGTAGCTTTATATATGGTGACATGTCCAGTTTCTATCAGTAGCCCACCTTCCCCTCTAAGCTCCAAATTCATCTATCTATTGCCTACCTGGCATCTCCACTTAAGATGTCTAAGGTATTTCACAGCACACTGTATACAAAATAAATGCTCCCAATTCCCACCTCCGACAGCCCCTTCAAAGCCTAGTCTTCTATTCTCAGTAAAATGCACTCCCAGTTACATAGTTATTTAGACCTCAATCCTATAAATTACCCTTAATTACTCTTTTTCACTCTATGCTGAAATTTGTCAGCTCTCCATTTGAAATAAGTGCTGAAAGCGATCCCTTACCCACTCCACCTGTCCTTCCTGTGTCCATACAGCCTCTTGCTGCTTCATTTCTCTTAACAGCCTCCTCACTGGCTTCCCTGTTTCCACTTTTGCTCACCCCCCAAAACTCATGCACTATTCAATAACTGGAACAAAAGTATCAATGAGTAACATGTATAAAATGAGACTAGCCATCTCCTGCTAAAAGCCCTCAAACAGCTTCCCTTCCTAATTAGAATCATATGCAAAGGTAACTTTGGCCTAGAAGACTCTGTGAGACCTGAGGTCATCTATCCTCAGCCTCTTTCTGAATTTGTCTTCCTCACTGTCTGTAGTTCAGCCATGGTGGTCTCCCCTTTTGCTTCCCTGTACTTGTATGGCCTGAGAGCTCTCCCTCTCAGATCTTGGTCCTCACACCAGTCAGGACTCCACTCAAATGTCACCTTTGCAGAGTGGACTTTCCTGACACCTGCTCCATCCTCTTGTTGCTCTCTGTCCTCTTATCTTTGTTGATGTTTTGCTAATGCTTGCTAACCCTTGACTCTTTAAGGGTGTACTCATTTGTGTGTGTCTATCTCCTTCAAAAGAATGCAAACATTTCACAGGCAAAGACTTTTTTGCTTTGTTCACCCTAAGCTATAAAACAAGTGCTCAATACATACTTGTCAAGTGAGCAGGTGAATAAGTGTGCCAAGTTCCAGTGGCAGTGAGAGGTGGGATACAGGAAGGCGGGCAGGTGGTCAGCTGGTTGGGTAGAGTGTTATCTCCACCAGTTCAAAACTGTGCACTCTGGGAGCAGAGTAAGTCACAGTGACAGGCAGGTACAAGGCAAGGCTAGGTGGTGGATGGAAAGGGGCCTCTCCAGCAGCCTGTCCCATGGAAACTTCTGCCATGTTAGAAATAATGTACATCTTTGCCAATGAAAATAGTAGCCACTGGCTACATGGCACTATTGAGCACCTCAAGTGACTTGTGGGATAGAGGAACTGAATTTTGATATTATTAAATATCAAAACAGTTACATATGCCTGGTGACTATGGTATCAAAACCTGAAGACTAGCTCTCCCACCCCAGAATTTCAGGATAACAGCTGCTTAAAGGCTGAGTGAAATACAGAGTTTGGCACAATGTCTGGAACATAGTTGGCACTCAAAATATGGCACTGCTATTATGACAGAGTTGCATTAAGTACATGCCGTTTAAATGTGGCTCTAAGGCACCTGGAATGGTTTTTTATTAATTTTCACTTTTTGTTAGAATTAGTGGATAACCAGTATGTGGGTCTATATTTGTGCTCATGAACTAAAAACAGCAAACAACCATTTTTGGATCTCACTGAAGGCCTTTCAGAGATAGATAACTATTCCAAGGAGATCAGCCTGCAGATACTTATAATGAGCTAATTAGTTTTGACAACAGCTTACTTAGCATCTGCAAAACACTGAAACTGCAACATTACAGTATTATTTTCAAACAATGTCATCTGCAACTTCCTGGATGATTCTGGATAAGAGCAGTGTCTGTTTTAATACTTAGCATTAAAATAAGTAAGTATTTAGTTATTGACAACATTATAAGAAAATCTTTAAGGCTTAAATGGTTTGGACATAAAATCATTTTTGTTGTTAGTGGTTTATTCTACATCCTTCCATACTGAATCCAGAATATAAAATTAACAGATATAGCACATAGGCAGACCATTTGAATCTTTATGAACAATCTAATGCAATAATAAACTCACACACTTGTCCAGTATAAACCTGGGGCTTATTTTCAGGCCAAGGGATTTGCATTCCCCATGACTGGCAGAGGGAAGATAGCATTCCACAACCTGCCTGACTACTCAGGGGAGACTCGAGTCTCCAGAGAGGGCTGAGAGATTTAAATTAAACACATGCTTAAAAGCTTTAAGGAGAGTTGACATTCTTATTAAGGAGACCAATTAATCTGCATCAGCCGGAAGCCACTTTACAGTTGATGAAAAAGTGCCCTAGGAACCCAGGTAAATGAGATGGGAGTAGAAAGAGAGGGAAAATTCGCGTTCCCACCAGGGGCCTGTCCCTGACTGTCACTGCTGTTTGAAACGCAGTCTCTCTTCCACTCACCGGAGAGGAAAAGAAGGGAGACCCCTAGACACCAAGGCAGGGGCTGCAAAGACTTACCAATGGGCATCACTAAGAAAAAGGGCAGCCAGCAGAGCACGAAGCAGCCGACCACGATGCCCAGCGTCTTGGCTGCTTTCTTCTCCCGGGAAAACTTGAGGAGCCGCACGGAGAAGTGCGTCTTGTTCTTGGAGCTGGTCACCCCATCCCCTTCTGCGGGGACGTTTTTGCGGTGGATGCGGAGCGTCACTTGCTCGGAGTCCGACTTGTCAGTCTTGAGGCCCGACGTGAGGCCCCGGCTCTCCCTCTTGGCCACCACGTAGACCCGGCAGTACATGACCAGGATGATGGCCAGCGGCACGTAGAAGGAGCCCAGCGCCGAGAACAGCACATAGCCCGGATCCTCGTTGATCTGGCAGATGGTCTCGTCCTGAGGGGCCGGCTGCCTCCAGCCGAAGAGCGGCCCGATGGAGATGACCAGGGACAGGGCCCACACGCAGAGCAGAGCGCGCAGGCCCCTCCTCTGGGTGACGATGGTGGGGTAGCGCAGCGGGTAGCTCACGCCGATGTAGCGGTCGATGGAGATGATGCAGAGGCCCATGATGGACGCGGTGCAGCACAGGACGTCCACCGCTGCCCAGATAGTGCAGAAGGCCCTGCCGAAGGCCCAGTAGCCCAGGACCTCGAAGATGGCCGAGAAGGGCAGCACGGTGGAGGTGAGCAGGAGGTCGGCCACTGCCAGGTTGACGATGTAGTAGTGAGTGACCGAGTGCAGATGCCGGTGACAGGCCACCGAGAGGATCACTAAGATGTTCCCCAGCACCCCGAAAAGAATGAGGCCCCCCAAGATCACCCCGAGCAGAATGGCCTTGGAAATGTTCACTGGCGTGGGCGGGTGGGTGCAGTTGGAGCTGTCGGAAGCATTTCCAGAGAGAAACACCATGGTCCCAGCCGGGGCTGGCAGGTCCAGCTCTGCAGGGCCACCGTGGGCGGGGGCGGGATGGGGGCGGAGGCCAGAGCAAGGGGGCCGGCAGTCAGAAGGCCTGGGCTCGGTTGGGGGTGAGAGAGAGCCCGCGGGAGGGAAACAACCCTGGCCAGTCCTGGGAGCCCTCGGAGGGCCAAGCCGAAGCGCAGGGCACTGGAGGTGACATGGCGAGGGGTGCGCGGGCCGCCAAAAGCCTCTCCACTCGCTGCTGCGGGCCCAGGGGCCTGGTGCCTCCCCACCCGAGGCCGCCTGCAAAGCCCAAGGGGAATCCTTTGCAAAATGCAGTCCCAGAATTACCAGAGTCCGCTTCTCGGTGCAGTCTGGTCCGTCCTAGTTGGGAGAAGACTGAGCATTCTGCACATAATGTGGAATTCAGTCTTCCACCAACCCACAGTCAACTACGGGTCAGCCTTCGATGCTCAAAGGCAGGGACCGCAGTTCCGACGCTGGGCTGCCGCTGGCCTCCCGCTGGCCTCCTCCTGTTCCTGGTTCTAGGCGCACGGGCAGGGCGACAGGGGTGTGAAATATTTGCAGAGTCTGGGGCGACGCTGGAGCTCGGTTTGCCCGCGTCCTCCTGAAAGAGCGGAAAGAGAAATGCGGCCCTTGAGCCTGGCGCTCCGGGAAGCGAGGCGGTGCCAAGCCCGACCCGCGGCGGACTCCAGCTGGGAGCCCCACGACCCTCACTCGGCCCCCGCGAGGAAGGAGAGGCGGGAGGGCGGGCCGACCGCTCTGGCGTCCCTCACCACCCAACCCGCTGTCCGGGACTTCGCCTTGTCGCCTTTGGCCAAGTTCAAGATGCAAAGCACAAAAATAAACAAGAAAATAAAAATCACTACCAACAACCCCCAGCCCAAGTCCCCAAGCTATACAACAAGAAGAACACAAGCCGACTCGCGGAGGCCAGGGTGAGACGCCAGCGCAGCGACAACAAAATCACGAAGCCCGCGCGAGGCGCGACTGCGGCGGGCGTGAGTCGCAAGCCCGGAGCCAGGTCGGAGCAATCCGGAGATCTACTCGGTTGCCACCCGAACAGGTTGCATAGCGGTCACCTGGAGGGGGCCACACGGGAGCCGCAGGGCCCGCGCCACGCACACGTTCGCGACGCGCAGTGTGCACTCGGGGTGCGGCGCGCGGGGCCGTGCAGCAGCCGGGGGGCCGCGAGCCAGGTCCAGCAAAGCCGAGCGCACCCCAGGGCTGAGCGCGACCCAGGTCCGGCCAGGCTTGGTTGCCAAGGCCAGGTCGCGAGCCCCCCCCCCCCCCCAGGCTCCGGGGAGCCGGGGCGGAGCGCGTCGCTCTGCCCAGGGGCTCCGCAAGCGGTGGTCACTGCGGATTCCGCAGGCGTAAAATCCCGCCCGCGCGCCTGGGGACGGGGGACATCTCGGGCTCTCCGGGCTGGGCGGCACGATGTGCGGCGGGAACCTGGGTTTCCACAGCCCCACACGGACCGAGGGACTCGGAACAGAAGTGCGGGGCATGGGGTCGTGGCCTCTGGCCTCCCATCCCGGGCAAGGCTCTTGTGAAAACCCCAGGCTGAAGCCGGCACAGGTGAGGGCAAACACCGACCACTCGCGCAAACCTCTTCCTACTCCCGAGCGATCCACCGCGGGTTAAAAAGACACTTGTTAGCTAGCAGGCAACTTCCCGGAGCAGGGGAGGGACACGGGCGTGGGGCGGGGGTGCTGGGAAAAGCCGGGTGGAAAAGCGGGCGACGCCAGGGGCGAGCGGGGCTCGGTCCGGCTCGGGACCCGGAGGGGCCTCGCTCTGGCCGCGCGCACTCACCTGCGCGCGATGCGGCCCGGTCCCGCGCGGGGAGGCGCGCACTGGCCTCGGCTCCGGAGCCCCGGGCGGCCGCCTCCTCCCGGTGGGGCGTGGGGACCGTCTCGCCCACGGCCAGACCCTCGGCCCTCTGCACCCGCCGACTCACCGCCCGCACCGCGGGGTCCCCTCCAAACTCCGGACTCGCTGCGCTTCACCTGGGCACTTTAAAATAAAGAGTGAAAAAAGAAAAAAAAAAAAACGGAACCCCCACCCCAACAACCAACCAGTAACTCCACTATCACCCTTTTAATATTCAGCTCCTCGACACCAGAAAAGAAAGGCGAGGAACTTTGCAGCTCTCGGTGACGTAACACATGCAGGAGCCCAGCTAGTACCGTAATCTCCTGCTGTTACCGTATTACTCCTCGGCCACTGGCAAAGCGCGCTCCCCGGCCCTGATTTCTTCTCTCGCCAGAGAGTGAGCTGGATTTTAGCTTTTCTATAAAAAGAGAGGTGTGTGTGTGTGTGTGTGTGTGTGTGTGTGTGTGTAATTTGTAGTAAATAACTTTAAATAGCCTGATTTTAAAAATAAATTAAATTGGACACACTTGCCTGATACTACTGCACACATGTTATATTCACAGAAATTCTGGGAAAAAGTTACTTTGAACAACTTAACATTTGGCCTAGGTTTGTTAAAATCAAAGAGCATCTTGTTATGCTAAATATGCAGATAAATTATAATATCTTGAAGTGTTTTAAAAGCAAGTAAAATCAGATAAAATTCAATAAACTGGATTATAATAATAAAATTGTATTCCAGACAGGTAAAGTGAGTGTATCTAAATCTTATTAAATGTAATCCGCCTTATATTTTTTAGTCATATGAGTTTTTAAGCATTGTGTTTGTTCTCTATGTAGTTTCTCGTATGATTTGGTGTTTTTAAGTGGCTATACATTTATTTCCAGTTTTCATTGAAAAATGTTTTCTTTTTTTTCACTTTAAATTACTGGTACTTTAATAGTCACAAGATTTGACATGAAAAATACCACTAATAAATAACAAAAACGGGAAAAGTGTTTTCTTGAAGTACTGTTACTTCTCTTTAATTCTGATTCAGTAATAATTGGAGTATGGAAAGTTGACACAACTAGTTTTATTTGCTTTTTTTCTGGTAAATTCTATGTTCTATTTACCTTATGTTTACACTTGTTCTTAGCCAAAAGGGCCGAGACGTGATATTTACCTTATGTTTAAATAAAACTATATGTATTTCATAATATTAAGAAAAACAAGAATTTTTCCCATTCTAACTTCTACCTCCTAAATCATCTTGCATCTTTATTGATTCAAACAAAGCATACTTTCTTATTTACTGGGCTCCTGGAAGCCCGGTAACAGATAATTTTGAGCAATGGTATAAACTTAAATTCTCTTTCCTGAACACAATCAATATTATTACTTTTCTAAATGCGATAATATTTGGAAGGTGCCTTTAGTGCAATAAATGTCACAGTGTTTGGAGAAATGTTCACCAGAGGCTCAGGGAGCCCTATATCACTGATGACCTAATATGTAGATTTCCTTTTCTTTTGTACACAAAATCTCCCCACCACTGCATCTATAGAGATGGTACCCACACCTCCTACATGTGATGTGCCTTTAATATTATTTTGAAAACATATGCACAAGTGGCTTGTTCATCCATGAAATGAATTTTAGGCTATTGAAGAAGCATAGGGGTGAGCAGAAAAGAAGCAAGATACTTCTGGCCTGATGGAGTCACCTATCCCTCTGGGGTTCAGTCCCCTTAGGTGGAGCAGGCTGCTCCGAGGTTCCCTGGGACTCTAACACCTCATCACCAAATATATGCGGAATGTCTCTTTCACACATTCTATCCCCACCTCCAGCCCCTGGATATGCACTGCTTACTTTCCTACTTGCTAACCTCAGGCTATGAATGTCAGTTGTCTATCAAGTTCTGCTCTATGGTAGATAAAGGAAGGTGAAAATGTCTCAGCTTTGCAAAGTCGAAATCTACAAAGGTCTCTGGGACTCTCAGTCATTCAACTCCTACACATGGGAATTGACCCGACCCTCAGTAACTAACTAGCTGATGCCAAGACCAGAAAAACTTTGTTACCAAGAACCCAGTCCCTTCATGCTGAACTACATCCCCAGACCCCCTTTTTATTTTGAGACAGAGTCTTGTCCACCCTGGGCTTGAACTCGAGCTCCTCCTGCCTCAGTCTCCTGGAGAGCTAGGCTTACAGGTGTCTACCACTGGGCCTGGCTTGGATCCTCTTGAAAGCGTATTTGAAGTGGACATCCTAGGAGGTGACTGAGCTGGACCGGTGGGCAGGTGCAGTGAAGAGAGAGCAAGCTGTGGAGTCATTAAGGTGCTGTCCTCTTCCTCCTAAGACATCACAGCGAGATAGTTTTCTGAGTCTTGGTTTCCTAATTTTCAGAGGGAGATAATGAAATCCCACAGGGTTGTCAGTGGGGTTGAGTGAAATTGTCTCTCTCAAGAATGTAGCCAATAATGCTTATTAACTCTTTTAAAGTCAAGCTTAACCCTTCCCCTCTCCGCTCCTTTTGTGCACTCAAGAATAATATAGTTCTAATTCAGCATAGTCCACGGGCACGGGTACGGTCAGCTGGAGAGTGTTTGAAGTGACCCGAACATTACACTTGGGTCCAGTGGTGAAGTTGAATGATTCAACATAGGGTACTGGGAGAGCTGTTCCTCCTCCCCGTTCTCCTCTTGTCCCACATTGTGATGCTTAATCTTCACTGTCATCTTGATTGGCTTGGGGGACACCTGGGGGCTTAGCATGCACACTTATGGGTGTGTCTGGGAGGATCATGGAAGCATGACCTTGGGCATTATGTCTGGTCCCTGGCTCTTTCCCTGTCTTTTTGCTTCCTGGCAGCCATGAAGTGCTCAGATTCACTCTACCCTGCCCTTCCACCATGATGTTACTGCGTTTGAATTAATGACCATGGACTGAAACCCCTGGAACTCAGAGCCAAAATAAACCTCTCCTCCTTTAAGCTGTGGCTCTCAGGTATTGAGTCCCTGCAAAGGAAGCACTGACCAATACACACTTCTTGAGGGGCTATGTGAATGTGTGTGAACACTCAGGCCAGCATCCATGCAGCCGCTCCTTGGCTGTGGGCCTTGGGGTGCACACTCTTGTGATATTGTCTGTCCAGAGAGGATGAGCCCAGGTAAAAGGCCTGAAGGCCCTAAAAGAGACTGTGTGGTCATTTAGGGTAGGGGATTCTGGGACCCAAAGCTTGGCATAGGAGAGGGAATACAGGCTCCAGACAGGCACATTGCTTTAGCCTCATGGAGCCGGGGGAAGGCCATTGTCAAACAGAGTCAGAGTTGAACTCTGTAAAGACTGAAACCCAAGGAAAGACCCCTCCTGCCTGGTGCAAAGGGAGCTACTCTGTAGACTTCAGGTGTGATGGAAGCTGGGGAGGTTCTGGGAAGGCTCATGGGTGATATTGCTTAAGACTTGCAGGACAAGCAGCATTCAGATGAGTAAACAAAAGTAGGAAGGTGAATTAGCAGCTGCATCACAGTGGTGTGTGTGTGTGTGTGTGTGTGTGTGTGTGTGTGTATTCTGAGACACAGGAAGCACTGTCTGCTTGGAGACGAGGGGCCCAATCAGCACACACTCGATGGCTTCGATTGGCAGGACTTGAGTGATTGGTGAGAAAGTCAGCCGGCGTGAGAGATTTTGAGGTTAAAAAAAAGATTCTGTCAATCATTCTCTTAGAAAACAATGGACAATGGAATTAGGAGCTGTTTTCTGGGATTTATGATTCCAAGTGACAGGGTGGAGGGCTTATTGTTAGCATCCACTGAAAAAACCCCCCCGGCTTTTCAACTAATTCTCTTCAGGTAAAATGGGAGGAAAATGAAAAACACTACCCAGAAAGATATTGATGCAGCATCAAGTCACAATTCTCCAAACAAGCATTGTGTTCTAATCCTTTATCGAACTGAGGCAACTGTACAGTGCAGGACACTGCTGAAGGGAGGATTTGATGAGATAATAACTCTGCCTTTGGTATCACTTGCTCACATTCTTGTCTCCCAGAGAAAATAACGTGCCCCACATCTTGTGAGTTGAATCACTTCATCTATGCATTATAGGAATGTCATCATGGGACTCTGGTGTCCAGTTGGCCCACAGCCAACCAGCAACTTTGGTCTTGTACAGCACCTGAGTTAAGCCACATCAGTCACATTCTCTCTATATCTTTGTCAAATATTATCTGAAAAGGGAAGCAAAAGACCTCAGTCAATACCTTTACCAAGTGTAGAAGTGCTTTGCCTTATTTCTTCACCTGCAGATGGGCTGTTACAGGCACATCGAAATGTTTATTGACCTGCATTTGATTTTAAAATGCATGCTTATGACAGCACATTTTTAAGTCAAACATGTACGAAAATAAAAGTGATCACATTTTCTCATTTTTGGCTCATGAATGTAAATTATATTCATAGAAAAATACACGTGAAATGTATACATTCTTTTATTATGTGTGTAATATGTACATATTGTATTGTACATATTACATGCAATACTGTGTTTCTACAGTTACAGATTTCACTTTTCTACTTATATGTTGCATGAACTCATTCGCATATTATTTGTTTTTTTTTTGTTTTTTTGTATTTTTTGGTACTGGGGATCGAACTCGGTCCTTATGCTTGCGCAGCAGGCGGTGAAACCACTGAGCTAAATCCCCGGCTGCATATTATTAAATGTGTACTAAAATATGATTTACCACAGCTGCACAGTATTTCAGTTCTGAGTACATGCTGTGTTCTGAATGTTTCTACTGTCCTTCCCCACATTCACACATTGAAACTTAACCTGCAAAAAATAGTGTGAAACTTGGAATCTTTGGGAGGTGACTGGGTCATGAAGGGAGTGACCTTATGAATAGGATTCGTGTCCTTACAAGAGAAGTATGAGGCAGCCCTTCCCACTTTCTACCAGTGAGGAAATATAAGCAGTGTCATCCACAGAGGAACAGGCCTTCCCCAGATGCCCAGTCTACTAGGACTTTGATCTTAGACTTCCCAGCTTCCAGAACCGTGAGCCATAAATTTCTTTTGTTTGCAAATTATCCAGTCTAAGGTGTTTTGTGACAGTAGCCTGAATGGACCAAAACAGTATGATAAATTTAAGTATTTAGTTTTTCAAAAATTATACTATAATTTTTCTTAAGATTAATTTCCATGACTATAGAGGACTAAAGATTATGAGCACTTAAAAAGTTATAATACATATTGCCTTCTATAAAGCTTTTACAAATATAACTATAAAATGTAAATTCCCAATAGTAGTATATGGGATGATTTTTTTTGTCCCTTCTCAAACTTGGGCATTTATAATAAAATAGACACATATGTAATTATATGTAAATGACATAAATCTTAGCCAATTTGGTAAATAAAATATATCTAATTAAAAACTTTGTGTTTTTAAATTATTTCACATTTATTCCACTTATTCTTTTGTAATGTGTTTGTCCATGCTTTTGCCAATCATTTTGATCAGAAACTGCTATAGTTATTCCAAACAGGAAGTGAATTAACGCAGGAATTAGAGGCTTGAAAATTATTAGGAAAGATTGGGAAGCAGAGAAGGGAAAGCTGCTATTGTACTTGCTTTCAGAAGATCAGGAATGGCAGAAGTATCCAGAATTATGCGGATGGGTTCTGCTTCCTAAAGCACCAGCGATGTGCAGGGCACACAAAGCCCCGACAGAAGCCCACATCTGCTGCGATAGGAAGACTTCACCTTCACAACACAGCCACAGGGGGAGCAGTGGCACCTACTCCTCCTCCGCTTCCCAGAGTCTCACAGGACTCCCTCTCCTTGGTGCACTGTGACCCAGAATCCTGATGGCAGAGGTTCTTCCAGCCACTGAAATGCAGAGAAGAACACAGAGGAAAACAACTTGGTCTAATGTCTGTTGCCTATTTTTATAATGGAGTTCCCCCTTTTATTGATTTGTAAGAACTCTTTATATGTGATGTGGCCATGAAAATGTGCCACTTGGATCTCTTGCAACAGGAGGCACAGTTCGTTGACTGGCAGCCTTAGGTTTTTGCCTTTCTGGTCCTGTTAGTGGGTCGGTGCTCACACCACACTTCCTTTGGGCTCCTTCCAACCATGGCTAAGCATGGCAGAGGTTCTAATGTAGACCTGTTATTACAAGACCTGGGATTGCCTTTGTGGGCAGTTGGGTCTGTTAAACTTGAGGTGTGCTACTGTTTAGCACTTCCCCCCATCCTCCTTCATTCCTTTCTCCTTTGAGTGTCCAATTTGAATCTGCCTGAAAATGCCCCTTGCCTTTTCTAACTCCCGTTTTCCCCACAGATATTTCTCCAGTGATCTTTCATATGATTAATCATATCTCAGCATCTATTTCTTGGAGGAGCAAAATTAACACATGAATTAATGATGTTAGCATTTTGTGACACTTGTTGCCATTTCTTCATGTCCTAGACATTTAAAGGAAAACTATGAATTTATATAAAGACAGGCTCTGCAATAAGCACTCTCATAATCCACACAAAATGGTGTATTTATCTTTACCTGAGTAACCTATGACCCTTACATGCCCATCTTTTGTGTATATTTTACAGTTTACTTATTGTTGCTTTTCCTCTATGAGCAGGATGGTTTGTTTACCTCATGAAAGAACCTCCCAGGGCTCCCTTATTTCTCTCTACTTAGTGAATTTCCCTCCTACACTTAGAACTTATGGTAGGACTGAAATTATGGTGGGTAAGTACACCAATTTTAAGATCCTTCTGAAATGAAACCCTGCTGAGAGGCAGTTCTCTAATTTTCTCTGGCAGCAAATTAGCAAATAATACAGCATTATTTTAAGACTTTAAGTGAGAGGTTTTTTTCCCCTTCTCTTTTATTGAAGGACAAGCTTGAGATCTGGATCAATACCTGAGTTTTCTCCCCACTTGTTAACTTAACTGCCAATGACAGAGTCTCTTTATTTCTAGAGGACATGTGACATAAGTTGATAAGATGTTCTTATTCCTCTGCCCAGCATCAGAAAAACAAAAGCAAACCAAACCAAATGACAAAAAATGAATTTTACTGTTCTTTTTCTAAATTTTATGAAATCATCTTTATAAGTTTTCTATTCTATTGAAGCAATCAAGTGAATTCAATGAAGAGGATTTTATTAAGTCTGTAAGAAAAAAGTCAGAAGTTAGGTTAATCTGATTTTAGCACCAACTATAACTGGAAAATCCTTGAAAGAAGTGTTACATTATTAGCTGAGAAAAACATGAAAAAAACTCCTCCAAGATACTCAGGATCTTGTGTGTCTGTTTGATAATTTCAGTGATGAGTGAGTTTTTAAAATTTAAAAAAGCAAGGAAATTTTTAATGAAGTAAATTGTACAGTAGTTTAGACTAACATGGGTAGGTTGATGTCCATCAATATAATAGCTGTGACTATGTTAAGCACATAAAATCTAAGTTCAAAAATATACTCTCTTATATAAACTGAAGTTCAAGGCAGGATACCTTACCTCTCTTTCCCACAAGATTTCTATGTCTCAGAAATTGTGTAGCTACCAGTATCCTATGACAAAAATAGTGAGGTGGATAATCAAGGCATTAAATATTAGTCTCTTTGGTTAATATTTGAGAAAATGAAATGTTCAAGATAACTAGTGATCTTGATTAAATTTCATGGCAAGATAGTTTATCATTTCATATGTTGGTCAGAATAAGGACAGGAAATATAGTGCACAAGGAAGAGTTTAACTGGAAAAATGTTTATGAAAGTTCTATTCATGGTACTTGCAGTTTGGATAATTTAGATTAGGGAAAAACTTTCTAAATATGACATCAAAAGTAGAACCTGTAAAAAATTTAAAAATTAAACTACATCAGTATTCAATATTCAGTGTGATAAAAAGAAGAGAGTACAATATTAAAACTTTAGTTGGGCCAGGGATTTAGCTCAGTGGTTCTGCCCCCCGCCTCACAAGGGGAAGGTCCGGAGTTCGATCCCCAGTACCAAAAAACAACAACAAAACTTTAAATGGGAGCAATATATTTAAAACATTTAGCAAACAGATTATTTTCCAAAATATGTATATTCTATTGTTTTCTGGCCTCCATTGTTTTGGAGAAGTGGATCAAATTTCCATTACAATTTCCCTATAGATAATGTAACATTTTTCTTTTGCTGATTTAAGATTGTTCTGTCTTTGAATTTCATGTACTTGACTATGATATGTCTTTGTCATTGTTTGCATTTATCCTGCTGAGCTTCTTGTATCTATAAATTTAGGCTTTTTACTTCCTTTGGAAATATGTAGCCATTATTTTCTCAATTTCTTTCTTACCTTATTCTCTCTCTCTTCTCTGGAATTTTAATTGGACTAATTGCACTCATATCCTTGTTGTCTTTCATGTGCTCTGGCTATGTTAATTTTTCTCAATTTATCTAACAATCCTTGTTAGTGAACTCTTTTTTATTTCCAGAGTTCTTATTTGTTTCTTTTTTTAGTTGTAACTATCTGTTATGATTCCTCACTCATTCACTACTGGGAGTATATTTTCTTTAAATACTACAATTCATTTATAGTAGCTATATTAATGTCTTTTCTGATAATTTCAACACCTGAGTAGATACAGAATTAATTTCTACTCACTGCTTCCACTACCTCCTTAAATATAGATCATATTTCTTCATATGCCTAGCAATTTTTTTATTATGTGCTAGACAATATGGTTAACGGTGTGGATTTTTGGAGACTCTGTATTTGGTTATGTTCTTCTTAAGTGTGTTGGATTTTGCTTCATCAGGAAATTAAATTGCCAAGCCTCCAACTCTAAGTTCTGCCTCCCAGGTCATGGGCATCGGCTCGGTGGCCATGTCTCTTTGTAGATTTCAGTATAATTTTTGTAGAGTTCCTGTCAACAGGGTAGAAGAAGCCCCCTTTTTATATATCTTTGCCAAAATTTGTTATCTTTCGTCTTTTTTGTGGTGACTATTCTAACATGTATGAAATGCCATCTTTTTTGTGATTTTAGTTTGCATTTCCCTAATAATTGGGTTAAATGCTCGTTTTCATGTATATTTTGGCTATCTACATGTCTTTTTGGCCTTTTGCCCATTTTTAAATTGGGCTTTTTAAAATTTTTTTGCTATTGAGTTCAGTTCCTTATATATTTTTTGATATTAATCACTTGTAAGATGTATGGTTTGCAATGATTTTCTCCAGATCCATATGCTATGCTTTGGGCGTGGTTTGGATGTCCCCCAAGTTCCTGGTAAGGAGAGTCTTGGTCCCCAGAGTAGCACTGTTGGCAGATGATGGACCCTTTGGGCCGTGGGATAGTGGGGACCCTTAGATCATTGTTGGAATGCCCTCAGGGAAGATAGTGGAGCCCTACTCGCTACAGGCTCTTCTATACATGCTTACTCCACCATGTTGTGACTACATCCAGCAGGGGCTTTGCTCCAACTGAACCAATGCCACTTCTATGCCCTTGAACCTCCAAAAACTGTGGGCTAAATAAATTGTTTGTAAAGTTAGCTGCCTCAGGTATCTCATTGTGATAAACCAGTGTACCATGGGTTGTGTCTTCACTATGTTATTTTCTTTGTTTTACAGAGCTTTTTTGTTTCTTTTAGTTTTGCTTTTGTTGCCTGAGCTTTTAAGGTCAAATTTAAAAATATTTTTTGGCAGTACTGGGATTGAACCCAGGGCTTTGTGCCTAGTCAAGCAGCTTTACCACTGAGCTACATCCTCAGCCTAGGTTTAAAAATCTTATCCAAAACAATGCTATGTAGCTTTCTTCCTATTTTATTTAACAGTTTTATAGTTTAAAGCCTTATAGTTAAACCTTTAGTCCTTTTTGAGTTTAGTTTTGTGTATAGTGTGAGATAAATACCCAATTTCATTGTTCCACACAAAAATACATCATTTCCAACATTGTTTATTGAAGAGACTGCCAGTTATCAATTTTGTGCTCTTGGCAACTTTGTCAGAGATCACTTTCCGTAAATACATATGTTAATTTAATTTCCAGGCTTTTTATTCTGTTGTATTGTGTGATATGTCTAATTTTTACCAGTGCCATGCTGCTTTGATGACTATAGCATTGTAGAATATTTTGAAATAAGGTAGTGTGATGCTTTTGGCTTCTTTAAGGATTGCCTTGGAGAAACACACACACACACAGAGTTCCATTTGAATCTTACGAATTTTTTCTATTTTTGCAAAAAGTATCATTGTATTTTGATAGAGATTGCATTGAATCTGTAGATAACTTTGGATAGTATGAACATTTAAAAGTATTCTTCCAAACCACAAACATAAAACATCTTTCTATTTTTTGTGCCTTCAATTTTTTTCATCAATGCCTTCTTGTTTTCAGTGTACAAATCTTTTACCTCCTTGGTTAAATTTAAGTCTTTGTAGCTACTGTAAATGGGATCATTTTCATGATTTCCTTTTCATATAGTTTATTTATAGTGCATAGAAATGCTACTGATTTTTGTTTATCTGATGTTTTATTACCTGTGACTTTACTTATGATTTCTAACAGTTCCTTGGTGGAGTCTTTAGAATTTTCTACATATAAATATAAAGTCATATCACCAACAAACAGAAAAGATTTTACATATTTCTTTTCTAATTGGATGCATTTCCTTTCTTTCTTGTGTCTGATTGATCCATTGAGGGCTTTCAGTCAGTACTATGGTGAACAGAGTGGTTAAATATGCCTTGTTCCTGATCTTTGGGCAAAAGCTTTCAGTTTTGTTTCTTTGAGTATAATGTTAGCTGTGTGTATTTTAATATTGTGGCTCATGCCTTATAAACTACATTTGTTAAGAGATTTTATCATAACAAGTTGTTAGATTTTTGTCAACTTTCCCTTCCCTACCTTCACCCATCTCATATCCTGACAATATTGAATCTGTTTTCTGTTTCCTTAAAAAGTTTTTATTTCAAAACGTCATATGAAGGAAAGCAAATAATCAGTTACCTTTTGGGGGCTTAGGTGTTTTTGATCCTCCTGGATGTTCATTAAAGTATTACATGTAACCATAGTTAATTCCTTTTTATTGAAGAATAGCATTCTACGGTATACATCATTAGTTTAACTATTCACCTTTTGAAAGTCATCTTTATTATGAATAAAGAATCTGCAAATATTCATGCATATACAGGTATTTATGTGAATATGAGTTCTCATGTTTTCTGGATAAATGCCCAATACATGTGCTGGGTTGTATGGTACATATGTGTTCAGTTTAAAAGAAAGTGCCGAATTGTTTTCCATTATCCTCCAGCACCATGAGTAATATATTAGGGGTTTGCTTTCTCCACATTTTTACCAGCATTTGATACTGTCACTTCAAAAATAATTTAGCTATCCTGACAGGCATGATATTTCCTTGTGTTTTAAATTTGTATTTCCTTCATGACTAGTGATGAGCATTGTTTTATGTGCTAATTTTCCATCTATTTGTCCTCTTCAGCGTAATGACTATTATTTTATTTATTTATATTTTTGGCCTACTTTCCATGTGATTATTTTTTCTCACAAGCTTTGCAAGTTCTTAGTATATATTCTAGGAACCAGTCTTTCGTTGGCTATGTGGTTTTCAAGGCATTGACCTCAGCTTCTAGCTCGTGTTTTTATCCCACCCTTAGGTATGATTCCTAGCACTGTATCTGGCCAAGGTCGCCATCTTCTCTGTTCTCAAGATAAGCCCTGATTTGTGCTATTGGGCTACTGGGTTGTCCAGTTAGCGTTCCTTCTACTCTCAGCAGTGTCCTGTGTTATGTGTGCTGTTATTGGGTCACTCCACCCATTGAGAGAGAGAGACAGGGAGAGAGAGAGAATTCATAATGATGACCACTGAGGAATTCTTACTTGGTGAAAGAAAAGGAGATACTTCTAAGGGGTTTCCATTATGGAAAGATGGAAAGAAGTCAGGAGGAGGATGTTTGGGACTGGCTGATATGTTTATAAGTGTGGCTGGTGTATGTAGAGTTTGAGCTGCTGGTGAGGGATGTGCAGCATGCAGTATTGTATAGGATAGTAGCTCCACAGCAGCGATGGAAGCGCTGGGAGTTACACTGTGAGCCAGGTTCTGTATTGCTAACACAGAGATTTGGCAGGGGACAAAACAGTGCCTCTCCCAGGTAGCCTACAATCTAGGGAGAACAGGTGTCTTGGACAACTGTTTGAAAGCAGGAATACATGCCCTACAGAGGTCCCTAGTCGCACAGAATACACCAAATCAGCCTGCTGCACACAGGAAGGTCTGTGCACGCCCTACCGAGGTCCTGAGTTGCACAGAAGACACCGAATCACCCCACTGCAGACAAGCAGCCACCTGGTTCCACACTACAAAGACGCAGAGAACACCAGACCACCAGACAAAGGTACTGAGTCCCGCTGTTCCTGGCCCAGAGGTAGGGGCTTCTGAGCCATCGTCCCACTGCTCCTGGCCCAGAGGAAGAGGCTTCCCAGTCACCATCCCTCCCGCTGCTCTCAGCCCAGAGGAAAGGGCTTTTGGGCCACCTTCTGTCCTGCCACTCCTGGCCCAGAGGAAGGGGCTTCTGAGCCACCATCCCTCCCACCGCTCCCGGCTCAGAGGGAGGGGCTTCTGAGCTGCCATCCCACTGCTCCTGGTCCAGAGGAAGGGCCTGACAGGCCACCATACTTCCCGCTGCTCCCAGCCCACAGAAAAGGGCTTTTGAGTCACCATCCCTAGCACTGTTCTTGGCCCCTGTCCCACCACACCCAGCTCAGAGGAGGTAATCTGTGAAGGTGCTAACAGCCCCCCGCCCCAGTCGAAATGAGAAAACACATAAATAAGTCTCAAAACCAGACTTCCAGATCACCTACAGCAACCCCAAAGGGAAATGAGATGGAACACTCTGATACTCAACCACCTGGACCCACTGAACTGGCAACAAAAGGGGATCTGGAAAAAATGAAATCAGAAATAATTTCTCAGATAACAGGAGAAATTGTGCCCCGAGTGCAAGACATGATTAACAAATCTAGAGAGGAGCTGAGGAACATGATGGAATCCCAACATAAGAAACAAATGGAATCCATAAAACAGATGCAAATAGATTTCCAGGACATGAAAAACTCCACTGAAAGTCTACACAACAGAATGAGCCAAGGTGAGGACAGAATTTCAGATATAGAAGATAAGATTGCAATTAGTGACCAGGAAAAGAAAAATTGCTTCAAAATTATAAGGGAACATGAGAAATCAATCCAGCAGCTGCTAGATGATGCAAAGAAGAATAACATAAGACTGATTGGGCTCAATGAAGAAACAGGAGAGAGTGGAGATGACATAAAAAAATCTCTTCAGAGAAATAATGGCAGAAAACTTCCCAAGCAGGGGAAAAGACCTTGACATAAAGATAAGTCAGGCATATAGGACTCCAAATAGGCTTGATCCAAAAAAATCTACACATAGGCATATAATTGTTAAGATTCCAGAAACACAACAGAAGAACAAAGTTCTCCAAGCAGTCAGAGAAAAGAAACAAATCATATACAAAGGAAAGTCTATCAGAATCACAGCAGATTTCTCAACACAAACCAACAAGGCAAGAAGAGCTTGGAGTGACATATTCCAAGCCCTCAAAGAAAACAGCCTCCAACCCAGATTGATGTACCCTGCAAAACTATCTTTCAAAATGGATGGAGAAATAAGATACTTTCATGACAAAGAGCACCTTAGGAACTTCGTGAATACCAAACCAGCACTCCAAAGAATTTTACACAATATGCTAGGAACAGACATTGAGGACCACAACCCCAGGAAGCAAAGCAGAATGAACCCATCTGGCATGACAAGAAATTAAATGTAAAGGGGGAGAACCCAACAAAAAGAAAAAGTCATGGCAATGACAAGTCAATGTGTTTGTTATAACCATCAATGTTAATGGTCTCAATTCACCAATCAAAAGAAATAGACTGCCAGAATGGGTCAAGAAGCAAAATCCAACAATATGCTGCATAGAAGAAACACACTTCATTCAAAAGGAAACTCATAGACTGAAAGTTAAAGGGTGGAAAACAGTACTCCATGTGACAGGAACCTGAAAAAAAGCAGGAGTAGCTATCCTCTTTGCAGATCAAGTAGATTTCAAACCAACACTGATTAAGAGAGATGAAGAAGGATACTACATCCTTGTAATGGGAAGAATCCAAGAGGAAGAGATGACAATCATAAATATCTATGCACCAAACACTCGTGCACTCAACTATATAAAACAAATACTAACAGACATGAAAAGTCATATATGCACTAATACAATTGCAGTGGGGGACATCAACACCCCACTGTCACAAATAGATAGATCAACTAGACTAAAAATAAGTAATGAAATACTAGAACTCAATCGAACTCTTGAACAAATGAACTTAACAGATGTTTACAGAGTCTTCCACCCCACAAAATCAGAATACACATTCTTCTGAGTTGCACATGGGTCATTCTCCAAAATAGACCACATACTCACACATAGAACATGTTTAAGTAAGTGCAAAGGAAATGAAGTTATCCCCTGTATATTATCAGACCATAGTGTGATGAAATTGGAGATCCATAGCAAAAGAAACTCAAAAAATTTCATAAACATGTGGAAATTGAACAACACACTTCTGAATAAGCAATGGGTCACAGAGGAAATTAAAGAAGAAATCAGACAGTTCCTTCAATTAAATGACAATGATAATACAACATATCTGAATGTATGGGACACAATGAAAGCAGTCTTATGAGGGAAATTCATAGCAGTGAATATGAATATTAGGAAAACAGAACAATCCCAATTAAACAACCTGATGCTGAACCTCAAGCTTCTAGAAAAAGAAGAGCAGGACAACCCCAAAGCTCATACAAGGGAGGAAATTATAAAGATCAGAGGAGAAATCAATGCAATGGAGACTAAGAGAATGATACAAAAAATCAATGAAGCCAAGAGTTGGTTCTTTGAAAGAATCAACAAAATTGACAAACCTTTAGCCAACCTTGTCAGAAAAAGGAAAGAAAAGGCCCAAATCCATGCAATTAGGAATGAAAAGGGTGAAATGACAACAGACCCAGCAGAAATCCAGAGGCTCATCAATACCTACTTCAAGAACCTATGCCAATAAGATGGACAACACAGAAGAAATGGACAGATTCCTAGACACATATGAATTACCAAAGTTGAACGAAGAAGACCTAAACATTCTGAACAACCCAATATCAACCAATGAAATTGAAAATGTAATTAAAAACTTATCAACTAAGAAAAGCCCAGGCCCTGATGGCTTCACTGCTGAATTCTACAACACATTTAGAGAGGAACTGCTGCCACTACTGTTTAAACTCTTCAGTGAAATTGAAAGGGACGCAATACTCCCAAATTCATTCCTGGAAGCAAGCATCACCTTGATCCCCAAAGCAGAGAAAGACCCAACTGAAAAAGAGAACTATAGGCCAATCTCATTAACGAACATAGATGCAAAAGTCCTTACTAAGATAATGGCAAACAATGCAGAAGATTATCAAGAAGATCATACACCCTGATCAAGTGGGATTCATCCCAGGGATGCAGGGATGGTTCAATATATGAAAATCAATCCATGTAATACACTATATCAATAGAGCCAAGGACGAAAACCATATGATTATCTCCATAGATGCAGAAAAAGCATTTGACAAAATCCAACATGCATTTATGATAAAAACCCTACAAAAAATTGGAATAGATGGTCTCTACCTCAAACTGATAGAAGCCATCTATGAAAAACCACCAGCCAATATCATACTAAATGTTCAAAAACTGAAATCCTTCACACTAAAATCAGGAACAAGACAAGGATGTCCACTATCACCACTCTTGTTCAATATAGTTCTGGAAACATTAGCCATGGCAATTAGACAAGAGAAAGAAATAAAAGGAATAAAGATAGGAAATGAAGAAGTCAAATTGTCATTATTTGCAGATGACATGATACTCTATATAGAAGACCCCCAAAACTCCACCAAAAGTCTTCTAGACTTAATAACCAAATTCAGTCAAGTAGCTAGTTACAAGGTCAACACACAAAAATCAATATCTTTCCTCTACACCAATGACAGACTCACTGAGACAGAAATAGGGCAAATAATTCCTTTCACAATAGCATCCAAAAAACTGAAATATCTAGGAATCATCCTAATGAAAGAAATCAAAGACCTCTTCTCTGAAAGCTATGGCACTCCGAAAAGAGAGGTTGAAGATGATATCAGAAAATGGACAGACATACCCTGCTCCTGGGTAGGAAAGATTAATAGAGTGAAAATGGCCATACTTCCAAAACTGCTATATAGATTTAATTCAATTCCAATTGAGATCCCAGCAGCATACTTCATGGACCTCCAGAAAACAATCCAAAAATTCATTTGGGACAAGAAGAGACCCAGAATAGCAAAAGCAATTCTAGGTAACAGAGGCATGGCAGGGGTTATCACAATCCCCAACCTGCAACTCTACTACAAAGCTACTGTGATAAAAACAGCATGGTACTGGCAAAGAAACAGACTTGAGGACCAGTGGAACAGATTAGAAGATGCAGAAACAATGCCAGACACACTCAGCCATCTCATCTTTGACAAAGGAGCCAAACACCCTCACTGGAGGAAAGATAGCCTCTTTAATAAATGGTGCTGGAAAAATTGGGCTTCAACTTGCCAAAGATTAAAACTAGACCTGTATCTCTCACCATGCACTAAACTAAAATCAAAATGGATTAAAGATCTAAATATTAAAATAGAAACTCTGAATCGCCTGGAACAGGGGTTAGGTAGAACTCTTGAAGACACTGGTGTGGGAAAAGATTTTATGAACAAAACCTCAGTTGCCCGTGAACTAGCACAAACAATCAACAAGTGGAATCTCTTCTTATTAAAAGGCTTCTGCACAGCAAGAGAAACCACCAGCAGTGTGAAGAGACAACCCACAATGTGGGAAAAAATCTTCACCTCCACTTCCTCAGACGAAGGTCTACTATCTCGAATCTATAAAGAACTTAAAAAGATCAGACCTCCCAAATTTAAAGTCCCAATCCAAAAATGGGCATCTGAAATGAACAGACATTTCTCAGACAAAGAAGTAGAAATAGCAAATAAATACATGCAAAAATGTTTAACATCACTGGTCATTCGAGAGATGCAAATGAAAACAACGCTGAGATTCCACTTCACTCCAGAAAGAATGGCTGCTATCATGAAATCAACCAATAACAAATGCTGGCAGGGCCGTGTGGAAAGAGGAACCCTGCTCCACTGCTGGTGGGAGTGTAGACTGGTGCAAGCACTGTGGAAATCAGTATGGAGATACCTCAAAGAACTAGGACTGGAAGTCTCATTTGACCCCGCTATTCCACTGCTGGGGATCTTCCCCAAAGAATTAAAAGAATCATACCACAGTGATATATGTGCACCCATGTTCATAGCAGCACAGTTTGTGATAGCTAAAACTTGGAAACAGCCCAAATGCCCATCAACTGGAGACTGGATCAAGAAAATGTGTGTTTTTTTTTTTTATAAAATGGAGTACTACTCAGCCATAAATAATGAGAAATTAGAGACATTTATAGCTAAGTGGATGCACATTGAGGCAATACTCTTAAGTGAAATAAATAGGACACACATGTGTAAATACCGAATAGTTTCTCTGGTGTGAGAAACTGAAAGTGTAAATAAGGACTAAATGTATAATAAGTAATGTGAAATAGGAAGAAAAGGGGCAAAGGGGAAGGAAGTGGGAGGGCTAAGGGAATGGGTTAATATGAGAAAATGGAAAAATAGGAACAAAATCTTTGTAAATAGGGAGGACTGGAGGGGTTGAAGGGAGGGCTGGGCAAGGGTGAAAAATAAGAACCAAGAGAGACTATGTAAAGGTGCAAATTTCCAATGATGAATGTCATTATATTGTATACCTAAAATGTACCAATGATTAGAATGAATAATCGATAATGTAAAATAGGAAGAAAAGGTCCAAAGGGGTAGGGGTAGTGGGAGGGGCAGGGGAAAGGAAAGAAGGGAAAGGAAAAAATGATGAAAAATGGAAAAAATGGAAATAAAGTCTTTGTAAATAGGGAAAGGTGGAGGGCATGAAGGGAGGGCTAGAAATGGGGAAAAAATAAGAACCAAGATGCATTATGTAAAGGTACAATTCCCAATGAGAAATGTAATTGTGTTGTATACCTACAATGTACCAATAAAAGAATTTAATACAAAAAAAAAAAGAAAGCATGAATACTTTCATTGCCTATGAGATGGCTCTGAGGACTGAGTCTGTGTGCAATACAAAAAAATGCAGGGAAATTCTCAGGTTTTTAGCGTAAAATGAGGAGCCAAAGGATGAAAGAACTGGGAGGGTTAAATGTCAAAAATTTCATGGTTTTAAAAAGAGAACTGTGGTTTAATGTTGAATACTAAAGTCAAAAGAGAAAAACAGAAGAATTAGAAATGTTTTGTAATACACATTTTATTTATTGTCACACTTTGTTATCACTATGTTCCACAAGTTCTTTTTTTTTGGACAGTGTCTTATGTCTCATGAGAAGTCCCCACCTTCCTCTGCTGTTGCTAAAGTCTGATAATACTTAATAGCTGTTTAATTTCTAAATGTGTTAGACAGGGAAACATTGTGGTCACAACCATCATTTACTTGAATGGGAAATATTTTTTACACAAAGTATATTACATTAATATTCAGCAAGGTATCACTTTTATTTTTTCAAAAGAAAGGAGTCTTCACTCATTTTAATTTCAGGATAAAAGTCTTTGGCATATGAAAAATGACCTCTAAAATTTTAAAATAAATTTTAAAATCTAAAAATTTTATAATTTTTTATCTTGTGGTTTTTATTTTTTGAATGTGGAAAGTTAGGAAGCCACAACTTTTTTTTTTTGCCTTAGAAGTAGTTTTCCACACAAAACAATAGCTTCTAAGAAAAGTTTGAAGCTTTCTAATAATTTTTGATTCAAACTAATATTGCTTTGGGATTTTTCCACTCTCTGTCATTGTTATGGTATACCTACAAACTAAACCATAATGTCATCAGGGTAATTATGGTTTCTTTGAGTTCAATAACATTAACAGTAACAATAGCAAACATTTAAGAAGAGTTTGTAGTTTACAAAGTACTTTTACATATGTTATCTATACTACTCATTAGGAACCACATTAAAAAAATTTATTTTCATTTTTACTTATTTATTTTGCAGCACTGGGGATGGATTCCAGGGTCTTGCACATGCTATGCAAGCACTCTACCATTGAACTACACCCCAGCCCCAGGACCCACATTTTTATGATGAGGAACTTAAGAGAAATCAGATCTGCTAGACCAAGCCACACAATGATTCAGAGGCAGAAACCTTATATTTCTGAACCAAATCATTAACTCTTTTCAATAGAATATTGTCCAAAAGAAGATGAACTGACTGATAGAACTATCATCAAATTGAGAGTAATGCTGGCATCTATCAGGTCAATTTTACATTTTTGGGAGATTAATAAACTATGCTCTGTGGGTCAAATGTAGTCCCCTAGCTTAAAATTTTAAAAAGTTCTCCAACTAAGAATGTGCTTTATATTTTAAAAGTTTATAAAAACAAATAAAAAGCAAAACCCAAAGAATACGTATATGACCATATAATCTAAAAACATTGTGATTTTTATCTTTACAGACAAATATTTCTGAGCCCTGTTTTATGCCCATGTAGGTGCCAGGTACAGTGAGGAGCACCTGCCTAGCTGGTGGATGCTCTTCCAGGGGGAAGTCTTTAGGAGAAGGCATGCTAATCTGAGCTGTTTTCAGGGCATCTCCGATAGTGGCACACCTGACAGAGCATGCCCCAGAGTGTGTCAAGGAGCCGACCTAATGGCTGACCCTGAGCAGCAAAGTGGAATTCCTTCTGGCTCTGGCTTCCGCTGGGCTTCCGCTTTGTCTTAGTTACTTTCTTGTTGATGAGATGCAATACCTGACACCCACAAGTTAAAGGAGGAAAGGTTTATTTTTGGCTCACAGTGTGTAGAGGTTTCAGTCCATAGTCGGCTAGCTCCAAGGCAGGGTGACATGTTGGAGAGACATGGCAGAGGAGAATTGCTCATGGCATGGTGGTGGAAAGCAGAGAGAGAGAGAGAGAGACCAAGGGAGGAAGCAGGGAGCTAGACCCTTCCAGGCCACACCCCAGTGACCCACCCCAACAGCACATCTAGCTATAAACTCACTAGTGGACTAAGCCACTGATAAATATCACACGCCCATCGTCCAGTCACCTCCTCAAAGTGCCACGTATGAGTGCATGGGGCTTTGCAGGACATCCAAATATAAACCACAACACACTTCTAAGGCCAGACAGGCCATTCATTTGGTATCTTGCATCCTTTGGCTTGCTCAAATGAGGGTAATTATGGAGCCACTCTGTATTTCAGACTTCTCCAAGAATGTTCTGGAATTTAAGGTGTGGAATCCTCCATCAGGGTAGCCTCAGGAGTATTTTTAGTAGTAAACACAAAACAGGTTAATTTTCCCATCTTCATTTTCTCATTCACTGCTATTGTGCGAGAGAATGTAAAGGGAACTAGGGAGTTAGATAGGGTTCCTTCCATTTGACGTGTATGTTTGAGCCTACTGCTAATGTCATTTAAAGATTTAACATAGGACAGAGATTGCTAAAGATAGCTTTTCAACAGACTTTTATTGAATACCTACTGTGAAGGCACTGTGCTAGATGCTAGAAATATGGAAATGGATAAGCTACCTAAAGGCCATCGAATGTAAATAATGACATTATCATACTAGCAATATTAAATAGAAATGTGATGTGAGCATTGTATGAATGCAGGAAATATATTACAGAGGATGTAATGCAATGAACACAATTAAGAATGCCTGGTTTGGCAGAGAACATGACTGGATTTGGGTAACAGGCATGGCTCATTTACTGTGAGAGTGAATTTTAGAGGTTGGCCTTTATCAGTGACCGGTCAGTGGGGTAAATCTTACAAACATTAGGGGCCGATGGTCACCAGGAAGGCCTCTACTCTCCTACCTAAGGAAGGGTTACAAATAAGGTGGCAAGTGTCACCAACACCAACACTAAACTCCACTTCAGCCTGCAGCTAAGAGTTGAACCAGAAATCTCACCACTAGCTAAAGGCAACACAGATGGGGTCCACCAGCAATCAACCTGTTGGCTGCCGAGCATTTACAAGGCCCCAGTGAGAATCCACATCCAGTGGTCAAACCTGGTATGGGAAGGTGGGAGGGTTTGGCAGAGGGAAGTCTCTGGGGGCATCTCTTGCTACACAACAGCCCCTTGGTCAGGGTGGCTCTTTCCTTAGTGTTTGAGTCCCATGTAAATGTGCCCTTCTTCTGCTGCCATCACAGATTGCCTCTGCTTTTTTACATGCCAGTTTTATCTGCCCCCTTTCAGATGTTGCAATGTTTAATTCACACTGGACCAAAATAATCCTCAACACCCTTATCCCATCTCCACCTTGGAATTTGCTTCCCTCTAAACTCAGATTCCAAAAGGAGAGTTTGCTTCAGTCAAAAGAGGCCGTTGAGTCACCGAATGCTGCCTGCTGATGCTCACAGAATTACTCTCTCATGCTCTGCAGTTGCTTTGGCTATCAGGGCATTTTGAGTTGTCTCAGGATTCCAGATGAGTTATGAGAAATTGGCAGTGGTAACAGTGGTATCCAAATCAGAGATGCAAAAAGTGTTGATGCCAAGCCAAGTTCACATAGAAATAGTCATTCTCCTTTTAGGCTCATGAAAACTTGGGATCATGCAAAGCACTCAGAGAAGGTCCTTCCCTCACTGCATTATCTGGCAAGCATTTCCTGGCTGCCGCCCTGGGCTATTGCAGTGAGCACCCAGCAAGCATCTCCTCTGCTGCAAGAAAGACCACCTGGTGCTGTCGGCTGCAAGAGTAAGAGGCTCCTTTTCCAAAGGTAAAAGCAAAAGCTGGCCTAAGACACTGGAGCCTTTTCATGTTTGAAGGAAGGAATGCAAATAGGTTTCATTTGCTGTTTGTGAGGAAGCTTATCCTCACGCTGTGCTGCAAACATGTCCTGTGGGGGACAAGTGATGGGTGCAGACAGATGGACCAGGACTTCAGGGGCAGGGCATTGGGAGGAGGATGCTCTTGAAGAGGGATGCATCAGATGTGCCAAGAGAAAGAGCTCCTCTGCTTTTGGGTTGTACCTGAGTTCAGCTGCTTTGTTCCAACTCATTTTCGTGACAGGCCCTTGATGTGAGGCTCAGCTTGTCAGCTGCATATGTTCAGAGCAAGTTTGGGAAAGGGAAGAACTGACCATCATAGCCGCCCAGGAAGCAGGCTGCGTTCTGAGAACCTCCTTGAGTTAACCTGCATGGAGCTCCGCAGGAGTTGTGGGTTCCTTTGATGGGGCTTCCAGCTCCCTGCTCCTGAGACCTGCCATGCTTACACAATAGCAGAGGGAGCCACAGGTCAACGCAGAGAGGGCAAACCCCTGCTGAGTCAGCTTGTGAACCCGAGTAACTCATAACCTCATAACTGTGGGTTTATAGGCACAGACACAGGTGGATATCTTCGATTTTCAGGTTAACACTTGCTCAAGCCTCCATCTGCCATGTTAGCAAGAAATCAGATAGCTTAGTCTTCTTCTCCCTCTCCAAATTTCCCAACACCGCACGGGTTTACATGGTCTTGGAGGGTGACATTTGTGTCCCTTTGGCGTGCTCATGTTGTGTCCACTCAGAGTACAGTAGATGAGTGCAGAGGCTCTGAGATCAGACTTCTCCAGTTTATGGTGTGCACTATTTACTACCTGTGGGACATTGGGAGCACCACTTAACCTCTCTGGGCCTCATTTTCATTGGTGAAGTGCACGTAATACCAACAGCTCTTCATCAGGTCATTGTGAGCACTAAATAAATTAATATGCATGTCTTAGTCTGCTCTAACAAAATAGTATAGATTGGATGGCTTCAGTAAGAGTTATTTCTCACAGTTCTGGAGACTGGGAAGTCCATGGTTGCCCTCTGTGTGTAGCATTCTGTGTAACCTCTCAACTTCCCTCTCAGCAACTCTCACTATGAAAGTTTAGCAGAGAGACCAAAGCCCAAGGGTATAAAGTTCCAATTATCCATAAGCTTAGGGCCCTGACTCACAGCATAGTTCATAATATTATATTGTACCCTGGAAACTTGCAGTTACCACACGCAGAAAAAGAGCTGACGATGAGCTGGTGAGGGTGTTGATTTGCTTGACTCATAATCATTTCACTATATGTGCATCAAAATGTCATATTGTAGACCTTAAACTTGCACAATGAAGGAAATCAACACATCTCCCAGAAGTTAAATTTTTTTAAAAAGAAAGAAATGAGAAACAAGAGATGGAAGGAGTGGAGGAGAAGGTAGGGAAAGAGACAACAAGAATTAAGATGTGTTATGTGCATGTACTAACTCCCACAATGAATGTAGTCACTATGTACTGCATGCACTAACAAAAAAAGAAAAAAAGAAAGAATAAAGGAAGCGGCATCAAGCATATAGTGAAGAAGACCAAATATCACAATAATCATTAAAACGCCCATCACCTACATTTAATAATTTTTAACATTTTGCTCCATTTATTTTATTTTTGAATATTATGCATATTTTGGCATTCAGTCTTACTAAATACTTTAGAATGTACCTCTAAAAGTAACAATTTTTTTTTTTAATCATTGGAATAATTTTATTATTTATTTATTTAATTTTTGGTACCGGGGATTGAACTCAGGATCGTGTGCTTGTGAGGCAGGAGCCAGAACCACTGAGCTAAATCCCCAGCCCATTGGAATAATTTTTTTTTTTTGGTACCAGGGATCAAATTCAGGACCTTGCACTTGCGAGCCAGGCGTCGGCACCACTGAACTAAATCCCCAGCCCTAAAAGTAACAATTTCTGCTTGCACAACCACAATATCATTGTCACAACTAGTAAAATTAGTAATAATTCTTTGACATTACTTTGTACCCAGTCTATAGTTGAATTTCTTCAATTATCTCCAAATATTTTCTATCTTTAGTTTCTTTGAATCAATCAAAGGCTATACATTTCATGTGGGTATTATGCTTTAAAAATCCTCTATTTTATAAAAACCAGTCTCCTCCACCCTGTTCCATGACATTAACTTCCTGAAGAAAATAAATTGATGAGAAATAAGCTGTTAGTCTGCACCCTCTTCCTTAGTGGAGGTGCAGTGTTATGTGGTACTGGATTGGTTTATAAGCACCATTTAATTCAAAGTCCCTTCTCCAATAACCCTGTTCTCAGTAGGAAACAGAACAGAAAAAAACTGACATCTTTGGTGCAGACAACTGTAACTCAAAGCAATAAGCTTCTGTCCCCAGACTTGGGGTCAAATCCATCAGGGAGGGAGGCAGACTGGGGTCTGGGGTCGTAATTGGTAACTGCACAAGGAGACAGAAAGAAAATGTGTTCCTTGGTGAATGGGGGAAATTTAACGGCGAACATTAAATTTGCACTACCAAAGGAGTCTCTATTTTATTAACTAAAAGCTTAGATTTTCTTCGGTCCTAGGGGAATTCTTAAAAACATCCAGCTACCTTTTTCCATTACAAAAGCTATAATTTTTAATATGCTTCTTGAGGATATCTTAGCTAAAGATTATTTTTAAAAATATTTTATTGAATCCAATTAAGCTAATATTTGGAGGAGGACTTTAAACTTTGATCAAATACTTTGAAATAAAGAAACCCATTATATAGGATCTTCATTATGTTATCTTGTGGCAAAGCTATTTGTAGTACAGTGCCTACTGCCTATATTCCAACCGTTGTTATCATTTGAGCATTTGAATCTTTAATGCTAGCTATATATAGGCTGTTTATGTCCTTCTTATTCTTCTGGCTGCAATTTATGTTATGTTTTTCTTTTTTCTTTTTTTTTTTTTAACAGCTGAGCATCCAGAATTGTGGTTAACTGAAAGAGGGAAGAATGATATTTGAATTCAATAATGTCTTTAAGCACTTATTGAAACAAAGCTATGCATAAACAGCCACAAATATTGTTCTTGTTTATTATCTTCATTTAAAAAGTAATACAAATACATCATATAAAATGAAAATTATAGGAGCAGAAAAAGACAATCAATAATCTGATTATCTAAAGCCATTGCTGTTAAATGGTAACATATTTCCTTCTCTCTTTTATGGATCTTCGGTGTGTACATTAAAAACGGCCAGTGTTACATGTGTGGATGTGTTACGGGAAAGCTCCCCATGCCAGACACTGTGGTCAGCGTTTGACAGACATTTGTGCTGTGTACCTACATTTCAGGGTCCCCTTTTGTTCATACGTGTGGTGTGATGACACTTCCATGTCCCATGAGGCCTTGCATAGCCAGGAGACATTTCAGACAGAGACTTCAAGCCTCTCTGCCACGGCAGTGGAGACGTTCTTGATGACAGATATCAGTTTAGGTGTGGACTGGAGATGCGTGGATCACAGCTCTCAGCCGCCCCTCAGGGGCTTGAAGTGTAAGAAACCAACAGTTTGAAGCCACTGGGAATTTGGAGCTGTTTCTTAGTGGGATACCCTGGATACCAAAGTCTTTGCATGTATTAGGTAAACTTAATCATCAGAGTGACCCTAAAGGGTAGATAGTGCCACCCTCATTTAAGAGATGAGGCATTTGAGACTCAGAGAAGTTAAACGACCTGTTATATGTCACCATGTAAGCAATAGTGGGGCCAGAATTATACCCAGGTCTCTACAATAGCTTCCCCTCTCAATATATTTATGGCAGAATATTTATCTTCATTTTGTTCAAAACTCCATAGCTATATTTTAATGGGCTTCATAATACCATACCATACCAATGTTCCATGATCTGTTCAGGGATTTCCTGATTATTGGACAGTGACATTTTCGAGTGTTTTGCCATTACAGTAAGGGTATAGCAAACAGTTTGTACAATCACTTGCCTGATTTCCCTCCTGGGTGGTAGGCTCTGAGGGAGGCCCAGGTTTCAAGAGCCAAGCGGTACAGATGGGAATGGTGTAGAGGAGACTGGGCATGGAGTCAGGAGACTGCTTCTGTGAGTCAAGAGCCGAATGGGCTGCCCAAGCAAGCAGGGTAACAATCAGATGAAAGGCAATGGAGCTACAAAAGGGGGAGACAGAAGAGCAGGCACCTAAAGACAGAGAAGAATGCGTGAGTCTGGGAGACATTCCCTAGGGTGCTGGGATATAGAGGCAGGACACTTTAGTAAGGGTAGCTATCAGCATTTATTTAGTGCTTACTGTGTGCTAGGTGTTGTTCTAAAAGCACTGCATAAACTGCTCACTTATACAGTCTTCATCCACTTGACAGGTGAGGAATCAAGGAAGTTGAGAAACTTCTTTTAAAGTTATGAAAGGATCTGGTGGGGCAATTGGTGTGTAGCTCAGTAGTACAGTGTGTGTTTAGCATGCACAAGGCTCTGGGTTCAATTCCAGCAGCAGCAGTAGCAGGAACAACAACAACAACGAATTCCTGGGATTTGAATACCAAACTTGAATATCAAACTTTCCCTTTCGAAGCCACCATGCTAAAATTTGGCCCTCCATGCCTTCTGCTTTCACATCTGGAAATTTAGTCACCCATGGATCAAAGTTTTGTTTTCAAAGTTGCATCTGTATTGAACATGTACAGATTTTTTTCTTGTCATTACTCGCCAAATAATAAAGAAAAATAACTATTCATACAACATTTATATGGTATTAATGGTCTTAGATATATTAAGTAATATAGAGATGATTTAAAGTATGCATCAGGAAGGTACTCAGAGGTTAGATGCAAAGAGGTTAGATACTGCATCATCTTATGTAGAGGACTTGGTAGCTGTATGGTAACATCCATCCACCATCACAGTATCACAGAAGAGTTTCAGTACCCTAGAAATCCCCTGTGCGCCTATTCAACCCTCCTTCCTCCAGCTCCTGGCAATCACTGACCTTGTTATTGTCTGCATAGCTTTGCCTTTTCCAAAAATGTCACATAGTCAGAATCAGTAGCATGGTGCATAGCCCCAAGCATCCAAGTTTTATTGCTAGTCTTGTCCTTATTACTTACTTCCCCTGATGGCTTGCCCTATTCTCTCTTCTGGTGCTGACTCCTTGCCACTTGCAGTCTTTTATGTTCTGCATTCTGCAGATGGCTGCTTGCTGTGCCTACTAGTAGTGTGATCCAGTACTGGGCTGGTGCCCACCCGGTTCAGCACAGGGAATTGGTTGTGCAATTATCAATATTTATTAGCCACTGCTTGCAGCCTGTCTAGAGAGTGTGGATTTACTTAAAATTGGGATTGAAGGTGATCCAATGGGTGGTGATTCCTGAGAATTTAAGCCTCCAAATTGGTTTGTTATTTCAGCAATATATTCTGTCACGGGTTCTGGACATTACACCAACTGAAAGGAACAAGGCTGATATTCAGCAGACTTCTGGGCAGTCTCAAATTATGCATCTTGTTTTGCCAAGTTCATCTCTAACACTAACATTTAACTACTTTTCATAATGAAAATAATAAGCCATTAGTTATGGTAAGAATCTATTGTAAGTAATTGCAAAGTGGAGTTCTATGACATATACTTCCTTTGAAATAGGTTAAGAACATCAGAAGATACATGTTTTTCTCTGCTTTGATGAATTTTTTTGTTTAAAGTTTTCCATGATGTCAGATGAGGATATAAAGGGTTATTACTACCATGAGTCAATCACTGTGAAAAGATACTGGAAAATAAGTGAAAGATAACACGTGAGTTACTGAAACAAATTTAAAACGATGTGATCCAGCCAGAGGGTCCTTTGCAACAATGAATGCCGGGCTGTTTGAACTTTCAGTCTCCAAAACTGTGAGCTAAAAAAGCCTTTTTTTTCTTTAGAAGTCCTCAGTCTCAGGCATTTCATTATGGTAGCAAAAATACATAATTCAAGGAATCACTTGTGACAAATGGGGGCATTAAAGGCTGTAGTTGGACACATAGGTCAAAATAAATATAAGCAATCTTAAATGCTGAGGATCCCTCAAATGGCTCATAAAGTAAGTATGCATAGTTTAAAGCCTTCAATAGGAATAGAGTAGTACACAGTGTATGTATTGTTATACTGTATAATGTAAAAAATGTATAAAGTAATTTTATATCATAAATTGTATTACTTAAATTATTTTTCTTTCTCTTAAAAATGCCAAGTGTATTGATACATTTATATAAGAATGATATTCACTATTAGCTTGAGATAATTATTTTGTATAATACTACTTCTATGCTTCTTTATTTAAAATCTGCGTAAGTACAGATGCTTAATATTATTTAATACCTTTTTTGACCTTTAATGAGACCACCATATGGATTTTCTCTTTGTGTTATTGATGAGATTTGTGGCAGTAGATTTCCTAATACTAAGTCAGCCTTGTCTTCAGAGGAATCCTCCTTGATTATATAGTTTGTTATTTTGTATATAGCTGCTGAATTTTATCATGTTTTCTGTACTCTTCTTTCTAGGGCTATCATGTTTGAGAATTGGATAAGCAGAGTATGTTAGCTTCAAAAAATAAATTAGAAAAATTTTCATCCTTTGCTAGGCTCTGGAGCAGTATATATCACACAAGAATAATTTGTTCTGTGACATTTGGAAGAACATATTTGAGTGTAACTTTAGTAGCATTCTATAAATGTCGATATACATACACATATACACATTTAACTACTTTTCATAATGAAAATAATACACCATTAGTCATAGCAAGAATCTATTCTAGACCAGTGTTGAAAAGGAATCCTATAACATATACTTCCTTTGAAATAGGTGAAGAACACCAGAAGATACACCTTCTTCTCTGCTTTGGTGGGATGTTTTGTTTAAAGTTTTCTATTGTATCAGGTAGGGATATAAAGGGTCACTACTACTGAGTCGAGCCACTGTGGAAAGATTATATATCTACCATCATCTATCTATATTTATCTTTGGCATTATAATCTAAATAGTCTGTAATGGTGATATTGATTTCTTTGAGCCCAGAATTATTTAGAACATTGTGCAATAGCCTGAGAATATTTTTGTTCTTTGTGTGATTTTTTTACTATTAAATTTAATTTTATTGCATTACAGTCAAGAAATCTGTGGTCTGTATAGTTTCTACCTCTCTCTATTTATGTTGGTTTTTATTATGCCCTATATCATGAAAACTAGAAATGAGGCCAATAATTTTTGCATACTTGTAAAAGAAGGTATTTATATATTTAAATGTTATTATATGTAATAATATGTAAGATCTAATTGGTTTTATTAAGAATATTGTCGAAAACATTGGTATTTTGCATGTTGATCTGCTATAGACTGAGGATGTAGATTGGACATATTCTCATTACTATTTTAGTTCTATTGGTTTCTATTTATATTTCTAGCATGATTTAATCTATGCATTTTCAAATAATGTAATTTGGCAGAGAAAAGTTTGTGAGTAATATATTTTAATTTCAGAAAATAAATTTTGCCAATATAAAATTATTTTTCTTATATAATATTTTTGTGCTTCTTTCCTTTTATTTCCATTATTTGTATTTTTCATTTGTGATTGTATTTTTGCCAATTAAAATATTTTGACTTTCTGGTATATCTTTGGTATCTGTTTTTAATAAATGGCATATAATTGGCATTTGTTTTTTATTTGGGAAATAATTTGATATCTTTTATTATTTGATAGAAGAGAATTTACTTGTTTACAATTGTTGTAATTATTCTTCTGTTTGAGCTGACAATTGTCATTACAGGGTATGGCTACCAGTATTATTGCTTTTATATGTTTTTTTTCCCTGAATTTTTCTATACAAAATAGTTATTTTTCATTTCTTTGGTAATGTTTTAGAAGCTATATGTAACATTTAATTCTACTATTGGCTACCTGTGTATTGCTTAAGATTCATATTTGAATCTATGTTTTTCCCTAAACTCAAAAGAAACTTGAAATAGTATTAATTGACTTACCAACACATAAACCATGAGATAAAACATTTTCATATTTTTTTCTCCATTCTAAACTATCAATTTTAATTCATATTGTTTCTGTAGCTTTCTTTTTCTTCTTTTTGTACCGGGGATTGAACTCGGGACCTTGTGCTTGCGAGGCGGGCGCTGGAACCACTGTGCTAAATCCCCGGCCCCTTATTGTACATTTCAATACAACTTTATTTCCATTTATGAATTTAATGGGTCCAGTGTCTGCAGCATAGTCCTATGTACAGTTTGTAGAGTGGTACAGTGTGCGGATGATATACTCTCTGCCCCCTTGTAGGCCTGAAGATGTCTTTCTGCCATCGTTGTGAACACTTCAGTGGCGTGCTGAGGCCTGGAGCCCCCAAACTCTGGGAAAACAGAGCTGAACATTGCAAGGAAGTCTGAGGTCAGGCTAATTTTCATTCCTTTTAAGGTGATTCTTTTAACCATCTGGATGCTTTTTGGTTATTTTATCTGTCTTTAAATTTTAAAAAATGACTGCCATTTCCTTGACCTTGACCTTGTAGACTGAAGGCCCCTTTTCACCTTGAGACTGAGGTCTTATTTTTTGTTTAGAATCTTTCTCTTCTGTCGTTTAAAAAATACTGTTCTGTTCTTTACTCCTGGGACTACTATTAAATATATTTTGTTTATCCTTGTTCTCATGTCTAATATCTTATAGTTATTCTTCCTGGGTTTTTTCCTGTGCTCTTAGTGAATATCTCAAGCTTGTCTCCTACTTCATCGATAAGATCTTCTGGAGTACCTACTCAGTATTGATATCACGTTGAACCTCTAAATTCTGAAATTGTAGTTTCATCTCAATTTTCTTTCCTGGTCTCAAAGAGTTTACTTTTAATGAATACCTGCTCTAAACTCATACCCCCAGTGTCTCTTTAGGACTGACGAGAAAAAGATGACACTATTTCCATAAAATGTTTTGCTTCTGAGAACTGTGGATTTCAGAAGATAACACTTGTTTCTCCTGATAAGAAATGTAGTGGTTTCTGTTTATTTTCCTCAAAGGAGAAAGGTCAGGTTTGCCCTGGGTCGTCGGCTTGGAGGGTTAGGATTTGATGGGGTTTGTGTGTATGCTTTGTTTAAACAATGTAGGGCTCTGCTCTCTTTTTGGATCTTTCAGTGTAGTTGGAGGGAGACAGGACAGCTCTGCTTTTCTGCAGCTTACTTCACCTCGCATGCTGATGCCCGGCTTCTAGCCCTGTGTTAAGACAAAGGCAGGTCACTGTACAGCATCCAGAAGCTGGAGATGGGCCCGTCAAGCATCTTAGCAGGGAGCAAGCCCCAGCGAGGCAGCTCCCCTGGGGCTCATCCCAACATGTCCTTTCTGTGTAGCTGCTCTGGAGAACCATCCACAGGTGCCAACAGAATGAAAATTTCTCGCTGTCTGTGCCGGCTCCCTCCACACTGCCCCGTGGCCCCTCATGTTCTCATCCTTCCTCCTCTTCGTGATGGAACTTTAAAGCAATTTTGCTGGGTTCTCTTCCACTTACTTTCTGGGCAGACAGCACAGTCATAGTTATTTTTTCTGCAGTACTGTCTCACTGCAATAAGTGATGTCACCAGTGCTTCAATGCTTCAGCAGTAAAAACAGACAATCCCGGCTTATGATGCTTCAACTCATGATTTTCCACCTTTACGACGGTGCAAAAGTGTACCCCTGCAATTGTTCTGTTTCTTCACTTTTGGTATGGTATTCAGTAGGGCACATGAGATACTCAACACTTTATTATGAAATGGGCTTTGTGTTGGATTATTCTGCCCAACTGTAGGCTCCTGTAAGTGTTCTGAGCTTGTTTACAGTAGTTATGACTAAGCTATGACGATCAGCAAGCCAGGCATATCAAATATGGTCTTAACTTAATGATATTTCAGTTTACAGTAGGTTTATTATAAGTCAAGGAACATCTGTATATGACTTGTGCTTGTGTATGTATGTATTTCTATATGTATAACCTTTCCTTGAAGTGCAGCACTGGATATTGATTTTTTTCTTCATTTCATAATCTTTACAGTCATTTCATAGGAATTGGGGAGATGCAATTTGATGTTTGTACACACACCATCTCTTTGGCTGGCCTTCATATTGCTTTTGAATGCTTTTTGTGAGTCTCATGCATAACTCTCAATAGACAGCAGAGAGCTGACTGTACATTTTCTTGTATTTTCCAAAGCCAAACCAGTGCTTTGTACATCATTTGCATTTTACAAACACTCAATAAATTGAATTACAATGCAGTCTTCCCCATTTTCCTACCCCCCAAGTCCAAGCTTTAAATATCAGTATTTTTGCTTGCAGGCATTCTTGCAAAATAAAAATTAAATCTCTCTTCTTTTTTCAGTTTCAGAAATAAAAAGGTAATGATAGAGCACTAGATAAGAGAAATTTTCAGCAATTCATTTAATAAAATAATTGGGTTAATATGCCTGAGTCTGCAGCCTTACAAGTGAAATCCATGCTTCGTTGCTTTCATACTGGGTAAATTACCCAGGGAAGCAGAGAGACTGAAAATGAGAATAACAGCCTGTCTTTCCCTGGCTGCTCCTGCCCCCACCTTTATATTCTGCTTGTGTCTAAAGAATAAGACAACAGGAAAGTACTGTTTAAATCTCTCCTGAAATGTTCACATAGACATGGATCTGAGCTCTGGTATAAAAGTCAGGACTAAGCCACCGAATTAGTGGAACAATTCATCTGTGAAGGCTTTGTCTGAGAATGCTGCCCAAGTAAAGATGGTGTGCCCTAGGAAAGGCATCATTTGCTGCTTGCTTTCCAGTTTCCTTCTCCGTTTCCCTCCTAGTGACTGATACACACACCTGGTCACATAGATGAGCAGTGGAGTCGCTTTATCAAGAGAGTGTGCAGTGGGAGAGTCAGCCTGGCTATCATGCAGCCATGGTTCCTGGACTGAGGGGCCTCAACAGTGGACGTTCACCTCTCAGTTCTGGAGGCTGGAAATCCTCAAGGTCACAGTGGGATTGGGTTTCTGGTGAGGACTCTGACTCTTCATGGCTTGCAGACATTGCTTTCTCTCTATGTCCTCTGTGGCAGGGACAGGGTGAGAGTATGTGCCTCTTCTTATAAAGACATCAATCTTGTCATTGGATCAGGGCCTCTTGACTACCTACCTCCTCCTCGGCTCCATTTCTAAATATAGCCAGGCTGGGATTTGGGCTTCAACATGTGAATTTTAGAGAGACGCTTTAGCCCATAGCAAGCAGACTGGGGGATGTGCCTGCATGTGGAGAGATTGGGAACAGGCATCAGAAAGCTCCTTTGCTTCCCGAGTTGCTGTGTGAATTCAATGGGTTACTTCAAATCCTGAGTCTTAGTGATTCCATTCAAAGGACACCCGATTTTCCACCACACCAGGATATTTACCTCCTCTTTTCTTACTTTATTTTTTTCATAGCACATTATCACTCTCTGACATGGATAAATGATTTGCAAATGTTTTTCTCTCATTATGTGGGTTGAGGAGTTTTGAATATTAAAAATGCCGAGGGCTTCTAAATATAATGTATTTGTTTGTTTTGTGTTTTGTCACTTCTACTCATAACACTCCTACATATAAACCAAGAAAAATGAATGCCTGTGTTTACACAGAAACTTGTACAAGGGTGGTTCATCAAAGTGTTATTTGTAATAAACAAAAAGATGTAAATAACCCAAATGTCCCTCGATGGATAAAAATAAAATGGACTCAGCCATAAAAGAATAGAGTGCTGATATAGGCTATAACATGGATGATTATGCTAAGGAAAGTGTGCTTAATGAAAGAAGTCAGGGCCGGGGATTTAGCTCAGTGGTGCCGCCACCTGCCTTGCAAGTGCAAGGACCCGAGTTCGATTACTGGTATGAAAAAAAAACGTCAGCCACAGGGCTTACTTGTTACATGAGTCCATTTATATGGAATATCTAGAATAGCAACTCTGGGGAGTCAAAAACTAACTTAGTGGTTGCTTAGGGGTGAAGGATGGGATGATAGAGAAATTGGTGAGTGGTGGCCAAAGGGTGGTGAATTTTTGAGGTTATAACAATCTTCTAAAATTGTGGTGATGATCGTATGACTGTGAAAAATACTAAAAACCATGAATTGGATTTTTAAAAGGGGGAATTACATACTCTATGAATTATATCTCAATAAAAGTTTTTTTGAAAAACTCTCCTGAGGTGATTCTAATATTCAGTTAGAACTGACAATTTCTGCCCTTGATCTGTTCTAACTCAGTCCAGGCTGGGGGAGCAGGGGTGGTGGTGAGGTGTTCACAGAGACGTGCTTAGCTTTAAACATATCCTTGAGAAATCAGGTCAGTTTGGGCATGAAACAGTCCTAATCGGATGTGATGGAGGACATGGTTCTGCCTTCCTTACAGAATCAAGGAAGCTTTGGTAGGAGCAGGAGGAGAAGCCTCCAGGGGCACAGGATCCCCTCAGACTTATGGAGAAAAAGGCTGAGCAGCTCTGGTCCTCACTTACAGCTCATGAAGCATGGACTGAAACAGGAAGAGCCTGGCTTTCTTGTGAATAGTCCATGCTAGACCACCATTCCCATCTCAGCTGAGCTGCCGACCTGCCAGTGATGGGTGGACACGTCCCTCACAGAAGGGCACAGTGGGAAGAAATGGGCACCATGGACCAATTCATTGGTTTAATTGAATTTAATAATGTTGAATCAATGAGCAAAAGTCCATCTGTTGAATGAGAAAATTAGAGTCACAGAGTTTTAAAAAAGGAAAATTCATCAAAGATCATCAAATGCAACTTTTATTTTTCTAATGATTAACCAGTGGCACAAAAAGAACAGCTCACCACCCCAGCACATCACAGTCATTTAAGAAGCTGCCTAAGAGCCTCCTTCCTTCTTCAGATGGTAATTGCAACATCTATATTGTTGTATGTCTGGATTTTCCAGAAAAATAGAACCAACAGGATGGAAGTGTGTGTGTGTGTGTGTGTGTGTGCGCGCGCGTGCGTACAGATGCATGCACAGCTGCATAGTCATCCCCAGGCATCCATGGATAATTGGTTCTAGTACTTTCCCAAGGATAACAACATCCACGGTTGCTCAAATCTCTTCTATTAAAATGGTGTCATGTTTCCATTTGATCTGTGGACCTTCTCCTATGCACTTTCAATCTAGATGACTTACAATACCTAGTTCAATGTGAATACTATGTAAATAGTTGCTACCCTGTATTGTTTAGGGAATAATGACACAATGTCTGCAATTGTTCTATATAGATACAATATTTTCCCTGAATATTTTTGACCTACAATGTTGAATGGATATAGAACATAACTTATTATAAAAAGTTGGTTTCCTAGTTACAAGGCTTAAGGTCTTAAGATCCGCAGTAATCTAGCAGGAGATTCAGGAGAGCGTACAGTGTCGTTCCAGTCTGAGTTCAAAGCCACAACATCAGAAGTAATTGTGTAAGTTGCAGGTTCATTTTGGGTTCGAAGGCAGGACAAGACTAATATCCCAACTTAAAAATAAGCAGGAGGAGGCTTCTTACTCATCCTTTTTGTTCTATTTAGATCTTCAACTGATTATATGAGGCCCATTCACATTAATGTTTTACTCAGTCTACTGATACAACTGTTAATCTCTCTCAGAAATATCCTTACAGCACTCTCAGAATGCTATTTGACCAAATTTCTGGGCATCCCATGACTCAGTCAAGTGAGCACACAAAATCAAGCATTGCAATTACCTTTAGGTTCCAATGGACCTGCCCTCACACAATAAGCACAATGTTAGTTTCATATGCTGTTGGGTTTGGTGTCTCATCATTGGGTACCTAGGTGCATTCACTTTGGCATCTCAGAGTAATGGTCCTGTAGGGTTAGAGAATTGCATAAAGGCCCACTTGGGCATGGTGGTACTGGAGGTGGAGTGGAGGCTTAGAGAAGAGCAAGACCAACTTGGTACGGAGCAACTGGGGGAGGTTTCAGGCCAGGGATCTGAACTGAATGGTACCTTGCAAAAAGATCATGTTTTTCCCATGGACAGGTGAGAGAAGGTGATCTAAATTAGAAAGCAGCATGAAAAAAGACACATGGGTGGAGTGGCCAATGGAAAACAGTCTGATTGAAACAGAGAGCATGCTGGGAAACAGGAAGAACCCAGATGGATGGATAGGGGATCTCAGAAGCTGAAGTGAAGAACTGAGATTTTAAGCAATGATAATAGGCAGTTGCCTTCTTGAGTCAGGCATTCATCTGAGGATAAGGACATTCTGGAAAGAGTCGTACATTCTTTCTATTCAATTTTTAGAGATGAATGGCCACTGCATTAGTCTCCAACAGCTCCTTATAATCATTCATCTGAACAATCATAATTAAATTATTTCACTTAAACTATAGTAATGCAAATGAGTTACATAATAAAATTTTGACTTCATTCTGTACTTTATGGGCTGAGAAAATTGAAAAACTCTTTAAATGTATGACATTTAATGAAATTTAATTTTAAGAGTTTAATATATTAAACTCTTCCAATGTATGTTCTCAATTTTACATATGGAAAAAGAGAGAGGAGTCTCACAGTAGAATGTATCAGTGTAGACATTCTATTCTTAAGAATTGTAAGAATGATCATTTTTAAATTCACCTTTTATATTCTTCTCTTAATAATGTTATCATCAGTCTTGGAATAGACTTGTACTCTTGGAATATTTCACTTATTTTTTATTTATAGCCCAACTTTGCAAGGAAAATGTTCTCTTAATAATTAAAAAACTTCAGTGTGCTACTAGTTTACATTTTACTAACATTGCTTCTCCCCAGTGCATGGTTAAAAGCAGAGACATTTCATTGTCGCAGCAGAATAGTTGCCATTTTCCAATTCAGCTCCCTGAGCCAAGGAGAAAAATGTAAAAATTATAACCAGCAGTTCTCAGATCTTACATACAGAGGGAACATTTCTAGGACAAATTTTCAGATAGCCAGGTTGTTCCTCAAACCATTTTAATGATATTCCTAGCTATAAAAAACCAAATAAGCCACATTTACAAAATCATATTTGTAATTCCTTTAGAGAGAATAGATAATTTTATATGATGTTTGAAGATAAATTTGAGTATGAATATCCATATGATATATAAAAACCTGTGAGACAGGGGCAAATGTTTTGCAGTTTCCCACAAATTTCACTATACACCTTTAAAAAAAACTTCTTTTAACTTGCAGTTGATACAGATGTAGAAATATCCACCTGAGGCCTGAGAAATGTGCAAAACAGTTGAGAGAAAGGTATGCAACTGGATTTAAACAATTTAAAATTGCTCATATAAATGTTAAGAAAGATAAGAACATAGAGGTAATCCATGGAATTGATAACATTCAGGGGACTTCAGACATGCCCAGATAGTGTCTACATAGTAATGGGAAATGAAATTCAAGGAAAACAAGTTGAAAAATGAGTAGGAATTTCCAGAACGTTAGATGGAGGAAAACATAACACACTGGGGACTTTGAGACCAAGGAAGAATTTTCACATAAGGTATTGGAGTTATGAGCAAGCACTTAGATACTACTGAGTTGCTGTATGGAGAAAGGACGTTGGGTGGAGAGGAGAAGGGTTCATTGCAAATGAGAACCTGGGCCATGGATTTAGCTCAGTGGCACTATGCCTACCCTGCAAGTGCAAGGTCCTGAGTTTGATCCCTGGTACTGAAAAAAAAAAAAAAAAAGAGAGTGAGATCCTTCAGAAGGGTGATGAAAAGCAACCCAAAAGGAATGGTGTTTTATAGGAAAGGGGACATACATTTGTAACTAGAGGGGACACAAGTGATGGGTATAGATGTCTTTGATTATAAATTTGAGGATGAAAAGATTTTTTTCACTTTTATCAGTGAAGTGTGACACAAGATCATCAGAAATCATCTGAATATTGAATGACTCCCAACAGGCCATATGTTAAAGGTTTTGTCCCTAGCTTGGTTGTATGTGTCACTTTCCCATCACTGGAACAAAATATACAACCACAATATAAAAGAGGCAAAATTTAATTTGGCTCCTGCTTTTGGAGGTCTAGGTTGGTGGGTGGCTGGCTACAAGGCAGAAATTGCATGATAGAAGGGCATGGTGGAAGAAGGCTGCTAACCTTATGGCAGCATGAAGCAGAGAGGAAGAGATAAAGAGAGAGGTGAGGGGAGAGAGGAGAGAAGAGAGAAGGGAGAGAGAAGCCAGGGACAAGAATACATCCTTCCAGGTCGCACTCATGGTGACCTGCCCCCTTTTGACCATGTCCCACCCCTGAACATATGAGACTTTTGGAGGACATTTTAGATCTAAATCATAACATTCCACTCCTGTCTGACAAAAGGCTCATGCTCATCTCATTATACAAAATGTATTTAGCTCATCTCTAAGAGTTTCCAAGTCTTAACAGTTTCAGCATTGCTGAAAAGTCCAAAGTCTCCTCTGAGACTCAAGGCAAACTCTTAGATGTAAGCTTACATGGAAATCAAAAAGAAAGTTGAGATATTTCCAACATACAATGGCACAGAATAAACATTTTCATTCCAAAAGGGAGGAATAAGGGACTAGAAAGAAATTGGAACTAGGGCTGGGGATTTATCTCAGTGGTTCCACTGCCTGCCTCACAAGTGCAAAGTCCCAAGTTTGATCCCTGGTACAAAAAAAAAAATCCAAATAAAAACCAAACCAACAAACAAAAAGAAAAAGAAAAAGAAATTGGAACTAAGCAAGGCCAAAAACCAGCAGGGTAAACATTACATTCTATAGTTCCATGGCTAGCATTTGGGGCAGACTGTGGTGAAATGTGAACTCTAAAAGGCTTGGGCAGTTCCACCCCATGGCCTTGCTGGTTGCAGTGCACATGCTCTCTCTTTTGGGCTGTCTATAATTACAGCCTGTGGATTTTCTCACCAGATGTTCCACGTTCAAGGCTTCTTAAAATTCCTGGGGTCTCCACCACACTTTTGACTTCACAGCTTCACACCTTGCTTTTTCAGGGGATTCTGGCAGGGATCCTATCACACATTTTTGCCTGGGCTATCAGGCCTTCTTTAGAAATCTGGGCAAAAGCTTTCATGAACCCATTACTATTGCATTCGGCATGCCTCAAAAACCAGAATCATTTGGGTGACACCAAGGTCTACTGCCAGCTTGAGCAGTAAGCTCACTGCTTTGAACTATGGCTGCAGCAGCTTCTGAGTACCTGGATTCCTGCCTTCTCTAGGCAGGCCTGAATGAACAGAATGCTTTCTTCTTAAAGCACAGTCTTTCAAAGGAACTTACCCTTTTACACCCTAGATTGTGGGAAGGGTGGGAGTATGGACAATTCCTGAGTTGCCTTCAAGCCACGTTTCCTATTGTCCTGATGCAAAGTATTTGGCTTCTTTTTAATGTTAATCTTTTCAGCAACTGTGCTTTCCTGTGCTCCAATTTTATAGATGATTCCTTTTTTTTGTATATCTTTTTATTGGTACATTTTAGGTGTACAATATAATGACATTCATCATTGGAGATATCCACCTTTACATACTCTCTTGGTTCTTATTTTTTCCCCATTCCCCTGCCCTCCCTTCAACCCCTCCATCCCTTCCTATTTACAAAGACTTTGTTTCCATTTTTTTATTTTCTCATATTAATTCCAGTCCCTTCTTTCCTTTCCCCTCACCCTCCCCTCCCCTTTGCCCCTTTTCTTCCTATTTCACATTATCTATTATACCTTTTAGTCCTTATTTACACTTTCAGTTTCTCACACTAGAGAAACTATTTGGTATTTACACATGTGTGTCCTATTTATTTCACTTAAGAGTATCGCCTCAATGTGCATCCATTTAGCAATAAATGTCTCTAATTTCTCATTTTTGATGGTTGAGTAGTATTCCATTTTGTAAAAATCCCCCACATTTTCTTTATCCAGTCTCCAGTTGATGGGCATTTGGGCTGTTTCCAAGTTTTAGCTATTACAAACTGTGCTGCTATGAACATGGGTGCACATATATCACTGTGGTATGATGCTTTTAATTCTTTGGGGAAGATACCCAGCAGGGGAATAGCTGGGTCAAATGAGACTTCCAGTCCTAGTTCTTTGAGGTATTGCCATACTGATTTCCACAGTGGTTGCACCAGTCTACACTCCCACCAGCAGTGGAGCAGGGTTCCTCTTTCCCCACAGCCCCTCCAGCATTTGTTATTGGTTGATTTCATGATAGCAGCCATTCTTTCTGGAGTGAAGTGGAATCTCAGCATTGTTTTCATTTGCATCTCTTGAATGACCAGTGATGTTGAACATTTTTTCATATGTCTATTTGCCATGTCTACTTCTTTTTCTGAGAAATGTCTGTTCATTTCAGATGCCCATTTTTGGATTGGATCTTTAAATTTGGGAGGTCTGATTTTTTAAAGTTCTTTATAGACTTGGGTAGTAGACCTTTGTCTGAGGGACCACTGGTGAAAATTTTTTCCCACATTGTGGGTTTTCTCTTCACACTGCTGGTGGTTTCTCTTCCTGTGCAGAAGCTTTTTAGTAAAAAGAGATCCCACTTGTTGATTGTTTGTGCTAGTTCACGGGCAACTGAAGTTTTGTTCATAAAATCTTTTCCTACCCCAATGTCTTGAAGAGTTCTACCTAACCTCTGATCCAGCTGGATCAGCGTTTCTGTTTTTATATTTAGATCTTTAATCCATTTTGATTTTAGATTAGTGCATGGTGAGAGATATAGGTCTAGTTTTAGTCTTTGGCAAGTTGAAACTCAATTTCTCCAGCACCAATTATTAAAGAGACTATCTTTCCTCCAGCGAGGGTGTTTGGCTCCTTTGTCAAAGATGAGGTGGATGAGTATGTCTGGAGTTGTTTCTGCATCTTCTAATCTGTTCCACTGGTCTTCAGGTCTGTTTCTTTGCCAGCACCATGCTGTTTTTAAGATGATTCCTTTCTGGATAGAAGGGAATGGGTTAATATGAGAAAATGGAAAAATAGGAACAAAATCTTTGTAAATAGGGAGGACTGGGGGTTGAAGGGAGGGCTGGGCAAGGGTGAAAAATAAGAACCAAGAGAGACTATGTAAAGGTGCAAATTTCCGATGATGAATGTCATTATATTGTATACCTAAAATGTACCAATGATTAGAATGAATAATCAATAATGTAAAATAGGAAGAAAAGGTCCAAAGGGGTAGGGGTAGTGGGAGGGGCAGGGGAAAGGAAAGAAGGGAAAGGAAAAATGATGAGAAATGGAAAAAATGGAAATAAAGTCTTTATAAATAGGGAAAGGTGGAGGGCATGAAGGGAGGGCTAGGAATGGGGAAAAAATAAGAACCAAGATGCATTATATAAAGGTACAATTCCCAATGGGGAAAAAAAAAAGATGATTCCTTTCTTATGGAACTACAAATTTTTAAAGTCACTTAGCTCTGCTTTTTGCTTCTGATTCTCACTGTAAGTCTGATTAAGAGCATCCATGCCACAGTTTGAATATTGAGCTGCCTTGAAATTTCCTCTGCCACGTCAATTAGTTCACTCTTGATCTCAGTCTCAGGCAGTCTCAGGACATGGGCAAAATGTACACAGGCTGGTCTGAGGCCAAATTGCCAATCATACCCTTGTTCCCAACTGAAATCTCCTAAGGCTGGCCTTTTCTGTCTGCATTTCTTTTGACAGACTGGTCTTCTAAGCTCTGACTAGAATCATCCATCAGGACCTGCTTATAGCATTCTGGGATTTCCCATCCCTTCTCTAAAAATTTCCAAACTTATCCCCCAAACCAATTCCAAAGGCTTCTAAACCACATGGTCAGGTCCACTCATAATAATGACCCCTGGCCTGGTAGCATTTTTCTTGAATTAGGCACTTTCTCATTGCTGTGACAAAATACCCAACACCTACAACTTCAAGAAGGGTAAGTTTGATTTGGCTCATGGAGGATTCAGTCCATGAGTGGCTGGTTCTAAGGTGAACATAGCATGATAAAGCTGTTTAATACATGATAGACACATGATAGCCAGGGAAGAGAGAGGGAGGGGGAGAGAGAGAGAGAGACGACAGAGACACAGAGAAGAGACAGAGACACAGAGGGACAGAGACAGAGAGACAGAGAGAGGCAAAAGTGAGGGACGAGAATATATTCTTCAAAGTCATGCCCCTTCAGACAAGTCCCTACCTCCAAACACATAAAATTTGGGAGTACATTTTAGATCTAAACCATAACAGTGGTGCTATCAGGAGGTGATGGAGCCTTTAGAAGGAGGGTTCTTATAGGAAGTTCTTAGATCATCATAAGTGTGCCCTTAGACTGACTGACTGACTCTCTCTCTCTCTCTCTCTCTCTCTCTCTCTCTCTCTCTCTCTCTCTCTCCCCTTATTGACTTGGGATGTGACCACTCTAACATGCACTCTCACTAATGGCTCAAACCATTGGTGCCACATAATCTTAGACTTGAACCTTCAGAACCATGATGCAAAATAAGCCTCTTTTTACTTAATAAGTAGTTTGTGTCAGATATTTCATTATAGCTGACTAATACACTGTTACAGAACATCTTCTGTGAAATTTTTTTTTAAATCAGCATGCAACCTCTGCCTTCCTCCCTCTAGACTAGAGCTAGATTTGGGGTGGAGCCAACTTGGAAACTTCAAACAGATAATGGTATGTAAGGGGCTATAAATTGTTGAAATACAACAGGAATGAAAGAACAGCTAGCTCTGATTTCCACATCCTGTGCTTACCCACTTGGTATAGTGGGGTGAATGCTGGCTATCCAAAAGAACCTGTAAATGTGATTACTTGGAGAATAGTCTTTGCAGATAGGATTAAGGATCTTGAGATGAGGTCATTCCTGAATCAAATGACAAGTGACCTTATAAAACAAAAGAAGGGAAGAACACACAGAAAAAGGGGCCATGTGAAAATGGAGGCAGAGGAATAATTCTGCCATAAATCAAGTTCTGTTATGCCTGGACCCATCAGAGGTTGGAAGAAGCAAAGAAGGAAACTTCCCTGGAGACTTCACAGGGTGTGAGGCCCTATTGACACCTTGATTTTGGACTCCTGGCTTCCAGAACTATGACAAAATAAATTTCAGTTGTTTTAAGCTACCGTGTTTGCAGTAATTTGTTATGGCAGCCCCAGAAAACTAATATAACTGTCAAAATGTAAATAGTTCCTGCTCCCAATAAAATGAGCACTGTCCTTGAGGAAACAGAGAATATAATAAAAATAATAAATCTTGCCAGTGCTCACCTAGTTCTGTTGTGTATTCATGGTCTACATTGGCAATGTATAGGGCCAGACACCAATCCCGGACCAAGCAGTTGACAGTTGTCTGATGGCATCTGCCGAACCACCTGAAATTCTGAAATGAAATAGCGCACAGCATAGAGCTGTTTTCCAAAGAGAAAGTGGCTCATTTTCTTATCTAAAATTCAAAAGTACTAATATCTTGTTTGAGAAGTTTGTTTTTCAGAAAGCTGAAAAAGCTGGACAGAAGGATTATGAAAGAAAAGGAAATGTGTTGACATTTTTTTTTTTAAAAGAAAAGTAAAATAGCACATGATTTTGTTCTTTGTACTCTTGATTTAGGCAAATATTCCTTACCCAGGTGTTGATTGCTATCCTACTTTTACGTAGAAATTAAAACAATAATATTTCAGTTCTTGGTGTTTCAGTTTAATTAATATCAAGCTACAAGATTGAAATGAATTGAATTAGAGTATTTCTCTTTTCCATGGGAAAGTGAGAAACAGGGATTTCACTGCAGCTGCTGGCATTAATCATGAGGCTCCTGCCCCTTGGTCTGGTGTCCTTAATCAGAGTATGCCATGAGAGCAGGGGTCCCAGTCAATCACTGCTTTCTAACTTTTACAGAAGAAACACAAGATGGCAAATGGTGTCAAAGCACCAGTTTTGGTGTTGACAACCCCAGACTGGACAATATGTCTTGAACCTGAATACAAATGGGATGTTTCAGTCCTGCCTCTGAACTTAAGAGAACTATCCCCAACTAGAGCACCAGCTAGAGTTATCCACTCAGTGGTAAGAACCAAAGGACCCAAGACCTGGCTGAAGCCATCAGAGCAGAGAGAAATGGAAACTTCTGCACTGTGGCCACTGGCAGCTGTGAAGCCCTGGTCTACAGGGCTAATAATTGAGCACAGACAGCCAGAGACAGGTAACTGAGTGGCTTCCTTAGTGGTTATTGGGAATACAGTTGTCCATTGACATCTGTAGGGGATCAGGAATAGAACACCCAGTGGATACCAAAGTACTTGGATGCTCAACTTCCTCCTATAAAATGGTGTGGTATTTGAAAAATACCTATGGGCATCCTCCAGCATACTTTAAATTATCTCTAGACTGCATTATACTTAATGCAATGCAAATTTGATGTAAATACTCGTACTATAGTGTTTATGGAATAAGGACAAGAAAAAGCCTGTACATATTTAGTTCAGTCACAATATTTTTTCTGAATACTTTCTATCTTTACTTGGCTGAATCTATGGATTGGAAACCCCTAGGTATGAAGGGTTGATTGTGTACATCCATCCCAACTCTCTTAACCCAGTGATGCAGATCAGGGCCACTGGGAGTTGGGGTGTCAATTGCCCTCCTCAACATGAAATACAGGTCAGAAAACCATCTGTTTATTTTGAGTTTCCAATAACTTTTGCTTCTCTGATCCAATATATAAAAGGGAAATTGTTCATGGGAAAAATGATAAATTTGTCTTATGGTTTAATAAACCTAAAATGACTAAACTGTATTTACAATCATTGATGTCAAACAGGCATTTGAATTCACTGTGGGAAACTTGTTGGTTGGTGTTTCCACTGCAAAAGTGAACATGTAAGAAAGTCAAAACATTTTTCCAACAATTCAGTAAAACAGATTTATTATATCTTTAGTTAAATAACTGATGTTATCTAGTTGCATGACAAACTGTGAAATAGTAAACAATTCCAGATAAATGAGTGTTAAATTTAAGGCAAGGCTTAAGTCCCCCCTTTTGAACTCAGTGAGAGAGATCTACAATTCCATTAATCACTGAGCTCAGGCCACCCCATGTTGGCCTGACCCTGCTTATTTTGGGGTGAGGCTAATAGGAAAATACCAGGAAAGAAAGTAGAGGAAAATGCAGTTTAGTGTTTATTATTCTGTGTCACTGTATAGCTAAAACACTACCCCCACCCTCAGGTCCTTTTGTGTTTCAGGGGATCAAAGTGGTAATGAAAAATGCTGATTGAATATCTGAGATAATTATTCTTTCTCATCCTCTATACTTACACTATGTGACACATTTATCAGTTCTCTACAAGTATTAATGTCCAATTACGTTATTAAAGTCTATCCATAAAAGAGGAATTATTTTTGAGTAAATTTCTAAACCAGTCACTTACTGAATTTCATAAAATTACTCCCTTAAAGCTGGAAAGCACCACAGGTCACTCTTCTTACATTTAGAATAGGCCACAGAAGAGAGATCGGTAAGAACAAAAGGAAATTAGAACTTAGAGGAAGTCACTTTGGTTGTGCAGCAAGTCAACCCATGTTTCCAGCTCCTTTTCTTTACTGTTGGCTCATTTTACCATTAGCTCATTTTGGAGTACATTTCAAGGACATATTTCCTAGTTTCTTCAGGAGAGTATGAATGGAAAAATCTGTTATTCTCACTGAAACAATGACATCCCTTCCTATGAGAACAATGTCTTGTGTTTATTAATTTCTCCTTAACCTTCACAATATACCACACAAAGAAAAGTACTATTTTGATCCCACTTTGCAGAGAAAAAAAACCTGAGAGGTCACCAGAGTCAAGCTGATGTTGTCACCATCAGGCTCACCTTCCTGTCTGTCTTAACTCTCCAACAGCACTTTTGTTTATGGGATTTCCCTAGGTGTCTCTTCCCTTGCGTCTTCTTCCCATATGGGTTGTTGATAATTCTCAGACACTCTAAATGACTTGCTAAAATTTGCACAGTGAGTGGATCTGGACTTAGAATCTGATACCAAATCTTATTATCTTTAATGACATCACACTACTAGATATAGCCGAAGTTTTCAACTTAGGAGAAATTGGCTCTGAAACAAAATAGCTGGCACTATTTCACTTCTTTTAGAAATAAATTCCAGATGGATTTAAGAATTAAATTTTGCAAATGAAACCATAAAAGTACTGGAAGGAAATTTTGGTGAATATTTATGTAATCTGGGGGTGACAAAGGCCATTCTAAAAATGGCTGTAGAGTAGGAAAAATGGATACACTAGATTTTACAAAAATAAGAAGTCAGTATATACAAACAGTATAAATAAAAAGGAAAGACAAGAAAGTCAGTGCAGGAAAGCAATTTTCTTTATTGATTCACTCTTTATTCATTCCAAAAATGTTGGTGCTGAGGTAAAATGGAGGTTTAAAAAAAAGAGACTATGTCCTTCCTTGTCTTCATGGGGCTTACGACCCAGAGGAGTCTGACATTGATGCTGTTGTAATTACATGAAGAAAGGGAGGTGGTGTTATGAGAACAGGTATCAGATGAGACTCATGTAGGGTGGATGCCATGAAAAACTACACAGTAATGCTTGGGCAGAGATCAGAAGGATGAGTCCAAGTTAACCAGGGAATGGCAGCCCAACCAGAGCAGAGCAGCATCTTCTTTGGTGGGAAAGAAAGAGAGCATGGTCCACTTGAAGAACAGAGGGAAGGCCACCGTAACCCAAAGCTGGAGAGTAAGAGTGGTATGGAGTGAGGGGTGGAGAGTAGGTGACATTTATCAATATGGGGATCCTGGAACGTGAACATGGTTGGATATGTGGAAGATCAAGTATTTGACCTTGGACACTGCTACTGCTTGTATCTGGATGTTCCCCCCAAACCTCTGCAGGTATAGGTGGGGCTTTTTGGAGGTGGCTGGATCTAGAGTGTGTGGTGATGGGGTTAAGGGTGTGATCTTAGGATTAATGGTGTGATGCTAGGATTAAGGATGCCCCACTCTCTGTGTGAGTGCTACCTGCCCTAGGGTGGGTAGCCTGGATGGAATATATGGCACAGAAACAGGGCTGCTGCTGTCGCTTGCTTCCCCCTCTTTCCTTGCTGCTTACTGTTTGTTGCCTTCCACCTGCCTTGAACTGTTTCTCCTCTGCGATGCCCCCCTGCCACACCACCCTGCCTTGGAGCCAGCTGATTTGGACTGAAACCTCTACAAGCTGTGAACTATAATAGACTTTTCCTCCTTTAACTGAAGGTGTTGTGCATTTTGTCTCAGCAGTGAGAAAGTAACTAAGACAAACATACTAAGTTTGGGATATACTTCAACAGTCAAAGTGGAGATGCCAAAATAGTATTTGCTTATAAAGGTCCAGAATATAAAGGAGAGGACTGGTCTGGTGATAAGTTGGAAGTTCTGGGCACCTATATGCAATGAAGCTATTGTCATGGATGAGCATCTGCCAGAAGGAAAGACAGAGTGAGAAGAGGACAGTGTGTAGGGCTGAGCCTTGATGAATACTGGGACTTGATTGCCAAGAAGAAGATGAGCCAACAGAGGCAATGAGAAGGTTGACCCAGTAAGAAAGCCCAAGAGAATGTGACACCATAGAAGCAAGTTGTCTTAGTCAACTTTGTGCTATATAACAGAATACCAGAAAGTGGCTAATTTATAAACAATAAAAATTAATTTTCCTCATGGTTCTGGAGGCCAAGAAATCCCAGATTGAGTGTCACATGGCAGAAGGCTGGAAGGGAAAAAGAGCAGGTACATAAGGGTGGGATTGGGGGAAGGGGGCTGAACTCATCATTTTAGCAAGAACCCACTGAAAGAATAACTAACCCATTCCATGATGATGACATTAATCCATTCACAATGGCAGAGGCATCATGATCAATCACCTCTTAAAGGTTCCACCTTTCAAGATTGCTGCATTTGGGATGAAGTTTCCAACACATAAATCTTGAGGGACACATTCAAACTATAGCACAAAGAAAGTGAGCATTTGGAAAATGAGACAGAATAGTGTCAAACCCTGTTTAAAGTTCAAACAAAGGCTGAAAACTTTTCAAAATGCTCATTGCAGATAGCAAGGACAGAGCATGCCTGGGACATCTGTGAATGGGGGAAGCAAACAAGTGATTGCAGAGAGAGAGATGTGGGATGACATCAATTTATTGTTTTAGGAGGGAAAAACTTATGGATATAGTAGTACAAATCTGAGCTTACAAATTCAGTATGTGGGATGTACAGCTTTTCTTAATTTTTCTAACACTGTACTTAATTTTTCTTAGGTCCCGTGCCACTGAGGGTAGACATTTAGGCTGTTAGTTCAGATACCCATCCTTTCCTCAGCTAGTATCTTGTTTCTAGATGAGTCCATCCAATCATCAGCTGTGTTTCCAGGATCCCTGAGCAGCAGTGGCTCCAATGCCCTGTCTGCCTGAAACACACCTCCAGATTCAATTTCTCCAGGTCCATCTATTTCTCTGGATCATCTCCCCTGTGAGGACCCAATTGCTTGCTCAGAAGGCTAAAAAACTCTCCCTTCTTGAGCCTTCTCTTCACTCTCTTCCCCCACATCGGGGTGTGGGGGAAGCCTTTTTGCAGGCTCGGGTTGATGATGGCAGAGAGGAAACCTTCTTCTCTCTCCTCTGCTTTTTAAACATTCCCTTTGGTTGCACTATGACCTGATGGATCCCAAACTGTTCCCTGTCTAATAGAGCTAAAATTTATTCAGTTCCATTCCCTATTTAGTAAGATGGATGATAAGCTCCTGAAAGGCAGAGCACAGGCTAGCAGAGCACTGGCCACCTTGTATATTGCTCTACCTTTGGTGCTCAGAAGAGTACCTGGCAATATCAAGCTCTTGATGGTTATTTGCTAAAATAGAAAAAAAGGAAGAAGAAGGAAGGAAGAAAATGAGTGAATGTGAGAAGAAAGGAAGGACAGGAGAAAGAACTGGCTGATGAAGGCAAGCCATGTCTATTGCACTGAGTACAGTTCAGCACCCAGTGTCAGTAAGACTGCATGGTCTCCACTCTGTGGTCTTCACTGTCCCTGTCTGCAGACCCAGAGATCCTTTCCATGTGGCCTCCAGGTGAGTTTTGTCTTTCACATGATGACTCTCGGTGGGGTGAGTGGCCCTTCCTGCTATCCAGCCTCTTATTTCATGCAGAAATCTATTAATGTTTTTGGCACTAGGATGCTACATTTCTCTACTTCCCAGTACCACTACAGACTACCTGTGAGGCAGTCCTGGTGTTAATCCATTTGGTAGATTGGAAGGAGAAGTAAGTAAATGTATAGCTTTATCTGGAGCCAAATTCTGTGTAGTTGGAGCAAATGCTCATTCACCAGAGATCTTGGCAGGGTAGGGTGCCTGTAGTCAGGACAGGCAGCGTCTCTTTGGAAGGTTGAGACCATTCTGCTCTAACCCCAAATTATTCCATTAAGCCAGGGACAAGTTGGCTTGGGAAAGACTCTGACAAATAGTATTTTCACTAGGGAATATTTGGGCCTTATTTGCTTTCCTGCCAGAAAGTGTTTTGAAGGCAGAATAGGAGGAAAGAAACAGCAAGAGGTAAAAACAGCAACTAGCAAGAAGAGGGTTTCCTCTACTTTACTTCTGTTCATGACAACTTGACCATGAGAAATGCTAGGTTCTCAGGGCCTGAGCAGGAAACGGGCTTCTTTTTGAGAACAGTGTTCAGCAGTGACCCTCTCCAAGCCATCCCTGCTGTACTACTCCTCTGAAAGGGTCCTCAAAACTGGCCGAAAGGGGCTCTTATTCTTGATCTGCTTCACACCTGCTGAAATCTCTCTCACCTCTGTGAGGATTGAAACAGTTTAAGGAGCTGTCACGAGTGGGGTTGGCTTCCCCCACAGACTTCGTCAATGCCTGGAGACATTGTTGGTTGTTTTGACTCTAACAGATGTTGTTATAGGCAGGTAGCATGTAGAAGCCAGGGATGCTCCTAAGCATCCCACATGCACAGGTCCAAGTTTTAACTGTGCCTAGGTTGAGAAATCTTTCAACAATCTCTCAGAGCAAACACAATAAAGACAGAAAGACATATAGTTGGATTGGGCTTTTTTTTTCAAGAGGAGGACTTTGATTTTATTTTTCATATATTTTACCCATAATCCTCATATATTTCAGGAGCAAAAGGGGAATTATAAGCATTACTTGATGTGACATCAAAGCAAAAACTTTCACCGTGATCCAGGGTCATGTATATTTATTAGGTTCTCTCTCTCTCTTTTTTTGTAGCCTCCACTTCAAAACCAGATTCAAAACTTCCTTAAATATCCTTGACAAAAATTCACTCTCACAGTATTGCATTACTTGGATTCTTTCCACTTAAAGTCTACTAAATTTTGTTTTTTCCTACTGTGCTTTAACTTTATAACTAATTTTTATGGGTACTTTATATCCATTCCTTCTGAAGTTTTTGTGTTGCAATAAAAATATATTGGTCTAAAATAATAGTATTTTCACTGTCATCTTTAAATTATTTCAATTTCTTTTTCTTTTTCTTTTCTTGGTTATATTTGTCTCTGAAAATAAGCTTATATGGCATGACTTAATTTTACAGATGCACATAATATTTCCCAGTACTTTCTGCGAAAGCAACTTTGAATTGTGAGGGTGTATTTTTACACACATTCGCAGCTTCTTTAGTAAAGTGACCCGGATGGTCAGGAAGTTACTCAAACTGGGGTTCTGTGACAGCAGGGGGTTTTGTGTCACCTTGATTGCTTTTGGGATCTAAAGGGGGGATGGGCGTGGCACACTTCTGGATGTTTCTGGGTGGGTAATGGAATTGTGGCCACAGAGTCTATATCTGGTTCCTTGTCCCCTCCTCTCCTCTCTTCTTGTTTCCCTGCTCTGCTTCCCAGCCACCATGAACTAAGCAGCTGTGCTCCACTATGCCCTTCCACCATGATGTTCCTGCCTTGGACACCATTGACCTCAGACTGAAAACCTTTGAAACCGTGAGCCAAATTAAACCACTCTTTTAAGTTGTGGGTAACAAGTAGTGTGTCACAGTGATGAAAGAGCTGGCTAATACTGGTCCCAAAAGGAAGAGTGAATAAATGTTTAGCTCCTTTGCTGTTGTCTCCTTTCTGAGAAGATATTTTTAAGAACACTGATTCCTTAAAAGTTAGATGTGGTTTGTTAGAAATTGCATTTGGCTATAACTGACAGGAATAAACACAGGCTTGGGATAGAATTTTATTTCTTTCACTCTAGTAAAATAGGTCTGGAGACAGGCAGTCTAAAACTGATTTGGCTTGGTGTTTCTGCAGTCATCAGACTGAAGTGCCTCGTTTGAGGTGCTTTGTCCTCACGTATGGCTTCTATCTCAAGTTCTCCCAGCATTCAGGTGGAGGACTGGACCTGCAGCTGTCACCTGCACATTCCATGTCAGAGCAAAGGAAGCAAGGGTGAGTTGGGGCACAGATGTGGCCTTACCTTTTGAGGAGCTGTCCCCGAAGGCCCCTGTGATGCCCTGGGGACATTGTACTAGTTGGAACTTATTCTCTATGAGGGAGGTTGGATGCACCCTTCTCCACTAAGCCCATTGCCATCTCAAGGTAAACTAGGACTCTGTCACCAATGAGGAAAAAAAGGCTGAAATATGGGACTTATAGCTAGTTGTCTTTGTCACACATGTTTTCAAACTTTTTTGAAGCTTAGTAATGATCTTCTTTCCCCTCAAGATCTTACTTGGGAATCCACTCATTTGCTTTACTTTCCTCTGACACTGCCTCCCCCAGGCCTGGCAAGGTGCTGGAGAAAGTCTACAGAATCCTACAAGTTCCCAAGGTTTGAGCATTGTCAACTAATACCATTTCCAAAGGCCTTATATTTTTGAATTTTAATTTTGTTGATTACTAATAATATCTAAAGGATCACATTTCTTGGTGATTATGATATGCTTTAAAAATTGTCAGGAAGGTACGAAGAATTGTTTTAATTGCATTTCGTCCATCGGAACATTCATTCCTGGGTCAATATCTCTCTTTCCCTATTGAATTCTAAAAGTAAAGATGAGTTAGTTTTGAGATGAATCCTTAGTCGAAGGTATCTTTTTATTTATTTATTTTCTGTTTTTTTTCTTAGAGTGTACGAACAAAGAGGGCTCAGAAAGTTAATTATTTTGAATGTGTTGGATTACATTTGAATCTGTTGTGTTTTCTAAGTTATTTGTAAGGCACATATTGTTCCCCCAGCAGCTCAAAAACAATTCCCCATTTTAGCCCTAACTTCAGAAGTCAGAAAGAACAAGGTGTTCAGAGCAAATACTATCTCTGTTGCTCAGCTGTGAAAGTGTGAGGAAATCAATTTTCCTAAAAAAGCCTTCACCTCTGAAATTAATAATGGTATCTTTCTTGTTGATTTTGAGAGTTAAATGAAATGATGAATCGTAAAGACTCAATACATAAATGTTAGTTTCCTTTTAGGAAGAGTGCAAGTTACTCATACCACAAGTAAGAGTAGGCTCCTTTTCAATTTTTATTTATTTATTTTTGCAATTCTAGGGATTGAACCCAGGGCCTTCATACCAGGGAAACACCCTATCATTGAGTGTACCTTAGCCCTTATTTATTTATTATTTTTTGAGACAAGATTTTGCTAGGTTGTCCAGTCTGGCCTCGACCCTGAGATACTCTGATCTCAGCCTCCTGCATAGCTGATGTTGTAGATGTGGCCACCACACTCAGCTTAGGCTTTTTCCTTGACAGTGAAGAGTCAGGAGGAGCTGCCTGTGTAGAAGAAAACAGAACCATGAAGATGACATGGTTTTGGAATGCATATCAAAGAATCATTGAGGCAGCCATTACAGAATAGAGGGCAGTATATTTAATCTCACTCTTAAATATATATAATGCCACCCTTCCATGTACACACACCACATGCACACACACACACACACACACAATATTAGTACAAAGCATGAAGCATCAACAGAAATGTGACAACAAAAGAGAATTTGTATTTTCAAGACTTTCTCTCTGGTGTGACTAAAATTTCTTGGCTTCAGAAAGTGGTATTCGTGGGATTCAGGTTTATTCTTGGCTCTTACATGGAAACACAAGCCCAGCCAATGGCCACATTATGAAGCTTTCAAGCTTGTCTTTGGCAGGCTTTGTCCTTTCAGCACCTTCTTGAACTAACTCCAGGGTGGTGGTGGTGGGGAGAGGGTGGGGGTGGAGTGGTGACCAAAAAGAAAAAAGAAAAAAGGAACTATGCATGCATGTCCTTACCAGCCTCAGGAATAGAGCAATCGGGCAGGACACACTGTCTTGAGGTGCTGAGTTTCCACTCTGAGAAACTTTCTCTGAAGAGAAAGCATCTAAATGTGTTTTCTTTATGAGACTGCACCGGAACAGTGTTCAGTGTTTCCACCCAGGCCCAGCTCAGTGGGAGGGAGTTACAGAAATAGCAAAGGTATGTCGAGAGTACGTCTGTTGAGAAAGTCATGGGACAGACTGTCAATCTCTCCATGTTTCTTTTTCCTTGTATCATGAATCTCTCCTGATTCAACACACTTCCGAGGTATTGGGTACATAACACCTGTAATCCCCAAACTTGCTAACAGTGGGTGTTCAGTCCTCCCAGAGGTCCAACCAGCTCCAGTCCCTGTGCCAGTATCAGAGCCTACAACTACTGCTCCTGCATTCCTGGTACTCAGTGCGCGGGCTGATTAACTTTATGTGTGTGACTACCTGCCTTCGCATCCCTATCTACCTTGCTGTTGCTCATAAGTCTGGCCTTGAACTTCAGAAAGTTCTGCTGGAACTTTGACACTGTGACCAAGATTAGATCCCTTTCACTGGGGCTGATTTTGTCTTTCCTTCACTCAAGCATTCTAGGTGAAGTTTATCTCAAATGCTCTCTCTTACTTGAAGCTTGTGACTTTTTATTTCCTCGCCCATCAACCATATCAAGATTTCTTTCACATTACTTTTGTTCTACCAGAAATGGGTTTGCTGGGTCTCTTTGCCCACAGTGAAATGGACAGTTGATGCTGTAGTTTGAATATCTGTATCTCTCCAAAACTCATATATTGGAATTTAAGCCCCAAAGGGATGTTATGAAGAGGTAAATGCTTTTGGGAAAGGGTGAAGTATGAAACCTCCATCTTAACGATGGAATTAGTGTTCTTATACAGGAAGCTGGAGGAAATGCCCCAGTGTTTTTGCCTTCCCATTTCTTCTGCCAACTGAGGGCACAGGGTTTGTCTTCTCTGGAAAATGCAGCAATTAGCCTCTCTATTGGAAGCAGGGCAACCCACATGATATACCAAATCTGTTGGTATCTTGGTCTTAGACTTCCAAGTCTCCAGAACCGAGAAATAATACTGTTAATCTACTGTTAATAATATCCAGTCTGTGGTATTTTGTTGGAGCAGCAGCAGGAATGGACTAAAAGTGTTGGTCATTCTTTTGAGAACCAGTGATCTGAGAAGCTGGACAGTCTAATATCAGCCCAAATGGTCTTGTGACCAATGCAGCATCACCCACAATGGAGCTCCTGAGACTTCGTTTGGACAACACAATTGTGTGGCAATAAACTGGCACAGGAGAATATCACTGGCTTGCAAAAATATCAGAGTGGGCTCATTTTAAATTCTACCTTCAGAAGATGCTAAATTCCAATTTATGTTTAGACTGTTTTTTTAAAAAATTCTTTTATTGGTACATTTTAGGTATACAATATGTTTACACTTATCATTGGGTGCTTGTACCTGTACATGATGTATCTTGGTTCTTATTTTTTTCCCCATTACCTGTGTGCCCTTCACCCCTTCCACCCTTCCCTATTTACATAGATTTTGTTTCCATTTTTTTTCTTTTCTCATAATATTTCATTTCCCTTCTTTCCTTTCCCTTTCCCTTCCCACACCCCTATACCTTTGGACCTTTTCCTATTTCAAATTATCAATTACTCATTTTAATCCTTATTTACACTTTCACTTTCTCTCACTAGAGAAACTATTCAGTATTTACAAGTGTGTGTCCTATTTATTTCACTTAAGAGTATCGCCTCAATATACATCCATTTATCTATAAATGTCTAGTTTCTTGTTCTTTATGGCTGAATAGTACTCCATTTTATAAAAAAACCACATCTTCTTTAGCCAGTTTCCAGTTGATGGACACTTGGGCTGCTTCCAAGATTTAGCTATTACAAACTGTGCCCCTATAAACATGGGTGTGCATATATCGCTGTGGTATGATTCTTTTCATTCTTTTGGGACGATACCCAGCAAGGGAATAGCTGGGTCAAATGGGACTTGATTGGTTTTTGAATCATTCTTTTTTGTTCTGTTGGACTTTCCTTGTACGTTTATCACACTATAATAATTAGAGATCCTGGATATTTAGCTCAGTGGTTCCACCAAATGCCTTGCAAGCACAAGGTCCCGAGTTTGATCTCTGGTGCCAAAAAATAAAATAAAGTAAAAAAAAATAATTAGAGAGTTAAAAAATGTGTTGTAGTATATTGTAAAAAAACCTTTCTACTATTTTCACCTTTGTTATGTGGATTTACTTGAGCTTGATTGTGTTAGAAAATGCTTCTTTTTTGATCATTTTTATATTTTTGGCATTTTTCTCTGTATGCAGAGAGAATGTCTCAAGCTTTTATCATTTATCCTATTTGATACATATTGATTTTGTTAGTCACTGTCTCTAAAGTTCTTTAAAAAGTTATCATTCAGAAGCCAAGGGATCCAAGATAGATTAAAGATATTAGAAAACAATTTAATTATTCTACAGAGATATCAAAAACCCCAGCGGGGGTGGGCGCTGACCTAAATTCCTGTGACGGTGAGTGGGGTCTGTAAGATTAAAGGCAAAAGGAACTATGCACAAACACTGCACTCTTACTGATAAAACTGCTTAACATGGAAGTACAGATGCACAATTCTGATACCACTATACGTATATGTTGGAATTGACCAATTATATACATGGATGGCACATAGGCGGAGCCATGCTTCTCATGTTGGTGAATGAGAGTTTATACATAAGCAAGGGAGAATGAAAAAAACTGATCCATGTGGTCACCAGTTAGATTTTAAACATCAGTGTGAACTCACGTTTAGCCTGGTACAGATGCCGATGGGCACACATGGACTATCGATAGCTGTGTATATATGTGGATTAGCACACTTATATTTTCTTGCTCTGTTAGCCAAGAGGGCCTAGATGCAATGGCATCACAGTAGCAATGAGCATGCAGCACACTTAGCATTCATATCTTGGCTTCTAATACGATTCTCCCCATCTAATACCATTCTCCAACAAAAGGAGTCAAGGATCTTCAGAGAAACAGCTGGCTTTTGAACTGGGGAAGGAAATATATAAGATGAGCCTGACTGGCAGGAAAAATGAAAGTGCTTTTTAAGTGATATTTTAAAAGTTGCAATAATGAGAATATGCGAAAAGGACACAGGAGTCATTAATGAAGATCTCTCAATGCCCAAAGCCAGAATAACTGGAGCAACAGTATGAAAAAAGAAATATTGGATTATAACCCAAATTATAAAATAATATCTATGAGTCCATACTAATATAAATGATTGAAATAAATGACTGGACATGTGGAAGAATGGACAAATTGCCCACGCAAAATTCCAAATAAGATATATAATGGGGAAAAAGCAACTTTGCATTGGCAGAATCTTACAAACACTACCTCAAGCAGGTAAAATCCTTCGCTCTCTGCAGTCCTAAGTCATATTGATAGTACACCTGGTAAGATATGATGAAAATAGTATTTTACTTCTGTGGTCCCTAAACTGCCTTGCTGCAGCCTAATAATTAGAAAAAAAGCAGATTTTTAAAAATACATGACCACAGATAGCCTTAATCAGGTTAAGATAAAGACCTTCTATTCCAATTTTCTGTAGGGTTTTTATCATGAATGGGTGCTGGATTTTGTCGAATGCTTTTTCTGTATCTATTGAGATGATCATATGGTTTTTGTCCTTGACTCTGTTAATATGGTGTATTACGTTTATTGATTTATGAATGTTGAACCATCCTTGCATCCCTGGGATAAATCCGACTTGGTCAGGGTGTATGATCTTCTTGATGACCCTCTGTATTCTGTTTGCCAGTATCTTGTTGAGGATTTGTGCATCTATGTTCATTAGGGAGATTGGCCTGTAGTTCTCTTTTTGGGTTGGGTCTTTCCGGGGTTTTGGAATCAAAGTCACACTTGCTTCCAGGAATAAATTTGGAAGTATTGCTTCCTTTTCAATTTCCTCAATGAGTTTAAAGAGTAATGGCGTTAGTTCTCCTTTAAATGTCTTGTAAAATTCAGCAGTGAAGCCATCCAGACCTGGGCTTTTCTTTGTTGGTAAATATTTTATTTCATTTTCAATTTCACTCATTGTAATTGGGGTGTTTAGAATTTCTATATCTTCTTCATTTAACTTTGGCAATTCATATGTATCTAGGAATCTGCCCATTACTACTGTGTTTTCCATTTTATTGGAGTAGAGGTTCTCAAAGTAGGTATTGATGATCCTCTGGATTTCTGTTGGATCTGTTGTGATTTCACCTTTTTCATTCTTAATTGCATGTATTTGTGCCTTTTCTTTCCTTTTTTTGATAAGATTGGCTAAAGATTTATCGATTTTATTTATTCTTTCAAAAAACCAACTCTTTGATTCATTGATTTTTTTGTATTGTTCTCTTAGTCTCCATTGCATTGATTTCTGCCCTGATCTTTATAATTTCCTCTCTTGTATGAGCTTTGGATTTGTTATGCTCTTCTTTTTCTAGGAGCTTGAGGTTCTGCATTAGGTTATTTACCTGAGTTTTCTCTGTCTTCCTAATATGGGCATTCACTGCTATGAATTTCCCACATAGAACTGCTTTCATTGTGTCCCATAGATTCCTGTATGTTGTACTGGCATTTTCATTTACTTGTAGAAACTGTTTAATTTCTTCTTTAATTACTTCTGTGACCCCTTGGTTGTTCAAGAGGGTGTTTTTCAGTTTCCATGTGTTTGTTGGGGTTTTGCAGTTTCTTATGTTATTGATCTCCAATTTTATTGCACTATGGTCTGATAATATACAGGGGGTAACTTCTATTCTTTTACATTTACTTAGACATGTCCTATGAGCTAGCATGTGGTCTATTCTGGAGAATGACCCAAGTGCAGCTGAAAAGAATGTGTATTCTGATTCTGTGGGGTGGAACACTCTGTAAACATGTATTAAGTCCATTTGTTCAATAGCTTGGTTCAGTTCTAGAATTTCCTTGTTAACTTTTTGTCTAGATGATCTGTCTATTTGTGATAGTGGGGTATTGAGGTCCCCCACTACAATTGTGTTAGTGTTTATTTGGTTTTTCATGTCCATTAATATTTGTTTTGTATAGTTGGGGGCATTCATATTTGGTCCATATATATTTAGGATTGTCATCTCTTCCTCTTGGATTGTTCCCTTCACCAGGATGTAGTGACCATCTTTGTCTCTCTTAATTAGTTTTGGTTTGAAATATACTTTGTCTGCAAATAAGATTGCTACCCCTGCTTTCTTCTGGGTTCCTGTGGCATGGAGAACTGTTTTCCATCCTTTTACTTTCAGTCTATGAGTTTCTTTTTGAGTTAGGTGTGTTTCTTGTATACAGCATATTGTTGCATTTCCCTTTTTAATCCATTCTGCCAGTCTATTTCTTTTGATTGGTGAATTGAGGCCATTAACATTGAGGGTTATCATTGATAGATATTGATTTATCCTTGTGATGATGTTTTACTTTTGTTGGCTCTTTTATTTCTTATTTTTTCCCCCTTTCCCTTTAGTGTCTTACCTTGCCTGGTGGCTTCCCTCTGTTGGGCCTCATGGAGTTGTGGCCTTCATTGCTTTTTTCTAGGATACTGTTTAGAATTGCTTGTAGTGCTGGTTTGGTGTTCATGAAATTTCTCAGGTGTTCTTTGTCGTGGAAGTATCTAATTTCCCCATCAATTTTGAAAGATAATTTTGCAGGGTACAACAGTCAGGTTAGAAGTTATTTTCTTTTAGGGCTTGAAATACTTCACTCCAGGCTCTCCTTGATTTGAGGGTTTGTGTTGAGAAGTCTGCTGTGATTCTGACGGGCTTTTACTAAATGGTCAAAAACTGAAAACTTTCATGCTAAAATCAGGAACAAGACAAGGATGCCCACTATCACCACTCCTGTTCAATACTGTTCTGGAAACATTAGCCACAGCAATTAGAAAAGAGAGAGAAATAAAAGGAATAAAGATAGGAAAGGAAGAAGTGAAACTGTCATTATTTGCTGATGATATGATACTTTACATAGAAGACCCAAAAATCTCTGCCAGAAGACTTCTAGACTTAATTGACAGATTCAGTAGAGTAGCTGGATACAAGGTCAACACTCAAAAAACAATAGCCTCCTTGTACACAATAACAGACTCACTGAGAGAGAAATTAGGGAAACAATTCCTTTTACAATAGCATCCAAAAAAATGAAATATCTAGGAATCAATCTAACAAAGGAAGCAAAAAACCTCTACACTGAAAACTACAGCACTCTGAAAAAAGAGATTGAAGAGGATACAAGAAAATGGAAAGTCATCCCTTGCTCCTGGGTAGGAAGAACCAATGTAGTGAAAATGGCCATACTTCTCAAACTACTGTATAGATTCAATGCAATGCCAATTGAAATTCCAACAATATACTTCACAGAACTAGAGAAAACAATCCAAAAATTTATTTGGAACCATAAGAGACCTAGAATAGCTAAAACAATTCTAAGCAACAGAGACATGGCTGGGGCTATCACAATCCCCAACTTGAAACTAAACTACAAAGCTACTGTGATAAAATCAGCATAGTACTGGCAAAGGAACAGATCTGAGGATCAGTGGAATAGATTAGAAGATGCACAAACAACTCCAGACATGCTCAGCCACCTCATCTTTGACAAAGGAGCCAACTACCGTCATTGGAGGAAAGATAGCCTATTTAATAAATGGTATTGGAAAAACTGGATTTTAACCTGCCAAAGATTAAAACTAGACCCATACCTATCACCATGCACTAAACTAAATCGAAGTGGATTAAAGATATAAATATTAAGACAGAAACACCAAACTTGCTGGAAGATAAGTTAGGTAGAACTCTTGAAGACATTGGCATAGGAAAGGACTTCATGAACAAAACCTCAGCAGCATGGGAACAAGCAGAAAGAATCAACAACTGGGATCTCATCTTATTAAAAAGCTTCTGCACTGCAAAAGAAGTCACCAACAGAGCTAACAGACAACCTACAATATGGGAAAAATTTTTTAGCAGCTATACCTCAGACAAAGGACTACTATCTAGAATATATAAAGAATTGAAAACAAATCAGACCCCCCAAATTCAAAGATCCAATTCAAAAATGGGTATCTGAAATGAACAGACATTTCTCAAAGAAGTAAAAACAGCAAACAAATATATGAAAAAATATTCAGCATCACTTGTCATTCGAGAGATGCAGATGAAAACACTGAGATTCCACCTCACTCTAGAAAGAATGGCTGCTATCAAGAAATCAACAAATAACAAATGTTGGTGGGGTTGTGGGGACAAAGGAACCCTTCTCCACTGTTGGTGGGAGTGCAGACTGGTGCAACCACTGTGTAAGTCAGTATGGAGATACCTCAAAGAACTAGAACTAGAGGTCCCATTTGACCCAGATATTCCCCTGCTGGGTATCTTCCCAAAAGAATTAAAAGAATCATACCACAGTGATATATGTGCACCCATGTTCATACCAGCACAGTTTGTAATAGCTAAAGCTTGGAAGCAGCCCAAGTGCCCATCAACTGGAAACTAGATAAACAAAATGTGTTTTTTCAATAAAATGGAGTACTACTCAGCCATAAAGCATGAAAAACTAGAGTCATTTATAGCTAAATGGATGCATATTGAGGCCATACTCTTAAGTGAAATAAATAGGACACACATGTGTAAATACTGAATAGTTTCTCTAGTGAGAGAAACTGATAGTGTAAACAAGGGTTAAAATGATTAAAATGAATAATTGATAATTTGAAATAGGAGAAAAGGTCTGAAGATGAAGGAGTGAAGGGAGAGGAAGGGGAAAGGAAAAGAGGGAAAGGAAAAACTATGAGAAAAGAAAAAAAATGGAAATGAAATCTATGTAAATAGGGATGGGCAGAGGGGGTGAAGGGCGCACAGGTAATGGGGAAAAAATAAGAACCAAGATATATCATGTACAGGTACAAGGACCCAATGATAAATGTAAACGAACTGTATACCTAAAATGTACCAGTAAAAGAACTAAAAAAAAAAAAAGAACACATTAAAAAAAAATACATGACCAATATTGCTCAAACACATCCAAGTCATCAAAAACAAGGAAAGTCTTAGTAACAGTGAAGAAGAGGCTAAGGAGACATGACAAGCAGGATTGTTGTGGTGCTCTGGGTAAGACCCTTGAACAGAACACGGGCAATAGGATAAATCATGGTGTTAGTTAGCAATAATGTATGATGAGAAGTACAATGATTGTGACAAGTGAACCATACTGAGGTTAATTCATTAATAATAAGAGAATCTGAGTATAGGATGTATGGGGACTTTTTGTACTATCTTTGCACTTTTCTCTGCAAATAGAATACTCTTTTAAAATGTGTATTTGAAAAGTGATTACAGTATTTTAAAAACATTGTTAGCTCTCTCATCATTTGTCTCATTTTTTCTTTTATGTTTAAATAGAATTTTGTCTTCTCTAATTTCCTTGTGAAAGATGTCAGATGATGTTTAAAACTTTTTCCATCTCCTATAAGTTTCATGTATGTTCTTTCACTTCTCACCAAAATGATGAAGGAGGCTGGATTTACTCTTCTCCTTGAAAGAACCAGAATTGGTAAAAAGAGGTGCTGTGTATGAGACATGGTCTGTAAGACACTTGGAAACCAGGCAGTGGCGACAATGATCCCTGAGGGTGGAAGTAAAGAAGGTGAGCAGGCAGCAGCCCAAGCTTACTGCCCCGAGAGAGCATTAGTTCAGTGAGGGGACCCAGGTGCACACGATGGGATCCCAGAGCTGAGGAGGCAGAGCTGAAAGCCCAAGTGGAACCCAGCAGCTGGAGTTTGGAGCACTCAGAACTGGAGAGGAGAAATCTCCATCAAGAGAGGTCACTGGAGACCTCCAAGGGGTCCCCTTCAGGGCTCAACCTTATACAAAGCAGCATGAGAAGGGAAATATTTGATCTGGGAGGAAGAAAATTCAAAAGAATTGGAAATGGCAGTGCCTGATGCTCACACGTGGGTTGAAAATGTGCCCATTTCCTTCATTCGGATGGGAAAACTTTATAATTAATGAGTAATTGGACAGAGTACCCAGAAGGGTCTTGACTATGAGCTGCGCCTTTGGTCATGTTTGGTAAATCTTCAAAACAACATACGAAAAAGATCTGTTTTCCAAATAAATGCATGCCAGAACAAAGCTAAAAAATCTCTATAGGAATACAAAAATATTCAGCATAACATAAAATTCACAATATATGGCATCCAATCAAAGATTACCAGATACACAGATGCAGGGAAATATACATAATTACAGGAAAAATAGATAATCTAAACAAACCCCAAACCAACACGCATGTGAAGAATCAGCAGTTATTATAACTGAATTCTCCTTGGTCAAAATGCTGGAGACACAAAAGTTATTCTAAAATATGTTGGAGGTTTCAGAACTAAGGTGGGGACATCTTTGGGCACAATTATTTTGACTATCACATCAATTTTGAATGATATGCATTACTGTTTATTTCTTGCCTACACATCAATTTATGATCTTATTTTATTTACTATTCATTATAGTAAAACATAACATATTGTTTACATGTTATTCTTCTACCCCGTCCTCTGCCTTCTGAGATACACAAATAAAGATACTAAATGCTAGCCCTTATCCTTCTGCCAAAGACTCCCCCATCAGTTATTCTTTGGTAGGATGCAGCTCCTCCTATGGCAGACTTTTCCAGAAGAGCTCATAAGTACCATATTCTCTTAGGACTTGTGGATTAAATTTTCCATAGCATTGATATTTCAATATCACTTAGAATGTTAGAGTAAACAATCAGGAAATCATTAACCTGAGGCTGTGCTACACTTTAAGTCCCCATGTAACACACAACAACCTGATAGAGAAGTATATTTTGAAAATAACAAACAGCTGGGTTTCATCCAGTCAGAAACCACAGCGCTTCTGCCAGTCACAGGCAGCCAGGCGAGCTGTGGCCAATCAGATGATTTTTCTGCTTTGTCTCCGTGCCAAACTTGTAAAAGTTCCCTGCTGATGCTGCTGATTTGAGTTCTGTTTCCAAGGGCTGTCTGATTCATAAAGCAGTCCTTACTCAAATAAACACAGTTAAATTTTATTTGTCTGAAGTTTTTCTTTAACAAGCTGTCTTAGTCTGTGTATTAGTTACCTTTCCACCAATGTGACAAAGATCTGAGAGAAACAGCTTGAAGGAGGAAAAGGTTATTTTGGCTCACGGTTTCAGAGGTTTCAGTCCATGGGTGCCTGGCTCTATTATTTTTCGACCTGTGAAAAGACAGATCATCATGATAGGGAGTGAGTGGAGCAGATCTTCTCACCTTGTGTGGCTGGGAGACAACAAGAGGGGAGAGGTACTGACATCCCCTTCCAGGGAAGCCCTCGACTTCCTTCCACTAGGCCTCATGTCTTACAGGTCCCACTACCTCCCAACAGTGCTAGGGACCAAGACTTCAACACATGAGCTTTCCGAGGACCATTGAACTCAACCTGTAACAGTCTATGTTGTGACGCTCTAACAGAATACCTGAGACTGGGTAATTTATAGTGGACAGAAATCTGTAGGGTCATGGTCCTGGAGGGTATAGTCTCAGATCAAAGGGCTGGCATATGATGAGTGCTACGTTGCATCTTCTTGCTGGAGAAGGTGGAAGGGGAAAAGAAGGTGAGAAACAGAGACACCCAAGGCCAAACTTGCCCTTTTGTAAGGAGCCTCATCCTGTAATAGTGAATCCACTTCCATTAGTGATCTACTTGCAGTAGTGATGCACTTCCATTGATCCATTCCTGAGCACTGTGTACAATCCCCTCTCATGAGCCCCAGCTCCCAACATGGTTGCAATGGGGTTAAGTTTCCAACCCATCCCTTCAGGGGTCACATTCAAACTGTAACACAAGCTGGATAAATCCCTTGCCCTCTCTCTTTTGGATTCACAAAAACGCTACTCCACTGTCATTATACGTTTCTTTGGAAAAGTTTCACATCAGCCCAATTTTCTTTATGGCTTGTTTGTTCTTTTTGTCTGGAGGCCAGAGGTTTTTTTTCACTGACTTTAAGAGCTAATTGTTTCCCTAAAATATGCACCAGAATTGATCATTTAGAATAAATTTGCCAGGGTATGTGGTGTATCCTTTCAACATGTGGATTTAAGTGTTCTCTTAAATTATAGTTTGAAGTTAAATTATACTTTTAAGTATTAGTTCTGTTTCATTGCTTTGTTTTCTTCTTAAGGAGCTCCAATTATATATGCTGAATCTTCTTCATAGTTTTTTCCAATCACTTTCAGACTGCCCTTCTTTGTGTCTTACCTCACTTTTAGTCTGTTTTGTTTTCTTACCTATTTTTTCAATATTCTTCTTAAAAATTTTTATTAGGCTACATTCCACCGAAGACTTTGCAATTGATTCTTCATTTCTGAGTGGATTTTTGCTTTTCTTTTAATTTCTGTACTGATCTTTATTAGCTCTTATTCCATTTCTGTTTTGTACATTTGTACTCTTAATTTTTGAATTTCTGAGGATTTAAAAAATCCCTCTAAGATGCTTGTTAGAGGATATTTAATTCTGTTTGGAATATGATGTTCGTGCTTTCTTTTGTTTGCTGACTCACATTTCCTCAGGGATTTAAATTTTCCGTGTTCTTCTTTCAGTGATGTTGCGTGTAGTGGGGCTAATCTTTCCGTGCTTACCCATTTTGTAGCCAGTATAACTAAATGTATTTCATCTAATGGATGATATTGAGGAAGCAAAGGGCAGGATTTTTGTGTCTTATGGTTCTGTGTCCTTTCTGTAGGATCTTTACTTTCCCTTCTTCCTTCTTTCTTGTTTTGATTGGCACCTCTTAGGGGACGTGTCTATCTCTGTCTCCCCCTCCCCTGGAAGCCGTGCTTCTCTGGGCCTCCCACCACCAGTGCTCCCCACTTTCAGGCCACTTCTCCGTGGCTGATTCCGTGGGCTTCCAAGTCTTGGGCCTGTGCCTGGCATGTACCATGTTTTAGATCTCAAGGTCCCCCAAGAGCCTCATGAGCTCAGAGGTGGAGTTTTGGAAGAGGATTAGACCATGGGGTGCTTAGCTGACTTGCTATTAGAAGGGGAGGCCTAGTCAGGGGAGGCAGGTTGCTGGGAGCATGACCTGGAAGGTGCATCTTCCTCATCGATGCCTCCCTTCTCCTCTGCTTCTGGGCTGTCATGACATGGGCACCTTTCCCATGCCCAGGCCCCTTCCCCACGCCACTGACCATGCAAGGACTGCAACTTGTGAAGAAGTTAAATGACTGAGACAGTGTGTTCGCAGGACTTACTGTTGGATTTTTCCTTTCTTGGGAAATGGGGGTTTGTCTTAGTCACTTTCTTGTTGCTGGGACACAATAACTGACATCTATAACTTAAAGGAGAAGCTTATTTTATTTATTAATTTTTGGTACCAGGGATCAAACTCAAGACCTTGCACTTGCTAGGCAGACATGATGCCACTGAGCTGAATCCTGGCCCAGGAGAGGCTTATTTTGACTCATGGCTTTTAGAGAAGTATGTTTATAGTCAGTTTGCTCCAACCAGGCCCCACCACCTAACAGCCAGTCAGCTACAATACCCCTGTGATCCAGTCACCTTCCAAAGTCCCATCTCTGAACACATCAGATTTGGGGGAACATTCTAGTTCTAAACCATAACGGGATCCAGTGGGTAGGTTTGTCCGTGCAGCATCTGCCTCTTGCAGGACCCTCTTTCTCATAGCTTCTTGTCCCCTACTCCTTCTCTGCCTGCAATGACCAGTGGAACTCATGCTCTGTTGCAATTTGGGGTCAGTGTCTCTGCTCACAGGTAATTTGTACTTGGAAGTATCTTCTGTCCCTATGTTGTGCTAAAGGCACTGTTTGTACTCTTTGCTGCTCTTAGGTGTTTGGGGGATGCGGTGTAAAGAGATTTAGGTGGCTGCTTTCACCTTCATGCCATACAGTGCTCCTTGGCACAAGTGAGTTATAGACGTGAGCTCCTGGTGATGCAGTTCCTGCTCTCTCAAGGCCCATTTGTACCTCCACTTCTCTTTCTACACACCCGCAGATGGGAGAGGGTTTCTGCTGGCATCTGTTTGCACTTTCTGCCACATCGAGGCACTTCCTCAACGGGGATCTGTGAATCCATTTCCAGCTCTTTCCTTCATCCCACCTCACAGTCACTGCATCTAACACCAGTTCTTCAAAATTCATGGTGAGCAGGTGGCTCCCTGGATCAGGATTCTGCCCGGGCAGCTTCTCCCAAGTGTTCCACACCCTTCTCCTGCAGCACCTGCTGGAATGACCGGGAAGAGAGACTGTGCTGTCTCTGCAGACTTCCCCAGACACAAAAGCATCCTTGTTTTGAGGGAAAAAGTTAATTGTCTCCACGGTTGCCAGGCTCTTCTGGAGGCGGTTTGAGTGTCAGCTCATTACTACCTAAAACGATTTTGATTCTGTTCAAGAACACACTGTTGAGAAACGACCATACCACATCCAAGCCCTGGTTTGTTTATTCCAAGTGCAACTTATTTCTCTTCTCTATCTGTATTTTATATCTAATAATCATTTCAGCAAGTCAAAAATATTTTCTCCAGACCTGAAAACTGGCTGGTCCTTTTTATAAAGTATGTCCAAATATTGAACAATCCTCATGCATACATATATGCTGTCGTGTGCCACACAATCGTGTTTAGGTCAACAACAGACTGCAAGAACAGTGCTCCCATAAGATCATATCCCCTAGTGATGTCATAGCCATCTTAGCTTGCATGCAATTAACTACACTCTGTGATATTCACACAATGATGAAATTTCTTAAAATCTATCCCCAATTGCTGAGCAACACATACCTATGTATATATACATATGTAAAGTCAGCCACTCTTTGACTGAAATCTTCACCTCTCCCCAGAGTCTCTATAGAAATGAATTCTCTGATATTTTTTCCCAGTGACCCCTGCCCCCAAAGACAAAACTCTTTGTCCTCTGTAGTATACTTAGAGTCCGTTTAAGGGGGAGAATATTGAATGTGGAGGGAGAAGACAGCATAACTGTTCTGGATGACCCAGGCAAGGAGCTTCACTTTCCTGGCTGTGAGATTCATTTCAGTAAAGGTATTGGATTGGGTAATTTATGGATTTCTTCTTGTCTCTAACACCCACTAATCCCAGTCGCCTACAGATTTCTCACACCATGCAGTCATCCCCCGAATACAGATGATGTTTTTCCTCCATGCTCAGCTTTGTTAGTGATGAATATAAACTTGTGGCTTAAATTCTATTTGGTGAAATCCTCAGAATAAAGATGAACCTAAACTTTTATGAGATTTGGATTGCAGAAGGTACTTTCCTGAGATTCTTTTAATATTGACAAGTATGATGATGCTGATTAATTTACTGGCACAATTTGCTACCTAATGAGATGACAGTATTCTGAAGCACTGAGCTTGTGATGACTTGCTAACCTCAGGCTTCTCATAACTTAGTTTTGCCTCCTGCTGAGTCACGCTTTTCTAATGGCATGAATCAGCTCTCATTTTAATTCCTCTGCTTTGCCTGCTGAAATACTTCCTGCATCTTAAAGACTAAAGTTGGAAATTTTAACCGGAGAACTGGAGAATTGCTAAATGAGTAGCCAATTAGTTGTTAAAGGATATGCCAAGTATCATTGGAAATATAATTTTCTTCAGATTTTCAGGAAGGAATTTGGTTACACAAGTGTCCTCCACAATGATGATGGTGCTACTGTGCTTACCAGGTCTTTAAATAGGCACTGAACTTCATATCCTTGGCTCAAAACCTAAGAGTCTGCATTTTATCATATTAAGCATTTATTGAAATTCAGTTTCAAGTTTCATTGATTTATTGCTCGATTAAGAATATTGAAAAATGGCCACTTTTCCTTTACTATTTTATAAAAATTGTGTTAGTGATCTCTGTAGACAGATAAATATGCCCTAAATATTATTTCACTTTTATATTTCAGAAACATTTACCATCTATCCTCATTGGAGGGAAAAAATCAGAATTGTCAGGAAAGAAAGCCAATGTTCCCTTTCAAAGTAAACAATATTAGAGATTTAAAAAGACCCATAGAAATGTTAGCATCACATTTTACTGATAAGGAAACCAGGATGCTGAGAAGTTGAAGGTTGTGCTCAAGGTCACCAAGGCTCTTGGTTATTTTTCTTTTCTTTTTTTTTTTATTAAATTCTTTTATTGGTACATTGTAAGTATACAACACAATTACATTTCTCATTGGAAATTGTACCTTTACATGATTGCATCTTGGTTCTTATTTTTTTCCCATTCCTAGCCCTCCCTTCACCCCCTCCACCCTTCCCTATTTACAAAGACTTTATTTCCATTTTTTCCATTTATCATCATTTTTCCTTTCCCTTCTTGCCTTTCCCCTGCCCCTCCCACTACCCCTACCCCTTTGGACCTTTTCTTCCTATTTTGCATTATCGATTATTCATTGTAATCCTCTCGGTTATTTTTCTTAGCTATTCCAGATTAATTAATCACATAACCTAGAAATAGCAATAATTTTGTTTTCCCTATTCTTTCTTTCATTGAATTACATTAAATGAATATTTCAGAATAATGGTGAATATTGCAGTGATTGCATCCATCATCTTTTGCTTAACTTTTAGTAGACAGTTTCTCCGGGTTCAATATTAATAGGATATTGGCTGTTGCTATGGTTCAAAATGTTCCCCAAAACTCATGTGTTGAAAATTTAATTCTCAATGTAACAGTGTTGGAAGGTGCCTACTAAGAAGTGATCAGGCCATGAGGGTAGAGCCTTTGTAAGTGGATTCATTTTCTCATCGCAGGAGTGGGCTTGCTATACAGGCAGCCCCCTCTTGCTTCCTAGGTCTTTCCTGCCTTTCCACCTTTGACCATGGGATGACTCAGCAAGGCAGCTCTTTGACTTCCCATCTTTCAGAACTTTGAGCCATGAAACTATTGCTTATAAATTACCCAATCACAAGCTTATAGGAACACAAAGTGGACTAGGACAGTCATCACTTTGAAATAGATACACTTCATTATATTATAGAAGAAAATTTCATCTAGTTTTACTAAGAAGGATTTAAAAAAGAGATTAGATGTTGAATTTTGTTCAATGGTTTTTACACCCTGATAGATGCTGTGGGTCGGATGTGGTTTGTCCTCCAAGGTTTTGTGTACTGAAAGCTTGGTCCCTGATGTATGTGGTTGATGGAGGAGTCAAATGTTCAAGAGGTGAGGTCTAGTGGAAGGTGCTTAGGTCACAGGGTCTCCAACTTAATGGATGGATTACTTCTGTCTCCTGGGAGTGGGTCAGATAGATTATATTCCCAGGATAGATTAGTTCCCATAAGAGTGGGCTGCTGTAAACGAGAGAGCCTGGCGCCTTCTTCCTCTCTTGCCTCCTTGCACCAGCACCCATCCCAGTCTGAACTGATTCTCTCCTGGATTCTCCACTGTGTTGTGGAAAAGCCAAGAAGCCCTCTGCTGGGGAACTTAACACTTTGCTCTTTGGACCACCCAGCTCTCACTGTTGTAAGCCAAATAACCTTCATTGCTTTATACATTACCCAGTGTTGGATATCATGTTAGAACAACACAAAACAAACTTAGCCAATGGAGAAAAACTTTACTTTCTGTTCTACCCCCTGACCAATGGCCAATGATTTAATCAATGATGCCTACTTAATGGAATCTCTATAAAATCTCTATAAAAAAAACAATGGGATGCTGAGAGCTTGTGGCTTGGCAAACACATGGAAGTGCTGGGGGAGGGTGTGCCCAGGGAGGACACAGAAGCTTGGTGTACCCTCCCCACCCCATACTGTGTTCCCTGCACCTCTTCCATTTGCCTATTCCTGACTTTATCTTGTGTATTAAGCCTGTAATAGTAAGCAAAATGTCATCCTATCAAATTATTGGACCCAAGATAAGGGGTTGGCGAATCTCTATCCATCTTAACTTTAGAGTCAGTCAGAAGCAAGAGGATGCTCAAAATGGAACTGACATCTAACACAAGGGCAGTCTTGCAGGAGTGTGCTTTCAACCAGTGGGGTCTGCACTAACCCAGGTAGTCAGCGTCAGAGATGAATCGAATTACTGGATGCTCAGCTAGTGCCTGTGGAGTTGGAGAATTAGTTGTTGATATGAGGAAAAGCTCTAACATATTTGGTGCCAGAGGTGTTTGGTGGGGAAAATGCAGATCATAATGTGGGAGGACAGCAGAGGGAAAAGTTCATGTTATGTTTCCCTGGTCATTCTTGCAGGTGGGCTTGGGGAGGCTCTGATTACCATCATTGGGGGCAGGCACACTTTATTCCTTTATCAGTCACTTTACATGGAGAATGGGCTTCTCTGACCTACGGGCCCTGAGCCATGTACATCTCCCTAAGGCCACAGGACCAGGGGATTCTACTACAAGAAAAAGCTCAGAACTCTTGAAGGGCAAAAGCAGATGAGACAGAAGGAAATGTAATCAGCACAGCTGATGTGCTTGACCTTGTTTCTTTCATATTAATGTCTTTGTTTTCTTGTATATCTCTTCTTCTGGTTTTTCTTTTGAGGGGAAAGTATATTTTTACATTGCTTTTTCTTATATTTTAGAAATAAAAGTCCTCATTTTAGTTTCATTAGTCATAACACTTAAAATTTTTAAATTGTTTGAATTTTCCATTTATCAATGTCAAAATATATGGTTGTCATTTAATTCTTCCCAACACCATATAAGAATTTTAGCTTGCTCCTGCATTTTTGCTACTGTTTTTGGAGGAGGATATAATCCTGGATTTTAGAGCCTAGATTGTTACCATACAATATATAAAAATATATTGCCTTAAAAAGTAATACACTCAACAAGAAAAAAAATCCAATTAAAAAATGGGCAAAGGACTTGAAAAGATATTTCTCTGGAGAAGATGTACATACTGCCAACAAGTATATGAAAAGATGCCCAGCATCATTACTTATTAGGTAAGTGAAAAGCAAACTGACAAAGAGATAACACTTTACACCCATTAGGAAGATTTTAATAACTTTTTATTTTGATAAATATACATATCAAATGTTACCATTAGGATGGCTACTATTTAAAAAATGGGAAATAACAAGTATTAACAAATATGTCAAGAAATTGGAAACTTCATGCTTTGCCAGTTGGAAAATAAAAAGATGAGGCCACCATGGAAATGATTTGGAAGTTTCTCAAAGTGTCAAACATAGAGTCTCATGGTCCAGAAACTCCACTCCAGCTATATATGTACCCAAAGAATCGAAAGCAAGGACTCAGACAGATACTTGTCCATAATCTGTAACAGCTGAAAGAAAAACAGCCCAAGGGTCCATCAACAGATGAATGAATAAGCACCTTGTGGTACATAAATACAGTGCAGTATTAAAGGAAGGAAGTTCTGACATGAACGAATCCTGAAAACGTTATGCTCAGTAAAATAAGCAAGACACAAAAGGACCAACGTTCTATGATCCACACAGAATATCAGTACAGTCAGAGATTAGAATACAGGTTGTCAGGAGTTGGGAAGAGGAGGGAAGGAAAAGTTATTGTTTAATAAGCACAGAATTTGTTTGTTATGATGAAAAGATCTTGAAGGTAGATGATACCCAATACTGCCAATGTACTTAATGCCATGGAATTATATACTTACAATGGTGAAAATGATAACTTTTGATATGTACATTTACCAGAATAAAAAAAATTATAAAAATCTTCTGCATCTCAAAATCACCAAGAAAATAAATTTTAAACATTCTTGCCACAAAAAATAAGTTTTGATTTAATGGATATGTTAGCTTGATATGATTATTCAATGTGGTATTTGTAAATTATAATATCACCTTTTGCTGCCTAAAGGTATTCAACTATAATTTATACACTTGTAATAAAAATAAATGTATTTTAAAAAACTGAAAAAAGTAGCAGAAACAATGTTATTGCAAAAGGATTCAAGAAATATAGAAAGTGGTAGGGGATGAAGGTACACTGTCAGCTCCTCCCAGAGTCATCTCTGCTAACAGCATGTGTTTCCTTATCGCCCAAACACACGTAAGTCTGCATAGATAAGCTGGTTATGCTTCTTAAAAACACAATGGGACTATCTGTAAGGATCCTGTGCACCTTGCTTTACTTACGTGATTTGTACGTGTGTATTGAAGTTGGAGGAGAAATTCATGAATTAGAGTTCACATGTTTTTAATTTTATTGATAATGGTAAACTGATCTTCATGAACTGTTTATCAGTGTACACTTCCATATCCTGTTATTACTATTGGTTACTAGTTATTTTAATCTGCATTCATCTTGGTCTGGCAAGGACACCCGTCTTTTCATATGCATTGTGACTGTTTCAATTTCTTCTCCTGAAAAATATCATTATATTTTCGGTCCATCTTTCTATCAGATCATTTGATCTTACTGATATCTAAGAGTCTCCATAATTAAGAAGGTCAACTCATTATCTGTAAATATTTCCTACCAGCTTTTTTTTTTGTATAAATTTCTGCCAATTAATAAGTCAATTTACTGGTTTCCCTGAATGCTGCCCCAGTAGGGGCCACAGCAAATGTCCTTGATGCCCTCTTCCTTGAAGACAAAAACCATGGTTTGGTCACATGTCCAGGTCATTTGTCCAAGTCTATCTTGGCAATTTGGAGATGGACAATTGAGCAAGTTCTGACCAATGAGGCATGGTAGATTCATGCAGGATTTTGGAAAGGATTTTTTTTCTGATAAAAGAGAGGCACTTGGAGAACTCACTGCACCTTTGCCTCCCTTTGTCCTGTGGACACCATGTGGGAAGCTGTTGCTTTCATTGAAATCCTGAACAGATAAGTGTAGGGATGTAGACCCCTACTCAAATATGGAGCCATAGACTCCATGATGCCTTTGAGTCGCTGCACAAACACTTGAATCCATCACTCTTTCCACATTCTTTTCATGTGACATAGAAACAGTTTACTGATAGTTAGGTATTCTGTAGCTTGAATCTGAAACAATCTGCTTGTGTGGACAGATTTGTCCCATAAGGTTCATGTGTTGAGAGCTTAATCTTAGGCGTGATGATGTTGGGGGTTGGACATTTAAGAGGTGAAGGTTAGTGGGAGGTCCGCAGGTCAACTGGCCCTGTTTCTCTCTGACTTCCCATTTCTAGTGGAAATCCTTTGCTTACAAATACATTCCTCCAGTTTGCTGCCATTTGTTATTTGGTTGGGAAGCTGAGGGACACTTGCAAGAGCACGTACCATGCTGCTTGGAAAACTGTGAGCCAAGTAAACCTATTTTCTTTGCACAGTTAACTTGACTCGGGTATTTTGTGGTAGAAATGAAAAACAGACCAATACAGCCTCCTAACTGTGGCCATTTCTCAGTGGCACACCCTTGTCCAGAGGCCGAGGGACGTGTAAGCACCCACCTTTGCAAATTATGCTCTCTTTCTTGTTTTCCAAACACCTCATCACTCACCAGGCAGCACACTCATTTTTCATACTTGATCTCTAACCTTCAGAGCAACTTACATATTATTTTTCTTTTATAGAGGAAGCTGAAGCTGAATGAGGTCAACGCTGTGATGCATATTCCCAACCAAGATGCATGCATATTCCCTGTAAGATCTGAGACCAAACTCAAACTGACCTTCGTGTCTATTGTCTGTGGCACGTGTTTCTTAATTGCCCAGATGAACCTTACCTTGTGTTTTGCTTTCAGGTAAACTGCTCAGCAGTGCAGCCCTGCTGGAGTCGATTTTCCTATAAGAAGTTACTGGGTGGAAAGAACCCTAACCAGGACAGCCTTCAGTTATGGCCTGAAGTGTGTTTCATACATCAAAGTCCTCAGAGGTGAGGGGACAGGATTGCTGCCCTCTTGGATCTGGAAAACAAGCCCCAGACCCAGGGTTATTCCCAAACCATAATATCCAATGGAATTTGCCCTGCTAGCTGTCAGACACATGGGACATGCGGCACCTTTCTTTTTTTCTACCTCTTCCCTCCTAGAATGGGAATGTCTATCCTATCCCTATCCCACCATTGTATTTTGGAAGCAGATGGTTCACAGATAGAGAGTAATTTTGCCTCAGGATGAATTATTCCTGGAAACTCATCCGTACCTGATTTAGAGGATTATTAGGTGAAATTTCGGATTTAAAGTTGGTTGATGATGCAATATTAACCTTTAGCACTGTTGGGATGAGATGAATATATTTTGCATCTGAGAAGGATGTGAATTTTGGTATCCAGGGAGTGGAATGCTAAAATATGTCCTCCTAAAATGTATGTCTTAAAGTCCTAACCCCCCAAATCTTAGCGTGTGAATATATTTGGAGGTAGATCCTTTAAAGAGGTAAAATGACATCAGAGGAGTGGGCCCTAATCCAGTATGACTTGTGTTCTTATAAGAAGAGTTGCTAGGTGTGGTAGTGCACACCCATTATTCCAGCATTCTGGGAGGCAGAGGCAGGAGTTTTACAAGTTCGAGCCCAGGCTGGGCCACTTAGTGACTTAGCAAAACAACAAATGACAAAGGTCTGGAGATGTAGCCCAGTGTGAAGGCTCTGGGTTCAGTCCCTATTACTGCCAAAGAAATAAAAATTAGAGGACAAGTATGTACAGATAGAAGACTAAGCTACAGTCCATCCTGCCAGGAAAAAGTGACCTCCTGCAGCCAGAGAGAGGTGCCAGAAGAAACCCCCTGCCAACACTTTGATCTTGGACGCCTGGCCCATAGCACTGTGAGAAAATGAATTTCTGTTGCTGAAGCCATCCAGTCTTTCGTGCTTTGTGATCGCAGTTGGAGCCAATCCACCCCACCCTCGGTTCTGTTGTCCGAGTCTGCAGGTCTGGATGAGCACATCTTTCTGTCCTTGTTGCTCATCCTGCAGATTACAGATGTGACTGAAATAGCAGAGCATGGGAGAGAGGCCAGGAGACAGAATGGCAGCCTTGAACTCCACATGCCCAGATTATTTGTAAAAGTGAAACCTTCCCCTTTTTTTGGTAAAAAAATGCTTAGAGATGTGGGAATGACTGCACTTAGAAGCTGAGCAGTTGCTTGTGTGGCAGGCAGCTGGGGAAACTGGCAGTGTTCATTCACACAGAGCTAATGGAACCAAACTTTTTCCTGGGGTGTCTTATTCAAAGCCCACACTAGAAGCTGCAACAGTCTGTCCACTTACCCAGGGCTCTGGATATTAGTTTGAATGTTTTTGGGGAAAAAATGAACAGAGCTAGACATGTAGGTCAGTGACAGAGTGCTTGCCTGGCATGCACAAGGCCCTGGGTCCCATTTATAGCACTGTAGAATAAATAATAATAATGATAATAATAATTATTAATTTGGATTCCTCCCATTCTCTGCTCATGTTTTGTACTTTATGTTCCATTAAGTCTATTTTGAAGCGAGTCAAGAATTTTTTTCTTTTTTTCCCCTTTATTGACCCTCCTGTCCCACTCTACATTTCTTTATATTGATCAAGTCATACCCCTGAGGATCTAGTTGGAGAAGTGAGGGATGGCAGGGTGCAGAATGTCCACTTCAGCTGTAAAGTAGCTGGAGGACCAAGCCTCCCACACAGCATCCTGGGACTCATCTCTGCATCAGGGCTCATTCTGGGCTGAGCATCATCTGCAAGCTAGAGATCCCATGCTTGCTAATTCCCACACGAGTCTGTCTGTTGCATTGAGTAATAAAATTCTGTGCAAACTGATTTTCAGGAAGGCAAACCAAGAGACTTCAGGGAAGGAGTTCATGGCTTAGAGGGCAGGCTGGGTGGTCAGCCTTTGAGTTACTGCAGGCAACAGCAGAAGCTGTTCTCTTGTTACAGGTGAGGCTTTGAAAGAGGCATTATTTTTTCTCTTCCATCAAATACACTTTCCCATCAAGTAGCCCCTGTTGTTGGCATCTGGCTCCCTCTCTGCATCTTGGGATTCTTCCCTCAGTGCACCATGAAATTCAGGGTCTAGAAACAGAGAGTGAAGTTTTCCTAGCAGAGTGGCAGTGCTGGCCAAGTTGTCCAGTTGACCAAGTTGTCCCTCATACGTGCCTGCCATGACTGCATGATTCTAGGTCATCTTGCAGTAGTCTTGTTCCCGCATTGTCTTATTCAATCTCCACAACAACAAGGAGGTAGCTCTATGATTACCCCGTCATGTGCAGAGTGCAGAGAAGTTAAGTGACTTGCCTGGACTCACATGATAGTGAATCCTAGAGTGAAGTTTGCTTTTTCATCTACCATAATCCACATTCTTTTCTGGGTGATGGGAGAAAGGAAGGTCTGTTGTTTTAAAGTAATCTAATTGAGAACGTAATATTTCATTTATTTCTGAAGGTCTCCTTAACGGATAAGAATATTATAAGAAAATATGTCCATAATTCACCATCACTCTAACAAATTCCTCAAGATCTAGTATGTAGTCCATGCATGTTTTTAATGGCTAAGTCACCTATACAAGTGGCTGACTTAAATCACAATCATAAACATGATTTCACTAACGAATTTTAAATTGTTAGATCTTCAGTTTGTTACTAACTTAGGGCTCTTATAAACAGCATTGTTATTAACATCCTTGTAAACTAAATCCTGGCACATGTCCTTAGCATTTTTCTCATGATAAAGTCCAACAGGCAAAACTGCTGCTGCAAAGGTGACATTCATTCCAAAGGTTTGAGTCATATGATTCCCAGAGCAGCTGGATCAGTTTCCCAACACCGCTGCTCCACCCTGAGTATACCTTTCTCTGCATCATCATGACTGAGTGTTGGCCTTATTAACTTTTTGGCCATTATCATTGGTGACATGGATCTGCATTGAACTTGTACTTCTTTGCTACCTGGATGCAGGCCACTTTAATGTGGAGATCTGCATTTCTGCTTTGGTGAATTGCTTGTTAAGTTAAACTAAATTTGGCCTAAAGATGACTCCATACTTTGAATCCTTGCTTATGAACTGCAACCTTAGTATGTACACTCACAGCCTAATACAGGAGTATACTCATCTAACAAATAGCGGAGTCTCCACCAATCGAGTAGCATCTGTCAACCACAGGTGGCTAGCTGATCAGACCATGTTCAACTAAGGGCAAAGCTTCACTACCATCAATCAAGATGTCTCTGTGCCTCACTTTTGTTTTTTGTCCAGAAATGCTGCCTGACTTTGTCGCTGAGCACGGCTTTCTGAACCTCTGCTGGTTCTGCAAGATGCTTGATTTGCCAATTATTGTTAGTTAAACTCTGATAAATTTAATTTGGCTACATTTTTTATTTTAGCTCTGCTCTCATCTTTTGTCTATTTGGAAAAAGGTATTTCATCCTTCTTTTCTACATTACAGAGTTAATCCTTTTTTATTATAGGATATATTGCAAATGCTTTACTAATTTATTTTTTCTAAAATTTGAGTTGGCTTTTTAAGTCACTCATAATTACCAATCTTTTCCTTTATAGTTGCTCTGGGATTATTTTTATAAAGACTTCGACCAGCTCTAGAACCAAGATTTTACCATCACATATATTTTATTCCAGCATTTTCTTTAACATTATCATCTTTACTTGGGAGTTATTACTGTGAAGTGTAACTAACACGTGACCTTATTATTTTTAATACATTTATTTATTTCCAAGTTCATATGCATGTGTGTGTGTATATACAGGAGAGGGTGGAGAGATTTTCATTTTTACTATTGAGGATATATATTTTTTTCTTTTTCTGTTATTATCCATCTAGTCAATTGTAATTATTGAGCACCTACTAATTTCTACATGTGAGCAACATAGAAAAGGTATCTTCAATTTTGGAGATCACACTGAAGAAGCAAGAAGGGAACAGTTAAAAGTAAGTATGAGGTGTAATTGAAATATATAATGAATATTTAAATTTAAAAACATTTATTTCAGTAAAAGGCACATTCTTAGTAATCCCCCTCAAATACTTCCAATTGCTTCAGATACACTTATCCCATCATTCTCACCACTATATGAAGCAGTTCTGGAAGTCCTTTTTAGAGTGTCTTTCTAAGTTATGATAAAGACTGCTTCTGAGTGCTGTCCAATGGGAAAGCAGGCTTGTCAGAACATCACGGTATGTCTTCATGACCCTACTCACCGGACCTGACACCATGCACCTTCTGGCTCTTCTCCAAAGTCAAAATAACTGTGAAAGACAAACATCAACTCAGGACAACAAGGCAGCCACAAAAGCTCAACTAAAGGCTCACAAAAGAGGACTTCCAGATAATAGAAAAGTGGGGAGATAGATCTTTCTCAAATGGGAAGAGGATCAACAGATAGAGTGGGAGGGGAGAGGGGAAGGGAAAGGGCATGAAAAAGGAATTAAGATGTGTTCTGCACACATAGCAACCCCACACAGGGAATTTAAACATTATGTACTGCAAACATGTACTAATAAAAAAGATTAAAACCAGCATGACACGACAAATACATGAAGTATAAATAAATATTGGAAATAGTTTTTTTAAAAGAGGACTTTCAGCACTGCTTCAGAAAGTGACAAGAGCAATGGGATAAGTGTATTTGAAGCAAGAAGGAGCATTTTGAAGGTGATTCATGGCAATGTGTCTTTTACTATAATACATTTAAAAATATTTAAACCCTCACTATATTTTTAATCATGCCTTATAAGTTGATTAGACATTGAGATTTTAGTGCTATGAAGAAATAAAGCAAGTGGATGGAATAAGAGGTTAACAAAGACAAATGGGATTGCTTTAGGAAAGTCCAAGAGGACTTACTTAACCAGACTGCAATTGGTCTCTCTACTGGTCTTTTTGAAGAATCAGCTTTTGGGTTTGTTGACCAACTCTATTGCGTGTTTTCTATTTCATTAATTTATGTACTTATTTAGTTCTTTTACAGCTTCCTCACAGGTTTCCAGGCCTCTGCACAGGGAATCAGGGGCTGCCAGTTCCAGCCCTGTGCTCAGGGAGCAGACACTGTCCTTCCCTGGCCACACTGCCCTACGCAAAGGCAGAAAACAGTGGACAGAGCGGGGCTGGCCACAGAAGCTTTGCCTCCCATGTTAAGGAGAAGATTTACAGGTCATTGCTTATGTGGTCACTTTTTATTCCAGGATTTCCTCTTCCCTGGAAAGAAAAGATTTCTTTCCCCTGAGAGCTTTGGGGGCACCCAACTGTCCAATGAGTACAGGAAAATGATTGTTCTTTGACACCCGAGGGTGGTACCTTTATGTGATTGCCGCCAGGAATTAAAACCTTTGCAGCTTTATGCAACCCAAAGCAAGAATTTATCTACAAGAAAGTGGATTGCAGGCTAATTTTAAATTCAAGATGCATACTTCAAAATGGAGCAGGGAAAAGAGTAACTTGCTTCTAGTTGTGTTAAAGCTACAAAACCTTTGGTTCCGCTGATGCCAAGGACATGAAAATACCTCTGGGTCAAAGAACTTTTTTTTTTTGCTTGCAATTGTCTGGCTGCTGGGTGCCCCTAAACTGATTAGAATGAATTAATTCTATTTGGAGCTGAAAAATTCACTGAAGTTCTGGCTCCCTGGCTATGCTCGTCTGTTTACCCAATTTGCCTTTCATAGGCACAGAAAACTTGCTTGTGCATTTGACTATTCAGGGAGGAATTTCAATTGCATTGTGCCTGTTAAAAAACTTAGAGGAAGCACAGACACAGGGTATTAGAGATAGGAAGTATCATACTTCACAGAAAAATAATGATGAGCAGACCCTAAAAATCACCCATTAGGAAGCCACAGTGAGCCCAGGAGCTTCCTAGTTGAAAGACCATGGGCCCACAGCCATGCTAAAAGAGGGGCTGGGGTATTTTCATCAGTACCACAGAGGTCAGTTCTTTGCACATGAATAAATAACTTATTCATTTACATTAAAGTGTGCAGTGGTTTGTAATTATGGGATATCAGCAACAAGTTTAAGTCCACAACACAGTGGCAGGGAAAATGACCTAAAGCATAGAGTATAATCAAACATTTGAAGGAAGAGAGGCAGTTGGGAGAAAGATGGAATTAGTTGGTTCTCCATTTCTCCAATCCTTCTGAAAGTATAGTTTTTGAAGCACAAATATAGAGACAGTGAAAGAGGAGGAAAAAAGCAATATTCTGGAAAGGATTTAATCTTCATCCGCTTCTTAAAGATTCACCATGTGCATCATAATCCCAGCATTCTGGGAGGCTGAGGCAGGAGAATCACAGTTCAAGCCCAGCCCGGGCAACTTAGCAACTTAGTGAGTCTATGTTTCACAATAAAAAAATACAAAAGGGCTGGAGACCTAGCTCTGTGCAAAGGTACTAGGTTCAATCCCCAGTACTAGTAAAAAACAACAAACAAACAAACAAAAAACCAGAATAAATCCAACAATAATTCATTTTCCATAAAATGTTAAGAATTTGGTATTTCATGAAATAAACACTGTAAAACACTATTTTCTGCCTACCTCATTTTACTGAGTAGAAAACTCAAGCAATCCTTAGTACATTCCTTGACAGTAACCTTGTTCAACTGGTGTCATCAGGTGACTTTGACTGAATTTTGCCATCATCCCAGAAAAGAATTCTGTTTTAATTAGTTTTGCCTCTTTTATGTATGTCACAATTCTTAAACTCCGTTCATGTACCTGACACCTGTTTACCTGCTTAATGGGTTTTCTATTACTGATTTTCCTGTTCTGAGACAAGCATAGTTTGGAGTTCACAAACCCAGTACTTAATTTCAGTTCATAATATGAAATCTGGTTTCAGGAGATGATAAAAATATCTTCCAGCCTAGTGTAATGCGGCGGCACTTTGACTCATTCCTCCTCCATGCAATCTAAATGATGCTGGATTCTTGGCTTCCGTGGGAAGGAGGGAATGCGGGGCCGCCTGGTCCAAGTGCTTGTGAGAGTCCTCAGGGCCTGCCTGGCTCTTGCCCTGCTGGGCTGCAACCACACCTCTTCACCTGTGGGCTCAGCTGTGCTCCGAGGGGCTCCCATCTCCAGCTGCACATTCAGATCACTGGAAAAACTGACAAAACTACAACACAACATGGTGCAACAACAGAAAGAAAAGACAACGCCTAGCTGTTGCAGTTAAATTTCAATGTCTAAGAGTGTACCTTGACTTAGTACATTTGTCTTACATGTTTTGTACGTTCTTTAGCCTATTAATTTGGTTTTCAATCCATATATATGAAAATTAGCTTTATAAGACCTTACAAGATAAATAAATGAGTCTGATGCTGGAAAAATAAAAGGGGGTGGAGGGAAGGGGAAATAAAGAATTGAAATGTGTTATGTACATGTACCAATCCCCCACAGAGAATGTAATCATTATGTACTGCAAACATGGACTGATAAAGTCCAAAAAAATTACAACCTCTTGGAAGTGGGAGTCTGAATCTTGTGTATTTTTTGCTTTTTAGAGGTTCTTATTTTTTTGTATGTGCAGGTGATTTTTAATTATAGAGAACCATTGAGCTAGAAGATGAGTTTAATATTCCTCCAGGGGAGCATTAGCAGCCCCTAAGTGTGAAGCAGATTCACTGGGCTCTGCTCATCACTTTAGACCGCTGCGTCTTGGGGAGAGATCCATCTGCTTACACAGGTCTAAGGAGAGTGAACATCCAGACAAGTTGGGGGAAGTAACTTTACTTCTCATACATGTGCAGTTGTATCCATGAGAATGTACTAGAGAAACAGAAAGAACTGCATTCAGCTGAGTGCACCTAGGTTGGAATACACAAAGTATGTGCATGTCCACACACACACTCACCCTCAGACAGCTACCATCTCCTGCAGTTCATCCCATGTATTACAATTCATATTTGGTGTTTCTATCTTTAGGACGCTTGCTCTTCTTCCACTACCTTACAAGCTACTACCTTTGAAAGCCCAATTCCACAAGCCAGCTTCAGGCTTTGTTAGAAGTAGAGTGTCATATCCATTTTCATAATCATCTAATAAAAGTGTGGTACCATTTTTGCTGGTTTCCTGTATTTATTTTAGCGTGTCACTGATGAGAATTTTAAGTGTTGTGTTCCAACCTCATTTTTTCCATGAGGGTTTTCAGTGTGTGACTTTACATAGTGAGGTGATTTTTTGGAAGGCAAATATCACACGATAGTAGAAATGACTGTTGAGAACAGTGCCTAGTACTTAATAAAATATGTACTAAATAGTAGCTATTATTATATTAAATCGATCAAATGCTTTTAAGCAAGTATAAAGTGTGTTTCTTATGAAAGAAGAAAGAATACTAGCATTTTAAATAATTTTTAAATAATGGGAATTCAATTACATAATATTTATTTGATAACAAATTACTGATTGCCTCCTAGGTGCCTGGCACTGGACTAGATGAACAAAAAATCGGACAAAATGGCACAGTGTCTTCACAGAGATGAAGTTCTCAGTAGATGAACAAGACACATGCCAAGGCAGGTTGTTATGGTGATTTGTAGCCAATATCCTACAGTAATAATTAAACTAACATAAGAACACTTCTTGGAAAAAATGACTTAAGGAGCAAGGATGAGTAGGATTTTTCCAGAGAGAGACATTGGGGTGGAAGTGGTGGTGTGTTTCAAGTGTAGGGACTGACTAACGAGATGCCTGGAGGATAGAGATCTCAAGTTGAATGAAGCTCCTAACCTTGTGTCATGAGAGGAAAGGAGGGATAAGCAAGAAGATTGAAGAAGACAGAAGCAAGTTAAGTGTCTGGTAAAGTCTACTAAGAATTTGAACTTTATTCTGAAAAAAATGGGATGTGACTGAAGTTTTCAGAAGGGGATTGTTATGATTTAATCAAGGCTCATGTATTGAAGGTACTAAGTTTGTCAATGCATTATCCATTGTTGAGTTAATAGCAAATTGGGCTATCAGGAGATGAGGCTCAGTTTGAAGAAGCAGGTCTCTGGGCCTTGGACCCCTTCCTCTCTCTCTGACTCTTCCTGCTTGCTGTTTCCTTGAGACCATGAGTTGAGCAGTTTTCTTCCACCATGATATTTCTGCCTTGCAGCCAGCTAACCATAGACTGAAATTGTGAATCAAAATAACCTTTTCCTCCTTTTAGATGTATATTTTGGGTAATTTGTCCCAGCAACAGAAAGCTGACTAATGCAGGGATTCAAGAGATCTAACATTCCCTTTGGAAGATCCCTTTGGCTTCAAGAGAACAATGGATGTGGGAAGATCCCCTAGCTTCAGGTGGTTATTGCTCAGACATGGACCCAATGTGCTGTGACATAGGCTGAGAGGTACCATGTGGAAATATTAGAAAGCTGAGTGAAAGGATGCACAGGATTAGGGTGGCAGGGGATGAAAAGCAAGAATCAAGGATGCCTGCCAAGTTCTGGTTAGAGTAGTGAGAAAGGTAGGAGCAGTTCCTGAGAAAGGGAACTTGAAAAACAGATCTGTAATGGAAGATGATGAATTTTGCGTGCACTGGGCTTCATCATACAATTATTATGGTACCAAAAACCTTGCGGGATGGGAAGGTTTAGGCTCAGTATAACTCTAGAGCTCAGACGGCTCAGTGAATTTTGAATGAAATGAAATCCTGGTGGATTTTTAAATTCAGTTACATTTGGCAATTAAGGCTTTATAGTTTCTAAAGAAAGCATTTGGTAGAATCTGCAGTGAAATACTGGAATCCAATGTCTTTTATAAGCAAGAATTCTTGGTTTTATTTTAGATCTATCCGAAGTCTTACTGTGAAAAGTCTTGGTAAGATAAGTATAAATAGATCTAAAAATAATGTAAATATTTATATGACCACTTAAAATGAAAAACGACTTTAAGACAAGGTAGATTCCGAGTCTCTCTGAACCCAAAATATTTTTTACAAAAAGTATGAAATATACAAATCCAGCCAAACTGAGGTTCATCCATCCTTATTTATAACCAGAGGAACATTAAAGGGAATCAAGACAACCCACCCCCTTTCCTTGAATGGTAATAAAATCCCAGTTTGGTGGAACCCTTTTTCTGCTTTCCATCTTGGTGAGTATCAGACTCTAAAGGGATGAAAACATATAGCCATGCCTTTTCTTTTTAAAAGGCATAGTTGTTTTTGTCATTTTGTTCCTTACCAGGATGTATTTGTATAATAAGCTGGCAGGTGCTGACTTCATTTAGCTTCAGTTTTCAGCTAAGCTTAGCAAAGAAGCATGTGAAGTACAGCATTGGTGTGACTATGATCTCTACATTTGTATGGTTTCAGATGTACTGTGTCATTATTCAATAAGTGCAAAGTTTAAATAAGCACTAGGCTTTCTGAGAAGGGTACTTAAAAGCGGCTAATTGCAATTTACCTTTGTTCTATTTGTGGGATTTCTCTTAGTATGTGCCAACAGGCTCCTTATTTCTATAAAGATTCTGAAGAAATAAGATATGCCTTTGTCCCATGTAAAAAATGCAATGGCCAAATAAAGATATATTTCAGTTAACTGCATTTAATTTGTTAATGTGAGTGCATGACCTGAAGTAGAGATTTAGATTTTTTTAGTTTAGTTTTGTTTTTTAACTATTGCTTGGCAAATTGATAGGGAGAAATGCAGTCATACATCACATAATGATGTCTCTATCAACAACAGACCACATCTATGGTAGTAAATACCATGTAGCCTAGGTGTGTAATAGGCTATACCATGTAGGTTTTGTAATTACATGCTGTGATGTTTGTACAATGAAGAAATTGAGAACAATCCATTCCCAGAGTATATCTCATTATTAAGCAATGCGTAACTGTTCAAAACTGTCCTTGGAACTGGTTTGTGGATTTTTAAGTGAAGAAAAAAATCTATTTTTGATTTGGCTTCAAGTCACTTGTGAGTAAAGGAAGCCAAGGACTGAAAATGACAAAGGCTTTCGGGAAGGCAGAGCAAGATAGGCAAAAGGCCTGGCACACAGGAAGAGTGGAGCTGGGCTCCAGGAGCTGTGTGCATGCACCAAGCAGGAGGGACTGAGCAGGCCCAGGGCAAGGCGAGCCTGAGCATGGCTGTGCCGTAAACTTTCCCATAGGTGAATGGTTGGCAGCCCTGTGATTCCCTGATGGGAGAGGTCCAGCCTAAGGAGAGATGACAGGTAGTTAACCAACTGCGTATCGAGAATATTGTGTTCTAAAAGATGAAGTTCTATGTACACTGAACATATATGGACTTTAGTCCTTGTCATTTAGTTCCCTCAATAATATAGTGTACTCTTTGCCAAGCATTTACATTATACTAGGATTGTAAGTAGTCTAGATGATTTAGGGAATACTACAGGATGTGTGTATGCTCTACAGAGATCTATACCATGTTATACAAAGAACTTAGGCACCCTCAGATGCCTAAATAGTAGCTATTTAGGTGATCCAATCCCCCTTGGGTACAGAGGAACAAGTGTACTGGCAGTGGAAATCTGCATCTGTGTTCACCAATAAGTGTGCCCTGAAATTTTCACAAAGCATGACTCCACACTGGAAACATCCTGAATCCCATCAACAGAATACTAGGTGAATGGTGCAGTGGGGTCACAAACACAGTGACGAGCGTGAGAGCGGACATCGGAGGAGCATATAATACTGTATTCTTCTCTCCTACATGTGAGTTGATGGAAATAGGGTGTCATCATCCTCGGGGGTTGGGTGTGAGTAGAGGGATGTGAGGGGGTGGTTTGGGGTACAAGCAATGCTCTAGTTTATGGCCTGGTTGCTGATAATGTGGCATGTTTATTTTGTGAAAATTCATTCATCTTTGTATTTATGACATGGACACTTTTCTTTAAATTATTATACTTTAAAATGTTAAAAGTAAATGAAAAAATTACATTTTTTTGTTTTCATAAAAGTACAGGGTCACATTTTTACTCTTGCATAGGAAGCTTTTAAAATTAGTAACTCACGAGGGCCAGGGATTTAGCTCAGTGGCACTGCACCTGTCTCATAAGCACAAGGTCCTGAGTTCGATCCCTGGCACACACACAGTCACAAAATTAATAGCTGGGGTTGTGGTTCATTGCAAAAGCTCTGGTTCAACTCCCAGTACCACACACACAAAAAATAGTAACTCATTTCTTTCAACCCCTACCATTAAAAAACCCTAAACAAATCTTCAAAAAAATCAAGCATTTATCCTGGTTTCTTTGTATGAGCTGTATCAATGGGTAACTAAATAACAAAATAAGGGGAAAAGTTTTTATAAAAGATTTTACCTAATAAATGAAAAGGAAATGATGGAGTAAGGAGATCACCATTTTGCAACACCCAGGACTGAACGGATCTAAACATTGGGCGTCAACAGTTGCTGAGACCACAGACAACCTGTGCCTCCCGGTGAAGGACCGTGACATCGCATCATCTCACCAAATGCTTGAGCCCAAGTCTGACCAAGCCTTGGGATTCTGCTGCCAGTCTGCAGGAAATACAGAGGACAAAATAACTCTCCTACGAGCATGCAGTAAACAGAACTGAGACCAGAATATTCCACAAGTTACATGCCCTGGACTCCTAAGTTGTAAGAGAAAGAAAGGGAAACATGTAGATTAAAATAGACATAAAATAGCAACACTTTTCAAAACACAAGCACTATTAATCTACTGTCCCTAGGAATGGGCGTTTGGGTAGAGTCAATACGTACCCACTTTCGGGGGAAGAGCCCAGACTGTGGTTGAGGTGGGCCACGTGTCTACCCGGGGCGGCTAGGAAAGTGCCTTGTGAGTCATCATTGGTTTGATTGGGCTTTCTGTATTTTACCACAAAACTATTTTTTTTTAAGTCTGCAAACTTACTTTTAAATATATTTGTTTTCGTTTTATTCTTTGGAAATTAGATCACTTAATATTTGCCCAAATTTGCCTTTTTCTGTGTTAATTACATACACAGAAAGTGCTTTTTACTGTTTTGAAAATCAGTTTTAAAAATTATGCCCTGGATAATAAGAAAATACCAGAAGCAGGATACTGATTCTGATGTTTAGTAAATTGTATCTGATCTAACATTCTTAATTCAGTGTTTGGGTTTGTTTTCTGTTTATCATCAATCACATCTAATACTTTCAGATATAAAACTATTCTGCCAGTACAGGAGGGAGGCAACTAATTAAAGGCGCGGAGCAAGCCTGAGCGCTTAGGCGGACGTTTGCGCCTGGGGCGTGGAACAGCAGAAGGGCTTCCGTAACCCCTACACTGGGTGTCTAGAGAATTTCCTGAGCATGAGATGATTCTTATCCTAAGTGCTGATTTCAAAAATCAAATGACAAGTTCTCCTTTCTGTATCCATCCTACACTTTTAAAGAATTGGTTCTTTTGTTGAGATACAATTCATGTGCCATTTCTATAGTTTTATGATTCTTAGTTTATCGGCCAAGTTGTAACACTATCATCGCCATCTAGCTCCAGAAGATTAGAAAAAAAAAAAACCCAAATTCATCCAATAATAACCACTACTTCTCCTGCCTTTCCAAGATTCTGGCAAACACTAATCTATTTTCTGCTCTGTGAACTTCATATTCTGGATATTTCTCATAAATGGAGCCATACTACATGTGGCTTTGAATCTGGTTTCTTTCACTTCGTATGACACTTTCATGTTTCCTTCGTGTTGCAACAGCGATCAATTCCTACTTTCTATTTATGATTGAAGAATATTCATTTTATTTGTCCAATTATTCAATGATGGACCCTTGGTTTGTTTCCATCTTTTGACTATCGTTAAATAATCTATGGAAATTTGTGTTCAAATATTTGCAAGGACATAGGTTTTCAAACTATTTGGATGTAGGAGTGGAATTGCTGGTTCTCATGGTAGTTCTCTTAAGCTTTTGAGGAACTGCCGAACCGTTTTCCGAGTGAATGCATCGTTTTGTATTCCCCCAAACAATGAAGGTTCTAATTTCTCAGTGTCCTCACTAACACTTATTATTATCTATCTTTCGATTATATCCATCCTAGGAGATAAAAAATAGTGTCCTATTTCGGCTATTTAAAAGAAAAATACATTTTGAGGCTGTTGTGGTGCACAGCTGTGATCCCAGCACTGTGGGAGGCTGAGGTAGGAGGATCACAAGTTTGAGCCCAGCCTGGGCAACTTAACAACACAGTGAGACCCTGTCGCAAAATAAAAGGGCCGGATATGCAATCCGTGAGAAGGCCTTGGGTTCAATCCCCAGTACCCCCCATCACCAATTGGAAAAATCCTAGAATTTAAAATCAATATTTATGGTACTAAGACATATGCTCTTAGGCCAGCTAAGGTGAACACCTTATTCCCACGGGATGGACTCCCAACACAGATCAGCGCATCAGTGCTGGCAGTCAGCTGAGCTACTGTGGAAGGAAGATGTCTGTGCACTGATACTGAGGATTGAGTATCAGCATTATGGGTTTTCTGAGCTACCTCATACAGGCATCTTGAAATTTCTTTTATCCCTCGGCATTTTAATTTCATGAGATAATAACAACTTCCTGTCTGCTCCTCCTGCTCCTTCTCCTTTTCTTCTGGGTTTAAAAAATTTTTTTATCTTAGCTTAAATTTGGGTTCTCTTACTTACAGCTAAGGGTCTTGAGTAATGCAGCCCTTTTAAAAAAAGACTAAAGTTCTTACATATTTTGAATAGAGGTTTCTAATGAGTGCTTTTTGGATTGCTTGTAACTTAAATACTATTTCTTTAAAAAGTGTTAAAGATAATTAAAAACAAACACTGTGGATTTCTCCCTCAAACAGGCACCATCTAGCAGTCTACTGAACTCACCAAACTTTTCAGCAAATTCTTTAGTGGCAAATTCTTTTACTCTTACTAAAATTTAAAGTTTACATGCAACTACCAAAGTCTCGGGAAATTTCCAGATGAATTAAAAAGCCATTGGTAAAAGTTTCTCAGGGCTAATGGCGCACTCCTGGTTCTTTTAATAAAACAAACTATAGCAAAAACATAGGGATATTGTCTGTACATCTCCTACAACTCATCTCTTTGGATAAAGACCTGGAAATGATTCCGTTAAAGATGTAAACTACTGTCTTTCCTATTCTATAAGTTATGCCAAGATGTGAACAGAAAGCTCACATTATAATCCTACGCCTTTAATACTTTATTTTTAAAATCATTAAAAGAACCTATCTCTATGTATATGAAAAAATTTCAGAAATCTAGGCAGAACAAGGAAGTAACTTACAAAGAGAAAAAAATCTTTTTGCTCTTAGTTGTCTCCTGATACAACATAAGATTCCAGAAAACAAGGAAATAATTGTACAGGATTTTAAAATATAAAAATGTAAGGCAATAATTTTACAGCAATCTAAGTTGTTTCACTCATGAAATTAGCAGATTGTTTTGTGAAGTACAAAAGCTTAGGAAATACAGTCAATAAAACAAACTCTGAGGTTTTATGTATACTTCTAGCAATTATGTAAAATTGAGACCTCTGGGTGGGAAAATTATTATGTATCAGTAACACATAATAAGCACCAAGACCAGTTGCAATAGAAATAAATCTAAATATTATGTCTGGTTGTATTGCTCAACATGAATGTCAAAAATATTTTCAAAAGAGAAACTGTGAAATGAAAACATAATTAGGTAAGGACAATAATTCATATCTATGATTTCCCTAAATTGTATTTTAAAGTAATACACACTGATTGTTTTCTCATTCACCACTATGGTTAGAGTACACTCTCCTCGGGCTAGTCCTTATATCTGTTTTGTTCACTGAGGTAGTCTCAGAACTTCCAAGTTCCAGTGTACCAGTTTACATATTGTAGTTTGAAAGAGTAATAAATAGCAGTCCATTATATCAGAAAATACTGAAAGATACATGTAGGGGTTCAAGAGAAAAAAATTTAAAAAGTATATTACATTACTTACCACAAATTAAGGGGTTCAAAACACATTTCAGACTCTGATAACTTGATAAATATAGGGTATTAGTTTTTCATCACTGTGACAAAACACCTAAGAATATAACAACCTAAAGGTGGGAAGGTTTACTTGGGCTCATAGTTTCAGTCCATGGTCAGCTGGCTTCATTGCCCCTAGGCCTGAGGTGAGGCAGCAACATCATGGCAGAAGGGCTGGCAGAGGAAAGTTGCTTCCTTCATGGTGACCTGAGAGCCTCTGTGAGCAGCTGCTTTTGTTCCATCCAGGTCTCAATTTTATTAGATGATGCCACCCACACTCAGGGTGAATCTTTCCCCTGCTGTTTGCTGTCCTACGTGCCAATCACCTCTGGAAATACTCATATAGACACACCCAGAAAACTGCTTTACTAAGTTCCTAGGTCTTTCTCAATACAGTCGTGTTAAGAATCAGGATTAAGCATCAAAATACGTTAAAGAATTCTTTTGAAAAACAAGGTAAGCACCAGAGGAAACAGTAATTCCTTCATCTTACTATCTTGTTATTATCATCAAAGGAAGAAAATAATTTTTAGAGAGAAGATAAAAGTAAGACTATAATCCAAAACAATTTAAATGCAATAAATTTAGAAACACATAGACTACAAATGACAAATATAAAATGAAATACAACTTTTAATAAATAAATGTAAATATCCTATTAAGACAATTGTCTTAGTTACTTTTCTTTCATTGCTGAGACAAAATACTTGACACTCAAAGTTAAAGGAGGAAAGGTTTATTTTGCTTACAGTTCATAGAGGTTTCAGTCCATAATTAGCTGGATTCAAGGCAGGGTGGAGAGGGGCAACAATTCATGGTGACAGAAGACAGCAAAAGCAAGCAAGCAAGGAACTTAACAGCATATTCCTGCCCCATTTATCTTATTCAGACTACTAAGGATGGGTAGTACTTATACCTTTAATCCTAGTACCTTGAGCCTAGCATTGCATCAAGAATCAATTCATTAGGGTTCGGGGGAAACATCTAGTCACAAACTATAACAACCAAATTGAGTCAAAATTTCATGCAAATTTATGCTTTTTATGAGAGATTCACCTAAAACAAACTGATGAAAAATGGCTCTGGTAAGGGCCTTCTGGGTGTATCAAAACATGGTAGATTGCAGGAACACACAGGACGGGGAGAGAGCCCGTGCTCACACAGCAAGACAAGAAACCAGAGAGATCCAAGGCTGAGTTACTCTTCTTATAACTTCCTTTCATAGGAACTCCCTGGTGTCTTTGAGCACTGTATAGATCCCTTCTAAGTGCACTGTTCCCAACCCCCTTCCCATAGTACTCACCTCTTAAGGAATCCTCCACCTCTACACCACCACAATGAAAAAGAACCAGGGTATAATATGATATACCCAAAGGACACATACTTGAGAATAGGAGTTGTGATCCAGGCACACAGCCAAGGATAGACACAAGGTGTATTCTGGTAAGGGACAGGAAAGGGGGAAATTTTAAGGAATTGAGCAGAAAGATAGTTTGATGTTATGTCACTTTAAAGAAAATTTACTTAATTTTTTATTTTTAAAATTTTTATTTTATTAATCCATGTTTGTAGTACATAAAGATTACATTCATTATGGGAAGTTGGTACATGCACAGAACACATCCTATTTATTTCTTTTGTCCTCTTCCCTTCCCTGCCCTCCATCTGAGTCCCTTCCCTTATGCAAAAGATCTATCTCCTTGTTTCCTATTATCTTTTATTTTACTTACGATCTATTTATATTTTGGCTTTCTTGTGTAAGAGAAATCGTGATAATTAAACGTGTGTGTCTGATTTATTTCACTTAACATTATGGTCTCGAGGTGCATCCATTTTCCTACAAATGACTCAATTAGAGTTTTTTGAAAATTTTTGGTTGGGTTGATGGAGGAGCATGCAGAAGATTGTAGAGTAAGTTTTTCTGTGGTGATAGAAAATTGTCTCATGATTTACTGGTTTGGCAGAACCAGGGAGCTTCCTGGGTTGTGAACACTCAGTCAATTCACCTTTTAAAAATGAGTCAGAGAGGTAAGACGGAGTCTAGTTGGCTTTAGCAACTTCCATTTCATGTTTAGGAGACATATTCAAACCCTTTTAAAACTACAGTAGGAAGCTAACATGTTTTAAAATGAATAAAAAATATCAAACTATGTAGTGTGTGTGTGTGTGTGTGTGTGTGTGTGTCTGTGTGACTTTGCCTTCTAAGGTCAGAAATTCACTATCCATTTGTCATGATAACAATGAACATTCTGTTAAGTGCAATAAGTCCGTCAAAAAAGGACAATTAGTGCACGACTGCACATTATCAGGCATCTAACTGAGTCAAAGTCACAGCAGCAGAGAATAGGATGGTGGTTGCCAAGGGCTGCGTGGGCTACGTGGGGGGATGGGGTACAGCTGTTTGGTGGGTATAAAGTATCCAGTACACGAGATAAGTGAGGTCTAGAGAGCGACAGTGCACAACACTGTGCACATGGTTAACAATATGATAGTGTGTTCTGTAATATTTCTTTATTGCTTTTATTTTGCAAGCGTGTTTTAAGCAGAGTTTGATCTCCCCCCCCCTTGCTCTGTCTCCTTCTCTCTTCTTTTCTGTTTCCTTCTCCTCCTTACTGTTTTGTTCTTCTCTTTTTTCTTCCTCTCCTTTACCCTCTCCTTTTCTCTCAATCTCCCTGTCTCTCCATGTATTTGTCACCACCTTGTGCAAGTTCAGGAGAGGACTTAACAGTCATTTCCATACAGGGCCGGTTCCGGGTCACATTGATTTTGTCACTATGAGGGAGGAATTCTGGGCCACTTCTGGTTTCTCTGGGCTTCAGATGCTCTAATGACATAATCACCCCTGGTGGCCTTTTGAGTTTCTGACCCACTTTGGAGCCATAATCTCAAGTCAGTCTTTTATTTTTATTTATTTTTATTCTTTAAAATATATATATTTATTGGTACATTTTAGGTATAAACTACACTTACATTTATCATTGGGTGTTTGTACCAGAACATGATGTATCTTAGTTTTTATTTTTTCTCCCATTACCTGTGCACCCTTCACCCCTCCACCCTTCCCTATTTACACAGAGTTTGATTCCATTTTTTTTTCCTCATAATTTTTCCTTTCCCTTCTTCCCTTTCCCTTTTCCCTTCCACCATCCCCAAACCCTTGGACCTTTTCTTATTTCAAATTATCAATTATTCATTTAATCATTTTCATCCTTATTTACACTTTCAATTTCTCACACTAGAGAAACTATTTGGTGTTTACACATGTGTGTCCTATTTATTTCACTTAAGAGGATGGCCTCAATACTCTTAAGTCAAGTCAGTCTTTTAATTTTCTATTTCCAAATAGTACCTTTCGGTGTTATACTCTTAGAGCAGAGTGTAGCTCAAAGAATGAGTTTACAATGCCTTCTGAAAGAGAAGTGTCCCCAGTAAAAGATTTTACTTCTGCAGATATTATGAGATGTGATACTTAACATTCCTCTAAATTCAAGTAACTCAGCTGAAGCTGAGTTCAACAGGTTGAACCTTGTTGCATTAGCCATAAAAGCTCTAAACGTTTCTCCTTGTTATATCATGGCTACGCATTTCAGCTATAAGAACAATTATCTACCTACTGGATCAAAGTGCTTTTCAAGGCTTAAAAACGTGTCCTTCGGGATTTATCAGTATTGAGGCTCTTCTTAGGAAATCTCGTTCATCATATCATTTGGATGTAGTAAATAGCATTTCACAAAAAATGTGAGTATTGCTAAAGCAAAGATAATAAACTGCAAGTGTAGTGGTCTCAAGATTCATCTGGTATACCTTGTTACATGCTATCACATCCTTTTCATATTATTCTTCTTTTAAATATTGAATCAGAAAGGCACCATGGAAACATGTGTGAAGTTACTAGAGAAGAAATATGAAAAATACAGCTTCTTCCTATTTTATTAGTTATGGCCATCATGTCCTTTGGTTCATTAGAGTAGAAAGTTGTCCCAATAATGGGCTGATCTTTATACAAGGATCTTATTACAGGTCCATTTCTTTTCAAAATCATCATCACTTTTCAGAGCTATTTGTGTTATTTGTACCTTAGTTACAGATGAGCTAAACTCTACAAGAAAGGAAAGAAGTTAGCATAACCTTAAAATCGCCACAGACATTAAAATCCTAAGAGTTGGAATAATTTTTCTCAAGTTTTGAAAATGCACTCTTGAGATCGTTGTAGTTTTTTAAAAGCAGAAATGCTTTAAAAGAATAAACATAATTTTTAAACAAAAAGAAAATATATTATTAATCAGACAAAAAAGTCCAACAAAAAATCCTGTTTTATTTTCTGTTCCATCATAAAAATAATATCTTAATTTGGTTAAAGAAAATTAAGAAAAAAGATTTTATTTTTAGATATTGAAAGGTTGTAGATTGAATCTGAATATTTCTGCACTCTCCAAAATTTGAAAAGGACAGGAGATTTTATTTATGACAAAATGTGTAAACCCATGCAATGAATTAGAGTAAATGAGGAGACCATTAGGATAACATTTTGGAAGCCAAAGAAGAAATGATGATTGACTAAATACAACTGACAAGATTGAATGCCAAGTTGATGGAAGGACAAGGGGGGAACCAATCCAGTGTTTATTGCAGAATCCTCAGATCTCAGGTCACAGGGTGCATTGAAGCATGAGTGACAGCATAAAACAAGAACATGTTTGGCAGTCTGCTTAAGAACCATTTCGATCAGGCAAGAGGACTGTCAGTTTGAGCCCAGGCTGGGTAACTTAGTGACTTGGTGAGACCCTTTTAAAAAAAGAAGAAAGAAAAAAAGAGCAAGCTTCTAGAAAATTTGAGATTTATTCTCTTGAAAGAGCACTCTGGGGACAGGGAGAAGGGGTACCATGGAGGGACAATGTACAATGGGGCTGGGGCATTAGCAGGAACTATCCCTCGATCTTGAGGCCTCCAGGTGACTTCCCTAACTGGGTTCCCTACCTCTCCCCACTGTAGGATGTTAGAAGACTTTCCCCCACAATATCTTATGACACAGACAAGAGAAAACAAAAACAAACCAAATAAAATCTGAAGAGTGATGTCAAGATTTCCACAGGAAAATCTGAGGAAGATCACTCCACAGTGAAGCACAGAGGTGCTCTTCATGCAGTAAAGCATTGCGATCCTTTCTAAGTAGCTGCACTTTCATTCCAAAGCTTCTGAGAAAGACTGTAATAAGAATGTTAAAGATGAAATTAAACCATTAGAAAAGCCATTTGAAAGGAGTAGCAATTATCTACGAAGATGAAAACTTTAGCAAAATTATGACTATCTTCCAAGACACAAGGAATGACATTGCATCCACAAAACGAGCACAAGATGTGACATACACCAAGATAGGTAGATAAATACTCAGAAAACAAAGTCTTGGAAATTTAAAAGAAACCTGATAACAGAAAAAAAAAAATCTCAAAAGAGAACCTGGAAATAAAGTTGAAGAAATAAACCAGGAAGTGGAAGAAAAAGGAGGAGAACATGAAAATGTAAGAAGATGATGAAGGTCAGTGTAGGAAGTCCCAACTCAGGAACCATAAAAGTTCCAGAAAGAGAGAATAGGTTAAACAACGTGGAGCATGTGATCAGAGAAATGACTTCTCAAAGAAAAATTTCAAATTGAAAGGAAACACAGGCAACCTAGAACAACGGTTAAAAACAAACCCACAGTAAGGCATGTATATCCTTACAAAACACTGAAATGCTGGGGACAGAAAGTAAGATCTCAAATAGCAGAGGGGAGGCGAAGTTGTGGGATTCCTCAGACCCACTTTAGGTTCCTTAGTTTTCTGTGTCTTCCACCAGGTCCCATCAAAGACAGATTGTAGTGGTGCCACCACCTGCCTCACAAGTGCAAGGTCCCAAGTTCGATCCCCAGTACCAAAAGAAACCAAAACACAAAAAACAAAAACCCCCCCACCAGATTGTAATTTCTCCAGAACTAGAGCCAAGTGATAGTTTTCAGGAATTTTTCTGCTTTTCATCAGCCCAAGGGGATTTACTTATGAGCAGCTTCAGGCCCAATGCAGTACAGATCATGTTGCTCTCCACACAGTGTTCAGAGGTGGCTGTGGCCTGGTTCTACAGTGGAGGCCCATCTGACAGTGTTGTGCATGGCCCAAGGGTGCTGGGTGGTGCAGTATGTTGCCAAGGGATGGAAAAAAGCCCCCAGCAGTGGCTTGTGAGAGATCAAGTTTATTAAAATGTTGACTGAAAAGGGTAGGGCTAATTGGGACTTAATAGCCAAAAAGGGTAGAATCCAGTGGCAGTGAGCTGGACTAGTTAGTCACCAGCATCCAGTGCCAGGGGGCTGGACAGGGACAGCACCAGGGTTTGGTAGTGGTGAGCTGGACAGAGAAATGGGCAGAGAGAACTGGAGTGTCCAGTGGTGGCTGGCTGGATTACAGCACTCACAGCTCCCTCTTCTGTACCCAGTTATTGCAGGGAGGGGTTTTATAAGCACATGGCATGGCAGTGGCATCCAGAGTCTGCTTTGCTCCACTGTGTGAGCAGCATTTAAAGAAGTGGCTGATTTCACATATAAGCAGAAGAGCAGTTTCTATAGATAGCACTCCTTTGTGCAGTCCCCTGTCCCTCAGATAATAATTATCCAGACATCATGGTCCCTGCACACTTGCAATGTCCCCTTGACTTGAGAAGAGCCTTAGGAAATGCAAAAGGGGTGTTCCAGGGACACGCTTTGAAGTGTCCTCGCTTTTTTCAGGGACGATACATGTGGCCACCACAAACAGCAATGTCCATCAGTTGCCCTGTGCCTGATCCTCTGGCCAGTCCTTCAGAATGCAAGACAGTACCTGCAACACCTGTTAGACCTCAAACTCCTAGTCCTACTGCCCAGTCTGATCCTGTCTCTTTCCCTAGACAGCAGCCGCTGCTGAGTTGGCTCCCAGAGCCTGCTGTGTTTCAAGTGTGAGGAAGTCGATGTAAGAATGGGAACCAGAAAGGCGGAGACACCTCCCTGACCCCCTCCTAACCTTAATATTCCACGTCTTCTACATTCCTGCTTTCAGTGTCTCCCCTCCTACCCGCCTTCCCCCATCAGTGCTTCATGAATGGAATCACCAGAGGCCCTTGATTTTCTAATCTAACCTTGCAATGGTGATTCTTATTTCATACATTTCATATTTTTCTCTCTCAAAACTCTGAGGACCTTGCTTCACTCTCCCGCATTAAGCATAGCTGACAAGGCATCCAACAATGACTTGGATACACAGGAGCCCTTAAAAAATTTTTAAATTTCATTAGTTTATTCCTTGAAGTAGAAATTTGTCTGTGTTAATTCTTTCTGCAGCAAACTACTCTCTCCACGAATCACTCCCTCCAAAATTGTTTTTCTTCTCTTTTCCCCCACAGGAACATAGTATCACTAGTCTGGAACACAGAAACAAAATCTGCTCTTCAAAATCAGACACACTGACAGTCACAGTGACAGATGAGGACATGACCAAAATCAACTGTGACTCCTGCTTGTGGGTATAGCTGAAAGAGTTGACGTGTGACCAACGGCTCTTTTGAAATTTTGTATGAAAACCTGCAGACACACAGTGCACACACATTCTAGTTACAGTTACTCTTAACAGATGTAAGAAGATCAGTAAAGGATACATGAATCTACAATGTTAGGCAACCTGTTAATATGACATCATTATAAAATTTTATAGGAAAGAACCCAGAATTATGTTTTCTGTTATGCTCACCATTCATCAATTGTGTATTTTAGAGAACTGGACCTTCTCTCTCACCCAGCAAACTCTCACCTCTTATCAGGGAAGCAGTTATTATTTACTCTTCCCATCTCTTGGTAGCTGGAGTGTAGTTAGGTGATAAGAATGACAAACAGATATTCTTGAAGGAGAAATACAGAGTCAGAGGGGCAGCTGGGGATTTCTGCTGCTGAGTGGAGATGCTAGGGACACCAGCACCTCTACTGGGCATTCCTAGTCCTTCAGTTCCACCCAAGCCTGGCTCCCCCGCCTTCTCCCATCAATCTCTTTGCATACATTGCTTGTTTTACTGTGGTTTCATATTGAGTTTATTTGTTTGTAACCAGAGAATCATGATCAGTTCTGATGAAGTTCGTGACTCTGTGGCCGTCAACCACATCTGTTTAGGAGACACTGGGGGGGTCTGGCCATCTCTCTGCTTGGTGCAGTTGCCTAGAGCATCCTTTGTCCTAAAAGTAGCAAAACCGCTGCCTGGTAAGTGTCACAGGATCCCATCTGTGTAGCATGCAAAGCCCTTACCTTTTAGTGAAAGTGGTTTGTCAAGAACACTTTTTACCATTTCTGAAACATTGGCAATCTTTGTCATTTCAAAAGAAGCTCACAAAATAAGAATTTTTTTATGGCATTAGCATGTAAATAGTGAATATAAAAAGGAAGTGATTACATAAAACGATGCAGTTTCAACCAGTTACCTAGTGAAAGGAAATAAGGAGGCTGTCAACAGCTTGATGGCTCACTTCAAAATGTTAAATACAATGTCAGCTATCCGAGGAGGAGCCATCAGAAAAGAAAATCCCTTCTAGTTGTTCCTCCATCTGTTGCACTAGCCAGCCTAACTATTTGCAGCACATGGCTTTGCTCAAGCCTCTCCAAATGGACGGAGCTTCTTGTCAAGGGAAGATTATTATACCAGTAAATTCAAGATTTCTGAGGGTAGCCCTCTTCTGATTTGAGATTTGCTCACTCTACCACCTCTCTACCCAAAGTATCCTGTTTAGAAGAATTGTCAGCATGGACAGCTGCAAAGTCAAAGCCCAACAACATAAACTATGGTCATCCCATGAGATTATAAGGGAGGCAAAAAATTCCTGTTGCCCAGCAACACTGCAGCTGTCCTGACATTGTGTCACACACATTACTTGTGTGTTTGCAATGATGCTGGTGTAAATAAACCTGATGTGCTGTCCATTGTATAAGAATACAACACATAGTGTTATGTACAGCATAGTATCTACGTAATACTTGGTAATGTTTGTCAGTGACTCTATTGCTAGCTTTTGTACTTATTCTACTTGTTATTATTATTTTAGAGGGTACACCTTCTTAAAAGAAGAAATTGACCATAAACAGTGTGACATGTTATGCCAGCAGCAGCCTCATACATCAATCTCCTGTTAACCACACCACTTGATTACATCAAGAGGCCAGATCAAGCATTGGACCTTGACAACCTAGGCTTGTGTAATATGCTGAGATGTTTGCACGTTGCCTGACTGCATTTCTCAGAGCACGTTCCCATCATTAGGGGACAGCAGGACTCTAGCTATTATATGAGCTGAATAGTGTAGGATATTAAAGAAATTTACAGAGCAAGTAAACAAAATCAGCAGATTTTACAATTATCCCAAGTGTTAATTTAGTAGACATGCAGATTATAACAGTTGTTCAGAATCCATGTCATTCCTGAAATTCAGCTACTTCATTAGGAAGTAGCTGAATTGTTTTTATTTCTGATAGCTTCTGCAAGTTTGTTGAAAAGATATTTTCTACAGAATATGATATTTTCACAGAATATTAGCACAAAAATATCACTTGTGTCATGCATTGCACATGCAGCATACAACAAGATGAAGAGAAGGCAAAGTAAAAATCTCTCTTTGCAGCTCTTACAGACTACACTGGGCCAGTAGCCATTGGGCAATCTGTCAGCAATCATAAATCATATGAAGGAATGCCTTTCAGCAATTATCTTAACCATAAGATATTTAAAGTTAGTTGGTCTGCACTCCCATAGACCCAGTGATGCATTTATCAGCAAATAATTCTAAGTAGGAAAAGGTGAAAGTCCAGTGTGGAAACAAGCCATTGTGTCATATCATGGCAGACTGGCCAGTAGACAGTCTCTTGGGAGTTGGCCAGCTGGTCACACAGACATCTGCAGAGGGGAAGCCTGTGTGATCCAGCAGCAAGTGATATACTCTTGAAACAATAATAAATATTAATAGTATTTTAAGGTATATAACAACTGCAATGTGAGATGAAAATATGTATGGTTGTTATGGGTCACAAAATTTACTGGCTTTGGGAGGATGCATCACGAGTCTGCAAGTGTTCAATTGAAATAGGAATAGAAGTTTTGCATTCACAAATGAAAAAACACTTTTTTTGTGGAAAAAGAGTCTCACGATGTAGCCCAAGCTAACCTTGAACTCGCAGCGATCCTCCTGCCTCAGCCTCCCGGGTGCTGGGATTATGTGCTAATGCCATGTGCCACCACGCTTGGCAAAACATGCTCTTGAAACCTTTGAACTAAGAGATTATATCCCTAGATTACCTTACCTTAATTGTATCGGTGAGATAAGTTTTTAAACTCCAAGTTCTAAAATCACTCTGATGAATATATCTGGAAAAATTAAAAGATGTCCTTGTTAAGCTGCTAATATTGAAGAAGAGAGTAGAAGCCAGTATTTTTCCAAACTTTCAAATAGGGAAAAAATGTATTTTTCCAATATGGAACTGAAGTAGACTTCTCCACTGATGTATTTAAATAGAGAAATAGTGAATATTAGGAAACACTTTCAAATTGTTTTCCCCCTTATTTGATGACATCACAATTAATCACAGATACACAATTCTTTTTTGTCTGATGTAAAACTTTGTAAAGACATTGACCTAACCAAAAATGAACTTAATGATCGGAGGGAAAAAATTGAAATAATTGAAGTTTTGGAGAATTCCAGTGCCCCCTGGAAAAATCCTCTCCTTTCCTTACTGAGCAAACTTTGAAACTAATTCCCTTGGCAATAGTAAGTCTGAAAATTGGGATTTGTTAACACATAATTAGTTTTTAAAAGGTCAAAGTGAATTGCATGTCAACTCATACTTTCTTATGTAATATCAGCAACCTAGTCTTCATTCTAATATCTCTTTAAAAATATTAAAAATAACTTTAATTGGCCTATATTTCAAATGTTTTTCTTTGTTTTAATCCATTAGTAAAGAACAGTATCACTATTACTCACATTTGTGTTTAAATATTCCTATAATTCAATATACAGGTTTCCTTTGTTGTATGATGCTTATTTCTATTCATTTAAAATATCCTTAACCTCAAAAATTGAACATGGAATTACCATATTATCTAGAAATTTCACTTCTGGATATATACCTAAGGGAATCAAAAGCAGCAGCTCAAGAAGATGTTTGTACACATATGTTCATAGCACCATTACCAAGAGGTAGAAATAACCCAAACTACCATTAACAAATGAGCAAATAAGCAAAATATGATATGTACATAATAGATCATTATTCACCTTTTTAAAAAGTGAAATTCTGACTTGTTCTTCAATATGAAAAAACGTGAGAGCTTTATGTTAAGTGAAATAAGCCAGTCACAAAAAGACAAATATTCTATGATTTCATTTGTGGGAAGCACGTAGAATACTGTACTCAAATTCATAACAGAAAGGAAAATGGCGGTTGCCAAGGGCGAGAGAGTTGAGCGGTAATAGAGAGTGTGTGAGGGGTGTATTAGCATTGATATGGCTGAGTTTGAGTCTCCCATTGTATTCTGTTACTCCGCTAGTTCTTTTTTCAATTTTTAATTTGTATTAGTCCATGTCTACAGCACCCAGTGATTACACTCACTGTGGGGAGTCGGTGCACGGACATAACATGTCCTGATGCTTTTCATCTCCTTCCCCACTTCCTTCCATTTCTTGGTCCCTTCCTTTCCAAAAGATCTATCCCCCTATTGCCTTTATCTCTCTTTTATTTTGCTCTTTATTTATATTTTGGTTTTTCTCATATAAGAGAAACCATGTGATATTTAAGCTTTGATTTACTTCATTATGATCTGGTGGTGCATCCATTTTTCTAAAAATGACTCAAGTTTATCCTTCTTTATTGCATAGCAGTACTTCATTGTGTGTAAATACCACACTTTATCCACTCATCTTTTGATGGACTTGTAGGCCTAGTTTACTCTTTTCCTTCTTTCTTGACTTTTTGGGACTATTCAGATATTTTTATAATTACTTTTTCCTAATGGCTTTAAATATTTTTTGCTTTATTTTAATAGTGGTTTTTACATAGGAAATCCAACATACATAACTTTTACAAATTCATTCATAGTCAATAATGAATGATTTATTTTGAAATACAGATATATGACAATCATCTTACAGATCCAAATTTCCCCAATATTATACATTGTAGTTGTTGTATGTAATACATTTATATAAGTCAAAGTTAGAAATATGTTTTAAGTAGCCACAAATACTTTAAGAAAATATAATAGAAAATTGAGAAAACCATAGTGAAAATAGAAAATTGCATGGAAAAGGGCAAAAAATGCCTTTGGCCCTTATCCAAATATTCATAATTTCTGATGTTCCTCACTCTTTTCTGAGCATCTGAATTTCTACCTGGTATCATTTCATGCAACTTGGAGAATTTGTTTAGCATTACTTGATGTGCTGGAGATGAATTCTTAGTTTTCCTTAAATAAAAAATATCTCATATCACTCTGTGTGCGTGTGTGTGTGTGTGTGTGTGTGTGTGTGTGTGTGTGTGTGTGGCTGGAGGTCTAACCCAGGGCCTCGTGTGTACTAGGCAAGTGCTCTGCACCCTAGGTCCCTTCACCTTCATTCTTAGTGACATTTTCATTGGACCTAGAATTCTGTGTTGCCATTTTTTTCCCTTCTGTACCTCAAAACGGTTAATCCATTGTCTTGTGGCCTTGACAGTTTTCATTAATTAGTCATGAATTGGATCATTGATCCCCTGTTTGTAACATGTCATTTTTCTCTCACTATTTGCAAGATTTCCTTTTTATTTCTATCTTTCAACAATTTTTTATTTTGCCTTCTTTGTGTGTACCTAACTTGATATTCTGTTTTTCCTCAAATTTAAGGAACCTTCAGGCAATTCTTTGGCCCGTTTCTTTGCATCTGTTCTGTACGTGCACAATGCAGCCAGGGTTTGGGCAGAGAGAGTTTGGGGACCCCTCTCTGGCTCTTTTTATGGGCTTCTCCCACTATTTTCGGTATCACACTTGCATAGCTTCTCTTTTCTGGTTCCCAGGCTAGAAAGAATATAATTTTTCCGCAGGAGCTCCCGCCTTTGCTGTGTGCCTTGTGCAGCCTGTGTTTAGTTCTGTGCTGTCAGCCTCCGGGAGGGAAGCTGCTCTTGCAGCTCCCTGTTCCTTTCCTCACTCAATTCCTCCCCGTCCACGCTGCTGCTCTTCTTCGCTCTTCAGTAGCTTTAGGAAAGAAGCTCAGCTGGGCTGCTCAGGGTGCTCTGTGTGTGGCAATCACTCACTGTTAAGTAGAAGTCTCATGTCGGCACACCTGACCTGAGCATTTCTGTCAAAGGCCTGAATGCTATTCTCAAAGGAGACTGGCGAAAACCTCAGTTTTCTGCATTACAAAGGTGGGACTCATAAGATAGGAAATTTCCAAAACACAGCAGTATGAAAGAAGTTTGCCACTGTTCACTTCAACAGTCTGAGTAGCATTTGAACAACAATCCTCTTCTTGGTTGCCCAGTATTGTGCACCATTCAGACATAAATTTCCAAACCACAATAGGAACTGTAAAATGGTCTGCCCTCGGTTGTATCTTATACGAATGGAAGGATCTGTATTCCCTCCCTGAAACAGAGACATTCCGAAGTCTCTTCAGTTTATACCTCCAACACTGAACACCTCTTGCCTCCTGCCTCTACTCCCTTTTCCCTATTTACTTTGCATTCAGCAGACTCTAATGTTGAGGCATGACTAAATATGCCTAAATGTTCGGATTCCTTTAGGAAGCTTTGGAATATGAGCTTGCTTCAATCCAAGCTTTTTTGGGGTTCTCTGCACACTGATATTCCAAAACCAAAATCAAACCAAAAAACCCAACTCTCTAAACCTTATGAGTAGTCACTGTGTATGGCTACTAGAGGCTATAATTGCGGTCATCACCTGATTCTTCTTTCTCCTCCTCCTCCTCCTCCTCCTCCTCCTGTACCGGGGTTCAAACTCAGGTCCTTGCGCTTGCAAGGCAGGTAGCGGCACCACTGAGCTAAATCCCCAGCCCATCACCTGATTACTCTTACCACAATTTGTCATCTTAGATGCATCTATATCCATGGTGAGTTTACATAACGATTTTGCACAAATCACCATCCCTTTATATTTCAAGTCTTTGATGGTTACATTGACCCTGGCAATTTTGTCCATTTGCAGAGAAACTTTGGATTTACTCACTTGAGGGCAAAAGGAGTTCTAGGAACTCTCAGTTTGGCTATTTCTATCACAATAGCCTTTAATCAGAAGATTAGAGAGCCATGTATTTTTTTCTAGCTATGCATAGGAAGGGAGGAAGGATGTTTTTGGAGTTCCACTGAGCTCCTACCCCACGACAAAGTCTCCAGCTTTAAATTTATTTTCCTAGATAACCTCCACAGTAAAACTGGAGAACTGCAATAATGTCCTGGGTTTCTAGGGGGTTTTTTGCATCAGAGTTCAATAATCCCTAAAATATGTAGTGTTTTCTGATGTACACTTTTCCTAGCAAAACGCCTCGTGTCTCTTTGGAGACACTTGGAAGGAAAAGTGACCAGGCATGCCTGTGATGTTACTGAGGCTCCAACTTTGTCTTCTTCATTCAAAGGGCACCAACTCTGTGAGCTGATTGAAGTCTGGGAATCGAATGAGAGGCTGTGACTGTTTGAGGGCTTACACTGGACCACTGCTGGCCAATCCTAAAGTTTTCGATTGCACAGATAAAATAGGATGTTCATGAACTGTCTGTTAATTTTATGCTAAGAAACTTTACTGCCTCTTGCCAAAGAGTAAAAAACTCCTGTTGGCCCAGGTGTGTTTGTCTCACTGTGGCCCCTGCTCCTATTACTGAGCCACACCCCCTTATCTCTTGCAGCGCTGCCATTTGACAGCGAGGGCGGTCATGTCAATAATGGCATTTTCCATTCATATCTTGGCCTAAAGGAAGCCAGAGATGTTGATATTCCTCTTCTGGATGCAGTTACCCATGTCCTGGTCAGGGGCTCAGGTGCCAAGTCCAGAGCTTATGTTCGAGGGTGAGTGGGTGAATGGGTCAGTCTACTCGCTTACACTCTGATCTTTCAGAGACTTTGGTGTCTGATCCATTACACTGAAAAATTTCTATCAGTTTCACTTAGAGCAAGCCACCCCTGAGTTCAACTTCTTTCTGCCTAAAGCACTAGCTGCTGGAACAACTGCAGACTGGTCAAGCTGATACACTGAATCTAGGGTACCTATGAGGTACACACCTAATCCAAAATAATATCCTTCCCTCACAAGCCAATCTCTCTTAAAATCTGTGACATACCGTATGATGGCTTATGTTTGCCAGTGCAAAGGTGATCAGTTATAATCTAGTGAGAACACACGCTCACTCAAGTTGAGCTAAGCAGCTTTATTATTCAAATACAGGCACCCGACATCAGCAGAAACCTAGATCCATGCCGCGCAAGTCTAGTAAGGCTCAGGAAGTGGCATAGCACATGTAGAGCTTCATCTGTCCCTGCCTCATATTGGACCACAGCCATGGGACCGGGCAGGGACTCTCCTCCAGGCTTTAGATCCCGGATGCAATTGGAGTTGCTGAACCCAAGCATTTCTGAACATCCTGTTCTTCAAGAAATGAAGACAGCTCAGATTGTTCCGGATGGAGTCTGCCTATCTCAGGATCTTATCATATTCTCTATACATTCCGCCTGAGAGTCACAAGCAAGAGGACCCCACAGCAGGGTGGGTGGAGACCACCTGGGCACCAGTCCTAAAGTTGTCTCCTTTGTACAGACCAGGTGGGAGTTGAATGAATCATGCATTGATTTTTTTCCCTGGAGAATTTATTCTCCTTTTTATGTAGGAAACACTTTTTTTTTTTTTTTTACAAGTTTTGGATAACATAAGTAAGAATTCTTAGGTATTGTTGGGGTGTAAAATGCTTTGTTAGGTATGCTGCATTGGCACCAAGGGCCCCATAGGGCTCGGTCTAGCTGTGATCAGGAGGCAGTGAGGGCTGGGTCAGGAGGCCTGGAGGCACTTCTAAAGAAAATGTAGGCTTTGTATGCATGGAGTACTACTGTGCCACCAAGAAGAATACACTTGAGTCATCTGTAGGAAATAAGCCATAATGTTAAATGACGTGGATCAGAAACATAAGCGTGGAGATCAGATGGTTTCTCTTATATGAGAAACCCCACCTATAAATAAATAACAAAAAATACAGAATAGTTAATCAAAAATAGGAAGGTAGATTTTTTTTTTAAAAAGGAAAGAGGCCCAAAAGATGGAGGGAAGTGGGAGAAAGGGAAGGGGAATGGGATAAAAAAGAATGAAGAGGTGTTAAGTAGATGTACGAACTTCTTGTGTAGAATATAAACGTTGTGTATTGCAAACAGGTACCAAGAAAAATAAAAATTAAAAAAAGAGGTGAGTACTTTGCATTCAGCAAGGAAGGAAGAGGCTCCTCAAAGAGGGATGAGGAGGTGGTGCCCATTGTTCGGGGATCCTTGGGTCTTTGGGGTTTGGGACACAGGGCTCCAAATCCTCCTGTTTTGTCCCCTTTCTCACACCTAAGGTCCTAAGCATTCCTCACTGACGTACAGTTATTCACTGTGCAACCAGGCAACACTGAATTCAGTTGAGTCCAAGTTCTGGCTGCCCTCTGGCTTAAACCTTGACTTTGATTTCTGGCCGCCTCTGTGCTGTGTCTGCAGTACAGATAGATGACTGCTTTGGCACAAGTCCCTGGGTTCCTGCCCATGTCTTGGGCTGACAAATTAAGATTCTGAAACCTTTTCTGTTTTTCTGCTCTTCAGCAAAGAAGCAGTCAGCCTACCCTGCCATCCTTGAAGGCCAGGGGAAGCAACACCCCTAGAATCGATCCCTGCATCCACTCAAGAGCAGAGCTCGTGGTAACCAGTTTGAGCACAAAAGTAACTTACTAAGAGATATTAGAGGCTCCCAGAATGTCCAGATGGGCCAAGGGAGCAGCTTGAACAGTCATAGGCAGACTGTTCACCTGGGGATCTGCAGGGGGGAGTGCCCCACCCCAGCCCCAGACCCTTCCCTGACGTCTCTCAACCAAGACACGCCTGTATGCTTCGTGACATCACCACTCAGATGTCATCTTTCTGAGTCCTAATCTCCAGGAGCACTGGATGGGGGGAGCCCTCGCCACACATCTGCACCTGGCCCCCAGGAGTCTGGAGCCACATCTGAGAGCCACCCTTTGCCCGCACCCCGCTTGGCCACATGCAAGGCTGCCTCAAGCTGTGTTTGTTGTCAGCCCCAAAGACTGTTCTCCAAAGGAGCCCTTCTGGGCTGTGGAATCTGGAGCCAGCACTCTTCTTACTATTTCTATTCAGACCTGTTATTTGTGTTGATCTTATAAAAATACATATTTGATCTTATAGGATCAAAATTGTGATAAAGTAATCTATTTTTCCACATCGAATCAAATATATTTTATCATAATTTCAATGTCTATTTTATCATATTGATCTGATAAATAGATTGTATTATATCTACTTAAAATGGGAAGGGGCCCATTTTGTATCACCCTCTGCATCTGGAATGTCCTTTGTTCCACCTGTCTCTCCCTTGTTTCCCCATGTCCGGAGTCTTCCCAGACCATCTGAATTACTTTCTCTTCCAAGAATCTTTTAAAACCAAGCCCTGCAACATGCTGTCACTCTATTTTTGTCCTTCAGAGCACCTTGTCTGTCTCTGTGTTAAAGACATACTGCACTCTGCCTTGACTTACAATTTCTGCACTTGCCTTGCCCCGTCCTACTTGACGCCAAGTTACCTCAAGACAATGGCTGAGACACATTTTCTTGGGTTCTGCTCAAGTTATTCCCAGGAAAGCCCTGCCAGGTGCCAGGCATTGCACCGGGACACCAGGGTGCAAGGATGATAAGACTCAGTCTCCTAACACCTTAAGTGAAATCAACCAGGCTTAGAAAGTCAAATATTGCGTGCTTTTGATTGTATTTGGAATTTTAAGAAAATTATTAGAGAGAAAAAAAAGAAGACAGAGAAGAAAGAAACCACTAGAAAAGAGGAAGGGTGTGGGGAGGAGGAAAGAAAGGGGTAGTGGGGGAGGGTGAAATATTCAAAGTATGTTGTAGGCATGTATGAACGCATCAAAGTGAAGTCCACTTTCTGTACAACTAATATGCACTAAAAACCAAACCCTTGGTTTCCGCCCTGAGGCACTTACAGTCTCATAAATGAGACTATGCTCCTTGAAGTACCTGTAACCGAATTTCACATTTAATAGCTTCTAATATGGCTTGGTTGAATTTAAATGAAAATCGACTTATTCCAGGGAAGAGAAACCAGAGAGAATGCAGAAGTCAGAGAGCTGCACAAAACAGTGCCAGCCTCTGAGGCACTGAGTCCAGCTGGGTGTGCTGTGGCCAGGGTGGGAGCCACTGCTACCCTGGTTCCCTGGGCAAATGCACCTGAAGCGGGCACATGGCTACCAGGCAAACAGGAAGATGCCCAGGTCTCTGATGAAAGAAGGGGCAAGAGAGGCTTTTACTAGGCGAGCTCAAGCCCGAGGGTTTCTGCGAGGCCCCATGAGAGTATGAAACTCCAGCACCAGCGCAGGCGAGGGACAGAACTGTGCCCAGTCATCTTGGCCTTTATGGACTCAGCCTTGTTCTTTGTTGTCACCTCAGGATGAAGGATCGAAGCAGACAGGCTTTGATGTGATTATGAAAGACTGCTTCCATCATGTCAGGAGGTACAGTTGGAGAGGGGAATGGAAAGGGCCCCTCTGTGCTTCCTATTTGATCTTGTTGGGATTTTATTATGAAATCCTGGTCATTTTGTGTCCATAATAGAATTTGTTCCACCCACTTTAGGGGGAGTATTATATTGTCAATCATTTGATGAAAGTTATAACATTTTATTAACATTCGGCCCTAGTTTAGCATCATTCCAAAACAGTCTAGAATCACTCTTGGAATTCCTAAAAATGGAAATTGTAAGGTGGCAATGGCCAGCTAGGTCAAGTGCTCTTCATCTTTAGGGCCAGAGTAGTGGGATGGAAGGATGGAAGTGGAGGAGGAGATGGGGAAGAGGGAGGAAGAAGGGAAAAGGAGACCTGCTACTCCTCCTGCTCCCACTTAAGGATTCTCAGAAACCATGCACCAAAGATTTCATGCGCTGTTTGTTATCCATGCAGGTTTTCCTCAACTGGAGCCTGCTTACTGGCTTTTACGCGTGCTCCTTTACTAACCTTCATTCCACGTCTAGATCCCACATTGGGAAGCTGATGAAAACCTTCGGGACAAATCCAGAGAGGGCGGAGGGCTGGCTGTGAGGAGGAAGAGGGGGTGGACGAGCGGGTTGGGGAGGGAATGTCTACTTTGTTCTGATGAGATTATTCATGTAATCACAGCCTGCAGAGAACATGGGATTCGGGCAATATATTCTTAAAGCACATTAAGCGTCAAACCCAGGAGGGGACAGGAGTGGCAGGAACAGTAATCTCAAGACAGGCTCATCCAGTGGGGACTTCAGGCAGCCAACCTGGAACTCTGTGTTATTTTGTTTTTTTAAAAGAAACCAATAATTAAGGACTATTCATGAATGTTACATTTGCCTAATAAAAGGTGCAGAACAAAATCATTGTTAAACCCTTAAATTTTTAAGGTTTAATGATGCTGTTTTTACATAAAAGTCCATCAAAGTGGTACTTCCTGCTCAATCCTGAACTGATGCCTTTCTTGTCATCTCTGTGTGTTGGTCTGTTGTTCTTAGTTTAACACCACCCAGGGCTTCACAGAGCTTTGTGCTCATTAGCTTTTCACTCTTATTCAAAGTCCTATCGCTAATCCTTAGGATCTAGTTAGTGTTGGCCCCAGGAAAGATCAGGGCTGCTCCAGAGACGCTAAGATAAGGCTGCAGCCATTTCCTCTTGCAACCAGCCCTGGTTCACATCTTGTTCCCCATGACTGGTTTCATATTCTTTGTCCTACACGTGTTCTGTCTTTTCTTCAGAGACTTAGAAACTCACAAAATCTTGGCTTCTGTAGAGAAATGATTTTTGTAACTTTGAGTTTACTATGAACATCATGTGCCTCTGGTGACTTACCCACTGAAGTCATTTCAGAATACTTATTCCATGTTAAAGACTGAATGGGGATATGAGAAATGACCTCATTCAAAGGTTCTTAATGGCTTAGCTCAGGCTGCCATAACAAAATATCATACTAGAAATGTACATTCTCACAGTTCTGGAACCCTGAAGTCCATGTCAAGAGTGGCAGATTCAGCATCTCCTCAGAATTTTTTTCTGGGTTTGCAAATTTCTCCTCTTGCTGTATCCATTTGTGGAGAAGGAGGAAAAGAGCTCTTTTTTTTTTTTTTTGGTACGGGGGATCGAACTTGGGTCCTTGCACTTGTGCAGCAGGTGGTGAAACCACTGGGCTAAATCCCTGGCCCAGGAAAAGAACTCTTTTGAGTCCATTCTTGTGAGGACGCTGAGAAGAACCCCCACCTTCATGACCTAATTGTTTCCCAAATGCTCCACCATTATGTGGAAGGCTTGGGGTTTAGCATGAATCTAGGGGTGACACAAACATTCATTCAGTCCATGGCACCCAATAAAGATAAAACTCCTCCCTCCAAGAAGAGTGTTGGATATTTGAGAGTACATACTTGGTCGTCATGGAGATTGGGGATGCCCCTGGCATTTAGGAGGATGTTAGACATGCTGCAATAAACAACCCAAGGACAGTTTCTCCCACATGTTATGTGTGCAACTCAGTTTGGTGTCATATAATGAAATAACTGAGATGATTACCTTATAAAAGAAAAGGCTTACTTCAGCTCACAGTTGTGGTTTCTGTCTCAGGTTGGGTAGACCTGTTGCTTTAGGCCTTCTGTGGGCCATGGATGGCCATGGAAGAGAGTGCATGGTAGAGCAAAGCTGCTTAGATCATGATGGAGAGGGAAGAGAGAAAGAAGCTGACTGGGATCAATGACTGCTCCCAATGTCACAATGTCCAAAGGTCTCACATTCAAAGGGTTCCAGAGGATCAAGTCATTAACACATGGACTTCAGGGGACATTCAACACCCAAACTACAACACTACCTAACTTCTTCAAATGTGCCACTGGATAATCACAGGACTATTTATAATTATCCTAGGCTACAACTTGATTCTAGTTTACTTAGAAAGATAACATATATTTTATGTGCACATTTGAATACATTTGCCAGAATGAAACAAGTCTACTTTTCTTTTTATAAAGCAAAGTATACTTTTGCTTTTTTTAACTTTCTGGAAAAACATGCTGCATCAACCTGGACTTCTGGCTGTTCCATTCTTGGAGTTTCTATGGGTAGGTGAGCCTAATTATGTTTCTATATCATCTAGAACAAGTGGGCTTGAATATTTATACATTTAAATAGGTATTGTATAATTAATTATAAATTGCACTGTTTCATATTAGAGTTGAGACACTTTATGCTTTCTAAAGTTTTGTTTTGAGATCAATTATATTATTTAGGAATCGTTGCAAAGGGTCGTTGAAAAGTACATGTTAATAAAGTATGCAATGGTTCTGTTCCATCATTTATTTAACGGGTCCCCATTGATGGGTATTTGGACATTTCCAACATTTTATTTTTATAATATTGCATTGAAGAACTTTACATAGATCATTTGCCATATTCACAGTGTTTAAATTTATTAGTTACTAACATTAAAAACGGGAAATTTTTCATGCAAAGATGTAGTTTTCTGTCTTTTAACAATCTTAGGTTCTCCTTTCCGGCCGGTAGTAATCTGGGATTCAGAAGTAGCTGTCTACTTTGAATAAGGCTTATGATTTTTTTGGCAGTGAGGCCATAACGTAATACCACAGACTGGGTGCCTCCTGCAACAAATATTTATTTCTCACCGTTCTGGAGGGTGGAAGTCCAAGTCAAAGTGCCAGAAAGATGTATTTCTTTCAGAAGCCTCTTCTCTTGGCTAACAAGTGGTCACCATCTCTCCGTGTACTCATGTAACATGTTTCTGTGTGCTACTTTGCCAGTAAAACCTCAAGTCCTAATAAATTCTTTTCTTTATAAATTAACTATCTCAGATATTTGTTACAGTAATGGAGAGTGAACCAACACACTATGTCCCTATCAAAAGTGAAAAAAGTTCAGGAGACACTGACAGGACCATGAAAATGGCAGGCAATATATGTTTAGATTCATGTATCCATGGGTATGGACATGCACTAGAATGTGACTTTCTCAGAGAATGAAACTGGAGACACTGGGTGAGACAAACTACTGCCTACCCAGCCTGAGTTATAAAATCAGGTTGTTTGCTTAGTCTTTTGTTTCCCCTCCAGTACCAGGGGTCAAACTCAGGACCTTGCACCTTTGAGGCAGTCACTGCCACTGAGCTAACTCCCCAGCCCTTGTTTGCTTCGTCCCAAAGGGATTCTTGGGTGGGGGCTCAGCTACATTCTATGTTGGCTCCTATTGCAACCATGGAAGAGGCATTGCTTTTCCTCATATATGATGCCGATAAGAGGTGTGATTGACAACTATAATGAACGTTTAAACTTAAAAAAATTACAATAAAAGACACATTGCCATGAATCTCCCCTGAAATAATCCCCCTTACTTTGAACACATCGATCCCATCCTCATTACCACTTTCTGAAGCGATTTTGGAAGTCCTCTTTCATGAATGTCTTTAGTTGTTGTCCTAATTGCCTTGATGTCCTAGTTCGAAACATTTCCCTTTCATGGTCGTTTTGACTTTGGAGGAAAACCAGAGGTCATATGGTGCCAGGTCTGTTGAATAAGGTGAATGAGGACACACTGTATTGTTCTGCAAGTCTGACTTTCCTTTGGATGGCATGCAGCAGTAGCATTCACCACATTTTTTATCACATTTCAAAAAGACATTCACAAAACTACTTCAGAAAATGGCTAGAACAATAGGATAAGTGTATTCAAAGGAAAGAGGTGCTTGGAGGAGTTTAACTGTAACACATTTAAAAAATTTTAAAGAGTCACTGAATATTTTGATCACACGTCCTATGCAAATAATAACAGGAAGCCAACAGATGCCCACTGTCCTCAGACACACTGGCAGCAAAATCTGCACATGCTTTAATTCTTTGTATTTTTCCTGCTCCTGAGACTTTCTTTAGGTCTGTGGAACTGCCACCCCTTGGGAAATGGATTGCTACCCTCCCTCTCCTTGTGCAATGCAGACACCATTTAATCTGTTTTCCAGTCTCATCAGGGCTCCGCAGTGAAAGGGACTGAAGCCAAATCCCTATGCTGCTGAAACTGAAGCCAAGCTGGCTGAGGGGCCACCCTGCCCGAGACCTCAGCTCCAAAGGGAGCTGGAACGTTTGTGTTTGTGCATTTCCTTCCCTAAGCTTGAGTTTGTTGCTTGCTGTAGTGCAGCAGACCATGAATTCAAAAGGAGCAGTTTAGTGTCACATTTCAGATGAATATTCAGTCTTGACCAGTGGCCCCAAAGCCACAAAACAGAGACAGCTATACATATGCACACAGGGTAGCACATTCACGTGTACTTTCCATATCTTTCTGTGCCTAATAGAGTCAGAAATTCCAACACAAATGACTTTGGAGGTCAATCAGCCTTCTTTTCAAGGTGAATAAAGAGAATGCTTCTTACAGGGTAAGCAAAGGCAGTAAGCAACAGCTTAAAGAATGTGAAAAAACACATTTCCTATTTTCCAGCTCCTACATTTCTTTTTTATTCTTAGCATGTGGTACATAACCACTTTTCTTTGTTTGAATTGATTTGTAGTAACGGTGCAATTTCAGCTTTAGTGAGGCTGGGCTTTTGTTCTGGGGAGCCAGTTCCCCTTCATTGGAGTCACTTAGCTTTGGGAACTGTCTGCGTGCCACGCCCCCTCTGGTGGGAGAGCCTTTGCCACAGGTCTAAAAGCAAAAGGCCCCAGCCAGAGGCAGAAGTGCCACATCTTGGCTGATGTCACAGTTCAGGGGAACGAGTTCTCTTGCCATGTTTGTAAAATCTGCAGGAAATACAACCTTCATCTCAAAGTGAGACAATTGCTGAGCACACAGTTATAGTTTTATTTAGGGCTTTCTCTCATTTCATCCTCCAGCAATCTAATGGAAATGGAAGTGAAGAGAGATAAGTAATCGTGCCATGATCCCACAGCAATAAGTAGCAAGAGTGAGACTGGCTCCAGTCTCTTCACTCTTGATTCATTTTGTTACATTCAGCAAAAAACAAATTGATAACATCTGTTCCCTCAGTCCTACGCTCTTTAATCTGAAGAATTATCTCTTCAAAGAGCTGAAGTATGTCCAAATAGTGGTTAGGCTCCTACACAAGCTGGTGACATAAAAAAGAGAGGTAGTGGAGTCATTGGGGCCAAAAGTCATACACTCTGAGGCAATCTTAACAGATCAGGCTAGGAAAACCCTTTAACCCAGTAGACGTTCAACCCATTTGTTGGGAATGGCAGATCATTTTGTAAATACAGATCTCTTCAATAGTTTCATGCATACTGCTGAGTAATGCTTGCTTGTGCTGTGGAATCATTGGGTGCATTTGCAGCTTATTAGAGAGAAAGCAAGACCAAAAAGAGAAGCAGGATGTTTCTTCATTCCGTAGAGTTTGCTAATGGATCTTTTTTGGGTCTATTTTGGTTTACTATAGGGTCAGGCTCAGAGAGAGAGGGGGGGGGGAGAGAGAGAGAGAGAGAGAGAGAGAGAGAGAGAGAGAGGGAGAGAGAGGCTCAGAGAGAGAGAGAGAAAGAGAGATAGAAATATTCGACATAAAATTAAACATGAGTAAAAAGTTGTGATTCTTAAGGTAATAATCATCAAAAAGAAAACTCTCCACTCTAAATTAGCAAGATAAATCTTCTGCTGCCCTCAAGCCTACCACTATTTTTTCTTGCAACAAGAAAAATGAGACTTAGAGTACATTAAATTCCTTCTTTATTCTTATGCTGTAATCTTAATGCTATCTTTATACACACATAGATATTTCTGTATATTTTCAGTGAATAACTTTTATGATTCATTTCAAGAAGATAAAATTAATCCTCTGTAGATAAATGAAGGCAGATCATCTTATAAAAGAAAACCTATCTGATGAAATAATATTAAGGTGACACACTGGCTTTATTGTAACAATAACAGCGATGACAAACTCTTTTCCTCCTCGGGTGTGGGAACGAGAAGGGCATAAAGTCTCTGGAATCTGCATACATCACTGGGTGGTATGGAATGGTGAAGAAATAGGCTGTTAGATTAAGCTCCCGGCTTGGGCTCAGCATCAGTGTGGATGCACTGTGCAGAAAGGGCAGGAGACCGGCTTCTGAGAAAATTCTTTCCTGACTTCCCAGCAAGTCTTAAACCTAAACATTGAGTTCTGCACGCACTAGGTTTCAGACAACACACCAAATGGCATGTGTGTCAGCTTTTAACCATTGTGCAAAACGTTCGATGTAAATCAGCTTGAGAGAAGGAAGATTTATATTGACTCACAGTTTCAAAGGTTTTAGCTTCTCATCTGCGGGCTCCATTGCTTGTAGGCCAGTGGCCAGGCAGAAGCATCATGGCAGAAGGGAGGGGCAGAGGAGAACTGCTCACCACAGGGCAGCCAGGAGGCAGAGAGCGAGAAAGAGCCAGAGCCGAAGCTGTCCCAACCAGACATGGTCTCCAAGGTCACACTCCCTGCATTGAGGCCTCCATCTCCTGATAATGCCCTCAGATTATGAAGTCACAGCCTTCATGATCCATCACATCTTGAAGACCCACCAGCAACCATGCTTCCAACATAATGAGCCTTGGGATAGGACATTTTGGACCCAACCACCACAGCCTGTACACTTTTTGGACTTAAAAAAGCAACCCACCATTATTACAGACCTCACTATGCATGGAACAACATGGAAATGAAAGTACTTCCCGTTATTTTGCATTTACATTCCCTGCCTTACCTTGGAAGAGGTGCAGGTGGTAAGGATGAAAGAAATGAGATGAGAGGATGAAATACTTTGAAAATGGAGAAAAATACAGAGGAAAATGTTTCCAAAAATTCCTCTTCCGGGGGTAACTATAAATTTCTTGTTTTGTTACTTGTTTTTTCACTTTTCAAAGTCTTTTTTGCATTTTAATAGGTATTATAATATTACTTTTATATTTGAGATTATTTCAAAACTAACATGTGAGTCATAAAAAATTTATAAGAAAAAAAGCAATAAAATGTGAATAATGTGAGCATCCGTTTTGCAAACACACAGAAGAAACAGCCATGATTAATATCTGAAGGTGTATCAATTTTCCTCTTACTGCATATTGACTTGCACTTTGAGCAAAAAGAAAGTGAGATTCAAAATGGTCAGGATGGAAAATTAACATTTTTCTGACCACATACAGGGATTTTCTCTCACGTATCAACCAATTGTCCAGTGACAATAGCAGGGTCAGACGAATAGTGTCAGATGCTGCAAGTTAATGTCTCAATCCCACAAGATTGCCCTTCATTGCAAGTAGTAAATTACCCACAGCTGTCTGACTTGGGTACAAAACAGAGGTCTCACAACCCCTCTTCTTGGGTTTAATTCATTCATTTGTTAGCACAACTCACAGAGCTCAAAGGAACACTTTCTTACATTTAGCAGTGTATTCAATTAATAAAAGATATCGTAAAGGAGACTCGTGACCATCCGGATGAAGAGATACTTGAGGTAGGGCTTCCATCTGTGGGTTGCCCAGCCCGAATGCTCTCTCCACTCCACTCTTCAGTAATGCTCATGGACGCCAATTCACAGACGTGATGGATTCCCAGCTCCGTCTCCAGACCCTCTCTGTCTCAGAGGATGGGGAGTGGGGGAGAGAGCTCCAAGTGTCTAATCATGGCTTGGCCCCTTTGGCGACACAACCCTCACTCCAGAGCCCTCAGGAGTCACCTCAATAGGACAAAAGATTCTCCCAGAACCCCTGTGACTTAGAAAATGATGAAGGTTTAAGAGTTCTGTGTCAGGAAGCAGGGACAGAGACCTAATGTATATTTCTTATTATATCACAGCATTGTAGCTGGTGATACTGCTAACCTTTGTCCCTACTGGTAGTATTTTCCCTCTATACTGGTAAACTTTGAACTCTTCTTTTCTTTTTTAAAAAGACACCATTTAAAATACATTGTCTATAGAAATGGAAGGATTTCTGTTACTATTTGTCACTTATCTGCTTTACTTTAAAAATACATGGTAAACATTTTGTGTCATTAAATTTTTTTTTTACAAGTTCACTTTTAATGATTGTATAATGTTTTAATTTATTGATCAGCCCTAACTTATCTAGTGAGTCCCTATTTTTAGAAGGCCATTAGGCTGGGTTTCACTTGTTTCCACTAATAAGAAATACTGGTGACAAATCCTTGTAATAAAATCTTCATATCCGTCACTTACAAACGTGAATCAGCGTGAAAGTTTGCGGCATTGTGGTGAGCACTCCCAAATCACTTTCAAAGAGATTGTGCCCATTTACATTTGAGTCAGTGATGTGTAAGTGTGCCTGCAGCTCCAGCAAGTTGAAGTGCTAGCATCAGCATTTCCCAGCAGGCTTTCTGCATTTATTTGCTGTGAGGATGCATATTTTAACTTGTATTTATGCCCTTTGCTAATACTACTTCCATTGGAGCCTTTGTGGTTTTATGTCTGAGTTCATTTTATCCTTTATCAAAAAAGAGACTGAAGTTGAAAACTTCTTTTTTCCAGATGGGGTCTCGCAATGTAGGCCGGGCTGTCCCTGCGTGCACTGTGTGACCCAGGCTGGCCTCAAACTTGTGGCAAACTTCTCAGCCTCTCAAGTGCTGGGGTTACAGGCTTGTGCCGCCACACCCAGCCTGAAGTGGGAAACTATGACAGACGAATCTCTATCCCAAGATCTCAAAGTTATGAGTTATCAACCTGACTCTAATTCAGACCTCTTCATTGATTGGTTCATTTATTTCATTACATTCCTTCAGTACATTCAATAAATACGAAGCTGATGTTTTCACAGCATCACCAACTCAGCGTTCACATTTACTACCACATACTTCATCATTTCGACAATACCTGAGCTTCCAGAAAACCTCTATAATAGATCCATATATGTGCACACATCTGATTCTAGATGTGCCAATCCGACCCTGCAAGCCACCTGTTCATTTTATTTCTATGCCAGAATATAAAAGACCATTATTATTTGCCAACATCACTTCTCGGGCTTTTGGCTAGGATCGAGTGTAGTATTATTTGCCAACATAGCCCTTATAATCTTGGGGTCAGCAACCTCTCCTGCTGTATGCTGTCAGTCATGTACTCCAGCCCCAGCCAGCACACTGGGACAGAGGCTTTCTACAGGGCAAGCAGACCTCTGCATCTTGAGTCTTAGGAACTGATTGAGAAATTGTCAGAAACTGAGCCCCAGGATTTTTCAACTGGAGCAAATGAAGAAGACCACCCTGGGGTCTGCAAGCTGTCCTCAGGGAGGAAGCGATATTGGGGATGCTGGTACTTATCTTCCCAGCCACGGGAAGGGAGCCCATTTGTAGAGGAAGGAGTGAGCACCAAGTCCAGGGGCTGAGGATAGAGAAGGGGCAAGAAATCCAGGCAACAGGGTGTCAGAGTCCATCTGGTCTCAGCCCTGCTGGCTTTCCCAGTTAGGAAATCAGTGAATTCTTTTACTCTGGGGTGGAACAGGTTTGCTCCTGCCTTAGCAGATAATGTGTAAATGTTTCATAAGGAACAAGGGGCCGTACCAATAAAGCAGGGATAACATCTGGGAAAAACAATCGTTTCTTCCAGTGTTGGTCACCCCAGTCTCTCTTTTTTTGTGTGTGTGCCGGGGATTGAACTCGGGACCTTGCGCTTGCGAGGGAGGCGCCGGAACCACTGAGCTAAATCCCCGGCCCATCACCCCAGTCTCTTAATCTGAGTTTCTTTTCTTTAATGATTCTACTTACTTTATTTCTAAAATTCGTATTAATACATGTGTGCAGGATGTAACAATTCCATTCTTTGTGGGGAGTTGGTACATGCACATAACAGACCTCCTTTTCATCCCTTCCGCTTCCCGACTCCCCGCTTCATTTCTTGGTTCCCTTCCCTTTTGCAAAAACTCTATCTCCCTGTTTCCTGTTATCTATCTTTTATTTTGGTCTTTAATTTATTTATAATTTAGGTTTTTCATAGAAGAAAACCCTGTGATATTGAAGCTTACGTGTCTGAGTTATTTCATTTATGGTCTCAAGGTGCATCCATTTTCCTACAAATGATTCAAGTTTATGGCAGAGCAGTACTCATCTGTAAATACCACATTTTTTTATCCATTCATCTGTTGATGAACACAGAGGCCATTTCCAAGACTTATCTGTATTATGAGTTGCGCTGCTATAAACATTGATATGCGTGGATCACTGTAATGTGATGTCTTTGACTCTTGTGGGAAGATATCTAGAATGGCAATAGTGGCAATCAGTATGGAATTCCACCCTCCAAAAAAACCCCTAGAAATTCTTAATCCTAGTCTCTTGACCTATAAATTATATCATAAGATCCACCCTACCTATTTATAGGATTGTATTATAGATAAGTGAAAAATACATATTACATCTAAAACCGCTGTAAGGATGTAAAGTGTTAGTTTAACCCCTGACATGTTTGTTGTCTTTAACTTTAAAGATTTTACTAGAGAAAAATTGTGTTCATGTTTTCATCTATATCGCAGCCTCCTAACAAGTTATGACTTATAAATGAATTTTATAATTAGATTTCTATAAGGTCAGCACCACTTGAACATATTAGGAAAGGAGCTGACTTCTATTATCTGTTTCTATTCATGTGAATTTCAGCACAAGAAGTAAGATGATTGCTTCAGTATTTCTTTTTTGAATCAAAAGCTACCTAGTCCAAGTATTATCAGTGTAGAAATGTCTCAACTAAATGTTAATTTTGACTGTCACATCAAACCAAATCATAACAAAGTATCGGTGTTCTCTAAGATGTCTAAATCCAAAGTCTGCTTTCATTCCCAAATTTGCTCTTGAAACTGGTTCTTGAACAATAGCACACGTAATAGACAATGATCAGGTTATTTAATTACCCACATCTTGGAATAATTAATGTTTATGGGAAGAATTTCTCTCAGCCAGTGGAAACAGGCAGAAAAATGATGTGGATTTTTTTTGGTCTGTAGTTTCATTTTAATGTCACTAGATACACAGGTTCTATTTCATCCTCTTGAAAAAGATTTTTGCTTGAATCCTAACAGCTTGGTGAAGAACACCATGAAGGAATGTCTATCTTTAAACCTCTAGCATTAGTTCCACCCTCCCTGAGGAAAGACAAATGGCAGGGGCCAGAAGCCATGCTGTGGGATACTTAGATATGACTTACAAAGAGGCTCCCAGACATCCCCATCTTGCTGGCTCAGTAAATTTAATGGCTTGCTTGTTTGTTTTAATTCTGAGATTATATTTTCCTGTATTTAATCTCTTTTAAACCTTGAAACCACATTCCAGGGGCGAAAGTAAGGTTTATGTTGTTATTATTCAGGAAAAAATCCCCCCCAAAACCACAGATTCATTTCCTTTTATTCTGCTGTCAATAGTCACAAGGAGGTGAAAATGCTGCAATATCTGACTAGTCTTCTTCATTCAGACTGAACAAACCTTTTTGTTTTTTAAGCAAATCTTTGACCTCCAGCACTGTGTTCTCACTTACTTATCTCAGTCTTGACAACAGTCTTATGAGATGAACATTTTTGTGGTCGTTTTAAAGATGGGATTTGCAGAGGTATATCCAAACAGCCAGCACTGAATCCCATAAGTTTCGTGCAAGGCTGCCCAACCAAAAAATTCGGGATTTCAACTTGGGTCTTTTACATGAAAAATGTGCCCTTTACCCTCTGCTTGCTAAAGTTTTGAATAATTGAAAGCGTTTTTGATGATATGTACAACAATGTGGATGAATCTCAAAGACTTTATAATAAGATAAAGAAGCCAGGCAACAAAAGATTGCTATGCATCTGAATCCATGTACATGAAATCCAAATGCTACAGGCAGAACAAATCCTTCTAGATAGAAAGCAGACAGTGGCTGACAGCCCCGAGGAGGCTTGTTCAGTGGAGCAGGGACCCGAATGAAAGGAACACATGGGAATTTTCTACATCTCATTACACGCAGATACTCAATTGTCAAAACTCTGCACCCAAACCTTAAAATCTGTACTTCTCACCTGTGTTAATCACATGTTGGTTTTTAAAAAGGAGGGAGCATATATTTAAATGACTAGAGACACAGTTTTAGGTAATCCTACATCCTGGTGATCTTTAAAGCTAATGTGAAGGAATTTCTATTTGGAATAGAGAACTAAAGTGACACGTGTAAGTAATGTCAACAGTATTTGGAATATAGCCTTGGCTGCTGGTTTAGGTGTAGTGAAAGATTCAAGAGAAATTTGAACTAGCAGGCACGATCCCCATGAATTCCTAGTTTCATCACAAACTGTGTGTGAGTAAATTATGTTGTTGACAATAAGCATTTATTGAACACTTTCTAAGCACTGGGTATGGAGTTAAAGCTTCACTAACTTCTGTCATTTGATCCACAGGGCAACTCTGTGACTGTGTGACAGATAATGTAATCTTCAGCACTGACAGATAAGCTCTCTAAGACCTAAGTCAGGGTGCATCTAAGACTCAGGACTAACTAGATGTTGGGGTGGAAACAAGACCCAGACAATTTGACTTAACTAACTCTGCTCTGCATTCTTCCGAATATTGCTGTCAGTGACAGAAACAATGAAAAAGAAAAACAGGGAAACAAAAATGGTGAATGATTAAAGTTTAACTTTTGCTTCTTTCTAGTTTTATATTTTCTAAGCATGCTGTATCGAGTATGAGTATGAATTACTTTTAAGTCATAAAATGACAGCTAACAAAGTGTAAGTTTGAAGTTGAAGCCCAAAATATTTTGGAAGTAAAACAGAAAAGAAAGAAGAGAAATCTGGTTTAGATAATGTAAGTAGTCTTTTAGTGTTGCGGACCAAAACTACATTCTGGATTTCTCTGTGGCTTCAGAAAGCTCAGTATAAATACAAGACACAAATGTATTATTTTTCTGGTTCAAAAGAAAATACCCAATGACATCCTTATTTTGTAAAAGGGTAAGAGATGAAGTCATAGTAGAATGACCATTCCTAAGAGCTTTTCCCCATAGGTCTTACTCCGTGTGTTTTAAACCTAAATAAATCTGATTAAAAATAAATCTAATCAGTATAAAAATAGCTTACAATGTTCTAAAGGAACATTGACCCTCAAGGTGGAATTTTAAAATTCTGCACTAACAGCTTTTGACACTAATGGTTTAAGATTAAGTACTGTGAGGTTACCTCCAGCCCCTGGTATGCTCAGAATTCAGGTAAGGAAGAAAGTCAGTCATGTACCTTTACCAGATATTAATTCCAAAATACAGTTTATACTCATTTGATGGTTTGTGCTGGTATAAGGTTATTTCCTAAATTAAAACATTTACATATTGTGTTGGGTTTCTGTCTCTGTAAGAAAACACCTAAGACAGTCAACTTAAAATGAATGAGGAAAGGTTTATTACTTTGGCTTGAAGTCTCAGAGGTTTCAGTCTGTGGGTGCCGGGCCCTGTGACTCTGGGCCCACGGCAGTGGCACCATGGTATATTATGCCAGGCCACAGGACAGGGCCCCAATGTCCCCCCAAGGCCACACCTCCACTGACCTCCCTTTCTTCCATGGATCCCCACTTCTTTTTTTTTTTTTAAATGCTTTTATTGGTACATTTTAGGTATACAACACAATTACATTTCTCATTGGGAACTTGTATCTTTACATGATGCATCTTGGTTCCTATGTTTTCCCCATTCCTAGCCCTCCCTTCATGCCCCCCACCCTTCCCTATTTACAAAGACTTTATTTCCATTTTTTCCATTTCTCATCATTTTTCCATTCCTGTCTTTCCTTTCCCCTGCCCCTGCCACTACCCCTACCCCTTTGGACCTTTTCTTCCTATTTTGCATTATCGATTATTCATTCTAATCATTGGTACATTTTAGGTATACAATATAATGACATTCATCATTGGAAATTTGCACCTTTACATAATCTCTCTTGGTTCTTATTTTTCCCCCTTGCCCAGCCCTGCCTTCAACCCCTCCATTTCTCCCTATTCACAAAGATTTTGTTCCTATTTTTCCATTTTCTCATATTAATTCCATACCCTTCTTTGCTTTGCCCTAGCCCTCCCACTTTCTTCCCCTTTGCCCCTTTTCTTCCTATTTCACATTACCTATTATACATTTAAGTCCTGACTTACATTTTCAGTTTCTCACACCAGAGAAACTATACGGTATTTATACATGTGTGTCCTATTTATTTCACTTAAGAGTATTGCCTCAATGTGCATTCACTTAGCTATAAATGTCTCTGATTTCTCATTTTTTATGGCTGAGTAGTACTCCATTTTATTTAAAAAAACCACATTTTCTTTATCCAGTCTCCAGTTGATGGGCATTTGGGCTGTTTCCAAGTTTTAGCTATCACAAACTGTGCTGCTATGAACATGGGTGCACATATATCCCTGTGGTATGATTCTTTTAATTCTTTGGGGAAGATCCCCAGCAGTGGAATAGCGGGGTCAAATGGGACTTCCAGTCCTAGTTCTTTGAGGTATATCCATACTGATTTCCATAGTGGTTGCACCAGTCTACACTCCCACCAGCAGTGGAGCAGGGTTCCTCTTTCCCCACAGCCCTGCCAGCATTTGTTATTGGTTGATTTCATGATAGCAGCCATTCTTTCTGGTGTGAGGTGGAATCTCAGTGTTGTTTTCATTTACATCTCTCAAATGACCAGTGATGTTGAACATGTTTTCATGTATTTATTTGCTATTTCTACTTCTTTGTGTGAGAAACGCCTGTTCATTTCAGATGACCATTTTTGGATCGGGTCTTTAAATTTGGGAGGTCTGATCTTTTTAAGTTCTTTTTATAGATTCTGGATAGTAGACCTTTGTCTGAGGAAGAGCAGGTGAAGATTTTTTCCCACATTGTGGATTGTCTCTTCACACTGCTGGTGATTTCTCTTGCTGTGCAGAAGCTTTTTAATAAGAAGAGATCCCACTTGTTGATTGTTTGTGCTAGTTCACATGCAGCTGAGGTATTGTTCATAAAATCTTTTCCTACACTGATGTCTTCAAGAGTTTTACCTAACCTCTGTTCCAACTGGTTCAGAGTTTCTATTTTAATATTTAGATCTTTAATCCATTTCGATTTTAGTTTAGTGCATGGCAAGAGATATAGGTCTAGTTTTAATCTTTGGCAAGTTGAAGCCCAATTTTTCCAGCACCATTTATTAAAGAGGCTATCTTTGCTCCAGTGAGGGTGTTTGGCTCCTTTGTCAAGGATGAGATGGTTGAGTGTGTCTGGCATTGTTGCTGTGTCTTCTAATCTGTTCCACTGGTCCTCAGGTCTGTTTCTTTGCCAGTACCATGCTGTTTTTATCACAGTAGCTTTGTAGTACAGTTGCAGGTTGGGGATTGTGATACCCCCAGCCATATCTCTGTTACCCAGAATCGCTTTTGCTATTCTGGGTCTCTTCTTGTTCCAAATGAATTTTTGGATTGTTTTCTCAAGGTCCATGAAGTATGCTGCTGGGATCTCCATTGGAATTGAATTAAATCTATATAGCAGTTTTGGAAGTATGGCCATTTTCACTATATTAATCCTTCCTACCCAGAAGCAGGGGATGTCTGTCCATTTTCTGATATCATCTTCAATCTCTCTTTTCAGAGTGCCATAGTTTTCAGAGAAGAGGTCTTTGATTTCTTTCATTAGGATGATTCCTAGGTATTTCAGTTTTATGGATGTTATTGTGAAAGGAATTATTTGCCCTATTTCTGTCTCAGAGAGTCTGTCATTGGTGTAGAGGAAAGCTATTGATTTTTGTGTGTTGACCTTGTAGCCAGTTACTTGACTGAATTTGGTTATTAAGTCTAGAAGACTTTTGGTGGAGTTCTTAGGGTCTTCTATATAGAGTATCATGTCATCTGCAAATAATGACAGTTTGACTTCTTCATTACCTATCTTTATTCCTTTTATTTCTTTCTCTTGTCTAATTGCCATGGCTAATGTTTCCAGAACTATATTGAACAAGAGTGGTGATAGTGGACAGCCTTGTCTTGTTCCTGATTTTAGTGTGAAGGATTTCAGTTTTTGACCATTTAGTATGATATTGGCTGTTGGTTTTTCATAGATGGCTTCTATCAGTTTGAGGTAGAGACCATCTATTCCAATTTTTTGTAGGGTTTTTATCATAAATGTGTGTTGGATTTTGTCAAATGCTTTTTCTGCATCTATGGAGATAATCATATGGTTTTTGTCCTTGGCTTTATTGATATAGTGTATTACAGGGATTGATTTTCATATATTGAACCATCCCTGCATCCCTGGGATGAATCCCACTTGATCAGGGTATATGATCTTCTTAATGATCTTCTGCATTCTATTTGCCATTATCTTAGTAAGGATTTTTGCATCTATGTTCCTTAGTGAGATTGGCCTATAGTTCTCTTTTTCAGTTGGGTCTTTCTCTGCTTTGGGGGTCAAGGTGATGCTTGCTTCCAGGAATGAATTTGGGAGTATTGCTTCCTTTTCAATTTCATTGAAGAGTTTAAACAGTACTGGCAGCAGTTCCTCTCTAAATGTCTTGTAGAATTCAGCAGTGAAGCCATCAGGGCTCGGGCTTTTCTTAGTTGATAAGTTTTTAATTACATTTTCAACTTCATTGGTTAATATTGGGTTGTTCAGCATTTTTAGGTCTTCTTCGTTCCACTTTGGTAATTCATATGTATCTAGGAATCTGTCCATTTCTTCTGTGTTGTCCATCTTATTGGTGTATAGGTTCTGGAAGTAGGTATTGGTGATCCTCTGGATTTCTGCTGGGTCTGTTATAATTTCACCCTTTTCATTCCTAATTGCATGGATTTGGGCCTTTCTTTCCTTTTTCTGACAAGGTTGGCTAAAGGTTTGTCAATTTTGTTGATTCTTTCAAAGAACCAACTCTTGGCTTCATTGATTTTTTGTATCATTCTCTTAGTCTCCATTGCATTGATTTCTCCTCTGATCTTTATAATTTCCTCCCTTGTATGAGCTTTGGGGTTGTCCTGCTCTTCTTTTTCTAGAAGCTTGAGGTTCAGCATCAGGTTGTTTAATTGGGCTCATTCTGTTTTCCTAATATGCATATTCACTGCTATGAATTTCCCTCGTAAGACTGCTTTCATTGGGTCCCATAGATTCCGATATGTTTTATTGTCATTGTCATTTAATTGAAGGAACTGTCTGATTTCTTCTTTAATTTCCTCTGTGAACCATTGGTTATTCAGAAGTGTGGTGTTCAATTTCCACGTGTTTATGAAATTTTTTGAGTTTCTTTTGCTATGGATCTCCAATTTCATCACACTATGGTCTGATAATATACAGGGGATAACTTCAATTCCTTTGCACTTACTTAAACATGTTCTATGTGTGAGTATGTGGTCTATTTTGGAGAATGACCCATGTGCAGCTGAGAAGAATGTGTATTCTCATTCTGTGGTGTGGAAGACTCTGTAAACATCTGTTAAGTTCATTTGTTCAAGAGTTCGATTGAGTTCTAGTATTTCATTACTTATTTTTAGTCTAGTCGATCTATCTATTTGTGACAGTCCAGTGTTGATGTCCCCCACTACAATTGTATTAGTGCATATATGACTTTTCATGTCCGTTACTATTTGTTTTATATATTTGGGTGCACTAGTGCTTGGTGCATAGATATTTATGATTGTCATCTCTTCCTCTTGGATTCTTCCCTTTACAAGGATGTAGTATCCTTCTTCATCTCTCTTAATCAGTGTTGGTTTGAAATCTACTTGATCTGCAAAGAGGATAGCCACTCCTGCTTTTTGTCAGGTTCCTGTCACATGGAGTATTGTTTTCCACCCTTTAACTTTCAGTCTATGAGTTTCCTTTTGAATGAAGTGTGTTTCTTGTATGCAGCATATTGTTGGATTTTGCTTCTTGACCCATTCTGCTAGTCTATTTCTTTTGATTAGTGAATTGAGACCATTAACATTGATGGTTATAACTGAAACATATTGACTTGTCATTGCCATGACTTTTTCTTTTTGTTGGGTTCTCCCCCTTTACATTTAATTTCTTGTCATGCCAGATGGGTTCATTCTGCTTTGCTTCCTGGGGTTGTGATCCTCAATGTCTGTTCCTAGGATATTGTGTAAAATTCTTTGGAGTGCTGGTTTGGTATTCACGAAGTTCCTAAGGTGCTCTTTGTCATGAAAGTATCTTATTTCTCCATCCATTTTGAAAGATAGTTTTGCAGGGTACATGAATCTGGGTTGGAGGCTGTTTTCTTTGAGGGCTTGGAATATGTCACTCCAAGCTCTTCTTGCCTTGATGGTTTGTGTTGAGAAGTCTGCTGTGATTCTGATAGGCTTTCCTTTGTATGTGATTTGTTTCTTTTCTCTGACTGCTTGGAGAACTTTGTTCTTCTGTTGTGTTTCTGGAATCTTAACAATTATATGCCTATGTGTAGATTTTTTTTGATCAAGGCTATTTGGAGTCCTATATGCCTCACTTATCTGTATGTCAAGCTCTTTTCCCCTGCTTGGGAAGTTTTCTGCCATTATTTCTGTGAAGAGATTTTTTTTATGTCATCTCCACTCTCTCCTGTTTCTTCATTGAGCCCAATCAGTCTTATGTTATTCTTCTTTGCATCATCTAGCAGCTGCTGGATTGATTTCTCATGTTCCCTTATAATTTTGAAGCAATTTTTCTTTTCCTGGTCACTAATTGCAATCTTATCTTCTATATCTGAAATTCTGTCCTCACCTTGGCTCATTCTGTTGTGTAGACTTTCAATGGAGTTTTTCATGTCCTGGAAATCTATTTGCATCTGTTTTATGGATTCCGTTTGTTTCTTATGTTGGGATTCCATCATGTTCCTGAGCTCCTCTCTAGATTTATTAACCATATCTTGCACTAGGGGCACAATTATCTGAGAAATTATTTCTGATTTCATTTTTTCCAGATCCCCTTTTGTTGCCAGTTCAGTGGGTCCAGGTGGTTGAGTATCAGAGTGTTCCATCTCATTTCCCTTTGGGGTTGCTGTAGGTGATCTGGAAGTCTGGTGTTGAGACTTATTTATGTGTTTTCTCATTTTGACTGGGCGGGGGCTGTTGGTGCCTGCATGGATTACCTCCTCTGAGCTGGGAGAGGTGGGACAGGGGCCAGGAGCAGTGGTAGGGATGGTGGCCCAAAAGCCCTTTTCTGTGGGCTGGGAGCAGCCTGAGGGATGGTGGCTGGGAAACCCCTTCTTCTGCACCAGGAGCAGTGGGATGGTGGCTCAGAAGCCCCTCCCTCTGGGCCAGGAGCAGCAGGACAGAAGGTGGCCCAAAAGCCCTTTCCTCTGGGCTGGGAGCAGCGGGAGGGATGGTGACTGGGAAGCCTCTTCCTCTGGACCAGGAGCAGTGGGACGGCGGTTCAGAGCCCCTACCTCTGGGCTGGGAGCAGCAGGACTCAGTACCTTGGTCTGGTGGTCTGGTGTCCTCTGTGTCTTTGTAGTGTGGAACCAGGTGGCTGCCTGTCTGCAGCGGGCTGATTCAGCATGTTCTGTGCCACTTGGGACCTTGGTAGGGCATGGGCAGACCTGCCTGTCTGCAGCGGGGTCCTTTCTTCTCTCTTTAATGTAGGAAGTTCTCAATCATTATTTCTTCAAATATTTTCTATTTATTGTGTCTTCTTCTTTAGATTTTTCTATCCTCTTTCTCTCCATGCTTCTTTCATATTTGAATTTTTTGTGGATTCTTTATATCTTCTGGGAGAATTCCTTTACATGTTTTGTTCCAAACTTACTAACTCACCTTCAGCTGTATCTGTTCTGATATTCAATTCCCTTGCTAAATTTCACACTGTACTGATAATTTGCAGTTGCTTTTTCTTTGAAACTCTTTATTTCTGCTTTAAATTACCAATCTTTTGTGAAGAATATTTCTTTTATTTATGTTCAGTTAATTACGATACATTTAGTGTTGGTTTTCCAAGTAAATTTCACATGTTCGTTATCTCTGTCCCTTAGTGTATGTTGCCAAGTGTGTCCTGTCCCTCAGGTGACACCTGGTGTCACCTTTCTTCTTCCCCTGCTGTGCTCTTGCTCCACCTGGATGCTACTTGTCCCCAGCTACAACACTAGAGTGGCAATTAGGATTTTTTGGGACAGAAAAAAGCACAGCCAAAGAGCTTCGGCTCTCCACCTGTCTCTTGCTTGTGGCTCCGAGTCTTCCCCCAGTTTGGCCTGCAGCTCCACAGACTTCCTCTCCATCTGCCCAAGAGTTTTGGACAATTTCACTTTCACCTCTGGAGCATTTCCAGGTTGGCTCCAGAGAGGGAGACACTACCTATCTCTGCTTGTAGTCTTGTATAGCTCACTTTTTGCACAGAATTAGAATAGCAGAGTCACACCATTCTTTCCTTCTTTTCCAGGAACTCTCTGCTCTTGGAGTTAGTATATTGCTCCTATGTTTGTTCTTTTACCTTGCTTAGTATCTACGTCTCTAAAAGCATTATTTTGAATTATACTGGTGTAATTTTGAAAATTTACATAGAGTATTATGCTGTACAAGCATAAAACAAGGTAAATATTTTGCCTTCTAAATTTATTATACCTAACTTTTTTCCAAAAGAAACCCCAAAACCCAAAAGAATGTGAGGTAAGTTTAAGACAGAGATACAACACTTAATGAAAAAATTACAAAAATTGAAAAATAAAGGAAATGGAGGATGCAGACAGCCTAGGGCAAGGGTTAGAATAGTTGCTGTGTTTGAGAATTAAGCATTGTTCTAAAGACAAGGTCATTAAAACTATTTATTTTTTGGAAAAAGATCAGAGTCTTTGGGGATCATGTTTTCATTCAGAGAAGGTCATTTGATGTGTTATCTAGTTAAATGCAAAGGAAATCAATTGACTTTCCATTGATTTCAGTGGCCATAAGGAGTTTGCCTGCAGTTTGACCAAATGGCTTTTTTATAGGGCTTGAAATAGGGGACAGGAGAAAAACGAAGCAAAAACAAAAAAGTCCAGAAGCTGATCTAATATAGTTTGTTCTGAGAATTAGTCTACGGCACCCCATGACTTTAGAGTCCCACATCTGCAGCATGACTGAGCAGTCCACACATTGTGAAATGATTTTTAGATTTGTAGTTATGGTTTTAAATAGGAAGAGGCACTACTCTCTTGTATACTGGGAAAGCAACTAGCGTTTAGGCTGACTAGAATGTTTAAGTGGCTAATGCAACAATTACTAATATTTTGGGGCTTCCACTAGATGCCTGCCACCTTTGCTACTGGTTGTAGAGAAATAAACAAGTGTGTAGTTTAGAGTTCTGTATCAGTAAGATTATGTAAAATGAAATATGGCTTTCTAAATCTATAGCCTTGCTTTCTTTCTCTCACTTGGAGAATTAGGTACGCAGTTCTCTATATCCATGGATTCTGCATGCATGAATTCTACCAACTTCAGGTAGAAAGTAATTTTTAAAATTTGCATCTATATTGAACATTAAAGATATTTTTCTTGTAATTATTCCCTAAAAATACACTATAAGGACAGTTGCATATCATTGGATTAGTTATTGTAAGTCAGTAATGGCGAACCTACCACATGCATGCCGCAGTGGGCTGTTTGTAACACTAAAAGCTCTAAAAGGTTCATCATCACTGTTATAAGTAGTGTAGAGATGATTTAAAGTATATATCTGGATATGTATAGATCCTGTGCATATACTGCACCATTTGGTCTTCAGGGAATCCTGAAACCAAGGCTTTGTGAATACCAAGGGTCAACTGTGTATTATGAGAAAGCTATCCTTTTTAAAGGACCCTTCATATGGCTGTGTAGATAAATGTGCTAAAAGAAAATTTAACTTCTGATATGGTTAAAATCATTATAAATCATTAATATGGTTTTTTCAATTTTAGAGAAGAGCTTGACTATCAATATGTTTATGGTCAGGGTAAATTTAGAATGAGCAGCTGTGTTTGTTTATTCTTCCATCTACAGATTCTCAGGTACTTAATTCACTTTGCACTATGTATTGAGCACCTAGCCAGGCACTATTGGGAACATGCAGTAGAAGGATTAGGTCAAACCTGGCAATTCATGGAATTTGTAGTTGAGATGTGTATAAATAATCACACAATGCATCAATAACAATTTTTGCTAAATGCCCTAAATTAAAAGAGTAGAATGCCAAGAAGCCATATCAGAGACGGAGCTAGGAGGTCTAATTTAGCCATGTGTGAGCACTGCCCCTGCAGAAATGTTATGCAGGATGAGAACACTCAGGTGAGAGAGAGTTAATGATAGGAGGCAGAAGGAAGCAAGTTTCAGGGGGAGGATATGCTATGCATGGTGTCTGAGGGGGGAAGTAACTTGGTATATTTAAGAGATTAAAAACCAGGCAGACAGACAGACAGATAGACCGATGACAAACAGTCAAACCCAGAATGGCTGGAGCTTAGAAGACAAGGGTGCGAGATGAGCCCTATGAAGCTAAGGAAGCAGCAAAAGAAAATCACATAGAGCCACATGAGGAACTTTGGATTTCATCCTAATTGGTGACAAAGAGTGAGAGGATCAGATTTGCCTGCCTCCCCCGGGAACACTGATCAGTCCTGCAGACCATGGAGTGGGCAGACCGCTGGAGGTCACATGAGTCACTGGGCCAGGCATGGCAATGGCTGTGTGGGACAAGGCTCAGGGAGGATGAAGGAGAGGGGAGGAGGGGCTGGATCCTGGGAACTGGGAGGAGGAGCCAGCAGGAACTGGCCAGCAGTGCTGCAGGTCTAGAGGAGGCACTGCCCAGGGATAGGGTCTCGGTGCAGACAGTGAGATGGGCTGTGTTGGCTGGTGAGCACGGTGGCTTGGAAGGAGGATGATGCAAGGTGGCTTTGCAGGAAGCTGGGCTGGAGGAGCAGCTCACTGGAGTTCTGCCATGGCTGGGAAGTGGAGCCTTGAGCTGTGACCGGGCCAAGGCTCTGCTTGCCTGTGACCACCAGGCATGGGTAGCAGCAGCAAACAGGATGCGCTGTCACTGAGCCACAGTTGGGATGGCAGCGGCAGGGCCTGGTCTGTGAGCTCTGGGGTCTGTGAGCTCCCTCAATGACTTGGTGATGGGGTGAGGGCTGGCGCCTCCCTCCCTGCAGCGCCTATGCCCAGACTGCTGACATGGAGCTCTGTGCTGGGCACTCCTGACTAGGGCTGAAGGTTGCTCTCTTAAACCATGCCTCAAGAGGGTTGGTAGCAAGCAAACCAAAAGAGGCAGAATTGGAAGAAATATAGAAACACTATGAGGTATCTGCCCTGGAACCATTTTGTTTTCCAGAAAATACCATTTTCATATTTAAATTCTCTGGGGGCGGTTATTTGTGACCAGGTTGAAAATAATTTTATCAAATAAATCATTGGAGTTGGAGTCTACTCTTGGATGTCCCGCTGTGGTCCATTTTACCTCTCTGACCTTCTGCTTTAGCCACACAGAGCTCTGAGGCCACACAGGCCATACCCCTGCCACAGGGCCTTTGCACTGGGAATTATTTTCTCCTGAGCTCTTTTCCCCTCAACCTTCACATCTCATATCTCACCTGCTTTGGATCTTGCTGGAATTCTTTTCAGCGGGGCTGTCCCCTTCTTAAGTAGCATATGTGCAATGTTCCTCTTTCACTCTGCAAGCCTCATCTCTTTTTTTCTCATAGCAATTAAAGCTATATCATATAATTATTTTTATTTATTCATTTCTTGTCCTCTTCCACCAAAATCCAAGCTCTCTGGAAGAAAGGACTTTCATTTTCAGTACCTGACAGCCTTAGAACAGAACGTTTCCCAAGGTGCATCCTCAGTAAATACTTGTTGAATGAATGAATACATTTTAAGACATAAGATATCAGGATGGTAGCTTCAAAACCAAAGCTGGCCCAAGCTGAAGCACTGTTGGGTGTGAGACCCTTGGGAGACAGCAAAGGACTGGGTAATGCACAGGGAAAGGAAAAAGTCACCAGCTTGGCAGAGTGAGATGCCTTTTGCTGGCTTCTGGAAGGAAGCACACACTGTTCTTGGGCATGCTTAGCATCTGAGCATCGAACCACATAAAATGCAAATGAGCATATAAGTGGACCCCTTGCTTCTTGAGTATTTCCCTTATTGACAAACACCAGTCATGTAAATACTCCAAAAAAGTATTTCTCCCAGCACTCTGGGAGGCTGAGACAGGAGTATGGCGAGTTTAAGCCCAGCCCAGGCAACTTAGTGATTTAGTGAGGTCCTGTCTCGAAGTAAAAAATAAAAATTTAAAGAGCTGGGGATATACTTGGTGGAAAGGATCTGGATTCAGTCCCTAGTACTACAGAAACAAAACAGCAAACAGCAACAAAACAGTCCATTTCTCTTTCTCATAGGAAAGTCTGCTCTGCAGACATGCTGTCTCAGTCTGTTTTGTGTTGCTATAAGAAAATACCTGACACTGGGTAGCATATAAAAAGAAGAGGTTTCTGTGGCTTGCAGAGCATGGTGTGAGCATCAGCACCTGGGGATGACCTCACTGGGTGGGAAGGTAGCATCTCATAGTGGGAGCTGGGGTGAGGGCAGAGGGGCATGTGGAAGAGCCCATGGGTGACACAGGAAGCAGGAGAGCAGAGAGGCACTGGGCTTGGTGCTCTTCTCAGTAATCCTTTCCCAGGAGGAGCCTCCACCATCCGACCACCTCTCAAAGGCTCCATCACCTCAGTGCTGTCACCCCAGGGACCAAGGTTTCAGGACATGAACATCTGTGGGACAAGCCATATCCAAACCATGGAACTCACCCTCAGGAATGTATGTGAAGGTGTATTTGTGAGTGGCTGTCACACTTAGCATGCAAATCTAGTTTTCCTGGCTTTGCTTTTCCCAACACAAGCCATGGGTAGCACCTGCTGGGTACCTGACCATGGTTAGATGCCATGGGTACCTGCTGGTAGGTTGTGTTTGTCGTGTCACATGCAACCAGTCCCTGAGTTCTTTGTCCCCACTGAGACACTGGATGTCCAAGGGTGCACATCTTGTCACTAGTTAGTCACCTACCTGACCCTCATGTCTGTACCTCACTCTGGTGAACCCAGCTGAAGAGCATAAAAGTAGCTCTTGCTACTCCTTCGAGAAAAGGCAGGACAAGACAAGCGTCTAACCAGTCAGTCTTCTGTTCCCTTGCTCCACCTGGTCTGGCTGGCTCTCAGGCTTATCCTCACCAGGGATGGCAGCAGTCAGGAAAAGTGGGAGCACCTTGGAGAAGAGAAATGGAGACCACCACTGCATCCTTATGTCCCAAGGATTATCATACTGCACCTTGATCATCAAAGAAAAAAGACAAGTCCCAGAGAGATGCCACTCCAAGCTGCATTTTACCACATCTGCTTCCTGAAGGAAAAGAGAACATAGGGGACAAAACCAGCAGCTGCAAGGGAGTTAGCGTCTCCTTCACTCCTCAGCCAGAATTGCTGTGCCTTCCAGTGCCCGGGTCCTATTGTGTAGCTTTGGTGCTTCTACATTGTCCTTGGAATTTCTTAGAGTCTTCCCCATGAGGACTTGAGCTGGTTTGGAAGTAGAAGCTCTTATTTTCAACCTGCGAACCCTCTGATAATCTAATTAAAATCATGGACTCTACCTTGGGGGAAAACAGCAAGTTCATCCACAATTCTCATGCAACCTTAGAGGTTTTACAGGGTCCCTGCAAACCATCCAAGCATGTTCTACACTCATGTGACAGTCAGGAGGTGCATGTGAGAGTCTTGAGTCTACCATTGGCTCACAGAAATTGGGGAAGGCATTTTGACTCCCTTGGTTTGATTGAGAGTCCCTGCCAAATGTATAAGGATGGTCTTCCCCATCCTTCAACGTCTGCTGGCATATCATTATTTTGGTATGAAAGAGGTTATTGTTTTGAAGCAGGAAGAAGAGTGATTTCCTTTTGAAAAACTACTTTGGAGCAAACAGGTCAGAGCTAGTAGAGTAGCTGGTGCTCTTGGCTCTGGTTGGCTGAGGAATGGTGGGCAAGGGGTTGACTTTGGGAGGAGGCCAGAAGCAGGGAATTCTTGGGTGGCATTAACCTTCTTGCAACCCTTGCTTAGAAAATCACATGGTGTTAGTCATGATACAAGGTTGAGCTCTCTTGATTTTTGTCACTGTAGTGACAGAGAGCCCAAGCAATTCACATGATTGTAATTTATGAGGAGGCTCTGGGGGAGAGGGCTGGGCTCTGTGACTACACAGCATGGCAGCATAATGGTCAATGCCCCCCACCCTGGCAGCTGGCTCTGCTCCATATTGATTGGTAATAATCTGCTGTGTGCAGCTGGTTGCAGTAGATTAGGATGGTGAGGGCAGACCCTGCCTAATCGACTCGAGAGTCACACACCACCTATCAGAGTGTCTTTTGAGACCACCCAGAGTCACACCTGTCATCCTGAAATCCTGTTGTGTCCACTGGATGTTTTATTTGCAGGCTGTTCACATTTTCAAGGCGGCGTTCGACCCAGCTGGAGACATCTTATTCCTCCACTGCAGCCTTGCACTTCTCGATAAGGGACCTAACTCATTTCAGTGTTTTAGGAGTTGGGAATTTGTGCTCTTGTCACCATTTTGCCTCAGAAAACCTATGTGGATGCATCTCCACATCCTGCTGCCTGCAGCTTATCTGCTCAAGCCTGGTGTGCTCCCCTCTTGAGGGAAAGACTCACAAAGATGAGCAGCTCATGCTTTGAAAATGTGAATTCTCATAGCACCCCAGGAACCCTGGGCTGGCAGAGGCCATGTAAATGGACCAGTCAACTAGCCCTATATCAAGAAAGATTATGTAGGAGCAAAAATTGGAAAACAAGATGGAAATAATAATTCACAGGGATGCAAATCCAAAGGGTAAAAGTACCATATGAAAAGATGTTGAAATTCACCAGTGGTCAAGGAAATGACAATTAAATGAATCACAAGCTATCATGTTCTCCCCATCAGTCTGGCAACAGCACCACCAGGAAGAACTATGATATCTACTGCGGGTGAAGAGCTGGGCAAAGGAGTAATTGCAAATGCAGTGCTTTTTGGAAAGCAATCTGGCTCATTCCCATTACAATTGTATGCTTGCTTTGACCCAACAAGTACACACAAGAATGCTTATTGCATTTGAGTGATGGAAAACTGGCAACAGTTCATCTGTCAGCAAGAAAATGACTGAAAACATAATACTATATGTAGTTATGTACAGATACTGCAAGTTGGCAAAAGGAATGATTTAAAATTAGTACCAGTTAGTTTGGACATGTTTCCAGTTATTGATAAAAGAGCAAAGCAAAATCAATGAAGTATGTATGATATTACCCTACTCTTTTCTGAGACAAATGGTGACAAAGACCCTACTCATTGTTTTTTTGTGGATGTACGCATAACATCGTATGTTTGTCCATACGTGGAGATAGAATGGAAGGAAACAAATTTGTTATAAACATGCCTTTAAATCAGTATTTGATATAATCACAGTAATGGATCTGTGGAAAAATATTTGTACTTGTAAACTCATGAAAATGTTTTAATTGTGTAAGATTTATATGTGAAAATATATAAAGTATTTATATATGGGAACATAGAAGGGACAAAGGGATGTGAAATACTCCAACTGCGAGTGCCTGAGGAGAAGCAACACATTGAGTAAGGAGGTAAATGATTTCAGAGTGAGCCTTTCTCAAAAGCAGAGGGAAGCCAGAAAAAGGGCCACAGAAGCAGGGCCTGGACAAGCACAGGGAGCAGTGACCAGGGGAGGGAGGCACAGCATGGGGGAGAAGGGCCACTAAGAGGCACCTCTGTACTTCAACAGACAGATCTAATCCAACTGATAGCTTTGCTGGCTCTTCACTCGTCAGAAGAAAGATGTCCAACTTCCTAATAACACATACCACTTTGTGATCCGGTGCTAGCCGAACTTCCCAGCCTCATCTCCCAAACAAAGAGCATTTCTCTCTGCTCCATGGAGTATCTTTGCTTTTCCATGTCTCTTTGTCTTTATAAATGCTCTTTCCCTCTTCCAAACATGGCAAAATTCTGTGTCCCTCAAGAGCCATGAAACTGCTATCATCTCTGTAAAGTTATTCAAGAGTCTTGTGCCTTCCCCATGCATCTTAGACGCTAGTAATGTAATAAATGTCTGACAAATATATAAAGACAAAGGCTGATAAGCATTGTTAACTCTTTGTCTTGTATTTTTTTTAGTTTTTTCAGTCTAAGATTAGGCTCCTTTGACACATGGATCATGTTAGACATACAGCTTTGTGATTTCTCTCACTCAGTAGCACATGTTGAGCATTTTTTATTATTCTCCACAGCATACCATTTAATGAATGCATAGTATTTCATTGTGGATATAAACTAGCTGTACATTGAAAAGATAAAATTACTTTACCAATCTTATTAGATGTTTAGTAGCTTTCTGTTTTCTTGATGTTTTTATTAACATACACAATAATATCATCACCACTGTGCTTGAATGTTTGCACATATTCATGTTTCTTTCCTCATAAGTAGAAGTGCAAGTTCTAGATCAACAGTCTTGAGCATAATTATATTTTATTATCTATATTTGGGAAGGTTAATTTCCCATAGACTTGCATAAGCATTTGCTAGTACTTTATGTCCTATTTTTCACAGATAAAATTTTAATTTATTGGAGTTTATTTTGACTTACTATGTTTGTGGCAGAGATATTCTTAGATATTCATGCTTACTCTCTCTAAAAAAGAAGCAAAACCCTAGTTTTTAGCAAGGTCCATGGCCACATAGCAGAAAGACGCATTTCTCAGCTCCCCTCACAGCTGTGGTATGGCTGATGGAACACAATTGGAAGCGACAGGTACAATTTCTAATCCTTGTTCTTAAAGGAAGACCCTTCTCTCTCCATCCTGTCTTGCTGCTTATTATGTGTTGGTGCTGCCAACTTGGAATATTCAAGAAATGCTACTCTTTGGTGGTAGTGAAACCCACAGATAAAGAAACTTGGGCACTCAGAGAGTATCAGAGCTATCTGTCTCCTTCTAGACTCCTTCCATTTTTATTAAAATATGAAAATTATACTTTTTCATTTCTATTAAATAATTAAGTTTTTTCAATTTCTGTTCCTCAGAGCAACATAAATCTTAATTAATACAGGGTAAATTAAGGGCATAACTTTAATTTTGTTAAAATGATTAACCCTTGTATCAATTTAGAAAAATAATAAACATTAAAAAAATTTTTAATCTTGAAATTTGTATGAAGCTCAAATAGTAATCTTGAGCAATAAGAACAAATCTAAAGATGCCATACTACCTTCAAAATATACTACAAAGCTATAGTAACTAAAGAGCATGGTATCAGCATGAAACAGAGACATAGATCAATGCGAAAGAATAGAGAGTTCTGAAGTAACCACATGCATTTATAGCGAAATGATTTTTGACAAGGGGGTCAAGAACACATTGTCTCTATCACTTTTCTCATCTCTGTGACACAATTCCTGACACTCAGAACTTAAAGGAGGAAAGTTTTATTTTGGCTTCCAGTTTGTAGAGGATTTAGCTTATAGTTGGCAGGCTCCACGGCAGGAAAGTGTGACAGAGGGTCACAGCAGAGGAGAACTGCTTATGTTGTTCTGGAGGGGAAGCAGAGAGTCAAGAGAGAGGTGGAGGAGGGAGACAAACCCCTCCAGGCCATGCCCCCGGTGACCCTCCTCTTTCACCAAAGCCCCTATCACCAAGTCATCTATAATTCCCCACAATCCAATCACCTTCCGAAGCCCCACCTATGAGGCTCTTGGGGAACGTCTAGCTATAACCTTGTACACAGGGAAAAGGGCATTTTATGTAATAAATAATCCTGGGAAAACTGGGTTTCTACATGCAAAAGAATAAAACTAGACTCTCATCTCTCACCTTCCACAAAAATCAGCTCAGAATTGACGGCTTCAATGTAAGACCTGAAACTCGGAAAGTGCGAGAGGAAAACATAGAGGAAATTCTTCAGAACATTATTCTGTGCAGAGTGGAAAAAATATTTGCAGGCATACCTGATAAGGGACTAAAATTATAAATATTTAAGGAATACAAACAACTCAGCCTCAGAAAAACAAATTTTAAAATGGGCTGAAGATCCAAATAGATATTCCTCAAAAGAAGGCAAATATGAACAATTGTTTAGCATTATTACTCCTTAGAGAAATGCAAATCAAAGCCACACCAAGATACCACCGTATACTTGCTAGAATGGCCATTATAAAAAAGACAAAAAATAACAAATTCTGGGAAGGATGAAGGGGAAGATCAATTCTGATACATTGCCAATGGAAATGCAGATAGTATAGCCATTATGAAGAACAGTATAGAGCCTCCTCAAACAACTAAAAATAAAACTACAGTATGATCTAGTTGTCTCACTATTGGGTATATACCCAAATTAAATGAAAATCAGAATCATTTGCACTCCCATGTTTATTGCAGCACTATTCACAATAACCAAGGATATGGACTCCATCAATGAACAAGTGAATAAAGAAAATTATATATATGAATATATAAATATGAATAAAGAAATATATACATATTACCATGGGAATATTATTTAACCAGAAGAAAGCATGAAATCCTGTTTTTTGCAACAGCGTGGATGAGTCTGAAGACATTATATTAAGAGAAATAAGCCAGGCACAGAAAGACAAAAACAGCATGATAGAGAATAGAAAGATGTTTCAATCTCCGGTACCAAAAAAAAAAAGTAGGAGAATAGAAAGATGTGCTATAATCTGAGAGGTGATACAGCAGCAGATCAAAGGATTAGTGTTGAGAATACAGAAAGAATTCCTATAAAGTACTAAAGCACAAAAAAATTAACGAGTAGAGACAAGAGATAATATACCCTTCCCTAAAGAAAACCCAGATGGCTAATATGTGAATGAAAATATGCTAGCCTCACTAGTAATCAAGAAAATGTAAATTAAAACCAGAATTGTTTTCCATTACACACTCAGTAGCTTGGCAAGAAATAAAATATGACAGGAACAGGGATTGGCAGGGATGGACAGCAAGAGAAACCCTTCCTGCAGGGTCGTGGGTCTGGAAATTAGCATAGCTGTTGCGGGAAACCTTGATTTCACACAGTAAAGTTGAACATGCATACATTCTATGGTCCATCAACTACACATATGTGTATACACATATGTATGTGTATGTAGAAAAAAATACATATACCATATGCATATTTAAAACATAGATAAATGTAAGCTCTTTTTCACCAGGATGCAAGTACAAGATTTTTCATAGCAATATCAAATGAGTCCAAATAACTATCAATTAAAATATGTAAATTTTAGGTCTGGGGGCATAGCTCAGTGGCATAGCTCAATGCTTAGCATATGAGAGGCCCTGAGTTTGATCCTTAACACTGTAAAAAATTAAAATGGATAAAATTGTATAAATTTTAGGATAGTCACATAGTAGAATACAATCTAACAACAACAACTAAAAAGGAAATGATGACTTCACCATCCACATGCATGAATTTCACCCACATCGTGTAACCACCAGGACAGTGAGTCCCTCTTCAGAGCACAGGAGGAGTACGCTGAGGAAGGGCCACATGCAGAGCCCTTGGTGTCCTGTGAGCATAGGGACGAGGCCTTGGCATCCTTTGATTTGTTCTTTGTTACAACATGGATTTTATACTCAGTGATGGTCCAATGAATATAATAAGTTCTACTTTGTTTTGTTTTGTTGCAGTACTGGGGATTGAACTCAGGGCCTTTGTACTAAGCAGAATCCCCAACCCTTTTTTTTGAGACAGGGTCTCAGTAAGTTGCTAAGTTCCCCAGGCTGGCTGGAACTTGTGATCCTTCTGCCTCAGCCTCCCAGAGAGTGAGGATCACAAGGATGCACTGCCATACCCAGCTGAGGCTTTTTGTTTCTCCCCTGAATTTGCCTTTCTCCTGATCCAATGCTCCTCTCCTTCCCTCCAGCCTTTAATGTCAGAGGGACTGTAGCAGCCACAGGGCCTCAGACTCCAGAAGGCAGGAGCCGGGGTTCTGCCAGTTGGGCTGGGTGGGGCGGAAGTCACCATTGGACCGCGCTGTCCACATTTACCATGGTAGAAGCTGATTGTTTTCTCGCACTGTAGCTCAGGGGAGGCATTCAGTTGTGTGAGTCATTGCTGTCACAGGGGCCCAGGATCTAGGCTGATGGAGATTCTCCATCTTCATACAGTTGTCTCTGGACATCACCACCCTGGTTCGTTCAGAGGCAGGGAAATGGGGGAGCACAGGTAGGAGTTTCTCTGGGCCTAACCGGAAGTGAGTCTCCCACTTTTCTGCATGCGCCATTCCAGGAAACTCCTCACTTGAAGGTGCAAGGGCCCTTAACATGTGCTCAAGGGAGATTGGCTTGTGCTTGCTGGAAGACCCACTCCTGACCCTGAAACAAGTTTCATGTGCTAACATCATCCTTGATCTCCTTTAAGTACCCTCTCTCTTTCCCCATCAGAAGAGACACTTCATCTGCTCACACACAAATTGCTGTTGAACAGAAGAAATAAAATTTCTAACCCTGCTAAACCCAAACAACTGACTCATGGTGGATGATTGTTATTTACCTGTGTACCCAAGGAGATATTGTTATTTCTGGTTCTTTATCACCTTTAGGGTGCCCTCTGCATCCCAGTTCTATAGATTAAGGACCTCATCCTAGTTCCCCAGTGTGTTCATCTCAAGGTCATCTTATTCAGCAAATGACCTTGGAGCCAGTCACCTGAGGCCTCCATGTGATGTGTCTCTCTACTTAAATTTTGACCTGGGGCTCCTACCCTGCTAGGTTGGCCAAGACATTTTCTTTGTTCTCAGCAAGAGGATCAGTCTGCATGACTTGCCTGCCATCTTACTGGCAAGGAAAACCTTGATTTTTTTTTTTTCTTTTTACCTTGGGTCCTCCGCGCTTGGCCCTGAGGTCACCTGGACAAGGAAGGAGTTGCATTTCTGAGCTGCTACAAGAGTCTGCTGCTGCTTCTGCTGCTCTGAGGACTGAGGATGGGGACCTCCCTCAGGGGGCTGGGCACCTCTCAGAGAGCACTGGGCAAACAGGAGTGCTAGGGGCAGGGTTTTCAGATGCATGTCCTACCAGCAGAGCAGACTGTGCTAAAAGTGGTTTTCATTAGCATGTGAGTATCCAATCTATAAAAAGAATCCACAAGTGTATACAGAAATATTATTGGTAACTTTGCCCCTGCCCTAATCTTCTTCCCTTTCCCCCATAACACTAAGAACTCCATTTTTCTCCCACTAGCTGAAAACTCAAATCACTGATTAACAGAAACAAACAAAACTACCATCACCACTTCCTGTGATTGTGTGTTGGATCCAAATCAGTAGAAGGCAGTGAAAAACATACAAATCATCTTTTTCTCCATTTCTCTCCTTTCTGAGATAATTTTCAAATGCAATCACGTTCAATGCATTGTCATTCTGGCTGCTCCTTTTCCAGAGTACTTCTTGGCACTTCATCTCCATGTCCACTGCCAGAGCCACAGCTGTGACTTGCATTCCTCTGATGTCATGACTCACACTGCACCACCCTTCCACTCTGGAATACCACCAGGAGGGATTTGGTGAACACAAATCAAAACAAAAGAACTCCCAAAAAGTTTTTAGTGCTTTTTGTCATCACTTATATTCCTTCTTGCAGAATTCAGTAACAGGATTTGTGAGCATTCAGAATGTCTCAGGTACTGTAGTAGATGTTTTAAATGCACAACCTCCTTTGATTATCCCAGGAGACTGGGATGTAGATGCTTATGCATTTTCATTTTACAGAAATGATGACCAAGATTTAACCTCTAAAATGCCCAGGGTTACCCAGATGGCATCTTAGTCTGCCGGGCCAGCATCCTGCACACTCGGAGGACTGGGCGACAATGGACATTCATGGGGATTCTGAGGTCAAGGCCCTGGCAGGTTCAGTATCTGGCAAGTGAGCGCTGTCTTCCTGGCTTGCAGACAACCAGTTTGTTGCTGTGTCCTGACAAGGCAGGGAAAGTGGAAATTCCCCGGCTTCTTATAAGAGAACTAATCCTGTGATGAGGATCCCACACTCATGATACTGTGGGACCCTTATTACCTCCCAAAAGCCTTGTCTTCAAGTACTACACATTAGGGGCTGGGGCTTTAACATAAGAATTGGGGGAAGACAAACATTGAGGCCATAACAGACAGTGCAAGACAAAAGAATGTAAAGACTCTACTAGACTTTGTTTCCACCTGCACTCTCTAGGTTCCAGTCACATCAGCCTTCTCTCTGTTTTTCAGTTGCACTGAACTTTCCCTGCCCTGAAATGCTGTGTGGCTCCCACTTGGAATCCATTTCTTCTAGATCTTGACGTGCCCAACTCCTTCTGGCATTAGAACCGATTCAAGCACCACCTCTCCTAATCTGCCCTTCACCACCCATCTGCAGTTCCTCCCTCAGCCCCAACCCAGCACCCTCTCATGTGCCCAATTTGATCTTCCTGAGAGTGTGTGCCACTCTGCACCCTTGTCTTGGGTACGTACGAGCCACTCACTCACTGTCTGCGCCCTCCCCATAGGTATCCTGAGAGCAGAAGCTAAGTCTCTCTGATGTGCATCTGTACCCTCTCAAGCATGAAGGTCCTGCCATGTACCTAAAGAGCATGCATGAGTGAATGTCCATGCCACAGCCAGGATGGATGCTGGATCTTGCCTGAAGCTGAAGGGCCCAAGGGGCACATGCAGAGCCACAACATCACGAGTCATCTGACACCTGGTGCCGTCCCCAGGGAAAATCAAGCAGGACTGAAGGACGTGACACTTAGGAAATGGAAACAACTCTTCCTGTCTCCTCAGCCGGGATAATTCTAACTGCTTTCTTTAATCTCCACTATGGGGTGAATATTTGCACCCCTCCATCTGTATGTTGAAGCTCTAATCCTCAATTAAGATAGTATTAGGAAGTGAGGCTTTTGGGAGGTGATCGTGTGCTAGGGGCCATGAAAGTGGGTCCCCTAATAGGACTAGGACTCTTATGAGAAGGGAAAGAGACATCAGTGCCTCCTCATTTTCCCATCTGAGAACACAGGGTGAAGCTGGTCATCAGCAAATCAGGAACCAAACAAGGAATCTAGATGTCATCATCTTGATCTTGAACTTGCACCTTCCAGAAGTACCTGCCTATTGTTCGTACCCCTCAGTCTATGGTACTTTCTGTGCTACTTGGCTGACTAAGACAACCCCAAATCACCCCACCTGTCATCACCCACCATGGCGGCTCAGGACGCACCCTTCCCGCTATCACTGCTGACTAACTTGCCACCCGCCCAGGCCCAGTGGGTCCCCTCTGTGATTCCTGTCCTGATCACATGACTCATTCCCCAGAGGCCCATTCCCACCCTCCCTGAGGTTGCACCTGAGTGGACTCTCTTCCCTTCCCCTTCCTCCAGGAGGGTCCCTGCTCCTTTCCTCCTGCTGCCTCTGCCCTGTTGGTGCCAGCAGTGCCAACCCAGACTGATGCAGTCTGTGGACAGGTCCAGCCAGCTTGGGTGGGTCACATGCAGGCATGGGTCCTCAGTGCTCTCTCCTCCCGGCACCTCCAGATCTGGCTCAGGCTGGTGTCCGTGAGTGGCTGGCATTAGCCCCTGTTCTAGAAAGGAGGGTGTTTCTCCTTTGGCCACAAAGAAGGGGAGGAGGCCCCTCTTCTTCCCTCTGGCCAGGAACTTTTATCTTGTCCCAACTTTCCTTGCTAGCTACACAAAATCATCTCCCTTACTTCCCACTGAGAATGTCAGTCAGATTTTGCAAATCCTTTTACCTGTTTTTGTATTTCACATTCCCAATTTTTGTTATACAACAGCTACAGGAATTAAACCACATTTTCTATGTCTCTAATACACTACCTTTGAGTCAAATGCTTTAGAAACTTATATTCACCAACTGGATATGTTTACTACCTTGATTCTAGTGATACCACCATGGGTGTGTATACATACAAACTCATCAAATCTTAAACACTAAATACATGCAGTTTTCATGTATGCCAACTATACTTCAATAAAACCTTTCAAAAAATAAGTTGAAAATGACCGCAAATTTTAAACCTTATTCATTCTTTTATTGGACAAACATTTATTAAGGCCCACTCTGCACCAGCACTAACGATAAGAGGGAAGTTATGCTCCCCGGCCCAGTGCATCTATGGAGGAAGACAAAGCACAAAGCCATCACAATTCTGTGCTATGATAGGGAGGCTCGGTGCCATGGCAACAGGTACTAGGGTCTATGTGGTCTGGGGGTGGGTCAGGATTGTAATTCACAAGTCAGGGACTGATTCAGACGGTTATCAGAGACAGGCAGAGCAACCTCCACAGACTTCAGTTGGAGAAGGAGGAAATCAATTTTCTTCATATCACCATTTTATGCACACATGAGAGTCCCTTCATTCTCACTCACTTCTTCCTGAAAGCTGTCTCTTTTTAGCAGCTCCAAACATAGTGATTAAACAAAGGGGACTTGAGAAGGACAGACGAAGCATTAGAGGTAGTCCCGTTCTCTATAAATGCCAAATTTTCTGCATCAGTAAGATTGCAGCTGCGATAAGCATTAGGCTGCTTTCTACATCTTACATTTTCTAATGCACCATGGAAAGAAAATATTAATATATCAGGGGGAAAGAAAAAAATAGACTCATTTATTTTAAAACCTTGTGAGTAGACAATTTTTTAATAACCTGAATACAGCTTACTGAATAAACAAAGAAAATTATACTGTGAATATAGAGTGGAGCCACATTTTTCTTTCGATCTGTGAGCATATGAAGAATTAAATCCTAAATTTAATCTGCTATTCTGCATAAGATGCTAAATGAAAGTCCAATTAATTGGCATATAATAACTCTGACACCATTTTCTATCTCATGTTTATGCTATTCATGTTCAGTAATTTATAAATTGTAATTCTATGAACGAAATCAATTAATTACAAATAAGCAATTTTTCTATATGGGATACATGGACACATACAGCTAAAATGTGAATTTTAACCGATGATGAACATATCTGACTCACAGGAGAAGTAATCAGTGCAGGCTGGGTTGTGTTTAGTCATAGACCAGGCAAAGATCAGTAAATTAGCACCAGGTTGGTGATTCACAGGGCTTCCTGGGCACAGATGAAACCTGTAAAAGCAGCATGAAATAACTTCTTTTATATTCTTTCCACATCTGCTTTCATCCTGTGTTTGGGCCTCGGTCACAGAGGAATTGATGTTTACTGCTAAGAACCTGGAGTCAGAAGACCTACATTCTGGCTTCACACTGCTGGGAGTTCACTGTTTGACCCTAGGGAAAAAAAGAAGTTCTATTCTTTCTTTCAGTTTGCACATCTGCAAAATGAACATACTTCATAAGCAGGATGGGGAATGGAACAAAACAAGATCATGAATGCAGTGAAAAAGTTTAACTGACATGAAGGTGGAAAGTCCAGATAGTCTGTACCAAATGTAATTATGCATCATAATAACAGTGTACACTAAATTTAAGATTTAAGAGCTATCAAAAACAGAATTCTCATTTTGAACCTCATAAAAGCCAACAAGGTTGAAAATATGCTTGTGAGTGCATATCTTAGGTGACAAGATACTTTCAAATATGATGATTATTCACGTATTACAGAAATTGATATTGCATATGTGTACATGGATTTTGGAAATCCAGAGCTGTGCAAAGAAGGCAAAGATCAGAAAGTTTCTAGTCTAGCACACACTGAGTCACCTCTCCAAATTAAAAAATCAATAAAGAAAGCTGATAAATGGGATCTTCACATGAGGGCTGAAGATGCAGACAGATGGAGATGCTTTGTTCCTGAAAGCTGTAACAGAGCCTGGAATAAACCTTGTGATGATGAGCCGAGGTCATCCACAATTAATTCTAGTTGTAAATTCCAAGTGAGAGGAGCAAGAGGAGACTGACACAGCGGCATAAATGATTTGTGCAATATGGGCAAGTGGATATAATTTTAATAAGGAAGTTCTTCCGCAATGAGCTTTGACCATGAGATGTCATCAAAAAATATGGTGAAGGTTTAATTTGGAAAATTTATTACAGTAAAAGATATGTTGTCATCAATTATCCTCAAAAATACTCCCTTCAGAAAGGAACCCTTCTCCATTGTTGGTGGGAGTGCAGACTGGTGCAACCACTGTAGAAATCAGTGTGGAGATACCTCAAAGAACTAGGACTAGAGGTCCCATTTGATCCTGCTATTCCTCTGCTGGGTATCTTCCAAAAGAATTAAAAGAATCATACCATAGTGATCTATGTGCACCTATGTTTATAGTGGCACAATTTGTAATACCTAAAGCTTGGAAACAGACTAACTGCCCATCAACTGGAGACTGGATAAAGATGTGGTTTTTTATAAAATGGAGTACTACTCAGCCATAAAGAATGACAAACTAGAGACATTTTTAGCTAAATGGATGCATATTGAGGCCATACTCTTAAGTGAAGTAAATAGGGCACACATGTGTAAATACCAAATAGTTTCTCTGGTGTGAGAAACTGAAAGTGTAAATAAGGATTAAAATGATTAAAATGAATAATTGATCATTTGAAATAGGAAGAAAAGGTCCAAAGGGGTAGGGGAAGTGGGAGGGGAAGGGGAAAGGAAAGAAGGGAAAGGAAAAATTACAAGCAAAGGAAAAATGGAAGCAAAGTCTTTGTAAATAGGGAAGGGTGGAGGGGGTGAAGGGAGGGCAGGGGAATGGGGAAAAAATAAGAACCAAGATACATCACGTACAGGTACAAGCACCCAATGATAAATGTAAATGTGCTGTACACCTAAAATGTACCAATAAAAGAATTTAAGCAAAAAACCACTCCTTTCACTTCAAATACATTTATCTCATCATTTGTGGCAGTTCTGGAAGCAGTTCTGGAAGGACTCTTTCGTGAGTGTCTTTAGTTGTGCTATAGTGGGTGCCTTAATGTCCTGAATCAATTAAAAATGTTTATCTTTCATGGTCATTTTGACTGGGGGGAAGAACCAGAAGTCTCACAGTGCCAGATCCAGAGAATAAGGGGGATGAGAACACACTGTGATGTTTTACAAGCTTGCTTTTCCACCGCATGGCACTTGGCAGCAGCATTCACTATACTTTTGATCACACCTCGCAAAAACACTTAGCAATATGTCTCTTACTCTAATTAATTTAAAAAATTTAAACATTAACCATAGACTGTGACCACACCTCATAACTGTCTTTGGAAGATAGATGTAAATTTATATTAATATTTAGTAGAATTGTCTTGTATTTATTAGAAGGGAAACATCATGAATCATAATCATGGGCCACAATGTTTTTTCTCTATCTAATCCTCAGGTTTGTTTCTCAAACCAGTAGAAGCTGTGAATATGGCTAAAGCTATAGTCATTAATAATATTAAAATAATACATGTCTCCACACCACACTTTGGATTATTTGAGGGTCATTTGGTGTGATTAGATACAGGAACTACCTCTTTGTAGTTATGAAGTATTTTCATCAATTTCTACATGTTTTGCAGAAACATCATGGTCGGACTTCATTCCAGCCTTGATAAGGTGGCATAGGCCTGTCTCTTCCTGTTCCTCCTCTCAAAATTAGCAACTTAGAAAGGAGGTAGAGACACCCAAAGAGATCTCTTAATGGTGGTAAGAAGAAGGTGAAATGGTTTGGGACCTCACATTGGAGGCGCAATGCAGTAGCAGAGGATCTAATGTTCTTCAATCCCAAGAAAGAAAGACTACCCAGATCTGGCATTTCATTCCTTTCCTGGGCTGGTGGAAGACCCTCTGATTTCAGGAGCCCAGCACTGCCAGCAAGGAAAGTCGGGCAGTGCCCCATGAATAATTAGAAACAAGATATGATCCTTTCCCCACTGGCCCTCGGCACCTGCAGCACTGAAAGACACAAGGCCAGGGGCAGAACTGGCAAGAGGGGCCCCTGATAGGCCTCCCACTCCTGGGAGGCACCAGGGACAGCAGGTGGAACACTGGGAAAGATGCAGCCAGGGAAAATGACCTGGCCCGCTGTGCAGAAGGCAAGGAGGTAGATGGGTGGAATGAGCTAGAAGGATGCAGCCACAGTAAATGGCCAACCAGGGAAGACCCTTTAACCTCTTCTTCAGACCTAACAGTTTGTTTTCCTGCCAAAGAGCAATTGAAATCCTGGGAGAACCTACAGGGGCATCCCAGAATGTCACTCCTCAGTGGACAGACATCAGAATCCTGCTGGGAAAACCCTTTCTACCCCCATAAGCAGCACTAGCTGAGACTAGCAGGCTCTCCTTAAGACTACTGGGACAGGAGAACCAAAAAAGCATTGGAAATGCTCTTTTTTAAAAAAAAAAAAAAAAAAAAAAAAGGTGGCTGTAGGAAACAAAGTAGGACAAGACTGGAATGTTAAAGTTAGACAAGGAGACTTCCTACTAAAATAAAAGATTTAGGCCTGGAATTTAGCTCAGTGGTTCCTCTGCCTGCCTCTAAGGCACAAGGACCTGAGTTCAATCCCCGGTACCAAAAAAACAAAACAAAACAAAAGATTTCAACAAGATCCACAGCCTACTGAAGCCAAAATATCCAGTATATGATGGAAAATAACCTGTTGCATCAAGAACCTAGTCAAACCCAACTTGAATAAGAAAAAATAATACACTAACTCCAATGCCAGGGGATTAATTAGGCATCAGAATTATCTGACAAGGTTTTTAAAACACCCACCACAAAAGAGCTTCAATACTTGATTGCAAAGTCTCTTGACACAAATGGAAAAATAGGAAATGTCAGCACAGAAATATAAAAGTGTACAAAAGAATCAAGTAGAAACAATACAACCAAGAATACAATAATAGAAAAATTTAAACAGTAGTGGAGTGGAGGTGACAGAAGATAGAGTGAGCTGAAGGATAAATCAGTAGAATTCCTCTTATCTGAAACTTTCACACAAAATGCACTGAACAATATTTGAAGAGCGTCTCAGAGACCAGTGAGACAATAACAAAATATCCAACACGTTATCATTAAAGTCATGGCAACTGGCCTGGCACACTGAGCAGAATACAGGAAGGTGGATGATTGGAATTAGGTAGGAGAATGCAGCCACAAAGATATAATAAATGGCCAACCTGAGAAGACCCTTTGAATCTCTTCTCCAGAGTAGTTTGTGTGTGGAGAAAAAGAGTACGGCTGATGATGTGTGTATATGTGTGTATATATTTGGATATATATATGTCACATCTAAATGAAAAAATCTATCTGGTAGAATTACAGGTGATTTTTCTGATTTGGTTTTTATTCTTCTAATTTTTCTATAAAGAATATATATTCTCCCCATATTTTGGTAAAGAAATTAATCTCAATAAGAACGTTATATATCAAAAATTAAATGCTGTGGATAAGCTGCATTCAGGAGAATATGGTTTTAGTTGTTTTGCTTATTAAACATGAAATAATGAAGCCAGTGAACTAGGCATTCAACTAGCAAGTTAGACAAGAAGCTAGCCTAGCAGGAAGAAAGACTACGATAGAATAGAAGAAAATATAGAGGAATTGACTTAAAATAAGACATTCAAAACCTAGTTCCTGAAAAATCTAATAAAGAAAAGAGACAAAACACATCTACAGAAAGTTAAGTAAGAGGAGCTAAAAAGACATCAGAAGAGATTTTCTAAACTATAAGATAATTCCATTTCCTGCTCCAATTTATACATCATAGAAATAAGTGTTTTCTCAGGAAATACAAATGCCCAAAGTTGAATACAAACTCATTTTTAAATATTCCAAGTAGACTTTCATCAGAGAACAAATTGGAAGAGTTTTATTAAAGAATGACTCTGTGTGAAAGTATCAGATCCAGACAGGTTTATAGACAACATTTTTCAAACTGTCAAGGAACAGATAATTGTGTTATTTAAACTGCTTGAAAGGGTAGAGAAAGACAAAGATTACTTTTAAAAAATCAAACCTTAGCTAATCTCACTTATGAATATGAGTAAAATATTAAAGAAGACATTAAGAAGTTAAATACTGAGCATATTAAAATACTTACCAAGATCAACTTAAGAAAATCTTAAGCTAGGAACTCAAGGAGAATTCAAGAGTGAGAAATAAATTGACAAATATGATTATATTAATATGATGGCTCAGATAAATTGAACATCATTTTGAGGGATGCAAAAATATTATTTTAATAAAAGACAAACTCTATTAAATGAGATCAAGAAAACAATTTCAGGAAAGTACAGAAAGAAAATTTACTGACAAAACAGAATGAAAACATCTGCCTATAACTAATGACAATTCCAAACTTACAGATGAAATAAAAACACAGAGTCATCAAGTAGAGAAATGAGGTAAGGATGTTTACAATGCAACTTGCACGGAGCAGGGACCAGTCAAAGACTGAAATAAGAGTTTTTCTAACAGGCAAAACCATGCGGACATAAGGCCCATTTTTGGCCCATTTTCATTAGAATCACTACAAGCACAATCCACAAAAGGAAAAGATTGTTTGATAATTTGGACCTTGTTAAAATGAAATTTCTGCTCTGCAAAAGAGTGTTAAAAGAATAAAAAATAAATCAAAAACAGGAAGACAATATTCGCAAGACATATATCTGATAAATGGCTTGATTCTAAAATAGGATTTTAAAGAGTCTTAGAACTCTGTACCCTCTACTCAATTTTCTATAATCACAAAATTTCTCTAAAAATAAAGATTATTAATTGAGGAAACAGTGTACTGAAAATGTAAACAGTGCTGTGACAAAAAAAAAAAAAAAAAAAAGAGATGAGACCCCAGGAAGGCATGGCAGTGTATACACTTGTAATCTCTGCACTATGGGCACTGAGGCAAGTGGGTTACAAGCATGAGCCCAGCCTAGGCAACTCAGCAACCAAGCAAGACTCTAGCTCAAAATAAACATTTTTTAGAAGCTTGGGGGTGTAGCTCAGTGGTAAAGCACTCATGGGTTTAATCCCAGGCACTGCAAAAATAAGAATAAAAATAAATAAAAGTCTGAGAACCATTAAAAGATTCATAAAGGTATGCTGGGTGGATTTGACAAAATAAAAATCTCCAAATCAATGACTTCAGCAATAATTAAATATAAAATATATTAGAAGAAAATACAAAGCAACACTGAGAACTCCCCTCCATCGCTATCTTCCTCTGTACCTAATAGGAAACTGGAGCAATCAGGAGCAACCTTTAAACAGAGAAATGCATGAGACAGAGTTGTTAACTCCCAAAGAGAGGTGGTCACATCCCCCTGGCAAGGGTCTGGCTCTCTGCCTCTCCTTCCATAGACCTGAAAAGAGCAGCACTTTTAAGACCTTGGCCTCCATTCCTCTACCCTATAAATAATCCCGGACAAGAGAGCTGAATCTCCCAAGATAAAGCGGGCTTAAAGACAAAAATAAGGAGCCTATCGACAAGAATATTGGAATATTAGAAGATAATCAGCCTAAACAACACGATATGAATAGACTAGAATTAGGAATGGAATCATTAGTAGTTATAATGAAGCATAATAAATACATTTAAAGAGGTAATTCAGAATGATGCTAAGAAGAATCAGAAAAGAACCGTATTTGAAACTGCTATGTAGAGACACTGGGTATTAAGATTAGAAGTATTGAATTAAGACCTTAGTACAATAGATGCAGAGTTCTAATGGATAAAGAAAGGAAGTAATAAATTGGAAATTGGGTTTAAGGAATCCTCCCATAAAGTATAGAGGAGAAGTAAGGATATGGAAAATAGCACAAAAGGTAAGTGATTTGAAGATTAGAAGAACAAGTATCCAAATAACTAGAGTTCCAGAAGGGGAAAAAACAGGAAGAAATAATGATCAAGAATGTTGCATAACTTAAGAAAAAGGGCCTCAGCTTATAAAGGTTCAGGTAGATTGCAAAATAATAAAGGAAAACCCACATCTAAAATGTTATTGTGATATTTAAGAATATAAAATAAAAAAAGAAAATGCTAAGATCTTCTAATGTCAGAGTTTTTCTGTAGAGTGACTTTTGCGATCGTATCTGAAACAACTGTCACCCCAAAGGGTCTAGAGCAATATTTTTGAAGTGTTAAGGTAAGAATTTCTAACTCTCATTTTTTAATTCAACCAGATCATTTTTCAGATGTGAGGAAATAACAGTCTTGGACATCAAGACTTTAGAATGCTTACCACACCATGATCTTCTTTGAAAACTCTGGAGAAAGTACTTCAGGAAAAAGTAAGTAAGTCATATATATATATACACACACATACATGCATCTTTCAACAGTAAGAATATCATTACTGCCAGTGATAAGGAACAAAAATGTGATTTTATGTGAAATAAATCAGGTATACAAACTTAAATATCACATTGCTTCACCTATGTGAGAAATCCAAAGTACAAATAAGGAACAAAAAGTGGGATCGATATTAAGATATAAGAAGAACTAGTTCAAATGAGAAGGGGAAGAAGAGATGGGAGGGGAAGGAAGGGAAAAGAAATCTAAAGAAAAAAAGAATTGAAAGAAAAAATGGAAATAGCTCTTTTGCAAATGGGGAGGGGAAGAAGGGTTGGAGGAAGAGAAGTAGAAGGAGACAAAAAAATTAAGATGCGTTCTGTACGTGTCCACAACCCCCATGATGAATGTAATCATTATGAACTACAAACATGTGCTAATAAAAATAAACAAAAAGAGGAAGACACAATGAAGAAAAGGGAAAAAATAAAATTGCCAAAGTATAATAATAGAAAAAGAAAATATATAAATAATGAGCATTTGGTTATGAAGAGTCAAAACAGGTCATTTTTCCCAAGTTAATTCATACAAACTACTAGAATCAAATTTGATTGTTTAGAAAATATTTGAAATTTACTTAGAAAACTAGCATATATCAGAAAGCCAGGACATTCCTGTCCTCCAGTACAACATTATAATTATCAAAATAGTGTGGGAAAAGGCAGCTCAATCCATAAATGGTATTGGACTGTCTAATTAGCTATATGTAAAACAAAAGAGCTATATCTCCACAGAAAAATGGCTTCATTATGTTTTGACTGGCAAATGGATAAATATATTTTATTTTTAAAAATAAACACAAGTGGAGCGCAGAACGATGACTACCAGAGATGGGGGAGAAGGGGTGAATGGGAAAGGGAAATTTTTGGTCAGCAAGTTCAGCCAGGAAGAGTAAGTTCTGGGCTTCTATTGTGCAGCACAGTGACCACAATTAGTAATGTATATTTCAAAATAACAAACAGAGAGGATTTTAAATATCCTTCCCCAAAAGATAAATATTTGAAATAATTGACACATTTATTAGCTTGACTTGTGGGTTCCATAACATATACATTTGCTAAAGCAGGACATTGTACTCCACAGATTTATACAATTATTTGTTGATTAAAAATAAAATACAACTTTAAAAAACTAAAAAAATAAAATTTTCAGAGTCCATAACAAACAAAAAAGCTGAGTTCTTCAACTTAAAAATAAGCAATGAGAATAAGCCCTTTATTTAAAAAATAAGCATAATAAATATGAAAAGCAATTTAAAAAGTTTAATCTCATTGACAGTCCAAGGGATGGCAGTTAAAACAACTAGATATGTGTTCCTTCCATGCCCTTCTTCAACACTGGCAGGAATCCAAACACTGATAGTTTACCAGAGTTACTGTCTCTTTTCTTTATTAGATTTTCCAGGAACTAGGTTTTGGATGTCTTATTTTAAGTCAATTCCTCTATATTTTCTTCTATTCTATTGTAGTCTTTCTTCCTGCTAGGCTAGCTTCTTGTCTAACTTGCTTCTAACATTCTTCAATTTATTTTTATTTGTTTTTTCCAGTTTCCTTTTTCATTAGTACATGTTTGCAATACATCATAAATCCGTTCATCATGCAGAATTGGCACACATACACGTGACATCTCGAGCTTTTTACTTCCTCTTCCACTCTGCCATCTCTCTTCATCTTCAGATCCTCTTTCCATCTCCACAAAATCTATCTCCCTGTTTCCTATCATCTATATGCTGTTCTTTAAATTATTAATACTTTGAGTTTCTCATATAAGAGAAAACATGATATTTAACCTTCTGCCTCTGAGTTACTTCATTTAGTATTATTATCTCAAGATCCATCCATTTTCTGACAAATGACTCAAATTTATCCTTCTTTATGACTGATAGCACTCCATTGTGTATAAATACCACGTTTTTCAATCCATTCATCTGTTGATGGGCATATAGGCAGCTTCTAAGACTTAGCTATTATAAGTTGTGCTGCTATAAACATGGGCATGTGTGTGTCACTGTAATATGATATCTTTAACTTTTCAAGAAGATACTCCAAAGTGGTACAAATGGGTTGAATAGAATTTCTACTTTTAGTTCTCTGAGAAATCTCCATACTGATTTCCATAATGGTTGTACTAGTGTACATTCCCACCAACAATGTAGAAGGGTCCCCTTTCCCCCACAACCTCACCAGGATTTGTCATTTTCTGGGTTTTTCATGACGGGCATTCTTTCTGGAGTAAGATGGAATCTCAGAGTTGTTTTTATTTCCATTTCTCTAATGCCCAAAGATGCTGAACATTTTTTATTGGTCATTTGTAATTTTTCATTTAGGAAATGTCCATTCATTTTACTTGCCATTTTTGATTGAGTCTTTTGTTTGGGGGCTCTATTTTTTTTTGAGTTCTTTATCCTTTCTAGATATTAGTCCTCTGTTCATGGAATAGCTGGCAGGAACTTTGCCCTAATTTATAAGTTGTCTTTTCACTCTGTTGTTTCCTTCGCTGTACCGAAGCTTTTTAATTTGATATGATCCTATTGTTTGTTTCGTTCTTGGGGTTATTCCTTGTACAACTGAGGTTCTGTTTAGAAAGTTCTTGCCTATGCCTATGTCTTCAAGAGTTTTGCATATTTTATCTTCCAGCAGATCCAGTTTCCATTTTTATATCAAAGTCTTTGATCTATTTTGATTTTATTTTAGTGCAAGGTGAGAGATAGGAGTCCAAGTTGTTCTTTTGCATGTGGATAACCAACTTTCCGAGCATGATTTGTTTAGGAGGCTGCCTTTTCTCCAGTATATAGTTTTTGGTCTCTTTCAAAGATCGGATGGCTGAAGGTGCCTGGGGTTTTTTCTGCCTCCTCAATTCTGTCCCATTGATCGTTGTGTCTGTTTTTGTGCTAATACCATGCTATTTTCATTACTATAGTTTTATAACATTAACTTGAAGTCTGGGCATACCTTACCCTATATACAACAGAAATACTTCCAAGAGTGTTGAGTGCTTTCAGCATTAGTGGTCAAATCACTATGAAGCATAAATTCTGCCCAATGTTTGTAATTTGTTCCCCATTTTCCATGTGAGTTCTAGTTAGCAGTATTTATAAGCTACTGTCTGGAAAATGTTGGCCTACTTATAGTATGGGTTAAAACTATAAAAGCCTTTTAGGCCTCATTGAGTTTGAGGTACTATAGGTCAAGGTCACTCTGGCTCCTAAAGACCCACCCAATTTCAGGTTTTCATTTAAATCCTTCCCATTCTCTGCTTCACCAGTCTATAGTCATATTACCCTTGTCTTATCTGCCTCACCATATGTGAGGGGAACTTCTCTGCTTCATACTTGTGCTCATGGTCAAGAGGATTCAGACTATGCCGCTCACTTTTTTTTTTTGGTCTTAGTCCTGTTTTCCAAAGTCTCCTAAAAGACTTGTGGTGTGGCACAATGTAATACCTAAGTAATTTGCTCAGCCCCTGTTCTCTACATTCAGGCAGCAGCCTGACTTCTCAAAGGACAGGGTTGAATTTCAAGTCATTTCTAGTTTTCAGACTCATGTTTACATTTCTGGTAGAACTATTTCAGGGGATTTCATTTGCTGATGATATAGAAAAGAGTTAACATTGTTAGAAGTTAGATTATAAAATTTTCTTGATGGGTGAGGCTTTTCAATCCGGAATATGCTGTCAAGATGAGAAAGTTCATGGAGGAGAAGTTTAGTAGAAAAGGAATTTATTCCCACTTTAATAAAATAATTAAGCTCATTGCATTGGTAACTTTTAAGGAACAAGATAGAAATAATTTGTAACTGGTTGAGAGAATATGGCTGCGGTTTAAAATGGATTCAAGTGTGAATTCTGGTGTTGGTGGTAACTACCCACTTGGTCATCTCAGCTTTGATTTTCCTCTCTGTTAAACAGAGGTATTACAGTTACTTCAAAGGATTACTCTACATTTGCATTCGAATCCCGTCCTTAGGGAGAGTCATCACCACAGCAGCCCTGGCCGGATGCCCCTCTTCTGGCTCTCATACTGCCCCACACAGAGCTTCCACAGAATGCACTGTGTTTCCATGGTCTCTTCTTGGGCTCTGGTAATGTCCACCCCAGGAGAGCAACCCTTTTGGAGCGGTCTCTTAGTTGTCTTCTTATCTCCAACGTCTGGTGCAAAGTTTGGCAGATCATAGATATTGAGTGTATGTCACTAGACTTAAATGAGTTGCTAATGTAACTAAAAATCCTGTGTAAACTGCTAGCTCCATGGGAAAGAAGGACTGAATTATTATCTTCCTTTAACCTAAATTACAGTAGCACAGTATTCCTAAATGTGGCAACTTTGTGATTTATATTGCAGATGGCATATCTTTGAATACATGAATTTTTAAAAATCTCTTAGTGGAAAATACAACCCACCCATATTCCAGAGCCCTTCACATTTTGGATTCCAGTGGTAGAAAAAGTTGTTTGTATAAGGGAAACTTTAAAATAATGCAATAAGACAAACTGATAAACCTGTATTTCAAAGAATAATTATTCCTATTAGGATATTTACTAAACCTTATTAAGAAGGAGGTAGGTATAAAGTGTCATATACAGAGCTAGAACTCTCTTTATTTCCGGGGCTATGTCCAATTATTGACAAAGCTTGGAATGGTCACATGGAGCTTCTACTCCTGGGAACCAATAACCATGACATGATATTCTTCTTGAGTTTCCTTGACTGAGCATTAAATTTATTTCAGTTTAGGACAGTGATCTCTAGGGCCAGAATGTGGAATACAACAATGGTTTTCCAAAGCTCGGAGCCTCTGGGCACCAAGAGTCCATGTCCAGTATCTAGGGTTCAGGCTCCTTGCAGATTTTATGTGGTGCCCAGGGCTGATTCCGGGCCATATGATGATGTTGTCCAGTTCCAGAGTTCTTTCAAGAAGCCCTCAGAATTGCCGTAGAAACCAGAGGGCTGTGGGAAGCAGAATATAGAAGTGGTCAACTGGCCACCAGTTGGTGAGTGTTTTTTCTTGCTTGATCAGGTGTTTCAGTTTTCTAGGAGCCTTTCCAGTGACTTCCTCATGGTCAGGTTCTCTGGGGAGGATGGTAACACGAGTCATAAGTCTGGGCCCCGGGCACAGAACACTTGTCCCTTCCCATGTCCTACTGGTGATTTGTTGACAAGTATTTGGCAGCCTCAGTGCCCTGGGACTCCAGGTCGGCTTCTTGGCTGTTGCTATTTCAAGGTTTTCCACTGAACTTTCGCCTACTGGTGAATACACAGAGCAAAGGGGAGAGACACAGAATGTGATGGGGGTGGGGGTGTGTCAGTAAATCTAGCCTTTGGGAAAGGAGAATTTCATGGTGGGGACCTGCTGCTAATGTTCTAAATCATTTGGGAGTCAAAGGACTGTAATCAAGAAGGGAAACTTCAGGACCTCGTGCCAACTCCATTTTACGGATCAGAAATAGCAATAGGTACATTAAAAGATCACGCAGCCAGTTCACAGCAGTGCTGAGCTGGAAGCCACAGATGTTTGGCTCCAGGAAAGTGTCCTTTCTGCTCTCTCTGCTGGACAAAAACTTATACACTGTTCTCTACATGACTGAAGTTTGACCTTACCTTCTAGATACACACGTCTTTTTAAAAGCTACATAATAAGTATGGAAACCAGCTACTTTGTTTTTCTCATATTAAGATAAGGCTGTTACTACAATGGGAAAGAGAAAAAGTGAAGAGAAAATAAAAAGAAAGCTACGTACCATGCTTGAGGTGGCCTCCTACAGGAATTCTTATGGGGGTGCATTTAGAAAGTGGCTAGGGAAAGGTCCACTTGTTGCATTTCTTTACTATTTCTCCAAAGTGGTGCCACCGGGTCCTCCATAGTACAGTTAATGCTATCTTGCTTCTCTTCCAGCTGTACCACAATTCCTTGTTAAATATGGAAGAGTATCCAATATTGTGTGAGTACTGGAGTCCTAATGTTAGGAAGAGGAGAGCTCTGATTTGCAGCCCAATTTTAGTTAAAATGTGTACTTTTTTTAATCTTAGAAACATTTTTAGGATAGGCTTCGGGCTTTGATGATAGGGCCAAAGGTTAGAGAGTTTCCATTCAACTTCATGTGTTTCCTTATACTTAACGATACTGGGAAAAAGTTGAAAGAGGGTTACCAGATTTCTCAGATAAAAATAAGAGATGCTTGATTTGATTTAATTTCAGATATACAGCAAATGGCTTTTAGTATAAGTGCCATGTCACAGTTGGTACTTACATGAAAAAAATTATTGATCACTTATCTGAAATTGAAGTGTATTTGAGAGTCCTAGATTTTGTGGCTACCTAAAGATGGGAGAGAGGAGGAAGAGAAAGATGGAGTGGGAAAAAGACAAGAAGGAAGAGAAGGATAAGGAAAAAGAGGAAGAGAAGAGATTTCAATGATTGTAATATGCTTCAGAGAGGGAGAAGGGGGCATTAAATTCAAAGATCTATTTCCTATACTGTGCTTTGTCTGCTTGAGCGAGGCCCAGAGGAGAACTCTTTCTCTTTTTTCTTTTCTCCCTCCAAAGTGGTGCACAGATGGCCCATTATTTACATTTTTTAAAAAACTGCTCTTACTCAACATATTTTTTTATTCTCTTCTACCATTCACTCAAAATAATTCTTGTATTAACTAGCTTGAGGGTGATGTGAGAAAAGAGTATTCAGAGATAATTAATTCTTTCCTCTTCAAAAACTCACCAATCCCAGGTTCCATAAGAAAAAAATAAAGCTAATCAGAAGGCTGTGAAAAAGGGAGGACTCACATCTGGCTGCAGTAAACAGGGTGTCTCCACAGAAGACCCACCTGAATGTGACCTTGAACAACTGCATCTGAACCATCATCTGAGGTCACCTCGGATCACCCTACAATGCTAGGGCATAGAGGGTCTGCTCTAGGGCAGAGAGTCACCTCCTGGAGCAGTGCCAGAGGCAGGAACAGCTGGAGAGGCAGAGAGGATGCTGGGAGGACAGGTTATGGATGGTGGCAGGGCTAGGTGAGCAGGGGTAGAGGCATGGTCAGCTTATGTACAGTGAAATTTGGGGGCAGCTCTGAAGTGCTTGTGCCACTTTGTTTCTCTCTATTTTAAAAGTGTATCTTTCCCACAAATTATATGCCTAGATTTAATCCATAACTTGATGTTTTTTACAGAGGCATATAATACCAACTGTCTAGGAATTGAAAAAATATTATTTAATTCAGAATATCTGCCTAATGGTTAGTATTTTTTCTTTCAGGAAAGAAACTTTCCATTTTATTTAGTATATAGCAAATATGTGTACATTAACATTTTAATATTTCCATGGAACAATATTATGTGTCAATATAATATATAGTAAATATATACTACGTAGTAAAGTTATATACTAAATATAAAGTTATATATAGAGATAATATAGTACATATAGCATTTACTATATATTACATATATAATGTCATCTTTGTTTTATTATACAGTATATTTTATATGTAGTTAACAAAATGGAAGTATTGTTCCTGAAATAATATATGTTGTGTATAACATTATTATATGTAATACCTAATACACACACATGTTTTTCAGTGAAACTGAGAAGGAAAAAGTTGACTTTTATAATGTAGTTTCATCTCCCAAATTGAAGTTCATCAGCCCAGTCCTCTTACACAAACCACATTCTTGAAGAGAATATCTGGCAAAAATCAAAAATGGAAGAAAGCAGAAGTCTCATGGAAAAGTGTATATGAATAATTTCTGGTTCTTATCGCTTTCTGTATTTTCTTTTTAAAGAAGACCAGATCTCCATTATTACTCACAAAGGCAGCCATTCCCAGTCCTTAAATGATTTAATGAAATCAAGAATTTGACATCTTGTTCACATAAAGATCCAGAAATACCAAAGAAGTCTCATATTGCCAGAGGCTAAAGGCATTTTTAAATGAATCTTACTCAAGAAATATGCAATAACGTAACAATTGTAGGTTGGAAACCGCATGCTAAAAGTGAAAGAATGCAAAGATCAATTCTTAATAATATCCCAAGAGGAAAAAAAGATAATTATCAGATACTACACACTTCAAGTTTAAAAAAAAATGTGAACGAGTCCCAGAAACAAGTTTATAGTTTAACGGTGAAACTTTTACATCAGGAGAGAAGAAACTGAAGCTCTTCTGTGAGTGGCCACAGTCAATAGAAAACATTGCAGGATGCTCGTTGCTCTGGATAATCCAACTGGTCCCAGTTATCACCATCCTCTGAGTACAAATGAGGATGCGTTAGCACCAACATCCAGACGACACTGTCTCTGCATCTTCACCAGGGAAGGCAAGCCCTCGTCCCTTGGCAGCTCCCAGGGATACATCTCTAGGGCTCTCCAATTACCCCTCTGCCAGGTCTTCTCTGTGCTACAGCCATTGGGAGACGCCTCGGAGAAGTTGGGTGCTGCACCCTTTGAAATGTCCATTGGGACATCTGATAACGATGCCATGGGTACCATCTTCCTCCACTCAGAGCGGCTGATCTCCACAGGGCCGAGGGGTACCAGAGCACACAGGTCCAGGCAGCAGCCATGGGCCATGAAGCCTGGAGTGTCACCAGCCCTCGGGTGCTAGCTGGCTTCAGGACACCAAAGCAGCCTTCCCTCCCCATCTCCCAAACGAGGCAGACTCCTTGCCCCATCAGGCCTCACTCTCCATCGCAGTCTTTGGCTCTTCCCTTTTTACATATCAGGACTGGATGTGTAATTGGCAGATACAATGGTCTCCCCTTTCCGTGGTTCCACTTTCCATATTTCCAGTATCTACAGTCACCTGCAATCCCCAAATATCAACCTTTGGCTTAACTCTTTTGAGAGAGAGACCACATTCACAGGACTTTTTAGTATAATGTTCAAATTGTTCTATTTTACCATTATTTCTTATTGGTAATCTCTTACATATGGCATAGGAAAAAATAGTCTCTATAGGATTTGTTACCATCTGCAGTTTCAGACACCCATGAAAGGCTTGACACTCATTTCGGGTGCCAAAAAAACTTTGTATCATTCCTGCCTTAATTCACTCCCTTCCCTAACTCCCATGCTTAGCGGGAATTAGTTGACATAAATATTTATACAACAGATGAAGGGAAGTTTTTCCTATAGACAGGTCCCTAAGTTTTGCCACTCACTACCTGGCATCGCTTTTTTTTCTTCCATTAAGTTTATTGGTCCATTTTAGGTATAAAATACAGTTACATTCATCATTGGGATCTTGTACCATTACATGAATATCTTGGTTCTTATTTTTTCTCCTTCCCCTGCCCTCCCTTCACCTCCTCCACCCTTCCCTATTTGCAAAGACTTTGTATCCATTTTTTTTCTTTTTTCATATTTTTTCTTTTCCCTTTTTTCCCTTCCCCTTCCCCTCCCAATTCCCCTGCTCTTTTAGACCTTTTCTTCCTATTACACAATATAAATTATACATTTTTAAATTACAATATCAAGATCTAGGAGATATTACCACAGATTCTACAGAATTTGAAAGGATATAGAAAGCATATTTCAAAAATCTGTTTTGAAATAAATTTGACAACTTCTAAGAAGTACCTTGGAAGACAAATCAATGAAACTAACTCTGGAGGAAATATAAAATTTGAATGGCACCTATTAAAGAAAGTATATTCCTAGCTTGAAAACCTACCTATATGACAACAGCAGGCTCATATACATTTTAACTGATAAATTATAACAAACAATTAAAGCAGAAAAAAGAAGGAACACTTCTCCCCTCATTTTAGGGAATCAACATTGTGCTAATCCTAAAACTGGATAAAGATAATAGAAGAAAAATGTATGAACATAGATAGAAATTTGTTTAACAAAACGAACCATTAGAAGTCAGATCTGGCAGGATGTAGAAAGTGGTTTTGTTATAGGGATAGCAGTATTGGTTCAGCTTTGAAAGATCCACCCCCAAAAGTCATCATTTTAACAGAGGAAAGGAAAAAGCCATATGATCCCGTCACTAGTTGGAGAAAAAGTATTGGACTAAATTCTACAGCTGTTCATGGTAAAAGCTATCAGGAGACTAGAAGTAGAACAGAACCTTCTCAACAGATTAAAGACATGTACTCCATACTTCCAGCAAGAACGCCTTATATGAATGGAGAAGATACAATGCTTTCTCCTTAAGGTGAGGAACAAGGGTAGATATGCTTACTCTTTATCTGTCCATTAAACTTTGAAACCTAGGCCCCACCAAAATAGTCTGGCAATAAAATGACACAATTAGGATAGGATTGGCAAGGTAGAAGCAAAATCTTTATATGTAGATGAAATGATCATTTACGGAGAAAATACTAAGAAATCTCTAGGAGCCCCTAGAACTTGTATTTGAATTTAGCAGAATTAGAAAACACAAGGTATATATAAAAATTCAGGTCTGTGTATACTTGCTATAAATGAAGAATTGGATATTGAAATTTAAAAGTTATATAGGAGTACAAAGGACCTAGAAAAGTTAAAAAAAAAAAACAATGTAGGAAGACATTTAGTACCTAATTTTAAGACTTCTTCTAAAGCTACAGTAATCAAGGCAGTGTTGGTGTAAGGAAAGACATATAGATCATTGGAATAAAACAGAGAATCTAGAAATAGAACCACACATATATGGCCCACTGAGTTTTGAAAGATTATCTAACATTAGCATTTTATAGAATATAAACTCGATTCAAGAGCCCAGGAAGAGATAGCGCTAGAACACCTGGAATTCGTATATAAAAAATTAACCTCAACCCTTTTTTTCCATACATGAAAATAACTTGAAGGGATCTATGAACCTAAATATGAAAGAAAGCCTAAAAGTATAAAACTTTAAGAAGAAATTATAAGGGAAAATGTTTATGAATTCAGGGTAGGCGAGAACTACCCAGGATACAAAAGACATGATGTATAAAAGAAAAAAATTGATAAATGAGATTCCATCAAAATTTAGAACTTTAAATGACATCATTACAATGAAAAGTAGTCCTTAAACAGACCATATTTACAATACATATAACCTATGACCAGAATATATAAAGAATTGTTAGAGCTCATTAATAGACAACCCAATTAAAATGTAGATGTAAGAAGATGATAAATAGCCAGTATAGCACAAGGAATGGTGTGCAACTCTAGAATCAGAAAAATACTAATCAGTACAATAATAAGATTGAATTATACACTCACTGGGGAGATGAAGTTAAAAGTTTTAAAAGCCTTGTCATGACTTTTTCTTTTTGTTGGATTCTCCCCCTTTGTGTTTAATTTGCCACTCCCAATGGATTCATTCTGCTGGGTTTCCTGGGGTTGTGGTCCTCATTGTCTTTTCCTAGGGTATTGTCTAAAATTTTTTGGAGTGCTGGTTTGGTATTCATGAAGTTCCTGAGGTGCTCTTTATCATGAAAGTATCTTATTTCCCCATCAATTTTGAAAGATAGTTTTGCAGGGTACATCAGTCTGGGTTGGAGGCTGTTTTCCTTTAGGGCTTGAAATACATCACTCCAAGCTCTTCTTGCCTTGAGGGTTTGCATTGAGAAGTCTGCCATGATTCTGATGGACTTTCCTTTGTATGTGATTTGTTTCTTTTCTCTCACTGCTTGTAGAATTTTGTTCTTCTGTTGGATTTCTGGAATCCTAACTATTATATGCCTATGTGTAGATATTTTTTGATCAAGGCTAGCTGGAGTCCTATAAGCCTCACTTAGCTGTACGTGAAATTCTTTTCCCCTCCTTGGGAAGTTTTCTGCCATCACTTCTGTGAACAGTTTTTTTATGTCATCTGCACTCTCTCCCCTTTCTTCATTACTCCAATCAGTCTTATGTTATTCTTCTTTGCATCGTCTAGCAGCTGCTGGATTGATTTCTCATGTTCCTTTACAATTTTAAAGCAATATTTCTTTTCCTGGTCACTAATTGCAATCTTTTCTTCTGTATCTGAAATTCTATCCTCACACTGGTTCATTCTGCTGCACAGAGTTTCAGTGGAGTTTTTAATCTCCTGGAAATCTGTTTGCATCTGTTTTATGGATTCCATTTGTTTCCTATGTTGGGATTCCATCATGTTCCTCAGATCCTCTATTTTTTTATCTGTGTCCTCTCTAGATTTATTAACCATGTCTTGCACCATGAGCAAAATCTTTGCTGTTATCTGAATAATTATTTCTGATTTCATTTTTCCCAGATCCTCTTTTGTTGCCAGTTCAGGGAGTCCAGGTAGTTGAGCATCAGATTGTTCCATCTCATTTCCCTTTGGGGTTACTGTAGGTGATCCAGAAGTCTGTTTTTGAGGATTGCTTACATGTCTTCTCATTTCCATGGGGGGGGTGCTTCTGGTGCCTGCGCTGTTCACCTTCTCTGCCCTAGGAGCTTGGGATGGTGGCAGGGGACCTTCCCTATCTGGCATCTCTTAACATCAGTAGTGAAATAGTTCTTCCTATGTGCCGGCCTGGCTCCTAATGCTTTGCATATTTATGCATTTACTCTTCATTAAATCCTTAAGAGAAAGGAACTTCCATTTTCTCCACATTGGGGATGACAGGATTGATAAGCAGAGAGGTTAAGGGACTTGCTTGGTGTACTCAATGCTGTGAGCAAGATGACCTGAGCCTCTGAGCCCCAGCAGTCTGGTCTCAGAATCAGTGCTTCTAACTTCACATCAAATCACCAGAAGCCCAAGGGATGCAGGGGAGGATTCCCACCCCTCCTCTTATCCCTTCTGTGCTTCAGGTACCTTCCCTAGAAAGCAATCCATACAAAAACAAACTCAAATGATGACAGTAGTAATAATATAGTTGTCCTCACAGGGGGACACATCCGAGCCTGAAATCACAAATGGAACAGGACCTAGTAGATACTATGATTTTTCTTAAACAAACAGACTACGATAAAGTTTAATTTGTAAATAAGGCACAGTAAGAGAGTAACAATCTTTTAAAAATTAGTACATATTGCAGTACAGGCAGCTTAAATCACTCTTTAGTAACATAAAATAAATATAACCATATATTGTAATAAATGCTGTGAGAAGAGAAGTTGTGTTCTCTCTTTTGGTCTCTCTCAAAATAAGCTATGGTACTATACTATAATGTGTTCTCTCTTCCTTATTCCTCTGTCCTTTTTACTTCCCTCCCTACCCCCCTCTCTCTTAGTTTTACCAGGCACTAACACCCACCGTGCCAGCCTCAGGATGACAAAGATAAAAACTCTCATTGCCACAGAGTGAGAGTCTGGTGGCAATGTTAAATGTTTACCCTAAATGAATGAGGCCCTGTGGGAGCATCTGGTCAACCTCAGTGTGTGCAATGTGGGCAGAAGAAAGCCAGAGGGCACAGGGTGCTGAATGAGCATAAGAGCAAATTGGGAAAAAGTGTCTGGGACCAAGTCAAGGCTGACTCCTGGCTCCTGAGGCTACAACTGAGAAGCGGTCTCTGCCACTCACAGGTAGGAAATAAATAGCTGCCAGATGTTTCAGAGGAAGAAGTGAAAAGAAACCGTCACAAGAGCTAAGTTTCTAGTAAACCTCATTATACTTTACAGAGAAGAAAGCCTGACTCACAAGAGTGAATAACTGCAACAGAAGGAAGGATATTTAGCATTACACCAAGCAATTTATCATCCTTTCAGGAGGACTTTCTTGAGGGTGAAATTAAAGATTCTATCTTGGTCTGGTATTTGTTTACAGGCATTTGTTTTGTGCCTGGACTTGTATTTTAGGAAAGGCCATGTGTTACATATAGGATGCATCCATTAGTGGAGAGGGGGAGAGCTGAGAGTGCCCAATCCCAAGCAGGGGTCACAGCAGAGCCTGGGAAAAGCTGAAGGGGAAGAGAGCAGAGGACCCCAGTTCTCATGGCTGCTTCTTGTTAGGATCATGTCAGAGAGCTAAGCAGATCCATGATTTAGCAGCTATGTGACTGTGGGCCAGCTATGTAACCATTGTAAAGCTTGACTTTTCTCATCTGTCAGATGTAAACCATAATGATGTCTCCTTCATAGGGTTTTTTGTAGTAATCACATGAGATCACGGCTGTCCGTAGACTTCCTGGCACTACACCCAGCATGGCACCACTGTGTCCTTGGGGATGGAGACTGTGGCAGCAGAGCAGGGCATATGTGCCCTTCCCTACTTCACTCCTGCTGTCTGTTGTCTTCATTTCTAAGTATAATGATTCACTCTAACTAGAAAAATAAATAATATTCTGAGCCCCTTTACTCATAAGGACATTCCTAAATGCGACTTTATAACCAAATTCCAACCCATATATCTGCCTTTGGCAAGATCCATGGAAGTTACTCCCTATAATGTTGATTTAAAAGCTTTGGTGCTGTGGATGAAATATTTCCAATCTCTTCCTAATAAGGTTAGCACTGTATTTAAATCCTCACTGTATTCATTGAAACTTTCTACTTGCTGGGGTCAGGCATTTTCATGCCTTCTTTCTTGTAAGTAGGTATAAAACACTGGCTTTCAGCCAAAATTGCTAATGTGGGAGCTTGGCACTCTGTGAAGTTATTGGATTCACTAAAACGAGAAGGTCACGCAAGGACTGAACAACGCAAGGCAGGGTGTCCTCGCTGCTGGGTGTGTGAGTGGGGCAGTGTCACCCAAGGTCTCCAAGTCCTTTAACAGTTCTGCAGTCCCTGTTACAACATCCCTACAGAGCTGCTTGCACAACCCCAACCAAACACTGCTAGAAAGAGGCTCAGAGGCCACCAGACAGAAAGGCTGTGCCCAAGAGCAGCTGCCACCTCCACTTCCAATGGTAGCATTCTCCCTAAAACTCCTTGAACCAAAACCAGAGTGACAGAAGGACAAATCCAGGAAGAGGCCAGATCTGAGCAAAGAAATTGGAATACGAAAGAGACTAAACATTTGGGAAATTCAAGCTCACGCTTTCCTGAGCAGGGAAGAAGCAAATATTTTAGTGTCCAAAGGCTATTAACATTCTCTTTACGTTTGGCACTCTAACTCAATGTGACATGCCCTGTGCTTCCCATCAGCATTGATTGTGGAGTTATAAGATGCTTCTGGCTCAAAAACTACCCAAAAGCCTGTTGCTCTGCTGTCCTAAATCAAATCATCCCACCCATCTCAGTATAACTTGGGCCCAATCCAAGAATTGAACACAGAGAGATGAGTCACTTTTGAAGAAGGAAGGTATCTTCTCCAATAGGAAGGAGTGAGAGCAAACATTTTCCAAAGGATTTGGAGTCAATTCTCAGAAGTGAGGGATGGCTGGGAGTTGCCTGACAGATCCACTTTCCACTTCAGCATCCTCTCAGAGTTTGATCAGGATGTCTGCCTGCCAGTGGAGTGAGACAAAACAGCTGATGGTTTCTGAGAGTGTGAAAGTGATTTGGGTGGATTCTCGAAGCCTTGGGGAGGCAGAGAGCAATCCTCTGCACCTTTGGGACACCTTCAGAGGCCCAGCACCATATAAACTATGAACACAGCTCCTGACCCAGAAGAGACCCCAGTGAACACTAGATGATTAACTCAATGCCCTTGCTCCGAGTCCATTGCTAAGTTCAATTTCTGCATGTTTCTTATTTATCCGTCATTTTTTTTTAATTCACTAGGCATAGCTTTGAAGACCATGAAAGTTTCCTAAGCTTTTCATTATTTCACAGCTGGATTTTTCATTAAGTCACTAGGATCATCCCTGTGCTTTTACAATGCATATGGATATGTCACATGTCACATCATGTGGTGTGGACTCTTTGCTAATCTCTAGGCTGGGAATTTCTGGCAGCTTTTTATTGTGATGAAGCACATGAGAGTAACAACTTAAAAGAGGAAAGATTTATTTTGGCTCAATGTTCCAGAGGTTTCAGTCCATGGCTGACTGGCTCCCGGGTAGAAATGTCATGGCAGAAAGGCATGGAAGTAGAAAGCTACCCTCATCCTGGCAGCCAGGAAAGAGAGCAAGAGAGGGTGTGCTGTGTGGCTTCCTCCTCCTTCTGCCAATTTTCCACCCAAGCCCCCACCCTATTGGATGGTGCTACCTATGTTCAAGGTTGATCTCTACTCTCAGTTTGCTGTCCCACCTGCCAGTCATCTTGGGAAACAAAGTAAAGGCACACTCAGAAGTGAGTGCTACTAAATTTCTAGGTATTTCACAATCCAATCAAGTTGACAGTCAGGATTAACTGTCCCACGACTCCTTGAGAAAAAGAGAGGGAAGGCTTCCTCTCGTCATGGTCATCTCAGTGCCTAGGGAGTAGATCAGCCTGTAAGGAAGTGTCTGATAAACACTTGTTACATAAACTCCACACTTCAAGTTAAAGCTTTGTGTGGCTGAAGCACTTAAAATGACATTTATCAATTTCTAACACTTCAGAAAAAAAGTATGTGCTTCTTTTCACTTATAAATCCAAACTAAACTGTGCAGTTTGTGAGAAATAAGCAACATTTTAAAGCCTGCCCTCACTTCCTATTATGTACTTTTCTCCTTCATGCTAATTTTGCTGTCAGAGGTCCAGGAAGAGAGTGAAACACTTTAATTATGTCTCCCCAGCAGAAATGTAAAGCACAATCCCCATTTTTAAGCCTGCTCTTTTATTCAGGTATATTTTCTGTTGTTTTATGTTTTGAGTGGCTGCCATTTTCTCTCTAAAATTTAAGTCTAGAGCACTTTGGGCCATGAAATGAGGAAGCAGAATTCCTGCCTTCAACATCCTACAAGCGTCTGTTGAGTTCCTGTCAATGAAGGGCATGTTCCAGGAGCAAAAGAGACAGATGGAAAGACAGACAGAGCTGCTTTTCTCATCAATCTTAAATTCTAGTGAGGGGGAGACTCGCAAACAGAAAATGTACAAGAAAATGTCAAGAGATGGCAAATGTTCTCAAGAGGAGGAAAGGGAGTGTGACTAGGAGGCTGCAGTGGACAGCCAGGAAAGCACAGTCCAAAAAGGTGATATTCTGGGTCTCTGCTGGTTCTGTATGGATTTTAGGACTGTTTGCTGTGTTACGAGAAATAAATCAGACACACAAGCGTAAACATTGCCTAGTTTCTTGTATATGAGAAACCCAAATGATAAATGAATAGCAAAATAAAAGATAGACAATAGGAAGTAGGGAGATAGATTTTTTTGCTAAAGGGATGGGAACCAAAGATAGAGGAAGGGAGAGTGAGTGGAAGGGAAGAGGGTGAGAAAAGAATAGAGATATGTTATATACATGCACCAGCTTCCCACAGGGAATGTCGTCTTTACACACTGCAAATACGAACTAATAAAGTGGCAACATTGAACCTGGTGAATTGAATGAACCAGAGGAGTTAGGCCCTGGGCCCAGGGGAAGGACGGGCCATGCAGAGGGCTACTGGCTGGCAGGAGGCCCATCTGGGAACAAGGTTCTGTCCAAGCAACAGAAGATCGTGTCTGTCTTCCTCCTCTGCAGGTAGTTCAGCAGCTGTCTGGTGCCCCAGGTAACCCCAAGGGAGCCAACTCAGGTCTGCACTGTCCCATCGTCCTCTCCCCAGGTCTGCTGGAAATCATGGCTCCACTAAAGATCCTGTGATGAGGAAGATGGATTCCTTAGCCAAGCTGTCCAGCATGGATGTTTTGATCAGCACTGGGCAAACCCCAAACTGATTATTCCCCCAAGATCATCCATAGCCTTTATAATCTTTTCTGTTCCTGGTATACAAGCATTTGCCTTCTTCCTCATATGTATTCTTGCACACACACACACACACACACACACACGCACGCACACGACATGGGCTTAGGAGGACTTGATTTCTTTGAGGATTTTAAAAAGTATTTATGGGTCATGACTTATACAATAGAGAGGCAAAAAGGCCCTGAAATCTCTTGCCTTTTCCTTCCCCTCACATATGTGCATACATACATGCTTAACATGTTTGTGTTATGTTAAACACACTGCAGCCAACAGTCCAACCAAGAGATTTTCTCAGAAGTTAGATTCTCTGGGAAGCAGCAGCGGGTCTGTGGGCCCAGAGGCAAGCAGATGGGCACTCTCTTCAGTCTCCCTCCCTGCATTCTGAGGGATTTGCTCTTTCTGAGTCTGCAGCTGCCCTGGCTGACCCTCACTTCCAGCACCAGAGCCCAGGGCATGCCATGCCTTCCCCAGGGAAACACAGGGCCACCAGAGTTTAGTAGCACTAAGAGGTCAAGGTTTGGCTTCTCAACCTTAAGTCTCCCTAATGGAAGCCTGTGGAAACCTTTATGCAATTTCATTAAAAGAGTCCATCATCCCAGAGCATGCTCAGGACTGCAAGTGGTGCTTTCTCATGTTCTTTAATCTATGCAGTCAGCTTAGGTAGCAGGTGTTAGCTCTGGAGAGAGAAGGAGCTTCTACTCTGTGGCACGAGACAAACACACCCAGCTGGCTCCTCAGTATTCAGCAGAGAGGCTGCCAGCAGCCAACACTAAAGTCTACTCCTTTTTGCTTCAGCACCACCTGCAAGGCTCAGGTAAAGCCTACATGAGCCTACATGCCTGGTGCTCCAGAGTCAGAAAGAAAGCACTGAATCTTGAAAAGGTCGGTGGTATTTTGCTTGTTCTGAATTATCTGAAATTTGGTCCCTAGGAAATTTCTTGACTGAACAGAAATAAATACAGACAGAGAAAGAAAATGTGAGAAATAGGTGGAGAGAGAGGGACAGGGGAGGGAATGACAGAGGGAAGGGGAAGCTCACCTCTATGGAGCGCTTCCTTCATCCTACATACGAGGCTGGGCTCTTTATTTGTATGAGTTCCTTTGAAATTCTCCATCCCTGAGCCATTACCACTCGATGTCACACTGATCGGTCAGAAATCTTAGAACTACCAGTCCTCGGAAAGTCCCAGGTACAAACTTCAACAAACAGTAACTCAAGATTTCCTTAATACCAGAGATTAAATCCAGAGAAAGCTGGCTTGCTGATCTGGGACACCTCTCTGTGGCCACTTGCAAAAACACACCCAGGAGCCTGGGACTGTGAAGGAACCATTAAAACGTGGAGGACATTATGCTAAGTGAAATACACCAATCATAGAAAAACAAATACTGCATGATCATACATGTATGTGGAGTCTAAAAAAGACTCGCAGAAGCAGAGAATAGAACCTTGATTTCTGGGACTGGGGGGAAGAGGTGTTGCTCCATGTGTTGTGTAAAGTTAGAGTTATGCAAGGCGGAAAAGTCCCAGTGATCCCCTGTGGAAAAGTGTGCCGAGAGCTCACAACAGTATTGTGCTCTTCTTCAAGATTTGCTAATCTGGTCAATCTCCTGTCAGTGGGTTTTACCTTAAAAAACAAATACACCACAACTCCACAAATAGTACTAAGGTAACTTTTGGAGGCCTAGATTATGTCTATGACTTTTCCTGGACTGTGGAGATGATACCACAGCTGTACTCCCCAAATAATATACATTAAACATTTGTAGCTTTATCATATGCCTCTAATACCTAAATAAAACTGTTAAAATCCTAATGTCTGGAAAAGGTCAGCTGAAACATCAAAACAAAAGTATGTTGTTAAACAACTCAATGGAGTGATATTCCTTTGGTTTTCTTCTTGTGTATCTTTTCTTCTTCCTGTTACATTAAGAATATAAATAAATAATTGAAATATTACCAAGTATTCTATTAAATTAAATATTGTATTAAATATTAGTAGCTATCCTCTGAGTGTTTTCAGAGGAATTAGTGGAAATAGGCTTAGAATCACAAGAGTTAAAATACTGCTCTGTCATTCAGCAGCTTTTGGATGGGCCAAGCTGTCTGCACCTCAATTTCCCACTTAGTAAACTGGGACCAAGAGTTCCTACCAGTGGGGAGGTTGTGGGGGTGAAGTAAGGACCAGGTGGAAATCTCTACTCTCCTCAGTGAGCCACAAATGTGAGTGCCTTTTCTTTCCCTCTTCACCCCACACACAGAAACACTCACTCCCATGTCAGAATAGATGTTGCTTTGCGAAGCCCCCTCCTAAGTCTAAGGGAAAAAGCATATTGATTTGAGAAATGGTGGAAGGGGACAAAAGAGTTGGTAAGAGTAGGTTAGCTTTAAGGGGCTTCCAGGATGAGGAGATCCCAAATGTGGAGGAGCTGAGAGAACAGATGTCTTTATGAGGAGCCCCTTTCCCAGGCCTGCAGCTCAGAGACGGGCCTAGAACACCCTCACCCTGCTCTGAGTGAGCAGCTTAGATGCCTCACCCACAGGTGCAGGAGACACAGCTCTTGCTGAGACCAGTGGAACCCCTGCCTTCGAAGGACCAAAAAGCGCATTGCAAAGCATTATTTTCTGCCTGCTGCAACCAAACTGTACCTGGGGCTTACCTTTCACAACAGATGTCTTTTCTGTCTTTAGTTGCAGAAATATTTCCAAAGCAGATGACAGCCATCCACCAGTGCCAAAAGCAAATATTTGCAAACTGTAAAGGACTGAGGAGAAAAAATCAGCCTCCCGGAAAGCTACCAAAAGAGAGGGAACCTGTGCTCAATCTGTCCTGGTCTCTTGGAGGGAGGGTGGAGAGAGCCCCAAAGAGCAAGAGGTCTTGGTGTGTGCCTGCCAGTCAGAACGTCCAGTTGTTAGAAATGTTTAGGTCAAATTATAGTTGTAAAGCTATTCCACTAATGCATTCATTGTTAACCAAAGTAGAGATCATGAAGTAAACTAGTGATAATGGAGCTGAAAGGTTATTTATAAATAAAAGGCAAGATAGTGTGTTTATTTTCAAGGTATTTTTGTTCTAAATGGGAAGAATCCCAATTCCATTTGTGCACATGGGTGTCAGAGGAATTGCTAGACATTGCTAAGTGCTGCTTAGTAGCTGGATTTTTTGGTATGGTTATTCTTACTTATGGCAGCATGTTGTAATTCCTGGGTACTTTTTTTATGCGATGGTGGAATATGACCCAAAATCAAGCAGTATAGTATCTCTGGGCATTCAGAGTTGGAATTGAGAATTATTTGCTAGTAAAAATGGAGGGAAAGACTTGTATTTTAAAACAATTTGAGTCCCTTAAGGCAAGTATCTACCATAAAATTTCATCCAAACCAAGATTCTCCTGAACAAACCAGGACTATGCTCAGCATAGCTATGAATCATATTTTGAGCTGCAGGCTTTAAATGGGAAAGTTGAATAATAAACCCAGGACAATTAATTATTGGCTGCCTCCAAAGATTTAAAACCAGTGAGCAGTTCTACTCTCCCTGCTGGAATCTTTGGAAATTCTGTACCAAATTAATTTGCTATCCTGGAAGCCTCAAAATAATAGTGGTGGGAGTTTGGAGATAGAAGAGTGACAACTATAAAAATTTTATTACCATATCCTGGAAGTTAAATAGGCCCATATGTTCTTTGCTTCTCTCCAAGTGGTTCCCCAAACATTTGGTATCACAGGAAGAAAAGCAAACAAGTAGAGCGCTATGAGGTTACTCTAACTTCAATTTTCATTCCATATTGGTGATAACTCTTTCCTTTTAAAATTACTCAGTATTATCACCTTTCCTAAGCTCCTAATTCCTCTAGGCCTTTTTCAGTTAAAAACCTGAGCACAGGGTGGGGGATTTAGCTCAGTGGTGCTGTGCCTGGCTCGCAAGCTCAAGGTCCTGAGTTTGATCCCCGGTACCAAAAAACAAAAACAAAACAAAACAACAACAAAAACAAAAAGCCTGAGCACAAAGAAAAACAGCTTGACATATGTAGGCTAACTAAAATAGAAGTATTAGAAAGAAGGGTAAAAAAATAAGCAGGTGTGGATATTGGAGAGAAGACTAAAATTCTACTATTTTAGATTTAAATCACATACCATGAACTAGCTGAGCATAGTGCTCTAACAAAATACCCTATTACTAGGAGTGTTATAAGACTCATAGGAGATACAGAATTGGAAAGATCCTTGAAGTTGTACTGGGTTCATGGTTAACCTGCTAACATGTAGAACTGTGCATGTTATCTGAGATAGAATTATTAGACATAAATGATCTCAGGACTATACAGTGGTCTATTAGTTCAGATAAAAGCTAAGTAGTAAAGTGTTGTCAAAAGTAATATTTGTAAAGATGGAGGTACTCAAGTGGTTTTTTCTCTGTAATTAGGTATATTTCTGTCATCTTATTTTGGCTTTCTGTTAAATATATCTTTCTCTTTTTTTCCTTCTTTTTGTTTGATCTGATTTTTTTCATCAGGTTTGGAAATTAGATGTTCTACTTTTATTCTCTTACTGGTGATTAAATTTTTATGTACTTGACTTTTCAACATCAAATTTTAATTACCTGTATTTCCCTGAAAATGTAAGAATTTTAGAATATTCAGATCAATTCTCCACCCCACCTCTATCCCCACTATTTTCAAAGTTTTATACAATATATTATTAATGCTCTGTTTTACAGCTCCAGATTGTTCATTATCATTAGTATCCTGATTATCATGACCTGATTGTCCTACATTTGATGGCCATTTTAATTTATTCACAATTTTAATATTTCCTTGTTCAGTATTTCTTATTTCTCTACTTCTAGATTTGAACAACTTTCTAAAGAACATTTTGGGAGTTTTTGAAGCCAGTTGCTAGTGGTACATACTCAGCACTTGGTGATCTAAAAACATCTTTTATTTTACTCATATACTTTGGTGACATTCCAGCTGGGTATAGAATTCCACATTGATCATTACATTTTATTAGTAGAATATTTCCCAACTTTATTCTATTTTTGTCATTGATAATCAGCTGTATATTTCCAGTGGAAGTAAAAATTATATTACTAATATGGAGAACAACTGGGTAATATATTTCAAAATTATAAGTTCATATACTTTTCACCAAAACATTTCATTTCTGGTGATTTATCCTTCAGATGTACTCAGCAGAATTACCTCATGGCTCAGAATTTTCAATAGCTCCTTTCCTCATTCAAAACCAAATTCATTGCTGCTGCTCAAGCCCAGCCCATCAACACCTACAAAGTCTGTCATCTTCCTATTTACTGTATCACCTGTTGCTTTTTTATGGTGACTTCTCTCCAGTTTTAATGGAATGTTGGTAGGATTATAACTCCCAAGTAAATTCTTTAAAATTGTAAATGCTGTAAATGTGAATCTTATAAGGTAATTGCTTCTACATTAGTCTCTTTGTAGGTAGTGTGATTATATTTTTTGTTTTGACTAACAAATTCACTTGAATAATTCAGAACCACCATAGAATTTCTTTTGTTTTTCTCCTAGAATAACTTTGCATTGTTTTCTTTTTCTGGTTTTATTGATATTTTGAATTGATATCATATAACTGATAGCTCAAATGGCAGCCTAAAAGAATTATGATTCTTAAGATACTATTTTATAAATGTCCATCATGCAACATCAAATCTTTCATGACTAAATTAAATCCTATTTATTTGATTTCTAGAGAATCATAGGATTTGCCATTACTACTTAACAAAAATTTTCCATCGATTCAGAAACACTACCAATTTTTGTCTGTCTTCCAACTTGAGAATTTTCCTTCATTTTTTCACTTCTCTGGTTAAGTAATTATACAATTGCCAAGTAGAACCTCAACAGAATCATAATTTGAAAAATTGCACTTTATAAATGTAGCAGTAAACCTCATGAATATATTATTTTTTCTTTCTTTTCTATATAATATAATAATGCTTCATTTGTCATCATTAATTAGCATTTAATATATGAATCTGAGTAAGAATTTTAGCTAAGTCTCAGAATTACAGATATTTCAAACCTAATGTTTACTTCTGTATGTCAACATTGTAAGTTTTTCCTGTATATAAAACTGATATTTCAAACTACATACATCTTGATTTAAAAATTATTAAGCTACCTGCATGTGCAGACCCTAGGGATAGGGGAGAGAGCAGTCTTCTGTAGGAGGTCCATGTGTAGGAGCTACTGTCTATCCAAAGGCAACAAACAAGATTGAAATTCACTACTGACAGAGAGAAGGTTCAGAATGCAGGACAGAGATATGGAATCATTACTATATGACACAGAGGAGAACTTCAGAAATGTTCTGTCAGGCTACGAGAACAAAGGCTAAGAGGGATTGGACAGAAGATTGGCTCTATGTGGTTCTACATAACTCTTTAATAAAGTAAAACCATGTAGGTTTGGGCCAGCCCTCTCTATATATCAAGGACATCTACAGAAAAATAAAATACAATTCTAACTGGCATTTGAGAAAATTTCTCTAGACTCTGTACTTTTATACCTTTGCTTAGTATTATACCCAGTTTCTGAATTCTTGACTCTGTGACTTGAGATTTTCCCTGATTCTATACACCCTGTTCAGCTCTCCCTGAGCTAGACATACGATTTCAACTCCAATGACTCAGAACTCCTCTTAGTTTCTTTCTGAAGAGCCTCACTTTTATTCTGGATACTCAGTATCCTTAACTCAGACAAAATATTTGTGATGCTATTTATTCTTTTCAGATTGGGGTAGTCCCAGTTGAGGCAGAAGATACTACTATAACTGCTGCTTTTACCTAATTTGGTCAATCAAGTTTTTCTTGATTGTAAGCCACCATTGGTTGTAGGACAACCAGCAGTTTGATACTTTTTTATTTTTCATGGTTGAGGGAACACCAAATATTGATTCATAGAATGATCCCAAAACAAATCAACCAATCAGATGGATGAAAATTAGGTGAAAAATACAAAACCTAAAAGCCAATTTGTATGAAAAATAAAATATAAATAATTAGTAAACCTACTAAAGAAAGAATGAGAAAAACAAAATACACAAACATTGAAGAAATCAGAAGAATCTTCAGAGCTTTTGTCACCTCCAGGAAAATGCATTTAAGAACCTGAGTGAAACCAATGACTTTTTAAGGAAAACAAAAGTAAACTAATGAAACTATATCTAGGCATACTAATCAAAGAGAAAAAAATGGAAAACCTTTTCACAAAGCTACCACCCAAAGAAGCACTCTTCCCAGACAATTTCTCAAAGTACTTTTTCTGAACATGAATGCTATTAAATTGGTCAAGAACATAAAAAAGAAGGAAGCTGTCTACATTGTTTTAGCAATTCAATTTACCATTAATTTTAAACTGCAACAAGAATAGTTTATAAAAGAAAACTAAAACTAAGAGCAATAACTGTAAATGAAATATAAGTTAGCAGAATCCAGCACTACAATCCAGGGAATATGACCCCATGAATAAAAGAAAGGTTCACAACTTTCACTCTAAAATCAAGAACCAGACAAGGATGCCCACTATCACCACTCCTGTTCAATGTTGTTCTGGAAACATTAGCCATAGCAATTAGAAAAGAGAAAGAAATAAAAGGAATAAAGATAGGAAAGGAAGAAGTGAAACTGTCATTATTTGCTGATGATATGATACTTTACATAGAAGACCCAAAAAACTCTGTCAATAGTCTTCTAGACCTAATGGACAGATTCAGTAGAATAGCTGGATATAAGGTCAACACTCAAAAAGCAATAGACTTCTTATACACAAATAGAAGACCCATTGAGAGAGAAATTTAGGAAATAATTCCTTTTACAATAGCATCTAAAAAAATGAAATATCTAGGAATTAACCTAACAAAGGAAGCAAAAGACCTCTGCACAGAAAACTACAGCACTCTGAAGAAGGAGATCGAAGAGGATATAAGAAAATGGAAAGATGTCCCTTGTTCCTGGGTAGGAAGAACCAATATAGTGAAAATGGCCATACTTCCAAAACTACTACATAGATTTAATGCAATGCCAATTGAAATTCCAACAATATAGTTCACAGAACTAGAGAAAACAATCCTAAAATTCATTTGGAAGCAGAAGAGACCTAGAGAAGCAAAAGCAATTCTAGGCAACAGAGGCATGGCTGGGGGTATCACAATCCCCAACTTGAAACTATACTACAAAGCTACTGAGATAAAAACAGCACAGTACTGGCAAAGAAACAGACCCGAAGATCAGTGGAATAGATTAGAAGATGCAGAAACAACTCCAGACATACTCAGCCACCTCATCTTTGACAAAGGAGCCAACCACCCTCAATGGAGGAAAGATAGCCTATTTAATAAATGGTGTTGGAAAAACTGGATTTCAAACCACCAAAGATTAAAACTAGACCCATATCTATCACCATGCACTAAACTAAGATCAAAGTGGATTAAAGATCTAAATATTAAAACAGAAACACTAAACTTGCTGGAAGATAAGTTAGGTAAAACTCTTGATGACATTGGCATAGGAAAAGACTTTATGAACAAATCTTCAGTACCACAGGAGCTAACACAAAGAATCAACAACTGGGATCTCATCATATTAAAAAGCTTCTGCACTGCAACAGAAACTACCAACAGAGCTAAGAGACAACCTACAATGTGGGAAGAAATTTTTAGCAGCTGTACCTTAGACAAAGTTCTACTATCGAGAATATATAAAGAATTGAATTTAGCAGGATTAGAAAACACAAGGTATATATAAAAATTCAGGTCTGTGTATACTGGGTATAAATGAAGAATTGGATATAGCAAGTATACACAGACCTGAATTTTTATATATACCTTGTGTTTTCTAATCCTGCTAAATCCAAATACAAGTTCTAGGGGCTCCTAGAGATTTCTTAGTATTTTCTCCATAAATGATCATTTCATCTACATATAAAGACTTTGCTTCTACCTTGCCAATCCTATCCTAATTGTGTCATTTTATTGCCAGACTATTTTGGTGGGGCCTAGGTTTCAAAGTTTAATGGACAGATAAAGAGTAAGCATATCTGCCCTTGTTCCCCACCTTAAGGAGAAAGCATTGTATCTTCTCCATTCATATAAGGTGTTCTCACTGGAAGTATGGAGTACATGTCTTTAATCTGTTGAGAAGGTTCTGTTCTACTTCTAGTCTCCTGATAGCTTTTACCATGGACAGCTGTAGAATTTAGTCCAATACTTTTTCTCCAACTAGTGACAGGATCATATGGCTTTTTCCTTTCCTCTGTTAAAATGATGACTTTTGGGGGTGGATCTTTCAAAGCTGAACCAACACTGCCATCCCTATAACAAAACCACTTTCTACATCCTGCCAGATCTGACTTCTAATGGTTTGTTTTGTTAAACAAATTTCTATCTATGTTCATACATTTTTCTTCTATTATCTTTATCCAGTTTTAGGATTAACACAATGTTGATTTCCTAAAACGAGGAGAGAAGTGTTCCTTTTTTTTTCTGCTTTAAATGTTTGATATAATTTATCAGTTAAAATGTATACAAGCCTGTTGTCATATAGGTAGGTTTTCAAGCTAGGAATATACTTTCATTAATAGGTGTTATTCAAATTTTATATTTCTTCCAGAGTTAGTTTCATTAATTTGTCTTCCAAAGTACTTCTTAGAAGTTGTCAAATTTATTTCAAAACAGATTTTTGAAATATGCTTTCTATATCCTTTTTAATTCTGTAAAATCTGTGGTAATGTCACCTAGGTCTTGATATTTTAATTTTAAAAATGTGTAATTGATATTGTGTAATAGGAAGTAAAGGTCTAGGGGGGCAGGGGAGGTGGAAGGGGAGGAGAGGGAAAAGAGGGGAAAAATATGAGAAAGGGAAAAAAATGGAAACAGGATCTTTGCAAGTGGGGAGGGGTGGAGGGGGTGAGGGGAGGGCAGGGGAAGGGGGAAAAATAAGAATCAAGAGGCTCATGTAATGGTACAAGATCCCAATGATGAATGTAACTGTATTGTATACCTAAAATGGACCAATACACTTAATGGGGGAAAAAAAGAATTGAAAAAAATCAGACACCCCAAATTCAAAGACCCAATTCCAAAATGGACATCTGAAATGAAGAGACATTTCTCAGACAAACAAGTAAAAACAGCAAATAAATATATTAAAAAATGTTCAACATCACTGGTCATTCGAGAGATCCAGATGAAGACAATGCTGAGAATCCACCTCACCCCACAAAGAATGGCTGCTATCAAGAAATCACCCAATAATAAATGCTGGCGGGGGTGTGGAGAGAAAGGAACCCTGCTCTACTGCTGGTGGGAGTGCAGACTGGTGCAACCACTGTGGAAGTCAGTATGGAGATACCTCAAAGAACTAGGGCTAGAGATCCCATTTGACCCAGCTCTTCCCCTGTTGGGAATCTTCCCCAAAGAATTAAAAGAATCATACCACAGCCATACATGTGCACCTATGTTTACAGCGGCACAGTCTGTAATAGCTAAAGCTTGGAAACAGCCCAAGTGCCCATCAGCTGGAAACTGGATAAGGAAGATGTGTTTTTTTTTTTTATAAAATGGAGTACTACTCAGCCATAAAGAATGAGAAACTAGAGACATTTATAGCTAAATGGATGCATATTGAGATCATCCTCTTAAGTGAAATAAATAGAACACACATGTAAATACCAAATAATTTCTCTAGTGTGAGAAACTGAAAGTGTAAATAAGGATGAAAATCATTAAAATGAATAATCGATCATTTGAAATAGGAAAAGTTCCAAAGGTGGAGGGGTGGTGGGACGGGAAGGGGAAAGGGAAGAAAGGAAAGGAAAAATTATGAGAAAGAAAAAATTGGAATCAAAGTCTATGTAAATAGGGAAGGGTGGAGGGGGTAAAGGGTGCACAGGAAATGGGAGAAAAAATAAGAACCAAGATACATCATGGACAGGTACAAGCACCCAATGATAAATGTAAATGTATTGTATGCCTAAAATGTACCAATAAATATATAAATAAGAAAAAGAACAGTTAAAGATTAGGATATTTATTAACACAAGTTAACTTAGAAAGTAGATCACATAGAAAAATTATAAACATGAGAGCTATAGCTGCTAAAAAACACTTGATAAAATTTAACATCTGTCTTCCTTATTTTTCCATAAAAGTGGCACATACATACAGAAAAGTGAAATAAATGTGTAGCTCAGTGCATACTCCTAAAATGAACATGCTAGCCAAGTAGAGAAATGGAACATTTTCAGCACCTAGAAAATGTCTCATAACTCCTTGCAGTTGGTGACCCTTCTACTATTTGGAAGCTACCACTCTGATTTCTAACAGTACAGACTAATTTTGAAACTTTTTGTATCAATATCCATTATTAAGAAGGAAATTGGGCCAGGGATTCAGCTCAGTGGTTCTGCTGCCTGCCTCACAAGGCAAGGTCCTGAGTTTGATCCCCCCCCCGCCCCCCCCCAAAAAGAAAATTTTAGCTGGGGTGTTGACACATGCCTATAATCCTAGCACTCAAGAGGCTGAGGCGGGAGGATTGCTGTGAGTTTCCGACTAGCCTGGGCAACATATTGAGTTCAAGGCCAGCCTAAACTACAGAGCAAGACCCTGTCTCAAAGTAAAAAAGGAAAAGAAATTCGTAAAAGAATGACAATTGTTGGTGAATTAGGGAAACATTCCCATGACAGTCAGTGACAACATTACTATTAACATGTGTTTTCTATGATTTACTTTATAACTAATACAAAGAGATATAGCAAGGAAATAAGTATAAATACTGAAAATCAGGGCAGGTCAATATAGTTGTGGTGGTATGATATGATACTAAAAGTATATATATAATATAATATAATAAGTTTAAAATCCAAGGATTAAGAGTAGAATCCAAAAGTAAACAAAAAATATACAATGATAATTATCATATAAAAAGAATATGTGGAGAAAGGATAAATTATTCATTAAATTTTCCAGACAAATGTGCATCTGTCAGGGAAAACAACAAATGAAGTTAGATCTTTGCCTCATTCCTTAAACAATTCCAACTAGAATAAAAATTAAAATCATAGTGCTGATACCTTGAAGTAGTAGCAGAAAATATGGGAACATTTATATGAACTAAGAATGGAAAAAGCCTTCCAAGGGCTCAAGCTCAGAAACTATGAACAAAAAGACTGAAAAAATTGACTTCACAAAAATTCAAATTTCTACATGAGATCTACCACCAGTAAAAAGTCGAGTGAGGGGGGAAAGTATTGACTCATTTCACAGATCTTATAACCAATAACTGAAATAATACTTTATCATTCTTTGCAGCCTGTTTTTTAAATACCAATAAATACTTATATTTATGTTATGGTGAGTCAATCATCTTGATATTTAAAAAATTTATATCTTGAAGATCAAAAACTCAATTTAGGCAAAAATGCAGAATAAACTTGCGCTCTCCAGGCCAGACACACGCGAGCCCATGTGAATCTCAATGAGCAAACTGTGACTGGCACCATGCCTTAGGGGGCATCCGTGGCTATGAAACAACAGGTTAAAGAACCATCTCCTTACAACTACTACTATGCAGTTTTTCACAAAAAGGCTTGTTGAACAAAACTCTATTCTTGTGAAAAGACTAGACACTTTGCTAAAATTAAGAATGAATAAAGGGATGCTCATTTGGACAATATTCTTTTATATCATCATAACCCTCAAGAGGAGCAAGATAATGACAATAAACAAAGAGAGCTTTGATTGCTATAATAATCTTATTGTAACTCAGAGACTTTCTGAAGTGATGAAATGTAAATGTGACAACATTGACATTAATTCAGGTAACTTTATATCAGAATTTCCAATTATAAGACAAAACCTGAAATAACAAAGATAATAAAATCCTTTATTGAAAAAGCAACAGCTCATTTTCAATTTAATGGCTACATTACCCATTGAAGAACAGATAGTTGATTAACATGATGTTGCCAACAAAGAGGTAGGATTATTTAGAAATGCATCTGAAAAAAATATTTGAACTTGGTTTATAAGTACGTATCTCCTCATTATTCTTTGGACTTCTACAGAATCAAGGAGAAGTATGGGAAGAAACTTTGATCAAGGTTCACTCTATGGGACTATTTAACTTGAATTGAGTCCCCCATACCCCACAAAATATGTTGAACTCTGTGGCTGTTAGTCCTGATATATCAACTTCATTGGACTAAGAAACGCTAGCAGATCAGTAAAGCACACACCTGGTGAGTCCTCCCATGGAGGAGTGGCCTTAGGCACGATAGATACCTGATCCCTTTTCTATTCCTCTCTGGTGCTGTTCCCTGCTCTGCTTTCCATGAACTAAGCGGCTTGATTTCTCAACGCCCTTCTGCCATGATGTTTCTGCCTCAGAGCCTGGTTGACCATGTATTGAATCTCCTGGAAGTGTGAGCTACATTAAACCTTTCCTGCTATAAGTTGTGGGTGTCTGGTATTGTGATCAATGATGGGAAAGCTAACCGATACAAAGTCCTAATCCCTGGCATCTGTGAGTGGGATTTTATTTGGAAATAGGATGCTAACAGACGTAACCTAATTGAGACGAAGTCAGTCCAATGTGACTAATATCCGTACAAGAAGGGAAAAAGATATTAATGCACAGGGAGAAAATAATGAAGGCGGAGATTGGAGTCATGTACCCACGATGTCATAAGATTGCCAAGGACCACTGGGTGCCACCAGTGCCTGGAGCGATGAAGGGAGACTCTTTCCTCACACTTTCAGAATGAGTATGCCCCGGGTGATACTAATCTTGGATTTCTGTGAGAGAATAGATTTCTCTTGTTTTAAGCCATTTAGTTTGTGACGCTGTACTTTGTTATGGAAACTCTAGGAAATTAACACAAGGGCCCCTAAGCTTCCCGGTGATCCCTCTCAGGTCCCCCGTCATTGAAGAAACCTGGGCCACACTCTGTGGTGTGAGCTGCCAGGCTGCATGGAGCCAGAGCCCCTGGGAGTCTGGGTGGCTGGGTCCTCCTCCCTAGGAGGATGATGGGAATAACAGAAGCTGCGGCAGACCTTCCGTCCCTCTGGGGAAGGCTGAGCTGTGGGCAGAGGTGGTAGATGAGGTGGAAAAGGCTGAGATTGAAGCTATAGTGATGGCAGCAGCAACAGGGTTCTTCAGAATCACAGTGGGCAAGGCCCAGAAGACAGGAAGCCAAGGGATCTGAGTTGGCCCACAGCTTTGTGTCTGACACAGCTCATAATGCTGCTCTCATGTTCAACTTCCTGTCAGGTGCTCCTAGGCTTCTACTCCTTCATCTCAGCCCTGTGGCTTTTCTTCTCACCCTGTTACTTTTATATTTCTTTTGGTGTTCCCTACAAAAATGAATTTATTTTGCAAACTCTTATCTAGTCCTTGCTAAGTAACAAGCACTGCGCTGTTCCCTTTTTAAAGACTTCATTTTTCAGAACATTTTAAGGCTCATAGAAAAATTAAGCAGAAAGTTTAAAGCTTCCATAACCCCACTGGCCCCACAAATGCACCTGGGCAGCCTACTCCCCCACCACGAGCATCCTGCATCCGAATGGTACAGGCCTTGTAATTGATGAGGCTACACCATCATGTCAGTGGCTTACATTAGGGTTTACTCATGGTGTTGCCTACTCTGTAGGTTTGAGAAGTGTATAATGATGCATAGCCACCAGTGTGGTACCACACAAGACACTTTCTATGCCCTTGAAATTCCCTGTACTTTGCTGAATCATACTTCCTTCTCCACTAACCCTGAGAACCACTGATCCTGCTATCGTTTCCATATTTCTGCCTTTCTCAGGATGTCAAGTGCAGTATTATAGCTCCTTCTGGTGGGCTTCTTTCACCTAGTCATATGCATTTAAGTTCCCTCCATATTCATTTCTTCTTAAAATAATGTAACCATTATGTGTAATTAATATGTGATGTTATAATATATTGTATATGATTATTATATGTAATTAATGAATTATAATGATTCCTGAGTAGCATCCTAATGGCTGGATGTACCAGTTTCTTTTCCCTGTTGCTTTTGTAAAGAAATCTTTTGACTATTCATCACAGCCAATGTATTTTCTTATGGTGTATTTCCCTCTGTCCATTAGACACTGGATCTTGGACTTAGCATAACAAACAAAAGGCTTAGATTCTATTTATTTATTCATTTATTTTTTTTTTCTTAAATTCTTTTATTGTTACATTTTCGGTATACAATATGTTTACATTTATCATTGGGTGTTTGTACCTGTACATGATGTATCTTGGTTCTTATTTTTTCCCCATTACCTGTGTGCCTTTCACCCCTCCACCCTTCCTTATTTACATGGACTTCATTTCCATTTTTTTTTTCTTTTCTCATAATTTTTCCTTTCCATTCTTTCCTTTCCCCATCTCCTCCCACTACCCCTACCCCTTTGGACATTTTCCTATTTCAAAGTATCAATTATTAGTTATTAATCCTTTTAATCCTTATTTACACTCTCAGTTTCTCACACTAGAGAAACTATTCAGTATCTACACATGTGTGTCTTATTTATTTCACTTAAGAGTATGGCCTCAATATGCATCCATTTAGCTATAAATGTCTCTAGTTTCTCATTCTTTATGGCTGAGTAGTACTCCATTTTATAAAAAAACCACATCTTCCTTATCCAGTTTCCAGCTGATGGGCGATTGGGCTGTTTCCAAGCTTTAGCCATTACAAACTGTGCTGCAGTAAACATGGGTACACATATATCTCTGTGGTATGATTCTTTTAATTCTTTTGGGAAGATACCCAGCATGGGAACAGCTGGGTCAAATGGGACCTCCAGCCCCAGTTCTTTGAGGTATCTCCATACTGATTTCCATAGTGGTTGCACCAATCTACATTCCCACCAACAATGGAGAAGGGTTCCTTTCTCTCCACGCCCCGGCAGCATTTGTTATTGGTTGATTTCTTGATAGCAGCCACTCTTTCTGGGGTGAGGTGGAATCTCAGTGTTGTTTTCATCTGCATCTCTTGAATGACCAGTGATGTTGAACATTTTTTCAAATGTTTATTTGCTGCTTTTACTTCTTTGTCTGAGAAATGTCTGTTCATTTCAGATGCCCATTTTTGAATTGGGTCTTTGCATTTAGAGGGTCTGATTTTCTTCAGTTCTTTATATATTCTAGATAATAAGGGCTTAGATTCTTAATCTCAACTCTGTACCCAGAAGTGGGCACCACTGTGTTTCTTGGGTGAGCCATTTAATTTCCTGTGTGTTAGTCTCCCAATCTCTAAAATAATCTCTAACATTATCACCTTCTTCGTAAGCCTATGGGACTCAGTCAAAGCATACCCAGGAAGTGCTTAGCACAGGCTCTGGCTCAGTCCACATTGCATGTGTCACTGTTGGTCTGCGTTTAGAAGGCCAAAATTTATATGATCGATTTTCTTCTGAATACTGAATAATATTCTAAGACCTCCAGAACTTTTAGACACAATAATAGAAATTAGTTCACAAAAAAGGAGTCAATGAACCTAAATACAAGAACTAATTTCCCAGACCTCTGCTGTAGATCAAGAACCAATTATAGCCTATTTCTGTGTCTTCTCAACATGGCGCAGGTGTTCACATCAGATCAATAATGAGGAAATGTCATGTAGGCCCTGTCAACATCTCCCACTGGAATTCTGATAGCACAGCTTAAGGAGGAACAGCAGCCTATAATCTCGGCAACTAAAAAGCCTCCTCAAAATATGACTGAGTACACTCGCCAGCATCTCTAGCAAATAAACAGCTAAAACAAGTGCTCTGTGAATGGGGTGCTGCTTCAAGACTGTGATCAGCCCAACTTAGTATCAGCTGTGAGACATGCACTCTGCACCTTGAAAGGGAATGCAGAACTGAATCATAACTGTCTGCGATTATAAAATAAAACACTCTCTAGGGCATCAGGGTTCTGAGGAGCTGATGAATAAAACCATTCAGGCTCTGGGAGTCCAGTAACTGTGTTATGCAATCGGATGAGATGTCAGCAATGGAGAGCTCTTTCTCACTCCTTGGTGCCCAACACCATCCATTCTCAGAGAGGTTATTTCTTGACATCTATGTGAAGAAATGGAAAAAATGTTCCTTGATTATTGAAAGGCAATTATCTCTTCCCACAGAGAGAACTTCAACTATGACACCTACAGAGCTTGTCAAGAGCGTGTGCTCATGGGCCAAACTTTGAGAGGGAGAATGGAGTAAAAACACATCCCGTGGATAAACTCATAAGATATAGGGGAGTGAGAGGCAGTGGGAAATGAATAGTGCATTTAAAACTGAAAGTAAATTGACTAATGAGCAGGAAGAGTACTGTTTGGCAGGCTTGGGCTTATTAAAAAATATAGTATTGTCATACCATCTAAGGGGGGCTGGAAAGGGTCTCTGAATGTGCAAGGATTGATTTGTTGAATTTCAGTGATTGAAAGGAAGAAACAATATTCTCCAAGATGTGCAACTCATGTCACTACTGAAGTCATTTTTGAAGCCAAAGGAGCATTGCAGTCTTGGTTTGAAGTTGATTTGAGTCTTGATATCTGAGTGAGTCCTACATATGTAAAAATGCAAAGGGTGATAACAGGTATGATAAAAAGGTAAGAGAAACAGAAAAGCCCTTTATGTCCAAAACTCTCAAACACAATGTGCTGCCAGACTTCCTTGTCTTCACTGATTTTCCTGCCATTCACATCTTCACAAGGTCTCAACATCGTACTCTTCTCGAGAACATGGGTCAACTGCCTATCAGGCTTCCATCTTATAAAGCAAGTTGGCACATGTATACATCCAACCTCCTAGTACCTTCCTAAAATAAGGTAAACTCAAGTAGTAGAGGATTTCAGGAGGGTAAAATGTGGCATGAGAGATCATTTGGAGCATAAAAAACATTAAATGAGGGTCAGTCTGAGTGATCTTCCAAAAATGGGAACTTTAGTCCGCAATTTGAGCTTGACAAGACACATTGTAGGGATGGACAGAGGAAAGCATAAGAGAATTAAGAAGAGAAATATAGCTCTGGGACTGATGAGTGGGCTTCAAAAATAAATTATAGCTATTCACAACTTTTCCTATCATCAGATCTACAAAGTTCAAATACAGTAGGCTCCCCTTATCTGTGGTTTCCTCTTCCGCAGTTTCAGTTATCATGGTCAACTGTGATCTGAAAATATTGGATAGAAAGTTCCAAAAATAATTCACAAATTTAAACTTGCACATCATTCTGAGTAGCATGATAAAATTTCACACTTTCCAGCTCCATTCTACCCAGGATGCGAATCATTGCTTTTGCCAGCATGTCCACACTGTGTGTACTACCCACCCGTTAGTCACAATTGCCAGATCAATGGTTGCCATGACATAGTGATTGTGCATGAGATTTAGTGCCATCAGTGGTTTCAGATATTCACTGGGGGTCTTAGAATATATTCCCTACAAAAAAGGTGGGAACTAAGGTAAGAGATTCTCAGCACTGCAAAAAGACAAATAGAAGTTCATATGGTCATTTTTCTTCCCTCCCCCAGCATTTTACATGAGCCATTTCTCTAATTAATTGGATATATGTCTCTCTGCCAAGGCACTATGATTGTGTGGGAAAGTAATGTCAAAATTTAAAAGCCAGTATCTATAGAACCTGCAGGGTTGGATCTTGTCCTGGGTTCTCAAGTTTCTGGGGATATTTTTAGTTCCCCTTGCTCTTCAGCCTGCTAATTATTCATAGCACCTAACCACAAATGAAGAAGATAGTCCAGTCTCATCAGATGCTCAGCCTAGCCATGTTCCAGGCAGCCTGGGAGTGTCACGATGCCCTTCAAGTTCAGGGTCATGCATTTTGGAAAACAGCATGTAGGACTCAAAAACCTCTCTTGTCTCTCAGTGTTGCATCATGCCCAAAGCTTTCAGAAAGAGTCATAGCAAAGCTGGGCAACAAGAAAATCGTTGTTTAGTCACAGGAAAATCATTCCACAAACAACACTGAGCATTATTCATCTAAAAATAAGAGTTTATTTGAAAAATTTCTCTATTTAGAGGGACCTCTAATCCCTCTCTCATTCCTTTCTTTCCTTCCTATTCTTATTAGCATTAGTTCTACAAACATTTATCCAGAAACTAACATGTGCACATACTGGTATATGAGTGGTGATAACAGAGACAAATAGACTATTTCCTGCCTTGTGGAAATTCACCCTCTATAGCAGAGAATAAAGCATGTAAATAGAGCATTAAAATACATTACAATGCTGAAGCAGTAAAGCAGCTCAAGATAGGAGCAGTTGTGAGCTGCCCTGAGAGTCAGAGAAGCTGCATTGCAGAAGTCATGCTCATGAGGATCTGAAAGGAATCTGGTTCTCATTGAAATGCTTGTTATTCTCTGCATCATCTCGTTTCTGTCCTGCATTAATAATGGACATCACTCCAGGATGACCAGTCCTGCAAACCAGAAGAAAAAAATGGTTTGAGTACAGGCCCAAGTGCATTTTTTGGGGGGGGTTGATTTTTTATTAGTATAGGTGTGTCATGCATAATTGCATTTATTTTGGGGAATCAGTATATATATATTGCATCTTAATCATTTTAATCCCCTCTCCCTCCTACCCTTCCCTCTTTTCCACTTTCCAGGTCTCCTGGCCTAGATTCCCTTCCCCAACTCAGAAAGTTTCCCTCCCTGTTTCCTACTATCTGCTTTACTTTGCTCTTACATTATTTATGTTTTCAGTTTCTTGCATAAGAGAAGCCATGCGATATGTAACCTTCCATGACTGATTTATTTCAGTAAGTATTATGGTTCCAAGATCCATCTATTTCCTTACAAATGACTCAGATCTAAGTTTGAAGGCCCAGGGACCAGGAGAACCAATGGTGTGTTCACAATTTAAGGACAGAAAAAGGTGGATGTCCAACTCAGGCATTCAGACAGAGAGAAAGAATTCAACCTTCTTCACCTTTTTTCTATCAGGCCCTCGACAGATTGGACAATGTCCACCCACATTGCTGAGGACCATCTGCTTTATTCAGTTCACCAATTCATATGCTCATCTCTTCTGGAAATACCCTCTTAGACATGCCCGGAGATGATGTTAATGGCTATCTGGTAGTACTTGTGGCCCAGTTAAATTGACATAGAAAATTAACCATTGAAACAGATTGAAATTGGGTGTGGTGATACACACCTGTAATCTCAGCATTCTGGGAGACTGAGATAAGAGAATTGCAAGTTCAAACCAGCCTAAACAATTTAGTGAGACCCTATCTCAAAAAAAAATTTACAAAGAGTTGAGAATGTAGCTCAGGGCAAAAGCCCTGGGTTCAATCCTTCATGCCATAGAAAGAACCAAAACAACAACAAAGAGATTTGCCCTCCACTGGAGTTAACAGAGAGCTGGAATGCAGATCAAATATGTCTTCCTGAAAGAAGAGAGTCTTGGCCAAAGGGAAGCATTGGTCTAAGGACAAAGCCCAGCTTGGTTGGAAGAACCAGGAGACAGAGCAGGTACTGATGACAATAAGCGTTAACAAGTAAGCTTTAATCTGCATCGCATTGCTTGCTATAGGCCAGAATCTGTCCTATGAGCCCCATATCCCTTCATTTCTATTCACATCAGTTTTAGAAGCAGACTTATTATATATTTTATGCATGAAGACTTTGTGGCTAAGCATGGCTAATAAGTGAAGGAGGCAGGGTTCACATTCATGCCACCAACATTCTTTCCTTCTGAAGAAAATGGTTATCGACTCTTTCAGATGGGAAAGTGAGAAACTGTTGACAAAATCCACCCATATCAGAATTCCTGACATTTGAACATTCTTGATTTAAACTCTGGGAAAGGACTAAAAAGAAGTATTCCCTTCTGAACTGGTGTTGACCGGGGCTCTAAAGCACAGGATTCGTGGTGGAGTCTTGGATGGTTCTCTCTCTTGGGGACTTTGTCCTGGGCCTGCTGTGCCTCTTCATTTCCCCACTGCACTTCCCCGGACGGACAAGCTGACAGTACATCGTGCTAGCCAGACTCTTCCAAATAGTCCAGCATTTCAGGGCCAGCAAAATCTGAGCTCTATCCAGCCAGGGACCTCACAGCTGACCTTGAGATGGCTGTGGGGAAACTTGCTGCATATGGTTCTAGTTCCTCTCAGGTCGCTCATCAATCGAAGCTTGCAGCAAGAGCAGAGGAGAGCAGAGAAGAGCCAACACTGATCCCATGATGGGGAATTACTCTCGTGTTCCCACACACAAACAGGCAGCCCAGTATTGCCAAGGGAGAAACAACCACTTAAAGGTTCCAGTTCACTGACAGTCAACTCAAGGAAAAATACTGAGCTCTCTTGGGCATTTCTTGCTGCAGTTTTATTTTATTCTAAAGATCAGAGGGGAGCTTTGGTTTGGCTTTTTCTTTTGCATTTCAAAGACCTCCCATTTATCAAGTGCCAGCTCAGTGCCAACCACATTTTGCAAAATAATTTGATTTTGTGATATAACATGCAGGAATTGGGAAAAAAAATATGAAACATTCCAAAGAGAGAGAAAGAGAGAGAGAAGCAAATCCCACCACTCAGACATAGCCATTAAAAGCTTGTATTCAAATATCTGTTCTATAACAATGTAAATATACTAGCACTGCTGAACTGTATAGTTTCAAAATGCTTAAGATGGTACATTTTATAGTGTACTTTCTATCACAATGAAAATGTTTAAAAATGTATCCTCTATGTCACTATTCTTTTAAAGAGCTATATCCCATGTTTTGTAAATATTTGATTGACCTCAAAGGGACAGATTAATTATTTTCATAATGTGTGTGAGGTAGAAACAGAAAAGATCAGACAAGTACTTTGGAAAAGAAAAATGAGTGGCGTATTTTCACGTGGAGCAATTCTCTCATGTACCTCACCATTAGTGATCAGCAACAACCACGGTGCAAAAAGATTTTCACCATCAGGCTTCATCTATAAAAGTTAACTTGCCTTTCTCCCTCCCTTCCTTCCTTCCTTCCTTCCTTTTTTTCTTTCTTTCTTCCTTCCTTTCTTTCTTTCTCTTTCCATATCTTTTCTTTCTCTCTCTGTCTCTGTCTTTCCCTGTCTCTCTCTGTCTCTGTCTCTCTCTCTGTCTCCCTCCCCGCCCCCTGTACAGGGGATCTAACCCTGGAGTGTTCTTTCACTGAGCTACATTCGCAGCCTTTTTATTTTATTTGGGGCAGGGTCTTGCTCAGTTACCTAGCATGTCCTCAAACTTGGGATCCTCCTCCTTCAGTCTCTCCTGTAGCTGGGATTACAGGTGCCACTATACCTGGCAAAAATATTTTGTTTTAAAAGTCATGTTTTTACAAAGGTTTATATAAATGAAATGATGCTGAAAAACTGCTGTTTATCTTGGTGTACATTTAGCAACAACTTCTTTGCTGCAAGAGCTTGCTTGTAAATGTCATAGTGAGTTGATTTATAAGGACGATGTCATTTTTGTGACATTCTTTCAGAAATAGTTCTTCACCACAGAAGCCATAGTCATTCCATCAATGGTAACACTTGTACAATTGCTTTATAAAAATATCATAGTTATTAAGAAATCTAATCCTGAAACACATCATCTTCAGAATACTCTTCTGCAGTGACACTTCCTCCTGTATTTTATTATTAAATCATTATTTAGAACACTTCATAAACTATGACAATACAATGTAACAAATTTCTTAAAATGCATAATTTAATCTATTTGTCAACATTTCTTTAGCCATTTTATACCTGTATCTCCTGTCAAATAAACACATTTTAGTTTGTCACTTATTTTCCAAATAATATTTCAGCTACCTTTACTACAGCAGGAAGAATAATGACATATTTTCTCCCCATGGTACGTGACTTTTTGTTTTCATCTATTAAATCAGAAACCTCAAAACGGGATGATAAATATTTATAAGCTGCTCATTAAAGTTATGTGACATCCCAGATGGTGTTTGGCATGATATTAAACATCACTATGAAAACCATAGAAGTTGGTCTGCATAGCTAGGTTAACATGAAGTTTTTAAGTGTCTTGTTAGTGATGACAGCTTCATAATTAATTAACTAATACCAAAGGCATAATAAACAGACAGGAAACGGTCATCATTAAAAATGCTGTAGATAATAATGCACAAAATGTAATTACCTAATAAATACTAAAGACATGATATGCTACACACAGGAAAGGGTCAGCATTTAAAATGTTGTAAGTAACAATGGAGAAAACTTATCCAAATTTTGACTATTTATTAATGGTCTTCTTGACTCACTGTTTTTATTTATGTGACCAAAAAAGAAACAAAGGGAAAGAGCCCAACCAGGAGTCACTCTGCCATTTCCTTGCTTTTCTTTACAGAAAATTTTCTTTACAATTTCTTTACAGAAACTTTCAACCCATTTATCATTTTGGGAAATTGGCTTACATACAATTGGGTGTTATGACCTGCACAGCTACTTAACTGAGCATGCATGAGCTGTGAAATGTTGCCAAAGACTGAAGATGAGTAGAACTTCTACTTTTCCTTCATTTATGAAAAGGTGACAGTGACCATCTGACACACAGTACAAAGCAGGGCTCAGAGTCATTGCACCTTAATTATTCATAAATATTAATTTCTTGAGAAACTGAAAGTGTAAATGAGGACCAAAATGTATAATAGAGATTGTGAAATAGGAAGAAAATGTTCAAAGGGGAAGGGGAACTAGGGAGGGGGCATGGGAGAATGGAAAGAAGGGAAAGAAAAAACTGAGAAAAGAAGGGAAAAACAGAAACAAAGCTTTTGTAAATGGGGGGGTGGAGGGGTGGAAGGGAGGACAGGGAATGAGAAAAAATAAGAACCAAGATACATCTTGTAGAGGTTCAAATTCCCAATGTTGAATGTGATCATAATGTATACCTAAAGTGTACTAACAAACTTAATGAATACAAATAAATAAATATGAGTTTCTTTATTATCAAGCATTTTAACAGATCTCATTTACAGACCCCTTTTCGATGTATGGAAAAATGAAGAAACGGAGATAGAGAGTCCCCTTCCCCATGCACCCAGTTTCCACATTACTAACCTTGGACATGACACATTGTAGATTTGTTATAATTAATAAGCCAGTGTAGAGCTATTAGGAACTAACCTGATCTCTTTTAAAATTTTTGAACAAACTGAATAGAAATGAAAACTCTAATACTTTCTGCCAGTGTCTGGGTAGATTTCCGTGCATCTTGTTGATGGCATGCTGGACACTACAGCTCCCAGAGCGTACGCCCACTAAGACCCTTTCTGACTCCTCACTTGTTCTGTGGCCACACCATCCCTGTTGTCCCCTCACCTCCAGTCCTGTCCCCTCTAATGTCTTCTGGGATTTTCCCTTTCTGCTTGAATGTTAAGTGGTGTTGGGCTGGGGGCAGGTGGGGGTGCTGCAGGAACACAAACCTCCTGTCTGCTTATTTTATAGTGGCTCCGAGCCTTGGTCTTTGAGCCAGAGAACATTTGTTAGGGAGGTGCAAACCATCTCCATCTCTGTTTTTTGCAGATTTTGTCTAATTTCCGAGCCAATCCTGGGTGCATCATGAGGGGAAAGCTTGGTGAGTTATTCTCGGCCCTTCTCCAACTGCTTTATAATCACTGTCACTTCTTCAAGGTTCTGGGGTTGAGTTGTCAGTCTTAGATTGTAACTGGCTTTACTGTGACTTTGTGGGCATCTCAGCAAGGAGTCAGGAAAGGCTGCCCTGAGGCTGCTGGCCAGACACCATTCAGAACCAGAAGTCTCTGGCTTACCGCTGAAATTCCCCAAATAGCTCTATTTGGAAATTGAGAAAGCCTAATGAGATAGAGGGGCTGGATAGCTGACAAGAAGAGTCTGCCAAATCAAATGTGTCATAAGAAACAAAGCAGACTGTGCACAGCCAAAGAAGCATTGCACAAAATGCACCTTTTTTCACTGGGGAAGAAGTAGCTTGGCTTATCTCCCTGCAGCAAGGCCATGGACCCTGTAGGAACCATGGACACCTCAGTAGGGTCCAAAGATCTGGGTCTGTTCTTGGTGATCTTGGGAGGGCTTAAGGCTCTCAGGGACAGCTCTAGATTGGATTTTTGTCTGGATGTGAAAACAGTTTGGTGATGTGGCATCTTATAATTGTGTTCTTGGAGGCAAATTGAGGAGAGCAAGTTGTCACTGAAAAAGAAGTAGAAGTAACACATATTCCATGCCATGGGGGCTTTACAAAGCTGTGAATTAAAGGCGAGAATAAGGACCTTTTTATCATCTTTTTAGCTCACAAAGCAATGAAGACATTATGAAAGAAAGAAAGACAGACAGACAGAAAGAAAGAAAGAAAGAAAGAAGAGAGAGAAAGAAAGAGAGAAAGAAGTAGCAGCTAATGCTATGCTTAAGTCGAAGATGTTTAGTGATCTCACAGCCATGGAGTGGCCTTATCTCTAGTTTGTTTCAACCATGGTCCTGGTGTGGCTTTGCCAGAGTATTGCTTATCTATGAGCACATTTGCTCTCTTTTGGGAACAGCTCTACTGCAAGCACCATTTTTCACTTTCTCACGTATTATCTTTTTACTCCATCCACCAAGCCTAGGATTATAGGTACTATATTTAAATCACTGTGTAATACAGATGTGAAAACTGTGGTCAAACAGAAGTTAAGCAGCAAACCCTAATATTAACCACTGGAGTACTAATGCCTGACTAGGGAGAGGGGAAATTGCCCTGTTTTCATTCCAGGTGTACTGGGTATAGATGACTTGAGCTCGAGGCACATACAGGTATTGATGTTCTAAACTGGTGATGGGCCTACTTTTTAGTCATCATAGAATTGTCTGAGTGGTAAGCACTAAAGTTTTTCAGTGGTCTCTTAGGCTTCAGGAACTATTAATCAAGATGATGTTGCCTGTGGCTTTGGACAAGCTAAGCTTTTGGAAATGGAACTTGGGATTGAGGACGTAGCTCAGTGCTACAGAGCTTCCCTAGCATGTGTGAGGCCTTGGGTTCAATCCCCAGCACCATAGAAGGAAGGAGGGAAGGAAGGATTGGAGGAAGGAAGGAAGAAAGAAAGAAATAAAGAAAGAGGAATTTGGAGAGCAAGTACCAAGAGCTTTGGTGTCAGTGGACAAGGAAGGGGGTTTTATTTTAATAGAAAAGTTTTTCCTCCTGCCTGAGAGGCTAGATAAAGTAGTACCTCATTACTAAATACTTTCTAGTGGGACAGCATTGGGAAGCCTAAAGCCATTTAACAGAGACATGATCAGGAGCTATGAGAAAGATAGATGGGCTCCATGTGGCTATAGGAAGATCATCATTTAAAAATTTTTATTAGTACATGTGTGTGGTATATAATGATTACACTTATGGTGGGGAGATGGTACATGCATGTAACACACCTTAATTCTGTTTTCATTTCCTGTCTCTCTCCTCCCTCCCTGCTCCTCTCTTAGTCCCCTAGTATCTCCATCTTTTTTCCAGATTATCTTGAGGCCAGAAGTATATAATAACATGTGTGGGCAATGTAACCAAATGCATGGGGATTTGTACATTTCTATGTTGTGTCAGTTTCCAACTTCAGAATTCTCTCTTGAATTTTCAAGTAGCTTCTGATCCATTTCTGTATATAGAATCAGCCATGCTTCCCCAAGTGGAAAGGCAGATAACTCTCTCTTTTTTAACTATGTTTCATCAGGAATCCCATAGACACTTGAATTTGGATGGTAAATAAATGTTTTTGTTCAAAATTCACACTTGCAGGCATTTTATTTATAAGGATAAAATGAAATAGTGGGATTTTTACTGTGTAAATCAGAAAAGAAATACCAAATGCTTGTTTTAAAAATACATGTTTGTGTCCTATGTCTTGACTATGGTTATGACATGCCTATATGAACTGTATCCACAACTCTACATGAAAATTGGTGAATGTTACCATTGGTATTGTGATAGACCTAGCAGCATGTTTCAGAGCAGCATGGGGAAGTATTCTAAGAGGAAAGAACTACTGGACATCTATGCCACACTGTGTTTCATCTCCTGCCCTGACCCAGGCAGGCTGCCTGGGATGCTGTGGAGCTGGAGCAAACCTTGGGCAGGCCCTGGTGTGGTTGCTGCTGATGTTGCAACCGACCAGTGGGCAGGCAGGCACTGTGGCTGCTCTGTCCCTGAATCTGCCGAATGAGACATGTCCTCTTCATAAAGGGGGGCCCTACAAGGAAGGGAGAAGTGGGGAGAAGCAAGGGACTAGAGTTAGAGAGAAGTAGAGCCTAGGGCAGTCTTTCCAGCTGCAGGATGTAATGGAAAGATGGGAGACGATGGAGAGTGGAGACAATGGATGTGGATGGGGTGAGAGAGGGAGACGGGGTGAGTGATAGAAGAGCGATGGAGGAGGGGTGGGAGGTGATGAAGGAGTGAAAGACAATAAGGACACTGGACACAGTGGAGGGGTGGGAGACAGCAACTCAAGGCACTGACTAGATTTCTGCCCCCAAACATCCCCAAATAAGCAAACTGTTTAACAGCAAGGGCCTTAGAATATCTCTTCTGGACATTGTGCTCGTTACAGTGAGAGACACATACATGAGAGGAAAGCTCTTTGGTAGAAAGCATTGCTATGTAAATGACAACATGGTTAACCCAGAGAAGCCCAAAGAATCTGCTAACAAAGCATAAAATCAAAACCAGAATTTGGCAACCCCAAAGTCAATGTACAAAAATTTATCCCAATTTACTACAAAATACAATAGAAAAATGATGTCACCCAAATGACCCTAATAAATATAAACTAGCCAAGAGTAAATTGAACAAGAATTTTTCTATGCAATAGACAGAAAATGTGTGTGTGTGTGTGTGAGAGAGAGAGAATACTCCTGCATTAGAAGATCCTATATTTAAAACATAAGAACTCTTTCCAAATTAATCTATAAATTTAATACGATTCTAATCAAATTTTCAAAGGGATTCTGTAGTTAATTAGGAAATAAAAATGGCCAAGAAAACAAGGGGAAAGACAGTAATGAAGGAGAGCTTGCACTTGCAGATATATAAACATATCTGAAATCTGTGATGATTAAAGCAATGGGTTCCTGGCACCAGAGTAGATAAATGAAGAAACTTTGAAAACAGATTCAATCATATGGAAGAACATAGTCTATGATAAAGTTGGATTTTAGATCAGCAGCATAAGGATGAATTACTGAATAAGCAGACCTTGATCATTAGTTAAAACATGAATTTTATTTTTTTAAAAAACATGAGTTCTTATTTTAGATCAACTCATTGCAATCAATTCAAAGGAACTGAAGAGTGAATTATGAAAATTAAGTAAAAATAAAAAAATTGGGTGGTGATTTTTATAATCTTGGAATGAGAAAGCCAAAGGCAAACATCTTAAGTGAAAAAATGGAAAATTTAAGCATAATTTAAAAGTGCACAGTAGCAAAAAGACCAATTGGTAAAATTAAGAGGCAAAGTAAGAATTAGAACATATTTAGAATATTTGATTTTAAAAGATTAGTATATAAAAAGATCTCAAAAATCAAATAAAGGAAAAGATGAATGTGGGGAAAAACATATAAGTGACCATTTTATATAGACTAGATTTTGGTTAGCCCATTGGGTTTTTTGTTTTGTTTTTGGTACCAGAACCAAACTTGGAACCTTGCACTTCTGAGGCAGGCGGCAAAACCATTGAGCTAAATCCCCAGCCCGCCATCAGGTTTTTTAGTATCTCTTTTTCTAGCTCCAATTGGCAGTTATTCTAGGTACTACACTGTATATGCACAACCTACTACTGCTGATAGGTGTGGACATTTCACCAGTTTAAGTAAAAAGTAGAAATCTTACCACTTTGTATATCTCTTTACTCTGCCTTGTTTGTGCTATAAATTATCTTAAGTGCTTTCTCTACCAGGATTGAGAACCACGTCAGACAAAGTGAGGCTCTTGTTTTAGTGGTGAAACATAAGTTAGGAAGTTTAAGGGGAGAAGAAAAGTCTGTGCCCTCCATCATTCTTTATTGCTTCCCCTGTTCCAAGGTCCCTCCTTTATCCTTTCCTTTTTACGTCAAGAGCTTCCTTTTACTACTCTTTTCGCATAGATTTACTGGTGACAAATTCTCTTGGTTTTGCTTCATCTGTCCATGTCTATTTCCTCTTCCTTCTCAAGGATTCTGCATTGAATATGGGATTCTGGGTAGACAGTTTTTATCTTTCAGCAACTGAAAAATAATATTCCCATTTCTTCTGGCCTATTTAGTCTCTGATGAGAAATTCACTGTCTTTCTAGCTGATTTTCCTTTATAGATAAGGTAATGCTGCTTTCAAGTTTGTTTGTTTTTTTTTGTCTTCAGTTTTCGTAAGTTTATTATGTGCCTTAGCATGGATTTGTTTGAGTTTGTCCTGTTTGGGGCTTGCTGAGATTCTTGAATCTTCCATATTTGGGTTTTTAAAATCCCTTTTTCTTCCAACACTACCTCTACCCCGACTCACTGTCTCCTCTCCTTCCAAAACACTCATGACATTAATACAACATATCTTATAGATCCCAGAATTATGGTTCCATTTTTTTCATTGTTTCTCTCTGTTGCTCACATTGTTTAATTTTCACTGTTGTGTCTTAAAGTTGAATGATTCTTTCTTCTGTCTTATTCTGCACGTGAAGTTTTCAAATTGTATTTTTCAATTAAAAGATTTGCATTGAATTCTTCTTTGTGACTTCTATTTCTTTGCTGAGCTCTTCTGTGTTTTGGGCTGAGAGCTCTGGTTTTCATTTTCTCAAGTGTGTTTATGATTTTCCGCTGAAGCATTTTCGTGATGGCTGCTTTAAAATGCCTGTCAGATAATCCCAGCACTTGTGTTCTCTCTTTGTCATCACTGGCAAAGGGATGATGACAACCTATTTCCAGAAGAAAGCTTGGCAATCTCCTGCTATGTTGACCTCTGTGTCTCCAGATCCCTTGCTGGCCCACTCTCCACCTGTCTGAACTTGATTCTGTTTGTCTTATGTGCAATGCCCAGGGGTTTCAGTGCACTTAGCAAGAGAAAGTATGTCTACTCCATCTTGGTCACTTAATCTTCTTTTAAGTAAAAACAGCAAATATTAAATAGATTTTACAAGTTTTAATTTTGTAAGAAAAAAATAAGTATATACAGTAATGGAACATAGTGCAAAATTTTGATTGCTCAAATTGAGGATAAACCCAAAGACACAATGATGTGAAGTCTCCAGTATTCTGGAAAGCAGCCCTGCAAGTCCAGCCCCAACCCCCAGGGTGCCTGCTAGATGTACCAGAATCTGCCTGCATTCAATCCCACTGTTTAATCTGCAAAAGGGAAGGATTTCATGGGGGAAAGAGTCCTAACTCTCCAGCCATGAGGCTGACCTATACCAAGAGCAGGAAGTATCCTTAGATTTGAAATGAACATTGCATCTCAGACAGGACTTTGAATGATCAATTTTCACCAGAAAACTCTGGAATCTGGTTAAAATGGCATTAAGGAACAGAAATGGGTTTTGACAGAACCCACCTGAACTAACTGAATTACTTCCTGTCTCTACAGACATTGAGATGAGGGGCCCCTCTTTCCTCTGCTGGTTGGATACATATGAAAAGGAAAGACTAGAAGAAAGAAAACTAAAACAACGTGCAGCTCTGGAGGTGCAATAACTGGTGATTCCTATCTCTTTCTTCATGCCTCTTCAAATTTTCTCATATTTCATTACTTAAAAAGTGCTACGTATACATTTTTTCATTAAGTTTATTGTTACATTTTAGGTATACAATACAGTTACATTAATGATTGGGATCTTGTACCTTTACATGATGTATCTTGGTTCTAATTTTTTTCCCCACTCTTCTGCCCTCCCTTCACCCCCTTCACCCTTCCCTATTTACAAATAATTTGTTTCCGTTTTTTCTTTTCTCATATTTTTTCCTTTCCCCTACCCGCCCCCCCCACTTCCCCTACCCCTTTAGACCTTTTCTTCCTTTTTCACATTTTCAATTATACATTTTGATCCTTATTTACACTTTCCATTTCTCACACCAGAGAAATGATTCAGTATTTACACATGTGTGTCCTATTTATTTCACTTAAGTGGAAGGCCTCAATGAGCATCCATTTAGCTACATATACATTTTAAAAGCATGGGATTTTTAAATGTCCACATGAGGAGACTTGTTTAATTTGGAACTTGTCTCATTGAGGGGAGGCTGAAATCCTTCAAGCCTAAGTAGTGAGAGAGACAAAGGTCATGATGCTTATTCTGCAAACTCGTGAGCCTGTCCCTGTGATGCAGTAAGGCCTGTGGTCCTCCAGGGTGGCATGGGTCCCTTCATGTACCCTCCAAACAAGGTATTCCACATGGCGCCATTCAATTACCCAAGGCGACCTTCCACGAACACCATTGTGAGTCTGAGCTGGGAAAGACCTGCCATCATCATTTTGGATCATTTCTTCATTTGATGCCAACACACACACACACACACACACACACACACACAACCTTCTCTCTCTCATCTTAGAATCTCATAGCCAAACATGTTAGTTTCTAACAAGCCCTCATTTTCTTTCTGTCTCCTGACAGTATCATTCCTCTGCCAGATACACAAATCACACATTCCTGTGTCACAGTCAGAAGTGATAACATTCCCATTAAACATGAAAAGAATTACCTGCATAGTAATTTGCCTAATGATAATGTTGACCAATGGCCTATTTGCCTAACATTTTGTGTTCAAATTTAATGACTTTTAAACCATTTTCTGAGAGCATATTTGAATGGATTTTCTACTAATAATAATTTTATCAGGTTTTTTTGAAAGATGGGATTGTATATGGTATAGAATTTTTTTTCACTATATTATGTAGTCTTAATGGCCTTTTAGTTTAAAAGGCTCTTTCTTTTAAATGTTAGGCTCCTGGAAGTAAATTGCAGGGAAGACCGAGCCATTTCACACAATATCTGTCAAACTTGTCCTTTTTATTCTTCATGTTTTATCTTGAAGATGTTTTTATTTTCGACTGTGTGCACCTGTGCACTTCATGTGTTTATTAACCACATTAGCACATGCTCATAATTAGTTCCGTTTATGAAATATTGACATTTTGACAAGAATGAAGATGTCAGCTGTGGGGATCAGAGCTGTTTGGAACACTTTTCCAAGGCACTAGATTGACAAGATAATGGTGGATTTTGAAATGCAAAATATCATTGCCTGGCATATGTATATCTAGAAAAGTCTTTTTCTATACCATTTTATATTTGTTAAAGCCTTTACAGGTATTTGAGATATTCTGCCTTCCTTTAACTAACCCTCTTTGCACATATTCTTGCTTCTTTTGCCTCCCTTTTATACCAAGGCATAATTTCTATAATAGTTTCTAAGGTTTTCACATATTCTGTAGTTTTTTGTGCATATTTATTTTAGATGTTTATTCTAGGTCTTAAATTAATGTGCTGTGACTTTTTCTTTTATTTCTGTTGCACTTGCTATAGTACTTAGCAGTAGTGTTTCATTTTTGCTAAATGTCTTATAGAAAGACTACCCAAATTCGTTTTCTTTTGAAATGAAAACTTGAATATTTCATATGATTTTATAGTCACATTTTTAATGCAAAATGTTTTAAGTATTAAAAAATAAGGCAGATTTCACTCTTCTGCTATTAAAATGTTCTTATGAAACACAAAATTTTCTTCCGAGGCATCAAAGATCCATGAGTGTCTTAAAAAGTTGCAAAGCATCATGACTGCAGCAGGTTGAAAGCAGTGGCAAGATATAAAAGGGTTGATTTATGTTATTAATGCTACTGTAGCCCTGTAGTCTGAGTATCACCACCTTGACAGGTACCCAGAGTACAGTTAGATGTAATTTAAATAGAAGATCTGTGGTCTGCAAGATCTCCAGAATCTATAGAACTCAGAATGAAACAGCATATTGATCAGTTGGGTCCAATCCAGTAGTAAAGTAACTGGGCTGGCTGTTCTGAACTATATCAGCTCTGATCCAGAGATAAAGGTTCATTAGGTGAGAGCTTATTGAGGGTTCTGGAAACTCCACACATGAAGCCAATCCTATGCACAGGGTTTGAGCCTGGAGTCCCTTATTGCCCCAGAGCTAATACAAAGAACACAGGTCAGATGCCTGGGGAATGAAGAAAATGTTGTACACAGTTTTAACATCATATCTTATGAATGGATTAAAATCTCTGGTCAAGTAACCTCACCCAGCTGAGATGGTAATAACCCAGATTTATTCAGGACCATGGGCAGTTTTGTGTAGCCAAACGTGTCCTTAATGTATACTTGACTTAGGAAGATTCAGAATCCACTACAAAGATGCTTAAATGCATCCAGTACATAAAATTAAGATCTCCTAGCTGATTTTGAAGTGATTTATTATATAATATAGCTGAGAAGATAGCATATTATTAACCTTTGAATTCCATCTTAAGTATATTGTGAGTATGCCCATTTTTTATTGTTCTCTTCACAAATCACAAAAAGCCTGGTAACATAAGACATTCTGAATTTGTTATCTACTATTACATGAATTTGTGTAGGTCAGAGGTGCAACTCTGGTCTCATTGGGCTAAAGTCAAGCTGGCAGTGAGTCCATGTTCCTGCGTAGGGGTCCTGAGGAAGAATCTACATCGGGCCCATTCAAGTTGTTGGCAGAACTCAGCTCCTTGCTGGCTCGGGGCTTGCATCCCAGGATCTTTGGTGGGGTGGACAAGCTCATTCTCAGCTTCAAGAGGCTGCCTGTATTCCTTGGCTTATGGTTCTCCCCTGCCTCCCTCAAAGCCCCTTCTCAGTCTCCTGATCTCTCTGACCTTCTGCTCCACTTTCCCTTCTTGTTGTCTGCAGCTTCTCTACTCCACTTGAAGAAGGTCTCTGTTTGCAGGGCTGGAGAGGTTTGATGGGCTCACCCCGAAAATCTAGGATGATGTCCTCATCTTAAAGTCCATAACCATAACCACATCTGCAAAGCCTCACTTACCATGTGACATCATGAAGAAGTCACAGGTTCCAGGGATCAAGACGTGGAGCATATTTGTGAGGCCAACACACTTCGTACCACCTTGAGTGAATTAACTGACAAAAAGGTGTAAGTATTACTCTAAGCCTACAGACAGCATTAGAACATTTAAGAAGAATTAAATATTCTCATAAATTTAACTTATTACACCTAAGTGTGATATTTAAATAAATACTTGCAGACTGTTTTAGGGCTTAGGACACACAGAAAACAAAGTCTACACAGCAGCTCCAAGCCCAGCAAGTCACTTTGGCATGCAGTTGTGGTTGTATGTCACATCCTCTTACTTCACCTCTGGAACTAAGATGCTTTTGTTGATTCTTCTTACACTCTGTAATGTCTTTCCAATGCCAAAGGCCAACTCTTCCCTTCTAGAACTCTCTTAGCCTTCATTTTAATCAAAATTGAGATGATTTTCCTTTATGTCAAATTATCCACTTTTAGCTGGAAGGCAGTTGGCAATTTCCTGTGGTAATGGAAAATGTCTGCTCAATCACAAGTAGTTTCCATGGCCCTCTAAATGTCAGGGACCCACGGTCACAGGAAGACAAGGCTGGTGATGACACACTGTGCGCAGTTCGGTCCAGGAGACATTCGTTGTTGCTGACTGAAATCCTGTGGTTGGTCCATAGCAAGGAAGGGTGACAGAAGAAAAACAGAGTAGAAGAAACTATTATCATCCTCATTCCAGAGATGAAAAACCTGAAGTTTAGAGAATGTCTGAGATTACATATCCAAGATATTCAATGAGTGAGAATGGTAAAATTCAATCTAAAGCCTCCATACAACAGTATCTCTGGCAGAAAGAAGTTGGATGAAAGACTAAAAATATTGGTTGAGCCCTGTGTGAAAGTTCTTGGCTGTCATGCTAAAGATTTGGACCTTAATTCTCTATTCTAGGAAATAAGAAGATGCTGCAAGTTTTTAGAGAAAATAATGATATGAATAAACCTGTGTTTTCAGGTGTTCTTAGGTTTAAAAATACCCGAAAACCCTTGAATATGTGGTGAGGAGGATCTTGTTTGAATTCCTGTGACTCCTTAAGAATAAATGGTATATATGTGGAAAGGAAAAGAAAACTGCTTGAATAGGAGAAGAATCTCTCTTCCCACTTAGTGAACACAGAAAATGCCACTGTAGCCTCTGGTCCCATCATAAGTCAGATCTTCCAATCTCAGTCCTGACCTCATCACGTTGCTGAAAGCAGAATCAACTCTGACACCCTCCGGGTCGCAAGCAGCCTAGTCCATCCAGTGGGTGCTATTAATATTTGCTGTATTGAATTGAAATTCAACTAGCTTCTCAGGGACCAAAGAGTTTATTTAGTCTTGTTCACTGGGAGGCTTACAGGAAAAGCTTTCTTCATGATCTTTAGTTAACTAAAAACTTAAATTTTCCCATTCTCCAGGAGCATTCACCATTTAATTGAGGCTTTATCATAGGAAGGGTTATAGAATCTCAGATGGAACAAAGTAGCATTCAGAATATCATCTTGTATATCTCTGTCTCATCTTTCAGCTTGATATGAACTCAATGCACTTAAGAGTGTTGAGTACTGGTGCTGGCTTTGCCACACAATGCTGAGGCCTGGGTAAGTTACTTATCCTCTCTTAGCATTCATTTACTTTGTATAAACTCATGAAACTGGGGCTCACTGCATAGGGCTTGTGAGCATAATGATAATATGTGTGTAAAGTCTTTTAGCATGCTGTTGGGCGGCATCTGATTGATAAATGTTAATTTATATTATTAAATATTGGTTTCTTTTTTATCGAAGATAGGCCCCAAAATTTATGGTGATTTTCATGCAGTGCTGTTTCAGCAATTCATTTTAATAAAATGAACTGTGACAAGCATTTCCAACAATAATGGAACCTTAAAGCTTTTGAAATGGCTGTGTGCTAAAAATAAAGCCTTCAGGATTCATTTTCTTTGCATGCACAATTAAACAGCACCACCAAGAAAGTGCAGTGGACTTTATTGATTCTTTTTCTTTTCTTCCAAAGAACCAAGTTTCAATGAAGGTCAAGGTGTTCAGGAAAACAGATCTGGTTGCTCCTACAAGAAAAATTGATTGTACAAAGGATATTTTATGGTCCTTTATTAGGCCATTTGCTTTTGCTACTTCTCTTGCCCAAATGCTTTGAACTCTTCTTGCCTAATTCTTCACTGTTCCTAGGCTGGACATAAGCATCACTCTTACTTAAGCTCCAAAAGAATATATGGATATTAATCACATTCCTCTTTTTTTGCATTAAATTCTTTTATTGGTACATTGTAGGTATACAACACAATTACATTTCTCATTGGGAATTGTACCTTTACATAATGCATCTTGGTTCTTATTTTTTCCCCATTCCTAGCCCTCCCTTCATGCCCTCCACCCTTCCCTATTTACAAAGACTTTATTTCCATTTTTTCCATTTTTCATCATTTTTTCCTTTCCCTTCTTTCCTTTCCCCTGCCCCTCCCACTACCCCTACCCCTTTGGACCTTTTCTTCCTATTTTACATTATCGATTATTCATTCTAATCAATGGTACATTTTAGGTATACGATATAATGACATTCATCATTGGAAATTTGCACCTTTACATAATCTCTCTTGGTTCTTATTTTTCACCCTTGCCCAGCCCTCCCTTCAACCCCTCCAGTCCTCCCTATTTACAAAGATTTTGTTCCTATTTTTCCATTTTCTCATATTCATCCCATTCCCTTCTATCCTTTCCCTTAGCCCTCCCACTTCCTTCCCCTTTGCCCCCTTTCTTCCTATTTCACATGACCTATTATACATTTAGTCCTTATTTACACTTTCAGTTTCTCACACCAGAGAAACTATTCAGTATTTACACATGTAATCACATTCCTCTTAAGATGGTGGCAATGAGTATCCATGTCAGAAGCTGAGTGAAGATTATATTCAAAAGTCAGAGTTATGGTCTGCTGCCATATATGCTCTCATCTATGGTCACTTCATGACTGATGACTGTGTGTGTATGTGCTGTAACTTCCATTTCCTTAGAAGTTCCCTAAGGGCAGGAGAACAATTGACAAGCTATTTTGTTCCACAACTCATTGCTCACACAAGATATTCAAACTATTTTCAATTCAGTTGAATGCTAAATGAAGAAACATCAAGGGGCCATCTTCTCAGATTCCCTGAGGTGTTTCTCACTGACATTATGTCCATTATGCTGTTTTCAAATCACCAGCCAATGTTACTTGTCCCCTGAGGACCAATGAATAAACAGGAACTGTGCTTTGGGGTGGAGAGATGGAGTGGAGTGAGAGGAGAAGTGTTAACTCTAATTAAGTTGAATCCAAAGTTTCAAACATGTTTTGAGAACATCCTTTTCCCTAACCTGCTCCTAATGTGTTGGTTTCAAATTCAAGTTTTCCCATCTTAGCCCAGGGATTTAATAAGCCAGCCCATCCCTCAGGATCAGGAGCCATGATCAGTTGAGGACATGGCTCACTGAAACGGATTCAAGGGTATTTATTTCCTGGATGGAGAAATCATTTTCCATAAGTGTCCAGCACAGTAGACATGAGATGATATCCTGCTTTGCTGAGCATCTGGTAACACACTCAAAACCACAAGCACAGTGTCTAATGACATATTTTCCTTTATTCATCCTTTGAATGGCCATGGTGATTTAAACCCAAGACCATTGCACCCATTCTACCTTAGAGTTCCTGGATCCCTAGGCAACTCTCAAAGCTCGTAGATATCTTTCAATCATTTTTAACATTTTAGAAAGACATAATGGCTAAGATTCATGACAAAGGGACTTCCTAAAAATTTTCATTCCAAGCCAGGCATAGTGGCTCATGCCTGTAATTCCAGCACTTGGAAGGCTGAGGCAGGAAGATCACCATGAGTTTGAAGGCCAGACCGGGCTACATAGAAAGACCCTGTCTCAAAATAAATAAATAAATAAATAACAGACATCCTCATTCCATTGATATGACAACTGAAGTTACCTATAATCCCTTTGGAGAAATGATCATTAGCAGGATTCAGGAACTGTGAATGAAGGAAGCATATGAGAAGGATATGATAAGGTCCCCATATGTGGATAATACACTTCAACAAATCCATTAAAAGCCTGGAAATATTTTGATTACAAAGAAATTATCCCAATTGAAACAGCACATTTACAAGCAATACGGCTCTGCAAGTGAATTTCAATACTAAGTTTTCTTTCATTGGGTTGGAACCATTATCTTTGGCTAATCAGAAGCTGTGATTGGCAGTTGTAAATGTCTTCTATTTTTAAATATTAAAAGATCATTACTTAAAGATCACCCATTTGATAGATATAAATCTTTCAAAATAATACAAACAAAAGGAAAAATATTATAAGGGGTAATCTGTGCAGTGAAAAATGAGGAAACCAGTGTTCACTCTCGTGCTGTTAAATAGACATGCAGCCAAGACTCAGTTTATATTTGTTAAATGGGTGAACGAGGGGCCATTAGGAAATGGAAAGAATGAAGTCCCAAAAGTTAACCTGCTCAAGTCACAGAAGCAGAAGGGAACACAGCAAGTCTCCAACCCAGGCCTTCCATCACCAAAAAAACACAACAAATCATTCTTCAAGAAAACTCCAGGATCACCCATTGAGGACTCCTCCTTGCTCTCCTCGCTCTCAGGAGCTATTCCTGTTCCCTGTCTCTGTTCCCCATTCCTATTCCTCAATAAATTTTTCTTCTTAGAGAGAGAGAGAGGGCCAGGGATTTAGCTCAGTGGTTCTGCCGCGTGCCTCGCAGGCTCAAGGTCCCAAGTTCAATCTCTGATGAGAGAGAGAGAGAGAGAGAGAGAGAGAGAGAGAGAGAGAGAAGAAAACTGCTGGTGAGTATGGGAAGTAAGAGACCTATCTTTAAATGAGTCCAGCCTAACATAGAAGCACAAACTCATCAGCCTATTTTCTTCTTTCATTACAGAACAGCAAATGTAAACAGTTGGGTTTTTTTTTTAACTCTAGGGGATATCATTTACCAAAGCCAAGCCATTTGAGGAGTCATTCCACTCCATGGAATCTAAATTTTCAGAGTAAGTTAATGAGCAGGACTAGGAAGGGTCATTCTTCCTATGACTGTCACTTGTCCTTGGTACCACGGGAATCAGCCATCAGTGTCTGCTTCCCCGAGGACCTCCAGATTGGAAATGCCATAAGGACATGACCTTTATGAGAGAAGCATCATTTTAGTTTACTTATGTGTATATATATTTTAATTAATTCATAACAAGTTATACTGATGGCTTCCAGTTTAGATGAGCCTGATAAAAAGCCAGTGATTGATGCCATGCAATCCTCCATTGCTAACATAAGATGCTGATAACTTTGTGTTTATCAGGTCCCTGACTCCATTTGATTCCTAATTAATGTAAAAATGACTGTGCTCCCTGCAGGGAATACAGAGGATGCCGATTTGCTGGAAGCTCTAGAACAATTCTAATAATAAGTTTCTGCTCATAAGCAATAACCATCTTAACATAGTAAGTGATATTTTCTATGAAGTGCAAGACATGTTATAAAGTATATTTGATTTTTGAACCTCTTTATATGCATCATTTGCTACCCTTTCCATGAAAAGCAACAGAAATTAAATGCAATTAATAGTCATCTTTTAAATAATGAAAATGATATTTTTAATAATGTCAGTCTGCATCAGACCTCCTGCAAAGCCATCCTACAAGGATATCTCCTTTCCCACCCTTTACTTCCTTCTCCAGGAAAATGCATTTTTAGAGCTAATTAAACTTTCTCTCTTAATAGCCAAATATCATCACTGAGTTTCACAATGAAGCAATTATGGCAGTACCAAAGAAGAAAGTCAAGGGGAATAAATGGAAAGAAACAAACGTGAGCAGAAAAAATAAAAGGAAGATAAATCAGAGAGAAATCTCACCACTGAAGAGGAGGCAGTCCTGTGGAATACACAGTTCCACATCTCAAATAAAATAGGCTGAGGAAATCTGGTGAAAGCAGCATTTTCACCTATTATTTTTCTCAAAACATGCATTAGGGATATTCTGTGGCAACTTAGTAATTTAGCCAGAAATAAAGTAAATAATGGCACATAGTTTGCCTTTCACAAACATAATGAAATAAATTGGTAATATAGAAATTTACAAATTTAATTAATTACTAATAGACATGTATTTCCAGAAAGGCACTTGATCATTGTGATCGTTAACTTGTGGTTTCAATTTGAATAAGAAACACCCAGTTGATTTGCTTAGCACAGATCTGGGTGTGTCTGGATGATGGACTCACTGAAGAGTGAAGCCCCACCATGACTGTGGGTGGCACCAGCCAATCGGCTTATAGCCTAGGTGGAGTAAAAAGGGAAAGAATAAGGAACTCTTGGTTCTGTTTCTGTGGAGGAGCCAGTATTTGCCATGGCCTTTCGATGTCCATCTCCAGGCTTCCAGCATAGACTCTTCAGCCTTTCAGCACAGACCTGTGGCTTCCTGATATGGTCATGCACGGGACTCTGCAGTGAGTTCCAGATCTTTTGGCTTTCACATGGACTCTGTGGATCTCCAGCACACAGACAGCCCTTCTGCATTCTTCTACACCTGTCTGCAAGTGTCCTTTGTAAGTCTATTCATGTAAATATATATATATATATAGTGGTGCCTCGGTTCATGAACTGAATTTGTTCCATGATTCTGGGGAAGATGGCTGAAGTTGTGTTCATCACCCGATATGGAGTTCAAGAATGGAAGCAAAATTTTGCCAAATGCTTCTGTTCTTGAACTGAATTGTTCTTGAACAAAAGTGTTCATGAACCAAGGTATTACTGTGTATCATATATTTTATATGTATGTATATGTGCTCACATATATACAATATCTGTTCCTCTAGTGAACACTAAGCAATATAACCATCATTTTGAATTTCCTCATTTGAGAATTCTGTTATATTCTTCAAACAAAGACGTTTGTTGCATCCATCTCTCCTACACAATATGGGGAAAGTTCTTTAAACCTCACACTCAACTCTTACGAAGATTTACTCACGGGAATAAAATTCAATTAAAAACTGAAATAATTATACAATCACAAGTCACAAGCAGTTTAATCACTCATAATCATTCAAGCAATGACTAAATGTTAAAGGAAATGTAACATAAATAATGTGCTTGTCTGGAATTTTTCGAGTTGCTCCACTTTTCTTTTCTTCCAAGAGCCTATTCTGAAATTAAATGTGGAAAAGCAATGTGACCCTAGGGATTATCTTTGAGTTACTTTTATATACTTTAAAAAATTATTTGGATTAGGTCCATGCATGTAAGTCAATAATTTTCAAGCTTTAGCACTTTGATTATAATTGGTAATACACTATTTTTTGTACAGGCACCGCTGAACTCAACATGCCAGTGCATTATCCCTTCAAAGCCACTGAAATTACTTTTTAGTCCCAAGACTTATCATGACAGACAGCAGGCACTATGTTAAACATTTAAAATGTGATATTATATATGTTATATATATGTATATATATTTGTATATATAGTTTCTCATATAAGAGAAACCATGTGATATTTAAGCTTGTGTGTCTAACTTATTTCACTTAATATTATGTTATCAGTTGCATCCATTTGCCTATGAATGCCTCATCTTATTTTTTGCTATGGCAGAGTAGTACTATGTTGTGTATAAAAACATTTTCTTTTTAAAACTTAATTTTATTGGTACATTTTAGGTATACAATATACTGACATTCATCATTGGAAATTTGCACCTTTACATAATCTCTCTTGGTTCTTATTTTTTCCCCATTCCCCTGCCCTCCCTTCAACTCCTCCATCCCTCCCTATTTACAAAGACTTTGTTTCCATTTTTTCATTTTCTCATATTAATTCCATTCCCTTCTTTCCTTTCCCCTACCACTCCCACTTCCCCTTCCCCTTTGTCCCTTTTCTTCCTATTTCATATTATCTGTTATGCCTTTTAATCCTTATTTACACTTTAAATTTCTCACACTAGAGAAACTATTTGGTATTTACACATGTGTGTCCTATTTATTTCACTTAAGAGTATCAGATCAGTGTGCATCCATTTAGCTATAAATATCTCTAGTTTCTCATTCTTTATGGCTGAGTAGTACTCCATTTTATTAAAAAAAACCACATTTTCTTTCTCCAGTCTCCAGTTGATGGGCATTTGGGTTGCTTCCAAGTTTTAGCTATTACAAATTGTGCTGCTTTGAACATGGGTGCACATATATCACTGTGGTATGATTCTTTTAATTCTTTGGGGAAGATACCCAGTTGAGAATAGCTGGGTCAAATGGGACTTCCAGTCCTAGTTCTTTGAGGTATCTCCATACTGATCTCCACAGTGCTTGCACCAGTCTACACTCCCACCAGCAGTGGAGCAGGGTTCCTCTTTCCACACAGCCCCATCAGCATTTGTTGTTGGTTGATTTCATGATAGCAGCCATTCTTTCTAGAGTAAGGTAGAATCTCACCATTGTTTTCATTTGCATCTCTCGAACGACCAGTGGTATAGAAAAATTTTTCATGTTTGTTTGCTATTTCCACTTCTTTGAGAAATGTCTGTTCATCTCAGGTGCCCATTTTTGGATTGGGTCCTTAAATTTGGGAGGTCTAATTTTTTAAAAGTACTTTATAGATTCTAGATAGTAGACCTTTGAGGAACAGCAGGTGAAAATTTTTTCCCACATTGTAGGTTGTTTCTTCATACTATTCTTGTTGAAAATGAATTTTTGGATTGTTTTCTCAAGGTCCATGAAGTATGCTGCTGGTATTTCAATAGGGATTAAATTGAATCTATATAGCAGTTTTGGAAGTATGGCCATTTTCAATATGTAGATTCTTCCTACCGGGGAGCAAGGATGTCTTTTCATTTTCTGATATGGTCCTCAATCTCTCTTTTCAGAGTGCTATAGTTTTCAGAGAAGAGGTCTTTGATTTCTTTTGTTAGGTTGATTCCTAAGTATTTCAGTTTCTTGGATGCTATTGTAAAAGGAATTGTTCGCCCTATTTCTGTCTCGGTGAGTCTGTTCGTGTAGAGGAAAGCAATTGATTTTTATGTGTTGACCTTGTATCCAGCTACTTTACTGAATTTGGTTAAGTGCAGAAGATCTTTGGTGGGAATCTTGGGGTCTTCTATATAGAGTATCATGTCATCTGCAAATAATGACCATTTGACTTCATTTCCTATCTTTTTTCATTTATTTCTTTCTCTTGTCTAATTGCTGTGGCTAATGTTTCCAAGACTATATTGAACAGGAGTGGTGGTAATGGACATCTTTGTCTTGTTCCTGATTTCAGTGGGAATGATTTCTGCTTTTGACCATTTGGTATGGTATTGGCTGTTGGTTTTTGCTAGATGGCTTTTATCAGATTGAGGTAGAGACTACCTATTCCAATTTTTGTAGGGTTTTTATCATAAATATGTGTTGGATTTTGTCAAATGCTTTTTCTGCATCTATTGAGATGATCATATGATTTTTGTCCTTGGCTTTATTGATACAGTGCATTACACTGATTGATTTGTGAATGTTGAACCATCCCTGCATCCCTGGGACAAATCCCACTTGGTCAGGGTGTATGATCTTCTTGATGATCTTCTGCATTCTATTTTCCAGTATCTTAGTAAGGATTTTCGCATCTTTGTTCATTAATGAGATTGGCCTATAGTTCTCTTTTTCAGTTGGGTCTTTCTCTGCTTTGGGGATCAAGGTGATGTTTGCTTCCAGGAATGAATTTGGGAGTATTGCTTTCATTTCAATTTCACTGAAGAGTTTAAACAGTAGTGGCAGTAGTTCCTCTCTAAATTTTTTGTAAAATACAGCAGAGAAGCCATCAGGGCCTGGGCTTTTCTTAGTTGGTAAGTTTTTTTTTTTGTACCGGGGACCAAACTCGGGTATTTGGGCTTGCGAGGCAGGCGGTGGAACCACTGAGCTAAATCCCCGACCCAGTTGGTAAGTTTTTAATTATGTTTTCAACCCATTTTTTCCAGCACCATTTATTACAGAAGTTATCTTTCCTCCAGTGAAGCTGTTTGGCTCCTTTGTTAGATGAGGTGGCTGAGTGTGTCTGGAGATGCTTCTGCATATTCTAATCTGTTCCACTGGTCTTCAGGTCTGTTTCTTTGCCAGTACCATAGTGCTTTTATCACAGTAGCTTTGTAGTATAGTTTCAAGTTGGAGATTGTGATACCCCTGCCATGTCCATTACCTAGAATTGCTTTTGCTAGTCTAAGTCTCACCTTTTTCCAAACAAATTTTTGGGATGCCCTACCCAGGTCCTGGGTCGCACAGAACATGCCAAATCACCCCACTACAGACAGGCAGCCACCTGATTCCACACTGCAAAGACACAGAGGACACCAGACCACCAGACCAAGGTACTGAGTCCCACTGTTCCCAGCCCAGAGGTAGGGGCTTCTGAGCCATCGTCCCACTGCTCCTGGTCCAGAGGAAGGGGCTTCCCAGTCACCATCCCTCCCGCTGCTCCCAGCCCAGAGGAAAGGGCTTTTGGGCCACCTTCTGTCCTGCTGCTCCTGGCCCATGGGAAGGGGCTTCTGGGCCACCATCCTTCCCACCACTCCCGGCCCAGAGGGAGGGGCTTCTGAGCCACCATCCCACTGCTCCTGGTCCAGAGGAAGAGGTTTCCCAGCCACCATCCCTCCGGCTGCTCCCAGCCCACAGGAAAGGGCTTTTGGGTCACCATCCCTACTGCTGCTCCTGGCCCCTGTCCCACCTCTCCCAGCTCAGAGGAGGTAATCTGTGAAGGTGCTAACAGCCCCCCGCCCCAGTCGAAATGAGAAAACACATAAATAAGTCTCAACACCAGACTTCCAGATCACCTACAGCAACCCCAAAGAGAAATGAGATGGAACACTCTGATACTCAACACCTGGATCCACTGAACTGGCAACAAAAGGGGACCTGGAAAAAATGAAATCAGAAATAATTTCTCAGATAACAGGAGAAATTGTGCCCCTAGTGCAAGACATGGTTAATAAATCTAGAGAGGAGCTCAGGAACATGATGGAATCCCAACATAAGAAACAAATGGAATCCATAAAACAGATGCAAATAGATTTCCAGGACATGAGAAACTCCACTGAACGTCTACACAGCAGAATGAGCCAAGGTGAGGACAGAATGTCAGATATAGAAGATAAGATTGCAATTAGTGACCAGGAAAAGAAAAATTGCTTCAAAATTATAAGGGAACATGAGAAATCAATCCAGCAGCTGCTAGATGATGCAAAGAAGAATAACATGAGACTGATTGGGCTCAATGAAGAAACAGGAGAGAGTGGAGATGACATAAAAAAATCTCTTCACAGAAATAATGGCAGAAAACTTCCCAAGCAGGGGAAAAGAGCTTGACATACAGATAAGTCAGGCATATAGGACTCCAAATAACCTTGATCAAAAAAAAATCTACACATAGGCATATAATTGTTAAGATTCCAGAAACACAACAGAAGAACAAAGTTCTCCAAGCAGTCAGAGAAGAGAAACAAATCACATACAAAGGAAAGCCTATCAGAATCACAACAGACTTCTCAACACAAACCATCAGGGAAGAAGAGCTTGGAGTGACATATTCCAAGCCCTCAAAGAAAACAGCCTCCAACCCAGATTCATGTACCCTGCAAAACTATCTTTCAAAATGGATGGAGAAATAAGATACTTTCATGACAAAGAGCACCTTAGGAACTTCGTGAATACCAAACCAGCACTCCAAAGAATTTTACACAATATCCTAGGAACAGACATTGAGGATCACAACCCCAGGAAGCAAAGCAGAATGAACCCATCTGGCATGACAAGAAATTAAATGTAAAGGGGGAGAACCCAACAAAAAGAAAAAGTCATGGCAATGACAAGTCAATATGTTTCAGTTATAACCATCAATGTTAATGGTCTCAATTCACTAATCAAAAGAAATAGACTAGCAGAATGGGTCAAGAAGCAAAATCCAACAATATGCTGCATACAAGAAACACACTTCATTCAAAAGGAAACTCATAGACTGAAAGTTAAAGGGTGGAAAACAATACTCCATGTGACAGGAACCCGACAAAAAGCAGGAGTGGCTATCCTCTTTGCAGATCAAGTAGATTTCAAACCAACACTGATTAAGAGAGATGAAGAAGGATACTACATCCTTGTAAAGGGAAGAATCCAAGAGGAAGAGATGACAATCATAAATATCTATGCACCAAGCACTAGTGCACCCAAATATATAAAACAAATAGTAACGGACATGAAAAGTCATATATGCACTAATACAATTGTAGTGGGGGACATCAACACCGGACTGTCACAAATAGATAGATCGACTAGACTAAAAATAAGTAATGAAATACTAGAACTCAATCGAACTCTTGAACAAATGAACTTAACAGATGTTTACAGAGTCTTCCACACCACAGAATGAGAATACACATTCTTCTCAGCTGCACATGGGTCATTCTCCAAAATAGACCACATACTCACACATAGAACATGTTTAAGTAAGTGCAAAGGAATTGAAGTTATCCCCTGTATATTATCAGACCATAGTGCGATGAAATTGGAGATCCATAGCAAAAGAAACTCAAAAAATTTCATAAACACGTGGAAATTGAACACCACACTTCTGAATAACCAGTGGTTCACAGAGGAAATTAAACAAGAAACCAGACAGTTCCTTCAATTAAATGACCATGACAATAAAACATATCGGAATCTATGGGACCCAATGAAAGCAGTCTTACGAGGGAAATTCATAGCAGTGAATATGCATGTTAGGAAAACAGAATGAGCCCAATTAAACAAGCTGATGCTGAACCTCAAGCTTCTAGAAAAAGAAGAGCAGGACAACCCCAAAGCTCATACAAGGGAGGAAATTATAAAGATCAGAGGAGAAATCAATGCAATGGAGACTAAGAGAATGATACAAAAAATCAATGAAGCCAAGAGTTGGTTCTTCGAAAGAATCAACAAAATTGACAAACCTTTAGCCAACCTTGTCAGAAAAAGGAAAGAAAGGCCCAAATCCATGCAATTAGGAATGAAAAGGGTGAAATTACAACAGACCCAGCAAAAATCCAGAGGATCATCAATACCTACTTCCAGAACCTATACACCAATAAGATGGACAACACAGAAGAAATGGACCGATTCCTAGATACAAATGAATTACCAAAGTTGAACGAAGAAGACCTAAAAATGCTGAACAACCCAATATTAACCAATGAAATTGAAAATCTAATTAAAAACTTATCAATTAAGAAACGCCCGGGCCCTGATGGCTTCACTGCTGAATTCTACAAGACATTTAGAGAGGAACTACTGCCACTACTCTTTAAACTCTTCAATGAAATTGAAAGGGAAGCAATACTCCCAAATTCATTCCTGGAAGCAAGCATCACGTTGATCCCCAAAGCACAGAAAGACCCAACTGAAAAAGAGAACTATAGGCCAATCTCACTAAGGAATATAGATGCAAAAATCCTTAATAAGATAATGGCAAACAGAATGCAGAAGATCATCAAGAAGATCATACACCCTGAACAAGTGGGATTCATCCCAGGGATGCAGGGATGGTTCAATATACAAAAATCAATCCATGTAATACATTATATCAATAGAGCCAAGGACAAAAACCATATGATTATCTCCATAGATGCAGAAAAAGCATTTGACAAAATCCAACATGCATTTATGATAAAAACCCTACAAAAAATTGGAATAGATGGTCTCTACCTCAAACTGATAGAAGCCATCTATGAAAAACCAACAGCCAATATCATACTCAATGGTCAAAAACTGAAATCCTTCACACTAAAATCAGGAACAAGACAAGGCTGTCCACTATCACCCCTCTTGTTCAATATAGTTCTGGAAACATTAGCCACGGCAATTAGACAAGAGAAAGAAATAAAAGGAATAAAGATAGGAAACGAAGAAGTCAAATGGTCATTATTTGCAGATGACATGATACTCTATAGAGAAGACCCACAGAACTCCACCAAAAGTCTTCTAGGCTTAATAACCAAATTCAGTCAAGTAGCTGGTTACAAGGTCAACACACAAAAATCAATAGCTTTCCTCTACACCAATGACAGACTCACTGAGAGAGAAATAGCACAAATAATTCCTTTCACAATAGCATCCAAAAAACTGAAATACCTAGGAATCATCCTAATGAAAGAAATCAAAGACCTCTTCTCTGAAAACTATGGCACTCTGAAAAGAGAGATTGAAGAGGATATCAGAAAATGGACAGACATCCCCTGCTTCTGGGTAGGAAGGATTAATATAGTGAAAATGGCCATACTTCTAAAACTGCTATATAGATTTAATGCAATTCCAATTGAGATCCCAGCAGCACACTTCATAGACCTCCAGAAAACAATCCAAAAATTCATTTGGAGCAAGAAGAGACCCAGAATAGCAAAAGCAATTCTAGGTAACAAAGACATGGCAGGGGGTATCACAATCCCCAACCTGCAACTATACTACAAAGCTACTGTGATAAAAACAGCATGGTACTGGCAAAGAAACAGACCTGAGGACCAGTGGAACAGAATAGAAGATGCAGAAACAATGCCAGACACACTCAGCCATCTCATCTTCGACAAAGGAGCCAAACACCCTCACTGGAGGAAAGATAGCCTCTTTAATAAATGGTGCTGGAAAAATTGGGCTTCAACTTGCCAAAGATTAAAACTAGACCTATATCTCTCACCATGCACTAAACTCAAATCAAAATGGATTAAAGATCTAAATATTAAAATAGAAACTCTGAACTAATTGGTACAGAGATTAGGTAGAACCCTTGAAGACATTGGTGTAGGAAAAGATTTTATGAAGAAAACCTCAGTTTCCCATGAACTAGCACAAACAATCAACAAATGGGATCTCTTCTTATTAAAAGGCTTCTGCACAGCAAGAGAAACCACCAGCAGTGTGAAGAGACAACCCACAATGTGGGAAAAAACCTTCAACTGCTCTTCCTCAGACAAAGGTCTACTATCTTGAATCTATAAAGAACTTAAAAAGATCAGACCTCCCAAATTTAAAGTCCCAATCCAAAAATGGGCATCTGAAATGAACAGACATTTCTCACACAAAGAAGTAGAAATAGCAAAGAAATACATGCAAAAATGTTCAACATCACTGGTGATTTGAGAGACGCAAATGAAAACAATGCTGAGATTCCACTTCACTCCAGAAAGAATGGCTGCTATCATGAAATCAACCAATAACAAATGCTGGCAGGGCTTTGTGGAAAGAGGAACCCTGCTCCACTGCTGGTGGGAGTGTAGACTGGTGCAAGCACTGTGGAAATCAGTATGGAGATACCTCAAAGAACTAGGACTGGAAGTCCCATTTGACCCCGCTATTTCACTGCTGGGGATCTTCCCCAAAGAATTAAAAGAATCATACCATAGTAATATATATGCACCCATGTTCATAGCAGCGCAGTGTGTAATATCTAAAACTTGGAAATAGCCCAAATGCCCATCAACTGGAGACTGGATAAAGAAAATGTGTTTTTTTATAAAATAGAGTACTACTCAGCCATAAAAAATGAGAAATTAGAGACATTTATAGCTAAGTGGATGCACATTGAGGCAATATTCTTAAGTGAAATAAATAGGACACACACGTGTAAATACTGAATAGTTTCTCTAGTGTGAGAAACTGAAAGTGTAAATAAGGACTAAATGTATAATAGGTCATGTGAAATAGGAAGAAAAGGGGCAAAGGGGAAGGAAGTGGGAGGGCTAGGGGAAAGGATAGAAGAGAATGGGATGAATATGAGAAAATGGAAAAATAGGAACAAAATCTTTGTAAATAGGGAGGACTTGAGGGGTTGAAGGGAGGGCTAGGCAAGGGTGAAAAATAAGAACCAAGAGAGACTATGTAAAGGTGGAAATTTCCAATGATGAATGTCATTATATTGTATACCTAAAATGTACCAATGATTAGAATGAATAATCGATAATGTAAAATAGGAAGAAAAGGTCCAAAGGGGTAGGGGTAGTGGGAGGGGCAAGGGATAGGAAAGAAGGGAAAGGAAAAAATGATGAGAAATGGAAAAAAATGGAAATAAAGTCTTTGTAAATAGGGAAGGGTGGAGGGCATGAAGGGAGGGCTAGGAATGGGGAAAAAATAAGAACCAAGATGCATTATGTAAAGGTACAATTCCCAATGAGAAATGTAATTGTGTTGTATACCTACAATGTACCAATAAAAGAATTTAATACCAAAAAAATGAATTTTTGGATTGTTTTCTCAAGGTCCATGAAGTATGCTGCTGGGATTCCAATCGGGATTGCATTGAATCTATATAGCAGTTTTGGAAGCATGACCATTTTCACTATGTTGATCCTTCCTACCCAGGAGCAAAGGATGTCTTTCCATTTCCTGATATCATCCTCAATCTCTCTTTTCAGAGTGCTATAGTTTTCAGAGAAGAGGTCTTTAATTTCTTTTGTTAGGTTGATTCCTAGGTATTTCAGTTTCTTGGATGCTATGGTGAATGGAATTGTTTGCCCTATTTCTCTCTCACTGACTCTGTTCTTCATATAGAGAAAAAGCTATTGATTTTTGTGTGTTGACCTTGTATCCAGGTACTTTATTAAATTTAGTTATTAAGTGTAGAAGATGTTTGGTAGGAGTCTTGGGGTCTTCTCTATAGAGTATCATGTCATCTGCAAATAATGACAATTTGATTTCTTCATTTCCTATCTTCATCCCTTTATTTCTTTCTCTTGTCTAATTGCCATAGCTAATGTTTTCAAAACCGTGTTGAATAGGAGTGGTGATAGTGAACATCCTTGCAGTGTTCCTGATTTTAGTGTGAAAGATTTCAGTTTTTTACCACTTAGTATGATATTGGCTGTTGGTTTTTCCTAGGTGGCTTTTATCAGATTGAGGTAGAGACTACCTATTCCAATTTTTTGTAGGGTTTTTATCATAAATGCATGTTGGATTTTGTCAAATGCTTTTTCTGCATCTATTGAGATGATTATATGGTTTTTGTCCTTGGCTTTATTGATATAGTGTATTACATTGATAGATTTGTGAATGTTGAACCATCCCTGCATCCCTGGGATGAATCCCACTTGTTCAGGGTGTATGATCTTCTTGATGATCTTCTTCATTCTATTTGCCAGTATCTTATTAAGGATTTTTGCATCTATGTTCACTAGTGAGATAGGCCTATAGTTCTCTTTTTCAGTTGGGTCTTTCTCTGCTTTGGGGATCAAGGTGATGCTTGCTTCCAGGAATGAATTTGGGAGTATTGCTTCCCTTTCAATTTCATTGAAGAGTTTAAAGAGTAGTGGCAGTAGTTCCTCTCTAAATGTCTTGTAGAATTCAAGAGTGAAGCCAACAGGACCCGGGCTTGTCTTAGTTGGTAAGTTTTTAATTACATTTTCAATTTCATTGATTGATATTGAGTTATTTAGAGTTTTTGGGTCTTCTTTGTTCAACTTTGGTAATTCATATGTATCTAAGAATCTGCCCATTTCTTCTGTGTTTTCCATCTTATTGGCAGATAGGTTCTCAAAGAAGGTATTGATAATCTTCTGGGTCTGCTTTAATTTCATCATTTTCATTTCTAATTGCCTGGATTTGGGCCTTCTCTTTCATTTTTCTGATAAGGTTGGCTAAGGATTTGTCAATTTTGTTTATTCTTTCGAACAACCAACTCTTGCCTTCATTGATTTTTTTGTATTGTTCTCTTAGTCTCCATTGCATTGATTTCTGCTCTGATCTTTATACTTCCTTCCCTTGAATGAGCTTTGGGTTTGTCCTGCTCTTCTTTCTCTAGAAGCTTGAAATTCAGCATCAGGTTGTTTAATTGGGCTCACTCTATTTTCCTAATATGAGTATTCACTGCTATGAATTTCCCTCGTAAGACAGCTTTCATTGTGTCCCATAGATTCCAATATGTTATATTTTCAATGTCATTTAGTTGTAGGAATTGTTTGATTTCTTCTTTAATTTCCTCTGTGACCCATTGGTTATTTAGAAGTGTGTTGTTCAATTTCCATGTGTCTTTGAAATTTTTGTCATTTCTTCTGCTGTTGAGCTCCAATTTCATCACACTATGGTCTGATAATATACAGGGGATGACTTCAATTCCTTTGCACTTACTTAAACATGTTCTATGAGTGAGTATGTGATCTATTTTGGAGAACAACCTGTGTGCAGCTGAAAAGAATGTGTATTGTGATTTTCTGGGGTGGAACACTCTGTAAACATTTGTTAAGTTCATTTGTTCAAGAGTTTGAGTTCTAGTATTTTGTTGCTTACTTTTTTGTCTACTTTATCTATTTGTGACAGTGGGGTATTGAGGTCCCCCACTACTATTATATTAGTGCTTATTTCATTTTTCATGTCCATTACTATTTGTTTTATATAGTTGGGTGCACTAGTGTTTGGTGCATTTATATTTATGATTGTCGTCTCTTCCTCTTAGACTGTTCCCTTTACAAGTATGTCATATCCTTCTTTGTCTCTCTTAATCAGTGTGGGTTTGAAATCCACTTGATCTGCAAAGAGGATAGCTACTCCTCCTTTTTGGGGGGGTTCCTGTTGCATGGAGTATTGCTTTCCACTCTTTAATTTTCCATCTATGAGTTTCTTTTTGAATTAAGTGTGTTTCTTGTATGCAGCATATTGTTGGGTCTTGCTTCTTGACCCATTCTGCCAGTCTATTTCTTTGATTGGTGAATTGAGACCATTAACATTGATTGTTGTAACTCATACATATTGACTTATCATTGTCCTGACTTTTTCTGTTTGTTGGATTCTCCCCCTTTGCATTTAATTTCTTGTCATGCCCAATGGATTCATTCTGCTGGGCTTCCTGGGCTTGTGATCCTCATTGTCTTTTCCTAGGATATTGTCTAAAATATTTTGGAGTGCTGGTTTGGTATTCATGAAGTTCCTAAGGTGCTCTTTGACATGAAAGTATCTTATTTCTCCATCCATTTTGAAAGATGGTTTTGCAGGGTCCATCAATCTGAGTTGGAGGCTATTTTCCTTTAGGGCTTGAAATACATCACTCTAATCTCTTCTTGCCTTGAGGGTTTGCATTGAGAAGTCTGCTGTGATTCTGATGGGATTTCCTTTGTTTGTGATTTGTTTCTTTTCTCTCACTGCTTGTACAATTTTGTTCTTCTGTTGATTTTCTGGAATCTTGACTATTATATGCTTATGTGTAGATTTTTTTTTGATCATGGCTAGTTGGAGTCCTATATGCCTCACTTATCTGTATGTAAAGTTCTGCTCCCCTCCTTGGGAAGTTTTCTGCCATCACTTCTGTGAAAAGTGTTTTATGTCATCTGCACTCTCTCCTCTTTCTTCATTGACTCCAATCAGTCTTATGTTATTCTTCTTTGCATCATCTAGCAGCTGCTGGATTGATTCCTCATGGTCCCTTACTATTTTAAAGAACTTTTTCTTTTCCTGGTCACTAATTGCAATCTTATATTCTATATCTAAAATTCTGTCCTCACTTTGGCTCATTCTGCTGTGTAAACTTTCAATGGAGTTTTTAATCTTTTTTTCACATTAGAATATAAGTTTTTAATTTTTATAAATAACTTATCTGTTACAAAGATAGTTTACCCAGCTAAATCACAAAACCGTCAACCCAGATATCCAAATTACATTTTATTAATAAAACAAGTAAAACTGATTTATCAATCTTCACGTAGAACTGCAGATGAAGCTGAAAAACAAGGTCTATTTTAAAAACAAAATGTATCAAATGTAAGGGCTTGGGTTTATGTCTAATTATCTAGGATTGTCATTATTTCTTTTCATATACATAATGCAAAGCCTGGAAGCTAAGGCTCTGACACTTATAGAGATCACCTGTAATAATCCTATTTATTTAAAACACAGCCACTTGCAAACATTTATAGTGGGTCACAGTCTACATTATTTCCTACCTTTTGCTGTATTTCAGCACTTCCCATAGCCCCATTCTAAGCACTGATATATAATTTTGTAATTCTTTTTAAATGCATACTGTTTTTTCTTGATTTCATTTATATACATTCCTGATCATCTGAATATTTATTTTCCTTATAAAAATATATCATCAACATAAACAGATGCTTGAGGTTGCTTCAGTGTTCAAATTTGCTTGTTTTTCTTTTTTTTCCAGCTTTTCTTCAGTTGTCCTACATATGACTAGCCTTGTTTTATAAATACACATGATACTGCCACCAAGTCAGGTTTAGAAACAGATTGTCCCAACAGTAAAGCATTTAAACTTATTTCAAAAAAAAAAAAAAAAAAAAAAAGGGCTGGTGGTACTGCTGATGTTGCTGGTTTTGAAACTGTACTTTCCCCAAAATAAATCTCTCATGAAAATTCTGTGGGACACCAAGCAGATGAAGCAAGCCCTGTCAGTGGGTTAAAATATCTTTTAAGCTTCCCTATGGAAGACAAGACACTGTGTTGTGCCACCCACTGCTCAAGTCACTGCTCAAATCAGTATATAGTGTGATCTACCCACATAATTTTTATAATATTTTCTGTAATTCATTGTGCAGCATTTGTATATCTTCACAGAACATTGGCACCCATGAGGGCAAAGTACAAAATAAGTAGAGGAAAGTTATTTTGTGCATAGTTTCATTTCATTAATGCTTTTTAAAATTTTTATGGCATTGCTTCTTTCAGGTAAGGCTTAAAAAGGGACATTATTGTGCTTAACCGCTAAAAAGAAAAAAGAATTAGTTAACAAAAGTCTATTACACTATACATACAGAAATATAAGAAAATAATAAATCACTTAAAGTGACTTGAGAGATCTGTACAGTGGAAAAGCCTTGGGGTATTTCACTGTATGTTTGTACAAACAATGCATGCTGCTCTCCTTCCCCCTTCAGATCCTAGATGCTGGCTTCACAGAGACATTTTCAGGGAAGACAAACACAAGGCCAAGAGTACCACAGATTTGTGAAGTTCTTCCCCTATCCAATGGCACTTTGTAGAGGCAAACAATTTTTAAATAGTTAAACCTTGTTCCTTCTTTCCGTGTATGTAGTGTTTCACTGAAAGCTTTAAAAAAAAAAAAAAGCTACTGTTCCATTCTTTCCTCTTGGCAAAATTCAGTAGTGACAAGAGGGGGAAAAAAGTACTGGGAACACCTAGGCATTAACATAGTGAGAATTATCCATTAATGGGATACTAGTAACACTGTACATAGTTAGGCAGCAGGCAAACAAGTCTTTCAGCAGATTACCTTTCATGTGATGAATTTCAACTGCCCATGACATTATACTGAGGTATTATTAGCTCTGTGGACTGACATTTAACATTAGCACAACACCATCTCGTCACACCTTCAATCTGACAAAATCCTATGTAGCAGTGAAACTTTTCCCCGATGACAGATTGGTTTCTTGAACTTTAGATATGGTTTTAGAGAAGACATAGGGCTTTCTGGCTCAAGAAATGCTGTGGCATCTCACACTGTTCACAGCGGATTAAGGCTGGATGGTTCAAAAAAGTACAAGCAGTGCAATTCCACTGAGCCCCCTCATCATCTTCTGTGTCTTGAATCTTTGGTGTTTTGATGGTGGACCTTCGATCTTTGGGTTTTGGTGGCACAGGACCTACAAATCCAATATTGTCATAAAAGTTATGAATAGCGCTGGGATTAAAATGTGGTCCTCGAGCTTGAAAAGGGTCAATTTTTTTTGGTTAAGCAGTCGATGTCAATCTGGAGTTGTCTATTACAACTTCTTAACTGCTGCATTTCTTCAAGTGAAGGTATTTGGGATAGGAATTTGATCTTTTCAGGCGCCTTCAAGTTAGATTATTTTCCATTTCATTGACCTCAGATTTTAGTTTATCCAGCTTTTTCTTTTGAATCTCAAGTTCTCTTTGAAGTTGTTCCATTCTGGCCTTCTGGTGTACCAATAGAGCTTGTGTGTAGGCAGCATCATCAGATCCTATGCTCAATTTCCGTGCTTCACTTACTCTATCCACATGTGCTAACATAGGGTCCATGAGGTGCTGAATATTTTCTGTTTCTACATAATGATCAGGATGATTCAGAAGATTTGTAAGTTCAAAGGTAGGGGAAACAACCCCTGGTGAAACAGCAGGGGGTTTATTGGGAGAAACTGTAATTCTGAAAGTATATTTTGTATTGGGTTGAGTGACCACCACTTGAGGAGAAGTTGCAGAGTTACTGCCTATTGCTTGACTTTTGGGAGGATGGTGATGAATAAAGGTAGGATCCATGCTCACTTGCCCAGACATATTCCTGGAGGCAGCAGATGCCCCAGAGTTTGTGGATATGAAGACTAGGCTGATTGCGCATACCTGGTTCATCTCCTGTTGAGGCATTAGCTGAAATATAAACCTTAGGTTGACTATGGGAGATCATCTCATCAGTATTCAGGGGACTGGCAGCTATGTAAACAGTGGGCTGATTTCTATTTAAGGTCTGGCTGTTGACTGAAGAGGAAGTGCTAGATGTTCGAGGTCCAGAAGAACGCAATTTTGAAGAACTGTTTCTTTGTGGGGGTTCAAATTTGATTTCAATCTGGTTTTTTCGAGGTCCTGTTGAAATATCCTGAATGTTATACTGGCTATGGGTAGAAGATTGCGAGCTACCAGATGAATGAATTGTTGGTGGTTGTGGAGTAGTAGGTGAACTGATGGGCACGTAGACATGAGAGGTCTGGTGGCCTTGCTGACTTGGCTGTTGGGTTGAGGTATGTGGCAGAGGATTAGATGCAGGATAAGTAGTCCAGGGACCAGGCTGTGAAGGCTGATAAACTTGTTAAGGGTTCATGGGATTAAACTGAGATACCCAGCCAGAACGCTGCTGTGTCTGTCGAGTTGTACCACTAGGAGTTGTAATGTAAGGCCTAATGTAGATAGAATTTCCCTGTGGACTGTTAAGTACAGGTGGAAGTACACCATGTATGTGCAAAGATGTAGGAGTATTATGACCAGTCTGGATATTTGGAGCTAAGGTTACCCTAATGGGATTAAATCTGGGAGTTTGTTGAGAAAGGTTAGATGTTCCTTTGCTGCCTAAGTGAAATCCAAGATGTGGTACTGAATTTGAAGAACGAGATGTATTGGAGATTCCAAAAACATTAAAGCTTTGAGGAACTTGAGCTGGTGCTGTTTGTGGCTCCTGCTGAAATAGTTCATTGTTGGACTGACCACCTTGAAGTTGTCCATCACTAATGCTGTACGTTAGAGTTCTACTTCCATTCATTCTATTTCCTTCTCTTCCATGGTGGTAAACATTCTCTGATTGCAAGTCCAAGTTGAGAGAAGTCATGTGATTGCATAGACCAGAAATTCCAGAATCATCCAAAAAATTCAAGTCTCCTTCACCATAAAGATACCTTGTACTCTCCTGAGAGAGAACAGCACAGCAGGCCTCCAGGTTATTATTATTCTGTAACATGCACCTGGATACAACAACTTCAGGTACTTCAGGGAATTTTTGTCGCAGGTCATGTAAAACCTGAAAATCAATTTGGTGGCTTCCTTGGGCCATTCGTATATTGCCTGATGAGAACTATTTGTACAGTAGGCAATTCTAGGCCTTAGTGGAATTAGTACTCATCTCTTCTGTCCAAGCATTTTCCTTCGCCTCCTCCTCCTCAGCCACCGCCGCCTCTCCCACTAGGGCAGCCGTCTCCACCGTCGCCGCCAGCGCAGCCACAGCCTCCGAGTCCTCCAGGCAGGGGGGACACCTAAGCCCCCCCACCCCGGTCAGGCCCCTCTGCTCCGCTGCCCCGCCAACTCCCTCCAGCCCCTGCTGCTGGTGCCGCCGCTTACAGCTGGGGGGGGGGCAGGTTGGGCTTGGTCGCTCCACCGGCAGCTACCAGGGATCAAAAACCTGGAGTTTTTAATTTTGAAATCTGTTTGCATTTGTTTTATGGATTCTATTTCTTTCCTATGATGGGATTCCATGATGTCCCTCAGCTCCCCTATTTTTTTATCTTTGTCCTCTCTAGATTTATTAATCATGTCTTGCACTATGGGCACAATCTCTGCTGATATCTGAGAAATTATTTCTGATTTCATTTTTTCCAGGTCCTCTTTTGTTGCCAGTTCAGAGAGTCCAGGAGGTTGAGTATCAGACTGTTCCATCTTGTTTCCTTTTGGTGTTGCTTTAGGTGATCTGTAAGTCTGTTTTTGAGACTTGTTTACGTGTCTTCTCATTTCAAGGTTTGGGGAGAATATGTGCTGCTGGCACCCATGTGGCTCACCTCCTCAGTGCTTGGGGCAGTGTTACAGTGGCCCAGAAGGTTCATCTCCTCTGCCAATAGAACATTTTCGTTATCCATTCATCTGTTGATAAACATATATGCTGTTTCCAAGTCCTAGCTATTATAAGTTGTGTTGCTATAAACATGGGTTTGTATATATCCTTGTGATATAACAACTTAAACTCTTCTGGGAAAATACTTAGGAAATAGGGAGACCTTTTTCAAATGGATAGGGGAACAAGAGATGGAAGGAAAGGGGATGGGAAAAAAAGGAATTAACGTGTATTGGGTACATGTACCAACACCCCATAATAAGTGTAGTCGTTATATAGTCCAAACATGTACAAAAAATAAATGAGAAAATAAAGTACATCATCTGATATAATGCTGACAATATCTTTTTGGTTTTTTTTGCCTGACCAAGAAGATTGCATTTGTAAGGAAGCAAGATTGGAGGCCAAGGTCTGAACCTCTATTCTACATTTGTCACACCAAAACCCTTGGTCCCAAAGAAGAAGCAAGTTTCCTTCTAGTGACTGCTAAGTGAAGGTGAACTGCCCAGTTTATTTAGAAAATTTAGGAAGAATAGAGACTAAAACTTAATAAAATAAAAATAACTCTAGAGTAATGATATTCAGAAATAAATGTTACTAACACTTTGTTAATATTCGTTCAGTTTCCTCTTGTAATGCTTTTGAACCAGAGAAATGGAGCTATATTTGGCTTCCAGACAAGAGATGAGGTAGATCTCAGCTTAATGAGGCTCCAACCAAGGCGGTTTCTATGTCTTAGCCAAATGTTTAGATTTGCAAAGGGAAGTTTGGAAATGTGTTTAAGGGAAAGAGCTGGAGAGAGCTGATTTTATCCATAAAACATGAAAGATTTTGTTTCTTTATTTCCAAGAAAATAGGGAGCAGAAAAGAAAGAGAGAGAGAGAGAGAGAGACAGAGAGCAGCAGAGAGGGAATCATACTACATGGTAGAAAGGCCAAAAACTTTTAAGAATAAGAGTATTTAATTTTCAACGTTAAGTCATTTCCTGTTTGAGGAAGGTACTCTCTCAGTCTGCAAGTTTGACACAAAAGGGTTTATGTGAATGGGTTTATGTAGGTAGCAAGGAAAGGGGCTAAGTTCCATTTGGGTACAATGACAGGACCAAGGAGAAATTGTGACAAGACATGGAACATAGAATTAGTCTTTAGAAGAGGGAGCAGTCAGAGCCAACAGTGACCATAGAAGACAGGTCTTCTGGAAATCCACAGAAAAGTTAGGGAAGTCATCTGATTTCAGTAGGGCATGGAGTGGAATGGAGAACTGAGCCAATCCCTAGAATTTGGCAAATGTTATCATATAAAATGAGTAGCTGTTATTCATATATCTGATGCCACTTTAGTCATTCATATTGTCTCTAGGATCCAAATGTTATTTGATTACTATCAAACAATGTTTTCTGGCCTAAGTCTATAATATAATAAGTACCACAACACACAAGAAAACAAAATGAAAGTGACAGACTATACTGGTTTGATTTTTCCTCATTTGTTTGGTTTCATTTATTTCTTTTTTAGATATAGAGCAAAGAAATTCTCTTACATCATTAATAGGATTCTAAATTAAAACTCCAGTTTTAGAAATTGTTGAAATTCTAAAGCTTACCCTACAGCCCAGCAGTTTCACTCTTGAGTACATATGTTCTTAAGAGAAATTAGTACACAAAAACATCAAAAGACCAGCATATCCATGCAGAAATTCCTTTTTGCCATTTACTGGAAAATGGGTATTCTCCAATTCTGAGAAACATCTGTTAAAAAAATGGGAGAAAGTATTAGAATTCTCCTGTGAAAATTAAAGCTCATAGATCACATAGAGATATTACTGGTTGGAAGGAATGCACTGAATCAAGCCAAAGACAGCAGCAAGAGTCAGAGGCTGTAAGGAACAACTAGGAAGGAAGTGACTGCAATCCAGTCTGTCGGCCATGACAGCATTTGAGTGTGTGTACGTGGGCCTGTCTGCATTCTTGCAAGTAAAATAAACAGTATATTTATACATGGAGATGACTTTAAAAATCCTATGTGTGGTGTTCCAAGAAACAATGAATTTTGGAAGCAAAAGAGGCCCAGAAATGGGCAATATTTGACAGTGATTCTGTGTACCACTGTTAAACTTACTAGAAGATCCAAGTATCAAGTTATGTAACTACAATCAAATAAGGTCTACTCACATTTTCAGTGTCTGGACATTGGCTATAGGATACAGTTCTTTATAAACACTTTTCCAAAAGAAAACATTAAGAAAAATAGCTATGAAAGTTGTGAAATGCTGCAACAAGATAAGAAACAGATTTAAATCTGAACTAGCGGAAGTGATAGCACTTTCTGTGACAAAATTAAAGTCACAGCAAGAAGCTGAAACATGTTCCTCATTTTAAAAAGAGAAATGTGCTTATATGAAGCAAGAGAAACCCCAGTACCCACTCTAAAAATGATTTTGTTAGCAATCAATGATTCTACCAGTGTCAGGATAAAAAGGAAAGAAATTACTACCTTTGTAATGAATCAAAGATCAAGATAATCATAGAGGGAAACTGAGGGTTTGCATGCTTAGAATTTTAGTTTAAAAATAACTTTTAACTCTTTACAATCTTATCTTTCAATCTTTAAAATGAGTGTTTGGCTCAGTGGACCATATATGTGTGGCTCTATTTCTAGATTCTCTGTTTTATTCCAATGATCTATATGTCTTTCCTTACACCAACACTGCCTTGATTACTGTAGCTTTAGAGGAAGTCTTAAAATTAGGTACTAAATGTCTTCCAACACTGCTTTTTTTTTTCTTTTTCTTTTCACTTTTCTAGGTCCTTTGTACTCCTACATAACTTTTAAATTTCAATATCCAATTCTTCATTTATAGCAAGTATACATAGACCTCAATTTTTATATGTAACTTGTGTTTTCTAATCCTGCTAAATTCAAATACAAGTTCTAGGGGCTTCTAGAGATTTCTCAGTATTTTCTCTGTAAATGATCATTTCATCTACATATAAATATTTTACTTCTACCATGCCAATCCTATGCTATTTGTTTATTTTTATTGCTAGACTATTTTGGTTTCAAAGTTTAATGGACAGATGAATAGTAGGCATATCTGCCCTTGTTCTCCACCTTAGGGACAAAGCATTGTATCTTCTCCATTCATATAAGGTGTTCTCACTGGAAGTATGGAGTACATGTCTTTAATCTGTTGAGAAGTTTCTGTTCTACTTCTAGGCTCCTGATAGCTTTTACCATGGACAGCTGTAGAATTTAGTCCAATACTTTTTCTCCAACTAGTGACAGGATCATATGGCTTTTTCCTTTCCTCTGTTAAAATGATGACTTTTGGGGGTGGATCTTCCAATGCTGAACCAACACTGCCATCCCTATAACAAAACCACTTTCTATATCCTGCCAGATCTGACTTCCAATAGTTTGTTTTGTTAAACAAATTTCTATCTATGTTCATACATTTTTCTTCTATTATCTTTATCTAGTTTTAGGATTAGCACAATGTTGATTTCCTAAAATGAGGGGAGAAGTGTTCCTTCTTTTTTCTGCTTTAATTGTTTGATATAATTTATCAGTTAAAATGTTTATGAGCCTGCTGTTGTCATATAGGTAGGTTTTCAAGCTGGGAATATACTTTCTTTAATAGGTGGTATTCAAATTTTATATTTCCTCTAGAGTTAGTTTCATTAATTTGTCTTCCAAGGTACTTCTTAGAAGTTGTCAAATTTATTTCAAAAAAGAGTTTTGTAATATGCTTTCTATATCCTTTTAAATTCTGTAAAATCTGTGGTAATGTCCTCTCAATTTTGATATTGTAATTTTAAAATGTATAATTTATATTGTGTAACAGGAAGGAAAGGTCTAAAGGAGTGGGGGAAGTGGGAGGGGTAGGGGAAAGGAAAGAAGGGAAAAGAAAAATATGAGAAAAGGAAAAAAAATGGAAACAAAGTCTTTGCAAATAGGGAAGGGTGGAGGGGGTGAAGGGAGGGCAGGGGAATGGGGAAAAATAAGAACCAAGATACATCATGTAAAGGTACAAGATCCCAATGATGAATGTAACTGTGTTTTATACCTAAAATGTACCAATAAACTTAATGGGAAAAAAAAATTAAAAAGTAAAATGAGTGTTTGGTACTAATTTGGAGTTAATGTTTCCTTCTTTTCATGTTTTCTGCTATCAAATTCTTTATATAAAATGTAAACTACACTTACACAATATTGAAATATATAATCTTCTCATATCAGTTTATAATAATAATCATGCATTTATTATCAAATATTTTAAACCAAAAATACTCTAAAACTATTAGCATAATCCTACAATAGAAAAGTGATAGAATGTTATGATTATTCATGATTATTTTAAAACATATAAATAAAATGTGATGAAAAATGCAGAATAACTTTTGATTTTAAGAATTCTAGTTTTTCATTCCCAGATCCCAAGTATTGCTGTCTGCTAGGGATTTGGAAACTCTATAAAAAGACAATAAAAGAATGGCTCTCAAATTTTTATTCACAGTAGGCTAGAACAAGTCATTGTTACTGTTTTCATTAAACTCTAGCTGTAATCATAAATGAAACACATATCCTTGCCAGCATCAGTGAAATAAATCCAATCAGCCTAAATAGTTTTAATTGCCCTAAAAAGTTGCTAATGTATAATAGCCAATCAAGAAAACTAGTCATAATGCTTCCCCATTTATACCTCATACATTAGGCCATAACCACTGTAACACTCCTCATAATTTCAGCTTGAAGTCTCTTATATTTTGAACTGGTTTTTTTGAGGCACAATCAACTTCTACATTTTCAAATTCTGATCTAATTCTATGTTTTGACACAAGGAAGTAAAAAGACAACCCATGAAATGCTAGAAAATGTATGCATACCATCTATCTGATAAGGACTTAATATCCAAAATATATTTTTTACAACTCATTGCTCAATAATAAAAAAATACCTTCATTTTAAAAGTGGGTAAAGGATTTGGGTGGATATTCTTAAATAAGATATAAGAGTAGTCAATAAGCACACGAAAAGATCCTCAACATCATTTGTCACTGTACTAAATGTAGAAATAAACATCATTAGTCACTTTACCAAGTGTGTGAATAAGAAATGAAATATAGGCTCTGCTTTGATTTCACACTGCCACAGTGTAATTCAAAGCTGGCATAAATTGTGGTCTTCTCTGCATAGCTGTGAATGATCATGACCCCAGGTCTGTACATTGGGTTAAAGAGTGTCCCGTCATCTCTCCTGTAGCAGACTCCTATTACAGAGCCTGCTGAGTACAGACGGCTTCCCTCTCAGAGGGCTTCTCACCCTACACTCAGAGCAGCTCACCCTGCACTTGGGACAAGTAGCCAAAATACTTAGTATTTCCATTTCTCACTTTCTTCATTACCCAACTTCTGTGATTATTTATTCTTCTTCTATTAGAAAGAGCATAAACTGTGGAGGTATACAGTTCTTATTCTCAGCTCTTGTCCTACCACCATGTGACCTTAAAAATTATGTAACTATACCACTGTTTCCTCATTCATGAAGGCAGAAATACAACAGACCCAGATCCTCCTGCCATAGCTAATTGGATAAGCGTGGAGTGTTGGCCCTGTGTGGAAAAGCCTAGTTATTCTTTTAAGGCCTAAGAGGCATTGTGAACCTTAGTGAGTTGAGTTAAGAACATGTGAACCTGTAAATTAAGGGAGGAACATCTCTCACCAGGGAAACCAAGAGAGACAGGCATGGCTAGTGGGGAGAGACAGGGGGACATGCAGAGGGAAGCAGCTATGAAAGCCCCACTGAGGCCTGGAGGGGTGCCTTGCATGGCCATTTTACTTCCTGCTGACCTTCTAGTTCCAGTTCTGGCACCACATGGGAAGGGTTCTGATGACCTTGCCTCTGGGCCCTAGAAGTTACTCAACAGCTTCTCATGCATCACCCCATGTCTTTGCTTTTTTCTTTAACACACTTCACTGGATTTTTACTGCACAAAACCAAGTGTTCCCTATGAACAAGCATAGCTGTACAGGCCCATGTGGGAAAGGCTGTCACTGTCCAAATTAAGCAATTTGAGAAGACTTTCATCAAAAGACTGTTTACAGCAGGGTGTTGGGAAGCCACAGGTTACAACAGTGCCCAGAGGAGAGCACCAACCTCACCATTTCCACCCTTGGAATGTTGATGGGGTCGGAGGTCAAAAAGGGCAGGACAGTGGCTTGTGATTGGGAGACACAGCTATCCCTAGACATTACAAGGAAGGGGTCAAGGATTGAGTACTGTGGCCTCCTTCTCTTCCCTTCTCCCTCTGACCTCTCCCATTGCTCCCCACTGGCCCTACCTATCTGAGAGCCAGAAGGGGAGAGAGCTCAAGTGGAGGCCATCATGGGTACATAAGGTACATAAGGTACATAAGGGCTGGAGTGGATGAAGGAGCAGCAAAAGATGTGCAGGACAGATGTGTCCTCAAGGCCAGAGCCATTTCTACTGCACCCTGTGCCTCCCATAATAATAAAGTCCCCTGTTCACAGACCTCACTTTTTATTAACTCAACAAACATTTATTTATTGGCTTCTATGTGTGTGGTGTTACACTGGGTGCCCCAAATACATCCCTCTCAAATCAGGCTAGTTTCCTGTCTCTCCTCTTACTCTTATATACAACACCAGTCTAAAACACAAAGCTTTTGTTGCATTTTTTAGATCTTAGTTATATGTTAGACAACATCTGAGGGCAATTGTTACATTGAATGTATTTTCAACACTAGAAAATATAGCAATATCTTAGTCCATTTGTGTGCTAGAACAAAATAACAAGCACTGAGTAATTTTAGTTTTTAGAGTTCTGGATGCTGGGAAGTCCAACATCAAAGTGCCAACAGGTTTAGTGTCTGGTGAGGGCTGTTCTTTGCTTCCAAGATGACGCCATGATTCTGTGGTCTCTGCAGGGGAGGAGTGCTATGTCTCTTGCTGCTCCTTAAGAAGGCAAAAAGACAACAGAAACTAATATTACAGGAAGCCCTTCCATAAGCCTTAATCCTACCCCAGAGCAGGGAGTCCTCATTGCCTAATTGCCTCACAAAGTCCCCCACTTCTTGATACTATCACATTGGCCCTTAAATTTCAACACCTGGATTGTAGAGGGGCACATTCAAACTGCAGCATGTGGTTAGTTTTGCAATCAAAGTTCTAATTTCTTAGTGGTAAAGAAAAACAGAAAGCTGCAATTGAAACACACACACACACACACACACACACACACCACATGCATGCACAAAATGTAAAGCACCTGTTAGAGTAATGGTACACAAAAACTTTTACTAGAATTGCCTCAGAAGAAAACTAATATCACCTGACAAAGACACATGTACTAGGTACTCTGAAGGTTGTCTTCTTGTGTTTTAAGTATTTACCAAATTTCTGGGTGCCTTCTATGTTCAAAATCTTCATGATCTTGCTGTTTTGCAAATCATCCAGTCAAACTTGTCAAGCAACCTAGGTTTGGGGTAAGAGCTCTATAAACTAGGAGTATGACTTCATCTACCCATCCACCCACACACTCATGCAACCATTCATCCATCCAACCATCCATCCATGCATTCCCTTATTCGTGTATTGACTCATTCATCTAACTTTAGCTGCTTACCTAATATATGCCAAGAATGGAATGAAAATATGAAATTACAAAAACAAGACATTTCTTCCTTCAAGGAACTCCAATGGAGAAGAAAGACACATGTTAACCAAGGATAATACAATATTATAAGTATTAAAGAGAACTGAGTGTTCCACCGCCTGCCTTGCAAGCAGAAAGCCCCGAGTTCGATCCCCAGTACCAAAAAACAAAAAACCAAAAATCAAAACTGAGTAGTCAAGCCATAAAAGACATGGAGGAAAATTGAATGTACATCATTAAGTAAAAGCAACCAATCTAATGCCTACATACTGTGATTCCAACTATAGGATATTCTGGAAAAGGCAAAAGTATGGGGATAGTAAAAAAGATCAGCAATTGGGGGTTAAGGAGAGGGGCAGATGAAAAGACAGTGCACCAAGCACTTTAGGGCAGCGAAACTCCTCTGTATGATACTATATCAGGGAGTACTTGCTTTATAATTTGACCAAACCTATGGAAAGCACCACACCAAGAGTGAACCGAAGGTAAGTTATGAACTCTGGGTCATGATGACCTATCAGTGTGGCTCATGGTTCTGGGCATTGATATGAGGGGAGGTTGTGCAGTGAAGGGGGCAGGGGATACTTGGGAACTTTATACCAGGAGCTCAATTTTTCTGTGAACTTAAAACTACTCTAAAAATAAAGTCCACTAGAAAAAAAGCTATGTAGATAGTGTTTTAGGAGTATGCAGAGAAAGATGATTTATTCTGCCTTTGAAAAATAGGAGCACAATTCATGGAGGTCATAGATGTTACCCAAACTACTTAGCATTTCTGTGTCTAAATTGCTTCAGTTTCCAAATACTATAATTATTTGTTCATCATTTACAGAAAAGAGTATGAACTTTGGAGGCAGACAATCCTTGTTCAAATCCCTAGTCACACTATTATGTGACCTTAACGAATTACATAATTATTTATGCCATAGCTTCCTCATTTATAAATGCAGAAATAAATAACTTAGGGGAAAATATCTATGCCATAGAAGTAATTTTTCCTTCCTTTTTTATTTTTAATTGACACATAATTATCATAAGTAAGCCACGTGATTTCTCTAGCTTCTAGTTTTCCAAATTAAGGCACTCAATTCCCATGAGCCTTCATGTTTTGACTTTGCTGAAGCCTCTGGGATCAAAATGCGGATGCTCAATCTGCTGCTGGGAGAAGCAGCGTGGTGGACCTGGAGTCCAGCTCTAGCTCAGACCAGCCTAAGATCACTGCTCTTGCTTCCTCGAGGTCATCTTTCCAGCAGTTGTTTCCTCCCTGCTCCACCATCCTTTCCCCTTCTACACTGAATCCTTCCCTCTTTACTGGGTCTTCTCCAAACACCCTGCTTTGCTGTCTTAAAGAACATTCTATTTTGACCTCCTTGTAACCTCTGCATGTAGTTGGTCAGCTTTCTTGTTCCTGGAACAAAATTCCGGAAACCCACACAAAACTTAAAGAGAAAAGGTTTATTTGGCTATGGTTTTTATGTAAGGTTATTTTTTTAAGTTGCCCTTTCTTAAAGTAAAACCTATACAGACTATAAGATGCAGACATTTGATTCCAAGTTACTTACTCATGAAATATATCCAGACAGATGCTTGGATACAAATGTTCACACAAGTTTTATTTGTTCACAGTAGCTAAAACCTTGAAAAGAGTCAAATATTCTTCAACAGGTGGAAGGATAAATAAACTGGGCTATATTCATACAAAGGGTGGCTCATTAGTTTTTTTAAAAGGAGCAAGTTATTGGTACAAAACCATAGATGAACCTCAAAATCATTTCTAAAACATAATCTGATTTATGGTAACAAAACACACATCAGTAGTAGCAGAGAAGGAGAGGAAAAGGCAAAGTGAATGATGAAGGGGCCTGAGGAAGCATTTGAGGGTGATGGGAATTATTCTAGGAATTATTATGAAGGCCAGGCTTGGCAATCATTTTCTTCATTTCTCAGAGCTCACTGAATTACATTTTAAATATATGCAGTTTATTATACATAATTATGACTCATTTAAGTTGGTTTCGAGAACCTTAATAGGAAGGAAGGAATTGGAATATGACAAAACAGTTAATTATGTTGCAAATGGATGAAACAACTCACTGAGAGGAAAAGCTCTAAATAACCGAAAATTAGTGGAATCTTAAGCCTGGGGGCAAAGAATCTGCCCATAACACTGGTCCATCTGATAAAGTTGTTTCTCACAAGGGTACAGGTTAATAATTCTGAGAGTGCTGTGCATGTGAAGTGGAACTGAACAATTCCATAAATGGATGTCAGATGGCAGGAGCCATATTTCTTACTGTTGGAGTGAAGGTTACAGAGAAACAAGAGGAGGCTAGAATGATCTATGCAACGATGGATTAAAGTTAGCTTTGGATCAGTCTGATTTCATGTTTAGCTTCATATAGAAATAAATTGGTATGCACTGTATAGAAATAATTATGCTTATATGTGTATGTATACAGGTGCTCGTAAACAGATTTCCTTTCAATGTCTACTGAAAGGGTTTAAAAACAATGTTACCAGAGACTAATACCCAGATTGGGGTCCCTAATACCATTCTCCAGTAACAGGAACCAGAGCTCTTTGGGAAAATGATTGCTTCTAGGGTTGGGGCAAGAAATATTACAGGTGAGCCTGTGGTGGAGTAAGGAATTTTCAACTACAATCAAGTTACATTGCTGAAGGGATGACAAAAGAATGCAGGAGCCAGCTAAAAGGGTTCCCAATGGCCAGTGCTGGAAAAAATGTGAGCAATAAAATACACAAAGAAGTATCAGATTACAACCCACAATATAAAATAAATATCCACCGGTCTGTATGGATGTTAATACATTGAATAATTGAATAAATAAATGGGAGAACAGAGAAATCTCCTCTGTAGAAGTATTCCTAAGAATTCGTGTAAGTTGTACACCCTCAAGGAGTTGCAACATAAATCTCTCCTCCTCAACTGTGGCTGCTCATAGGGACTTCCTTCCAAAAAGCACAGTATGGAAGGGAGAGAAGAGAGACCTGGCAAAGAGTACACTGGCCGGGTGGTCAAGGCCAACACCAACAGGGCTAAGTTATGTTGATGGATGTACTGTGGGTATGATGTGCTGAGAGTGGTATTTTACCTCTGTGGTCCTCCTCCTCAAACCTGTAACTCTAAGCATTTTCTAAAAAAGTTCATTCAAATGACTTTCTATATAATTCTTAACCAATATTTCTCAAGAATGTCCAGGCCATCGAAAACAGGAAAAGTCTCAGAAACTGTCTCAATAAGAAAAGCCCAAGAACACATAGCAACTAAATGTAACGGAGTATCCTGCACATGACCTTGGAACTGAAAAAGGACATTAGGTAAAACTAAATCTGAACAAAGTATGGAATGTGGAGTTCTGTGTATAATAAATTATCCATATTGGTTCATTAATTGTAATGAAGGTAACATATTAATGTAAGATGTTATAAATACAGGATATACAGTATATATTTATGGGAACCCTTTGTACTATCTCCACAATTTTTCCATAAATTTAAACCTGTTGAAAAATTTAAAGTTTATTTTTTAAATCCCCCATATTAATAGAGTGATACTATATAATAATAAGGACAAAGTCATCAAAGAAAAAAAGATAGTCATGAGATTTTGTGATCATGTACATAACCTTGAAATGCACCTAGCAAAATCGCACTCACATGCAAAGAAGCATCGACATAATCCAGATGCAAATGGAAGACAGTCATCTATGTCCAGCAGGAGAAGAGCAACAGGTAGAGGAAGGGATCTGAGTCCTCAGTCCCAAATGTCTGGAAACGAGCTAGTTGAAAGCAGGGGAGCTCTTGCCCTCTTTCCTTCTAGCAGGAGTCACGCACATGAACTCAAGTTCCCTGGGAAATAAAGCCTTGTGAACACCCCCCCAAGTAGGTCAATACTGAGGTCCCTGCTTGCCAGGTTGCTAACACTGCCCACAGCTTCTGACAGAGCTGGCCCAGAAGTCCAGACAGCCTGGAACACAGAGTCCTGTGTACTTCCTCACTGACAAGCTTTTTTCCACTCATATGGCCTCTGGAAGTGACCCTTTCCCTGCAAAACAAGAGCCTCACTGTGGGCCAGCAGCTCACCTGCAGGCTTCTGTGTGGGAGATGGAGGGATGGGGGCAGTGAGGCCTCTGACCTTTCCCCTTTGGCCTCTGTGCTTCTTCCCATTGAGAACCATCCTTGAATTCATGTCTTCAAGCAGCACTGTGCTGTTCAGCCCACATACTGGTGGTGACAGGTATAGGCGCAGCTAGGGACCCATCTGGTTTGACAGTCAGAAACCTAGAAATGATTCATCTTGCAGGAGAGTCACCACAACCACAAGATGTCATTTCATAAAAAAAGAAAAAAATCTAATGAAGTAAACAGAGCTATGGGGTGGGGGGAATGAAAAGCACAAAAAGTATATATCAAGAATGAAAGAGACCATGCTGACAGAGACTGCAAATAAGTTCATGCCAAGTAAATTTAAAGATTAGTTAATAGATTTCTCTGAAATGCAAAGGATTCTCAAACTGGCTTAGTGATGGACAGGAAAACATGAGTAATCACCACCATTTAAAAGAAGTCTCCCCCACACCCATCCGCCCACAAGACATCAGCCCCAGATGGTTTTACAAATTATTTTTTCAAGTTTGCAAGGAGCAGATAAATAATCCATCTCTATTAAATTGATATTAAATTGATTCAGAGACAAGAAAAAAGATGAAGATTCACCCAACTAATTTTAAGAGCAATTTACAATGTTAGTTCTATGTCAAAACTGTAGAAAAGAAAATTATGCACAAATCTCACATATGGTCCTAGATGAAAGAAACTTAACTTAATAACAATGCTTAGCTTTTGATCCCTTCTGTGTTTTACACTATTACCCCAGGAGTCTGCTCAGGACAAGGTTCTTGCTCCCTGGGTTGGGGGATTGCTTAGGTCTGGGCCAGGATGAAGTGCTGGGAATAAGGAAAGAGTGGAAAGATCTGGAGGCTCTAATTCTAGTTTGTCCCCAAATTTTCTTGCTATGTTAACTCCTCTGGCTCCTGCCAGGGCTTGTTCTCCTCAGGAAGGATTCCCACAATAATGTTAGGTGACTCTGAGCCATCTGGATGAATGACATCACCCACTTGAGCTTCTGTTCTTATTCCCGAAAGCAGGAGCTCTGATTCATCATCTGAATACAAAGCCTGACAGTGAGCAATCAATAGAGGTAGACAGATCCGAGAATCACTAAAGCTCACAGGGCCTTGCTTGACCAAGTACTATTTAAAGAGTTGATTCACTATGTGACTTCCAGAGAGATGGTGTTTACCTTTCTGAGATGATTGTCCTCCCCTAGAAGGGCAGCTGAGGAATGTAGAGGGGTTGAGATAGGAGGTTACCCATTGACAACTTCTAACATTTGTGTAGGGTTCACAGAAATACATAGAAGATGACTCAGACCATGAAGCCATAATCCAAACAGAAATATGTTGAGTATGCATACATATCTATTAGGCCAACCGTGCTTGCATATGCCCTTGTGGGCTAACTAGAATTGCTATTGCTTATTTCCTAAAAGAGGTTCAAGGGTAGCTATGAGTCCCTGGAGAATAGAATGGGCACACCTAGAAGATGTAGTGATGGCCTTTTGGGAGACTTCTGTGTAAAACCATGCCACATCACCACTGAGTCCTGAGCCATCATGAACTGCAATGATGCTGCTTGATCCTGACCTGTAGAAGTGCTATTCTCATGGGAGTTTAACACCAGCTTGCAAACTGCTGGACAAGAGCCAGGCTGGCCTATTCCAGAGGAGGAGAGACTGGAGGTTTGTCTACCCAGCTTTCTGGGTATGATGGTTTTCTTCCTATCTGCTGAATATTACTCATCACAGTCCCTTGGTATCTGCACAGGATTTTGTGGATATTAAAGTTGACAGATGCTCAAGTCTCTTACAAAAAATGACAATGGTTTTGCATAAAACCTACTCAAAGTCTCTCACATACTTCAGTGGTCTCTAGACTGCAAATACCTAATACAAATGAATGACAAATAACTGCTATACTGTGTTGTTTAGGCAATAATTAAAAGAAAGACAAGTTGGTACATACTTACTAGAAGTGCAGTTTTTGTTTCCAAATATCTTCAATGGATGGTTGGTTGAATCCAGGGATGCAGAACAGTAGGACGCAGAGGGTCGATTGTATTCGCATTGGGTTGACTGTGGAAAATTGGATGAGAGGTACTTTGCATTGATAGTAGAGGATACACAAACAGGAAGACATTCTGAGAGAACCAAGAGGAACAAAATGCAAGAAAATTTACTTCAGGAAATAAAAAGTGGACAGAGAAATGTAAATAAAAGGTCTTACTTGGCTCCTCAGAACGTATTTACAAAATCTCCATACTGCAGACACTGAGACTGAGGATGTGCTTGTGCGGTGATATAGACACCCTGAGTCCTCAGCTTCCATTATGTCACCAGGTAGCACTGACAAGATGGAAAACTGAGAACGTAAGCAATAGCAACCCAAGTATCTATTTAGAATAACCAAAGTAAGCAGCAAGAGAAAAAGAATTCCCAGTGATTGCCGCTAGAAAATAGATGTTTGTAGTGGAATGGGAAGGGTTACAAGAGGTTGCTCCTTGTCATTGTAAATATTCCACTACTGTTTGACTTTTTAAAAATCTGTATGTGTTACTTTGATAAAAATGAGTAATTAAAAAAAGCACAAGGTGTCTACTTGTATTGGGCATTTCCAATCCTTAGGCTAGCTGTGGCACGTTTTTTAAAGTGGCATATATTCAGAAAAAGGGATAAATTTACTTTGATTGCAGGTGGTAAAAAGAAATCAATGTGTCCTCATATTGCCTTTTGCAAAATGAAATAGTTCACATATAGATATAGATAGATAGATAGATAGATAGATAGATAGATAGATAGATAGATAGAAAGAAAAAGAAATACAGATATCTTCTCCTGGCAAGAGCATAAAGGGGGACAATTTGCTGAATGTTGGCTCAAATCATGTGAGATGTGACTAGACTCTAATGAGCATGCACCCTGGTCACTGAAGTGATGTTTTGAAGTTGTAACAGGGAACAACTAGATGAATCTGTGGTGCGATAATGAAAGGCTATTTTAGCCTACATTTTGAGGTGTGAAAAGCCTCTTTCTATTAAAAAAAGACAAAAACAATTCCCCAGTGGGCACATTTTAGCTGATGCCAAATCCTTATATATGTGAAAAAGAAATATTTTATACACAATTCATCCATCCTAAAATGAGAGGGAAATAAAACTAGGGGGAGAGGGAAGGAAGACATTAACTCTTTACCCCCTATTTCCAAGAAACCCCAAATGAGTATAACACTATCCTACTGTCAGTGCACAGGATGGCCTGACTTTAGTCCAAACTTTCTGTCAGCTCAGGAAATGGGGCCTGCATGGGCCACAGTGTGGAAGGAGAAGTCAGAAACATCCGGATTGTCTGGCATCACCATACCACTTCAGCCACCCTGCCCTGCTTTAATGTTCCCCTTTGCTGTGCTTCCTTTCTGCCCTTATTTGTCTCTCAGGCCCTCCTGCTACCTTTAGTCCTCCAGCAAGGGACCTCAAAGACGGCTGATGGTCACACTGGCCCCCTTCCTTCCAGCCCTTCCCCCTTTGTATAGCTCCTAGAAGGAACTAATGTTAAGCCCATGGGAAGGTGAACGTCCTCATTGTGTTCTGGGAAACTCAGGCATTCAAACTGTTGATTGCAGGCCATGCTTGGCAAAAGCTCAACATTATTTCTGAAATTGAACGGTGCTGGCTTCTGAGCTCAACAAAGTTGGTGGAGTGAACCACGAAAACTTATACCAGGCTTTCATGAGGTGTTGGCACTGTGCTTTGCACAGGTTGCCTGAAAGTCAAGCAGGAAAATAATGCCGCTCTATCCTGGCCTGCACCGACACACACTGGGAGAGAAAAAGCAGTCACCTGGGGAGATATCTGCTGTCTCCTTGGAACAGAAGACTCATCTTGGCTAAACTATGAGAAGCCACAGGAATTCAGAGACATTGAAGAGGCCACTTTCTGCTCTGGGGTATTGTTATGTCTTCTTTTAATCTCTAGGTAAAAGTAGCTACATTGCTGTGAGGATAAAATGAGCTAACACCCTTAGTTGCTAAGAACACTCCCTGGCTGAAATATAGTAGATAAGTAAGGTTTGGTCCCCATTGCCCTTTGGAAAGCCTCAGGCCATATGGCTGACTTCCTCCTGCTGGAGCACAGAGATAATCCAAAATTGGTCAGTCAAAACCCCAACCCATTTAGCCATGGTAATTAGTTTCTAGGATGCAGAGTAACTCAAGAAGCACCACTCACGGAAATGCAAAATGATACAGCAACTCTGGAAAACAGCTCGACAATTTCTTTAAACACTAAACACACAACTGTCATATGACCAAGCAGTTGTAAGCTTGAGCATCTTCACCAGTGAAATGAAAACTCTTGTTGACATAAAAACCTGCACACAAATGTTTATAGGAGAATAACCCCAGACTGAAAATAGTCCCGGTGGCCTTCAATGGGTGAATAGTTAAAGCAAACTGTGGTTCAGCCACATGCACTCCCAGGAAGCAACAAAAAGAGGTAACTGTGGATACACAAAATAAACCACATGAGTCTCCAGGGAATCGTGCTTAGTGCAAATGCCAACCACAGAGGATTGCATATTCCATGAGTCTATTTATACAGTGTTATGGAAATGACAAAATTACAGAAATGGAGAACAGATTACCAGGGATTTGGGAGGGGTTGGGGGCAGGAAGGAAATGAGTGTGGCCATAAAAGGCAACTCAAGAGGTCCTGGAGGTGAAGAGGATATTCTGTTCTGACTGTATCCACACTGATGTTCTGGTTATGATAATCCATAGCATTTTGTGAGATGTTACCACTAGAGAAATTGGGAAAAGGCTACATGGAATCTCTTTGTATTATTTCTTACAATGCATGTAACTATACAATCTCCTCAAAATAAAAAAGCTCACCCAAGTAATTTTACTGTGCAACCAAGGGTGAGAAACACTCATCTATGTGTCCCTATTCATAGAATTTTTTTTGTGTTAATCCCTTCTCTTCCCTGCTTAGATTCCACAGTGCAACTTTTGAGTCACTTTAACCAATACCTTGAACTCCCTGATTTCCATGTCTTTATATTTAAAGATAGTTTCTTAGAAGAAGCATCAGATGTGCAATTGTATTTTTTAATTCAACTTGACAATCTTTGATTCATAATGGAATATTTTGTCTATTAAACTTAATATAGTTGTAAAACTCTTGAAGACATAGGTGTATGCGAAGGCTTTCTGAACAAAGCCCTGGTTACACATGAAATAATACCAAGAATCAACAAATGGTATCATATCAAATTAAAAATCTTCTGCATAGCAAAGGAAACCACCAACAGAGTGAAAGACAACCTACAAAATTGGAAAAAAATTTTCAATAGCTACTCCTCAGACAAAGGACTAATGGCTACAATATACAAAGAACTCAAAAATATTAGGACCCCTACCCCTAAATTTAAAGACAAATTTTAAAATGGGCATCTGAAATGAATAGACACTTCTCAGATGAAGAAATACAAATGGCCAATAAATACATGAAAAAATATTCATCATCACTGGTCATTCAAGAAATGCAAATTAAAACAACACTGAGATTTCATCCCACTCCAGAAAAAAATGGCTACCATCAAGAAAGCAAGCAGTACCAAATGCTGGTGAGGCTGTGGGGAGAAAGAAACCCTTCTTTCTTCATCGTTGGTGGGACTGTAAACTGATACAACCACTATGGAAATCAGTATGGAGAGTTCTCGCAAACCTAAAACTAGGAGTTCCATCTTACCCAGCTATTCTTCTAGGTGTCTTCCCAAAAGAGTTAAAGACATCATTCTACAGTGATATGTGCATATCTGTGTTTATAGCAGTGCAATTCATAATAGCTGAGTCTTGGACCTACAACACCTTTCCATTGCCATTGGTGTTGAAAAACCAGCTCCTCCTTTGAGGCTCATATATCATTTTTCTGTATCTCATTAAGAGTTTCTCTGTCTTTGACATCAGCAGTTTTATTCCTTGGAGTTTGAGTGTGGGTTTATTTCACTCACACCTCTTTATGTTTGTTGCACTCATCAAATCTGAGCTTTCAGTCTTTCATCAATTTTGGGAACATCTCACCCAATGCATCTTCAAATATTTCTTCCACCTTATTTTCTCTCTCCTCTCCATCTGACATACAATACATTAGACCTTTCCTCCATGACCTGTATATCTTGCAGCTTTTTTCCCCCATCCTCTTGCCTCTCTCAAAGTTTCAGTCTTTACACTTTCTACTGAACATTGTCCTAGCTCTGTTTTCAGATGTGTCTAATCTGCTTTTAAACCCTCTATTGAATTCCTAACTTTAGTTATAATATTTTTAAGTTCTACATTCTTTTATAGGTCTTAGTTCTCTGGTGAAACTTTCCATCTTATTATCCTTGAATATGTTCATTGTAATTATTATAAAATCCACATATGATCATTCCAGTCTCTAGATTATCTATGGATCTGAGTGAATTGCCTTTTATCTCTATTTTTTCAAACATATTTTCTGGTGTCTCAACATACCTGTTAATTTTTTTATTACCTAGCATCATGTATCCAAAATTGTAATGGCTTTGACCGATGCTACCTTACCTCAAAAAGATTTAGACTCTTTCCAGAATGGCTATCATCAAATAATAACAAATGTTGGAAAAGCTGGGGAGAGGAAACTGTTCTACATTGTTGGTGGGAATGTACATTAGTACAACCACTATAAAAATTAGTAAGGAAATTTTCCCCAAAAAAAGTAGAAATAGAAATTCCATTTGATCCACCTATTCTTCTAGGTATCTTCCCCAAAGAGTTAAAGCACCTCGTATTATAGTGATACATAATACTCATGTTTAATAGCAGTGAAACTCTTAATAGCTAAATCTTGGAAGCAGCCTACATGTTCATAAACAGATGAACGGATAAAGGAAAATGTGGAATTTACACACAGTGAAGGACTCTGCCATAATGAATGATGAATTTAAGTTATTTGTGGGGAAATGGATACAACTTGAGAGTATAATGTTAAGTGAAATAATGCAGGCACACAAGCTTAAATATCTCATGATCTCTCTTATATGAGAAATTCAAAGTATAAATAAATTAAAGACTAAAATAAAAGATCATAGGAAACAGGGACACAGATCTTTCTGAAATGGAAGGGAACAAAGTGATGGAGGACAATGGGAAGAAAAGGAGGGAGAGGAGATGAAAAAAGAATAAAGTATTGTGCATATGTACCACCTCACCATGAGGAATGCAATCATTGTGCAGACATGTACTAATAAAAAATAGAAAAAAAGAAGACTTACAGTCTGGCAGGCAGGTAGGAAAAGAAAGATTACCTGTATCCAACCTGGGAGTGAGATGCTTGGGACTGCCCTCCAGTCTCTGTGAGGACAGGTACCCCTCTAGCAGAGAAGGGCAGAAAATACTTAAGATTGTGGGCTATAAATTATGAATCACCAACTAAATTACTGAGAGCCCTGAAATTACTACCTACACCCCTATTTGCTCAAGAGTAGGAAGAAAATTTAACATCATAATCCTACGAAAAAATGAGAGAGAAGTATTGTATTTTGTGCATCTATGCTATATGTTGTTACAATTAAATTCTTTCATCAATTAACAGACTTTTACTGAAGAAGAAATAGTGGATCTAAGAAGGAACTCAGCTCATCAATGTAGAACTAACTACTCTCTTAAATAAAGACAGCCTAACAAAAAGCCCACATTTACCACATGCAAGAAAGCTGTTGAATACCTTGAATTTGAATATCCTGATTGTTATAAGTTCTCTATTATTTTTTGCCCTCTATTTGGGTTTAAATATGCAACATTTAAAGTAATAAAATGCAATGATAATAAAAACATTATTTGCTGGGTGTCAATACATAGGCACATACAATTAACCTTCATATGGGTCCAACTTGACTCACCTGAAGGATCCCCAGGAAGCTATTTATATATTATTCTTTACTTCTGGGTGTGTCTGTGAGGGCCTTTCTGGAAGAGATTAATATTTGAATTGGTAAACTGAGTAAGGAAGATCACCCTCACCTATGTGGGTGGGCATCATGTAATCAGATGAGGGCCAAACATGAGGAACAGACAGAGGAAGGGTAAATTCTCTTTCTGTCCTTGAGATGGGCCATCCATCTCCTCTTGCCTGCTGACATCTGAGCCCCAGATTCCCAAGACTTTGGAGAATTACAGCATCATAAACTCCCTCCTTCCTCAGGCCTCAGATCTCAGTCTGGGACTCATACTATTGACCACAGGCTAATCTGGTCCTTGGACATTTGGACTCAGACCAAATTATACCATGAGCTTGGCTGACTTTCCTGCTTGCCATCATGGGACTTCTTGGCCAGGACAATCAAATCAAATGAACAAATTCCTATGCTAAATTGGTCTCTGTCTCTATTCTCTCTCTCTCTCTCTCTCTCTCTCTCTCTCTCTCTCTCTCGCTGTTTCTCTCTCTCCCTCCCTCCCTCCCTCCTTCTGTTCCCCCATACACACCACACACACACACACACACACACACACACACACACACCCTTTTGGTTACATTTCTCTACAGAGCCCTTAGTAATACTACCTATCTATCCCATGAAAATGATACCATTTTGTGAAAAGTTGTTTATTTACCATAAATGGAAATAACATAGGTAGCATCCACCCTTCTTACACATCATACAAAGACCAAGGTAATTACATTGGAACTATGCTCTTGACCTTTCAAATGGAGCTGTGATTCCAAACACTGGTCTACAGTCTTGCAAACAACATGAGCCACTAGGAAGAGACTATCTTGCAAGAGACACCAACAGCTTCTTGCTGTCCAGGTGGAGGAGACTTTAGACGCATAATAGTTGACAAATTCTCATTTTAAGATGACCTGGCTGTTCACACAGCAAATGCATGAACATCACTGGAAGCTACCCACACTATCACTTCACTAGTCCTCCATGCAGGGCTGCCTTGCCTGGCTTCATCTAAATTAGGGTCCATTGTTTAAAATTATATTTAAATGTAGCAATAGTAACCAGAAGGAGTTACATTTTTCTATGAATGGAAAATATTAGTAAAATATCAAAATAGGAAATGCAGGTCCAGCAATTGCTATCCTCATGTGGGAACATTTCCATGAAGGGACTTCCCACTTTCCTTCTTTCAAACAAAGACAGCAGCATCTTTCCCAGGCATCTGTTCCTGGGGGATTATGGTTGCTGGCTCAGCTTAACATCGTCATTTTACAAAGGCCTCATGGGATAATTACAAACCAAACAGAGTGTCATGTGGCCTGTCAGTGGCACTCACACAGCATTGTCAAGTGATTGTTAAATTAACAAGCGTTAAACTGTGGCACAGGTAAAGGTGTTACAGAACAATAAAGTCCTTTCATCTCTTCCTTTTTATTTTTTCTTTTGTTTATGAAAAAATATCTTTGGTGTTGACCAAACAGTTAAAGTATGAGTGCATTCAGTTACACTACATAGCCACACCCAAGACTGTGAATGATACACTACTTCATCTACCTCCACATCTTCTACCTTCCCTTTAACATTTTTAAGAGATTCTTTGCTTTCAACTAAACTCCAATTTCAGGTCATGCCTGTAACCCCAGAACTTTGGAGAGTTGAGGTGGGAGGATTGCAAGTACCCAACCTGGGCAACTTAGCAAGATCCTGTCTTTAAATTTAAAAATATACAAAAGGGCTAGGGGTATCTCTCAGTGCAAAGGTCTTGGGTTCAATCCACAATATTGAAAGACAAACAAGCAAATAAATAAACAAACTCCACTTTTAAATCCACTCTAGGGCTTCCCACTTAAAGTGAAGGTGTATGCAATGCATAGGTCCATGCGAGGGTGTGCACAGGTCCCAGGGATCAGCTCAGCACAGCAGCCAGCTTCAGTTCACACAGGAGTCCAGTCCTGCTCAGTGCAGTCCCAGTGGTGCTGTCAGTCAAAGGTTGCAGTAGCTCTTACCTGTACACAGGTCTACTGTGCCTGTGTGCTGGATTAGGCTGAGGACAGGCAGAAAATCCACAATCTGCCTTTCAATGCCCTTTGAAAGGAGAAATGGGTCTCCTTTCTGTCGTGCTGGATTGCACAGGCCGCTGCAGGTCATTTGCCAGTCATGGGAAAAGAAGCAAGAACTGAAGAAGCAGCCCTGGATGCCTCTCAGACCATGCCCAACAAGTCTTTCTCTTTTCTATTTCTCTTTCTTCCAGTTCTTCTTCCTCCCTCATCCTTTTTCTTTTCTTCTTCCCCATCTTCGTCTACCTTTCCTCTTTTGCTTTGACTTCCCTTTCCTCCTCTCCTTTCCGGCTCATAACTCAGTTTTACTCCCTGCCCCTAGGAACTCAAATAGGCAACATGGAATTTCTTATGTCCTCAAAACGTGATATTTTGTCATGTCTTTGGACTTTTGCACACACATTCCCAAACACATCATATGTTGCAAAAAAGTGAAGATATAATTGTAATGTTAGACTTACCAACTAAGCGTCAATTCTAGCAATTCCAAGTCTGAAGAAGTAAAACATGGCAAGGGGAAAACAGAATTTTGCTTAAATCTGAACCATGCACTGCTGAGGAATAAAAACTCTTTAAATATAAAATCCACATACCAGATATTGTGAGATTTTTGGAACCAGAGATGGCAAAATAGGTCTTGTTGATTTAAAGATTTCAGTAAATACGCAGTGCATTGGTTTGAGAGAAACATCAGTCACTCGTCTTGCAGCCTGGATCTCAGCAGTTCTAATGCTATTAGGGTTCCAGAGGGAGAATCTCTTGTTCAAAGACCACCAACATCAAAAATTTTTGTTCTTCAAAATATACCATTAGAAAATATACCATTAAGAAAATGACTCATAGAGTGTAAGAAAAACAATTAAAGCATATACCTCATAAGGGATGGGCTAGTTACTTTTCTCTCATTGCTGAGACAAAATACCTGGCATCCAAAGTTAAAGGGGAAAAGGTTTATTTGGCTTATATTTCATAGAGGTTTCAGTCCATAAATAGCTGGCTCCAAGGCAGGGTGGTGAGGGGCAACAGCTCATGGAGGAAGGCAGCAAAAGCAATAAGAAAGCTTAACAGTGTCTTTCTGCTCCTTTTATCTTATTCAGACTACCGGGATTAGGGCAGTGCCAAACCAATCACTCACGTGTAGTGGTTTAGTAATCACACACCCTTAATCCCAGCATCACACGCTCTAGAGTCAGTCACTTCTGATCACATGAGGCTTTGGGGGAAACATCCAGACCCAAACCATAACAAGGGATATATACCTAGAATTTATAGAAGTGCCTTACAACTCAACAATAAAAAGACAACACAATTAAAAATGGACAGAGGGCCCAAATTGAACTTTCTTTAAAAATAAATACAAATGGCCAATTTTCATGTGAAAAAGAAGTTCAACATCATTAGCCATCAAGAAAATTCAAATTAAAAAAAATGAGAAAAATACTAATTTATACCCACTAGGATGACTATAATAACAAAAATGATAGTCTGGCAGATCCTTAAAATGTTAAACATAGAATTACAATATGAACCAACAATTCTATCCCAGGTATGTACCTGTGAGAAATAAAACTCATGTGCCCCCCACAAAAATTTGTATGTGAAAGTTCATAGCAGACATAACATTCATGATAGGAAAAAATTTAAACTACTCAAGACTATTCAAAAGTCCATTAACTGAATGATGAAATACACACAGACACACACACTCACACACACACACACACACACACACACACACACATGCACGCACGCATGCACTGGAATATTACTTGGAATATTATTATGCAATAAAAAGAAGTGAAATTTTGATATATGGTACAACATGGATGGATTTTGAAAACATACTAAGAAGTGACAAAGCGCTATGTATTTTGTTTGACTCCACTTATATAAAATGGACAAAAAGGGCAAATCTATAGAGACAGGTAATTTGTAGTTGGCTAGTTAGGTTGGAAGGGAAAATATAAAGTGATAATAGTGATTTTATTTTATTTTTTGCGGGGGGATACCAGGGATCCAACTGGGGACCTTGCACTTGCACAGCAAGCACCAGAACCACTGAGCTAAATCCCTGGCCCAATGGTGATATTTTAATGATAAAGATGTTCTAAAATTTATTGTAGGAATGGTTTGCACATGTCTATGAATATACCCAAAGCTATTGAATTATACACTTGAAATGGTAAATTGCATGGTGTTATGGCTTAGATCTAAAATGTCCTCCAAAAGTCTCATACTTGGAGGTGGAGCTTGTCAGAATGGTGCTGATGGGTTAATGGTTCTTTTGCTTAATTCAGATGGAAGTCATGAATAGGTAAAGTGCAACTCTGCTAGCAGTCCTGATGTCACCAGACATGCTGGATGTGGACCACTGACACAACCAGCTGCAGGTCCCTGCCACTGCTGCCTGCTGACAGCTGACACAGACTTGTGCTCTATGTTGATTCTGCTGGGCCTGGACTGTTGTTGCCAGCTGAATGAGGGTGACAGAGGATGTTTGCTTAACGAGGATGTCAGGTGGGAGGGAGGGGCGTGACTGCCACCAACCAAACCGTGCCCCTTTAGGCCAGCACAGGCAAAGGGAGACAGCCAGGACCTTCTCCTCTTTGCCAGGAGGAGGCGGGTCACTGGAGAATGACCTGGAAAGACGCAGTCTTGTCCTTGGCTCCTCCTTTCTCTCTGAGCTTCTTGGCTGCCATTTGTTGAGTGGCTTTCCTCCACTGTGCCCTTCTACCATGACATTCTGCCTTAGAACTAGCCAACCATGGACTGATTTCCCTGGAAATTGTGAGTCAAATAATCTTCTCCTCTTTTAAAATATGAGTGTTGGATATTTTGTCCTAACAATAAAACAGCTAATTCAGGAAGATTGATATCAACAATGGAGTCATTGCTATTACTATGTCTGACCCCATGGCTTAGAAACATTAGAAACTGGATGTTAGAAGTTTGGGAAGCTTTGGAGGTACAGACTAGAGAAGGCCTAAAATGTTATAAGCAGAACCTGGTGGGTGATTCTGCTCAGACCTCAGAAACCCAGAATTCTGGTAAGAATGTGGGCAGTAAAAGTCAAGCTCAGGAGGTTTCAGAACCAGAACTCTATTGCATACTGGACTGGAGGCCATGTATATTTAATTCTGGTAAAGAATTTATCCTATGTACATGTCACAAGAAAGTATGAGGCTGAATTTAAAGGTGGCAGACTACTTGATCTGGTAGACAAAATTTCAAGACAGCCCAGTATTCAAGCTATGGCATGGTTACTACTGTTTACTTTTAGCCAGATTACAATGAAATTCAGGAGCAAAAAGCAGAGATAAATGATCTGAAAATTTTGAGCTTGATCAAAAAGGAAGCATCTATAAAGCTGGGGCCAAGGAGAGTGTGGTTACTGAAAAAATTAGCATTAAAAACCAGCCAAATACTTTACATTAAGACAACAGAAAAGATGCTTTGAGGGCATCTCAGGTAATGCCCAGACCCTACCCAGTGCAAGTTTAAGAATGTAAAGGAGTAAGCTACTTTGAAAGACTTTGCTTTCAAAAGAAATTCTCATGGCACCCTGCTCATTCAAGGCCACCTAAGAAAGCTTTTTCTGAGTTCAGCCATCCAAGCACTCATAAGCCATGGCAACTGTGATCCTAGGGGGGCAGGCTACTGCTTGACCTGGCAGCAGACCTTGGCATCATCTACCTAGTGTTGGTTTTTCATGCATGCAAAGTTTGAGAGTTGTGGGGTTGTGGAGGCATCTGGCCAGGTCTCTAAAGAAGGCCAGGCAAAAATGTGTGACAGGGTCATAGTCCCTGCCAGGAGCCCCAAGGGTGATGCTTGAGGATGTGAGTGTGATGACAAAAGTACAGCAGAGATCCTAAGAAGTTGGACATTCCAGGAACGTGGAATGTCTGCTGGCAAAAACCACAGGCAGTGAGCACAGTCAATCCAAGAGAAGCCAGGTGGGTTGCAACCAGCAAGGTCATAGGGGTAGGATGCCCAAATCCTTTGGATCTCATGTCTTACCACAACTTGACCCAGATGCTGGAACAGGAGTACAAGATTTAATATCTTCCTGACTGGGTTTTAGACTTGCTTTTGAATGATTCCTTTCTATTCCCTATTCTTCTCTTTTGGAGCAGGAATGTTTGTTCTGTGCCATTGTATGTTGAAGATACTTAACTTTCCTTTTGATTTTCATGTGGGCTAGGACTTTGCCTCAGAGGAGACTTTAGATGGCCTTCTCAGCAATGTTAAAACTTTTGAGACTATGGCAACTGTTAGAATACATTGCATGTGTTTTGCATAATGAGATGGACATGAACCTTTTGGGGCAAGGACAGAATGTTAAGGTTTAGATATAAAATATCTCTGAAAAGTCTCATGTTGGAAGGTGGGGCCTGGTTGGAGGAAACAGGTTACTGGAGTGTGACCTGGAAGGGTGTACATTGATACCTCGATTCACAAAATCAATTCTCTCCACAATTCTGGCTACAAACAAAACTGGATGAGAATGGAATCAAATTTCCCCAGAAGGTCAACACTGAAGATAACCACTGACTTTGATTCAGTTCTTGTCCAACTTGGTTTGAGACAGAATCATGGAAAGAATCAAGTGAATGAGCGAAGGTACCACTGTAGTCTTGTCCTTGGCTCCTCCTTCTCTCTCCATTTTCTGGCTGCCATGGCTTGAGCAGCTTTCCTCCACCATGCTTTTCCACCATGCCATTTCTGCCTTGGAGCCAGCCCACCATGGACTGAACTCACTGAAAGTGTGAGCTAAATCAATTTTCCCTACTTTAAGTTGTGGGTATTGGTTATTTGTCCCAACAATAGGGAAGATGTCTAAAACACACGTAATGTGGGTCATATCTCAGTAAAGCTTTCAGAAAAGACTTCCTGGAACATTATAGAACTAACCCTATACCATTTACCTCAGATGTTAGTAGCACTTCTCTGTCATTGTGGCAAGTGAAAAATCCCACAGAAGTGTCTAAATTCCTCCATGATAAGGGCAATATATTGTTTCCTATTGAAAAATCACTGAAAAAGAATAATGTTGAACAATGTGCATAAATACACATATTTGCAATGCTTTTGCCAACAGATATGAAAATGACCTCAGTCTTCTCGGCTGTACTGTCTCTAAACAACAGCATAATTGAAACTCAGGAAGAGTATTCTATGTGTTTCTTTTAAAATGCATGGGCCTTGTGACATTGAGTATAATTTCACATTAATTTTGCTGAGGTTATTTTCATTTCCAAAGTAGCCAACTGTTTTAATCCTGAAATATGGAGTGTTTTCAAACACATAACATAGGTAGGAAATGATTTTTCATAGTCTGTAGGAGTGTTTACCACACAGTGCTTCGTGGATCTTTAATTTTAAAAAATCTAAGAAAATGTATTGACAACCATAGAGCAAAAGAGAAAGAAAGAGTATGTAATATTAGAAGGAGAGATCTCAGCTCAATGTCACTGATGTTTGTGCAATTAAAAAGGTCCATCAATGAATAAGAAAGTGAAGTAAATGAATTATTCTGTGAGATAGTGAGAACCAGAAACCACATGAGTGTAAATGCATTAGTATATTTGTCAGGCCTTGGAGTTACATTTTTCATCACAGAATATATGCACAACAACAACAGCAAACCTTTTATATCTTAAAGACCTTAAAAGATATGAAGCCCCATTCTACTCAAAATTGAATACTATAATTGGTGTGGGAATGAGGATGAAATCAAAGCTACTCCTATATACAGGTCAATGCCCTATTCTAAATAGAAAAGTCCAAAGCAGTGGATGAACGCAGTCCTCATAGACACATGCAATAGTCTGAACTCCCTCTAACTGCCTCTTCATTCGTTAAAGATCTCCAGGAAAGATCCACCTGTTCCTTGGGAGCCTGAGGACTCAGAAGGACTGCCCAGCCCTTTTTTGCCCCAAGCATGAACATAGGCACTTATCTATTCTTAGGGTAAGCCCAAAGACCCCCATCTCCTCTGTTCTCAGGAAAGAATCAACAAGTCCAAGCATGAGACCTGATGAGAGAGAGAGAGAGAGAGAGAGAGAGAGAGAGAGAGAGAGAGAGAGAGAGAGAGAGAAACCACCCAGAAAAAAGGAGAAATTTAAACCCCAAACCAGCACAGCCTTCAGGGAGCTCCCTCAGCCTACGCCCAAAGCTCCGAGTCAGATTCTTTGCCATTTGCTCCAAGCCAGCCTGGAGTCCACCCTCATTGGATCCACAGCAGGGAAGGATGACTGGGTTTTTCCTAGCCCTCTGAAGGTACACGATGCTTCCCTTTGGGGGCTATCAAGTGACAGAACAAACTGAAATATTTCTTCATGAACTTCACCCCCATAGGGAGACTCTACAGAAAAGTATGTCATTTAGTGCCTGAAGATATTGTGCTTGGAAATTTCTTCAATGCTCACTGGATTGAGAGTGAACTAATTTCATAGACCCTTGATAGATGGTCAAGCCAAGATAGAGGGTCAAGTCTAAAACTGGAGCTTGCAATCTGACTTTTAAAAGGTATTTGCATAACAACAAAGTTTTCTGCTCTGTTAAAACAATTAGAGACAAGAATTAAATGTTTTAATCCAATTTTACATATCAAATTCAGCCATAATTTCAGTTCTTGATCAGAAGAAACCACCTTCTGCCTGCAAATCCATTTCATTTCAGGTCCTTTGGTTCAGGCATCCATGAAAGAATCAGCCAAACCATGAAATAAGAACAGCAAGTGATCCAGCACCTGCTAAGCTCTCACACAGCCCTGGCAAGTCCTGTTTAGCTGGATAATGTGTAAACAGATGCTTCAAAACTTAAGACCCATGTCTCTTGACCTGATGTCCTGAACATTTATGAACTATTTTGGAGCGCCCCAGTTGACATGTATAGACACATGCCTACATAAACAAGAAGCATCATTAGCAAAAAATTACTCTGGCTAGTTAGAGCTTGGGACTCAAACCCTAGGATTGTTTCCCAGGTTTGGAGAACTGGGCCCATCTAGTTTCTGCAGGCAAGACCAATGATTCTCAAACTATTAAGTTTTGGGGCATGTTATGGCTCATGTCTACATGTTCCCCCAGAGCTTCATGTGATTGGGATGAGGCTATTTCAGAGGTGGCTGAATCTGGAGTGTATGATTCATGGTGCAAGGCTAGGTCCGAGAGCACTAAGATTAAGGGTTTGAACCCTATCTGCCCTAAGTAGTTTGAATAAGATAAAAGGGACAGGAAGACACTGTTAAGGTCCCTTGTTGCTTTTGTTACTGTGTGCGTGCCATGAACTGTTTCTCCTCTGTGACACCCCTCTGCCCATGTACCACTCTGCCTTGGAGCCAGCTGATTATAGACTGAAACCTCTGCAAACTGTGAGCTAAATAAACCCTTTCTCCTTCAACTTTGGGAGTTGGGTATTTTGTCTCAGCAACGAGAGAAAAGTAACTAATACAGAGCCTCTTTACATTCTTAAAGTCGATTTACAGATGCAAAAGCCTTTTGTTTATGTAAGCTCCACTCAGCAATATTCACCAACCTAGAAATTAAAATACAGAAAATATTTATGTATTTAGCAGTTCATTAAAAAATAAAAATAACTCATCGCATGTAAGCATATGTAACACATTTTTATTAGATATGACTATAGTTTCTAAAAGCAATTTGTGAGAATAGAGGCACTATTTCATAGTTTGCAAATCTCTTCATGTCTGGCTGGAAGACAGCTAGAGTCTCATGTTTGCATCTGCTTTCAATCTGTTGTGATATGTTGTTTTAGTTCAACTATATGGAAAAAAAATCTCACCTCAAGAGATATATAACTGGAAAAAAAAGATATTTTTCTATTCTTTTAAGATAATTGTGGATATTTTTCTTAAGACTACCGAAAAGTGCAACAAATGGTAGTTTCTCAAAGCCAAGTAAGATCAAAATCAGTCAATGAACTTTTTATTCAGTAATGTGGCATCTGTCTTGCATTTAGAATAGATCTTTTATTCATACTTCATTTTAAAACATCACACAGTGGTTTGTGAAACATCGGTTCACTAAGTTATGAACATCTTCCAAATATTAACGCATTTCAATATTACAGCATAAAAAATTACAGCTGTTAATGTCACTGCCAATTTAATCAGAAATGCCTTCAACATTGGGGAACCATGGAGCTAACAGTGATGAATGACAGTTTTTCATCTCATATTCTCATGAAAGTTTGAATTTTACTATTGGTAACAATCAAAGATTTTTCCTCAAACTGACCAAAGTCACCTTGTTCATTTGCTAGAAAATATATTCAAGAATCTAGGTCTGAGTAATTTGGGTTTATCCATCAGTCATTCCTTCAAGTAAAAATGACTTCCCAGGAGAGAAGAAGCAAGTTCAGATTCCAAGCCTCAAATTCCGATCAGAAACTGCCAACTTACCTCTAGTAGAGACTACCAATCAGAAAAGCACTAACTAACCTATATTTAATTAGGGTCTTTCTATATTAGCCAATCACACACTTTCTTTGTATTGCTTCCAGGCATACAGTGTATTTTCATACTCTATACAGGAGCTCTGAACCATAAAATCATGTAACTCAAAATGCTCAAATAAACATGAAAATTTTAAGGTGCCTAGGTTTATCTTTTAACAAAACTAAGAAAAAATGTAAATAATCACAGTGTGTTGCATATCTAGAGCAACAATTTAACAGCTAAGATCGATTATATCAACTTGATTGGCTTGGAAGTTGCTCAGGGTATTGGTGAAGTGCAATTGAGTGTGTGCATAGGCAAAGAAGGCAAGACCTGGGGTACTATATCTGGTCTCTTCTCCATTCCTCTCTAGAGTTATTCACTGGCTGTTCTTCCTAGACACCACTAACTAAGTGGCTTTGCTCCACCATGCTCTTCTGCCATAATGTTTCTACCTTGAACTTGCCAATCATGACTGAATCCCTTGAAACCAGAGCTAAATTAAACTTCTCCTCTCTTAAGTTGTAAATGTCAGGTATTTTTGCCCAGCAATGGGAAAACTAATACAGAAAATTGGTCTCACAGAAGTGGAGTTTTTTAAAGCCAGGTTTATAGTGAGAATCAGGGGCAAAAGGCACAGCAAAAAATTTTGAAAAACTTAAATGTTGGCTCAGAAGGAACTACATGTAAACTTGATGTCAAAAAAGGTGTGGTTGCTGAAGAGATTTTTTAAAAACCCAAGCATGTAGAAGAACAAAAAGGTGCCTTCTCAGAAGTGAGTAGGATTAAGGGTGCAAAAGCATCAATTGTTCATTTGAGCAGAGAGCACTGGAGCATCCTGCTTGGGAAGGGGTGCCTAGAGAATTGGTTCCCAAGGATTCTCTTCACTATAGTAAGCCTCTGTGATACCAGAGGCCACTACAGCCATGGTCCAAGGGGTAGCTTGCCTCTGTTCTCATTGACAGCAGACCCTGGAGTCATCCACATAATGATGGTTTTATCAACATGCAGAATGCAAGAGTTGTGGTCAGGGAGGCTTTCACCCAGATTTCAAAGGAAGGTCCAGGAAGCCAGGCAAGCAGCCCTGAGAGGGCAGTTCATGAAGCTGGTTCCTTGCTTTCAGGTACACAGTGAAGCAAAGGGCATAGTGGAGACCCCAGGAAGCTGGAGATGCCAGCAACATGTAATGTCTCCTGAAGAAAGCTGTGGGCTATGAGCAGTGCCAGTTTAAGAGACAGGACATGTAGGCTGCAACCAGCAAGATGATAGCTGTGGGGCTGGTGAAGATCTCTAGAACTGGCATCTTACTAGCATGCAGCTGGATGCTGTATATGGAGCTACAGAATTTAATTTCTGTGCTGCTGTGTTTCAGTCAGGCTTTGGTCCTATTTTCTATCACCCTAACCCTCTTTTGTAGAATAGGAAATGTTTACCCTGTGTCACTATACCTTAAATTACATAACTTGCTTTTTATTTTTACAAGAGGTTCACAACTAAGAGGTTTCCTTGAGTCTCAGAAGAGACTGTGACTTTGACTTTTTAAAAATGCTGGAAATGTGGAGACTTTGGAAGAGGGATTACTGGATTTTTCATTGTATGCAAGATAATTGTATCATGCTAAATGGAATTATACCCTTGTGTTTATTTAGGGATTCAGTGTGATTTAAGAAGATGTGTTTGGGGGTCAAGTTGACAAAGGGTGGGATGTGACAGTTCAGCTTGATGGTATCAACTTGATTGACTCAAATCACCCAGGGATCACACTTCTGTGTGTGCCAGATGAGTCAGAAGGGCATGACTTTGGGCACTATAGTTAGTCCCACCCTTTTCCTCTCTTGTTTTGTTCCTCTGCTCTGTTTCCTGGATGCCATGAAAGAAGCAGCTTTGCTTCTCCATGCCCTTCTGCCATGATGTTTCTGCCTTAGAGCCTGCCAATCATGGAATAAAATTAACTAAACCATGAGCTAGTTAAACCTTTCCTTCCCTAACTTGTGGTTTTTAGGTGTTGTGGCCCAGCAACAGGAAAGACAATTTATACAAACAATTATGAAGATTTTGTTGTATCTGCTTCATTATACTTTTTTGTTGAAGTATTTTATTTTATTTTTTAATGTTTTTCCCCCATTAACTTTATTGGTACATTTTTGGTATAAAATACAGTTACATTCATCATTGGGATCTTGTACCTTTACATGAGTATCTTGGTTCTTATTTTTTTCCCCTTCCCTTGCCCTCCCTTCACCCCCTCCACCCTTCCCTATTTGCAAAGACCTTGTTTCCATTTTTTTTCCTCTTCTCATATTTTTTCCTTTCCCTTTTATCCCTTCCCCTACCCCTCCCAATTCCCCTGCTCTTTTAGACCTTTTCTTCCTGTTACACAATATCAGATATATATTTTTAAAATTACAATATTAAGATCTAGGAGACATTATCACAGATTTTACAGAATTTAAAAGGATATAGAAAGCATATTACAAAAATCTTTTTTGAAATAAATTTGACAACTTCTAAGAAGTACCTTGGAAGACAAATTAATGAAACTAACTCTAGAGGAAATATAAAATTTGAATACCACCTATTAAAGAAAGTATATTCCCAGCTTGAAAACCTACCTATATGACAACAGCAGGCTCATAAACATTTTAACTGATAAATTGTATCAAACAATTAAAGCAGAAAAAAGAAGGAACACTTCTCCCCTCATTTTAGGAACTGAACATTGTGCTAATCCTAAAACTAGATAAAGATAATAGAAGAAAAATGTATGAACATAGATAGAAATTTGTTTAACAAAACAAACTATTGGAAGTCAGATCTGGCAGGATGTAGAAAGTGGTTTTGTTATAGGGATGGCAGTGTTGGTTCAGCATGGGAAGATCCACCCCCAAAAGTCATCATTTTAACAGAGGAAAGGAAAAAGCCATATGATCCTGTCACTAGTTGGAGAAAAAGTATTGGACTAAATTCTACAGCTGTCCATGGTAAAAGCTATCAGGAGCCTAGAAGTAGAACAGAAACTTCTCAACAGATTAAAGACATGTACTCCATACTTCCAGCGAGAATGCCTTATATGAATGGAGAAGATACAATGCTTTCTCCTTAAGGTGGGGAACAAGGGCAGATATGCTTACTCTTTATCTGTCCATTAAACTTTGAAACCTAGGCCCCACCAAAATAGTCTAGCAATAAAATGATACAACTAGGATAGGATTGGCCCGGCAGAAGCAAAATCTTTACATGTGGATGAAATGATCATCTACAGAGAAAATACTAAGAAATCTCTAGGAGGCCCTAGAACTTGTACTTGAATTTAGCAGGATTAGAAAACACAAGGTATATATAAAAATTCAGGTCTGTGTATACTTGCTATAAATGAAGAATTGGATATTGAAATTTAAAAGTTATGTAGGAGTACAAAGGACCTAGAAAAGTTAAAAACAAAAACACAGTGTTGGAAGATGTTTAGTACCTAATTTTAAGACTTCTTCTAAAGCTACAGTAATCAAGGCAGTGTTGGTGTAAGAAAAGACATATAGATCATTGGACTAAAACAGAGAATCTAGAAATAGAACCACACATATATGGCCCACTGAGTTTTGAAAGATTATCTAACATTAGCATTTTATAGAATATAAACTCGATTCAAGAGCTGAGGAAGACGGTGTTTTCAGCAAACTACACTAGAACACCTGGTATCCATATATAAAAAATTAACCTCAACCCTTTTTTCCATACATGAAAATAACTTGAAGGGATCTATGAACCTAAATAAGAAAGCCTAAAAGTATAAAACTTTAAGAAGAAATTATAAGGGAAAATATTTATAAATTCAGGGTAGGCAAGAACTACCTAGGATACAAAAAACATGATGTATAAAAGAAAAAAATTGATAAATGAGATTCCATCAAAATTTAGAACTTTAAATGACATCATTAAAATGAAAAGTAGTCCTTAAACAGACCATATTTACAATACATATAACCTATGACCAGAATATATAAAGAATTGTTAGAGCTCATTAATAGACAACCCAATTAAAATGTAGATGTAAGAAGATGATAAATAGCCAGTATAGCACAAGGAATGGTGTGCAACTCTAGAATCAGAAAAATACTAATCAGTACAATAATAAGATTGAATTATACACTCACTGGGGAGATGAAGTTAAAAGTTTTAAAAGCCTTGTCATGACTTTTTCTTTTTGTTGGATTCTCCCCCTTTGTGTTTAATTTGCCACTCCCAATGGATTCATTCTGCTGGGTTTCCTGGGGTTGTGATCCTCATTGTCTTTTCCTAGGGTATTGTCTAAAATTTTTTGGAGTGCCGGTTTGGTATTCATGAAGTTCCTGAGGTGCTCTTTATCATGAAAGTATCTTATTTCCCCATCAATTTTGAAAGATAGTTTTGCAGGGTACATCAGTCTGGGTTGGAGGCTGTTTTCCTTTAGGGCTTGAAATACATCACTCCAAGCTCTTCTTGCCTTGAGGGTTTGCATTGAGAAGTCTGCCATGATTCTGATGGACTTTCCTTTGTATGTGATTTGTTTCTTTTCTCTCACTGCTTGTAGAATTTTGTTCTTCTGTTGGATTTCTGGAATCCTAACTATTATATGCCTATGTGTAGATTTTTTTTGATTAATGCTAGCTGGAGTCCTATATGCCTCACTTATCTGTATGTCAAGTTCTTTTCCCCTCCTTGGGAAGTTTTCTGCCATCACTTCTGTGAACAGTTTTTTTTTTTATGTCATCTGCACTCTCTCCTCTTTCTTCATTGACTCCAATCAGTCTTATGTTATTCTTCTTTGCATTGTCTAGCAGCTGCTGGATTGATTTCTCATGTTCCCTTACAATTTTAAAGCAATTTTTCTTTTCCTCATCACTAATTGCAATCTTATCTTCTGTATCTGAAATTCTATCCTCACATTGGTTCATTCTGCTGTGCAGACTTTCAGTGGAGTTTTTAATCTCCTGGAAATCTGTTTGTATCTGTTTTATGGATTCCATTTGTTTCCTATGTTGGGATTCCATCATGCTCCTCAGATCCTCTATTTTTTTAATCTGTGTCCTCTCTAGATTTATTAATCATGTCTTGCACCATGAGCAAAATCTTTGCTGTTATCTGAGTAATTATTTCTGATTTCATTTTTCCCAGATCCTCTTTTGTTGCCAGTTCAGAGAGTCCAGGTGGTTGAGTATCAGATTGTTCCATCTCATTTCCCTTTGGGGTTGCTGTAGGTGATCCAGAAGTCTGTTTTTGAGGCTTGTTTATGTATCTTCTCATTTCCATGGGAGGGGGTGCGCCCATGTGGCTCACCTTCTCTGCCCTAGGAGCTTGGGATGGCAGCGGGGGAGCTTCCTTCTGAGTGCTGGGACTGGCTGAGCTTCTCTGGCCTAGGAGCCTGGGATGGAGGCAGGGAGCTTCCTTCTGGGTCTTTGTTGAAGTATTTTAAGGTCAATTCCAAATACTATGCCATTTTACTCTACCTTATTCAAAAGGCACCTCTAAAAGCATGACTACTAGTAGCTGTGTGATAAAATTAACAATCATTCCCTTGTTCCATGTAAAGCCCACTCAAATAAAAAAAATTGCATTTCTCTCAAAAATTTCATTTATATTAGGTTGACTCAAACCAGTGTCCAAACAAGGTCCCCTTAATTACTTTTGGTTGTTACATCTGAAGTTTCTTTTTTAAAAATAGAATACTCCTTTTTAACTTTTCCTCACACAAGTTGTTAGCATGTTACAGAAACGAAGTCAGTTGCCTGTAAAATGTCCCACATTCTGAATTTCTTCCTTGTGGTATTAACTGGTTTCTCCATCTGTATGTTTCTTATACCTGAGAAAAAAATATAAGTTTTTTGGTTTTTTAAATTAATTTTATTTGTACATTTTAGGTATACAATATAATGACATTTGTTATTGGAAATTTGCACCTTTACAAAATCTCTCTTGGTTCTTATTTTATCCCCCGTTCCCCTGCCCTCCCTTCAACCCCTCCATTCCTCCCTATTTACAAAGATTCTGTTTCCATTTTTTCATTTTCTCATATTAATTCCATTCCCTTCTTTCCTTTCCCCTACCACTCCCAATTCCCCTTCCCCTTTGCCCCTGTTTTTCCTATTTCACATTCTCTATTATACATTTTAGTCCTTATTTACACTTTCAATTTCTCACACTAGAGAAACGATTTGGTATTTACACATGTGTGTAAATACCAAATTTCACTTAAGAGTATGGCCTCAATATACATCCATTTAGCTATAAATGTCTCTAATTTCTCATTTTTTATGGCTGAGTAGTGCTCCATTTTATTTTTTAAAAAAAACAAAACACATTTTCTTTCTCCAGTCTCCAGTTGATGGGCAATTGGGCTGCTTCCAAGTTTTAGCTGTTACAAATTGTGCTGCTATGAACATGGGTGCACATATATCCCTGTGGTATGATTCTTTTAATTCTTTGGGGAAGATACCCAGCAGGGGACTAGCTGGGTCATATGGGACTTCCAGTACTATTTCTTTGAGGTATCTCCATACTGATTTCCACAGTGGTTGCACCAGTCTACACTCCCACCAGCAGTGGAGTAGGGTTCCTCTTTCCCCACAGCCCCAGCAGCCTTTATTATTGGTTGATTTCATGATAGCAGCCATTCTTTCTGGAGTGAGGTGGAATCTCAGCATTGTTTTCATTTGCATCTCTTGAATGACGAGTGATGTTGAACATTTTTTCATGTATTTATTTGCTGTTTCTACTTCTTTGAGAAATGTCTGTTCATTTCAGATGCCCATTTTTGGATTGGGTCTTTAAATTTGGTAGGTCTGATTTTTAAAATTTCTTTATAGATTCAAGATAGGAGATCTTTGTCTGAGGAACAGCAGGTGAAAATTTTTTCCCACATTGTGGGTTGTCTTCTTCACATTGTGGTTGCTCTTGCTGTGCAGCAGCTTTTTAAAAAGAAGATATCCCATTTGTTGATAGTTTGTGCTAGTTCACCGGCAACTGAGGTTTTATTCATAAAATCTTTTCCTACACCAATGTCTTCAAGAATTCTAACTAACCTGTGTTCTAGCCTGTTCAGCGTTTCTCTTTTAATATTTAGATCTTTCATCCATTTCGATTTTAGTTTAGTGCATGGTGAGAGATATAGGTCTAGTTTTAATCTTTGGCAAGTTGAAGCCCAATTTTTCCAGCACCATTTATTAAAGAGGCTATCTTTCCTCCAGTGAGGGTGTTTGGCTCTTTTATCAAAGATGAGATGACTGAGTGTGTCTGGAGTTGTTTCCGCATCTTCTAATCTGTTCCACTGGTCCTCAGGTCTGCTTCTTTGCCAATACCATGCTATTTTTAATCACAGTAGCTTTGTAGTATAGTTTCAAGTTGGAGATTGTGATACCCCTGCCATGTCCATTACCTAGAATTGCTTTTGCTATTCTAGGTCTCACCTTGTTCCAAATGAATTTTTGGATTGTTTTCTCAAGGTCCATGAAGTATGCTGCTGAGATTTCAATTGGGATTGCATTGAATCTATATAGCAGTTTTGGAAGTATGGCCATTTTCACTATGTTGATCCTTCCTACCCAGGAGCAAGGGATGTCTTTCCATTTCCTGATATCATCCTCAATCTCTCTTTTCAGAGTGCTATAGTTTTCAGAGAAGAGGTCTTTGATTTCTTTTGTTAGGTTGATGCCTAGGTATTTCAGTTTCTTGGATGCTATAGTGAATGGAATTGTTTGTCCTATTTCTCTTTCAGTCAGTTGGTTGTTCGTATAGAGAAAAAGCTATTGATTTTTGTGTGTTGACCTTGTATCCAGGTACTTTATTAAATTTGGTTATTAAGTGTGGAAGATGTTTGGTGGGATTCTTGGGGTCTTCTATATAGAGTATCATGTCATCTGCAAATAATGACCATTTGACTTCTTCATTTCCTATCTTTATTCATTTATTTCTTTCTCTTATCTAATTGCTGTGGCTAGTGTTTCCAAAACCATGTTGAATAGGAGTGGTGATATTGAACATCCTTGCCGTGCTTCTGATTTTAGTGTGAAGGATTTCAGTTTTTGACCACTTAGTATGAGATTGGCTGTTGGTTTTTCCTAGATGGCTTTTATCAGATTGAGGTAGAGACCATCTATTCCAATTTTTTGTAGGGTTTTTATCATAAATATGTGTTGAATTTTGTCAAATGCTTTTTCTGCATCTATTGAGATGATCATATGGTTTTTGTCCTTGGCTTTATTGATATAGTGTATTACATTGATTGATTTGTGAATGTTGAACCATCCCTGCATCCCTGGGATGAATCCCACTTGTTCAGGGTGTATGATCTTCTTGATGATCTTCTTCATTCTATTTGCCAGTATGTAGTAAGGATTTTTGCATCTATGTTCATTAGTGAGATCGGGCTATAGCTCTCTTTTTCAGTTGGGTCTTTCTCTGCTTTGGTGATCAAGGTGATGCTTGCTTGCAGGAATGTATTTGAGAGTATTACTTCCCTTTCAATTTCATTGAAGAGTTTAAAGAGTAGTGGCAGTAGTTCCTCTCTAAATGTCTTGTAGAATTCAAGAGTGAAGCCAACAGGACCCGGGCTTGTCTTAGTTGGTAAGTTTTTAATTATGTTTTCAATTTCATTGATTGATATTGGGTTATTTAGAGTTTTTAGGTCTTCTTCATTCAACTTTGGTAATTCATACCTATCTAGGAATCTGTTCATTTCTTCTGTGTTTTCCATCTTATTGGCATACAGGTTCTCAAAATCGGTATTGATAATCTGCTGAGTCCACTTTAATTTCATCCATTCCTAATTGCATGGATTTGGGTCTTTTCTTTCCTTTTTCTGATAAGGTTGGCTAAGGATTTGTCAATTTTGTTTATTCTTTCAAAGAACCAACTCTTGTCTTCACTGATTTTTTGTATTGTTCCCTTAGTCTCTATTGCATTGATTTCTCCTCTGATCTTTATAATTTCCTCCCTTGTATAAGTTTTGGGTTTGTCCTGCTCTTCTTTTTCTAGAAGCTTGAGGTTCAGCATCAGGTTGTTTCATTGGGCTCCCTCTGTTTTCCTAATATGAGTATTCACTGCTATGAATTTCCCATGTAAGACTGCTTTCATTGTGTCCCATAGATTTTGATATGTTGTACTGTCATTGTCATTTAGTTGTAGGAACTGTCTGATTTCTTCTTTAATTTTCTCTGTGACCCATTGGTTATTCAGAAGTGTGTTGTGCAATTTCCATGTGTTTATGAAATTTTTGTGGTGTCTTTTGCTATTGATCTCCAATTTCATTGCACTATGGTCTGATAATATACAGGGGATGACTTCAATTCCTTTGCACTTACTTAAACATGTTCTATGAGTGAGTATGTGATCTATTTTGGAGAACAACCTGTGTGCAGCTGAAAAGAATGTGTATTGTGATTTTCTGGGGTGGAACACTCTGTAAACATCTGTTAAGTTCATTTGTTCAAGAGTTTGAGTTCTAGTGTTTCATTGCCTATTTTTTGTCTACTTTTTCTATTTGTGACAGTGGAGTATTGAAGTTCCCCACTACTATTATATTAGTGCTTATTTGATTTTTCATGTCCGTTAGTATTTATTTTGTATAGTTGGGTGCACTAGTGTTTGGTGCACATAAGTTTATGATTGTCATCTCTTCCTGTTGAATCATTCCCTTTACAAGTATGTCATGTCCTTCTTTGTCTCTCTTAATCAGTGTTGGTTTGAAATCCACTTGATCTGCAAAGATAGCTACTCCTGCTTTTTTTGGGTTCCTGTCACACGGATATTGTTTTCCACCCTTTAACTTTCAGTCTGAGTTTCTTTTTGAATCGAGTGTGTTTCTTATAGGCAGCATATTGTTGGATCTTGCTTCTTGACCCATTCTGCCAGTCTATTTCTTTTGATTGGTGAATTGAGACCATTAACATTGATGGTTATAACTGATATGTTTTGATTTATCATTGTCATGAGTTTTTCTTTTTGTTGAATTCTCCCCCTTTGCATTTAATTTCTTGTCTTGCCCAATGGATTCATTCTACTGGGCTTCCTGGGTTGTGATCCTTGTTGGGTTTTCCTAGGATATTGTCTAAAATTTTTTGGAGTGCTGGTTTGGTATTCATGAAGTTCCTAAGGTGCTCTTTGTCATGAAAGTATCTTATTTCTCCATCCATTTTGAAAGATAGTTTTGCAGGGTACATCAATCTGGGTTGGAGGCTATTTTCCTTTAGGGGTTATAATTCATCACTCCAATTTCTTCTTGCCTTGAGGATGTGCATTGAGAACTCTGCTGTGATTCTGATGGGCTTTCTTTTGTATGTGATTTGTTTCTTTTCTCTAACTGCTTGTAGAATTTTGTTCTTCTGTTGGGATTCTGGAATCTTAACAATTATAGACCCATGTGTAGATTTTTTTTTAATCAAGGCTATTTGGAGTCCTATATCCCTCACTTATCTGTATGTCAAGTTCTTTTCCCTTGCTTGGGAAGTTTTCTGCCATCATTTCTGTGAAAAGGTTTTCTATGTCATCTGCACTCTCTCTTGTTTCTTCATTGACTCCAATCAGTCTTATGTTATTCTTCTTTGCATTGTCTAGCAGTTGCTGGGTTGATTTCTCATGGTCCCTTACTATTTTAAAGAAATTTTTCTTTTCCTGGTCACTAATTGCAATCTTATATTCTATATCTAAAATTCTGTCCTCACTTTGGCTCATTCTGCTGTGTAGACTTTCAGTGGAGTTTTCAATCTCCTGGAAATCTGTTTGCATTTGTTTTATGGATTCTATTTGTTTCCTATGTTGAGATTCCATTATGTTCCTCAGCTCCTCTATTTTTTTTTTGTCTGTGTCCTCTCTAGATTTATTAATCATGTCTTGCACTATGGGCATAATCTCTGCTGTTATCTGAGATATTATTTTTTATTTCATTTTTTCCAGATTCTCTTTTGTTGCCAGTTCAGGGAGTCCAGGTAGTTGAGTATCAGATTGTTCCATCTCGTTTCCCTTTGGGGTTGTTTTAGGTGATCTGGAAGTCTGTTTTTGAGACTTGCTTATGTGTCTTCTCATTTCAACGGGGGAGGGGGGTGTGCTGGTGGTACCTGCGTGGATCACTTCCCCAGCACTCGAAGCAGTTCAGCTCCTCAGCACTTGGGGCAGTTATATGGCGGCCCAGAAGCCATAATAAAAGATAAATAATAGGAAACAGGAGATAGATCTTTTACAAAAAGAAAGGGACCAAGAGATGAAGGAAAAGGGGGAATGGGGGGGAGAAAAAGATGAAAAAAGAATTAAGATGTGTTATGTACATGTACCAACACCCTACGATGTGCTAATAAAAATTAAAATTAAAATAAGTAGAATCATTTGAAATGTTTCCCCTTTGTGATTTGAAAACTACTTTCAGTTTTCATTTTAGTGTGCTTTATTTTTATTTCAAGGGGATTTTTAAAGTTTGCAATGATTTATAGCTTTTCTAATCCAAAATTGCATAACAAAAGATATATTCAGACTCTCTTCACTTCCAATTCTCTCCTGTGTCTTTTTCCTTCATCTACAGGTTTCTTAGTAGTTGCTTTACCTTCTCAATCCTTCTGTTTTGTGGGCAGCAAGTAAATGAAAATATATTTGTATCTCCCTTTTTTCTCACTCAAAGATAAATGCAAAATTCTTTATTGTAAGACACTGTATATAAATTTGGAGAGTATATTCATTTCTGGAGATCATCTGCATTCTTTTTTAATTTGTGTACTTTTCCATTTTATCCTGGACTAGTCATATATGCTTCAGTCTTTCTGTATTACAAATATTATTGTAGTGCAATTTTGTACATTATTTACTACACACCTTTGCCTGTACCATTGACATCATTTTTTTGGTGATACCCTGGGCCTTCACATATAGCTACCTCTTCAAAAGTCTTTTTAAATTTGTGACAGGGTCTCTCTAGGTTCTCAGTTGCCCAAGCCGGCCTTAAACTTTTGATATGCCTGCCTCAGCTTCCCAGAGTGCTGCAATTATAGGCATGGGTTGGATAGATTCTTGGAAGTGGAACTGCAGGGCCCAGTGAACAACAATTATGACACTTTGCTAGATACTGCCATGAGAGTTATGCCACAGTAATAGATTGCCTATTTCCCTAAAGCTTACCAATAGATTATGTTGTAAACATTTGGATTTTTTCAGATCTTATTGCTAGGGAGTGGCCTCTTAGTATAGTTTTGTATCATTTATTATAAGTGAAGTTGAGCATTGTTTTGTGTATTGTTTATGTCTTTTGGTCATTTTCTAGAAGCTCTTTTAAAAGATTCTAATTATCATTTCACTTTTAAATTAGCCTCCAATATTAACACCATAGGCTAAGAAATACATCTATAATCCATTTCCATTCTTGAGTTTTGACAGTGTTACTCAACAGAGCAAAAGACATGCTTATACAGACTCACTGCTGCCCCACATCCACAATGTCAGTGGTACAAAACACCCACTCTCCATTGAACTTTATTCTTATGGCAGCTCTATTCAGGGAATAGAAAAACTACTTCCATAATAAGTTGAGGGAATTAAATCTTAGTGTAAATAACACATCATCAATTACACAGCTAATAAAAGACAGAGCCAAGGCTCCAACCCACTTCAGTTTCAGGCCAAATCCTACGTTCATTATTATTAAACAATGTCTGTGTCATCTGCTTCATTACTGTTGAACTTCATTTTATAGCTCCATGGTTTTCACTTTTTAAATTTTGTGGTATGTTATTTTTCCCAAATAGATTTTTAAGTTTCATTAGGTGCTATTTTATATAAAAAGTTCTATAAAAGCTCTATTACATTTAGGTCCATAAGGTATAGATATATACTTCCCTGTAGATGTGTTACTGTTCTTTCCTTCTATTTAATCCATACATAGATATGTATCATGTGTGCATATGTGTCTGTCTACACATATATATTTCTCTTTACTTATATCATTAAAGAATGATGGATGTATAAAATAGTGGGCAAGCCACATTATTTTGGAAGATAGAAAACTGTAGTGAGGGTGCAGAAGGGCTGGCTAATCAGCAATCATTCATGCAAAATTTTATATTAGGCAAATAACCCAGACCATTTAAAGTAGATCATCAAGTCAGATGAGATGAAACGCTATTAATATTGAGAAAGCATAATAAAAATGCTGTAACTTGAGGCAATATGTGCTGTGATCCCAATTTGATGTATTGGAGTAAATGGGGAAAAGTTACTACTAATGGCAAAGCATCAGAAGAGTGGAAAGAGGAGAGAAAAAGCAGGGTGTATTGTGTGTTATCACTGAGGCAAGGCCAAGATGGAAATTGTTACAAGCAAGGTACAGAGTGAGATAAAAGGAAAGTCATTTCTGATCTAACAACAACTACAACCATAAGCCATATGGGCATCCCCAGTACTCTGTAACTGTGAAACCACACTTTATATGCTGTTTATATTATTGGGAGGGGAGAAGGAGTGTAATTGAGAGTAACTCATTTCAAGGGATGGATGCTCAGAAGACACCGTTTTACTCTGCTCTATTAACAAAAGCCTGGGGAAAATTAAAAATAAATGGATAAATTCTTTCAAAAAATAAAATTCTACTGTAGTGTTGAAGCAAACACGACATTAAACATTTAAAGTTAAGGGGTATGGAAAGGTTATATTGTGTAAGATACACTGAAAGAATATAAAGATTGCATTGTCATTTCAAAGCTGAATGTACCACAAACAGCACTGAATGAACCAAGAAGGCCACCTTAAACTGGCGAAAGCTATAATTCACAGTGCACGCATGCCAGGACTGTGTGCACATCTTGTCTCCTAGCACTCTCTCCATCAGCCCTCAGCTCCAAGAACACGGGGTTATTTCTTTTGAACACACCAGACACTCTCCTTCCTCACAGACTCTGCACTTGCATATTGTTCCTTTTGCCTTGAACACTGCTCCCCCCGCTGCAAGGCTGGCTCCAGTCCTCCTCCTAATCTCTGCTCAGCTGTCACCTGACCACCTTGTTCTAACCGCATCTCCCTTCCTCTGACTGCACCCTCTTCTTCCTCTGATTTATTTTTCTTTGTAATTGCTATCTCTACCCAACATACTATTTGTTTTTCTGATCTATCTTATTTATTGTCTACTTCCTCCACTACAGTGCAAGTTCCAAGATGGAAGGGATTCTTTTTTTTTTATCTATGTTGCTATTAAATTAACTCTTGTTAGTGTTCCTGCAACTTAGTAGGTGCTCAATAAAGAGACTTGAGGCCAGGTGTAGTAAAATACATCTGTCATCCCCGCACTCTGGGAGGCTGAGGCAGGAAGATCAAAAATTCAAGTCCAGCCTGGGCAACTTATCAACATAATGAGACCCAGTCTCAAAATTTAAAATGAAAAGCAGGCTGGAGATGTAGCTCAGTATGAAGGTCCTGGGTTCCATTCCCACTATCGCAAAATAAATAAATTAAATAAGATAGTCTTGGGTGGATGGAGGTATGAATGAATGAATTACATTAAAAAGACAAAGAGAAATTTATAGAGGACTAGTGTAGAGGAATCTAACATAACAATAAATAAAAACTGAAAAATATTACAGAGATTAAGTAATAATATAACTGGCAAGATTGACTCAATAGTTATGCTGTGAATCAAACTTAAAATCATGCAATTGTAACTGTCTTCTATACCCAATTGAGTACAGAACATTTACATTAACTAGTCACGAGGCCACAAAATAATTTTGATATATTTTAAGATACAGAATGTGTTTGAAAATTATTATAACAAAATAGAAATGAATATCTTCTCATAATTAACTACTGGATCACAGAGTATCAAAACTGCACTTATTAATTATTTACAACGTGAAGTATTGAGAATATGACTTTTCAAACCTAATGAATTTACATCAAAACGTACAGGTAAATTGAATGCTTAAAAGGTTTTACATTACTAAACAAGAATGAATGAAAAGAAAAGAACTGAATATTCAATTCAGGAAGTTAGAAAGTGGAGTACAAAACAAACTTCAACAAAGCAAGATGAACTTGATAAATAGAATAACAAAATTTATCAGAGTTGGAATAAATAAAGTTGTAAGTAAATCCAAATGCTAGTTCTGTGAAAGAGAAAATAACATGGGGAAATTTCTGGCCAGAGAGAAAATAAAAACAACAACAACAACAAATCACTTACATAACCCAAGAAAGACAAAGTGAATATATTCATAGATTGGAATTAAAAATTACAATAATGTATCATAATGCTTTTTTGTGTCAATGTTTATCAAGGGTTTTCTGTTGGCAGACACTTGACTTTCTCATTTTACCTGATTCTCTCAAGAGTCTAATGACATTGCAGACAGAAGAAATGTACAAAAGGTTCACTGAGAGGAATACTTGAGAAAGACAAATGTGAAGAATGCTGAAGGAGGCCAGGAAAGACGACAGACCAAGGAAGGGAGAGAGAGAAGGAGGGAGAGAGGGAGGGAGGGAGAGAAAGGGAGGAAGGAAGTTGGGGTAGACAGACTTAGGCTTGGAGGCAGGTCTGAGGCCCTCTGACAAGGCTAGTGGGCAGGTCTCCTGGCCAGGAGCGTCCATCTGGGCAGCCCCATGCATCTCAGGACCTGGGGACTGAACTGCTTAGGATTCCTGCTGCAGCTTCCAGCAGCGAGGAGCGCGTGTGGACACCAGCTGATTCGAGCACAGCAGTTGGGCCAATTAACCTCCTCCCAGCAAGACATCTGAGAGGCACATTTTTACGGCTGCTGAAGATTCTTGCAGACACTGGAGAAAGCTGAGCACTTGCTGTTGGTTCTATTAAGGTTTCAATGAACTGGAATGTGGATATTTTCTTAAACATGATAAATATACCTATGTGTTTCTCAATTATATGACCAATATTACATGTAACACTAAATGGTTCTGTTAAAGTCTGGATCAAGACAAAGATGCCCACAATCATTGCTCTTGCCTAATTATTTTTAATGAGGTTCTAACTAATGTGATGCATAAGGAAAAGGAATATAATATATAAATATTAAAGCAAGGTCTGAAATGTTATTATTTATAGATGATACGATTTCCTAAATGGAAATACCCATATTCCTCAACGAATTATATAAACATATTTATGAGTTAGTGAAGTTTATACCCAATTTTAAAATAAATACATAAGTTCTCCAAAGTATTAGCAATGGCAAGCTAGAAAAATAATAGTTATATAATATAGAAAATATCAAAATATTATGTTAACAAAATATATATAACACTATACACCCTAAGGAGGTGTGTAAAAGAGACTTGAATGATTGAAATAAAAGCCAATCTATTTCTAGCTCAAAATATTTAATGGGCCAAGATTTTAGTTTCCCTTATTTAAACTATAAAGTTTATCCAATTCCAATAAAATATACAACATAACTTTTAGAGACCTGGGAAATTACTTCTAAAGAATTTTTTCCTCTTGAAGACAAACTTTACAGATTAGTCATAATAAATTTGAGTCAAACAAATAACATTTTTTCTAGCAGAGTTTTGTAGTGCCACATGTTTACACTCCTTGTGGAGATTTGGTACATGTACATAAAGCATCTTAATTTCTTTTTCAACTCCTTTCCCTCCCCTCTGTCCCTTCCCTTATTTTCTAAAATTTTTTTGTACACATTTGCAGTACATAATGTTTACATTCTTCTTGTGGAGTTGGTACATGTAATCTGAACTATTTTAGCATGTTATAGTTTGGAACCTAAGCCCCCAAAGACTCAGGTCTTAAAAACTCAGTTCCCAGTTGATGGTGCTGTTGGGAGATGGTGGAAACTAGGATGGAAGAGGTGGGTCACTGGGGCATGCCCTTTAGGGGCATTTTTTTTGTCCCTAGATCTCTCTCTCTCCCTCCTCTCCTTCCCCTACTCCTCCCCTCCTCTTCCCCTCTTCCTCTCTTCCTTCCTCCCTCCTTCCTGGTCCTTAGAAGATGAGCAGCTCTGTTGTGCCACACCACCTCTGCCAACATGTTCTCATCACCTCAGGCCCAGAAACAATGGCACCATTGACTATGAACTGAAATCTCTAAAACTGTGAGCCAAAAGCAAACTTTTCTTCTTTAAATTGATTTATCTCAGGTATTCTGTCACAGCAATGGAAAGCTAACTAATACAAATATTTATTTTATTTTAGAAGCATAAAAGTGGCACAAGGATTTTTATCCTGGACCAAGGATAAAAATATAGATTAGTAGAACAGAAAAAGAAATCCCAGAACAGCAGTTTATGAACAAGACTGCATTATGTGTGAAAGACATTGCAGACCATTCTGTGTGCAGAGAATGGAATATTCAAAAATAGCAGCAAAATTACTGACTGGGAACAATTTAAAATTAGAATCCTACCTCAATCCATACATCCAAAGTAACTCTACGTTACTTGAGACATTTATAGCTAAATGGATCCACCTTGAGGCCATACTCTTAAGTGAAATAAATAGGACACACATGTAAATACCAAATAGTCTTTCTGGTGTGAGAACCTGAAAGTGTAAATGAGGACCAAAATGTATAGTAGTTATTGTAAAACAGGAAGAAAAGGGGCAAAGGGGAAGGGGAACTGGGAGGAGGGGAGCAGGGGAAAGGGAAGAAGGGAAAGAAAAATTGAAGAAAAGAAGTAAAAAACAGAAACAAAGCTTATGCATATGGAGAAGAGTAGAGGGGTTGAAGGGAGGGAAGAGGAATGGGAAAAATATAAGAACCAAGATACATCATATACAGGTACAAATTCCCAATGATGAATGTGATCATAATGCAGACCCAAAATGTACCAATAAACTCAGTTTTTAAAAAGTAGCTCTGCATTGAGTAGTTAAAGTAGAGCAGAAAACAAAGTCCAAAAGAATCAGCAAAAAGGACTGATAAATATTTATTTAACTTTGTGCTAGAGGAAACTTTCTAAACAGTAAACCAGTAGCAGAGATCTTAAGGGAAAAAATTTAAATTTAACCAAATAAAAAAATTGAAATGCCTGTGCATCAGAAAACAACAGGACAAAAATAAGGAAATATAGCAAACTGGGGGAAATATTTCCAAATCTATTTCAAACTTAAATAATTATAGTATGAAAAGCAAGTGCAAATTAATAAAGAAGAAAGAAACATTCCAAGAAAACAAACAAGTAGGGAACAGTAACAGATAATTTACAAAGTAAGATATACAATACAAAAGATATATGTGCATATATACATAAATATATTTACATATATACAATATTTACATATATATGTATATATTTACATATATGTGTGTATAATGTGCTTAGTCATGCTAATAGTGAAAGAAATATGAACTAAACCAATGAAGCTCAATAATTGGAATCTATGCTTAAAAATATGATATCAGCCATAAGTGATGACATACACTTATAATCCCAGCACTCCGGGAAGCTGAGGCAGGAGTATTCACAAGTTGGAGCCCAGTATGGACAACTTAGCAAGTTAGACTCTGTCTCAAAATAATAAAAAATAAATTTGAGAAAGTGGGAGGGGCTGTGGATGTACTTCAATGTGAAGGCCTTGGAGTTCAATCCCCAGTCCTGTTAAAAAAGATGATGCTATTCTAGAATGCTGAGGAAAATAAAAAGTTGCTCCTATAGCACAGATATAAGTGTGAAGTGAATTAACCCTTATGCAAAGTATGCTGGCAGTGTGTTTCAAAATCTTAAACTTTTAGATTTTCTTTGAGTTAATGACTCATTTACAAATTAATTTCAAAAAATTAATCATAAACATATGCAAGAAACTTGCCCTTTTAGGTAAACATCCTCTCATTGCTTTTGTATCAGAGACAAATGAATCAGTACACATATATTTTGAAAAGAGACAAAATGCTCATTGGTCAAAAAGTTAATTTAATTATCATATATATTTGCCATTGAGTACTAATAGTCATTAAAAATTTTATAGGAGAAAATTCAATGATGTAAAAAGATGTTGATATATTTTCAGTGGAAAATGTAGATTAAAAACAGTATTTTCCAAATGACCTACTTTTAGAAATATGGAGAATATGTGAAAATGGGTATGCATGCATAAATCAAAGATTGGAAAGGAAGCCAACAAAATGTTAACAGTTTTTATCTGAATGCTGAAGTTATCTTTGCTTTCCTCTTTTTGCTTACCTATACTAGCCAAGTGTCATACAACAAGTGTGTTACTTTCTATACAACCAAGAAAATTTTCTTTTAAATTTTTAATAATTTAATTGAAAAAATCCTTTTCCTACAGATCCTATAACAGTAACAGCTTCAGAGCAGAATGAAAAGGAAGTAAAGTCCATTCCCTCTCCAAACTGATTTCCGTTGGAATATAGAATTTACAACATTTCTGTTCCCTGGGAAAACTTAGACATTTTCAGAAAATGGGACATCTAGTCTCAGATCATTTGTATGCCACTCCCAGCCTCAATTCCTCCAATATCTTAAACTCTGTATTTTCTACTGGATTTATTTTGAGGCTGTAGGTTTCAAGGATAAATTGACTGTGAGTTTTGCCCACATTTCTGTATTTTGAGTCTGACACCCACTCTTATAAAAGTTAACTATCCAAGGAAGATCATTGCTGTACATTTCCTCTACCAAAGCTCATTTTCTCCACTTATCCACTGTGGGAAATTGTAGTTATCTAGTTGTAAGAATAAGATCACAAGAAGATTGTTAACTGAGAAAATTAAGAAGTCATTTCTGGGAATTTCCACAAGTCTGTTTGTTAAAAGAATTCCAGGAAACTTTAAGAGATGTTGCAAAAGTTTTACGGGAGAAAAACATGCTTTCCTAGCTTTCTTAGTAACCATTGTCCGAGGTCAGAGGACTGCAGCCCAATGACTCTACGGGTGGTAAGAGAGATACGGTTCACTATGTACATCTGTGATGTTTGCAGTGGGCCTGTGGGCTTGATTTCTGCTGAGGTCGCCCTGCTTTCTTGATACCGTCTGATAAGAAGAGGGCTGTGATGTGCTCTTAGATGTATGGATTAGTGAATGGAAACAAGGGACATGTAAATTCGCCTGTAGCTTTTATGAGTCACTTACAGTCACTTGTTATCACCAGATGTTAAAACCAAGAAGACAATAGCCAGAAGGACTAAGCTGTTTTCCTATATGTATAAAAGCCTCACCTCTTTCCTTTGTGATTGTCGAACAGCATCAGGAAAATAAACTGCTGTTCGTCCCCCGGGCTGTCTCCTTTTCTTTCTTCAAAGGTCGGTGCTCTCTGGGATCTCCAGTCTCCCTCTAGAGAGACCACTGACAATCCACCTGAGGCTCACTCTGTACAGTGCTTCTGAGTTTCATGAGAACCTTGCTTCCCCCACCTTGTGCTACTCCTCACAACTTTCCTGTGTTCTCCAGAGCTTGAAAAACCTCCCTTTACCTAATTTCATCCTTTAAGATCCCTTTTATCCAGCTGTGGGAGTACATAACTTTATTTCCTTCAAATATCATGTCAGTCCCTTAAAGCTGCATGTTAATTTTGGGAAACGACTAGCATCATTAAATCCAAGCTCTTCACATCAAATTCTGTTTCAAGTTGACCCCTTGAAAAGGGTCGATCAATAATGAAGCCTACATTCTCCCTGTCAAATGATCTACAGCACACTGACAGTTACATTTACTGCCTCATTCCTTAATTTATTCATGTAGTCAATCCCTGTTGGGCACATACTCTAGACTGGATACTGTGACAGGGAAACACTGCTAAAGGAAGCAAATAAAATTCATGCTCTGCAAGGCTTAGACTCTACTGAAGGAAACATGGAGCAAACAAACAGATCCCTAAACACTGTGATTAATGCTAGTATAGCTCATGCATGACTGAGTAAAGAAGAAAGAGAGATCTATTTAGGGGGAGAAAGAAGGCCACATCTGAGGAGGTAACATTTGAGTGGAGACCAAAAAGATGAGAAAGAACATTAGCGGGGATGAGAAAAACTAAAAAGGTCCATGCTGGGTGGCTGTTGGCTGGTGCACACACCGTCATTGCCTTTTCCAGCTAGGTTCTGTGCTGATGGCCTGGAGCACATCCTTTCCTAGAGAACCTCAGTCATAGTCCACATAAGAAAACTTGGATGTCATTTGGGGGCACAAGTAAACAAAACCACATAAATCAACATTCTACAGCAGAAAATGGCTCAACTTGTTTAAGAAATCAAACACTTCCAGCAAGTTTAGTGTTTCTGCCTTAATATTTAGATCTTTAATCCACTTCAATCTTAGTTTAGTGCATGGTGATAGGTATGAGTTTAGTTTTCATCTTTGGGAGGTTGAAATCCAGTTTTTCCAACACTGTTTGTTAAAGAGGCTATCTTTCCTCCAATGAGGGTGGTTGGCTCCTTTGTCAAAGATGAGGTGGCTGAGTGTGTCTGGAGTTGTTTCTGCACCTTCTAATCTATTCCACTGATCCTTGGGTCTGTTCCTTTGCCAGTATCATGCTGTTTATATCACAGTAGCTTTGCAGTATAGTTTCAAGTTGGGGATTGTGACACCCCCAGCCATGTCTCTGTTGCCTAAAATTGCTTTTGCTATTGTAGGTTTCTTCGATTCCAAATAAATTTTTGGATTGTTTTCTCTAGTTCTGTGAAGTATATTGTTAGAATTTCAATTGGCATTGCATTATGGATGCATATTGAGGCCATACTCTTAAGTGAAATAAATAGGACACACATGTGTAAATACCGAATAGCTTCTCTAGTGTGAGAAACTGAAAGTGTAAATAAGGATTAAAATGATTAAAATGAATAATTGATAATTTGAAATAGGAAAAGGTCCAAAGGTGTAGGGGTGGTGGGAGGGGAAGGGGAAAGGGAAGAAGGGAAAGGGAAAATTATGAAAAAAGTTAAAAAAATGGAAACAAAATCTATGTAAATAGGAAAGGGTGGAGGGGGTGAAGGGCGCACAGGTAATGGGGAAACAATAAGAACCAAGATTCATCCTGTGCAGGTACAGGCACCCAATGATAAATGTAAATGTATTGTATACCTGAAATGTACTAATAAAAGAACTAAAAAGAAAAAAAAAGAAATCAAACACTCATATACTGGGACAGGGGTCAAAATTATAGAGACAAGACCATGGTAAAGGGTAAAATTTTCTTCCACATTTCATAAGAAGCTACCAGAGAATTTAAACTCAGGAGAATAGCATTGTATGACTTAAGGCTTATTAAAAGTTCCTGTGGCTACTATGTGGACGACAAATTGGAGGTGGGTCACAAAACTTCCAATTAATTGTAAGCGTGCTGACAGTACGGATGGGTGACATGAGAAATGAGCTGGGTAGTGGTGATGGAGAAAAGCGAAGATCTTAAATATACTCAGCTGGGAGTAAGAAGCAACAGTAATTGCTGATATGAGTGGCAAGGGCACAGGAGGAATAGCAAATTCACCCAGATTTCTGACTTGAGCCACCAACAGTGGGTGTTTGTTTTTTTTTCTGCTCAGATGGAGGATTTAGAAAGTTGGGAGTGAGGATTGGTTGTTTGCTTTGTGTGAGTTTAAGTTTGAGGTCCATGTAATCAGCATTCAAGAGGAGACTAAAAGCTGACGTGACTGTTCTGAAGCATCCTGCAGATGGGTTGGGTATGCAGTGGGCTCTGTTCACTCTAGCTCAAGTGGACTTGAATAATTCCCAGTCCCACGTGAGCTTGAGAAAGGGTTTTGCTTATGGTCTTCATCATCATTTTTTTCTCTAAGGTGGTTCTCATCTGGCAGTCCTTGTTTTTCTAGAAATGACCTTATTCATTTTTACTTACTGGAGGATATGTAAATCCAGACTGCTGTCATTTTCAGTGAAAGTGTTAATTTATTTTTTTCCAGTCTCCCTCATTTCTATTGGGAAGCTGCCTTTAGTTTTCATTGGTTTTCCTATGGTCTAATTGTGCTTTTGTTTTTACCTACAAACACTGCTTTCAAATTGTGATAGTGATTTCTTGAATCACTGAATTCAATTTCTTGATATTTTTCACTTGGAAAAATTGTTCACTCCTGATTATCTTCAAATATTGTTTCTACTTCATTCTTTCTCTACTGTCTAAAACATCAGAGACAGGGCTTTGAAAAGTGATTGGATCATGGGCTAACTATACTCCTCGTGGATAAATCCATTGATTAGTTTATAGCTGAATATGATGTTAGGTGAGGCCTGGTTGGAGGAAGTGATCCACCACAGGGGCATGATTTGGAAGGGTATGTTCTTGTCCCCACCTCCTTCTCTCTCTGGCTCTTTTGCCTTCTGTTTTCTGCTTCCCAACCAACATAAGATGAGAAATTTTTCTCTATCACAGCCTTCCACCTTGATGTTTCTACCTTGGAACCATCAGACCATGGACGGAAACCTCTCAAGTGTAAGCCAAAATATACTTCTCTTTTAAGTTACATATGCCAGATATTTGGTCACAGTGATAAGAAAAATTAATACAGGCACTTTTTCCCTGAGATTCATATGTAACCTATGTTTCTTACATACTCTTTTCTATTTTCCATCCTTTCATCTGTTTCAAGGTGGCTATGCTTTTCTGATCTGTCTTCCAGTTTGCTAATTTTCTCTTTAACTATATATGATCTGTTATTGAACAACTCATTGAACTCTCATATTTTTAGCCAATAGAGTTTGTTTGTTCTTTTTGTATAGTTTTCAGTTCTCTGAGAAAATTCAATGCCTTTTTTGTAAATTTCCTGAAATATACAAAGTTGGTTATTTAACTTTCAATCTCTGATAACTCTGTCATCTGTAGCCATGCGATCTGTTTCTGTTGTGTTTATCAACTTTGCTTTTTAAACATATTGCCTTTTCTCCTCATAAGCCTGGTTGTTTTTAATTCTTTAACAAACATTCGACAGTACTGCATATTGGCACATTCTGTCAGTAATTATCTACCTGTGCTTCTTGCAAGTAGCCAAGAACACTAACAATTCTGGATTACTGGAAGATCATCTCATTAGTGAAATTTGAAACTGGGGTCTTTCCCTATCATTCTGTTTCTGATTTACCATGATTTCTAAGATGTAGCTCTCTGAAGTCTCAGTCCAATGTGTTTCCTAAGGTGTTATTATAGCGAACGTTACCGAGAGCCTCAGCTGTGGGTTTTGGTCTCCTGTGAGATAGTATGACGTCCATGAGATAAGAAAAACAGAACAACAGACGCACACACCCATTGTTGAGAGAAGCTGGGTCTCAGGCTGATTCAAGACGTTCTGGGCAGCAAAGACAAGGACACCAAGGACACTCAGTATTTATTCATTCCAAGCATGGAAAGGAGGGGAGCAGGGTAAAGCTCAGACCCCTGCTGATAACAAGTATTGCAGGCCAGACTGAACAAACAGTTAATTCAGAGGGGAGAACTCAATTGGAGTCAAGTTGACCTTGGTTGGAAATGAGCTCACCCTAGCCCCACTTCACAGACTAGAACTTAAGTCTCAGTAGTAGCCATTAACAAAAGAGCTCTACTCACCCAACTCTGTTATCTGACATGCCCATTTGAGTCACGGAAAGCTTTGGTCAGACTCCTAAAATAATACAGCCAAATTGTGGACAGGGAAGAACCCTGTGCCACTTTTAGTCTGCTAATACTGGGCAGAGAGTCTGCTACAGATTCTCATTGTGATTGCTAAGGCACAGCAAGCTGTCAAAAGCTCTGTTCAGTTTCTCACATTCTTAGCAGCCTCTTCGGGAACTGAAAGATTCCTCTATTGGAAAAGACCCCATAGCTGCTTGTATTTGTAGATTTTTTTCCTATCCCAGATTTCGGCCGTACTATTTTTCACTGCATTATTAATAGTGTTGCTCATGTTGTCTGCATCCTTACATATTTTCTCTCTGTTTTATCAGTTATTGAGGGGGGACATGGAAGTTTCTGATACAGTGTGGATTTGTTATTTCACCATATAGTTCTTTCAACTTTTGTTTGAAATATTTTAAGATCTTTTATTAAATGCTTAAATATTTATGATTGCTGCCCTTTGGCTGATTTTGTCTCTTTATTACTGTAAAATAACTTTCTCCATTTCTAATAAGATTCTTTCCACTAAAACCTACTTTATCTGATATTAATATAGTTTTCACTTGATCATTGTTGACATGGTACATATCTTTCCATCCTTTTCTTTATCTTATTTGCATGTATATATTTAAAGTGGGTTTCTTTTAGTATACAGTTGAGTCAATTTTTTTTGTCCAATCTGATAATCTCTGACTTTTAATTGGTAATGTTTAAACCATTTACAGTAATACTTTCATTGTTTTTTAAGGTAGTTTTTGTGTTGAGATTTTGTGGTTCTAAGGGTTAAATTCTGGACATTTCCCATGTTAGACAAGCACTCCACTACTGAGCTACATGCTTAGCCTTAGCCTCTAGGATGGGGCTTCCATTATTCATAACCTAAACTATTATAAACCAACTTAGTTATCACACATCCTAATCCAGCATCACACACCTGTGATCCTACCACCTTCTAAAACCCCCACCTATGAACACACAAGGCTTTGGGGAGATATCTAGATGCAAGCCATAACAGTAGCCATTGTGAATTATATCTTATTACATGCTGGATGTTTTTGTATTCCTATAGTATTCTCAAACTTTATTGCAAGAGACAGTCAAGGTATTAGAAATAAATTGATCCTTCCAACATGTCTCTAAACTCACCATCTTGCTCTTTTTTATACACATTATTTATTCTTTGCTCCCTTTTGTCTCTCCTTTCTACTTTTTTGAAATAAATGAAATACATACTTTCTTGAATACATGTAACTTTTATATTTTTTACTTGTATATCATATATATATTATATGTATATTTTTATATATTCATCCTATTATTTTAACAGTTTTGCTAGAGTCTATGGCATGCACCTTTAATTTTTCACAGTCTGTTTTCAAGGAAATGTGTATTTCATGCATAGTAGAAGAACCTTACAACAGTACAGTTTCATTTCTGCCATCCTAGGTTTTCTAGCTTTTTAAAATACATTCTATTGCAGCATATATTACAGACTCCACAGTACATACATTATAACTTCAACAATATATTAGGTTTAAAATCAATTGTATTTTAAGAGGATTTTTAAAAAATGACCCCTAGCCACATACTTACCATCTCTTAGGCTTCATTTTTCTGTTAACCCAACTTTCCATCTGCTATCATTTTCCTTTTACATGAAGAACTTTAGAATTTCTTGTTGTAATGTTCTGCTAACAATGAATACTGTCAACCTTTGTTTGTATTTTTAAGTGTTGCTTTCACCATTGTTTTGGAAAAACATTTTCACTTGGTGTAACATTCTAGATTGATAGACTCTGTTGGTTTCACTGCTTTAAAGATGTTGCTCCATTGCCTTTGGGGTTCCTTTGTTTCTAAGAAGTCACCTTTATTATTGTTTTTTTTCCCATATAATGTGTCTTTCCTGACCACTTACTCCTTTTAGGACTTCTTCAGTATCATTTGTCTCAAATTAGTTCATTATAACATGACTTGGTATGGTTTTGCCGTTTTTCTTGTTTTTGAGATTACTCAAGCTTCTTTACTCTGGGTGTTTATAGTTTTCATTAAATTTGGAACTTTCAAGCCATTGTTTCTTCAAGTATATTTCTCATGCAAATTCCTTCTCTCCTTCAGGAATTTTTATTACATGTCCATGAGGGTTCTGAAAGTTAGCCCATAACTTATTGATGTTGCTTTCTTTAATGTTTTTTCTCTGTGTGCTTGTTTTTTTGCTGGTTTTTATGATTTCAAATTCTCTAATCTGTTCTTCTTGAACGTTTACTTCCATTTAATAAATTTCTACCACAGTTATTATATTTTTATGTTAGGCATTTTATCTTTCATGTATAAAAATGTGATATGTATTTTTTTATATCTTCCATGTCTCTACTTAGCATGTTCAGTTTTATTCTACTTTTCTAAACATATAGAATGTAAGTTTCAATAACTGATTTAAAATTCTTACCTACTAATTCTATTATCTGTGTCATTTGTGAATTTCTTTTTTCTCTTGATTGACATTTCTCTTTTCACTTTTTGTATTCCTAATACTTTTTATTAGATGCCAGCTGTCTTAGTTACTTTCTCATTGCTGGGACAAAATACCCAGTACTCACAAGTTAAAGGAGGAAAGGTTTCTTTTGGCTCACAGTTTGTAGAGGTTTCAGCCCATAGTCAGATGGCCCCAAGGCAGAGTGGTATGACAGAGGGGTATCACAGGAGAGAGTCTATGGCAGAGCAGGCAGAAGGCAGCAAGAAGTAAGTATGACTTCTTTCTGTCCTCTTACATTACACCCAGGATACAAACCTATTGATTTGCTGCCACCCACATTAGGATGGGGCTTCCATTATTCATAACCTAAACTATTATAAACCAATTTAGTTATCACACATCCTAATCCAGCATCACACACCTGTGATCCTACCACCTTCTAAAACCCCCACCTATGAGCACACAAGGCTTTGGGGAGATATCTAGATACAAGCCATAACAGTAGCCATTGTGAATTATATCTTATTGCATGCTGAATGTTTTTGTATTCCTATAAATATTCTCAAACTTTATTGAAGGAGGCAGTCAAGGTATTAGAAATAAATTGGCTCTTGTTGCTTTGCTATCATCTGGACACCATAAACTCTTTCTCTTCTACCAAGCAACTCTGCCTTGGAGCCAGCCAATTAAGGACTGAAACCTCTACTAACTGACCCCTGGGAACATAGAAGGCATTGTGTCTGACCACTCTACCTCCTGTCCCAGGCTCTCAAGATCACTTGGATCCAGTTCAACTATATTGGGCTCCCTCTCATTTAGTAAGGGAGAAAAAGGAGTTTGTTCCAAGAAAGACCTCAATGCTAGATGAAATCAACAAAAGTTTTGAGGAAAATTCAGTTGACATCGCACATGTAGGTCTGCGGATGCCCTACCGAGGTCCCAAGTAGTGCAGAACATGCCAAATCAGCCCGCTGCAGACAGCCACCTGGTTCCACACTACAAAGATGCAGAGGACACTGGACCACCAGACCATGGTACTGAGTCCTGCTGCTCCAGGCCCAGAGGTAGGGGCTTCTGAGCCAACATCCCACTGCTCCTGGTCCAGAGGAAGGGGCTTCCGGGCCACCATCCCTCCCACCACTCCCGGCCCAGAAGTAGGGGCTTCTGAGCTGCCATCCCACTGCTCCTAGACGAGAGGAAGGGGCTTCCCGGCCACCATCCCTCCTGCTGCTCCCAGCCCACAGGAAAGGGCTTTTGGGCCACCATTCCTACTGCTGTTCCTGGCCCCTGTCCCACCTCTCCCAGCTCAGAGGAGGTAATTCTTGCAGGCGCCAACAGGCACCCCCCCCCCGTCAAAATGAGAAAACACATAAATAAGTCTCAACACCAGACTTCCAGATCACCTACAGCAACCCCAAAGGGAAATGAGATGGAACACTCTGATACTCAAACACCTGGACCCACTGAACTGGCAACAAAAGGGGATCTGGAAAAAATGAAATCAGAAATAATTTCTCAGATAACAGGAGAAATTGTGCCCCTAGTGTAAGACATGATTAATGAATCTAGAGAGGAGCTCAGGAACATGATGGAATCCCAACGTAAGAAACAAATGGAATCCATAAAACAGATGCAAATAGATTTCCAGGACATGAAAAACTCCATTGAAAGTCTACACAACAGAATGAGCCAAGGTGAGGACAGAATTTCAGATATAGAAGATAAGATTGCAATTAGTGACCATGAAAAGAAAAATTGCTTCAAAATTATAAGGGAACATGAGAAATCAATCCAGCAGCTGCTAGATGATGCAAAGAAGAATAACATAAGACTGATTGGGCTCAATGAAGAAACAGGAGAGAGTGCACATGACATAAAAACATCTCTTCACAGAAGTGATGGTAGAAAACTTCCCAAGCAGGGGAAAAGAGCTTGACATACAGATAAGTGAGGCATATAGGACTCCAAATAGCCTTGATCCAAAAAAAATCTACACATAGGCATATAATTGTTAAGATTCCAGAAACACAACAGAAGAATAAAGTTCTACAAGCAGTCAGAGAAAAGAAACAAATCACATACAAAGGAAAGCCCATCAGAATCACAGCAGACTTCTCAATGCAAACCATCAAGGCAAGAAGAGCTTGGAGTGACATATTCCAAGCCCTCAAAGAAAACAGCCTCTAACCCAGATTCATGTACCCTGCAAAACTATCTTTCAAAATGGTTGGAGAAATAAGATACTTTCATGACAAAGAGCACCTTAGGAACTTCATGAATACCAAACCAGCACTCCAAAGAATTTTACACAATATCCTAGGAACAGACATAGAGGATCACAACCCCAGGAAGCAAAGCAGAATGAACCCATTTGGCATGACAAGAAATTAAATGTAAAGGGGGAGAACCTAACAAAAAGAAAAAGTCATGGCAATGACAAGTCAATATGTTTCAGTTATAACCATCAACATTAATGGTCTCAATTCACCAATCAAAAGAAATAGACTGACAGATGGGTCAAGAAGCAAAATCCAACAGTATGCTGCATACAAGAAACACACTTCATTCAAAAGGAAACTCATAGACTGAAAGTTAAAGGGTGGAAAACAATACTCCATGTGACAGGAACCTGAAAAAAAGCAGGAGTGGCTATTCTCTTTGCAGATCAAGTAGATTTCAAACCAACACTGATTAAGAGAGATGAAGAAGGACACTACATCCTTGTAAAGGGAAGAATCCAAGAGGAAGAGATGACAATCATAAATATCTATGCACCAAACACTAGTGCACCCAACTATATAAAACAAATACTAATGGACATGAAAAGTCATATATGCATGAATACAATTGTAGTGGGGGACCTTAACACCCCACTGTCACAAATAGATAGATCAACTAGACTAAAAATAAGTAATGAAATTTGAGAACTCAATCGAACTCTTGAACAAATGAACTTAACAGATGTTTACAGAGTCTTCCACCCCTCAAAATCAGAATACACATTCTTCTCAGCTGCACATGGGTCATTCTCCAAAATAGACCACATACTGATACATAGAACATGTTTAAGTAAGTACAAAGGAATTGAAGTTATCCCCTGTATATTATCAGACCATAGTGCGATGAAATTGGAGATCCATAGCAAAAGAAACTCAAAAAATTTCATAAACATGTGGAAATTGAACAACACACTTCTGAATAACCAATGGGTCACAGAGGAAATTAAACAAGAAATCAGACAGTTCCTACAACTAAATGACAATGACAGTACAACATATCAGAATCTATGGGACACAATGAAAGCAGTCTTACAAGGGAAATTCATAGCAGTGAATACACATATTAGGAAAACAGAACACACCCAATTGAACAACCTGATGCTGCACCTCAAGCTTCTAGAAAAAGAGGAACAGGACAACCTCAGAGCTCATACAAAGGAGGAAATTATAAAGATCAGAAGAGAAATCAATGCAATGGAGACTAAGAGAATGATACAAAAAAATCAATGAAGCCAAGAGTTGGTTCTTTCAAAGAATCGACAAAATTGACAAACCCTTAGCCAACCTTGTCAGAAAAAAGGAAAGAAAAGGCCCAAATCCATGCAATTAGGAATGAAAAGGATGAAATTACAACAGACCTAGCAGAAATCCAGAGGATCATCAATACCTACTTCCAGAACCTATACACCAATAAGATGGACAACACAGAAGAAATGGACAGATTCCTAGATACATATGAATTACCAAAGTGGAATGAAGAAGACCTAAAAATTCTGAACAACCCAATATCAACCAATGAAGTTGAAAATCTAATTAAAAACTTACCAACTAAAAAAATCCTGGGCCTTGATGGCTTCACTGCTGAATTCTACAAGACATTTAGAGAGGAACTGCTGCCAGTGCTGTTTAAACTCTTCAATGAAATTGAAAGAGAAGCAATACTCCCAAATTCATTCCTGGAAGCAAACATCACCTTGATCCCCAAAGCAGAGAAAGACCCAACTGAAAAGGAGAAGTATAGGCCAATCTCACTAAGGAACATAGATGCAAAAATCCTTAATAAGATAATGGCAAACAGAATGCAGAAGATCACCAAGAAGATCATACACCCTGATCAAGTAGGATTCATCCCAGGGATGCAGGGATGGTTCAATATACACAAATCAATCAATGTAATACACTATATCAATAGAGCCAAGGACAAAAACCATATGATTATCTCCATAGATGCAGAAAAAACATTTGACAAAATCCAACATGCATTTATGATAAAAATCCTACAAAAAATTGGAATAGATGGTCTCTACCTCAAACTGATAGAAGCCATCTATGAAAAACCAACAGCCAATATCATACTAAATGGTCAAAAACTGAAATCCTTCACACTAAAATCAGGAACAAGACAAGGCTGTCCACTATCACCACTCTTGTTCAATATAGTTCTGGAAACATTAGCCATGGCAATTAGACAAGAGAAAGAAATAAAAGAAATAAAGATAGGAAATGAAGAAGTCAAATGGTCATTATTTGCAGATGACATGATACTCTATATAGAAGACCCACAGAACTCCACCAAAAGTCTTCTAGACTTAATAACCAAATTCAGTCAAGTAGCTGGTTACAAGGTCAACACACAAAAATCAATAGCTTTCCTCTACACCAATGACAGGCTCACTGAGACAGAAATAGGGCAAATAATTCCTTTCACAATAGCATCCAAAAAACTGAAATACCTAATAATCAACCTAATGAAAGAAATCAAAGACCTCTTCTCTGAAAACTATGGCACTCTGAAAAGAGAGATTGAAGATGATATCAGAAAATGGACAGACATCCCCTGCTCCTGGGTAGGAAGGATTAATATAGTGAAAATGGCCATACTTCTAAAACTGCTATATAGATCTAATGCAATTCCAATTGAGATTCCAGCAGCATACTTCATGGACCTTGAGAAAACAATCCAGAAATTCATTTGGAACAAGAAGAGACCCAGAATAGCAAAAGCAATTCTAGGTAACAGAGCCATGGCAGGGAGTATTACAATCCCCAACCTGCAACTCCACTACAAAGCTACTGTGATAAAAACAGCATGGTACTGGCAAAGAAACAGACTTGAGGACCAGTGGAACAGATTAGAAGATGCAGAAACAATGCCAGACACACTCAGCCATCTCATCTTTGACAAAGGAGCCAAACACCCTCACTGGAGGAAAGATACCCTCTTTAATAAATGGTCCTGGAAAAATTGGGCTTCAACTTGCAAAGATTAAAACTAGACCTATATCTCTCACCATGCACTAAACTCAAATCAAAATGGATTAAAGATCTAAATATTAAAATAGAAACTGAACCAGTTGGAACAGAGGTTAGGTAGAACCCTTGAAGACATCAGTGTAGGAAAAGATTTTATGAACAAAATCTCAGTTGCCCGTGAACTAGCACAAACAATCAACAAGTAGGATCTCTTCTTATTAAAAAGCTTCTGCACAGCAAGAGAAACCACCAGCAGTGTGAAGAGACAACCCACAATGTGGGAAAAAATCTTCACCTGCTCTTCCTCAGACAAAGGTCTACTATCTCGAATCTATAAAGATTCGAGATCTACTATCTCGAATCTTTAAAGATCAAACCTCCCAAATTTAAAGACCCAATCCAAAAATGGGCATCTGAAATGAACAGAGATTTCTCAATGAAGTAGAAATAGCAAATAAATACATGAAAAAATGTTCAACATCACTGGTCATTCGAGAGATGCAAATGAAAACAATGCTGAGATTCCACTTCACTCCAGAAAGAATGGCTGCTATCATGAAATCAATCAATAACAAATGCTGGCGGGGCTGTGGGGAAAGAGGAACCCTGCTCAACTGCTGGTGGGAGTGTAGACTGGTGCAACCACTGTGGAAATCAGTATGGAGATACCTCAAAGAACTAGGACTGGAAGTCCCATTTGATCTCGCTATTCCACTGCTGGGGATCTTCCCCAAAGAATTAAAAGAATCATACCACAGGGATATATGTTCACCCATGTTCATAGCAGCACAGTTTGTGATAGCTAAAACTTGGAAACAGCCCAAATGCCCATCAACTGGAGACTGGATAAAGAAAATGTGTTTTTTTTATAAAATGGAGTACTACTCAGCCATAAAGAATGAGAAATTAGGGACATTTATAGCTAAGTGGATGCATATTGAGGCAATACTCTCAAGTGAAATAAATAGGACACACGTGTATAAATACCAAATAGTTTCTCTAGTGTGAGAAACTGAAAGTGTAAATAAGGACTAAATGTATAATAGGTAATGTGAAATAGGAAGAAAAGGGGCAAAGGGGAAGGAAGTGGGAAGGCTAGGGGAAAGGATAGAAGGGAATGGGATTATTATGAGAAAATGGAAAAATAGGAACAAAATCTTTGTAAATAGGGAGGAATGGAGGAGTTGAAGGGAGGGCTGGGCAAGGGTGAAAAATAAGAACCAAGAGAGACTATGTAAAGGTGCAAATTACCAATGATGACTGTCATTATATTGTATACCTAAAATGTACCATTGATTAGAATGAATAATTGATAATGTAAAATAGGAAGAAAAGGTCCAAAGGGGTAGGGGTAGTGGGAGGGGCAGGGGAAGGGAAAGAAAGGAAAGGAAAAATGCTGAGAAATGGAAAAAATGGAAATAAAGTCTTTGTAAATAGGGAAGGGTGGAGGGGGTAAAGGGAGGGCTAGGAATGGGGAAAAAATAAGAACCAAGATGCATTATGTAAAGGTACAATTTCCAATGAGAAATATAATTGTGCTGCATACCTACAGTGTACCAATAAAAGAATTTAATTAAAAAAAAGAAATAAATTGATCCTTCCAACTTGTCTTTAAGCTTTGTTATGTGGAAACAGAATAGCCTTTTGTTTAGGGTTCATTTTGCCTCACTATTGAGATAATACTTCCTGAGAGTCTTACAGGATACGCAATGAATTATGAGTATTTTCATTGTAGCTCATAGGAACACATATTATTCCCAAGTTTGAGATCTCTCCCAACCTTGGGTAGTTTCCTGCATGTTCAAATCAATACAGACCTTCTGAAGATCTCTCTCTCTCTCTCTCTCTCTCTCTCTCTCTCTCTCTCCAGCACCTTGCTGGGAAACTCCAGCTTTGTTGGTATCTTTATACTCCTAGCTCTTTCATCAACCTGAAGGGACCTCTGGGCTCTGCATTTCCTTTCTGCTCTGCAGCCTCTCAGCCATCCATAATGGATATGCCAGGAGCATCATTGGGCTCATCTTGTTTTCACTTCCTCAAACACCATGATCTTGTGCCGCCTGCTGCCTGATATCTGAAACCCATTGCCTCATATACTTTGTCCCATGTTTTAGTTGTTTCATGGCAAGAAGGTGACTCTGATCTGCACTGCTCCATTGAGGCCAAAAGCACAGCCTTCACTGTTTAGTTAGCTCACCCGCGCCTTTGTGTGTGTTTTTAATGGAGTTAGTCTAGTTGTTTTCCCTGGGGGCATTCATCTTCATTTTGAAATCCCCTATATTACTCACCATAATATTAATCTCTTCTTGTTCTTATTAAATAAAACTGCCTAGTTCCAGCTATGGCTTAAATATATCAACTCTCCTAAACTTGATTTGATTCATTTTCTCATATCTCTTGAGTTCTATAGCCAAGGGTTCTATCAGTGTCATGGGTATCTCTCTCTCTCTCTCTCTCTCTCTCTCTCTCTCTCTCTCTGACTCCTCTCCTCTCTTCTCACATAGCCTCTATGAAAGCGTGCATTTATTTTTAAACTCCAACCTCCGAACTTATGTAGCCTCACTTTTGCTTGTATTTTTAAACATATTTTAGTAAAATATCTGCTCTTATTTCTTTTATATGGCATGCCTGTTTTGTACCTCTTCTTTGGCTTTTCACTCACTTCTGTATACTTTATCCCCAGAAGTATTATCTGCACTGCAATCTCCATCAGCATCACACAACTCTAGCCTATACACCAGTCCCAAATTTCCCCAACCCCCCCCCCACTACAGCCAGTAGAGAGAATGAAATGCATCTTTTCCCCACCAATATCAGAAGGCAGTTGGAGAACCTCCTATGGTGCACAAGCTATGCTTGCTCATTTGGGATTTTGGTCACATGATTTAGAATTATTTTTACCATATTAGTTGCCTATGTGGTCCTTCTCCCCAATTACCAGTCCTCCCTAATTACCAATCCTCAATCATACTAAAGTCCTCTCTCAAATAATAGTTCTTCTTATATGTGACAAAAAAGAACCCAGAGCACAATTATGAACCAGCATCCTTCATAATTATTCATATTCACTGGGACACTAAGGCAGATTTATTTATCTCTGAGGACATTTGATTAAAAGGAGCACTATAGCCCATGCTGAGGTTTTGGATAAACTTTATATTTCTGACCTCTGCTAAGATCATTTGGATGATGTTTTACTGGGGAGAATTCACATTTACCTAGTCTACCCCCAGGCCTAATCAGGAGTCCTCTCCTCTGTGCTCTTCTTGGTTATCACTTTGTCTGCTGACCAAGGGAACCATGGGATGTTGCCCATTTGAAAAGTGGAATGAAATACAATGTCATCTTACATCAGCTGAATTAAAGAGCTACAAAGAGGCACAATCCAAAATATAGGATGGACTCAAGAAAAACAAGGAGGCAATCCCAAGGGGCAGGAGCTTCCAATGTCTGTAGTTGCCCCTCTGAGAGCATCGACTTCAGACTCCAAGTCCCAAACATAACCCCAGGAGCCTCCTGTGGGCTCACTGCTGCCATCATGAGAGGGAGGGCAGCACATAGGAGAAGACCTGGAGTGGCCCCTGATGCCACTGAGGGCAATTGCTTTGCTGGACTTCCCTGACACTTAGAAACCTTCCTTACTCCTCTTCTTCCTAGTGAATAGAAAGAGGAACAAGATATACAAAACTTTCATGTATATCCAAAAGATGCTAGGGAAAAGAAAGAAAAACAGATGAAAAAGAATGGTGGAGAGGTAACATGGAAGACAGTACGAAAGGAAGGAGGAAGAAAACTAAAGAAAGAAGGAAAGAAGGATGGAAAGATGGGTTAGAAAACAGAACATCCTGAAACACCCTTACTACTTCTCAAATTTACCAGGAGCTTTGTAGACAGTATGTGTTTAATGTTCACTATAATCTTGTAAAGATAGCTCCTTTATTATTCCCACATTATAGAGGAAGACTTCTTTGTGGCAAACAGAGAAGATAATAATTACTTTGTTGATATGAAGGTACTGTTTGTCCAAGGCCAGAAAATGGTCAGAAGGTGGTGTATGGACAAATGACTTCCTGTGGCCATGCAGGAGCGGTGGCTGAATGGCAGAGTTTGGGCAGGAAAACGCATGGTGACTCTGGGTGCTCAGCGTGTATCCAGGGACCCGAGTTGTGCTCTCAGAGTAAGTAGAGAGGTCCCGAGTATGAGTAAGTTAGGGACTAGCTCACTGCTAGTGAAGAGTTTTGAAGAATAAGGGATGAACAAACTCAGTCTACAAAGAAAGAGCCTTCCTTTTTCAGGGAACAAAGGAATGAGAAGATCCCCAACCTTAGACTGGAAACCAAAAGCAAACATGAACAGATAACAGATGGGTGCAATGGATGGGTTTGCTAGATGAATATTTACTACAGGAAATAACACAAGCTGGGCACTGTGCTACAAACCAGCTGGGTGACTGACCCACCCAATATGGGAGTGGAAGTAGAGAAAGACCTAAGATCCACAGAGAAATCTTTAAAGTAAGTCACAGCTCAATAATATGTATCTGCATGCATCAAACTTCTTTGCCATCTTTATCCTCAAATTATTTCAGACTGCAGCAAACCTGTTTGTGAACTTGAAACTGTTTACTGAATATGATTGGGGATTATTTGTATAAAAGTTTAAAAATCTACATCTAAAGGGTTAAGTATTGTAAAACTAAAAATTAATGACTTTGGAAAAAATTTTCTATCATGACATGACTTTCCTTATAGTCACATAAATTGTTGTTACAGCTGAATATGTGGATCATGGATTTTCATTTAAGTGAGTAATTAAAGCCCATAAGCTGATCTACTCTGTATAAAAAAGAGCAATGTATTGATTATCAATGAAATCTAGGACAAACATTCATGGGCAAATAATATCCCAAGTAGAAGCTAATTGTCACTCTGGGTAAAATAATGAGGAAACTTGATCCAAAGTGATCTGTGAATTTAGAATTAACTGAAGAGAATTTTCAGATAGATTAGTACCAGTCACATTCAGCTTAAATTATAGAAAATAAGACAAGAAGGTAACAGAGTAAACAGATGACAAGGAATTGGGGGCTGGAGGGTAACTCCAAAAAACCAGGTGAACACGAATATCAATCACCTAATAAAATTGTTCAGGGAACACAAGCCTGCAGTATTATGAAAGCAGTTTCTATTTTACAGTGAAATGAGCCTCCAGCAATATCCCTGGAGCACTGCTGCCCAGACCCTCTGGCCAGTCGAGATGTGAGCCTATTACAGTAATGTTTGCATCTTCTGCAAGAAGGGGAGGCACAGCAGAGAGAGGGGTGGCAGGTTGTCAGCTGTAAAGATTTATGGAACAGAGTCTGGAAAAACTAGAGATTTCAAGGTGAAGACTCATGAAGCCCACTCCTGCTGTTGGAGTCTTTCCTCTGACTCTCTGCCCTCCCCACCCCAGTATATTATGAGTTTCTATCACCAGTGACAGCGGGACAACTGGGCACCGTGGGCAAAGCAGGTAAAGGGAGAGGTAATAGCCACGGAGCCCTCAGATTCATGCCTGGCACTCTGCTGCCCCTTGCCCTCCATCACCACCTCTGATTGTCAAGGAAGCCAATGTGTGGGTTTGATTATCCCCATCTGAGATGAGAAAATGAGGTTAATTAATCAGAGTTATTCCCTTCATTGTTCAACTTGTAAGTTGTAGGAAAAACATTTTCTAATGCAGGGTTGTTTAAATGTAAAGGCAACCAGAGGCTGCAGTATTTTCTAAAGAACCAACTGCATTGTGAGCATGGTAATATTCCTAGGTACATTACAAATGATTTATCACCAATGCTGTTGGCCATGCCTCAGATGTTGGATTTATTTGCTCACTAAAAGCTATGGTCAGAGATCACTTACAAAGAATAAAGTAATGCCTGGCTTCATGAACACTTCTCTTTGTGAACAGAGTTCTGCAAAATTTTGCTTCCGTTCATGAACTCTGCATCAGGTGATGAACACCTTCCCCAGAAGCGCAGAACAAATTAAGATCGTAAATGGAAGCACCACTGCAATTGCAACTAGGTGCATCCATGAATAGACCAATCAACTCAAAAACATTTCTTGGGAGCCCATAAATAACGATTAATACTTATTGCATCTCCATCATGTGCTAAGCCTTTGATAGGCCAGTACCACAGAAAAGAACTCACTGCCTCGCTGGAGAAGCCTGCACAAACATTAGATTATAATTGAACTCATTTTAACGTATTTATTAACCTTTCAAGAACAAGATGAAGAGTGATTCCCTAAGAGTGAATGAAGGTGGTTCATTAGCCTCAAAATGGGTTCGATTGACCTAGGCGTTTCTGGAGGGAAATCAGGACTTCTGATAGATCTTAATAGGCTTCTGAGGTCTGTGAGTCTCCGAGAGTGACAGCAAGCAGTCTTTCCCAGACTTAATAGATGAATGAAACCTTTTTTCATGCAGCATTTTAATGAAAACCACATGGAGAAATGCTGATGGTGGGCATGGAACATATATAGAAAATGGCAAAAATCCAATGTGAAATGAGATAAACATGGTTTTAAAAATATATCCCGCCACTCTCAACACCCGGGTTATAGCCTATAAATCACAGAAGAGCTCAGAATAGCCACCACTGCAGTTTGCACAATCGGCATTTTTATGGCCTTGCTATGCCAGCCATTGGCATCAAAGGAAGAAATAGCTCATTGGCATTGACTCTTGCAAAACTATAAACATCCAAAGACCCCCTCATCACCATAGCAACCTTATCCCTAATTACTAATTGTAATAGCTCCAGTGCAGAAGCCTCCTAAGCAAATCTTTTTGCAGAACTATCGCTCTGGCTCCCAGAGTGAAAACAGCAAGAGCACCACCTGCTGGACACAGCTCCCTCCTGCAAGCCCGCGGAGGGCTCAGAGGTGCAACGCCCAGCCCTGCAAGCACAGAAGGCTCCTTGCTCTTGCAAGACATCTCCTGATTTCCAGAAACAAACGCATCGTGACTGCAGAGTGTGCAAGCAATAAACTTCCATTCTTATCCCGATGAAAAAAGCCCCAAGTCCAGTGGAAAATTCTCAAAACATAATAGAAAGCCAAGACAGAAAAGTAGGAATTAAAATATGCAAATAGAAAAAACATTTGGTCTTTAAGAAATGCATTTGATTAAATATTGCATTGTTGCTCTTATGTGAGAAATCCGAAGTGTAAATAAGATGCAAAATGGAGAGTAGATATTGGGACAGAGGAAGAACCTGTTCAAATGGAAAGGGGAACGTCATGGGGGAGGAGAGGGGGTTTTTAAAAAGAGAAAGAATGGAAAGAAAAATGGAAGCAGAGCTTTTATAAATGGGGAGGGGAATGAGGAAAATAAAAACAGTTAAGGTACAAATTCCCAACGATGGATGATCATTACATATGGCAAATGTGTACTCATTAAAAAATTCATTTGACCTGGAAAATAAGTCTCCCTGTGGGCTCTTTGCTGAGACTTACTGTTAACTATGTTAAATGCTGTCAGCAATGAAAGAGTAAACAAATATAGATAAATATTTGCTTTGAAAGGAGTGTTTGGCCCAGTTCTGTGAAAGAGAACTCTGATGATTAAAAGAAGATTTGAAGATCATACGGAACAGCGAGTTAGAGACACGCTTGAAAGCAAAGCACTCCAGCCCTCTTGGCCATGGGGGCCCATAAATTTTCTCTGGTGCTTAAACTTACTTAAGATAAAGTTCTATCACCTGTAGCAAAAGGATACTTATTAATACATTCTTTTTTTTTTTTTTTGTACTGGAGTTCGAACTCAGGACCTTCTGCTTTCGAGGCAGGCGGCAGAACCACTGAGCTAAATCTCCTGCCCAACTTATTAATACATTCTGTGTTTTATTTATTTATTTATTTATTGTTCATTTAGAAAATTTTTATTTCTGTTTTCCTCTTTACTGAGAGAACATTTTTAAGTTTGTATTACATTTGGCTTAAATCAATGATGCATGGTGAATTTTATTTATATATTTGATTCCAATGCATGTCTTAATCTGGTATGCACTCCTTAATACTTTCTTAAATACTTCCCAATGTCATGTGCATCTCTGTATTTCTTTTTCTCTTAAGTCCATTTGTATTAATCTGCTTTCTTATCATCTTTTTATCTCTGATTTGCTCCATACATTATTCAACTTCATGGAAATAATGTAGGTGCTGTATAAAGTTTTTTTCTTGGGCTGGGGTGTAGCTCAGAGGTAGAGTGCTTGCCTTGCATGTGTGGGGCCCAGGGTTTGGTTCCTAGTACTACAACTGATAATAACCATTTATCTCCTCTACAATAATAACTATTCCTCAACATAGTACCAAACATTCTTTTGTAACTTGAGTGTTACAAAAAGCCTCCTAGTGTGCTTTTGTCTCTTCAGTCTCAGATTGGCTTTTCCCTGTTACACACCCTTGCACAAGGCAGTTTTGCGTGGTCCTGGAATTGTTGGGTTCTCCTTGGGCTCTTGCACTATCTCTCCAGTTCTGCTAGAATTCTTCCTGGGGACCCTAATCAAAAAGTCTGATGAGCCAGGCCTAGTGGTTCACGCCTGTAATCTCACCTCTCTGGGAAGCTACTGCAAGAGGATGTCAAGTTCAAGTCCAGCCTGGGCAACTTAATGATTTAGCAAGACTCTGTCTCAAAATAAAAATAGAATTCAATCCCCAGGGCTGCAGAAGGGACAAATTTCTTCTAGGAACCTTGGAAGGAGAAAGAGACCTTTTTTCAGAGGGAAGTTTCTCCTGGGAAGGAAGCTCAGTGTCTTGTATCCCTTCTTGTGTGCATAATTATTTGGATCCCTTGCATTTACCAGAACATGGTCTTCCAAAGCCACTTGAGCCCTGGCCTCCATGTGACAGGCATAGCTGAGTGGTTCTGGATGCCTCAAGTCACAGCCCTCGCATGGTCTGAATGAAGTAACCACACAGGCTCAGCGCCAGCGACCTCAAGGGCACCTTTCCACTCATTGCCCTTTCCCATCCCTGGCATAAGATGCAATTTTAGGCTCACAAAATCTTCATCTGGTATTTACAAAGTATAAATCTAGTAATGTTAAATAAATGCCACCTATAACACTTTTAGAAGTTAAATTAAAGAGACGCTTAGTATCTATCACCATTGACCTACAGAGAAGGTGCATAAATAGATGGAGGACAAAGTGCGAAGATCCCATTATTTATAAATTTAGACACTTTTCTCCTTCCCCAAGGCAGAAGTGTTCCACGGTCTTAGTTAAACTTTTCAAAATTCCTCTTGATTTTCTCTTTCCATTCCTTTGCAGTCTTCTCTACTGCAAGTCTCCAGGCTTTCTTCTCACACTAGTCTTCCACTTGGAGTTTCAACTAAGCTTCTATTCAAGTACACAAGTGCACACACACAGGCAGTCTCTGTTTCTCTCTCACTCTCCCTCCCTTGTTGATAACAGATCAATGTTCTGACTATGGAGCTGTGTGATCGCCTCAGTGTCAGGCTGCGAACAGCCTTCTTGTCTGCACAGATCATTTGATGGCTCCTAGTTATCTCTAGATGGATCCAAACTTCTGGGTTTCCCAGCCAGGCTCCTTCCTATTGGATCAGTCATTCCAGGCTCATCATCCACCCATCTTATTCCACACAGCCTCCTGACCACACTGGAAACCCTTCCCAAAACTCACCAGCCTTCCCGAGCACCCTCCAGATTCTCGAATGCAGACAAACCCTTGCCTTTGCCCACACCGTGGGGTCTCTGCTCCCATCCCTTCTCCAGTGATGCTTAGCCTCTCATGCTGAGGACGCAGCTGAGCTTCCCCTCACCCAGGTAGCCCAAGGCTTCCCTCCTCCATGGCCCTGGCCTTGGTGAGAGGTACCCACCTTTGGTGATAGAATACAAGCTTTACATTGGTAAGGCCCTTTTTTATTTATATCCCTCATCCCCATGCTTTTGATGGTATTTTGATAATCTCAGGATATGGAAAGGGCAAGAGATCCCATTTGAACTGATGGGGAAAAAAAATCTGTTTTATAAAAGCTGGGGTAAACTGGGTGCAGTGGTGCATGTCCGTAATCCCAGACACTTGAAAGGATGAGGCAGAAGGATTGCAAACTCGAGACGAGCCTGGGTGGTTTAGTGAGAACTTGTCTCAAAATTTAAAATAAATAAATAAATAAATAAATAAATGAAAAGGGCTAGCAATAGAGCTTAATGCAAAAGGCTTGAGGCCAAGCCCCAGAACCAGTCTTCCCTTAATCAGTCAACCAATCAGTCAGAAGCAAAAGTCTGAAGAGAGTTTGGTGCCAGTGGAGTCAGACATCCACACTGCTCCCACTTCGCTGGACCTTCAAGTGCACCTCTTCCCCTGTATTCACCCCAGGACCTGTCCAAGTCAGCTTCCTGTTCCTGTGACAAAATCCCTGATGTACACAACTTAAAGCGGAAAGGTTTCATTCTGCTCATGGCTTCAGTCATTGGTTGGTTGGGTCTAAGGCAGAAACATCAGGGTGGAAGGACATAGTGGAGCAAAGCTGCTCACTTCATGGCATCTGAGAAGCAGAAAGACAAGGAAAGAGCCAGAGAAGAAGCAACTGGGACCAGATCTGGTCTCGAAGGCCGTGTCCCCATGACCCACCCACACACACCTGAAGGGGCTTCTCAAGTCAGCTAAGATTAACCATCCCAGCACACAACATGGGTGTTCAGGCTCCAGTCATCACATCCACACTCAATGCAGCAGGAGATATGATGGAAAAGAATAGCTAAAAACACTTCCTGGACATTACACTCATTTGCATTTGCATTCCAGAAATCAGAAAAATGACAACGCTTAGCCAAGAAAGGAAGCGGGGAAATGTAGAGTCTTTCTCTACCATTTCTTTTTTCTTTTTTTTTTTTTTTGGTACTGGGGATTGAAGGCAGATGAGACCCACACTCATGGAACAGACTTCACAAACCATCCTGACTGACAGTTATTTGAAGCTCTGCTTAAAGCAAGCAAAGGTGCGATGCATTTAGCACTCATTAGTTACTCTGCCTTCAAGCCTACATTTCATATGGATTTATAATTGGGATTTAAGTTTAACCCCATAGTGTGTTCGGGTATTACTGCTATCACTGCTTCTGAAAGCACACGTCTGCTGTTAGTAGGACTGTCCTCCCCAGCTTGGGCTGTTAAACACAGCACCCCGCTGTCACCCTGATTGTCTTAATGAAAAACAACTCTCGGACGAGTTATATAACTTCATTATAATCAAGAAATTGGCCTGGTTATGTTCCCTCCCTCCCCAAAGAAATCACACCTCAGTCACCAGCCCTGCCCTGCGTCCTCCCCACTGCGCCTTCCCTCCCTCCCCTCTCTGGCACTGTCATCTGTCCTGGCTCCAGCCAGAGTCTGGAAATCTGTGCACATTCTGCTGCTGCTTTCGGTCCCGAACCTTCCCTGACCCCATCCCGGCCAGGCCCCCAGCCCAGGCCCTCATCCCCGCCGGCTGCAGGCCCCTGCCCTGCCTGCTCTCCCTGCCTCTGATCGCAGCCCCCGCCTCTGCCCTTGGAAGGGCCACCGACAACGCAGCCGCGCTGCTCCCCGCTCAAGTCCTCCCTAAAACACACACAGTCACATCCACGCTGCCCCCCCCACGCCTCCTGGACAGGAGAAGTCTGGATCCCTCTGTCTGTGAAGGAATAGCGCCAAGCCCCTCCCTGGGGTGCCTAGAGCCCTCCTGCGGGGAGCGCTTGCCCCTAGCGCAAAGCGATGTTCCCTCCTTGCAGACTCTGGAAGCCTCCTGCCCTTCCCTCTCTTGTCATCTTCCTCCTGTCTGCACCTCTCTGAGTGACCCCCCAAGTCTGCTCAGCGAACTGAGATGTCACCCCGTGGGCCACCTCCCTGCCTGCCGCCTCCCACCCCACAGAAGAGCAAGGACTTCCCTTCCTCACTCCCATAAAACATATTCCTTCCTTATGCAGCTTATGAAAATACTTTAAAACTCTTTTAAGTGAGCTCATCTACTTTGCAAGATGTTTAAGAACAAAAATTTTCACTTTGTATTTGCATCTTCAGATACTTATACAATGCCTAACACAAGAGAATCTCAATAGAACAGAAAAATAAACAAATAAATTAATATTGCAGTGTGTTTCTGCTTGCATAACCTTATATGATTGAAAATTGCTTCATATATAATTTGATATCCTGATTTTTCATACTTAAAACTATATAAAACTTTTAACAGCTTGGCTGCTGAACCAAGTACCCTATATCATATATTTTTATGAACGTCTGTCATATAACAGTCCCATAATTTGAAAATGCTTTCTCATTGGTAGATGTTTGTATTAATTATATTTTTATATTGTACTTAACATTTTGAATAACATTATTGTCTTAAAGTTCTGCGTTTCCAAATATTTCTTTAAAATAGACCTCTAGAACCAGAATTCCTGGGACAAGAAGGGCTAAGTCAATGGGGATGGAGCTCTGAGGGTCATGTTATTTATTTATTTATTTATTTATTTATTTATTTATTTATTTTTGGTACCAGAGATCGAACTCGGGTCCTTACGCTTGTGAGGCAGGCAGCAGAACCACTGAGCTAAATCCCCGGCCCTCTGAGGGTCATGTTATACACTGAGAGGTGGTTTGGGAATGTGGCCAAACTCATCCGGATTTCTAAAAGCAGAGTGTTAGTATGAGCATCTCATTTTAAGAGAGGTGTGGTCCAACCAGAAACCATCCACTCCAGAGTGAAGAGGAGAATTTGTAAAACATAACACACAAGCCATTATGGAAAACAGATGGAAAGTTTACCTGGAGCGATGTAATGGGGGAAGATGATGGGTATTTTCTAGTGTTGGAACCACCATCGTGAGGAGAAAATACAGGCTTCGAGGTGCTTTCTGAGAATGAGAAGCATCACCAGCTGCTGTATCTACTGAGCATTTGCTGTGTACTGGCACTGTGCTGAGCAGCTTAGCTATAATAGTTGAGTTTTCATTTCACAGATAACCAAGACTTTAAGAGCTTCAATCACTAACCTGGTCGCAAGGGTAACCAGTAGCAGATCTGATATCACAAATCCAGGTTGCACTTATTCTCAAGCTGGTATTTTTAACCACTTCAGATGCCCCACGCAATCACATCAGGGTGAACCTAACAGTGAAAGTAGATCCTTACACAACATGGGGTAGAGACAGAGCCTTCCACAAGCAAGAAAATTCCTTAAAACCTTTTTTTCCCCTCAAAAGTCCAAGTTTGTTTGCAATCACTGTGGAAAACAGTATGGAAATTCTTAGAAAAAATTAAAAATAGATTTACCGTGTGAGCTAGCGATCCCATTTCTGGGTATCCATCCAAAAATCTGAAAGCAGGTATAGGGTTGCAGCTTGACACAGCTGCAGTTGTCTTGTGGTAACTGCAATTCTGCCAACCAGGTGAACCTGGCACACAGCCCAAAGCGTGCAGGACAAGAGCGTTACCAAGCTCGCCAGCAGATGAAGAGAAAAATGGAAGTGATACTGATGGGATGCGACCCCAGCACAACCGCCTTCCAGGAAATTTCAAAAGAAATTCTTTACTGAAAAGGAAAATGACAGAGGTTGTGAACTGAGGTCACATTTTTAAAAAACTGTTAGGCAACCATTAAATGAAGATATGAAAATATTTATCTCTTACTCCAATCTAGTCTCATACATAACTTCTTGTTCAAGAAGATAACATCAACAATGTACTGGTTTGTTGTAGGTACTGAGAGAGAAAAATGAATGTGTAGGATGGGAAAGAAGAGTGGGATCATGCTAAGAGATCTCCTGCTCCTGAGACACTGGAGTGCTATTTAATTTCAGATTTAGATTCATTGTCAGAATATATTTCAAACTCTAAGGAAATCACATAAAAAATTTAGGAAACAATTATACTTGATAACTTGATAGAAGACAGAAAATGGAGTCACAGGGATTGATGAGAATCGGAAAGTAGAAAGAGAAGAGAAACTTTAACAAATGAGAAGAACAAAAAGAAATAGGAAACGGTTACCAATATGGTACATATGAGTCCAACTATATGAATAATCACTTTAAGTGAATTATCTAAATGCACCAATTAAAAGATAGAGAGCAGAATAGATTAGAAAACAAGACCCAACATTCTGTTGTTCATTTTAAAAATGCATTTGAAATACAAAGTCATGGGAAAGGGGAGTAGGGGTATATTTGTCAAAGGATTCAAAAATGTCACTGTATATCACAAATATTCAATAAGTCTAGTGTAAAATGTGATGACCATTGTTGATAACAATGTATTTTACTCTGGAAAATTACTAAGGGCCAGATAGCCAGAAATAATGTTTTCATTTCAAAAGAAAAGAAAAAAATCCAGCTGACTGTGCTGTGTGGGCCACTGACACCTGAACTGTTTCTTAACCACAGCTGGATATATTAACAAGGTTTGGAAAAGGCCAGATACATTGTGGCTGCCTGGCCCACCTTTGTCCAGCTTAGCATGTAAACCCCTGCCTCCTGCCCAGAGGCACAGGGATCTCCTGTCTCGCTGCCTGCTGAGGCACTCTTCTGTCTGAAAGTCCCCAATAAATTGCACTATCTGACTCTTCAGCCTCTTGCCACCTTCTGCTTTTGGCAACTGATTGTCAAGCATCAGAACTGAGGTTTTCTGAAACAATCGGCTCTTGAAACAATATTTGCACACCAATGTTCATAGCAGCATTGTTCACAATAGCCAAGCAACTCAAGTATACCATTGATTGATGAGTGGATAAACATATGTGCTATGTCTACACAATGAAATATTACCCAGCCAGCCCTAAAAAGGAAGGAAATCTTACCTCATGTTGCAATGTGGATGAACCTTGAATATGGATAATACTAAATGAAATAGTTAAGTCACAAAAAGACAAATACTGTCTGATGCCAATCATATGAAGTATCTAAAATAGTCAAATTTATAGAAAGAGAAAGTACGATCGTGGTTACCAGGGGCTGGGGCAGAGAGAAAGCGGAGTTGTTTAATTGGCATAGAGTTCAAATTTTCATTTACAGAATGAAAATGTTCTGGAGGTTACAACATGAATATTCTTAACACTTCTGAACTGTGCACTTAAAATAGTTAAGATGGTAATTTTATGTCACACATTTTTACTGGAATGAAAACTATGTACATAATCTGCATCCTATTTGGTTTCTATATTTATTATAACAATGTCCTCCTCAACCTTCTAATAAAAATTCTCCTTGAGGAAGTCCTCCAGTCATTACCCTGCAGGTGTGCAGGTCCCTGCATTGCCCACCTGCAGTCTGAGAAGCATCACTCTGCTCACTCGCCCAAGGGAGCCAAAGCCACCGATGTCCACAGGATCCTGGATTTTCACATCTTCCTCCAGAGAGAATCGGCCATTTGCCTCCTGCTTCAGCCCCAGTGCTGTTTAGGAAATAATCCATGACTTAAACATCAGGCTTGAGAAGCAGTGCCTTTCAGGAGTAATTGAAGGAAAGGAGGAAATCCTTGTAGACTGCACTGCTTCTGACCCACAAGCAATAAAAGCAAACAGTAGAATGGGAGGGAGGTTGCACAACTGATGTCTTAAGGAGCTCGAGAATTACAGCACAGGCTCCGGCTCCTCACTCCTGGCACCCAGCCCGACACTGGTTCGTGTGCTGGAGCACTCTGTCATCTGCCCACTTCTGGCAAGTTACATGTCTGTGCTGACCCTCCTCTCTTGTGTGCCTTACTGTAGTACATTTGACTTTTACATCATAAACTCTGCAGTACACTGTTATTAATGCTCTTTTAAGGATTTTTAAATGTTTTGATGATCTACCTATATGTATATTTACAATTCCAGATACTCTCTGGTCCTTTGTATAAATCTAATAGATTTTTTCCTTCTGTCTAAAGAACTTTTGTCATCATTTCTTTAAGTTTGAGTTCTGCTGGCAAGGAGTGCTCTCAGACATTGATGGTCTGAAAAATATCTTTATGTGCTTCACCTTCCCTCTTGAAAGATATTTTTGTTGGAGACAGAATTTAGAATGGTCAGGATTTTTTCTTTCAATACTTTAAAATTCTGCTGCAGTATTGCATTGGTTTGCAAAGGCTGCCACGTAAAGCTCCACCGAAACTTGTTTTCTTACAGTTGTGGAGGCTATAAGCTTAACATGCAAGTGTCGGCAGGGTAGGTTTCTCCCGTGGCCTCTCTCCTTGTTCATAGCTGGCCATCTTCTTCCTGCATCGTCAACAGTCACGCGTGTGGGCATGTGTGTGTCTTGGACTCTTATTGAACATTAGTCACACAGATTAGGATACATTCTAATGACTTTGTTTTAATTTAATTACCTCTTCAAAGACCCTCTCCATTTTGAGGTACTGGGGCTCAGCACTTTAACACATGAGTTGGGGTTATCCACTGAGACTGTAATAAATTCTTTCTGGCAAGAAGTGTGCTATCATTCTGAGCACCAATCCTCTGCATGCAATATCTGCTTTCTCTAACTGCCTTTAATATTTTCTGTTTATTGCTCTTTTTCAACAATTTGCTTGGGATGTTCCTTGGAGTGGTTTTGCTGTACTGTGCTTGTAGCTCATTGAGATTTTAAGTCTAATACTTCATACTTCTTTCTCACACTGTTAATATAAAAGCCATTATTGGGCCAGGGATTTAGCTCAGTGGTTCCACAGCCTGCCTCGCAAACACAAGGTCCCAAGTTCGATCCCCGGTACCAAAAAAAAAAGCCATTACTTCTTCAAATTTTTGCTGCCCCGCCCCAGTTTTCTCCCCTTCTGAACTCTTATTTCTCATCTATTAAAACATTTGTCTTATTCCACAGGTCACTAATACCCTCCTCATCACTTCTTTGTTTTTTTGTTTTTCCTCTCTATGCTTCATTTGAATCATTGCTAATTCTTTTTCTTCAACTTCAGGTTTTCTTTTGTGATGATTAACTTACTATAAATCCCATCCAGTGTTTTTCCCAGAAATATTTACTGTTTATTTTGGAGTTCCATTGCTTCTTTTTAGATCTTCTATTTCTTTCAAGTTTTCCATTACTTGTTCTATGCATGAAGAGTATTTCTAGTTGGTATTTCAAAAGCTGTGTCTGCTCACTCCATTCTGTTATTTCCATATTTGCTTTGATGGAATACATCTAATGTTGTCCTACCTCTTTGTAAATCTGACAGATTTTTATTGGATGCCAGATATTTTGAATTTCACAGTGTTTGACCCTGGTTTTTGTTGGATTCTTTTCAATGGATTTGACCCTTGTTTCAGGCATGTTCTCCAGGGAGTGAACTCATAGGAGATGTATAGAAAGAAGCACATGAGAAAGCATTTGTTAGATGAGTTGGATCACTCAATTGTGGAGAGTAAGAAGTCTAAGATGGGCTCTCTGGAAGCTGAGGACCCAGGAATCCTAGTAGGAAGTCTTGGTCCAAACCCAAAGGTCTTAAAAACCAAGGAGAGCAATGGTGTAACTCAGCCTGAAGCCAAAAGCCCAAGAACTCAGAAGGTCATGGGCACAAGTCCTAGAGCCTAAAAATCAGAGAATTGGACTTCTGACATCCAAAGGCACGAGAAGATGAATTTCCTGACTCTGAGAGAGAAAACAAGAATTTGCCCTTCCTCCACTTTTTCTTTCCATCTGGGCCCGTGGCTAATTGGACAGTGACACCAGGTTGAGGGTAGACTTTCCCCACTCAGTCCCCTGACTCCCACACCAATCTCCTCCAGAAATACCCTCACAGACACAGCAGGTGGCCTGATCATTCTCATAATGCCAAACCATCTTTTAACAGAAGAGAGATGGGCTGAGGGCCTACTGAAGCCCAGAGAATAAACAATCCTTTACCCACTGTCCAAGCATCCCTTAATCCAATCGAGTTGAAACCCACCATCAACCATCATAGACTTTGTTGGGCAATTACTTTCCCTAAAAGTCATTTGGTTCTTTCAAGACCTGCTTTTAAGCTTGGTTAGGGTGGATCCAGAGTATTGTTTTGCCCAAGAGAAGGCAGAGAGTAAGTGAAAGTGAAATCCAATGGTTGAGAGTGATCATAGAGGAAGAGGACTCGGGGCAAGCAGAGGGCACAGAGCTATGAACCCAATCAGGGGAAGGAAGAGTTAGTGTTTATATGTGAAAGTGAGTTAGGTTCAGGGATTAGTCCTAAAAGGTTTCTCATTTCCATTTGGGAGCTGAGATGTGAGACCCTCCCTTGGTGGACATTCAGCATCCTTGGCCTCCACCCACTCAAAAGAAGCACTATGTCTTCTCCTTGCATGAACCAAAACTGCTGCCACACATTTTCAAAGTGCCGCCAGGGGCAGGGAAAAGGTCCTGAGCTAGAATTCCTATTAGGAGCCACTGGCTTAGGACCTCAAGATTTAAAATGCATGGGGTGATCAAAAAATATGATGAATGTTTAAGTTTTTAAAACTTCTGACAGTGAAAGACACATTGCCAAGAAAGATAAGTGTGTTTGAAGCAAGGAGTATTTTAAGGCAGACCAATGGCACTGTATCTTTTACTGTACTAAATCCTTTTGAAATTCACCCCATGTTTTGATCACCCCACTCTTCCCTCTTTTTATTCTGCCCTCCATTGGCCCCAGTTCCTCCTCCTGCCAGCTCGTCAGAGGAAACCAAGAAGAGTTTCCTCCACACACTCCTCCTGGATGACCGATCCATTCACTTCTATGCTTGCAGCTCCTGCCCCAGTGCACATCAGGGTGCCCACCGAATCTCCAGGTGTCTCTTCCTCTCTGTCCACTCAAAGTCAGCTCATCCTCAAAGGCTCAGCTCAAGTGCCTCTCCAAGAAGGCATCTCCATCCACTCCAGCTGTCAGTGACCTATCCCTCTCCAGCCCATGGAGATATTGCCCACGGCTTACTTCATTGCACAGAAATGTACAGAATACTACACTGTATCCAAGATGTGGTCATGACTCACTCTCAGAAACCTGAGATTAGATCTAGTAATTCCATAATGGAATGGGGTATATGCATAAATTCCATGTGCGTGTGGAATATATGTGTGTTATGGAATATATGCAAATATTCCATTGCTAGGATATATACTTCAAAACACCATGTTATTCCTGGTAAATTGTGTAATTTTACAATGTGTTGATTTAAAATAAATAATGTAGCTAACAGTGTATCTAGCAAGCCATCAAAACAGATGCCACCGGCAGTGCAGAAGTGAGGGTCCCCAAGCTGGGGGTCCTGGCTCTGGGTCCACCCTGGTTCCCCTGCAGTGGGCGGTGCCAGGCTGCACACCTTGAGCTTCAGATTGTGAGGAGGCACAGAGAATGCAGGGGAGGAGCTGCACAGCTGAGAGGGCAGTGTCCCAGCCACATGTAAAATTGCGTGTCACAGGTATTCCGATCCTAGTGTATACCAACTTAATATAAATCCTGCCAATAACTAGCAATTAAAAGTAAGATCAAATCTTTTTGTAAAGGAAAAAACAGGAAATGGCTTGCTAAAACATAGGTTCCAGGACAATATCCTCAAAAGATACTATTTCCTTAAGCCCAGTCAATTATTTTCATTTACAAACATCTACAGCAAAGAAATCTATGCTTTCATGAGCTCTCAGAGCATTTTGATGCAAATTGAAAATTTAAAAGCCACTGCCTTGGTAGCTTCCTGTGTGTCCCTACTGGCTTGCAAATGCTTGCGGTGCAGGAATTGCTTGTTAATGCTTGGAATCTACCTCACACTGAGCACGTAATTGGAGTTTCCATCCTATGTGTCAAGGGCCGGGGCTTAGTGAGCCCAGAGACTGCCTTAGAGGTGGGTTTTAGTCACCTGCATGGTCTGGGGCAGGCGCCTTCATTCTTGTTCTTCTATATAAAGGCTTCTAAAAAGCGCTACACAGACGAAGCTTCCAACAAGTCCCACGCCTGACTCTCAACATTGCTGTCCCTAATCACATCCCACCCAAGCAGCCACTGCTGAGCACAGGAAGATTCATAAAACTAGTTTCCATTTTCAAGAGGCATCAAGTTTAATAGCTGGGAAGGGTAGTTGATAATTATCCTGAAATCATGGCATATAAAAAAATAGAAACTTTGGCAGAGTCAGAGAACTTAATATCTGGATGGAATTTAAAAGAATGGATAGGAATTAAGAAAAGAAGAGCAAGCAACCCAAGCAAGGGAACTGTGTGCAGAGAATGGAAGTGCAAACTGGAGGATGACAGGGTGGTGACCTGGAGTGGGAAGCATTCCTCCGGTCCCAGGTGCTCTCGTGGGAGGATGAAGATGCTGATGGAGTGAATGTGGGAAAACAGACCCACGCAGTCATCCTCCTGTCCTTGCCAGAGGAACGTGGTTCTGACAGCATAGCTACCACGGTTCACTTTCTCAAGCACAGCAGCTTCCCAGAGCCCCCAGGATGCAAGTTGGACATCCCGGTTCCAACTCCATGCTCATTCTAAAGCAGTGATCATCAAAGAGTTTTGATTGCCATCCCCAGTAAGAAATATGGTTTATGGTGTGACCTAGAAAAACATGGATAACATCAAGAATAGAAACATGCAATGATGCCTCCATTATTACCCAGAATGCATTTTGATGGGGGTTTTTTCTATTCTATTTCAAAGGAAGGAAGGAAGGGGCTCAGGAGGGAGGGAGAGAAGGAAGGAGGGAGGAAGGGAAGGAGAAAAGTTATATTGGATCCACTAAACTAGTCTCACAATCCAATGAATCACAACTCACAGTTTCAGAAACACCAATCTAGGACTCACAGCCTAGTTTGGAAGTGTCAAAAAACCAGCACAGTGCAGGGCTAAAAATACAGACTCTGGAAGCACACTGCCAAATACAAGTCCCTGTTCTTCCCCCTTATTATCTGTGTGGACTCCAGCAAGTTACTGACACTTTCTGTACCTCAGTTTCTTTGTCTACATGATAGATAACAAGAGTAACTTCCTGTTAGGGTTGGTGCGAGAATTAAGTGAGATGATATATATGAGGAAGTTCAGAAAATTGCCAGGTATCTAATAATTGCATCCTCAGTGTTAACTGTCATCCTCATCATCCTAACTTAAAATAAAGCTAAATTGCAGTACCACTAGTGGAAGAAACAAGGCAATACCAAAGAGTTTATTTGCAAGTCTGTACAAAACTACACAGTGTGCAGGGCAGGTATGGGATGCCCTGGGACCCGGTCCATGCAGGCTGCGCCCCCCATTTGTTTCCAGAGGAGGATGGGGGTGTCCTGGAGAACAGGACTGCTGGGTTTCAGTGGCCCCCTCTGCCTTCCCTAACGAGCTCTTCATTTCCCTGCTCACATTTTGTTACCCAACGTGAGGAAGGCTTCCACCATGTTGATGTCCCTCAAGGGTCACACGTGAGAACTTAACCCCCAGGCAACAGTATTAAGAGTGGGGCCTTAGGTGGTGTTCAGGTGATGACATCTCCATCCACACAAATGAGATTAGTGCCCCTGTAGAGAGGTTTAGGAGACTCCTTTTGCCCTTCCACCATGTCAGGATGCAGCAAGAATCACCATCCTGAGCCCCTCACCTCATCTTACCAGACACTAAATCTGCTGGTGTCTCAATCCTGGACCAGAACTGTGAGCAATACATTTCTAGTGCTTACAAATTACCCAGACTAAGGAATTTCATGATGGCAGCCTGAATAGACTTAAGACAACTTCCTTTTACAATGAATCCTGGGGAACAGGCTAGAACATTAGTCTGTAGAAAGAAAGGTTGAGTTTCTTTTCTCACCAATCCAGTCAGGGACAGCCCACAGAAGGGTTTAAAAGAAGAGACAGAAAAACAAATCTTTCAATTATGACAATGATTGGCATGATTTAACACTTCACCCAGCACCTCAGATACTTGGATGGCAAAATTTAGGGTCACGTGCCATCAAATGGGCAGAAGGCAAACCTTCCAAAACATTTTGCCAGTCACTCAAAGGACAAATTCAGGAAATAAAGAACTGGAGGCTTGAAGGAAACATTTCATTGGTCATGATGATCAGAAGATGATGGTTAACACACACGCAGACCTCATCCCCCTGGCCACGGGGTGGAGTCGACACCTCCAGGCCTCCCACCCCCTTGAGCGGGGCTCATCCTGAAGGCTCTGCAGCCACCGCCCCACTCGGACTCTACCCCTGACTCTGAACTTCCACCGGCCCGGTTCTCATCTCCCTTCACGTGGCTCCTGGAGGCCTGACGTCCAGGCAGAAGAGCTGTGAAAGGCGGGGCCCAGGCCGGGGTCTGCGGGGCGTAGTGTGGCAGTGTCCGTCAGCTGGCCTTCCTTTCCCAACTCTCTCCTTCTCTCCCCTCTCCCACCCCGTCATTGTTCCCCAGAAACAAATAGGATGGCTTCACTGGTCAATTCTTTACATGTACAAACACCAAAAGCAGAGGGAACACCCCTGGGCCACCCCCCTCCCCCCAAACCCCAGCGCTGGGAGAGCAGCGGCCACGGAGAGGCTGCTCTGGACTGCGGGAGCTGTCCGGCGTCCTGGAAACGTCTCTGGCCTCTGGGCTTTACCTGGAGGCCTCTTCCTTCAGCTCCTTGTTTTTCCGCACCTCCTCCGCGTGCTTGTCCTGAGGAAGAAGGGAGGGACAAGGCAGGGTCACACAGGCTGCCAGGGGTAAAGGGAGGCAGAGGGGAAGAGAACGGAGAGCCAGGGAGAGCAGGGCTGTGTCCTCCGCAAAGGCGTCCTGAGAGGGGCAGAAGATGGCAGGTGAGTGAGCGGCTGGTGGCCCAGAGAGCCCATGGGCCGGTGAGTCCCGAGCTCCCTGGGGGACCCACCTCGCAGTGATCCCAGGATCCCTTGGCCTCTTTCTCCCTCCTCTGGCCGTGGTGCCGGTGGACTAATGACATGGCTTGACAGGGTGGGGTCCCACTCGGGGTAGCCTGCGAGGGCAGAGCAGACAGCAGTGCCAGCCTCACGGCCCACACCCTCTGCCAATGGAGCGCCGTGCTGTTATCCCCTCAGGGAGCATGGCCTTGCCTCCATGGCTGAAGGACGAGGGTTCTCCAAGTACAAGTTGACGGAAGGGTTTTTAGAAGGATTGTCCACAGATTGCTCCAAAAAGTAGACTTCCTTGGCCTTGACTGTAAGAGAACCCTCGTTTGTTTTACAATGTCATCAGGACAAAAGGCAGGTCTATCCTTGTGGGTCCACCACTGTGACCTTGCCTGAGTGACCTTGCACTGTGACCATGCTCCAGCATGGCCCAGCGCCCTGTCTGGGCAGCCCTCTCCCCTCCCAGGCTCTGGCAGGGTCCAGGTGCAGGCTATGTCAGCCCCGCCTTCGTTATCCTCACGGTGGAAGTGTCTGGATCCCTATCACAGGTGACTTCCTCATGGGCAAGGATCAAGTCTTTTTCTCCTTTCTATTTCCCAGTTCTTGCTATGGCACTTGGCCTTGGCTGGTGCTCAGTAAATGAGCCCCTTAACCGAGCCTGGCCTTGTCACGTTCAGATGATAATCAATCCAGACGAGATCCACTGAGGCAGCTCAGCATCCCAGGATATACCTTCATCTACAACTCTGTCCCTGCAAAGGCCCTTGAATTTTCCCTGGGTTGGAAGCAGGAAGCAGTGTGTCTCCAGCAGTGCTTCTCAATCTCTGCTTTGGATCACAGGACCTGGGAGGTGTGGGTGTCCTTAGGCACCAGCCCTCAAGAGCCCAGGCAGTAGGACCGGGCCAGAGTCCAAGTGTCTGTAGTTTTACACTTGTATGAGGTGATTCTGGTATAGTTGGCCCATGACCCACACAAAGATGGGCACGAGAGGCATTGTCAAAGGGGTCCCTGGCCTGGTGCCTTGCACACCTAGCTCTTCTGGCTCCTCCTCCTGCCTCCTCCAGTGGGCACAGCTGAGTGGGGATCAGGGTTCCCGAGCCATGATGTCTGCTCTGACGCCTTCCTTCTTGGAGTCTAGTTCACCTCTACAGCACTTATTCCAGAATGGGAACCTTTCCGATAGCTCCGCCCCTAACTCTGCCTCTGTTCTCAGGTGAGCCCACCGGGCAGAGCCCTGGGTTTTGGGCCTCCCTTCTCTAGACCCCCAAAGGGCCCCTGGGTGATGAAAAGCAGTGACTCAGTGGTGAACAGTTCTCCCCAGGATGCGCCAGGAAAGGCCACCTGGACGGGAGCCAAACAGCTGGTTTCTAGTCTCAGGTGTGCCACTTGTCAACTGTGCTACCAAGGCCTGTCATTTGACCTTCTCTGACATGCTTTCCTCATCTGCAGAAAGGGCCACACCTGTCCTGCTCCCCTCGTGGACCTGTAGGGACCACAGAATCATTACAGGATGATGAAATGAAAGTGTTTTGTAAAGTCTTTCAAATGCTCCTGGCTGAGCCCAGCCCAGGCAGGTCCCTGCACCGGCCAATCCCAACTGCAGACTTATTTATTTTCCTCTAAGAGTTTTCTACAAGTCATCCCTCACTGATCAGACCCAAGGGACGGGAAGGGAGCTTCCCTCCCCGTGGTCCTTGGCAGTGGCCTGGCTGTCCTTCGAAGGACAGAGCAGCAGAGCACAACGCCACCCCACTGGCCAGTGCCAGGGCCTGTGCAGCATTCAGGTCCCTGCTGAAGAAGCCACATCTTTCTGGCATCTGTTGCCAAGGGCCTGAGATTCTAGGTGGATGGGCAGGAAGGAGTGGGGACCACACTGCTCACCATGGGACGAGGCCACCGATCGGGTCCCGGGAGTCACCGCGCAGCAGGCGGTTCCTGGAAATAAAACACAGAGCTGGAGCCTCCCAGGAGCTGAAGGAGAAACTGGGGCAGCCTTGTGATCAGGAGAGGAGGCGAGCACGTCCTCAGCAGACGGGCTGCGCTCTGCGGACTTGAGGACCAGCCCCAGTCTCTCACGCTCCTGATACTCCAGTGACACTGCTGAGTTTACTGCAGCCTGTTGAGAGACCTGTGACTCACTCTGTTCCTATCATGAGATGTGGAGTTGTTTCCTGCTCAGTGGACACCTCAGCTCATCATGCCCTTGGCTTAGAGCTGAGAATTCAAGTGAGCATCTTTTATTGAATCGAATCAGTCCATTCAAGGAAGAAGCCAGGAACATACAGTGCGTGTCTATCCCTGTTCTGTTTTGCCCAAAAAGAAGGGCTATCGATTCCCTACCACAAGGAGGAATTTCAGTGATATCACTGTTCAGAAAATCCCATGAGGAAGCCAGAGCCTGGTTTGTGTTTCGTGTCTGTGGCTTCCCACATCATCCCCTTGGGACTCTCTAAGGGTCTTGCCCAAGGGTGCTTCCTCTGGAGATGGTACACAGCTCCTTGTGCGCTGGCTGCAGAAGGAAGACAAAGCTTCCAGGAGCCTCCTCCCTTGTCCAGGATTTCTTACCTTCTCCTGCAGCCTCCCCAGCATGGCGGCAAGGTGGGCCTCCCGGTTTTCCTTATTGGATTCCATCTTCTGGGCCAGTTTTTCTTTGGCCATCTTGATGAAGTTGTTGTTCTCCTCAATGGCTTTTTGGATGACCTCACGCTCGTGTTCTCGTTTCTCTGCTAGGTGCTTCAGGAGCTCAGCTTCCTGGTACTGGGGATGCACAGGAGAGAGAGGCCTTTTGGGGTGAGCCCACCTTCGTACACCTTCACCATCATGGCTTAAGCACTCTGCATCCAGAACACGTGCCTCTCCGAGCCTGGTGGCCCAGCCCATAAGCGGGAAGCAAGGACACTTCCTGGATCCTCCCGCCCCTGATAGAGCTTTGACTGTTCTTCAGCCTTTTTCTGAAAATCCTCAGGGCCCCTTTTCTCTTTGCCATCATTCACTCATTCACAAATACTAAATGATCTCATACTGACTGCCAGGTGCTACTCTAGCAACTTTGGAAAGAAGAACCCCAGTAGAGATAAGCTACAAAAGACTGAAGCCAGTGATAAATGCCTTAAGGAGTCAACAGGAAGCAGTGCAGGAATTTGAGGAGAGAGGATCATTTCCTGCTTGAGAGAGGAGGAGTAGCTCACACTCAGCTAGCACCAGGGTACAGCCATGAGACCAGAAGGAAAAACAGAAGACCCCACAGGCTGGAAGCACACCATAGCACGACATTCTCTTCTCTCCTCCCCTCTCCTAGGGAAAGAAAACTTCCCTTATATCCTCAGGGTTATTCAGTGTCTTCCTCTTGTCACCATGTACACCAGGTCGCCTTTAGGAGACGTCTTATGCCCCTAACCAAACTGTAGGCTCCTGTAGGACAGGGACTTCACTGTTTCCCTCAGTGGCATCTCAGTCCTTGCCCACATGAAAGGTGCTGTCTGGGTATCCTAGGTTCATGGTGACCCTACCCACTCAGGGCCACCACCTGTCTTTGCCAGCTCCCTCCCCTTCACGCTGACATGGAGGGAGGGAGGGAAGGGCAGTGCCTACCTTCCTTCGCTCCTCTGCTGCTTCTAGCTTCTTCTGGATCTCCTCCAGCGAAGGATCTCTCCGCCGGGGCAGGGAGGCATTGAACTCAGGCACCCCATCAAAGGAGGGCGGCTTCAGGATGACCTCGAAGGACTGGCCCGAGGTGCACTTATTCAGCTCGATGACCTCCATGTCTGAGATGACGCACCAGTTCAGGTCCACTGTGTCTGCTGCAGAGAGCACAGCAGGGCTGCTCACCTGTGCCAGGCTGTGCCCCCAGAAAGCATGCACACGTGCACATGGACATGGGAGAGCCAGGGTCCCCAAGGCAGGCCAGTGGCCATGTCTCTGGCTTCGTCCCACATACTGCTACCGAAGGTCAGTGGCCTCTGATAGAACTGAAGGAATTTGTAGCCAGCGTGAGGTTTGAGGCTCCACAGTGGGGTGCCGGGGTGCGGGGTTTATACAGCAGCTGCAGCAACACTGGCTACTTTTGCTTCTGCCTCTACCTCCAGCCTCCTCCAGGATTTAGCTCCTGCTCAAGGTGGCCTCTCTGGTGGTGGATAGTGGGGTTCTCTACCCGCCGCCCACCCGGGCCCTCCTCGCCCTGCTGTCCCTCTGACGGCTCAGCCTGACTCCCTCCTACCCTGTTCTCTTCTTTCTCTCCAGTCAGCACTGTCTTTCCGCTGGCTTTGACCTTTCCTCCTACACTGTCTCCCACACCAGCCTAAACAGAAAAAACAGTCTTAGGTCATCTGAACACCCCCTCACTCATTGCCAGACCAAATCCATGGCTTCCTCTCAGCCAGGGCCTGGGAGATGACCTGTCCCCTGATCACCCTGCACAGGGACATGGCCATCGAGCGCTCCCTGTGGACTGTCCCTTCAGGACCACTGTCACAGCCCCAGAGGGGAAGCCCAATCCTGGTGCATCTCCATCTCTCCCTAGGAGACCTGGTGACCGCCCAAGTCTCCCTCCTCTGGCCTGAGCTCCTCAGGACAGGATCTTGGCCTGGGTCCCTTGTATCCTCCACAGCATGGATTTGTTCAGGAATGAACACAGGTGATCCAAGAGTGAGGGTTCTGTGTGGCCTGCTTCAGACCCCCAGCCACTGACAAATGACCCAGGCCACCCCTGCAGCTCCAGCACTCAGGTTCTGGGGAGGAGAGTGGGCCATGGTCAGCAGAGTTGCCTGAATTGGGATCGGGCACTGCACCATGGACACAGGACACAGGAGGCCCCACCCTCACTTTCCTAACTAGGGCTCACCGACCTTCGTATTTGTAGGACGATTTATTCAGGGGATCGGCCAGGAAGCAGGAGCAGAACAGGGACACGAGCGGGAGCTCCTTCATCTTCTCCTTGTAGGCTGTGGGAACAGTGGCAAGTGGGGTGGGGGGCGATGGCTTCAGGGGGGGCAGCGTCCTCACCAGTCAGCCCAAGGCACCCAAACTGCCCAGACCTGCACCCGGGGTGGGATCCAGCACCAGCAGCCAGAGCTGGAGCTGCCTCTTTAGGGTTCCTGCGTAAGATTCCAACCTGCCCCTGTCCTTCATTGGCATTTCAGCCTTCCTAAGGCCCTCATCCCTCCCAGGTACCCTCCCCCCGTAACACCGAAGGCACAGTCCTCTCAGGTGCAGCCCCTGGTCCTCGGTGCCCCCACCCCGTCCCCGGGACCTGGCTGTCTCCACCCCCAACACCTGCCTGCCCCAGGGTGGTCTGGCTCCTGAGCTCCCCACTCCATGCTGCTGACAGTGCTGGGCAGTGGTGACTGAAGAAGACAGAAGCTCACCTGAGGAGGGGGACTCCTCACCATCAACCCTCTGCTCTGGACCCTCACTGACCTTCCCAGCCCAGTGGTCAAGGCCAGGGTGGCCAGTGTCCACCAGCATGAGCATGTCCCCACCAGCATCAAGACTTTCTGTGTTAATGGGCCGGGGATTTAGCTCAGTGGTTTCACCATCTGCTGCGCAAGCGCAAGGATCTGAGTTTGATCCCCAGTACCAAAAAAAAAAAGTGGCTTATGAAGACTTTCTCTGTTTGGAGGTCACAAGTCTGGCTGCTGTGGCAGCTCCTGTAGTCCCTTCCCACTGCCCTGGGCCCTGATTTCTCAGCCTCTCTCGGTATCCAGCCTAGCTCTACTACGTTCCCCTCATTTTCCTTTACAAATTTGAAAGTACCCATAACTGAAAAAATATTATGTGGGCATTGTAAAATCTTTTTTTTTTTAAGTATGCAGGTGGCCAGAGGTGATGTGTGCCTGTAACCCCAGCACCCTGGGAGACTGAAGCAGAAGAATCAAACGTTTAATAACTTAGCAAGACCTGTTTCATAATTTTAAAAATTGCCAGGTGTGGTGGTGCATGCCTACAATCCCAGAACTAGGAAGGCTGAGGCACGAGGGTCACCATGAGTTCAAGGTCAGCCTGATCTACATAGTAAGACCCTGTCTCATAAGAAAACCAAAAGAAAACAACAACAACAAAAAATTTTTAAAGGGGGTCTGAGGATTTAGCTCAGTGCAAAGGCCTGGGCTCAATCCCCAGTACTGAAAAACACAAAAAGCAGACAAACAAAAACCATAGATGACCAAAAGGAAGCAAAATTCAGCTGTCAGCCCACGAACCACCCAGAGTTGACCTTCCTTTGCCCTTGGGTGTATTGTCTGCCAGCCCTTTGTCTCTGGGCACCCGTAAGTGCACTAGTAGAGAGAAGCCGCCCTTACTAGGGGCTGTCACATGACCATGTGTGCACTTACCCGCCAGGGTCATGTTTGCAGGAATCTGGGGGCTGAATCCAAGCGAAAGCCACAGGTGTCTATCACCAGCTCAGGACACTGTCAGGACCCTGAGAACAGAGAAGAGCTGATGCTTTGTTGTCCGACGAGGTCCCTGGACAGCTGTTGAGGGAATCTCAGAGATGCCCACTCACTTCCCACACAGTGCCCCTTCCACGTCAGCCCGCCAGGCTCAGCTTCCAAGTTCTCATCATTTTGAGATTGGCTCCTCTGTCTCAAGGCCCCAAAGTAGGCAAGTGTGAGTTCCCCAAAACCCCATGGAGCAAGCAGTGCGTCTGTCTCCATAGGCAGCACAGTGGCCAGGCCCACAGCAAGGCTCAGGGAGATGGGCTCTCCTTGGGGATCCCTCCCAAGCTGCTTGGTGCTGGGCCAGAAAGAGGGAAGAAGCCCAGAGAGGACATAGGAGATGTGGAGGAGAAGGGGCGGGTCTGGGAGTGTCTGGGGGACAGGAAGTGGCAAGACTCCCTGAGGTTTTCCACCAAGACAGGAAGGGCCAGTGGTGAGTGCTTGTCATCGGGCCTTGGTCCTTGGCCACCCACAGGGGTGACTGTGCTAGTGGAGCCCCTTTCCTCCAACACTGAGGATGTTTTCCCACCTGGGATCAGGGTCCATGCTGGGAGGAGGGGTCCAACTCTGACCTTGGAGCTACAGCTCTGGGAGTCAACTACAGATGTCATCTCTTGCTGTCATGAGTCACTTCACATCCACACCTTGCTTTTCCCATCTTACTTCTGCAGAGGTGCATCCATTAAAGGGGAAAGCCAGCTCCCAGCGTCCAGCACACTGGACGAACTTAGTAAACGTCAGTTTCCTCCCCTGAATGATCCTCACCACAGGTCTGCTAAGGACTCTTGTTCCCATTTGCAGACAAGGAAACTGAGGCTGAGGGCGCCAACATGCAGACTTGAACCAAGACCTAGCTGCCCTACAGTGCTCTGTTCTCCTTCCTCTTCCCTTCATGTGCTTGGGAGCCAGGGGCCCTGCCAGGCCTTCCCCGGCGTGGCAGCTCAATGAGTCTTGTCTCCCTGTGTCAGGCTGGTCCTAACAGTACCAGCAACTCCCCACACAGGGAGGCAGGCCAGGTGCCTGGATGCAAAGTCTCTAGTCATGAGGCTCCAGCTGGTACAATCTCCCCTCGGGGCCAGGCTGATTGAGTGTTGACTGGCTGAGTGGGGAAGCCCTGGCCTGACCTCAGCCTGGGTGAAGGATGAGGAGGGGAAGTCTGGAGAGGAGGGTGGGGAGGCAGAGAAGCACATCCGAGAAGGAAGAGGATCCAGCAGGCGCAGGCCCTGGGGGCAGGGAATGTGCCTGTCAGCCTGAGCTGGAATGAGGATGAGACCCTATATTCGAGGAGAACTTTACAACTATGTCATCCCAATCCATTTTCAGAGGGGCTGAACCAGGCTGACAAGATGGGTATCATTTGCTTTCAGGTAAGGGACTTGGGCCTAAGGTCACACAGCTCCAAGGTGGCTGAGCTGAATCTAGGATCCATATCTTCTGGCTCGTAAGCTCCCCCCTAGTGGCCAGTGGAGAACCTAGATGCCCCTTCTGGGTCTCCCATGGTCCTGAGGACTAGGAAAGCCAGTCTAGCCTAGGGCTATCACTTCTTTTAAAAATGTTCATGAAGGGCCTGGGGATTTAGCTCAGTGGTGCTGCTCCTGCCTTGCAAGTGCAAGGTCCTAAGTTCGATCCTAGTACTAAAAAAAAAAAAAGTGCATGTAAGTGATTTCTGCCTAGAAGATAGCATGCTAGTGCCTTTAGGAACACAGAGAACGGCAGGCGCCAGCAAAAGATGCCCAGGGTGCCCATAATGAACGGTGACAAAGACCTCTGAGCACCACTGAGTTGGAACTGTTAGGATTCAAAATACGCACTTATTCAACATGTACTATGTGATGAGCTCTTTCACTTTAATTTCACGATTGCTTTGTGAGCTAGGAACGCTAGCTCCACTTTATAAATAAATGAAAAAGATGAGGCCCATGGTGACATGAGTAAGATGTGTCTACATCTTATCCCCTACAACACGTGAAGGTGGCCTTGTTTGGAAAAGGGATCTTGGCAAGGAACGTAAGGCTCACAGGATGAGATCATCTCTGACTGCCCACATGGGTCTTCAAGCCAATGTTAGGTCCTTATAAGTGGCACTCAGAGGGAAGAGGGAAACCAGAGGAAGATAAAGATTTCCGGCACCAAAAGCCAGAAGACACAAGAAAGGGTCCTCCCTGGAGCTCCTGAGCAGGTGTGGTCTGCTGAAGCCTTGCTATAGCATATCTGGCCAGCTTTTTTGTGGTAAGGTTTCATGGCAACCCTAGAAAACCAATCTCCTGGGGCTGGGGATTTAGCTCAGTGGTTCTGGCGCCTGCCTTGCAAGTACAGCGGACCAGAGTTCGATCCCAGGTACCCACAAAAACAAACACAAAGAAGAAAACCAATGTCCTCCATAAGTGACAAAACCAGGGCTCAAATTCATGATTCTTTCACCACATCTCAGCAACCAGCCTTTGTATATGGTCTGATTTGTTCCTCAAGATAATCAGTGTATAGGTATTTTTAAGTACATGGCCCCTAAAAAGTCACACCATTTCTATTGCACTAAACACCCCCTATGGTTGCCCATGAAACACTCTAAGAAAGGATGCAGAAGTTATGGGGTGGAAGGTTGTCAAGACCTTCTGGAGAATAGAGCAACACAAGGGGCCCTAAACCACTGGGGATGGTGGCCATGCAGGGAGCCCGACTGTACCACTAATTGGCCCATGATATTAGCATTTGGTGGGGTCAGTCACATCTACCTCCCCAGCACTGAGCCTGGTGGTGAAACCCTCACTCATCTTCCAGAGGCTGTTAAATAGCCATGGGCATGTCGTCATGTCACTGCAGAATACAGCGCACAGGAAACAAGCCCACCACGCCTCTCCTGAGACTGCCAGGGGGGCAGTGAGGGCTGTTGCTGCCCAAGTTCAGAGGGCACAGAACACTGGGAACTCAGGTAGGCAGGAAGGAGACTGAGAGATGATAGAGACCGATACATGAGTATATGTTCAGGCCCTCAGCAAGAGATTCTACCCAAGACATCAGAGCATCGTAAGGCAAACCTCAGACCCAGCCGGGGTCCTTCTCATATTTCCAGTTAAGGCAGAGGGCAATCCTAGGCCTTGGGCAGCCCCTAAGGAAAACCAGGAAACTGACTGCACCCAGTAGTTGCAAAGATCAAAGCTACCTTAACTCAGGGTGGATGTGACACAGCCCCTTGGCCAATAGCCCAGAAGCAGATTAGATAGTGGCCCCAGACTCCCACTCAGCGAACACTTGCAGACACTTTGGGAGGACATACATGAATCAGCAAGAGGCAAGCCCCCAGGCTGCCAGTCCCCGTGCTGCTGGGGACGGACCCAGCACAGCAGGTGGAGAGAGGGCTCAGACTTCAGCCAGAGAGGTGAGCCCACAGCCTCACCCAGGTAGCAATGGGTGGTCTTGCAATTCAGATCCTCTGTGCCTAGTTGTAGGTGGAGGCTTTGGAATCTGACTGTATCAGGGCATGGATTGGTTTATTCTGGAGCAGAGGAGACCCAGTGGGCTGCATGCAGGATGCATTGGGACTGAACGCTAGAATAAGAACAGGAAGATCACAGATCCCTCCATACTATGGAGGAGCTTATATCTTCTCTTCTGGTAGGAAGCCGCTGGCATCTTTTGAATGGAAGGAGAGGGAGTGGTGATACTGGTGGTCACAGGCATATCCAGGTCATTCTATGAGGGTCTTTGAAGCTCAGTGGAGTTAAGACAGTCACACCAAGTACCACAGGTAGTATGGGGCAGAGCTGGGATTTGAGTCCACATGTGTTTCCCTCTCTGCCTTCTGGTTCTAGTACTGGTACACAGAGAGTCATCTGGCAGCATTAACTTGGAGAGAAGATTAGGAGGGGAAGCCAGGAAGCCATGTCCAGGTACAGAGTTACTGGCTGGATTTTTTGCATCCCCTCCCCTGCCACAGCTCTCTTCTCCCACTTATGAACTGATCCATCCACATCTCCAACTCCAGCATCTAAGAGTCTGTGTGGGGGAAAGGAAGTCATCACACCTCTCTGCTGATGCACTGAGCCACTATCGTAATTGGCGAAGTAAGTTGGTGGTGATAATCACATCCAGCAGAGAGCCAGATGTCAGACACAGAGAGCAAGTTTTGATTGGGGGTGGGGGTGACTGACGGTGAAGACGTAGAGTCAGGGCTGTGGAGTGATGGGACTTCTCATGGTGGGATGGTAGGGGAGAAAAGGGCACATGACAAGAAGAGATCAGAGTTCCCAATTTCCCCAGAACACCAGAATGTCAGAGAGAGAGAGAGAGAGAGAGAGAGGAAGGGAGAGAGACAGAGAGAGAATTGGAAATCCTTGAGCCACTCTGGGAGGAGTGGCTTAGTCCTGGGAAAAAGTGGGACTCTCCAATGGTCACTAAGTGGAATGCAACAAGTGTTCGGTGAGTACAGATCAGGTAAGTAGATGTCCAGGTGTCCCATCCAAAATTCCAACACCACCCTCCCTAGGGACCATAGATCCTGAGATCACACAGCAAGTAGCTGGCAGAAAAGGGACCAGAGCCCACGCTTCTGGGTTTGGTGCTGGTGGTTGTCCCCTTCAACTCCCTCCTCCCCAAACACCACCCCGAAGGAGAGGAACAACCCATATTGGGGTCACCTGAGCAGCTTCTAGTGGAAAGATGGGCACACAGAGGGAGGGATGTCACACGCAGGAGTCTCAACAGGACCACCCTCCCAGGCTGTCTGTAATGCAGCTAGGGACCAGGAAGCAGACCAGAAGAGCACCAAGGGCTCCACCGCCACACGACCGCTTCCCACAGGTGCCTCTGCCCGCCCACCCAGCAGTGAGCAAGCATTTTGTCTCTGTAAGAAATGCCCAGATATTGTCCTCAGGGTGTGCCAAGTCCCATGTGGCCTACTTTTGAGGGATAAGCAGCTAATGCATGTCCGAGTGGTTTGAATAGATTTGTCCCCTGTGAGGGTTCTAGATGCTCTGGCATGGAATCAGAATGGGTGCTTTGTGAGCGTGGTAGCAACGGATTCTGACCTGGGTCCTCAAACCACCTGTGTAGACGAAGGAGCCTCTCCTGGGCTGTGGGTGCTAACTCATCTTCCTAAGAGTCCCTGTGTAGTTTGTATCTATTTGATACTGACTGGATAAGTGACCTCAATGTCACCCTCCTCCACCATGGGCTGGAATCAAGTCATCTCAGAATAGCTGTCTGCTTATTCCATGCTGATCAGAGGCTTTGGATGGCAGCCTGTGTCTTATTTGAGTTTCAAATCAAAAGGAGATAAATTATTTTTTCATGAATGTGGTTTTTATTCCTTCCACATCAAACTCTGTGCCAAGTCCTCTGCTAGGTCCTACAAAAACCTCATGGGCTTTCATGGCTAAGGGGGGAATCTAGAGGCCTCTGACAGCGTCCTCCACACTACCATGGACCACATCATCCAGGAGAAGAAGGAGATGGAGCACACAGCAAGGAGGGAGTGGTGAGACAGAAGGAGGAGACAGAGCACTGTAGGACTCACTGGCTTTGGAAACCGCACTGTCAATTCCCCTCTAGGTTTGCTTCCAAAGGCTTTAGGAGAGGAGATGCTCTTCCATGGCCAGGAGCCCAGTCCCACAGAGCCCCTCCATCTTAGGAATGCAGCTTCCAATGTGCTTCTAGGAAAGAGGCGCCTGTACACAGCAGAACTCTCGAGGCCCGAGTCCAAAGAGGCCCTTGAATCTCTGAGGGCTATGTGAAGAGGCAGGTCAGAAAGGAAAGTGGTGGCTGGAAAACTGACAGCCCAATAACCCACCATGATGGAACTTCCTGGGCTATGTTTATCTCCAATTCAATACACACAGAAAAATCAATGAATCAAGTTCAGGGAGGGAACTTCCATTCAGAGTTGCTGGGTGAAATGCAAGCCATGTGATGCAGGCACCCGGTGGGGTCTGGGGGCCCTCACAATCCCACTCCCCACGGTGAAACAGATACTTTATAGTGCTTCACGGTTTACCAGGCACCTCCCAGGGCATCCATATGCATGTATGTGTCTTCTGTCTGAAGCTTAGTTATAAGCATTCTCTCGTCAGTGTCAGAAAAATCCACATGATAGAGAAAAGAAAAGAAATCCCCAGAGTCTTGTGAGTTTATGCTATGCTATCTCATTTTAGGTTTTTTGTGTCTATTGTAGTTGCATAGTGGTAATTAGGACCTATATACTCAGCCACTTCATCCTCTCCAAATCCCATGAAATAGACATTATGATACCTATTTAACACATGATGGACTTAGGTGAATAACTAGGCTTGCCCAAAGCTGTAGAAGTAAACAGTGATAAAGACATGACTTGAACCAGTATTTTTATGGCAAAGTCCATGGTGTTTCTGATAATGTTCCATGTTCTCCCTCCTGTCCAAGGCGACCCTTACAGGTAGCAAGACAATCGACTGCCAGAAACTTGTGGTTGGAATTGCCTGTCCCAAGTCTGCCTCTCTATCATGAGTGACCTCAGTGCTCAAAATTCTCACCATTATGCTCTCCTGGAGGTCAGACATTGCTTCAGAAAGTCCCTGTTAAAATGCATGCACTTAGGTGGGCCCCATGGCACACGCCTGACCTGTAATCCCAGCTACTGAGAAGGCTGTGGCATGAGAATAACAAGTGTGAGTCCAGCCTGGACAACTTCATGAGACCACATGTCACAGAAACAGAAAAGATTCCAGGCAAAGCCCAGTGTCAGAGTGCTTTTCCAGCATGCACAAGACCCTGGGTTAATTCCTCAGCACTGAAAACAAAGTACACTGATGATTTACCAAGTGTAATAAACTGAGTCATGTTCACAGCAGCAGAGAACAAGTAGTAAGATGTGCAGACATCTCCAGAGAGTCATGCTCTCTGTCATGCTGCAGTCCCAGAGATGGACAAAGCCATGGAATTTCCTTCTAGAATTTCTTTTCCTACCTCTTTTCAGATGAGGAGGCAGAGGGCCCTGGCAGCCCAGGGCTTCACCTGAGTTCTCAGAGGAAGAGCGGAACTGGGCTTCTGACCCACACTGAACTGCACTGAAAAGAATCCCTTATCCTTTGCAATATTGCATTTGATTTCTTCGTTCTTTCATTCTTCACCAATGCTTTTACACTTTTACATATTAGTTTTAATTTTAGCTTTAAGTCAAAATTATTTTTAGCCATGTTCACTATATAAAATGGTACAAGGATTTTCTTTGTGTGAGACTTAGCAAATTTTTACTTCCTTTCTCTATGAACATGGTTTTGTGAGAATGAACCAGATTTTCAGCCCCAGGTTATCATTATTGATCTCTTCAATACATTTTTCATTCAATAAATATTTGTTGAGAACCTACTCTATGCCGGAGGAATGGAAGTAGGAACACAGTGATGAGCTTAATAAGCATATTCCTTAGCCTTAGTTGACATTTGCATACAGTCTTATAAGTGCATTGATTATAATTAGACAATGATTAAATGCTAGTGTTTTTTTGTTTATGGCCATTATTGATAACATATCCTTTTTGTGCCTGAGCTTTTTACTCTGATAATTTTTTGGCTAGCTAGCGTATCTGGAGTAATTTCTTTTCCCACCCCAGGAAGGACTCACGATGTGCTCTTGAGTCCTGTTGTGTCTGATCTGGTGGCAGGTACAGAGGACAGACAGCCCTATCCAGGCTCAGCAGCTGGGCTGTGCTTGTGTCTCAGCCCTGGCCTGAAACGGACTGCTCTGGGCCCAGCTGTTTCTCCAGGCTCAGCTTGAACTTGCCTCCCTGTTTGGTCTGAATTTCTGGACACCGATCTCCAGATGATCCACTAAAACACAAATATCTGCCTGACCCCTTCCTTCTGAGTCTGTGCTCAGCTCTGACCTCTGGATTCTTATTCTCCAACCTGTTCTCTGAATTCTTGACCTGCCTGATAAATCAGGCTGGCCAGCCTAGGCTCCTGCCCCTATGATCTGTACCATTTTTCTGCCTCCTACCATGCCCTGGAACAGCAGGGTCCTAAGGGAGGGACATAGCTCTAATTGATGGGAAGGATCAATGAGCTCTGGGCTTTGGTGGGGAAGAACAGGGCCAACGTGTGTGTGTGTGTGTGTGTGTGTGTGTGTGTGTGTGTGTGTGTGTGTAGGGGGAAAAGTGGGAGCAACATGTGTGTGGAGGCTTTATCTGTACATCCTCCTGTCTGCCTATTAGAACTAGAAATGTGGGAACCTAGGAGAATGATTTTATAAAATACCAAGGGAGATTTTGTGTGAAGTGCTTACCACACCCCAACGGGAAAAAAAAAAAAAGAAAGAAAGAAACAACCTTTCCTGGACTACTACATTTTTAAACATAGCATATGCTAACTTAATAAGCAAACCAGATAATCATGATACACCTTTATCTCTCTAGATAAAAAAGGAGGGGTTGGTTCTGTATTGGGCATTATAAATTTATATTATGGATATCACAATTCCTCTTACATTACTTTACCCCTCCCCCTCAAAAAGACAACTGTAATAAAGGGCTGTAGGTGTGGTTCAGTGTGAAGACCCTGGGTTTAATCCCCAATAACACACACACACACACACATCAAAAAGGGTGTAGAAGATATAATCTTAGGGGTTCTAGAAAAATTAAGCTTTTATTTGGATATGATCTTGATATTTAAATATCCTAGTATTTAAAACCAAGAACACAGAACATCTGAATTTTCCTTTTCTTTCAGTATGGCTGGTTTATTGCAGATATCAGCTCCTCTTCTCTGTATCACTCTCTCACTTGCCTTATTTTCTTTTCTCCATGCCCCTCTTTCCTGTTGAGCTGTTATTCTTTGGGTTTTAGTTTGTCAATCTCTGTTGTTGTGTTTTCAATATTGCCAGTCTGTCTACTTCCTTTGTGTCAAGCAAATGGCCTAGGGAAGCTGGGGAAGGTGGGCAGCCTTGCTTTGGCCCTTGGGCTCCTTTTATTGAGCCCAAATGAAATCTAGATATTGATCGTCCACCAAAGCACAGTGCATGGCCCTCCCACTACCCCTTCACCAGCAGGATGTGTCCAGGAGGTCCCTCTTGTCAGCAGAAGATACACCCAGGGTGTTCTGCAGACACCTGAAACCCCAGATTATGCTGAATTCTGTATATATTATATTTTCTCCTATACATTCCTATGGTAAGATTTAATTGATAAATAAGACATCACAAGAGATTAACAATAATTAGTAATAAGTAGCATAATTATAACAATATCCTGATTAATTTACTTAATACTCATGAATTGCTTATTTTTGGAATTCTCCATTTAATATTTTCAGATGCAGTCGACCACACATAACAGAAACAAAACCAGGCCATGGGTAAGAGGGGACCGTTGTAGGTATGTTAAACAGTCTGCTCGGGATGGATAATGCTAGACCAAAATCCTCTACCTTTCACAGGTTCTTTAGAACACAGTATCTCACTAAAGTCTCCCATTTTAAAACAGTTATTTGGATTTAAATGTAACTTTTGGATACCATTTTGTACCTGGTAGTGGGGACACACAGTCTACAACAGAGATGAGCCTAGAGGACATTATGTCAAGTGTCGTAAGCCAGTCACAAAGGGACAAACGCTGCACAATCCCACTGACAGAGGCATCTAGAGTGATCAGATGCATAGAGGCAGAAGTAGGAACAGAGGTCACTGGGGCTGGGGTGGGGAACAGGGAGTGGAGTTCAATGCATACAGACTTTCAATTTTGTAAGATAAAAGACTTCTGAATATTGGATACACAGCAATGTGCATCTTAGTACCACTGAATTGTATACTTAAAAAATAACTAGGATGGTAAATTTTATGTTATTTACATTTTATCACAGTAAAATATTAAGAATTTTTAAAGTTCCATGAGAGTTTTACATAGACATACAGCCCTAAGTTTAGGAGAGGTAAGTAGAGTTCACATAGCTGATGTTTCTCAATGTTTTTGACTGGGACCAACAATAACAATTATGCTTCATGTTACATGCTCCAGGAGAGACCCATATACAGCTATCCGCATATACACACAAATATACACATTACTGAACATATGTAACTAAAAAAGGTACATAAAATGTAATTTGCCCATTATATAGGATGTATTCTGAGTTTTTCTACTATTATTTTATTTTTTTTAAAGTTGCAATTCATAAAATTGATTTCACAATCTACTAAGTGATCTCCACCCATCATTTGGAGAACACTAGTCTAGATGGATCTCCAGAGCAATGCAGAAATGGTTTTGACTGCCTCCCTGCTGGGTGGTCCTCCTGCTTCTGCTTGAAACCCTTTAGTGAAGGGGAACTCACTCCCCACAGGTTGATGCTGCATGAGGAACCCACCACTTTCCCTGCAAAGCTGCTCCAGGTAAGGCTGGGTGGAGCTGGGAAGGCTCCAGGTCTGGGACCAGCTGGCAGGACCTGGGCAGCTCGGAGGGGACTGACAGCTCCTAGCAGCCTGGAGAGGGCTTGGACAAGCCGGAAGCCACGCCAGGGCTGGAGGCTCCCGCTCCTGTCTGTGGAGCTGCGGATCAGACCTGCCCCCTCTGCTTTCGTTCCACTCCAGCACTGTGATTATTTCCACATCTGACGTATGATCTCATTCCCCCTGGCACCACCTGGAAGAGTTTCCTCCCCCTGGAGGGGCTCAGCCTCCATGGAGACAGATTCCCCCACATTCCTCCTTGCCCCCCACCAGCCCTCGGGACTCCAGCAGGCCACCTCTGGCCACCCTCACCTAGGGCTCTCTTGGCCCCTGAACACAGGTTATCCCTGCCTGGATTATTCAGACACGGGTGGCCTGGACGTATCCAACACCCACTACCACTCTCAAGGCCCCCTGGAGACCTGCTCAGGCTTGGGACAATGAGGCTCCTCCACACCTGCCTGTGTCCTCCTGAGAGAAATAAAACAAAGGCAGCACCTCCACGTGGGGACAGAGCTCCCACTGGACATCAAAGCCCTGGGTCCCAGGATCAGAAAGGACGATGCCTAAACCCCTAGTGAGGGTGGGGCTAAGGGAAGAGGGCCTGTCCCTGGCCCCATAGAGGACCAGGGTGTGGCTCTCTGTGCTCCTGCAGCCTCAGCTTTAGAGCCGCCTGCCCCACCAGGTAGCATCAGGTCAACCTCCGAGAGGGGCGGGGCCAGTGAGAGGTGATGATCTCATTGTGTCCTTAGGACGCAGAGGAAAAAGTAAGGCAGCGGAGGGATGGAGGGGAAAGCAAAGACAGGTGACCAAAGCGGGAGAGACAAAAGCAGCTGAAAACATCAAACACAGGGCAGCTTCCAGCTTGAAAGGGGGTTTGGGTCAGGTCCACCTTCAAGCACTTGAAAAACCTCTCTCCCTCAGCAACAAAACGTCTTCGTACAGAAATAACTCAGCATGCACCCCTGCTATTCCCACCCATTCTCTTCTCTGAGCTCTGGAACAAAAGTGCCACCCAGAGCCCACCCTCTCCCCTCTGCCCAGCACCATCCTTCCTGCCTCACCCTCCTTCCCCCAGGGTTTGACAAAGTTTAATGATTGAGTGGAAGCAAAGATAACACAAAGGCCTCCAGGCTCTGCCCCTCTCCCCTATGTGGCTGTGGTTTGCTTCCCTCTTTCTCTTAAAAAGCCTCCCGTTATTTACATCTCATCTCCACTTACCTTCAGTCCAGTTCGGAGCGAGCTGCTCTCTTCTCACTCCCTCAATTAGTGGTACCCTGGGCTTCTTTCAACATCAGCACCACTGCTCAGCTCTCGCCATGACATCACCTCCAAGCTCCCTGATTGGCCGATGGTGGGTTGCTTGGCAATTGGACGTCTCCTCTGGTGGAGCAGGGATTGCCTGAGTAACTCTTAGCAGGCCAGGGAGTGGAAGATGATGTCAGACAAAGAGCCTGCCGGAGAGGTAAAGAATGAGGATGGGAAGAAGGAGTGAGTGGTACCGCGAAGGGGGGGTCGGGGGAAGGCACAGCTTGTGAGCTGGGGGAATGGTGAATGACTTTGAGAATCTTCAGCTCTCTCAAATCTGGGGGTGGGAGAATATGGAATCTAGAGGAGCAATGAGAGAGAACAGATGAAAACTCAAAATAGCTTCCCAGAGGGCTTGGTGTGCGTTTCCAGCTCTGTCAGAAGGGCTGGGAGGGTTGAAGAGGGACTGAGAAGGCAGAGAGGGGCTGCAGGGACCCCAGACCTAGAGCCGTGCGGGCGCCACATAGGGGTCTCAGGACAGTGGGAACCCCTCCAGCTGCCCTCACACAGGTGCCACCATGCCTCTACTGTGGCGTTCACGAAGCACTAGTTTGTCCTCACAGCCTGCTCAGCCAGGCAGGGCCGGCCAGGAGGAGCCACAGGTAGGACAGCAGATTGGTCCTCGCCTGGGTGGATCCTGAAAGCTGGGAATCATGAGCACAGGGGATGGGTCACCCATCGTGGCCTCTTCAGTCCCCCCAGGGAACAAGGGAAACCCTGATGTGGCCTAAGCCAGCTGCTCACCCTCGGTGCATGGGCTGGAGACAGGAGGTTGGCACTTGAGGGAGGAGGCGCCCTTCAGAGGAAGGTCCCCTCCTGCAGGTCACCACCTGGCTGAAGCCTCCCTCCCTGTACTTGCCAGCTCCTCACTCCACCATCCAGCCTCGATTCACTCCACTTCCCTGGGAGCGTGTAATTGTGGCAAAGCATGCATAAGATGAAAGCTACCATTTTAACCATTTTATGCATGTGTGGCACTGGGGATCGATGGAACATGCTTGGCATGCTAGGTAAGTGTCTGTCAGTTAGCTGCGTTCCCATGCAACCATCACACATCCATCCCCAGAATGTTTTTATCTCCTCTAACTGACATCTGTAACAGTGAAACAATAACTGCTCTTTCCCGTAACCTCTAGTTACTTTCCATCTTTATAAATTTACCTATTCTAGACACCTCCTATGAGTGGAGTATTACGGTCTTATTAGTCATTTTCACACAGCTGGGACAAAATACCTGACACCTGCAACTTAAAGGAGGGTTATTTCAGTTCATGGTTTCAGAGGGTCCAGTCCGTATCTGGCTGGCTCCAGGGCTGAAATGGTATGGAAGAAGGGTGTGGCAGAGGAAAGCTGCTCACCCCATGACACCCAGGAAACAGAGAGAGTGGGAAGGGCCAGAGCATGATGCACCCTCTGAAGGCATGTCCTCTACCTGGCCCCTCTTCCTCACAGCACATTCAGCTAGAAAGCCATCAGTGGATTAATCTGCTGATGGACATAGTGCCCCTCACGATCCAATCCCCTTTCAAAAGCCCCAGGTCTGAACACATGTGACTTTGAGAGGACATTTTAAATCTAAAGTACAACACAGTATTTGTCTTTTAGTGTTGGGCTTTTTCCCATGGCACGATGTCTTCCAGTTTCGCCCATGTTGTAGCGTGCTTCATAATCCCATCTTGTCATCCTTTTTAAGGCTTGTTCAATATCACTCAATGTCATGGATCCTCAACCTCTACCACACACACCCTGCTGACTGAGGTCATAAAGACCTAAAAGGACAAAGAGTTACTGTGAATTTAGCCACGCTTTAAAATTATTATTAGTAGTAGCACAATAGCATTCATGAGCATCTAAAAGTGGCAACCAGTGCATGTAGAAACCATGGATGCAATCCCCCTGCATGCTCAGGAGTAAGTCAAGTCACAGCCCCTGTCCTGCCCTACCCCCAGCCGGCAAACCGACCCCATCCCACTGCCTAGCACCCTGTGTTCCGCAGAAGGTCTCTGTGTGCGGACTTAACCCATCAGGCTGTCTGGCAGTAGCCAGAATAAGGTGTAACCCTGCCTGCCTTCAGGGCTTCACAGCACATCCAGATGTTCTCATGCCCTCCCCTCTGCAGCTCTGCAGGCAACAGAAGGAGCACATTCTGTTTGACATTCAGAGAGTGCCTTTAGCACACTTTCTATGCCTGCCACATGCCACCAGCCCAGGACCCTGGAGGCCAAGCTGGCCCGTTTTAGAGGGAATCAGAAGCTCCTACGGGTATGAGAGGCAATCCCTTCAATATGTAAGATGATAGAAGCCATACTGCATAGGAGGCTAGAATCTGGAATCCAAGCAAACCCCCAATGTGGGGCTGCCCCGGCTCTCAAGGGAGCCCTCGCCCTTCCCCCAGCCTCTTGTCCCTCCCAGGCCCAGGAGCCTGAACTCCACAGATCTGCTGGCTCTGCAAAGGGAGGGCCGGGAGTGGGACAGTGGGTTGCCATGGTGACAGCAGCCAATCAGAGAGCCTCTGCTACTAGGGGAGGGAAGCTCTGGTCCTAATCCTGCTGGAAAGAAGGGTGAGGTCAAGAAAAGAAATGGGGTGGAGGGGGACAGGACATCACTACCTGAGAGTAGAGACTGAGGAGAAAGAGAAGAGACATGAGGAGAGCTGCTCCATTTCTAGAATTATCTAGCTGTTTGAGTGCCAGGCTGTGGAGGGCAATACACAAACACAATCAGTAAACTGTAAAGAGATTACACACCCCACTTACAACAGAAACAGACTCAGATGGGAAAGGTCACCCACCAACAGCCTCCTGTTGAGAGGTGATGCTGAGATTTGAACTTGGGGTGTAGGGGAGGGAAAATAATGCTGGAAAAAGAGGGAGTGAGGCAAACTGGGAGGAGCCACCATCCAGAAGTCTACCGGATTGCTGAGTCTCAGGGGCTTCCCAGAGGTGTCAGAAAACAGCTTAAAGTAGCGATGAGACCAGGAAAGAAATAGTTATTATAGGAAAATGTGTCTCACAGCAAGTCCAAAGGACAAAGAGTGAGGAGAGACCAAACTCACCAAAGAAATCAGCAAGGTCAAAGGAAGGAGCCTCAGAGGGATAGGATTCCCATCAGGGAGCAGACAGAGCAAAGGAGGAGGCAAGACTGTGTCCAAAGCGCCCTGGAGCCCAGCTGAGAAAGGCAGGTGGCCAGGGCTGTCCCTACCTGCACCTGCCAAGTCAGCGCTGGGATGGGCCTAGGGGCAGCAGCTGGGCCTGTCTGTGGATCTGCACCATCAGCTCCACGGTGCCACCTCTAACAGCCCCAACTACCCTGTGGCGGTGACACTTGGACCCTGAATCCCCCCGTTCTGCCTGACTGCACCAGGGGGACCGGACTCATTCATCTCTGAGCAGGGATCCAAGCACAGTCACTGTTTGGTGAGCTGACGCCCTGGAATCGCTTACACTCACAATCCCTGGGGCACAGGGAGATGGTGCAGCCCCAAAGGGGCCCTGCCAGTGACCCTGGTAGTTCCGGTGAGGGACCCAGGTGTCAGTCATCACCGGGAGCCTTGGGGAGGTTTTGATCTCTTTCCAGCCCTGGGGGTTCTGGGGTCCGAGCCTTACCCCCCAATCCAGGATCTGATCAGTGCACAGGTGCCTCTTTCACTTGCACAGCTGTGATTTGTAAAACTGATATAACATAAGTGGGTGTTTGTTTTCTCCCTTTAAGAGAAAAATAAATCTTGGGAGGCTTTCTTATGTAAAATTTGTAAAACTGAACATTGTCAGCTATTTGCTTAACACATAGAAAAACCGGTGTGCATGATGTCACTTTTTTAAATATGGGCACTTATTTCACCAGAAGAGAAGCTCTTCTGACTCATGAGCCCTTGTGATATCAGCGCCTTAGATTTTCTCTCAACCAAGTGAAACGTAACTCAGTCAACTCAAATGGAAGCAATGCTGGAAGCCCAAGCTATTTGTTTATGCTGAAAATGAGACTTATAAACTAAACTGTAATGGTGGTTAGTAACAACAACATTTGATATTTATAAAAGTAACACTTGTTAAGTGAGTTAAGACCTACCGATCACTTAGAACAGTGCCTGACACACAATACAGGCTCAGTAAATGTCAGCTACTATTGTGATCAACACTAAATACAAAGAAGACCACCTATGAGCCTTAGGTTGCAAGTTACAGAAGCCCATTTGTTTAAAAAGGGCCAGGGATTTAGCTCAGTGGTTCCACCACCTGCCTCGCAAGCGCAAGACCCCAAGTTCGATCCCTGGTACCAAAAGCAAAAAAACCCCCAAATTTGTTTAAAAAACAAGAGCGTGTATATTAAACCTTAACAGTAAAATATTTTAAAACACAGAATCCACTTAGAAGATGGGCAAGAGGTGTAAAGAAGCATTTCATCAGTGAAGATATACAAACTGCAAATACGCACAGCAAAAGGCATTCAACTTTCCTAGCCAGGAAGTAAGTACAAGCTAAGACTGCACAAGGTATCACTACATACTTACTGAAACAGCTACAACATCAAATTCAGGAGAGAATGAGGAGGAGCGAGAGCTAGATCTCTCACACACCACTGGTGGGACTATAACATGGTACAGCTGCTTTGGAAAACGCCCTGGTGGTTTCTCCAATAGCTAAAGACATATTTGCCAGATGATCAAACCACTGCACTCCTGAGCACCATTCTGAGAGAAATGAAAACTCATATTCTAACAATACCTGGACACAAATGTTCGTAGCAATTTTGTTCATAACAGCCCCCAAATGAAAGCAATCAAGATGTCCCTCAGTAGGGACAAACTGGCATGTCCTGATCATTCACTACTACTCACAACAAAAAGGAATGGGTTCTTGATGCAGTAATGCAATTGGATCTCTAGAGAATTGTGCTGGGGACCTTGGGGGCCCAACTGAAAAGTTCACAAACTGTTTGATTCTATGTATAGAATCATCACAAAGTGGCAGGGTTAAAGAGGTGGAAAATGGACTGGTAGTTTCCCAGGTTAAACCGATTGTGGCACTGACCCACAGACCTAGTAAACTGGCACACACATCATGCCCCCATCAGTTTCCTGGTCTTGGTACTGTGCTACAGTGACGTAAACTCCAACCATGGGGGAAACTGTGTGCCTTTCTGTGCACATGGGGCCTCTCTGGGCTCTTTGTAAATTCTTCCAAATTTATGATTATTCTAAAATACAATGGTGCCTCGGTTCATGAACACTTCCACTCAGGAACCATTTGGTTCTACACAGAAGCATTGGGCAAAATTGTGCTTCTGTTCACAAACTCTACACTGGTTACAAAGAAAGAGTCAGAACTGCTTCATGGAACCCAATGCAGAGGGTCTCCCCTGAGAAACAGGTCAGGAAAGCAGTCAGCAATCTGTGTATGCTCTCTCCCTTTCTTTATCCCTCCATCTGTCTCCTCCACCCCTCTTTACAAAGCTGCCTGCTCCACAGGCAGGGCTGCCACTGCCTTCTGGTGGCACTGGTGTCTTTTGTAGTCAGGCTACACCTTAACTGTCTCTTCAATCCAATTCAAACTTCCCAGGAAAACAAATATAACCAACCCTGCCCAGGCCAAGAGCCCGGGATCATCCCACTGGTCATAGAAACAGCCGCATCTGCCAGCAATGGGCTCCTGCTCCTGTCCATGGCACAGGGTTGAGGCCCCCATCCCAGGCGGGGCTCCTTGCTCCCCAGCTTACTCTCCAAGGGTCCATTCTCCAGAGGAAACCACACAGCACTTGGGGAGAAGGGCTGGCTGAGCTGCAAGAAGGAAGGGGCCACCCAGCCAGCAGCCCGTGGGCGTCACTGGCAGGAAGTGCGGGCTTCTCCTGGATGACACCTGACAAACCTCATGACCATCACAGGGTGACCCCTGCTGACATCTGGAATGAGCTCTAGGCTCTGCCCAGAGGGACATCCTCTTGTCCAGGGTCCTTCAGGGCCACTCTGGGAGGGCACTGTGGTTGATGGGGGACCTGTGGCCACCAGCACCCCAAGATGCCCCGGGATGCTGACCTGTGCTAATGTAAAGACCCCATTCTCCAGGCTCACGGGTTTTCTTGGTGGCACAACACCTGTAAAATCTTAACTGGCAGCCCGTCGATTTAACTTAGAGAAACTGTGTTTGCAGAAAGCCGGCTCTAGACAGCTTGCTCAGCTCAGCATCTGAGCTGGATCATCGTGCCTGTGGGCTTCAGGCTCTTAGAAGAAAGCCTGAGGGTTGTTTCTATGTCTTCCACATAATAGGTTTTGCCTTAGGGTATTGAGGGCAGCAGCAGAAATTTCTATCTCCGCCTTGTCAGCTCTGCAGAGTCCCAAACCAGACCCTGAGGTGTGCTTCAGGGCAGGAGCACCCCACCCTTGCTCAGCAAGAGTGCTCTTCAGGCAGCTGGGAGGCAGCTGGGAAGGACCATGGTTCCTCCAGACCTTCCCCATGTCCTTGTTTCAGTTGCCAGAACCTCTCTGTTTCATAATTGGGGCACCAAATTTAGTTCCTGATGTAGGTTGCTGCAGTGTAACTGCTGCACCTCAGCCTGTGATTAGCTTCCGGAGTGGACTCGAAGTGGTCTCTGACCCTACACCAGTACCCAAAAAGGATTGCAAGCACAGGGTTGTGCAACTACCTGATTGTCCCAATCCACTTTACCCAGACAACTGCAGACTTGACCTCTGCGCACCCCACACCTCACACCCTTCTGCACAGCCTTTCTGGCCCCTAAAGCCTCGATCTCAGTAAAAAAATGGTCCCGGTTCCAAAGTGCAGCAGGCAGTCCTCTCAGCAGCGGTTTCCGTCTATGTGCGCCTGGTGGGTGCCAGCTTTCCCGCCTAGCACAGTGGCAGCCTATTGTCTCTGCCCCAAAATGGGTCAGATATGTGGTTATCTTAGCTTCATTTCTCTGAGGACCAGAGTGCATATTATTTAGGGTTCATTTGACTATAAATTGACAAGAAACTGCCCAAGTTACCACAAGCAAAAACAGGAAGTGTATTCAAGATTAGAGGAATATCACTTAGAAACTAACACACAAAGGACACTGGGCTGACACCAGGAACTGAAACCCAGCAGAACCTGCAAGACCTCTCTTCTCTCCTCTTGTCCTCTCCTCTCTTCTCCCCACCTCTGCTTTCCCTTCTTTTCACTTCTTCCCTCCCCTCTTCCCTGCTCTTCTCTCTTTCTCTCTCCCTTCCTCTCTCCCTCCTTCTCCTCAATCTTTCCTTCATATTCCCCACCCTTCCACTTGTATCTGGATCTGTCTAAAAGGCTAGTTCCTCAATTTCCATAGCAGGCTCTCTCTCCTCCCCAAAAGTATTAACTGTCCCATGTTTCCTTAGGTGACAGAAAAACAGACCAGCACTCCCTCTTGACCCCAATTCCAAAAGTTCCAGGAAAGAGAATCTGTCTGGCCCAGTTCAGGGCAGGCGTGCATGGGTGTAGTGCCCAAGGTCTTGGCCAGAGTTAGGCCACATAGTGGGAATCTGCCGGATGGTAATGGAGAGGCAAGCTGACTTCCGCCTGTGTGCTCCATCAGGGTGAATGGCGTCCCCCAAATTCTCATGCATGGAAGGTGACGGATAGAGGGGTGCTCTGCTCAGGAGTGGATTCATCCATTGATGAGGTCAGGTGCTGTTAGCAGGTGGGACCTGGTTGGAGATGGGTCACTGGAGAGGTCACCTGAAGGGTGAGTTCTTGTCTTTCAGGGTGAGCTCCTCCCTTCCCTCTCTGCTTCCTGTCTGCCATGCGTTGAACACCTTTTCCTCCACCAGGCCCCTCTGCCATCCTGTTTCTGCCTTGGAGCCAGCTGACCATGGACTGAGACCCTGAGACAAAATAAGTTTGGCACTTTGAGTGTTTTATCCCAGTGACAAGAAAGTGACTAAGACAGCAACTAACTACAAAACAGGAATACTGCGCTGGTTGCCAAAATGTCTTTGAACTAAGGTTATTGCCAACAGCAGAATGCTCAGATTGAGCTGGACAGAACAGAGCAGAGATGGGCATGAGGCCGGCGTTTGTCTTGCCTGTGTCCCATCTCTATCGCTAGGGCCCCTTGTGCCCAGTGTGGAGGCCTTAGGGGCCGAGCACTCCAAGAGATGCAGAGCACGAAGCTCTCTAGGGACTCCTCCAACTCAGGCTGAGGGGCTGGGGGATGAGGGGGCCCCCTTAGCTGGCCAGTTTTGTCTGCAGACTTCTCTGTCCACAGACGGTGCCAAAATCAGGGATCCAGATTATCTCTGGGGTCAGTCACCCTGGCACATACCATTGCTGTCCTGCCCAGAGCCACAGACAGAACAGTGGGGTGGGGCTGGCTTAAGGATTGTAAGAATGTGGAAGATCCCACAGGTGGGTGACAAAGAAGGGTGGAAGAGAAAGCAATAAATACAACCCCACTCAATGGTGAATGGAAAGCCAGTGTTCCTTTCATCCACTTAGGATCTGGGCCTTTCTGCCCAATGGATGAAAAAACAGTTGAGATCAATGAATACCAAACTTGACCACAGTAATCTTGAAGACATATTAGCCCATAAAAAAATCAATTTATATCCAAAAATTAGAGGAAATTAGAAATGAGCACAAGCAGAATGCCAATGGTATTCTCATATCTGAGCAAAATAAGTAGGGCATTAAAGGAAAAATAGAAAGAGATAAATTAGAGGAGGCATGGTAAGGAAGGAGGCACAGATTTGGAGCTAATTGGATCATGTGAGAGAGGTTATATTCCAGTGTGTGTACTTCCTAGAGACAAGGAACTTCTGTTTCCTTGTTAGAAGGTGAAAAATCTCATGTTCTAAATTGATTTTCTAAGGGAAAATGGTGTTTTCTTATCTCGACAGACTGCTTTTGATGAAAATGGAATTCTCATGCGGGATTCCATATCTGTGAGGCCCCAGGAGAGAAATATCCCAGGGTTAGTGACAGAGAGGCCACCAGAAACTGCATGGGGCAGGGCAGGAGCTGAGCATTAACCACGGAGGGGCACATAGGGACATGTGGGGTGAAGGAAATGTGTCATCTTGATTCTGGTACTCATTAAACTGGTTTCTATGTTTGTCAAAACTCTCCAAACTTAAGTGAGTATATGTTATTTTTGATCACATTAGGTCTCAGTCAAACTGATTTGGAAACAACAAACACTGTGTGGTAATGAAATATATCTGTACCTACATCTACATACCTGTGGTAATCGAAGCTTGCCATTCCACAGCTGGAGCACTGGTGGGCACCATCATCTTGGAAGTAAAAAGGTGCACTTCCAGTCTCCTCACAAAGGAAAGCCGGGGAGGCAGGATCAAGAAAGAGCCTCTACATGGTGTGCTCAGGGGTCACAGGGTGAGGTATGGGGAGATGCTGACCAGAGGGTACAAACTTTCAGTTACAAGATGAATAAGTTCTGAAGCACAGCATGGTGATTGTAGTTAATCATATCTGCAATGGTAAATGAGAGCAGATCTTAACTGCTCTCACCAAATAAATAAATAATAAATAAAGGTAACTATAGAAGGTGATGGTTATGCTAATTAACTTGACTGGTGATCAATCAATGGACAATTCATATAGATCACTTCAAGACATCACAGACTTTAAGCACATAAGCAGTTTATGTGCCACATATGTCTCAATAAAGTGAGAAATGATGGCTTCTCAGAAGGTGACCATTGGCTCTTTTGCTAGGTGACAGGAGATGAGGATATTCAGGCTCAGAGAGCAGTTTGCGCAAGATCTGGGGTTTGACAGAGCAAACTCTAACGGTAAGTTCACCACTGTCCCTGGACAAAATCCCCACAAAGTCCCATGACCTTGGTTACACTCAACGAAATATCCTAACAGCCTCAGTTCAGGAATAAGCACGTGCAGCTGAGTTTCTAGCTCTTTCTCCCTCTCTGGCCTGGGTACGTTTGGGGCTGGGGGAGCTCCTTTTACGCCCTCTGCCTTGCCTCTGCCTCTCCTGCCCTCTGTGCCTGGGTGCGGGAAAAGGAGTAGAGAGGAGAGTAAGGGAAGGAAAGGTCTTCTAGATGCTGCCATCATGCTGCTCGCTGGGCCTCGATCACAGGACTCACTTTTTCCCTTGAAGCATTTTGGAGGCTTCTTCGGAGTTCTCCAGCCACCCTCCCATTTCCTGGTCCCTCTCACTTTCAGGTTTTTTTGCTCTGGGCATGAGGGAGCCTATGAAGCCCCTCACGCCTTGGGGTGGCCCCTTTGGACAGACTACGAGACAACTCCAAGTAGCATCTCTTCCAGGCACTTCTGAACCTCAGGGCATTCTCACTCAGTCTTTGCTTCACCAGAGCTTGCAGATGTGACCCAGGCTGGCCCTGGAGTGGCTGGCTACCTCACTGTGCCCTGGCATGGAAACTGCAACTATGATCCCTACAGCACATTTCATGGCAGCCTCTGTGACCTCCCAGCTTCAGAGGTCACATAGGAGGTGTTCCAGGAAGCTCGCGAGATGTGGGGTCAGAGAGACACAAGTCCTTCACTTCTCTCAAGGTCTTCAAGTTCCTCATTTCTCCCACAGTTGCACATGTAGAGGTGGGAAGGCGTGGGGCTTGGGGGCTTGGGAGGGGAGGTGGGATCCACAGCACACCAACACTGTTCCTCAAAGAATCTTTTGCTCTTTGGTTTCCCAGCCTCTTATCCACTGAAGGAGAACAGTCAGCTGAAATGTGTCAGGCAGGGTCTCAGTCCCTTAAGTCCCGGACCTCAGGGGTACACTCCCCACTTTAAAATATGAGAGAAGTTGGTCCTATTTTCTTGGGCTCTCAGCCCCTAAATATTGACTCCTGCCCATGTCAGGTACTTCTCTAGGTTCTTGACATAGATTGTCGTATTTAATTTTCATGATAAATCTATCTGGTGGCAATGACTATTACCATTATGCAGATGAGGAAACTGAGTCTCAGGGATGTTAATTAACTTAGCCAAGGTCACATTGCAGGGTGGCAGAGGTAGATGATGAACTGGTTTTCCGGCTCCCACAGCACCTCGCTGCTCCTCATGGGTTCCAGCACAATATTGACTTTAGGCTATCTCAATATACTTTATTTTTCAGTCTCTTTCATTAGACTCTAAGGTCCTCCAGAGCAGGAACTAGGCCTCTGTAAACTCATATCTTCTGCATGTATCTCACTGCTTCACAGAGGCTCAAAACCATGAGCTATGAAGAGAATGAAAGAAAGAAAAAAAAACATAAACAAGGGATAAACCAGCCTTGGCTCTCCCAACCAAGAACACAGTTAGAGAATGTGATGCAAGGATATCCTAGGATGTTCTCTGGGATGGAGAAAGTAGATTTAAGCCCCCACCTGAGAGACGAGAGAGTTGGGCTGGCTCATCTCTAAAGGCTCCTTCTGCAGCTCTCAAGGAGCCCAGGGAGAAGACAGTAGAAGGAAGAGGGTGGCTGCCCTGTCACTTCTGTTCTTGGACTGGGTGGTGCCCTGCAGTAGAAACTCATGGGCAAGGGTTGGGGATCAACCCAGCAGGCTCTGAGCCCAGTATGTAGAAAATACCCCAGGAAGAGTGAAGCAAAGAACTCAAGATAGAGGCAAAAGAAGGATTCATTCCAAGGCAATGAAGCAAACTTCTACTTTATGATGCTGTGTTTTGAGCTGTGGATAACTACTCCCCAGATGAGCTGTTGACCCAGACCTTCCTAACTTAAGGTCCACCTCATGGACGCTGAGGGAGGATATGTGGAGGAGTCCATTGTCCTCAAAGGGATCAAACTCATAAAGGAGTTTGTTTCTGGGGGGTATTGTGAAAACTGATTTCAGAGTGCACCGCAATCAGGAAAAGAGGTCATCAAATATCTTCCTTGTTATGGTCCTGTTTAGAGTTGTCCCCCGTTATCCATGGGGAATTGATCCAGGATTCCCATAGCTACCAGCATCCACAATGCTCCAGTCCCTTATATAAAATGCTGTGGTATTTGCATATGACATTTGCCCATCCGCCTGTGTACCTTAAATCATTTTGCGATTACTTATAATTCTCATTCAATGCCTACATAACTCTTCATTTGCACTGATTCATTATAATAGTCATCTCATGGCAAATTCAACTTTTGGTTTGGGGAACTTTTGAAATTTTTTAAAAAATATTTTTAATCCATGTTTGTTTCAATCCATCGATGTGGAATATGGGTACAGAGGCCAACTGCACTTTGCTGTTGTGGGTTTATTACTTTAGATCACTTGTGTGGTGTTTCCACAGAGAAACTCGGGTCCAGTCCACCACCTTGGACCAGTGGGGCCTGATGCCACTGTGACCTTCACCATTCCCACCAGAGGTGATCTGGAAGCGAAGCAAAACAAAGCCACTAATCTCTGTGCACTGCCTGGTTTTCCCCAGCTGGGGCCATGCCCTCTCTGCCCAGGGATGAGCTCACTAGGGATGAGTGTGGTTCCTGGGCCAGAAAGACACAGGTCACAGCAGCATGACATCACTCTGGTAGGCTGAGGCTCTGAGGGCTCCAACAATGTTTTCATCCCCCGAAGGATGCTCCTGGGCTGGTACTCCAGGGACCACAAACCACTGCAGGTCTTTGGTAACAAGCACCATGGCTGTGGGAGTCAGGCCATTATCACGACCTTCCTCAGACAGAGAATAACACCACTGCACTGGGGTTGGGGGGAGAGAAAGATGGGAAGCCTACTTCTGATCATACCTGAACCCTTCTTTAAAACCTTCAGTAGCTCCCCAGCACTACAGAAAAATGTCTGCATCTCTCAGCACAGCCCTAAGGTTCTCTTGGGCACCACTCTGTCTTTGGCCCTCACCCCTGCCACACATATATGGATGCACTGAGCTACTCAGGGACTCCAGAGAAGCAGAACCAGTACCATCCAGCCAGGGGTATGAGTGTGGTTACAGACACAGTTGCACATACAGATATATATAGAGAGAGTAGACGTAGACATAGATATGAGATCGATTATGAGAACGGGCTACAAGATTATGGAGACAAGAAGTCCCACAATCTGCTGTATGCAAACTGGAAGACCATGGAATCTAGTGATATATATTGGTCTGAATGTGAAGGCTGAAAACCAGGAAAGCTGATATTGTGACTCCTACTCTGACTCAAAGGCCTGAGAACCAAGGGGATCTCTGGTGTAAGTCCTGGGCCTGAGAGCCAGGAGCCCTGGTGCACATGGATAGGAGAAGATGGATGTCCCAGCTCAAGGAGAGACAAGAAGCCAGGTGTGGTGGTGCACACCTGTAATCTCAGCACTTGGAGGCCGAGGCAGGAGGATTTGAGCTCAAGGCCAGCCTGGCCTACATAGCAAGACCCTGTCAAGAAGAAGGAGAAGGAGAGAGAGGGAGAAGGAGAAAAAAAGGAGGGGGAAGAAGGAGAGGAGATGATAAATTAACTTTCTCTACATTTTTGTTTAATCTGGGCCCTCAGCACACATTGATGAGGGCCAAACATCCTAGTCTACCAGTTCAAGTGGAAACACCCATCACAGACACACCCAGAAATAATATTACCAGCTATCCCGGCAGTCCTTAGCTCAGTGAGACTGACACATGGCTTTAACGGCACACCTACCCTACATACTGAACCACTTCCTGGCTGCAGCAAAATACTGAGCTCCCTACAGGTGCTACCCCACTTCCTGCCACCCACCTGGCACACACTGGCCATTCCTCATGCCCAGAGTGTGCTCCTCCGCCTCTCACTCTCTGTCCAGCTCCAATCATGTCTTTAATTCCCAGGGCACACTGTTGTCTCTTCCCAGGGACCTTCCTCCATTCAGCAAACAGTCATCTCACCCGTTTCTCAACACACACCATGGTGACAATGATCAACAACAGCTCAGGGGAGAGCTGAATGTGAAAGCAGCATTTCTAAGGTGCAACCCCAGGGATAGCAAAAGCCTTAAATTATAGGAAGCACAATGCTGAAGTAGAGACGTTGAAGAATGAACATGAACATGAACAAGAGATTTTGAATGAAAGTGAGGATGTTGCTATGGTCCTTATTTTACAATATTGTGTCATTTACTTTGACTATTTTTTATTAAAAAGCTAACCCCTGGCTCCCTCCTAATCCTTTTGCTCTCAGTTTCTGGCTCTCACAATGGGAAATAATATATATAGTAAATGAAAATATTTCTTTTCTCTCTTTTTTTGCTCTGGGATTAGGGCAAAGAACTGTACTGGAATCCATTTTTATTTAATCATGTGTTCTGAATTCAAGGCCTCGGTCAAATTATATGTATTACAAATATTTTCCCCCACTGTGGCTTGCATCATTACTTTCTTCCTGGCTTCTTAGGGTAAACAGAATTTTTAAATTGTCATTTGGTCAATTTTATCAATTTTATCATTACCATTAGTTTTTGTGTGTGTGCCTTGTTTATTTCCCTACACAAAAGCCATGAAAATATTTATTTTATCTTCTAAGAACATTATTATTTTCCTTTCAAATTTTAATCTACATCTACCTGATGCAATTTTTGTAAATTATATAGAATTTTGACAGGTTATGGTGCATCTATGCACCAATCAGCGGGCAAAATGGCATCTTAGCAATATTGAGTATTACAATCCATGAACACAGTATTTCTCTCATTTATTTAGGTCTTATTTATTTAGGTATTTAAAATTTTCAAAAAAAAATGTTTTGCAAATATTTTGTTACATCTATTCCTCAATATTTAATTTTTACTGTTTTAGAAACAGGGCCGGGGATTTAGCTCAGTGGTTCCACTGCCTGCCTCGAAAGCACAAGGTCCTGAGCTCGATCCCTGGTACCAAAAAAAAAAAAAAAAATTGAAATTAGAAACAGTCTTGTTGAATTTCACATTCTAGTTTCTTGCTACTAATAATAGATTATATATATATATATATTGTTTTAATTTACTTTCATAAAGAGCTGTACCTTCTTCAAATAATGATAGTTTTATTTTTTAATCCTTAAACCATTTATTTTATCCTTGCCTTTTTCTATTGGCTAGGCCCTCCAAGAAGCTCATGAATAGAATTGAGTATTGAACATCCTCATTTTGTTCCTAATTTCAAGGAAAATGTTTTTAACATTTCACCATTACATGTACTGTTTCATTGAAGTCTTTTGTGCATTGTCAACCAAACTAGGGAACTTTCTGTTCCTAGTCTTAAATGTGTTTTGAATTTTATCAGATAATTTTTCTGCATAAGATGAAATGACTTTATTTTTCCTCTTGTTAATGTGAGGAAATAATTGATTTTAGAGTTTTAAAGGTAATGTCTGAAAGAAACCCTGAAATAAACTCAACCAGTTTGTAAGATATCTATCTATACTATTTTTATGTACTTCAAAATTTGATTCACTGTGTGTTTAGTACTTTTGTATAGGCTCTTCAGTTATGAATGAAATTGGTCTATAATTATATGGTCTTATAATATCTCTCACAGGTGTTAATCTAAATGGTAATTTCAAAAAAGTTGGCAAGAGTTAGTGTAAGTTTTATAATAAATTAAAGGTAACAACCACTAAAACTGGAGTTAATATAGGTTCCTTCTAAATTTCTAAAGAAAAAATGCAAAAGAAAAAGGAAGGGGATGAAAGAAAAAAGTGTAAAACACACAAATATTGAGGGTAAAAAAATAAGTTTTTTATTTTTCTGTTAAAAATAACATTTGAGCTGTGCACATCTGTACTTGCAGCACTCTGGGGGGCTGAGGTGGAAGGATTGCAAGGTCACTCCCAGCTTGGGCAACTTAGGGATTTAGTGAGACTTCGTCTCAAAAACAAAAAAGGCTAGGGATGTAGCTCAGTGTGAAGGCCTGGGTTCAATCCCCAGTGCCATAAGTAAGTAAACAAATAAGTAAATAAGTACATAAGTAAATAAATCACCCAATACATCTATGCTTAATATTTTACTATGGATGTATCTAAAATAAAAGACAGTTAAAACAAGCAGTTAAAACTAAAAGGATGAACGCAAATATAGTTAACAAATGAACACAAATAAATCAAGAGTAGCAATATTAACTCAGATAAAATAGAACTCGATAGGAAAGATAGTGTGTAGCAGTTATGGAAAATATTGCCCCAGGAGTTAAAACAGCAAACATTCATTATTTCACACCATTTCTGAGGGTCAGGGACTCCCATGAGAGCAGCTTAGCAAGGTGGTTTTGACTCTGGGTCTCAGGAGGTTGCAAACAAGACCTTAGCCAGTGCCCAAACAGGGGTCACCAGACTGGGACCTGCTTTTGAAAATGCCCTTGCGATGCAGCAAGAAAAGGGACCCACGGAGGGTGGACTCACAGCAGAAGGAAAGGAACCCACAGCCACAGTGGGCACTGGGGTGCTTTCATTATGTGACCCACTTTCTGCAGTCGCTCACCATCACCTCTGCTGTGTGTCTGTTCCTCAGAACTGAGTCACTACCTCCAGCCCCCACTTCAAGGGAGGGGAATTAAATCTCCCCCTTCAGTGGAGGAGCATCGAGGAATTTATGGACACACAAAAAACACATACGTTTAAGACCACTGCATGGAGCATAGAACACTTGTAGAAAATTGGTTATAGCCAGGCGTGGTGGTGCAGGCCTGTAATCCAAGCACTTGCGAGGCTGAGGCAGGAGGATTGCCATGAGTTCGAAGCCAGCCTGGACTACATGGTGAGTTCAAGGGCAGCCTGAATTACATAGTGAGACCCTGTCTCAAAGAAAGAAAGATAGAAAGAAAGAAAGAAAGAAAGAAAGAAAGAAAGAAAGAAAGAAAGAAAGAAAGGAAATTGGTTATGTACAAAATCACAAGGAAAGTGTCAATAATTACAAAGAGTAGAAATTACACAGATCACATTTTTTACTTCAATTTTTACAGTCCTATTAACTAAAGTTTGCAGTTATAAAGAAAACCACTCAGCCAAAAAGTAAAACCGTTCGCGTCATCAGGAGAAACACATACACACACTAGAACAAAGTCGACACACACATGTAGTAGATGCAAAACATTCAGAATGATTATTATCAAAACAATAAGAAATCCTGGAGACAATCTGGGGGAAAGGAGCCTTCTCCATAGTCGGTGGGATGTGAATCAGTACAACCAATGCAGAAAGCACTCCAGAGTTTTCTCAAAAACCTGAAAATAGAACTACCATATGATCCAGCTCTCACACCCTGAGCACACATCCGAAAGAGTGAAGTCAGTGTGCAGAAGCGATACCTACCTGCTGCCCCATGATTGGTTTGGCACTGCTTGAAATACCCAGGGTGAGCCAAAAGAGCTATTCACAGACGAATGAGTAAAGAGGACAGGGCAGTGGTGCCTCCATTCACAAATGCAATTCTCTCCACGATTCTGGTCGCAAGCCGAATTGAATGAGAACCGAATTGACCTCAGTGGCTTGGTTCAGTGCTATGAGGAAATTTATTTATAACTTGGCCAAGTTGGTAGGGGAGATTGGTTCACCCCACTTTCCACTCGCAGAAGCACACCTAGTTGTAGAAGGGGAGAGGAAAAGCCAGGAAGTGCTCAGATGTAGATTCGGCAGAGCTTTGGCCCAAAGGGAAGTGTTGAGCACTCTGAAAATGAATCTCCCTCAGTGTGTGCGCATGCGTGTGTGTGTGTGTGTGTGTGTGTGTGTGTCTGTACAGGAGAGGTGATTTACACTCTCACCATGAGGAAGCTTGGGGAAACAGTTTAGCTTTTCAAAAATCTTAGTTTTTAAAGATTCCCTTTAACCTCTCAGTTACATATGTACTCAGTGGGATAGTATTTAGCCATAAAGAAGAGTAAAGTAATGTCATTTCCACACATCATCAGTGCAACTGGAGGGCATCATAAGTGAAATAAGCCAGACACAGAAAGACAAATATTGCATGTTTCCTCTCCTGTGTGGAAACTAGGAGGGGGGAAAAAAAAGATGAACTGAATGTAGGAAAGAAAACAAGGTTCTGGGGGAGAAGAGTGGGTAGCTAGAAAGGTGGATAAGACTGAACCAGGACACGTGCGTGCATGCAAACATTACAGTCAAATCCCTTAATTTGTACAGCTAATACATTAATAATTATATTTTAACATTTCAAAAAATTAGAAGAAGCAATAAAAATAGAATTTATAATATAAATGTGATGGAAAAATTAAGTCATCAAGCTTATGTCATGCTATTTATTATAAGTAGGCTAGACTTGCTTTTAAAAAAGAAACAGCTCTTAGATTTGATTGACAAGTATAGGAAAAGTTATTATAATATTAAACATTACAAATAATTTTAATTTCCCTCAAAAATGAGAAAACTGTAAGTTCCATACAATGGGAGGTCGCACAGCCCTTAGAGAATGAAGTAGCTCTGTATGTATGAGATAAGACATGATCTCCAAGATATGTCTTTAAAAAGAAAGGTAAAAGTGTTGGAAGGCTGTAATTATTTTTAGATAAAGACCTTTTTTAAAATATTATGCTTATTTTTACTGGGAAGAGGAAGTACATGGTTGGAGAGAGAGGACAAGGAAACACTTTTCACCATCTTTCTTTTTGAATTTCACTTTTGTACCCAAGTGAACATTACTAATTTTAAAATATGAGTAAAGAACTTTCAATAAACACTTAATTAAAACTTAAATTATTTTAGCTAAAAAATAATGAAAATTAAAATTTTAATAAAGAACTGACAAATTTAATTGACTAATAATTATGTATCTTTTTTTAATGATCAAATTACCACCAGGGATGGCTCTGGTTCTTTCAATATTCCAGAAACATACGACATATAGCGTGTAGCAGAGAGAAAACACAGCCCCCGTGAAGGCCCACTGCAAAAGTACCAAGCGGAGAAACCAAAGCAAGAGTACAACATAGTGTAATTCAAGGAAACAGAACAAACACTTAGGCACACATGAAACAGACTCGGGAAAATGCTGCCAGGCGGAAGGTAAAGATCTTGCACATTGATTAGAAAATGGTATAAAAGTGATCAAAGAACATAGATAGTTCAGGAAAGAAATACAAAGGCCATTAAATGCATAGTCACAACCCTAACAGTGAAGGAAATGAAAAATTGAAAAAGATTAATGAGCTGTCATCTTGCACTAGGTTATCCAAGATGTAAAAGATCAAAAACATTAAATTTTGTTTAAGGTATGAGGAACTGGATGTTTTCGTGGACTCTGTTTTTAAAGGGCAATCTGGCAGTATGTATTTCTGTCCTTCCCTCCTTTTTTTTTTTTTTTAAATTTCCAGGGATCTAACCCAGGCCTTGCTCATGCTAGGCAAGCAGCAAACCATTGAGGTACACTCCCAACCCATGGCAACTCCTACCTTCTAGGAATTCTTCCTAAGGAATTAGTTGGAGAGAAGCCCTTCCATACAGTGCATACACAATTCTGTTCATCTCAGTTCTGTTATAGGAGTGACCTGGGCATTTTCAGAATCAATTACAATATACTCAGTTGTTACAACTTCTTGCAGCCAGTAAGATTGATGATATTGATTTATGGTTTTTTGACAATGATGTATTTATGGAATGTCCATTTAGTTTTGCAAAGTTGTACAGCCACTAAATACTAAGTTTTGAATGAACATAGATTACATTTATACCTTAATATATACATATATAAATATATTACATAGAATGTATATGTATTATATATAATACACACATTTATGCAAATATCTACAAAATATTTGATCTTACTGAGTTTATTTCCATTTCCGCCTCCACACCCCTCTTCCCTTCCAGGACAGAGAATAGTCAAAAAAGATAAGTGGAGCTAGACATGGTGGCACACGCCTGTAATCCCAGCACTTTGGGAGGCTGAGGCAGGAGGAAGCAAGTTTGAGCCTTGCACAGGCAATTTGGATATTTAGCGAGAGCCTGTCTCGAAATAAAAAATAAAAAAGGGCCGGGGGTGTAGTTCAGAGCTAATGCTCTGGGTTCAATCCCCAGTGTGGGAAGGGTGAGGATTATTTTTGTTAGTTTTAAAGGTTTAGGAGGAGTTAATTAACTAATTAACAGCCTGGGAGTGGCCCTGGCTTCCGATAGGGTGATAGTGACATCATGCTAGAAGCAGCAGCCAATAGCGGCGTCCCTGTTCAGGGAATTTCCTAAACAGGGACTCAAGGAGAGGCGTCGGGACAGCTGTGCAGGAGCAGCTTCCGCCCGGCTCGGCCGCGCCCGGCTGCAGGCCCCGCCCCGCCGGCGCCCTTCAGTTCCAGGCCGCTCCGCTCTGTCCCGCGCTGAGCCTGGTCCCTGCCGTGGAGGCTCAGCATCCTCCCCTGAGTGCTCAGCCCCTGGCCCTCACAGATCGCTAAATAAAAGCCGATGCCCCAGCCACCGGTGAGCGCGCCGTCGCCACCGCGGACTCCTCGACTTCCGGATACCGTTTTCTGGCTACACGTTCAGAAAGAGGAAAACAAAACACAAATCACGAGGAAATGAATCACCCACAAATATCCGTGGTAAACAATATTGGCTATTCCCCTAAAAATAAGACAGATTTACAAATTGGGAATTGCAGCGATTACAGTTTTATGTTTGCCTGCACGCAAGCATTTCCCCATGAAATGTCTTAGTTTTTCAAAAAGTGACTTTATACTGTTCTATCATATGGAATAATTTATTTAACTTTACCCCTACTCTTGGATATTTAAATTATTTTCAACTATTCCCTATTTTAAATGTAACGAACAAGGATGGATCTTTTGTGCATATGTTCTTGTCCCAATATCTGACTGTTTCCATAAGGCACAATCTCAGTGAAATGATTATTTTCCCTAAAATAATTTGGGTAATCATCTTTTCTTGTTATTCCAAATTAAATTAACATCATTCCATCAAGTTTCAGAACCAAACATCTAGGTATTTAAAGTTATGTCTGCTTGTTCTGGTCAGTTTTTATTTCAGTAAAACTTTGTAGTTGTTTTAAAATTTAATTCAAAGTAGTATTATACAGTATTTTAGTTGCTATCATGCATGGGATCATTTCCATATTTTCTAACCTGGTATTGCTGGTAGAAAAAGTGACAGTAGCTGACACTGGTAAAAAAATGGCAATAGTAATGCCATGTTTCAAGCCTTAAGAACATTGAAACTGTTAAGGTCCCTGAAAATGCCTGCAACACATGTTAATGATGGGAATCATTTTCATAAGACATAGCTAATTATTAAAGCTTTGCTGTAACGAGTGGTAAAAACAGTAAAATTCCTAGATGTTAATAAGAAATTGCATGTGATTTTTTTTAACACAGAAAAAGACTCTATGGCAATGAATCACAGGGCAAGGATGTCATCAGAGTGTACTTCAAATGCAAAAAAAAATGAACAAATAAAAATTTGGCTCAGAAAAAGTGTTATAAATGAATGTCATTAGGACTCACTTGAGTCTCTTAGTAGTTCTAATGTTTTCAGTTGAGTTTCTGAGCAATTATCACACCAGCAAATTTGCGGTATATGTCTAACATCTTGCTTTATATGTTTTGATTTTTTTTAGTGCAAAATAGCCCTTTATATCCCATTTTGTCCTTTTCCTTTGAATTACTGTCTAAAATTGTTCCCAATTCTTTTTTGTTTGGAATCACACTCCTGGCCACTGTGGTTCATTGGTCATTTTGTTCAAGATTTGTTTTTTAAGTAAGTTTCTAAAATCTAATTAGAGTTTTTTAAATCCATTCAAAAAATCTTAATTTTAAAATAAAAAGTTTTTTAAATGGATGAATTGGCATAGCAGGAATGATTTTGTGGATTCTTACTGTGTTTTCATTCTTACCACATAGACTATCTTCTTTCTTTTCTATGTTTTCATGTTTTGAAGTTATCTGTAGTGTTTTAAAAGTCTAGTGTTTTAGTGTTCCCTTAAAACAACTTTTCAGTAGATACTTGCTTAGTATAGAAGTACAGAACAAAACAATGTATTTTTTTAATTATGGTCCTTCTCACATCATTTCTTCTATAGCATTTAAGGAACTCTAAGAATTTAAGCTAATTCTCTTGCCTCCAAATTTTCTGTATTTAATTAGTATAACCTAGTTACATAATCCAATCATTGTTATTAATTATATTTAACATTATGTTATTTCTTCCAAGAATAGTTTTTGATATTAACACATATTTGCTCAAATTATTCCAAGTAGGGCTCATTGCTGGTATATTTTTTGAATCCTTACTTTTTTTAAATGACATTTTTACCTTAACACAACTTGTCTGGGTATAAATTTCTGTATGATTCACAATCTTTGTTCAGGATTTTATACCTATTTTCCCATCATTTGTCTTTCAGTAACCCCAATTTATTTTATTCCTTTGTAAACAACTAAGTGTGAATTGTGTTTTGCATTTTAATCTTAAATGTTAGTAAAATTTATTTTGTGTTCTGTAATTCAAAGTATTTGCCGGGAATTTGTTTAGAATGTGATCAGCACTTTCAGTCTCTTAATGGTTCAAATTTGTTCTGATTTTTTTCCTGTAATTTTTAAATTAGATTTCTATTTTGTCTTCCACTTCTTTATTTGTTCGTTTATTTTAGTTCCTTTCCCATCTTCTAGCAATATTATCAAATTTATCTTCTGCATTCCTTGCTCAGTTTTTCTCCACCTTGTAACAATTCTGTTCTTTATATCTTGTCTTAATTTTTATTTTATTAGTACATGTTTGCGATATACGATGATTACATTCCTTGTGTGGAGTTGGTACATGTACATAACCATCTTAATTCTTTTTCGTCCCCTTCCCCTCCACTCCCTCCCTCTCCTTCTATCACTTTTGTAAAAATATCTATCTCCCTGTTTCCTGTTACCTATCTTTTATTTTCCTCTTTAGTTTATTTATACGTTGAGTTTCTCATATAAGAAAAACCATACAATATTTAAGCTTGTGTGTTTGATTTATTTCACTTAACATTATGCCCTCAAGGTGCATCCATTTTCCTAGCAGTCTCTATGGTAGAGTAATAATCCATCATGTGTATATGCCACATTTTCTTTATCCATTCATTTGTTGATGGACATATAGGCTGCTTTCAAGATTTAACTATTATGTGTTTTGCTGCTCTAAACATGCACATTCATGTATCATTAATACTCTATCTTTAACTCTTTCAGGAAGATAACTAGAAGGGGAAAGCTAGGTCGAAAGGAATTTGTATTTTTAGAGTTTGAGGAATCTCTGTCCTGATATCATATCCATAGTGGCTGTATTAATTTACACTCCATCGACAATGCAGAAGAGCTCCTTTCTCCCCATAGCCCCACCAGCATGTGCTGTTATTTGATTTCTTGATGACAGCCATTCCTGCTGGAGTAAGATCGAATCTCAGTTCTGTTTTAGCATTTTTCTAAGGGCCAGAAACGTTGAACATTTTTAATGTGGTTTGGGGCATTTGTACTTCTTCTGAGAAGTGTCTGTTCATCTAAGTTGCCCATTTTTTTATTGCATCTTTTATTTGGGGGATATAATTTTTCTGAGTTCTTTATATTTTGTAGATATTAGTCCTCTATCTGAGGTGTAGCTGGCAAAAATGTTTTCCCATTCTATAGGTTGTCTCTTCACTCTCTTGTTTCCTTTGGTGTACAGAAGCTTTTGAATTTGATACAGTCCCATTTGTTGATTTATCTCTTTTTTCCCCAATTTCTGATTTATTTCTTGTGGAATAAGGTTTCTGTTCAAAAAATCTCCACCTGCACTTATGTCTTCAATACACCAATAATGAACTCAATGAGAAATTAGGAAAATAATGCCATTCACAATAGAATCAAGAAAAATTAAATACTTAGGTATTAACCTAAGGAAGTGAGAGATCTCTACAATGAAAGCTACAGTACTCTAAAAAAAAAAAAAAAAGGAGATCGAAGAGCACATCAGAAATGTCCTCTTTCCTGGATCAGCAGAGCCAGTATTGTCAAAATGACCATACTTCCAAAATCAATAACCAGATTTAATGCAATACCAGTCAAAATACCAACAGCATCCCTCACAAAACAAGAAAACAAACCTAAAATTCATATGGAACCAGAAGAGACCCAAAAGCAATCCTGGGCAACAAGAGCAAAGCAGGAGGCATCACAATCCCAGACTTCAAGTGATATTACAAAACTATAGTGAATAATAATAATAATAATAATAATAATAATAAATAGCATGTTACTGGCACAAAAAACAGACATGTTGATGCCTCTTCTGTGGGCTTCAGGGTTACATCACCTCAGATTCTTGCAGGTCTATTCGATATCACTTCCCTTTTTGTTTTATTTCCCTCCCCATTCTAGTGAAGATCACTCCTTATTAAGGATGCTAGAGCTTCTTTCTGGGTACTGGAGGAGCCTATGTGCCTAAGAGGTCCATAGTAGCACCCCCATTATCCACCAGTTTAGTCACCTGTGGTCAACTACAGGTTAGAAGAGTGACTTTTGTAGAATGAGAGCGAGAGAGAAAATTTACATACTTTCATCACAGTATATTGTTGTAATTGTTCTATTGTTAATCTCTTACTGTGCCTAATTTATACATTAAACTTTATCATAACCATGTATGTATAGGAAAAAATAGAGTATCTATAGGATTTGGTTCTAAAGGAGGTCTTGGAATGTATCCCCCAAGGATAAGGGAGGCTACTGTAGTCTTCTACTGAGTCTTCAAAAGAGTTCCTTCCCCTTGTCCTGTGGTACTTGTCTTTTAATTACTAGACTCAGTGTCTAAGGAAGTACAATCTAAGTAGATCCCTTTGACCCCACCAGAGTGCCACTGGGGTGATGGCAGGTGGGGTCCCTCCCAACCCCTCCCAACATCAGAGTGAGGAGCCCCTGCTGCCTCCTGGAGGTGGGATCTTATACTTCTACAGCTCTCCTGAAACTATAAAAAAGTGTCCGATCAAAACTTAAACACGAGGCCAGGGATTTAGCTCAGTGTTTCCACCGCTTGCCTCGCAAGCGCAAGGACCTGAGTTCAATCCCCAGTACCAAAAAAAAAAAAAAATTAAACACGATCCGAGCCACAAACCCACAGGCACACTGGTAAGAGTCCTTCCTGCTGGGTCCCGCTGTTTTGTAGGAATTATACCTCCCCAGACGCAAGGTGTGGCCACCAGTTCCCTGCCCTCTGTTGAGCTGTTGGCTGGGACTTGTAGTAACTGAATGAGAAGGAAAGAAGAAAAGAGGGTCGCTGACCCTTAGAGATGTAGCTTAGGGAAAATAGTTGATCACATGGAAGCGAGACTAGGGTGATTGGTACCCAAGGCTGGGAGGCTAGGAGGGGTGGGGGAAAGGGAGAGGTTGATTAACAGGTACTGAGTCAGTTGGATGAGAGGAAGACATTCTGCTGTGCCACTGTAGGGTGACCTTGGGTAACAATAAGGACTTCGAATGTTTTCACCATAAAGAAATGATATTTGAGGAGCAGATATACTTACAGTGATTTGAACACTGCCCAATATATATGAGTGTGTATATCAAAACACCTCATGGTAGCCCATAAATATGTACAGATCTTATACGCCAGATGAACTTCTTAAAAAGTACCTTGGGAACAGTAGAGTTAGGACACGTAAGGAAGGCAACTCCCCTAATTAAAATAATGCCCAGATCCTCAGCCTCAACCCCGTCAGATAATTCCCAGGTGAGGAGCACAGCTGGATCCCACAACCTCAGTTTTTGCTTCCCCAATTCTCTTTCTCCCCAGGGATGACTTCATTCATTTATGCAATCACTCAATACAGATTAGCCTTAGTAAGCTTCTCTGTAACCTGGTGGTGATGACTGTGGAGCCCCAATGTGAGAGTTTCTCCTTTAGCACCTACACCTGAGACCAGGCTTTCTGAGAGCAAGGGGATCATGTCAGGAGTTACTTACAGGCACGACTCTGCAGCACCAACAAGGCCACCTTGGTGGAACCAAAAGTCCAGCATCGGAACCTCAGTCTGATCCTCTGGTCTCGACAGGAGAGAGAGGGAGGGACACAGTACCTTTTCATATTTCTAAGTGGGTTTTAAACTCCAGCCCCACTGGGTTTACAGATAAGGGCATTGCCTTTAATTTCTGCCAATAGGTGGGGCACACATTAGGTTTTTTTCTTTTTCTTTTTTGGACTGTACTGGGGATAGAACCCAGGGCCTTTATCCTGAGCTACATCCCCAGCCCTTCTTTACTCTTATTTGAGACAGGGTCTCACTAAGTCACCAAGTTTCCTAGGCTGGCCAGGCTCAAACTTATGGTCCTCATGCCTCAGTCCCCCAGGGTCCTGGGGTTATAGTTATGTGCCATCATACCTGGCTACATGAGTCACTTTTTTGTTGGTGGTGGCTGTTCTCATCTTTTCTTCTGTCTCCACTGTATTTGGGAGAAGCCACACCCGGGGCTACAAGCTGTCCATGCCACCTTGAACTGGAGTCAAAATTGTTTTCCATCTGCATCGTACCTGGCTCCCAGCCCACTTACCCTCTTCTGTCTTCAACATGCATGCTGTTTTGTTTTGTCATGCCACCTTCCTTGTGTTCTGCCTCTGCCTCTCTGTTCTATCCACTCCTCGTGGGCCTAACCCAAATCTTTGGCCCGCTCCTAAATGGGTCAGTGCTCCCTGGGACTCTGCCCCTGTCTCCTTTGATCTGTTCATTCTCCATGCGACAGCTCAGAATCCCGTGGCCTCGGCAAGATCACGTGCTGACTGTGTCTGGCCCTGTACAAGGGATGATTGAAAAGTATGGTGAGTGCTTAAAATTTTTTTTAAATGATTGCAGTAAAACACACATTACCACGAATCCCCTTCACAATACTCCCCCTCGCTGCAAACACATTTATCCATTGTTCTTGTCACTCACGGAAGCACTTTTGAAGTTCTCTTTCCTGAGTGTCTTTACAAGGTGTGATCAAAAAATACAGTGAATGCTCCTGCCACTTGTAAAAATGTGATGTGTCTTCATCCTTCGCCTCATCCACCAGATCTGGTGCTATGTGACTTCCAGCTTCTCCTCAAAGGCAAAATGACCACAAAAGGAAAACATTTTGAATTAATTTAGGATTTTGAGGCAACCAGGACAGTGTAACTAAAGACATTCCCCGAAGAGGACTTCCAGAACTGCTTCAGAAAGTGGCAAGACTGGTGGGATAAGTGTATTTGAAGCAAGGGGGAGAATTTTGAAGGGGATGCATGCCAATGTGTCTTTAGCTGAATTTTGTTTATTTATCCACACACCATAGTTTTCACTCACACCTCATATCTCATGTCCAGCTCTCGAGCTACAGAGCTTGTGCCCAGTGGCCTTCTCCCTCTTCCCACCTGACAAGTCCTAGACACCACAGCCCGCTCACCTGCCCTCCTCCAGCCCAGCTCTCAGTGACCAGCAGGTCACTGAAGCCAAACCCAGGCAGCCAGCGGCTCCCCAGCTTCCTCGGCTGATCCGCAGAGCCCGTTCCTCCTCTTTGTCTCCCTCATCCCCTCCGTGGGGTTGGGCCTCATAAACTGAACTGCCTCGTTATGCTGCGTTTAGTGCTGCACACCCCGGTGCTTTGGGGTTTGGGAGTGGTAACACCAGGAGTCTTGGGTTTGAGGTCTGGCTTTGTGGTGAGGGGCCAGTGACGCACCAGCCTCCTGTCCTCCAGCCTCTCTCTCACACGGTGCTCAGTGGTGGCAAGGAATACAATAGCAAAGGGGATGTGCTTCGGGAGTAAACAGGTAGGTTCCAGGGCCGGTACAGGTAAGGAAGGGCCCCTTAGCTGGTGCTGTAGCTCAGTTTAGGAGAGGCCGCCAAACAGCGCCAGTGCAGCATGAGCTCTAAATTCATGCCATGCCCAGTGGGGGGCGCTGTTCACACATCGTCACCCTGCTTCCTCAGGGCTCCCGGGTGCTGCTTCCTGTGCAGAACCCGGTGCAGATTCGCATCCCTAGAAGAGGCCTTCGTGGAGCCTGGCTCCCCAGACCTTCCGGCTCGTTTCCCTGGGCTTTTATGTACCTCCCTGGTCCTCGTGTTCCCAGACTGTTCCATGAACTACATTATGCAAATCCCCAGCCAGCCCAGTATCCTTAGAAACCGAATCTCCCATCCTCCTCAGCCTGTTCCATGGCATTGGAAACCCACCCAAGTGACACCCACGAGCAAGGACAAGCCGCACCCCAGAGCAGGAAAGCTGCCCTGAGAACAGGCTGGCAGGCTTCAGTCTTTACTGACGTGCCTGGGGGTATGGGCAGGCCAGGCCAGGTAAAAAGCTGCATTTTATGTTTGAAACCTGGAAAGGAGGTGCTTTGATCCCAGCATCTCCCATCTCTAACAGTCATCTTTGTCCAATCCAAATAGCTTGGCTGCCATTAAAATCACCTCCATAGTGGGGAGGAGTCAGTTTTGACATCTTTAATCACATATATACAGGTATGTGAGCCTGTAGAAGGTGACGATCCAATTTTATTGTGCATGATCCAGTCACTAATCTTATGCACAATTTTGCAAGATCTGCTCCTCTCCAGAATATCCTTTCCTATGCTGGAAACATTATGACTCTTCTTTCTCCAGGCTCAAAATATGAGGCAAAGCCTCTGGTACCATACCCACATTTTTTTTGTTTGTTTGGTTTTGTTTTGCTTTTGGCGTTTTGGTTTTTGAGACAGGATCTCACTATGTAGCCCAGGCTGGCCTTGAACTTGAGATGATCCTCCTCCCTCGGGCTCCCAACTGCTGGGATTACGGACGTACACAATTGTGCCCGACTGACACCCAGATTCTCGAGACCCGGTCTGCAGTGGCACTCTGAATCCCCTATCTTCTGCGGGAAAGACACAGCATCTTGCAAGTGACACAAATTGTGAACCACACAGTATTAGAACTGGAAATGACCTGGAAAAAATAAGCCAGTGTCCAGGTTTTCCTGCTTGCAGAAGTTGGATGTTTTATCAGAGCGTCACAGGGGCAGGTTTAACAATAGAGAACTCAACCGCTAAACTCAAGTTTCAAGCACTGTTCTGTTCTAAGTTATTTACACATTTACTTAAATCTCGCAACTGCTGGAAGAGGTAGGGACTCATCTCTTTTGCACCTGATGGAAATAAGGCAGAGAGGCAAAGACACTCTCTCGAGGTCACACAGTAGGCGACTCAGTTTGGACCCAGATTGTTCAATCCCATATCCCCGATTCCTACCCCTAGATGGCTTTGTGAAGATTGAGGCTGTTTTTGTTTGTTTGCAGTACCCAGGTTTTAACCCAGGGACATGAGGGTTCAGATTTTCAAATGTATGCCGAGGTCTCAGGTTTAAGGTTTCTATTTAGCTTTTTCTTTTTGTTTTAAAACCCTGCAGTGCAATATTTAAACAAAAACAAAAAATGAAATCCACCAACTGAACTGATTGCATGAAAACATCCAGGACAAACCTCCCGCCTGAGGAGAGAAAATTATTTTAATAATATTTTTTGAGTTTTCTCCTCTTGGTTGGGTTGCTTAGGGACACAGAGCAGGGGAATCTGTTCTTACAGTGTGCTGGGGTGGGCAGAATATACTCATCCCCAGACTGTGTACTATGCAAAAAATATCTCTGGAAAGATGAAAGAGACAATGATGAAAAGCAATTGCCTACAAGGAGGGGAGTCGAGTGTGCAGAAGAACAACTGTTCCAGTACATTTTGTACCTTTGGCATCTGCAGCCATGTAAACAGATTATCTAACCAAACACACGCAAATTAAAGACAAGCTCTTGCTTGCCTTTTTGTATGTTGCATGTCTATGTTTACTGTGAAATCTTTCATCGGCTACTAAGGCATATCCACTGTCCTATGTTACTGAAATCTTTTCATAAACATGTTTATGTACAATCTTGTTAACAATCTGAGGAAATATAAGCACTCATGACATAGCTTGTATTTCTTACTTTCTCACCTTTCTTTGGCATTTGTCATTATTGTGAATCATAATTTTAACATGTACAGACTCCCACTTGCAGAAGAATTAACCAACATATAATAAGCCGATGGTAGATGTAGGATCGTAGGACTGGGCATTTACCAGCCCCACCCCACTGGATGTTCTAGGGACTGGGGCAGGTGTGGCACCTTCACTCCTCCTAGGAGCAGGGGTTCACAAGGCAGGGATCTGCAGTTCAGGTTTTGTGTCCCTGGCCCCTTTCTAAAATGGCACAACGCTTTATGGAGCTTGGAAGGACAGCTTTTCAGCCACACACTGCTCAGGGACAGGACATGTTCTGAGAAATGTGCCATTAGGCAGTTACATCCCCACGTGAGCACCATGGTGCACTTACACCAGCCCAGATGGTACAGTGGTGCACTGCTGTACTGGCACCGTAGGCCATGGGCCCGTGTGAGGTATCTGTGTCCTCATGCAGCTAAACACAGAGAAGGTCGAGGAAAAACTACTAGAATTTTACAGGAATTTTCCAGCCCCATTACAATCTTATGGAACTACCTTTATGTGGCCTGTGGCTGATTCCAGTGTCCTTATGTGGTACATGACTACATGTGCTCAACACTGATGACTGTGGCCCAGCAACATGCCTGATGGGGCTGGCAAGGTTTTGGTGATGGGCCCTGGCATTCACAAATCTCCAGACAGCCTAGAGCTTCCTCGCAGGGTGGGGAGCACACAGCGGTAGCCAAGGGAGCCCCGGCAGGGCCCATGCTGAGGAAGGGGGAAGGGGACAAGAATCAGCCAGGGGATCTTTCAATGTCACTCTACGGTGCAGGGGAATTTCCTGCCCTGCCCCATCACGAACCATGAAGGTCGAGAAAGCCTTCCACTGTTCTGCTATTTAGCCAGTGACCACATTCTTTTGGAATTTCACCCTCCAGAAGGAGAAGCACAGGTCTGCAATTCTAGCTACTCAGGAGTCTGGGGCAGGAGGATCCCACATTCCAGGCTAGCCTAGGCAACTCAGTGACAACCTGTCTCAAAATAAAAAGGGGAGGGGATGTAGCCCAGTGGTAGCGTCCCTGGGTTTGATTCCCAGTACCACCAAAAAAAAAAAAAAAAAAAAAATCTAGAATATGCAAACAAAAGAAAAAAATTAATTGGACATCATTAAAATTAAAAACTAAACTTTTGGATTTGAAAGGCTTTTGAGAAGGTGACAGACAACCCAGAGAATGAAAGTTTTATAAGTCAGGTATCTGACAACAGACTTGTATTTAGAATAAAAAGACAAGTGACCAATTAAAATTTGGCAAATTCTCTGGAGTTTTCCTAAGCAGATCACAAATGGCAAACACGTGGGAAGATGCTCAATACGATCAGCCACCAGGGAAACCCAAACCAAAGCTACGGTGAGCCACCCCACCACCCTTGGCAGGATCGCAGTTAGAAGACAGATGACAGTGCTGGCAGAGGCAGCCAACCTGAACCCTTGCCCACTCCTGGTGGGAAGAGAACATGGTACCTCTGCATAGGAAAACAGCTTGGCTGTTCCACAAAAGATCAGAGTGGCCAAGTGATCCGGCAAGTCTATTCCCAAGTATTTATTTACCACAAAGAATCAAAGACATGTCCACATAAACATGTGTACACAAATGTTCGTAGCAGCATTATTTATAATAGACAAAAATGGAAACAGCCAAAACCCATCAACTGATAAATAAAATGCATATAACTCCATTCAATAGATTACAAAAAGAATAAATACATGCGACAACATGGATGAACTTGAAACAAGAACACTGAAAGCCATATTAAAAGAAAGAATGTATCATTTTAATTTTTGTGAAAAAGCCTAGGCTATCCAAAGTTGCTCAGGCTAGGCTGGAACTTGCGAACCTAGAGTGCTGGGATCACAGGTGTATATCACCACACCCAGATCATATTATCTTTAATTTAAAAAAAAAAAAAAAACTTACATCCAAGGTGAAAATAAAAACATTTTTAAACTTTATTATCACTAACAAAGTACTTTCAGGTACGTTTACTATACAGAAACTGTATCTGATAGGTAAACACTCGCTAGCAGAAGGCATACACACTCAAGACCTGCTCGGCCCCCAAAGTACACAGAGCCTTCCTGGGTCTGAGCACCTGGCAGCCCACGGGGAAATGTTTGCCTTTACCACCCTGCTTCCCAGGACAGTGGGCTGCAACAGAAACCACCTGCAGGCCTGGGAAAGAAAAGGTGGAGGCAAACAGCAGACAGAGAGGAGAAATCTAGGAAACTTCAGCACCTGGCAGTGCAAAAACCAGGATGGGGCGAGGGGAGGCAAGAAGGCAGCCAAGACGAGGTGTCTGCCTCCCATGGTGTTCAATAGGCTCTTGCGTCACAGCCATGGGGGCCCAGAGTGCACCCTCTCTGCTTCCTAACTACAAAGGGCCCCCTCCTTCCTTCCCTTCTCAGACCTTGGAAAGAACCAAGCAGAGGAATTTCCTCCGTGGCAGTTACAGAAGGACACCGCCTGACAGTCCTATCATCTCACAGGTGAGGAAACTGAGGCCCAGTATGGGAACTGCCTGCTCAGGTATAAACCGAAAAACGGGAGCTGACCAATGGGGTCGGGAAGCTTTGTCTCAGCCTGCTCAGTGGGATCTGTGCAGTTTTAAAACAGTAACATAAGGTAACAGACAAGTCCAGCCCCAGGTCAGTCCCAAAGCCATGGCATGGGCCTGCATTAGGTGCTTTACTTACTGTATTCTGGAAGCTCTGGAGCTGGGGACTCAATGAGTGACCAGCCCCTCCCAGGTCAGTGAATCCTGTGACAACCCCCCGCCCAAGCCCTGCCCCACTCCCTACTGAATCTGCCTCACTGGGCTCTTGAGGGGCAGTGTCAGTCCCACAAGGGTAGCCCCAACACCCCAGAACCGGCTGCAACTACTCAAATTGGCCAATCCTAAGCCTCTGCACTCCGCTTTCTCCACCCTGCCTTTCCTTCCCAGCAAACTACAAAGAAGGCTTTGCCTGTACTTCCTCCTTGCTCCCCCTGCCTCCTGAGTGGCCCTGGGCCTCCCTGGCTGGCCCTATGTGGCAGAGCCCTCTCTCTCCTCTTGGGAACACAGTGATAAACAACTTCCAATAGCAGTGCTCACTTCAGCAGCACATGTACTAAAACAATTTCCAACAGCAGTCATCTGGATGGTTGGCCTCACCGATCCCAAAAATAATGAAACCTCCTCGTAAAACAAGCCCACTCCAGAAGCAAACATTATCTCCAGAAGTCCTGGAATGAGGTTCAGAACGTTCACATCCTGAAGGTGCCCGACTCTGGGGAGAGCCTGGGCTCAGCAAGGGGCTTCCTGGGCGAGGCTTCTGAGAGAAGGGAAGGGGCCAAAACCAAAGACAGGTGTAGGGCTTGGAGCCCCAGCAAGAACTAGAGAGCTGCAGAGATGCATCATGAAGGCAGGGGCAGAGGCACGCAGGCCCACGCGGGCTTCAGGAGGAGGCTCGGGTCTGCTCAGCTGTCCAGATCCTGCTTGATGCTGATTCGCAGCGGGCAGATGCGCAAAGGCTCAGGGGGCCTGTCGTCCCGTGCACTCCCCACATAGAAGTAGGGCCGCACCTCCCCAAAGCGGGCGTGGAAGGTATACAGGTGGCACTGGCGCTCGGCGTCGTAGAAGGACAGCTCACCCTCGTCACACTCTAGCTGCACGCGCAGGCGGCGTGGGATGGCCAGGACCAGGGGTGATGTGGCCGTGTCGGAGGCCACACAGTGGTCCCCCTCCACACCCTGCGTGCGGCACAAGTACCAGAAACCGGAGCGCATGTCGTGATAGGAGCCCTGTGAGTGGCCGTCCGTGGCCTCCTCCGACTGCACCCGCACCACACCCACCCGCCAGCTCTGCAGCCCGCCCAGGGCCACCTCCCAGGTGTGGGAGCCCTTTGAGAAGGTTTGCGAGCCCAGCAGGCAGGGCGCTGAGGAGAAGCGCTCCGGGTTCTCCACCTGCACATGGTAGCCATGGTTGGTGACACTGGTGAGGTCATCAGCCACCGAGAGCCAGCCAGCTGCTGTGTTAGGATCCAGGCTGAAGGGCACTGAGGACAGAAGGGGAAGAAGGCGACAGTCAGTGAACACGACACCCCTCCTGCCATGCTGGCTGGTCTGCCAGGCCCACACAACCACCTGTGTCCCACCTGCCCAGGCATCCAGGGCGCCACACAAGCTCTTGGGGTTAGGGGTTGGAATGGGTTCCTATAGAAGACACAGGAAGTCCTGAGCCCCAGGACTTCAGAAAATAGCCTTAATTAGGAGTGGGGTTGATACAAATGAAATTAGTTAAGATGAACTCAGACTGTAGTAGGGCCAGCCTTTAATCCAACATGACTGGGTTCTTCTAAAGAGGGGGAAAGCGACAAGACACCAGTGGGAAGAATGGCATCAGGTGACAGAGGGTGGAGGTCAAAGTGTTGCAGCCACAAGCCAGGGACAATTAAGCAGTGCCTACAGGCCCCAGAAGCTAGAAGAGGTGAGAAGGGTCTGCCCTACAAATTTCAGAGGACCATGGCCCTGCTGCCACCTGGACTGGGAGAATAAATTTCGTTAATTTTAACCAACCTGGTTTGTGGTCCTTTGTTATAGCAGCCAGAGATACTAACAGAGGAGGGACTCATAATGTTCCTAAGACTGCAGCGACTTAGAAAAGCATGACATTTCTCTCCCTGACACACCAGGACACAAGGATGGCACAGGCTGCAGTCGCCTTGGGAGAGGTGGCCCTGGATGAGGTCCCTCGTCATACATGTTACAGTTCTGAATAGGCAGGGGAATGTTTGTCTTTCTGAATAGGTGACAGAGGGTCAGGTCCCACCCAGGAAGGAGCTGGGCCAGATGGGGCTGGAGTCCAGCGTGGGGAGAGAAGTGGCCGAGTGTGCCCGGAGGCTGGAGGGAGCCAGCTGGGAGATGGGGTGCAGCCTGGGAGAAGGCTTGGCTGGCTCCCTGGCAGCGTGCAGTGCTTCCCTGCCTGGACTGCCTGCCCGCATCTCTCACCGGATTGCACACACGTCATCATCTTCTTCCAGACACGGTACCGGAGGGAGCTGAGGTACTTGCAGACATCGATGAGCATGTCTGCCTGGACAGGCTCCGGCTCCATGGTGCAGAAGAGCCTGGGAAAGGAGGACTGCGCATGGTGTGCAGTGCTGGGGCCGGGCATCCCGGGGTGGGCCCAGGACTTGTCCCCTTGCCTCGGGTCTAAGTGCCTGGGCATCTTCCCCGACACAGTCCCCCGGACTGGGCCACAAGCCCGTCTGGCTGCCACACCACTCAGGGTTTGGTCAGAGGCTCATCCTACCGTAGCTGTGAGAGATACAAATACGAGGTTCTGCACTGTGGCTGCCGTCCTCGTGGACAGAAATCACATGTATGTGCTCACAGATGTACAACGCTCCAACAGAGCCAAAACGTCTCCCAGCCTTTCCTGAACACCTCCAGGGACAGGGACAGGGTTCTTCCTAATTCACCCCAAAGAAGCCAACAGCCATCAGTGTCCTGAGGCTGAAAGCAAGGAGGCCAGCCAAAAACCAAACCTCAATGTTGGGAGGCCACTGAGAAATACGAGCCATGTGCGTGGCACTGTCCTCCCCACACAGTGACCCTCCACCCAGGGACAAACAACTCTCCAATGCCCCGCCAGCCAGCATGGGTGCTGTGAAAGGACTCTGCACCTGCCCGGCCACTCTCTCCGGGCGCCACCCAGCTGGCTGCATTACCTGCCTGGCCCTGGGGCCACTGGATTTTGCACCACTGGGTTTTCTGCCTGCTCTTGCCCTCCCCTCCACGAGACCTGGCAACTTACCGGCGTTTTCGGCTCTTGTGTTTCTGAAGGAAAAAACAGACAGAGAGAGTGTGTGAGTTTCTAACCTCTGGGGAGTCATACCTCCCATGTTCATGAATCAGATTTAACAGTTATGATGTCAGTACTTCCTAAATTGGTACACAGATTGAGTGTAATCCCTGTCAAAATCCCAAGTGACTTCTTCACAGAAACGAAAACACCAACTCTAAAATTCATACTGAAATTCAAGGAACCCAGAATATACAAAATAATCTTGAAAAAGAAAAGCAAAGTTGGGATGTCTCATACTGCCAACAGTAATGAAGACAATGAAAACTGGCATACAGCCAGACATGCTAGCGCACACCTGTAATCCCAGCTACTCAGAAGGCCAAGGCGAGGATCACAGGTTTGAGGCCAGCCTGAGCAACCTGGTGATACCTGTCTTAAAATAAAAAAAATAAAAAGGGCAGGGGATGTAGCTCAGCAGTAAAGTGCTTCTGGTATGAGGCCTTGTTTGGTTTCGGTCCCAGGACCACCCCCTCAAAAAAAAACCCCAAACAGTCATACAGAACAATGAGATAGAATTCAAAGTCCAGAAATAATCCTCAACTATCTACAAGGGGGCCATTCAACAGTCTTTCCAAAAAACAACAGTCTTCCCATAATAATGGCACTGACACAAGTAGGTACTGACATGTAAAAGAATAAAGTTGGAGCCTGACCTTACATAAACAACTAACTCAAAGTGGATCAAAGAACTCTTACAAATGAACAACAAAAGGACAACCCAATCAAAAAATGGACAAACAATTGGAACAGACATTTCTGCATGGAAGAGCAACAAATGGCCAAGAGGCACAAAGAAGATACTCAGTATCATTAGTCATAAGGAAATGCAAATCCAAAGCACACTGATATACCACCTCACGATCAACAGCACAGCTACTAAAAAAAAGAACTGGCAGGGATGTGGAGAAACTGGATTCCTCATACACTACTGGTGCGAATATACAACAGTACAGCTGCTTCAGAAAACAGCCTGGCAAATCTTCAGAGTTAAGCCGCAGATACTCTAGGTCTCTGGAGACAGGGGCATTGTGGTTCAAGGCTTTGTAGGAGACGGACAACCCACAAGGGTGCTAGCCGGGATGCAACACCCTGCCTAAACAAAGAGGTGGCTCTGACCCTCCCTGCTCTGCTGGACAGACTCCATTCCCAGAGGTGTCAGCCGCCTGTGGATGAAGAAGTAGCTAACTCACAGCTTACCTGACTGACTGACAAACCAGCTTTCAAGTTCCAGCAACTTGAACAGTGATAAAATCAGTAAGTGGAAAGAAAAAATGAACTCAACACTATTAAAGGGAGAATAGAATCATCCTTTTCTTAAAAAGAGCGAATACCAAGAAATCATATTTAAATAAAAAATGTCAATAACTGAGCAATTTTAAAAGACTATTTTAAAAGAACAAAAAAGTAAGACTGAGAGTGAATGCAGGAGAAGGGGGAGAGAGATGAGAGGGTCTCAGGCTCTGCTCTGACTGGTCTTCCCAGCCTCTAACGCAAACAGCTCACCAACTTGAGCTCTTCCGGCCAGGCCATGGGAAGCCTAGGTTGGCCAGGGCTGGTGCCATGTCTCCTGCCTGGTGCCTGAGCACTGGGTCCTGTCCCCCAGTCCAGATGCTGAGCTCCTTACCATGAGGAAAGAGATGTCATCCTCCTTCATTTCTGCCTGCAGCCTCTCGATCTCGTGGGCCAGCATCTCAGTCTCTTCCTCAAGCCGCTTCATCTTCTGGTCAGCCAGGAGCTGCTTCTGCCGGGCCTCATTGGTCATGGCGTCCAGGGTGGCCTGCTCCTCTTTCCGCAAGAACTCACGGAGCTTCTCAAACTCCTCCCGGATGCGGCTTTGCAGCCAGGCCCCCTCCACCTGTAGCAGGCAGTTGGAGAAGGCCAGATGTGGGATTCTCAGCTGTCCCCCAGCCAGTGACCTTCAGACTCCAGTAAGCAACTCTACATTCTAAAGGAATTCTATGCAGTCTCTAGAGATAAAACAACAATGTAATCCTTACAAGCATACATTTATAAGCTTAAGTTTCAAATGAGAAAGCCAAATAGTGGTTTTCATGAAGTTTCAAAATGACATCACTGCTTATCGATGACACCATTAATCCTACAATCTCAACACAGAATGTCCTGTGTCTTGTTTGGTGGGACAACAGTGAGAGAAGCCCTGAATCACAGAAACGAGTTAGCATAAAAGCACTATTTTTGTTCTGGTTTTGGAGACTGGGTCTCACTAGCCTTGAACTGGGCTCAAATTCACAATCCTGCCTCAACCAAATGCTGAGATTACAGGTGAATGCCACCACACCAGGCTCCTGAAAATAACAACTTTTTCTCTTTTTATCCTGAGGTAAGAGATTGCACCCAGGGCCTTCTCCCTGAGCTACATGCCCGCCCCTTTTATGGTTTGATACGGGGTCTCTATGTTGCCAAGCTACCCAGTCCGGGCTCAAACTTGCGGCCCTCCTGCCTCCTGAGCGCTAGGATCACCGGCACGCACCGCCGTGCCCACACAGCAACAATTTTTAAAAGTTCTTTACCTACAAATCTTAAGACCCTCATTTGTCTGATCCAGAGACTTTTCTCAACTAACAGGAAGGATTTATTCTAACATGCACACTCTAAATCATAACCACAAAACGCTGTAAATTGAGGACAGAAATATGCTCTGAGAAAAAGCAAGTATTTCTTATCTGGAAATGGAAGAGCCATTTCTTAGTATAATATGAAACTGGGAAGGTTGAAAGACTGAGACAACTGAATATAACTATAACATCAGAAGCTTTGTATGGCAAGGCTATTAATAAAGCTAAACACATAATTCTAAGATGACTACTGGAGAAGCAATTCAAAATATGAGCTCTAGCTGTGGCAGGTTGTAATCTCATTTTTGGGACTAAAAGATCAATATACATTTATAGTTCTGAAAAGATGATGAAACAATTCACTGAAAAACCAAAAATAAGCCCCAAAGAGTGAAAATTACTCAGGGAAAAATAAATGACAAACTAGGAAAAGTATTTGCAACAAACTTATTTGACAAACTGAGTATAAAAGCACTCTTACCAATCTACTAGGGAAAAAGACAAATACTCAAAGAATAAAAAAGAACATAAGTTAGGGCTGGGGATGTAGCTCAGGGGTATGGCATGTGCCTAGTGTGCATGAAGCGCTGCTTCAGTCCCCAGCACCCACAAAGAGGGGAGGGCATAAACTGGCATCCACTGAAAAAACTGGTACAGTAAGTGCCCGGCTTACAATCAAGTTTTACTCTGGGAGAACACCTGTAAGTCAGATTCATTCATAAGTCCAACAAAGTGAGTCTTATACACCTGACACAAATATAGAACGCACACTGCTTTGCTTTGCACTTCCTAGCAGTCCCTCCACATCACCACTGCTCTTCCTCTTGCTTCCGGACATCCTGGGCTCTGACTGGGCACTGTACACTATGGCACTGTACAGTGAGCACACAGCAGCACAGTTGTGACAATGTCCGGTAGACACGTGAGCTAGTTCCATGATTTGCTTGCATCTATGAATGTTCATAAATGTGAGGTCCATTCCTGTCTGTGAAAGTTCACAACTTGAATGTTCGTAACTCGGGGACCTACTGTACTATGAAAAGATGTACAAACTTACCAACATCAAAGAAACTCAAGTGAGAAGAGGTAACATACTGATAAAAGGACTGATAACCTATGTGGGAGACAGAGTAGGATCTCAGGTAATTCTACCTCTCAGGATGCCAAAGAACAGAGCAAGGCAGAAAAATCCACCAAGTGTCGAGGCAACTCCAGCCTCTGTCACCAATGGTAATCACAGCCTCACAGTAGAGGTAAACACCGAGACGCACACTTCACCATCGACTTGGACTCATGGAATTCAAGAGGGAAAGCATCGGTCAAGCTGGAATTCTAGAGGCTTCATGCCTCTCTACACAAATCCTCAGAGCCCTCCACTGCCTGGGTTGGGCAGATAATGGCCCCCACCCCAGTACCTCCAGTCCAATCTGTTCACAGCAAGCCGGTCAAGTGGCTTTGGCCACAGAAGAAATCAAGTCAAAGGGCAGATATGAACCCCATGACTCCACGATGATGACCAGAAAAACAATTCTAAAGTTGCCCTCCAGAAATGGCAGGGTGGTAATCACATTCTTCGAGAGAACTTCAGTATATGTTTGTAGGTCTGATATATCAGGGCAAAATGATTCACTAAAAAGTGCAAATTGTTTCTTAAGCCAGTTTGTTGGGTCTCTGAGACACCAGAAATGTTGGGTGGCTTCTGTTAGGCACGTGTCTATGTATTATCTTATCCGAATGCGTAAACAAAAACTGCAGTACAAAGGAATTGTCCTCTTCTCGTTTTGAGGACCAGTTGGACAGGAGTTGTTTGGAGACAGACTTAGATTTGAAAGTAGGTCTTCTTTGGGGTCCTTCCTCCTGCTGTCCCTTCACCTGGAGGCAAGCCTGTTTCTGACCGTTTCCCTGGCTCAGCTGTTACTTCCTGAGGTGAGTGCTGGGAGTAATCACCGCCCGGCTGACTCATCGCAGCCACTGCAGACACACCTGGTTCTGGCTGTTCTGTACTGCTCTGGGTACTGCCCTCCTGCGCTCGTATGTCCAAAGTCAAGGACTGGGCTCAGAAAGAGGCTTGCTAACATCTAACCAAGGAGTTCACCACCTAACTTCAAGATACTGGGAATGAATAGTGTGCCAGCTGTCCTTATATTCAGGTGAGAGGAGATCAAAAAGTAATGAAGTGTCTTGGAGAACACACACCAAGGAGACAGGACATCGAGTGAGAGGGAAGGGCTCTTTTGGGGTGATCAGGGAAGGCTTCTCAGAAGGGACATGGGAGCTGGGACTTTAATGACAAAGATGTTGCAGGTAGGGCCTGGGGAACAGATGTGCCTAGTTTAAGAAACAGAGAGAAGGCCAGGGTGGCCAGAGTAAAAGCAGTAAGTAGATATGGTTAAGGAGCAGGCAGGGGGCAAACAGCAGCCTTGGAGCCATGGGAAAGTCTGGATTACACTCTGGAAGACCATGAGGCAGCCTGTTTGTTCATTTATTTCAGAACTGAAGGCCGTACCCAGGGCCTTCATACTGTGTGCTGCAACCCCAGTCTCGTATTTGGTTTCTTTTTTTTTTAATTGGGGCTTGAACTTGCAATCCTCTTGCCTCAGCCTCCCAGTGCTGGAATTACAGGCGTACACCACCATGCATGGCTCACTGGGCAGTTTTAAGGAGAAGAGTGGCATAATTGATGTTTTTCCGGCAGAGCTGCAGGTCCATCACGCACCTGCTCTTGTGCGCCCACCGCTGAGGTGCTGTTGTGGCTGGGCGAGGAGCCCCATGGTTGAGCAGCTTCTGGTGTCACGTTGCAGAGGGGGGTCCCTGGGTTGCAGGAGGAGAAACTTCAGGGCTCCTGGGAAGAACTGCACTTCAGCAATAATGGGAATGGGAGCAGTGTTCCAGCCTCAGTTTCTATTTATAATGGTGACATGGAAAAAATACTGCTAGATGCCCAGCATGAATCTGGATGGAGGAGCTCAGAGTTCTCACTGTGACAGCCCACCTCGCTCAGACACCAGAAGATACTCACAGAGCTTCTGAAATGATATACGGAGCACTGGAGAAAAAAACAGCTCTCAGTCCGAGGAAGGTTATATTGAGAGAAGGAAAGAAGCTGAAAGCATCTTGAAGAAAAACTCAGATTGGATATGGGACTGGTCAAGTTGGCCAGAAAATATAACCCCTAAGGGTTTCTCTTTAAACACCCGAAGCGCACAGCTACTCTCAGCATGAGAAACACAAGTGTTATGAAGGAAGGGGGCATTTTCTCAGCAGAATTTCTAAAGGTTTTTCTTCCGTCTCTGCTGCTGTCTCATCTACTAGCCTTTGGATCAGGGATCTACACTGGAAGGCGTCTGAGAACCTCCATCAGCACTTTTTGATGAAGAATTGGATCCAACTTTGTTCATGTGGTAGGGATTTGTATCTGAGCTTGTGACAGCTAACTTGAAGAGCTATCACGATCCTTGGGTGGCTGCCCCACTTGTTTATTCTGTACATGCCATGTTCCTGATTAGTAAAGTGAATGAACAGACACTAAAATCATGCTGATCTATAATTATACCTATGGGATCAATTAATAAGCATGGCAGACTAATAGCTACTGTATGAATTTGGTAGTAAATTTTCTTTGGATAGTAAGTATAAATAGTATAAATAATTTAATATCTAGTCATGACATACATAGTATTTAAAAATATATAACCTTAATTCAGTTAAAACACTTTATATTTCAAAGAATGAATAACACTGATATTAAAATCACTACATTAAGGGGTTTGCCCAAAAGAAATACCGTGGCCTTATAATTACACTATTGTAGAATATGTTTAATTTAGATGGATGCAGATTGTCTATAAAGACCGCTTAACTATATAAATTGTTCTTAACAGAGAACAAGGTAGTCAGAAATTCCACTGTGAGTTGGTGCACTAAGCAGCTGTTGCTTTTCCAGTGTGAGAACTCCAGGTAGTCACTTTAGGTGATCAGTTTTCTGACAAAGGCAGTTATTCAGTCTCTTTTACACTTCATTACTCTGGACTGCTGGATTTAACTTGCTGTTTGTGCTCAACTTTTGTATGCTCTTAAAATTAGCTTTATTGTAAGCAAATCTACTCTAGAAATCTGGAAGTAGAAAAAATAAATTATTGCCAAATACTTAGGAGAGCATTAATACCATGAAAGTTTCTTGATTGAATCAGGCCTGTTCCCCATTATGTCATTCTTTATCTTTTCTACAGCATGAATTTTAGAAAGGCTGCATCTTTGATACGATGCTGTGTGTATTATACTGTATTTGTTTCACCTTTCCACCCTTAATTCAGGTGTGTTAAAATAAATGTAACATTTTAACTTTAAAAAAAAATAAGTGATGTTTTTCCAAAAGATCACTCTGGTGCAGAGGAAGCAGGAAGGAGGCCAGGTGAGCAGTGAAGTTCGGTAGACCTGGTGTATTCTGAAGGTAGGACAGGCTGTTCAAGGAGTGGACGTGGGGACCAAAAGGAAAGGAGGAATCACTAAGGAGTCTCAGGTCATCACTAGCCTGAGCACAGGGACGTAGTGACGTGCATGTGATGAAGTTATTCTCAAGTCACAGTACAGGCAGCACAGGTGGCCTCTGAGGTCATGCCTGTGGCTTGCTGGTGTGATCATGCCCAGGTCTTCAGGCAGGCAGAAAAGCCCAGTCAGTGCCCAAGAGTTTGGCTCTGCAAGACCATCAGCACCAAGGAAGCCTGACTCTGAGTCAAAAGCTCCCCCGTGAGTGGCATCAACTTCCCCAGGTGCCCCTACCTCCCCACTCGGCCCGCGCCCTCACTCACCTGATTGTGCTTGGCAATGTTCTCATAGGAGCGTCGCATGGCCCAGAAGGTCTTGGCTTTCTCCCGCAGCATGTGCTCCAGGTTCTTACACTTGGCCTGCCATAGAGAACAAGGAGGAGGCAGGCAAGTCAGGGCTGGAGGCCAGGTGGGGAGCGCAACATGCATTTACAACTGGAATTCCTCTTTGACATGAATGCAGCAATTGCATTTACTGAACCCAGTCCTGCCAAGCACTGCAAGCTTAGCTGAATGCTATCTACAGTTCTGGATTTGAACTGTCCGTTCATAGCATAAAGGGCTGCTGCGTGTCCTCCAGTCCAGCGCCCTGCTGTTTGCCTGGTTCAGGTGAGGCAGCGAGACAGGGCTGAGGAGCTACAGGGGCCTGGTCTGACAGGCTGGTCACAGGTCCAGCAGGGAAGGGCATCCTGCTGAGGCCCAGGGCTGGCCCAGGCTGAGCCCGGAATCCCTGAGCTCCGGGGTAACTATAAAGACAGCATGGCCACAGGCTCCCATTGCAGTTCTTCAAACTGCACTGGTCTGCAGTCATAACGTGTAGGTCTGACAAGAGGAGCTGAGTCACTTACCATGTAGTGAAGTATTCACCATGGGACCGAATCTAAACATGCCGCTCCCTTCTCCCACCCTCCCGACTTCTAATATTGCTTCATCATGTTAAATACCTACATCAGCAAATCCAAATGTTGGTTTGTTTAGCAGTTTTGGGGTTTTTAAAAAAATTTTAATTGTTATTTCTGACTATGTTGGACTCCTTAAAGAACCACTATGAGTTTCAGGTTGGATTCCTATCTTTTGTACCTGAGGTCTACCATTATTCTTTTCTCTATATATTCCTTTCTTTGGTGTGTGTGAGACAGGGTCTCCCAATGTTGTTCAGATTGGCCTTGAGCTCATTATGCAGCCCAAGCTGGCCTCGAACTCACAGTGATCCTCCTGCTTCAGCCTCCGAGTGCTGGGATTATAGACATGTACCACCATGCCCAGCACACTCTACATTCTAAGAAAGCTTTTCAAATGTTTTCTTTGGAAAAATGATAAAAACAATGATTCTAATAACATTAATTACATGACCACTGGCACTTCCTGAGCACTTACTATGTGCCAGAGACTGTGCTAATCATGGAACAGAAATGACGTCTTTGACCACTGTGAAGTAAGAATATTGCCCCACCGTACAGATGAAAATGTGAGCCAGGAGAGAGGAAGACTGCCGATCCACGGAGCTGGCACGTGAGCACAAGTCATGGGGGTGGCTGCTGGGAGGAGACAGCTGCTTAAGCTGCAGCAAGACAACGTGGTTTTTCCCAAAAGCCTCATCCCCACCTGGACACGATCTGTGAGAGGATAGCGCAATAGGATGAGATGTTTGGGGGACTTGGGAGACGGAGGGCACTTTGCATGTGGAAGAGAAGTGAATCACTGGTGGCCTGGGGTAGACCAAAGTGCACCAGCTCGCAAATGGCTCCAGTGAACCCTCCCTGTGGCCTGGGCTTAAGGACTTGTGTATAACCAATGGAATGTGGTTATGTCACTTGTGCGATGAGGTGACAAAACACTCTGCACACCTAGCCTTTCTTTGTTGCTGGACTGCTGGGATGGAAGTCAGCTGCCATGTGGTGATCACAGAGTGGCTACTCTGCCAGACTGGTTCTGAGGGTGATCTCTGAAGGAATGAGGCCTTAGGCCCACAGTCCCTGCCAACACCATGAGTGGACCTCCCCGTGAGGTGACATCTCCATGGTCTCTTGGGCACGCCATGAAGACTTTAAATGTGGCTTACAAGGCAAGAGGAACAACACCCTTAGGAAAGATTATTCAAACCGATTCTAAGACGGTACCCCAGCAGGGGTAGGGATCCGGGTCATGTAGGGGCCCGAAGACCACGAAATGGCCATCATCTGCACCAGGTGGGACAGATAAGAAAGGGATCTGGACAAGGCAATTCAGAGGCCTGGACCTCAGAGGAGTTCCTGGGAGATCTGCTGTGGAAGATGGAAGGAAATCTGAGTACTGACGTGAGAACACTACCACTTCAACTCCCTGTCCCTACAATGAGTACCTCCTTTCTCCTTCAATGAGTGGCTGTATTTCTCCAAGTTTCCATTTTCTTACCAGTAAAATATAACTATCTCCACACAGTCCCCTGTGGGTCTGGTCTGTGTATTTTAGAGCATTTTAAATTAGTATTTCTACTCAATGATGAACTAAAAAATACTAAGATAAACCAATTCCGAATCACCTAATAAACAGTGTGATACATACTTTCAGTTCCCCCAATTTCAGCACCAGCACATACGGATTTGTTAATCCCTCACTGGACACCAAGCTATACTACTGCCATGGTCTTGGCCTATCAATATATTATGGCTTGTATCTAAATGTCCCCCAAGAGCCACATGTACTCATAGGTGGGGCTTTTGAAAGGTGACTGGATTATGGAGCTTATAGCTGACTTGCTGTTAGGAAGTGAGCTGGGAGGAAAGGGATGGGCCACTGAGGTTGTAGCCTGGAAGAGATTATCTTCCTCCTCAGCCCCTCCCTTGTTCGTTCTCTCTGCTTCCCCACCAACATGCCCCCATGCCATGCTTTCCTGCCTAGAAGTCAGCTGGCTATGGACTGAAATCTCTACAAATACGGAGCCAAAATAAACCTTTCTTCCTTAAGTTGTGAGTGTTGGGTATTTATCCCAGCAGTGAAGAAAGTGACAAAGATTTTGATGCCAGAGAAGTGGTATTGTTGTTGTGATGGTTCCTGACCATGTGGTTCAGAAGTCTTTGTTATCAGCTCACAGGAAGAGTCTAGAAAAGTTGGGAGATGCTGGCTAGAGAAGCCCTAGAATGTTGTAAACTGAGATTAAGGGGAGATTCTGGTCAAAGCCCCACAAGACAAGAATGCTGATAAAAAGGCAGAAGGTAAAGATCAGGTTCAGGTGGTTTCAGTTGGGAACAAGGATTCCACTGGCAGTTGGACCCTAAACCATGTGTGTTATGCTCTGGCAGAAAATCTGTCTACATTTATTCATGGCCTGAGGCTTCACAGGAGATTAAGGGCAGTGAACTAATTAATCTGACAAAGGAAATTTCAAGGCAGCCCAACATTCAGGCTGTGACATGGGTACTGTTGGGGACTGTCCATCTCCTGATCTGTCCCTCTCCCAACTCCATCTGTCAACCAGTAATCCAGTCCCCAGGCTACCCAGTACTTACTTCAGCTTTCTGAAGTCAGGACCTAGCATTTCTGCCAGTGGATATAGGAAAAAGCATTGCTGTGAACCACTATTAAACAAATACGGTGTCAGGAGTAATAGGTATACTCATTCAAACATGCATAGTGAAAGCACCACTACACACCCCTTTACTTGAACTGTGTCAAAATGTGTATGGAACTGTAATCACTTGACACTTCTTACAAAAGCATTTTAAAAAGAGGGGAGGGAGTATCATGGAGGCCAAGTACTGGAGGTTCCTACAGTACCTTCACTTCAATAAACTCAGTTTCTTGCCAGCTAAACAGCTGTTAGCCAAACTGTGGATTTGACCCATGTATTAGTAGGAGAGTAAACAAATTTAGTGTTTCACATGATTAACTTAAAAATTCAGTAACAAAAACTGCCCGGAGTACAATGGTATTTCTTTTTAAGGGCTAAGGTTAAATGTTTTCCAAAAATTCTGAGGCAGCTTAACCCTTACTTTCTAATCATTTTTCCTTCCTACAACAAAGACTTCTCCATTTGTTAGTTTCCCTCCATAGGTAAATTGCTCCTTGGCTGATTTATAGCCACTGGAACCCCAGGCATTAGAATGCTGAAAGAGTGATCCAGAATAAACCAGCAGGCCAGGGCCAGAGACCTCGCCCCATTGCCACACAAACCATGGTGTCAGTTCTGGAAGGTGAAGACTGTGCTGGGAAAATCTGAAGGCTCCATAACCAGGTCGGGTCCTGGGCTCCTGCCCTATTCTAAACGGAGTGTGTCCAGCTCGAGGGCTCGCGTGCCCACCCACACCCGTGCTGTTCACAGGCAGCTGGGCCACAGGCCACTGGCACAGGGTTCCAGGCCTGGGCCCTACACAGAGTGCGGGGCTGTCGGGGACGCCAAGGAACCCCGCTCTCACGTCCGTCTACTTCTCTCCTCCCACCGCGGCCGCCTCGGTGAAGAAGGCCGCCCGCTGTAGGTAACCAAATCGGAGAGGTGGGGGTCGCAGGAGGCCCCCGAAGCTGATCCACGGGGGACGCGGCAATTGAGGAGCGGGGGCCCTGCTCCCGTCGGGCTCTGGCCGCCAAGTGCGTGCCCGGCCACCCGGCGCGCAGGGCGTCTTACCCGGAAGTCGTGGGCAGTGTCCTTCACCGGCTGCACGCGGTGGCCCTGGTGCCGGGGGTCGGCCTGGCACAGGCAGCACAGCAGCTCCTTGTCCTCCAGGCAGAAGAAACCCAGCTGGCCGCGGTGCGGGCGGCAGACGCGCGGGGAGCGGTGGCCGGCGCGGCGCGCGCCCTCGGCCTCCTCGCGCAGCAGCTTCTCCACCAGGTTGTTGAGCGTGTGGTTGGTGCGCAGGTCGGCGGGCGACGCGCGGGCCTTGCACACCGGGCAGAAGGGCGTCGCCTGCACCTCCCAGCAGCGGCTCACGCACCCGCGGCAGAAGTTGTGGCCACACTGCAGCGTCACCGCGTCACGGAAGGGATCGAAACAGACGGCGCAGAGAAGCTCCTCCTTGAAGGAGCCAGAAGGCCCAGGCAACGCGGCGACCGGGGTCAGCTCCATCACCACCGCGGAAGCTCCCCCCGTAACTTTCACTCTGGCCCCTCCCACACCCTTGGCGGTTAGAAACCAGAAGGGCGTCGCCTAGCCCCTTCCGGTTGGACCGCTGAGCGACGGCAGCGCTGGCCAATCGTGAGGGGGGTGGTGGAACGGTTCCGCCCCACTTCCGCTGATGTGCTAGTGGACGAATCTTCTAGAGCGCTGTGGGGCTGCCGTTGTCACTGGCCATCTATTCCGGCTTAAAGTGGGGAGTGAAGTCTAGGAGCCCCTTCCTTAACCAGTCCCTGGAAAGTTCAGGCCTGCGAGGTAGGAGAAAGCAGGACCTTAACCTCCCCGTTCCGGGACAGTGGCAGGTTCTTAAGGCATCATTAGTGTCCTCACCCCTTAGAGCTGGCAATGGTTTCTCAGTGACCCGTCCCCTCTAGCGTTCGTTGTTTACGTGTCCTGGCCACTCTTATTCTAGCCTGGGGAAAACACTTGACTGAAGAGGGTAGTGACAGGAACTGGTTCTTGGCCTGTGGCGATAACTCAAAATTTCAAGATCTAGTTCCTCTTGAGTAATACGGCTATCATTCCTCTTATCTCCATGTCATATTGAAAATTTTAAAGTGAAAAAAAATATGGAAAGTACACATGAAATCAGGCAAGGCCCCATTAAAACAGAGATTACAGATTTAAGCAAAGTTAGCTTAAGGAACCAGAATTCACACTGAACTCTTGCCACCAATGGCGAACACAATCTCCAACTCTCCATTCTTGCTTCAGTGGGATTATTTTACAGCCTTCAGATGTAAGATACCTTTCACGTGACGTGCTTCCAGTCCTGGTCTCTGCTAAGAGGAGACTCGTGTATTGTGCTCCTGTGTATTTTGAGAGCAGAAACACTGTCTGCCTTTTCCTGACAGTTTTTTTTTTTCTTTTTTAATCAAGGATGTTTCTGTGGTGAACAGCTTTGGAAGGCAGAAATAATGTCTCCCTTGAGGCAAAGGTCTGGTGGACTTATTCCCCGTTATCATGTAACATTCTAGTTTCCTAGACTCTGGGTTTCTCTGCTATAGTGCAACTTGTGGTATCCCTCATTACACAGGCACGTGGGAATTGAGGCTCAGGAAATTGGCCCTGTGGATGCTGTGACTATTGTTAGTAATAAATTGGCCTTCGTTCTCTGACCGAGGAGTCTCATGTCTTCTACCAGCATCCACTAGTCTTTGGCCGCTACCTTGTTGACTTGCAAGTAAGGTGAAGTCTCAGCGCCTTTATAGTTCTTCATTCCTCCTTTCTTCACAATAGTCCTTTTCTCACAGATGAATAGCACTAATTCTTTCTGCTTTCAGTGTTTCTCATATGTAATCATGGCCCTCCTGTTTAGTCACCTGGGGAGCTTCCTTTTTTTTTTTTCTTTCTTTCTTTCTCTCTTTCTCTCTTTCTCTCCTTCTCTCTTCTCTCCTTCTCTCTTTTTCTTTCTTTCTTTCTTACTTTTCTCATTCCTGAGACAAAATACTCAACATTCAAAGTTAAAGGAAGAAGACAGTGTGTAGACAGTTCATAGTTGGGTGGCTCCAAGGCAGGGTGGCATGGCAGAGGGGCATCGCAGAGGAGAAACGGTTCATGACAGGCAAAAGGCAGCAAAGCAGTAAAATACTAAGCAGCAACAGTCAACCCCAGCAGCCCTGTTTCTGTTCAGGCTGCTCACCCTTAGGGTGGTAGCACTCACACCCAGGAAGGGCCTTCCCATTATCCACTCCCAGAACTATGACAAACCAATTAGTGGACTAACTTAGTAATCCCACACCCTTGATCTGATCCCAGCATCACACTCGAGATCCAGTCAACTCTGAAAAGCCCCACCTATGAGTGCATGAGGCTTTGGGGGGACATCAAGACCCAGCCATAACGTTTTCCTTCTTTCCTTTCTCAGAGTATCACTATGAGTCTAGGCAAGCTTTGAACTCACTATGTACCCCGGGCTGAGTTCAAATCCATGGTGATCCTCCTGCCTCAGCCTCCCAAGTGCTGGCGTAACAGATGCCACCATGCCCAGCTTCCTGGGGAACCTTCTAAATGCAGATTTGACAATCCACTGTGCATGGTGATACACACTTGTAATCCTAGCACTCTGGGAGACTGAGGCAGAAGGATCACAAGTTGGAACCTAGCAACTTATCTGGATTTATTGATACCCTGTCTCAAAATTTTAAAGAGGGGAGAGGGGACAGGGGGTGTAGATCGGTATAAAAACCCTGGGTTTAATCCCCAGTACTGCCAACCCCTGCCAAAAAAAAGATTCCTGGGCCCATTTCCATCTACTCACCTCTTGGGGAGATGGCCAGGAACCCAGATTTTCACATGTTCACCAAGTGGTTCACAGATACACTAAAGTTTAAGAGACATTATTTTATTTTATTTTATTTTATTTTTTTACTGGGGATCGAACTCAGGACCTTGCACTTGCTAGGCAGGTGGCGGAACCACTGAGCTAAATCTCCGGCCCAAGAGACATTATTCTAAATTTACCCACCCAACAATTTTCAGGTCTCCAGTTATGATTACTGGTTCAAAAATTAATCTTAGAAGTGATATCCAAAAAAATCCACTGATGGTACTCATAAACCCTGTAATCCAGAAACCTCCACAGAAAATCTTGTCTCTGGTCTCATTTTCTTTCATTGTGATTTTTACATACGTCTCATTTGTTTGGGCAGGTGGTCTATACTGCTATTTGTTCTTATCAGATTTTCTTTGTTTTATTGGTGTTTTTTTACCACAGGCTCTGAATGAGACCACAAATGAAAAGAAAGATGAAGAGTTCTTACTAATATATGTATTTTTTTCACCTCCTATACGAAGGTTAACATTAAACCAATGAGGTTCTCCAGGGGTTTTTTTGGAGTGTCTTACTATGTAGTTCAGGCTACCCTTGAATTCAATATGTAGCCCAGGCCAGCTCCTAACTTGTGGGCAATCCTTCTGCCTCAGCCACCCAAGTGCTGTGATTACAGGCATGCACCACCATGCTAGTGTGGTTCTCCAGTCTTTATGGAAAAATGGAAGAGTTCTATTCTAAGCTGTCACACAAGTCAATGGCATATCCTAGGGCTGAGTACAGTATTACTCTCCTGACTTCTTTTGCTCCACTATAAAAGAAAATGCCAGAACTAAATAAAGATAAACTTGAGTCATTCATAAGTAAATGGATGCAACTTGAGAACATAGTGTTAAGTGAAATAAGATATATATACTCAAATATCATATGATTTCTCTTATATGAGAAACACACACAAATTATATACAGCAATGCCTCAGTTCACAAACACTTCTTTTTGCAAACAATTCAGTTCGCAAACAGAAGTATTCAACAAAATTTTGCTTCTGTTCCCAAACTCTTCATCAGGTGACAAACAAAACCACAGCCATTTTCCCCATACAAACACAAACACACCAATCTTCCCCAAGATCAGAACAAATTAAGTTCATATACCGAAGTACCACTGTATGTATATATGCTCACACTCAAAAAGCAAAATAGAGGAAACATAAATAGGAAATAGGGAAAGGTTCAAATACTTCCTCAAATTAATATTTCATTGTTTCAAAAATATTTCAATATATATGTTAATTTGTTTCATTTAAACTACTAATTTATCTTAGTTCACTAAAAAAGTTTTGTGTTATTATCTGTTTCTTTTTGGACGAATCTTTTTGGTTTGTGTCTTGTACTCTGAGTACTTTGAAGATAAGGGTACACAGTGTGTTAACTTGTTATTTTCATAGGAAATTTTGTTTTATCTTTTCATAAAATAAAAAAAGTTAAAGAACTAATTGCTTCAAGTTTATACCAGATCAGACACTCTGAAATTGTCTTCTTCTTTACATAGTAGAAAGAGGTTGACTAAGACTTATCTCGAAATAAGGAAAAAGAAGTCTTGGTGACTAGAACCAATCTGTCACCAACTCTTGCTTCTTCTTTTAGTAGAAAAAACATTATTCAGAGATACTTATTAGATTTCAGGTCCTTTGTACACTAGTTAAACTACTGTCAAAGCCTGGTGCAAAAGTTTTTATTTCCAATTTGGACCCCAAACTGGATCCTTTTTCCCTCTTGGAGTTGCAGAACCAATAGCTAAGACCAAGCCTCAGTTGAGCAATAAAGCAAGGTTTATTCTTGGCCAAAGTATAGGAGAAGTGGGGAGCAAAGCTCACAAATCAGTTTCATTGTGGGTAGAGAAGTCAAAGACCTAGGATAAAGGAAATGAAGGGGAGGGATAGGCTGGTAAAGAGGAAGAATGTTCTGGGAAAGGGCAGAGAACTTCCAGGAATTTGGGTCCCACCTCTTTGGGCCTGCTTTCTTTCTCTCCCTCTCTCCCTCCTCCTCCCTCTCTCTCTCATTGTCATCATGGGGCAATTGACAATTGTCATGGTGCTGGGCGATGTCATTTAGCATGCAGAAGTTAAAGGCTGTCAGGCGGTCACTCTGGCAGCCATGCACGTTGGATCCAACCAGGTTTGTTTAGCCTACGTAAACAGGGCCTCCTGCCTTTCAGGCATCTTGTCCTCAAAGATAAGCAAGATTAGAGTAGAGTAGAAATTAGGTCATGTAGGCAGTATAAGATTAGGGCAGGCTTACATTCTTACTGCCACTAAATTCCCCAGCACATACCCCAAGCCAGACACTGCCAGATTCCTGAACTCCTTGCCATCATCACGTAAAATTTATCAGCATGTAAATTCATGTAAGGAACGATCATTTTTAAAGTGTTGTTTCAAAAAATCAATTTTTAGGTGCAGAGAGAAAAGGAAGCATCTTATGTCTTAGTGCATTTTCTGTTGTTGTAACTGAATATCAGAGACTGGATAATCTTTAAAGAATACAGGTTTGCAAGTATTTAGCTCACAGTTCTAGAAGCTGAAGTCTAAGAGCTTGGTGCTGACTTGGTACTGGTCTCCTTGCTGCATTACAACATGGCAGAGCACATCACATGGCCAGACAGAGCAAGCATGCCAGCGCAGGTCTTTCTTCCTCTTCTTATAAAGCCATGAATGTCATTAGGGGTGCCCCACTGTGATGTCTCATCCAATCCTAAATACCTTCCAAAGACCCCATCTCAAATAACAGTAACATATGAATTTAAGTTTCCAACACATGGACTTTTGGAGAACACACTCGAACTCAAACAGGGAGGAATGGCCTTTTCTCTTTCTTTTTAAAGCAGTGAGCTATAAAGTGGCTGCTGCAAATAAAAGGCAGGTATTGATTGCATAAAGCAAGGCCTGATTCTATTCTGCCTTCAAAGAACCCACTTTCCATATACGCATACAAATAAAAGGGTTGAAAAAGATACTCATGCTAATACTAATCAAAAGAAAGTGTAGTATATTACCATCAGGCAAAGCAGCTTTCAGATCAAAATATACAGGGATAAGGAGAATTGTAACTGAACAGGACAGTTGCAGGGCTGGAAATAGCATCTTCAGAAACAGGAAATCAGTGAGGAAGTCACTGCAGTCTGATTCTTGGTGAGGAACAGTGACAGCTTGGACCTTCTCTGAGATCTAAACCATGGAAACAAGGACAATGAGGGACTCCTAGTTGGTCTGAATAATACAGAGACAACTTTAAGAAACAGTGCTTAGTGTAAATGACTAGAGAAATATCCAGGATAGTCAACTCCCTGCCCCTCTGATTGGCTACAGACATTTTATTTGGTTTATACACTTTATTTTTCTGTATATGTTATGATCTTTTAAGCTACAGAAACATACATGACACTAAAAATAATTTCAACAGTAAGGAGATGGATTATCTCACCTAACAAGTCTGGAGGTTAAAGGGGGAGGGGGACAGGGCTGGTTATGTCAGTGGCCTCAGAACCCCCACTCCCATCTTTCTAGTCTGTCTGTGGCTTTCCAGATTGGAAAAAGATTGCAGCAGCTCCAGGTGTTAGAATTTTAGGCCAGAGGCCTGACTCTTGGCATCTCCACAGAGCAGATTCAGCTTTGCACCCCAAGAAAAAAAAATCAAATGGAAGAGGGTGATGGTGGGGTAACAAAGGAACTTATTTTCAGTGGGTCGACACAAGGAAGACAGGCCTAAGGACCACCGTAAAGCCATCAACAGCAGCTTTGAGGCCAGGGTTGGGAGCTTTGCTGCAGAGGTAAGGGATCCTGGACAGGTCATAATCCGGTTGATTATTATCCTGGGACTGATCACATAGAATCTTGTTGCTGCCAAGGAAACTGCCACTGCTGAGGGGCCAATTTGATTTCTGTGACAAGATGCTTATCCATTGTTACACCCAATGAGAAAGAACCAACCAGAGACTGATATTAAATCCACACAGGAATTTATTACTGGCCGGACCCCAGCCGAGCATCGGACTCCAGCCCCCAGTCGGGGCTCGATTAACATATTTTATACACCTTTGAGGCCAACGGTTTCTAGGCCCCCCTATGGGATAGAACTAGCAAAGCAAGCAAAAGGTATAGAGGGGAACATCCTGTCGTTATAACATTTGTAAAACAATAGTTGATTAATTTTTGTTTCTAAGAGACTCTCTAAGGGGAGGAGGTTTCTAACCTTCCTCCTTTTGAGTTCATCTAAAGGGACAGGCAGGTGGGTCATTCAGCAGCAATATGGAGTCTGTCTTGCTAACTAGAATCCTTCATCCATCAGACTTGTGGTCCTGGAATTTAAGATAAGCCAAGAGAAAAAACAACTCAGAAAAGAAGAGGTCAGGGGGAGACAAAATGGAATCAGTTAGGTCAGCGACCAGAGCCTCCCTCACAGGCATTTTTTCCTAATATGACCCAACATCGAGAAATAAAACCTTCCTAAAACTCTCCACCTCCAAATCCTTCACTGACAAGAGGAGCAGGACCTCTGTGATCAACTTGGACCCATCAGAACTGACCTGAGTCACATGGCAGATAGAGAGTGGTCACTCAGACACATCGGGGGCCCTGCTATTTTTATTATCAAAGAGGAGGATATCACTGCTGGGCAATTGTTAACATTCTCAAATTGGGAGATTTCACATAGAAATTTAGGTTTCTACCTTTGCTATATTTTTCACATGAAACATTTTGTTGTAACTCCTTAACGGATACAGGACTTGAAAATATTTTCTCTGATTTCACAGATTGACTTCTCACCATGTGGATGGAGTCCTTTGATGCACATAAGTTTTAAAATTCATTGAAGTCCCATTTACCTTTTTTACCTTTATTGCCTTGCTTTTGACATTGTATCAAAAAAATCACTAACAGGGCCGGGGATTTAGCTCAGTGGTTCCACTGCCTGCCTCGCAAGCTAAGGACCCGAGTTCAATCCCCGGTACCAAAAAAAAATCACTAACAAATCCAATGTCATGAAGCTTTTTCCCTATGCCTTCTTATAAGAGCTTTCTATGTTATGTTCCTTACTTAGGTTTTTGACTTATGTTTTTAACCTGGTACAGAGAAAATGCATGAATTCTTCTGCATGTGGATATCAAGTTTTTACAACACCATTTGATGAAGAGACCATCATTTCTCCATCGTATGGTCTTGGCACCTTCATTGAAAGTCATAACTATACATAGAAGGGATTATTTCTGAGCTTTCTATGGTATTCCATTGGTCTGTGTGTCTCTCTTTATACCAGTACCATACAGTTTTGATTACTGTCACTTTGTAATAAGTTTTGAAATTGATCATTGTGAGGCCTCCAACTTTTTTCTTTTTAAGGTTGTTTTAGTTATTTGGGATCCCTTGAGGTTTCATTTGACTTTTAGGATGGAATTTTCTATTTCTGCATAAAGTCCTGCTAGGATTTTGATAGGTATCATATTAAATCTGTAGATTGTTCTGGGTAGTATTGACCTCTTGGCAATGTTAAGTCTTCTGATTCACAAACAGAGTGTCTTTCCATTTATTTATGTCTTCTATAATTTCTTTCTGCAATGTTTTGTAGTTTTCAGTGTACCAGTCTTACCTCCTTGGTTGAGTTTATTTCTAAGTATTTTGTTCCTTTTGATGCTTTTATAAAGGGAATTCTTTTCATGATTTCCTTTTCAGATAAATCATTGTCCATCTTTGCTTCTATTTATTTATTTTGGTCTTTTGAGACAGGGCCTCATTATGTAGTCCTGGCTGGCCTTGAACTTCCAGGATTCTCCTGCCTTGGCCTCCAGTGTTGGAATTACAGACATGTGCCACCATGCCTGGCTCAACCTTTGCTACATCAAGCCTACTTTCCTGCATGGCAATAGACTTCTGAGCTGAATAGCAGCTGCTTCCTGTGGGAAGGACAGTTGTTCTCCAGTTTGCCTCAGTCCCTGTCCACCCAGGTTTCCCCCACATTCCCCACCTGGTCCACATCAGCATTTGGGCTTCTGACCCCTTCTTTAGATGATCCAAGTGGAGGTCACAGAGTGCTGCTACTCATTATGAAAGGTGTAGAGTGGTTCCATGCTCTGGAAGAGACAGGCTCCCTGGCAACTGAGCAAAACAAACTTGAAGCTGATTTTCTACATTCCTGAAATTTATTTTTAAGTGCTCAATTAATTGACTGCAATTATTCTGAATAGAACATTTTCTGAAATATATTGTGTTCTTTTTCCTCTGAAATAAAGGATGAACAATATAAACTGTTCTTTGTGATTTAACAAAATAGACATAATGACTATCCCTAATGAAGTGATTCTCTCAAGAGTTAAAGTAGTGTGAGGGGTTCTTTGTCTCTGCCTACGAACTAGCCACAGATGCCTATGTTCTGGAGCCTCTTGTGTTTGTTAGGCACTTCCTCTCTTTGGTTTCTGGAGGTTCTTCTTACCAACAATGCTTTCTCTGTAGCAATCTGCCTCTGCTTCCTAGTTGGTGTGTTCAGTACACTGTGGGCTGGGACCCCAGAGCAATGATTGTTAGAGTTGTCAAAGTCAACAGTGTGGTTGTTATGGTCACATGGTTGCATCAGAGCTTACCCATGGGTGTGGAGGACCAGATGAGCCCACTCACAGGTAAAGGAGTAAAGGATTGAGAGCTGAAAAGACCGAAGTCACATAAATTATGGTGCCGACTCAGGGTGAGCAGGACAACAGGCCAGGCTCCTCTCTCGTGCAGCCACTCTGTACACCTCTGCATCCTGTAGCCACAGTTCTGTAGCCACGCGGGAGCTACAGTGGCTCAGAGTCATTGCCCAGTGTGGTGGGAAGCACTGGGGCTCTGCAACACTGAGGCACGTTCTCCCTGTTGTTCTCCAGTGCAGACACTCACACCTTTCCACCTCACCCTCCTTCTTAGGAACCCAAATCAATTTCTGAATGGTGTGCATACATCTTTATTTTTCCCAAGGTAATGCACGTTGGATGATGTCCAGATCCCCTCCTTTATTTCTCTATGGGAAGATCTTTTTTGTTCATTTATTTTAACTTTTTTTTAACATTTTCAAATACATTCAGTATTTAAGAGAGAACAGCCTAACATGCCTTCGTGCATTATCAATTTGCTATTATCATTTCATCTTTCCCCTCCACATTTTTTTGAGAGCAGTTGAGGTGAAATTTTAAATATTTTAAAGCAATCTTGTGTTTCTTTTTAGGAACTCATTTTTATAAGTTATAACAGACCATACTCCCCATTAACTGTCATCCGTGAACTACAGCATTGTCTGTAGTTCATGTACATATTACTTCTAGTCATTCCAACAACCATAGAAGGTAAGTAAATCTCATTTTCTAGATGAGGACTTTGAGGTTCTGTCTTAATGTGTATCTAGAAGAAAACAGGCTAAATGGTCATATGTTAAGATGCTCTGAAGGAAAAAGAAAAACATTATTTTCTTCTTTCTACTCTCCCACCACTCAATAGTCACTTCTGATCCTAGATGTGTAAGTTTCTCCCCGCCAACAACCAGTTCTCTGGTACAGGACACCAGCTTGGTGTCCTCCAATACCATTCAATTCTGACATTGCCTACCTGGAAAGAAATAGCCCACAGATTCAGGACCTCTGTCCCACAAGACTGCCCCATTTCAGATGACAGTCACAAGTCCTAGCTTGTGACCTGTGCTTCTGAATGGCTGACCATGACTCAGGGTTTCCCTGAATCCCTCTTCTTGTTCCATTAATTTGTTAGAGCAGTTCACACAGCTCAGGGAAACACTTCACTTACATTTGCCTGGTTATTATAAAGGGCATTGCAGAGGGCATAGGTGAACAGCCAGGTAGAGGAGATGCACAAGGCCAGGTGTTGCAGAGCTTCCGTCTCCTCTCTAGAGTGTCCTCCACCAGGCACCTTCACATGTTCAGCTCTCTGAACTTTATCTCTTTTAGTTTTTAGGGAAACTTCACAGACATCACTGATTAGGTTAACCAATCTCATTGGCCACTGGCTATCAACTCACCTTCATCCTCTCTCCTCGTTCGAGGTCCCAGCCTTTTATCCTCCCTCAGTCTTTCTGGGGACAGCCTCCATCCTGAGTTTATTTAGCAGCCCTAGCCACCGGTCATGTCACTGGCATACCAAAAGACAGTCATTGCTCTGGAGATTCTGGAGATTTCAGGAGTTGTGTGCCAGGAATGCCAGGTGGTGACCAAATATGTTTCTTATCACATCAAACTATCACAGACGCAGTTCATCTATTGTAACAGAAGGGCCCCAAATGCAGTAACATAAATGTTTCTTTCTCCCCCTGTAACAGTTCTCCTGGCCCAGGCCATGCCCAGGGTAAGTATTGTGGCTGAATGGCCTGAGGGACCCAGACTTCATCTCTAGTGTGGCCTGGCTGTTCTCAGCGGCATAGACCAAGGTGACTGCTCCAGGTTCCACTGTCAGGGGCAGAGAAGAGAAGGGAGTCCTGGACGATGTACTCACTCCCTGAGGGCAGGATCCTAGGGTCACATGCATAGCTTCTACCCACCAACCACTGCCCCGCACTCAATCAGACCATCACACCTGCAAGGGACACTGGGAAATGGAGCCCATATTTTGGGCAACCTGTGACCAGCTAAAAATGAGATTAAATTATTGAGAGCAAAAAGAGAAATGGTTACCTTTGTGAGTATACTAAAGGGTCCTTTTAAAGTTCAGGGCATGGTTTAAAATTCTTTATTTTGGCTTCAATTGTGATTCATTTAGTGAACTTAGCAATACCTAGTTAAATTAGAAAGAGATCCCTCAGTGATGAAAGACTTTAATTATTTAGTTATTGTACCTACAAGTTTTTTCTTTGCCTTTTTCAGTTCAAAACATTTATAACTATACTGTTCTTTTAGAATGAGGTTTATTCTAATAGTAAGTTTACATTATGTAATGAAATTCCATCAGTGGTTTAGATTCAGCTCTGCTCTTTGGCACTTGGGTGGCTGTAGACAAATTATTTCCCTTCTTCAAGCTTCCTCTTCTTTTCTACAAAATACTGCAGGAACAATTCCACCTACCTCAATAATGACTGTGTAGTTTGACCAAATAACAGATGAAAATTCTTGGCATACAGTGGACATTCAGCAAATTACATCTGTATGGCAAGTATGTGTGTAATCTCTCCCACTAATTCTACCCCGTTTAATCCTTATGCCTTCTAAAAAATAGTAACCAGAGTATTCTTATAATATGTTCACTTAATTTGGGCTTCACAATACCTGTGAAATAGGTAGAGCAGATAGTACTTACTCTTCTTACCTTCTTGATTAGGAGATACAGTTGTCCCCTGATATCGGAGGGGCATAAGTTCCAAGGCTCCCAGTGGGCGCCGGACCTATGATAAAGTTACATCTATAAATAAGTCACTGTCGAGATGAACAGCAGAAGCCAGCATGGTGGCACACACCTCTCATCCCAGCACTCAGGAGGCTGAAGCAGGAGGATGGCTGTGAGTTCAAGGCCAGCCTGGGGCTACATAATAAGACTTTGTCTCAAAAGAGAGGGAGGGGGGAGGGAGAGAGAGAGAGAGAGACATGAAAAGCAGTAACAATTATAAAAGAAATAATAAAATGCTATGCCGGAAGTTATGAGTGATAGTCATCCCCTTCCCCAATATCTTATTGTACCCTACTCGTCCTTCTGTTGTTGAGCACGGGTAACTGGCACCTAGGAAGGCAAAACTGTGGTGTGGGTGTGAGCTGCACGAGCACAAAGAGAGGGATTCACTGGCCTGAGCTGCAACCCCCTCCCTCACGACTGGATCCTTGCCCTGTGCATGGACACGTGCTCTGCTGGCTGTCATTCTAAACAAACAGCCCTCTTTCAACTTCCCTCCCTCAATCTCGCCTTCCCAGCCACAACTTTCACTTCCAGCTTCTCATCACCCCACACCATTTGAGTTTTGCCTCTTCCCTTCACTTCCATGGGGTGTGGCATGCGAAGGAATATCCCAGTCTTCAACTTTCACTTAAAACAGTGGAACAAATCCATGATATCAGAGAGATGAAGGTGAGTTGATCACCCATGGCCAATAAAATTGGGTGATGTAATCCTGGGGGGAGCTGGACTGACATTAAGCTCCCTGGTTCCTCTTATTCTCGTGCTAGATGATCTCATGCGTTCTTGTGGTTCCAAATTCCATCCTCAGGCCACTTCCATGAGATCCAGTCACAACGACTCCCAGGTCAGGGAGTGGGAGACGGGTAAGGAAGACCCTTCCACCAACGGCCATCCAAGTGCCAAAGAGAACAGTGAGCCAGCATGGAACGATGCAATGAGATAAAAATGCATAAGAAAGACGCTTGGAAGGACTTCCAGGGCCCAGAGAGTGCATGGCCGTGGGGCACTGAAAGAGGACAAGAGCGACTAGAGATCCCCAAAGCCTAACAGCTGGTGCCCCGGAAACCCTCAAGGGGAAGGGTGGAAGGGGGTCTGTTGCCAAGCATATGATGCATGACTTAGGCCTGGATCTGGGGTAATTAGATCTGAATGGAACATCTAATTGCAAAAGTTTTGAGCTAGAGAAAACATTTGCTCATTAAAAGGTAAATAACAGAAATGAATGCCCTCCGTCTTTTAGAGTCAAAAACTAAGGATGCTTGAAGGCAGAATTGGCCACCCTCGGGAGTTCCTCAAGATAGTTTTACTTTAAAAAACAAAAAACAAACCTACGATTCTGTGATTTTTTAGGAGCTAAGTCGTAGAACTGCAAAACAGTGCTGAAGAAATCAACAGCCTCTGAAAACGTGCCTTTCCCCAGAATCAGGTCAGGCAGAGACGAGAGTGTAGTTCGTGCATGTGGCCACACAGGGGCAGCAGACACAAACACATCTTTTCTTAAAACAGCGACTTTGCTCCTAGTTCCCAAGCCACCACCTTCCTGCAGACCCGGGACTCGCTCAGGTGCGGGTCGGCCTCGCCAACAGGAAGCCGGAAGGGCCGCCCGCTGCTCGATGCCCTCCGGCGGCTCCCGTGCTGCGCGGTCGGTCAGGTCCGCGCCTCATCACCCGCACACTTTTCTTGCTAACTTCAGCTCACGCCTTTGGCCTTGCCTTGTCTCTCCTTCCCGGCCACAGTCTGGCTCTGGGCGTCACAAGCCGGTGGGCAGGATGACCAAAGGCGGGCCGTGACCGGCCGCGCTGGGGCAGGTGAGCCCTGGCTCCACGCTCCGATTCTCCGCCGTGCAGAGCGGCACTGGGGTTAAAGCCCCTCCCAGCCACCACTGCCCCCTGAGAAACATGGATTTTTCTGCCTTGTTATTGAGTCCAAGACTCCACTTTCTCTTCCGAGACGGGAGAATGCAGTGTAACCACCTAAAGGCGTGGCTTTCCTATTCTCCTGGGAGCGACCGATCCAACATGCTAGGGGTAGAGGATGTCACCAAGGAGGTCCCACATGCGGGCTGCCACCCAGCACGGCGCTCCCCGCTCCAAGGCGCCCTCGGAGGCCGCGCTGTGAGCGGCACCGGGCCGAGGCAGGGAGGGCTCCGGGTCGGCAGGCCGCTGGGGGAATTGATGGCAGCGTCTATTTCAGAGTTTATGGTAAGAGGCTGGGGCAGGCACACGCCGACGGCAACCCCACCCTTTAAGGAAGTGGGGAGGCGAGCGGCGGGGTGGGGTTAACGACTGGGAGGAGGAGGGGGAAGCACCAACCTGTCAGCCTGTTACTCAGCCGCTGCCCGGGCCGCCGCGCGACGCTCGCACCTGCGCGGCCCCCGACTCACCTGGCCAAGCCCTAGGAGTCGTCGCTGGCGTCCGCGCTCCCGCCCCGTGAGTCCCCTCCCGCGACTCGCGGCCGAGCCGAGGTCGGGAGTGGAAGGCTTGACGAGGTGGAAGGGGTTGGAGGGGGCGATAGTCCCGGCTCTCGGGGTACCTGGACCCGCCCAGGACTTCCTGGAAAACGAGCGACTGACCCGGGAAATCGGAGCGAGCGAGCCCGGAGCTCGCTAGCGTCCGCAGGGGGAGGAGGCTCTATTTTTAGTTATTTTGAGACCGAACGGTGTTTCCCGCTTTTGCCCTCTTGCAGTACTCTGCCCGGGGAGGCGGGGGCCACGCGCCAGGGCGCAGGAGGAGTGTCCGGCCGGGAAAGGCAGATCTGGAGCCACTAAGCCAGCAGCGGCTCCGAGTCCAACTTCGGCTCGCCCCAGGCCTCTGCCTGCTCCCCTTGTCCTTTGGCCCTGGGGAACTCCCGGGGGGCACGCTCCCCACCTCCCTCCTCCTTCGTTTTCCTTGCCCTCCCCCGTGGCGGGCATTTTCTCAATCCCCAAACTGGGCTCTGTGTGCATGCGTGCCTGTGTGCGTGCATGTGCTGTGGGCAGTAAAGTTAGCGCTGCGTGGAAGCTGCCTTCCGGATGCCCGCAAGGGTTAAGCACTGTGCTACTGGCTCCCGCTGCCAGGCTGTGCGTGGGCAAAGCTTGGGTGGGTGAAGGCGGAGCATATGGGTGGTGTTCTGAGGGCCATCAGCCTGGGCTACCTGCCCTAACCCCGGCCAAGGCTCCCTGCACCCCCAAACTGGCAGTGAGACCCTGCACTCTGTAAGGGGCCAGGTCTTGACCTGGGGTGGGCTGAGCCAGGACTTGGAAGCCAGAGGCAGAAGAGCTTTAAGGACCCCAGCAGCTAGACTGGAGCTCCCTGAGGCAGGGCCCATGGCACGCGCAAGGTGAGGGGTCCCAGGGGGTAGCTCCAAGCGCAGGCTGCTCTCTGCTCACCCAGGGAGTCCAGCTGCCCTGTGCCCCTGCCTTTCACAGCTGCCAGGGGAGGGCAGGGAGAGGGTGCCTCAGTGAAAAAGTGACTCAGGACGGAAGGGAGGAAGGGAGCTTATTCAGAGGACCAGCTTTGGCGGGACAGCCTGCCTTCATTCACTGACTGCCCTCCTACCTGCAGCCAGGTGCTAGTGCTAGGTGCAGGGAGACTGAGACGGACTCTGCCTCTCAGCGAGGGGGTCCAGGCCTCCAGGGGGGTGGGCAGAGCGGGTCAGGGTGGCCCAAGGCTTTCTGGCAGAAGGAACTGTAAATGGCAAACTGAAGGATCCATAGGAATTAGTCAGGCAAGGGAAAGAGGGTAAAGCCAGCCCTGGGTGGAAAGTGCACAGTGCCGCAGTGGAGAGCAGCAGGAAGGGCCAACTCCACACACCCTGGAAACTGGAAGTACCTGGGCTCCTTGGGAGCCTTGAACGCAGAGGCTGGGGGAAACTGGGGAGGAAAATGTCAAGTCCTCCAGGGCCTGGAATTTGTGCTCAGGCTGCCATGGCAACTCCTCTTGGAGCAAAGCTTGGGACCTGGAGCCAGGCTGGAGACTCCCACTGTGCCTCGACTTCAGGACAGAGTTGCCAGATTTAGCAAATAAAAACCTGGGACACTCAGATGTAAGTTTCAAATAAGCAAAACTGGATATTTTGCTCTTGGTATAAGTATGACCCCTGAAACATTTGGGACTTCTCATACTCAGACATTATTTGCTGATTATCTGAAATCCAAATATAACTGGATGTCTCATCCCTACCTGGCAGCCTCTTCAAGGAGAAAGTGGAGTTGATGCTTTGCTGGGAAGTCAAGGCTGGAACTGCCCTGGTGCCAGGCCTGGGACATATTTATCTTGTTAAGCAATCCTCCTGGATTTTATCTGGGGGCTCCTTTGCTGATTGATGATTTAAAAAATTAATTCCTCTGTCATCCTCACAGCTGGAGGAGGATGGTACCTCAGAAAGAAATTAGGCTTCACAGCCCAATGGCTCTGGATTCAAATCCATGTAAACCAGGTAGCTTCTCGGAGCCTCAGACCTTACTGGCCCAGGTTGTTGGGAGGATCCGTGATGATTTATGCAAATTGCCCGCAAGTGCTGAGGAAAAAGTGGTACATGTTGCGATTACACCTTCACAGAGAGCGACCCAAGCAGCATCCACAGAGTGCTGGGGATGCAGTTATTTCTGTCTGCAGTTGTTGTGCACTTAGAGTCTGCTTCTCGTGAGAGAGTGGGGTTAGCCCCGGCTGGGGTGGGAGGAAGGACAGAATTATTTTCGCAGGGCCTCCATACCCTTCCACATGCCTGCTGCTGCTTGGAAGGTGGCAGGTGGGCAAAGAGGAAGTAGCTCGAAGTTCAATTAACTGAAAGGAAGCGTGAATGAGTGAATAATTGAAAGGAGGATCTGCACAAAACTCCTAGCACAGTGCCTGATAGGACGAATGTACCATGAAATTAGGCTTTCATTATTCTTAGTTTTATAATGAGTTCCTTGTTAGAAAAATGGAGCTTGGGGATAGATGGAGAAAGGGCGCCTCATGAACCCCATTTGGACTTTAATGAGAACTAATTTGTAAGTACAAATTAGGGGCCTCCTGAAAGGGAACCTGGAGGAGTTAAGAATTTGTTAAGAGAAAGAGGAAATGGAAAGTGTGTTTCCCTTGTAGCAACTGCTGGGTTATAAATGGTCTCTCTGTCCAGTAGTGAATCTCGCCAACCTCCTGCCCCGTGATAAATATTTTGTTCCCAGCTCCTTAGGGCAGCATTTCTCAAGCTGTGTTCAGAGAGCCTCGATGGCATGAGATAGAAGTGCTCATTGATGAGACATTCAAATGAGACACGCTGTGCCTGCTTGCATGGTCAGAGTTACAAATCCTGCAGAGAAGGCGGATGTGTTACTGGGCCTACCCTAGTATTTTCTGAATTTGGCTATAGGACTGTTGGAGGTTCTTAGGGGAAGTAACATTCCTCACACAGTGAATGTGGATGTGGGTACAATTTGGGGACCATTCGGGTCTCTCAGGAGGCATTGTTCCTACTACCATAACTCTAGCCAGGAGGGGCCTAATTCATCCTAGACTCGGCTATGCCCAACTCTTAGGAGATCTCCAGGGAATGAGCTCTTCCGTGCAACGTCCCACCATTACCATCCTTCATAGACACAGCCCAGCCCACCGACACTGCCTGTCAGCCCAGCCCCTCCCCGCAGCCTGTGTCCACATCTCATGGTTCAGACCCTGGGAAAATCCACATCCCCGGGATGACCCTGCCTGGTGGGTCTCTCTGTCCTTGCTGCCACATGCCTTGAGGCCCTGTGGCCCTGGCCCCCAGTGACTGGGACTCCAAGGTGGTCACCTGAGAAGTGATGGGAGCAGAGATGCACAGTTGTGACAGGCATGGGTGGGGAAGAGCAGTTTGGCTGGCTTGGTGATCAGGTGTTTCTTGTAGTTTGGACCAGTTTCAGGGCAAAAGATCAAGAGCAGAGGAACTGCCAACACTGACATGCATTTTCTGCCCTAGGAGTCAGGTTGCCAGGAATCCAGTGTCAGAGTCAGCATGCCTGGGCTCCAGCCCCAGCCTGGGTCTCCCTCCCCGCACAGCCGTGGGCAGGCCATGCAGCCTGGGCATCCTCCTCTGTAAGATGGGGATGGTGACAGGGCTTTGGTGCGGGAGTGAGATGGTATGCACCGAAGTAATGCTCAACATCTGAATGATGACGCTAGCCACCACCCTGAGCAGGATGGGTCACCCCGTTGTGTGCTGGGTCACAGGGAGTGTGAGGGTGGAAGAGGCCAGGGGTCTGAGGCTGTGGACCTAGACCAATGAGTATGGAACCATTATTCCAATATTTTAACATCTCACATAGCCTGGTGCTTTACTGATCTCTATTATGTAAAATATAAAGCATTCAGTCTGATGACAGGCACACAGTAGGTTCCGAATAAGGGTCCGCTCTCCTGTGTTCTGACACTTTTGGCTATATCTGAGCTTGTGGGAAGTACTATTTTTTACTCCCTAGGATTTAGGCCACTTTCTGAGAGAGAAAGGCACCATCCCTGAGTGCTGCTTCACACACATGCAGCAGGCACATAACAGCACGTACTTCTGCCCTCCTCTTCCCCAGTCCACTGTGCTTGGGTGCAGTCAGGCTCAATTAGTGCTTTAGCCTCCAGAGAGACTGTGGACTGATGCCCACCAGGCACTGGGATCCGGGTGATCACTTAGTGTTCAGAGGGCTGAGAGGAGGGAGGAAATGGTGGCTTCACTTTTCTGGGCCTCTTCATACTGTGTGCAAAGCTTTGAGCGGGGGTGAGGGGGTGGCCTGGGGGAGGGGACTGCGTTTTGAGTCACTCTGCTGTTTCCCAAGGTATAATTATTACTCACAATGACAGTTTGATTAAGAGAGAAGACTCCAGGCTAGGTGTGCAGATGGATGCACTTTCTACCTAGATGCCATGGGCAGATTGGTACATTGTAGAGCTGTTTGCTAGAGACCCTCTGGGGGGCCCTGGTGGGGACCACACTAGGTTCTGTCTCACCCAGCTCTTCCTTTTGTCTGGTGCTCTGGCGATGGGGCTCCTCAAAGGTGGCCAGTCAGTGTGGTTAGAACTAAGATCAACAACCACTGGGACCCAGGGGAGGACGCTCCCCTTTTTCATCTTGGCCAGGGGTTCTGTAACGTTATCCCCCTCTCGAGTTCTATCCCTTCCTTTAATGTTCTGAGATCCACCCACACAGAATCTGGCAAGCTCTCTCAGCAAAGGCAGGGTGCTCCAAGGAGCCACCTGGTCCAGCGTCTAGACCAGTGATGGCAAACCTTTTAGAGCTTTCAGTGAGACGAACAGCCCACTTTGGCATGCATGATGTAGGTTCACTACCACTAGTCTAGACCTTGGGATGGGTTTAATTCTGCTCTCATGTCCTAGTGTCCCTCCATTGTGGGCCATTCTCCCACCAATGCTTAGGGCAGTTCCCCTTTCCTGTTCCCTCACTGAGGGGTTTCCATCTGACTCTGCGACTCCCCCAACCAGAGGAGGGAATGAGGATATCCTCTCAGGCCTGCTGGAAATTCACCCTGAGTTTGGGCTTGGTTCTCCCAGGGTCCCTTGGTTCTCCTATCCCATCTGTGGGAGAAAGGTCTCATCTGTGAGTCCCGGCCACCTAAAGGAACAGCTTGTCCTGGTTTCTAAATTAGCATGCTTTGTCCCCACTTCCTTCAGCAGCTGAAGCTTCTCTTGGTTCTCAGGGAGGATGTGGTGCTGGAACCTTCCCGCTTCAGCCTCTGGACTCAGCTCAGGCTCACAACCTTCCTACCCCAGTTCTTGCCTCCTGCAGGTTCCCAGGTGCTGACTTCCCGGAATCCACTGTGGCACCTAGGCATAGCTCTGCCAAACAGAGCCATCACTTACGTGCTGTGTCACTTGAGGCATAGCCACAGGCCCCAGCTCCCAAGCTCCTAGCTTAGTACAGTGGCAGCCTGGGCGTAGGCACTGCTTCAGCCTGGGGAAGTGGAGAGAGGGTCCAGGTCAGAAGGTGTGGGTCTTAGATTCTTCCACCTGCCTGTTGTGTGCCCTTGAGTAAGTCTCCACTCTTCCAAGCTTCCCTTTTTGCCTCATTTTCAGGTTCTCTGCCTCTCTGATACAGTCCTTGAGAGAAATACTTGACTTGTCTAACAGTGCTCCATAAAACAGTGCCCCAGGGAAGGTGAGCAGTTTGGGATCAGGAAGATATGGGTCTGAGTGTTGACTCTGTCCTTGCTAAGTGCTGGCACCCTCACTTGGAACCCACCTAGGCATTGTTAACTGTATTTGTCCTTCCCCACTTTCTGTCCTGTCAAGGTAGTCTTTCCCCCCAAATCCAAAGGACTCTGGCTGCAGCAAGCTTACAGTCTGCCAGAGGAGGTCATACATGAAGATGAATAACTTCTGGTGCCCATGCATGCCATCAGAATGGAGGACACAGAGGTTAATTTTGGCTAGGAAGTGTGACGGTGCTTCCTAGAGGAGGTGGCATCTGGAAAGCTCTGAAAAGACAGGGTCAGCATGGGAACTTGGGATGGTGTCTGTGGTCAGAGGAGACTGTAAATAAAAGCAGGTGGAAGGCACGGCTTGGGTGACTCATTTTGGGTGAAGCCAAGGGTGGCAAAGGGCAACAGAAGATAAGGGTGGAAAGTAAGGTAAGGCCTGAACATTACTGGGGAAGCCGTGGGACTTCACTGGGAAGCTGTTCATTGAGTGAAGGAGCAATGATCAGATTGGGGCAGCAGGTGTCAAGTGGACCAGCGAGAAGAGATTGAATTTGCATGGGTGGGAGACTTTCTAATAGTTCGGCCCCTGAGGATGAATAATTTGTGTGATTTGTGGAGAGTATCTATGCCTCCGCTGGAGGCTTCTACTTTCTTGGCACAGAAATGGAAACTGGTTCTTCAGCAGATCTGCAGCTGTAGAGCTTGAGGGAGCATCAGATTGTAGGTAATTTCTCATTCCCCTTCATACTCTCTACCATGGTCTAGATTCACACACATGCCCCTTTCTGCAGGCCTCGCCTTGGCTAGGTGTGTAAGTGCCAGCCTGTCTAGAGCTCCCTATGGCATTCTCCAGGTCAGGAATATGCACTGGGTCTGCTAGCTCTTACCCAGCCCATCCTGCTTGCTTTAGCCTCCACTCCTGAGTCTGTAGGACTCAACTTCCTAAATTGCAGCTCAGAAACTAAGCTCCTCTTCTTTTGGCCAAACTGTTCCCTCCTGGCATTCCCAGCTCTCTAGGCAGTCGTCCTCCCACATACTCACAGTTGGAAACTGTGGCCCTCTCTCCCTTCCTCCAGGCCTTTGCTTTTCTCTGTTCATGCCATGCCCATCACCAAATCCCACAGATTCTTCATGCCTCTTATTCCTTCCTTCCCTTTTTATTGGCCCCCTACAGGAGCCCAGGCCTTATTACCTAATATTAACTTAAAAGTTCTTAAAGATTTCTCTTCTTCTCTCCCTTGGGAGCTCCTCAAGTGCCTAAAGGCAAATCTAGGGCCCCTACATTTATGATTATGATGCAGTGGCCTCCTTAATCTGATCCCAGTCAACGTTTCTAACCCAGGGTCCCCTTACTTCTAAAGGAAGCCCTGCACCTCAGCCAGCCAGCTGTCCTCCCTGGTGCCTATTAAATCTCTGCTGATTCCTGCATCCTGCCTAGAACACCAACCGTCTCCCTCTTTGAAACCCCCAGTCCTACACACTCCTTCAAGGAGCTCCCCACTGTGGCCTCTAGGCTCCTTTGTATCCTCTGATCTCCCAGAATTTATCAACTCAACCTGAGGTTGAATTCCTCCAGGGCAGAGTATTTTTAATTCTGTTCTCCCTGGAGCCCTCAAATTCCTAGTCTAACACTGCATTTCTGAGGGCCAGAGAAACATGATCTGTCATTCCCTGTGCACTCATGACTGGCTCACCTGAGCTAGACACAGACATGCTCTTCCTCGTTCCCTGCCCTGGGTGTCATAGGCACCACAGGGCCCACAGCCCAACCCTCTTGAATTCACTTCCAGGGCCAAGAGGACTTCCTAGCCTCACCCAAAGTCAGAGATTTCCTGTAGCATAAAAAGGAGTCATGGATCTAGAGGGAAAGCTCAGGAATCCCTAGCAGAGAGTGAGTCCGAGTTGGGAAAACAGAAGAGAAACTCCCAGGGCAGGGGATCAATGGGCTTTAGAAGCCTGGACTTCGACCTTGCAGAGAGCACAGACATATCACTTCCCAACTCGCTGGACTCTGAGCTTTCCACACCTTCAGGCCCAAGAGGTGGGAACTCTTGGTGCATGTTAGCTCATCTATCTTCAGAGGGGGCCATCACTGTTCCCCAGGGTGGTCTCTGGGCCCAGCCATCCTTCTTCATCCGACTCTAGAAAGATACTTCCTGTGCCCATGTGCTGAACACTCAGCTCCCAGCCAGTGTTCACATCCAGGGGACACCTGAGGACATGAGAACCCTGCCCTGGGACAAGAGAGCCCTGGGGCTGCTTCATTGCCATCCTGCTGCAAGCTCATGGGTGGGTCACTGACCAAGCCTTTTCTAGATTCGGGCTTTTCATCTGTAACATGTAATAAAGGGGCCAGAGATGTTTGAATGGAGGAAAGCATTCTCCAAAGTGCATCTTAGGTGGAAGCACAATATATAAATCAGGTTAATATAGAGCCCTCCAGGGTTGAGATGGGGAAGGCAGGTGCCTGCAGGGCCCTTCAAGGTCCTCTGCTGTGGCTCCCAGGACTCTCCAAGGATCTCCAGGGGCCAGGTCATCTGGAATCCATTCCGGATCTCTGGCTCATGAGGTGCTGTGTGTGTGTGTGTGTGTGTGTGTGATGAGAGCTGGAGAAATGGGATGGGCATGAGGGGTTTCAGAAAAGAGCAACCTTGAAGTAGGGATTCCATCCAGGGGCATGGCAGGTACATGTACTGGGGAGTTGCATAGATTGTTGGGGTGCTGTATACATTATGAGGGGACTGTGTACATTGTTGAGGGGCTGTGCATATTGTTGGGATGTTGTATGCATTTTTAGAGTTTTGTATACATTATTGGCAGGTTGTACAGATTGTTAGGGAAATCTATACATTGCTGGAATGCTCGTATACCTTGTTGGGGATGTTGTATACATTTTGGAGCTGTGTATACATTGTTGGGGATTGTTTAGATTGTTTAGAATATATACATTGAGGAGTGGCTCATCTTGTTGGGGGTATTATACGCATTGTTGGAAGGTTGTGTACATTGTTGGGCCTCAGTGGACTGTTGGGGCTCAGATACATTGTTGGGGGTCATATACAGTTTTGGAGGACTAGCATAGCTCATTGAGGTCATGTACATTTTTGAGAGGCTTGTATACCTCAGTGGGGGTTATATACATTGTTGGAGGGCTGGCATGCATTTTGGGGGACTGTGTACATGAACTCTGAAAGCAAATGCATAATTTTTACCTCTGAGCACCTGCATGTATTTATGGGAAGAAAGTCCATAGCATTTAGCTGCCTCCTCAACTGTGACCCCAAAAGGTTAAGAAAGACTTAACAGATGTTATTGTCAGCTTTACAGACCTTTTGTGAACATGATCTAAAGCTGGAGCTCCTCTTTAGCTCCCATCAACTAGGCTAGAGGCCCTGTGGAGGACAGGACCCTGGTGTTCCAAGAGCTGTGTCACAGCCCAAAGACACAGCCTGGTTCCTCACACACAGTTGGGAGTCCATGTGCACAGCATGTGCCTGAGCATAAGGCATCCCCATCTCCCAGTAAGGAGAGCCTTTTAAAAAGTTAATTTGAGGGCTGGGGATTTAGCTCAGTGGCACTGCGCCTGCCTTGCAAGTGCAAGGTCCTGAGTTTGATCCCTGGTACAAAAAAAAAAAAAAGGCTAACTAGAATATGTAAATTTTAAGGATAATATTTAATATATTATTTTAGTGACACACATTTTAAATCACATGCTACATACAATAATGCATGAACTCAAAAATACTGCATTTTCTCAACTCTCCCTGATAGGAGGTGTTGACCAGTTCACCCACCTTTCATGTGGGCACCCACCCCTCACATCAGGACCCTGGCACCATCATTTCTCTGGGCTCAGCATATGTCATCACCCCAGGTTTGCTTCTTATCAACTCAGGAGTTCGTTTTCTAATATCAACTTTTGGGGTAAAAAAGTCACATACCACAAAATTTACTCTTTCAAAATGTACAATTCAGTGGTTTTTACTATATTCACAGAGTTGTGCAACCATCACCACAACTAACCACAAAATAATTCATCATTCCAAAAAGAAACCCCATACCGTTAGCAGTCACTCCCTATTTTCTCCTCCCTCTATCCCCTGGCAACGTGAACCCACTTTCTATATCTGGGTGTATGTCTTTTCTGGACATTCCATGTAAATGGAGTCATATAATGTTATGAGTTTTCATGAATGGCTTCTTTCACATAGCGTATTTTTAGATTTCCTCCATATCGCAGTATCTATCAGTACTTCATCCCTTTTTTATTGATGAGTAATAATCTACTATGTGGATATACCACATTTTGTGTATCTATTCATTATCTGATAAACATTTGTGTTGCTTCTACTTTTTTAACAATATAAATAATACTGTGAATATTTATGTGCAAAGTTTTGTGCGGACTTATGTTTTCATTTTCTTGAATTGAAGAGTGGAATTGCTGGGTCATGTAATAACTCTATGTTTAATATTTTGACTGTTATCACACTGTTTTCCACAACATTTGCATCATTTTACATGCAATCAGCAGTGCAGCAGTGTGTGTGATGGTTCCAATTTATCCATGTTCTTGCCAACACTTGTTATTGCCTATAATTTTGATTTTAGCCATGTGAGTGGAGATAAAGTAGTATCTTATTGTGGTTTTTACTTGCATTTCCCTGATGACTAGTGATACTGAGTATCTTTTCATATGCTTGTTTGTACTTATATTTCTTCTCTGGAGAAACATCTGTTCAAATTTTTTGGAAAGTATTCATTTTTTATTTCTGCAACATAACCACTTAATTCATTGCTTTTTAAAACATGATCTCTTAAAGATTTATTTGTGATATCCAATACTTGGTTTTGATCTGGAGGTGTTACTCAGTGGCAAAGTGCTTGGCAGCTAGCATGAAGCCCTGGCTTTACTTCTCAGTCCTACACACACGCACATGCACACATGCACATACACAACCCACTTGGTTTTGTAAGGCTGTGCCTTCAATAAAAGTTATTCAATCTACATCATAGCTCCCTTCTTGGTTAAAAAAACCCCCACTTCTATCAAGTGACCTTTGTAAACATACAAAATTAACAAAAGCACTCAAGTAATTTCAGGCTAATATTTTTCCCAAACTGTTGATTTTTTGTTTGAAACGAGGTAATTGAAAGAATAAATTATAATATGAAAGCTCATTAAGGGGTATATAATTCCTTTTTTATTTTTTTGAGGCAGGGTCTCAGTATGTAGTTCAGGGTGCTTTTAAACTCATTTTGTAGCCCAGGCTAGCCTTGAATTTACAGCAATCCTCCTGCCTCAGCCACCTTACTGCTGGGATTATAGGTGTGTGCAATCGTGCCTGGTAAAATTCTTCCTTTCAGAGAGATAGTTTAGAAAGGGAGAGACCTTCATCTTGTATTTCAGCATATGTGACATTTTAAAATAAATGCATGGATGAATGGCTGGCTGGACGAATGAACTAATAAGAGAATCAATGCAAGCCAGCGAACTAAGTAGCCACACCAGTCTTTCCCTTTTTACTCAGGATTTTCTAATTCCTGCTTAGAAAACCGGCATTGGTCTTTAATTTGCATTCACAGAACCACATATAAAACAATTTTAGAAGCAAGTGTGTGGTTACAGGTTGGAAAGATAACCATTTGCTGCCCAGTTTCTGGATGTGGCTGAGAAGCTCAGAGACTGAGCGATATGACTCTAGATTCTGTCACCAGAGCAGGACCTTTAGAGATGCGACACAACACAAGGATGTCCTGGGGTTCGGGCCCCATCCTCCACCGCCTTCTCACCAGCAGAAGGACTTCTCAGTTGCTGCTGTCCCAGGCCTTTTTCCTTCTCCTCTCGGGTGGGGCAGCCTGGTTACTTCTGAGACCACGATCACCATAATTCACCACCAGCTTCCACAGAGAGAGACTCCCTCTGCATTCTTCCCCTCTGGTCCTCCTCCAAGGAGACGTCTGTAAGCTAGCAAATGGAACCATGAAGTCTGGGGGGAGAGTGCACAAAGGAAAGAGGAAGAGCATCAGGCACGAAGATAAGAAAGGAAGTTGTGGGCAGACATAGAAGAAGTGACAGACTTGGGCCAATGCTTGAGCAATGACTTTTAAAGGCTCAGATCCTACAGAGGGAAGAAGTGATGGCCACACTTACTCTTTGGAAACCTTCATGGCAGCGACAGAAGGGTGGGTTCCTGTGGAATTCACTTCAGAGAATGGCGAGGGAGCAGGTGCAGCAAAGGGCACTGGGGACAGGGCCGGGATCCCTTCCTTTTCTAATGGTGACCAGTGGGTCTGGAATTAGGGGTTCAGGTCTGTGTGGGCCAGAAGGTCACCCAGATCCTTTCCATAGAATTTTAATCCACTTCCTTCTGTGCTGTGTTAGGACCAAGTCTTAGCCTGCCCTCCAGGTAGGTGCTTCCCCTGGTTTTGAACATCTGCACGGGAAGATTTCTTATTCTTCCCTGCCATCATGGTTCCTTTTTCAAGAGTATGGCATTGGTGGCTTTGATGCAGTGAATCTGAAGCCAGCTCCACGTTACAGTGAACTTTCTGTTTCTGTCGGTTCTACATTTGTCAGTTTAACCAACAGCATATATAGCGGGGCTAATTGTGGTTGCATTATACTGAACACGTACAGGCTTTGTTTTCTTGTCTTTGTTCCTTTAACAATGCAGTATGATGACTATTTACATGGCACTTATATTGTATTAGGTATTAAGAGTAATCCAGTGATGATTTAAAGTACAAGGGCTGATCCAAAAATACATTACATGTTTAAATAAAAAACTTGCTACAGTAATAGGCACTTAATCCCCCTTAAAGTCTTTCCCCCTTGCTTTGAACACACTTATCCCATTGTTCTTGCCACTTTCTGAAGCAGGTTTGGAAGTCCTCTTTCATGAGTGTCTTTACCAGATGTGATAAAAAATGAAGTGAATGCTGCTACCCAATGCCATCCATTGGAAAAGCAGACTTGTAGAAACATTACGGTGTGTTCTCACGTGGCTTTTTCACCAGATCTTGCACTGGGCAAGTTCTGGCTCTTCCCCAAAGTGAAAATGACCATGAAAGGTAAACATTTTGAATTGATTCTGGGCTTAGAAATAGCCACGACACCACAACTAAAGACACTCACAGAAGAGGACTTCCAGACCTGCTTCAGAAAGTGGCGAGAACAATGAAATGGAGTGAGAGAGAATATTTTGAGAAAGATTCATGGCAGTATCTTTTACTATAATAATTTCATAAATTAAACTTTCACCATATTTTTCAATCCTACTTCATACACCGGAGGATTATGTAGGCATGCAAATATGCAGATACTATGCCATTTTAGATAAGGGGTTTGAGCATCCATGGAGTTTACTATCCATGGTCATGGAACAAATGCCCTGTGGATGCTAAAAACTGACTGAATTTAGTATGGGCCAGGTGCTCTGCTAAGCACTGAGGATCCAGAGGTGAACAAGGTACGACCGACCCTCAAGATGAAATAGCAGTGCATGCAATCACATGAAACCGAATGTGCTGCCCAAGTGTGGTGCAGATGCCATGAAGACCACGCTTACCAACATTACAAATCACGCATGATGTGATGGTAAGGATTTTGAAGAATGGATAGATGCATACAAAGCAGAAAGCATGGTAGTGAGTTGCTTTCCAGCATATGAAAGATAAGATGGCCCTGGAGACCGTGGCCCATTTGGGAGGCTGTGAACAGTTCGAAGGGCTGCACCTGGCAGGACCGTGGTGGGATTAATACTGGCAGGATGCGGAGAGGCCCTCTATCATGGCGGCTTGACATTGTGCATTATTCTCCAGCAGCTGGAAGCCATGGGATATGTGGGAGGAGGGCATACAGCTATGAGAGTTTTTAAGCAGGGAAGAGAGTCAGATTTTTGTTTTGGAGATGAAGCGATGCTGGGTGCAGGCCAAAGGAGCTCTTGCGCCAAGCACAGAGAAGCTCTGCCTGGGAGATTTGCAGACAGGCATTCTGGGGCATGGCCGAGGGCTGTCAGAAGGGCCGTGCCAGCGCGCAGCAGTGGGAGGTGCAAGCCCTTCGAGGACTCGGGCCACAGTGCCTGCTGCTGGCGTGGGCATTGCAGCTACCTGAACTTCTAGCTGGCAGAGAGGTGACAGCAAGAACTGGCCCACTTCCTGGCTCCTTCCCCCATACTTGTGAGCACCGTGGGGGAAGGAGCAGAGGGAGCAGAGGGCTTGGCCAGGTGAGCAAGAAGCAACCTGCCTCTGGCGGGAGGTGTGCAAGGTGCTTACTCTACAGGAGTAGGGACCCCACAAAGAGGGCGCTACCTGGAAGGCAGGGGCCGGCCGGGCATGTGCGTTTGCCCAGCAGTTGGCACAGGCAACTGCACAGGAATGCTGGAGCAGATAGGATGTGCAGGAAGAGAAGCCCGCGGTGGAGGCAGAGCAGTTGGGCAAGGACGGAGGCTCCCGTTCCACCTTCCCCCAGCACCCCGCCCACGGTACTTGGCCGTTCCATCCAGTTATGCCTGGCGCATGTTTACTTGGGATAAAATTATTTTTCACAAGTACATGCCTGGCTAAATGGAATGGTGGGAAGGCAGGGGTCTAGCTCTGTGCCTTTCGTCTCCCAGTTCTAGACCAGCACATGTCAGAATTCACAGCTGGTACTCAGGAAACAGAGCTGGGAAGGTTTTAGGGAAAAGATCTAAAGAAAGACTACAGCTTTGGAAATAGTTTCCGGTACCTGTGGGAATGAGGCCCATGTAAGGCACTTAGGATCTCATCAGCTGCTGGAAGATATACAGGTGCAGAGGACTCTGGCCAGGGATGTGGCCACTCGGTTGGAGAACATCCCAGGGGAGGCTGGTGATGAGCCAGGGAGCAGTAGTGACATCACTTTCCTGACTGTGTGCTGCCCCCAGATCCACCAGCATGGCATGGAGTTGTCCTTCTCAAGCCGTCAGAATTGAATCTCCTGGGGACCCTTTCAAACTCAGATTTGTGGGCTCCAACTCCACAGTTTCTGACACGGCACATCTGTGAGGGGAACAGAGAATTGCTCTTCTACAATGTTCTCAGGGGCCCAGGGACCATGCTTTGAGAAATACTACATTGGGGCCCTGCAGAACAGTACCCAAATGCCTTTCCCGTTATGTTCCTTAGGGGTGTGTATTAGAACCCCCTCACCTGGGCTTTCAAACTCTTCTTACCTGGCTGCAGTCAGACCCAGGCAGCCTTTGGTTTTGCTTGGCTTTGCTCTCAGAGCTCAGAAGTGGTTCTGATATCCACCCTGGTCTCCCTGGGTTCTGCCACGGGCCACACCTCTATCTTCCTGCAGTGCTGTCATCCCTAGGTCAGCTTCCTTAGCCTTTGTCTTTGTGCATGGTCCTGTCTCTGGTAAGACTGCCTCTCCTGGACCTCCTAATTCCTGCTTCCACCTGAATGGGTTCATCTGTCCACCCTTCCCTGATGGTTGGCACTTCTGCCTTCTTCTGTCCTTTATTATATTCCTAATTCTATGGATCATGATGTTAGAGTCTGAGCGCTTGTGCCCATTTGGTGAGTCCTACAGGGATAGTGTTCTCTCATTATCTGCCAGGCCACAGTGAGGGGCTCAAAACTAACCAAAGCAAACCATGGCCTGTGCATGCTGGTCCTTGCTGGCCTGCTCTGAAAGTGCAGGTACCAAGGCCTGGGGATAGGAAAGAGGAGGCATCTGGTCAACCCACCTTGAGCTGATGCAGCCGGGAGCCAGAGTCAGTGCGTTCCCCAGTCCTGAGGTGATTACTAATCTCCTTGCTCAGAGAACTGCCACCCCCAGCCCTGTATTAGGAATGTTTTCCTCAGGCAAGAAGTGTTTGTCTTTGGCATTCAAGTCAGCTCAGGAATTTCACTTTATGATTGATCCTTTTTAAAATTTTTGAAGTTTTTCCCCTCATTCTTGGGCTCTTCCCAGAACTCTTCCTTCCAGATCTGTGAACACATCCCCATTCCTTCTCTTGCTGCCTTCAACACGCAACACTTCCTGATGTAGCTGCTGTCCCCCAACCCCTCCTTTAGGTCCTGCTCCTTTCCTCATTCCTCTCTTAATAGTCACTGCTGTCCCCCAAGCCGGTGGGGTCCCCTGACCTGTGCGAACCACACAAGTCCCAGGATCCCCGGAGGGCTCCAGAAACATCTCAGGGTTGCTTGCTTCTTCTTTTTCTTTTTCTTTTCTTTTGGTGGGACTTGAACCTAGTGCCTTTGCACTGAGTCACCATGCCCGGCTCCCTTTGCTATTTATTTACACCTGTCTAATGACAGTGTAATGGAAGGGACTCATAGTCTGAAAAATGTGGTCTCAGCTCGGCTTCTCACAGAGGCGTTCTTGACAATGCCCTTCATTTGTTAACTGTTCCACTATTACTATTGTCCCTCTGCTTCTGGCCTTTCCCCTTAAAAAACATTTTCCTCCCCCGACTGCTGTGGAGAAAGTTATGGGGTTGGAGAAAGAACTCCCAGGCTCAGTTCCTGACCCCATCTTTTACTTTTCAGGAACACAGCAAGCACGTCTACTCTTTTACTGGGGTGCCCTCTCCCCCCGTTTCCCCAACGCCTCCCTCCCTGTCCCTCCCCAGCACCAGGCTGGAGCCAGCATTTTTACCCTTAAATATGGGAGCAGTAAGTTTCTTGGTGGAAAGAAGGAGAAGCATTGGTTTGCACACAGCACTTCTTCAGTCTATCAGGGAAGCAGAGCACAAGGTTGGGACCAAGGGCTCAGGCTCAAGGTGTGGCCTCCCCACATCCCCCATGTGACCTCATACACGTCTCATCCCTCATCCTCAGTCCTCCTACATGCTGAATGCTGATGGTAGTGGTGTTTTCCTTAGGGATTTTGCAGAGATTCAAAGGAGATGAGCTATTTGCAACTAGAAAGCCCATGGCACCGGTACATTACACATAGTAAGTGTTCAGTCCGCTTAGCTATCTGTGCATCACTGCAGCATTACCAGGAGACAGACTGTGTGTGTGTGGCTGAGGTGCAGGTGGGCCCCACCCCTGCTGTGTCTCCCAGCCCAGGGCCCACCATGGCCTCTGCTGCTTCTACTCACTTCCTGAGCTTCTTGCCACCTCTTTCCTATCGCTTCTTGTTTGGCCCCCTCCCTGCCGTGCACAGACCCCAGTCCCTTCACTCATGACCCCAAGAAGTCGCAGAGCAGATGGAACCCTGGTGATCTGTGGGCCACACTGCAGACAAGGGTGGAGGAAGAAGGCTGCTGGACCAGAGCACATCTCATTCACTGTGGGCCTCCTTCCTGCCTGCCTTTCCCCCTCGTTTTTTAGAGCGACAGACACATTCTACCTGCCCAGGCTCCTGGAGCCTCCTCATCTTCTAACTGCAGTGATCGAGTGAGATAAGCTTCTACACAGATCCAGCTTTCTTCCTAGGAGGACTTCTGCTTCCATCTCCCTTTGTTGTGCTGAGCATGGAACCCAGGGTGTTCACCCATGGCTTTTACATTGCTAATCTTTAAATTTTTTTTTAAATTTTGAGACAGGTTCTCATTAAGTCTTTAAGTTGCCAGGCTGGGATTACAGGCATGCACCCCACAGCTGACTTCCTCTTCATCTCTTACATGCATTTGGACAAAGGTGCCACATCCTTGGGACAGAGCAGCCAGGGCTGACATCCACACAAACCTGAGAGGCAAGCAGACGCCCATCCCAGGGAGGGGGTGTCTATCCCGAGCAGAGCTGTAGTGGCCACCAAACAGCTCTGCTGGGACCCATACCTGATTCCCAGGAGAGGGCAAATTGGGCCAGGGCTGGGGTGTGCTGCCTTCTGGTGTCTGTAAAGGGCAGTCATTGCTTTCCCCAGACGGCACACCTCACATTCTGAACACTGGGTGACTGGTTTGCATAGAATCACCACACTGACCTGTTCAAAGCAGGAGACAGACAAATGGCAGATTCTATTACATACAAGTGACTTCAAGCCTGGAAGATGAAGGAACCCAGGGCAGGCCTGACACATTCATGGGAAGGGCTGGCTTGCATGTAAGAGCTGCTGTCCATGGATGAGACCGGGAACCCACCGCCCTGGAGGCCACAGTGAGGAGCTTAGGGAAGCAAGAGCAGCTCAAGCCAGTGGTAACAAGTGACCAAGCCTATCAGGGACATTTTGACCCCCAAGTGGAAGTCATGTCCCACTCCTTTGCTAGGAGAGCTGTTTCTTCTACTCAAATGATCCTCATCTCCTCTTCTTCTTTCTTCTTTTCCACTCTTTAGCTTTCAATCACAGCACCTCTGTGAGGCCTTCTCGGGTCCTCTCTCACCCGGGTCAGAACCAGTGGCCTGTGCTGACTCACAGCGACCTCTCTACCTTGAGTGACAGCAGGCACCCTCCTCCCTCAGTTTCCAAGTGAACCCTCAGGCAGGCTTGCCTGTTTTTATTTTTTTATTATTATTATTATTTTTGGTACTGGGGATCAAACTCAGGACCTTGTGCTTGCGAGGCAGGTGCCAGAACCACTGAGCTAAATCCCTGGCCCACCTTGCCTGTTTTAAATCCGTCCTCAGCCTGTTTAGTGACTTTGTGCTGAGTTCTCCGCATATCTTTTAAACTCCAGGCAGCATGTAATTAAGGGCAGCGCCCTGCGATTCTGAAGTTAACAGGAATCTGATTCAGCTGCAGGTCTGGGTACTCTAGGCTGAGGTGTGTGTTGGAAGCACTTTGCCACTTGGACCTCCAGCTTCCCATTTGTGGATTGAGAAGAGCTCAAGAAAGAGGCTGCATGGATCTTGGGCTCTTCCCCTAGAATTCTTTACCTTCTGTTCTGTGCTGTAGTGGGGGAAATAGCATGGAGACTTCTCTCGTCCACCCCCCCCAAAAAGAACAGTAAAAAGGACCAGAAGTGTCCCCACTGGACAGAAAAAGGTTTGAGGGAAGTGGGGTTGGCTGCCCAGAGTCATCTATTGCAAACACCTCCTAGTGAAGAAGGTCCTCCTCTTTCCTTGCGCATCTGTTGGAAATGTTTTGTCCCCCATAAGGCATTCCAGGGTTGGATGACTTAGTGCTAGAAGGGTCTTCCTCTCACTGAGCTGGATTCTCACATGCCCTGGCACTAGAAATGCCTTCTGACCACTGCAGGCCAATGACTGCTTTTCCGTAGGATAGCATGAAAGACAGCAGGACCTGTTGTGATCTTCACCACGTTCCCCCTGTCAGACAAGATTCAGCCAAAGCAAAATTGATCGACAGAGCCTACTTTCCCTCCCGTTCCTCTTGCCAACTCTTCCTAGCAGGCACACCTCCCAGGACTTCTGCCTCCTGCATCATCTCAATGCTGTCGCCTAGTAACAATATGCTTAGCAACCAGTGAGGAAAGTGTGATCACACCTCCCAGCATCGTACATGGAGCACTGCAGACAATACAAACCGTTCCCTGGCTTCTCTCTGCAGCTAGAGGAAGGTAACTGTCAGAGGTGGCCAGCATTATGCTCCAGAGATAGTGCTCATCATCCGGGGGCCCAAATTGGTTGTTGTTTGGCTTTTACTTGGCATTGGGTAATATCTTTGCGGGGGCGGTTGGGTAGGTGGTTCTTGCAGGGCCGGATCTCTCTGCTTGCACTTGTTCTCAGGATGCCTGTGATGCAGGCAGGGCAGCTTGCAGAATCCTCTCTGCTCCCACACAGCCCTGCCCTGCACCCAGCCTGCGTCCCCCGCCCCCAGCCACTGCATTCTGCAATGCCTCTCCCCTCTGGAGGTGGTTCTCCAGTGCCTGGCACTGCCCTGGCCTCCACCTGGCAGCTTCCTGTTCTCTCAGGGCCTCTGGCTTCCGATTGCTCCTCTGTGCTGCTGGACAGCTCCAAGTCCCCATGAGCATGTCCTTCCCCCATCTCTGCCCCACAATTCATGGGCATCCCCACCACCAACCCTTGGGCCAAACACCACACAGAGTGAGGTGAGGTCCTCTTTCTTCTCTCTGTTGGTGGCTAGAAACTAGATTGTTGCAACTTTGCTGGGGATTCCTGGGTGTCACGTAGCATGAGACAATAAAAAAGGCCAGATGCATATGTGCATATCCTGGATCTTTTATTTTAATCTTTTCTGTGTGACTTAGGTCAAGTTTCTTTAACCTAATTCTTAGTTTTCTGAGAGAATTAGAATATTTGCCTCTCAAGGCTCTGATGACCTTATAGGAAGCAACAAACAGAAAGAACTCAGCAAACAACATGGCTTACAGTTGGAGAACTTCTACCGTATTTCCTTCTTCCTCCTTCCATCTCCCCCTCTTTGTTCTTCCTTTCATATCTGCTCTTCCTCAAGCCAAAGCCAGTTCCTAGGTGGATTCTCAGGTAGCACTTTAGTGCAGTGGACACAATGCTGAGCTCTAGCTCCTCCTCTTAGTGCCTCTCATCTCAGGCCCTGCACTCACCAGCCCTGAGGTTCCTTCCATTCACCTGTGAAATGGAGCTGCAGGCGCTTGACTTGCCGAATGCGCATAGTTGGCGTAAGGCTTAATGGAGCTAATATGCACTGATATCCAAGGTGTTTTATGTGTTTTAGAGAGAAGAATTTCCTTAGACAAACTTGATCCTACTTTTTTACCTGTAAAACATAGAGAAACTCCAAAATGTCTAAAGCTCCCCGAAACCCTAAAACTATAGCAAACTGAAAGTGGAAGATGGTGGTCACTGAGAGATGATAGTCACTTGCCCTCAGTGGAAAAACCAAATCCTTCCTCACAGGGAGAGCTGTCTTGTAGCTGTTGGAGCCGAGTACAACAATCCCTCTACTCTGTTCCCTTGGTTCCCATAACCAAGGTGACTGCTTATCACCTAGTTAAAACTTTAGCTCAGGAACAGTCTAAAGGCCTTTACTCTCTCTGGCTTGGGAACGATGTCATTATTCTGTCCTTCTAGTAAGGATAACAAATGAGTCAGAACATGCTCAAGGCGTCATAGACGTAGGGAAAGCAATTGGTGGGGTAGGTGTTTAGAGCTTATGTCATGGATATCCTTCCACGGGATGGTTCTGTGTTTTGTAGTGGGCTGAACGAAAGCTGAATTTGCAAATGGAGAATACCTGAAGCAAGAGATTTTAAAGTACAGAACCTAAGTAGTTTGTAAGTCAAACAAAAGTGTGGGAAACACATAGACTTTGGATGTTATTGAATCCTGAAGGTTGGGAGTCTGGCCAAGGATGAATAAATAATCCAAAGACATTCTTCTGGGAGTTTCCCCCAGGCAACTGTAGGGTTTTCCAACAGAGGATCCTAATGGGTAAGATGTGAGTGATTGGAAGCAGTGCTTGAAAGATTCGTGTCAAAGATCTTGGAAAGAGGCATGTAGCTTTCTCACTCAGGGATTTAACTGCCAGCCACCCTCCCAGCCCATAATAACAGAACCTCCAGTTAAAAAGCCGGTGGCTCTTTCTTTTCAGTAACGTCGACAGAGGTTGTATATATGCAAGGGTCAACTGTTAACCACATAAGAACTAAAGATATTTGTTGAGGAGCCATGGGGAGACAGATCTGTTCTGTATTCTGCCTGGACGGGTAAAGCAAGTCATAAATCAATGACCGTTAAGCCAGAAGAAACCTTGGCAATCACCCAGTCCAATCCCTTTCTTCACAGGTGAGAAAATAGATGTCAGCAGTGGTTGATTTAGACTTACAAAAATGTTTTTTACTTTTCAACTAAAAATGCAAAAGGGAGACACCAGGAACGTGACTGGCCTACAGTTCTGCTGCACTGAGGAGCCAGAGTTTGTCCAGATCCCAAATCTGATGACTTCCGTCTCCCTGCTTGTGCCCACGGGCTTCTCTCTGAGATCAGAACCAGGTCTCCAAAGAGCACTTTTAAAATGACAGCGTCATCCTGCCACCAACTAGGCTTTGCCATTTAAAAGTTTAATTATCAACACCACACAATTTCCCGGATAATTCCAGGAACATTGTCTTTTGAATAAAACAGGCTTATTCTGTGGGGAGCAGTTAAGCCTAGAACATCAGTAGCAAGCCAGTTTCTCAAAACACGCCTGGCTCCGTAGGGTTAAACCCCTGCCAACAGCTAACGCGCGAGTGAAGCGAATGTTTGGTTTTCCTAAGCCACAGCATCCCACGTAGCCCATCCACCGAGGCAGGGCAACAGTGTGGATGGGGTGCTAAAAGCACCGTCCCCTGCAAGGCTCCTGTCTACAGCTTTTGTTCCAGGGTCTCTTCAATACATATGACTCAGTCTGCAGTTCGGGCTTCACTTCCTCTGGGAAGGGAGCTGACAGCAGCAGCTCAGTGGTGCCCATCCTGGGTGACTCAGGGTCCCCTGGCCGGCGGGGCTGCCTCTCCTCCCTGCCAGCTGACCGAGCTCCTGTCTGATTGCAGAGCCACTGTCCTTGGCTCTTCCGGGGAATGCTGCCAAAGTACTTTTCCATCCACCCCCTCCTCTATAGAATTTGTAGTCTCCACCACATGCCATGGAAGGCCAAGGAAAGGTCACAATATATTCCCATGAAAAACCAAAACAAAAGGGAAGAAAGCCTCCCAGCCTCTCTCCTCTCTTCTAAATGCTCCTGGGAGCAAGAACATGGAATACTTTATGTTTCAGGGGTGGAGTGGGGCGGGGCGGGGCGGGGGGTGCCTGGGCTGGCCCACACTTGGGAACCTCTTTTTGTTCGAAGAGTCAGCCAGGCCAGGGGTTCTTGTTTATTTGGAGGCACAGTATTCTAAACTGAAAGGGTTGGTTTCTATAACAAGAACAGCATTTTCTACAAGAACAATAAAAGGCCAGATCTGGTGGCACATGTCTGGGAAGGCCGAGGGATTGCAAGTTCCAGCTCAGCCTGGGCAACTAAGAGACTTAGCAAGACCTTATCTCAAAACAAAAAAAGGGCTGGGATGTAGTTCAGTGCAAAGGCCCTGGGTTCAATCCATGGTACCATAAAAATAAAATAAGTGGTGAATAAAAAATATGAGGTCCCCTTTCCCTACACCAGCTGAGCCTGGTCACCTCAAAACACGGAGAACTGAAGAGCTGAGTGCTCACAAGACTGCCTGCTGGCCTAGTCTTGGGATTAAAGAGGATTTAATTCCAAAAACATTTATTTAGCAAAATAAACATTTTTGCTAAATCAATCCAAACATATTCCACAAATATTTCTTTAACATCCGTGATAAAGGTCCATGGATTGCACATTGCCAGGGATGGTAATGTTGTGTTGAATTAGATACTGAAGATCAGGTTGGGAGACAGATGGAGCCCACCATGGCAAGCCTGAGAGTCACTCTTAGCTTTAAGGGATGGCATACCCTGTCCAAAGAAACACTGCTGTTTACCTGCTCTGCTCGGATGCAGTAGCCTTTGCTTGACAATCTGTTTTGGATTTTTTTCTCCCTCTCCTCTGTTCCTATGGCATGGGAAGGGCCTAGCCTGACCTGATTGTACTCTTACACACTGACCTGTGGTGTGAGTATGCAGCACCCTTGACTCATTCGTTCACACATGTTCTGTGTCCTACACACCCACGCGTTGGTCACCATGACACACTGCTCTGTCCAGAGAGCAATGGCAGACCCAGACAGTACTTGACCAAATGAGGCACTTTCATAGAGTCCGCGTCAGGGATGAGATTTCCCATTGCTCAGCTGTTCAAGGGTGCCTAGCCGGGGAGCACCAACTCATTAGAACCTTAGAGGTCCTGTATGTGGCTGTGGGTGGCTTTGTAGGAGGAGGGTAACAGCCTCAGAGAAGGGCCAACTGTGGAAGAGGAAACAAGGAAAGCATAGCACCACACACCTGTTTATTGCCAAGTACTCTTAGTGGCAGAGAACAGAAACCCAAAAGGTGAATTTGCTAGCGTTTACTCAGACTAAGGGAAGATGCAGAAGCAGCTGAACTCAAAGAAGACTGGGGCTGAGGACTCAGATATGACCAGCATCTCCGAATCTGTCCTCCTGCATGTTGACTCTATTCTTTCCCAACAGTGTCTGGGGTAATTGTATCCAAGCTCTTTTGTAATTGTATCCAAGCTAATTGGTATTTGTATCCAGGATAATTGTATCCAAGCTCTGGCCTCAGCCTTATCACTCACACAGAGGGAGCTTCTTGCTCCAAACTAAAGTTTGAAAAATGCCAAAGAACAGCCCTGATGGGCTTGGCTAAGATCATCCATCCAATTCTGGGCCAATCCCCATGGTCAGATGGGAGAGCTAACAATGTTTGCTTCAGCTTGATTCATGCCTCCGATCCGGAGTCCAGACCAGGATGAGGAGGTAGAAGAGAGAGTCTATATGATGGGCAGCCTTCTCTGGAGGTACCAGGTGGGCATGACAGGAGGAGAGTTTCCTTCAAGAAGGTGAATGAAACTCTTTGATGAAGAAGGAGGAGGCACTGCAGGCACAAGAAACAACCGAGTCCCCTACAATGCATTTGCGTGCTTTTCTGGGTTGTGTAGCAGTTTATGATTCATGATTGTAGGTATATGTGACTGTTAAACTTAGAAAATGGAGCAAAAAATGGCAATATTGAAAATGCTTGGAAACCGGCAATGTTATGTGTTGTGGTTTGTGTCTAGGTGTCCCTCAAAGCCTCATGTGGTCATAGGCGGGGCTTTTTCAGAGGTAGCTGCATCTAGAGTGTGTGATGCTGGGATTAATTCATGGTGCAAAGCTTGGATCAAGGGCACTGGCATTAAGGGGATAAGGGCTACCCACTTCAAGTAGCCTGGATGAGATATAAGGGATAGAAAGAGCCAAGGTTGTCCCTTGTTGGTTTGCTACTTTCTGGCTGCCATGAACTGCTTCTCCCCTGCAGTGCCTGTCTGCCACGACACCCTGCCTTGGAACCAGCTGATTATGGACTGAAACCTCTACAACCATAAGCCAAATAATCCTTTCCCCCTTAACTTGTAGGTGTTGGGTATTTTGTCTCAGCAACAAGAAAAGTAACTAAGACATTACGTTATTGCCAAGATTGGAAAAAATACTCTGCAGAAGACCAGGTAGCAAGGTTGTGAAGTCTAAATTATTTACACACCGTGGTATATGCTGTGCCAGTGTTTGACACCACTGACTCTGGGAAAGACATAACCAGCTTGGATTTCACAGATCAATGGTGTAGTTTACATATTTGCTGTCATTCCTGGACTCGAACCCAGTGTGAATATTAGTGAGGATCTGCCCTCAGAATCGTTCCTAATTGTCAAGGACAATATCTTTATTGCACAATTTTGTCTGAAATTGAAAAACTACCTTGTCCCTCTATCTTGCATGAGTGATGTTCTTTGAGCTATTTTTATTTCTGCCTCTGGCCTTTCCAGACTTGCTCAAGAGAATCTTTCTGTTCTTTTCTTTTCTTTTTCTTTTCTTTTTTTTCCTGCATGCTGAGGTTTGAACTCACAACTGCACAACATCCACAGCCCTTTTTTGTTTTTTTATTTTGAGATAGGGTTTCACTAAATCTCTAAATTTCCCCAGGCTGGGCTCAACTTTGCAGTCTTCCTGTCTAAGCCTCCCAGAGTGCTGGGATTTCAGGCATACTCTCAGAAGGAAACTTAATGCTTTCATATTCTTACTCTGCTGCTAGGTGTAATGGCCTCCCAAAGATGTCCACATCCTAATGCCAGAACTTTTGAATATGCTGTCTCACATGGCAAAAGAAATTGTGCCAATTTGTTGCAAAAATGGAAAACTAATTCATCTGCTTTTATAGTTGATGCCTTTTTTAAAAAATGCCACCTTTTTGTGGTACTGGGAATTGAACCCAGGGCCATTGCGCTGACATCCCCAGCTCTTCTTAAGTTTTTTTTTTTTTTTTTGGTACCAGGGATCGAACTCGAGACCTTGTGCTTGCGAGGCAGGCGGTGGAAGCACTGAGTTAAATCCCTGGCCCTGCCCTTCTTAATTTTTAAAATTTTATTTTGAGATAAGACCTTGCTAAGTTGCCCAGGCAGGACTCAAAGTTGGAGGCTCATTCACCTAAGTAGCTGGGATCAGAGATGTGCATCACCACACCTGGCTGACTTTATGTCTTTTGATTCAGTAGTTCTACTTATAAGTGAAGATGTTCGTTCTATTATTATCTATAATAGCCACCTGAGGGTCCCACTGGTGGTCTTCTCTGTATTATAGTTATGCTGTGGTTCAAGCAAGAAGACATGAATTGTCTGATGGCCATCCCTTGATGGTGTTGCCTCCAAAAGTGTCTTGTGATTACAGGTGGAGATGGAAGTCTATATTAGGGTGACTGAGGTGATAGCTTTGCTGTTGATCTACAATGTTATGGCTTATATCCACATGTCCCCCCGCCCCCAAAGCCTCATGTGCTGGTGGCTGGGACAGCAAATGTGATACTGGATTATGGGTGTATGATAACTGGACTAGTGCCCTGATTGGTTTAGCATAGTTATGGGGGACAGATTTACTGAAGAGGGAAGCTCCACACAGGGTGTGGGTGGCACCAACCAATAGACTTGTAGCCTGGATGAAATATAAAGGGAAAGAAGCCAGGCAGGCTCACTGTTTCCTGCCTCCTGCCTCCCCTGCCATGGACTGTTTCTCCTCTGCCTGCCTTGGAGGAGGCAGACTGTGGATTAAACCTCTATAAACTGTGAGCCAAAATAAACCTTTCCTCCTTTAACTTGTGGGTGTCAGGTATTTTGTCCTGAGAAAGTCACTAAGACTTGCTGATTCAACAAATGCTCTCTGACCATGGTGAATCTGAGGCCAGAGCAAGGGGCAAGCAGAAGACATATGGGATTATGGGAAGCTGTACAAGTGTGGCCACAAAAATAGATACCAACAGAAAGACTTCCCCAAAACACCTGATATTCCACTTTAAACTTGAAGAATGTGTAGGAAGGAACCACAGCTGAGAAGTCAGCTCACAGAGCACACCCTTTCCACATGTATTACTGAAAATGGAGAGCAGTCCTGGCTGCCCTGGGAATTATGAGGCTCTGTGCCATTAAGCCCTTGTTGAAGGGCTACAGTCAATAGCAAGTTTTAATAATGCAAGCAACATACATTTCTTTCAATGAATGGCTCACACACCCATACATTGAAGTACTACTCATCAACAAAAAGGATTGAACCATTGATACATGTGGACCTGGATAGATCTCAAGGGCATTATATTGAGTGCAAACTAAGTCAATCTCAAAAGGTTACATACTGTATGATTTCCTTTACAATTTTCTTAAAAAGACAATATTGTAGAGATGGAGGACAAATTAGTATTTGCAGAGATGAGGCTGAGTGTGACTATAAAAGGGTCCCCAGGAAAGGGAGCTCTTTCGTGATGATGGAACAGTTCTGTGTCTGAACTCTGGTGGTGGTTACGGGAATATATACTTGAGACGAAGTTGCATAGAGCTCCATACACAAGGCACACACATACATGCACTCAAGTGAATTCTTGTAAAAACAGAGGAAATGGAATAAAGTCTGCAGTCTAGTCCTATTATTATATCAGTATCAGTGTCCCGGTTTTGATATTATGCTATGTGACGTCACCATTGGAGGAAGGTAGGTCATGAGTACACAAGACTCTGTGTGCTATTTGTGCAACTTCTGGTGAGACTATAGTTATTTAAGAATTAAAAAGTAGAAAGAATAGCTATAAGCTAAAAGTCCTCTGACACTTTTCTGTCGCTGAGAATTTTCTCATCACCTGACTGCTTTGTATCATTGAATTGGTGTGTAAATAACTGTGGGGCTCCTATCACTCCAGATGTCTGCTCATGGCCATGTGGGGTAGGTAGGTGACACTAGCAACCCACAAGCAGAGGGGAATGAAAGCTTATTTCCTCCCAGATCTCTCATATACTGGGCACCTGCACTGAGCCCTCACCAACACCCAGCCACCACCCCTAAGGAGGTGGGCTGTGTCTGCAAGATATTGCATCATATGTCATAAGACTGGCTTTCTTTCTCTTTTGACAACTCCAGATGAGACAGGGACACATAGAGCATTATGGCTTGTATCTAGAAGTCCTTGCAAAACTTCATGTGCTCATCGTTGGGCCTTTTTGGAGCTGGCTGGATCTAGGACATGTGATACTGGGATTAAGGGTTTGTGGTACTAATTTAACCCACTGATTGAAATTAGAATAGTTCTGGATGTGGTTAATAGGAAACCCCACCCGGAGTGTGGGTGGCACCACTCAAAAGGCTTATAGCTTGGGTGGGATAAAAGGGAAAGGGAGACTTGCTTTGCTGCTGCTTCTTGATGGTTGCTCCCTACTGCTTGCCACACCATGGATATTTCTCCCTATGATGCCCCTCTGCCATGCTGCCCTGCTTTGGAACCAGCTGACTATGAACTAAAACCTCTAAAAACTGTGAGCTGAAATAAATCTTTCCTTCTTTAACTTTGGGTGTCTGGTATTTTGTCTCAGCCATGGAAAAAGTAATTAAGACAACCAGTACACAAGCTAGCAAGATAAGGCTGTCAGAGGAGAGATTTGGGTGGATAGATAGCTAAGCTTAAGTGGGACAACAGAACAGTGCTCTGGTATGATAGGAAATGCATAGGTTTGGAGTTGTATCTGAATTCATTCATCCATCCATCCATTCGTCCATCTGGTGTTTATCAAATGCTTAATCTGTACCAGGCATAATTTTACATATTGTACAGGGGATAGCAGGTGAAATGCTTCCTGGCCTGAAGCAGATCATATCAATTGGTCTGTCACTCACCTGTCATATGACCTTTCAAAAGTTAATATCTGTGAGGTTGTTTTCCCTGTAAATTGGGAGCGCTCATAGCAATCAGGGTAATTAATCCAAACTCACTGAATTCATGTGGGGCTCCAGGAGATGGCATGCCAGTACTCAACAGAGTCTGAAGTACTAGGTGCTCCATTTTCTCTATCACTCCCCATCTCCGCCTCTCTTTGCTCCCCTCCTGTGTAGATTGCTTGTAAAAATCGCTTGTAACCATTTAAATTCCATCAGGGCAGCCCAAGGCTAAGATCCAGCTTGGTAAGGAAGGTTCAGTTCCATTTAATGCCACACAGTTCTGTAGAGTTCCAGCCAAATGAAGCTTCAAAGGAGAAAAACAGCCATTTGTTTTGTATGTGTGTTGATACTCATTTTGTATTTTTAATTCTTGTGCTTTAGTACATGTAAGTTTATGATCGTATCTTCTTGGTGAATTTTTTTTTTATAATCACCATTCTTTATAATCATGTCGTTAATGTTTTTTCTAAATTTAGCTTGATTGTTATTTTATATATCTATATAATCTTTCTTTAATTTAATACCTATCTGGCTTATATTTTTCTATCACCCTTATTTTAACTTTTCTGTGTCTTAATATTTTTAGGATTATTTCTTGTAAAATTCATACAGTTAGATTAAAAAAATTAAGTCTGAAGATCTTTGTCTTTGAACAGGACATTTAAGCTTTGATTTTATTAATTAAGACTCATACTATGATTTGAATATGTCCCCTCCAAATGCAAGTGTTGCTAATGCTACAGTATTACCTTTTAGGTGGTGAGGGCTACTCTGTCCTTAATGGGATGAAGACCTTTTGGGAAATTTTTTTTTTCATTGTTGTTGTTGTTATAGTGGTTCTGGAGAACAAACCCAGGATCTTGTGAATGCCAGGCAAGCCCTTTTTCACTGAGCTACACCCACAAAAGGTTCTGTGCACAGTTTGTGTGTGGCTGGCTTGTGGGTTGCTTGCCAGCTTGCGACATGAGGGTGGTTAAGAAGTCACCAGATGGTGATACTTGGGCCCTGGCTTCCAGCCTACAGAAATGTGGAAGAGTACCTTTCTGTTCTGTATGAGCTACCCTGTCTCGGTATTATATTATAGCAGCACACAACAGACTAAGACAACTTCTCAGATATTTAGTGCATTTCTACTATGTTATATTAGTCATGCTTTACCTTTGCCTTTTCCCACACTCCTGTCTTTCATTGGATTGACCATTTTAATTATTTTCTCCTCTTTCCTCCTGCTGGTTTAGAAGTTATATATTACATTTCTATTATTTTAACACATACTGAAAAGTCTAACACTGGTTAATATTCTCCTCCTAAGCAGAAGGGCTTCCCAGCCCTTTGACCCTAATCTTTCTGCTTGCATGTCCTATGCTATTGTCAAGATTACCTTACTGTAACCTTCCTTTTAACATTGTCACTCCCCAGTTTAGCCACTAGGATTATTATCGTGGACTATTCATACTTTTTCCCCTTCTATTTAAATAATACATAGATATTTTTTCCTGGTACTGGTGATTGAACTAGGGCTTCACCCATGCTGGGCAAGTGCCCCTCCAGGCCCTCTCCTTTTTATAGTTCTAAATTGTTCTGGTCACTCCAGTTCTTGACTTTCTAATCTGTAATCGGTGTCTGATGCCCCTTCCTCAAGGTTGGCTGTGGCTGTGTGCATTGTAGTTGTGAACAGGGAGCAGGGTGAGCTTTTCTTGTGTTTCCAATTGTGGAAATATCCTATGGAGTTTTGCTTTTTCCTCTGCCTGATTCATATGTCAACATTTCTGAATTTGTCTCGATTCTAATCACTTGGGTTGGAATTCCCACTGCATACGAGTGGCACAGGCTCTTGCTTTTAATTTTTTCCTTTCTTTTTTTAACCGGGCCCAGCCAGAGGTTAAGTATCTTCGTGTCCAGAGGGTGTTCCTTGTTCCCATCTACACTCCGTCCCTGTTTCACAGGGCTCGGTGTCTGATGATGCCACTCTGTGTGTATGTTTGTCCCTAGCTCTTGAGCTGACCCTCTGACACCCTGTGACCTCCCCACTCACTGCTCTGAATTTGAGTCACTTCTAGTTCTGATAACCTTGTTGTTGTTGCCTCATTCCCACTTGGGTGTGATGAGGATTAACCAGATAGCAGGACCCCAGGGTGATTAGGCCTTGGAGGGTAGGGGTGGTGAGGGGCAGGACTTCCCCTGGCATGATGCCCCAAACACTGAGCTGATATGTTCTGTGATTAAAAAAGAAGCAGGATGTGAAAGACCTCTCCACAGAACACTGCACCTGGTGTGTTTTGATGTGTGTGATGGGGTGTAGGGAGCCAGAGCTGCATTTGTCTTGTCCTCTGGGTCTAGATTTGGAGATTTCTCCTTCCAGATGATAGCTAGGAAGAAGGACCTTCAGTTACTCTTTAAATAAAACTTTTTGATCTTTCACGTTGGCCCGGGAGGGGCTGGGGGATCAACCACTTACATGGAGCTACACCCCCAAACCCCACACGGAGAGGGGGTGGAAAAAGGAAGGGTGCGTGGGATTTAGCTTTTTAGAGGCAAGAGAACCAGGACTGGGAGAAGTGAAGCCTCAGTTGTCTCAGATTCAGGTTGGAACCATGGGTGGATGGGTGGGGGCTCACGGGCACCCAGCAACTTCTCTGTGGCAGGAGGAGGTTGTACTCAGAGAGCTGGAAGGGCCCTTCTATCTCTGGTGTTCCAGGTGGGTCTCCTAGGGGTGTTGGGTGCTACTGAGTCCAGCTCCCTGCGTGTCTGGTGGTGCCCATCCCTGGGTCTAGACATACTGGGCTGGGGCCTCTCAGTGCCCTGCTCACCCCCCCCCCACCCCGGGGCCCCATTACTGATATAACCCTGGTGAGCCAAGCACCTTCCCTCATGAATTTTTATCTTTAAATTCATCTTTGCTGCCACCCCTGCCCAGGGCAATCCACACAGTAATGCAGTGTGTGGTCTGGAGGGACCCACTGAGTGTGCTCCTGTCCTGCTGATCTGGCTGGGTGGTCTGCAGGCTGGGAAGGGCAGCCTGGGTCCTACTGGGAAATCCCTTCTATGAATACAAAGGGCTGGCCAATCCCTGACTGGCCTGTCCTAATCCAGGCTTGGCCCCAAGCCTCAATTATTTTGCTGACTTAATCTGTGGCCTGGGAGGCAGAGCCCTGAGTTGAGGCCAGGAGCCTGCACTTTGTGGATCTCCGTCTCTCCTCCCCTTTCCTGCTCTCCCTGGGGCCAACCTGCTGCTCGCTCCTCTTCCTGGGCGTGACTCACAGGCAGCTCCCTATCAACATGGCAGTTATGTGTCATTTCCTCACGGTGGAGAGACCCAGACCAGCATCCACTCGCCCGCCTGATTCCCCCAGCCTGATTGGAAAGGGATAGGCAATTGCATCTGCTTGGGGGAGTGAGTCACCCGCTGGAGCACCCCGTGAGCTTGATGAGAAGTGCGGGTGGAGCGGGGACCAGGACAAGCTGCCTCACCCTGCTCCGTCCACGCTGTCCTTACCTACCCTTCCTTTCCTGGCACCTTAGAACCCGTGGCAAACCAACACCCCACTCCCACCCGCCCCCAGCAGTGTTCACTCCTCTACCCTCTGGCATCCTCTGGCCTTGCCTCAAAGCCCTCTACAGCAGCCTGCTCCTCACTGGAGAGCAAGGAGACCCAGCCCCCCGAGTCCACGCTGGCCCTCTCTCAAAGGAACTTGCCAGAGCAGGGTGAGACAGCAGCAGCATGGAGCAGAGACATCCAGATGAGATCCTGGGCTGCTGGGTGGAAGTGAGGTCCAGTAAGAGCTTCAGTGTTCCGGTTCTGTGGGACAACAGATACCCAAGAGTGGGCTGGGAGTTCTTGTGATAGCAGTGCCCCATGCAGCTCTTCCTGAGGTAGCATTGACTACTGCCTGGCTCACAGTGGAAAATGAAAAAGTCCCAGTATGCATCACTGGCCAAATGCCCTTGTTAGGATGGGGCCTAGGACATGGGCCAGCTCCTTCTGTCCAGCCCTGAACTACTGCTGTGGTCTTGGGTTCAGTTCTGAGGAGAATCCTCAGAATCCATTCTCCTGCATCAGCCTGAAAGGCTTAGAAGTGTTGATGAAGGTGAAGGACCTGAAGACAGAATCTTGTGAAAACTGTTGGAAGGCAGAGTCTGTGCAGACTGAAAAGCCCCGGAAGCGCAGTTGAGATGTTTTCTAACACAAAAGTCAGGAGGTGGCAGTGAATTGTGTTTCACTACATGTGTGTCTGCTGGGCAGACCCCAGATGTCAGAGAAAAGTGCTTTTGGGCCGAGTACAAAGAGAAGCTTTGTAATCATTAAAGCTCAGAACAGTGGAGCAGGCTGAGAAACGTCGAGGCAGTGAGTCCCCTGTCACTAAAAGAATACAAGCAGAAGGTGGCCAAGTGGGGATGCCCTCGACCTCTGCCAGCTCTCCTGATGGGACCCTCCAGGACTTGGATTGGGGTCTAGCGTGGCCCCTTCTTAGAACTGCCACGCTTCCATAACCAAACCCTGTCTTTCCCATCACAGGCCAGGCAGAGCCCAAGTGCCACTGGGCCTGTGTCTGGGGTGGGCTGTGTGACAGCTCTTGTCTGAAGCCCCAGAAATACCTGCCCTGTGCTGAACTGGTAGAGTCACTTGGCATTTCTATGACGCGTGTGTGTAAATTCTCACTGGTCATTTCACCCCCCGCAGGCCTGTGGGTCACGATTACTCTCCCTTGCACTGCAGAGGAGGAAACGAAGAAATAGCCAAGCCGCTGTGGGGCTAAGATGAGAGAGCCTGGCCACCTGCTCTCAACACACTCGTTTGCACAGAGCAGCCATTGCTCAGGCATCTGTGTGCCGCCCAAAGAGTCCTGGGGCCTGGCATTCTGCCTATGTCCCGCGTATGTCCAGCCTGGCATTGCATTCTCATGACAACTCTGCAACAGCTGCATTATCATCCCCCAAGTTACAGGGGAGGGAGCCAGGCCAAGAATAGTTTGCAACATGCTTGTGACATGGCTGCTGGGTGGCAGATGTACGGCTGGGCCCCAGGTCTGCCCATCTGTGTTGCCCTTGCACCCACAGAGCGCATCCCTGGGACTCTGCACTCCTAGGTGAGCTATGGCCTCTTCCAAATATTCCCGGTCTGGTGCCAAGTACAACTGGGGAAAACGTGCGTCGCATCTATTCTTAGCTTCCAAAAAACCTATGTTCTCAAAGATTGAACAATAACACATTCACGACAAGCAAGATGTGCCACAAAGAGAACAATGGCTCATCTTACTGCGGGGCAAGAAGAAAAGCTTCAGAACAGAGGTGGCACCGGAGGTGGGGTGCAGAAAGGGCCTGGGGCAGGCACAGTGGGTCTGGAGATGCTGCATTCAGTGCTGCAGGGACCTGACAGAAAGGTGCCAGGAATTCTCCAGCCATTGTGAAGCAAGCATTCTTGACTTTCCTGCTTATCTACCCTCCCATCAATGGCTCCAGTCCCAAACAGAACTCTCCAGCCAACCTCCTCCCCGACTGGGCCGGTTCTGCCCTCTGACTGGACAAGACTGGACACAGTATCCTCCTCCCCGCCTAATTGGCTGTTGATCCCTGTGGATTCCACCTTGGGACATCTCTCTTCATCCGTCCCTTCTTTTTCCTTAGTGTTGCTTCCATCTTGGGCCAGGGCGTTCTTGTCACCCTCTATGTATTTGCCCCCAGTCTTTTCCTGCATATCCGCCCCATCCCTATAGAGTCACCTTTATAAAATAGCACTTTTGGCTGAATCCCCAGTAAGCCCTAGCCTTTCTAGTCACTTTATCTACACTATTCCAAGTTTCACTGGCAGCCATGCCACGCGCCTCTTCTTTACAAACCTGCCCATCCTTGGAGGCCCGGCTCAGGGTAAGAGCTTTGCCTGCTTGCCATTTGTGGGGCTCCCATGTGGAGCTGTGTTTGTTCCTCTCATGCCCTCACCTCACTGTGCTGTGTGGCACCGTGCAGTGAGATGTCCCATCTCACCCACTCCGCACAAGTGCCTGGATCATCTCTTCCTGGCCTTTGCACTCTCTGTCTTGTCCACCCACTGGGCAGGGCTCCGGGCTGTGTGCTGAATCAATCGCAGTAACCATCTCTGCAGCACAGCCCCAGTACAGCTCAGGGACAAAATCGGGACCTGCCCTCACCCTAGAAGCCTGGTCTTCTCCACAACATGAAGAGCCCTCCAGGTTTCCTTGAGAGATGGTGCAGTGTAATGGCTAAAGGCATAGAGCCCTTTCCTGACTCTTTGATATTGAGAAAGTTACTCTCCCCATACCTCATTTTCCCTAAATGTAACATGGCAGGAGAATCATGGTACCAACCTCTTTGCTTTGGTTTGAGTATTTCATTTAATATTTATAACTGGCACATTGAAAATACCCAATAAATACTTACTATCTTAAGGTTATTATTACTAATAGCCTGTGGCTCTCCTAGAAGGCAAAAGGCATCACTTAATTAAAGGGCTTAGATGACCCTGGTGCTGGGGACAGTTGGGTCGGCTTTGGTAATTTACCTTCCTGCTACAAGGCTGATCCTCGAGGATGCAGAGATGAAATAAGATAAGGAGTGACTTGATACTTCCGCAGCAGTCCTGAGAAGAGGTTCCAGAGCACACTGCACTACACCGCATATTTACATGGAGATACGAGCCACCTCGTGTCTTCTTTCCTCTACCAAACCATGGTCCAACTGCATTTCTTTGTCCAATAGGACAATAACCAGCCTGATGCTCTACTTCCTGTGATCCACAGGAAGTCGGAAACCCAAAGAGGCGAATCATGGCCCTTTGGTGTAGACTGACTCAAGTCACATGAGGGAGTCCATCCCATGCCTGACCCATCAATTAGTTGAATTTCCCAGAAGAGAGGCCCCCCCAGCCCACCGTCAACACCTCCTACCTCCTGGATCTCTTCCCCCATGGTGGAGAGGGGGGTCACCTTAGAATAGAATTTTGGGCAATTTCCCCAGTTCCCAGCTACTTTTTGCTCTTCTAGTTTGTCTCTCAACTTAGATCTCGGTGTTTCCAGCCTTTGCCAAATTAAGTCGAAAAAGTCTCTCCACTGGCCAAATCCTGGTGTGCCCCCAATTTTACAGGACCCCTGGCCAGGACGAGAGTGGGCATCAAGGCATGGCAGCCACTTCTAACTCCCTACACTTTCCCTTCGCTATCTAATCTCCCACTGCACTTGAAGGCAGGTATTTCCTGAGTAGGCCTCTGGTGCTGGGTCAGTCTTTACAATATGCAAATTTCTTGTGACCAAGCCTGTAACACCCAGGAGCAGGAAGTCTCCTGTGCAACTTTTGAGCTCACAGAATGGAGGCTGGGAAAGGACTGGCCCTGAGGCTTTGGCTCCAAGTAGGTCCTGGGGTGTCTGTGTCTCCGCGTGGTGAGGAGGTGGGTCTGCTGCGTGGGGCAGGGCGTGAACAGAGCGGAACAGTGAGCCCAGGAAACAGAACGGGGAGGAGTGATCAGAAGGGTGGTGGCCGCTGCCCCCTGGCTTGCCTGGCATGGGCACGCTCTGTCTGAAGAGGCAGGAAGTGACAGAGTTTGAAAAGTTCTAGAAAGGTCTGGGGCACTTCCATTTTGGGAGGTTCTCTGGATTTAAAAAAGAAGACAAAGAAATGCCAAAAGAGGGCAGCAAATGCTGTGATGTATTTTAATATGCTTACTTTCACTGAGTGCACAAGTGGATTCATTTGTTAAAAGGAGAAAGATTTATGCAATCTGAAGAGAAACAGGGTATAAGAGTGGACTCATTTGGAAGCTGTGCCAGGGGCCGTTTGCCTGCGAGGCCTCAGCTTCCATCTCTCTGGCTCTGAGCGATGCCCAGCCCTGCCCAAGAGACTCTCTAGTGGCCACAGGAGGCAGCTGGAGGCCAGGCTTTCTGGGAAGGTCGATAAGAAGTCCAGAGCAGAACAGAGTATTCAGGATGACCCTGCTGGGCCTGCCACTGGACTGAGCAGTGAGGTGTGCAGCTGTCTGGGCCTGCCCCGCTGTCCCCTTTGGCCACTAACCTCTTTGACAGGGAGATAGAGAGGCTTCTGGTCCCAAGAAAAGGCCTGTCCCTCTGAGTCACCCAGAATTGGTCTCCTGTAATTATTGTCAATGCTCCTGGGGAAGCTCCATGGGACCCTGTAGAATAGGGTACTGTGCCATCAGACTGGCTGAACCTTCTCTGGTGTGGAATTGGCCTCTCTAGGGCCCTGGCTGCCAAATAGCCTAAGAGCATCCTTTCCCTCTGCTGGACATGAGTGATGATGCCTGGGGTTCTTATCAGAGCTGATGCTCCTGAGGGTGAAGGAGGGAACAGAAATCTCTTCCCCCTATTGCAGTAGTCTTGACCCCTTTATAGTCCATAATTTGGAAAAGAGTCTTGCCTGCTTAACCCACCTGGTGCGATCTTTTGTGCCTACACATGCACAATGTACACACACATTCTTAACTCAGATGCTTAACAAGCCATCTGGTCCCATTGGAGCATCTCATTATCTCTGCTGCTCGAAGAAGAGCTGCTTGGAAAGGACATAGAGGTCCAGGGAGAAGAAAGCTGCTCATCCCATGAAAGGGACAGGAGGGCCACACTCTGCTCCCTGGAGCCCTGGAAAGAGGAAACCCCAACTGCCTTGGGCTGGAGGGAAGAAGGAGGAGCAGCAGGCAGGAATGGAAAGGGCCCCCGGGAGTGTCTCCCTTCTCCAGCAGCCTAGTGCTCCCATCCCTAGAAAGGGCTGTTCCAAGCTTGGCTTGTTCTCTGTCATTAGGGCGTTTCTCCACATATCTATTTTGGAGCTGCAGCTGGTTGCTTCTCAGAATAAACAGAGCTGTGATATGGGGATAAAAGCAGAAAGGAACCTCATCTCTTTGCTTTTGCTCATCCCCATGTTTTCCAGCCTCTACGTCCCTCTTCTTCAAGGTCTGGCCCTAAGACCCCTTCCTCCACATGCTCTGTCCCATAGCTCCCCTTCCACTATCCTAGAATCACAGAGGCTCTTCACAGGCACGTGGGAGCCCTGCTGTGGCCAGGCCCTGTGCTGAGCTGGGGGCTCCAGCATCCCGGCCTGCAAAGATTCAATGTCAAGCAACCTAGGAATGCATGTATAGGTCCAGCATCCCTTATCTTACATGCTTGGGATCAGATGTTCGGACTTTAGAATATTTGCAGGCATATAATGAGATATCTTGAGGATGACACCCTGGTCTGAAGTTGAAGTTTACTTATGTTTGATGTGCACGTTATACACATAGCCTGAAAGTAATTTTGTGCATTATTTCTAGCCTGTCTGTGTTTTCACAGTGACCTGTCCTGCAGGGTCAGATGTGGAATTTCCTACTTGTGGTATATGTCAGTGCTCCAAAAGTTTCAGATTTTAGAGCATTTGACTTTTGGATTTTTGGATTATGGATGCTCTATCCATATTACGGACTTAAGTCAAGGACTGTAAGAGTGGATCCAGTTTTCCAGCTTAGATGAAGCAACTAAGGTCCCCACTGGGGACCTGCTGTCTCCAGGTTCTCAGGGCTCTTGGGAGGTGGAACCCCCTGACCACAGTTCCCCACATACCTTACTATTTTCTTATCAGCACAGCTGTGATGTATTGAAATCCTCAAAGTGAGTTGATGCTGCAGGGAACAGAGACAAATCAGGGTATTGTTTGTCATGCACAAAGGAGATTTGTGGGACCCCGTGTATTTGTGGACTGAAATGGTTCCCAGGAAAGCACAGGGCAATTGGGGGGGGTGGTTGCTTTCTGAGTTCCTGGGGGGAGGAGGGTCTGGTCCCTAAGGAGCAAATGAATGGACTTGTGTGTGACCATCTTGGAGGCCCGATGTCATCCCTCACTGTACCTTCTATGGCCCATGTATCTAACAGGGCATCAGGCTCATGCAAAGCCCTCGCTTCTGCTTTGGTCTCTTCTGAGCAGTCAGTTTCTGCCTTCACCTTTTCCCTCATCCCCTTCCCAGCGCATTAGCCTCTCACTTGGGAGGGGTGTGCCCACCTCCACTCGTGCTAGTTCTGTATCTGCTAGCCTTCACCCGCAGCTTGCTCTGCAGGGACTCCAAGCAATGCAGAATGCAAGGAAGTTGGACACATCGCCTAAAACCTTCTCCCTACCCAGGGCCAGTGGTGGTCAGCCTCGGTCCTCAGCCTGGGCTCCAGACCTGCAGGACTCCTCTGATACCTGAAAGCAACTCTGAGAAAAAAAAACAATCTGAGCCTCCTGTGGTAGGTCTTCTGTCTTGGTTTTGTCTTGTTTCTAAAGATGAAACGATGGTTAGCCTCCCAAATTAGTCTTTAGAAACCTCAGGGAACAGCTCAGCTGCGGAGCTGTCGGTCGGTCAGTCCAGGGGTGAGCTGGGGCTTGCTGAGCCATGTAGACATGGCTCTTGGGGCATTCCCATTAGCCAAGACAGCTGTAGGTGTGAATGTCAAACTCACACCACAAAGAAGGGCCTGGCTCTTCTATGCACACTGGAAGGGGATGTCAGGTAGGGAATGTGGGATTTGCACTGAAGTGAACTTGAGAGTGTGTCTCAGTTCCACCATTTCTTAGCCCTGTGAATGTGGGCTCTGTCTTAGTTACTTTTCTTGCTGAGACAAAATACCCGACACCCAAAGTTCAAGGTGGAAATGTTTATTTAGCTTACAGTTTGTAGAGGTTTCAGTCCACAATCAGCTGGCTCTGAGGCAGGGTGGACTGCAGTGAGGCATTGCAGAGGAGAAACAGTTCTCAGTGGCCAGAAGGTAGCAAAACAAGCAAGGGCCGACCACAGCTCTTTCTACCCATTTTATCTTCTCCAGGCTACTTTGGGCTGGTAGCACTCACACCCTTAATCCTAGCGCCCTTAATCTTAACATCACACCATGAATCAATTCCAGCGTCACACACTGTAGACTTCTGAAAAGCCCCACTTATGGCAGCAAGGGCTTTGGGGGTTCATCTAGTCACAAGCTGTAACAGGTTCCATCCATAATGTAGGGATTAACAGTATGAATCTTAAAGAACAGCTCATTCAGCACCTTGTTTATTGGGCACTTTTGTGCACTGAGCACTGCCCAGGAGTGGGCTCCCAGCCTGGGAAGGACTGACACGGCACGTGTCCCAAAGATGCGCACGTGTCCTTCTGGGGGACGCAGTGCTGTGCGGATTACATGAGAAAATATACATGCCATGCACTTGACACCACACTTGGGACATAAGACATGTTCTATAAATTCCATGTTTCCCTGAAAATAAGACCTAGCTGGACAATAATCGGCCTTGAAAACTAGGGATGAAAAATGCCAGTCCCAGTCAGTTAGATCTTATTTTAGGGGAAAGAGGGAAGTAGTTGTTATTATGTTACACACTGGAGATATGGTGTGAGTGAACTAGAGAATCAGAAAAATGTGTTTTCATTTGATAAAATCTTCAGCTTCTTTCTTAGAGCTGTAGCTCTTTTGGTTAAGAGAAGTGCATTAGTCCAGTTTCCCCAGAGAACAATAGGATGTGTAAAGAGATTTATTGTAAGTAACTGTATCATGATTATGGAAGCTGCTAAGTCCCTGGATCCACAACTAGCAAGCTGGGGCCCCAGGAGACCTGGTAGTGTACACTCTACTCTGAAAGCTGGCAGGCTTAAGACCCAGGGAGAATCAATGTTTCAGTTTGCTTCTGAAGGTAGAAAAAAACCAGTGTCCCGTGTGGAGGACCCTGAGACCAGAGGAATTGTCTCTTCCCCTTTTGTCTTCTTCACTACTTCAGCTGATGGGATGAGGCCCACCCACACTGGGGAAGGCAAGATGCTTTACTTGGTCTACCACACAGTGCAAATGTCATCGAAAAACCCCTTCACAGATCCGCCCAGCATAATCTTTGAGCAAATGTCTGGGCACCCTCTCTTCCAGTCAGTTGTCACAAAAACTAACCATTATGGAGAACAATGGTCAGAGCTGTGGTCACTGACAAAGCCCCTGGAGGAGAGCTGAAGGCAGCTGGGCTGGGCTGGGCAGCCACTTCTTCATGGAGAAGACAGTGACCCCAGTTGAGCTTGGGACAGGGGACACAAACCACCAGCCCTGGGACTTGATCCAGTCCAAAGATCTGGATAGTTTACGTTATGCTTCATAAATTTGTGCCAACATTTACAAATTCAAGAGTTCATATTAAAAGTCTGACTTTCCAGTTTCTTATGCAAGACTAGATGTGGTTGTATGAGAGCCAGTGTCACCACTGCTGGCCCTGAGCCTTGGCTGCCCCCTTTAGCCCAGTCTAGGCCTCCACCAACCATGCCCACTCCTATGATACTGCTGTCCCTGGCCTGATGGGCAAGGTCCTTCCTTGGTCTCAGCAGAGCCCATGCTGCCACAGCAGAGGGGCAGTCAGGCACCACTTAGCATGCCATGCTCTGTACCATTTAAAAACCAGAGAGATCACATGAAGAGTCTCATGAGACTAGGGGTAGTCAGTCTTATGGAGGTCAGGTGTCTTTTCTCCCCTTCAGGCTAGAAGTAGGAGAGGTCCCGAGAGATCTTGCAGAGCTATAGAATTGTGAAAATCACCCTGTTCCCGTTCTGAGCACAGTGAGAGAACCAGGAGTGTAGGTGGGAAAAGAAAAACCTCCAGGGAACCCGAGGTGCTGCTTTGAAAGAGCTGAAAGGATGTCACATTGAGAAGGGATGGAGCCCCGTAAGTTCCCCGAGGGCAGAAATCCAGCAGGGATCACCAGCTGGGAGTGGGCAGGTTTGCAAGAGAACCCTCTTTAGGTAGAAAGACCTGTGGCCCAAGGCCGAGGAGCAGCAGGGGCAGAAGCTGCTCAGTCTGGGCTTCCAGACCTCTCTCATTTGTACATAGACATTGAAAATTGTGCCCAGCATACAAGAGGCAGGCAGGAAGGGATCTGGATCCCCATTTAGGCTCAGAGGTCAGACCGTGGCTGGCCCACACTGGGGATACCTGGGACTTGCTTTAGCCAGGTGCATCGAGACACACACAATGGCAGAAGGAGTTTCTACCCACAGATCCCTAAAACCAGGAGTCGAGCATGGCCATGTGGGCCACATAGGGAAGCACCTAGCGGATTGAGCCTTTATTATAGTTCCATGGGAAGGGACAGATGAGGCAGGGTGAGCAAGTGTAGGATGGGCTGGTGAGAATATGGGGCCTGGCCCTGCGGAGATTAGAGTGGGTAGATTGTGGCCTAGACTATGACAGCTTCAGAGAGAAGGTGGTAGGGAGTATGAGGTCTGGATTGGCTGGTTTGCGTAAAAAGGCCCGCTGTTAGGAATTGGCTAACTCCAGAAAAGTGGATGAGAAAGGGCTCAAGAATCAAAACATTCCACTGTAGAAACTAGAAACATGGTCATTATAAGACCACACCTCTGTGCCATTTCTCGCGGGGGGCGGGCGGAGTGCTGGGCTAGGTCCTGTCCATGTTTTCTTCCAGGCCTGAAGTGCTGTAAATGAGTCAGAAGCCTCCTGAGAGTCCAGCCTTACTTCTGCTTTGAAGAGAGGGACCAAAGAGTGAACCAATTTGATCAAACTTAATGGCTAACTGCATAGCAGATCCTGGAGCTCAGTGCTTCTCCACCATCCTATGAGGTTGGCAGGGGCTGGGGGGAGCAGGCATGGTGTCCATGAACACTCAGATAACATGGACTCAGAAATGCCTCCTGCGTATAGCATCAGCAGCTCCCTGGGGCAGGAGGAAGATGAGGGCAGCAGTACAATCCCAGCCAGACCTGGGAGACTCTCCTGATCCAAGGCCAGCCCAACCTGGACACACAGGGACCTCTTAGAACCCAAGTTCTTAGAATCAGATGCTGTGTGGGATGAGGAGATCTCAACTCAATCCAGTCCCAGCCTTGCCCTGAACCAGATGTTGAGTAGTAAATGTCCCCTCTGGCATCAGCCTACCAACAGTCATTGATTCCCCGTGAGCTGTGTCATCATTCCTGTTACAGGTCCTGTGTCCAGTCCACTCATTCTGATGGAAGGTCTAAGGTAGCCATGTGTTTCTAATGATTTTCTCTAACGAGCCCAAGTTCTAGAAACTCCCAAATCACATGGTCTCTGAGACCCCTTCTGACACTAAATCCTACACGTTCTGAATTCATCCGGCCAGGTCTGTGAGTGAATTATTACCACTGCCCCACAGAGATGGCAGAGGGCTGGGCAGGTGAAGTAGCACCAAGTGTCACATGCTCCGTTCCAAGGTGGTGATGGGATGGGAACCAGGGCCGAGCCTCCTGCCTCTCAGGCTGTGAGTTTCCTCTGCCTGCTGGCATCTCCCCCAGTGGCCCCTTCCTCCCAGCATGCACTGGTGGACCCCACTGTACATGTCAGAAGCAAGTACATCGTGTCCGTCCACGTCTAGTTTTGTGTTCTCTCCATATGACCTGTTTGTTCCCAGAAGGCCTGTGGGCTGCGGTGGTGAGCAGGGCAGCCTGTGTTCTGGATTCCTCCTTCCCCTCACTGGCACACAGCCACGCAATTAGACACTTGACAAATGATGGCAATGTTGACAGCCGAGAATAGAACCAGAGTGGGAGGTTAGTTGGCTTAGCCAGTGTTGTGGGGCTGCGGGGGGTTGTGGCTGCCATCGCAGCTCAAGGATGAGCAGGGGCCAGAGTTCAGGGTGAACTGAGCATCAGATAGCAGCCACCTGTGTAGGCTGCAAGGCCAGGGAAGGTCCAGAAGTGCACGACCTTCAGTGCCTGCAGAACCCTAAAATCCTAAGAGCATCAGACCGAGATCCAGAGAGCAGGGACCTGAGGGACAGTTTCAGGCTGGGCAAATCGGAGCAAGACCACCGGGCTTCGTCCCTCCTAGAAGCAGTCTTCTGAAGCTTCCGGCTACCATTGCTGGTGTCAGAAGATTTCATCCTGATTCCTACAGGCTTCTAAAATGCGTGTGAGCAGCGGGTGGTCCTTGCATAGGATGATCTGTGAACCTCCCCAAACCCTTGCACGACACAGCTGATGACATGACACAGCTCACTGGAAATGAACGGATGACCAGAGGCTGATACCAGAGAGGGAAACTTGCTGTCCAACATCTGGTTCAAGGCGAGGCTGGTCCTGTGTTCAGAACCAGAGACTGGCTGTGCAAAGCCAGGGTGAGGAGAGTGAGATTCTTGCCTAGTTGCTCCAGAGACAGAGCTGGCACCTGTGAGCAGACGTTGTAGAAAACTTAACATATGGTGGTGCTGAAAATGGTCCAGAAGTGGATGGATGGGTTGTTGGTGAATCCCTATCACAAAAACACTTATGCAAGAGCTTGAAGGAACCTAAGAAGTCAAGGGATCTGTGATCATGACCCATATGCAGCATCATAGATTTATAGTTCACAATACGTGCATTATATACCTTGTTTTGTTGATCTTCACAATGGTGGACAAGTGCAGTGGTGTTCCGGGTGGTCCCAGGACTTGTCCCAGTGGTCTGACATGGCCAGGACAGACCTCCTGACATGTGCTTATTCCAAGCCCAACATGGCAACTTGGCTTCCTCCTCTGGCTCAGCTGTAGCCCAGCTTCTGCTTCCTGTTGAGTGCAGGTCTTAAGCCTTTCTAGGCCAGGGCCTTCCCCCTGCACAAGGGCCAACATCACCTCCAGAGAGAGGAGGAGGAGGAAGAGATGGAGGAGAAGAGTAGATCTCTGTGAACTGTCATGGATGCTATGTGTGAGGGGACAGTATTTTCACCTGAGGCTGCCATTAAAAGGTACAGCTGTGTCTGGACAGGAGGGCCCATGGGCACAGGCTGGAGAAGCTGTTCCCGTGACAGGCAGGCCCAGGTGAAGATCAGAGACATGTTGAGTGCTGGTGGAGAAGATTCTGGAAAGGGTAGACTTTTCTGTTTACCTTTACGCCTCTGGTCATCTGCACAGTCAGCCCTGAGGGGTCTCTTAGACTCCAGCAGCCAGCATGGGATTTATTCAGGAAGTGAGCCTCCTGAAATTCCCAGGTTCTGTGGTTGCACCAGAGGAGAGCTCCCCCCCCCCCCCCCCCAACAATTGAAGAGCTCAATTTTGTATCTTTGGAAGTCGCTTACCATCTCTGGCTTCAGTTTCTTCGTCTGTAAAACAAAGGACTAAAAACAAATCATCTAGACTCCTGGTAGCTCTGGTTCTCATCACGGCGAGTTTACTTATCTTAGTTGTTATTTCCCCTTGCCAATACTCCCAGTATCTTATATCTTCTTCTTTGATTCCCATCTGCTTTCTCTCATATCTTTTTCCTTAGCTCTCTCATCTCTCCTCCACAAGGTCTATCCCTGTGGCCAGTGATTTCAGCTCCCAGCAGACACTTGGGGAAGTGTCACCCTGGGCTATAGGAAACCAGGGGCCCTGCAATGAAGAATTTTAGGTCAACGAGGCATTAAACACTGCAGGAACCTGGCTGTCACTTTAAATAGTATATTCACAAATAATATATTTGTTGGAAAAATTGTTCTTCTTACACGATCCCCTTGCTTTTTAGATGAGAAAAATTGAAGTCTAGCCAGATGTGGTACCTTGTCCAAGTTACCTGAGTATAATTCTGGGCTGTCAGTTGGATGTGATTCCAAAGAAGGCAAAACCATACACTTTTATGACCGTGTGTGTGTGTGTGTGTGTGTGTGTGTGTGTGTGTGTCCCCACCTTCACTCCGCCCCTGGTCTCTGCTCTGTCCTCCCCCTCTCTGGGCTCAGATCTGCTGTGAGCTGTGGAGAAGTGGGTTGCTGGTCTTTTTTCTAACTTCCTGTGTTCTTCGGAAACCTCAATGAAAGAGAGCTGGAGGAAGAGAGGGCTGTGAACGGTTGTATCACACACAGCCTCTCAGCCGATGTGGCAGGAGCCAGAATCAGATAAAACACCGGAGTCTGCCTACCCTCCTCCCTGTGTGGCTCCTAAGGAATGCAAGTGTCTGGGGGCTGAAAGTAGTGTGCGACCTGCATTATTTTCAGGCTTAGGTCAAATGTGTCTAAAGAGGCAGCCACAGTGATCCTTTAAAATTTCATCTCTGAACACAAGCCCACATTAAAAGGGAAAACTTAATTTCCTCTACTACTACTGTCTCAATGTCTCTTTCTCTATTTCCCCTCATTACACAGCTCAGTTATAACCATGGCAACCCATTTGTGTAGCAACTATGCATATTGTCCTTGGAGCCATTATATTACTTTCATTGAATATGCCTAAGCAGCCTGCCTATTAATGACTTTGTAGGACAGATAAGACTTAATTTATGAGCGTGGCTGTGCCCCAGCTCTACGATGAAAACATCTTGCTTTGTTTGTTTGTTTACGTCTTGCTTGCTGGTTTTTGAAGGCACATCTGACCACAAACTCCCATCCTCAGGGCCTTGCCACTCAAGTGCTGGTCCAAGGGGCCTTTGTGGGTCTGTTCTTCCCCTGCCCAGCTGGCTGCCTGGCTCTGAGTCTAGATCCACGTACTTCTAAAACCTAAGAGTTATTTTGCTGCTCTTCACACTGAACATTCCCGGCTGGGTTTTCCCTGGGTCTTTTAGTTTCTGTTGAAGAAGGGCTACACAGTGGGGATTTCTGCGTCTTTATCAAGCCTCGCCTCACTTTGAGCTCTCGTAACTGAAGTTTTAGAGGACCAGAGTCCCCCTAAATTTTCTGAGCTTTCAGTATTTGAAACTACCTGTTCTCTTTCTGACGTTTCCCAATAGAGGGCTTGGGTAACAAGAAGACACAAAAATAGGAACCACTGTTGTATTCTAAAAATAAAAGTCTCAGAGATACCCAGAAAGGGCCTGCCTTTGAGAATTGTAAACTGCTGTGGTCTGTCACAACACTAGACACTGGGTGAAGACCCTATGAGGCCTGTGCCTGGGAACAGGGGGAACCAGGAACTGGGGGGCCCGGGTTCCAGCTGAGAGGCTGTGCCATTTAGTCACTCAGATTCAGCTCTCACAGTGAGCCAAGGGCCAGACTGGTGGCTCCTCACCCTCCCTGGACAGGTGGCAGAATCACCGAGGATGTCAGTGTAGGAAATGGGGAGGTGTTAGTTACAGGAGACAGTCTTAATGATATAGAATAAGTCTGAGGTAACAAATGTACTGTGATTATACATACCTGATATTTGCTGAGAATGGATCTTACATGTTTTCACCCCCCCCCCCTTACAAATGGCACCTGGGTGAAGATGTGACTATGTTAATTAGCTTCACTGTAATTATCAGTTCACTATATATATGTATATCAAGATATTATGCTGTATGCTATAAGTATATACAATTTTAATTAGATTTCTAAAAAATCAAATAAGGCATGGTGGCACACATTTGTAATCCCAGCAACTTGAGAGGCTGAAGCAGGAAGACTGAGCCCAGGAGTTTGAAGTCAGCCTGGGCAGCATAGCAAAACACCATCTAATATTCAGTGCATCACCTGGGATATTATTTAAAAGTACAGTTGGCTAGGCTCCACCCCTGAGTTCTGGATGGTGGGTAAAGCTAAACAGGGGTTTCATACTTAACTTCCCATAATGTACATGTGGAGAGAGCGAAGAACCATGGCTATTCAAGGTTCTGTTTCTGATCTAACAGGAACTTTTCTCACCTTCAGAATCCAGAGCCCCCAAGGATGATGCCCTGGGTGTCTCTGAGTCGAGGCCCAGCCTTTGGACCTGGTCATCACTGCAGGGCATGGCAGTAAAGAGCCCAGCCTGGAGCCCCATCTGAGCCCAGCACAGTCACAGTTCTGCTCTCAGCTTGCCCTGGGACCTTTGGGAGTTACTGGCTCAGCCTTGGCTGCCCCACGCATGCAGTAGGGAGGAGAGTGCCTAGCTCTGAGGTTGTTATTAGGATGGAAACAAGTGTTAGTCCGGCGTGGGGCAGAGGAAGCACTCTGTTGCTTCTGTTATCTCTCAGAACCCAGATCTTGGTGGTGTGTGGGAGGGATGAAGGGGAAGTGTGGCCGCTCAGGATGCCAGGGCTGAAGAGAGAACCAAAGTCACAGAATGGCCAAGAATCTCATGGCCTTGCCCCGCGGCCTGGGCTCCTGCAAGGTTGTTTCAAGTCAAGCTCCTGCAGCGCAGATTTCTCTTGCCAGATTTCACTGAGATGCCTCTGTCCAGGTTCACCTCAGATCCTGATTTGGGATCAGATGCAGAAATTTAAATTGAAGTTTCTTTCTTGTTCCCTAGTCTAGCTTTGTGGTGAGATTGGCCTCTCTCTGTGGGCTATATGGGGAATGCGAGGAATCAGACTGTAAGAAAAGGAACTAGAGGCAGATGCATAGGAAAGAGGGCCAGCTTTGAACTTGTGGGACAGACTGTACTCACTTTTAAATATATTTAACCATATAACAGTACGAGAACTCAAGCTCTTTTAACTGAATGCAATTCTAAATGTAGATGTGCTTTTATGTATAGTCATAATCAGTATGTAAATTCCATTCTCTGTCGCTTAACATTTTATATAAATCTTTCCATGCACTACTAGCATTCATATTTTTTCCTTTTTTTAGCTCTTGTATTTTCATCACAGTTTATCAATACCAGTATTGCTTATATTTTACCCTAAGCACTTCTCTCATCATTTTATTCAGATCTTCATTATTTCACTATAATAAATAGTACAGTTGTGAACATCTTTGGACAAAGGATCCATATCCCTCGCCTTAGATATGTGGACCATTTCTCTAGGTTAGGGGCCTGGGCAAGCACATGGGAGTTAGTTCATATTTAACTAGCTTGCTCTTCAGAAGGCCAGTTCTGAGTGAGTTGGCAGTTGGACGAGTTTCACTACAAGCCCAGGAACATCAGATTCGATTCCTTTTTCTATCTCTCTTGGCTTATGTGATGAGTTTGTAGTGGTTCCTTAAAGCTGTTTTCATTAGCATTTCTAACTGCTGAGGGGTTTTCAGTACATTTTTAATTTTCCCAAGTCTTTTCACACACGGGTGCATCCTGTTTGCTTGATGGGGGATCTAAGCTGTGCTTCTTATCCGGTTCTCATTAAGCTGAAGGCTGAAGGCTGCTGTGACCAGTTGGGGGCATCATTGTGTTCAATGGCTTTGAGATCTGTTTACATAGAGCAAATTTTGGGTACACATTGCCTTTGCAAAAGCGGTGGATCGGAGGCTGGCAGGTGGAGAAGCTTGTTCGGGGGCATGTTTTTGTCATTTCCATTTAGCATTGGATGAGGAAGAGGACACCTGTGCTGTTAGACCTGTGTTTGTATTCTCTAGATTAAAGAAAAGTACCTGAGTTTTCTTTAATTACCATTTTTGTTGTTTATTAAATGTATCATGAAAGACACTAAAAATTCCATGTATCTATCACCATTACACATGTTAACACACTCAGAGCCCTTATTCCTTGCAGGGCTGCATGGCTAGAAATTGATGAGCTTGTAGAGTTTATGTTCACGCAGAATTCAGGAGCCATGTGCAAAAGCAGCTCTTATCTGAGCTGCCCAGGGGGGCACGGAGATGAAGCCCACAGGGACGGGCTTGTGATAAGACTCAGGCTGTATCAGGCTGTATCTGTTGGGTTAAGACGGGAAATCTGAGTTCGGGCCCAGCCTCTGCCGCTTAGGAAATGGCACCCTAAGCTAGCTGGCTCGGTCGCTTTTCCTCATTTTCAAACTGGGAGGGACATCTGCCATGGGAGACTTTGGCAAACTAGCAAGACTGCAAAGATAAGAAAAGGATACTGTATGTCGACAGACTTTTTTTATACTTGGGGTCTGTGTCCATGGATTCAACCATGGATTGAAAATATTTGAGGAAAAATGTGCCTATACTGAATGTATACACAGGTATTTCTTCCTTGTCATCATTCCTTGGATAATAGGATAAAACAAATATTGATGGAGCTTTAATTATATGAGGTATAAATCATCTAGAGACTATTCAGAGTATATGGGAGGTGCCAGGCGTGGTAGCACATCTGTAATTCCAGCTCTCAGGAGGGTGAGGCAGGAGGATAGCCATGAATTTGGGGCCAGTGTGGACTACATAGTGAGTTCAAGGCCAGCCTGAATTATAGAGTGAGACCCTATCTCAAAAAAACAAAAACAAACAAACAAAAAACCCAAAGTATCTGGAAGGATGTGCTTAGGTTAGATGCAAGTACCATGCCATTTTATATAAGAGATTTGAGCTTCCTTGGATTCTGATATCTGGAGGGGTCCTGGTATCAATTCCCTGCCAATATCAAGGAACCACTTTATGCATATATAAAGATCCACTTCCCTCTGTCTCTTGCATTTTTAAAAATCTTAACTTGGGTAAGGAATTGGACCTCTGTTTCCATGGCAGCGCCCCAACCACTAGACACCAACAATCCATCAAGCATTCCCAAGCCCACTTCTCCCTTTGATTTTAAGGTTCTGCACCCTAGGTCAGTGTCCCCAGGTTTGTGGGGTTTGACTCCCTCACCTTGGAACACAGACTCTCAAGCTCGGGTCCTCCATGAGCAGTGCAGAGCTATGATCACGTGTATGCAAAGCCCGGGGATTATCACCTTCCTTTTAGGGGGTTTCTAGAAATTTCAACACTGTGTTAATGTTTTATGGTAGCCATATCAGAGTGACTAACAGTGAGTTTACAGTTAGCTTTATCCCTATTTTTTAATCCATGTTGTTGCTAAACCACATCTTCCTCATCTCAGACTGGGGAAAATTTCTTATTTTTAACCTTTAAGAAGAATATCACATTATTCCCATTTCACAAGTTGCATTTTGTTAAACTTGGCATGTCTCACCAGTCTGGGAGGATTTTAGAGATCCTTTCTGATCTTTTGCTAAAATCATAATCTCTCCCAATCCAGTGCTCAACATGGTGCTTTGTGTTTGATGACTACGAACTCCTTAATTCCAAATTAAAAGATGTGGACAAGGGACAATTTAAACAATAGTCTTCCCCCAGGTTAATATGAACATTTGATCAGAGTCTTCAGAAGAGATCACCTGACAATTATAAATTCTCCTGCTTATCATATGGCCCCCTCACGTACTTTGAAGAATATGATGAAGCTGCCACCTGCCTTGCAAGTGCAAGGTTCCAAGTTCGATCCCTGGTACCAAAAAAAAAAAAAAAAAAGAATATGAGGAAGAATTCAAAGACCCAACCAAAGCACTGATTCATTGTGGCACTAAATTTCCCTGCCTGACAACCAACTTTATAATCCAGACAGGGAAATGAAATTCACTGGGTTTGGAGGTTGGCATAGAAGACTAAGAGCATGCTTTGAAGTGGAGAAGTTGGAGAGTTTCCTTTGGGGTTAAAGATGACAGAGTGTGGTTTCAAATGGGACAGCTTTCAGGAACCTGGAGAGCGACAAAAACTTGTTGGAGAAAAGGGGGCATCTGCAGAGTCCATGCTCGAGCGTAGCTTGTACCTTGCTGTCTTGAGGACACTGCAGGGTCCAGGTGGACATCAAGGTTCAGAGGCCAGCTGGAGGCCAGTGTCCCTGGAATCTGCCTTCCCACCCGGGGTCTTTCACTGTCACCAGCAAGTGGCACCCATATCTCCCTACCTATTTTCAGTGAGGTTTCGCTGGGAGCTGAAAAGCACCCACAGTGGAGGTCCTTACGCCAGAGAAGCTGACACGTGCTGTACGTCACGGCATTATCTCCCAGGATGGCCAGCGGCTAAACAGGCACAGGTCTCCATCCTTACCGCTCCTGCTGCCTCCTCACCCATTGCCGTGCTTCATCTTATCGCCAGATTTATATTTTTAAAAATGAAAATCTGCCTTTACACATGGTGAAGTTTGAATTCCTTAACATGTCCCAATCGTCTACTTTTCCTTCCCAGAGATCCCCACCCACTGTCTTCCCCAGCCCAGCATCATGCCATTGGCTTTCCTGACCTGGGCCTGCCTTCCTGAGGTCCCAGAGCCCAGAAGACAAATCCTGCGCTGTGGTCTTCCGGTACTGAGCCCATGTTGTGCTCTGGCTGTGGGTGCACGTGTGCTATGTTTTATCTTTTTCCTCTGTTGAGGACTGAGTCTCTGACGGACAGGGAGCCTCTTCCCTTTTCTCTTTGTCTTTATATCTCTAAACTGTGGCATGGCACCTCAGACACAGGGAGGAAAAGGTGAGAGGGAGGGAGAGAGATAGAGAGGGAGGAGGAGGAGGAAAAGGGAAAGGAATAAGAAAAGGAAGGAGTGATGGAAGGAAGGAGAAAAACAGGCCAGCCGAAAATCATTCATGAACTGGCAAATAACAAGCAAGGCACTGTGACTTCTTGAAGGGTCAGGGAGCCAGTGGGACCAGGAGGTCAAGCAGGAGGAGAGAAGATTCTGGTCAGGTGCAGGGATCGAAGGCCCAGAACCAGGGAGAAGCAGCGGTTGCCTTTCCAAGGAAGGACAGGCACGCAGGTTGAGGCCCTCCTGCCTTCCTGAGAACCAGCCCTAACCAGCTGGCCTCTGGGTGGGCAGGTGCTGGCAGCAGAGTGGCTCCTGGTGGGTAATGGGTGTGGGGGTGAGGAACTGTAAATGTGGTAGAGTCTCAACAAATGCTTTTTGAATTACACTGAATTACAGCTGGTGGTAATGACAACCTTGCTGGTTCCTTCCTTTGCAGGGTAACAGGGAGGGATGCTTGGAGAGAAGGATTAAAAAAAAAGAACGGGCTAGAGCAGCAGAATGCAGGCCCATAGGAACGGAGCACTGAAAGGGCTGGAGCCAGGGAGGGCGCAGCATGAAGCTGACAGGGCCCAGCCTTGTCCAGAGGCTCAGGAACAGCTCCGAGGACAGCAAGGTCATGACAACCAGCGCAGTGGCTGGGCCCAGCCGTCCGCTGTGAAAGGAAAGGCCTGCGTTCCCCGTTTTGTTGAGGTGGAAACGGCGAGGGGAAGTGACTCAGAGATGGAGTGGAAATAAAGTGTGCCTCTCGACACTCTGACTTCTGCTAGAGCCAAGGGGCGGCTGCTTGGACCTTCTCCTGTGAGGCTTCCTTCCACGGAACATGCTTCTTTGTGGTCGCGGGCCAGACCGGCCCCATGTGGGCAGGGCAGGAAGGGACTTGGGAAGGCGGGGTCTTGGGGTAAAGGCAGCTTGGAGCCCTGGGGACAAGGAGTTACCATGACCTCCCACTCCTGCACTTAGGAGGCCAGGGGGGCTTTTCAAGAGCGTGTACTGGCAGTAGCTTTCTAGTCCTTTCTTCTGCCAATTCACAGGCATTTAAAAAGCGCAGGTGCCAGGGAGTTTAAAGAAATAACTTATGATTCTCCACCAGAATTCTTTAGAAAGGTGATCTTAGGCTCATGAGAGGAAAATGGGTCCGACACAGGTCACCTTGTCTCGACTGCATAGCTTAGAAGCCTCAGAGACGTTGGGCCCAAATTGCCAAAACTGTTGCTGCAAACATATACTAATAAAAAAAATTTTTTTTAATGAGTGCAGTTTGATTCCATACTATTTAAGCATAACCTTGGCACAATAAACTCTCTAATATTTCAAAAGAAACTATTGTTGCCATTTCATTAAAAAATGAGCATTGTAAATCTGGAAAAGGTGAAAGGCATCATGTTAGAATAAAAGACGTTTCTTCAAATCCAACCCAGTGGGCTTTCTGATGCATCCTCTGCCTTGTCCTTATTTTTCCCATTTGGCCATGGATGCACACAAACATTACCAAGGCCACCATCCAGGTAGCAGCCACAGCCAGGGACTCTGACCTATCCGAACTTGGTTTCCAGTCAACATAGAGCCTTGGTATTGATCCCTAAGCGTGGTGGCAGGACATACCAGTGTCTGGGACTTAGCATTATTCAGAAGGGCAGTGTGATGTCACCAAAGTGGCTCACACATTTGACCCATTCAAACCTGAGTTAACAACCCATGTTTTGAAGGCCAGCACACTGCTCCACTGGAGTAATACTCACTGTGGACTTTGGAGTGGGCAACACAGTGGCCTGAAGTCTCTGCCACTTACTGGTCGGGTGATCTGGACAAGGTGATCTCCCTAGGCTTCAGCATCCTCTCTTGGACCATGAAGCTGATTGTACCTATTTGTAGAATTCTTCTGGAAGGCCAGAGATTTTTTACGTAAACTCCCCGGCACACAGCACAAGTTCAGTAAGGCATAGCATTGCCCTACAATGTCTTTCAGGGCAAGAATTATGTTTTCCTATGATGTTTATCCCCAAAGCCTTAAATCTTCCCCTAGCCAGGAACACAGCAGTAGGTACCATGACAACTTGGGGCATCTGGAAGAGACTTAAATCCTGCTTATATTGCCCCTTCCTTCAGGTAAGGGGCAGGTAAGGTCTTGCTGTTGAGGAAGAGCAATTGTTTGTTTTCTTCCTGAAGGTTCTGAGGCACATGGAGACTGAGCTCTCTCCTTGAGTACCCTTTTCAGGTTTGAGCCAAGAAGTTCTTGTAGCCAATCAAAACTTTTCCTGTTTTAATTTGGGCACATTTCCTTGTGTTTATTATTCTTTGATTGGGACTTCAGCAGAACTGGGGGCTGGAGCCTGGGATGGCTCAGGGCCAGCGTTTTCACTAGTGCCACAGCATGTAGATGACTCTGATGCCAAGGGATGTGCCTGGGGTAGCAAGCACCAGGGGTAGAAGAGCCAGGCAGGAGGTCTGGAGAAAGGCACAGTGCTGCTGATTCACAAGTTAAGGGTCAGAGCACTTCATGATCATCCAAAGTCAGAGACCGACTATGGATGAGAAATTCAAAGAATCAGGCAGAATGTGGAGGAGCAGCCAGGTTCTTTGTCAGGAACAGAAACTGGAACATCCCAGAGTACTGTTCTCATCCATTCCTAAGAGAGCATTCAGTGATGTGCACTGGCAGCTTGAGATCAGCCATGGTGGGGATATTTACACCATAGAAATTGGCAAAAACTGAAAATCAGGACTTCTATTTTTCCTAAAGAACTATTGATAGGTGGAGCAACAACAACAACAACAACAAACAGGAATACAGGTAGTCACACAAGATTTTGGAAGTAAAACCCAAAATGATGGAAGAGACATTCCTCTGGGTCCCGCTTTGTTGTTTATAATGAACTCCTTATGTTTTCTCCCTTCCTCCTCACAACACTTCTACAAGGAAAACAGGGTAAGCAGCACTGTCTCCCATTACAGATGGGGAAAATGAGGCCGGGGAGGTTAAGCTTCTTACAAGGTCTTCAAGCCAGTTGGAAAATGGGCTGGAGCCAGAGCACAGGCAGAGTGAGTGAGCAGCAGACCGTGCAGCAGCAAGCAGTGACCACAGGGACAGGTGGCCGGGACTCCCCTGCACACTGCCTTTCAGCTCCTCTGCTTGGAGAGCATGGAGAGTCCATCACAGATCTGTGTCTGCTGATGGGATTTGGGGTGCTCGGGAGTAAGCTGCACGTATCAGTGAAGATGTGCGCACCCCCTTCCTGGGCCTGCGCCTAGGCACAGATGTCTTGTTCCAGCCCTGAGTGCTTCCAAGACGTGCGGAAAAGTCCCAGCACGGGAAGCGTAATGCTTTCCAAGGGCTCGAGATTCTCTGCAGGCTGGGACATTCAGCGAATGCTGGGTGGACACGGTGGTCCTTGCACGTAGTCTGAGCCACCCCCAGTACCCCTTCTTCTGCGCCTGTACCCCTTCTTCAAAGGCAGCTGGACAGGTGGGAAGAATTCTGGACTTGGCTTGCAGCTTGCTTTGAGATCAAGTTGCTTCTTAGCAGAAATGAATCCTTGAGCAAATGGGTCCCCAGTTGTAAAACAGACCTCATTATTCCTGCCCACCTCCCCGAAGGGTCGTGCAGAACATTTGTGTTTATTCTTCAGATTTTAAATAATAATTTTTTAAATAAATAGCCACAGCAGAGGTTGTGGCTGCAAAGGACTAAAACAGAACTGAGGGATTGCATGGGGCTGAAGGCACAGTCAGATGCTGGGAGACTGAAATGACTTCGCTAAAATATTTCTATCTCAGCCCCAGGGCCACTAGGACTGACAGACTGGGAGAAGCCAAGGAGCAGAGGACAGGGGTGTCTTCCAGCATCCCCAGTGATGCCCAGCATGCTTGTCGGTCGATGTATAATCATGGCCAAGGCTGGACCCTGCTTGGTCAGGCTGGGAGACAGAGTCAACTCTCAGGTTGTGCTTCCTCATGGTCACACTTTTTTCTTAATAGACTACTTTTTTGGAGAAGTTTTAAATTCACAGCACAATGGAGAGTTCGTGTGTGTCAGCATCTCCCTCAAGCACGTAGCATTCACTACAGTGGACAAAGGCACATTGAGCCATCATTGTCGTCCAGTGCATGGTTTACACAAGAGCTCGCTCTCAGGGTTGGACCTTCCAAGAGTGTGGACAAATGTATAAGGACCTGTATCCACCTTACAGTCTCAGAGTTAATTGCTTTATTGCCCTAAAAAACCTCTGTGCTCTCTCTTTTCCCCCCTCCCTCTTCCCCAACCCTGGCAACCATTGATCTTTTTAGGACCTTCATACTTTTACCTTTTCCAGAAGGTCATACAGTTGGAATCACACAGTATTCATATTTTTCAGGTTGGCTTCTTTTACTTAATAATTCATGTTTCAATTCCTTCTGTGTATTTTGTGGCTCGACAATTCATTTCTTTTCAGTGTTGAATAATATTTCATGATGTGGATATACCACAATTTGCTTATCCATTCAACTACTGAAGGATGTCTTGGTTGCTTTCACACTTTGACAATTATGAATAAAGCTGCTATAAAGAGCCATAGTCTTTGTGTGGGCACAAGCTGTCAACTCCTTTGGGTAAATACCAAAGGGTGCAATTGCTAGATCATATAGTAAGACCATGTTTACTTTTGTAAGGAACTGTGAGGCTGTCTTCCAAAATGCCTGTGCCCTCCTGCATTCCCACCAGCAGCAAATAAAAGTTCCTATTGCTCCATATTCGTGTTGCAGTTTTCATCCTCTTGGCTCCTCGAGTTTGAAAGCAGCACCTTTCAGTACACTGCTGGCTCAGCAGCTCAGGCTCAGAAACATCTAAAGGTCTGATTCCTTCTCCTTCTCTACCTGGCATGGGCTTCGAACTCCTTTGCCCTGCCTCTGCTCCCCTTCATCTGTCAGCCAGGGCTTTCCTTCCTGCTCTCATCACACACGTGACCTATGAACCTGGACCATGCTGGCCAGATCCCTTTTCCACTTAAGTGTTTCCTCTTACATGCTTCCCAGGCCACTTCAAGGGGTTGCTGTGGCATCTTGCCTATGCTCAGGGAGCCACCACCCTCAGGTACGAATGCTGGCTGGGTTGAGGGGATACCTCGTGGGGCCCCTGAGCTGCAGATGCACCCACCCTCTTCACCGTGGATACTCCAGAGGCATGTGGCATGAACTGCAGAAGTGGGTGTAATGCCCTTCCTTCCCCCAGCCTGACACAACAGCATCTCTGGTGCCCAGGTTCTTGGTGGCCTTGAGAAGCCGGGCCCTGGGCTTTTGTTGGTAGGGCCCCAGGACTTCTGTCTTAGTTCAGGTGCTATAATAAAGTAACATGAGCTATGTGGCTTACAAGGCACGAACATTTGTTTCTCACAGTTCTGGAGGCAAGAAGTCCAAGATCAGGGTGCCAGCACGGCAGGGCTCACCCAGTCACGCACTGCTGACTTCTTGCTCTGTCCTCACATGGCAGAAGGAGGCCAACAAAGCTCTCTTGGACCCTTTATCAAAGGACACTGATCCCATTCAGGAGGGCTCTACCCTCATGACATAATTACCTCCCCCAAATTCCCACCTCCTAATACCATTGCCTTGGGGATGAGGACTTTAAATAGAGATCTTAGGGTGTACACACATTCAGTTCATTGTGAGCAGCATCCGCATCCAGTCTATGGGGACAGAGCACATTCCACTACACTTCCTTCCTCCCCCAGATGCCTGCCTCACAAGTTTTCCTCCTGAAGGTCCTGTCTGCACATTAGCTCGTACATACAGGTCCACTGGCCCAAAGGACACCCAGACCCGAAGCTGGAGCCAGCTGTGTGAGTGGTACTAACCCAGTCGTTTATAGTTTTGTGTACATAGTTTCATACCCCAACTGTCGTGTGTGCCCTTTGGGGTCAAGGGCTCTTCTCTCATCTCCACTTCCTCCATATTCTTCCTCAGCTGCCAGCTGCCAGCTCTGCATCTCTGTCCCTAAGGGCTTCCTTTGTTCTCCTTTGTGCAGAACTGGCTGGCTGGGAAAGCTGGGGACAATGACTACAAAAAGCAGAGTATACATAGCCCAGACCCTCTCTCTGGAGGAGAAGGTGTTCTGTCCGGGCTTAAATGTCCCCTGTAGGACTAAACCAGGGTTTCCAAGACACCCCTCGATGAATAGCTCCCTTTTTTCTGTCTTCCTCCCTCATCACACATTTCTCCCTCTCCTGGCAGTGTTTCCTGGGGTTACCTCTCAGATGACTTCCCCTGGATTCCTGGTTATCATAATGAGGTGAAAGCAAACTGTGCTACCTTTCTACTACATAATAGAGCACTGGCTCCCAGGTCATGTTCAGTAGATGAAAATGATGCAGATACCTCAGGGGTGGATGGATCAAGGTATAGAGACCCAGATATTCTTCTAGAACATATGTGTCTCCACAATAATAGTGTATTCTCTCCCCACATATATGTGATTATATGTATGATTTATATTCATATTAGTCTCTACATTAATGCAGATTTCTCTGCGCATCTTCTCCATCAGATTTGTCCCAAGCCATGGCTGCCTTGCCCTTGTGAAGTCTGAGCCTGGGGTCCCCTTTTCTTCCCCTTTTATGCCTGCCCTGCCTTGCCCCTCCTCCCTCTATCCTTACAACACCGCTTTTGTATCCTCATAATACACATTTACTTTCTTTTTTAAAAAAAACAATGACTCCAAGGGCTGGGGATTTAGCTCAGTGGTTTCACCACCTGCTGCCCAAGCACAAGGATCTGAATTCGATCCCCAGTACCAAAAAAAAAAAAAAAAAGCAATTACTCCTGAAAGCTAATTACTGTCTGCATCTTCTTTTATAGTGTCTTAGCACTGTATGGATAAGTGGATGTAGGCTGTGCACCCATTTTGCAAATATTTGATTTCATATTTGTACTTGAACATTGCCAATTCCATCATGTTCTCTCCAACTCTTGGTTTAGGAATTTCCCCCTAAAACTGCAGTCTCTTGTGAGAAGTGGGGTCTTTTTTGTGTGAGGGTGGGTTTTAGGATAAGAGCTGAGCTCATTCTAGAGCAGCAGCCCCTAGCCCAGCTGAATATTAGTAAAATCCCAGGAGCTCCATGACTTACCAGTGTCCAGGCCACACCACAAACAAGCGGCCCTGAAAGTTTCCTGGGTTACCCTGCTGGAGTCCTGGTTGACTCCACCAGTCCAGAGCTAGAACTTTCATCACTTCCTTTGGCCACTTCCTGCTTTGTAGCCACAGGAAGTAAGCCCTCGTGAGTCTTGATGGATCCAGAGACCAGGACCAGTGTTGCTGAAATTCAAATTCCTGGCCTTCTTGCAGTCTGCATCTGCAGCAAGCCAGTCTCCCATCAGAGCTGGCCTGAGTCTTCTAGGGGCCCACCCCAGCCCCCTCCCACCCACACTGGGCAGTGGTGGGCAGTGGCACTTGTCCCAAGCATGTGACAGATGCTCTGCATGTTGAGCTCCCGTGGAACCCGAGCCTCCTACCCTGAAAGCTCTGGCTGCAGCAGAGGCTGGGACAGACTTGTCATCTCCTGAGAGCCTGGACTCCCTCCCGGGCCTTTCTTGCCTTCTCTCTTCCAGTTCCTTGGGGCTACCTAGTCTCCACTCTGCTTTTTCTTCGCTTCCCCCCAGTCCCTCTTTCTCTGTTGCTATGTTCTCCTGTCTCATCCTTTGCCTTTTTTGCTTTGCTGTGTCTTAGAACCTTGCTGCGGCTGCCTCCTCCAACAACTGAAGGTTCCTTGTTTGGGAGCCAGTGCAGGAGGATGCGGTGGGCCGGGGAAGGTCCAGAAGACAGAGCATGCATGCTGAGAGCTCTAAGTCTGCATTTTATACCCGGATGTTTATGCAACCTGGTTCAGTGCTCTGCAGCCTCCCCAGGCAAGAAAACCGGATGCCTTTAAAGGAGATTCTCGGGAATTGAAGAATGTGTCATTTGCATTGAAGCTCAGTGGGTACCGTCTCTGGGACCTGTAGAAACTCACCTCACAGCTGTCCTTGTTGTCTCTGCAGGACTGCGATGTTCTGGTCCTAGCTGAGGCCTGAGAGGATGTCTGGGGTGTCCGAACCCCTGAGCCGAGTAAAGGTGGGCACGTTACGCCGCCCTGAGGCCCCCCCAGAGCCCATGGTGGTGGTACCAGTCAATGTGGAAAAGGGGGACGTGCGCATCCTCAAGGTCTGCTTCTATAGCAACAGCTTCAACCCTGGGAAGAACTTCAAACTGGTCAAATGCACTATCCAGACGGAGATACAGGTAAGTGTGCAGCCTCTGTCCTCTCCCTTTGTGTCTTCTGTCGTTCCTGAGCAGAAAAATGGCAACCTCCCTTCAGCCCAGTGGGCTCATCTGTGCCACCCCTGGGCAGGGGAAAGTTGGCATCGGGAGGAATGTTTCTCAGTCGGCCCCACCAGCCTGCTTCCTGGGGTGCACACCCTACATTTTAGGAGTCTGAGAGACACGTTAGAGCCTTCATTGGAATCCCAGATCATTCACTTGGTCTTTAATCCCATTCATCCCAACTCATTAAGTATTTGTAACATTTGAGGCTCTGCAAGTCTTAAAGTTTAACTCTGCTATCAGAGACACATGCAAGTGTTTGCATAAAAAAAAGAACAAAAATGTTATAAGATGTGTGCTGGTCACTGAGAGGGAGCCAGTGGTGCATTTAGAGGATGGTAATGACCTGGAGATGCCCCAGGCCAGGCAGGTGTACCAGGCCTTCCCTGAGGCAACAGCTTCCTTGTCTCAAGCCCACCTTGGTCTCAGAATCTGTTCTGAGATACAGGTACCCACCTTCATCAGAGTGCCTAGATCCCACAACGCCAGCCCAACTTCCCCACATCTGTACAAAATCATCACCAGAAGCAGAGTTCCAGTTAACTGGCTGATTTTAATCTACTGCAAAATTTTTGCCAGCTATTCCTGGGACAGAGGACTAATATTTAGAATATACAAAGAACTCAAACAAATTAGATCTGCCCAAATTATTGAACAATTACTGTGTGGAGCCTGATGAGTCATGGTGCAATAAGGTTACAACTATCCTCTCTGCCTAGAACGTCTCAGGGTGGGGAAGGTGATGGTGGAAGGGGAAATGAATTTTATCCTGAGAAGGCTGCTTGGAGGGTTTGTAATTTGAACAAAGGAAGCGGGAAACTTTGGGTCAAACTACCCAGGTCTGAGACAAACTACCCAGGTCTGGATTAGCTATGGCCACGTCACTACCAGCCCTTCCGCTACCCTAAAAGCCAATGTCCCTACACACGGTGAATGGCTTGGCACACTCTGCTGCCACACCAGACTGCCTGGTGAGCTCACTGTCTTGGTCAGTGGCCACCACTGATTAGAGCTTGGTTGATGCCTTCTCTTTCTCTTTGATTAGGGACTTGTTTGCTCGTAATATGGTTTCTGATATGAAAGCGTTTGTGTGCCCTGGGAGTGAGGGCACCAGCCTCCTCCTTCCATTAGGGGCTTTCACATCTCCAGAGCTGTCCACTTCTTGAGTCCTCCTCAAGTGCTGGTGCCACTGGCTTCGAGCCTCACTAGCTTATTTTTCAGAAGTTAACCTGATTCCCAAGGTTGGGGGTCGTCTTATTGCCCTTCTGTGCTGAAAATCAGAGAACATCGGTTGGTTCTGCTTAGGACCTGTTCCATGACATCAGCAGTAAGATGGGCCTTAAAGGAGAGGTGAGATTAAAGTAGCAACACAGAGGAGAAACAAGCTTTCCAAGAGAAGGGAGCAGCATGGACAAAGGCCAGGAGGCTACTTAACAGTGCATACTCCGGTTTGACTGAAACAAGGACAGACTTAGAAAAAGTCAGATCTAGGGCCGGGGATTTAGCTCAGTGGTTTCACCACCTGCTGCGCAAGCGCAAGGACCCAAGTTCGATCCCTGGTTCCAAAAAAAAAAAAAAAAGAAAAAGTCAGATCAAAGTCAGATCAAAATGGAAAGCTGACAGCAGATAATGGAAGGGCTAGAATATCGGGCTGAGAAACTTGGAGTCAGCCAGGCCCTGGCGAGCAACACATAGTTTTTAATCAGGGAAGAGATTTCCTGGAGTTGAGTGTTTAAGGGTGAGATTAGCCAGGCCTACCAGAAGGGCAGTAGGACCTAGGCTCAAGAAGAATGTCTACAAGGGCTTGAGCCCATCTGGAGAGGTGCAGGATGGAGGCAAAGGACAAAAGAAAGGAATTCACCTCCAAACCTTTGAGTTTCCTGCTTTCGATGTCTCCTGCAGATGGACTGTCACCTTCTTTTATTTTTTTTGGTACCGGGGATCAAACTCAGGTCTTTGCGCTTGTGTAGCAGGCGGCAAAACCACTGAGCTAAATCCCCGGCCCATGGACTGTCACCTTCTAATGTCACCTGCTTGCTATAGACAACTTACAAAAACCACCCAGGCTTCCAGCCAAGTGCTGCTGCATCCTTACTGGTTGTGTGACCTCAGACCGAACTGCTTCCCCCATCTAGGTTTCTGTCTCCTCCAGTGAGGACCAGGCTCATCTGGAGCCTTGCTGTAAGGATCAGAGATGACAGCTGAGAAGAACATAGCACACAGTAGGACCTCGATTCCTAACTGGAAGATCTTGATTAGGTCCTTACCCTACCTAGGAATCTCCAAGGATTATTAAGTGCCCAGAGAATAACGTTCAAATTGTCTTCTTTTGGTCTTCTTTGGTCTTACTTCATCTGTCTTATTTCCAAACTGAGAAGTAAGATGATCACATTTGTGTTCTAAAATAGCACATGGTGTTCTCCAAGATGTTAAGAAATGTACCCTAGAGAGTGGATTTTATACTCAAAGGAGTTTGGAAAATGATTCTGCAGCAAAACTTCTCAGGACCTTAAATAGACTGATGTGCCTGGTGACTAAGACAGAACCGCAGAGATCTTTTTATCTCTCTCTCTCCTCTCTCTCTCTTAATTCTTTCCCCTTTCTTTCTTTCCTTCTTCCCTCCCTCCCTTCGTTCCTTCCTCCCTCAAACTTTTCTTTTGTTGTGGTGGTAGTGGTGCTGGGGTTGAGCCCAGGGCCTTGCACATGCTAGGCAAATGCTCTACTGCTGAGCTCCAGCTCCAGTCTTAGCATAAGCCTTTTCCTAAAGAACCCCTTCTCTTAAAGTTGGACCACTAGTTCTTTGCCCCCTAAACCTTCCAGCAGATTAGAAAAGACTGGAGAGAGAGAAACTGATGAGTGGGAGATGGGTTAGGAAGTGTAGCCATCCCGCAGGAGGGAAATGATGAGGATCTAAAGGAGTGTAGTTGAAAACAAAGATAATTCAACAGATCTGAGTTTATCTAAGGAGGCAGAATCAATAGAATTTGATGATTAACTGGATGTAGGAAGGAAAATAAATGAAGGAGACAGGATGACTCAGGCTTGTGCTTGAGCAACTGAATGGGTGTGGGCACCACTAGTTGAGAAAGGAAGGACATTCTGAGATTTCAGCTTTATTGTGTTTGGAAAGTGTTTGAAACTCCTCCATGGAGGAATCAAGGCTCAGAGCTTAGAAGGACAAAGGACCTAGGTCTGAGGATTCAGGTATCATCATGCAATGGACACCATGCAAGGGTCATGCAAGGATGGTGAGATCATGCAAAGAGGATGAGTTGAGAAAAAGGCAACCTGGAGAAATCAGTTTCCAAAGGGCTGACTGAGAAAGAGTGACAAATGAAGCGGGGGAGGATCTCAGAAAGATGAAAAGAACAGCATCAGGGGAGCCACAAGCAGAGGGGCTCCAAGGAAAGAGCAACTGGCAGTGTCACATGCTCAGAGAGGTCCAGTGAGATAAAGCCCAGGCTCACTGCCTTCAGTAACAGGTACCATGGATGACTCTTTGCTGGGCAGGCTCAGTGGAGGGATGGGGGCAGTGGCCAGTGTGCAGGAGGCTGGAGAGTGAAGACAGTGAGGACAACAGACACTGCACACAAGTTTTGATGGTGATGGAAAGAAGGAAGAGGAGGCAAGAGGAGACCGTCACCAGCAGACAGGACATTATATGTGACAGTCCTAAAGTAGAAAGGCACGGGGCAGGTGTGAGGCTCAGATTTCCCCAAGACTGACTCCTTAAACCATGTTAATAGTTTTGGTCTTTGCTCTGGGAAACCACTGATATAAGTTAAATATGTGAGGGACGTGAGACTGTGTTTTTACAAAATCACTCCGATTACATAGTGGAAAACAGACTGGAGGAGAGCAAGGATGGGCGTGGCTGATGTTAGGTGGCGGTGGTGCCACCAGATGAGGAATAGTCACGGGCATCATGCCATGGGGTGACGGTGGTGATGATGATGGTGATTATGGTGGTGGCGACGATGCCGGTGGGGACAGGAGTGGTGGAATGCGAGGACAGTGTTGGTGGTCATAGCGATGTTGACAGCGGTCTTGGTGATGATGGAAGCAGTGATGGTGATGTGCTGATAGCAGCTGGCACTTTTCAAAGCACCTCATACACGTAATCTCATGAACTTCTCCGAAGGATCCTGTGAAGTATGTAATGTTACCATCTCCACTTTATGTATAAAGAAATGAATGTGGAGGGGCTAAACAAATTGCAAGGAAGTGGCAGGTTTTGTTTTGGAACCCAGGTGACGCTCCAGCAGAGTCTGCACTCATAACTAATTTGCTCTATGGAGAAAAGTGATCGCAATCCAGACAGTGTAGGCGATGGAAGTGGAAGGGTTTGGTGATGGATGGGAGGCACTGGAATCAGGAAGAGGGAGGTGAGGAGAACGACAGCCTGGCTCAGGTGGTCAGAGCTGCATTCCCTAAGATGAAGAGCACTGTCGGAGAAACAGGGAAGTGGGGAGTTCACACATTCAGCTTTGGACCAGTGAATCCAATTGAGGTGCTTTAACATTTTCACATGGAAAATCTGAGTAAGTTGTTGGATGTGTGACTCTTGGGAAGAGAACCAGTCTGGGCATAGGCATCTGAGTGTGGTCAGCCTCTAGATGGTGGTTGTAGCCATGGCTGTGGATGAGATCACTGAGGAACCAGTCTTAAGTAATTCTTTCCTCTATTCCACAAATATTGGTTTGGGTGCCCTTGTGGCTAGCACCATGCTGGCTATGGCTTGGAGGCACCAGCGTTTGCCCCCAAACACAGATAAGCACCCCCCTTTCATAAAGCTTCCTGGCCAAGGGGGTGACTGACATTGACTCACACCAGTGAATGAACCTTTACACAATGAGGCCAGTGGTCTGACAGGAAGAAATAGATCCTGGGAGAGCTCTTCACACAGAAGCATTTGATCCAAACCTTTCAGAAGAACATTCCTGAAATCCTCACCCCTTCCCTCACTTGGCTATGTCTGAGCAATATCAACTCACCCTGGCACAGCCCATGTGGTAACATGCTTCTGAAACATAGAACTCCATGCTTACTTGCTAAGTTGCTGTCTTTACCTTTCTTATCCACTTCTTTTTATGAAAATACAGTATCTTCACAATGCGCTTTGTCTGGCTGTTAAAAGTTATGGAAATAATCACTGGCTTTGATGCCTAGGACCTAACAAAACTAGGCAGGCATTGAAGAGACTAAAGCAATGTGCTAAATGAGAGATGATGTACTTTGCCCTTCTTGATTTTCCACTTCCCTTTTGTTTGCTATTCATAGGAAATTGTGTTTGTTTGGGAGCTCTGAAGCTCTGTAGTGAGCAAAGCTTATATTCTTATATTTTCCTCTAACATGCTAATTTGCCTGTCTGGGAAAGGGGTTAAGACAACACTTTCAGAACAACTGGCAGAGCGTCACTCAGATGTGCCTACACAAAGTGTCTCCTTCATGTTCTTGTTCTCTCTGTCTCTCTCTCTCCCTCCTTCCCTCCTTTCCTCCTCCTTTTTCTCTCACTGTCTTTTGGGTAGAGTGACTGTATGTCCTGGTTTGTCTCAGTCCTATTTACACACATTGTCCAGTACCCTGCCAATCCCAAAAGTATATGGCCACCTACTTCTCAGTGCCGTGGCGTCTCCTCTCTCTGCTGGTACACTAACCAGCTGACCTGCCTCTGGCTGACCCATGCTCTGCAGGTGCCCACCTCTGCTCATTGTTGCACTGTCTGCTTCACACAGGAGGGCATTAAGCAAAAAGGGGACATTTGTCTGTGATGTGGTGTGGTCAGAGTTGCCTGCAGGACCCCACATCCTAAGCCCTCTCCCTCAGCCAGCCTCTCCTGGGTGGAAAAGCTGCCTTCAGGAAGCATCCTTGTTTTGTCCTGAAGCATCACTACACTCAGAACCCATACCTGCATCGCCAGGAGGGGCAGGAACTGGGGCCACCCTGTGCGCTTTGTACCCTATCCCTGTGCTTCTGTGCACCCACAGCAGGGTCTCCAGGCTGCAGGGGTGGCACTGGGGGCTGCTTGCCTGGCACATGAGGAAAGCAGAGTCCAGGGCCCAAATGCAGCCTCCCCCATGCACGCCTATACTCACTTCCATCGCCTCTGAGTTCAGTGGCCGTGCATTGATTTCCTGGAGAGACAGATGCATATATTGTGACTCACTGGTCCCAAACTTCCTGTGCCATCGGACATTCACTCCAGTTAGCTTTGACCCCACTAATTAGACACAGGGAATTATGGCCTGAATATTTAGGAGCACCCATTTCTTTGTTGAAGCCCTAAGCTCTAATGTGATGGAATCTGCATGTGAGGCCTTTAGAAGGTGCTATGGTGCGGATATTGTTGTCCTCTAAAGTACTTGGGAATCTAGTACCCAAAGTGACAGTGCTGAAAAGTGATTAAGCCATGTGGGCTGCGGTCTCGTGAGTGACACTGGTGCCTTAGCAAGAGGCTGAAGGGAGCACCCTGCGCCTTCCCTTCCGCCAGGTGAAGACACAGCAAGAAGGCTCCATCTTGGAACCTGAATCTGCTGGTGCCTTAATCTTAGGTCTCTCAACTTCTAGAACTGTGAACAATAAATTTCCCATGTTTGCCGTTACCTAGTCTAAGGCATTTTGTCCTAGCTAAGACAGGAGTAATTAGCTTCAGGTGAGGCAATGAGGGTGGGGCCCCCAATCACAGGGTTAGTGCCCTTACAAAAAGAGAGAGACCAGAGTACTTTCTCTTCTTCCAGCCACATGAGGAGAGAGCAAGGAGGCACCACCTGTGAGCCAGAAAGTGGACCCTCACCAGGACTGACACCTTGATCTTAGATTACTCAGCTTCCTAAATATGAGAAAGAAATGTTTAGGCTGCCCTATCTGTGAGGTGTGATCAAAGAATACAGTGAATGCTTAAATTAAAAATTGTAAAAGTTTATTACAGTCAAAGACACATTTGTATTAACACACACCCCCCCCGAAAATACTCCTCCTCACTTTGAACACATTTTTCTTGTCCCTTTCCAAACCAGTTCACAAAGTCTTCTTTTGTGAGTGTCTTTCTGTGGCTGCCTCAGTGTCCTGCATTAATTCAAAATACTTACACTAATTGTTGCCAAATAAAAACACAATGGTGTGTCCTTGTTACCTTATTCACTGACTCTGGCACTGTGCAACTTCTGGCTCTGCCCCAAACTCAGAATGGCCATGAAAGGTAAACATTCAGGACATACAGGGAGCGACAACCACACAACTAAAGACATTCACAAAAAAGGACTTGCAGAACTGCTGGGGAAAGTGGAAAGAACAGTGCGATGAATGTGTTTGAACAGAAGGGGAGCATTTTGCGGGGGATTCATGGCAATGTGTCTTTTACTGTAATGTATATTTTAGTTTAAGCATTCTCCGTATTTGGGCTCCACACCTCGTATAGCAACATTACAGCAGCCCAGCAGATCAAGACCTGGGTCCTGCTCACTGTGGTCTCTGGCCCTCAGGCCCCTGGCTCAGCTGCTGTGTTTCCAGGGCAGGCCCTGCGCCCTCCTTCAGATCTGCTGAGGTGAGGCCTCAAGGTTGGGGAGGAACAGGACAGGATGAAGGGTGACCTGGCTCGGGAACTTGTCACTTCTGAAAGAAAGCTAGTGCAATAGGATGGGTGGAATCACGCAACTCTGAGAACAGCCCCTAAGACATTCCGGGAAAGGGCCCAGCCAGGAAACCACGAGGCACCCACGGTGGTACAAGAGAGGCACACTCACAAACCCTCCTCTCCCCACCCCTCCCCATTTCCTGAGCAGGCTCCCAACCACCCACCCACACAGATGCTGCGAGCCACACAGGCAGCGCTCCGGGCCTCTCCTTATTTATCTGTATGCTTAGATTCATGACATCGACAAATTAGTAGGCAGGTGTCTGTACTTTTGCTTCTATTTTTAGTCTGGTGGTTGCATTGCTGAATGTCCTTGTTAGGGACTTTTATCACCTCAAATTGAATGCTTTCAGAGTTTTTAAAGTTATGCTAACTTTTATCATTTTGTTCTTCACTCACTTTTTAAAAAGTGTCCTTATGTGTGCTGAGGACTCAGAACTTGTATAGCAATTGTGTTAGTTTCCTGTTGCCACCGTAACAAATAACTGCAGACCTGATAGTTTAAATCCACCAAAATGATTCTCTCACAGTTCTAGAAACTGGAAGTCTGCAGTCACTGTGTGAGCAGAGCCACTGTCTCTACAATGGCTTTAGGACACATCCTTCCCTGCCTCTTCCAGCTTCTGCAGTCTCCTTTGCTGTGGTAGCCTACTCCCAGTCTCTGTCCATGTCTTCATGTGGCCATCTCTCCCTTCTGTGTGTCCTTTACAAGGACACTTGGCATTGGAGTTGGGAGCCACCAAATGTCCAGGATGACATCCTCTTGAGATTCTCAATTACGTCCACATCAACCCCTTTTCCAGATCAGGTCAGGCTGACAGGTTGTAGGAGGTAGGACATGGGCATATCTTTTGGGGGCTCCCTCTTCAGTTCCCCCCAGCCATCTGTTAGGATTGCAGTTTGTCCCTGCTTTCCATAATTCAGTTATACACAGACCAGAACACAGGGCACAGAGGTGAATGTGAGCACTTGGCACATATTTGTACATCCACCTTGACACACAGCTGCCATCATGGAACTGACGTCTGAGCCCACTGGTACAGGTCTACCACTTTTTCTGTCTGCTGGGGATTTCCAGCTGCTGGGCAGGCTGTGCGCTGTGTGCCCTGGCATATGGTTTCCTGTGTTGCTATGTGACACCTTATGCTGGTGCCTGGGCGCTCCTCAGATGATCTCGTCCAGTCCCCTAGCTTATGATTTGCTTTAGTGATGCTCAAAATAGTGATGCTGACTCTGCACCCCTCCCCAGCTACCACGACTCCAGCTCTCTCGTCCACCTGCCTGCTTACCATGTCCACTGGATGTTCAACTCTCATGTCAATCAAACTCATGACCATCTCCTCAAACTCTGCTTCTCATCCAACTTTTCCACTAACTGCAGCTCCATTCCTCTGTCAATCATGTCCCAGGCCTAAGAGTCTTTCTTTTTCTCCTACTCTATTCCATCCACTGGGGAATCACATCAACAACATACAGACTTTACCTTCCTTCTCACCACCTCGGTTTCCCTTACCTTGGTCCAAGCCATCAGCATCTGTTGCCTGGAATGACACATCTGTCTGCTAACTACTTTGTCCTCATCCCTACATGGTCCATTCTTTCAATACCAGCAATGGTGAGTTTTTAAAACATGTCAGTGGAGAGGCATATTTAAGGCATAGCTTAGATCATATTGCTGTTCTGCTTTAAACTCTCCTATCTGTCTTAAAATGAAATCCAGAGTCCTCATCGTGGCTTACAACTAGGGTCAGCAAGTATTGTCTTGCAGACTGAATATGGCCTGCCATTATCTTGTTTTTGTAAATAAAAGTTTTACTGAAGCCTAGCCATACTCACATTTGTCTATATGGTGGCTCCTGAATGACAGAGGTAGAACTGAGTGTCTGACAGAGATCCTACAGTCCACAAAGCCTGAAGTATTTACTACCTGGCCTGTATAGAAAACATTTGCTAACCCCAGCCTGGCCTCTCCACCCTTCTCTTCCATCAGTCCACCCCATGCCCCTCCACCCCAGTCCCTTGTGCCTCTTTACAGCTGCTCAAAGGTACCAGGCACACTGGACCTCACAGACTCCCACCCAGGGACCACTGTACTTTTCAGAAAGCTGGAAGATTCTTCTCCCCAAAGGTCACCCTGCCCTCTCTTACATTTTTTATTTCCCCTTTTTGCTGAATTAGTTAATGAATAGTTATTTAATCATGGATGGATGGATGGATGGATGGATGGATGGGTTCAGTTATAAAGCCAACATAGGCTAGCTAGAATCCTACATTGTCACTATGATTGGCACATGGGGCATAGCTTTCAGTGGGCTGTGATCATGGGTGTTAAACAGTTTTATACAACAAAGAATTCTGTCCCAAATATCAGTAGCACTCTATCGAGACTCACTGATGTAAATTATAAACCATTACTGTCAAATAAATGCACTGAACCCATCCCAACATGTGAGAAATAGTACAGTTTACCTGTCACTGGGCAACCCATGTCACCTACTCCTCCACTCTGAAGCAAACACTGCATGCCAACTTTATAATGAATCAAAAATGTGTTTCTTTAAATGGCATTTAGTAGGGGGACTTTTGGGAAGAAATGTGTGAAATCCAGCTGGTGCTTTACTTTTTGTTTTTTTGGTACCGGCGATCGAACTCGGGACCTTGTGCTTGCAAGGCAGGCAGCAGAACCACTGAGCTAAATCCCCAGCCTGGTACTTTACTTTTTGATCTTTATTATTTTTCATTTCTCCTGAAGCTCTGTTTGACCTTCATTGTGATTTGTTAATAAAGAACTCTTCATTGTGATTTGATAATAAATCAGACGTTTTGAGAGTCTTTATTTATTCATTTATTTAGGAAGTGGAATCCAGGGATGCTCTACCACTGAGCTATATCCCCAGTCCTTTTTACTTTTTATTTTGAGACAGGTCTCACTAAATTGCTGAAGCGGAACGCAGACTTGTGACCCACCTGCCTCAGCTTCCCTCAGTGCTGAGGTTACAGGTATATACCACCATAGCCTGGTGGACAGTTTTATTTTTAACATTATTTTTATTTTCAGGGGTACCTCTTATCTTCCTTTCAGGTCAATTAAAGAGGAGCCTCTTGTTACTTTTGCAGTCTTTTTACTCACTTTCTCCACACTGTACTTCTGGGATCCACTTCTAGCAGAAGGGAAATGGAAGGAGCAGCTGTTGTGAGTTTGGGCCGGAGCTTAAACCACTCTTGGTTCTTGCTCTGAGCAGAAGAAAGTCCTTTTTCTTTGCATCATTTCTTCCAGCTGACTAGCATAGCTGCATCAACTATGGTCATAGCTCTGATCATCCTATTGACTCATTTACCATTTATCCTCTTTCACCTTCAGCTCAAGGACAGCCTCGGGTCTCTTTCCAGAGGCTGCTTTCTTCCATGCCCTTTTGCGGAGTTCAGTGATGCTGGAGGCACTGGCAACCACAGGTCCTTCCCATCCCTCAGTTTCTGCTTAGGCAGTTACTGCCAGAGGTGGGCCTCTCAAAGTACCATGTCCCACCCAGTCTGAAGTGAGGAAGGAGCCTCCGACCCAGAGAATCCTGGCTTCATTGCAGGCTCACATATTCATACCTTAAATGTAGACTTTGTGAGTTAGTCAATCCAGCTCCTCAGTTGGACTTCACTCTTGAGAAATGTTTATCCCTTCTTCCCTCGTCTGACTGTATTAGTCAGGTTTCCTGTTGCTGAGATACAGTACTTGACACAGCTTAAAGGAGGAGGTGATTAATTTGGCTCACAGTTTTGGGGAATTCAGTCTATGGTTAGTTGGTTGCAAAGCAGAAACACCATGGCAGAGGGGTAGAGCAGAGAAAATACGGTTAGTTCATGGTGGCAGGAAGCAGAGTGGGGAACAGTGCCAGAGAGGAAAGAACAAGGCACCAGATATAGATCCCAAGGTCATGCCTCCATATCACCCATCACACCCAATAGTGTGCTTTATGAATTTCCTAGGTGGCCCCCAATCCAAAAAGTTGACATAATTAGGCCTAACCATCACATTCCATCCAAACACATCTTCTTAAACCATACTTAATCTCCAAATAAACACAATAACAAGTCAATAATTCCACCTAGTATGTACAACTATCTTGCATACAACTGAGGATGCAATAATCCCTTCCCCAAATTCTCAGCATTTTTTAAAAGTCTAAGTTAAAGTCTCCTCTGAGACTTAAGGGAAACTTTTAGTTGTGAAGCTCTGTAAAGAAAAAAAAGTTACATAACCCCAAGTTACAATGCAACAAGGTCCAAAAGGGAGGAAGAGGGGATAGAAAATAATCAAAGCAAAGTAAGATTGAAACCCAGCAGGGCAAACATTAAATCTTGTAGCTTCATATTCAGCATCCAGGAAACATGGTGATGTGATGTGAATTCCAGAAGACTTGCTTGCAAGTCCAGTGGCCTCTCTCTTGGACTGGCTCTGCTCATGGCCTGCAGAATTCTTTGGTAGACATTGTACTGCCTCTTATCCAACTTTCTGGGATCTCCACTGGCATTTTTTAGCTTCATGATCTGTTATCTCAAGAGATGATTGCCTGAGCTCCCAGGCCTTCCTCTGAAGTCTGGGTAAAAGCCTCCCTGACGCCACAGATCTTGCATTTTGTATGCTGGTAAAATTGACATCATATGAATGATGCCAAGGTCTGCTGTCTGCAGAAGCAGTAGCCAGACCCCCTTGGACATGGCTGCAAGGGCCTCTAAATGCCCAGACAGTAAAATGAATCCTGGGGAACCAATTACCTAGGAGGCCTTTCTGGAACAGGAGTTCAAGAGACACTCATATTAAATGAAAGGTTTATACTTTTTCACTCTTGAGCTTGTGATGGGTGGGATCTTCTTGATTTCTGAGATACTCTCAAGGCATCTTTCTTCTTGTTCCTGTGCAAAATACTTGGTTTCTTTTTAATGGCAATAATCTCTTCAACACCCACTCCTCCTTTGGCCCCAAATTTGCCTGTGATTCCTTTAGGGCCAAAGTCTAACTTTTCCACATTCTTCTGATCTGCATTTTTTAAAACTCCAAATTCTCACTATAGATCTAGCTAAAAGCAACCAGTAGCACTCATACCATAGCCTGAACATTAGGCTGCCTTCAAATTTCCTCCACCAGATTAATTAGTCTGCTGCTACCTTTAAAATTCAGCCTTATACAGTCTTAGGACATGGGCAAAATGAAGACAAGTTTCTTGCAAGAATGTAACATGCATGACCTCTAGTCTATCTGTCAATAGAGTTCTTGTTCCCCACTGAAACCTCTGTAGCCTGGCCTTTACTGTCCTCTTTCCTACCAGATTCCTCATCTCTGAGCTCCTACTAGAATTGCCCATTAGCTCTGTTTATACCATTCTGGGACTACTCTATCCTGCATCTCCAAACCTTTGCAAACTCTTCTCACAAGTCACTTCCAAAAACTTTTAAGCCATATTGGTCAGGTATACTCACAGCAACAATCCCATCCCTTATACCAATTTTCTGTATTAGTCAGATTTCCCATTGCTGAGACACAATATCCCTCAACTGAAAGAGGAGAGGTTTAATTTGGTTCACAGATTCAGAGGATTCAGTCCATGATCAGCTGGCTTCAAGGCATACGTATCATAGCAGAAGGGTACGAGAGACCAAAGATGCTTAGTTCATGACAGCCAGGAACAGGAGCAGGAGAACAGTACCAAAGTGGAAAGATGAGGGACCACATATAGGGCCCAAAGTCAAGCCTCCGTGACCTACCCAAACATATCCACAAATGTGTTCCACTAATCCCTGGGCACTCCCAAGGCCAAATAGTTTACACAATTAGGCTTACTAGGCACATTGTCTATAATGTCAATAGCTACCATTTATTGAGTATCTAATGTATATTCACTATTGGACTAACCTCTTTACACATCTGTAACCCACATAAAGTTGGCCAGTCTCAGTAGAGTGTCACACTCCAAAAAGTATTAGTCTGACAACTAAACATGTTTGGAATAATATTTAAATATTTACAATCATTTCTTGAAAGAATATCATTGGGATGTCACTGCCAAGATAGGAAACAAAATTTTTTATAAACATTTAGCAATTAGAACCAAACAACTGCCCAGTCTGTCTAATCCAAGGTCAGACAGGGACTGTTGTTTGAATTTCTATTGGAAAATGTCTTTCTTAGTTTCCCAAGGCTGCTATAATGAAGTACCACAAACAGGGTGACTTAAAACAATAGAAATGGACCATCTCATAGCTCTGGAGGCTAAACATCAAGATCCAGGCGTCAGAGGGGCCAGGTGCCCTCTAGGCCTTGCAAGGATCCTTCGTTGTCACGTCTTAGCATCCACTTTGCTAGCAATCTTTGGTGTTCTTTGGCTTGCAGATGCATCACTCAAATCTTGATTATTCATATGATATTCTCCTTGTATGTGTGTCTCTCTGTATCCAAGTTTCTATGAGGACATCAGTGATACTGGATTAGAGGCCCACCCTTATAGTCTCATTTTAACCTGATTAGTCTGAAAATAAGGTCACACTCTGAAGAAATATAGGTTGGAACCCCACCATGTCATTATGGGGACATCTTGCTGGATGTATGTGCAAAGTTCTTTGGGATTCAGGAGAAGAAGCAAAAACCCTGTCTGTGGGAGGCAGAACCAGCTTCCCCGAGCACCTCATGGTGCTGACTGAGCCTTAAAGGATATCTGGGATGCCTAGCATCTCACCAAGAGGAGAGGATAGGAGAGATGAAGCCCAGGTTCTCCCTGCAGGAAGAGTAGAATGTTCCCAGGCACAGAGGAATGTAAGAGCATGCTGTGTTGAGGGAGGAGAGAGCACTGGATCCAGGGCAAAGCAAGGGAGGCAGGACTGGAAGAAATATGTGGTTGGAAATCCCAATGAGCATTTTATGCCTATATAAGTGTGCTGTATAAGTTGAGCCTTGTGGAAAGTGAATTATCACATGATGTCTCTTATATGGGAACTCAAAATATAACTACATCTGAAAGCAAAATAAAGGGAAGGTGGTGGGAAAAAGGAAGATAGACTTCAGAGAGATGTGGAAGAGGGTCAGGGGAGGGAGGAACAGATGAAGGGGGAGAGAGTATCAAAAATGATCAAAATACAATATATATACATCGCAATTTCTAAAAATGAATATAATTATCGTGTGTCACAAACATAAACCAATTTTTTAAAAGAAAAGAAAGTGGGGTGGGATATTTCCTCCATGGAATTTTTTTTTCAAAGTTTGGGTCTTATCTGAACACACCAAAAATGAGGAACCAGGAACCAATGAGAATTTTCAACCAAAGTTACCTACTTGAATTTGCCCTTAATCTCAGAGTGACACATTTTAAAATAAATAACCAAAAGTCTTGGGAACAAAGTCTCAAGAGTATTTTATTTATTAAAATTTTTAATCCAGTCATCTTTAAAAAGAAGAACATTCTGGAGTAAAGAATAAGGAGAGAGGGGCCGGGGATTTAGCTCAGTGGTTCCACCGCCTGCCGAGCAAGTGCAAGGTCCCAAGTTTGATCCCTGGTACCAAAAAAAAAAAAAAAAAAGAATAAGGAGAAGATTGAATGGAGGCTGGAAAGCAATGTGCAGACCAGGGCCCTGTCAGGCTCCCAGAAGGAGACCCAGATGGAGGGTCACAGGGAGGAGTCCTGCGAGGACTCCCATGGACCATGCCTGGAGGGAAGAGTGCAGGACCCAGCAGAAGGAGAAGCTGGGGCTGCAGTGTGGCAGAGGCCTCGGCCCATGGTGCAGGGAGCTCGAGTGGGGCAGTCCAGGAGAGCTGCCCCAGAGTGGGATGAAAGGACGAGACCAGTCGCTGGACATGGGCCACCCCTCGTAAGGTGTGTGACTTTAGGCAAAGGTCACTCTTTGAGGAGGACAATCCTGGTACAGGGCAGATGGTGTGGGCTTCAGCTATCATGTTGCTTCTACAAACCCAGCCACTAACATTAAATATGTTGGATAACATCAAGGAAAAAAAATTGGGTGTTTATTACACATAGATGAGGCTGAGAACCCAGAATACTGAAGAAGTTCTATGACGTGCTGAGTACTGATGACAGAGGAGGAAAGTGAATTAAGAAGTTAATTGCTTGGATGGCCTTTTCCTTTTCAGAAATAGATTTATGTGTCACTTAATGACAGGAAAATTGCGTCATTGGGCAGTTTTGTCCTTGTGAGCATTATAGAGTTGGCTTTGCAAAGACAGCTGTGATGCCACTAGGTGGTAGAATTTCATGGCCTCACTTTCCTACCTGTGGGCCATGCTTGACTGGAATGTGCGTGACTGTGTTATCCTGGGCCTAGAGACAAGTTACCCAGTCCTATTCTTTCTTGGTTTCTGATCTATAAGAAGTAAATCCAGAGAACAGAGAGAGAGGAAAAGGCGGTTTGGAGTTTTCACCCTATTTGGTAAAAAGCAAATAAATCAGCATTAGCCAAGCAGGAAGAAAAGCCCTAGAAATAAGGATATTTGCAAGAAAGCGTGAGAAGGGTTTTCACATCCATGCTGCAAGGCATGGGCAGCCTGAGTGCGAGGAAGTCCTCATCAGGGAGGAAAAAATGTCTTCCTGTAGCAAGAAGGAACCCTGGGCTCATCTCCATAGGATGTGATCAAATTAATTAAGAGAGGTTTTCTTGAATTATGTTACATATGGCAATGGAGTGAGTGGGTAAGCATCTTGTGCTGTCATTTTTAAGGAGTGATTTATTAATAGAGAAGGAAATATTGACTCATTGATGACAATTGATGAGCTGTGGGTAGAGCACTGATGTCGCTGCTCCCACTGTTTTTGTAAGAAGCTGCACGAATGCCAGAGAAGGAGCGAGGAAGGCAGGGCGGATCTGGAAGCCAACAGGGGAGATGACTCCAAACCTCTGGGCTTCTTCTGCCCTTGCTCTACCCCAACCTCCCTGAATTTAAGCCAGTGACTTCCTCCCACCTATGAAATGTAAGTTTCTCCACTGCTGACGCTGTGCGTGTGTGCATGGGAGCCCCTAACTGTCCCTGCAGCCTGGCAGACGATCATTTGTGCTTTGTATGGCAAACCATTCTGCAGCAAGCTAGGGTCGAGTAGAGAACTCCAGGGAGGAGGCTGTGGCCCAGGGAGCTCGTCATCCTGCCAGAAGGAAATCAGGGTTGGACTCGTCTCTTGGTTCAGGTGACTACAAAGTCACTAGTGATCACCAGCTGTGTCCCACCCCAGCTGTGCTGAAGGATGGGCATACTGTGCCAGGCAGTTCAGACAAAGTGCAATTCTAGAGTTGACACAGGTTTCAAAGGCTGAGGCCCAGTCCACAAGACTCCGCCCCTCCCACACCCGGATTGCAAACTCCCAGATTACCAGGACGGGCCCACTTCTGACCAACTGGCTGCGTGAAAATTTGAGAGTTCCTCCTATGCTCTCAGGTTGGACACTTTACTAGAACAACTCATAAGACTCAGGAAAGTGCTGTACTGATCATAGTTGGATCATATAAAATAGAAACTTGAACCAGCCAGATGAGGAAATACATAGGACAAGATATGGAAGATCTCTAACATGAAGTTTCCCTGTCCTCATGACACATTACCCACCTGGTGCCTCAGGGCACAGTGCCAACCAGGATGCTTCCCTGAGCTCTATGTCCAGAATTTTATTAGGGTTTATTATGTAGGCATGATGAATTAATTGATTGAATCATTGGCCACATAATTGGATTTGCTCTCCAACTTCCCTTATCCCTCAAGGTCAGGCTGACTGTAGCGTAGCTCAAAGCTCCAACCCTCTAATCGAATACTTGGTCTTTCCAGTCTGAAAATCTGAATCATGGTTGGCCAGCTTTCTGCTCCCCAGCCCTCTCCCATTTGCAGTGAACACAGAATTGCTCATAAAATAGCAGAGACTTCAGATATCGTGGGATAGCTTGGCTGGACTAATCTTCCTGCAGGTAACAGTGATAAAATCTGGATAAAATTTACAAGTGACCTCTCAGGCACTGGAGAATGAACACACCAGGCAGAAACTAGAAGGACATCTGTCTGTGAAAGATAAACTGTGATGAGTAAGATCTGCAGGTTTGACTTTTCGCCTGAGGGCACAATCCAGTTAGCAGGGGCAGATGTAGCCTTGCTAACTTGAGGTGTCAGAAGTTAAAACCTGGGTCTGAGAGAGCAACAGAAATTAGGGGGAAGTGACAGAGAGAGTGAACCCCACATTTTAAAAAAGTTAATTTTAAAAATTCCCAATTTACAAAAGCACCAAAATATGCAAACTACTTAGGACTAAATTTGTACACTGAAAACTATAAATATTGTTAAAAGAAACTAAAGATCTAAACAAACAGTGATATACCATGTTCAGGGATTGTAAGACTCAGTGCTGTTAAGATACAAGATCTCCCCTATAAAACTATAGTTTTAACACAAAACCTGCTGCATATTTTTGAAATAGAAAGTGAACAGTTGATTCTAAAACTTACATGAACATGTAAAGACCTAAAAGGTCCCAATAATCTTAGGGAAAATGCTAGAAGACTTACCTTATTTTACTTCAAGTTTTCTCCTAAAGCTACAGCAATGCAGACAGTACTGTAAGCTCAACAGAACAGAAATGGTAATTTAGAAATAGACCTAAACATAGGTGGTCAATTGAATTTTTGCAAAGACAGAAAAGAATTTACTTGGAAAAGGGAAGTCAACAACCAATGCTGACCAACTGTAGATCTAGATGAAAAAACTCATTTTATTCCTGCCTCACACCATACGTATGTTATTAATTCAAGATGGATCACAGATCTAAAAGTAAGTTAAAATTGAGAAGCTTATTTAAAAAAGAAAAATATTTTCATGACCTGGGCACAGGTAATGTTTTCTGAGGATGCAGAAACACTAGCCATAACAGAAAACTTCAATAAATTAAGCTCTATCAAAAGACTGATATAGGAATAAATAATAAACATACTATAGACCTGGAGGAAATATTCATAAAACATACTGTAGAAAGTAGTCTTATCTAGAATGTATAAAGATCTCCTAAATTCAATGATAAAAATTCACCAGAAAAAAATGAGCAAAAGATTTGAACATTTGCTTCACAAAAGAAGGAACATGAATACCTGAAAGGGCACATGAAAACATCCAAATAACATTATCTTTATTCATTAGCAAGGTATAAATTAAAAGTAAATTGAGGGCCGGGGATTTAGCTCAGTGGTTCTACCGCCTGCCTCAAAGGTGTAAGGACCTGAGTTCAATCCCTGGTACCAAAACAAAACAAAACAAAACAAAACAAAGTAAATTGAGATATTCCTTTATATATGTGTTAGTTACTCTTCTCTCGATGCTGAGACAAAATACCTGACACCCAAAGTTAGAGGGGAAGGGGATTATTTAGCTCATGGTTCATAAAGGCTTCAGTCTATAATCAACTGGCTCCAAGGTAGGGATGGCAAAAAGGCATCGAAGAGGAAAACAGTTCATGGCACCCACAAGATAGCAAAAGCAACAAGGGACCTCAGCAGTGTCTTTCTGCTCCTTTTCTCTTATTCAGACTACCAGAATAAGGGCGGTGCCAAACCAACCACTCCTGTGTAGTGGTTTAGTAATCACACGACCTTAATCCCAGCATCACACATTCTAGATTTAGCTACCTTGGAAAAAGACTGCATAAGGCTTTGGGGGTCATCTAGACACAAGCCACCATATAGCTACTAAAGTGGCTAATATAAAAAGAGACTGACAACACCAAATATTAATGGAGATGTGGTGTAAGGGGAGTGTCATGTCACTGTGGAAGTATAAAATAGAATAATCTCAGCAATTTCTTATGAAGCCAACCTTTAAAACCTTTCTTACAAAGTTACGTCTCTGGCCCAGTAATCCTCCTCAATATGTATTCCAAAATAATATATATACAAAATACTTTTAATTTAATTCAGAATAGTGAAAACTTAGAAGTAGTCTTGTTTTCCAGCAGAGGACACAGTGGTTTGTTTACAGAGTATAACCCACACATAAAAAGAAACTACCTGCTGACATGCAGCAACGTGGATGACCCTCAGACACTATGAAAACACTGGACACAAGCATGGCCACATATTAAAGGACTGCATGTCTATGAAGTTCTAGAATGGAAAATCTGACACTGGGAGAGGAAGGAGGTGGTTGCCTGGGTGGGGGCTGGGCGTGGCCAGGAAGGTCGGCTGAGAAAGGATACAAGGATCTGGAAAGCACTGTTTCCTCATTGGTGTGTGGGTTACACAGGTGTAATTCATGTGTCAGAATCACACCGTTAAAATTTGTTCATTTTAATGTATATACATTTTACCTTAAAAGAAGAACTGTAAAAATAATCAATTGAGTCATGCCTAAAGAGTGGGTGGTGCATGAATGAGGGAAGAAAGGCAGGATGTTGGTCCTTGTTGAATGTGGAGGGGGCTATTGTATTTGCTTTGTATATATTTGAGTTTTTCAATAATACATAGCACAGGGGTCCTATCCCTGAGGCAATTAGACATTAGTCTAGGAGGGGAAGGCTGTGGGTCTAAACATCAGTGATGGAGACTGCAGGTGGGGTTTAGAAGGGAAAAGGGCTCTGGGTAAATGTCAGTTGACCAAGTGAACAGAGTAGTGTAGGTCAGTGACAGCAGGAGTGGGAGGAGGGGCTGACAAAATGATCTCCTTTGCAACTCGGAGCTCATCTTCTTGTCCACGGGCTCTCCATCTGGGCACCATAGATCACAGCCTCCTTCCAACCCCAGCCTTGATTCTGCCTCCCACTCGGGTTTGTTATGACACTACTGTGTGTTCACTGCCTCAGATTCCCCATCTGTCTCACGGAGCAGGAGTTGTGCACATTTTCTTTCCTCTGGCTGTCTTCTAGCCTCATGACTTAGCCATCCAAGAGGGCTGGCAGGAGGCAGCTAGACCAAGACATGTGTGCCCAGGCAGATGGATAATTGGGCATCACATCAAACCAGTATTACTGAGATATTAGCTTGACATTTTCCTAGTGGAGATAGGAAGAAGCAGATTTTCCTTTAAGAAAAATGGCTTATTTCCTTCTTTGTGTTGCAATTAAAGAATCAATTCACTTACTAAATTAGATAACTTCTTGGGAGGCATGTAAATAAAGAGAAAACCTAAATGATGAAGTGCTGCTCCTGTTCTGTGAGAGAGCAGCCAGGCTCTTCCACACTATTCGGCCTCCGTGATATCTGACACAGCTCTCGGTGCTGTGAGCTTTAAAGTGTTCATCCGGGAATGGTCTGCCCTCAGGAGAGGCCTTGGCTCCCCCAGGTTCTCTAGAACCACATGAGAAACCTGAGTTAAAATGGTCCCAAAGTGGTTTCAGAGCAAGGCGGGACTTTCCTGGTGTGCTACAGGCAGCTGCCCAGTTGGCCCTCCTGTTGATCCAACTGAGTCTGGGCCAGGAAGCTGTGGCATCAGGCTGTGGGCAGGTGGCCCACTTAGCCTCTGGGTGACAAGAAGGCAAGAATAAGAAAGGCGCCTTTCTTGCCAGCTCTGTTTTCTGTGACCACACATCCTGAGTGGGAACTGTGCCACTGACTCCCTTGGTGTGAGTCTTGCCTGCCCCACTGTCTCCTTAATCAGCTTTGCCTAGTGGGAATCCTGAGTCCAGTAGTCCGGGGTTCACAGTCTCAGCTTAACTCCGTGAACTATGTGATTGCATCTGTTTCTCCATCGCCATATGAGGATGGTGACACCTGTTTGCTTCCCTGTGTCACGCAAATTCAGTGGAATCACGTGCAGAGTCTCTAGCAGTGCTCAGTAATGCTAGCTAAGCCAGAAACCGTTCAGAAGGTGCGTTTTGCGTGGCAGGTGCTCAGTGATTATTAATACTTTGGAACACAATGCAGAAGTGCAGAATCTGTTTTCTTCCTCATTTCTGCTCTCCTCTCTCAGTTCCTCCATCTCCGTGTCATGTTGCCAAGTTGTTCACTCATCAGATAGAACCCCCAAGGTACCATGTCTTGCACTAAGTACTAAAGAATCAAACAAAACCTTAAAACAGAATCACAGTGGTACGTGTTTGTGTGTGCGTGAGTGCGTGCTTGCGTGCATGGGAGCACATGAGGATTCGGGGAGCTGGCAAGGGACACCCCTGAGTCACGGCCCTCTCTCCTCCATAGGAGATCATCACCTCCATCCTGCTGAGTGGGCGGATCGGGCCCAACATCCAGCTGGCTGAGTGCTATGGGCTGAGGCTAAAGCACATGAAGTCAGATGAGATCCACTGGCTGCACCCACAGATGACAGTGGGTGAGGTGCAGGACAAGTACGAGTGTCTCCATGTGGAAGCTGAGTGGAGGTAGGAATGGCGGTGATGGATGTGGGGTGCAAAGTTCCTCCTTAGAGTGCTCCCTGGCCTCAGAACCTTCTAGCAGATCTGAGAGGCATTCTAGACCCAGTCCTCCTGCACTGTCTGATGCACGTATTTTCAAGGCCTCACGTGGGCTCATAATGCGTCATCCTCACGTCAGGGTAGAAGTCTAGGAAACACTCCAGGCAGGATGCTGCTGGCACTGTGGTGAAGGGGAGGGCCAGGTGGATGGAGATGCCAGGCCGAGGGCTGGCCCCTGAACCTAAGGAAGACAGTTGACACAAGGGAGGGGAGCTGATGAATCACAGCTGGCTCTGAGCACTGCTCCTTGGCCACCTCTTGGTCATGGCCCTCCACCCAACCACAGAGAAGGGAGAAGAGGAGCTGGTGTTGAAGGGGCAGCCAAGAGTTCACGAGCAGCCCTTGCATGCTGGGAGGGGGTGCCTCTGCCTTGGAGTGTTGCTCTGCTCCCTGAGATTCCTGGCTCCTGTGTCAACCAGAGTCTATCCCATCACAGGTATGACCTTCAAATCCGCTACTTGCCAGAAGACTTCATGGAGACCCTGAAAGAAGACAGGACTACACTGCTTTATTTCTACCAACAGGTAAACGGTGCTCCCTTCCATGCCAAATCCTATCCACCCTCTCCTAGGGAGGTGGAAACACAAAGCCCACATTTTGGAGGCTCTTTCTAGGAAGATTCTATAAAAGTCATGGTCAGCAACTCCAACTTGTTTCTCTCTGAGCTGCTTAAATCCAAGTTAACTCATTCCTAATGCTCCCAGCACCGCTTGGGCTTCCATGGTGGCCAGGAGACCCAGCCAGTGCAGCAGAAAGAACAGGTTAACACATGGGCTCTGGGATCCTACATACCTGGTTTCTAGTCCAGCACTACCATTTAGGAACGCGGTGTTTCAGAACTTCACTCACCTGCATGAAGCTGTCTCTTCTTCTAGAAAATGGGATAATAATACTGTCTACTTATAAAATTGTTGTGAGGACTAAATTATATCATTGGCATTGTGCTGGTAAAGTGGATCTAGGAAAGAAAAAACTCTCAGGTTTGTAGCACTTGCCAATTCCCATGGTGTAAATTCTCCCATCATGGCCTATTTCAAGCTACCGACATGATGTCCACCAACACACAACACTTCTGAAAACGTGATACCGGGTTCTCTGAGCTGTTCCCAGCTACTTTTCACACTTCTAGATAAAATCAGCAACCGGTACAGCACCTGCATGGAGCAGAGTGAGCAAATACCCGCATCCTCTGTCTGCTCTCAGCTCCTCCTGCATCCCCTCTGGGTTTGCTAGACACCAAGCCAAATGTTTGCTGGACCCTGGGTGACGTCTATTCCTGCTCATCACCAGGGCTTTGGACACATTACTGACTCATCTCCAAATCTCAGTTTCCTTCTCTCCAAAGTGGGGGTGGGGAGGGGACTCTGGGCCCTGGCCTCATGGAGCAGGAGAATGTGTGTAAAAACTCCCCCAAACCCCACAGCCTCAGGATGCAGAGGCAGGAGCTCCATTTCCCAGGGTTCCATGGGGCAGGGGCAGTGCTGAAGCAGAGCCCAGCTCTGCTCTGCACCCCTGCTTCATGTGTGTTCATGGTGGGGTGACCGTGAGGCAAGGCTCGGGGCAAGAGAGTGCTCAGGGAATGGGGATGCAGGCATGAGTCTGACCCAGGCCTCTCTCCTGCCAGCTCCGGAATGACTACATGCAGCGCTACGCCAGCAAGGTCAGCGAGGGCATGGCCCTGCAGCTGGGCTGTCTGGAGCTCAGGTAGGTGGCCCTCAGGCCTGCCTTGGGAGTGCACTGTGCTATGGTCTTGGCTGGCCCAGACTGCTCCTATCTGGGGTGGAAGCAAGAGTGGGAATGTGACAGCCAGGGAGGGAAGAGAAGAGGCCAGCGCCGTGGGGCTCTGAGGTGCTTGTCATCTGATCACCGGAAATGAAGGGAGAGGAGGGCCAGCTCCACGGTGCCTGGTCCCCCCCCCACCTTGCCCTCCCCCTGCCTAACCTTGTCTCCATACTGTCTGTGTCTCCCATCTACCCATTTTCTCTGTTGCTGCTCAAGTGCTTTGGCTGGGTCCCAGGGCTATGGGAATGTGGGATCTCCAACTCCACTGCCCACTGCTGCATGCCAGCTCCAGCAAGCCCTCAGTGCACATGCAGGGGGATACACACATCATCCGGCAGTGCCAGCACACTCAGTGCCGGGAGGTGACAGATGCCTACACCAGTGACCGTAGTATGAGGCAGAGTAAAGTTGTGCCAGTCTGCCATGTAGAAGCCACTGACGCTGCTAGGGAGCATGCATTTGAGAGGCTCCTGGAAGGAAGAGAAAAATGTCACTTGGGAGATGACAGGGTAGGGGGAAGAGTTTACATTCCAGACCCAGGGATCCATGGAAGGAAAAGCATAAACTAGAGAATTTCAAGGGATCCACTTGGAGGGGTATGATGAGCTGACAGTGGAAGGCACCATTCTCCCAACAGCAGCCTAATGGCATCCTCACGTAAATGACAGACTTCACTAGATTGACAGTCTTAGAAATAAGGCCTTGTTCCTGGCTGTCAGGGAGCCACTGGCCTTTGGGACAGAAGAGAATGATGCAGCTACTTGTGCTGTAGCCTTGTCTTGACCAAGACAGTGCCACTCAGATTCACCATCACCTGCCTTTCCACCTCCCTCTGCTGCTGGTAGGTACCCTTATCTTATTCAGAGCAGTGATTGCAACTTCTGGTTACAAAACCCTTACCACCTGGCAACTTAATACACTGGAGACTCCCTACCCACCACCCATGGACTCTGGTCCCATGGACCTGATGAGACCTTAGAAGATGTACCTTGACCAGCCTCCTAGGTAACTTGGATGTAGTCCGCCTCCCTTGTGAGGACTTGTAGGACCATTGCCGGAGTGCAGGGCCAGGGAGAGTTCTAACCTTACCCATGACCTTCAAGTTAGCAGAGAGTAGAGCTCTGCTGTTCTTCTACGGGGCTGGGGGAAGGAGAGAGAGAATGGAAGGGAAGGTGAGGGTTCCACATTGATCTCAGCATCTGAGACTGTTATTGCTTGTGAGAAAATACATCACAGACAGTCTTTTTTTATTTCCTTAAATTCTTGTATTGGTACCTTTTAGGTATACCATACATTTACATTTATCACTGGGTGTTTGTACCTGTACATGATGTATCTTGGTTCTTATTTTTTCCCCATTTCCTGTGCTCCCTTCCTCCCCTCCACCCTTCCCTATTTACAAAGACTTTGTTTCCATTTTTTTTCTTTTCTCACAATTTTTCCTTTCCCTCCTTTCCTTTCCCCTTCCCCTCCCACCACCCCTACACCTTTGGGCCTTTTCTTCCTATTTCAAATTATCAATTATTCATTTTAATCATTTTAACCCTTTTTTACACTTTCAGTTTCTCACACTAGAGAAACTATTAGGTATTTACACATGTGTATCCTATTTATTTCACTTAAAAGTATGGCGTCAATATGCATCCATTTAGCTATAAATGTCTCTAGTTTCTCATTCTTTATGTCTGAGTAGTACTCCATTTTATAAAAAACCCACATCTTCTTTATCCAGTTTCCAGTTGACGGGCACTTGGGCTGTTTCCAAGCTTTAGCTATTACAAACTGTGCTGATATGAACATGGGTGCACATATATCACTGTGGTATGATTCTTTTAATTCTTTGGGGAAGATCCCCAGCAGGGGAATAGCTGGGTCAAATGGGATTTCCAGTCCTAGTTCTCTGAGGTATCTCCATACTGATTTCCACAGTGCTTGCACCAGTTTGCACTCCCACCAACAATGAAGAAGGGTTCCTCTTTCCCCACAGCCCCGCCAGCATTTGTTATTGGTTGATTTCTTGATAGCAGCCATTCTTTGTGGGGTGAGGTGGAATCTCAGTGTTGTTTTCATCTGCTTCTCTCGACTAACCAGTGATGTTGAATATTTTTTCATATATTTATTTGCTGCTTTTACTTCTTTGTCTGAGAAATGTCTGTTCATTTCAGATGCCCATTTTTGAATTGGGTCTTTGAATTTGGGGGGTCTGATTTTTTTCAGTTCTTTATATATCCTAGATAGTAGTCCTTTGTCTGAGGTACAGCTGCTAAAAATTTTTTCCCAATTGTAGGTTGTTTCTTAGCTCTGTTGGTGGTTTCTCTTGCAGTGCAGAAGCTTTTTAGTAAGATGAGACCCCAGTTGTTTATTCTTTGTGCTAGCTTCTGCATCACAGACTGTCTTGAGGGCTGCTTATTGCCTTACGCTTGGAGTCATCTCTGTCTCAACAAGCAGGGAGCACTAGGTCCTTGATGCAGCCGTCTAAAAGTCAGCTTGCCTCCTGGCCCTGTGGTGGTCTCAGAGCTCAGTGCTGGGTCCAGGGGCAGCCTCTAAAGTTTAGTTTATCACACATGCCCTTGTCTGCCTCCCAAGACTACTGTAGCCTACAACCTACAGCCTCCCCTCTGCAATCAGATGATTCTAAGACACCTCTCTTTACCTCTGTGTTTGTGGATTTGATACTGAGGACTGTGGTCTCAGACTTTGGGACTCCACTAAGCCACCTGTCATGCATAGGTAAGATAGCAGGACAGAGAAAACCCATTAGCATTCTATTTCACATGCCTACACCCTTCAGTCATCCTCAACCTGTTACTGGTCATGGCTTAAGAGCCAGGCCCTGTGCTACAGGCTGGGGAGCCAGTGGACATCCTGCGTGGCTCTCCCACACGGTCTTGTCAGGAGTGTGCTTTCTAATCAACCCCAGACTGCTGAAAATGGTACGCTGCTCCCCATCTCCTGAGCCTGAGAAAGAGTTGGATAGGCGTCCTGTGCTGATAGCACAGGCTGTGCACAACACCTGCTTTGTAAACCTAATAGAAGATCTTCAGGCTTAATAATTTTCAAGTGAAAAAGGCAGAATACAAAGCTATCCATGATGGCATGAGGATGGGCTATTTTTAATTTGTTACAACTATTTCTATACATTTTGTGTGTGTGTGTGGAAAATCAGGCCATAGGCAGAAGCTTCAGGGCTCTAGCTCTTTCCTGAAAATCATGGACAATAGTCCCTTGTCCTTGCTACCTCATGATTGTATAACCTGCCTACAGACACATGACATCACTGGGGAAACAGGATGCATTCCTTCCTGGCTTAAAAAAAACATATGCTGTGTGCACAAGACAGATTCAAGGTGGGAATCACCAGTGGGCTCGATTCCTGTCGAGGAGGAGGGTGAAGGGCAAAGGGTCCCCAGTGGGGCTGCCCAAGGTGCAGTCAGGTCTTCCGTTTACTGTGTTCCTCTGGGCAAGCCACTTAGCCCCCCGTGCCTTGGAACTTTCACCTGGGAAATGGGACAGCAATAATGACAACACTCTGCAGGGCTGTGGTGGGGAAGAACTGGGCTATGGTATTTAAGGGATGTAGAACAACAACAGGAAAAAAAAGGCTTCAGTAATTTTTTTTATTTAGCTCATATTTCTCTGTGCCCTTATTTATTGACTTACTTATTTTTTATGTTTTTTCTCTATTATTACTTGTTTGCAATAAATAAAGATTATATTAGGGAGTAGGTACATGTACTAACATATCTTAATTCTTTTTATTCCCATTCCCCTCTCCTCCCTCTATCTCTAGATCCCTTTCCTATTTGCAAAAGGTCTGTCTCCCTGTTTCCTATTGTCTAGATTTTTAGTGGAGAGCCAGAGATTTAGCTCAGTGGCACCATCCCTGCCTCTGGAGCGCCAGGTCCTGAGTTCTATCCCCAGTACCGAAAAAAAAAAAATATATATATATATATATATATGTGTGTGTGTATATATATATGTGTATATATATATATGTGTATGTGTATATATATATATATAATGATGAAATTGTTGTAGATTCACAGGAGAATTGAGCAGAAGTGCAAAGATGTCTCATTTATCTCCCACCCACCTATGCGCACAGCGCCTCGATTGTCAACACACCCCACTGTGGCTGATGAAACTACGCATGCGTCAGATTACATTCGGGTTCACTGTATGACAATTCATGTATCCACATTATAGTATCGTACCAAATAGTTTCACGGCCTTAAAAATCCTCCTTGTGGGGCCAGGGATTTAGTTCAGTGGTTCCGGTGCCTGCCTCACAAGCGCAAGGTCCCGAGTTTGATCCCCGGTACCAATAGAAAAAAAAAAAATCCTCCTTCTGGGCTGGGGATATAGCTCAGTGATAGAGAACTTGCCCTAATGCATGAGGCCCTGGATTTAATCCACAGCACTGCAAACCATCATCATCATCATCATCATCATCTTCATCTTCATCATCATCTCTGTATTCCTCTCTCCCTCCTCCCTAGTCCTGGCAATCACTGGTCCTCTTACTGCCACCATACTTTGACCTTTTCCAGAATGTCTTACAGTTGGAATGATGCCTAATTAATTTTTTATTGATTTATTCAGCATGCTTATAAATTCTAGATATATTGATTTCTTTAAATACCCCACTATGTATAAGGTAAAATTTAAAATTCATAACAAATATGCTAGAAATTAGTGCCTATCTAGCAATCAAATAACTTGTCCTCCTTGACCTCAGCCAGCCGGTGCCATTGTCCACCCCCGGCAGAGTCTCAGAATGCGCTGACCGAAAACTCACAGTGAATGTGTAACCAGAGATTTATTAAGTAGTAACTGATAATAGGTAAGGATTAGCAGAGAAAGAACAGCCTTGCTTTACTTCGAAAAACATTTGGGCTTGGAGCTAATTTACAAATGTTGGTAACGAGTTTCTATTTTTAATCACTGTTTAGAAGAAAAACGCAGCCAACTGGGTTTTTGCAGAGCTGTGTCTTTGTTTCCTGCGTCCTTACCAGGGTTCTCAGTGGGGATTGCTCCAGCCAGGGCCTTGGTGGCTCCCAAGTGGAGGCTTGGGCTTGCAGGACCATTGAGCACGAGGGGCGCTCCCAGCGGGGCAACCTCGCCCGGGGCTGGCGCCTGGAGGGGTTGGATGTCCGGATCACTGGTTCATAGCAGCGACCTGAGTGTCATCACGGTAGACTGCTACTCACTCTCTGGAGAGAGCAGGGCTGGAGAAGGGGCTGGGTGGGGACAGAGGAGTGAGCTAAGCAGGCCACGCAGGCGACTGGGCTGGCCAGGGTGTGTTAGAGAGCTTCCTGCTTGCGGTACATTTTTTCCTTCTACCTCCTTGGTTATTCTAAAATTGCTATTATTTTTCACACGTCTTACTTTTGAAGTATTAATTCCAAAACTCTTTTAGCTTCTATTTAGCTACCCTCATTTTTTTTTTCAAATTTACTGTTTAAATACCCAAGTCTCCAAAATTCTTCTACTGCAGATCTCAAAGTCCGTTCATCCATTCATGCATTCACCCAACAACAGACTTTGACCAGGAGTGACTTTAAGATCCACGCTCTGGAAAGCAGAGCTCAATGCATCCTGCCTGAAATACTCTCCTCATTCCCCTCTTCAGCCTAGTAAAGTCTTCTTTTTTTACATTTTATTTTTGACCAAGACATGGTAATTGTACATATTTATAGACATCTATTATTTCTTGGTGGTGAGAACATTAAAAATTCTCTCCTAGCTTTTTGAACTATGTGCATTATTCATGGATTTTTTTTTTTTTTTTTTTTTGGTATCGAACTTCAGTCCTTGCACTTGCGGGGCAGGTGCCGGAACCACTGAGCTAAATCCTCAGCCCTGTGAAGTATGTGCATTATTGTTAGCTCTTCCCCCTACTCTGTGGAGGAACAACAAAGCTTATTCCCATTCTCCGGCTCTATCATTGCACCTGGGGTCAGGAGGTAAGGAGAGGTTGGTAAATAACTCTCTTTCCTCTCCTGGCGGCACCCCCCCCCCCGCCCCCCGCCACACACCAGGCCATCTACTGGGTGATGCTTAGGTCATGCTTAGGTAGGTCCCGGAACAATCCCCTTGCTTGAGTTGTGCTTTCAAGTTGCAACAAGAGGGGGAAAACATTGAAATTGCCTTCTTATTTTTTGTTAAATCAACACTGAGAATATTGGTTTTCTTTTAATTGGTAGTTTTTCAAAATTTTTATTTTAAGGAGTAAATCTCTGTTTTATGGGAAAAATTTTCATTCAATAGATTATTCATGAAATTAGGCCTTCTATCCACACCCTGACAGCCCGGATAACCAAACCCCGAAGTACACTAAAGGGAAAATCCAGAGTTCTGCTCTGCCCTTGCCATATTCTTTATTTCATTTCCTGATTTCCTTCTAGCTCTATGTAATTTAACATATTTTAAAACTTTCTATACCTTCACCTTTACTTGGAAGAAGAAAAGATAGAAATATTTTTCAGTAGTGTAAAACAAAATAGGATTCAGTAGTAGTTACTGAGCCATCATAAGCCATGTTATGGCCTCTTAATCCTCATTCAAATGTACTCATCCATGATTGTGTAAGAAAAATTCATGTAGGAGATGTTTTATCTTCTGCTTCCCTTCCATTCCAGTCTCTGGTATGTAGGACAGATTCAGCCTGCCCTAGATGTAAAAGGGCCTGTGCTGCTCTCACTGTGTCTCCATTCTTTTTATTCTTTCTGTTATTTTGCATCACCTTTGAAGTAATTGAGGGTGATGCACTGGTGGTGCTGGTGGTGGTGGTGGTGGTGGGGTGTGTATGTGTGTGTGTGTTTGTGTGTGTGTGTATAAGTTGGAGGCTGGAAGATGAGGGCAGAACAATACAAGAAGGTCATAATAAAGATACTTTTCTTTCAAACATATGACATCTAAGGAAGGAATTAAACTCAGTCCCCAAAGCTCCAGGGGAGCAGGAAGTGGAAGGAGCAGCAAAGAAGAACATTCATCCAAGCACGTGGGTAGCAGTGGATCAGGGGAGCTAGGCAGGAAGGGAAGCTCAATTTACACTGCTGTGCTTAGACTCACTTACTGCCTTGAATTATCTTCAGGTAAAACATAATACTTGTCCAATGTGGAATATGAGGAACATGTAGGAAGGGGCAGGGGAACCTCCTAAAATGACCTGGAATGCAGTTAACCAGGAATAGCCCATTAACACAGTAGCTGCATTCTGATTTTCCCCAATGTATTTATTTTTCTAAATTGAGATCCTTATTTGTTGAGAGATAACTACTCATATTGCTTGACAATATATTAAAAGACAACATTCACTGAAAAATCTTAAGGTCATAACATTCCATGTTTTATGATTTTTATTTGGGGGTTTCTGCCTTGGTTTCATGCTTTAAATGTTCTTTTTGACCCTGGAAATGTTTGGAAATATTTCTCTAGCTTCTTTTTAGTTTTGAAATGGTTTTATTGTTTGTATTTATCCTTTCATCCATTGGGAATAAATATTCTAGATGTACAGTGTGGGGTGTGGAGCTACCCTTTTATTTCCTGAACACAATGAACTGTCTAAATTCATTGCTTTTGAATCGCAAGCTTTTTTCCTCTTTGCTTGTAGTCTTAGTAGCATAAAACCGTTTCTAGATGTCTGTGGAACACCTGGATTAAAGAAACACTGGGTAACTCTAATGTAGGATCAAGAGCAGGACAATGTCTGCAACAGTCAACAAAATTGCTAGAAACAGTGGTCCTGACAGGGAAGAGAGCACACATGGGTACACTGTCTCTTCGGTGTCCACTTAAGCCACCATTGCTACAAATAAATAATACAGTGATGTATCCTTTAACAATGGAGATACATTCTGTAAAATGTGTCACAGGGTGATTTCATTGTGTGAACATCATAGTGTGTATTTATACAAATAAAACACTTACGGTGACACCAGAGGTGATATAATCTCATGGGATCACTATTATATGTGCAGTCTGTTGTTGACCAGAAATATCATTATGTGGCATCTGACAGTATATAAAAATCTTTCTCAACACATACATTTTTAGGAAAAGTGGAACTTAAAGAATATGTATAAAAATATTAATAGATATCACTTCTAGTGATAGGATTATGGACTCTTCTTTTTCTGTTCTGTAGATTTTAAAGTTCTTATATGCACATCTAAGGATTATTTAGATGAGCACATAAACATACACACATAACATTTCAGAGACAAAATATAAATGAAAAGGAAATCACTAAGAGACACAGGACCAGAAGGAGGAGCTCGTGCTCCAGCCCTGTGTCTTCTGAGACCACAGAGCCGCCATCCTTGTTCTCAGTCAGCCTACTGAGCAGTCGGGGCTGGGTCTCCCTGAGCACCAAGCTGGTATCTTTTTAAGAACGAAATTTGTGAAATTTCTTTTTCCTCACAGTTTTCTAACTACCAATTTGGGCTCCTCCAGCTTTTTCGCTTTCTGTGATTCCCACAATTGGCCGGGGAAGGAAGTTTCTAGACCAACTCCAGGGCCCTGAGGGCAAGGCTCAGTCTCAGCCATCAGCCCACCCGCCATGCTTTCTCTTTCTGTCTCTCCAGGCGGTTCTTCAAGGACATGCCCCACAACGCCCTTGACAAGAAGTCCAACTTCGAGCTCTTGGAGTAAGTCCGAGGACTGGCAGGCCCCTGCTCTTCTCCCTTCCTGCTAGCCCCGATTTTTCTACACCCTCTCTCCCACTCACCCCCAGAGCAGGGCCCGCAGCCTCGTGTCCCTGGCCCCCAAGCCCCCTCATCTCCTCCTGATTGGCATGAAGTCCGGCTGAGGGAGAGATGAGTCAAATGTGTTTCTGTTTCCCTTCTTTCAGAAAAGAAGTAGGGCTGGACCTGTTTTTCCCCAAGCAGATGCAGGAGAACCTAAAGGTGAGCAAACCAGAGGCCGGGGTTTCCCGAAAGTGCCCTTCATGCAGGTCCGTGGGGCTAGAGCTGAAAAGATCCGGCTGGGGCCTCGAAGAGCAGCCTGTGTATCTGCGCTGCTAAATGCACCCTGCGGAGCACGTCCGCGGCTGAAATCAGGAGGGGATGCCCTTGGCTCCGGGCCGGGCCGGGAGTCCAGTTCACTTCCTGGCCTGCCTGGTCGCCTCACGGGCTGGGAGACCCGGGCACGTGGTAGGGAACAGGTCAGGGCCTCTGTCCCGGAGGGGTGTTGGGGATCACCCTCCAGCGGAGGCAGTCTTTCGGTCTTTCGGAGAGGCCTAAGGGAAGGAGCGGGCGCAGAGGAGCCGGCCTGGCTCAGCACCGCCCGCCTCCCGCAGCCCAAGCAGTTCCGGAAAATGATTCAGCAGACCTTCCAGCAGTACGCCTCGCTGCGGGAGGAGGAGTGCGTCATGAAGTTCTTCAACACCCTGGCCGGCTTCGCCAACATCGACCAGGAGACCTTCCGCTGTGAACTCATTGTAATCTCGCGCTCCCCTCACCCTGCGCCCGGACGGGACCTGTTGGGGACTGGGCGGGTTCTTGCTCCCTGTAGGTGCTCGGCAACAAGGATTTTTGAACCGCCCTCCAGTGGGAATCACGCTGGCTCTGATTGGGGTGGGCGGAGCGGGCAAGGGCGGGGAGGGAGGAGGTGCAGGAGAAGGGTTTAGGGTGGGAGGAGGCGGAGCGGTCCTTGTCTGGCTCTGTTAGCTTTTCTTCCGGTTCCTGAATGTGAGGTGAGTTAGAACCAGGGACAACAAGCAGTGCCCTCTCCTTTATTCCAGCAAGGATGGAACATTACCGTGGACCTGGTCATTGGCCCTAAAGGCATCCGCCAGCTGACAAGCCAAGATGCAAAGGTGGGGAGGGCCAGAGGGGAGGCCCCGCCTCACCCAGCCCCCAGCCCTTCTGGCAGTCTTCCCCCTTTCTGCCTCCCACCCCCCATGCTGACAGCAGGACCGCAGAGCCCCTAGAAGACCACCCTCCCCTTGGTACAAGCTCTGCAGAGCAAGGGTGGGGGTAACAGGGCAGAGCACACGGCCTTCACTTTCCTGGGACTTTGCTCTGCACATGGGGGAGGCAGGTGGGAGGTGGGGAGAAGATGCATTGGCATTCTTCCAGCTCCCAGAGGAGAGGTGCCTGGCGAGCTAGTGACTCCCTGGAATCTGGGTCCTGGGCCCAGGCCTGAGTTTGTAGCCAACTTGGCATATGACCTGGGGCGAGCCCCGGTTTCCTCCTCTGCAAAGTGAGGGCTTGGATCAGTCGGTCTTTCCAGCTTTGCCTCCCAGAGAGACTCCCAGCCCCTCCTGTCCCTCTGCATGGCCAGGCCCCGTGGTGGGACGGCCCAGTGAGCCCCTTTCTTCCTCGCCCACAGCCCACCTGCCTGGCCGAGTTCAAGCAGATCAAGTCCATCAGGTGCCTCCCGCTGGAGGAGGGCCAGGCGGTGCTGCAGCTGGGCATCGAGGGCGCCCCCCAGGTAAGCATCAGGGTGCCGGCCCAAGGTGGGCATCACTGCAGGCTGGACATGGAGGGGCCGGAGCAGGCAGGGGGCCAGGGATTCCCTGGCTTTGGGAATTTTACAAAGAAAACTGTATCCAGTACCCGAACAAGGTACCAGGATAAGGATCAGTTATGAGGACATTCAGGAGACATTAATTCTTTTTACCTGAATGTCAGGAAAGAAGTTGGGAAAGCTATAGGGCAGATCAAAGTGACCTGAAATCAGGTACAAATCAGAGGCCCAACATTCGCCAAATGACCAATGAGGCACAAATCAAGAGGGCAGACTTTCGTCTCTGTCTTTTCACCAGTCTGTCCCTGTCCCTCCCTCTCACTTTCCGTCCTGGGTTTCTGCCTTTACACCTTGATCCCAGGAAGGTACGGGGCATGGAGTTCTCCAGCACAGCTGAATGAGGCCAGGTGATCCGTGGGAGGGCTCCCCCTGGTGGTGACAGGGGCTGCAAGCCGAGTGGAGGAGAGGTGTGGGGGACCTGGGCCTGAGTGTGGAGGCCTCTTTGCCAGCCCTGTGGGTACCGTCCAGCCAAGACTCACTTCCAGCTGGTTTCTTCTCCGCAGTCTCTGTCCATCAAAACGTCCTCCCTGGCAGAGGCCGAGAACATGGCTGACCTCATAGATGGTTACTGCCGGCTGCAGGGGGAGCATAAAGGCTCGCTCATCCTTCATCCCAAGAAAGGTGGGTGTCCCCTTCCAGGCAGGGTGGCCCAGCGGCAGCACAGCTGGGTCACACCGGCCGAGCAGAGCAGAGCAGCTTTGCTGTTGGCCTGGGAGCCAGTGCAGAGGCTTGAAGAGTGTGGGCAGCGGTGGTCGCACTGCCCGCTGGTGCTTCCTGTGGGCCCTCCCTGGGGCGTCAGCTCAGGCCTGGCCCTGGCTGGTCACCTCTGGTCCTGAGATGCACAGGTACTGCTTCAGGAGCAGCCGTGTTTGCAGCCCCTCTAGGCCGTGGCTGGTCCTTCCTGTGTGTGGCTGTATGGGGTTGGGGCCAGAGCGCAGGTCTGGCCTGAAGCAGGTGGTGCCCCGGGGTGGGGCCTCAGGATTCCTCTTTGCAGAACTGTCACCCTGGTGCTGACTGGGGAGCAGCAACAGCAGGGAGGGGAGCCTTGTAGGAGGAGTGAGAGGGCCAGCGTCCATCCAGGCCCCCTGTCCCTGGCTCCAACCTTCCCCACCCCTCTCTGTCCCCAGAGGGCGAGAAGCGGAACAGCCTGCCAAGGATCCCCATGCTGTGAGTACCTCAGGGAGGCCAGGGCTCAGCCTGTGTCCTTGGGGAGGAGGAGGAGCACTCAGGGCCTGCCACACTGCCCCAATTCTGGGAGAACACTGCCATCTCGGCGTCTCACAGGGCCTCTGTCCCCCAGTACGCACTGGCAGGCGTGTTTCCTGTGCCACCTGGCACCACACTGTGGGGGGAGGGGTCACTGCTCTCAGCTTGTCACCAGCCAGGCCGGCCACTTCTGCAGTGGCACGGTGGGCCAGGGGTGCCAGAGCTGCCTGGGGGAGCCATGCCCAGTTCTGAGTTCACCTGGCTCCTCCCTCTGCCCTCTTCCCACAGAAACCTGGAGGCTTGGCGGTCCCACTGCTCAGAAAGTTGCAGCGTAGGTGAGCCTGCCGGCCACCCTCTGCCTGCTGGTGCTCGGCCTCCCTCCTCCTCACCCCTCCTGCCTGTCGCAGTGATTTACGGGCAGGCCCTCCGAGTACAGAAGCTGTCACTCCTCAATGAATGCTTTAAACAATCATTCATGGTAACGGTCGATCGGGTGCATAGCGGGTGGCTAGGACATGACATGGTGTTTGTTTTAGCTCAGATGGCCCCAAGCAAAATGCCACAAAATGCGGGGTGGCTTGAAAGCCAACATATATTTCTGTGCTCGTGGCTGCAAGTCCAAGATGAAGGTGCCACAAGATTCTGAGTCTGCTGACGACCTGTTCCCAGTTTGCAGATGGCTGTCTGCTCATTGTGTGTTCATGTTGCAGAGAGAGCTCTGGTCTCTTCTCTCCCCTCCCCTCCCTCACCTTTCTCTCTCTTCCTCTTAGAAGGACACACTATTCCTGTAGTGGGGCCCCCACCCTCATAACCTCATCCAGCCCAGTCACTCCCAAAGGGCCCACATCCTAAAGCCATCACGTTATGGTTTAGAGTTTCAACATGAGTTTGGGGAAGACACAAACATCTAGTTCATGATGGTACCAAAAGTAACAAGAGATTAACCAAGTTGCCCTAAATAACCCAACTGGGAAACAGCAAGCAGGGACTCAAGCTGAGGTGCTCTGGGCTCTGTGGTTGACACAAAGCCTGGGACAGGACTCTGGGAGTCACCTGGCTTCTCCCCTGTCGCCACCCCTTGGCTGTGTTGGCCTCCAGCTCTCTTGGTTCCTGGCCCTGCCCAATGAGGGCACCTTGCCCATGGTCTGGGCCTCTTCCTGTCTTTCCAGAGTCGGACATCTATGCAGAGATTCCAGACGAAACCCTGCGGAGGCCAGGAGGTAGGTCCTCAACCCTACCACAGTGACCACAGTCAGGGCCCTGGGAGGTGACATGGTGGGACTTTCGGGGAATATTCTGTCCTTCCTCCATTTTCCCTGTGTGCTCAGACAGGCAAAGCTGAGATGCTTTATTGGACAGCTGAGATGTACCTTTGGGTCTTGCATGGGGCCCTCTGGCTGCCTGGAGTTTCTGGGACCCAGGCCACGGGGAGATGGCCCTTCCGTGGGTTGGAGACATTGGAACGTTCTCAGCCCAGGTCCTGGATCTCGGCCCAGGGCCTGCTGGAGGTCTGGGGGAGCCCAGTTAGATCCCACAGGGGATGCCTGCCCATCTCTACCCAGGCACTCTGTTTCTTTGTGCAGGTCCACAGTATGGCGTCGCCCGCGAAGACGTGGTTCTCAATCATATTCTTGGTGAAGGCTTCTTTGGGGAGGTCTACGATGGGATGTACACGAATCACGTGAGTCCTGGACTCTTCCCCAGGGGCTCTGAGCCAGTTGGAGGTGGCAGCTGCCCACACAGCCTGGGGATGTTAATGAAACACCCAGGGAGGGGTGGGGTTAAAGGACACTCCTGAGAAGGGTGGCCAAGTACGGGGGAGTGAAGTAGAGGCAGAACCTGGGGAAGGGTCACCAAGGCTGGGTGGGAGGATCTGGAAGAGGATGCACTCCTGGAAGAGGAAGGGCAGGGTGCAGCTAGCTGGCTCACTTGATTCCCAGCCACGGAAGGGCCGACTAGCTTTGCCGCTGAGGTCCTGCCTCCAGCAGGCTGGAGAAAGCAGGTGAAGGAAAAGGGGCCACGATATAAAACAGCACTAAAGAGGGAGAAAAGGGCCTGGGCCGTGTCTGATGGGGCCCCCCCTTTGCCCAGCAAGCTTGGGCAGATCACATGGCTCCTGGGCACAGCATCCTCTTCCGACTGCCTTTCCCAGGTCTAACAGAGCCCGATCAAGCAGAAAGAGACAGAAAAGGAGAGAAAGAGAAAAGGGGAGAGAAGGGGGTGACGACGTTTCAGGGTGAGGCAGGTCAGCTGCTTTCCCGAGGCTGGGCCTCCTCTGTGGGCCCCGTGCTGAGGCCGGGAGGGGAGACTCTCTTTTGAGCACTAGGCTGCACCAAGATCCCTGAACACAGTCTTATTGCAGAAAGGGGAGAAAATCAGTGTGGCCGTCAAGACCTGCAAGAAAGACTGCACTCTGGACAACAAGGAGAAGTTCATGAGCGAGGCAGGTAGGCGTCCCCTTGCAAGGCTTGGGGCCTGAGAGGCCCCGGTGCTCCAGGACCCTGGGAAGGGGCCGTGTGAGCAGCCACAGGACCCCGCTGGAGGAGGGCTTCTCGCTGGTGGCGCGGCAGGTTGCCTCGGTCCTGTGTGACCTTGAACCGTCCGCTGTCCTGCTTGCCCCTGCAGTGATCATGAAGAATCTTGACCACCCGCACATTGTGAAGCTGATCGGCATCATCGAAGAGGAGCCCACTTGGATCATCATGGAATTGTATCCCTACGGGGAGGTGAGTGGGATGGAGGCGGCAGACCCTGAGGACAGCTGGGCCACAGCTGAGCCACAGCTGAGCAGGGCACGGAGCCATTTAGAGCAAGGGACCCTTCTCCCAGCCTCCTGCCTCCTGAAACACGGGCCTTGCTGGTAGAGGAAATCCTCGAAAGTCTTCCTACCTATGGGTTTGTCCCCAAAGGGGAGGAGAGGTTGGTGACTTCCAACAGCCTGGCCCTGGCTCCAGGCTGGAGCCAAACAAGGGAGCTGATAGCACCTCTCCTCCCTGCAGCTGGGCCACTACCTGGAGCGGAACAAGAGCTCCCTGAAGGTGCCCACCCTCGTCCTGTACTCGCTGCAGATTTGCAAAGCCATGGCCTACTTGGAGAGTATCAACTGTGTGCACAGGTAGGCGCAGTGGGCAGGGCTAGGGAGTAGCCTGTGCCCAGCAACTCAGAGGCCTGAGCAGCCTCTGTGGCCCACTTCCTCCCCTGGAAGCTTAAAGTAGACGTGTGGATCCCAGGCACTGTTACTCAGAGTAACCTTGAAGGCTACAGTGTCTGCCTGCAGCTCAGTACCTCCGGCCTCCCTGTGGGGCCAGGAAGGGTCCCCACCTACCCCAGAGCTCCTCTCCTCTGGCTCACTGGCCCTCTAGGTAGCAAATGGTCCAGGAATAAGGGACTGAGCTAGAGAAGCAGCAGAAGATGCTGAGGTCCCACTGCACCCTGGCCCCCAGCACCCCTGTGGCTGTGCAGTTGGTCCTTCCCTCACTGGCTTCTCCATTCCTTCATGTATTCATCCACTTGCTTGGCCAGTGATATGAAGTCCCTACTCTGGGCTGGGCACTGTCCCAGGCCCTGGGACAAAGTCATGATCAAACAGACAGAAATCCTTTCCCTTGGGAAGCTTACACTCCAGCAGGAGGGTCAAACACCAGATCTCAGTAGGCAGGCCGAAGGCCATGGGATGATAGATTTGTTCCCTTGCTTGTTTGGAGTCGCATGCTTTCAAGCCATCTTTTCAATAATAGAAATGAGCATGTGGGGCCGAGCTGCCCGAGAAGCCAGCAGGCACTGGGGTAGGGAGTGGAGCCGAGACATGAGGGGACCCCAGGGATCACAGGCTCCTCTTGGGGAGGCTGAGAGCTCAGCTCTGGAGTCAGCTGCCTGGATGGGGCCCTCTTCCTGCCTGAAATTTGCTAGAGACCTTCCAGGGCCCCAGGGCAGCTCCTCACCTGGCCTTCACATCCTTCCTACAGGGACATCGCTGTTCGGAACATCCTGGTGGCCTCCCCTGAGTGTGTGAAGCTGGGTGACTTTGGCCTTTCCCGGTACATTGAGGATGAGGAGTATTACAAAGGTGAGGGATGTTCTGGCCACAGCTGTGCCCCTGGATGGGTCCTGAAGCCCAAATCCCAGACACAGGGATCCTGCAGTTGGGCAGCCCAGGTCAAGCAAGGGTCTGTATTTCTAGAAAAGTCTGGATCTTTCTTCCCTCAATAACTCCCATAAACCTCTTTGCCCACCCAAAGCCTCTGTGACTCGACTCCCTATCAAATGGATGTCCCCTGAGTCCATCAACTTCCGCCGCTTCACGACAGCCAGTGACGTCTGGATGTTTGGTGAGGGTGTAGAAAGGATCTCAGATCCTCAGCCCCGTAGGCCGGTGAGAGGGGGGCACGGGGACTCTCCTGGGTGCCCAGGGTCCTGCTCAATGTGGGTGCTGAGAAGTCCTAGAGGTGGGGAGGTGGGTGGTGGAGGGAGGGCACTTGGGACTCGGGCTGGCCTGGGCGGTATGGGTTTATCTTCCTGGAAAAGGCTTTGTGACAGCCACAGGACTAATGAGGGACACCCTGGGTGCCCCTCACTGAACACAGGGCCCTGTCGATTCCCTGCCAGCTCTCCCGCAGCTGACCCTGTCAGGTCTCACTGTTGTTACTGCCCTTTTCCAGACAAGGAAACTGGGGCTCCATCAAGTCAGGGGCTTGCGGAGGGTCACACAGGCAGCAAGCGTTGGTGCTTGGCTTCCAACTCCAGCTTTCTGCCGGGCTTCACAGCCTCCCATGAGAAGGTGCTGGCCATCCCAATGCCAGCCGCCTCCCGATCCCAGAGTCCTAATGGCTCCTCTGGAGGTTACAGGAGGGACAAATACACGCAGGTCGCTGGTCTCTTGGGTGGATGACCAAGCAGGGTGCGGGAGGGGAGGCGAGCCATGGGCGCTCTGGCTGTGACCGAGCCCCGCTGGGCAGTTGTTCCTGGGAGGGTTGAAGGGCCTCTCCCAGCACTGGCTGAGCCTCCCCTCGGCCCCCAGCCGTGTGCATGTGGGAGATCCTGAGCTTCGGGAAGCAGCCTTTCTTCTGGCTGGAGAACAAGGACGTCATTGGCGTGCTGGAGAAAGGGGATCGGCTGCCCAAGCCCGACCTCTGTCCGCCTGTCCTGTACACCCTCATGACACGCTGCTGGGACTACGACCCCAGTGACCGGCCCCGCTTCACAGAGCTCGTGTGCAGCCTCAGGTGAGCCTGGGGGTGGAGCTTGGGCAAAAGACGAAACGGGGCCCCAGAAAGCCTGGCTCAGCTCTGCACCACAGACAGCTTCCTGTGCTTCCAAGTCACCCTGTGCAGCGGGTGTCTTTGTTCCCACCTGGCGGACAGGAGAGCTCAGGTTTAAAGTTAGTAATTTGCCCAGGGCAGCGACAGGGGTCTGGGACTTGCACCTCGACCTCCCTTCTGACTGACACTGAGGGCAGTGCCCTGTGCAGGGAGCTGAGGCCAAGTTCACTGTCAGATGTGAGCTCAGACGGGGAGCTGGGGAAGCCTTGCTTACCTCAGGGCCTTGCTCATAGTAGTGCCCTACAGATGCTGCCTTGGTTGGAATCCAAAGGAGACCAGACTCGCACGTGAGCGAGTGCCCATACTTTGTAGAGTTTGAGCCACTTGACTTTGCTTGTCTTGCCTCTCCACTTTGAGCTTCCTTCCCAGTTAGCAAGGAAGGGAGTACTTTTTGACTCGTTATTAATGCTGCAACCCAGGGGCCACCTCTCCCTTGTGATCAGGGTTAGGGGGCCTGAAATTCTGATCCTTCTCAGTGCCCAGCAATTATTATTCCCCTGGGGTAATGGGGCATCACTGGTGAAAGATGTTCCCCATTTTAGGGGTACTGGGTCCCCCAGCCTCCTTGGAGGTGAGCCTATTATCAGCTCTCCTGAAGGTGGTCAGATACTTTATTTTTGCTTCCTTTAGGGTGGGAGTCCAGCAGACTTTTTCTGTAAAGGACCAGATAGTAAACATTTGGGGCTTTGCAGTCTCTATAGGTCTCTGTTGAATTTCTCCAGCTCTGGAAGTTCAGATTGAAAACAGCAAGAGTGAATGTGCTCAATCAAACTTCATCTGGACATGGACATTTGAATTTCACATAATTGTTGCATTTCTTTCTTTCTTTTTTTTTTTTTTTTTTTTGGTACCGGGGATTGAACTCGGGTCCTTGTGCTTGTGCAGCAGGCAGCGAAACCACTGAGCTCAATCCCCGGCCCTAAATTTTTTCTTTTTCTTTTTTTTTTTTTAAGCTACTTTTTTTCGGGGGAGCAGGTACCAGGGATCGAACTCCGGTCCTTGCGCTTGCCAGGGAGGTGGCAGAACCACTGAGCTAAATCCCCGGCCCTGTTGTTGCATTTCTTAAGAGATTTTTTCCTTTTACTTTTTTTGATCCCTAAAAATGTGAGAATTATTCTTACTTTGAAGTCATATAAAAATAGCTGGGAGATCAGCTTGAGCCTGTGGCCCTACTGCAGACCTCTCCTTCTGAGAATTCCTACTCAGTTACCTTAAATACTGTGGTGTTAATGTGCTGACCTGTTTTTGAGGACAAGAAAATAGCCCCTAGAGATGCCTGGTGGGAAGGCTCCCTGGAGGAGGCTGGGAGTACCCAAGTCTCCCAGGGGGACAGCAGGGATGACCCTGCTAATGTTTGTGGGGTCCCCAAGACAGTCTGCAAAAACCTCACTTCAAAGGCTTTTCTGAGCCCGCCTGTACCTTCCTTAGCTCTCTTGATTCATTCTGTACTCATCTCTGTCCTTCATGGGGGAGATTCAAGGAGCCAGAGAATGCAAGGAAATTACTTCGAAGTTGGAATTTGAAAGGGCAGAAGCTCTGGGGTAGAGAAGACTGTTTTAATGCCAAATTTTGAGAATTTTCCCATCTAATGACTGTTTTAGTATCCTTCGATCAAAATGTTGTAAGCCACGACCACAGAACCATGCATACATATTTGTAAACACAGTAGCACGTAGTATACATTCAATAGTACATAACACTTGGTATTCACTTAAACATGTGGATTCATGGGCCCCCTGCAGTAATCCCAAAGGTCCCTGGGCTCTGAGACTGTCATGTTGAGAAGCACTGAATTGGACTGGACAGGAGAGAGACACAAGCATGTCTAATCTCAGAGCGAGTCCACGGGCTCCAGGGGCACACACCAGGGATGAGCGGCTGGAATATTTAATGAGATGTCACACGGAGGCCAGCACCACGAAGTGGGCAGGAGCACCGGAACTCTACACAGGGCACTGGGGCCAACACCAGGCTCAGGAGGGCAGCAGGCAATGAAGAGGGGCCGCTGCCCCAAGCTTCTGCTGCCCAGTGGGGCAGGTTCTGGCTCTCCAAGGACTTTTTCTCATCGTGGACCCGTCCTTGTGACTCTCACCAGCTCGGTGCAGGGTGACTGCAGGCTGCATGTCCCAGTCTGTATCAGAGGGTCTCTCCGGGCACCACAGGGCAGATGGAGAAGGGAATTGGACACAGTGGTGCTCGTCCAGGCCTCTCCTGGTTCCAGTGCATCCCAGAGGGGAGGCCCGAGGAGCATCTCACATCGACCCTGTTTCTCTCCCTATCTGACTTGGCTCCTGGCAGTGACATTTACCAGATGGAGAAGGACATTGCCATAGAGCAGGAGAGGAACACTCGCTACCGACCCCCCAAAATCTTGGAGCCAACTATCTACCAGGAACCCCCACCCAAGGTAAGCAAGCCTTCGCCTTGCTAGTGCCATGACTCACAGCAGAGCCAAGTCCCTATATGACTCACTGCCCTCTCATAGCCTAGACAGGACGCTCCCCACAACCTTCCCTGAGCCCTGCAACCCAGCTCTCTGTCAGCCTCATCACCTCTGTGCCCAGCAGCTGGAGTCTGAGATTCTGGACACCTTGTGGGAAAGCTGAGTCAAGAATCAGCCCTCAGGTTTCCCTTGGGAGACTGGGTGCTTCTCTTCTGGGAGCTTTCTAGGGATAAACTAGATCCCCCGAGGATACATAGATCTCAGGCCCAGTCTCTATGTCCAGGGCAGCCCTAGGCTCAGGAGCCAGGGCCCCACTAGCCCATCCTTAGGTAGGTTGGTTTCCAGAAACCATGCCCGTATTAGTGAGCTAGAGCTGCCATAGCCAATACATGGAGCCACATGCACAACAGACACGTGCAGGTCTGCAGGCCAGGAAATCCAGGATCCAGGGCCAGCACCTGTGGTACCTGGTGAGGGGCCCTTTTTGGCTTGCAGGCTACCTTTGCACGGTGTCCTCACCTGGCCACCTGTGGCCTCTGGTTTCACTCTTACAAGGCACCAGTCTAATCATGGAGCCCCGCCTTTATGCCCTCATGTGACACTCATCACCTCCCAAAGTCCTCACCTTCACTGGGGCAGGACTTCAGCTACAAATTTAGGAGGTGGGGGTACAAACATTCACTTCATAACAATCCCTGGTCTGTTACAAGGCCTTTTCTCATTGTCCTCCCTGCCTGGCATGTGCTGCCCTTTCACTCGGGTCCATCTCCATAAAGCTCCCATGAGTCCTTGAGCCCTCGGTAACTTCCTGCTTCTAAATGTCTGCAGTTGCTGTTTACTGATTGGCAGGTGCTCCTACACACAAGAAGGGCTCCCCGCACTGCACACACACACCCCATTAACCTTCCACATGCAACTAGTGCTCAGCAAGTACATGCAAAGTGATTTTAATGATGACTTTGGCCCCCATCTGCCCTTCATTGTGAACTGGTCCACGTTGCCTCTGGCCTGATGGTCCCCTTGGTGGGTTGTGTTCACTCCAGGAGAGACAGTGACTGACATAACCCTGTGTTTCCTCTGCAGCCCAGTCGCCTCAAATACAGACCCCCTCCGCAAACCAACCTGCTGGCTCCCAAGCTGCAGTTCCAGGTATACATGCAGACGGGGCTAGGGAAGGTCAGGGCCCCCCGCCATGGAGGTGCTTGCTGAAAGTGCATCCCTGTGCCTTCAAGGGGTGGCACACGTCTGCTCGGGCCGTGGAGATGGCCAGGGTTGGCCCTTCTTGGGCATCCAGGGCAAAATTTGAACACAGATCAAAAGAACAGAAATTTGGTTCTGCCAGGCTAAGAAGACCTGGCTGCCACCCAGTCATCTGTCTTCAGTGTCTGTTGCTTCATGTGCCTGCCTGCAGCTGGCTTCTCATGCCTGCAGCTCCCCTGGTCTCTATGCTGAGGAGGAGTTCCACAGAGCTGGGGACCAGAGATGTCCCCAGAGAGTGGAATTGCTCCCTGCAGAGGCTCTGGCCAGCACCCGGTAGCCAGTGAAGAGAGCACAGGGCTGTCTGAGCCTTCTCCATCCTTCACCACTGGCCATGAGCTTCCCCAGAACTGCAGGCCCCTGATCCAGAAGCCCCTGCCCCACCTCCCTCTCTGGCATCTGGGTAAGAGGAGCCCATCCTCCTCTTTTACCTCCTCTTAAGTCCCCCAGCTAAGTAAAAGTCACTGTTCAAAAATGGAGCATTTCAACCAACAGAAAGAGTGCCAGGCTGCACATGGCTCCCTGCAGAAGTCACTAGTATCTTCCCAAGGAAATGGCCACGCCAAAATAAGCTCCATGGGAGGCGAGCAGACGCATAGTCTCTGTGGAAAGAAGGTGCCTTCAGTCGGAAGGTGGGAGCCATGTCTTTAAAAATCAAACATAGCCTCAGAAAAGAAACATTTAAAACAGTGAGAATTTTTCTAAATTAAAATAATTACATGTGTGCACCTACACACACACACGCGCATGCACGCACACACACACACACACACAGAGTCCTCTAAATCTGTGGGTTCTACATCAGTGGTTTCAAACAAGGAGGAATCAAAAATATGCAACAAAACAAAAATGCTGCATCAGTACTGAACACATATGGAATTCTTGTCATTTTTCCCTAAACAATACCTATTTACACAGCATTTACATCACACGAGGTCCCTAAGTAAGCTAAAGATGGGTTACAGTATACTGGAAGATGTACATGGGTTATATGCACATGGGTTGTATGCAACTTCACCACTTTCTGCAAGGTACTTGGGCATCTGCTTATTTGGGAATCTGCACAGGGTCCTGGACCACTGCCCAGGGATACTGAGGAACCAGGCAAATGCATACTTATCCATGGACTGATCAGAGCTGTCAGTTTGTCACATGACTTTGAAATGTAACAATGGGTCCTGAGGACAGAATGCTGGTCTGCATAGGCCCATGGCCCATGGAGCAAGCCATATGTGTAGAGCATCGTAGGGGAGGAGTGGTAGATGAAGAAAGGCCACGTTCCTCTACCTTATCTCTCCAATACGGCCAAGGAAATGCCACACCACATTCTTTATTAGCTCCAGGTGAGCGAGTCCACGTCCCCCAATGTGCTCATGCATTGTTTCTTTGTGTTCGTGTTTGTAGCAGTTAGTTGTCCACCTTCTTGCCTTGTCCCTGTGCCTTGTGCTTCTCTGCTTCTCCTGAATAGGTCCCTGAGGGTCTGTGTGCCAGCTCTCCTACGCTTACCAGCCCTATGGAGTATCCATCTCCCGTTAACTCACTGCACACCCCACCTCTCCACCGGCACAATGTCTTCAAGCGCCACAGCATGCGGGTAAGAAGGCTCTGCATGCTGGGTCCCAGCCTGGACTGAGGAGGCTGATGGAGGGAGGTGGCCTGGGACATGGGGTACCCCATGCCCTTAGCCTCAGTAGGTATCCTCCATGCTGCTATATGCCAGTCAGGCCGCTAGGGGGCTCTGTGACAGCATACATCTTTGCAAGCACATCAGAGGCTGGGCCAAGCTGGGCTCTGCTGCTGATGACACTAGCTGGACCTGACCTGCCCTTGCCCTTGCTGGTGTGGTGGAGAACCATGTGAAACTGTCTCTCTTTCTTGAGCCTCAGGGATAGGGTTGTCCACAGGCGGTGTGGAGGCTCCCAGGCAGAGCACAGCCAAGCCTGGAGGTGCTGGAGAATGAGATTGTGGAGCTCCAACCCCTCTCTGCCTTCCTGCCTGCCTGCTTTGGTTGCTAAATCTCTCCTCAGTCGGAGGAAAGCTTTCTGGTGGCTGCTTCTCCTGCTGCTTTTGTAAAAGGTGCTGCTGGATGGGAAGGAGCTTAGGGGTCAGTGTGGGCACAGCCCCCCGAACTGGCCAGAGAGGGGGCTAAGCCACCTCCCCGAGCCTCTTTGTCATCAGTGACTGGTGAGACCCTGAGTGCCACATGGACGGGCTGCTGATTGTCAGGTCGAATGTGAAAGAATCTCCCTTGATTATGAGCAAATGCCTACCTGCCGCTGGGCTGGCCGTCTCCTTCCATTCTAATGACCTCTTGTGGTCAGTTGCCATGAACGTTCCATATATTGTTTTGTAAATCAAGTGACAAAACAGACTGGAGCCCTCATTGTTTTAGCTTTAACTCTGTGTAAATGCATGGCATTTCATTAAAATAAGTGACTCAAAATTGTTTTGGGGAAAAAAATGCATGTTTATCATGACAGATTTAGAAAATGTAGACAAGTATGTTGATAGACTTCTGTGCTGTTATTCTTAATTTAGTAAAATTTCAAAATGAGCGTAAGAACTTAGAATTCCGAGCAGCAAGATCTGTTGTGAAATAAATTTTCCCCAGCCTACCTTATTTTTCTCTTGTACATTAATTTAACCAACTTCTATCTTTGCATATACTTAACAATACTAACACTGCAGATTGAAGCGTACTATAATTTAGGCAGTGTTCAGTTCCTCTATGTTCCTGCCTTCACTCTTTATTCATAATTAAGTCTTAGTGAGCCTTACTTTAAAATGTGCTCCTTCAAAGAGAAGCTGTTTTGCCTATTTGAAGGGCAGATTTGGCTTTGTCTAAGCCCTGCTTCATGGTGCAGACTTTTCTCTATTCCATAAAGACAGACTGTACAGTAGGAAGAAAGACCTTTTGTGTCAGAGGTTTAGTAGAAATAATTCTGCCCAAAAGAGCAAAATAAACAAAAAAGATCAAAAGTATAAACTCGATTTTATAATATAGATCAGAAACATTGAGAAAGTACCTTCCAGGTGGGAAACTGAAGAGGCATAATAGCCTCCCTGCAAAGCATTTGAAAGCATTTAACAAACATTCAGAGATGGAAAAAAAATTTTTTTCTCCTGCCTGGCTGTATGGGATGGCCCCTTTGGGAGTCTGTGGGACGCCAAAGAGTCATGGTGGTCACAATCTCTCTTTCAAAGAGCTCACAATTCAATAATAAAATGCAAAAAACAGCGCCCAGGCCTGCGGGCGCTGTCCTGGGTGCTGAAGGAGCGAGACCGTTTTGCCTTCCTGTAGCTCCATTCTGCTGGAAGGAACAGGCCATCCTACCCAGAATATCCGCCAGAAGGTTATGGGAGCCACTGAGTAGGGTTTCAGAGAGTAGAGTATCTCCTGCCAGCTGCTTTTTTTCCCCAGCTGGACCTTGAAGGATGGGGAAAGTTTAGACAGGATGAAGCTGGGATGCAGGGGTTGAAAGAGACAAGAGTCACATCGGTCTTGGGAGCCAAGGTTGTGTGATGAAAATGCAGAGGGCAAGAGGGGGATCTATTTGGCTAGAACAAGGAAGGGTTCACATGGGGTTGGAAATGTGGCTGGAAGCATGGGCTGTAGTCAGAGTAGGGAAGGTGTCACAGCACCTGAGTGAGATTTTAAAACCCAAGTACCTGATTCCTTCTAAGACGTGTAAGTGCCCAAGGCCCGAGTGCATTCAGCCAAACCAGCCTAGAGTGATTCACAGTTTAAAAAGTTCTCATTTTCTCTATTATTAATTTTACCATGAAATTGGAAGACAGTAGAATAAATCTTTCCAATATGTGTTTGTTAAAGTATTTGGCAAGATCAGGCCTTAGGCATAAAATGTGTGGAAGTGGTAGAAATCTCTGAGCACTTATAAAACTAAATAGTAACTCATCCTCCCTGTATTTGCTCTAATCTTCCTCAGTTTATGCATTTTTCTTACACCTGGAAATTCCTAACTCCATATGGTGAGCTCCAGACACTTAGGCCCTGTTTGTCACTATTTGTCAGCAGTCTGGGGCAGCCACACTGTTGTTTTCAGCCATTGACATGTAACCAGGAAGATTTTTATAGCCCTAACATTTCCTCATTTTGGAACAACGGTGTCTCAGTTGATTTTGTGTTGCTATAGCACGATACCTGAGGGCGGATTCTTCACACAGAAAAGGAGTTGACTTAGCCCACAGTTTTGGAGTTTGAAGAGCATGGCCCTGGCTTCTGCTCAGCTGTGGGGAGGACCACAGGGCAGTGGCTGGGTTTGTGGTGAGACCATGAAGGAGATCATCCAGCAAGACAGGAAGCAAGATTCCAGGGAGGGACCGGGCTCATCTTTTCTCTAGCAGCGCCCCTCAGGAATTAGTCCACTCCCACCAGACTTGGCCCATTGCCATGAGCGGCCTTCATCCACCCGTGAGGGTGGACCTGCTAGCACTTAGGTACCTTTCCCTAGGGTCCACTCCCTACAGCTTCCTCCACCTCAGCCCTGCCATGCTGGGGAACCCAGCTTCCTGCACAAACCATCTCCAAGCCTTGGCAGTCAGTCTCTGTGAAACAAATCTTACTTCTGTTCAATAATCCCATGATTAGAAACTACTTGTGCATTCCGAAATTTGCTTTATTCTTTTAAGGGTTTAGCTCAGTGGTTCTCAACGGAGATGATTTGGCTTCTGAGGGGACTTCTGGCAATGTTCAGAGGCATTTTAGTTACAACTGGGGAGATGCTATAGCCATGTGGTGGGTGGAAGTCACGATTACTCTTAAGTATCCTACAGTGTACAGGAAGTCTATCTGAAGGAAAAGAATATCTACTCCCAAATCCTGGTTGAACCCTTGTTTACTTAGTCCCAGGAATGTTGCATAGTTTACATTTTTCTCCTGGTCCTGGGGATGAAACCCAGGGCCTTATGCATGCAAGATGAGTGCTTGACCACTGAGCTACATCCCCGGCCCATTGTGGATTTTAAGCCCTATGCCTGCCACATAGCAGTTGCTTAACAAGTAGCTACTGAATAGATTAATGAACACAGAATATTTCAGCAAGAAACCTAACTTGCAGGGAAAAGTATTTTCACAAATTGAAGTTGGTAATTGAAGTTAAACGAGACCTGGGAAAAACATCCCAATGTAACTGTCTCTAATGTGTATTGTAATATTCAAATATGTTCTATATTCGGTGGGGAAACTGTTTTAAGAGGCTTGGCAGGGAGAAGCCTTTCAAACACATAGGAATTTTTAGCATTTCTTCAAGTGCCTTCTATGTAAACTGGCCACTTCAAAGGAAAGGAACTGCCCTAGCCTCCATTGTGTTGCTGTCACACCATACTGGAGGCTGGTTAATTTACAGTGTGCAGAACTATATTCAGTTGCAGAGGCTGGGAGGTCCAGGGTCCAGGGCCACATCTGCTGAGGCCCTTCTTGCTGTGTCACAGCATGGCAGAGGGCATCGTTTGGGTGAGGGGAGGGGGCACAGTCATCCTTTAGTCAGGAGCCCCTCTCATTCATGCAGGAAGCAAGGGCCCTCCTGGCCCAGCTGCCCTCAAAGGTCCACCTCGCCATGCTGTCACATAGGGGGTTAAATTTCCAACATATGAGCTTTGAAGGCCATGTTTCAGCCATAGCGGCAACTCTAGGACCTGCTGGCTTTCATGTCAGAGCAGGATGCTGTCTCTGGCAAAGGCCATCCTTGGCTTTACTGAATCAGGAGGATGCAGGTAACATTCTTTCTCCATCAGTCCTAGAGGTCTAGGTGGCCCAGTGCAGCAGGGGGGAAAGACAAAATAGTTTGGAGGGACTGAGCAGGTGATTAAGCAAAAAGCCCTGGGAAGACTGAGGGAAAGTAGGCCAACATTCCCATCTTCAGGATAGCAGCCGAAACAATGAATGAGCCCAGCGCCTCACAGGTGAGTTAAAACAAGGGTTGGACTTAGAAAACTCAGGGAGAGGAAGCCGTTATCTTCTATCCATAGAGCTCTCCTTATTTACATTTCATTCTTCGTCCTATCTCAGCACATGTATTTCTTCTAAGCACTGGTGAAAATAACCCAAGCTGTTATTTTAACGAGTGCATTTTAATGAAAACGCGCGACTAGTAGGTGCCGCTGTTGCTCCTCCCCCCGGGGCTGTGCCTCGGGGCTGGGGGAGCCGCAGGGCTGCCCTCAAAGCTTCCAGAGCTGCCTGGTGGTGCTTTGGTGGACTCAAGCTCCCAGAGGCGGGCTTTGCGTTTCTCAGCCTATTGGATGACAGCCACCATCACAGAAGCCAATGAGAAAATAACAGTAGGGCAGTCAGGGGAAAATAAAATGTCACCAAGGGGTCAGGTGGTCCTCTGGATGCAGTGCACGTTAAGCGGTGTGATCCCAGTTTTGACAGCCTGTAGCAATCTAGGCCTGTCTGTGAGGCTGACAGTGGTGACAGCCGCCTCCATACAGTACCTGTGTGTGACTGTGGGTCTAAGAGCAAACCAGCAGGCCCAAGGCTTTGGTGCCTCCCCGTCATCCCTCCTCTGAGTCTGAGGATGTGGCTCATGGTGCTTCTCATCTCCCCATGTCCTCAGGAGGAGGACTTCATCCGACCCAGCAGCCGAGAAGAGGCCCAGCAGCTGTGGGAGGCCGAGAAGGTCAAGATGCGGCAGCTGCTGGACAAGCAGCAGAAGCAGATGGCGGAGGACTACCAGTGGCTGCGGCAGGAGGAGAAGTCCCTGGTGAGCGGGTGCTCCTGGGGGCGATGCTGTCATGGTCCCTGGGCATCTTCCAAGCTGATTCAGGCCATTCTGGGCCATGTGTTCTCGGGACATCAGCTCCAAACCCTAAGCCCTTTCTTTGGCCTCCTCCACAGGACCCCATGGTGTACGTGAACGATAAGTCCCCTTTGGTAAGTCACTGGGAGAGGCCCAGGGAATTCACTCTGGGCCCCGGGCCTGCCCGTCTCCTTCACTGCTGCCCTCATCGGGAGCGCATCCTGGCCCTTTGTGCTGAGGCCACGTGGCTCTACGCCTTGGCACAGCCTTGACCCCTAGAAAGGTGGACCTCCATCTCCGGGGCTGTAGTCTCTACGCACACGGGGTGGTGGGCTTGGAAGTAGGAGGGGGTGGTCCCCAGGGCCACAGAAGTGACCTTCTCTCCCCTACTTCCTTGCAGACCCCAGAGAAGGAGGCCGGCTACAGTGAGTGTTTCTGCCCTTCCTTGGGGTTCTGCTGCAGTTTCAGGAGCGACCTGACCCATCTTGTTTTCATTTTGAGCAAACAGAGTGGGCTGGCTTCAAAGTGGAGAGCTCTCTGCTCCCTCCCTGTCTGGAGTCCCTCTTCATCCCTCTGTCGCTCACATCCTCAAGCTTCTACCCCATCCCTCTCCCGCCCGATTTATGTGGAGGAGTCAGTGAGGCTCTCCCCCTTCCTGTCTCCCACTCTCCCTGTCTGTCAGAGGCGCCTGGTGGAAGGTTAAGTAGCTCCATCTGCTTCTCCCAGTTTGCACTCATCCTCCAAGACAAAGCCACATGGTGGCCCCAGAAGCCTGAGCTGAAGCAGGGAGGAAAGAGGGCTGAGGCTAGCAGTGACCACAGCCACAGACAACCCGGGTCATGCCCAAATGGTCACTCATTTCATATCATGGCAACTCTATGGGACAGGTACAGTTCATCTCCGTTTTATAAAGGATAGAATTGGGCACAGTTCGGCTATGTAACTTGTCCAGCGCCACAGGCACTAATTAGCAGAGTCCGGATTTGAGTCCAGGTGGTCTGGCTCTTAGGTCCCTTCTTGTTGAGACCCAGGAAGTCTAAGCAAGCTGCCCTGGGTGGCTGAGCTCTTTGGTGGCAGAGGACAGAGCAAGCCAGGTGCTCCGCCTCCCACCACTTGCCCACTCCCCCAGCTGCTCCACAGGCTCGTGTGTGTCTTCGCTCGCTTCTGCTGTGATTTTGGAACCATTAGCAAATCCTCATCCATCCTTCCAGGGGCCGTGGAAGCGCTGGGCAGGGACTCCGAGACCCCTGCTGCCCACAGAGTGGGAGGGCTCTTTCTCATGGATGGTAGAGGCCACAGTGTGGCTGTTCCCCAGGCCTGTGTCCCTCAGGAAGGAAGCATAGCAGGTCTGGGACACCCCGCCATCGTCCACCTCTGCTGTCCCTGCGGTTTCTTTCTGTCCAGTGGGCAGCAGCGCTCGTGACCCTGAGGATGACCATGGAAACTGGGGTGTTCGTTTCCTTGCCACCTTCCTGGGATTCGGGTCTAATGTGGCCAGGGTCTGCTGGTGGTAGAGGAGGGGAGTCGCTTGTTTATCAGTAGGAATGAGGGAAGGGCCGGGGTGCTGAGACCCCCGCTCACTCCCTGTGCCCCCCACCCTGTTGCAGCGGAGTTCACCGGACCCCCGCACAAGCCCCCGCGGCTGTGCACACAGGTAAGTGTTGGGTTCGCCAGAGATGATGATGAATTGGGTTTGGGGTTGGGGTTCCAAAAGATGCACGTTGAAAACTTCGAAGGCCCTGAGCGATAATTCAGTTCAATGTCCTCATTGTACACAGTGTAATGAGAATATACTGTGAGTGTTTAAATTTAAATGTATCACAGTAAAAGCCACATTGCCATGAGTCCCCCTCAGACTACTCCCCATCACTTCCAACACACCTATCCCATCATTCTTGCCACTTTCTGAAGCCATTCTGGACGTCCTCTTCCATGAGTGTCTTTAGTTGTGCTGCCGTGGCTGCCTCCATGTCCTAAATCGATTCAAAACACTGACTTTTGGTGGTCATTTTGGGAAGAGCCAGAAGTCACATGGTGCCAGATCCGGTGAATAAGGTGGATGAGGGCCCACCATGATGTTTTTATTTGACAGAAATTGCCATAAACATTTGGTCCGCAGAGGGTGCCAACAACCATGGTGAATCCTGAAATTAAAAAGAAATTATTACAGTAAAAAAACACACTACCATGAATTCTCCCTGAAAATACTCAAACTACCCACCTGGCTTTGAACACAATTATCCCATCGTTACTGGCAGTTTGTCTCTTACTGAAATAAGTTTTTAAAAAGTTTTATTAGTGGATATTTGCAGTGCATCATGATTACATTCATTGTGGAGAGTTCATGCATGTCCATTACACAACTTATTTCTTTTAATAAGTTTTTAACATTTAAACATTCACTGTACTCTTTGACCATCCCACATACAAATGAGGCCCAGAGAAGGGACGCGCCTTGCTGCAGGCCTCAGAGCTAGGTGAAAAAGCGGTGAAGAGCCAGTTTCCCGCTCCGCACTGCTGCAGCCCTGGGGCAGGAGCTGGGGTCCCCTTCCCCGCACCCCGACCCAGCATTGCCTTCTGTCTCGCAGTCCATCCAGCCCACAGCCAACCTGGACAGGACCGACGACCAGGTGTACTCAAACGTCATGGAGCTGGTGCGGGCTGTGCTGGACCTCAAGAACAGGCTGGGCCAGCTGCCCCCCGAGGACTATGTGGTGGTGGTGAAGGTGGGACCCTGAGCAGGGGCACCTCGGGGAGACTGCTGTGAACCCCAGCTCTGGGCGGAGGGGCTGTGCCTCCCCATTGGCCGGCCTGGAAGGCCCCAGTAGTACAGGGTGATTAAAGGGAAGTTAGGCCGGAGCAGCCCCAGAGGGGACCTACATCCCAGCAGCAGGAGGCTTTCTCAAAAAGCAAGACATAGGCTGGGCGTGGTGATGCATGCCTTGATTCCCAGCACTCTGGGAGGCTGAGGCAGGAGGATCACAAATTCCAGCCCAGCCTGGAGAATTTAGTGACTTCACAAGATCCTGTCTCAAAAAAATATTTTTAAAGGGCCGGGGATGTAGCTCCGTGTGAATCCAGGGTTAGTCCAGGGTTAATGCAAGAGGTAAATGCTTCCCTGTCTCTTCCTCTATCCAGAATGTGGGGCTGACCCTTCGGAAGCTCATCGGGAGTGTGGACGACCTCTTGCCCTCCCTGCCATCCTCTTCGAGGACAGAGGTGAGTGTCACAGTGCACACCTGTCACTTCCACCCTGCACCCTCAGATGCCTCTCCCACGGGCAATTCCAGGGCCCCCTGGGCAGTGTCTTTCTGCCTGCTGAGTCCCCAGCAGGCGGCTGTGGGCCCCACCAAGCACCCAGGGCAAACTTCCTATTCAGGTCTCAGGTAACCACAGTGAGTGCTTATTAATGAAGACATGCAGGGTGCACGACACCTTGCCCTTCCCTCCTATTGGCCTTTATCTCACACATCTGTGCTAATGAGGCGATGTCATTGTCACAAGTCCCCATGAGATTCTCGGTGCTCTGTGAGCTGGACCGCGGTGACATCAGAGTAGTGGTCTCTGAAGATGTCCACATCCTGGGCTCCAGGGCCTGTGCTCTTGTTACCTTGCACAGCAGTAGGGACTTCGTAGTGCGATCAAGTTAAGGCTCTCCAGATGAGATTATGCTGGAGCAGGTGAGAGGGGGCAGGAGGTCAGAGTCAGAGGGACCTGAGGACAGAAGCAGGGGCCAGAGCCGTGCTGCTGCTGGGAGGGGCCATGGGCCCAGGAAGGCCACGGCCCTGCCGACACCTTGGCTTAGTGAGTCTCTTATCGCAGCCGTAGGGGACGGACCCAGTGCTGCTGTACCCTTGAAGCTGTCCGTCTCAAAGTCAGTTGCCAACCTCCCCCACAGGGCCCTTCGATCCACCGCCTTCCAGCGTCAGCCACATGGCACATCCAGTCACTGTCCCCACTGACTATGGCTGCTCTGGGCAGGACTGGGCAGGTGTGTCTGGGACACTCCCAGGCCTCCCTCTGGTGGCAGCAACAACCCATAGAGGGCTCAGCTGGGCAGGTACCACCCTCTCAGGGGACTGAGATGCCCCTGGGACCTGGCCAGCTTCCAGGGTGAATTTCCTGGTTCAGATCTGATGGGAAAGCTCTGCGCCCTCCGGATGGCTATTCATTCACTCACTCACTCACTCATTCATTCACTCACTCACTCATTCATTTACTCACTCTCACTCATTCATTCACTCGTTCATTTCCTTTGACAAATAGTCTTGCACTTCATGTGCTCAGGGTGTGCTGTACACTGGGGATGTGCTGGTGAAAGAAATGTCACCTCTGATCTCTTGGTTTGAGAGTAGACAGCTAACACGCAGGGCAGCACACTTGGCCGCTGCCCCACTCATCTCTAGAACATCAGCTGATGTCAGGACGTCGCCGTGAAGGGCGGCCTTCTGTCAGGCTGGGTCAAGGGCTTGGCTGGGCTCTGGGACGCCTGCTGTGTCCATTGGACCCTGAGTGGGGGTTGGATTCAGCCCAGGCCTGGGCCCGATTCCTCCCTGGGGAACTTGACTGCCTCAGTCAACACCCTTCCTTGGCCTCTGCGGGCTCTGTATCTGCAGATTGAGGGGACCCAGAAACTGCTCAACAAAGACCTGGCAGAGCTCATCAACAAGATGCGGCTGGCGCAGCAGAACGCAGTGACCTCCCTGAGCGAGGAGTGCAAGCGGCAGATGCTCACGGCCTCCCACACCCTGGCCGTGGACGCCAAGAACCTGCTGGACGCCGTGGACCAGGCCAAGGTTCTGGCCAATCTAGCCCACCCGCCAGCTGAGTGACGGAACATGGGGCTACCCGCCTGCATCTCCACCCCGACCCGTCCTGCACCTTCCCGCCTTGCCTTTGGTCATGTGGTCTTCTTGGGGAGGACGGGGGGAGTCCTTCCCCTTGCTCTGCACGACCCCTCCCCACCTCACCCCAACTGTGCTGCTCAGCCTGCGGCTGGACGGAGGGACTCTGGGTATGGACGTGGGACGCATCTGATGCATCTGGTTCAGAGGGGGCGCTGGTGCTGGCCACTCCCTCCCACCCCAGCTGGGCGCTGGGTGCTGGCGCACCTCACTGGGGTCACAGCGATGCCCCTAGCCACTGAGATGGCTTCATGCATGGACAGGTGGGCCCATTTGGGAGCCAAACTATCCCTTCTCCTTCCTCTTCAGCCCTCGAGGGTCCCTGGATGTACAGATTGGCCAGGGAGGGGCTTTGTGTGGGGGGCAGGAGGCTAGTGAATGAGGAATGGTCCTGGCTTTCTTGTACAGTGTATATTGGAATTTATTTAATGTGAGTTGGGTCTGGACTGACAACTGGGGGGGTGGGGAGTGAGGTGCAGTCCAGGAACAAGCTAACTAGGGAACGGGGCAGAGATGCAGCTTTTTATCAAAGCAGCCATCGGGGAAGAAGCAGAGAGACAGCGGCCAAAACAGGACTCGGGACCACACTCTGCTTTCTTCTGCCCTCGTTTCTCTTTCTCCCTTGGCTGTTCCCTCGCCCCCTCCCCTTCTTACTCCTGTGCTCTCTCCTTTCCTCACCTGCTCCGTTCCTTTCTCAAGTGTTTGTGTAGAACATTCTTTTACCTTCTTTCTATCTGACTTGTGGTTGAATTAAAATTGTACCATTTGCTTTGTGGTTTGTTTGTGTGGTTTGTTGGATCTGCTGGCCTTGAACTGTAGTCCTGGAAGAAATCGATGGTGTTCATCTTGGGTGCAGATCAAGACCATTGACTGGGCCTTGGCCAGGAAGCTGTGCGGCAACACATGGTGGGGGTCACGTGCACTCCAGCCCTTTGCCCCATATGGGCAGCAGGGTCACCTGAGCCAACAGGGGTGGCTTTTCAGGATGGATGCAGGGCAGTCTCCTCCGCGTGACATTCCTCTCCAGGCTCTGGAGGGCCCTGGGTGATGCTGATGACATTGAAGTGTAGCCGGTAAGGAGGGGTGGCACCTTTGACTGACCAGCAGACTCGGCTTTATTGAATACTTTTACTCACATGCAAGGTGGGCAGGAAACAGGAAGAACATGGCAAGCATCGCTGGACCAGATCACACCTGGAGGGCTGGACCACACAGAGAGACAGCAGGGACAGGGCCTGCATTCACAGGAGTGAGGAGGCATCCAGGCCAGAAAGGCAGAGAGAACTGAGGAGGGGCCTAGCCAGGGTCTCGGGTAGACAGTTTTCCCTGGGCCTGCCAGGGACAGGCACGTGGGGGTTCAGGAGGGGATCCCCAGATTGCACGGAAGTGGAAAGCTCCCCCGCTCCGCTTCCTGCCTGGGGTCTCATACTGTCTGGAGAACCCACTGCCCACCTCTGTTAGCAGCTGAGGTTGGGGCTCCCAACCCCCCTCGCCAGCACCCCAGAATGTGGAACATTCTCTGCCATGGCACAGGAGCGAGACGTACAGACTGCAGGCCCGTGGGACCCAGGAAGGTGGGCTGGGAGGGAACCTTCTGAGGCCTCAGCCTGCTGCCCCACTTCTCAGACCACACACGCGTCCAGAGGCTGACCCCACAATCTGGCGCTGTGCTAGGTGCTGGAGGAGTTTAGGCTGAGAGCTTGAAGTAAAGCAGATCATCAGGGACCAGGCTCTGAGGAAGGACGGAGAGGCTGCCCAACAAATGGGGAGGATGCTTTGTTTTTTGTGGTACTGGGGATTGAGCCCAGGGAAAACTGACTACATACCCACTCTTTAAATTGTATTTAGTTTGGGACATGCTGTTGCTAAATTGCCCGGGCTGGGCTGGAACTTTTGATCCTGCTGCTTCAGCCTCCCAGAGCGCTGGGATTACAGGTGTGCACCACCATGCGCCCCTCAAGCTGCGAGGGTGAGTTGGGCTGAGAACGACTCGGGGTGGGCGGTGGGCGGCCTTTCCATTTGTCCACAGCATGGTGCAGTGCAAGGGCGCCCGTCAGGCAGTGGCTCAGCTCAGCCAGCTGGGGCCACTTTGCAGCAAGAAAGGGGCAGACAGATGATAATGCAGAGGGGAACAGGGCTCAGAGGCCTTCAGGCGGGGGCAGGGCCCGCTACCTGCAGGCGGCCACCTCCCCCTCCCTTCCTCCCCAACATGCTGGACTCCTTTCTGCACCCCAGGCCTCCTCCTCTTCCCCCTCTGTCCTCCCGGGGCTGCGCTGTCTCGTGGTCCTAGTGCCACCCTCCACCTCCCTGCGTGACTGTCACTTAGGGTCCACATTGCTCCTCCAGGAGCATCTTTTTCTCCCTCATGTTGTCACCACAGCATCCCGGGGTGCTACAGAGCAAACACCTTCACCTTTTCCAGCTCCACAGCCTCCGAAGCAGGGCTCTGCAACCAGCAGGACGCAGCACAGGGCACAGGGATGTCAGGAACTGTGCTGGGAAGCTGTGACCTCTAGGGATGCCAAAGAGCAAATTGAGGGACAGCCTCAGGCAGATGGCCTTGACCCCAAAGGGTACCCTGGGGGCAGCCGCAGTCAGAGGTGGCAGGAGATGGTTGGCAGGTGCACCTCAGCGCCAACATGAGGGACGTGAAGTCAGATCATCCCCGGTAGGAATGGAGGAAGAAAGAGCCCGACGGTTCCCAGGAAGCAAACAATGATGAACAGCCAGAGGAATATCCTGTCGATGACCATGGCCACGTACTTCCAGTCTTCCTTCACCTGCAGGCACAAAGGGGCTCCCGGTGACAGAGGCCCAGGGAAGGGGGAGCATCAGTCCCCATCAAGAAGACCACAGGGGTGGCAGCAATGGACACAGAGACCTGGGCAGCCAAGGTCAGCCCATGTACAGAGGAGGGGGCAGGGTTAGCTCAGGCTCTCCAACCCTCCCGAGGATCGGTCCTATCCTATCCCACCCTCCACAGGGCCCAGAGCTATGTGTACTGTCAGGTTCTGGGTAAAGGAAGCTATAGACACACAAGGACATCCTAGTGCCACCTAGGGGCATGGACTCTGGGAACAGCGATTTCCAAGCCGCACTCCCGCAGTTGAGGTGCTGCAGGCTTCGCTGCCCATGCTACCTTCCACAGCCACCTGCAGGAGGTGCGGAGGAGGAGGCAGGTGCAGTCGCTGTGACCCAAGGCGAGCCAGGGACTGGGCAGGGGGCTTTGTGGAGCTTGTGCTCACAGGCAGCGCCGGGTGTCTGGATGCCTGGCTGCTCACAAATGAAAGATTCATGTTCTTATCTACTGCACGAGGCCACTCATCAACTACCTGCAGCCCTCCCTCCTCCCACCAGTTGCTAAGATGAACTCTGGTCCTGAACACTGGGTACACTCGGCAGGGGCGGGGCGGGGAGACCACCCTCACACAGCCAGGAGTCTGCAGGGTGTGCAGCGAAATAGTGAAGTTCACAAAATTCCCAGTCCCTGACAGGGAGCCGGGCGACCCTCCAGCTCGAAGGAGGAAGGCAAGGGTGCCCCGCTGACACACTTGGTCCCTCTGGGTCTGTCCTGGCACCTCCCCAGCCCGCCCCACAGCAGGCAGCGTGAGAAAAGGCTGTTCTGGCTCACCGCCTCGTTAGCCGGGGGTAGGGGATGTTCTTTTGTGTGCACACGCAGAGTACCAAGGACCTTCGGACTCAGCTACATCCTTGGCCCTCTTAATTTTGATCCAGGGTCCTGCTAAGTTCCTCACATGGAAACTGAACTTGCAGTCCCCTGCCTCAGCCACCTAGAGTGCTGGGATCACAGGCTTGAGCGGGAGGGGGCATTCTTGATCTCATGCTATTCTGCCACCTTCGAACAAGTGTCCCAAGAGCTGCCAGCTAGATGTTCCCTCTCACGACTGGCTCCAGACTCCAGAGGACCAGTCCTCGAGGGACGGAACTGGGTTGCCCCAGACTAACGCCCTGAGAAAAGATGTCCCCTGCTAAGCCTGCAGAGCCGCCCGGGAAGGGGCCCTCGCCCAGCCCACACAAACCGAGGAGTCTGCATCCTCCGCCCGCAGGTGCTCAGCAATGTAGTGCACGCCTTCCAGGGCCTTCTGCATGTGAAGGGACAGTGAGGCCTCCGCCTTGGGCCCCCAGGCCCCTGGGTGCGGGCGGCTGCGGCCATAGAAGGCACCTGCGGAGGGCGCTGTGCGGCCTGCACACACCCATCCCTCCTCCTCCTCCTGCTCCTCCTCCTGCTCCTCCTCTCGCTCCTGGGCATCCACGTCCATCTCCAGCCAGTGATAAGAGGGGCTGAGCTTCGGCCCCGGGGGCTCGGGGAGCCCCGAGGGTGGCCCGAGGGGCCGATTCATGAGCAGCCACCGGGGCACGCAGCCCAGCAGGACCAGGCGCACCCAGCGGGCCATGGTGTGGGTGCGCGTCGAGCGGTGGTGCACGTTGAGCACGAAGACCGTGATGACGATGGACAGGGTGACGAAGATCATGGTGAAGAGCAGGTACTCGCCGATGAGCGGGATGACCAGCGAGGTGGACGGGATGATCTCGGTGATGAGCAGCAGGAAGACGGTGAGCGACAGCAGCACTGAGATGCACAGCGTGATCTTCTCGCCGCAGTCGGAGGGCAGGTAGAAGACCAGCACGGTGAGGCAGGAGATGAGCAGGCAGGGGATGATGAGGTTGATGGTGTAGAAGAGCGGCAGGCGCCGGATGACGAAGGCGTAGGTGACGTCGGGGTAGATCTCGGCGCAGCAGTCGTACTTCTTGCTGTTGTAGGTGCCCGTGGCCGCCACGATGGCCCACTCGCCGCTCTCCCAGTAACCCTTCAGGTCCACCGTCTGCTCCATCTGCTCCAGGTCGATCTTGGCCTTGTCGTAAGTCCAGGAGCCGAACTTCATCTTGCAGTTCTGCTGGTCGAAGGGGAAGAAGGTGACGTCGATGCTGCAGGAGCTCTTGTAGATGGCCGGGGGCACCCAGTGCACGTCGCCCGTGGAGAAGAGGCGGGCCTTGGTCATGTGGGTCACTGCGAACTCCCCGTCTGCACTGGGGAGAGGAGACAGCTGGGGTCCCCTGCAGGCTGCCAGGCCAGAGAGCCAGAGAGGGCAGCCCCCAAACACAGCCAAGCGAGCCTCCCACACAAGGCTGCGACTCTCCCAGCAGACAGACATACCCCAGTGTCTTTTCACATGTCATTGTTTTCATTGCAAAGGTAGGAAGTTTGAAGAATAGTGGGATGCACACAGAATTTTTCAAATAACCACTATTAACATGTCATGGTTTGTGTATCATACGTAGGTGGCATGATTGAAAAATAAGGCGGATTTAAATTTAAAAATTATCACAGTAAAGGACATACTGCCACTAATTCCCCTCAAAATACTGTCCTTTACTTCAAACCCACTTACCTTGTTATTCTTGCCACTTTCTGAAGCAGTTCGGGAAGAGCTATTTCGTGAGTGTCTTTAGTTGCAGTGTCACGCTGCCTCGATGTCCTGAGTTGATTCAAAATATTTATCTTTCATGGTCATTTTGACTTTGGGGAAGAGCCAGAGTTGGCATATTCAGTGGATAAAATGGATGAGGACATCCTGGAATGTTTTTATGAGCCTGCCTCTCATTCACTGCACATTTTTTTTTTCCTGGGGATTGAACTGCAGACCTTGTGCTTGCAAGGCAAGTGGCAGAACCAGTGAGCTAAATCCCCGGCCCAATTCACTGCACTTTTGACCACACCTCTGAAGACATTCAGAAAGAGGACTTCCAGGACTGCTTCAGAAAGTGACTAGAACAATGGAATGAGTGTGTTTGAAGTGAAAGAGAATATTTTGAGGGATATTCATGCCAATGTGTCTTTTACTGAATTAACTTTTTAAGAAAGTTTTAAACATCCACTGTATATTTTTTTGTTTGTTTTGTTCCTTTGGTACCAGGGATCGAACTTGGGACCTTGTGGTTTCGAGGCAGGCAGCAGAAACACTGAGCTAAATCCCCAGCCCTCATCCACTGTATATTTTGATCACACTTCATGTTTGACTGTCATGTAGATCATTTTCATAACAGTTTTACATATTTGAGATCATGAGCTATTTGTAGTTTCGTTGCCTGTTTTTATTCATTTTATATTTTGCAGTGATTATTAGGAATCAGAATACACAGGAATAGAGAGAGTTTTTTCTCCTTCAGTAGTTTCAGGGTAGAGATACAGCAAGCTGAAGATGGGAGTTTTGAAAAAGCTTAAATTGAGTTTAAATTGACATCAGTCAAAAGTTTAAATTGAGCCAGGCATGATGGTGCATATCTCTAATCCCAGCTTTCTGGGAGGCTGAGGCAGGAGGATCACAGGTACAAGCCCAGCCAGGAAAACTTAGGGGCTTTGGGAGACTCTGTCTCAAAATAAAAAGGAGCTAGGGATGTCGCTCACTTTGAAGGCCCTGGATTCAATCCCTGGTACCCTAGAAGGCATTTTGGTCATTTCACGTAATCACCACTAGATGGCAAGAGGCCCTCATTTTGGAGAAGAAATAACTTCATTGACTTGGAGCTAGCTGCTGGAGGGGACGCTAGATGTCTGTGAGAGTTTGGACTGGATTTCTGTCCTAGTCTTCAGAAGACTTTCTTGTGATAATTCAGTAACACTGGCCAGAGTCTTACTGGCCAGCCTAAAACTCTGAGTCAGATCAATGCCAGGACTGCTGCTGACCTCTGCCAGAGGCGCAGGATCTTGGGCACCAGCTCCTGAGCACAGCATGGCGGTGGGGACCCCACCTTCTGTCTTCTGGAGCCTCTGATTGCTACAATCAGGCTGGTCCTTCCTGTCCTGCCTATGAGGCAGCTATGAATGACGACGGAACACAGATCACAACAAGTGAGTTCATTCCCTTTAAAGGCACTGCCCTGGGATGCCACTGACACTTTCCAACAGTGCCATCCTTCACAACACCAGCCACAGGCATCTGTACAGAGCAGGCACTGTGTTTCTCAAAGGAATACTTAGAACCGGCCAGTCTGTCCCGTGAGCAGTGCCAGAGACCGATACACAGTAGCTGTTCAATAAACATTGTGGGGGTACAGGAGTGAAAGAGCAAAGTGAATGAAATTAAAGGAATAAGCTAAGTAGGTCAAAGGGATGCAGGGACCCCTCTCCCAATCCCCTGCCTCAGGTCCCCTAGGACTCCCGCAGCTTCCTACTTGTTGTAGAGGACAATGTCAGGGATCCAGATCATCTCCGAAGGGACCCGGAGGGAGGTGACATTGCTGAAATCGGCCGGGTTCCAGCGCAGCTTGTAGTCGTTCCACTCCTGTGGGGCCAGGGGCTCTCATCACCGCACTGCCAGGGCAGGGGCCAGGGCCCCCACAGGGCAGAGGGCTGCGGTGCCTGGACAGGGCTCCGAGTGGGTGTCCAGCGTCGGTGTCTGCTACCCTGCTAACTCCCCGGTGAGGCCGGACTTTAGTAGCCCGCACCCTGGCTCCCTGGTCCTCAGCTCCCCGGTGGGCACTTCCTGCATCTGCAGTGAAGTCAGTCGTTTCCAGGGCATCACATTTTACAGTGATTTCTGCGGCCTGCATCTGGGAAGAGCCTCCCAGGAAAGCTGGGCAGGGACTGGTGAGCAGGCACAAGTGTTTCCCGTTTCACAGATGAGGGCACGGAGGAGCAGAGGCCCACAGATGAGACAGGGCGCTCACCTGTGGCCTCCAGACTGCTCCAGAGGCGTCCCCTCGGGGGCCCTGCAGGGAGGGGTGCTCTGGGCTCCACCCCCACTTCCACCACACGGGTCCGAGCAAGTCTGTCCTCCTCCCCACAAGTTGGGTTCTTATCCTCTCCCCAGTCCATCTGTCAGCTTTTCAGGTTGAACCCCTGTTTCCGGGCCCGTGCGAGTAGATTGTACCATCCCCATTTTACAGGGGAGGAAAGCAAGGCTCTCAGAAGCTATGCAGCTAACCCAGCATCAGGAGCTGTCAGAGCTGGCCCTGGACGGCCTGGCTCCCCTTGCAGTGCCCTTTCCTTGCCATCCCATCCCGACCCAAGTGACCAGGCCAAGGGGACAATGGGGGCACCCTAGGCTCCAGGCCTGCTCCCCCAACATTGCATGGCTGCAAAGCTTTCCAAGCCCCCAGCTGGCACATCTGAAAGGGGAGCTCGGGGTGAACGGTGTCAGAGGCTTCTGCGAGCCTCCTAGCTTGATTCAGATCCAAGTCCCTGGCACACAGCCGAGCACCACGCAGGGCTGGTGAGGCGGGCAGACGAACAGGACAACATTCCGGTTCCCCAGCTTTCTGTGTAGTCACCTCTGCCACAGGGGGGCCCGGGTGCCAATGGGCAGGAGGAGGGGCTGTGGGCAGGGCCAACCTGTTCCTCACCTTCTCCCACCACCTTGGTCCCCTGGGAGTGGACGGACAGAGCCAGGGGTAGGGAAGGCTCTAGCAAAGGGCTGTTCCTGAGCTGTCCTAGGCCCGGCACATCAAAGAGGGTCACACATTCTTTGGCTTCTCCTCCACTAAGATGCAGGACCTATACCCCTCCCCTCGATCCAGCTGAATCCTGTGGATCAATGGAATACAGCAGGAGCAGTGCTAGGCCAGGGTCCAGGCACGAGACTAGCAGCTTCTGCTTCCTGCCTCTTGGACCATCACTCTGGGAGCACAGAGGCACCAGATGAGAATCCACTTCCCCTGGCAGAAAGACCCCAGAGAATGGGCCTGAGAGTGCCTGACAGGGAGGAGCCTAGCCTGAGCCAGCCTTCCATAATCTTCTAGAGCCTTCTGTACTCTCCCTATACACACCCCTGTGAAGGGGTGTACACATGAGGGAAGCCGCCTTAGACTCTCCAGAACAGACTCGGCCACCAGCCAGATGCCAAGTACCCTCGCTGTGATCAAAGGAAGGAGAGGAAGCCATCCGAACTCCTGGTCATAAAGCCCTGCAGCATGGTAAGCTGGTCACGCTCTAAGCCACTAAACTTTGGGGCCTCTGTGAGGCAGCACAGACCCAAGCCTCCGCTCGCTCAGGGTTCTGTCTCTCAGTAGAGCACATCGGGGACCCCTCTTTTCACCCCAGCTGCACTGTGCCTTTCACCCTCCTTAGCTGTCAGATGGGCAGAATGAACCCTCTCCTGGGGCGTTGGTGACGGGACCGTGAGCTCAGGACTCCCTAAGCGGCCACTGTTCGAGAACTGCAAATTCTGCATCCGGCTTCTCCTTGGCCCCTGGTTGACAGAGGGTCCCTCAGGGGCTGTGGTCAGTGGATGCCTGTCCCCTCCTTCGGAGTAGCCCTCACCTGCTTTAGCCAGACGTTGGTGGTCATCATCTGGTTCTTCTCATCCTGCCAGCAGCAGAGAGAGAGGAAGAGCAGTCAGAGAGCCCAACCAACCCAGAAGACAGAGGCCACCAGGGAGGGCCACCTCTTCCGACAGGGCCACCTGCTCTCAGGCCACCAGCGTCCTGGGAGGCCAGGGGAGGCGAGGGAGCGCAGGAGAGGACTGAGGGGCCCCTTGTGACTGAGGTGGGCTGGGAGGACCCTGGGAAGGGGCCAGATGGGCCGGCGGGCTGCAGGGGCCACAGCATGGGAGGACAGGCGCACCACGTCGATGAGCTGGGCGATGGACAGCCCGAAGCGCACGATCACCACGTCCGAGGTGTTGGGCACCGGCCGCGCCCAGCGGTTGTAGCCCCCAAAGAGGTGTTTGAAGAGGCGATCCTCAGCCTGGGTGTGCGGGCCTCGCTGCGCCAGCGCTGAGGGGTGAGGAGAGAAGAGGAGAGAGGCTGGGGAAGCGGGTGTGTGGCTTCCTGGTCACCTCCCCTCAGGACAAAGCCTCCCAAGTCACTGAGCCTCTGTTTGCTCATCTGACAAATGGGGATGAGCCCAGCCCGAGGCGCATCCCTCGGGGATGTCTATCAGGTGGCTGCCATCAGCACTCACTGAATGTCAGCGCCTCTGTGAGACTGGACAGGAAGCAGGGACCGACCTGCAGCAGGGGCGGGGGAGGCTCGGACTTAGAGATGCGATTCAGTCTGGAGCGCGGGAGCCCAGCAGATACAGGGACCCGACCCGGGGGAGGCGCCTGGTCCTCCCGAGTGAGCCCCAAGAAGGAGGCCTCACCCGCCGCGGTGAGCAGGGCCGGCAGGGGGCGCTCCCGTCCGCGTAGGAGGTGAAGCGCCAGAGCCAGCCAGGGAGCCCTCTGGCACTTAGCCCATGGACTCAAGTTTCTCTCCCCCACTCCCCGCCCAAGCACTTGCCCCTTCCTGTCAGCTAGGCAGCCAGTGCATTTGCGTGCCAGAGAGTTTGTTACTGGGTTCGGCACCCAGCATGGCCACTCCAGGGCTCTGCTGCCTGAGCAGGTGGGGAACTCCAGCTCCAGAATCCAGATAGCAGCAGGCCATCTGGGACAGCGGGCATCGCAGTGACAACAGTGGCCATGTGGGTGTCCCGAGCGCCCCCAGAGCCCAGGTGCTAGTCAGCTGTCCTCGGTCCCCAGAATAGCCCTGGGAGGCCCGCAGAACTATTCGTGCTTTGCAGATGAAGAAGTTGAAGCTTGGGACATTCAAGGTGACACAGCTGCTATCACCAGAGCAGTGCCAGCCCTCCGCCTTCTCCCTAGGAACCCATCACCTGGCTGATGACCTCAGGACCCCCAGGCCTTGATGATTGTGATGAGTGGCCTGAGGGAGCATCCTCGACACAGCCTGGGGGCGCACAGGTGTGACAGCATCCTGGTGATGACACACACTCACCTGCTGGCAGCAGAAGGAGCCACCATAGGCCACACTTGGTGGAGGACAGGAGTGCAGGGCAGGAGGGCCCCATGGTCTTCCCCGGACATCAGAAGCAGGGGAGGCCTGGGCTTGTGGATGAACCCTGACCCTTCCGGCGGGGTCTTGGGGTGCTGGCGTGGGAGGGCTGCTAGAAAGGGGAGGCTGCGACGTCCTCTTGGCTCGGGCTTAGTGCCTCATCTGCACGATGGGAATAGTCGTGCTGCCTGCACGGGCAATCAGAGAAGGATATGGGTATGACTCACAACAGCCAGAGGTGCAAAGAACCCAAACGCCTGCCAGCTGATGGGCAGATGAACACAGGCAGCTTTCCACACAACAGAACGTGCTTCAGCCAGCGGAAGGGATACAGGGCCAGCGTGTGCTACCACATGGATGCACCTTGGAGATGTTTTGCAAAGTGAAAGAAGCCAGCTGCAAAAAGCCACTTATCATGGGCCTGTTTGTGCAGGGTGCTCAGCATAGGCAAATCTATAGGGAGGAGGAATGGGGAGTGTCTGCTTCATGATTTCTGGGTCTCCTCTTAGGGTAGTGGGAAGGTTCTGGAATGATGTAGCAGTGATGCTCTCATGCTCCTGTAAATATGTCCAAATGCACCAAATTGCACTTTTGGGGGCTCTGGGGATTGAAACCAGGGCCTCTGCACTGAGGTACATCAGCATCCCCAGCCCAGCCCTCTTCCCCCATTTTTTTACTGTTTACTCTGACACAAGGTCTCACCAAGTTGCCCAGGTTGGGCTCAAACTTGTGAACTTCCTGCCTCGGCCTCCTAGAGGACTAGGGTTATAGGTGTGTACCACCAAGCCTGGGTTCCAAATTGTACATTTCCTACAGAGTAAATTTTATGGTGTGAATTGTATTTCCCAAAGCTGTTGTTTTAAAGAGAAAGACCTTTCAGGTGAGGCAGAGGTACCCACCCTCCTCAGAGGGCTGACGTGGGGTGAGGGCAGGGAGAACCCAGCAAGCTGATGCAGGAAGGATCCTGGTCATGAGGGAGACTCTGACATCAAGAGTGGATGAACTTTTCCAATGTCTCCAGCAGGGAGAGTTGGAGGGAGCAGCAGTTTTATTATTTTATCTACTATGTGATTTAAAATGTGTCTTTAAAATAACATTAAGCACTACTTTTAAAAGTTTACACATTTTGCTGGATGCGGTGGTGCAGGCCTATAATCCCAGCACTTGGGAGGCTGAAGCAGGAGGATTGCCATGAGTTTGAGGCCAGCCTGGGCTACATAGTGAATTTAAGGGCAGCCTGAACTACATAGTGAAACTCTGTCTCAAAACAAAAATTGTGAAAGTTTACACATTCAAAGTAGCTTTTTTTAGAAAGAAAGAAAGAAAGAAAGAAAGAAAGAAAAAAAAAAAGAAAGAAAAGAAAAACTTTAGCTAGGCATGGTGGCTCACGCCTGTAATCCTAGCACTTGGGAGGCTGAGGCAGGAAGATTGTTGAAAGTTCAAAACCAGCCTGGGCTACAAAGACCCCAAAAAGAAAGAAAGAGAGAGAGAAGGAAAGAAAGAAAAGACAGACCCTCTTTCTTGGAAGAACAGAATGCAGCTGCCTTCTGCTCAGGTGCACTTTGCATACCTGGCCCAGAGGTAGAACCCTGACTCTCTGTATGGTCCACAGGTCCAGGGTTTCCTTTTGGGATGCTGAGAATGCTCTGGAACTTGATAATGGTGATGACTGCACAATGCTCTGAATGCACTAATTAGATGCCACTATGGTAAATTGTATGCATATTTTAAGTACAACTTCTAAAAAAAAAGAATTTAGGTAAAAGAGTGCTTTTAAACCATAAGCCAGGGGCCAGGGATTTAGCTCAGTGGTTCCACCACTTGCCTTGCAAGCGCAAGGACCCGAGTTCGATCCCCAGTACCCCAAAAAATAAAAAAATAAAAATTTAAAAATAAAATAAAATGTAAGCCAGTTTGAGTATCCTAGCACTTACGGAGGCTGAGGCAGGAGGATTACAAATTCAAGCCCACCCTGGGCAACTCAGTGACTTTGCAAGACACTGTCTCAAAAATTAAGAAAAATACACCAAGGGCTGAGGATACAGGCCAGTGGGGGCCCTGGATTCCCAGTAGGGGAAAAAAAACCCCACTAAACTATGGCACGGATGAAAGAATCGAAATCATTGTTAATGGAGTCACGAAGCCCTTCTGGTCATCCTCATCCTTCCACTCTGTCCCACCTCTGGGTGACCCCAGCCCCCCAGCCCCGGCACATCCCTCTGCTCTGCACTCTGGGACAGTACTGGCCTGGGGTCTGCGGTGTGGCTCTGAGCCCTGGCCAAGCCGCTCTGCCCGCTGGGACGTGGTCACCCTGCGCTGCTTAGGTCCTGGGACAGCACAGCGCACAGACGCAGAACCGCACCTCCCCACGCAGGCTGCTGCGCTCCACAGGGGCCGCCCAGGGATACGGCCCTGCTGCTGTGGCTGTAAGCGCACAATGGCACTTTGTGCCACCAGGGGAGGGCGGTGTGCAAAGGGCCCGACCTGAGCCATTCACCCTGGTTCCCCTGGGAGAATATCGCCCCAGCCACCAGTCGCCCTTACCCCGGCCCCACACACACCTCACCCCGCCCAGGTTTCCCCACTTTGTCCCAGCTGTCTGAGAGGTGCCTGGTTCCTGCCTGGCCCCCAAACGTCTCACCTGGCTGGTGGAGAAAGCCAGTGATTCCCAGGAGGTCCGCTCTTGAGCTCTCTCAGAACAGCACCCATGGGGTAAGACAGAGGGACGGGCAGGGGGAGCCGCCCAGGGCTCAGCCCCTCGGGGCTGCTGCTGCCCACATAGCCCTCCTGGAGCTCTCCCAGCCTTACCTGTGTGTGAACTGATGTCCCCTGCAAACCTGTGAGTGCCCACCCAGCCCAGCCGCAGCAGCTTCTGTGGTCCCTGTGGGTCTGGGGTCTCTGGCCCTCAAGGGGCTTCTTCCAAGCTGCTCCTCTGCAAAGGAAGCAGCGTGGTCAACTTTCTCCCCGAGAGCTGTGATTGCCATCTCGCTCCTTTCTCTGCGTCTTTCCTTCCCATTGTGCATATAGGTCACCTGTTTTCTCTGGGGCATGGGTTACAGGCAATTTTTACCTCTTCTTGACGCTTTTCTACATTTTCCCAATTTCCTCCCACAAGCATGCATTAGTTACTTAGTATAATGAAGTATTTTTACGCATGCAGTGATTCCTGAATACGCCCCCCCAATCTCATGGGGTTCGGGGCTCACCCAAAATTCATTTGACTTAGACTCCAGCTGAGTGGAGTGCAAGTAATCAAGGCCAACTCTGTGGCATGGGGACAGCCTGAGTCTCTCAACAGCAAAATGTGGTCTAGGCACAGTGGAAGATCATTCAGCCTTTAAAAGGAAGGAAATTCTAGCGCACGCTACAACGTAAACGAACCTTGAGGACACTATGCTAAGCCAAATAAGCCCTACACAAAGGACAAATGCTTACGCGAGGCCCCTGGGGTAATCAAATCTGCTGAATCAGAGAGCTGAGTGGAGGTTGCCAGGGGCCGGGAGTGGGAGAAAGGAGCCAGAGTTTAATGTGCAGAGCTGCACTGTGGGACAAGGAAGAGGGGCTGGAGATGAACAGTGCTGATGGTTGCTTTATTAGTCACTTTTCCATCGCTGGGCACAATACCCAAAACCCACAGCTTAAAGGAGGGGAGATTTATTTTGACCCACATTGTTTTGGAGGATTCAATCCAGAATCAGCTGGCTCCCAGTCTGAACCAACATGGTAGAAGGCTGTGGGTGGAGGAAAGCTGCTCACATCATGGTAACCAGGAAGCAGAGAGAAAGAATGGAGGAGACAGGGAGGAAGAGACACCCTTCTGTGGCCTCCTCTTCCAGCCAGGCCCCACCCCCTAAGAGCACAGGATTAATCCACTCGTGACTACAGCACCCCATGATCCAGTCACCTTCCAAAAGCCCTACCTCTGAACACAGGAGACTTGGGGGGGGGGCGTTCTAGATCTAGCAGTGGTAGCAAACCTATGGTATGCGTGCCACAGCGGCTATTTGTTATCACTGAAAGCTCTAAAAGGTTTGCCATCTCTGCTCTAAAGCATAGCAGTTGCATAACCATGTGTCCTGCCACCGAGCTGCACAGTGGCTACAGTAGTAAGTTGTGGTCTGTGAATTTTACCAATGTGGAAGGAGGGAAGTCAGCTGTGTGCACCTGGGCTTAGGTTTGGGCTGAGGCACCCGAGCCCCTTAGGTGGCACCAAAGTTGGGACTAAGGTCGGGGCTGGTTTCAGCCCCAAGCTCAGCCCCAGCTCATGGGGCAGATTCCAGGCTGTAGAGCTTCCTGTGAAAGGTTCCTGGGGAGGAAGAGGACCCCAAGAAAGCTCATGGAGAGAGATGAAGACTTGCCCTGAATTTAGAGAGCAAGACCAAGAAAAACATTTGCTTTCATCATCCACTTGTTTGTTCTTTACTCATTGATCTTTCCGCCATCTCATCCTTTACTGGGGCCAACAGTGTTGTGCGGAGTGACACAGTCAGAGAACTAAACTCCTCGGTCCTGAGGGGAACACATGGAAGAGAACCGGGAGAAGAATGCTGGAGTTGCTTTCGCATATCCACTCACTGCTGTGAAGCTTGATTGTATTCATTTGGTCTCCCTGCTTTCAAAGGTGTCCAAGGAGGCCACCAGGGAGGCCGTCCTTCCAGGCTTTGGACAACCCCCCAGAGCACTGAGTCAGCCTCTCAGTGAGCATCCGAGAGAGGCCTGAGCTGAGCTGAGCTGACAGATCCTGGTGCTGTCACCAGGAGCTAAGTTTCGTCATCACACCGGAGAAACGGCAGAGAGGGCGGTTTTGCCTCTGTTCTTTGTCCTTGTTCAGACCCCTGAAAATCCAGAACCACTTTCCAGTTCCTTTTCTCTCTTGCATCCTCTCTACCCTGGAGAAACTTAAGTGTCCTCAGCCCCTCCTACGTTACCTGTGGATGTCACCTCCGCTACCACTACCATCTAGAAGTCTTGTTGGCTGGTAAAATTGAAGAGAAGCTATAAAACCAAGTGCTTATATCCATCATCACACAGCCATGAAGGGTCTCTGCTTTCCTTGCATCTGAACTTAGAAAACAGGGCTTGTCCAGAAAAGAGGATCCCAGGGACGCCATGGATGCTGACTCTCAGGAGTCTGTGCACGACCTCGTGGTTGTGCCCTTGTGGGGTTTCGAGGCTTTTCTACATTTCTGCCATCATTTGGGCTCGCCTCATCCCAGGAAGGTGTGGAGAGGAGAGGTGATCACCTCTTATCCGTAAATGTAAAAAGCAGATCTCAGAGAAGTGGATCGATTTCTCCAAGTCCCCGGAGTTTGAAAGTGCTGAAACTGGGATTCAGGCTCAAGTCCTCAGCTTCTCAACTGTAATGAGATGGAGGGCTGGCCAGTGGCAAATGTATAAGAAAGGAAAATGTATGAGAAACTATCTGCACTGGCCTATGTCCAACAAGTCCCCAACCCACGACTGCCAATGCCAAGCCACTATCAGGCCCGAGGTCCGTGGCAGATGATCAGTGAGAGAGGACAGGTGCCCACCCCAAAGGCAGCTCTCCTGGAGCCCAGGTTCTAGAAGTTTGCAGTGCACTACCTGCCCCTTCCATCCGGTATCACGACTGTAAATTCCACCATCAGGATCTATTTCAGCTTTTAATTAAGTGCAGTAAAATATAAGATGTCTTTCTCTATTAGTGAGAATAGGAATCCAGGCACATTGAAGTTGCATCATCTAAACATCCAGCAAGAGATGTTCTGGACTCTGGAAGAACGTGCAAATGAGATGCAGTTGCCTCCAGAGGAACACTTCTACAAGACGCCCCCACATTTGCATCCTTTGCAATTAGCTCACTATGGTAATTTCATTAATTTGTCACCTGGAAACCAAAGGATAGATTGTCCCAGGTAGTTGACAGTAATTAGAGTAACCTTCCACCTCTAATTACAAAAGCATTTAAAGAGAAAGAGCTCTGGGCTCTGATGCCCTGTGTGGCTGGAAGGGCAGTTTTAGGGAGTGTGAGAGTGGAGGGATGTTCCTGTGTGTAAAATCTGAGTAAACGGGGTGCGCACAGGAGCCCACGCAAAAGCTATGGCAGGTATGAAGTGCTCAGAATCAACGTCCCCAAGAGGTTGATGCTCACCAGCACCCAGATCTGACCCCACCTGCCCTCTCTCACCCACCTGGGGTGTGGCTGCATGGAACTCAGGGTATCAGGGTGCTTTCCCTGTCCACCTTCCATACAGCTGCTTTTCAACTCCTCACCCACTGGCCCACCTTTGACTCTTTTCCCAAGCACCGCCTTCTCCTGAAAGCCGGCCCAGTTCCCACCCAGCCCCTCTGCCATCCAGAAAGCAAACCCAACACCCCAAGCACAGGAGACCAGCTCTCACACAAACGTCACCACCATACCCTAAAAGAAAGCCCTTGATTCAAGGAAATGGCACTGATTCTTCTTCTAAACACTACTCGCCAGAGATGCTTCAGGAATAGAGTGCTCTTCTGGCTTTCACAGATGCTCTGCCCGATGACCTGATCATAACTTAACCTCTCAAGGTTGGATGGAACTCTGAAGGTCATGTGGAATCTCACACTGGCTGATGTGGGAATTCTCTCCACCAGTTCCAGCCTCCAGCAACCCAGCAAGGAAGATTTGGAACCTTCCACATGAATAAATACTGTTGCTGTCTGCTAGTCTTCATTTAGGCATTTGAGGATTTACTGAATGAAGAAATAAATAAGCAAAGGAAAAAACAGTAGTAATTAAAGCACAGACACAGATTCAGCACCAGAAAGCCACTACTTCAGAGACCGAAACACTCATAGCAGCTCAGCGGCATTTCACTATCGATGGGCTTGGAACAGCCCAGCAGGGACAAGCAGGAAGCTTCTCTGTGGAGCAGGCAGCTTTTGGCATTCTGACATGACCCCCTCTTAAGTGCCCACAACTGCTAGTGTCCTCTGAACCCACACCTGCAATCTCCCACATAGACGAGCCCCCAGCATAAGCCTGGGAGCACCTTGCTTACCTGTCTGTGGTCACAGAAGAACACAGGACAACACTCAAGGGACACAGAGAACCAGTCTGGTTGAGAGATTCAGGGCAGCCAGCAAAAGTCCCCTATGACATGGAGCTGCAGGTGCAGAATGGAGCTTGGTCAAGCAGACACTGCAGCCTGAGGAGTCAGGAGCATCCCGCTGGGATGAGAGCTCCTTACAGTAGAGGCAGATGGGCTTCCTGGACAAGTTCTACAGAGGGTCCCCGGTTTCTTGGGGCTGCCCGCTGTGTGAGGCAGAGAGGTGTCACGCAGGTGCCAGGAGGAGGGTGGTCTGGAGAAACCGGCACAAGGGCAGCAACTGCAGGCGAAACGCACTCCCGGTCCCAGGAGGGACCACAGCGGAGTGAGCATAGAGGCTGCCCTCCCTCTCTCTCTGCACAGACACACGCGCGTGCGCACACACACACACACACACACACACACACACTGGAGGGAGGAGGAGGAGCCTGCAGCTATTCAGCCTGTGTCCAGCAGGGACAGACGAAGCGCTGCCTCTCCTCTATCCAGTCTTGCAATGCCTCCCTCTGTTCTGAAGGACCAGGACCATGGGCTCTGCGGTCACTACCTGGGTCCTGAGTTCACCCCCAGTGAGCTCACCCAGGGCTTGGCACTGTGTCACAGAGCAGTAGAGTTTTCGGTAAAATGAGAGCAGGGACAGAGCCATGGGCCACCAGCAACACCTCCCTCTGAGCTTCTCCCCTGGGGAACCCCTCTCCTGCACCCAGCCATCTGCAGGGCCACAGGTCACGCTTGCTGCCACTTTGCTCGGCTGCTTGCCTGACTGCCACCCCCAGCCCCAGCTTTGGTGAAGGTGACCTTGCCTTTGTCACCTAGAGAGGTGAGGGTAATGTCCTCCAAGCCCACACGTGGGTGTCCTGGCCCTTTCTGTCCGGCACCACACCTAGCATCCTGGACTGTGGAGCCCGTGGTCTTGACAGCCCCCGCCTATTAAACACACAGGTGCTCTCATATGGCCACCTCTCCCTCCCTTCCTACTTTTCCTTCCCTTCAGCCCCTGAATAAGCTTCCTTCCCAGCCCAATTCCCTCCTTGGGTTCTGCCTTCCCATCAAGCTACTTTGTAACTCGGCTCCCTGACTGTTCAAAGCTAAGGCCCTGGACATGGACGGCCAGGGTGATCACGGCTCTGTGATCTTGGACAGGTCTCTAACGCTTCTGTACCCGGGCTCCTCCCAGGTGAAGGGAGGATGGGAATGAGTGTTCCTTCTTCACAGACTTGTTGGGAGGAGTGGGTCAATACAAAGACCGGCAAGTGCTTCAGTGGAGCTGTACACAGCTCGTGCGTGCACGCATAGGTGCACACATTACACTCACACATGTGCATGATCGCTAGTATCTTCCCTGGGAAATTGAAAGACACAGAATATAGTCATAACTTGGTCCTCAGCTGCTTTGAAACTCATTGAATTTGAAACCCATTGGATTTGATACTTGATGCCTTGTGACACGAAAATCTTGTCCTAGCACTTTGGTGATCAGTGCCAAAGCTAGAACTTGTTGGTGTCAATTGCCTCATGACTCAACACGGCACCCAAAACAATTTGTTTGGTACTCATCTTTTTTTTTTTGGTACCAGGGATCGAACTCGGGTCCTTGTGCTTGAACAGCAGGCAGCAAAACCACTGAGCTAAATCCCTGGCCCTGATACTCATCATTTTTGATTCTCATCACACAAGCAACAAGTAACTGTACAAAAAGATCATAAAACTCTCAAACTCCCGCTATCCAGGACGAACAAGCATTATTACCACACCATATTTACATACAGACACACAAAGTTAGATGCATACATTCTTCTTCTGGATACTGGAAAATGAATGGAAGGAAAGAAGAGAGGAAAGGCGGAAGGGAGGAAGGGAGGAAGGAAAGAGAAGAAAACAGAGCATCGTAGATCATACGAATAGGGATTCTTGGTTACAAGGAGTTGAAGCCTAGAGATCAGTCCAGCAGAGCCAGCTTTGCTGAAGGGCGGTGGGTGGCTCACAGCAGCAGGCAGGCAGTTGGAGGACCCGCTTGGCAGGCAGATGGGCACAGGCAGCATCAGCCCCACTCCAGCCCAGCTCAGCCCCACGGCCAGCATAGTGGGCCCTGCTGCTGCACAGCTGGACATAAAACCCTGCAGCGTCACTGGTCCTCCTCCACTACTGTCCCTGGAAACCAGCCACTCCTGCTGCTGCTGCTGCTGCTGCTGCTGCTGCTGCTACTATTGCCACAATTAATTCTCCTCTGTCCCTCATTCTTTCATCACTAGCTCCCTATTCAAAGGTCAGGACAGACTTAGATGATTAACCAGGAACTAGACACAAGGAAGGCTGAGGGAGGAGGGATCCAGAGCTTTGCGCTTCTGTGCAAAAGAAGGGTGGATACCCCGGAAATATCTGAAAGTAGTATAAGTGCTGGGAAGCCCTCAAATCCCGTACTCTGTCTCTTAACATGAATGCACACTCAGACTTATGTAATCACACATTGGGAAAAATGCTTCTATCTTATTGCTTTAAAATTTATACCCAAGATTTGTTTAAATGAAGTATGGTTAGGAAAGACAGACATGGGAATGACTGTCAGCAAGGTAGGAGTTTAGACTCATAGATTCCTAGAACAGGAGGCAAAGGAGAGCATGCAGGGGCCACACAGAAGCACCAGGAGAATCAGGAGGCAGAAAGGACAAAGGACATGCATGGCCCAAAGTCCTTATTTGGGACCTTGATTTTTGAACCTCTAAAAGCTGGATTTCACAGGAGATGTAAGTAGCTTTGGCCATTAGTTTGGCCCATGAGAAATGGATGCCAAACAGAAAACTACAAAATCTTAGAAGACAGAACACAAGCATAATGAAGCCATTCCTTAAACAAACATCAGTGCTCATCCTAACCCCTACCGAGGTCATAGCCCTAAGCCTCACCAGTCATTCTGGAAACGTCCATTCTTACTCTGATCCTGACACAACATCATCTTGAAATTCTATTTTCTATGGGAAAAATCACAAAGTTCATCCAAAACACAATGCATACAAAGGAATGGAGTGGGTAGAAAATAAAGTAAATTAACAAAGAAATGAAAAAAATATGAGCGGGTACAGTCCTCATGGTACAAACAGGTCTTGAGTTTAGAGTGGATATTTTTAAATTTTTTTCCTCATTCATACCACAGAATTAGCACTGGTTTAGAAAAGCCAAGTGGCAACCTCCTGGGAGGGATTCATGTAACCTGAGCATCAGCGCAGTTAACAGGCCAGCAGGTGAATAATTGGGACCTCTGGGCTTGGAATTTGTCACTGCCACTGAGAAGATGAATAATGGGCAGTGGCAGCTATGGGGGCAACATGAGGAAAGGCATCTGTAATTGGAGTCGCTGGGCTGTGTTTGCAGTGACCCACCGACATTCTATAAGACCCATCATCTTCGGTAGAGATTGGTGATAACCAAACATCCCAGTCTTTGATGGTCATCCTAATTCTATGATTTCCTCAGAGATGTGGTATTGCTTTTATTTACTGTTTTAAGAGGGAGAGGGAATTGCCAAGCTTCCTCTTGGTTCTTCTTTCAGCAGACATGATGATGATGATATGATGGTGGTGGTGGTGGTGGTGGCGATGATGATATGTCACCTACAGAGAAATTTCCAGTGTCAGCCAACTTTCCATCATTATGACAAAATCCCTGAGATAAGCAGCTTGTAAGGAGGAACGAATTTTTTTGGCTCATAGTTGCAGAGGTTTCAGTCCACGGTTGGCCGATTCCATTGATTTTGGGCTTGTGGTGAATTAGTCCATCATGGTAGTAGTGCATGGCAGCTGGAGGGCAAAGAGAAGGACAGTAGGAAATCAGAATCTCCTTATATCTACCTTGGGCACACCCCTAATTATTCCTTCCACTAGGCCCTAACTTTAAGGACCCACCACTTCCTGAGTACCACAAGCTGATGGCCAAGCCTTTAACACATGGGCCTTTGGAGAAGACTTATCCAAAATGAAGCATTTCCTTATTTCAAATCTTAGCAAACAAGGTCCAAACCACTTTTCCCACACATTAGAATCAAGATGATGGGCCTTGTATACTAATGCATACCTCGAGGTCTTGGAAAAGGGAGTGTTTCACAAGTTCTTTCATATTGGGAGGAAAGCAAGCAGGTCACACACAAAATCCATTCCAACATCCCCATTCCAAGTCATCCACCACACTGTGCTAATCTGTGGTGTCACATCTTTACCTGGGATGGACTACTAACTGAGAAAACTGTTAGTACCACCCTTAGCTGTCCGAGCTTGTAGACTAACCCCAAATCTCTAAAAAAAATACCCACTTCAGTCAGCCAGACCCTGCTTCAGCTTTCTGTTCCCGGTCTGGTACCTCAAGAATTTATGTCTATATGTGCTCACCAGAATGTGGACATAATTGAGCATAATCTTGTCGATTTGGGGTGTTTTTGTCCCACTCCATGTTTTCCTTGTGACCTATTTGCTGGGACATGTGGAGATCTGAATGTGGTTCAGTCAGAGGCAGGGAGGGGTGGTAGGTGGGGCATGAGGAAGTCTGGCTTACCTGAGCATGGGGTATCTTTCAGGCAAGGAAGAGGCTCATCAGAGAGAGAGAGAGAGAGTGAGAGAGAGAGAGAAAGAGAAAACAGCTTTCATCTACAAGGGAGGCTCTATGAAATTCATCATGGGAAAATTCCCAGATCTTGAAACCTCATTACTCCACAGTTGGACTGGGGATTAAACTAATGCAATAATTGGGCAGAAAACAGGGTCAAAATTTGAGCACGGATTTCAGTCATGTGGGGAGCTGTCAATGTGTTGCCTCTCATCTCCAAATGCACCTTCAGTAGATTTCATTAAGCATTTCTCCTTCAGAGTATGCACAATGTTAAGCTTGCTCAATTGACACTACCAAAGAGACATTGCAGGAGGACAAGAAAGGGGGTTCTTGAAATTTCTGCAAGAAATTGGGACCCTCCACCTGGCTGACTAGAGATTTGCAAACAGGGTGATCCTCCATTGGAGGTAATAAAGCCCAGGGAGTTGGGGAAGTTTCTGGATTATTGCAAATTCCTGAGTGAAATAGTAAGCAAAAAGTAAGTAAGGAAGGAAAGAATATTGGAGACTTGAAGAGAAAGAAAGTGGTACAGGGGAGATGGGAGAAAGAAGCTGAGCACTTGAGAAGCTGTGATTGGAAACAGCTTCTTCAGGGGAGAGCCAGAGGTCAGGTAGAATGAGAAAGAAATAGCAAGGTGGTTCAGGAAATAGTGGATTCTACTAAAGATGAGTTTGAAGTCCATGCCAGGGATTTAGCTCAGTGGTTCTGGCACCTGCCTTGCAAGTGCAAAGTCCCGAATTCGATCCCTGGTGCCAAAAAAAAAAAAAACTCAACAAAAAACAAAAATCAAAGTTTGAAGTCCAGAAGGCATGGTGAATTCCAGAAAGTTCCAGAAGAATGAGTTTGGTTTGAGGACTGAGAAATACCTCCCCTGGTTGGTGACAGCATATTAGCCCTTGCAACTTCAAAGATTAAGTTGGAAAGAGAATCAGGAGCGGGTGTCACCACCAAAGTTGCAATGCAGAAGCAGACCTGGGAAGATGCCACCACTGCTACTAAATGCTGAGGACCATGGGCCTACACCATCCCTCCCAGCAGCTGCAGCCCCTGAAACTGCCATCCTACTCCTGTGTCCCTGTTTGATTAGCTTCCATTTAAAGTCTGGGTCTGGCGCTCCTGATTTAGTGAGCTGCCTCATAGCCCATCGCCCTGGATTCAAGGCAGGCTTGGAGCACATGGCATTGAGGGTTCCAGAGCCAAAGTGGCTCTTTCTTCTACCAAGATTCATGGGTTTTAATCTAAGGTAGGTCTGCCTTACAGGGTTCTTGTTTTCCACCACAGAAGTCCTTTTGGTTATGTAAGCAGAAAGGAGATAATTGCAGGACACTAAAAACTCACAGCATCTCATGGAGGATACAAAAATCAGGCTTGGAAACTCTCCAACCAAGAACAACACAATGACATGGATCTGGCCATGGTACACCTATCACAAGGCCACCACTGTGCCACCCCATGGGCACCTTATTGACTGACAACTAGGCTGCAGAAGTTCCATCTTGACCTTCAATGAGAAAGTAGACGCTGCTGCTCCTGCTATCACCAGAAGAAAGTTCCAGCTCCCTCAGCTGTTGCCTTATGTTGCTCATAACCAAGGCCCAAATTGCAGGCAAGTACACCCAACTAGCAGATCCCAGGTCATGCAATCAGTTATTAAGGAAGCCTGGGAAATGTAATGTTCACAGATTCTACCACGAGAAGGCAGAACTCAGAATATACAAACTATTGAAGAAGAAAGAAGCTGTTTAAAGGCTGTTGGATGGGTGAAAAAAATAACAAGAAAAATGATAAATAGCCCTACAAAATCTTTCTGGTCTCATTGCCCCAGAAGCAACTAGCCATTATTAGAATTCATAATTCCACTAAAATAAAAGCTCCTTGGTGGCCTTTATTTCTGGCCGTTGTTTTTACTGAAGAAACTGAAGGGTCTAGAACAATACCTGGCCCATAGCTGGTGCTTTATACATATTTGTTGAAGGAGTTGAAGAAATTCACTTAAACCACTAAGAAAAGATAAAGCTTCAGGTGGAATGTGAGTTTAGAAAACTGTGAGAGGTGACTATAATTTGAGCTTAATTCAGTTGCCTACAGTAGGGAGAGGTGGTGGTATAAATTCCACTGGTGAGTTTACACCCTGAAGAGTTAAACAATTTTTAAAATAGCACTGGAAAACCAAATTCTGAATGGAGGTAGGGGTGGTAGAAAATCCAAAATAAAACCCAGGGAACTAACTGTAAGTTTATTGGGAATTTAGTCATTGATACTAGGTGTTATTACTGAACTTTTACTTAGCCATGCTATGATTAGTCTTGTTTTGTGATTTTGTGTTGTCACCTAACCTATATTTCATACATATTATGATTAGCAGATATGGGGATGAGGGTTCATATTTCAAAAAAATAACCAGTTCCCATAGCTGAGCAGAGTAAGCCTTTATCTCCCTATACCTTGGGAAGCAGAAAATAGGGGAAAGGGGACTCACAGTGTGACCCATGACAAAGAGCAGAGTGCAGTGAGATATAATTGAGACCTTTAGTCTGTGCCTAAGCAGTTCAGGACTGCACTTCACAAGGTCTTACAAACTATTCCAAACCAGAGCAGTTTATTAATTAACTGCTCCCGAATAAACAAAAGGTCCATGTGATAGCATAATAGCTTCCACTTAACCAGAGATGATTCCCATCTGCAAGTGGAGTTTTATATTTCTAAGTTCAGTTCTGTGGACATTATTCCTCTTTTCTACTTTTAGAAAACTATTCATGTATTTGCTAATGGAGTTTTGGGGCAAAAGCCTCTACCCAACAGACCAGGCTTGGCCTCCTGTCCAGCAGTGAAGGAGCTTTAACCAGTCTTCCCCACTCAGGGAAGGACAGATCACCAGAGGAAAGATCTGTCTGCCAGAGGCTGAGGGAATCTGTGAGATTCATATAGGAGCAAAGGCAAAGGTTGGGAGTTGGCATAGCTGGGGGTTGCCCAGCTGGTAATTTAAGTATCCAAGCCAAGTCCTCGTCTGGTTGATGCTATCAGGACTGGTCCTGTCAGGTTCTGGGGGAGCTGTCATAACTTTTGGGGGATGATGTCGGTCCCATCCAGACAGGACAGCTCCTGCTTTGGAGGGCAGTCTAGATCCCATCATGGAGTGTCTTAGTTACTTTCTAGTCACTGGGACACAATACCCAGCAACCACAACCCTAAAGAGGAAAGGTTTATTTTGGCTCACAGTATTTTATGTAGAGATTTCAGTCTGTAGTTAGCTGGCTCCAAGGCGGGGTGGCATGACAGAGGGGTATGGCAGAGGAGAAACAGTCCATAGCATGGTAGCATGAAACAGAGATCAAGGGAGGAGACAGGGAGATGGACACTTCCAGGCCTCACCCCCAGTAACCTACCTCCTTCTAACATCACATTTAGCTGTAAACTCATCAGTGGACTAACCCAAGGACCCACCTATGAGGGCATGAGGCTTTCGGGGGACATCGAGAAATAAAGTATAACACGGGATAATTGCTTCCACTTGGGGGTGACCTCATCATGGGATGGCCTTCAAGGCTCTGCTTTTCATGGAATCCAAGGTGGCCGCAGGTTTAGAACAATGATTGGAGACTCTAGGCATTGCATCCAGGAACTTGGAACTGGGTGTTATAGAAGCTGGCAATTGGATGTCCCTGCAAATCCTGAAAACTACTTTAGTTACACTTCTTTGAGTGTCCTCAGTCTTCAAGTGGGATGAGAATGGCCAGTTAAATGCAAAGAAATAAAGCTTGTGTTAGACACTCCTTTAAGTTATTCACATATTTACATGCAGAGCTGAGCAGGATCTGACCCAAAGTGTCAAGGTCATGCAAGCTTCATATTGCTTTAGTTACCCATGGGGCATCTGCAAGCCACGGCTCTAGGTCCCTGTTACATATTCATAAATAATGCTCTGCCAGCCAGAATTCAGATGCAGCCACCAGAAATCACTATTTCTAAAATCAGTTATTTTAAAATGAAAGGGAAGAAAAAGGATTAAACATGGGATATTGGGAGCCTACGAAATCTTTGAAAGGAATGGAGGAGTCAACTCCGGGCTGGGCACTGAAGAAACAAAATACCAATGAGGAATGGTGATACACACCTATAATCCCAGCATTTTGGGAGTGTCAGGCAGGAGCAATACAAATTTGAGCCCAGCCTAGACAACTCAGCAAGACCTTGTCTCAAAAGAAATATAAAAATGGGTTAGGAATATAGCTCAGTGCAGAGGCCCTGGGTTCAATTCCAAGTACTATCAAGAAGAAAAGAAAGGAAACACTACACCACCAGTGAACCAGAAATTGCTCCCTCTGCCCAAGACAGCTGACCCCCACTGGACTGAGTTCAAGCACACAAGGATCTAAAAGAGGGCTAAGGATTAGGAAAAAACTCCAAAGTCTTTGGTAAGCAATTGAGCCAATGGCAATGGGGAGCATCCTGGTAGGAACAGATGTTGAACATGGAAAGGGAATAAGAGTTTTCCTTTATTCATGATTAATTCTAGATGCATATTAGATACTCAATAGCAGTACTGAGGAAGTAGCTGGCTATGCAAGGCTGGAGCCTAAAGAAAGTTTGTGATTTAAATATAAAGGGTTGAGCTGCTTAGGTGTGTGGGCTGAGAGGTCCCTGGCCGTCTGGAGCCCTGCTCTGTCTGCCTCACCACGCCCACCTGCTACCAGCCCTGCTCCCTCAGCTCACCCACCAGCAACAACACCCCCTCCCCCACCTCTGGTCTCCTGCTGTGCAGCTACCTGGTTCCACACTACAGAGGCACAGGGGGGCATAAAGGCTATTGTCCTAAACTATAGTAGTGAACAACAGATAGAGGACCTCTCTCAGGCTCCCTGATGAAAACTGAAGCCCACTGGAAAAGTGAAGAGAATTTCTGCAATAAAGGCACACCAGACCACCATACCTGATAAGTTGGTGGGATCATCACCTCCTATCGGAACCTGGACTATTTTCAGAAGGGAAGCTGGAACCTGCAGTAGTTCCACCCTGCAGGAGGACAGGGAGCTCAACTTGGGACTTGCAGCCAGAAATCTGCCTGAATTTCACGGGTCTGTGACTGACTTGCTGAGACTCATTGACTTATAACTGCACACTGCTGCCCATATTGACTATTGTGACAACAGAGACATACCCTGAAGGAGGCCCCCTCATTTTTATTTTTTATTTGTTATTTTCAAAATTATTATTAGTATTTTTTTGCTCTTATTTTTAATTTTTTTCTTTTTCTATTCTTTTCAAATTTTGATTTTTCTTTTTTCTTTCTTTTCTCTGTCTCTGTCTGCCCCCCCCCACTCTCTCTCTCTGTCTCTCTCCCTTGCTGTCCCACATTGTTCTTCATCTCCCTTTGTGTTCCTGTTGTTCTGGCCTTAATTTATATTTCTTCTTTATTTTTCTTTTCTTCTCTTTTTCCTTCTCTCACCTGTGTCCTCTGGCCTCACTGCTAACCTTCCCCTATCCTTCTACTTATCTATCCCTCCCTCCCCAACTCCTTCTAACTCCCCATCCTGAAGGGTAAAGTTGGTATATTGAAGAGTTTATTCACTACAAACATATGTTGGTCCTCGATTTTGATTTAATTCACACAGATAAAGGTGATACATTAATAACTACCGCAAATTGTCATTTTCTAAGATGAACTTGATGCTATGGTGTTGCTGATTGTACCACTTGGGCTAAGGTGTTGTGATTGATCTAATCAGTTGTCTTTCCTGGTTTAATGAAAATGAGATAGCCTCAGAGTGATTAGAGACTCAAAACCTAAACACCAGCTATATAGGGAAAACACCTCTGAGAAGCAATCATTCCATAAAGGTTCTAACTATAAGTAACAAAGATACTTAGGATAAACAACTTCAAAGTATCAACCCAGAAATTAAACCAAGGACAATACCAAAAACAAACATGAGAAGACCTTTAAGTAAGGCACAAACTCAGACTTCCACCCCACAAAAGGCAAATTCTGGGAGAAACGGGGTGGAAAAGTCTGATAATCAACCATCTGGACAACCATCTGAACTGATAGCACAGGAAGTAACAAAACAGATGAATGAGGTTCTAGAAATATTCAAAGCATAAATAATCTCCCAGATAGCTACAGAGATGGTGAGCAGAGTGAAAGATATGACTGGAGGCTCTAGGACAGAAACAGATAAAAAAATAGATGAGCACGGAACAGTGCTGGAAGCCATGAATGCCCAGCATAAGAAAGAAATGGAAACCATGATCACTCAGTATAAGAAAGAAAAGGAATCCATAAAACAGATTCAAACAGATATCCAGGAGATTAAAAAACTCCATTGAAAGTATATACAGTAGATGAAGGGAATGTGAGGATAGAATATCAGATATAGAAGACAGGATTGCAGTTAATGACCATGAAAACAGAGATTTCTTTTAAAAAGTAAGGGACCACAAGAAATCAATCCAGCAGCTGCTAGATGATGCAATGAAGAATAACATAAGACTGATAGGAGTCTACGAAAAAACAGGAGAAAGTACAATTGACATTAAAAAAAAAAACTGTTCACAGAAGTACTAGTAGAAAACTTCCCAGACAGAGGTAGAGAATTGGACATACAGATAAGTGAGGCATATAGAGCTCCAACTAACCACAATCAAAAAAAATTTACACCTAGACATATAATAGTCAAGATCTCAGAAACCCAACAGAAGAACAAACTCCTACAAGCTATTAGAGAAAAGAAACAAATCACCTACAAAGGAAAGCCCATCAGAATCACAGCAGACTTCTCAGCACAAACCCTCAAGCCAAGGAGAGCCTGGAGTGAAGCATTTCAAGCCCTAAAAGAAAATAACTTCCAACCTAGACTGTTGTATCCTGCAAAATTATCTTTCAAAATTGATGAGGAAATTAGATACTTCCACAGCAAAGAACACCTGAGAAATTTCATGAACACCAAACCAGCACTCCAAGCAATTCTAAACAATATCTTAGAAAAAAACAATGAAGGTCACAACTCCATGAGGTCCAACAGAGGGAAGCCACCAGGCAAGGTAAGAAACTAAAGGGAAAGGGGGAAAAATAAGAAATAGAAGAGCCAACAGAAGTAAAACATCATGACAAGCGTGAGTTGCGTCAATATCTATCAATTATAACCATCAATGTTAATGGCCTCAATTCACCAATCAAAAGAAATAGACTGACAGATGGATTAAGAAGCAAAATCCAACAATATGCTGTATACAAGAAACACAGCTAACTCAAAAAGAAATTCATAGATGGAAAGTAAAAGGATGGAAAATAGTTCTCCATGTGATAGGAACCCAGAAAAGAGCAGGGGTAGCAATCTTATTTACAGACAAAGTAGATTTCAAACCAAAACTAATTAAAAGAGACAAAGATGGTCACTACATCCTTGTGAAGGGAACAATCCAAGAGGAAGAGATGACAATCCTAAATATATATGCACCAAATATGAATGCCCTCAACTATACCAAACAAATACTAATGGACATGAAAAACCAAATAAGTACAAATACAATTGAAATGGGGGACCTCAATACCCCACTATCACAAATAGATCATCTAGACAAAAAATTAACAATGAAATTCTAGAACTGAACCAAGCTATTGAACAAATGGACTTAATAGATGTTTACAGAGTGTTCCACCTCACAAAATCAGAATACACATTCTTTTCAGCTGCACATGGGTCATTCTCCAAAATAGACCACATGCTAGCTCATAGGACATGTCTAAGTAAATGTAAAAGAATTGAAGTTACCCCCTGTATTTTATCAGACCATAACACAATGAAATTGGAGATCAATAACATAAGAAACTGCAAAACCCCCACAAACACATGGAAATTGAATAACACCCTCCCGAACAACCAATGGGTGACAGAGGAAATTAAAGAAGAAATTTGACAGTTTCTACAAGTAAATGATAATGCTAGTACAACATACAGGAATCTATGGGAGAGGATGAAAGCAGTTCTACGTGGGAAATTCATAGCAGTGAATGCCCATATTAGGAAAACAGAGAGAACTCAAATAAATTACCTAATGCAGAACCTCAAGCTCCTAGATAAAGAAGAGCATAACAAACTCAAAGCTCATAAAGGAGAGGAAATTATAAAGATCAGACCAGAAATCAATGCAACGGAGACTAAGAGAATGATACCAAAAAATCAATGAATTAAAGAGTTGGTTTTTGAAAGAATAAATAAAATTGATAAACTTTTAGCCAACCTAATCAAAAAAGGGAAAGAAAAGGCTCAAATCCATGCAATTGAGAACAAAAAAGGTGAAGTTACAACACACCCAGCAGAAATTTAGAGGATCATCAATACCTACTTCAAGAACCTGTACTCTAATAAAATGGAAAACACAGAAGAAATGGACAGATTCCTAGATACATACAAATTGCCAAAGTTAAATGAAGAAGATATAGAAATTCTAAACACCCCAATAACAATGAGTGAAATTGAAAATGTAATAAAAAATTTATCAACAAAGAAAAGCCTAGGTCCTGATGGCTTCACTGCTGAATTCTACAAGACATTTAAAGAAGAACTATTGTCATTACTCTTTAAACTCATCAAGGAAATTGAAAGGGAAGCAATACTTCCAAATTCACTCCTGGAAGAAAGTGTTACTTTGATTCCAAAACCAGGGAAAGACACAACCCAAAAAGAGAACTACAGGCCAATCTCCCTAATTAACATAGATGGAAAACTCCTCAACAAGATACTGGCAAACAGAATACAGAAGTTTATCAAGAAGATCATACACCCTGACCAAGTCAGATTTATCCCAGGGATGCAGGGATGGTTCAACATATGTAAATCAATACATGTAATACGCTATATTAACAGAGCCAAGGAAAAAACCATGTGATCATCTCAATAGATGCGGAAGAAGCATTCGACAAAATCCAACACCCATTCATGATAAAAACCTTAAAAATTGGAATATAAGGTCTCTATCTCAACCCGATTAAGGCTATCTGTGAAAAATCAACAGCCAACATCATACTAAATGGTCAAAAACTGAAAACTTTTATGCTAAAATCAGGAACAAGACAAGGATGCCCACTATCACCACTCCTGTTCAATATAGTTCTGGAAACATTAGCCACAACAATTAGAAAAGAGAAAGAAATAAAAGGAATAAAGATAGGAAAGGAAGAAGTTAAACTCTAATTATTTGCTGATGATAAGATACTTGACATAGAAGACCCAAAAAACTCCGCCAAAAGACTTCTAGACTTAATTGACAGATTCAGTAGAGTAGCTGGATAAAAGGTCAATACTCAAAAAACAATAGCCTTTTTATACATAAATAACAGACTCATGGAGAGAGAAATTAGGGAAACAATTCCTTTTACAATAGCATCCAAAAAAATGAAATATCTAGGAATCAATCTAACAAAGGAAGCAAAAGACTTCTACACTGAAAACTACAGGACCCTGAAAAAGGAGATCAAGGAGGATATAAGAAAATGGAAAGACATCCCTTGCTCCTGGGTAGGAAGAACCAATATAGCGAAAATGGCCATACTTCCGAAACTATATATAGATTTAATGCAATGCCGATTGAAATTCCAACAATATACTTCACAGAACTAGAGAAAACAATCCAAAAATTCATTTGGAACCAGAAGAGACCTAGAATAGCAAAAGCAATTCTAAGCAACAGAGACATGGCGGGGGGTATCATAATCCCCTACTTGAAACTATACTACAAAGTTACTGTGATAAGAAAAAACAGCATGGTACTGGCAAAGAAACAGACCCGAAGATCAGTGGAATAGATTAGAAGATGCAGAAACAACTCCAGACATACTCAGCCACCTCTTCTTTGACAAAGGAGCCAACCACCCTCCTTGGAGGCAAGATAGCCTATTTACTAAATGATGTTGGAAAAACTGGATTTCAACCTGCCAAAGATTAAAACTAGACCCATATCTATCACCATGCACTAAACTAAAATCAAAGTGGGTTAAAGATCTAAATATTAAACCAGAACCACTAAACTTGCTGGAAGGTAAGTTAGGTAGAACTCTTGAAGACATTGGCATAGGAAAAGACTTTATGAACAAAACCTCAATAGCACGGGAACTAGCACAAAGAATCAACAACTGGGATCTCATCTTCTTAAAAAGCTTCTGCACTGCAAGAGAAACCACTAACAGAGCTAAGAGACAATCCACAATGTGGGAAAAAATTTTCACCTCCTGTTCCTCAGACAAAGGTCTACCATCTAAATCTATAAAGAACTTTAAAAACTCAGACCTTCCACACTGAAAGACCCAATTCAAAAATGGGCATTTGAAATGAACAGACATTTCTCAGACAAAGAAGTAAAAGCAGCAAATAAACATATAAAAAAATGTTCAACATCACTGGTCATTTGAGAGATGCAGATGAAAACAACACTGAGATTCCACCTCACCCCAGAAAGAATGGCTGCTATCAGGAAATCAACCAATAATAAATGGTGGTGGGGGTGTGGGGAGAAAGGAACCCTGCTCCTCTGTTGGTGGGAGTGCAGACTGGTGCAAGCACTGTGGAAATCAGTATGGAGAAACCTCAGAGAACTAGGACTAGAGGTCCCAAATGACCCTGCTATTCCCCTTCTGAGGATCTTTCCAAAAGAATTAAAAGTATCCTACCATACGAATATGTGTGCACCCATGTTTATGGTGGCACAGTTTGTAATAGCTAAAGCTTGGAAGCAGCCCAATGCCCATCAACTGGAGACTGGATAAAGAAGATGTGGTTTTTTAATAAAATGGAGTACTACTCAGCCATAAAGAACGAGAAACTAGAGACATTTATATCTAAATGGATGCATATTAAGGCCATACTCTTAAGTGAAATAAAAAGGACACACATGTGTACATACCAAATAGTTTCTCTAGTGTGAGAAACTGAAAATGTAAATAAGGATTAAAATGAATAATTGATAATTTGAAATAGGAAGAAAAGGTCCAAAGGGGTAGGGAAAGTGGGAGGGGAAAGGGAAGAAGGGAAAGGAAAAATTATGAGAAAAGGAAAAAATGGTAACAAAGTCTATGTAAATAGGGAAGGGTGGAGGGGTGAAGGGTGCACAGGTAATGGGGAAAAAATAAGAACCAAGATACATCATGTACAGGTACAAGCACCCAATGATAAATGTAAACGTATTGTATACTTAAAATGTACCAATAAAAGAATTTAACCAAAAAATAGATAAATAAATTTAAGGGGTTGCATATCATAGAAGTAATTTGCATTTCTTCCTCTAAAACTCAATTTTACCTTTGAGATTATCAACTTTTTGAGAGACCATTTTACTATACTCTCTTCTTTCAGTCTTCAAGCCTGAGTTAATCTAGCTTCTACCTCCAAACTTCCACTCGCATTGCTCCCAGACAGGCCCAGGTACCTTCCAAGACCAACATTTAAAAGCACTCTTTTTTTTTCAGTTCTTGATGCAACATTTGGCATTGTTGACTGCTTCCTGCGTCTTCCTGCGACTCTCAGGGAACACCCCTCTCTCTGTCCCAGACAGGACAGAGGATGAGGTCATGTATGAAGTGAGAGAAACATGCATCTTCGTGGCTCACTAAGAACAAAGCAACCCAAAGCAAGCCCCGCAAGCCCAAGCTCTTGATGATCCAATTGGTGATTGCAAGATCCAAAGAAGGCTTGAGGGGGGAATGGGATAAAATAAAATAAAATTTATTTAAAAGATCCAAAGAAGGCTGTAGAACTCCTGCTTTCGCTAAGGCACCTGGCAGGCCCACAACAGGCTTGTGGCTCAATGGCGAGGAGATCTTGGATTCATTCAGATCACATTCAAGAGGGAGGTTGTTGGTTGTGTCCTCAGCCCTGCACTTGGCAAGTGAGAGCCCCATGCCAAAAGCATGTTTTTAATTCCTGGAGCAGCACTACAAAGGCACCCACTTCTCAGCAACCCCTACACAAACACAGCTCAAACACTCCCAAGGGGATGAAGTTCTGGCGTTTCCAGAAACATAAATAACTCAATAGTGTGGAAATCGATGATTAAAAACAAGTCTCACCCATTCTTAGGCATTATTTCAAGTAGAACACACAAAGGATAAATAGACCGATTTATTTCTTCCAGTTCTCAAGAGACTGAAATACTCTGAGTTGGCACACAACGGCTGGAACATTCTGTTTTCTTTTAGAAACACATTTTTCTCTTGACAGAAGAGCTTGTGCGCAGATGCAGTCCGGAAAAGACCCTCCGGAAAGCCCTGCATTTGCTAGACACGCCCACTCGGGAGGGGAAACAGGGAGTGAGAAAGCTGCGGACACCTGTACAAAGGCGCGCGCGCGCACTCAAAAGGGCCTGCATGGCCTGGCCCCATTCTCTGGCCCCAGTGCCAGCAGTGTTTCAAAGTCAGCAAAGTTCGCTGCTAAGCAAAGTACAATCTGGAAGACTTGGGACTTTCGCCTGAGGATGGCAGGCCGTCCGTGCAGAGGCAGGATTGTAGGTGAGGGGTCAGCGGCGGGGAAGGGGGAAACCGCAGGAGGGCTTGCAGTGGTGTGGACTGGGATCCCAATGGACCCCGGCCAGAAGCCACTCTGAGCCGGAAGACTGGGGGAGGGGGGGCGTGGGCGGTGCAGGAGGGGGGCTAAGAAAGGGTCCTGGGCGGGGCGGGGCGGGGAGGGGCGGGGCTCGGGCGGGGCTAGCAGGGCGGGCTCCCGCCCCCAGGCCCAGGCAGCAGTGGCTCCAGGCCAGCCTTGGGCCTTCAGCTTCGGGCGCGGGTGGAGGCGGCAGCTCCGTTAGCCATGGCGCTGCGCGCGGCCGTATTCGAGCTTGATGGGGTGCTGGCTGTGCCCTCGGTGGCGGGCTCCCTCAGCCGCTCAGAGGAAGCCCTGGCCCTGCCCAGGTAAGGAGACCCGCGCTGCCAGGCAGCTCCATGCCGCAGGGGGCCGGACACCTGTCCTGGAGTTGCCCTTTCTGAATTCAGCCCTGGGTGAGGACTGAGTGGTTGAAATAATTACTGGCCCTAAAATACCAGTGTTTGTAAGTGGACCCATTGTCCTTCTAAATAGTAATTAAACCTTGCTAAAGACTAAAGACTCGGAATTGCACTTTACAGGAAAGCTTCCCAAAGGGAGTGGAATTATCTGCTGCCGCTTTATTGTCTCCCTTTGAAAGTATCTTAAAACTTTCCCAGCGATTTAGAAGAGGAGAAAGTTCTCTCCAAAAACCTGTGTTGCAAGTGTGCTTATCGCAGTAACAACCTACAGAGACAGCCTACAACCTTCTACCTGGAAATGGGAAACGAGGAAGCAGCCACTGATAACGCGATGTGCAGGATGCAATTCTGTAATATCAGAAAACATCTGCGTTACAGTACAGACAAACCTGCCAAATCAGAAAGCTGTACACCATGGTTTCAGGTATGGAAAGAAAAAAGGCTCCATAAAAAAACGTCTGGAAGAAACCTGCCTGTACCAAACTATGCTTGGCATTATTAATCCCAGGTAGATTTATGAACTTTTTATTTTCTATTAATCCCAGGTGGTATTGTAAGTGATTTTATTTTTCTACGTTTTTATATTTTCCAACATTTTTTTGATTTGCAAATATGTATTACTCCTACAATCAGAAAGAAGGGGTACATATATATTTCAAAAGTTTAAAAAAAGAGTAAGATCATGGTGGAAAGACAAGAAATAGCAAATTTTAAATTACAGGTGAAAAGAAGGAGCATTCTGAGTTCTGCCACATCTAAGGATTTTAGAATTTTTATGAAACCAAGGCCAACAGGACTTTTTAACCTTTATACTATGAAAACCCTGAAAGGCTAGGATCTGTAAGCATGCCATGCCAAAAGGGGCTCCAAGTCCCCAGCAACCCTCATGTCTGCATATGAGGACACAGAGCTTAGGAAAGAGATTAACTTGCTCCAGATCACAGAATTAACTGTAGGTAGCTCTGGAACCCACTTTTCTGCATCCCCAAACCCCCTTCTAGCTTCCTCCCTCTTCAATTTACTATGACTTTGCACTGCCTTCAGTTGCCATTCTGGGAATGATATCAATCTGTTAACAATGAGTAAATACGACATTATTGAGAAATATAAACAAGCTGGCTACAAAGTCCACAATCAGAATAATCACAGTCCAGGTAATTAGGATTTTACAGAGAACTAGATTTGGAAGTGGAATGCCACCTCTGAGCCATGCTTGCCCAATTCAGGTCATTTGATCCTAGAATTCTTACACTACCAAGGCCAGCAGAAGGTGAAGAAGGAATAAGTAACTCATTTCCAAGAGGTCCTTTCTAACAATAAGCTTATCTTACTTCATTTTGACTCATCAATTTGATCTAGAAAAAAACACAAAAAGAGAGTAAGCTATGAGGTCTGTTGGTACCTGTGAACTCATCGAAGTTAGGGTGATTGTGACTTTTATACAAGGCATAGGTGTGCAGGTGTGGGCTCCTGAAATCTATGGGTCTCCAGAGTCATACAGGAACACATCTCGGTCCTGACACTTGCGTGACTTGCTTAACCTGTTCCTAGTTTTCATCATTTGGCCTGTACCTTCCCCTGTGTTTCTCTTAGGAGTAAATTAGATAACATGTAAGGTGAATGGTCAGGTATGTTTTTGATACATTTTTTTATTTACAGAAGTTTCACGCCTATGTAAATGATGCATTGGGTGAATACCATTTATTTGATGTTGCATTTAAATGCTACTTTTGGGACCATGATTAGAACTGTTCCTAGTTGACATAAAACAGGTCACAGCAAAGCCAACTAAACTCAGGGAGTTAGAACTTTGACCTTAACAGCCTATCACGTTTATAAACTAACTATGAAAGTATTAATATGGAAGGTGAACAAGAAGGGCCTACCTTACACTGGCCATTTTGAACATCTCACCATCTGGTATGAAAACTCAGCCATGCACAAACAGCCAAAGTTCATGATGAAGAAGGTGCTGTAAGGGGTACAAGCTGTAGGGTGATTCAGTGTAGGAGGGAGTAGGTCTGATCAGGAGAATCAGGAAAGACTTAACTGCAGGTAGATGGGAAGTTGATGGGGAACAGTTGAATTGAGGGGGCACTTTTTAGTTTCAGGGGACAACATGTTCAGAGTCTTGGAATGGAAGGCATGGGATGTACACAAGAACACCCAATGTTCCAGTCTAGCTGGAGAAGAGGGGATGGAGAAGGTGCACTCCATCATAGTGCAGCCTAAAAGCCATGCTGATGAGCACTTCCATACTCTCATAACCAGTGGGAAACCTTGAGGGTTGGTTCTGTTTTTTATTGTTGTTGTTGTTGTTTGGTACTGGGATCAAACTCGGGGCCTTGCACTTTCGAGGCAGGTGACAGAACCACGGAGCTAAATCCCCGGCCCCAACCTTGAGGGTTTTTGCTGGGGACTAGGCTATGTGACTCAGATCTCACAGTCTCGAGGTTGGTGTTATCTTTCTGCCTCAGGAACAGGGCAGTATGCAGAAGGCTGCATGCCCCTTGGCTATATAACCTGGCACTCCCGAGGCAAGGCAGCATCTGCTGAGGACAGTTGTCCATATACAGGCATTTGGGTGTAGAGAAAATCTGGTTTCTCATTAACTTACTTTTTATCCCCCCATTCTCTATAGTTGCTTTTCTGTGAAGTGCATGGTACCCCTCCTCCTGCACTTCTCACTAGCTAATAAGAGTGAAGCAACTGTGGAGTTTTAGTCTAGTCTATCTACTAGAGACAGCCCCTCCAAGCCCCCCTCTTTATAGCTTTATCCTCCCTTTCATATATTGAAAATTGTCTCTGTCTCCATTATTCCTCATTGTTCTCTAAGAAGGTAGCTGAGGGTCTCATTAGCCCTCAGTAGGTTTTTGACATGGGGTGGTGGGGAAGTAAAATAATTGAAGCTCTAAATCATGACCGCTGATCACTGGGTTAGGGGGTCCAGTAAATTGGTGTGAAGCAAGGAGGCCGAGGGTTACAATAACATGAAGGGCTTGGGAGCTCAGAGGTGGACCAGCACACAGTGATAGAAAGCCCGTGGGACTAGAACTGAGGAGAGCAAGACCTTGAGCTTCAGAATTCAAGGGTCCTTGGCCTGGGAGATGAAGGACTGAGGCTGTGGGCCCAGCTGAGGTCAAGGGGAGCCTGTGACCCTTGTACTGAGGTTGTGAGGCAAGGGATGTGAGGAATCTTTTTGAGGACATGGAAATGTTCTAAAATGTGGTGAAGTTTGCACAACTCTCAGTTGACTACAGAGCACTGGTTTATACACTGAAAATGTGAATTTGGTACGAACGTAGTGAAGCTATTTGGCAATTTTGACGCACCCACATGGCAGAGCCATTGGTGAAACTAGGAAGTTCAGCAAGGTCACAAATATGAGGTGTCTGTCTTTTTAGATTTTTCCCAGATTTCATCCTTGTTATTATCTGAGGAGGTTTAGTCTGATAAAGGTACTGATTGCTATCAAAAACAAAACTCCCAGGTTGGAGGTATTTTTTTTCTTACTCAGGAATGGCACGTAATAATTTATAAGAGCCAAAGTGTACTCATTTATTAGGGCTGGTGTAACCAGTAAGTCTGGTTGGCTTTAATAAGAAAACAGTTCTAGAGGTTAAAACTCCAAGATCAAAGTGTCACGGCTGGTTTTTTCTAAGGTCTTTTTCTTCGGTTGTAGATGGCCTTCTTCTCCTTGTGTCCTCACCTGGTCTTCCTGTGTAGACTTCTTCCTCTTATAGGGACATGAGGCAGATAGGGTTAAGGCCCACCCTAGTAACTTCATTTAACTTCATGATCTCTTTGAAAAACACTGTCTCCTAATACAGCAGAGAAACATTTGAGATATTAAGGGTTAGAACTTCAATGTAGGATTTAGGGAGAGGTTTATTTCAACTCTTAACAGGAAACTTTAAAAAATTTAGAAGATGAAATTAAGATAAAATAGTAACTATATATGCATAATTGAAACCAGAGAAAAATTTTTGATTCCTTTTGAAGAATATGAACTAGAGATGACTCCATGCAAACAAAGATGCCGACTCGACCTTTGTTGTGTGTCCTGGTCCCCAGCAGCTCACCTTTCTGCCGACAGTCGTCTGAATGTAAATCATGCCTGTCCCGGACTGCTGCCGTGTCAGTCACCAGAACATCTGTGACATGGTTGTTTCCCATGTGTTTCAGGGGCTTTCTGAATGACGCTTTCCTGAAGGAAGGCACGAATGGTCCCAGCGGCCGGCTCATGAGAGGAGAGATCACATTTTCCCAGGTGAGAGGAGCTCACGGGGACATTCGATGCAGCTTTGTATCCCTCACCCTTCACCCAAGTGCCCTTTGTATCCTGAAACTCACAAGACCAACCGGAAGGACAAGAGACAACTGAAGGAGCACTTAGGACTGATTTTCCGTCTCTCTGGGCCAACCAGAGGGACGTTTCCAAGCCCTTCACAAACTGGGCCAGGGAACCCTGCAGCCAAAAATCTATTTTAGGACAGAGCCACTGGGACTGTGAACTCAATAAGCATAAATGACTGTTCATCGCGGTTGTCACCTTCACTGGATTAAGAGATGCCTAGCAGTTTAGGAAAACGTACTTCTGAGGAAGCCTGCGTGGGTCACGGAGGTGCAGGTGTGAACTTGAGTGTTATATTCAGTCCCTGTTCCCTTCTGCCTCTCTGGTGCTGTTCCCCTGTCTACTCTCTGGCTGGCGTGAATTAAGCAGCTCTGCTGTCCTACGCCTCCACCATGCTGTTCCCAACTTGGAACGTGCCCATCATAGACTAAAACTCCTGAAGCTGGGAAGCAAATACACCTCTCCTCCATTAAGATGTGGTTGTCGAGTATTTTGTCCCAGTAGTGAGATATAATGGATGGACTTTGGAGTCAGCGATCAGGGTATGAATCACAGGTCCCACTTACAGACCGTGAGACCGCAGCAAGTTACTTACTTTCCAGTCTCAGTTTTGCCTTCTGTGAGATAGAGGGCAGCACTGCTCATTTCACAGGGTGCTGAAACGTGGGAATGCCGAACACAGTGCCTAGTACAGAGTAAGTAGTCAACACATAAATAATAGTAGTTTTTCTTGTTAGTGTAACTTTACGAATTTCCAACAAAGTAAACAGAATCTAACACCCCTTGAATTCTCTCTCAGTGCCTAAGTAAATAAGATATTGAGAATCTGCTTATAAGCACACAGCTTAAAGATGCTATACTTTGAAAAACTGTTATGAATCCCATCACTCTGACAGAACTTGGGAACCACTGTGATAGAAAGCAAAATCTTATCTTCTCTGTGTAGGTGAATGTAGTGCCAGTGTGGGGAGCACAACATGCAAACTGCGATGATGTTACTGGGAGGAAACACCTTGCCGTTTCAATCATTTGCAAAAATCTGATAATATTTAGGAGTGGAGGGGAGAGAGAAATGCTATCTGTTTTCAATGAGCACAGTGATCTCAGGGTGAATTTTTAGTAGTCAGTGTGAAAACCCTGCATCCCATTCAGAGTCTTTAGTGGCTTCTGCTACTCTGAGTGGAGCTTCCACAAAGTGCACATGGCTGGAGAAAGACATCTGAGAAACTGAATTCTGCTGTGATAAGGATTCCTCGAGCTTGAATTGTCCTGAAAAGCCGTACCCTAGAAACACTGTGCATCTGGGAAAACAAAAGAGCACACACAGTGTCCAGTGGGATGAATTCCCCCACTCGGACTGTGCTTATGTCATCAGTGCCCAGATCAAGAGATGCAGCATCCCTGGCACCACGGCCCTCGCTTGTGTGCCCCGCAGACACCACTGGTCCAAGGTCCCTGCCTCCTGGCTTCTAAGCCAGCACCAGTCTTGCCTGTTTTGTGGAGTTGCACAGAGCAGGTTTCTGTGTCTGACAGCATGTGTTCAACATCACACATGTGAGATTCATAAAGCGACAGCAAGCAGCTGTAGGCAGTCTTACTCTCACTGCTACAAGGTATTCCACTGAGTGAATATATCTCAGGCCACTTACCCATTCTGTTATTAGTGGGTCTCTGGTAAGCATTCAGTCTGGGAGTCTTACATAGCCTACTGCTGTGATAATGTGTATAACTCACAAATCATTCTGCTGCTAGTGAGTATGTTAGTTTGCGCAGGCTATGTCTGCTGCTTTAACAAATATACCGTAGACTGGGTGACTTTTACACAAATATTTATTTTTCTGAGTTCTGCAGGCTGGAAAATCCAAGATCCACATAGGGTTCATGTCTAGGCAGGATGGACTCTCTTCCTAGTTTCCAACTGGCCATCTTCTTGTATCCTCACATGGTGGAAAGCAAAGAGGAAAAAGTGAGCTTCCTTGTGACTTTTTATAAGGGCTCTGCTTCCACTCACGGGGGCTCTGTGTTCCTGATTAAATCACCTCCCCAAGTCCCACCTCCAAATACCATCACATCATGGGTGAAAACTTCAGCATATCAATTTTCAGAGTGACACAAACATTTAATCTACAGCACATGGCCATGACAAAATACCACAGACTGAGTCGCTTAAACAGCAGAAATCTCTTATAGTTCTGCAGGCTGGAAGTTCCACCCACAGTATTAGCAGGGTTGCTTTCTGTGGAAGTCTCCTTTACTTGCAGATGGCTGCCTTCTGGTGGCATCCACACTCGGCTTTCTCTTTGTGTGTGTGTGTATCAGTCAGCTTCGTATTACTAGAGTGAAACACCTGTTGCATTAACTTATACAGAGAAGAAATAACTCACAGATCTGGAGATTCTAGTCCAGGTTTAGGCATTGGCAAGGGCATGAACCACGGCAGGATGCACAATGCAGAAAATCCCTTGTGTCAGGAAGCAGGAGGCAGAAGAGAGAGAGCAGGAGATTGGGTCCCTCAGTCCCCTAGGGTATGCCCCTGTGACGTAAGGACCTGCGGATTGGCTCTGCCTCCTAGCAGCCCCACCACCTCCCAGTAGCACCACCCTGAGGACCACGCCTTTAGCACACGGACCTCAGGGGACAGGACCCACACGCAAACCACAGCAGTGTGTCTACATCCCAGGCTCCTCTTCTTATGAGGACATCAGTCAGGCTGGATTAGAACCCAGCCCAGGGACCTCATTGTGCCAGAATTACCTCTTTAGAGGCCTTTTCTCCAAACACACTCATATCTTGAGGTACATTTGGTTAGCATGTCAAACGTGAGTTTTGAAGGGACAGAATTCAAGCCCATAAGCTTGGGCAGTTTCCATTTGTGGGAAGTTTCCATTTAGGGGCTTGCTAGTATCTAAATGTTCATGCCCTCCCAATTCATACATTGAAATCCTCGCACTGAGGTGGTGGCCTTAGGATAAGAAGCTTTCAGGAAGCGTGGAGCCCTCGTGAAGGGCCCTAGAAAAGAGGCCCCATAGAGCCAGCTGGCCCCTTCCACCATGTGGGGAAAGAGAGAAGCCACCAGCTACGAAGCAGGAAACTGGCCCTAAGCAGGCACAAAATGTGCCAGCCCCCTGACCTTGGATTTCTCAGACTTCAGATCTGTGGGGAATATATTTCTGTTGTTTAAGAGCTACACATCCTGTTATTTTGTTATAGCAGCCCAAACATCGAAACAGGGCTGGTAGGAATAGTGCTGCGATGACAGTGCGGAGGTGTCCCACGATCCATCCACACTGCGAGGAAAGAGTAGGTGGGCGGTTTCCAGTGTGGGTCTGTTAAGAAAAGTTCAGCTAAGGACATTTCTGTCCATGTCTTCTGGGGAGCCCATGTGGACACTCCCTGTGGGTGTGTCCCCAGGAGTGGCTCTGCTTGGTCATCTGTGGATTTAATGGACACTGTCACAGCTCTCCTAATGGCTGAGCCCACTGACGAGCCCCTTGATTCACCCTCACAGTGGGTGCCACTCATGGAAGAAAACTGCAGGAAGCGCTCGGAAGCCTCTGGAATCCGCCTCCCTGAGGATTTCTCTATACACCAAATCTTCGGCAAGGTGACTTCAGCAAGGAGCATCAACGGCCCCATGCTTCAGGCAGCGCTGGCTCTCAGGAAGAAGGGTAAGGATCACGTGGCCTGGCTGCAAGGGCAAGGCCCAAATACAGCTACATGTGTCATGAAATATTTGGCCTTCTGGGCAGTGATGGAAATCCACCCTTAAAACCCTACCCCAAGGCAAGTTTTATCAAATGCCCTATTAGAATACTATTAGAATACTATTAGAATACTTGAAAGGTGACAGAATTTGATCAAATAAAGCCATTTAAACCAGAGACTGCTTTATGAGCATTTCTCCATCTCTCTAGTGGTGCTAGGAATGCCATGAATGTCCTCAAATTTTGTCACACATTTAAAAACAAGGCCTGTTAAGCAACTATGGTTCTCTGGCCCTCTGGGCCTCAGAGTGACTGAGGGATGAGCTGGCTGGCACAAGCTTAGATGGCCTAAGACATGCGATCACATTTGTCCAGTGACATTTATTAGTGTCAGTGCCTGGTACTTCTCCAGAGGCACATTTGAAGTTGCCTCGCTCTCCTATCAGCAGTTACGAGGTTGAGGCTACACCACCTGTCTTAGTCTGTTGTGTGCTGCTCTAACTGAATTCCCGAGACTAAGTCCTATGTAAAAAATAGAGCTTACTTCTTGTAGTTCTGGCTGGAAGGCTAAGGTCGGGGCCACACCTGATAGGTCTTTCATGTTACATCTTACCACGGCCACAAGCAGAAGGCCAAGAGAGCATGTGCACATTCCACAGACCAAGATAACTAAGCGACAGCCCTCAAGCCATTTTATATCAGCATTAATCCCCACACAAGAGCAGAGCCTCCCAGCACAATTGCAGGGGGGACTATATTTCTACCGAATGCCTTTAGGGGACCCATTCAAGCCATAGCACTGCCTCAAGTCCATGTTCCCCCTTTCGTCTTCTGTGGAATGGGCCTCCACATTAACTCATCTGTGTCTTGCTTCCAACCCCACCTGGCTGTCACCCTGGCTGTTTGGCCAGGTGGAGCCAGGAGCTAGAGCTGCCTCTGTTTATGCTTGTCTGGTTTTGGAATGCGAATGCAGTTCCAGATGGTCAAAGCAGGAAACACAGCCGGGCAGGGTTTGCAGCAGGACAGACTACAAGGAGCAGCAGTCCTTTACCATATGGCTCTGGCAGCTTGTACCTTGTTTGAGCTTTGGTTTGCTCATCTATAAATACGGGATTCAGATCTTTCAAGCTCACCCAAGAAGTGCTGAGAGCCAGATGGGCTGAGGAATGTTAAACCACTTTGATCCAATGAGCTGACAGGTGTCAGAGTGCTGATGTACAGGGGCTTAGGACTGTCCCCACCTGGCCTTCTGAGAGCCCTTACCATACTAGCCCACCCTTGGGTCTGTGCCTCTCGGTAAAGACCGTTCTTCTCCAGCTCATCTATTGAAAGCTGGGTCTATGAAGGTAGATGTAAGTGAGCAGGTCCTTGCTTGGCCCCATTATCAGTGCCCCATGTGGGCCATCTGAGGCAGCTTAGGGCATCTTCACTGGTTTGTTCACTGGTAACATTTTGAACAGGATTTAAAACCTGCATCCTCACCAACAACTGGCTGGATGACAGAGCCGAGAGAGGAGATCTGGCCCAGATGATGTGTGAGCTGAGCCCACACTTCGACCTACTGGTAGAGTCATGCCAGGTTGGGATGGTCAAGCCTGAGCTTCAGATCTACAAGCTTGTCCTGGACACCCTGAAGGCCAGTCCCAGTGAGGTACGTGGATGCTTCCTCTCGGGACAAAAATGTCCCTGAGAGACTGCAACCAGACAAACACTGAGGAGTTTATGTTTGGGATCTGGCAGGACAGTTCTCCATATATTTCTCCCAGGCTAGGGCTTCTCCTAAAGGATTTTTTTTTACCCATTCTTCAGTCTACAAAGTTCTACCAGAAGTGTGCATTTGGCCTTTGTGTGTCTTTTATAGGATTTTGGTCAAAGCAAGTATCATCAAAAGCTATTAGACTAGCTGCCTCAGTTTACTAATGAAGAAACAGAGATCCTGAGAGACTTTGTTGGAGGCCACAAGGCTAGTTCGGGTCACTCAGCCAAGGGGCAAGCAGGGCTGGGTTCCCGTAAGCGCTAATGTTCAAATGGTGATTGGACCACAATAAAGTTCTTTCCTTCACATTCTGCCCAAGAGATCATCAGAACACACCCTGAGCCCTGTCCCTGGTCCCTTGTGTACACATACACCAGTCTTCCCTTTCATGGTTTTGGGTGGATGAGATGCTTAGTATTTGGCCCTTGTCCTAGATTATAAATAAATGCATTCATACTTTCTTCTATAACTTTTAAGGTCTTTTTTTAAAATTTAAATCTTTGATCCATTCAGAATTTATTTTGGGATAAAATGTGAAGGAAGTTTCTATTTTTTCCCCCAGTTAACCTTTCTCCCTGGCTCCTTTATTAGAAACTAAATTCTCCTTTGTATTTGAGCCTATTTTTAGACTCTCTTCTACTTCATAGGTATTTCTATTTCTTTTCTAGTACCAAACTCTTTTACTTTTTGTAGCTTCCTAATTTGTTTATTATCTGCCCTCATTAGGGGTTTTTCACAAACATCTTTGAACCTTTGTAGCTGTTGTTTTTCCCAGATGAATTTTAAGATCAGCTCATATTTTCCCCAGTTTTCTTGCAAAATTGGCTGCAACCAGTGGATGTATGTGGGGACTTGTGTAGGTCTACGTGTGTGCATATGTAATTAAATGTTTTTAATCCCAAGAGTAAGTGGAAACACATAGTAGAAGGATTCTTCATTTCCACATCATAAAATATCCCCATCCGCATCTCATATGTTTCTTCCTGCCGTGCTCCCTGCAACGTGAGTGTTTGCTGGTTGATATCCCTGCTGTTTTGCACTCAGGTTGTTTTCCTAGATGATTTCGGGTCTAATCTGAAGCCAGCCCGTGACTTGGGAATGGTCACCATCCTCGCCCGAGACACCGACACAGCCCTGAGGGAACTGGAGAAAGTGACAGGGATGCAGGTAACGCTGTGTCTGGGCAGAGCCGGGCTTGCTGTGCTCCCTCTGTTAATACGGAGGGAGAAAGCGCTGAGCAGGAGGCTGGAGTCCTGGTGCTCCTAGCATGGTTGTGAGCCCAGGTGCCCTGCAGGGAGTCCCTCGCCCAGGTGCGGGAGCGAGGTACCCTGAAGATCACCCTGACCCTTCCTCTGCCATCAGGGACCCAGACAGGACGGGCGGAGTCAGAGCCTCCCACACCTTGCTCTTTAAATAATTCTTTTTCTTCCTCCCCTTCTTCCTCTTCCTCCTCCTCTTTCTCCTCTTTCCTTCTCCTTCTCCTTCCCTGCTCCTTTTTGTTCTGAGATAGGGTCTGTGTTGCCCAGGCTGGTCCCAACCTGCTGGACTCAAGGGATTGTCCTGCCTCAGCCTCCTGAATAGCTGGAACCAAAGGCATGCTCCACTGCATGAAAACTCTTCCTGTGAGGAGCACGGTCCTTAGCTGCTGCCCAGGACATGCCACCCATTCAGCCCCACCTGGCTCACGCTGCCCACCTGACAGTCATAGGTCGGCTCTTAAGTAGCAACTGCCCCTCTCCCAGGAGGACAGGACTGCTGCATAGCCTCCCTGGGCAGCCTGGGGACCAGCCAGCACCTCAGGTCTGAGGCGCCTATGTTCTTCTAGCTTGCCCTGAGGTCTGTGGTCACACAGAGCCCACATGGGTAGACTTTCCCGGCTCTGAATTAGTGTAGACCCGGCTCCTCAGTGTGAGGGGAGAGGAGGCCGGGTCCTGGGGGCTCTGGTCTCCGAAACTCCTGTGCTGAGGCCCTGCCCCCCAGGACCTCAGAATGTGCCTGTACTTTGAGATGGGGTCTTCAAAGAGGAGATTAAGGCAGAATGAGGTCAGAGGCTGGGCTCCCGTCCAACCGACTTGTGTCCATGTAAGAGGAGGAGGTGGCGTTCAGACAGGCACAGAGGGCAGTCCGCGTGAGAAAGGGGAGAAGGTGGCCATCTACAGGCCAAGGAGAGGCCTCGGGAGAAAGTAGCCCTGCCCACACCTCCAGAACTGTCAGGAAAGAGATGTCAAAGCTGCCCAGTCTGTGGTGCTTTGTTTCAGCGCCTGAGGAACAGCTGTGGAGAGAACTCTACTTAAGTTGGAATCTTGGAGGTTTAGAGCAAGCACTGTTCCTTTCTTGCTTGTATAAAGCTCAGCTCGAGGTGCCCAGGGTTTCCTTCACCCTGTGAGTCAGGAATTAAGATTGATGCAGGATCCACTGTCTTCTGTTTGGGGCTTCTGAGGTCGACCAGACACCTGGCTGGAAGATGTGGAACAAGAGAATGTAGAGAATCATGTAGGAGTTTTTAAAACCAGACTGGGAGGTGGTCTGCATGTCATTGGCAGAACCTAGTCACAAGAAGGGGGCCAGGAAATGGAGTCCAGCTTTACCTGGAAGGGAGGTGGGTCAGTTACCAGAAGCACTCGGGAAGGGGTGGCAAAGGCGACCTTGGAGGTCTTTCACAGGAGCCCTAAACTCTCTCTGGGAATGGCTCCTGGGAGGAAGGTCCACTGTTTCTCTGTCTCTCCTTTGTACTTCCAGCTTCTCCAAACTGCACGCCCACTGCCAATGCCTTGCAGCCCAAGTGATGTGAGCCATGGGTTCGTGACCATAAAGGTGAGTCACAAAGGGTAACCCACAGAGGTGTTTGTGAACACTCAGCATTTTCAAGGAAATAGTACTTCCTGTAAGTCTCATTCCTCAGAAGTTGGTACTAGATGTGGACCCTGGCTCGGATGCCCTAAAGCAGTCAGCTGCTTAGTCAAACCCCATGGAGCAGTGGCCATGGGGCCCTGGGAAGCCAGGTACAGAGGTCTCTGCACATCTAGCCTGTGTTCTGGGTAGTAGAAAATTTTTCATTCAGCAGGTATTTATGGAACACATTTTTTGTGCCAGGCATGGGCTGGTACTGAGAGGCAGTGGTGAACAGGGAACCCACAAGGAGGATTAAGGGCAAAGGAAGCCAGGGCTGTGGAAGCCAGGGCTGTGGGAAGACCTATGCCATGGGAACAGGGCTGCAGAAGCCTAGCCTGGCCAGCAGATCTGTGGAGACACAGACTCCGAGCTTCGGGACGTCTTCATGGATTCACTTTGGGGTCTTTCTCCCTTTGTCTTTGGCTCCACTTAAGTGGGTAGGAAGAGGTCTAAGACTGTGGGTAAGGTAGCAGCCCTGACTGTGTCTGCCTCGCTGCAGGTGCCCTGGCAGGACCGAGTGTAGCAAAGCCTGAAAAAAGTCATATTTCAGAAACAAACAGCTTTTGACAACATAACCATGGAATTCTGCACATTACCATGAATATTATGGTCTGTACACAATCAGCCCCTGGCAAAACAGCACCTGAGACCCCAACGATAAGGAGGTGCATTAGAGAGAGAGGTCACAGTGTTTCTTTCTGCTGGTTCCCAGCCCCATTCTCTGAATGTCACAGTGAAAGCCACTTGTGATGGTGGCACAGATTGGCCAGTGTCTCTGCCCCACCGGCTTCATCTACATTGAGGTCTTTCACTGAGAAAGCTGGGCCACGTGAGCTGTGGTGACCCAGTGACAGGGCCCTGGCGAGGCCTGCAGAAGGGATACCTGATCCACCTGGCCCAGGGGAGACATGGTGGTCACCGCCTCTTCCCTCTCTCTCCTGACAGCCTGGGGTCCGTCTGCACTTCGTGGAGCTGGGCTCCGGCCCTGCTGTGTGCCTCTGCCATGGCTTTCCTGAGAGCTGGTTCTCTTGGAGGTACCAGGTAAGGGAAACTGAGGAAGGTCAGGCCACCCCAGTTCGAGAGGGGAGGGGAGGGGAGGAAGGCAGATTCCTCAAGCCCCTCTTCACCAGCTACTGGGAAAGCATTGCAGTGAATATAGAAACCTGCCAGGGCTTTGGCAGCAGAGGTGCTTTCTTAAGTACCTGTGGCACTGATGCAGGGCGCAAACCCCACCACTGTCATAGCAGCCCAAACAGGTGGGCCCCTTCCAGCACCAGGGTGAGGAGCCCAGGTGGTGCCATGTGATACCTGGGGTGGAGCTATTTGCAGGAGGAGGGGACAGGGAAGAGCAAGCGTGCAGTGTCAGCTTTGGACTGTGAGGCCATGCTGCAGCGGGCCTAAACTGTTTGCTTTCCAGATCCCTGCTCTGGCCCAGGCAGGCTACCGGGTCCTAGCAATGGATATGAAAGGCTATGGCGACTCGTCCTCCCCTCCCGGTGGGTTGGTTTACAGCAGCCGTCCTGTGTGGTTGAGTATCTGCCTGTCCTGCTCTCCACCCCACTGAGTGGTCCCGTCCTGGGGCAGGGCAGGCTGTCCTGCAGGGCATCTGACTCATCCCCCTCCTTTCCTGCAGTGTCTGGTGTTTCCGTACTTTGGGCCCCAGATGTTCCCAAAAGAAACTCAAAACCCATTCCCAAGGGAGCGTCCTGCTGGTCCTCAGCATTGTAGGATGCAGGAAGTACCATAGTTCTCCTGAAATTTTCTCACCTTGCAAAACTGAAAGCTGAACTCATTAAATAACAACTCAGTGCTTCCTCCTCCGGCACCTGGAAGCCCCCATTCTGCTTTCTTTCTGTGGGTTTGAATCTTCCAGTTGCCTCATAGAGGAGCAATCGTGCAGTAGTTTTCCTTTGTGCCTGGCTTATTTCATGTAGTATCCCGTGCTCCAGGGTCATCCACGATGTGATGTAGTGTATTGCTGGGCTTCCTTCTTGTTTAAGGTAAATGCTATTTCACTGCAAGCTCTCCATTCATTCACCACAGAACACTTGGGTTGCTTCCACCTTTTGGATACTTTGCATAGTGCTGCTGTGAACATAGGTGCGCAAATACCTGTTTGCCTGCTGCTTTCTGCATTTTAGGATACATGTCCAGAAGTAGAATGGCTGGATTCTGCAGTAATTTGGAGAATAGGTTCTTAAAGCAGTGTCTACGGATTGCAGTGGGAATCTATCCAGGGCTGGACATTAGACAGCCTGTGAGCCCCTAAGACCACAGGCAGGCTTGTGAGCATTTTCCTGGGGGTAGAGTCCTTTTTTTTTTTTTTTTTTTTTAATCAGTTTAGAGGTATCCTCAGCCCAACGCTTAAAATCCTCAGCAAGGAGGTAGACTGAAGCGGCCAGGTATGAGCATGGTTCCTAGTCCCTCTGAGAGTCAGTGAGCCACGCCCACTGCCACCTCTGTGCTGAGCTGCTGTGCATGATCACACCTGGCACATGTGGCTGTGATGCTTGCAGCCAGCTGACATGGCGTGAGGTTGCTCTGATGACCACCCACTTGGCCTCTGGGCATTTTGGGAGGGGTGTCATTCCCTCAGGCTGGTGGTGTTGGCAATGCCTACCCGGCCTTTTCAGTGACTCAGAATTTTAGACGAATGGACAGCCTCCAGCTCAGCCAGCTGGGAAAGTTAGCTAAGGGCTTCCATTTCCTAATCTACCTATTACAATATTTTATTTTTATTCACATATATTTCTGTCTTCTGTGAATCTCACAGGCATAGCTTGTGATTGTAATTCAGCATGGACACTAGCACATTATAAAAAGGGACTAATACACTAGTAATATGTTAGTATCCCTCAAACTGGAACTGTCCTGGACAAACTGAGACTAGTGGCCTCACCCTAATTCATTCATATTCATATTTCTCTCTCTCTCCCTTCCCTCCTCTTTTTCCCTCTCCCCCTCTAGCCTTCTTTCCCCATCTCTCCCTCCTTTCCTGACTTTCTTCTTCTCTTTTGGAAAACCATAATTTGAATGTTATCTATTGTTGAAAGATTATATCTGAGTTCTAAAGCCAAGCATCATGATTTGGAATACATAACACATACATCTCAGAGAACTTATGTGTAAATTTCATATCATTTGACACTAGAGTTTAGGTTGGTTTAAAATACTTTTCTCTTAAAATTTTGAACCCCCTGTCCCACCTACTGTGTCTGTGAAGAAGTTGCTGGACCTTCTGATCTATGAGGCATCCTGTCTGACTGCTGGTGTTTTTCCCTTAGTTTTGACACATTTAGGATATTTTATTTGTTATGTTCTGAAGTTGTATGATATTGTACATTAACACAGGTATTTTTCCATTCATTTCATAAATATAAATATCTCTTAGTTCTTAGAACTTTCGTTAAATTAATTCCTTGAACCATTTCTTCTATTTTTCTCTATTTTTCATTCTTTCCTTTCTTCTCTAGAATTGCTATTATTGATAAAATCTCCATACTCCCCAAAGCAATGTACATATGCAATTCAAACTTTATCAAAATTCCAATGGCATTTTTCACATAAGTAGAAATAAAAATTCTGCAGTTCCTATGGAATTGTGAGACAACACAAATCCAAATTATCTTGAGAAAGAAGAGCAAAATTTGAGGCACTTGAAGTCATACTTCCTGATTTCAAATTACCTTGTCAATCTGCAGTAATTAAGCACCCTGATACAGATGTTGGGACAGACGGATGAACCAATGGAACAGAATAGAGAACTCAGAAGTAAATCCACACAGATGCTGTCAGCCAGTCATTCACACGGTGCCAGAAACATGTGGTAGAAAAAGGACAGTCTCTACAAATCCTAGTAAGAAATCTGCAACAGAATGAAATCAGACCCCTATCTTGCATCCTACACAAAAGTCAATTCAAAATGAATGGAAGCCTTAAACACAATCAAATAACAAATTGTGTGTGTTTGTTCTTGCAAGTGGATTTTTTTAGTTGTTGCTATATTTTAACTCATGGGAATAAAATATATTGTTTATTTTTAATTGCAGAAATAGAAGAATATGCCATGGAAGTGCTATGTAAAGTAAGAAAGATCTTGGGTAACTTCCATAACATCTTTTCTATCCTGGGTTTTCACTGATACAAGGCAAAAAGCTTTGGGCCTTCCTTTAAACTTGAAGAAAGCATGTTCAGCATTTGGGAATGAAATCTTGTGGCAAGTTGAGATGATGCTTATAAATGATGGCCAACATGTATGGGATGGGAGTGTACTGGATCATGTGTTGCTGATGGCAGACTCGGGAGGGAAGGAATGGAAGGTTAAGTGCTCCCTTCCTGTGGGAGGAGGGGACTGTGATGTGTCCAGGTATAAATGCACTCTTCTTAGCTGGCTACAGAGCTCCCTTCAGAGTTTTCCAGTAGATAGTTCTGTGGACAGGGCCAGAGAAAATCTGTAGATCCAGGTGCTTCTTTCTGGAAAACATTTCTCTAGTACCAGGGATCTTCCAACAAATAAGCTGTTGAAGAAGAAGAAGAAAAAGGAGGAGGAGGAGGAGGAGGAGGAGGAGGAGGAGGAGGAGGAGGAGGAGAGAGGTTTCTTGTTGGAGGTGAAATTTTGGATCGCTACAGAAGCAGTATGAGATTCTGACTGCCCTGGAACTATCAACATTTATTCCATGTTGCCAGCTGGAATTTGCTGAAATGCAAAATGCCACACTTTGAGTTTCTTCTGCAGCAGGAAGGAAGAAAGTGCCGCAGAGATGAGGGCCAGGCAAACAGCAACAAGTTCTTGGTCAGGTTTGACAGCCAATTTGAGAGCCCAAAGGCAAAAGTATGAAATAGAAAATAGAAAGAAAGGGGAGTGAGGAAGAAAACTTTATTCGGCAGGGAGTGGTTTTAGACAAGAACATCAGCAGTGTCCCTAAAAGAAGAATGTAAAGATGCCCTGTATTGATTTCATGTCTCACAGCCCAGCTGCCTCTTTTGTGAAAGGGGAACTCAGGTTGCTCTGATTGCTGTTGCTGGACCACAGTTCTGCCTTCTTCCTCCTCCAGACCCAATGCCTTGACTCACCTCGTAGAGTCAGTGGGTCTGGATCCTGATAGAGAAGCTTGTGTGTGCAGCCAGCTTTGCAAGGCACCTTAAGAATTTCTAGGAAATTCTTCAGCTAAATACTTCATTAGTGGCTGTCTTAGTCCTCAGGGCTGTCAAAACAGAGTGCCACAGACTGAGCTCCTTAAACAACAGAAATATATGTCATCAGAGTTCAGAAAGCGGAAGTTGAAGCCTGAAGTATCAGCAGGGTTGATTTCTCCTGAGGCTGTTTTTGTGGCTTGTAGATAGCCATGCTCTCCCTGTGTCCTCATGTGGTCTGTCTTTTGTGTGTGTCTGTGTCCTAATCTCTCTCATAAGAACACCAGTCACACTGGATTAGTGCCCACCCTAAAAACTTCATTTTTAAAGACTCTGTTTCCAAGTTCAGTCACAGTCAGAGGTATCAGGAGTTAAAGCTTCAGTATAGGGATGGAGGAAGCTCATAATCAGCCCCCAAACAAATGAACACAGTAATTCTGATGTGGAACTGGCTGAGGTGACTGGACATAACTTCTGATTCTGTTTGTGTTTTCTTTCTTAGGAGATGGTGACCTTCCTGGATAAGTTGGTAAGTCACTGCGTGGACTTGCTGTCTTTGGAGCATTCTGTTTGAGGCTGGGTAATTCTAGAGAAGGTGGGTGACTTTGAGGTGTCCCCTGTTGGACCCCAGTCCTGGGGAGAGATAACCAGGGCAGAGGACGGCATAGCTTTGGGCAGCAGGGAGGAGGAGGGGGTCAAAGACAAAGGTGAAGACAAAGGTGATGTGGGGTCAGTTTGTTTGTCCAGGAAGTAGGGCAATACCATAGCTGGCTTCAAGTCAGGGAGGAGATCCTCGAGCACAGGGGAAGAAGTTGGAAAATGTCCTGTTGGCTACTATGTCACAACTTCATCTCTTCTGACACATCTAGAATCGAATGCCTTCCTTTAACATCACTGTCAGTGTCAATCTCAGTGATAATGAAAACCAGTCACCAAGGTGACTGGCGTAGCCCTCACACTGTGCTCCAGAGATGCCACTGTGCCCTGCCCGCTCCCTCCCCAGATTCAGCCTGGGACACGACTGTGGGATGGGTGGGGGAGGGCAGCGCCAGTCCATAGCAGAGAGAAGCCAAAGTAGCAGGGCTTAGCTCCTCAGTTGGATGTGGGAGCAGGGAGAAGACTCTGGGATGGCCACTTCAGCAGCAGAGCCCTGCACAGGCACAGGAGGAGAGAAGGAGGTGGAAAACCACCATCTGCATGTTCCCGCCCTGAGGAATTGGGTTGGGAATGTGTGTGATGGGGATATCTCAGTGGCAGAGCCCCATATGGCTGCCCAGTCCTGACTCTGTGACCTTCTCACTACAAGATTTGGAGCTGGCTGAGATTGTCTCAGACTGGAGAAAGACAACCTGTGGCTGCAGGTCAGCAAGGTCATCGAAGGGAGGCCTGGGAAGGGCCTGGGCCAGGCACAGATGAGGTGGTCTATCTCTGGGGGTGGAATTGGAAGTAGTGTGAGCAGACGAACTCCTCATGGACAGAGCCCAAGGGCTGAGCCACAAAACACTCCCAGGTGAGAGGCAGAGAGGGGAGCAAAGCCAGGGGCCTCGGGCCCTAGGAGGCCCAGGGCCACAGAAGCCATGGTAAAGATATATTGAAGGGGATGCTGCAGAATGGTGCTGCAAATCTGATTCTGCAGAATGGTGGAATGGGTAAGAACCAGGAAAAACCACACACAGTGGCTGGCGATTATGGTAGTAGCCTTTAGAGGGAGGTGCCCTGGACTTGGGGTAGCAGGGAGCAGCCAAGCTACAGGAGCTCAAGGAGCTATTTAGGGAGGTGACTCATGTAGACACTGCAAAAAATTTGACAATAGAAAGGAGCAGAGCCTGAGCTGGGCACAGGTCTATAATCCCAGCACTTTGGGAGGCTGAGGCAGAAGGATCACAAGTATGAGCCTAGCCTGAGCAACTTAGTGACTTAGCAAGACCCTATCTCAAAAAAAAAGGACCTGAGTTCCATCCCAGGTACCAAAAACAAAAAAAAAGGTTGGGGCTATAGCTCAGTGCAAAGGTCCTGGGTTCAACCCCTAGTAGTCCATAACCACAGGAGCCTGGCTTCCCACTTGTAAGATGGGTATGGAAGGTCATGGGAAGGTTCCAGGTCATGGATATGTGCATCCAGCAGAGTTCCAGGTCAGGGAAGGTGAGCAATAGAGGGCATGCATTGTCAGCAGGAGCAGCAGGAACAACAGAAAGGAAGGAAGAGGAGCAGGGTACTCTTGAACTTCTTGTGGATAATGAAGGGAGGGGAGTGAGGGTAGAATCATGACTCAGTGGAAGAGGAACTTGGAACGGGGAAGCCATACTTCTTTTCAGGGACAAAGGAGAACAGCAGGAGAATAGAATTTGATTTGAGGGAAGGAAGAGTGAGAAAAAGAACTCAAGACCAGTGCCCTTGCTCTTCTAAGAAAATCAGAAAGGCCAGTGGTTCCTGAGGTGTGTGGAGGCGTAGAAATGGAAGTTTGAGAAGGAGCGATATCTCAGAGAAACTACATTGGTGGAAGGGTCCTGAGCTTGGCAAAAGAGGCTTTCAGCTCTCGGCACCCCATTCTGGAAATGCATCTATGTTGCGTCACATCCGGTCCCTGCTTGCTCCTCCTACAGGGCATCCCTCAGGCGGTGTTTATTGGCCACGACTGGGCAGGTGTTCTGGTGTGGAGCATGGCCCTCTTCCACCCTGACAGAGTGAGGTGAGTGGGCCACAGGCTACAGGCATTTGCCAAGACTGGATTTGAACTCACTAGAGAATTGCTCCTCAGGGCTTTTTCTCCAAAAACACTCGACATCAAGGCAGTCATCTGGGAAAGGAACCCTTCTGGATTTTGGCTGCCATTGGCACATCCACAAGGAGGCCTAATGACTGCATGAATTACAAACAAACTTCTATCCCAATTACTGGCAGTGTGACAGATAACCCAGGACCCGAGTGGCCAGTGGGAGTGCAGGACAATAATGGCTGACTACAGGGAGGTGCTTAAGGGGTGTTGGCTTAGGAGTCAAAAAATGTGGCCTTCGATTCTGCCCTGAAGTGGCCATGGACAGATTACTTCACCTCTTAGATCTTCATTTCCTCAGCGATGGGCAGCAGCGAGAATTACTACCTGGATATACGGCCTGCAACATGCTGTAAGCATGTAGAGTTACATGGCACCTTGTGATCACTCTCACCCCATTCAAAGTCATCACTAGAGGGGCCTGTCAAGGTCACCTGGAAGATGACAGGCTTTGAACCCAGAGTGGAATGGTCTCTGTGAAGACACTCCATTTGAGCTAGTGAGCTGAAGGTGCAGCCTGCCTGATCCCCTGCCTAGCAAGTTAGGTAACACCAGTCTGGACAGCTCTCTGTGTTTACTTAACTAATCCAATACTTTTTTTTGTGCTGGGGATCGATCTCAGGACCTTATGCTTTCAAGGTATGGCCCTCCACTACTTTTTATATGGCCAAGTTTGTAAGAACCGAACTAGCGGAATGTTGTTCAGCCTCAGTCCCCACAGGATTATGTCAAACAATGAAAACAAGCAGATGTTTCCCTAAAATATTCTTAAAGTTTTTGCACTATCATTCTACTGACCCCCCTCCCCCACTATCTCACTCTGACTGGAAATAAAAGCTTCGTTCTTAAGAATTGCGTTCACCGGGAAATATTATAGGCATATTACATGCTTTTTGAAATGAACAAAAGGAAAACTAGCAATAAGCATGTGATTTCTACCTTAAAGGAGGAAAGATACCTTGTTGAGAAGTTAAAAACATTTAACCTGGCCAAAGTGAAGTTTTGCCTGAGTGACATCAGGTCCAAGGTACCTCTGGTACTCCAGGTTCCAGGTCCTCGCCTTGTTGTGCTTCCTCTGTCCAGCATGTCCATGTGTCCTGGTACTGGCTGCCCCTGTGCTAGCTGTCTTGGAGTAGCCTTGTCACTGCCTTCCTGTTCCTGGCCTCTCCTGCTAGGCCTGGGAACATCTGCTGTTTAAGAATACCGAGCACTGCCTGAATCTTCACTTTCCTGGCCAGATAGCGAATGGAAAAATTAAGACACATTTGTGTGGTATACATCTTTCAACCCGTAGTTTGGCTTTCCACTGAGATAAACTGTGGGCTTATTTAATGCAAGCTACTCACTTCTCTGTCCAAAAGTATCCTTTGTATCCTTTCTTTGCCAGCCTCCTGGAGATTCTGTTCCCAAGGGAAACTGGGTAGCTTTTTTTCTGATTTTAATCCCATTAGAAGTAGCATTTGTATTTAATCATCTCATTTTATAAGGGTAATTTTTTAATTTACAGAATGAAGTATTGGTCAAAGTGATTTAAAAACCCTATTCCTCTCAGAATAGGTAGTAAAAGCTGGAATTTCTTGACTTGTGATTTAAATAATGCTGAAAATAGGTTCATTATTGTAACATTAGAAGCCTATTGTCATGGATATAATTTATTTTATACCCCTGCCCTGCTATTCAATATGGCAGCCACCACCATGAGATGTGGCTGTTGAACACTTGAAATGCGGCCAGCTTGGATTGAGGTTTCAGTGTTGAAAACACGTGCCAGATTTCAAGAGTTTTGTGAAGAAAAAGAGAGAGGGAGGGAGGAAGAAAGGGAAAAGGAAAGGAAGAATGAGTGTGAAATATCTTACTAAGATTATTCATATCGATTATATTTGAATTATTAATACTGTAGATCTGTTGAGTTAAATATTACAGTTAATCTTACCTGTTTATTTTTATTTGTTTTATTCTGGCAAAGAAAAATTTTTAAATTGTATTTGTGATTTGCATGATAGATAGGCAGGCAGACAGACAGACAGTCAGACAGGCTGTCTGGACTTGCCAAGCCTCATCATCCCTTTCCCTGATTATTTCATTTGCTCTGATGATCCCATTCTCCCCATTCTGTATTTCTCTCTATTTCTTTTCTGGGAAAAAGTTGCTCCAGGCTAGGGTTGAGATAATGCTTTGCAGACCAGCCAGACTCACTGTAGTCCTATGGATGCTGTTTGAGCATTGTTTCAAATTCATGCCCCCTCTGTCCTATTGCTGTCACCCTGCCTCCTGTGATGGTGACAGTGCAGTGCTCTGCAGCTGACCTCTGGTCCCAGATTCTCACACTGCATCTGAGGGCTCTATCACTGCTTGATTCAACTTCCTGCCTACAACTTCGAGCCACTCTGCCCTTTCTCAGAAGCCCCCATGGCTTTCTTGGCTTCCTACAGCATCAAGTCCAGGCTCTGGGCTTTTAATGTCCAGGCTCCCCCCTGCCTTTCAGTTTCATGTTTCTCAAGATGCTCCTCTTCAGCCCACAGCATGTAATGGCATCATCTATTTTGCTCCATCCAGCAAAGCCATGAGCATTCTCCCTCTTTCAGTATTTGCAGGTCCCCACTCATGATGTGCCCCACAGGTGTTGCTTCCCCAACTTTTTCCACCCTTAAAACCAAGTTTAAGTGTTGTCTTGTCCCCGAGGTTTTCCATGATGCCCAAATTCAGATATTCTTGATCTCCTTTGAACTGTCAGGGTATTTCAAATAATTTTTATGGTTCATAACACAGCCACAAGATAATATAATTATGTATTTGTCTCTCTCCTTAATCTCTCCTTATTGACTTCCAATAAGTTCCTTGGAGGAGAGAGACTGTTTTATTTCTTTTATATTTTCTCTCCCTGGTACGTAACATAGAATTACACTCTACACAGAGGAGATACAGGGAGTCAATGGAAAAATGTATTTTTAAAATAATGTGTTTTTTAAAACTAGAGAGTCATGAAAGTGTCTACATAGTCTAATCTGTGTTGACATGGTGCATATAATACGTATGTTTCTTTAAGGCAGGTAGGTAAGGAATATTTCAGATGAGTAGATAAGAAAAACTATTGAGCTAGGAATTTTAAAATCTGAATTCTAATCCCCAATTGTTGTACAACACAATTTTTGTGCTCCATCCTTCAATGTTAACATGTGACAGCCTTTCTGGTTCTTGTGGACTATGTTCTCACAGGCTGTGTCTTGTTCCTGCAGGGCAGTGGCCAGTTTGAACACTCCTTTCATCCCAGCAAATCCCAAGGTGCACCCCATGGAGACCATCAAAGCCAACCCAGTCTTTGATTACCAACTCTACTTCCAAGAACCAGTAAGTGTGGAGTGCTGAGGACAATGATGCCAGCAGTACAGTCCTTCTTTCCTTCTCCTTGTTGGCTGTCCCCTTCCATTTCCTGTAGCATTAGTCAGAAATGATTTCACAGATGGGCTTGGATGCAACAGGCTGCAGAGCTTAGCAGGTCCCCTGCAGGTCCTGGTGGCACATTTCGGTGGGGCAGAGGGCACCACACTGGATTCTCCTGCTTCTTTGAAACAGTGGAGTGGTAGCTGAGGGCTCACTTGGAGCTCCCTTTCTTCCTTTCTGGCTGACAGGGTGTAGAAACCCATCTTTCTTCCTGGTGACTGTTCATGGCCTGTTACCAACAAGCAGGCATCTCTGCCCCTGAGAACTGAGCTTTGGGATTCTGGGTCAGAGAATCCCATGGCAGGCCCCCAGTGTGCTGCACAAGTGTGGAAGCTTTCTAGGTACCAACACATGTGCCAGCAAGATGCCTTTCAAAGAGAGTGGGACTCTGGGTGACACTGATGGTGGGTCACTGCCACCTTTGGGGTTCACTGAGAGGAAGAATACAGGTCTTGCCTCGGGAGAGTCTCTAAGCACGTGCCGTGGACCACGGTCCCAGCTACATAGGACTGCAGGACGCTTTGTGAATAGAACTCTGGTCATCCAGGAGCCCTAACTGCCCGAGCCTGGCCTTTCATCCTCATCCCAACACTGCCTTCTCTGGGACGCTGTCACCAAATAACTGCCCCCTTGGAGTCCCCAGAGCTGTGACCTGGGCCACTGATTGGGCAGGGACTCATCTTCTTCTTGGCAGCATCTGTGGCTGGTCATAAGATAGAGCAGAGCCTGAATATAGTTCCCAGAGAGGACCCCAAAGCTACATCCACAAAGTGCTTCAGTGACCCGAGGTCCTGAGTCCTTGTGCACTTGGAGAGGTCTCTTTGTCTTGTCCCACATCTAGCTCCTGTGCATGCCCTGGATCCGTGCCGTGGGAGCACATGGGAAGGAAAGGAGGCATTTGTCATCCGCCCCTTTGTGAGATTCAGTCGCAGCAGAGAATCGATGGTGGCCTCAGCATCATGACGAATACCTCAGCAAGACCCAAACACAGGAGGACGGACACTGCCTGTGATTGATGTGAAGGCAAAGGCTGGGAGAGCCCGTGTGTCATCGGTCACGATTCTAATTTGTGGCAAACAGTCTCTCTGCCCAAAGCAACTACTGTTAACTCAGGGATGCAGCTCAGTGTTCAGAGGGACCTATAGGGCGTGGACAGGGCTTCGTCCTCAGATTGTCCTTAGAAGAGCAAGAGGATGCTATAAGGGCAGTAAAAATAAATCAGAGGGCAGAAGGGTGGATAAATCTGTCTGTCAACATAAACAGCCCATCAGACAGACCGCGGGAGTGGCATGAAAGCAAAGCCTGGAAAGGAAGATGAGAGCAATGATGCTCTGGGTTTGTGCCCAGCCAATTCCATCAGACCCTAATTCACAGAAGCTAAGGCTGTATACAGTGGTGCCTCAGTTCATGAATGCTTCTGCACTCAACAAAATATTGCTTCAGTTCATGAACTCTGCATCCAGTGATAAACATGAACGTGGCCATCTCCCCCAGAATCAAGGAATGAATTAAGTTCACAAACCAAAGTACCACTGTATTTACATCCCATAGACCAATGCCAAATACCCCGTCTGTCCAGCTGGACAGAGCGGCCTCCTTTCATGGTCCTGAGCCCAGAGTTAAAGGATGAACTGAAGAATCCAACACACATGGTCTCAAGCCCCAGTGCCAACCCTGCTTAGTTGGCATGTTACTCTTCCAGGTCTCACTTTCCCTGCCTATGAAAGCCTTTCCTGACATGTAGGAGCCAGGCCAGTACATGCTAACATGTTGCTGTCATCTCTGCCCTTTAGGTTATGGAAGTATCTATTTGGACTGGCATTATCTATTTTTGGTCTCTTTTACCATGTTGTTTCCTGTGCACACACTCTGTATCTCATTCATATTTTTATTCTCACTGGCAAAGCAAGGTCATATTAGGCTCCCAACAAAAACAGAGGTCCTTGAGGCTTCCAGAGGGCAGGCCAATTGGGGGACAGAGGTGAAATGCAGTCTGATTTGGGGAAGCTGGGGGGAACCCAAGGCCCTGCATTTCTATCCAGCTCCCAGCTCCACACGTGAAGCAGCAAGACCGCCCCGTCTGACAGCGCTTGGTTTTTCCTGAATTACTGTGGCTGTCTCCTTTGGTAAAACTCTTCTTCCGGGCAGCCAGGGGAAACTTGCGTCTATGCAGTCCTTTTTCCTGCCTCATCCTCTGTGCTATTTCCTACCTGCCCAACTCCCTATCAATTCTTTAGGTCCTTTGAGCTTGTACTTTTCTCCACGTCTGCTCCAAACACTTGCACATAATAGTGCATGAGTATTTGCTAGATCTGTTCATGAATATTAACTCTATAAGAAACAACAGCCAAAATATTTCAGACGTTTAAATATATTTTTAATTGTCAGCCCCTCGCCAGCATTCTGGGCATCTTTGGTTTGCAGGAGACAGGTGCCTTCTGAATATAAAATACAAAGGATGACAAAAAGGAAAGAAAAATCAGAAAAGAAAAGGAGCTCGCACACAGCTGCAGGCCCTCCCCTCCCTCTGGACTCCTCACTCCATCCAGCCCACCAGCCGGGGCCACAGTGTTGAAGGCCAACTGTAACCTATAATAGATCAAGTAATCATATGCAGTAGCACTCCTAGGAGGTAGAAGAACCTGGTCATCTGTCACCAAGAAGAATATGTGTCCCAGCTCTTGAGCAATGGAAATTTGCTGCTCTGTCCTCAGGAAGATAATCTTCCAGCAGTCTAATAGTCTATAACAGTCTGGGCCCAACCCAGAGGAGCTGGTTTTGACCTTACTACAGTAAAACTGAGATGTGTGGATGCAACTGGTTTGGAATTATAGTTTTGGCCTTTGGCACCTGTTGCTCAAAGTCCTGGGAGTCTCTCTGGTCTTATTACCATCCGAGTGCCTCCAAACTAGTCCTACACCCTCATCCCACCCATAAATCCACGTGACCTGGGGGTCCACACTTAGCATCTTGTATTTCAATCTTTTCTTGAATATGTATTTCCAAGTGACTGATCGTCATGACACTCAGGTGGAGAGACAGTCATGGTGCTCCTTGCCTAAGGAAGAAGGGGGTGGACTGTGGTTCCTGAGGTGTTCAGGGTCCTTCATTTCACTTCCTTAACTGTTGCAGGGAGTGGCGGAGGCTGAGCTGGAGCAGAACCTGAGTCGCACCTTCAAATCCTTTTTCAGAGCCAGCGATGAGGTGAGGGAAGAGGCGGTCCTGGGAGGGAAAGAGGGGCCTGCTCTGAAGGAAGAAGGTAACTGGGGTCCAGCAGGGCCTGGAGTTAGCAATTTGGCCTCCTTATCCTGACTGCTGTAGTCAAGGTGATGGGGGTCCCCACTGTGCTGTCCCCTTGTTAGTGAGGAAAAGTCACATCCTCCCTGTCACACAAGACCCGACACGGTCATGGCAGTGATGGTTTGGAAACCATGTTATACACTGCCATTTAATCTGCGTAACTGACCTCCTCCTGCCTTTCCTTGGCCAGCAGAGGTGGGACGCTTTCCCTCCGCATCCCGCACCCTCTCCCTCACGTGGCAGTGCTGATCCCCTCTGCTGCTCTATGTACACTCAGCACCTGCTTGTTTTCAGTTTCTTTCTGATCACTTTTTGCATCTCTCTCATTCCTAACAAGTTTAGCTGCTTTCTTCTTAGAGTGCCTCCTTTAGTGCTTCTCCAATAAAAGCCTGTGATCCCAGCACTCTGGGAAGCTGAGACAGAAGGATCACAAGTTTGAGCCCAGCCTAGGCAGTTTATTAACTTAGTGGGAACCTGTCTGAGAAAATAAACAATAAAATAAGGTTTGGGGGTGAAGCTTAGTGCAAAGGCCATGGGTTCAATCCTCAGTATAAAACACACACACACACACACACACACACACACACACACACACACACAGAGTCTGTTAGTGGCAAACTCAGAATATTTTGGCCTGACAATAAATACATGAAAAAAATGTTCAACATCAGTGGCCATTCAATAAATTCAAATTAAAACAGCATAGATTCCATCTCACTTCAGAAACAATGGCCATCATTAGAAATCAAACAATAACAGATTCTAGTGAGGCTGCAGGGGAAAAAGGAACCCTTCTCCACTGTTGATGGGAGTGTAAAGTGGTACAACCACCATGGAAATCAGTATGGAGGTTCCTCAAAAAACTAAAAATAGAGGTTCCATTTGACCCAGCTCTTCCTCTCCTGTGTATCTTCCTGAAAGAGTTAAGAGATCATCACATCACAGTGATCCATGCACACCCATGTTTACAGCAGCACAACTCATAATAGCTAAATCTTGGAAACAGCCTGTGTATCCATCAGCAGGTGAATGGATAAAGAAGATGTGGTACTTACACACAGTGGAATAATACTGTGGCATAAAGAGCATAAATTTGAGTCATTTTTAGGAAAATTGGTGTCCTTGAGACTATAATATTAAGTAAAGGAAGTCACACACAAGCTTAAATAACGCCTGGCTTCATTTATATGAGAAACAACGTATTTGAATAAAATGCAAAATAAATACAGAAATAGGAAAAAAAAGAGAAAGTTATTGTAATCCAGCATGGCCAATGTTTCTAAAGGTATAATTTGATTGGGTATAATTGTCTTATGTATCTTACATGTTTTTTTGGCCTGTTAGTCTGGCTGTTAATCTGTGTTTATGGTAATTAACTTGATAAAGACTTATAAAAGAAAGAAAGAAATATGATGATTCTGGCAAAAATATTTTTTAAAAGACAGGACTGGTTAGGGCCAAGGATTTAGCTCAGTGGTGCCACTGCCTGCCTCACAAGCAAAAGGTCCTGAGTTTGATCCCTAGTACAAAAAAAAAAAAAAAGACAGGACTGGATAGGTAGGAGGAAAAAAACTGAGATGTGCTGTGTACATGTACCAGTTCGTTTCTCACAATGAATGTAATCATGCACTGCAAACATGTGCCAATAAAAAAAGAAAAAATATTTAAAAGACAAAATAAAAAAGACTATTTCTACCTGAAACATATTTTTGCTTTTAATCTTGAAGAATGATTTATCTGTGTATAGAATTCTCTTCTGGCATTGCTTTTGAGAAATCTGCCTCAAGTGTACATTTCCATATATTAATTCATTGCTTTATACATTTGTCATATAACCTGTGGTCTATTTCGGCTTTGAAGGGTTTTTTAACTAAAAATAAGCTATTTTTATTTATAAAAGTTGTATTTGGTACTTTTTCAGATCATTCCAATGTATTTCGATAATCTTGTTATATTCTTATTTTTTAGTTCCTTTTGTCTTTAATCATTTTATTTGAACATATTCATGATTGATTTTCGTTGCCTCTTCTGTTTTGTTTTGGTTTGTTTCATTCTGGAGAGTCATATTTTACTGACAGCTGCATTTGCTATCTCTTGCTAAGGGACTGTGTGTGTGTGTGTGTGTGTGTGTGTGTGTGTGTGTGTGTGTGGTGGGTGTTGTTATTTCTGTTTGACATCTCGTCTGTCCCAGCCCTTAGTCTTTACCATTCTGCTTCAGTTCAAACTGAGGAATTGGCCGTCTTGAGTGACTTAGCCTTTCTCAGGTGCCCCACATTGGTTGCATTACTTGCCCAGGTTTGCTTTATTGTTTGCTTCACAGGTCAGGCTTTCCTGATAGCACAGACAGTGTAAGTTCAGACACAAGCATGGGTGAGAGCAGGTTTGTAGATGTGAAGTTTTAGGAGAGCTCGTTTCGGTTTTCCTTTGGTAGCAAGCTTAGAAGAGTAAATTCCCTTAACATCTCTTGTCATGATGGGTGGATTTTTCCTAGTCTGTCCTTTAACTGAGGGTATGAAGCACTGGATTCATCACAGAGGGACAAGGAGTGCCTCATTCTCGATCGTTCATCCACCATAGGTCTCAAATCCCATCTCTTGGTCCAGCTGGTTGATCAGCCCAAGACTGGCCATCCCCATTGGAGCCATCTCGGCCCAGAACTTTGTCCACTAAGAAATGTTTGACTCACAGAGGATCCCTTGGTCTCTTGGGGACATAGCATGCTTGTGACAGAGGGGTCCGCTCTTATCTACCGTTTCACTTTCCATGGTTTCAGTTATTCCCAGCCAACCATGGCCCATAAACATTAAATGAAAAATTCCAAAAAAAAAAAAACAATTAGTTTTACATTGTGTACTGTTCTGAGTAAGTGTAATGATATCTCAGACTGCCCTGCTTGGGGTGTAAATCATCTCCTTGTCTCATGTTCCCAGAGAGAAAGAGAAGCCACGTGGACATACCTTTCATTACAGTATTGTTATAATTATTCTGTTTTCTTATTAGCTATTGGCAGTGTCTTTCTGTGCCCCATTTATGAAGTAAATATTTATCATAGGTGTGCACTCACATATCTTAAGTGTGTAAAAAAAAGCACATAGCTTATAGTGTTCAGGTCGGTCCAGTCCAGTCTACCTTGGGCATTCATCCCGAGGGTCTCGGAACAAATCCCTCTCTGGGGCAGTCTGCATAGCACCGTGCTAGCCTACGTGGACTTGCTGGAGTTTTGTTGTAACAGGGCTTTCAGAAGACCTGTTTCAGGATTCTTGCTTTGCTTTCCTGACATCCTTTCTAACCCTTTTCTTCCCACAGGGTTTTCTTCCTGTGCATAAAGTCACTGAAATGGGTAAGAGATGTTCCCAGGAGAGGGGAGCCAGCAGAGCCATGGCTTCTGCATGGGGTGGCTGTTCCCCCTCGGACTGAACCTTATTGTTGCCCCGACACTGGGTCCTTGCCATTATCCTCTTGTGTTTTATTATTAGTGATGCCACTGATTTGAGCACTTGCTGTTGGCATCAGGCACTGGGCTTTGCCCCTTGAGATAGATCATGTATAATTCCTGTAACAACAAGTCTGATATCATCACGATGATCTCCATACTACAAAACAGATCTCAGGGTTGACTTAGCCTGAAGGGCAGATCTGGGTTAAGTTAAACTCCTCCCTTCCTAGAGGCCGTCCAGTCCAAGGCTGCCTCCTTCATCCCTCCATTGCTTTAGGTTTTCACACACCCACTCCTTAGCGCATTCACTTGCTCAGCCACTCCCCCAGTGCATTCTGAGTATGCCCCTCCCACAGATACAGGGCCAGGGAGGCAGACCCACTGTCCTCATGGAGTCCGGAGGTGAGGGATGGAGCAGCAGCAAGGGGGTGAAAATAGCACGTGGCGTGCGCTCAGGTGGGGGATGAGGCACAGTGGAGCAGAAGTGCCAGCCTGTCACACCTGGTCATTTGGCCCTGTGACGTATGGCACAGAAGTCTGCAATGTACCTCGAGTCTGAAAGTAAGGAGCCAGGGCCATTTGGGTGCCAGCACTGACACCTTGGGGGTCCCCTAGAAAATGCATTGTCCCTCGGCTGCCAGTTGCCGGCCTAAGTGGCCCTCTCAGGGACCAGCTACTGCCAGGACACAGTCTGCAGCACAGATGGGATCCCACACAGAGAAGGTGAAGGAGGGTCTGCAGTGGACCCAGTTCCCTGGCCCCGGGGTCCTCGTGGCCACCAGGCAGCATGGAGAGAAAATCTTGGTAGCGACCTCTCCAAAGGGGAAAGAGGTTTAGTCTGAGCGCAGCCAGATGGGAGTGCCAGCCGGAGCGAGCACCGGTGAGACAAGTGGGTCTTTTCAGGAGGACTCTTTGTGCAGAGCCCAGAGGACCCCGGCCTCAGCAAGATGGTCACCGAGGAAGAGATTCAGTTCTACGTGCAGCAGTTCAAGAAGTCTGGCTTCAGGTACACAGAGGACGGTGCCCCTGACGTGGAGGCGAGGGTCCGTGGAGTGGGGCCCCAGCGGTCTCCCCATCCCAGTCTGCTGTGAGCTCCAGGCCCACCGTGCTTGAATGCCTCCAGTGTCAGGCAGCTCACCACCACCTGGGGCTCAGCTTACTTTCAGATAGCCCTGCTTGCTCTTTTTCATCCCTTGGGCCTCCCAGAAGGCAGAGGTTTTTAATTATTTTTCAGTTACAGCTCCCCTGAGAATGAGATGATGGTTCTGTCTTCAGAAAAACCCAAAAACCCACAGGAATAATGTTGCAGTCAGTTCAGGGCCTTTGCACTGCCTCCCAGTGCTCCTTTTCAGTGGGTTCTGGGGAGCAAGGTAGTGGCCCCCAGGTTTGGAGGGCTGCCATGCTCACCATACTCAGCAGCCTCCCAAACCCAGCACATCCCTTGGGAAAGCAGAGTCCTGGGAGTCCCCTGGGCTGCTCTCCGGTGGAGTCCTCTGCCTCTGCCCCTGGCAAGGGTGCTGACCCCCAGGCGTGGGTCCTGGGTCCTCTTGCCAGGCCCTGAAGAAAGCTGCTCCCCCCAGGGGTGCCTTGGGGACTGCAGCAGTGAGCCCCCAGAAGCTCACCTGCATGTTCCAACCCACCCCTAGAGGCCCCCTGAACTGGTATCGCAACATGGAACGGAACTGGACGTGGGCCTGCAGAAGCGTGAGCCGGAAGGTGAGTGCAGCATCCACCCTGATCCAGAGCAGAGGTTGGCACTCTGGCCAGGACCCTCGGTCAGAGCTGAGCTGCCTCCTGCTTTCTTCCCCTCTGGGGTTTGGGACAGAACTCCACTCGGGGCTCCTCTGGGGCCTCTCCCCCATGCATCACCTGGGATGATGGAGAGTGGCACTGGGGACAGCAGGGCTGGGTCCTGGCAGGTGGGCCAGGGTGTCTCCCAGGGCGACATGGTCAATGGACCCCAACCACAGGAGTGTGGAATGGTCTCCAGCCTGCCTTTGGCCTCTGGTTCTGTCACTTCCTGTTTGGGTCTGCGAGTCTGTTTCCTCATTCGCGGAGCAGATGATAGATTTCCAGTGCCTGGGTCTCCAGTGGGAACAATCTTACATTGAAGACATTAAAAAGCAGTATTGCAAGTAGCAGGTCTTGGGCAGCTCCCAGGGAGCCTCGTCAGCTCTGGGCTCCCATCCTGAGAGTGAACACACCAGTGATGTGTCGGCCGGGGAGCTGGGCCTCAGGGACACCGAAGCCACTGTTGCAGGCAAGTCCTGGTCTCCCTGCCTGGGTCTCCAGGCAGCACAGCACACAACATCGTAGCCTGAACCAGGCTGAGAAGCAGCTCGGCCCCAGTGACTGGGAAAGGCACGTGACTGCTCTGTCCCTCTGGGGCCTATTCTGCAGAGAGGACATGACAAGGACAGTGCCTCCTTCGACCAGGAAATGGGTTGTATGAGGAGTTGTATGGCACAGGGTACTTGTTCAACTAATTTTTGTCATCATCACCATTATAATCTGTAGCTGACAGAACTCACCCAGCTGCCACTCCACAGACCAGATCTGTCAAGCCGAGGGAAACAGAGGCACTGGGAGGGTGACCCCCGGTAGTGCAGGCTGGGAACTCCCCTCCTCCTCTGCTGTCAACCACCAACTCTCCTTCAGGCCTCTCCCACCCACTCTCATGCACCCTCGCCAGTTTACATTTTGGCTCAGAACAGTCTAGAATTTAATTACTCCCACAGCAGTGACTCGAGATTAGTTTCAGCCACAATGTCACCATGGAACTTCCTGTGGCTCCTCTGGAAGAGGGGTGTATTGAGAAGCCTGTTGCCATGCACCTATAGGCAAAAAAACCCCAAGTTCCCCAGCCAGGTCCTTGGAGGCAGCTTGAAAATGACAGACGTGGTAGCAAGAGAATGAAGGGAAAGCAGGGGCTTCCTTGATATCCAGCAGGTCGAAGGGAGGTCATTTCTGCTGACTTCAGGGTCACCTTGCTAACTGATGTGGCTCCCCATTTTGCCCTCCAGAGTGCTGGTCACTGCACTTAAGGAGACAAAAGGAATCTTGACCTATATCCTCCTATTGGTGCCACAGAATCAGCTGTGTGAGCCCCAGTCATGGAGCACGCAGACCACAGGCCCTGACACATGCATGTGTGTGCGGGTCACTGTGTCCATGTGTCCACCACCCGAAAGATCTCCAGGAATCAGGATGACTCCCTCCTGCTGAGCCTGGCAGAAGCCCAGCCAGGACTGCAGTGAAGAGGCGGGTATTTCTAGGGTGGTGATGGTGGAAAACACACACATACACACACGTGCGCGCACACACACACACACATACACACACACAGAGGCATGAGGGTGCCTCGGGTTTGGGTGTGGGCAGAGAGCATCGGGTGGAGTAGTGCTGCTGCCCTGTGGCCTGTTCCCCACCAGATCCTGATAGCGGCCCTGATGGTGACAGCGGAGAAAGATTTTGTACTCATTCCTGAAATGTCCAAGCACATGGAGAACTGGGTGAGGGAACAGCCCTGCCTGGCTCATGAGTGCATCCTGGGAGCGCTCAAGGGGTCCAGCGGGAGACAGCAGCAGAGGATGCACAGTCCACTAAAGCCCTGCTCCGACGGGGCCTGGTCCCTGACATTGCCATCCCCTGCTGACTGCCACTCCCTTGTCCGCGCTGTCATGACCTCTGCTTGGGGCTCACTCCCTTCCTGAAAGATTCACGCTCGCTGAGGGTGGCCTGTGGGACTTACACAGCAAGGGGTCCCCTCCCCTCCCAGATCCCCCTCCTATCCTTACACTAAGCTGACACCAAAGCCACCTGCATTTTTCTGCTTGCCTTTCCCGGATGGGCTTTTCTTTCAGATTCCCCACCTGAAAAGGGGACATATTAAGAATTGTGGACACTGGACTCAGATGGAAAAGTAAGGAGACTGAAGGTCCCTGGTGGGGGTCAGGATACCCTGTTTAGCGTTCCTGAATGAAAGCTTTGCTGGCTTCATGCTGCTGGCGAGGCCTCCAGCAGCCTTGGCACAGGTCAGTGGTGTCATGTGACCTCCCCGTTGTCCCCTCGCAGGCCCACTGAGGTGAATCAGATCCTCATCGATTGGCTGGAAGCCGAAGTCAGGAACTCGAGCCTCGTCTCGAAGATTTAGCCTGTAGCCCGTCCTCTCCCTTGGTCATCAGGGGAAGTCTCGGTGCCCAGATGTGGCATCATCTCTTAGAACCAGCACTGGGATCTGAAGGGGTTGCTGGAAAAGTGATTTTCTCTAAGTGGTCAATCTAGTTTGAAAATCTTAGGCACAGGACAAATCCATGTTAATTCTCTGGGTAGAATCACACTGATGGCTGATGTCTGGTGGCCACAGGACAGGAGTACAAAGAGGCTAGAGAGGAAGACGGGACTGGGTCAGAGTGGTCAGTGCCCTTGGGGACACAGTGAGGCAGTCTCCCGGGGATTTCTCTTTGACAGTTCAGTTGTGCAGGAAAATGTGCAGTTCCTTTTGAAATGTCTCCGCAGAGATTAGGATCCTTTAATCAATAAACCTAAGACAGCTGTGTTCCTGTGTCTTAGTCATTTCGGGTCACCAGGACACGACACCCAACAGCAGCAAGTCAGAGGAACAGAGGATCATTTGGGCTCACAGTTTGTAGAGGTTCAGTCCACAGTCTTCTGGCTCCCAGGCAGGACAGTGTGGTGGAGGGACCCAGCTGCTCATGAAGGGGATCTCAAAGCAGAGAATCAAGAGAGGCCTCGGGAGTGAGGTAAACCCTCCCAGGCCGGGCCCCAGCGACCCATTTCTTCCCACCAGAACCCACTTTCCACCAGCAAGTCAGCTATAAGCCTGTACTCCAGTCACCTTCCAAAGCCCCTCCTAGGAGTGCATGAGGCTCTTGGAGGGCATCTACATAGGAACAACACCCTGCCCTGTGTTCTTGAGAAGGCAGGGTACTTGTTGGAAGGCGGCCTTGTACAGAAGTGGACAGACACTTTCCCTGGTTGCCAGGGTGCCTTGTGAGCCACACATGCACTGTCTGGAGCCTGTGAGGAAGAGGCAGCAGCCTACAGCAGCGAGCCCCAGTAGCCGTGTGTCCCTTTCTCCTTGGTTCCCTAGCAGGCACCAGTGCAGACCTGGAGCACTTGTACTGCGCTAGTGAGACTGCGAATGTTAGGTCTCGCTGAAGCTTGATTTAGTTTAAATCTCCCCATTTGCTCAGCAGCCACCATGTGGTTCAGTGCCAATCTCCCCGTCAAGCTCTTCTCTTGTCACATCTACTCATGCAGGCATCAAGTCTCCCAGTTTGGTCTCCCACATCCATCTGTCCTCTGTCCTGCTTTGAGCACCAGTCCTGAGGCAGCAGCCTAACTGCCCCTGCCACACTCACAGAGTCTGCTCCTGAGCACTGCAGCTCAGAGCCTCCCAGCTGCCCCCAAATTAAAACCTGCATTCTGGAGTGGGCCTGGACCCTGCTCCCTGCACCCCCGGCTGGCCTCATCATCCCATGATTCCTGTACATCCTCCACCTTGAATCCTGCACGTTCCACACTGGCTCTCCTGGCCCTCCACCCTAGCTCTGCATTGTTCGGTCTGGAGTCTGCCAGCTGCTCCCCTAACAAGTCCCAGGCTGGGTCCTGAGTCCTTTCTCCCTGATTCCGCAGCACAGTACACTCACGGATGTCTGTACACCACGCTTGGTGTTTTTTGTGCAAGGAAATGCTGCAGAGCATGTGGACTCCCCAGGCAAGTTCTGAATAAAGATGAGTTGGCCAGGCCACAAGGTTGTGTGTTCCTGTGTGTGAAAAAAGCTGGGGCAGTCAGAGGTGTGTGCAAGATCAGCACCTTCTACCGCAGACCTTTCCTTTCTAAGTCTGGAGCCATGCCAGCCAAGTCAGATACCGGCTGTACTGCTCTGTGACCTTGAGAAGGGCTTCCAATGTCTCAGTTCCCTTACCCGTAAAATGGCACCAAACATTAATAGCACCTAATGCATACCAGGCAGTTGATATATGGTAATGTATGCAGAGTTCTTGACTAGGGCCTGTCAAGAACAAATGCTGCAGAAGAATAAGCTAAACAATTTCTAAGTTATCCTAGGACAAGACCGATAATGGCTTTAAATTTCCAGCCACACCACCAATACCTCCATCATTTTGGATCTGAGAGTCAGAGGGCTCATTTGAAAGGTAAACATGGACTTGGGAGAATAACATACAAGTCATATAACATTGCTTCACTACCTGTATGCGAAACATCATTTGGAAGGCAGCAGATGGGGGAAAACAAAGAAGATTCCTGGAACATCCTTCATGGGAAGGAGCACACACAAGCAAGTCTATTTTCCCTGGTAGCTCAATATCAAAATTCTATCCAATAATCCTCATAAACCTTTGCAGGTACCTCAGAAATTCTGCTTTTCTGGCAAGAAAAAAATCTAATGAATCAAGTGCACAGCACTGCAAAATAAGCATGACCAGTCAGTCATACAAGATTGAAGGCACATATGAAGTTGGACTGCCAGAAGTCTTTGGGTTGTGCAAGAAAAAACTTTCTTGCTCTTCTTTGGGGAGCTTGAGGCCACAGGTAAACTGCTGGAACTTTGGTAGCCAATGGCATCAACTGTGATGAATGGGAAGGTTTTTAGATGTCTTTTAACTATTCTTCCTTGGAGTGTGTTCCAACCTATTTAATTATAAAATGATAATTTATTTCACACCTACAAAGGGCATAAGCAATGAATATATTCACCTTTGCTAAAACAAATAGACTTTTAAAAAAGAGGCTTGGAAGTCTCCATATTCTTTTTTTTTTTTTTTTTTTGGTACCAGGGATCGAACTTGGGACCTTGTGCTTGTGAAGCAAGCAGTGGAGCCACTGAGCTAAATCCTCAGCCCTCTCCATATTCTTTTTACCTCTACCTACCAGTGAGTTTGTGGTTTTGCCCACTCAGAGAGTAAAAACCACTCACACATGGCACAGTAGACAAGAGAAATATCCTCAAAAAGTGAATCTGGTAGACTACGTGGGAGGAAAATCTCTTTTTTAAGGTACGATGAACCCTAAGGCTTTGAATTGGCTCTACACTAGTTTCGATATTGTTCACACCAATGTTACCATCAGTAAATGCAGACCATGGTTAACTTACCTAGATCAGAATCTAAAGGTTTTTGCAATACAAATCCTGTGGGAAGTATATCTCACCTCACTATTATAGGAATCCATCTGACCACAAATAATAAAGTATTTTTTTCTTTCCTTAGCAATTGTAAGAATTTCTCCCAAGTATCGGCCAGTGAACCCAATTGATTCATTCTTTGCCTCCACTGTTGAATTGTGTGGATTTGAGATTTGAGGCTTCCTGTTCACCTTTGAATCCAGCCCAGCATGGGCTGCACATTCTTAGATGTTCACTAGGTGTTTGCTGAATAAATCAGAGAATGAATGCATAAATGAATGATGGATGAATAAATACCTTTGAAATCTTGAGGTCTTGCTGGGTGAAAGAAACAGCCAACTGCAAGGCTGTTCTTGCTATCTCAAGCCTTGATAGTGTGTAGGAAGACTGCTGGCATATCTGCTGCCTGAACCAAATCAGCAGAAGATATCCACATTATAGACATCTACAGATCTTCAGTAGGATCCACCAGATACACTGCAGTTGGACATTGGTGGGTTTCCGCTGCATTAAGCACAAGTGCAATCAGTAGTTTAATCATATAGCTCAAGTATTAATGGTTATTGTAAATGTTGACAGATTTCTTGTTTATCAGCCAAGGCAGACTTCTCCTTGTGGGGACAGGGTGAGCTGGAGACTCCTTTTTTTGGGGTACCAGGGATTGAACTCAGGTCCTTGTGCTTGTGAGGCAGGACTCAGAACCACTGAGCTAAATCCCCAGCCCCTGGAGACTCCTTCTGATCCCCATGGCCACTGCAGATGACTGCTCAGTAGACTCAAGCAGTTGAGTCACCCAGAGGCAGTGTTTGTCACTGAGCAGGAGCCTACATGAACACCTGCTCATATTACCATGACCTAAGCTCTCAGGGCTTGGTCCACCTGGAAACTAGACACAGTGTTAGAGTGCTTCCCATCCTGGGAGCTGATCACCTCAGTGTAACTCCTGCTCTGCTCTCACCTGACACTGCAACAGGCTGCAGCAACACAATCCTCGCTCCTCAGGGTCTTTGGGCAGCAGAGAGGCTGAGCCTCTGACCTGGAGGGAAAGCAGATGAGGCATAGCTAGTAATGTGTGTACGTCTGTCCAGCCTGACAAACAACAAAACAAAACCCAGACCATCTAGACTCCCGGACCCACGTAACTGGCTGGCCCATGGTGCCTGAATGTGCTTAAGCCTGGCTTGATACCCAGACACGAGGCAGGTCTCCTCACCTGGAGGAGCAGCCACACAACTGAGCTGAAGAACACACCATCAGCAGACCTCCATCCAGTCCAACAGCCAACCACAAGGAAGCTGTTGATAATAAACTTGTCTCAATCCGTCCTTGTTTCCAACTTTCGGATAGAACTTAATTTAGGACACGTCAGAATTCTTTTTCTTAAGATGATAATTTACTTAATGAAAGTGTGTTTCAAGGCAGCACAAATTTGGAGAAAAACATAGAAAAATGAAAATCTGAATATAATTTATCTGAATCAAATAGAAAAAAACATGCATCTGTCATTGTCCACCTCTGTATTGTATCTAAATATTAGTGCTATGCACAGATGTTACCACAGTGGACCCTGTATGAGTAAAGGGACATTTCTGAAAGTTTACTGAAATGAATGGCATAGACAGGTCAATGTGGGAAAAAGGCATACAAATTTACTAATGTTCCTGGTGGGGGATGACAGCATTGCAGCCATAGGTAAAGAATAAGCCTCAAAGAACGGATAGATGGTTGAAGCTTATATATGCTCCCAAGCTCCAAAAAGGACTAGAACTTTGGCAGGGGCCTGGGTGTGGCAGGACTTTAGGCAGTAAAGTGTCGAGGACAAATTGTGGGAGGGTTTAAAGAATTGTCTGGGTGACCGGGGATTTAGTTCAGTGGTTCCAATGCCTGCCTCACAAGTGCAAGGTCCCAAGTTCGATCCCCTGTACCCCAAAAAACAAAAAAGGATTGTCTGGGTGAACAAAGTTGTCCTATGTAGATAAAGCCTCTTACGGAACAGTCTTGAGAATAGATGAACAGTGCATTTGGGCAGAGTGTCCTGGGCTAGGAGTCTCATCTTTCTGGAGAGTTATTTTCTTTATCATTAAATTTCTTGTTAATCTCTCTGAAAAAGGAACCTCTTGGTCAGCTAGGAGTACTTCACAAGGCCCTGTCTGCTCTTTCAGAGACAATGAGGATTGAGAGAAAAGTCAATGAGATAAAGGCTCATGTAAACCCTGAAGGTGCTACCTTACTCTGAACTCAACAAATTTCAGGGTTTGAGGTATATCTTTGTGCACCCCAATGACAATAAAATGGATAGAGATCTGAATTTCAGTCTTCATTATGCCGTGTTCTGGTGCAATTTCCCACATTGTCCAGCAGCAGGTAGAAGGCAGTTGGAAAAATATCTGGTGGACCGCACCTAAGAGTATTTTTATAATTAAAAATTTGAGAAGGAGGCATATTCCACATTGCTAGCATTGGTGACAGGGGAGGGGTGGAATAACTAGAAGGGGCAGATTTAGGGTAACATCAGCAAGTGATTCTGCTTCTAAACTGGAGGAGCTGCCTACAGGCAAAAAGCAGCAATGCCTAGAGGTTGTGGAAGATTTTTTTTAGGGATTTTACAGATGTTAAGGAATGTGAAATATATTTTCCAGCTTTTAACCAAAGGACTACTCCATCTCTCCTCTCTAGTTAGTGTAATACTGCAAAATGTATCATGTCTCCTTTCCTAGTAAGCAGCTCCTAAAGTCTTTAGCATTACAGGACTGGGTAAGATCATCTGCACAGGTTCAGGATGGGGGCAGGTCATGCCAAGGACCCATGCAGGGTTAGAGGATTAGTTAGGACTTTCTGCACCAACTCCATCCTCAGGGCAGGGAAGGGCTGAATGTTGAATTATCACCAATGGCCTATAACATAATACATCCCATGCACATAATGAAGTTTCCATAAAAGGCCAAGGAATGAGTTTGAGGAGGGATTGAGGAACACACAGAAATTCTTGGAGGGTGGTGCTCCCTACCCTGAAAGGACCTAAGCTCTTAGGCTCAGGATGCTTCTGGACCTAGCCCTGTATTTCCCTTAATCCGAGTGGTTATCTGCCTCCTTTAAATGCAAATAAAGCATTTCTTTAAATTCTATGAGCTGTTCCAGCAAACTCACTGAAGCCACTGATTGATACTAGAGTAAGTTTGGGAATACCAATTTGTAGCAAGCTTGTGATAAAAGTCCTAGAAAGAAAAAAACATGCTTAATCTGTCACTTAAAAATAAACAGTTATTTCCCTAAATGTATGGTCTCAACTTACATATAAATTTCCAGAGATGTGGCCTTGGAACTGGCATTTGAAAAGGGAGTCTTTGGGATTTGATGCCAGCTCCAGGTCCTGCCAGAATTTAATCGCATGAGGGTACATGAAAGTGTAGTTCTCTGTTTGGGATCCTGGTCAGGTGGTTACTTGCTTGAAAATGTCCTTAAAACTCTCTCGTGAGGCAAGATGGGTAGATGTATCACTGGGGGAATGACCCCAAAGGGGTGTGTATTATTGTTCCAAGCTGCGTCCTTCTATACTTCCTGGCTGCCATTGGTAGAGCACTCTCCTCCATCATGCTCTTCTCTATTGCCATTTCTACCTTGAAGCCACCCTACCATGGACTGAATCCCCAAAACCATGAGGCAAGTCAAACCTCTCCCCCTTTGAATGTTAGGTATTTTGGTCTCAGTGGTGAGAAAGTGAGTAACACAGTTAAGAAAGGGAATAACCCCCCAATATGTTGGTCAGATTATTTTGTGTTGGTGTTTCAGGGAGTTTCCTCTGTATCACACTGAAGAGTCTTGATTGCCAATTGAGCCATTGGCCCCATCAAAAACATTACTCAGGAGATCTAAGTTTCTTTCCCTAGTATTACTGAGACCAGGGTGTTAGGAACTCATTCCAGAGATTCTTTCTAGGTTCCTCCTGTCCTAAACAGAGAATTGGACAAAACAAGTGCAAAAGGTAGTGAGATTTTAGTTAGAAAAGTCCTGTGGCAAGACCAATAAAATAGAACAATGAAATAAACAGCCACAAGGAAATTTAAAGTGGAAGTTTACTGTCTCCAGTGACTATACACCAGTGCCACGACACGGAATGAAAGAGAGCAGGCTTTCACTGAGGACATGGGAAGAGGGACTAAGTGCTGAGGCCTCCTTCCGAGCTGCTGCTAGGGCCAAGAAGGCTGCTGAAGGATGAAGGATGCTGTGCTTAGGCCTGGTGGGTTTAGGCCTTACATTCACGGCTCCTTGTTATAAGGGATGAGGTCATGAGCTGTCTCAAGTAGCAGCTTCATGCTGACTGGGGCCATTGTCAGGGGGAGGAGCTGAGTTGGTAGGTGGGGTTGGGGTCTCACACCGGTAGGGATATCTGTTCATCAGCTTTTGGGAGGTGAGGAAGTTAGTGGCTGGATGAATCCAGCCTTGGAAAAAAATTGATCAAGGCGCTGCATACAGATGATGACAATGAAGGGTCCCAGGATGGGTAGCAGCCACCTTGTAGTCAGCGAGGAGAAGCAATCTGTTTCAGTGTTTTGCTCGTTGATTTCTGAGGTTTCTGGTGGTGTCTTGTACAATTCTAGAGTCATAAAAAAACAGCAGTCTTACTACAAAAACAAATAAGAGACCTCCTGGTGACATCCGGTAGGTCTTAGGGGGGCTGATGTCTCTGTAATTGGTCTGTCTGTAGATGGGGAGAGAGGAGTTACACCAAAGATCTTGAGTCCCTGTGGGTTTGGAAGATGGTGGATTTGTGTGGGTGTTTTGGATGAGATGTTTATGCATAGGTCTGTGGGCATCAGAATATTAAGGTTTCTAAGTAGAGGTCCCGTAACAGGGGTGACAGAGGTGGCAGAAGGCTTGACGTAGGGTAGTTAAGCTATGGGCAAGGTCCTGGACCCCAGCCACTATCTAAAACAGGTTTGTAACCGACTAGGAGTGATGGATGCCTTTACCTGGGGTGCTGTGGAGGCCCCACAGGGACTGTAGGGTGGGCGGGGGCAGAAGAGGAGAGGCTTATAGCCAGTATCTTTTTGTTAATGTGCGGTTAGAAGGGTTGAGAAGGTAAAACAGAGCGTGTGCTAGAGGTACATTCTATCTCAGGTGGAGTGGGGATGGTAGATTGGGCTGGTCACTAACAAACATAGACATAAGTAGAAGAACCACGTTTGAGTGGGTGAACACTCTTGGAAGGTGCTGGAGAGCTGTAGTTTGTGCATGAGAGATACAAAGGTGTCTATCGGCAAAACAGAGGGCAAGGTAGCAGGGTACCACTGTAGATCAGAGAGGAGGTGAAAGGTGCACTGGGGGAAGAGGGGATGAGAGACACACACAAAGCACTGAGGTCAGTTTCACGTCCCGGGTTGCACTGGTGATGGGGCTGGGTGCTCCATAGGTGTCAAGAGAGGGGCTGAATTGAGGGGCTTGCTTTACCTTGGAAATGTGATATTTTTGCAATGATAGCAGACTAATTGTAAAATTAAACAGCTCCTGTGGAGTAAGCTACAAGATTAAGAAGCAGATTGCTTTCTTAGAAATGGGGAAATTTTTAAAAGGAGAACACAATGCATTATATTCAAACATTCAAAATATCCCTGAGAAATGGTATTGCAGTAAAGTGAGCTTTGGTTTCACTCATTGTTCTGCCTTTCTTCCCATTCTCCAATACCTTCTGACAAACTAGAGGTTCCTTGCTTGCCATGTGTTTCTTATACTGTGCTTCACAGTTGTGGAAGAATCCCAGAGGTCAGAATAGGTTTGGATCTAAATCTCATCACAGCTATGAGAGCCTGGCAATGAGTATGCAGCCTGCATGGCCTCTTTATTTCTCCCAAAGTCAGCAGCAATAGGGTCAAATCCATGAAGCCTGGAGAGGTCACCTCAGTCCTACTAGATGGTTAACACCGGGAGGGAAAGGCCAAGGTTCATGTCCACTTGGTAAACTAGGACATAAGGCCAAGTGAGTTGGCTACAAGTTAAAGGGAGGTGTGTACTGCCATGTGGGTAAGCTGGGAGGTTATGTTCCCTGGGTGAGGTTAAGCAGGCAAGGCAAAATGGTAAAGAAGTCTAGGGGATATGTGTCAGGTATGAAGGGCCAGATGTATAAGGCCTCTTGGCATCTGGAAGGTGTAGACGAGCAAGTCAAAAATAGCTGAATACAGGTAACTGGTACACACGAGGTGCGTAAGGCCAGTAGGGATCTAGTGGGAAAGGAGAACTACATAAAGACAGTTAAATGATGAAGAAGGGATGTTAGGGTCAAGGGAATAAAGTAAAGTGGTTAATACCACATAAGACTAAAGCTGAAAGTTGGGGTAAGGCTAGAATCCTAAGCTGGGGTGAAAGGCTGGCTAGTTTACTAAGCCAGGCTGATAAGCCAATGTCACGTCACTCAGGTCATTTGGGTAACCAGGTGCACAACAGGAGATGGGAGGCAGGAGACTGAGGCCAGTGGGTAAGGTTAGAAAAAGACAAAGGGCAAAGGTAAAGAATTTAGAGCAGAGGTGAGGCTAAATGAACCTGGGTAACTTACACCCAGTGGATGAGGACACTGGGATACAGTCAGAGGGTAATAATTAGTCCCAGGGCCCAGGAGGGCTAGGGGTAAGGGCTAAGCCAGCTCACCGAGGATTAGAAGCAAAGCCAAGAGATGAGAAGGCTGAGGAGAGCCAGGAGGACGAGGCCACAGCAGGCTGGGCAGGCTGCTAAGATTGTATGTTTGAGGCTAGGAATTAAATAGCCACATGTTTACGACCAGGTGCTAAGGCCAGGAGGTTGAAGCCAGATAATTACATGGCTAACACCACAGCCTGAGTCCAAAGCATGAAGTCAGATGGGTAAAGACAGTGGGCTAAGGTCAGGTAGCTATGGCACAAGTAAGGCTACTACTAAGGCAGCTATGTCACGCTAAGAAGTTGAGCCTAGGAGATTCAGGCCAGAAGGATGAGGCCAACATAGAGATACCATGGATGTGAAGTAACAGGCTGTAGCCAGGCTGCAAAGAAGGGCCAGTGATGTCCGGGGTTTTTCCACTGGGAGAATAAAGCCAAGCCTTAAAGCCAAAAGTTGAGGATGGATGAATAAAACTATGTGCTTACTATAGGAGAAGAGGGGCCAGTACAGGACAGTAGTAGAGGGTTGGCCTAGCATATGCGTGGCCCTGAATTCAGTCGCCAGCACAGGTAGACACGTGAACAACAACAAAATCACCAGATTAAGAAACAAAACAAAAGCCAACAGAGTAAGACTAGGTAGTGGAGGCCTGCTGGATAAGCAGAAGTGGTTACACCCAACAGGGTGAGTCCAGGTCGGTCAGTGTAAGAGACAGGCAAAGTGGGAAACAGCATGTGTAACCCCCAGGATGAGGGAGCCCTGCTGGGGAAGGCACGTTGGCTAAGTTAGGTAGGGCCAAGCTATACCAAAAAGACAGTTTAAGATTTCTTGAAAAACCCAGGGGGTTAAGACAGTGGAGGTCATACCAGGTGGTATAGTTACAGCTGCAAACCAATAGGGAAAGAGAATATATGGAGAAATCCAAGTGGGTACATCTAGGCTCTTATTAATGGGTAAATAAGGCAAAACTGCAAATGAGTTACCTAGGCTAGGTTCCGGAGGCTGAGACATAGGAACTCAAAGGGATGGGAGAATCATTTGTCTTTTGAAGGCTGTGTTTCCACTGCATGAGGGCAACTTGATGATCCATCCACAGAAAAGAGGACCTGTATCTCTAAATGGCAGAAAGCAAAAAGGCCAAAGTTATGAATTCCCACTAATGCCATTGCAAGTACTCGCTCGGCAGGACATAACCACTTCCCCGAGCCCTACCGTTAGGATGCCAAGTAAGTTTGAACTCTTCAGGGGACAAAACACTCACTCCATGGCCACCAAGAAAGTTCAAAAGAAGCTGGGTCCAACACAAGGATTTTAACAGACTTACTTTAGTATCTGTGCACATTAACAGATGCATGGATCTGTCCTGCAGGAGGACATCCAAAGACTTGCCTTAGTGTCTGTGTAGATGAACAAATGCATGGCTCTGTCCTCTAGGAAGACAGAAGCAGACTTACCTGAGTATATAAGGAGAAGAACAGATCCATGGCCCTGTCCTGTGGGAAGACAGAAGAACAATTAAGGTAGTACCTAGGCCCATGAAGACATGCATGGCTTTATCCTACAGGAAGACATCAGGAGCCTTACCCTAGTATTCAGGCAGATGAACAGATGCATGATTCTGTCATGTAGGAAAACATCAGTAGACTTACCTTAGTATCCCAGCACATGAACAGATGCACGGCCCTGTCTTGTATGATGACAGGAGCAGCCTTACCTTAGTATCTGAGAAGATGACCAAATGCATGACCCTGTCTTGCAGGAAGACATCAGCAGGTGGGAAGGTAGCTCAGTGGTGCTTTGCCTACCTTGAAAGCACAAGGTCCTGAGTTCAATGAGAGGGGCATCAGCAGCCTTACCTTAGTAGCCCTTCAGATGAACACATGAACGCCCCTTTCCTGGAGGAAGACAAAAGCAACCTTACCTTGGTATCTGAGCTGATGAATAGATTCATGGCTGTGTCCTGTAGGTAGACAGAAGGAGACTTTCATGGTGTCCAAGCAGATGAAGTGTGTGGATCTGTCCTGTAGGAAGACAGAAACAGACTTACCTAGTGTCCTGGTAGATGAACAGAAGCATGGCTCTGTCATGAAGGAAAACAGAAACAGATTCACCTTAGTATCCCAGCACATGAACACATGCATGGCTCTGTCCTGCAGGAAGACATCAGCAGACTTACCTTAGTATATAAGAAGATGAACAGATGCATGGCCCTGTCCTGTGGGAAGACAGAAGAACAATTAAGGTAGTACCTAGGCCCATGAAGACATGCATGGCTTTATCCTACAGGAAGACAACAGGAGCCTTACCCTAGTATTCAGGCAGATGAACAGATGCATGATTCTGTCATGTAAGAAAACATCAGTAGACTTACCTTAGTATTCCAGCACATAAAAAGATGCATGGCCCTGTCCCATATGAAGACACAAGCAGCCTTACTTAGTATATGAGAAGATGAACAGATGCATGGCCCCATTCTGTAGAAAGACATAAACAGACTTACCTTAGTGTCCCAGCAAGTGAAGAGAAGCATGGATCTGTCTTGTAGGAAGACAGAAGGACATTTACCTTGGTATCCAGTAAGATGAAGAGATACATGGCCCTATCCTGTAGGAAGACATCAGCATCCCTACCTTAGTGTCTGAGCAGATGAATAGATGCATGTCCCCATTGTGTAGGAAGGCAAACAGACTTATCTTAGTATCCCAACAGGTGAAAAGATATACGGATCTCTCCTGTAGGAAGACAGAAGCAGAATTACTTTAATGTCTTGGTAGATGAACAGAAACATGGCTCTGTCATAAAGAAAACCAAAGCAGACTTATCTTATTATCCCACCACTTGAACAGATGCATAGCCCTGTCTTGCACAAAGACAGAAGCAGCCTTTCCTTAGTATCCAAGAAGATGACTAGATGCATGGCTCTGTCTTGTAGGAAGACAGAAGCAGTCATACTTAGTATCTGTGCAGATGAACACATGCATGGCTTTTCTGTGTAGAAGGCATCAACATCCTTACCTTAGTATCCAAGCTGATGAATAGATTCCTTGCAGATTCCTGTTGGAAGAAAGGAGACTTATCTTAGTATCCAAGTAGATGAAGACGTGCATGAATCTGTCATGTAGGAAGACAGAAGCAGAGTTACCTTAGTGTCCCAGTAGATGAACAGAAGCATGGCCCTGTCCTGTGGGAAGACAAAGGGAGAGTTACCTTAGTACTCAGGCAAATAAACTGATGCATGATTCTGTCTTGCAGGAAGACACCAGGAAACTTGTCTTTGTGTCCATGAGATGAACAGATGCATGGCTCTGTCCTGCAGGAAGACATTAGGAGTATTCAGGCAGGTGAACAGATGCATGGCTCTGTGCTGGAGGAAAACAGAAGCAGACTTACCTTAGTATCCAGCCAAATGAATGGATGCATGGCCCTGTAGTAGGAAGACAGAAGAAGACTTCTTTAAGTATCTGAGCAGATGAACACATGCATGGGCTCTGCTCTGGAGGAAGACATCAGCAATCTTACCTTAGTATTTGAGATGATGAATAGATGCCTGGGTGTTTACCATAGTAAGACAGAAGCAGCCTACTTAGTATCCAGGCAGATGAACAGATGCATGGGTCTGTCTGGTAGGAACACATTAACCCGTACCTTAATGACCATGTAGATGAACACTTGTGTGGCCCTGTCCTGCACACCCATATCACCAGTGTTACCTTCGTGTTCAAAAAGATGAACAAATGTTTTGGGACAGAGGTGCAACATTTTATATTACCCACTCTGGGCACACACTACTACAGGAAACGCCAGGCAGTCAGCTCTTTCATAAGGACATTAAAGCTTGGACAAGGTGTTCAGGCCAGGATCATCTGGCAGAGATGTTACGACAGGACACTGAGATGATCCAAATAATGTTCCATGCTTAAGACAAGGGAAATGTGTAAAAACAGTATTAAGGACTAGCATACTAGCCCAGGACCAACTGAGGATACCTAAGACCTGTGAGGGTGGACGATGGGATAGAGAAAGACTGAAGACTAGAGAGCAGGAGCAGGATACTGGAGCTACAGTAGGATGGCAAGGTTACAGTCTGGGCAGTGCAGAGAGAAGGTGACGAGAACTAGGAGGTAAGGACAGGTGGGAAAAGCCAAGAGGCTGGAGCCAGCTAAGAAAAAGGTTAGGTGGTTAACAACAGGCAGCAAGGTCAGGACAGGAATTACTGTAGGGGGATGGCAGGTTAACAGGGTGGGGAGTTTAGGCAGGATTCTAGGGGCAAAGAAACAAGGGGCCTGGGTTCAGAGATGAGATGGGAATGGAACAGACATGCATTAGTTTGACGTGCAAGAAACAACAGAAAAGACAACTACTTACTTAGACGAAATGAATTCACCTAGAAATGCAGAGAGGTAAGGATAAAGGATGATACTTGCACAGTAATATATGCAGCCAGGTGCACAAGGAATAGCACTTCATTACAAGTGGCTACAGCAGGGGGTTTCATGGAGAGAGCAAACTGCAAGGCAATGAGGGGACACTGCTGAGGGTGGGGTGCTACGGGGAAGGGATGAAGGAAGAAAGATATGGCCACCTGGAAAGCATGAACAACAGAAGCTGAGACATGAAACTGCCCCATATGGCTGGTGGGCAGAAAAACATAAATCCCACTCTAAAGAAGTCCATGAATAAGAGGGGAAGGTTATGAAAGGATATGAAGAGGAGAAAGGTGGGAGGGGATCTTACAAACCACGGAAGTGACGGAAGGTAAGGGCAGGACAGTGCACGAGGCCGTGGGGATGCAGCTCAATCAGGCCGGGTGGCTCGGGCTGAGGTGGGCAGGGGCAGGGTGGGCTGGGGGGACAGGGATAAAGCCATATCCAGATATCGTGGCCAGGGTGGGATGACGACCACCTGGGGAGGGCAAAAGCTCTGAGGCCTGGGGACGCAAGGGCTTGGGCACGAAGGACACAGGAAGCTGGGGGTAGGGGGGACTGGGGTCCGGGGTGCACCGGAAGCTGAGGCTTCGGGCAGGGCTTGGCTCAGGGTGTTCCTCCCTCACCACTGGGCCTGTAGACCAAGCTGCCTGAGTGGGGCTGAGCAAAAGTCAGGCCTGCTTGCCGGACGCAGCCAGGCGCGGGAGGAGCCACGAGGCCTCCTACGGTCAGGGAGTCGGGCCAAGAACAGGGTTTTGGAGGGTGTCCCCTTAGGGTACCCTGCCACTAGGGAAAGAGCACAGGGCGGTGCGTCAAGTTGGGGCTGGGCAGTGTCAGTCGGGCAGGGCTGGGAAGGGCGCGGGCACGGGCATGGGCCATGGGCACGGGCTGGGATTGGGCCAAGGGGGCCGGGACTTGGGGCCAGGCATGACCCCTGCCTTCCTGGGCCAAGATACTCAGGTGCATGGGTCAAGCCAGCAAATCAAGTGGGTCTGGAGGAGAAGGCCATAGGCCAAGGTCACAGCATGGAGGCAGAGGTCAGCCCCAGGCCAGGGAGGCACAGAGTCTAGGGGGCTGGGGACAGTCAGGGCAGGGGCCAGCACGGTCAGGCCAGGAGGCGAAAGGTCAGGCGTGGGCGGCATCACGAGGGTGTGCACAGGTGCCTCAGGCCAGGCATTTAAGCGTGCCCCGGGCAGGGTGAGACCTGGACCCAGGTGAGCATACAGGCAGGGTCAGAGAAGGCCTGGTGCCTGGAAAGGTGCTAAGGCCCATGGGGGAACTGGGGCAGAGGAAGTCCTGGGTGCTGGTGGTGGAAGGAACTGGGGAGGGGGCCACCGTGGCCCGGGGTGGTGCCAGAAAAGGCAGGAGGGACACGCAGATTGAGGGCAGGGCCACTACTCGTGAGTTTCTGAAGGGAAGCTAAGCCCTTGACCTGGGAGAGCAGATTCAGGGGCAAAATTGGGCCTGAGGGCTAAGGAGAGGTCTTGGGCTGGGGCACAGAGCCGGCTGTCCAAAGGCAGGTGCTGCCTTCTGGGCTCTTGTCCTGGGGTGGCCTTAGGGGGATGGGTGCTGAGGGTAAGGCACTGGGCTCCAGGGCCTTGGCAGGGGCAGGACACTGGGAACAGGGACTGTCGGCCAGGGCATTCGGGTAGGGGTTGGCTATAGTCAGCAAGGGCGCATTACTTAGACCAGGCCTGACGTGGGGATGAATGGAGATCCAGGGCTGCTAGATCCCATGGCCTGCATCAAGGCAGGGACTTAGACAGGTGGGAGCCCAGGTGCCTATGGGAGCTGGGCCAGGGGCGGGTCCTATGGGCAAGAGAAACTTGGGTCTGGACCCAGGGGCTGGGGGCAGAAGGGGCAGGGCAAAAGTGCTGGGGCAAGGGGTGGCCAGGTCTTACGTCAGCCGCTTAAGCATGGGAAGGTCAGGCCAGGCACTACAGGGGGCCAGGGGGATGCAGCTCAGTCAGGCCTGGTGGCTGGGGTGGAGGTGGGAGGCTTGGGGTGGGGGATATGCAGAGCAGGGGCCAAGTCAGCTCTGAAGCCTGGGGACGGAAGGGCTTGGGCACGAAGGACACAGGAAGCTGGGGGTAGGGGGGACTGGGGTCCGGGGTGCACCGGAAGCTGAGGCTTCGGACAGGGCTTGGCTCAGGGTGTTCCTCCCTCACCACTGGGCCTGTAGACCAAGCTGCCTGAGTGGGGCTGTGAGCAAAAGTCAGGCCTGCTTGCGGGACGCAGCCAGGCGCGGGAGGAGCCACGAGGCCTCCTACGGTCAGGGAGTCGGGCCAAGAACAGGGTTTTGGAGGGTGTCCCCTTAGGGTACCCTGCCACTAGGGAAAGAGCACAGGGCGGTGCGTCAAGTTGGGGCTGGGCAGTGTCAGTCGGGCAGGGCTGGGAAGGGCGCGGGCACGGGCATGGGCCATGGGCACGGGCTGGGATTGGGCCAAGGGGGCCGGGACTTGGGGCCAGGCATGACCCCTGCCTTCCTGGGCCAAGATACTCAGGTGCATGGGTCAAGCCAGCAAATCAAGTGGGTCTGGAGGAGAAGGCCATAGGCCAAGGTCACAGCATGGAGGCAGAGGTCAGCCCCAGGCCAGGGAGGCACAGAGTCTAGGGGGCTGGGGACAGTCAGGGCAGGGGCCAGCACGGTCAGGCCAGGAGGCGAAAGGTCAGGCGTGGGCGGCATCACGAGGGTGTGCACAGGTGCCTCAGGCCAGGCATTTAAGCGTGCCCCGGGCAGGGTGAGACCTGGACCCAGGTGAGCATACAGGCAGGGTCAGAGAAGGCCTGGTGCCTGGAAAGGTGCTAAGGCCCATGGGGGAACTGGGGCAGAGGAAGTCCTGGGTGCTGGTGGTGGAAGGAACTGGGGAGGGGGCCACCGTGGCCCGGGGTGGTGCCAGAAAAGGCAGGAGGGACACGCAGATTGAGGGCAGGGCCACTACTCGTGAGTTTCTGAAGGGAAGCTAAGCCCTTGACCTGGGAGAGCAGATTCAGGGGCAAAATTGGGCCTGAGGGCTAAGGAGAGGTCTTGGGCTGGGGCACAGAGCCGGCTGTCCAAAGGCAGGTGCTGCCTTCTGGGCTCTTGTCCTGGGGTGGCCTTAGGGGGATGGGTGCTGAGGGTAAGGCACTGGGCTCCAGGGCCTTGGCAGGGGCAGGACACTGGGAACAGGGACTGTCGGCCAGGGCATTCGGGTAGGGGTTGGCTATAGTCAGCAAGGGCGCATTACTTAGACCAGGCCTGACGTGGGGATGAATGGAGATCCAGGGCTGCTAGATCCCATGGCCTGCATCAAGGCAGGGACTTAGACAGGTGGGAGCCCAGGTGCCTATGGGAGCTGGGCCAGGGGCGGGTCCTATGGGCAAGAGAAACTTGGGTCTGGACCCAGGGGCTGGGGGCAGAAGGGGCAGGGCAAAAGTGCTGGGGCAAGGGGTGGCCAGGTCTTACGTCAGCCGCTTAAGCATGGGAAGGTCAGGCCAGGCACTACAGGGGGCCAGGGGGATGCAGCTCAGTCAGGCCTGGTGGCTGGGGTGGAGGTGGGAGGCTTGGGGTGGGGGATATGCAGAGCAGGGGCCAAGTCAGCTCTGAAGCCTGGGGACGGAAGGGCTTGGGCACGAAGGACACAGGAAGCTGGGGGTAGGGGGGACTGGGGTCCGGGGTGCACCGGAAGCTGAGGCTTCGGACAGGGCTTGGCTCAGGGTGTTCCTCCCTCACCACTGGGCCTGTAGACCAAGCTGCCTGAGTGGGGCTGTGAGCAAAAGTCAGGCCTGCTTGCGGGACGCAGCCAGGCGCGGGAGGAGCCACGAGGCCTCCTACGGTCAGGGAGTCGGGCCAAGAACAGGGTTTTGGAGGGTGTCCCCTTAGGGTACCCTGCCACTAGGGAAAGAGCACAGGGCGGTGCGTCAAGTTGGGGCTGGGCAGTGTCAGTCGGGCAGGGCTGGGAAGGGCGCGGGCACGGGCATGGGCCATGGGCACGGGCTGGGATTGGGCCAAGGGGGCCGGGACTTGGGGCCAGGCATGACCCCTGCCTTCCTGGGCCAAGATACTCAGGTGCATGGGTCAAGCCAGCAAATCAAGTGGGTCTGGAGGAGAAGGCCATAGGCCAAGGTCACAGCATGGAGGCAGAGGTCAGCCCCAGGCCAGGGAGGCACAGAGTCTAGGGGGCTGGGGACAGTCAGGGCAGGGGCCAGCACGGTCAGGCCAGGAGGCGAAAGGTCAGGCGTGGGCGGCATCACGAGGGTGTGCACAGGTGCCTCAGGCCAGGCATTTAAGCGTGCCCCGGGCAGGGTGAGACCTGGACCCAGGTGAGCATACAGGCAGGGTCAGAGAAGGCCTGGTGCCTGGAAAGGTGCTAAGGCCCATGGGGGAACTGGGGCAGAGGAAGTCCTGGGTGCTGGTGGTGGAAGGAACTGGGGAGGGGGCCACCGTGGCCCGGGGTGGTGCCAGAAAAGGCAGGAGGGACACGCAGATTGAGGGCAGGGCCACTACTCGTGAGTTTCTGAAGGGAAGCTAAGCCCTTGACCTGGGAGAGCAGATTCAGGGGCAAAATTGGGCCTGAGGGCTAAGGAGAGGTCTTGGGCTGGGGCACAGAGCCGGCTGTCCAAAGGCAGGTGCTGCCTTCTGGGCTCTTGTCCTGGGGTGGCCTTAGGGGGATGGGTGCTGAGGGTAAGGCACTGGGCTCCAGGGCCTTGGCAGGGGCAGGACACTGGGAACAGGGACTGTCGGCCAGGGCATTCGGGTAGGGGTTGGCTATAGTCAGCAAGGGCGCATTACTTAGACCAGGCCTGACGTGGGGATGAATGGAGATCCAGGGCTGCTAGATCCCATGGCCTGCATCAAGGCAGGGACTTAGACAGGTGGGAGCCCAGGTGCCTATGGGAGCTGGGCCAGGGGCGGGTCCTATGGGCAAGAGAAACTTGGGTCTGGACCCAGGGGCTGGGGGCAGAAGGGGCAGGGCAAAAGTGCTGGGGCAAGGGGTGGCCAGGTCTTACGTCAGCCGCTTAAGCATGGGAAGGTCAGGCCAGGCACTACAGGGGGCCAGGGGGATGCAGCTCAGTCAGGCCTGGTGGCTGGGGTGGAGGTGGGAGGCTTGGGGTGGGGGATATGCAGAGCAGGGGCCAAGTCAGCTCTGAAGCCTGGGGACGGAAGGGCTTGGGCACGAAGGACACAGGAAGCTGGGGGTAGGGGGGACTGGGGTCCGGGGTGCACCGGAAGCTGAGGCTTCGGACAGGGCTTGGCTCAGGGTGTTCCTCCCTCACCACTGGGCCTGTAGACCAAGCTGCCTGAGTGGGGCTGTGAGCAAAAGTCAGGCCTGCTTGCGGGACGCAGCCAGGCGCGGGAGGAGCCACGAGGCCTCCTACGGTCAGGGAGTCGGGCCAAGAACAGGGTTTTGGAGGGTGTCCCCTTAGGGTACCCTGCCACTAGGGAAAGAGCACAGGGCGGTGCGTCAAGTTGGGGCTGGGCAGTGTCAGTCGGGCAGGGCTGGGAAGGGCGCGGGCACGGGCATGGGCCATGGGCACGGGCTGGGATTGGGCCAAGGGGGCCGGGACTTGGGGCCAGGCATGACCCCTGCCTTCCTGGGCCAAGATACTCAGGTGCATGGGTCAAGCCAGCAAATCAAGTGGGTCTGGAGGAGAAGGCCATAGGCCAAGGTCACAGCATGGAGGCAGAGGTCAGCCCCAGGCCAGGGAGGCACAGAGTCTAGGGGGCTGGGGACAGTCAGGGCAGGGGCCAGCACGGTCAGGCCAGGAGGCGAAAGGTCAGGCGTGGGCGGCATCACGAGGGTGTGCACAGGTGCCTCAGGCCAGGCATTTAAGCGTGCCCCGGGCAGGGTGAGACCTGGACCCAGGTGAGCATACAGGCAGGGTCAGAGAAGGCCTGGTGCCTGGAAAGGTGCTAAGGCCCATGGGGGAACTGGGGCAGAGGAAGTCCTGGGTGCTGGTGGTGGAAGGAACTGGGGAGGGGGCCACCGTGGCCCGGGGTGGTGCCAGAAAAGGCAGGAGGGACACGCAGATTGAGGGCAGGGCCACTACTCGTGAGTTTCTGAAGGGAAGCTAAGCCCTTGACCTGGGAGAGCAGATTCAGGGGCAAAATTGGGCCTGAGGGCTAAGGAGAGGTCTTGGGCTGGGGCACAGAGCCGGCTGTCCAAAGGCAGGTGCTGCCTTCTGGGCTCTTGTCCTGGGGTGGCCTTAGGGGGATGGGTGCTGAGGGTAAGGCACTGGGCTCCAGGGCCTTGGCAGGGGCAGGACACTGGGAACAGGGACTGTCGGCCAGGGCATTCGGGTAGGGGTTGGCTATAGTCAGCAAGGGCGCATTACTTAGACCAGGCCTGACGTGGGGATGAATGGAGATCCAGGGCTGCTAGATCCCATGGCCTGCATCAAGGCAGGGACTTAGACAGGTGGGAGCCCAGGTGCCTATGGGAGCTGGGCCAGGGGCGGGTCCTATGGGCAAGAGAAACTTGGGTCTGGACCCAGGGGCTGGGGGCAGAAGGGGCAGGGCAAAAGTGCTGGGGCAAGGGGTGGCCAGGTCTTACGTCAGCCGCTTAAGCATGGGAAGGTCAGGCCAGGCACTACAGGGGGCCAGGGGGATGCAGCTCAGTCAGGCCTGGTGGCTGGGGTGGAGGTGGGAGGCTTGGGGTGGGGGATATGCAGAGCAGGGGCCAAGTCAGCTCTGAAGCCTGGGGACGGAAGGGCTTGGGCACGAAGGACACAGGAAGCTGGGGGTAGGGGGGACTGGGGTCCGGGGTGCACCGGAAGCTGAGGCTTCGGGCAGGGCTTGGCTCAGGGTGTTCCTCCCTCACCACTGGGCCTGTAGACCAAGCTGCCTGAGTGGGGCTGTGAGCAAAAGTCAGGCCTGCTTGCCGGACGCAGCCAGGCGCGGGAGGAGCCACGAGGCCTCCTACGGTCAGGGAGTCGGGCCAAGAACAGGGTTTTGGAGGGTGTCCCCTTAGGGTACCCTGCCACTAGGGAAAGAGCACAGGGCGGTGCGTCAAGTTGGGGCTGGGCAGTGTCAGTCGGGCAGGGCTGGGAAGGGCGCGGGCACGGGCATGGGCCATGGGCACGGGCTGGGATTGGGCCAAGGGGGCTGGGACTTGGGGCCAGGCATGACCCCTGCCTTCCTGGGCCAAGATACTCAGGTGCATGGGTCAAGCCAGCAAATCAAGTGGGTCTGGAGGAGAAGGCCATAGGCCAAGGTCACAGCATGGAGGCAGAGGTCAGCCCCAGGCCAGGGAGGCACAGAGTCTAGGGGGCTGGGGACAGTCAGGGCAGGGGCCAGCACGGTCAGGCCAGGAGGCGAAAGGTCAGGCGTGGGCGGCATCACGAGGGTGTGCACAGGTGCCTCAGGCCAGACATTTAAGCGTGCCCCGGGCAGGGTGAGACCTGGACCCAGGTGAGCATACAGGCAGGGTCAGAGAAGGCCTGGTGCCTGGAAAGGTGCTAAGGCCCATGGGGGAACTGGGGCAGAGGAAGTCCTGGGTGCTGGTGGTGGAAGGAACTGGGGAGGGGGCCACCGTGGCCCGGGGTGGTGCCAGAAAAGGCAGGAGGGACACGCAGATTGAGGGCAGGGCCACTACTCGTGAGTTTCTGAAGGGAAGCTAAGCCCTTGACCTGGGAGAGCAGATTCAGGGGCAAAATTGGGCCTGAGGGCTAAGGAGAGGTCTTGGGCTGGGGCACAGAGCCGGCTGTCCAAAGGCAGGTGCTGCCTTCTGGGCTCTTGTCCTGGGGTGGCCTTAGGGGGATGGGTGCTGAGGGTAAGGCACTGGGCTCCAGGGCCTTGGCAGGGGCAGGACACTGGGAACAGGGACTGTCGGCCAGGGCATTTGGGTAGGGGTTGGCTATAGTCAGCAAGGGCGCATTACTTAGACCAGGCCTGACGTGGGGATGAATGGAGATCCAGGGCTGCTAGATCCCATGGCCTGCATCAAGGCAGGGACTTAGACAGGTGGGAGCCCAGGTGCCTATGGGAGCTGGGCCAGGGGCGGGTCCTATGGGCAAGAGAAACTTGGGTCTGGACCCAGGGGCTGGGGGCAGAAGGGGCAGGGCAAAAGTGCTGGGGCAAGGGGTGGCCAGGTCTTACGTCAGCCGCTTAAGCATGGGAAGGTCAGGCCAGGCACTACAGGGGGCCAGGGGGATGCAGCTCAGTCAGGCCTGGTGGCTGGGGTGGAGGTGGGAGGCTTGGGGTGGGGGATATGCAGAGCAGGGGCCAAGTCAGCTCTGAAGCCTGGGGACGGAAGGGCTTGGGCACGAAGGACACAGGAAGCTGGGGGTAGGGGGCACTGGGGTCCGGGGTGCACCGGAAGCTGAGGCTTCGGACAGGGCTTGGCTCAGGGTGTTCCTCCCTCACCACTGGGCCTGTAGACCAAGCTGCCTGAGTGGGGCTGTGAGCAAAAGTCAGGCCTGCTTGCCGGACGCAGCCAGGCGCGGGAGGAGCCACGAGGCCTCCTACGGTCAGGGAGTCGGGCCAAGAACAGGGTTTTGGAGGGTGTCCCCTTAGGGTACCCTGCCACTAGGGAAAGAGCACAGGGCGGTGCGTCAAGTTGGGGCTGGGCAGTGTCAGTCGGGCAGGGCTGGGAAGGGCGCGGGCACGGGCATGGGCCATGGGCACGGGCTGGGATTGGGCCAAGGGGGCCGGGACTTGGGGCCAGGCATGACCCCTGCCTTCCTGGGCCAAGATACTCAGGTGCATGGGTCAAGCCAGCAAATCAAGTGGGTCTGGAGGAGAAGGCCATAGGCCAAGGTCACAGCATGGAGGCAGAGGTCAGCCCCAGGCCAGGGAGGCACAGAGTCTAGGGGGCTGGGGACAGTCAGGGCAGGGGCCAGCACGGTCAGGCCAGGAGGCGAAAGGTCAGGCGTGGGCGGCATCACGAGGGTGTGCACAGGTGCCTCAGGCCAGGCATTTAAGCGTGCCCCGGGCAGGGTGAGACCTGGACCCAGGTGAGCATACAGGCAGGGTCAGAGAAGGCCTGGTGCCTGGAAAGGTGCTAAGGCCCATGGGGGAACTGGGGCAGAGGAAGTCCTGGGTGCTGGTGGTGGAAGGAACTGGGGAGGGGGCCACCGTGGCCCGGGGTGGTGCCAGAAAAGGCAGGAGGGACACGCAGATTGAGGGCAGGGCCACTACTCGTGAGTTTCTGAAGGGAAGCTAAGCCCTTGACCTGGGAGAGCAGATTCAGGGGCAAAATTGGGCCTGAGGGCTAAGGAGAGGTCTTGGGCTGGGGCACAGAGCCGGCTGTCCAAAGGCAGGTGCTGCCTTCTGGGCTCTTGTCCTGGGGTGGCCTTAGGGGGATGGGTGCTGAGGGTAAGGCACTGGGCTCCAGGGCCTTGGCAGGGGCAGGACACTGGGAACAGGGACTGTCGGCCAGGGCATTCGGGTAGGGGTTGGCTATAGTCAGCAAGGGCGCATTACTTAGACCAGGCCTGACGTGGGGATGAATGGAGATCCAGGGCTGCTAGATCCCATGGCCTGCATCAAGGCAGGGACTTAGACAGGTGGGAGCCCAGGTGCCTATGGGAGCTGGGCCAGGGGCGGGTCCTATGGGCAAGAGAAACTTGGGTCTGGACCCAGGGGCTGGGGGCAGAAGGGGCAGGGCAAAAGTGCTGGGGCAAGGGGTGGCCAGGTCTTACGTCAGCCGCTTAAGCATGGGAAGGTCAGGCCAGGCACTACAGGGGGCCAGGGGGATGCAGCTCAGTCAGGCCTGGTGGCTGGGGTGGAGGTGGGAGGCTTGGGGTGGGGGATATGCAGAGCAGGGGCCAAGTCAGCTCTGAAGCCTGGGGACGGAAGGGCTTGGGCACGAAGGACACAGGAAGCTGGGGGTAGGGGGGACTGGGGTCCGGGGTGCACCGGAAGCTGAGGCTTCGGACAGGGCTTGGCTCAGGGTGTTCCTCCCTCACCACTGGGCCTGTAGACCAAGCTGCCTGAGTGGGGCTGTGAGCAAAAGTCAGGCCTGCTTGCCGGACGCAGCCAGGCGCGGGAGGAGCCACGAGGCCTCCTACGGTCAGGGAGTCGGGCCAAGAACAGGGTTTTGGAGGGTGTCCCCTTAGGGTACCCTGCCACTAGGGAAAGAGCACAGGGCGGTGCGTCAAGTTGGGGCTGGGCAGTGTCAGTCGGGCAGGGCTGGGAAGGGCGCGGGCACGGGCATGGGCCATGGGCACGGGCTGGGATTGGGCCAAGGGGGCCGGGACTTGGGGCCAGGCATGACCCCTGCCTTCCTGGGCCAAGATACTCAGGTGCATGGGTCAAGCCAGCAAATCAAGTGGGTCTGGAGGAGAAGGCCATAGGCCAAGGTCACAGCATGGAGGCAGAGGTCAGCCCCAGGCCAGGGAGGCACAGAGTCTAGGGGCTGGGGACAGTCAGGGCAGGGGCCAGCACGGTCAGGCCAGGAGGCGAAAGGTCAGGCGTGGGCGGCATCACGAGGGTGTGCACAGGTGCCTCAGGCCAGGCATTTAAGCGTGCCCCGGGCAGGGTGAGACCTGGACCCAGGTGAGCATACAGGCAGGGTCAGAGAAGGCCTGGTGCCTGGAAAGGTGCTAAGGCCCATGGGGGAACTGGGGCAGAGGAAGTCCTGGGTGCTGGTGGTGGAAGGAACTGGGGAGGGGGCCACCGTGGCCCGGGGTGGTGCCAGAAAAGGCAGGAGGGACACGCAGATTGAGGGCAGGGCCACTACTCGTGAGTTTCTGAAGGGAAGCTAAGCCCTTGACCTGGGAGAGCAGATTCAGGGGCAAAATTGGGCCTGAGGGCTAAGGAGAGGTCTTGGGCTGGGGCACAGAGCCGGCTGTCCAAAGGCAGGTGCTGCCTTCTGGGCTCTTGTCCTGGGGTGGCCTTAGGGGGATGGGTGCTGAGGGTAAGGCACTGGGCTCCAGGGCCTTGGCAGGGGCAGGACACTGGGAACAGGGACTGTCGGCCAGGGCATTCGGGTAGGGGTTGGCTATAGTCAGCAAGGGCGCATTACTTAGACCAGGCCTGACGTGGGGATGAATGGAGATCCAGGGCTGCTAGATCCCATGGCCTGCATCAAGGCAGGGACTTAGACAGGTGGGAGCCCAGGTGCCTATGGGAGCTGGGCCAGGGGCGGGTCCTATGGGCAAGAGAAACTTGGGTCTGGACCCAGGGGCTGGGGGCAGAAGGGGCAGGGCAAAAGTGCTGGGGCAAGGGGTGGCCAGGTCTTACGTCAGCCGCTTAAGCATGGGAAGGTCAGGCCAGGCACTACAGGGGGCCAGGGGGATGCAGCTCAGTCAGGCCTGGTGGCTGGGGTGGAGGTGGGAGGCTTGGGGTGGGGGATATGCAGAGCAGGGGCCAAGTCAGCTCTGAAGCCTGGGGACGGAAGGGCTTGGGCACGAAGGACACAGGAAGCTGGGGGTAGGGGGGACTGGGGTCCGGGGTGCACCGGAAGCTGAGGCTTCGGACAGGGCTTGGCTCAGGGTGTTCCTCCCTCACCACTGGGCCTGTAGACCAAGCTGCCTGAGTGGGGCTGTGAGCAAAAGTCAGGCCTGCTTGCCGGACGCAGCCAGGCGCGGGAGGAGCCACGAGGCCTCCTACGGTCAGGGAGTCGGGCCAAGAACAGGGTTTTGGAGGGTGTCCCCTTAGGGTACCCTGCCACTAGGGAAAGAGCACAGGGCGGTGCGTCAAGTTGGGGCTGGGCAGTGTCAGTCGGGCAGGGCTGGGAAGGGCGCGGGCACGGGCATGGGCCATGGGCACGGGCTGGGATTGGGCCAAGGGGGCCGGGACTTGGGGCCAGGCATGACCCCTGCCTTCCTGGGCCAAGATACTCAGGTGCATGGGTCAAGCCAGCAAATCAAGTGGGTCTGGAGGAGAAGGCCATAGGCCAAGGTCACAGCATGGAGGCAGAGGTCAGCCCCAGGCCAGGGAGGCACAGAGTCTAGGGGGCTGGGGACAGTCAGGGCAGGGGCCAGCACGGTCAGGCCAGGAGGCGAAAGGTCAGGCGTGGGCGGCATCACGAGGGTGTGCACAGGTGCCTCAGGCCAGGCATTTAAGCGTGCCCCGGGCAGGGTGAGACCTGGACCCAGGTGAGCATACAGGCAGGGTCAGAGAAGGCCTGGTGCCTGGAAAGGTGCTAAGGCCCATGGGGGAACTGGGGCAGAGGAAGTCCTGGGTGCTGGTGGTGGAAGGAACTGGGGAGGGGGCCACCGTGGCCCGGGGTGGTGCCAGAAAAGGCAGGAGGGACACGCAGATTGAGGGCAGGGCCACTACTCGTGAGTTTCTGAAGGGAAGCTAAGCCCTTGACCTGGGAGAGCAGATTCAGGGGCAAAATTGGGCCTGAGGGCTAAGGAGAGGTCTTGGGCTGGGGCACAGAGCCGGCTGTCCAAAGGCAGGTGCTGCCTTCTGGGCTCTTGTCCTGGGGTGGCCTTAGGGGGATGGGTGCTGAGGGTAAGGCACTGGGCTCCAGGGCCTTGGCAGGGGCAGGACACTGGGAACAGGGACTGTCGGCCAGGGCATTCGGGTAGGGGTTGGCTATAGTCAGCAAGGGCGCATTACTTAGACCAGGCCTGACGTGGGGATGAATGGAGATCCAGGGCTGCTAGATCCCATGGCCTGCATCAAGGCAGGGACTTAGACAGGTGGGAGCCCAGGTGCCTATGGGAGCTGGGCCAGGGGCGGGTCCTATGGGCAAGAGAAACTTGGGTCTGGACCCAGGGGCTGGGGGCAGAAGGGGCAGGGCAAAAGTGCTGGGGCAAGGGGTGGCCAGGTCTTACGTCAGCCGCTTAAGCATGGGAAGGTCAGGCCAGGCACTACAGGGGGCCAGGGGGATGCAGCTCAGTCAGGCCTGGTGGCTGGGGTGGAGGTGGGAGGCTTGGGGTGGGGGATATGCAGAGCAGGGGCCAAGTCAGCTCTGAAGCCTGGGGACGGAAGGGCTTGGGCACGAAGGACACAGGAAGCTGGGGGTAGGGGGGACTGGGGTCCGGGGTGCACCGGAAGCTGAGGCTTCGGACAGGGCTTGGCTCAGGGTGTTCCTCCCTCACCACTGGGCCTGTAGACCAAGCTGCCTGAGTGGGGCTGTGAGCAAAAGTCAGGCCTGCTTGCCGGACGCAGCCAGGCGCGGGAGGAGCCACGAGGCCTCCTACGGTCAGGGAGTCGGGCCAAGAACAGGGTTTTGGAGGGTGTCCCCTTAGGGTACCCTGCCACTAGGGAAAGAGCACAGGGCGGTGCGTCAAGTTGGGGCTGGGCAGTGTCAGTCGGGCAGGGCTGGGAAGGGCGCGGGCACGGGCATGGGCCATGGGCACGGGCTGGGATTGGGCCAAGGGGGCCGGGACTTGGGGCCAGGCATGACCCCTGCCTTCCTGGGCCAAGATACTCAGGTGCATGGGTCAAGCCAGCAAATCAAGTGGGTCTGGAGGAGAAGGCCATAGGCCAAGGTCACAGCATGGAGGCAGAGGTCAGCCCCAGGCCAGGGAGGCACAGAGTCTAGGGGGCTGGGGACAGTCAGGGCAGGGGCCAGCACGGTCAGGCCAGGAGGCGAAAGGTCAGGCGTGGGCGGCATCACGAGGGTGTGCACAGGTGCCTCAGGCCAGGCATTTAAGCGTGCCCCGGGCAGGGTGAGACCTGGACCCAGGTGAGCATACAGGCAGGGTCAGAGAAGGCCTGGTGCCTGGAAAGGTGCTAAGGCCCATGGGGGAACTGGGGCAGAGGAAGTCCTGGGTGCTGGTGGTGGAAGGAACTGGGGAGGGGGCCACCGTGGCCCGGGGTGGTGCCAGAAAAGGCAGGAGGGACACGCAGATTGAGGGCAGGGCCACTACTCGTGAGTTTCTGAAGGGAAGCTAAGCCCTTGACCTGGGAGAGCAGATTCAGGGGCAAAATTGGGCCTGAGGGCTAAGGAGAGGTCTTGGGCTGGGGCACAGAGCCGGCTGTCCAAAGGCAGGTGCTGCCTTCTGGGCTCTTGTCCTGGGGTGGCCTTAGGGGGATGGGTGCTGAGGGTAAGGCACTGGGCTCCAGGGCCTTGGCAGGGGCAGGACACTGGGAACAGGGACTGTCGGCCAGGGCATTCGGGTAGGGGTTGGCTATAGTCAGCAAGGGCGCATTACTTAGACCAGGCCTGACGTGGGGATGAATGGAGATCCAGGGCTGCTAGATCCCATGGCCTGCATCAAGGCAGGGACTTAGACAGGTGGGAGCCCAGGTGCCTATGGGAGCTGGGCCAGGGGCGGGTCCTATGGGCAAGAGAAACTTGGGTCTGGACCCAGGGGCTGGGGGCAGAAGGGGCAGGGCAAAAGTGCTGGGGCAAGGGGTGGCCAGGTCTTACGTCAGCCGCTTAAGCATGGGAAGGTCAGGCCAGGCACTACAGGGGGCCAGGGGGATGCAGCTCAGTCAGGCCTGGTGGCTGGGGTGGAGGTGGGAGGCTTGGGGTGGGGGATATGCAGAGCAGGGGCCAAGTCAGCTCTGAAGCCTGGGGACGGAAGGGCTTGGGCACGAAGGACACAGGAAGCTGGGGGTAGGGGGGACTGGGGTCCGGGGTGCACCGGAAGCTGAGGCTTCGGACAGGGCTTGGCTCAGGGTGTTCCTCCCTCACCACTGGGCCTGTAGACCAAGCTGCCTGAGTGGGGCTGTGAGCAAAAGTCAGGCCTGCTTGCGGGACGCAGCCAGGCGCGGGAGGAGCCACGAGGCCTCCTACGGTCAGGGAGTCGGGCCAAGAACAGGGTTTTGGAGGGTGTCCCCTTAGGGTACCCTGCCACTAGGGAAAGAGCACAGGGCGGTGCGTCAAGTTGGGGCTGGGCAGTGTCAGTCGGGCAGGGCTGGGAAGGGCGCGGGCACGGGCATGGGCCATGGGCACGGGCTGGGATTGGGCCAAGGGGGCCGGGACTTGGGGCCAGGCATGACCCCTGCCTTCCTGGGCCAAGATACTCAGGTGCATGGGTCAAGCCAGCAAATCAAGTGGGTCTGGAGGAGAAGGCCATAGGCCAAGGTCACAGCATGGAGGCAGAGGTCAGCCCCAGGCCAGGGAGGCACAGAGTCTAGGGGGCTGGGGACAGTCAGGGCAGGGGCCAGCACGGTCAGGCCAGGAGGCGAAAGGTCAGGCGTGGGCGGCATCACGAGGGTGTGCACAGGTGCCTCAGGCCAGGCATTTAAGCGTGCCCCGGGCAGGGTGAGACCTGGACCCAGGTGAGCATACAGGCAGGGTCAGAGAAGGCCTGGTGCCTGGAAAGGTGCTAAGGCCCATGGGGGAACTGGGGCAGAGGAAGTCCTGGGTGCTGGTGGTGGAAGGAACTGGGGAGGGGGCCACCGTGGCCCGGGGTGGTGCCAGAAAAGGCAGGAGGGACACGCAGATTGAGGGCAGGGCCACTACTCGTGAGTTTCTGAAGGGAAGCTAAGCCCTTGACCTGGGAGAGCAGATTCAGGGGCAAAATTGGGCCTGAGGGCTAAGGAGAGGTCTTGGGCTGGGGCACAGAGCCGGCTGTCCAAAGGCAGGTGCTGCCTTCTGGGCTCTTGTCCTGGGGTGGCCTTAGGGGGATGGGTGCTGAGGGTAAGGCACTGGGCTCCAGGGCCTTGGCAGGGGCAGGACACTGGGAACAGGGACTGTCGGCCAGGGCATTCGGGTAGGGGTTGGCTATAGTCAGCAAGGGCGCATTACTTAGACCAGGCCTGACGTGGGGATGAATGGAGATCCAGGGCTGCTAGATCCCATGGCCTGCATCAAGGCAGGGACTTAGACAGGTGGGAGCCCAGGTGCCTATGGGAGCTGGGCCAGGGGCGGGTCCTATGGGCAAGAGAAACTTGGGTCTGGACCCAGGGGCTGGGGGCAGAAGGGGCAGGGCAAAAGTGCTGGGGCAAGGGGTGGCCAGGTCTTACGTCAGCCGCTTAAGCATGGGAAGGTCAGGCCAGGCACTACAGGGGGCCAGGGGGATGCAGCTCAGTCAGGCCTGGTGGCTGGGGTGGAGGTGGGAGGCTTGGGGTGGGGGATATGCAGAGCAGGGGCCAAGTCAGCTCTGAAGCCTGGGGACGGAAGGGCTTGGGCACGAAGGACACAGGAAGCTGGGGGTAGGGGGGACTGGGGTCCGGGGTGCACCGGAAGCTGAGGCTTCGGACAGGGCTTGGCTCAGGGTGTTCCTCCCTCACCACTGGGCCTGTAGACCAAGCTGCCTGAGTGGGGCTGTGAGCAAAAGTCAGGCCTGCTTGCCGGACGCAGCCAGGCGCGGGAGGAGCCACGAGGCCTCCTACGGTCAGGGAGTCGGGCCAAGAACAGGGTTTTGGAGGGTGTCCCCTTAGGGTACCCTGCCACTAGGGAAAGAGCACAGGGCGGTGCGTCAAGTTGGGGCTGGGCAGTGTAAGTTGGGGCTGGGCAGTGTCAGTCGGGCAGGGCTGGGAAGGGCGCGGGCACGGGCATGGGCCATGGGCACGGGCTGGGATTGGGCCAAGGGGGCCGGGACTTGGGGCCAGGCATGACCCCTGCCTTCCTGGGCCAAGATACTCAGGTGCATGGGTCAAGCCAGCAAATCAAGTGGGTCTGGAGGAGAAGGCCATAGGCCAAGGTCACAGCATGGAGGCAGAGGTCAGCCCCAGGCCAGGGAGGCACAGAGTCTAGGGGGCTGGGGACAGTCAGGGCAGGGGCCAGCACGGTCAGGCCAGGAGGCGAAAGGTCAGGCGTGGGCGGCATCACGAGGGTGTGCACAGGTGCCTCAGGCCAGGCATTTAAGCGTGCCCCGGGCAGGGTGAGACCTGGACCCAGGTGAGCATACAGGCAGGGTCAGAGAAGGCCTGGTGCCTGGAAAGGTGCTAAGGCCCATGGGGGAACTGGGGCAGAGGAAGTCCTGGGTGCTGGTGGTGGAAGGAACTGGGGAGGGGGCCACCGTGGCCCGGGGTGGTGCCAGAAAAGGCAGGAGGGACACGCAGATTGAGGGCAGGGCCACTACTCGTGAGTTTCTGAAGGGAAGCTAAGCCCTTGACCTGGGAGAGCAGATTCAGGGGCAAAATTGGGCCTGAGGGCTAAGGAGAGGTCTTGGGCTGGGGCACAGAGCCGGCTGTCCAAAGGCAGGTGCTGCCTTCTGGGCTCTTGTCCTGGGGTGGCCTTAGGGGGATGGGTGCTGAGGGTAAGGCACTGGGCTCCAGGGCCTTGGCAGGGGCAGGACACTGGGAACAGGGACTGTCGGCCAGGGCATTTGGGTAGGGGTTGGCTATAGTCAGCAAGGGCGCATTACTTAGACCAGGCCTGACGTGGGGATGAATGGAGATCCAGGGCTGCTAGATCCCATGGCCTGCATCAAGGCAGGGACTTAGACAGGTGGGAGCCCAGGTGCCTATGGGAGCTGGGCCAGGGGCGGGTCCTATGGGCAAGAGAAACTTGGGTCTGGACCCAGGGGCTGGGGGCAGAAGGGGCAGGGCAAAAGTGCTGGGGCAAGGGGTGGCCAGGTCTTACGTCAGCCGCTTAAGCATGGGAAGGTCAGGCCAGGCACTACAGGGGGCCAGGGGGATGCAGCTCAGTCAGGCCTGGTGGCTGGGGTGGAGGTGGGAGGCTTGGGGTGGGGGATATGCAGAGCAGGGGCCAAGTCAGCTCTGAAGCCTGGGGACGGAAGGGCTTGGGCACGAAGGACACAGGAAGCTGGGGGTAGGGGGGACTGGGGTCCGGGGTGCACCGGAAGCTGAGGCTTCGGACAGGGCTTGGCTCAGGGTGTTCCTCCCTCACCACTGGGCCTGTAGACCAAGCTGCCTGAGTGGGGCTGTGAGCAAAAGTCAGGCCTGCTTGCGGGACGCAGCCAGGCGCGGGAGGAGCCACGAGGCCTCCTACGGTCAGGGAGTCGGGCCAAGAACAGGGTTTTGGAGGGTGTCCCCTTAGGGTACCCTGCCACTAGGGAAAGAGCACAGGGCGGTGCGTCAAGTTGGGGCTGGGCAGTGTCAGTCGGGCAGGGCTGGGAAGGGCGCGGGCACGGGCATGGGCCATGGGCACGGGCTGGGATTGGGCCAAGGGGGCCGGGACTTGGGGCCAGGCATGACCCCTGCCTTCCTGGGCCAAGATACTCAGGTGCATGGGTCAAGCCAGCAAATCAAGTGGGTCTGGAGGAGAAGGCCATAGGCCAAGGTCACAGCATGGAGGCAGAGGTCAGCCCCAGGCCAGGGAGGCACAGAGTCTAGGGGGCTGGGGACAGTCAGGGCAGGGGCCAGCACGGTCAGGCCAGGAGGCGAAAGGTCAGGCGTGGGCGGCATCACGAGGGTGTGCACAGGTGCCTCAGGCCAGGCATTTAAGCGTGCCCCGGGCAGGGTGAGACCTGGACCCAGGTGAGCATACAGGCAGGGTCAGAGAAGGCCTGGTGCCTGGAAAGGTGCTAAGGCCCATGGGGGAACTGGGGCAGAGGAAGTCCTGGGTGCTGGTGGTGGAAGGAACTGGGGAGGGGGCCACCGTGGCCCGGGGTGGTGCCAGAAAAGGCAGGAGGGACACGCAGATTGAGGGCAGGGCCACTACTCGTGAGTTTCTGAAGGGAAGCTAAGCCCTTGACCTGGGAGAGCAGATTCAGGGGCAAAATTGGGCCTGAGGGCTAAGGAGAGGTCTTGGGCTGGGGCACAGAGCCGGCTGTCCAAAGGCAGGTGCTGCCTTCTGGGCTCTTGTCCTGGGGTGGCCTTAGGGGGATGGGTGCTGAGGGTAAGGCACTGGGCTCCAGGGCCTTGGCAGGGGCAGGACACTGGGAACAGGGACTGTCGGCCAGGGCATTTGGGTAGGGGTTGGCTATAGTCAGCAAGGGCGCATTACTTAGACCAGGCCTGACGTGGGGATGAATGGAGATCCAGGGCTGCTAGATCCCATGGCCTGCATCAAGGCAGGGACTTAGACAGGTGGGAGCCCAGGTGCCTATGGGAGCTGGGCCAGGGGCGGGTCCTATGGGCAAGAGAAACTTGGGTCTGGACCCAGGGGCTGGGGGCAGAAGGGGCAGGGCAAAAGTGCTGGGGCAAGGGGTGGCCAGGTCTTACGTCAGCCGCTTAAGCATGGGAAGGTCAGGCCAGGCACTACAGGGGGCCAGGGGGATGCAGCTCAGTCAGGCCTGGTGGCTGGGGTGGAGGTGGGAGGCTTGGGGTGGGGGATATGCAGAGCAGGGGCCAAGTCAGCTCTGAAGCCTGGGGACGGAAGGGCTTGGGCACGAAGGACACAGGAAGCTGGGGGTAGGGGGGACTGGGGTCCGGGGTGCACCGGAAGCTGAGGCTTCGGACAGGGCTTGGCTCAGGGTGTTCCTCCCTCACCACTGGGCCTGTAGACCAAGCTGCCTGAGTGGGGCTGTGAGCAAAAGTCAGGCCTGCTTGCGGGACGCAGCCAGGCGCGGGAGGAGCCACGAGGCCTCCTACGGTCAGGGAGTCGGGCCAAGAACAGGGTTTTGGAGGGTGTCCCCTTAGGGTACCCTGCCACTAGGGAAAGAGCACAGGGCGGTGCGTCAAGTTGGGGCTGGGCAGTGTCAGTCGGGCAGGGCTGGGAAGGGCGCGGGCACGGGCATGGGCCATGGGCACGGGCTGGGATTGGGCCAAGGGGCCGGGACTTGGGGCCAGGCATGACCCCTGCCTTCCTGGGCCAAGATACTCAGGTGCATGGGTCAAGCCAGCAAATCAAGTGGGTCTGGAGGAGAAGGCCATAGGCCAAGGTCACAGCATGGAGGCAGAGGTCAGCCCCAGGCCAGGGAGGCACAGAGTCTAGGGGGCTGGGGACAGTCAGGGCAGGGGCCAGCACGGTCAGGCCAGGAGGCGAAAGGTCAGGCGTGGGCGGCATCACGAGGGTGTGCACAGGTGCCTCAGGCCAGGCATTTAAGCGTGCCCCGGGCAGGGTGAGACCTGGACCCAGGTGAGCATACAGGCAGGGTCAGAGAAGGCCTGGTGCCTGGAAAGGTGCTAAGGCCCATGGGGGAACTGGGGCAGAGGAAGTCCTGGGTGCTGGTGGTGGAAGGAACTGGGGAGGGGGCCACCGTGGCCCGGGGTGGTGCCAGAAAAGGCAGGAGGGACACGCAGATTGAGGGCAGGGCCACTACTCGTGAGTTTCTGAAGGGAAGCTAAGCCCTTGACCTGGGAGAGCAGATTCAGGGGCAAAATTGGGCCTGAGGGCTAAGGAGAGGTCTTGGGCTGGGGCACAGAGCCGGCTGTCCAAAGGCAGGTGCTGCCTTCTGGGCTCTTGTCCTGGGGTGGCCTTAGGGGGATGGGTGCTGAGGGTAAGGCACTGGGCTCCAGGGCCTTGGCAGGGGCAGGACACTGGGAACAGGGACTGTCGGCCAGGGCATTTGGGTAGGGGTTGGCTATAGTCAGCAAGGGCGCATTACTTAGACCAGGCCTGACGTGGGGATGAATGGAGATCCAGGGCTGCTAGATCCCATGGCCTGCATCAAGGCAGGGACTTAGACAGGTGGGAGCCCAGGTGCCTATGGGAGCTGGGCCAGGGGCGGGTCCTATGGGCAAGAGAAACTTGGGTCTGGACCCAGGGGCTGGGGGCAGAAGGGGCAGGGCAAAAGTGCTGGGGCAAGGGGTGGCCAGGTCTTACGTCAGCCGCTTAAGCATGGGAAGGTCAGGCCAGGCACTACAGGGGGCCAGGGGGATGCAGCTCAGTCAGGCCTGGTGGCTGGGGTGGAGGTGGGAGGCTTGGGGTGGGGGATATGCAGAGCAGGGGCCAAGTCAGCTCTGAAGCCTGGGGACGGAAGGGCTTGGGCACGAAGGACACAGGAAGCTGGGGGTAGGGGGGACTGGGGTCCGGGGTGCACCGGAAGCTGAGGCTTCGGACAGGGCTTGGCTCAGGGTGTTCCTCCCTCACCACTGGGCCTGTAGACCAAGCTGCCTGAGTGGGGCTGTGAGCAAAAGTCAGGCCTGCTTGCCGGACGCAGCCAGGCGCGGGAGGAGCCACGAGGCCTCCTACGGTCAGGGAGTCGGGCCAAGAACAGGGTTTTGGAGGGTGTCCCCTTAGGGTACCCTGCCACTAGGGAAAGAGCACAGGGCGGTGCGTCAAGTTGGGGCTGGGCAGTGTCAGTCGGGCAGGGCTGGGAAGGGCGCGGGCACGGGCATGGGCCATGGGCACGGGCTGGGATTGGGCCAAGGGGGCCGGGACTTGGGGCCAGGCATGACCCCTGCCTTCCTGGGCCAAGATACTCAGGTGCATGGGTCAAGCCAGCAAATCAAGTGGGTCTGGAGGAGAAGGCCATAGGCCAAGGTCACAGCATGGAGGCAGAGGTCAGCCCCAGGCCAGGGAGGCACAGAGTCTAGGGGGCTGGGGACAGTCAGGGCAGGGGCCAGCACGGTCAGGCCAGGAGGCGAAAGGTCAGGCGTGGGCGGCATCACGAGGGTGTGCACAGGTGCCTCAGGCCAGGCATTTAAGCGTGCCCCGGGCAGGGTGAGACCTGGACCCAGGTGAGCATACAGGCAGGGTCAGAGAAGGCCTGGTGCCTGGAAAGGTGCTAAGGCCCATGGGGGAACTGGGGCAGAGGAAGTCCTGGGTGCTGGTGGTGGAAGGAACTGGGGAGGGGGCCACCGTGGCCCGGGGTGGTGCCAGAAAAGGCAGGAGGGACACGCAGATTGAGGGCAGGGCCACTACTCGTGAGTTTCTGAAGGGAAGCTAAGCCCTTGACCTGGGAGAGCAGATTCAGGGGCAAAATTGGGCCTGAGGGCTAAGGAGAGGTCTTGGGCTGGGGCACAGAGCCGGCTGTCCAAAGGCAGGTGCTGCCTTCTGGGCTCTTGTCCTGGGGTGGCCTTAGGGGGATGGGTGCTGAGGGTAAGGCACTGGGCTCCAGGGCCTTGGCAGGGGCAGGACACTGGGAACAGGGACTGTCGGCCAGGGCATTTGGGTAGGGGTTGGCTATAGTCAGCAAGGGCGCATTACTTAGACCAGGCCTGACGTGGGGATGAATGGAGATCCAGGGCTGCTAGATCCCATGGCCTGCATCAAGGCAGGGACTTAGACAGGTGGGAGCCCAGGTGCCTATGGGAGCTGGGCCAGGGGCGGGTCCTATGGGCAAGAGAAACTTGGGTCTGGACCCAGGGGCTGGGGGCAGAAGGGGCAGGGCAAAAGTGCTGGGGCAAGGGGTGGCCAGGTCTTACGTCAGCCGCTTAAGCATGGGAAGGTCAGGCCAGGCACTACAGGGGGCCAGGGGGATGCAGCTCAGTCAGGCCTGGTGGCTGGGGTGGAGGTGGGAGGCTTGGGGTGGGGGATATGCAGAGCAGGGGCCAAGTCAGCTCTGAAGCCTGGGGACGGAAGGGCTTGGGCACGAAGGACACAGGAAGCTGGGGGTAGGGGGGACTGGGGTCCGGGGTGCACCGGAAGCTGAGGCTTCGGACAGGGCTTGGCTCAGGGTGTTCCTCCCTCACCACTGGGCCTGTAGACCAAGCTGCCTGAGTGGGGCTGTGAGCAAAAGTCAGGCCTGCTTGCCGGACGCAGCCAGGCGCGGGAGGAGCCACGAGGCCTCCTACGGTCAGGGAGTCGGGCCAAGAACAGGGTTTTGGAGGGTGTCCCCTTAGGGTACCCTGCCACTAGGGAAAGAGCACAGGGCGGTGCGTCAAGTTGGGGCTGGGCAGTGTCAGTCGGGCAGGGCTGGGAAGGGCACGGGCACGGGCATGGGCCATGGGCACGGGCTGGGATTGGGCCAAGGGGGCCGGGACTTGGGGCCAGGCATGACCCCTGCCTTCCTGGGCCAAGATACTCAGGTGCATGGGTCAAGCCAGCAAATCAAGTGGGTCTGGAGGAGAAGGCCATAGGCCAAGGTCACAGCATGGAGGCAGAGGTCAGCCCCAGGCCAGGGAGGCACAGAGTCTAGGGGCTGGGGACAATCAGGGTAGGGCCCGGCCTGGTTAGGCCAGCAGGCCCCAGGTCATGCATATGGGGCATCACAAGCTTGTGCACAAGCACCTCAGGCCAGGCATTGAAGATTCCCCCGGGCAAGCAAGACCTGGTTTCTGCAGATTTAGAGAAGGCCTGGTTCTTGGGAAAAGGTGCTAAGGTATTTGGGGGAACTGGGGCAGGCGAAGTCCTCGGGACTCAAGTTGGAAGGAACTGGATAGAGGCCCTCCAGTGGCCCAGTGCAATGTGATTTGGTAATGTAGGTATTAGAGCCATGTCTGGAGGTTTTGGGTGACTGATGATGTAGATGGATCACACTGAGCTACTAGCTGGATAAGCATACATAATGCTTCAACTGAAGCAAGTATGGTGGGGCATTTAGGGCAGAAGGCTGCAACCTGAGGATACAACCAGGTATTATGAGGAGTTGGAGCTCATCAGGAGGACAAGGCCTTCAAGTCCACACAGTATTTAAGTCACCTTTGTTTAAACCCAGTTAGTCCATCCACAGTACTATGGTTTTGATCAATGCCTCATATATCTGGATGGTGAGTGGATTATGGGGTGGTATAGCTGGCCTACTGTTGGGATTCTGGGCCTGATTTAAAGATTCAGTCACTAGGACCCCTCTTTTTTTCTGATTCATGTAAGCCATTCCATCTACAGCATGCCTCCTCCATGCCCTTCTGCCAAGCTTTCCTGCCTTGGAGCCAGCAGACCCAGGACTGAAATGTGAGCCAAAATAGCTCTCTCATCCCTCAAGTTGTGGGAGTCACATATTGGGTCCCAGCAACAAGGGAAATAACTATGACAAGGAGCTTCAGCCCTGGTGGAAAAGGCAAGCATGGTGACCTCACTGCTCACTACTAGGGAAGTCAAATGGGAAAGACCATGTGGACAGGATGGTGTGTTAAGTCCAGGTGCAAAATGCTCACTGAGGTATACTGGTAATGCCAAGAGCTAAGGCCAGGAGTTTGCTCCAGTGCTGTTATTAACGTCAGGATCTTATGGGCAGAGACAAGCTAGAGCCAAGCAGGGAAGGACATCAGGAAGGAGGCAACATGAGAATTGCTAGAGGGTTAAGGCCAAGGGCTAAGGCCAGGTGGATCCAGCAAGGTCAGGCCAGGTGGCAAAGCTGCATGGGTAAACTATGGGTCCGCTCGAGTGAGGACAGATACAGGAGGTCAGGCAGCCATGGCGACCGGGTCAAGGCTAAATCCCTAAGGAAGGTGGAGGAAGTAGCTATGTCCAGGAGCCTATGATAGAATAATGCCAGGAAGGCAGAGCTTGAGAGCAGGTCTGAGGGAAACTGGAGCAATCCTATCTGTGACAGCTGCTTCCTTACCTTCACATGGGGAAGACAGTAGTTTTGACCCCGTGGTTCTACACAGGTGCAACTTGCCGAACAGCACCTGGCATATTCCAGCTCCCATTAGAGGCCTCTTGTCATGACTTTCCCCATACAGTGGAGCAATGAAACACTCACCTTCATCCTGGCATGCGACAGCCGTTTAGGATGGCCCATCTCACTTGCTCCTTTGCCATGGTGCCCCAGGCCTTCCACAAGTCAGAAATGTTCCTGGCTCTCCCACAGGGTAGGCTTCGCTTTGTGACTCCACAGCAGTGGCTCTCTGCAGTCAGGTGGCCAGTGCCCTCCTTGTGTATGATCCTTGGTCAATACTAGAGGAGATGGAAGAGACACTGGGGTCAGGCACTGGGAGGGCTGGGGAGGGGGCTGCTCCTTCAGCCAGCAGCAGCAGAGCCTGTGGCAGACACGACAGGAGCAGGGTCCTGCCTCAGTGGAACTCCAGCACTGACCCAACCACAGAGGTGATGCAAATAGCCTAGGTAGGGAAGTCATGAAAGTCCTCTTTCATGATTAAAAGAATATATTTGGTGAATGCTGCTGCCAATTGCCATCTGATAGATAGGCAGGATCAGGAAAACATGACCAGAAGCATGACCACGTGTTTTCTTGCATCTTATTCACTAGATCTGGCACCACATGGAACTGGCTCTTCCCCAAAGTCGAAATGACGGTGGGAGAGAATGATTCAGGACATGCAGGCAGCCGTGAAGGTGCCACTAAAGACCCACACGAAAGAGGACTTCCTGAGCTGCTGCAGAACCTGGCAAGAATGATAGTATGAGAGTGTGTGAATTGAGGAGTATTTTTAGGAGGATTAATGGCAATGTGTCTTTTACCCTAATAAATTTTTTTTGTCCCTAACACATTTTTTAAAATTTAAATAGTCACCCTGTTTTTAAATCATGTCTTACACATGCTCATGTTTGAAATGTGTATTATGTCACTGCTCACCAAAATGTGTTTCTCATGTCCACCAACACAGGTGGCACAACAGAAATGCAGGTTGCTTTCTGCCAGCTGGAAAGAAACCTTTCTGGCTGCTTTCCTCCACCAAGGCCTCGGCCCTCACTCATATCAAGTCCCCAGGCTGCCCAGTCCACCTTACTCATCCCCCCATAATAAAATTCCTATTGCTCATCCCAATATGGGGTTGACTATAGAACTCTTTGCTGAAGCTCCATGCAGCTAAGGTGAAGTTAAATCAGCCCTTCCTTTTCCCCACTCTAAGACCCAGCACCTGCTTGTCCCTCAGTCCTCTTCACCGTCTGCCTTTAAAAGGGACCAGCAACTACTGACGTCAGTCACAGCTTTCCCAGGCTGGGCCCGAGCAGAAGAGAAAACAGTGGCTGTCAGCTCCCCTTCAGGTCTGAGAAAAGGAGGACAGCACCCACCCCCCACAAGAATTACAGTGTCTGTTGAGTGAGATCATTTGCAACTACATGCACCCTCAGGCAGGAGGATTGCAAATTTGAGCCCAACCTGGGCAATTTAAAGAGCTAGCTCAAAATAAAATAAAGGTCTTGGGATGTAGCTCAGTGGTGAGGCCCTGGGGTCCACTGCAAGTTGCACTAAAAAACCAAAACAAACCAAAACAAAACACAAACCCAAGCAGACAAGAAGGGAACTTCGACCCAAATCAACCCCATAAACTAGATCAACAAACTGGGAGAAAGAAACAGCCAGAAGTAAACTTGAAAATAACTGCTTAATGTGTTCTAGAGATTAAATCTCAAGATTGAGTATTTCAATAAAGAACTACAAATTGTGAAAAGAGGTAGGCCTAGGGGCCGGGGATTTAGCTCAGTGGTTCCACTGCCCACCTCGCAAGTTCAAGGACCCGAGTTCAAACCCCGTACCCCCCCCCCAAAAGAGAGAGAGCTAGGCCTGGTGGCACACACCTGTGATCCCAGCACTTGGGAGACTGAGGCCGGAGGATCATGGAGAGTTCAAGGCCAGCCTGGGCTACACAGCAAGACCTTGTTCTCAAAAATAGAATAAATAGAAACCTGAAGGTCATTCTAGAACTGAAATACATCATTAACTGTACACCTGAGGTGGCAGATACAGAAAGCATCCAGTTTGTTACAGCCTGCCACGGTGGCAGAGGACTGTAATCCCATCTACCTGGGAGGCTGAGGCAGGGGGATTGAAAATGCAACCCCAGCCAGGGCAACCCATCTCAAAATAGAAAGGGCTGGGGATGTAGCTGTGTGGTTGTGTTCTTGTGTTCCTTTCCTAATACAAAACAAAAAGTCCAGTTTGAAGTAGAGGAACTACAATGACAAAGATCTGTAAGGAAAACAACACATTTTTAAAAAGCCTTTTGAAGAGTCAACTTTCATATTAACACGTCAGTGTAAGTTAGGAAATTTTAGTATCTCGAGGGCAAAGGACAGTGATTGTAAGGTTCTTTTTTTCCTTACCTCCTCCCTTCTCATTTCAAAAAAATCGATAACTTAATCTAATAAATCAAATAAGGAAATGCCCTAAAATGTAGGAGCTGAAGGTGGTCAGGGTACCAAAGTCAAGAGAGACCACGGACACAGCTGGACGTACAGTCAGAGAGACTCAGCTCTGGGGCAAGACCAAATATCCAGGGAGCAAGGCTGGCCCAGAGCCACCAGCACAGGACTTATATACCAGGAGGACTTCAATGGCAGCAGACTCTATAGCATCTGCCTAGCCTGCCCCAGACCTTGAGTTTTGAAAACAAAACTTCAAATAAAAAAAAATAAAAGGTAAAAACCCTGCAGGGAAGACTCCAGGCAGGGTGGTAACAAGAAATCCATGTCCTCGGGGAAGAATCTTTTGAGGCCAGGTCAGAGAGGGGCCAGGAGAGCCCATGGTACATTTATAAACAATGAGAAATGTAGCAAGTTCCAGGGGTCACAGATGGGGCAATTAACTAAGAAAATAGGTCTTTTGCAAATGGGAGGGGGGGACCAAAAGAGGGAGGGGAGGGAGAGGGAGACGGAGGGGAGGGGAGGGGAGGGGAAGGGAGGGGAAGGGAAATTGTTCTGCAAACGTGGACTAATAAAAAAAATTAAAGAAAATGCCCAGCCTGTAATCCCAGCACTTGGGAGGCTGAGGCAGGACGATTGCCATGAGTCTGAGGCCAACCTGGTCTACATAGTGAGTTTAAAGCCAGCCTGAACTACATAGTGAGACCCTGTCTCAAAAAAAAAAAAAATGCCCAAAAACCCCTATAAAGCCCCAGCAAATGCAAAGTTTGGCAACTGTATTCTCCAAGGCAACCAAATTATACTGGAAGACTGACAGCTCAGGGGGATTTCCTCAGCTTGCTTCTTTTTAGCTGGAGTTGACCATCTTAGCCTCTGATTCCTTCAGGTTCCTGTGGTCACCTAGCCCTGGTCACCAGAATCCACCTTCCTTGCCTGTTCACCTGGAAGAGCACTGTTCTCCCATTCTGAGCACTGAAACCCGAAACACCCGCCCTGCCTGCAGCCCATCCAGAGGGCAGCAGCCAGCACTGCCTGCCTGGGCTTCTTGCTTGGGATTCACCAACTCACTTCCTTTCCCTGCACACCACTGTTGGAGCCTAAGGAGTCCACCAATCTGCAGACCCACTGGGTTTGCCTCAATCCCCGATTTTCTTCCTGAAAAACACCAAATGATGCTTTCTTCTGCAACAGGCACAGATACAAACGGCAGGGTGGAGTAACCCACCTCACAGGTCCCAAACTGTTGTACAGTACTCGCGAAGGCCCTGAGCAGGGAAGCGGGTGGCAGGTGGGATATCATTTTTAGGCAAATCCCTACCCAAAAGAACAAGATTCACTTTTTTCCTCATTACTAGGGGTGGAACCCAAGGCCTTCACACTAGCTGCATCCCCAGCCCTGGTTTCATTTTGAGAAAAGGTCTCACTGAAAAAGAACCACCATGAGTGAGTGAGGTCAGTGGCTCCTGAAGACCAGTAGGCGCACTCCAGGTCCTGCCCTGGGGACCCAGACTCCTATAGGACCTAAGCTGCGAGGTGACGAATGCTCTTTGGAATCAGTAAGATGCAGGATAGAGACATTCTGGGTGACCACCTAGCCCCAGCCCATCCAGTCACTACCACTAGCACAACCCCCAGCTCAAGGCAGAGTCCCCAGTGCGGTAATAAGGTCATCACCTAAGTATATTCCATGTACATAAGGTGGTGCTCACTTACAATCCCAAACACTCTGGGAGGCTGAGGCAGGAGGATTGAAAGTACGAAGTCAGGCTAGGCAACTTAGTGAGACCCTGCTCAAAACAGCAAAGCCAAAAAAGGCTGAGGATGTAGCTCAGCTTTCCTTGGGTGCAACTGCCAGCCCCCCAAAAATGGGGAGGGGGGCGGTTAGGGTAGCAGAAAGGGAGCTTCAAATAAATCACATTGCTGAGATTGCAAAATAAATTAATACCTTTGGGCACGGGGATACAGCTTGGTGTAGTGCATGCTCTTCATTAAGCACATGAGGCCCTGGGTTCATTCCCAGTACTGCTAACATACAAATAACACATATTTAAGTTTGTGTAACAAGCCCAGTGCTCCCAGTGTAGGGAGAAGAGAAAGCCAAGATCCACACCAGGGCCAGACAGAAGCCCCGGAAAAGGAGCTGGCTGCTTCCTCCCCTTCCCTTGCTCCTCCTCACAGCAGAGGAGGACCCCCACCCCCTGTCCCCAGCAAGGGTGCTGGTGAATCAGTCACACCCCAAAGGATGGCAGCAGCCCAAGCCCCCAGTGTCCTCTGTGGAGCTGCAGTGCAGCTCAGGGTACGGTAGCAAGTGTAGAGCACTAGCCTAGCAAGCACCAGGCCCTGGGTTCAATCCCCAGGACCACAAAAAAAAAAAAAAAAAAAAAAAGCTGAAGCAGAATTCCAAGCAGGCGGCCAGCTAGGCAAATGTCTCCACAAAAACCCTTGTTCTCCTATACAGCTTTTGGTGTACACTGTCCAACAGGCAAAGAAAAAATAGCCAAGTAAGCTGAGGGTGGAGGTGGACACCAGTAATCCCAACACTCCAGGGGGCTGAGGCAGGAGAATGGCAAGTTCTAGCCCAACCTGGGCAACTTAGAGAATCCCTGTTTAAAAATTTAAAAAAGTAAGAAGAGGCCGGGAGTGTAGCTCAGTGCTGAGGCCCTGGGTTCAAATCCTGGTTTCACACAGACAAAAAAAACAAAAACAAAACCCCAAGCAGACAAGGTAGCAACTACCACCCAAAATCAACCACACAGAACCAGACTGGTAGAAATTGAGATAATGAAGTCACAGGGAAAGAATAGAAAATAACTGATTAATATGTTCACGAAATTAAACTTTCAGCAAAAGACTAAACACTGTAAGAGAAAGCCAGGGAAGTCCTCAAACTGAAAAATGCAGTAACTGTAGCCTTGAGGTGGCACAGAAAGAAAGCATCTATGCTTTTGCAGCCTGGCACAGTGGAGCAGGACTGTAATCCCAGCTACTTGGGAGGCTGAGGCAGGAGGATCCAAACTTTGATCCCATCCTGGGTGACTTAGGGAGACCTCTCTCAAAAAATGAAAATGGCTGGGGGTGTAGCTCCAGGGGTCCCATCCCCAGTACCACACATGAAACAAAACGAAAAGTCCTGATGGAAGCAGAGGAAACAGGATGGCAAAGATTATCAGGCAAACAACAAACACATTTTAAAAAAGCCTTTAGAGGGCCGGGGATTTAGCTCAGTGGTTTCGCTGTCTGCTATGCAAGCGCAAGGACCCAAGTTCGATCCCTGGTACCAAAAAAAAAAAAAAGCCTTTAGAAAGTAAAACATGAGGCAACTTTCATATTTAGATACTAACTTATTAATATAAATTATAAACCATCTCACGGACAAAGAATATAGTGTTTCTAAGCTTCACTTTTCCTTATCTCTTTTCCTTTTTAAATCAAAAAATCAATAGCTTAATCTAATAAACTAGGAAACTGTAAAAAATGCCTTATTTTAATCCATCAGGCAGAAGCACGATTCAAAGAGAAAACTGTAGAAAGTTAATAAAATAAACACTTCTCTTAATCAAAGGTACTGTTAAAAAATTGGGAAAGCCAGTCACAGATGAGGTAGAAGCATTTAACAAATAAATCTGACCCAGCACAATGTCCAGAATAGAGAATTAAGACTCAGAAAAAGATTAACAACCCAGTTGTTTTAAGAGAACAAGACAGCTGGCCAAGCCTCTAACAGAAGAAATAACTGTGAAGGACAAGGGCGTCTGACTGGGAACACATGGAACCAACAAAAACCACACACACACACACACACACACACACACACAAGCACAGGACTGCACACGTGCACACTCAAGAACCAGAGGCGTCACTGGCTGGCAGGGTGCAGGGCGCAGGCTTACGCACTGCCACTCCTGTGTACCTAACAGAAAAGCACCTGTAGATAGACTCTCCAAAACCTGTCCAAGTCTGGCCTACGAGCACGGACCTGTGGTTTCAGCTACCAGGGAGGCTGAGGCCGGGTCTCTTGAGACCCTAGGTGACCCGAGGAGTTTCAGGCCAGCCTGTGCAGCAGAGACCCAGTCCCCTGCCTGCCCCTTCTCTCACTTACACACAAAGAAAACTAAAGAGAAATTTGTGCAAATCATTTGTGCTAGATTTTTACGTGTGGTGCTGAAGCCGGAACCCAGAGCCTTAGGCACACATGCTAACACTGAGCTGCGTCCCCAGCCCTGTGGAAGATGTTCAGAACTATTTATTGTCCTAATTGCCAACAGTGGGAATCAACCAAATGTCCGTGACCAGGACAGATAAAGGCTGGCAAATTCAGAGAACAAAAATTGCTGTTGACTGACCACACATCAAGCACTGGGCTCTTACACGGCTATATGAAAACCAGGGGGTAGAAACACAGGTCACTAAGAAATTTTTAAATTTCATTCAGCTGTATATTTAATGTGTACACTTTAAAGTATGTAATGTTATCATTCACCGTTCTAAGTCATAAGAATGTTAGAAAAATAGCCAAACACCTTTATAAGCAGTAATAACCATGAGAAAAGATAATGGGGAAAATGCTTATTAATAGCAAAGAACATTTGAGATAGTCTCATTACATCTTAAAATCTCCTAGGTTCAAGTGATCCTCCTGACTCAGCCTCCACAGCAGCTGGAATACAGACACAAGTCACTGTGCCCAGCTCAGTGAACCGACTTTTTGTTTTGTTTATTTTGCAATGCTGGGAATGAACCCAGGGCCTCATGAACGGTAGGCAAGCTCTCTGCCCCAGGCTACAACCCCAGCCATGATAGTAGCAAATTTGTAAAATATGTCCTATCTAGAAATAAAACATCTGCAAGATCTATATTTACAAAATGGTTCAACTTTCTGACAGCATCTAATTTTATAAAACACTAACCTAGCTCTCTATTCCTGAGCAACCACCCCAGCCCTGATTATAGCAATTTTTAAAACATATCCCATCATCAGCAAGATTTTTATTTTTACAAAACGGTAAAACTTTTCTTAAGCGCTTAATTTTAAAAAAGAAAAGAAAAACTGCTCAACTAGAGAGTTAAAGCGAGACTCAAAAAACAAACACAAATTCCTCATAGAAAATACAGCAAAGACAAAAAGTTAACCTAAGCTCTGCAACCCACTTGTGCTGCTGGCTGTTAGCCGGGCCTTGGAACCCGCATTCCTGCTCACTGCCCCCATCCCTCAGACGTTTACCTGGCAACTCCACTGGGGAAGAGAACAGCCCGTCACCAGGGGCCACAGGCCATTGAGCAAGAGTGACAATCCACCAAGGGTTCCTCTCATCCCAGCTGAGTCCTGCATGGGAGGAAGACCCCAGCCCACGGAGGGGCTCTTTATAAGGCCACCACTCTGGCTGCAGAAGGGTGGGGCTCCGCCCCGACCTCATCCAATCCTAGCCCTAACCACTGCCAAAGTCCCACCTCCAATCATGGGGGGGGGGGCAAAAGGCAAAACTTGAGAGAACTGGAGAAACCAGAACACCGCCCCGTGACAGGAAGAATGATTAGTAATAACGTCTTGGGTAGTTCTAAACAGCGAAATTGTGGAATCAACCTAGATGCCCGTTAACAGGTGGAAAAAGACATTTCTTGTACATGAGAAACCGTGAAAATAACTCATAAAGAGTAAGGTAAAAGATGGTAGAAAAAAGGGCAAGGGGTCAGGGAGAAACGACCTTCCTGGTCAGGTGCTGTCCCACAGGTTCGCTTTTCTGCAGGCCTGAAAGTTGTTCGCACTATCCACGTTTATATTCATTAGACAGAAAAAGCCAAGATAAATGGAATAAAATAGGGACTCCATAGGTTCTATGGAGTTGATTTAAGTAAAACTATATAACATACGTGGAGGTTTAAACACACATATCTAAGGACTGGCACCCCAACACTGACCAAGACAGTAAGAGTAGCTCCCAGACTGCAGTTTAGAGGACAGTTTGCATTCTTCCTCTATGTTCCTACACCACTGGGGTTTCGGTGTGAGCGGGAGTGCTGGGGAATGGAAGCCATGGCCTCCACCCAGAGCTACATCCCCAGACTTTTTTAAATTGTAAGACAGGATGTGGCTAAATCACTAAGTTCTCCAGGCTGGGCCCCAACTCGGGATGCTCCTGCCTCCCCCTTCCCCCTTCCTGAGTGCTGGGATCACAGGTGTGCGCCACCACTGAAACCTATTTGCATAACTGGAGACAGTTATTTCATTTCTAAACAAATGACAGCATCATCCACAATACGACCTAAGGGTGTTTCCGCACAGGTGAGGACAAAGCAGAGCCTGTGGACCTTACCTGACTTCCGGTCCTGAAGGTCGTCCGGGTGCCAGAGCCAAGACAGCGTGGACACAGCTGGACACACTCAGAGCCACAGCCTGGGCAGAGCCTGCCAAGACCTGCATCCAGGGAGCAACTCAAAATGCTGACCTCAAGCCACCGAACACTTAAATGGTGGCATTTAGGAACTGTCCTAGCGCCTGTATTTCTCAATGGCCATTTTTCAGAGGCAGGCATTTAGGAATTATTTTCAAAATTATCTACAGTAACACTAGATGCCCTAGGAGCACCTGCATGGCCTGCCTGAGGCCCTGGTTTCCACAGCAGCCCCCAAAACAAAATAAATAAAACCAAAAATCAAACAAAGTAAAAACCCAGCAGACAGGACTCCACCCAGGGTAGCAACAAGAAATCCATGTTCTCAGGAGAAGAATCTTAAAGGCCAGGTCAGAGAGGGGCCAGCAGATGCTTTTCCAAAGAATGTAAAAATCTAACAGGCTCCAGACAGGGCCTGTGCACAGCAATTAATTAAGAATATCGATCTTTTGCAAATGGGCAGGGGACCAAGAGAGGCTGGGAGAGGGAGGGAGGAGGGGAAGGAGAATGCAAAAAGAATTAAGATGTGTTAGGTGCGTGTATCAGCTCCACTCAGAAAAGTAACCATTATGCACTGCAGATGCACAGTAACAAAACTTTAAAAAAAGCAGGGGGTGGTGTAATACCCAGGAGAGGTGATACACATAGCACATTCAAGGTTCACTCTGCGGAAAACCAAATTAGCCTTGAAACCGGCACCTGGGGATCTCTTCAGCTTGTTTGTCTTAACTGGACTTTAGCCTCTCAGCCTTTTCCGACTCTGAAAATTGGCATCAGATGGTTCCCTCCAGGCTCCTCTGGCCACCTCGCCCTGGTCGCCTACTGGGGGGTAACACCATCATTCCATTCCCCCCACCTGGCTGGTGCCAAACAGATGCGGGATCATTTCCACCTTATGTTAACCTCGCGCCTCAGGCTGAAGGGCAGCTGCCATGGGGTCTTGCATGGGGTCTTACATGGGCTCTTGCAAGGGATTTAGCACCTTTTCCTTATGCTTCAGTGTCCCGGGGTGCTGGGATGATGGGTGTGCCACCAAGTTCTTCATAATGACTCACCCAGAATGTCAAAGGTTATACTGTAAGACGTGGCACTTCACCACTCTCTTTTTTCCTTTTCCATTGCTGCAGATGAATTCTGCTGAACCAGCCCTTTTTAAATTTTTTATTTCCATACAGGGTCTTACACTAAGTTATCCAGGCTGGCCTCAAACTTGTGATCCTCCTGCATCAGCTTCCCATGGAGGCCAGATATGCATGCCCTGGCTTTCTCTACTTTTTCTAAAGAAAGTACCTGTTGTGTTTAATTGCCCTGTCTTTGCTGCTGTACCTAAGGAAGAGGCCCCAGTATCAGGGGCTCCATCCTACCTGATCCCATTGCAGCAGGTCCAACAAACCAACACGTTCACTTCTGCTGAGTTATTCTGAATTGTAGCCCTGGCCAGCCGGAGCTAGGGGTAGACTGGGAGATACACGCAACTGTGCAAAAAGAATGGGGCAAAGGCAGGGCACAAACTGCTCCTCCATAACAAGCCAAGTTTGCCCTAATAGGGACGTTGCCACCTACCTCAAAATACCACACAGGGTTGGAGAGCAATGTCCCCATCCCCCTGGTAGAGATAGTCCCTGTGTCTACTATATTTATTTTATTGGGTAACTTTAAACCCAACAGTACACTAACCTGATTTATCTTTTGGAAAGGTTATTAGAGCTCTTTCTTCCCACATAAGGAATAATTTAATTAATTAATTGCATATATGTGGAACTGGGTATTGAACCCAGGACCTTCCAACTGAGCTACATCCCCAGCCCTTTTCGTTCTTTTTATTTCAAGACAAGGTGTTGCTATGTTGCTGAGGCTGGCCTAGAACTGGTGATCCTCTGGACTCAGCCTCCCAGAGTGCTGGGATTATAGGGATGGGCCACCATACTCGGCCATAGGATGGGCAGTATGACAATAGCCAACTAGAGCGCCTCTGCAAGTCTGTGCCAGGACCCTCCTGAAGCCCAGGGCTCTGGGACAGTTTGCACAAGGAGCTGAGCCAGCTGGCTGCTGTCTGAGTCAGCTCCAGAAACAGCTCAGGCACAGGGCTGTGATGGCCCACACTGTCACAGCCCGTGGCAGGCTTAGGATGGACAGCACAAAGTTAGCAACATCCTAGAAGGGGAGCGGGAATTGTGGCTGAGTTCAGTCCTTGCCACCAGAACACAGAGCAAAAGCAGAGGCCCAGGGCAAAGAACAGTCAAGTCCCCTCAACCACGACTAGGAAATGTGGAACCACCACCGTAACCGAGTCCACTGTGCCCAGGGAATGCCGGGGACACAGACTGGTGCCACTTGGGATGGTGGAGAACTCAGCACTCAAACGCATGACTCCTCACCCTCTCTGCACTCCTGAACCAGGCTGCAACTTGCAGATGCAGCAAGATCATGACAGGAGGAAGAGGAGAAATGCCCCAGAAATCACCCCTAGTGGCTCTGTGCGGCCCGAGCTCCACACACCAAGATTTCAAAGCTCTCTGGAGTTACAAAGACCCCATGAGGTTGTGTCCTTTTGAAACAGTTCCGTGCATTTATGTGCGCTGGTGGGTACATCTAGGGTGCCAGGAAATATGTTCCGGGGGGATGTAATGGCACCTATCTATAATCTTGGCACTCTGGGAGGCAGGAAGAGGCAGGAAGATATTAAGTTGAAGCCCAGCCCGGGAAACTCAGTGACTTAGGGAAATCCTGTCTCCAAAAGAATTTTTATTTTGTTTTGTTTTAATTTTTTTAAAGGTCAGGGATATAGCTTAGTTCAAATACCCTAGATTCAATCCTCAGTACCAAAAACAACAAAACATGAGTTTAAAACTACATCCAGAAGTAAACAGCCATCCAAAATTTTAAGCTAATTCTTTAGATAATAGGCAAACTCTTTTTAAGTTTAATTTTATTGGTACATTTTAGGTATACAATGTAATGACATTGGGCTGGGGATTTAGCTCAGTGGTTCTGCCACCTGCCCCACAAGTGAAAGGACCCAAGTTCAATCCCCGGTACCAAAAACAAAAAGGAAAAACAATGTAATGACATTCATCATTGCAAATTTGCACCTTTACATAATCTCTCATGGTTCTTATTTTTCCCCATTCCCCGTCCTCCCTTCAACCCCTCCATCCCTCCATATTTACAAAGACTTTGTTTCCATTTTTTCATTTTCTCATATTAATTCCATTCCCTTCTTTCCTTTCCCCTACCCCTTCCACTTCCCCTTCCTCTTTGCCCTTTTTCTTCCTATTTCAAATTATCTATTGTACCTTTTAGTCCTTATTTACACTTTCAGTTTCTTACATTAGACAAACTATTTGGTATTTACACATGTGTGTCCTATTTATTTCACTTAAGAATATCACCTCAGTGTGCATCCATTTTGCTATGAATGTCTCTAATTTCTCCTTTTTTATGGATGTGTAGTACTCCATTTTAGAAAAAAAACACATTTTCTTTATCCAGTCTCCAGTTGATGGGCAATTGGGCTGCTTCCAAGTTTTAGCTATTACAAATTGTGCTGCTATGAACATGGGCACACATATGTCCCTGTGGTATGATTCTTTTAATTCTTTGGGGAAGAAACCCAGTAGGGGAATAGCTGGGTCAAATGGGACTTCCAGTCCTAGTTCTTTGAGGTATCTCCATACTGATTTCCACAGTGCTTGCACCAGTCTACACTCCCACCAGCAGTGGAGCAGGGTTGCTCTTTCCCTACAGCCCTGGCAGCATTTGTTATTGATTGATTTCATGATAGCAGCCATTCTTTCTGGAGTGAAGTGGAATCTCAGTGTTACTTTCATTTTCATCTCTCGAATGACCAGTGATGTTGAACATTTTTTCATATGTTTATTTTCTATTTCTACTTCTTTGTCTGCGAACTGTCTGTTCATTTCAGATGCCCATTTTTGGACTGGGTCTTTAAATTTGGGAGATCTGATGTTTTAAAGTTCTTCATAGATTCTGGATAGTAGACCTTTGTCTGAGGAACAGCAGGTGAAAATCTTTTCCTACATTGTAGGTTGTCTCTTCACACTGTTGGTGGTTTCTCTTGCTGTGCAGAAGCTTTTTAATAAGAAGAGATCTCACTTGTTTATCGTTTGAGCTAGTTCACGGGCAACTGAGGTTTTGTTCATAAAATCTTCCTACACCAATGTCTTCAAGAGTTCTACCTAACCTCTGTTCCAGCTGGTTCAGGATTTCTGTTTTAATATTTAGATCTTTAATCCATTTCAATTTTACTTTAGTGCATGGTGAGAGATATAGGTCTAGTTTTAATCTTTGGCAAGTTGAAACCCAATTTTTCCAGCACCATTTATTAAAGAGGCTATCTTTCCTCCAGTGAGGCTGTTTGGCTCCTTTGTCGAAGATGAGGTGGTTGAGTGTGCCTCGAGTTGTTTCTGCATCTTCTAATCTGTTTCACTGGTCCTCAGGTCTGTTTCTTTGCCAGTATCATGCTGTTTTTATCACAGTAGCTTTGTAGAATAGTTTCAAGTTGGGGGTTGTAATACCACCTGCCATGTCTCTGTTACCTAGAATTGCTTTTGCTATTTTGGGTCTCTCCTTGTTCCAAATGAATTTTTGAATTGTTTTCTCAAGGTCCGTGAAGTATGGTGCTGGGATTTCAATTGGGATTGCACTGAATCTATATAGCAGTTTTGGAAGTATGGCCATTTTTACTATGTTGATCCTTCCTACCCAGAAACAAGGGATGTCTTTCCATTTTCTGATATCATATTCAATCTCTCTTTTCAGAGTGCTATAGTTTTCAGAGAAGAGGTCTTTGATTTCTTTTGTTAGGTTCATTCCTAGGTACTTCAGTTTTTTTGGATGCTATTGTGAAAGGAATCATTTGCCCTATTTCTCTCTCAGTGAGTCTGTTGTTCATGTAGAGGAAAGCTATTGATTTTTGTGTGTTGACCTTGTATCCAGCTATTTTACAGAATTTGATTATTAAGTCTGCAAGACTTTTGGTGGAATTCTTGAGGTCTTCTATATAGAGTATCATGTTGTCTGCAAATAATGACAATTTGACTTCTTTGTTTCCTATCTTTATTCCTTTAATTTCTTTCTTTTGTCTAATTGCCGTGGCTGTTTCAAAAAACTATATTGAACAGGAGTGGTGACAGTGGACATCCTTGTCTTGCTCTTGATTTTAGTGTGAAGGATTTCAGCTTTTCGCCATTTAGTATGATATTGGCTGTTGGTTTTTCATAGATGGCTTTTATCAGATTGAGGTAGAGACCATCTATTCCAATTTTTTGTAGGGTTTTTATCATAAATGCATGTTGGATTTTATCAAATGCTTTTTCAGCATCTATTGAGATGATCACATGGTTTTTGTCCTTGGCTTTATTGATATAGTGTATTACATTGATTGATTTGCCTATATTGAACCATCCCTGCATCCCTGGGATGAATCCCATTTGGTCAGGATGTATGATCTTCTTGATGATCTTCTTCATTCTATTTGCCAGTATCTTATCAAGGATATTTGCATCTATGTTCATTAGTGAGATTGTCCTATTGTTCTCTTTTTCAGATGGGTCTTTCTCTGCTTTGGGGATCAAGGTGATGCTTGCTTCCAGGATGAATTCGGGAGTATTGCTTCCCTTTCAATTTCATTGAAGAGTTTAAACCTTAGTGGCAGTAGTTCCTCTCTAAATGTCTTGTAGACCTCAGCAGTGAAGCCATCAGGGCCTAGGCTTTTCTTAGTTGGTACGTTTTTAATTATATTTTCAATTTCACTGATTGATATTAGGTTGTTTAGCATTTTTAGGTCTTTTTTGCTCAGCTTGGGTAATTCATACATATCTAGGAATCTGTCCATTTTGTCTGTGTTTTGCATCTTATTGGTGTATAGGTTCTTGAAGTAGGTATTGATGATCTTCTGGATTTCTGCTTGGTCCATTGTAATTTCATCCTTTTCATTACTAATTGCATGGATTTGGAGCTTTTCATTCCTTTTCCTGATAAAGTTGGCTAAGAGTTTGTCAATTTTTGTTTGTTCTTTTGAAAAACCAACTCTTGGCTTCATTGATTTTTTTTTAATTGTTCTCTTATTTCCATTGCACTGATTTCTGCTCTAATCTTTATAATTTCTTCCCTTGTATGACCTTTGGGTTTGTCCTGCTGTTCTTTTTCTAGAAGCTTGAGGTTCAGCATCAGGTTGTTTGATTGGGCTCTCTCTGTTTTCCTAATATGAGTATTCACTGCTATGAATTTCCCATGTAAGACTGCATTCATTGTGTCCCATAGATTCTGATATGTTGTGTTGGCATTGTTATTTAGGTGAAGGAACTGTCTGATTTCTTCTTTAATTTCCTCTGTGACCCATTGGTTATTCAGAAGTGTTGTTCAATTTCCATGTGTTTATGAAATTCTTGTGGTTTCTTTTCCTATTGATCTCCAATTTCATTGCACTATGGTCTGATAATATACAGGGGATAACTTCAATTCCTTTGCACTTAAGCATATTCTATAAGTGAGTATGTGATCTATTGTGGAGAATGACCCATGTGCAGCTGAAAAGAATGTGTATTCTGATTCTGTGGGGTGGAACAGCCTGTAAACATCTGTTAAGTTCATTTGTTCAAGAGTTTGATTGAGTTCTAGTATTTTGTTGCTTATTTTTTGTCTAGTTGATCTGTCTATTTGTGACTGGGGGTATAGAGATCCCCCACTACTATTGTATTAGTGCTCATATGATTTTTTGTGTCTGTTAGTATTTGTTTTATATAGTTGGGCTTACTAGTGTTTGGTACATAAATATTTATGATTGTTATCTCTTCCTCTTGGATTGTTTCCTTTGCAAGGATGTAGTGCCCTTCTTTGTCTCTCTTAATTAGTGTTGGTTTGAAATCTACTTGATCTCCAAAAGAGGATAGCTGCTCCTGCTTTTTTGGGGTTCCTGCCTCATGGAGTATTGTTTTCCACCCTTTAACTTTCAGTCTGAGTTTCTTTTTGAATTGAGTGTGTTTCTTATAGGCAGCATATTGTTGGATCTTGCTGCTTGATCCATTCTGCCAGTCTATTTCTTTTGATTGATGAATTGAGACCATTAACATTAATGGTTATAACTGGTATGTATTGACTTATCATTGTCATTACTTTTTCTTTTTGTTGGATTCCCACCCTTTGCATTTAATTTCTTGTTGTGTCTGATGGATTCATTCTGCTGGGCTTCCTAGAATTGTGATCCTTATTGTGTTTTCCTAGGATATTGTCTAAAATTTTTTGGAATGCTGGTTTGGTATTCATGAAGTTCCTGAGGTGATCTTTGTCATGAAAGTATCTTTTTTCTCAATTTTGAAAGATAGTTTTGCAGGGTTGGAGGCTGTTTTCCTTCAGGGCTTGGAATCTGGGTTGGAGGCTGTTTTCCTTTAGGGCTTGGAATATGTCACTCCAACCTCTTCTTGCCTTGAGGGTTTGTGTTGAGAAGTCTGCTGTGATTTTGATGGGCTTTCCTTTGTATGTGATTTGTTTCTTTTCTCTAATTGCTTGTAGAATTTTCCTCTTCTGTTGAGTTCCTGGAATCTTAACTATTATATGGCTATGTGGAGATGCTTTTTGATCAAGGCTAGTTGGAGTCCTATATGTGTCATTTATCTGTATGTCAAGTTCTTTTCCCCTGCTTGGGAAGTTTTCTGCCCTTGCTTCTGTGAACAGTTTTTGTATGTGGCCTACACTCTCTCCTCTTTCTTCATTGACTGCAATCAGTCTTATGTTATTCTTCTTTGCATCATCTAGCAGCTGCTGGATTGATTTCTTGTGGTCCCTTACAATTTTAAAGAAATTTTTCTTTTCCTGGTCACTAATTGCAATATTATCTTCTATATCTGAAATTCTGTCCTCACATGGGCTCATTCTGCTGTGTAGATTTTCAACAGAGTTTTTAATCTCCTGGAAATCTGTTTGCATCTGTTTTATGGATTGCATTTGTTTCCTATGTTGGGATTCCATCATGTTGCTCAGCTCCTGTATTTTTTACCTGTGTGTGTCCTCTCTGGATTTATTAATCATGTCTTGCACTATGGGCACAATCTCTGCTGTTATCTAAGAAATTATTTCTGGTTTTATTTTTTACAGATCCTCTTTTGTTGCCAGTTCAGGGAGTCCAGGTGGTTGAGTATCAGAGTGTTTCATCCTGTTTCCCTTTGGGGTTCCTATAGGTGATCTGAAAGTCTGGTTTTGAGGCTTATTTACATGTCTTATTTCACCTTGGGGGGGGTGCTGTTGTGCCCCCGAGGCTTACCTCCTTTGTTCTGGGAGTGGTGCTATGGCAGCCCAGAAGCCTCCTCCTCTGTGCTGGGAGCTGTAATGCAGTGGCCTGAAAGCCCCCTCCTCTGCCAATAGGCAAACTTTTTTTATGCTGCATACTGATTCAAACAAGACGCTTAAATTTAAAAATGACTGATTTTTAAAAAAATTCTCAAGTAATAATAATATCCAAGAATAAATAATGAATTCATAAGTATGCAGATTAAAAGTATATATGACCAAAGGAAAGTGTGATTTAACAATGGATAAATGGATCAAGACAATGTAGCATATATACACAATGGAGTGTTATTCAGCCATGAAAAAGAATGAAACCACCTGGATTGGGTGATGCATACCTGTAATCCCAGAACTAAGGGAGCATTGCAAGTTCAAGTCTTACCTGAGCAAATTAGTGAGACTCTGTATAAAAAGGAATGGGGATATTCCTCAGTGGTAGAAGCAGTTCTGGAAGTTCTCTTTTCCAAATGTTTTTACCAGGTATCATTAAAATGCATTGAATGCTGTGGACAAGTGCTACCCAATGGAAAGGTGGCCTGGTAAAAACATCAGTGTGTCCTCATCCACCTGGCACCATGCAACTTCTGGCCCTTCCCCAAAGTCAAAATGACCATGGAAAGTAAACATTTTAAATCCATCCAGTACATCGAGCCAGCCAAAAAGCGAAATGTCAGGTAAAAGGGCTGAAGACCAAGACCAGACCAGGCCACAACAAGCCTTTATTAGGGGAATAGATCTGCCGGGCTGTCTCTGAACAAAGGAGAGACAAAAGCAATATGGCTGGGGCAGGGAGAGTCTTTTATAGAGACTGGGGTGGGGTTTGTAGGGGCTGAGGCGGGGTTGACTGAGGTAGTGACTAGGGAATGGAGGAGCCAGTGATGTCACTAGGTGGTAGGAGGTGAGTGAGTATTAGGTTACTCTCTAGGTGGGAACAGGGGCATGCTGGGAAGAAGGGTTTGTTCTTTGGTGGGAGCAACCATCTTGGCATGACGTCACACAGGGGAAGGGGCAAGGCACCATAGGAAGAGGGCAGCAACTATACATAATAGCTGCTGAGGTGGTGGGAGACCTATCACTAAAGACACTCAAAAGAAAGGACTCTCAGAGATGCTTCAAAAAGTGGCCAGAACAATAGGAGAATTGTGATCCCCGAGTGTGTGTGTGTCTGTTTGTTATGTGTGTGTATATATGGGGGCAGGGGGTGTTTTGAGAAGGATTCCTTGTAATGTGTCTTTTACTATCATATGCTAAAAAATTTAAACTCACCATATTTTTTGATCATATTGAATGTCACAAAGAAACCCAGTAAATTGTTGGCTTAATATATACTAATAATTATAATGTTTTAAAACATTTTTAAAAAGGAGACTTCTGGTCCGCTACATGAAACCAGTGTGTTACTTTGGTTTTGTACTGCTGAGTGTAAATTTCCTTTTACTTTTTTGCTTGTTTCTTTCCTCCCACACATCTGCAGTCTCCCCTTTTTTCTTCCTTGTTGTTTTCGCCTTCCCTTCCTTCCTCTTTCTTTCTTTTCCTCCCTTCCTTCTTCCATACAATATATGGTACTGTGTATTCAAGCTATGCACAAAATATTGCACTATGGCTGTAGAAACATGAGAGGTCTAATCTCCCCTTAATAGCAATTTACATGCTACATCTGCAGATTTAGATGGAAAATTAGAGAACTAAATAGAGTTGCAATAGTATGAAATACCTCAGTAGTAAGTACTTTATTATTATCGTACTAATAACATATTTCTAATAGCAATTTTTAGCAAATATAAAAAGTAAAAATTAAAAAGGTACAATTTACAAGTACTTTCAAACAACAAATTTAAAGCTAGCAGTTTCACCATAAATCTCTCCCTCTTCATCCTTTTCCCCCTAAAATAGGATTTAGGTTCAATTCATAAAGATAGCACAGTATCTTTTAACTCAAACCCTGATTTTTCTGAAAGATGAGAAAGAAAAACATCTGAAAATAAGATCCTGAAAAAGTCATTAATAGGAAGTATTTGGGGTATATCAGCTTGAAAAATCTGATGTTCTCTATACCTTATGCTATGCTAGAATCACTTACCAAGAATTTATAAACAACTGTTTTGAACTTGAGCCTCAAAGAATTTTGATCACGTAATAAATAAGCATAAAGAGCTGGAGAAAACACTTAAACTGTCAAAATTTAAGTTATGTTCTCCTTAGACCTTATAAAAATGAGTTTATATTTTCAACTCTGCTGAATGCTAAGAAGAAAACTAATTTTAACATTTTCCTGTCAATGATAGTCAAAGAATTAATATCATTAATTGATAGAGTAGATACAAATAAGAAGAAAAGTGAAGTATCTGAAGTAAAGTGAACACGAGATAGGTTCAACAATTCACAAATAAATCAAGTGTTTTAAAAAGATAGTTATGGTGCCAAATAGAAAGCACTGCAATTAAAATAAGGTGCAATTAAAATTCTAACTCACTGAGCTGGACTTCAGTGGCAGAGCACTTGCCTAGCAGGTACAAGGCCCTGGGTTTGATCCTTAGGACTGAAAAAAACTGTTTTTGCCCTTTTCCAACTGACCAAGTTTTATGGGTTCTTAAATGGTTAATTGTAAAACTAAATATTGAAATGAGAACTTCAGATGACTGCTATCCTACCATCTAGTAGAAGTAATCCTTTTGGAAAGCATCAACAGGTCTGAAAGGAATGATGTGTGCTCAAAATTCAGCCAGGTCCCTTCCAAATACCTGTTTATGCAGCTTATTATTAGAAGCCAGGAAAACTGAGAAGCCTGTGTCAGCTACTTTAAGTCTTTTACGCTCTCCATTCATACTATAGACACCAAAGCTCAATGTTAGAGGTAGGGTTTATATAAGACACTCAATTAGTGTATGGGACTGCATAACTCTGTAATCATAAAACTCCCCTAGCCCCGACTGTGATTGAATGTGAGTAAATAAAGATGCTTGTTAGTTCCGGGACACTAGATAAGATCTGTATCAGCCATAAGGTCCCAAAGTAAATTATTCAACTCTTTGTTCAAAAACTGATGTTCCAGACACCGCTATCTATAGAACAATCTACAAAACATCTGCTGATCATCAGTACACATCAGGCTAATTAACATACAAACGTAAGACCACTAACCTTTGTTCCCCCTTCTGTAAATCTTGCCTGTTAACTTCCCTGCAACCCCCTATAAAAAGAGCCTCAGACTCTGGGCTGATTGCCTCTCTAAGCTACTTTGCTTTGGAAGTGCTGTCTGGCCAGACTAAGGTCTGTTTTACTTTCCGACTTGTCCGGTGTGTTCCTTCCCGGGTGTTCTTCACTGCAGTCAGCTCCTCGGAGCGTTTGGTTGGGCCCTTGGTCTTACATTTTGGAGGCACCGCTGGGATCCCTGGGTGTGCTTCACTACAGTCAGCTCCTCGGAGCCTTTGGTAAGGCCAGCGGTCTTACAAGTGAACTTGCTTTCTATGAAAGTAGTTTGTAACCAAAATCCTGGGGGTGTGGATGTACATCTGTTTAAATTTTAAATGATTTTTTTTTGGTACACATTTCTCATATTAGCTTTTTTTTCAAGCAGTATGCAAAAATTCCTTAACATGTTAAATAACATGATAGAAAAAAAATGACGGACATGGGAAAATATTTGGAAAAGAAACAGAAGATTAGAAATCAAATGAATACTACATTTACAGCTTTGTAAAGTATGTTTAAATATATATTATGATGTAGAAATCCAACAGGGGGCTCACCTGTCACCTATGCAGGTGGGACACCTTGGAGGCACAGTTAGGGAGACAAGTAGCCAGCAAGTCAGGGCTGGAGGACAGACAGCTCTACTAACTCAGGATTCTGAGTTTATCCTTTTCCTACTTATTCCTTCCTCCTCAGAGCTGCAAGTCTGTCCAGAAATCCATTTCCTCAGGGGAACAGTTTAAAGCCTAGCAGGTGCTCAGCTCAGGAGTTAAAGGTAGAGATACAATCTGTATATTACTGTCCAGAAACAATAATGCAAATTCAAGGGCTGGAATCAAAACAGGAACCAGAGATGGCAGACTACTAGAATCCACAATGGGCCAGGCAGGGGCCAGCCCCAGCCTCACCATCTCTTTTAATCTTCCTTGCCCTGGGAGGAAGAAAGCATTTTGCTCATGTATAATTTGAGCCTCAGGAGAAGACACCCCCTCCAGGGAGCAGTGGCAGAGTCAGCACTACCAGCTCATTAGATCTAGAGCCATTGTGTGCTGCCCTGGTCTATTCATTAGCTAACTTTGTTCTTTTAATTTTTATTTTACTAATATATGATTGCAATAGATGCTAACAGCACTCATCATGGGGACTTGGTGCATATGATAACACATCTTTTTATTTCCCTTTCCCCTCTCTGATTAACCTTTAAATAAATAATGTAACTACTTTTCATACAAAGTTGCTGCAGGATTTTTCCTTACCTTTTAGAACTTTTTCACATTCCCATGGTAACAGAACTCAAATCATTCAAGGATGGGTGCTTTGAAAGAGTGAGGGACCAGAGCATCACCAAAACCTCCTTCAGGCCTCCTGAAGCTGGGTGGTCTATGGAGAGGAAAGCAACAATCTTGGGAGGCTGCAGGTTCCCTGCTCAGGAGGTGTGTTTCAAGCGACAGCTGACAGAAAGCGGAGCAAGCGGAAGCAGGTGCAGAAAACCTAGGTGAAGTAGTTGTAGCATCACTATCCGTATGTGATAAATGTCACCCAAACAATGGGCTGTGAAGTGGGGAACAGCAGAGTGACTACCGTACAAGAACCAACCATGCCAAAAACAAGCTGAAGGTGCAGGCTCCCATCACTGGGCACACCAAAGAAAGGTGCCTGCACACCGGCCCCTTAGCCCTTTCTACTGCACACTCTCCTAACCCCAAATACCATCTGCTCATGGGCTAGGGCTTTAGACTGGGTAGAACAAGTGCCCAAGCATGAAAGGAGGCTCTAGGTCTAACGTTCCCTACACACATAACAGACAAAAAGGTCTCCCAGCCCCAAAGAGAGAGCCACTTCCTGTTCCTTAGAGAAAGAACAAAGGGTATATGTGGCTGACAGAGCTTGTGTTCCTTCTGTGCCTGAGGCCCTCCGGTCAATCTCCAGCACCATTTTAAAAAACAATTAAAACCCCAGAGGGGATGGGGGTACAGAATTGTAGTAGAAAACTTGCCTAGCATGCAATGCCTTGGATTCCATCTAAGGGCTGCAAGATAAATTTTTAAAAAGAAAAAGAAAATAGCTTTAATCAGCGTTAAGTTGTCCCTGGTAGATTCAGCTGCTGGCCTGGAAGAGCCCTGCCGATGCTGAACCTCACTGGGAAACATTTGAAAGCTCTCTGGAGGTGCAAACACCAAGAGATTGTTTTGAGATTTGCCTGCATGGGAGCTGGGGCAGGTGACATTGCCAAAGTGTCTCAAAAGGAGTTTGACGCTATCCTTCTAATTGCTAGCAGCTGTACCCTTAAATCTACTTATTGGGACAATATTAAAGCAGATATTTGTACTTAATCCTGGCTATGTTTTAAACAAATATTCTAAGCTATTTAAAGAACAGATTGTCAAAACTTTCTCTGAAATAATAAAAACCTTCAAGCCAGGCATGATGGCACACATCTATAAACACAGACTCTGTGAGGCTGAGACAGGAAGGGACAAGTTCAAGCCCAGCCTGGGCAATTTAGCAACTTCCCAACATCTTTTTTCAAAATAAAAAATAAAGGGGCTGAGAATGTAGCTCAGTGGAAAGGCTCTAGGATCGATTCCCAATACCACACACACAAAAAAGGACAAAGACTCCAAGGCTAAATAACTGGATTCATAAATATCTGGGTTAACTAAAATTATATCACACCAGAGATAAGTGTGAAATAATAACTGGTCCTCAAACTCAGCCTCCATAAATACAAATTTAGAGCTTGACATCTCATGATGAATATCTCCTGCTACATCCTTCTTCCCTATAAAAGAGGACTTAGATTCTATCAGTAAAGTTAGAACAAAATATTTTATTTCAAATCCTGATTTTTCTGAAGTGTAAGACAGAGCTCAGGCTGATAGCAAGCTCTATTCATGGGACGTGCAAGATCCAGCTCATTAGTGCATTTAGCAGCAGAAGTAAAAATTATGGAAAAACCTGACAAGATCTCAAAAATGATAACTTCTGCATAGGATGCAAAACGCTTATTTGAGAAGTCCCTAGATTATTAGAAAAACTAGGTTTTTTGACCATGATTCTCAAAAAGTTTTAATTCTTGCACTAAATAAATATGCACAAATAAGTACTATATCATCAAATATATTCAAACTTTCTAAAATTATGTACATTTAATATTAAAATTCAACATATCTTCTCTGCAGCTTCCCAAGAAAATGAGTGTGTAATTGCAACTGTGCTGATTGAGAGAAATAAACATTATGATTTTGCTGCCAATGAAAAACAGAATTTATATCCTTAATTGATAAAGAGTAGATGCAAAGAAACAAGAAATAGGGAAAAAGATGAGAAAAATCAATATGGTATGTCATCAAGTCACAAAGAAACTTTAAAGGGGGAAGTTCATTTTAAAATAAAAAATGGCAACTAAAACGATAAAAATTACAATCTCTTATCTAACTGAGCAAGTTTTCTTTCTAAATTATTATGATTGAGCTCAGTGTTGAAAAGGGATGCTTTCCTATAAATTGTTGGAAAGAAGTGTAATCAAGCATTATCTTTTCGGAAATTTATCTGACACCACGGCAGTAGAACATGGTGTGCTTAGGTACACCACGTCTGTGCACACACAGCACATGTATGCATAATTACTACCTCCCCCCCATCACCCTAAGGATCAGTATGGCATGGGGAAGATTAATCTGAGAAAACCTGACCAGAAAGCACTAACACCTCCAACAAGAGGAAACAGGCTATGCCCTGTGCACATCCACACAGTGCAATGAACCAACTCCTGAGAAAGTCTAGCAGGTGACAGATAAAGGACACATCTGTGCTTGGAAAGTTCACCACCTGCCACGGGTGACTCAGCCATGTTCATTCCAAGCACCTATGCCTGCCATTTTGTTGCTAATGACCAGAGAAAGGTGTATATACTAAAAGATTCATTTAGTGCCTTTGAATAGTTTTTACATTCTCCATAGATTCTGCAGAAATCACACCTGAATGTTGGGGGATGTTGGTTTATGCAAAAAATTCTAAGAAGATGAATTCCCTCCCCCAAAAAAGTTTTCAGTCTATGGACTAAAGGCTGGGGAATGGATATGCGCTTGTTCAAAGTTAACCTAAGTATTTTGTTTCAATTTTTTTTTTTTTTTTTGGTACCGGGTATCGAACTTGGGGCCTTGCACTTGTGAGGCAAGCTGCAGAACCAATGAGCTAAATCCCTGGGCCTTGTGTTTCAATTTTTATTAGTCATGTTAATTCACTTCTGCGAAAAAGTGGGTGGGGCAGAACACTGACTGATATGGAGAAATACTGACAATACAGAGAGGAAGAAAGGAAGTTTAGAAATAGGATGTTCACTACATTCACATCTTTGTAAAGGATGTGTTTTAAATACATGACTTAATAGAATCCAACAGAAATATGCTACAAAATCCCAACAAAGCCTTTCAAGTATAAACAGATGATTTTATTTTCTTCCCCTTTTTTTTTGCTAGGAATCTCCAAATGTCCTACAACCAAGTTTACTTTGCAGGAAATATTACTTGGTTTTTGAATTTCTACTAAATGGCAATCAAGTAGATATTCTTTTTTTTTTTTTTTTTTGGTACCAGGGATCAAACTCAGGACCTTGTGCTTGCAAGGCAAGCACAATGCAACTGAGCTAAACCCCTGGCCCCTCAAGTAGATATTCTGAGAGAAAAGTCCTTTGTACTAACAGCCAACCACATGAAGGTCACTCAGTAAAACAAAAGCTGTTCCCACTGAGAACAGGCTGTAATTGCACAGAATCAAGTCGGAAATGCACCTGTCATCTGCAGGATGAACCAGGAAGGAGCTCAGAATTCACCTGTACCCAGGACAGGAGGGACACCTAGGGACTCAGCAGGACAGACCAGGCAGCAGGCAGCTGGCTGCTGAGGACAGCGCAGGAAACCCCAAGGCAAGAATAGACTGACTGAGCCAGGCAGTGGTGCCACACGCCTGTAATCCCAGCACTTAGGAGGCTGAGGCAGGAGGATTGCCATGAGTTCAAGGCCATCTTGGGCTACATAGGGAGTTCAAGTCCAACCTGGATGACACAGTGAGACCCTGGCTCAAAAAATAAAAACAAACCAAAAAATAGACTGGGTAGGGGTGCAAAACATGGCTTCACATGCAAGGGTTATCACAAATGGGGATTGAAATAGCTAACTCGCCTCTTAATGATACTTGGACAATAATAATGCAAACAGGTATCTTTTATAGTGACGATTGCTTCACTTAAGTTGTCTAAATTAAATGTCAGGTTTTCAAAAGGTGCTTGAAGCAGGGGGCGGTGATGTGTGATTGTAACCCCAGCATTCTGAGAGGCCGAGGTAGGAGGCTCAAAAGTATGAACCCGACGTGGGCAGTTTAGCTTAGAAAAACTATGTCCCTACATAAAAAATAAAGAGGGATGGGTGTAGTTTAGTGGGGAGGCCCTGGGTTCAATCCCCAGTACAACACAAACACACACACCACACACACACAGACACACACACACACACACACACACACACACACACACATGTTTGAGCTAATAACCACCACATGAAAAACAAGATTAATAAATATGTGGATCAATTTAGAAGTATACTTTTTGGCCAGCAGTAAGCATGACTTGGTATGTGGTCCTCAAAGTCAGCCTCCAAGACAAATTTAAAGTGTGAACTCTCACTATGGATCTGTCCCTCTTCATCATTCTTCCCTGAAAAATAAGATTTCAGGGCCAGGGATTTAGCTCAGTGGTGCCACCACCTGCCTCACAAGCAGAAGGTCCTGAGTTCGATCCCCAGTAACTGCCCCCCCCCAAAAAACAAAAACAAAAAAGTAAGATTTCAGTTCTATCCATAAAGGTACTGTAAGACTGGCATGGGGATGCATGCTGTAATCCTAGCACCCAGGAGGCTGGGGCAGGAGAATCACCATGATTTTTAGGAGCCTGGACTATCAGTGAGTTCAAGGCCAGTCTGGGCTACATAGTGAAAATCTATCTCAAAAACCCCAAAATAAATAAATGGGATGAGGTTTTAGCTTAGTGGGAAGACCTTGGGTTCAATTTCCACTTTAACATAAGAATAAGAAGGACTTCTAAAAATAAACAACTGGATTAATAAATAAATTGGTTAATCTAAAATTATGTCAGAGCAAAGATAGGTATAAATTAAAACCTAGTCACGAAACTCAAGCCAGCAAGACAAATTTTGAGCTTGCAAAATTCTGAATGTGACTTATATACGCCACAAAAAGCTTTCAAATATGTTGTATATTTGCAAGCATTATATCCAACAAAGTTATCATATCTAGAAAGCATTACCCTGTTTCCACATATAATAAACAAGGCAACCCAATTAGAAACTGAACCAAAGCCTCAACCAGCTATATGAATTGGCATGAACATGTAAAATTGTGTTAAAGTTCATTAGCTATCAAGAAAGTGCAAATTTGGCCAGGGATTTAGCTCAGTGGTACTGCAGCCTGCCTCAAAAGCACAAGATCCCGAGTTCGATCCCCGGTACCCATAAAACAAAAAAAATGCAAATTAAAGGCAAAATACAGGATCTCTACAGTTAGATCAAAATAAATAAAATAGGCCCGAGGATTTAGCTCAGTGTTTCCACTGACTGCTCTGCAAGGGCAAGGACCGAATTTGATCCCCAGTACCAAAAAAAAGAAAGTATTTTATACCTAAAATGTACCAATAAAAGAATTTTTAAAAACCAAAAAAAAAAAAAATCAATAAATAAAATACAGAAAGAAGGAAAGTTTAGGCACTGATATGGAATAATTGGAATTTTCTTTTTTATTAGTACCTATTTGCAGTACATAAATGATAGAGTTCTCTGCTAGGTAAAATGGCTCTGGAAGCCCTACCTCCTAAATGTCTTTTCCCACAGATAATAAATCCCTCAGGGAAACAATAACCTAATTTTCCCACCTCAAAGCTCTCCCGCTTACAGTCCTTCCCACCGAGAAGTTCAAACTTGCGGATGGATTTAAACCTCACCTCTGGCTGCAGCCAAGCATCCACCTCCACTATGCCCCCCCCCATACCCCTTACCCATATAAGAGGTCACCTAGCCAGCCCCTGGCCACTGCTCTGCCATTGTTTGAGACAACCCAGCACCTCACCCTTAATAAAGGCCTAGTCTCAGGTGTTCGTGTTTTCGGCTCATTCTCATCCTCTCAATAATGTTTACATTTCTTTCTTTCTTTTTTTTTTTTGATACCAGGGAATTGAATTCGGGTCCTTGTGCTTGGGGGCAAGCGGCGGAACCACTGAGCTAAATCCCCGGCCCCAAAATGTTCATATTTTTTGTATGGAGTTGTTACCCGTACATAACACAGTTTAATTCTTTTTCCATCCCCTTTCCCTCCACCCTCCATCTCTTTATTCTCTTCCTTTTTGAGAAAGATCTATCTCCCTACTTCCTGGTATATGTTATTTTGCTCTTCTGTATAATTTGGGTGTCTCATATAAGAAAAACCATGTGGTATTGGAGTTTGTGTGTCTGATTTATTTTACATACACTTCTGATGGGAGTATAAATTAGTGCCAAAATCTTGGAGAACTCTTTGGAAGTATCTACTAAGACAAGCTTTATGGTCCATCAACTGTGCTCTAGAAATATGTGCTCTAGAAATCCTTATCTTTATACCAAAAGCCATAAACCAGAATATTTGTAACCCCATATTGTTTTTAATACTGAGAACTATAAACAAATCAAATGTCCACCAACAGAAAAATGGAAAGCACATGGTGTTATATTCATTCAATGTGAAAAAAAGACTAAACCAAAAATATTACTGTGGATGGACCTTAGAATTGTCGTATTAGAGGAACCCAAACATAAAAGAACATTTAGTGATTGGTTCTATTTGCGAAGAGTTCAAAAACAGACAGAACTCATCTGTGGTTGTTCGAGGGGTTGATGGCAAAGGGTTGGGTGGTTCTGTTTTATTTCATGATCCAGGGAGCCATTGCAGGGTTTGTTCACTTTTCACTTGACTATTAAACTGAGCACCTACGACTGACCTAACATATATGTGATGCATTGTTATCATTATCATCATTACTAAGAAGTAAAAGTTCACTTAAGAAGTATATGTGAATCTACTTGTTCCTTAGCTGTTTCATTAGTCCTTGTCTCTTGGAAATGATTTTTTTGAGACGAGATCTCCCTGTGCAGTTCAAGTTGGCCTTGAACTCATTATGTAGCCCAGGCTGGCTTTAAGCTCGTGACAATCATCCTGCCTTAGCCTCCCTAGAGATGGGATTACAGGCATGCAAAGTGATTTTTTTGTTGTTGTTTTTCCTTTTATTAGTGCATGTTTGCAGTACATAATGGTTGCAGTCATCGTGGGGAGGTGGTACCTGTAACATACACATCTCAATTCTTTTTACATCCCCTGCCTGTAGTCGTGTTCTCCCTCCTTCCTCCACGTCTTGTTCCTCTTTCCATTTGCAAAAGAGCTATCTCCTTGTTTCCTAATATCTACCTTTTATTTTGCTCTTTAATTTTTTTTTTTTTTTTCTGTACCTGTGATCCAACTCGGGATCTTGCCTATTCGAGGCAGGCGGGGGAACCACTGCGCTAAATCCCCAGCCCCTTAATCTTTAATTTTTACACTTTGGGATTCTCATATACAAGAAACCATGCCATATTTGAGACTGGGTGTCTGATTTATTTCACTTAAATGTTGTGGCCTCAGGTACATTTATTTTTCTACAGATGTCTCACATGAATCCATCTCTATAGCAGAGAAGTACTCCGTCGTGTAGAAATACCGCATTCCTCTACTGATCCATAGACAGCATTATTCACTATCATGAGCTGTGCTGCTATAAACTCGGTTCTTTCTCCTCCTTCCCCCCTCCCTCCTTCCTCCTTTCCTTTTGTTTTCTTCCTTCGTTCCTCACTTCCTTCTCTGCTCTTTTCCTTTTTTTTCTTTTTCTTTCCTTTTTCCTTTAGCCTCAAGCAAGCCTCAAATCCAGTGGAGATCTCTTGGCCGAGTCCCAAAGGCCTCCCACCCCTTCCATCCCTGCCTCGCGCAGGCGCGCCCCTAGCGGTCACCTCGCTCCCCCAACTGCTTCCCAGCGCCAACCGCCACTGCTGGGCCTGGGATCCAGGACGCCACCATGCTGAGCGTCCTGCTTCTGCTCAGCGGGCTCAGAGCGCTGGGCGAGCCCCTGACAAATGGTGAGTATGAAGACTCCTCTTTCGAGCTCCCCGCCGCTGCTGTCTACCCCGGCTCCGCGTCGCTCTACCCCACCCCGGGAAAGCTCCCTCCCTTGGGGCCCCGGAGCTGGGGCCACCACGTGGCGTCTTTCTGCCGGCCAAGTACAAGCCCGGTGAGGGGCTCCTCGCTTGCCCTGGGACCCCCGGAAAGATGTGAGATCCCACGCAGGACTCCCCGGTGCCCCAGGATGGGAGTATCAGCCCCTGCCCTGCAGTCTGGGCGGGGGCCAAGGGTGAGGCCCAACCTCTGCCCCTAAAGAGGGCACCAGATCCTGAAGCAACACACCCGTTTCTTAGAAACAAACAAACAAACAAACAAACCTCTTGGGATTCTAGAAAGAAATGAGAAAGCCAGGGCTTTGGGAAAGAGTAAAACTGAGAGGTGGCATTTGGAGTACAGATTAGGGACTTTGGGAGGTTGCTCTAATGTGACGTTTTGCACCTTGCAGATTCGGAGAGACTACGCGTGCAAATTACAGTTCCTGAGAAAATGGGCCCACTAACAAGCGATGACTCGGAAACGGAAGTAATGAGTGGCCAATGCTGTTAGCCACTTTAAAATCACGTGCATGTTTTGTTTCCTAGAAGCTAATTTTTGCCGTTTTTCATCCATGCACATTTGCTGAACTTTATACCTGATTTTTCTTGAATAGAATAGAAACCCTTGTTTTGAGGGGGGAATTTACCAAGATTAACACTGTTTCCTAGAAAACATGGTGCAGAGATGCTGGGTATAAAAGCCCCAAGTCTCACTTTCCAAATCTGTTTCCCTTTGGGGGATCTTTGAATATTGACTGGCCTGACCCTTGGATAGCCTCTTTCCGTGCCTCACCAGCCTGTACCTGTATATTAATGCGACATCATACACCAAAGTTCATGCTAGAGAATATAAATCTTAGAGTAAAATATTAAATATTTGGAAGAAAATATGAGAAATAGTTTTAGAATTTTGTAACGGAATTATTGAACAAGAGGGAAAAGTACAAATTCTTAAGTAAGATATTGAGGAATATCTAGACTTAAACAAGTAAATCTTTAACCACTAATAAAGTGAAACATGCTTTAATCCCATATTTTCTAACCCATCTACTACACAAATTAGTGCACATAAAGTATCCAGAATATATGAAGTTGTACATATCAATAAGACAAGAAAAAACACAAACATTTTATAACATTATCAATGGTAATAAAGTATTAAATTTGAGGGGGTAATAAATATCAAATATATATTTAAATTGAGAAATGGACAATGGAGTAGAGGATTTATTTCATAGTCATCAATGGCAAAAATTAAATACAAGAAAACAAGATGTAATTAGAGACTATAAATAAAAAAGTAATGTTATTTTCTGCTTGTGAATATGTGAATTGGTGCAACACTTTGAAGATCATTTTTAAATTGCGAGTGAAATTGCAGAAGCACTTAGTGTTTGATAAAAGGTAACATGCCTCGCAAAGATGCATATTTTTTTGCACCATTGTATATAATAACAAAAGCAACTAGAACTAAAGGTCCATTAGCAGGAGAAGTGAATAAATGTATGGCACATTTCAAAATTAATTATACTGCATAGAAGATAAATGACAGTGCTGCCTGTCTGGATGGCCATGATAGCAAATGTCTGAGTAGGTCTTCCTATGTCAGAGGTTGTTCTATAAGCAGCAGACAAAACCTCCAACTTGTAGGATACAATTTATGTAAAGTCAAAATGTATGCAGAATAAACCCCTCTTTAAATAAACAAATATCTTGAACAAATGCAAAAATATACACAAGAAAGATAAGCATAAAATTCAGGATACTAGTTAGCTGGGTGTAGGAAAAGGAATACAACCCATGGAATAGCTTAGTACTATTTTCAAGTATTTGGAATGCTTTCTTGTTCAACATAAGCATTGGTGATATGCTATTCTATATATTTTTTCTTTAAATTTTATACATCTAAATGTAATAATTAAAAATAACAATGGGGGCTGCGGATTTAGCTCACTGGTGCCGCACTTGCTTTGCAAAGGCAAGGTCCTGAGTTTGATCCCCAGTACCAAAAAACAAAAAAACAAAAAAAACAAAAACAATTGGATGTGGCTCATACAGACGATACAATGCCTTTTAAAATTATACATGAAGTTGGGAGGCCAAGGCAGGAGGATAGTTGCAAGTTCGAGGCCAGCCTGGACTCCATAGATCCTGTCTCAAATATATATACATAAATTCATATATATATATATGAAGTTGAAATGTTGAAAGCTTCCCCGTAGAGATGAAGAAGGAAACAAGGGTGCCCACTGTTATTTTTTTCCATTTTTATTTTCCGGAGGTTCCAACCAGTGCAGTAAGGAAAGAAAACAGCTCTGGCAACACTGTCGTCCCTCTCATTTCCAGGAGCATCAGAGGCCTTTTGGTATCACGAGATTTCACAGAGGAGCAGTGAGGTGTAATAATTGGAGGGGAAGAAATAATGCTAGCTTTATTTGTAGATGAAATGGTTACACACAAAACAGAATCCAAAATAATCTAGAGGAGAATTAGAATGAACACAGCAAATTTTCTATAGACAATATCTATTCTGGCAATAAAAAAATTCTTGGGAAGATTTAATTTATACTACAGAAAATCTAGATGCAAATAAAGATAAACAAAACTTCACTGAAAACAAGATGAGAGAAAATAAGGACTTTAATCCCTGAAGGTGTATTATGTATGTGCTTGTGGATTGAAAGGCTCTGGAATGAAAAGATGCCCGGTCTCCACGCAGTAACCTAATGAGAAGCATTGCCCCTTCACCAGATAGCATTTCTTAATCTTCCCATTAATAAAATAGATTCATGAATATTGCAAACTATGAACACATTTTTACTTTGGACACATTTCTAAAATATATAAGTATTATACATTAGGTGTTAATTCTTTGCTCTATTGTATATAAATTTTCCATTGAGTAATTTAGTTATATTCTGTCCATGGTAAATATGAGTTTTACAGTGATCTCAATCTTTTGTAAGCTAAAACAATGATTAGATGAGAAGTAATCATTCCTCAGATTCTATCTTACTGAGTAAATTTTTTTTTTTTTCTTGGTACCAGGGATCGAACTCTGGTCCTTGTGCTTGCCAGGCAGGTGGTGGAACCACTGAGCTAAATCCCTGGCCCTTTACTGAATAAATTTAAAAATTACCAAAGAAGAAATCCCACCACAAATCATATTTTCTATTTTTTTCGAAAGCCAAGATTTTAATATCAAATTCCTTTGAAATAAATCAACATTGAATTCTGAAGTTTTCTCTTTATTGTACTAATGTGTTTTGTGATGCAATTATTACTGTAAAATGATAGTTTCTAACATTTCTTTTCTCTCTACATTTTAAATGTGCTTTTCTGCCAGGTGTCCTACAAAATTGCAATTGAAGGGACAACATATATTGTGAACCTAACGCAAAAGTAAGTGATCCTCATTAATCTTTTTTTTGAAATGTCTTTTTTTTTTGGTACTGGGGATAGAATTTAGGACCTTGAGTTTACGAGGCATGGTGCCACTGAGCTAAATCCCAGGCCCTTTATGTACCGTCTTGGTTCTATTTATTATTGTTTATAATTATCCAGAAAGTAATTATTTCACATTTTGAAATGTTTCTGGCTCATTTTCTTATATTTTTTGCTTTTAAAAAATCTTTTCTGGGCCTGGGGATTTAGTTCAGTTGTGCTGCCACCTTCCTTGCAAGCGCAAGGTCCCAAGTTCAATCTCTGGTACCAAAATCTTTTCTGTCACTATAACAAATATCTAACACCCCCATCCTCCTCCCAGGGACATCTGTTCCCAGGGACAACAGACTTGTTCTGCATTATCAGTGAGGCTTCAAGAGGATGAATTTTGATAATTTTCCATCTTTCTAACAATATAAATACGGCTTATTTGCAAGTTCTCTTATATTCAACTTATATTTGAAGCTAATGAATTTTGGGTGAAAATGCACCCCATATCAAGCAAAAAAGAAAAATCAAACTTGAAAGAGTCCTTGTTAAAAAAAAGAAGAGTCCCCAAAAAAAAAAAAAAAAAAAAAAAAAGACTCCTTATTTAAATGATAAGAATAGACTTCAAAAAATAACAAGAGCCACAGCCCTGCAAATAAAGTCCAAATCAGTATGAAAATTAGAAATATGCCTGCATCATTTCTAGAATTCATAGTTGTGATTCTTTTATACATCCTAAATTTTGGAAAAAAAATTTATATATAAGATAAATGGTAATGACTTGAAGGAAGACACTGAAAACTCACTCAAAATTACTTCTGGAAATAAAGATTTCCTGCATTTTTTGCAAGAAACACATAGGGAAATTCCAAAGAGTATCTTCCAGCTGCTACTTTCAAATGCCAAGTGATGGGACCAGAGTCAGGCTCTGAGACCAGGTCTGAAACAAACCGTAAGTATCTGTCAGCATCGCAGTACAATACTTATTTATGCGCCTTTAATATAGGCTGAAATATAAATTACAATAGGTTAGAAATGAAAGAACTGAATTAAAATGCAACCACAATAACAGTTCTTGTCTTATATTTTTATATGAGAAAAAGATACAGAGGGCCAGGGATGTAGCTCAGTGGCACAATGCCTGCCATGCAGGCACAAAGTCCTGAGTTCAATTCTAGGTTCCAAAAAAAAAAAGAAAGAAAAAAGGTACAAAATATACAATATGGTTAATAGTATGTAACTAATTAATATGATCACATATTATGCAAGTTACCAATAATACATTTATTTTCTTGCACACAAGCATTCAAAATGCATTGAAGTAAAAACAGTCACACACCAGAACAAAAGAAATCTTTCAACTAGTAAACACTAGCACAATAAAATGAGAACACAATTACAGCTGCTTAATCAAACAAGCACCAGCTCTTTGGAAATGCAATAATAGGTGCCAAATATAAAAAAATCAAAGCAACGAGGCAAAATATCAATAAAGTAAGAACAAATGGAAGGTTACAAGTCAAACACTTTTGATGTGAATGAAGAAATAAATCTGTAATCAATGCACAATGCAACTTTTGCTGTTTTTACATTTTGTATGCAAAAGATGTGAATAAAATATGCCATGCAAATGCAAGGGCTGGATAAAATCAAGTGCTGGGGCACAGTCCCTGCTGGGGCAGAGTAAGGAAACTTCAGTGATTTTTGTTATTCGTCTGCCACAAGTCCAGCCAGCCCAACCAAGGGTTCCTGGTGGCTGTTTAGTTTCAGCAGCGTCCCAGGAATACTTTTTATGGATTTATTCCTTTCTTTTTTCTTTTCAACATGAAAATCTTTATTCTTTAATCTGAACTTCCATTCTTTACTTAATCACCGTTACTTCTCTCCTTAAGGCCCAGGCTTCTGAATTTCTGAGTGTTCGTAACTGTGGTTCATGAGCCCTGTTTTGTGACTCTTACCTGCCATGTCTTATCTGCTCTTTCTGTGGATGTGCAGGACTCTCTTTGGAAATGCCTCTACGGGGCCTCTGCTTGCTCCCTCCCGCATCCATTTGGTGGGCTCAGTGTTTACATTGTGAGGATCCCTGGGTTTCCGTGATGAAGGAGCTGTTTGGGATTCATTTTGAATCTGCATAATATATACAGTTAAAGATTTTCTCTTTTTTATAGTCAGAAATGTTTTGACCTGGGTATCTTCCTTCTGTCCCTGTGTATGCACAGCAGGTGCCTCGGTCTTTCCAAGCTGGTGAAAAGACCATCAATTGGACATCTTACAAACAATAGAAGTGTATTGCCCACAGACATTGAACTCCGTCTAGATGTTGTAGATTAGTATCTTGCAGTTTCTCAACTCTGCTGTTTCCAAAGCAGCCACAGACCCTATACAAATGAGTGAGTGTGGCTATGTTGCACTAGCACTTTATGTACTCTCTTCTTACTGTCTCCATGGAACATGGATATTGAGTTTCTCAAACACTCTTCTCCCTGTGTTGATGATCATATATTTTGTACTAACCTGTTATGATGAATTGCAGTGTCATCTTTCTAATACTAAATCGAGCTTTATCCCAGGAATGACCCTACGTTTTTTTTTTTGATACTGGGGTTCGAACTCAGGTCCATGCACTTGCGAGGAAGGCAGCAGAACCACTGAGCTAAATCCCCAGCCCAACCTTATTTGTTTTTGATATGTTATCTTTTTGTGTATTGTTTAGTTGACTGTACTTATTAATGTTTTCTTTAGTATTATTTATTGTGATTATAATGAAGAGACAAGATTGTAGCACAGAAAGGACTCATAGAAGATTTGTTGCATGGTGATACGGGTTTTTACTTTATTTTGTTTTTTGAGGCAAGGTCTCACAATGGTCTTGAATTCCCTATGATCCTCCTGACTCAACTTCTTGAGTGCCAGAATTACAGGCATGTGCCACCATGCTCAACTTGCTTTTAGTTTTAATGTTCACTTTTCTCTTTGTTTATAATTTTTTCAAGTGAACATTAAGATGATGACTCATTGACCATTTTTTGCTTTACTCTTAAAAATTTAACATTAATTTTTTTCCCTGTAAATACTGCTTCGCCTTACCTCACATTTTTGGATGTGCTGTATTTTCTTTGATTTATCATTAGAAAATATTCTCTGACTTACATTGCACCTTGCTTCTTCTTTGGCTCAGGAATTATTCAGTTGTATCTCTTAGTATCAATACATCTGGCATTTTTCTACTTCTTTCCTATAATTTCTGATCACAGAACATTTTCTGATTTCAGTCCATTAAAGGACAATGGCTCTTGTTTTATGAGGTAATGCATATTCAGTTTTGGTAGATGATCTATCTAAACTTGAAAACTGCATGTAGTCTGCAGTTATTTGCTGCAATGCTCTTTTTAAATTATATCATTAAATTCTTTCATAACAAAACTGATTTTTTGCTTTTTTCAACTCTATAGTCATGTGTGTCAAACTCTTCCACAATAATTTTTAAGTTGACTTGTTCTCTTACATTCTTTATTTTATAATTACATATCTTGATACTGTCTTGATCGCATAAACATTAAAAATTAAACTTGTTTATTTTTCTGGTGAATAAAATTTCAACATTATAAAGTAACTACTTTCCAGTAAAATGTTTGCCTTAAATTTTGTCAGATTTATATATCACTGACACATCTTGCTATACCCTATAGTTTCCTTTCTTCTTTCCTTTTTTTTTTTTTTTTCTGCTGCTGGGGATAGAAAACCCAGGCTTTGCTCATGCTCATGCTAAGCAGACACTTTACCTCTGAACTGCAGCCCTACACGTCTTCTCAATTTTTAAGCCTGGATTTTAGTGCACTTCAAAGTATCATTTTTACTTTGTAATAATGACTTTTGTATATTTTGAAAGAAATCATTGTCTACATTTGGCCTTGAATACATGCTACTGTATTCTTTCTAATGGCTTCTGCTATTTTCACTTTCTTATTTTGATCTACAATTCACCTGGAATTGGTGCTTATATATATTCTGTGAGCATAAAAGTCAAGATTGAATTACCTTTTCATACTAGCACCCCAAGATCCAACACATGATATTAAAAAGACCACCTTTCCCCATTGTACTGTAATGTAAATCAATATATGAGACATTCTCTATATGTACTCTTTTCTTTCCCTTCTATTTGTCTATGTAGTTATTCTTCAGCCTTGTCTATTTATGTATTCAGACACTACACAGTCTTAATTACTGTGGTTTTTCAATATCAATATTATGGTTTCAATATCAATATTATAGTCTTCAATATCAACAGTTTTACTACTATAGTTTTTAATTTCAATATTAACAGCTTTATCCTTCAACAAAAATCTCTACTCCTCTTGAACTTTTGAATTTCCATGTAGCTTTTGTTATCTTTTTTTTTTTTTTTTGGTACCAGGGATCAAACTCGGGACCTTGTGCTTGCGAAGCAGGCAGTAGAACCACTGAGCTAAATCCCTGGGCCTAGCTTTTGTAATCTTTTTTTTTTTTTTTGTACCAGGGATCGAACTCAGGACCTTGCGCTTGCAAGGCAGGCAGCAGAACCACTGATCTCCGGCCCTGTTTATATATTTCTATCTGCAGTTAGCTTTGATATGTCTTAGACATTGGTTCTATTTTTCTATTGCAAAATTGCTTATTTTTAATATTGTTTTTTATTTCTATTATGCCTTTATTTGTGATTAACCCTGTTTTTTTCCTCCAGGCTTTTAAAGATACATTTGGCAAATACAAATTGCATATATTTATAGATTACAACATATTATATTTTATGCACTGTGAAACAAATGAAGCTAATGAACATATCTATCACCTCAAATGCTTATTTTTGTAAGGACAATGTTGTCTGACCCCTTAGCAGTTTTCAATTCTGTAGTACGTCACTATTAAGTGTAGCCACAGTGCTGCATAATAGATATTCAGAACTTCTTCATCCGAACTGGAACTGCACTTTAAACTGTCATCTCCTCTTTCTCCATCCCCCTGGCCTCAGGTCTCTGTAACTACCAGTCTACTCTCTGCTTCTATGAATTTGGGGCTTTTTAGATTCCACCACAAGTGAGGTCACACAATATTTCTCTGTGTCTGGCTGATTTCCCTTAACATAATGTCTTCCAGATTTGTCTGTGTTCTCCCAAGTAATAGGGTTTCCTGCTTTGTTAAGGCTTAATAATATTCCACTCTGGTGTGTGTGTGTGTGTGTGTCCCTCACATTCATTTATTCATTCAATGATTGATAGAAACTTAGTTTGACTTTGTATCTTGATTCTATATCTTGAATGCTACTGCAATGAACTTGGAATGCAGATGTCTCTTCATCATACTGATTTCTTCTCATATATGTGTATATGGAAAAAGTGGTCATTCTGTTTTTAATTTTTCAGGCACTACTACTTTCTGTAATGGCTGTACTAGTTTACATTCCTGGGAAAAATGAACAAAGGTTCCTTTTTTCTCCACATCCCATCCAACACTGGGCATCATTTTTCTTTTTGACACTATTCTAAGAAGTCTAAGAGTGATATTTCTTATCATATTAATTTGCATTTTCCTGAGGGCTAGTATACTGAGCATTTAAAAAATATACCTGTTGGCTTTTTGCGTGGATTCTTTTGAGAAATATCTATTCATATCCTCTGCCTATTTTTAAAATTGTTTTTTCTTGCTGCCCAGTTCCTTATATATTCTACATACTAAATATTAACCCTTTATCAAATGTATTGAAATGAAAAAACCAAAGACAAAGCAGAGACTACCAGTCTCAAAGCTTGGCAGAGACTGACAGTCTCAAGGCTTGCCTGTCCTACTAAACCCACAAAGGTCACTGTGCCCAAAAGATGAATTGCTGAAACAACACTTGCCTATACCTCCCTAAGTCTTAAAGAAAAACTGTAAAAGCAACATCTTCCTGTATCTCCTGCCCCTGTGCTAAGTTCTGCTTTTGTAAAATTCTGCTTGCTTCCTCGCCCTGCCTAAAGAGCAATATAAAAATGAAAAAAAACACCTAAAATCAGGGCTCAGATTCTGGAAGGTGACTTCCACTGGGCCCTCTAGCAAATAAACCTTTCTTTACAGTTCTGGACCGCACTCTCTTCCTCGGTCTGCCTGCCCTCCCAGAGCTGTAACAGTGTAATTTGCAAATATTTTCTTAAGTCATCTCTTCACTCTGTTCTTTTGCTTTGCAGAAGCTTTTAAGTCTAATGCAATTCCACTTGTCTAGTTTTACTTTCATTACTTGTACTATGTTATAGTCACAACAAAAACTCACGGCCCAGGCTAATGTCAGAAAGTGCTCCAGTATGATTTCTTCTAGTGGCTTTAAAGTTTCAGTTCTTATATGTAAGTTTTTAATCGATTTTAGTTGATTTTTGCATGGATGTGAGACAGAGGTCTGGTTTTATTTTGTGCATGTGGATATCCAGTTTTCCAAACAATAGTTTTGGAAGGGACTGTTCTTTGTCCTTTGTGTCCTTGGCAACTTTGTTAAATATCAATTGACTATAAATGCACCGATCTATTTCTCTGATCCCTGTTCTACTCCATGGGGCTATGTATCTGTTTGTACACCAACACCATGTTGCTTTGATTATGGTAGCCTTGAAACCAAGTAGTCTGATCCTCCACTGTGTGCTGTTTGCTCAAGATTCCTTGGCCATTTGGGGAAATTTAAGGAGGTGAAAGTTCTACCCTGAAAAATCTTTTTTTCTGCCAACCTACCCATCCATAATAAATCTAATAAGTATCTTTTCCAAAATGAAAGTTTAGGAAGCAGTTTTCCGATTAAATTTTTTTATGTTTATATTTACAGAACTTTTTTACCTTATAATTTTAAAGTTTATGGCTATGATGATGCAGGGATTATGAAACCTTTAGAAGAAGAGGTTCAGGTATGTTTTTTAATTGTGTGTTTTACCTTTATGAAATGAGTTTTTATGATATATTATTTAGGGCCCACTGTTCTGGAGCAGAAGGATTGAGGTTATATCTTGTTTCAACACAAATGTCACCATTTCCTTTTGATGATGTGTACTCAGCCCTGTTAATGGTTAACAAACCAGATATGATGGGGATCTTTCTAGCTTACTTGTTTCAGGATGGTGTGCATGAATGTGCTTCTGTCCATGTGGCAGTAGTTTTTGAATAGGATGTAAAATACCTGGGGCTGGGGCTTTAGCTCAGTGGCACTGTGCCTGCCTCGTAAGTGCAAGGTCCTCAGTTCGGTCCCTGGTACCAAAAATAAAATAAAATACTTGAAAGTAAAAGTGATGGTTTGCATCAGGAAAACCAAATCTAGAAAGTAGAGGAAAATCTAAAGCCACCCTTGGGTCCTCCCTCCTACCCTGGACATTGCCCTCAGTTTCCTGCAGTTCTGAAACCCTGGCCTCCATCCTTCAGCTGAGAGCTGTGTTTCCTGGGGGACCTTAGCTGCCATCCATGCTGCCCTGCCCCGGAAGTCCCTGCCACCCAAGCCCCAGGAACTGAGCATCTCAGCAAAGCCAGGGCCTTCTCTCTGCACTGGTTTGCATCCTCCTTTTCTTTCTCTGCCTGCCTTTGTAGTTGAAGTCTATAAAACTGTCCAGCATTTTTAATTGTGTGAGGGTTAAGTCTGTACAAGTTACTCCACCATGCCACTCAAATTAGTTTAGAAAAATAAACTATTTCTCTTTTAGATTCATTTTGTTTCTCTTACCATACACAATTAAGTCAGAAGAATACAAAAGAATGAGTTTTTGATCATTTTTGCCTTGAACCTAGTGATCAGTAAAGTCCTATTTAATGTATACCATATGAAAAAACCCTCATTCTTTATTTTCAGTTTTAGTTTTAGTTTTGTGCAGTACAGGGGATCGAACTCAGGACCTTGCACTTGCCAGGCAGGTGTGATGCCATCCTTATTCTTTACGAACCTGTGGGATTATTTGGGAAAATTGAGCTATATGCTCATCTACTAATTTTATAAATTGATTATGGAAACAATGAGTACTTGACCAATACACAATATATGTTTGAAATATCTGAAAATGTTATATTTAGCATGAGCTATTCTAATACATATTATATGTATTTCATCTTTATCTTTCAGAATTTTTGCTACTACCAAGGATATATTGAAGGCTATCCAAAGTCTTTGGTGATCATTACCACGTGTACTGGACTCAGGTTGTCATATATAATTGTATGGATTATAAAATACGTTAGATTATTTTTCATGATGGCTCCTACCCTTATGCTGAATTACTTGTATGTTTGGAGAAAATCAAATATTAACGTCTTACCAAATACCAAGCACATTACAATTCTGCGTCCCTCAGTGAGTTTGAGAATACCCAGTAACTTTCTCTAGTTTATTTCCCAAGACTAAGGCTAATAATAATATGCATACCATTGAAAACTAAGTGGCACTTGATTCCTTTGTAAAATGTATTAATTCACTTATACACCTTCTCTTTGGAATTTGTAGGGGCGTACTGCAGTTTGAAAATATTAGTTATGCAATTGAACCTCTGGAGTCTTCTGTTGGTTTTGAACACATCCTTTATCAAATAAAACAGGAGAATAAAGATGTTTCTCTCCATACTTTGAAAAATACTGATTTAAAAAATATGACCTATAAAATACAAACTGTAAAGGTAAGTATGAATAAACTGCAAGGTTATCATTTGACAGCAACATAAATACAGCAATATACTAGCTTTCTGGCAAACAAGTTATTTATTGACACCCTCCACACACAGAGAGACTTCTATCTGGATACATGCACCAAGATTAATTAATTAGTTTGCATGAAAACTAGTTTTGTAAGGTTCCCTGCAGTGCTTTAAATTTCTGTATTATTGGTAGCAATGTTCTCTCATTTCTGATTTTATTAATATAAATAATTTCAATTTTTTGTTGACAGAGTAGCTAACAGTATTTTCATCAAAGTGTGGCTCTTTCCAATAGTACGTTGTGGCTATTTTTCACCATAGATCAGATCTGACCATTTTTCTCTAAAGTAGGTCATTTATTCCTTCATTCTTTTCTCTTTGCCTCATTTTTATTAAAATGTTTTAATTATGTTACTTTCCTCTCCTAAAAGCTTTGAATGATATACAGTTTTTCATATTTTATATTATGCATTACATATGTATATTATGAAATAAAATATAATAGTGATATAATAGTGTTTAATGTCCTTGTTTACAAATTATGGCTCTTGGGCCAAATCTTGTCCACAAACTGCTTTTTGAATAATGGTTTGTTGAAACACATCAATTAATACTATTTTATATATGTGTGTTAATACAGTTTTCATGTCCTTCATACTTTTATAGTCAAATATTTGTGGCAGAGGCCTACAAAGAGACTTCCTATCTCTTTACCAATTCTCCCCATCTTCCTATTCAGAAAATTTTATGTAAATTGCATTATAGAATACAGTGACTTTTGTGACTTCTCTTTTAAGACTGCTTTCATTAACAGAAGAAACCTAGAATAGCAAAAGCAATTCTAGGCAACAGAGACATGGCTGGGGGCATCACAATCCCCAACTTGAAGCTATATTACAAAGCCACTGTGATAAAAACAGCATGATACTGGGAAAGAAACAGACCCAAAGATCAGTGGAATAGATTAGAAGATGCAGAAAGAACTCCAGACATACTCAGTCACGTCATCTTTGACAAAGGAGCCAACCACCCTCATTGGAGGAAAGATAGTCTATTTAATAAATGGTGTTGGAAAAACTGGATTTCAACCTGCCAAAGATTAAAACTAGACTCATACCTATCACCGTGCACTAAACTAAGATTGAAGTGGATTAAAGATCTAGATATTAAGACAGAAACATGAAACTTGCTGGAAGATAAGTTAGGTAGAACTCTTGATGACATTGGGAAAGGAAAAGACTTTATGAACAAATCTTCAGTAGCATGGGAGCTAGCACAAAGAATCAACAACTGGGATCTCATCTTATTAAAACACTTCTGCACTGCAAGAGAAACTACCAACAGAGCTAAGAGACAACCTACAATGTGGGAAGAAATATTTAGCAGCTGTAACTCAGACAAAGGTCTACTATCAAAAATATATAAAGAACTGAAAAAAATCAGACCTCCCAAATTCAAAGACCCAGTTCAAAAATGGGCAACCGAAATGAACAGACATTTCTCAGACAAAGAAGTAAAAACAGCAAGTAAATATATGAAAAAATGTTCAACATCACTGGTCATTTGAGAGATGCAGATGAAAACAACACTAAGATTCCACCTCACCCCACAAAGAATGGCTGCTATCAAGAAATCAACCAATAACAAATGCTGGCGGGGTTGTGAGGAGAAAGGAACCATTTTCCATTGTTGGTGGGAATGTAGATTGGTGCAACCACTGTGGAAATCAGTATGGCAATACCTCAAAGAACTAGGACTACAGGTCCCATTTGACCCAGCTATTCCCCTACTGGGAATCTTCCCCAAAGAATTAAAAGAATCATACCACAGTGATATATGTGCACCTATGTTTATAGTGGCACAATTTGTAATAGCTAAAGCTTGGAAACAGCTCAAATGCCCATCAACTGGAAAGTGGGTAAAGAAGATGTGGTTTTTTAATAAAATGTAGTACTACTCAGCCATAAAAAATGAGAAACTAGAAAAATTTATAGCTAAATGGATGCATAATGAGGCCATACTCTTAAGTGAAATAAATAGGACACACATGTGTAAAAACCAATAGTTTCTCTAGTGTGAGAAATTGAAAGTGTAAATAAGGATGAAAATGATTAAAATGAATAATTGATAATTTGAAATAAGAAAAGGTCCAAGGGTTTGGGGATGGTGGAAGGGAAAGGGGAAAGGGAAGAAGGGAAAGAAAAAAATTATGAGAAAAAAATGGAATCAAACTCTGTAGATAGGGAAGGGTGGAAGAGGTGAAGGATGCACAGGTAATGGGAGGAAAAATAAAAACTAAGATGCATCATGTTCTGGTACAAACACCCAATGATAAATGTAAATGTATTTTATACCTAAAATGTACCAATAAATATATATTTATTTAAGACTGCTTTCATTTATGTATTTAATTTTAATTCAGGTGTACTGTGTTTATCATCACTAAATACTATAATTCTTCTCTCCATTATTTTCCATCTCATCATCTACATTTTCTGTCTACATCTCTGAAACCTTCTATTTAATTTTATTTGCTTTCCTCTTTCTGTCTGTACTAGTCCCAGTGCTAAAAATTGGATTCCTAAATCTGAATGTTACTTTATCTCACTTTGGGTTATATTCTTATAATTCTTTTCTTTTTTGGAATCAGGGATCAAACTTGCGACCTTGGACTTGCAAGACAGGCATGGTGCCAATGAGCTAAGGCCCCGGCCCATATTCTTATAATTTTAAAGAGAATGACACCAGAATCTTATTTTGCTAATCATTTTATCCTTTCTAACATTTTGATTTATCATTCTATGAAAATATTTGAGTCCTCCATATTAAAAATACAAATAAACAAAATAAAGTAGTGTATCTTAGCTATATATTTACAATTATCCTTTCCTTCACTTGGTTGCTTCATATTGCAAAAAGTGGAGCTGTCATTCTTATTTGCTGATATTCAGAAGAATATGGGTTTTCCAAAAATATTTTAATCAGTGGTAATCCATTGCTAAATCAGCTCTTTGAAATGCTAAAACATTTGAAGAGTGAAATATAATTAAAACCTAACAGTATTTTTAACTCACTATCTACTCTGTAAAACTCCTGTTTTCTGTTTTCACTCTCTTTTCCTTATGCATTTGCATTTAAGTACTCTTATTTCTCAAGTTTAGCTTGTTCATCTTACCATACATTTGTCCATGGCTTTACGTAAGAAACTTACAGATCTTCTATTCCCACTCCAATACTATTCTTCTGAGTCACTGCTCATATCAGTTGCCCAACTTAAAGAAAAAGACACACATAGCACACATCATCTATGGATCTATCTATCTATCTATCTATAATCTATGTTCTATTGATTTGTCTATCTCTATCTATCTATCTATTATCTATCTATCTACTATTTATCTACTATCTTCATATTCCTTCCCAAACCCACAATATTCATATGTGTTGTGGCTTGTGTCTAGATTTCTACCAAAGCCTTTATACAGTCATTGGGGGATGGCTTTTCAGAGGTGGCTTGATCAAAGGTATGTTGTACTGAGATCAAGGGTGTGTGATTACTAAATTAGTCTACTGGCATAGTTTTGGCTGGGATTAAGAGTGTGAGTGCTACACCAAACTTAGGGCAAGTAGCTTGCATAAAATATAAGGGACAGAATGAGGGCTAATCTCCACTGTCTGCTTGCCATGGACTATTTCTTCTCTGTGATGGTCCTCTGCCCTGCCACCCTGCTTTGGAGCCAGCCAACTATGAATCAAAATCTCTGCAAACTGTGAGCCAAATAACCTTTCCTCCTTTAACTTTGGGTATCAGGTATTTTGTCTTAGCAAAGAAAAGTACCCAAGGTGGAATTAATGAACATATGACTTCTAAATCTACCTTTAAGCCATCTAAATTACAACTGTATCAGCACAGCAGCATGTTCTCTAGTCTGTTTGCCTATATCCAATTCTTCAGTATTTATTTTGACCAAGGAAATTGTCATCCTTGAGGTGGAGTCAAGTTTATGTATCACATATGTAAGCATTCTCATGTCTTCTATGACGACCTTCTCTTACTAAAGGAGCTGGCTTTTGAAGTCTTGAAATCTGGCACCTACCCACCTTTTAACAGATACATGCATTCTTTTATGCTCTTGTATTAAATTTTCATTTACTTAGCTAAAGTGGACTTCTTATTTTTCCCCAAATAAATATGTTTTTCAGTAAATAAAGAAATGAGATTAAACTAAATATTACTAAGCTCCATCTCAAACTTGAAAATGGACAAAGATTTGTTCAGGGAATGTTAGACAACTAATGCTTGGTGTTGGCTAAAGCAAAATAAACCATTTTAAATCCTCCAATCCATTAATATGGTGTCAGTAGTTTAAGTTCAAAAAAATACTCTTACTTATGGATTTTGGTGAAATGATGGAATCTCACAAGTGAAGGATTGTATCTTTCCTATTTAAGGTGTGAAACATTTGGTGTTTAGTGTTGCATGGAGATAGTAAAAAGACTATTAGATCATAAAAGGATTTCATCTGGTCTTCAAAAACAAAACCCTAAATTTCTAAGATTTGGGTCAGGAGAGATAATTTTGAAGCCAGGTAAAATGAGTAGTCAATAAGCTCTAAATTTATTGACTTTTCCCAAAAGTTTTCCCCCTCCAAGTTATTATAGGCATCACTTCTCTGATCTCTACTCAAACTTCAGATTTGTTTCTCCCTCTTTAATACATCTTTTCATATTATAAGGAACAAATTTTAGCTAGTGGGAGATGGTTTTGAACTTGCAATGGATCAGATACCAGTGTAAAACAAGAAGAGCTACAGTCAACATACACATAGTAAAGGTTTTCTCAATTTCTGGTTCTTTTTAGCCATCATCAGAATTCTTTCAGTACATAGAATTGCATCTTATAGTTGAAAAAGATTTGGTAAGTAGATTCCAATTTATTTGTCTTATATCACTTTTATCTTAGCAATGAGGAATTATAAAAATAATTTGAAATTAATATATTGCAGAATAACTTTGCAGTAGCTATGTTTTAATAACTTTTAATAACTGATATAAATAATTTTATTTATATCAGTAAGAAATTAGGAATCATATTTGTGAAAATTTTTTTCTTAATTTTGTAAAATAGTGCAAATAAAAATAAATGGTAGTTTTATACCAGTTTTCAGATAGTTTTAGAATAATAGAAACTTCTTGTATGTACACTTAACATTTTTAAATTTTAAAATTATTCTTAATTTTTTATATTACTGAAGAGGAAAAAAAAATTTCTCATCCATAAAATCATTCGGTAGACAGAAAAGCAGTGGTTTACAGAGGAAATAGAAGAGAGTATTATTGTTCTAGGTATTTTGTGCAAGATTTCCTCATGAAATGGAAGTACAATTATGTGAAATTTAGAATTACTGAAATAACTTCATTGTTTCTTCCATCTTTTATCTCAAGTTTGTGAGCAACTTCCCAACATTACTCATTAAAAACATATCATGATTTCTCAACATATTTTTGAAATTCCCCAAGGAATTGCCTTCTACCTTTGTCAATAGCTAACCAGCCATTGAGTCATGCTGAAAACACCTAATCAGAGGAAGGAAGCTCCCCCACCGCCATCCCAAGCTCCTAGGGCAGAGAAGCTGAGCCAGTCCCAGAACCCAGAAGGAAGCTCCCCTGCCCCCATCCCAAGTTCATAGGGCAGAGAAGGTGAGCTGGTCCCACCACCCAGAAAGAAGCTCCCCCGCCACCATCCCATGCTCCTAGGGCAGAGAAGGTGAGTCATGCAGGCACCAGAAGCACCCCCACCACCACCACCACCACCACCATGCACATGCTTGTAGAATTTTGTTCTTCTGTTGGATTTCTGGAATCCTAACTATTATATGCCTATGTGTAGATTGTTTTTGATCAGGGCTAGCTGGAGTCCTATATGCCTCACTTATCTGTATGTCAAGTTCTTTTCCCCTCCTTGGGAAGTTTTCTGCCATCACTTCTGTGAACAGTTTTCTTATGTCATCTGCACTCTCCTCTTTCTTCATTGACACCAATCAGTCTTATGTTATTCTTCTTTGCATTGTCTAGCAGCTGCTGGATTGATTTCTCATGTTCTCTTACAATTTTAAAGCAATTTTTCTTTTCCTGGTCACTAATTGCAATCTTATCTTCTATATGTGAAATTCTATCTTCACATTGGTTCATTCTGCTGTTCAGACTTTCAATGGAGTTTTTAATCTCCTGGAAATCTGTTTGCATCTGCTTTATGGATTTCATTTGTTTCCTATGTTGGGATTCCATCATGATCCTCAGATCCTCTATTTTTTTAATCTGTGTCCTCTCTAGATTTATTAATCATGTCTTGCACCATGAGCACAATCTTTGCTGTTATCTGAGTAATTATTTCTGATTTCATTTTTCCCAGATCCTCTTTTGTTGCCAGTTCAGAGAGTCCAGGTGGTTGAGTATCAGATTGTTCCAACTTGTTTCCCTTTGGGATTGCTGTAGGTGATCCAGAAGTCTGTTTTTGAGGCTTGTTTACATGTCTTCTCATGTGCACGGTGGTGGTGGTGGGGTGTGCTTCTGGCGCCTGCATGACTCACTTTCTCTGCCCTAGGAGCATGGGATGGTGGCAGGGGAGCTTCCTTCCAGGTGCTGGGACCAGGTCACCTTCTCTGCCCTAGGAGCTTGGGATGGCAGCGGGAGAGCTTCCTTCTGGGTGCTGGCTGTTGTGCTGCTTTTTAAGACTAATTCATTACTGTCTCATCCCTCTTCCCTTAACTTTTAGGCAAATGCTATATGAATGAAGTCATTGAATATGTAATATTATTGGAAAATTTCACACACCTCTTTTGGAAGTTTTTTCAGCCTTAGCTACTTCTTAAACAAAATTTAAGTCATTCTGTCTTTTGTAGCTTTTAGAGACATCAATATATCCCATCCAAATATTTTAGGGTTTTCATGGTGAATCATATTACTCTACTGGTTCATGATTCATTTTTTATTTCATTTTGTTTTTAGACAAGGTCTTGCTATGTATTTTGAGGTGGCCTTGAACTCACTGTGTAGCCCAGGCTGACATCAAACTCAAGGTGAACCTCCTTCCTCAGTCTCCCCAATACTGGGATTACAGGCATGCTCCAACACAACTGGCAAGGTTTATGATTCACATTTCATAGATCTTCTTAGTCATTTACTAGTCATCGATTTTTTTAGTTTCTATATTTTGTCTTTGTCTTTTCTCCTTTTCTTTTCTCTGTAGCTGTTTTTCTTCTGAGTTTTTAACTTTCTACTAATATTTTCATAATTGTTTAAGAGAAGTTTCAGGCACACCTGTCTTTGAATAGATGAAATCAGGGTTTAATCTTACTCTTTTAGATTTTTTTACCTTTAGAAAAGGTATTCCTATTTAAATCTTATACTTTAAAGTTAAAGATTTCTGCCAGCTGTTTTTATCATTTTCTTTTCTTTTTTTAGTACTGGGAATTGAACTCAGAGCCTCACACTTGCCAAGCAGGCGCTGCGCCACTGAGCTACATCTGCAGCCCCATCATACATTTTTCATAGTGGAATTATACTTTGTCTGTAGTTTCTTTTTAGTTTTGATATTTTCCATTTTTCACACTAAATACAAATTATATTGTGTGCCTACTGATAATGCAGTGTTGGTAAAATCTATGGTGTTGATAATTTAAATAATTTTTAATTTCCTTCTATTAAAAATTAAACAATAATCACAAACATTTGAGTGTTAAGCAATGTATATGTAGCTCTAAAACTTTATTGTATTTTTCAGTACAAGCATTTGGGTTCCACTACAGCTACTGTCACTCGGAAAATTTTCCAGTTGGTTGGATTGATGAATGGTGTAAGTGTTTGCTTCTTCAATAACTTTTGCACTTGCTTGTATTATGAAAATAGTTCATTTACCTTCTTTTAGGACACTTTCTGAATATCCATGTTTTCTGTTATGTAGGGAGAGCTAAATTTTAGTTTCTTATCCATAAAGTAGGAACAATGATAATCATATATAGCTAGTTAGATTATTTTTTTAAAGGAAGGGTATCAAAGGATGAATTGAAGGAGGAGGGGGGAAAGTAGATGAAAAAGGAAGTGAGATGTGTTATGTAGATGTACCAAATTCCCACAAGAAATGTAAACATTGTGTACTACATGCATGTACTAATAAAGTAAAATAATTTAAAAATGAAAATAAAAACAAATTTGTTTGGCTGTACTGGAGGTTGGAAATTGAATGCAGAACTACATCCCCATCCCCATCCCCTTTTTTTTGACAGGGCTTTGTTGAGTCTCCCAGGCTGGGTTTGGACTTGAAGTCCTCTTGCCTCAGCCTCCTGAAGTATTGATGTTATAGGCCTCCATCACCACATCCAACCCTACTTAGGCTACTGTAAGAATTAAATTAAATAATGCACTTGTTTTGGGGCTGGCTTAAATGCAAGCATTTTATTTTATTTTATTTTATTTTCCCATTAAATTTATTGGTCCATTTTAGGTATACAGTACAGTTACATTCATCATTGGGATCTTGTACCATTACATGAGTCTCTTGGTTCTTATTTTTCCCCCTTTCCCTGCCCTCCCTTCACCCCCTCCACCTTTCCCTATTTGCAAAGACTTTGTTCGCATTTTTTTCCTTTTCTCATATTTTTTCTTTTCCCTTTTTTCCTTTCCCCTGCCCCTCCCACTTCCCCTGCTCCTTTAGACCTTTTCTTCCTATTACACAATATCAATTATACATTTTAAAAATTATCATATCAAGATCTAGGAGACATTACCACAGATTTTACAGAATTTAAGAGGATATAGAAAGCATATTTCAAAAATCTGTTTTGAAATAAATTTGACAACTTCTAAGAAGTACCTTGGAAGACAAATTAATGAAACTAACTCTGGAGGAAATATAAAATTTGAATAGCTCCTATTAAAGGAAGTATATTCCTAGCTGGAAAACCTACCTATATGACAACAGCAGGCTCATATACATTTTAACTGATAAATTGTATCAAACAATTAAAGCAGAAAAAAGAAGGAACACTTCTCCCCTCATTTTAGGAAATCAACATTGTGCTAATCCTAAAACTGGATAAAGAAAATAGAAGAAAAAAGTATGAACATAGATAGAAATTTGTTTAACAAAACAAACTATTAGAAGTCAGATCTGGCAGTATGTAGAAAGTGGTTTTGTTACAGGGATGGCAGTGTTGGTTCAGCATTGGAAGATCCACCACCAGTAGTCATCATTTTAACAGAGGAAAGGAAAAAGCCATATGATCCTGTCACTAGTTGGAGAAAAAATATTGGACTAAATTCTACAGCTGTTCATGGTAAAAGCTATCAGGAGCCTAGAAGTAGAACAGAACCTTCTCAACAGATTAAAGCCATGTACTCCATACTTCCAGTGAGAACACCTTATATGAATGGAGAAGATACAATGCTTTCTCCTTAAGGTGGGGAACAAGGGCAGATATGCTTACTCTTTATCTGTCCATTAAACGTTGAAACCTAGGCCCATCCAAAATAGTCTAGCAACAAAATGATGCAATTAGGATAGGATTGGCAAGGTAGAAGCAAAATCTTTATATGTAGATGAAATGATCATCTACAGAGAAAATACTAAGAAATCTCCAGGAGCCCCTAGAACATGTATTTGAATTTAGCAGAATTAGAAAACACAAGGTATATAAAAAAAAATTCAGGTCTGTGTATACTTGCTATAAATGAAGAATTGGATATTGAAATTTAAAAGTTATGTAGGAGTACAAAGGACCTAGAAAAGTTAAAAAAAAAAACAGTGTTGGAAGATGTTTAGTACCTAATTTTAAGAATTCTTCTAAAGCTACAGTAATCAAGGCAGTATTGGTGTAAGGAAAGACATATAGATCATTTGAATAAAACAGAGAATCTAGAAATAGAACCACACATATATGGTCCACTGAGTTTTGAAAGATTATTTAACATTAGCATTTTATAGAATATAAACTCAATTCAAGAGCTGAGGAAGAGATAGTGTTTTCAGCAAATGGTACTAGAACACGTGGTACCCGTTTATAAAAAATTAACCTCAACCCTTTATTTTCGTACATGAAAATAACTTGAAGGGATCTATGAACCTAAATAAGAAAGCCTAAAAGTATAAAACTTTAAGAAGAAATTATAAGGGAAAATTTTTATGAATTCAGGGTAGGCAAGAACTACCTAGGATACAGAAAACATGATGTATAAAAGAAAAATTGATAAATGAGATTCCATCAAAATTTAGAATTTTAAATGACATCATTAAAATGAAAGGTAGTCCTTAAATAGACCATATTTACAATGCATATAACCTATGACCAGAATATATAAAGAACTCTTGCAGCTCATTAATAGACAACCCAATTAAAAAGTAAACATAAGTAGATGATAAATAGCCAATATAGCACAAGGAAAGGTGTGCAACTCTAGAATCAGAAAAACACTAATCAGTACAATAACAGGATTGAATTATGCACTCATTAGGGAGATGAAGTTAAAAGTTTTAAAAGCCTTGTCATTACTTTTCTTTTTGTCGGATTTTCCCCCCTTTGTGTTTAATTTGTCACACCCAATGGATTCATTCTGCTGGGTTTCCTAGAGTTGTGATCCTCATTGTTTTTTCCTAGGGTATTGTCTAAAATTTTTTGGAGTGCCGGATTGGTATTCATGAAGTTCCTGAGGTGCTCTTTATCATGAAAGTGTCATATTTCTCCATCAATTTTGAAAGAGAGTTTTACAGAGTACATCAATCTGGGTTGGAGGCTGTTTTCCTTTAGGGCTTGAAATACATCACTCCAAGCTCTTCTTGCCTTGAGGGTTTGCATTGAGAAGTCTGCTGTGATTCTGATGGGTTTTCCTCTGTATGTGATTTGTTTCTTTTCTCTCACTGCTTGTAGAATTTTGTTCTTCTGTTGGATTTCTGGAATCCTAACTATTATATGCCTATGTGTAGATTGTTTTTGATCAGGGCTAGCTGGAGTCCTATATGCCTCACTTATCTGTATGTCAAGTTCTTTTCCCCTCCTTGGGAAGTTTTCTGCCATCACTTCTGTGAACAGTTTTTTTTATGTCATCTGCATTCTCTCCTCTTTCTTCATTGACTCCAATCAGTCTTATGTTATTCTTCTTTGCATTGTCTAGCAGCTGCTGGATTGATTTCTCGTGTTCTCTTACAATTTTAAAGCAATTTTTCTTTTCCTGGTCACTAATTGAAATCTTATCTTCTATATGTGAAATTCTATCCTCACATTGGTTCGTTCTGCTGTGCAGACTTTCAATGGAGTTTTTAATCTCCTGGAAATCTGTTTGCATCTGCTTTATGGATTCCATTTGTTTCCTATGTTGGGATTCCATCATGTTCCTCAGATCCTCTATTTTTTTATCTGTGTCCTCTCTAGATTTATTAATCATGTCTTGCACCATGAGCACAGTCTTTGCTGTTATCTGAGTAATTATTTCTGATTTCATTTTTCCCAGATCCTCTTTTGTTGCCAGTTCAGAGAGTCCAGGTGGTTGAGTATCAGATTGTTCCAACTTGTTTCCCTTTGGGATTGCTGTAGGTGATCCAGAAGTCTGTTTTTGAGGCTTGTTTACATGTCTTCTCATGTCCATGGTGGGAGAGGATGTGCTTCTGGTGCCTGTGTGACTCACCTTCTCTGCCCTAGGAGCTTGGGATGGCCAGGATGACTCTTAATCACAGTCCTTGAAGACTTTTTTTACCTAAAGGCTTGGGCTTCCACATGCAATTCTCCAAATTCAAGCACATTAAGAGCAAGACAAACTTAGGAAACAAATATACAAAGAGAGCCTGCACAAGTCCCAAATCTTTTGAGTTGAGGCAACAATGTCTTGTAGAATCGTTTAATCCCAATCCCTTTCTAGTTCCTGAGTTTTACTGCAAAGTCCAGAAATAAATCAGAATTTAAATAACCATTAGTGGAAGAAGCACTGGGAATCTCCTAACATAGGTATCTAACATCGTGTGTCAAGAGAGGCCCCATCTCTGCAGCCTACAGATTCTTGGCAGTCTATCATCACAGTTGTAGACATAGAGATGGTGGAATGAAAGCCTGGGTTCCTTTTTTTTTTTGGTACCGGGGATCAAACTCGGGTCCTTGTGCTTGTGCAGCAGGCGGTGAAATCTCTGAGCTAAATCCCCGGCCCAAGTGCAAGCATTTTAAAGTGTTGAGTTTTACTTGTATTGTTCATATCATTTACTACCAATTAGTGTAGAGAAAGATCTGGTCCATTCTTACAGTTCAGTTGTTTAATGCATGTCTTCATTGATTTTCACAGATATATTAGCAAATCCATTTAGACCATGCCATTTGAACATGTTTTCTGTTTGTGTCCTGTTTTAGATTTTTAGTTCCTTTAATCTTACAGTAATTCTGGCTTCACTGGAACTTTGGACAGATGAGAACAAAGTTCCAACCACTGGAGATGTTAATGAGTTATTACACCAATTTCAAGACTGGAAAAAATCTTACCTTGTTTTACGTCCGCATGATGTGGCATTTTTACTTATGTAAGCATATTTTGGAATTACTAAGGTTTCCACAAAGAAAACACCAGTTTGATCTGATTTCTGACAATCGATGTGCCTTTAGGTTAAAGCTATTTGCCATTTTTCCTGCTATGCACCACCATGTGAATACTGTTTGCCACAGCACCGTTCATATCTATGGCACAGTTATTGACTTCCCTCACTTTATCTGGTGGTCTGTTGTGAAAACTCGTTTTTTCAGTTTTCGACCACATGCCACATGATTCACCACTTCAGTAAATGTCTCTTGATGTGCATTGAATATCAACAGTAAGCTATTACCTGAACTCCATGAATATAGCCTCCTTCTTTCCTTTGCTGGCCAAAAAGTAGAAAAAAATTACAAAGAAATAGAAACACTATTGTACATTTCAATATAATACAACCATAATGAAGCCACACAGTGGTGAGGCTTTTAGTGGATAAGCTGGCCTTCAATTTAGTAAGCTCTTTGTTTTTCTCTTATCAGTATTTTGAAATATATTATTACATACAACTTACATGTCAAGATTTTAAAGTTTTAGTACTTTTAGTCTTCTGTCTCATCCATGCAGATGCTACACGTCTCCATGGCCCTGGTGGGCTGATTCTAACCAAGCAAGGGGCCTTTGGTTTCTAGAGTACTCTGCCAATTTGTCAGCTGCATTGCCTTAACCTTTTTAGTTTAGGGAATTTTGTTTATCATATTTATTTTGAGGGATTTATTCGTTGTAATTTAAAAAGACAGCATAATATGAATCGTCAATATGGTATAAGAAGCCATATGAATAGGCACTTTGTGTTTGTTTTCTAAATCTGTTTTATTGTTTTCAAACTATGCAGAAACATACAATAGTCACATCCTAAGCTGTGTTTACACTGATGCTAGGTGGACATATTTATGAGTTTTATATCAATGCACAACATTAAAATTTTTCCTATGAAAACTGATATTGGTTGGGCTTACTTTTGCAAAAGTATGATTTTGACCCACTGTAAACTTTCAGTTACAGAGAAGCACCCAGTTACATCGGTGCCGTCTTTCAAGGAATGGTGTGTGACAAGGACTACGGAGGAGGCATTGCCCTGGTACAGTACGGCTCCTTCTGCTTGGCTAAGCTGTGTAGAGGATAGAACGCTGCATAGAAGGCCATAAAATTAAAGATTTCCCTTTTTATTGTTTCTGTGTAGAGTAAATCTGCTTTGTTCTGAGGATTCTTGTCCCTAATGCTGACAAAATGTTTAATATATGAGGAGTCCTCATTGATCATAGTACATATAAAAATTTCACATGAATCCAAGTATCCTTTTTAAGGTGGTGAGCTATTTTAGTATTCTTATGCAATGCTGTCAATTTTCATAGTCTTAGTATTGAATCATGCATGTATTTTAATACAAAGCCTAGATTCTGTGCATTTGCTTAATGGTCTAGCTAAATTACAGAACAGATGGAAACATTTGAAACTATCAATCACCTTAAAAATGCTTCACAGGGCATAGTGAATAACAAGAGCACCAAAGGCCACACTTGACATTATTTACCTTAGTGGAAAATCTTAGTGTACTTGACACTGCTATTTTTCTCCCCACTATTTCATGATTTTATGGCTATTCTGGCAAAGAGAAAACTTGCCTTTTTGTTGCTTTTTGTGTGTTTGTGATATGTCTGCTGCTTTCAGACAGGCGATGTGTGATACTCTTTTTCTAGCAAACAAGAAGTGAGCCCAGGTGAAGATGTGAAGGATGAATCAATCAAATGGAGACTAAAATCTTTAAAATTCATAAATCCTGCTTTGACAAAGCTGGCTTTTATTTAGGGTCAAGTGCTTTACCTGGTCTCCAATGCTGGACCAGGCTCCCGGGCTGCTAAATCATCAGAGCATCTCCTGGGTTCCTGGGCCGAGGCCTTTCCTGACTGATTGGGCACAAGTGGAGCCATCCAGTCCAGAGGAAGGCTGGCTGCCACTGAGGGCCGCCCTGCAGGGACCTGGGAAGTGTGGCTCCTAGGCAGAGGACAGAGGACTCTCTACTGAGGGGAACAACTGGAGAAAAGCTTTTCAGTATTCTTTCCTATTCCCTACATTTTTCTGGGATAATCACTGCATGATCTTCACTGGAAAAATCCACAGCATCAGCCTGTGTCCACGAGAGCGAGATGCTGAAGACAATAGCTGAAGCTCTCCGCCTTCTGATGACCAAACACCCACTATTCTCTCTCCCTGATCCTCCAGGACCGAGGGATGGCACCAGGGATCGTAACCTTCATGCTCTGTTTCTCCCTGAAAGCTTGTACATGAAACCACAGCCCAAGTACTAGACTTTGGTTGAGTAAAAGCAAGTGAGAATAATTAGCATATGGTTTTGTTTTTCAGTATTGAAGATTGAACCCAAGGCCTTGACACTGAGCTTCATCCCCTGGCCTTTATTTATTTTTTTTTTTTAAATTTTATTTTGACACAGGGTCTCAATAAAATGCTACGTTGCCAGGGTGGGCTCAAACTTACACTCTCCTTGCCTCAGCCTTCCAGAGTGCTGTGGTTACAGGATTCTGCCACCAGGCCAGGCAGCATATGATCTTTTTTAAATTCAAAAACATTTCATTGACCATTCAAGGTATATGACATGGTGATTATACATTATATCTATATATTAGGTAGTGTTTCTACAATCAAAATATTCATCACCAAACATAGTCACTATTTATGTATGAGGTGGGGGTGAAGGCACTTAAACTCTACTCCTCCTCTGAAATTCAAGGAAAGAGTACAGTATTGTTTTTATTGCTTGATTCCTCCCAGAATCTCACCAGGCTCCCTTATGCTGTAACTTCTTGAAGAAGGGAAGTAAAGCTGGTTACAAGGAGCTCATAGAAAGTCAAAAAGAGGAGAAAGAATTGGGCATCAACAATGAAATAAAAATAGCAGAATGATAGAGTTGACTCAAAACAATTCACCAGGGCCGGGGATTTAGCTCAGTGGTTCCGCTGCCTGCCTCAAAAGCGCAAGGTCCTGAGTTCGATCCCCAGTACCAAAAAAAAAAAAAATTCACCAATTGCTCCATGATAATTAATTTAAAGTTATTTTTTCCTTCAAAGAATTACAGTCTTGCCTTTTTTATAGGAAAAAAGCTCATATTTCTGACCATCACTTTATAGTAAATCATCAGAAATAGTAGCATAAGCCTTACTCATTTGTACTCTTCAGGGCTATGTTAACTATTGTTCCATTTCGAAATCCACTTTTCAATTTCAAAAGAAACTCTGGGAATTTTATGGCTTCTAGATTGGATTTACAGATCAGTTTTAGGGAGACTGACATCTTCATAATATTTGTCTTCTTTTCCATCAGATCAACAAACTCACTGTGGGATATTCAGATCATCTATTGCTTCATACCAATCAGTAGAACTACTCAAAACTGATAGCTATTTTTCAAGAAATAAAATAATAAATACCCATGGTGCCATTTTTGTGAAGTCAAAGTGCAGGTAAAGATCAGGAAAAACCCTGGTCAGTCCAAAACACTGATTTTTATTAGTAGGCAGATTGGTGTAAAGGGGAACTATGTGCAAGGACATACAGTTGTGCAGTTTGTATGGATACTAATGCAGGCAAGGCTTGTAAAGGAAAAGACAAAGCATTCTCAAATTAGGAACAAAGTAGAGAAAATATAGGATTGTAATTAGGACCTTGTCCTTCTAGTTAAGAAGGTTTCAGTGGTGCAAATGGAATTTGGGTGTGAGGTACTCTGAGCACAGCTAGTATATTATCTCATTCTGAGCCCCACAGCCTCACAGGCCATTTCTCTGGTGTCTGTTGTGGACATTAGTGAGAAGGTCATGCTAACCTTCATGTTACCGAGGTGCTTATGAGGACTTCTGTGAGTCATGTACGCTTCAGTGAGACTTGATTCTTAAAATGAGCCAATGGCTAGGTTAACACCTGTGCTGCTTATAGCCTGCTTTGGGCATAATCAATAAGGTGGTCCTTCACACCTTTATGTGTGTGTATAAAACACACACAAATGTGCCCCCTAGTGGTAAATACAAAGAATAGTAGCACCATAGAAATAACAATATCTAGTCAAGGTTTTGAAGCTGAGGCATAGATTCAAGAAAATTATACAGACTTGATAAAGCTTTTGTTAACTTGTTATGAGGGCTGACAGATAGAGGATAACCAATTAAATATGAATTCCAGAAAAAGGAATTTGTTTTAGTATGAGTGCCCCATATGATATTTGCTGTATCTAACTCCTTTGTGGAAAAAAAAATATGAAAGATTTGAAAATAAGCAGAAGAGATTACTGAGTGTGCTCTCTGAGCTGTTCTGGACTTGCCTGTCACTGGAGTTACAGATTATTGAGTTCAAGTTGTAGATTTTTTTTATCTGGTAGAGAGGCAAATGGTGTTTGTCTGGTGGACCAATTAACCCCATAGGTTATGAATATTGTTCCCTAAGACATTGATCACTTGTGTATCTCACCCTGCAACTCTATCTTAATATTTCCTTATTAATATGTGCCCACCTTCTCAAATGCTCTTTCAAGTGCTATTAACATCTTACCAATTCCCTCATTAATTAAGGAGTTGAGTAAACTGATGTGTTTTATGTGTTTTTGATGAGGGGAAAAATAGGCACATTAAGGTTCCTAAAATTAGAGATTAGAAGTCTCTTCAAAGTTTACATAGCAGGCTTATTGCTTGAACGTAAGCCTGTGTTAGGCAGCAAAAGAAGTTTTACCAAGTTCCTACTGCTTCACCAATTTCTCACTCTGGCAATGGGTAAATCAGAAGCCTTACTAAATACTATCTGCAATTATTGTTACTTAAAAACTATTTTCCTAGGCAGATAATGTTTAACAAAAGAAATGTTCTGCTTTGTTGATGTTTCTTGGCCCGAAACATTATTTAAAAGCCTGTGTGTGACACTGAAGTTGAATCCTCCACTTGAAGGCCTGGGAACCACTCAGGAGATTAGTAAAGGATGCTTTGAGGGTGTCTGGGTGGGTCCTGGAGGGGTGGCCTTGGGTTCTGTGTCTGTTCCCTGCTCTGCTTCCGGTCACCATGAGCAAAGCAGTTTTGCTGCGCCACACCCTTTGGTCTCAGAGCTGGCCAACTATAGGTGAGTCCTCTAAAACAGAGACTCAAAGGAACCTCTTCTCCTCTAAGTTTCAGGTGTCAGGTATTTTGTCCCAGAAATGGGAGGTCTGACTAACATAAAATACTGAATATAGTTTTGCTTTTTTTTTCTCACTTTGTTTTCAGAACTGAAGTGAGAATAACGAAGTCCTATAGGAAATTCTCACACTTCAGTCTCTGAGATTTTTCATATTAGTCCGCCATGGACTGAACTGTGTCCTAACCCTGACGGGACTCCACTGGGAGACGCAGCCAGTAAGAAGGAAGTTGAGGTTCAATGAGGACCAGGGTAGGGCTCTTACCTGTAGGACTCGGGTCCATCACAGAGAAGACACAGAAGAAGACAGCCTGGCACAAGCACAAAGAGGGACCTCGTCACAAAGCAGCCTTGCTGGCTCCTTGATCTTGGGCTTCTGGAAATGTGAAATTCTCCAAAACTGCAAGAAAACAAATTTCTGCACTGGAAGCCACGCCGTCTTTGGTATGATGTCATGGCAGGCCAAGCTGGATAACAGACGATCATCAATTGTCGCAAAGAGAATGTAGAAGAACGTCATCTCAAATACACAACCCTGTCTTGGGCCCTGCCAAACTGTGAAAATCTGTGTGCCCTAGGAGGAGGACACGAATGAAGGAGGGACTGTGCATGAAAGAGAAAAACTCCTGCTTCTATACAAATGCCTACAGTGACTTTGGGGGAATGTTATTTCCACCTCATTAAACTGCAAAAGATAACAACAACAACAACAACAACAACAACAAAACCTGCAGACAGTGAGAGAAATTTAAAGATAAATAGATGAGTTGCCAGGCCTTTTCCACAATATCTTGGAAATAAGATCATTTAAAATAACCCTGTCAGGATTATACTACTATTTATACTCTTGAAATTTAAGAGGCTCTTTCATTTTCTTCCCCATGCAATTATTCTTTTTTTCTTCTTCCATTTTTTTCTTCTCAGACCCCCCACCCCCATGAAAGCAAATGGTGCATTCAGAGGTGGAGAACTGATAAGCAACTTATCAATGTGTGAGCAAGGTGTCAGGACTTCACTGTTACCCGGCCCTGGACTTGCAGGGGCGGTCAAAGCCTTTTTGTCAGGGTCACTAGAAGGCAGACCGCCAATCTAGGGTTTGAGGAGCCATAACCACCCTGGCAATGATGCTAATAAATACCTGATTCTCACACACTGTTGCCTTCCCATGTGGCCAGGCTCCATGAAGGTAAACCAAAGGATGAAGTGACCCTTGCATAAAATCCATTTCTGTTATCCTCTTGGAAAGTGGCAGAGTGCAGGGCAGACAATGATGAGAAGTTGCTTGACAGAGACAAAGATAAGGAACCAAAATTCATGCCTAGAAACACATCTTGAACTATGCTCATCCAAATGTTATTAGGTGTATACCAAGGCGTTGGTGACTTGTAAATTTTCATCAAAATTCATATGTTTTAGTAGAGTGGAAACATGCTACCATAAGCATCTTGCTTTTACAAAAAGAAAAACAAAGTATTATTCAATTTTGAAAATAAAGTTTAAACAACCATTAGATTTAGCATATTGTTGGTCATTATTACCATAATGTAAGTTATTTCAGAGAGTGATTTAATGAGTTAAAAAAACCATTTATAGAGCATATCTGTAAAATGTCATCTCTGAAGAATGAAATCAGAAGTGAACACAGCCTGTTTGTAACATGACACATGTGTGTCTCACTATTTGTCTTTAAAGGTTTCCTTCTGTGCGTGCAAACACAATGGCTACAACACTCTGGTTGTATACATTCAGCAAGGGGAAGACATTTTCATTGGTCTAATACAGCAAAATGAGTCATCCATCTCCATTTGCGTACAATTGCAGATTTCATTGTACATTTTTGCATATTTGTAATGACACTCGTATTAAGTCAGGCCACTATGGATGGCATTTCTGTGGATAACACATCAGCTGCCTCTGTTCCATTTTATTATGTGACAGTGTTTAATAATTGCATTATTCTGCCAACAGATGAAATGTAAGTACATGCATACGTGTTCAATTGCGGTTTGTCTGGGCACGCACCAGGCTGGTGATGTCAGTGGTAGAGCACTTGACTAGTATGTATGAGCCCCTGGGTTCCAAGCCTAGCACTGCAAAAACAAAAACAAAATGAACAAACAGTTGTGGTTTGTTTTTCAGCACCCCAAAAGCATGAATCTGGACTCATTTGCAGTTATTTTAGTTCAGTTACTGAGCCTCAGCATGGGAATTACTTATGATGACGTTAACCGATGCCACTGCCCAGGAGCTGTCTGCGTCATGAACCCAGAAGCGATGTAAGAGGCTTAGCTTTTATACCTAATATATTGCCTGCATTAAGGTAACTTGGCGTATTAAGTTTAAGGAAATTTAAGCTGTTTGGACAAGTATCAGCTATGATCGATGACCTCAGACCAAAGTATGTGTTCCAGTGCCATGTCCCATGCCTCGGTATGCTGCTGTTTCTCAGAATCCAATGTCACACTTCTTTCCATGTACCAACTACCTGCACTTGCCACAGCAAGTGAACTTAGGGTGATTCTCATGCCTCCGCCTCCCTAGTGCTGGGATTACCGATGTGTGTCACCATGCCTGGCTTTTTCTTTACTGAGTCGTAAAGCCCTGGTCAGAGCTGAGTTCTGTTAGCTGAGTACTAGTCCCAGGCACAAGGAAGGAACTTTCAAGTGTCTGGAGTAGAGTCACCACTGCATACGCTGTCTTTCCTGTTCCATTTTCTATGAAGGAACTGCCATCACAGAAAAAGAGTCAAGTCAGGGTCTGTAAGGGGAGTGTCTAATAAGTCTTTTCTGGATGGGTATGTGTGGAGAATTACCTGTTTGCAGTCATGTCTTTCAGCCTCAACTTCCTCCTGTTCTGTTAGAAAGGTGGCAGGGCTTAAGGAGGAACATATCTTTATTTGAATGGCTAGTCCTTCTAGAAGTAGAGCCTGGTATTTAAGAAGTTAGTTGTCTGATAGCCATAGGCTCCCTTTGGAGGAAAGAAGTCCTGCCACATTGTGAGGCATATATACAGTGAAATGTTTGCCTAAAGTCGGCTTGGGTGCCTCTGGCACTAAGAGAGCTACTGCACCTATAGCTCTAAGGCATGCAGGATATCTCTTTGCTACAATGTGTAATTTATGACTTAGATAACCTATAGGCTGTTGAGCGGGTCCCCAATCCTGTGTAAGCACTCCCAAAGCCATGCCCTGCCTTTCATCAACATACAAACTGAATCGGTGTCCTGTCAGCAAGCTTAGTCCTAGGGCATTTAGAAGTGCTTGTTTGAGCTTCTGGAATGCAACCTGGGAATCAGATTCCCAGGTTAAAATATGGGTATCTGTCTTTTGGGCTTCCTTTATGAGCTGGTAGAGGGGTCACACAATTTCACCATATCCCGCTATCCAAAGGGGACAAAAGCCTGTCATTCCTAGGAATCCCCTTAGCTGTTTTAGTCTTGGGCTGTGGGAAGGAAAGAATTGGTTTAATTCTTTCCTCTCCCAGTGTGTGAGTTCCCTTAAATATAATAAGGCCTAAATATTTTACCTCAAGTGTGCAAAGTTGTGCCTTAGATCTAGAAAGCTTATGACCTCCGTCCCCTAGAAAATTTAGCAGAGCATGGGTGTGTTGGCTTGAAAGTTCTTCTGAGGGGTCACATAACAGTATATCATCTACATATTGTAAGACTGTGACCTGGGAACATTCAAAACATGTCAAGTCGTTGCAAAGCACTTGCCCAAAGAGATGAGGACTGTCTGAATCCTTGAGGAATCCACATCAGCTGAGAGGCCTGGTCATGAGCATTTTCAACAGCAAAAAGAAACTGGGAATCTGTATGTAAAGGAATACAAAAGATGGCATCTTTTAAATCCAACACTGAGAACCAACTGGCATCTTGTGGGGTCTGAGAGAGGAGAGAGTATGAGTTAGGTGCCATCAGATGGATTTGCACTACTGCTTCATTTATTAACCTAAGGTCCTGCACCAACTTCCACTCTCCACTGGGTCTTTGAGCTCCCAAGACTGGAGTGTTGCATGAGCTATTACAGAAGTTAAGTAAACCGTGTGCTCTTAAGGTGTCATTTATAGGCAATAATCCTTTTTGTACTTCAGACCTTAGAGGATATTGTCTCTGGTGAGGAAACATAGTAGGATTTTTGAGATGTGTTTGTACTGGAGTAGCCTTTATTGCTCTCCCTGTCTTGCCTTCAGTTGCCCATACTTCAGGGTTTATTTCTGTCTCTACAAGAGGAAGACAGTGTTCTTGACCTGGGTGCATATATATTATAGAATTTAAATAAGGTAAAATATCTCTCCGAAGGAGGGGAACTGGACTTTCAGGCGAAATTAAAAAGGAATGGGTGGGCTGGGGATTTAGCTCAGTGGTTTCGCTCCCTGCTGTGCAAGCGCAAGGACCTGAGTTGGATCCCTGGAACCAATAAATAAATAAATAAATAAATAAATAGATAGATAGATAGACAGATAGATAGATAGGAATGGGTGAAGAGAAACCTGTCCCAGTTACAGCCTAAGGGTTGTGAGAAATAGTGAATTAGCTCCTCTCCTGCCACTCCTCTCACTGATGTATGGTGGCTGGAAGGAAGGCCAAGGTTAAAGAGAAGGACCTAGAGACATATGCCAGTGTCCAGCAATAGGCCTTTTTTCTTTTCCCTCTGTAATCATGATTACCCAGGTCTCCTCTGTGGAGATGACAGTCCAGCCAGAGGGAGAAGATAGAGTGCCCCAGGCCCCTTCAGTCTTGCTGGACCAGCTGGTAGGATGGGTCTGAGCTCTGGGGCCTTTGCCTCAGAGAGCAATCTGATCTCCAGTGATCACCTTTCCAAGCAGGGCTTGATCTAAAGGGGTTTCTCATTGCAGTCCTTCCTAAAGTGGCCTGGCTTTCAGCAGTGGTAGCAGATGGTCTTGGCTGTCGAGCTCTTCTCAGAGCCCCGAGAATCAGACTTAGAGTCTATTTCTCTAAGAGCTGTTCCTAAGGCTGTTCCCTTCTCTAAATTGTTCTGTTTCCTCTCCTTGGCCTCCTCCTGCTCTCTGTTATAAAATGCTGTGTAGACAATCCTCACTGGAATCTCAAGTGAGCTATCTGGGCCAGAAACCATCTTTTGTAACTTTTTTCTAATACCTGGGGCTGACTGAATAATAAACTTATCCTTAAGAACAATCTATCCTACCAAGTCAGGAGCTAGGGCTGTATGTTTTACTAATGCCTCTTGTAAGCCATCTAAGAAGGCAAAGGGGTCTTCTTTCTCCTCCTGTTGAATAGTTGGTAAGATAACTGAAGGGTTTAGTTTTAGTCCTTCTTAGACCCTCAAGAATACAAAACTGTAGATGTTTCTATACCAATCTCCTACATGGTAGCCAGTAGGGGTCCTGTGTAGGGCTGCTTGGGTTCTGATAGGAATCGGCAGTTCCCCTGGCTCTCTTTGTCCCGTCCCTCTACATTTAATATGATGGTATTCATCACCAACTCTAATGGCAGCTTGTATTGCTGCTTGTACCTCTGATTTAAAAGTAACATTACATCCTTCCAGTCTAACTCAAAGGTCTGGGTAAGTCCCCTACAGACATCAATGTACTTAACAGGGTCATCTGAAAACTTTCCTAGGTTTTGTTTGATCTGTTTGAGGTCACTGAGAGAAAAGAACACGTGGACAGAATCATGTCTGTGGGCACTATTTACTTCTTGTAAGGGATATTTTCCTAGAGGAGCTTGAAAAAAATTAGCTAAGGATGGATATAGCCCTACAGAGGGTTTAATTGTAGCTGGTCTAAAAACTTCACCCCTAAACCCTAGAGGATAGCGAGGAATTGCAGGCTCCAAAGAACAAATAGGGAGGACTTTTGCCTTAGCAATAGTGGGTGGGGTTTCAATAAGGGTTGCCTTAGAAACCTCATCCTCAGATTCAGTAGGTGGGGTTTTGACTAAGGCAGCCTTGGAAATTTCACCCTGAGGTTCCAAAAGACAAGGGCAGGAAACCTCAGTGATAGGGGCCAGAGGAGCTTGACTTTCCTCAGCCTCACATTTACATTTTGAAGACAGATAGGGATTCTTTCTTTTTTTCTCTCTCTTTTTATACAGTATGATTCTAGTTGTGAAATAGCATTATAATCTATACTTCCTTCTGTATTCCATCTTGGCCCTATGGGATAAGTAGGCCATGCACAGGTGCAGAGAAATATTAAACCACTCTTTTTCAGTATGTGAGTGTTGAACATCTTCAAATTTTTAAGAATACATTCCAAAGGAGTAAATGGTTCAGATATGGAGTTCCTCATCTGAAACAAGAGAGGAACAAAAATGGCATCCCATAAGTCCTTGCTTGATTCCTATGCCCCTAGGGCATCTCCAGGGTGTACCCCAAGGTTTACTTCACTCCAGGGCAGGTAGCTATCATCTGGAGAGAGACCCAGAAAATAAATCCGGACTGGACTATCTACCCTTTACTAGCACTGTGATTTTATCTTCCTCAGGGAACTTGTATCCTTGCTCCAGTAGGTAACTCCCAAAACACAAGCCACAATTGAGTTTAGCCACAACAATCATGTTTAGAAAAGGAAGTATTGCTAGCAAACCAAGAGATTTAAACTACTGCTTTCAGGTTCCTTGAAAGACAAGAAAATAGGTCAATACTCAAATTAGGGCACTTTTTCCTGCCAAAGAGATCATCTCTAGAGATAGTAGGTCAGAGATTCTTTCCCGGGCTCTAGGGTGGAGAAATCACTGGCATTTACCTAGAAAATCTTTGTTAGCAACAAGACAAGTCTACCTTTTTTAAGGTCCTGTTGGGGCTGGTGGGCTGAACGGGGGGGTCCGATCAGAACAAAGTCTGTCATGTCCCAGCACTAAATGGCAGACTTTGTGTCCTCAGATGCCCAGGCTTTGACACATCAGTCAGTGGCCCCTGCTGGTTCATCTTAAATTTATTAAACATTCGAAACTCACAGAATACACTCATGTTTATTTCCTAGCAGTCATAATCCACACATTAGTAAAGGCACCCTTATCAACTTCCTACGCACACATGAAGGAAGAAAAAGGCTAATCAAAATCCTTTGTTATTCCAGTTAGCATGTAAAAACACGTATGGAAGTTGCTAACTGATTGCTATTTTCCTTAGTGTAAGACAAAACAGTTGCTGTAAGCTGTCTCAGTATGAACCCTCAAAAAGAGAGGAGGTGTCACCATAAGGTTGTTACTTTTAAGGTTAACTCCCAACAAGTTGGAGAAAAGTTTAAGGGGAGTTTTAACTCACTAGCAGAGACAAAAAATTTAATTAAAGTTCAAGCCATTTAAATATCCAAAAAGTCATCATATAACACTATACAAGTACGCAGTCAAGGTTCCAAAGTCCACAGGCTATCTGCAAAGGTATTTTTCTTCCCTGCACACATAAATGATGAAGACCATGCCTAGGGAGGAGAGAAGGTTTGGGTACATTTTAATCTATCAAAGATTTGCTTTTTACATCTGACATGGGGTCCTATCTTTCTAGTAGTAGAGAAAGCAGGCCAAACCTGTAGCTCAACTCTTATGAAAGGGTTCTGATGGCATTGTTTCCAATCATCTGAGACAGAGGATATCTGATGATCACTGACAGAGTTCTCCTTTCAGCTCACTGAGAAGCCCAGATAGGGACGAGATATGAAGATTTTCTGCTGATTACCCAGACCTTTGGGTATCCACCAGAGAGTAGCCCTGGCCATGACCCCTCAGTTGTTACCTCAGTTTCTGCTAGTTCCACACAATCAGTCTCCAAAAGGAACCCAGTTGCCTATCTGGTCAACATTCCACCCTCCATTGGCTTCAATGGGAGTGAGGATTCACCAGAAACAAACTGGAGAAAACTGTCCTCTCTTTGAGAGTGGCAGCTGCCCTAAAGGCACTTACTAGCTGGCAGAGTAACCAGTTTGACATTTCTATAAGGGACAGATAAAAGTCTGAACTGTATTTGAGACGATTTCATAAGAGACCCATTTTACAACATTTTTAAGCAACTAACTCCAAATGCAACATATACAAAAAAAGGATAAAACATAATTTTAACAAAGGACAATGTATAAGAGAAACAAGAAATATGCAAACATTTTAAAATACACAACTTAAAATTAAGACACTTTTGAAACAAAAGCTGAAACAAGGGCCAGAATTTATGAAAAGAAAACCAGAATCTATGAAACAAATGCTCAGAGCCTATGAAACAAAAGTTACAATCTATGAAGCAAAAAGACCAAAGTTAGAACCTATGAAAGAAAACTCTTACCTCCATCCAGTAATCTCAGTGGGACCTCCAAAATGATATAGGGAAAGAGATGTAACTCCCAAATCTGCTAGGTATCCCAAATGCGAGTTCCTGTTGTCTAAGATTGAAGAATGAATTCTAAGAACAACAGAGGTTAAAAGTAGGAAAAATTTATTGAGAAAAAGAAAGCTTCTGTCTAAGAGAGAGAGAGAGAGAAGGAGGACCAGAAAGTGGGTTGTCTGGGACCTGTTTCCTAGGGGGTTTTATGAAGCAAAGCCACAAGGTGAGGCAGGTTCAAGGTGGGACAAAGCTATAAGACCCAATGGAAAATTATAAGGTGGGCATGAGGTGGGAAAAAACCATGACCAACCAATAAGATTACAAGTGCAGTCACCCAGGTAATATTGATTAAATGGGGATCAAATGCGAAAACAAGTCACATGCAAGGAATTTTCCATTTAGAATATCAATCATTTCTGTCTATCTCTATGGGAAGTAGTACCTCTTTTCCTTTTTTTATAATGCTAACCAGTGAATGTGCCTTAATTGTTTTCCATGTTGACTCCTCGGTGTATTCTCTGCTTGTGGGTGGGCACCTGGAGAGTGGCCTTGTCTAAGTGCCTACAAAATAATCTAATTAACTTACCTATCTACAATACAAGGACGTCATGTGTTTAACTAAAGAGGCTGTAAGCCAAGCCTGGTAATCAGAAAGTATTTAAACAAAGTTAATATTAAGGATAATTAAAAAATCATAATTTTAAAAACCAAAGAAATTATTTACAATAGATGGTTTCAATCATACACTCATTCATTGTTTTAAAAAAAATAGTTAATGAGCTCTCACTGTGCTAGTAAACTAAACAACTGGAAAGGCTCTTTCCCTGGAGCCAAAACAAAACAAAACAAAAACCTAGGAGGAAAAAGCAATTGAAAACTAAGTAAATTAGTAACATTCCAATTGCTGATAAGTATTCTAAAGAAAAAAGAAATATCCCTAAAGAGGAGTAAGAAGGTGGTATTTTAAATGTGTGCTTGAAAATATCATCTTATTTGTGTAAATTTTGAATAGAGATCTGAAAAAGAAGCAGGAGCTATGAATATGTTTTTAGAAAAGATTTCCAGGCAGAGAATGTAGTTAAATATTTGGCAGAGGGGACAGCAAAGAGGCCACCTAACTGGGCAGGGTGAGTTGAAGTAGAAGAGGAAAATGATCTCAGAGAAGGCTCTAGTGAACAGATCACACAGATTTTACTCTGAATGATTGGGAAACCATAGCTGGGTATAAATAGAAAAGTAACCTGTGATTATCAGTGTTTGGAGGAACATTCTTGATTGCATTTTGAGAAGAGAAATGGGAAGGATAAGAATTGAAATACATGGGCATTTAGGAGCTACTGCATTAACCTGTATTGTGAGATCAGGGAGGTCGGGAAGAGTGGGTGGTACAGAGAAGGTGTCTAGGATAAGCTCAGGAGATGGAGCAATAGTACTTCATGACAGATAGGGCTTTGGTGAGAAATAGAAGAGAACCTCAAGATTTTGTCCTGGTCAACTAGCCAGTTGGAATTTCCCTTTATTCACTTTGGAAATACTAACAGTATGTAATGCAGGTGGGCAGAGTTTCTAGTGTTTTACATGTCATACAGTCTCACAGTCCTGTGACACCAATGGTCCCTTTATCATCATACTGCAAAGAGGAGACTGAAATATAATATTATATATTTATATAATTTAAATTATATATATTTAATTTAAATACCTTCGCCAAGGACATACAACCTAGAAGCGGCAGAGCTAGATTTTAACTTGTGTTGTTTGACTGACTGCAGATTACATATTCTAAAACACAGTTATCCTTTGGGACGGTCAGGTTCTGGGCAATAGACATCAAGAGTTTAGACATTTTAAATTTATGTTGCCTTTGAGATGGAGTAAAGAAGAAACATGGACTAAAAAGTCAAGTATTGAATTCTGGAGTTTTGGTGTTTTGAGTTAGAGGAACAAATATAGTTGAGCTGGCAAGTATGTTCTTTTACAACTATGAAATTGGATAAAATTACATATGACCAAGTATACTAGAATACAGAGACATTTTAACATTTGAAAGTCATAAGAGGGAAAAGAAACAAAGAAAAATGGAACAATTGGTAAGGTTGAAGCAGTGTTGTAAGTGTAACGTAAGAGCCAATAAAATTTTATCGATCTGTTCCTAAAAGAATTTAAAAAATTAACATTGAGTTCTTGCACAACTGGCCTCCCTTGCACAGACAGTGAGAGATTTTGACATTATCAAAACTGAGAAATAGATCTGTTGTAGAATGCTAATTAAATACCTTCATTCTAAAGGAAGGGATTTTGTGGAAACTCTTACGCAAAAACTTGAAGTTTGATGTATTTTTAGTCATTCCGGTGGCGTGAAGATCTTTAGTGACTGCAGCATGAACGATTTTGCACGTTTCACGTCCAAGCCAATGTCTCAGTGTCTTCAGAATCAGCCACGCTTGCAGACGGCTTACCAGGGGACTACTTGCGGCAACAAGATAGTGGAGGCGGGGGAGACCTGTGACTGCGGAACAGAGGAGGTCAGTGCCACCTTGGAAAGACTGTAGCAGATCTGCATCACAATTCTTAAGTACTCTTTCTAGTGGTGCACTGTCATTCCTTCATTTATTACACTTATCTTTCTACAATGGCCTTCAGAAAGGTGCAGAGGGAAGTGAACAATATTCACAAGTTAACTTACGTGTTGCTATGTGGATTCATTGATATGCAGGTTTTTTTATTGTCGTTCTATTGAGGCATAACAATAAAGGTATCATTGCTTTAGCAGGGTAACAAAAATGGTACATATTTATGGTGTAGGACTTGATTATTTATGTATACATTGTAAAATATTTACCGCAAGCTAATTAACATAACAGTAATTTCACAGTTAATGCACTTTTTAAAAATAAATTTATTTTAAAACTTTTATTAATATATACTTGCAGTATGGTTATATTCATTGTGGAGAGTTGGTACATCTACATAATATATCTTAATTCTTTTTACATCCCCTTCTCCCTCTCTCCTTAACCCCTTGTCCATTCCTCCCTCTTCCTTTCTCTCTCTCTCTCTCTCCTCTCTCTTCTCTCTCTTTCTTTTGTTCTTCTGGTGGGAACAATTAGGATGTATCCGTTTAGCAAATTTCAACTATACAATAGAATATCATTAACCAAGAGTCACATTGTTATACATTATACTGTATTTCCAGAGCTCTGTCATCCTACATAACTGAAATTTTGTACTTTGGGGCCATAATATCTCTATTGCTCCCTCCCCACAGCTCTTGTTAACCACCATTCTAATCTCCCACGTGAGTAGTTTCAGAGTCACTGAACTTATTCCTGAGTTGATCCATACTCATTCTCCTCCTCCTGAGTGTATCCTTGACAGCATTTCTTTCCAACCTAAAATCTTTTGCAGTTTGGAAAGAGAGATATAAGCCTTTCCTTGTAGAATCAGAAAACATGGTGGGGGGGTGCCCATTTGCAGTTTTAAATATTTTAATCCAGATCAATATTTTAGTGAGACACTTCTGAAATGCACATAAGCAAAAAATAGTTTTTCCAAACCACAGAAACTTTAGCTAAGTCTGCCAAGTTGGTGGGCAGTGCGAAGAATAGAGATCATACAAAGTGATGGAAAAAAGTAGAGACAAAAATGTATGAGCTTTGTGATTCTCACAGTGAGTGGTGTAGACTTGGGGAATCAGGATGAGTGAATGGAGTCCAGCCTTCCCAGGGCAATGGCTGGGGTCCTCCACGTGTGCTCTCCCCAGCATGAAAAGTATGTTTCTAGGTTCCCACGTGGGTAATGTGTTTTAAAGAAACTGCTCCCCACCTCCCACTCACTTACTGTGATTTGGTTTAAATGGAAACACCTTAAAATTTTTCACTAAAAATTTAAGTAGTGTATCTTAGCTTCATTAGATGCCATATAACTGAATCCTAAGCACACCAATCTCTTTGTTCCTCTTGAATTCCATGTACATAACAATAGCAATGACATTTATTGGACTGGATAGCTGTGAAAAGTATGTGTCCTAGTGAATGATTTGTTATAAATTATATTAAGATTACCGAAATCTATGATGCATTTTTATACAGTGTATTGAAACTTTCACCCAATTAACCCCACTTCAAATCCCTGAGTATTTAAAATGTGTGTGTGTGTGTGTGTGTGTGTGAATGTATTGTCTCTCCAACCTTCTCTTATGTGTTTCTTTTATTATCCTTAATAACAAAAATTTTAAAAGCAGATTTTTAGGGTATAGATGAATTTTAGGATAAAAGGGGGCACAATGAGACATGGATAAATGATATACGCATGACACTTTTACTCATCTTGAGATATAATTTCATTTTCAACCTTCATTACAGAATTAAAAACTAAATAAACTTATAATATCCCATAGAATATTGAAATATCAACAGTTCAGGAGATTCAAAAGGATCAAATAAGAACTACAGGAAACAGGAATGGGGAGATTACCATAGACCATTGCAGTGTGTCTGCAGTCTCTTCTGAGTCACTACATCACAAGATGATAAGAGTGAAAAACCAAGGCTTAGAGAGAGCTGGGTCTTGGTGCTGATCATTGCTGCTTTGGGCAGCAAAGACAAAGAGTGCCAAAGGCATTTAGTATTTATCGATTACAAGCAGGGGAAGAAGGTGAGAAGGGTGTGCCTGAATACACCTAAGGACATAGGGTGAGGAGTCCAGAAGCATCTGGCTGGAAGCATCTGGGAATGGCTGATTTGCAGGCAGGGCTAGCTGTATACAAACAAGGCTGTAAATGGGGAAGACATTGCTTAGCTTGCCTGGAGAGATCAAAGTGAGCTAGGACTGGGTCCAAATTAGCCACAGTTTGGTAATCCTGGGCAGAAATGTCTGCTACAAAGAGCTAGTCACTAAGAAAAAATTTTGAAATCATAGCTTTTTATTTCACATCTTGTATTTAACCAAATCTTTATCTGCAAGAACTACAGATCATCTCAGTCCCTTGGCTATGATCCCAGAGAATCCTATTATCAGCATAGCAAACCTAATATAAAAATATTTTTTTAAAACACCAAGATCTAACACTTCGTAGGTAATTAATAAATATCTATTAAGTAAATAAATAGGTGACCTTCCCGTTTGCCAACCTTTGAAGTTAAGCATCCATCTGTGTACCATGCAGTGGGTTGTCATCATTAAAATATGCATGCAATGTAAACAAAATTTGAAAGATACATCAGAGCTTTTGATTTGCCTTCCAGGAATGCAATAGAAGCCCACCTGTCTGCTGCGACCCTATCACATGTAGACTGAAAGATACTTCAAAATGTTTTACAGGGGACTGTTGCGAGAATTGTGAGGTAAGACATTTTTTAAAAGTTTCTCTATGGCCTGCGTAATGAAAATTATCATTCTTTATCATTCTCAGAAATCCCCATTATATTTTATTCAATATAGTTTACTTTACTCCATCAGTTTAAAAGTAGTGAAGAAATATGCCGTAATCGTGTTGATGAGTGTGATCTCCCTGAGTTCTGCAATGGCTCATCTGCGGACTGTCAAGAAGACCTCTTCATTCTTAACGGGCATCCATGTGGGGAGAATAAATGGATCTGCATGAACGGGAAGTGTGTGAGTGGGAAGACGCAATGTGAAGCAGCATTTGGTGAAGGTATTTATGATCATTTGATTTTCTATGTAAGTATTTTGCTGGATACTGAAAAGAAATAGATGTCAAACTTCACTCATAATCAAAGGTCAACAAAAATTAAAATCAAACACATTAGTTACAACCTAGTAAATATCACACAACAGTTCATTTGTTAGTTAAATTAGATACCTAATGTGTTATTAGGACATGGATTAATAGTGACACTAGTTAATATTGAGTAATACTGCAAGGATCAAGCTATAAATGTATATTCCACGCCAATACCAAGTACATAAAGTTTTAAAATAACATTCACAAGTAATAAAATGCTACAAAAGTTTTAAGAATTTGAGTTCCAGTCTTTGATGGAGGCAATAGATATGGGATATGAAGGAAAGGGAAGATGTTTTAAAAGGGTTTTCAGAAGATAAATGCTAGTACTGTTCCATGAGTTGAATGTTGGGATTATCTCTGCTCTCTGTAGCAGTGGGTCTGTAAAGTTGTTTTTAAAATAGACGTCATCAAAACAAGAGGGAAGACCTCAAACTTTCAATGGTTGATTAAATTCATTCAGAAAAAACTTTCCACTATCAAAACTGGGCAAAATAGTTTAAAAATGTATTTGAAAGTGTTGCAGAATCACCAAGCATGTGATGGAGCTGCTCAGAGAGGTGAGAACAATAATTCATTCTTGTTCCTTGAGGCAGCTGCTCCTTTGAAAGGAATAGAGAAGTAATGGCTGAGAGAACAAGTAGGTTGGGAAAACCAGCCACCATCCAAAGCTAACAAGCTGAGCAGAATTTTCCAGAATCCCAGGGTGGAAAGATAAAAGGTAGAAGTCAACCTTTATCAAGGAAAATGCATTTGATAAACAGCCCACATTTCCAATAGAGACCCACTCAGAACTTGGCCTTGTAGTTAGACCATATTTTCAGCTAACAGTCATTATATACATGTGTCAAAGCTTCATTTATTAGGGGGGCACACACAATTTTATCTGTCAGTGTGGAAAATTAAATAAATGAATGATTAACTAAAAATTTTAAGGGAAATTATGAATACGAATGATGAGTTCTTAAGCAGATTAATCAAACAGGAATAGCATATCTGAAGAGTAAGGTATAGGTCTGCAAAATATATATCTGTTCTGAGATACAGAATGCAAAGGAGGATAAATATAGCTAGCTGTCTTTGCTTTATTTGCTTTATTTGCTCTCAAATGATATTTTAGACAAACAAATTTCTACACAAAAATTGTTCCAATGTCTCCCATCTTTAATTATGATCTTTGAAAACCTCTGCTTTTAATCTGAATGCTCTTCTTGCGTAAATAGATACTTCCATCCATCTCTTCTTCTTTCAGTATATGAAATGAGAGACCAATTACTTTAATTAATACCCTGTTTGCCCAAAAATAAGACCTCCCCAGGAAATATTTGCGGGGCAGCACAGTACGGTGTTTGCTGATAACTGATGCTCTGAGGTTTCATCAAGTTTCCATAAGCTCAGACTACATATAGTGCATCCTCATCTGTAGAGTGTGAGTCTTCAGGATTTTCTTTGCAGACTTTGGTATATCACTGAGACCCATATGCTGACAGATATGTAACTGCGATGCACAGGTTACAGAAAGATTTGCTCTGCTTTCCAGAAGTTCTCTCTTTATGTTTTAATCTCCTATCTTGCTCATGTTTAGAATCAGGAGATATCCTGGAGAAAGGAACATACTATATGTTAAAGGCCACTGAGTCTAATTTTGTCACTACTTCTATGAAAGGCTCTCAGACTATGGCCTGCTTTAAACCCATAACCAGCTTTGCAAGTGACCACGGGAACAAAATAAACCGTTACCTTTCTGTTCCTTGGTGACGCTAGGAGTTTTCCCTGACACTCCAGTGTGTCCAGTGTGGAGTCCGCTCATGGTATGTCATTTTGCCCAGGGTCACAATATAGTAGTCAAACATCCCTGTCAAAGGCTTTTTTTGGCTTAGGCCTTCAACTAGAGGAGAGCTGATGGAGGTTAAAAAAATTAAACTGGTCTTCCAGTAGGTTGAGTCTTATAAGAACTAAAATTAAACAGATTATCCATGTAGATTGGAGGTAAATGTGAAAATGAACCAATTGTGAAGTCAAGATTTCTTTGTTCATCCAAGGAAATGATGATAAAGCAAGATAATTGGGTATTGGCTTGACTTGAGAAACCATTTACGCAGAAAGTTTATTGACAGTGAGTTGATGATATGTTTAAAAATTTTTATGTACTTATAGACCTGTATTTATAGGCTTATTAAAATTAGAAGGCAAACCGTATGTAGTGATTAATGTAAAATATGTCTAGTATACGTGTGTGGACAACAGGTAGGAGTCATTTCAGTTTTTAAATATTTTCACTGAAGTGGTTTTATATGATCTTAAAGCTAGGTTTTATTTTCAATTTGATATTATGATGTTATTTTGTGTAATATATTTTAAATCACCACAGAATTTTAAATATATTCATTACTTTTTAAAATTGAAATACACTATGTATCATGTGACTAACAACACTTTTTTTCAGGTGTAGACTTTGGTACAAGGGAATGTTATGAACAACTTAATTCTAGGAATGATATTGCTGGAAACTGTGGTATAAGGAAAGACGGGAGTTACACACCATGTGCACCTAAGTATGCTTTATGAAATTTAACTGAGAACCTCTGCTGCCTTGTATTTGAAAATATCACTAGTTAATTAAGCTTGTATGTAATCAAGATATCACCTGAGACTGACATAAGATTGTGTTCCATACAATGATAAATGTGATTGTATGTGCAGAGATGTGCTATATGTATCTGCCTCATATACACAAATTAGCCTTTATACTTTAGTACCAAGCACTTTATTCACATAAATGTTAGTTACCCATCAGTAATCATTTTTTATTTTGCATGCTTATCTCCTTCATTTTATAAAGAATGACAATCCTTACAGGGTTGACATGAAAACACATAAATTTTCACTATCTGGAAAGTAGAGTGTATTGAGTAGTGTATGTCCTAGTGCCAGAGGTGGTTTCAAATCCTAATACCATTGTTAACCTGTTGTGATAGGAGCTTCACATGGATAAGTGCTTATTAGTTTCATAATGTGCAGAAAGTCAGTCAGCTCACCACACCATGGAAACCATTTATAGAGAGGCAAGGAGGTGGTAGAAAACAAACTTTATTCCCATGAGCTAGCAGATTGTAAAGGTGGCAGGCGATTGTCCCAAAGGATCGTCTGGGCAGGAAGGTGATTTAGAAGCTGTTTATATAGGAGATGTGTAGTTGCAGACAGGTGGAGGTTTGTAGGCAGATGTACATTTGATTTCAATCATATCCTTGCAAGATATCTTCCATTTCTGTAAATATGAAGGAAAACAGTGACGACTTTTGTCAGAGATCATTATTTTCTTGGGTTAGTAGTTTGCTTGCATGGAGTTCCTCACAGTTTACCCAACGGGATCAGGAGACATAAACTCACAGTACTGAAAGAAAACTTGTTTCACTTGATTATTGTGAAAGCTTAATACTCAGCTTGCAATTAGTTTGTCCATGGTGCTATTATTGTTGCTGATTTTGTTGTCATTGCCAGGGTGGGACTGTTGTTGCTATTCATTGGTTTTCTCTGTATGCTAATATCTGGATTGTCTTTGTATCATTAGTAATACTGTGATCCATTACTGGAGAACTGGGTGCTGGGCTGATTACATGGCAGCCTTTCCCCTCAAATGAACAGAGGTGGTTGGATCTAGGGATAGAGGCAAAGGCATATAGTTAGCCACACCCAGAGCGTATCAGTGGAAAGCAGACACTGACTGAAGAGATCTCCATAATGGCAACAAAGCCTTTCCACTATAACCAACCCATAAGCCTAAGCATGCACACATGTGCACACACACACATACACACACACACACACACACACACAGACACATACACACAAAACATGAAAGACAAGACAACACACCAAAATGCCTTCAAAAATTCCAAACTCTCTCAAAGCTGATCCTTCTGGGATTGAGGAGGGGGAAATTAAAAGGCAAAGAGCTCAGTTCACTAACACTTCTGTTTGCAAACAATTCTGTTTATGAAAAAAAATGTACCAGAAAATTCTACTTCTGTTTGCCAACTCCACATCAAGTGACAAACACAAACGTGGCCATCTTCCCCAAGTGAACCTGAATGCAACCTTCTACCCTAGAATTGTGGAACAAATTAAATTCATGAACCTAGGCACCACTGTATTAAAAATAATTATAGGAGATAAACAGATTAATAAGGTGCTGGGTAAGCTCAAAGTAGATATAACTAAACAGGTAATGGGCTTCATAAAGAAAATGATCATTAACTTTACAGAAGACACTAATAAAAAGGAAGCTGAGCTAAACAAAACAATACAAAAAAGGAATGATAACTTTACCAAAGAATTAGCATCCATGAAATCCAGGAGATTAAAAATGCTATTGAAAGTATGGGGAGCAAAAGTGACCAATGTGAGGACGGCATGTGAGAACCAGAAGATAGCACTGGTGCCTTAAAACCTTGTAGAGATGCCTTAAAAACAACATGAAAAATAAACCCAACAGCTGCTAAATGACACAAAGAAGACGCATCTAAGATTAATTGGAATTAGTGAAAAATCAGAAGCCAGCACAAATGGCATAATAAAATCTGGTTACAAAAATAAGAGCAGAAAACTTTCCAAATATGGACAAAAATGTTAACATACAGATCAGTAAAACATACAGAACCCCAAATAGTCACAATCAGAAAATAAGTGCACTGTGACACATCATAGTCAAATCTCAGAAATCCAACACAAGAACAGAATCTTAAAAGCCATTAGAGAATAGCAATGAATCATTTGTGAAGGTAAGCCCATTAAACATATAGCAGACTTCTCAAAATAAAACTTAAGGCCAAGAGAGCTTGGAGTGAAGGAATTCAAGGCCTAAAACAAAACAACTTCCAACCCACATTGATATATATATAGCAAAACTATATTTCAAAATTTATGGAGAAATAAGGTGTTTCCATTGCAAAGAGCACATTAAGAAATTCATAACCAGCAAACCAACACTCCAAAACTTCTCAAGGACATACTACAGAGACAAAGAAGCCAACAGTACACAAAAGTGTAATAGAATGAATACACCAGGCAGGGTGATCAGTTAACAAAAGTGAGGAAAAAGATTCAGCAGCAGAAAAATAAATGAGCACAGGAATCAGTCAATTCGTTTCAATGAATGCTCTCAATTCATAAACTGAAAGACACAGATCAGCATAATATATCAAAAAAACCCAATGATATATTTCAATTGAATACTCAGGAATTCATCTAATCAAGAATGTGAAAGACCTCTACAAAGAAATCCACAGTACTCTGAAAAAGGAGATAGAAGAGGACATAAGGGAGTGCAGAAGAGCAGAGTTGCCCCAATGCAGAACAGGTGAACCTTCCAAGCCATGGTACCACCACCACCCCCACCAAGGCTGAGGAGGTGAGCCATGTGAGTGCTAGCAGCACACATCCCTTCCTCCCTCTGCTGTTGAAATAAGAAGATAGCTAAAGAAGTCTCAAAACTAGACATCCAGATCTTCTAATGCAACCCCAAAGGGAAATGAGATGGGACAATCTGACATTCAACCACCTGGACTCCCTGAACCGGCAATGAAAGAGGATCTGGAAAAAAATGAAATCAGAAATAATTTCTCAGGTATCAGCAGAGATTGTGCCCACAGTGCAAGACATGATTAATAAATCTAGAGAGGACACACACAGGTAAAAAATACAGGAGCTGAGGAACGTGATAGAATCCTAACATAGGAAACAAATGCAATCCATAAAACAGATGCAAACAGATTTCCAGGAGATTAAAAACTCCATCAAAAGTCTGCACAGCAGAATGAACCAATGTGAGGATAGAATTTCACATATAGAAGATAAGATTGCAATTAGTGACCAGGAAAAGAAAAATTTCTTTAAAATAGTAAGGGACCATGAGAAATCAATCCAGCAGCTGGTAGACGATGCAAAGAAGAATAACATAAGACTGATTGGAGTCAATGAAGAAAGAGGAGAGAGTGCAGATGACATAAAAAAACTGTTCACAGAAGTGATGGCAGAAAACTTCCCAAGGAGGGGAAAAGAACTTGACATACAGAAAAGTGAGGCATATAGGATTCCAACTAGCCTTGATGAAAAAAAATCTGCACATAGGCATATAATAGTTAAGATTCCAGAAACCCAACAGAAGAACAAAATTCTATAAGCAGTTAGAGAAAAGAACCAAACCACATACAAAGGAAAGCCCATCAGAATCACAGCAGACTTCTCAATGCAAACCCTCAAGAAGAGCTTGGAGTGAAGTATTTCAAGCCCTAAAAGAAAAAGGCCTCCAACCCAGATTGATGTACCCTACAAAACTGTCTGTTAAAATTGATGGAGAAATAAGATACTTTCATGACAAAGTGCACCTTAGGAACTTCATAAATACAAAAACCAGCACTCCAAAATATTTTAGACAATATCCTAGGAAAAGACAATGGGGATCACAAGCCCAGGAAGCACAGCAGAATGACTCCATTGGTCATGACAAGAAATTAAAGGCAAAGGGGGAGAATCCAACAAAAAGAAAAAGTCATGACAATAAGTCAATGCATATCAGTTATAACCATCAATGTTAATGTTCGCAATTCACCAATCAAAAGAAATAGACTGGCAGAATGGGTCAAGAAGCAAGATCCAACGGTATGCTGCATATAAGAAACACACTTAATTCAAAAAGAAACTCTTAGACTGAAAATTAAAGGGTGGAAAACAATACTCCATGCAACAGGAACCCCCAAAAAAGCAGGAGTAGCTATCCTCTTTGCAGATCAAGTGGATTTCAAACCAACACTGATTAAGAGAGACAAAGAAGAACACTACATCCTTGTAAAGGGAACAATGCAAGAGGTTTGTTTTTTGTTTTTTGTTTTTTTGGTACCAGGGATCAAACTTGCATCCTTGTGCTTGCAGGGCAGGTGGTGGAACCACTGAGCTAAATCCCCAGCCCGGAACAATGCAAGAGGAAGAGATGACAATCATGAACATATATGCACCAAACACTAGTGCACCCAACTATATAAAACAAATGCTAATGGACATGAAAAATCATATAAGCACTAATACAATAATAGTGGTAGACCGCAATACCCCTCTGTCACAAATAGATCAACTAGACAAAAATTAAGCAACAAAATACTAGAACTCAAACCATTGAACAAATGAACTTAACAGATATTTTCAGAGTGTTCCACCCTACAAAATCAGAATACACATTCTTTTCATATAGAATCCAAAGTGCAACACATACTCACTCATAGAACATGTTTAAGTAAGTGCAAAGGAATCGAAGTTATCCCTGTATATAATCAGACCATAGTGCAATGAAATTGGAGATCAATAGCAAAAGAAACCGCAGGAATTTCATAAACACGTGGAAATTGAACAACACACTTCTGAATAACCAATGGGTCACAGAGGAAATTAAAGAAGAAATCAGACAGTTTCTTCACTTAAATGACAATCCCAATACAACATATCAGAATCGATGGGACACAATGAAATCTGTGTTACAAGTGAAATTCATAGCAGTGAATACTCATATTAGGAAAGCAGAGCGAGCCCAATTAAACAACCTAGTGCTAAACCTCAATTTTTAGCCTCTTTCTAAGCCTCTTTCCAAGAGCTAAAAACATTCTATCACGGTACAATCATACCCATGTTGACAGCAGCACACTTCATAATAGGCAAATCTCGGAAGCTGTGTAATAGGCTTATAGAAAAGTGGATAGGGCCGGGGATTTAGCTCAGTGGTTTCGCCACCTGCTGTGCAAGCACAAGGACCTGAGTTCAATCCCCAGTACCAGAAAAAAAAAAAAAAGAAAGAAAAGTGGATAAAGAAATTGTGGCATATATACACAATGGAGTACTGTTCAGGTATAAAGGAAGATAAATTTGAATCATTTGTAGGAAGATGGATGTAATTGAAATAAATCAGACAGCAAAGTGTAAATATTTCATGGATTGTCTTATATGAGAAACTCAAACTATCAATCAAAAGCAAAATAAATAGGGAGATAAATCTTTTGGAAGTAGTTCATAATTATTAAAGTGTTCAGTTATTAACAATTTGGGCGAAGCTCTCATTTTTGGTGTTTTAAAGTTAACTGCATATGTTCTATGAAAATGTTGAATGTTTTCTTTGAATTTATTTACTTTTGTAATGATAAGCAAGTCTTTATTAAGAGTAGTGATTTTGATCTGTGTGTAAATTACAGCAATCTGAAGTGTGGAAAATTAGTATGTGTATATAATAAGATGGAAGTAAACAGAAACAAACATGCAACTACTATTTATGCCAACATAAATGGAGAGGTCTGTGTTTCTCTGGAATATCCTCTGAATTATAGCAATAGTAATGAGATGTGGGTACAAGATGGAACTGTTTGCGATACACAAAAGGTAGGTGGTTTCTTCCCAAATAACATCCAATTATTTGTACTGTGGAGTTTTTGTCATTGTTGTTTTTGTTTGTTTGTTTTGAGACAGTCTCACTGCATAGTTAATGCTGGCCTTGAACTCACAGTGACCCTCCTCCCTCAGCCTCCCTAGTGCTAGGATTACAGACCTGTGCCACCACAGCTGGCACTTGATGCTGTGGGGTTTTTTTTCTTTTTTGGGGGGGAACCGGGAATCAAACTCAGGACCCTGCGCTTGCGAGGCAGAACCACTGAGCTAAATCCCCGACCCAATGCTGTGTTCTTAAATGATACATATTTATTATTTTCCCATAGCTGAAATGTGCAGTCATTTGAAATGTGCAATCACATTGAAGTTTAGAGACTAAGAAAAAATTTTTAAATCCAATATAATCTGCAATCATGCACAGGTGATAACCCTATGAAGTTTCATTGGCTATTTTGTGTTTCCTATGGAAGTTATATACACTCACTGAACTGAAAATAACACCATTTGTTCCAATATGATGGACTGAAGCCACCCCCACATGTCAAGAGGAACAGCTGGAGAGAAGTGGATGCTCCCTTCCTCTGCCACAGTTAGTGAGCTGGATGAAGGATACCTGACAATCTCTAGTCCATCATCATTTGCATAAACAAGGTGGTGACCTATCAACTAGACATGTACTTCCACAGCTTCAAACCATGTATCCATCATTCAAAAACAATACTTAATGGTGCTGGAGAAGTCTCCACTGTAGGGTAGGGAGATGGAGGGGCTGGGTAGAAATCTTGGGGTGATGTTACCCAAGTGGTTGGCCTCAAGCCTTCATCTTCATAGATATCATATATTTTATATCTATTAGGAAATAAGGATCAACTTATCTGCATATTAAGAACTTTATCAATGTTATGTATTCTGCAAACTAGAATAATATTGTTTTTTGCAGTACCTCATTTGTGAATATTCATTTGGATTAGAATGGATGCATTCTTACCAGCAATTTTTACATTTCGTTTGACAACAAAGGAAACAAGAGATATTTTAAACATAATTGTTTTTAAAAAATATTTTCAGGGATATTGACAGTCGGGGCAGAGGGTGTATGGGACATCTCTGTGCCTTCTTCTCCATTTTTTCGTGAATCCAAAACTGACCTAAAATATATTGTCTTTTAAACATAACATTTATAAGGTAATAAAAAATATAACTTCTGGAAAAAATACTTGTAAACATCACCACTTCCTTTAGTTATCTCTTAAAAGGAATGTGATTTAAAAAATTGAAGAGAACTGTATTTAAAAGAACAGTATCTTGACCTAGAAGTTCAAGCAGACATTAGAAGCTAACTTAAGCTTTGATGTGAAAATGTGTTGGCCACACAAGCAAGCACAGAGCCTCATTAAAATGTGAGGAAGAGTGGGGTGGGGATACCAAAGTATGCTTCAGGGAGAGCAGGTGAAGAAGTCATAGAGGCATGTGATGGAAAGAAGAATGCCGAAGGCAGTCTTGCTTCTTATTATCTGACCCCCGCCTTGGCTGACTGACCTCAGCAGGGAACACAGGAAGAACATGACAGCACCACTGAATGCAGATGTGATGATAAGAATACCTCGGCAGTTGTTGTTGGTGGTTTGTTGTTGCTTTTTTACCTTGAGTTATAAATTGAAAAGCCTAACAATATGGAAGTGTTTTTAAAACGTGGGCAAAGGAATTTATGTTTGCCTCTGAAAATTATCATCAAAGATTGAAAAGAAGAACTAGTTTCATTTTGTTAAAACATTAGTCGTTTTTGCACTAATATAAAAGAATAAAACCAGGAAGATGTACACAAGTCAGTACATATATCACACTGGCCATGGATAGGAAGAGGCTTGTGGGGAGTGATGTGACTGCCTCTGAAATGGCACACTGGCCTTGTCACAGAGTCCCAGCCACAATCAACTTTAATGGTTCAAGGTGCACCTTATTTATTATGATGTCCTTAAAAGATGCCCCTTTATCTTCTATTTGGCAAATAAGAGATTTTTATTAAAATGAATTTCATAAAATTTTTGTATTTTGTAAAAATAATTTTGCTTTTTGCATTTTGTAAAATTTGTGAAATATAAATTTCACATTATTAGGGTTTGTATTAGTATGCAATATTATATGCATTTTAAATGTCATGAAATCATTTCTGTCTGGACTTGTTCATCTGATGTTTTGTTCACTGGTAATGCATTTGTCTGTCTTTTTAAATTTTATTTAAAATTTGTATTACACGTAAAGTAGCTGGATACAAGGTCAACACACAAAAATCGATAGCTTTCCTCTACATGAAAAACAGAGTCACTGAGAGAGAAATAGGGCAAATGATTCCTTTCACAATAGCACCCCAAAAACTGAAATACTAGGAATCAACCTAACAGAAGAAGTCAAAGACCTCTTCTCTGAAAACTCTAGCACTTTGAAAAAAGATATTGAAGGGGATATCATAAAATGGAAAGACATCCCTTGCTCTTGGGTAGGAAAGACCAACATAGTGAAAATGGCTATACTTCCAAAATTGCTGTATAGATTCAATCCAATCCCAATTGAAATCCCAGCAGCATACTTCATGGTCCTTGAGAAAACAATCCAAAAATTCATTTGGAAAAAGAAGAGACCCAGAATAGCAAAAGCAATTCTAGGTAACAGAGACATGGCAGGTGGTATTACAACCCCCAACTTGAAACTATACTACAAAGCTACTGTGATAAAAAAAGCATGGTACTGGAAAAGAAACAGACCTGAAGATCAGTGGAACAGATGAGAAGATGCAGAAACAACTCCAGACACACTCAGCTACCTCATATTTGACAAAGAAGCCAAACACCCTGGCCGGAGGAAAGATAGTCTCTTTAATAAATGGTGCTGGAGAAATTGGGTTTCAACTTGCTAAAGACTAAAACTAGACCTATATCTCTCATCATGCCCTAAACTAAAATCACAGTGGATTAAAGATCTAAATATAAAAACAGAAACGCTGAACCGGCTGGAACAGAGGTTAGGTAGAACTCTTGAAGACATTGGGGTAGGAAAAGACTCAATGAACAAAACCTCAGTTGCAGGTGAACTGGCACAAACAATCAACAAGTGGGATCTCTTTTTACTAAAAAGCTTCTGCACAGCAAGAGAAACCACCAGCAGTGTGAAGAGACAACCCACAATGTGGGAAAAAATTTTCACCAGCAGCCCTTCAAAGGTCTACTATCTCAAATCTATAAAGAACTTAAAAAAATCAGACCTCCCAAATTTAAAGACCCAATCTGAAAATGGACATCTGAAATGAACAGACATTTCTCACACAAAGAAGTAGACATGGCAAATAAACATAAGAAAAAATGTTCAACTTCACTGGTCATTCGAGAGATGCAAATGAAAACAACACTGAGATTCCACCTCACCCCAGAAATAATGGCTGCTATCATGAAATCAACCAATAACAAATGCTGGCAGGGCTGTGGGGAAAGAGGAACCCTGCTCCACTGCTGGTGGGAGTGTAGACTGGTGCAAGCACTGTGGAAATCAGTATGAAGATACCTCAAAGAACTAGGACTGGAAGTCCCATTGGACCCTGCTATTCCACTGCTGGGGATCTTCCCCAAAGAATTAAAAGAATCATACCACAGTGATATATGTGCATCCATGTTCATAGCAGCACAGTTTGCAATAGCTAAAACTTGGAAACAGACCAAATGCCCATCAACTGGAGACTGGATAAAGAAAATGTGGTTTTTTTATAAAATGGAGTACTACTCAGCCATAAAAAATGAGAAATTAGAGACATTTATAGCTAAGTGGATGCACATTGAGGCAATACTCTTAAGTGAAATAAATAGGACACACATGTGTAAATACCAAATAGTTTCTCTGGTTCGAGAAACTGAAAGTGTAAATAAGGACTAAATGTATAATAGGTAATGTGAAATAGGAAGAAAAGGGGCAAAGGGGAAGGAAGTGGGAGGGCTAGGGGAAAGGATAGAAGGGAATGGGATGAATATGAGAAAATGGAAATATAGGAACAAAATCTTTGTAAATAGGGAGGAATGGAGGGGTTGAAGGGAGGGCTGGGCAAGGGTGAAAAATAAGAAGCAAGAGAGACTATGTAAAGGTGCAAATTTCCAATGATGAATGTCATTATATTGTATACCTAAAATGTACCAATTATTAGAATGAATAATGGATAATGTAAAATAGGAAGAAAAGGTCCAAAGGGGTAGGGGTAGTGGGAGGGGCAGGGGAAAAGAAAGAAAGGAAAGGAAAAAATGCTGAGAAATGGAAAAAATGGAAATAAAGTCTTTGTAAATAGGGAAGGGTGGAGGGCATGAAGGGAGGGCTAGGAATGGGGAAAAAATAAGAACCAAGATGCATTATATAAAGGTACAATTCCCAATGAGAAATGTAATTGTGTTGTATACCTACAATGTACCAATAAAAGAATTTAATACAAAAAAAGTTATGTAGGAGTACAAAGGACCTAGAAAAGTTAAAAACAAAAACAAAAACAAAAACAGTGTTGGAAGACGTTTAGTACCTAATTTTAAGACTTCTTCTAAAGCTACAGTAATCAAGGCAGTGTTGGTATAAGGAAAGACATATAGATCATTTGAATAAATCAGAGAATCTAGAAACAGAACCACACATATATGGTCCACTGAGTTTTGAAAGATTATTTAACATTAGCATTTTATAGAATATAAACTCAATTCAAGAGCCGAGGAAGAGATAGTGTTTTCAGCAAACAGCACTAGAACACCTGGTATCCATATATAAAACATTAACCTCAACCCTTTTTTTCATACATGAAAATAACTTGAAGGGATCTATGAACCTAAATAAGAAAGCCTAAAAATATAAAACTTTAAGAAGAAATTATAAGGGAAAATATTTATGAATTCAGGGTAGGCAAGAACTACCTAGGATACAAAAAACATGATGTATAAAAGAAAAAAATTGATAAATGAGATTCCATCAAAATTTAGAACTTTAAATGACATCATTAAAATGTAAAGTAGTCCTTAAACAGACCATATTTACAATACATATAACCTATGACCAGAATATATAAAGAATTCTTAGAGCTCATTAATAGACAACCCAATTAAAATGTAGACATAAGAAGATGATAAATAGTCAGTAGAGCACAAGGAATGGTATGCAACTCTAGAATCAGAAAAATACTAATCAGTACAATAACAAGATTGAATTATACACTCATTAGGGAGATGAAGTTAAAAGTTTTAAAAGCCTTGTCATGACTTTTTCTTTTTGTTGGATTCTCCCCCTTTGCATTTAATTTGTCACGCCCAATGGATTCATTCTGCTGGGTTTCCTGGGGTTGTGATCCTCATTGTCTTTTCCTAGGGTATTGTCTAAAATTTTTTGGAGTGCCGCATTGGTAATCATGAAGTTCCTGAGGTGCTCTTTGTCATGAAAGTATCTTATTTCTCCATCAATTTTGAAAGATAGTTTTGCAGGGTACATCAACTGGGTTGGAAGCTGTTTTCCTTTAGGGCTTGAAATACATCACTCCAAGCTCTTCTTGCCTTGAGGGTTTGCATTGAGAAGTCTGCTGTGATTCTGATGGGCTTTCCTTTGTATGTGATTTGTTTCTTTTCTCTCACTGCTTGTAGAATTTTGTTCTTCTGTTGGATTTCTGGAATCCTATTATATGCCTATGTGTACTTTTTTTTTTTTTTTTGATTAAAGCTAGCTGGAGTCCTATATGCCTCACTTATCTGTATGTCAAGTTCCTTTCCCCTCCTTGGGAAATTTTCTGCCATCACTTCTGTGAACAGTTTTTTTATATCATCTGCACTGTCTCCTCTTTCTTCATTGACACCAATCAGTCTTATGTTATTCTTCTTTGCATTGTCTAGCAGCTGCTGGATTGATTTCTCATGTTCCCTTACAATTTTAAAGCAATTTTTCTTTTCCTCCTCACTAATTGCAATCTTATCTTCTATATGTGAAATTCTATCCTCACATTGGTTCATTCTGCTGCACAGACTTTCGATGGAGTTTTTAATCTCTTGGAAATCTGTTTGTATCTGTTTTATGGATTCCATTTGTTTCCTATGTTGGGATTCCATCATATTCCTCAGATCCTCTATTTTTTATCTGTATCCTCTCTAGATTTATTAATCATGTCTTGCACCATGAGCAAAACCTTTGCTGTTGTCTGAGTAATTATTTCTGATTTCATTTTTCCCAGATCCTCTTTTGTTGCCGGTTCAGAGAGTCCAGGTAGTTGAGTATCAGATTGTTCCATCTCGTTTCCCTTTGAGGTTGCTGTAGGTGATCCAGAAGTCTGTTTTTGAGACTTATTTATGTGTCTTCTCATTTCCACAGGAGGGGGTGCTTCTGGCACCCACACAGCTCACCTTCTCTGCCCTAGGGATGGCAGCAGGGGAGCTTCCTTCCGGGTGCTGGGAGTGGCTCACCTTCTCTGCCCTAGGAGCCTGGGATGGAGGCGGGGAGCTTCCTTCCAGGTGCTGGGACTGGCTGAGCTTCTCTGCCAAGGGAGCCTGGGATGGAGCCGGGGAGCTTTCTTCCAGGTTCTGGGACTGGCTGAGCTTCTGTGCCCTAGGAGCCTGGGATGGAGGTGGGGAGCTTCCTTCCAAGAGCTGGGACCGGCTGAGGTTCTCTGCCCTAGGAGCCTGGGATGGAGTCAGGGAGCTTCCTTCTGGGTGCTGGGACTGGCTGAGCTTCTCTGCCCTAGGACCCTGGGATGGAGGTGGGGAGCTTCCAGGTGCTGGGACCGGCTGAGCTTCTCTGCCCTAGGAGCCTGGGATCGAGCCTTGATTTTTTTTAATGGATTCTGTCAATCCTTGCATTAGATGGGAAAATTTAATCCATTAGCATTAATCACTGATAGAAAAAAAACTTGGTTTTGTCATTTGTTTGTTTTCTGTTTTATTACATTTTTGGTCTCTCATTTCCTCCATTACTGCTTTTCTTTTAATTGATGTTTTCCAATAACACATTTTGATTCCCTTCTCATTTTCCTTGTATGTTTTCTATAGGTATTTTCTTTGTGGGTTTATGGGTATAAAATAAAACATCCCAAATTATAGCAATCTATTTCAAATTTATGCCAAAATAGCATTACATACAAAATCTTGACTTCTTTAAAGCCTTTTTTTTTTTTTTGGTACTGGAGATCAAACTGAGGACCTTGCACTTGTGAGGCAGGCAGTGGAACCACTGAGCTAAATCCCTTGCCCTTCTTTACAGCTTTTTAATGCCAAAAGTTGCATCCTTTTATATTGTGTACCTATTAATATAGATTTACAATCATTTTCATGCATTTTTTTCACATCTCATAGAAAATAAAAGTGGAGTTGTAAATAAAAATTAGAACAGTACTAGTTTTTATACTTGCTTATTTATTTACCTTTACCAGTGGTCTTTATATCTCCATAGGACCTCTTGTTAATGACTACATTCACTTCTTTTATTCTATCGAACTTCCTTTAGTAATTCTTCTAAGCCAGGTCTTATGGTAGTTAATTCCCCAGTTATTTTTTCCAATCTGGGCAGTGTCTTAATTTTGCCCTCATTTCTCAAAGGACAGTTTTCTGAGAGAATTCTTAGTTGTCAGCCTTCTCCCTGCCCCTGCCCTCCCCCATTTCTCCATTCTCTTCTGCCCTCAGATAGTTCTGCTCAGAAATCTGCTGATAGTCTTACTGACATTTCTTGCATGTGATGATTTGTTTTCACTTATTACTTTTAAGATACTTTGTCTTTGTCTTCTGACAGATAGGTTATATCAAGTCTCAGTGCTTCTGTATGTTTATCTTATTTGGTATTCTTTGAATTTTTAGGATTTATAGATCCATGACTTTTTTCAAATAAGAGATGTTTATGGCAATTATTGCTTCAAGTAATCTTTCTTTCCTATATTTCTTTCCTTTATTATATCCTGAAAAGACTCCACAAATGTGTACATTCATCTTTAAATGGTGTTCCATAAATCCCTTAGGCTCTGTTCATTTTTCATTGTTTTTTTTCCTCTCACCTCTTCACACTCAATAACTTCTAATGTCTTATTTTCAAGTACATCGATTCTTCTATTTGCCCAAACTTGCTAATTGAATTAATATGGTGAATTTTTCAATCCAGTTATTATATTTATTGAGCCAGAATTTGTTTGGTTCTTGTTTATAATTTCTCCTTTTTGATACTCTCATTTTCCCCTATATTATTGTTCTAGTTTCCTTCCATTTTTTGTCCATGTTTTCTCTTGAGGTCTTTGAAGACATTAAGTATGGCTATTTTAAAACAAATTTCCATCACTTCAGATTTTCCATATTTTTTTCTATTTCTTTTAATTCCTTAAAATTTTTTGTTGAAAATTGGGCATCTTAAAAAAAATCTATGCCTCATAGTATTTATAGAGTCAATTAGTATTGGGAAAGTTTTTATTATTTCAGTATATAATAATTATATATGTTCACTGGTGCAATGTAATGTTTTGAAATATGTATACATTTGTGTAATGATAAAATCAGAGGAATTAGCATATCCATCACAGTAAATACTTGTCATTTATTCCTGTGAGAATATTCCAAATCCCATTTGAAAAATACAGTGCATACCCATAGTCACCCTACTGTGTAATAGAGCACCAGAATTTATTCCTCCTTACTGATGGTAACATTGTACCTGTTGACCAATCCTCCTCTATCTCACCCTTCCCCATATCATCTCCAGCCATTAGTACCCAGTTTCTCAACTCAACCTGCACTAAACATTTTCACCTTTACATATGATTGGATCATATGATATTTGTCCTTAACATAGCATCCTCCAGGCTCATCCAAGTTGTCACAAATGACAAGATTTCATTCTTCTTATGGTTGGAGAGTACTTCATCTTCTACATGTACCCCATTTCCTTTATCCATGAAGCCACTGTTAGCCATTTAAGTTAATTCAATCTGGATATTATGGATAGTGCCTCAATGAGAGAGTATATATTTGCTTGCTATATTGATTTTATTTCTTTTGCGAATATATATAATCAAAATTCAATGGTTAGGTTCAATGTTATGGGGAAATTTGATTTGGTTCTTGTCCAGTTTGGTTTGTGACCAGAATCATGGAAATAATTAAATTTGTGAACCAAGGTTGAAATTAGATATAGATATAGGTATAGATATAGATATAGATCCAACAAGGGAGTTATTGGATCTTATTGTAGTTCTAATTTATTTTTTGGGAGAAACTTCAATACTACTTTCCATAGCTGATGTACAAGCTGTATATAAGAGTTCACCCTTGCTCCATGTCTTCATCAGTTTTTGTTACTTTTTTGTCTTTCTGATGATAGCAGTTTTAACTGGAATGAGGCAATATTTCATTGTGGCTTTTATTTTGGAATAGTATGGGATGTTTTAAATTAAATTTCAAACTGGTTAGCATATCACTGAGCTTATTTTGACTTATCGCTTCTTTTAGGTTTGTAGGAATAAGGAATGTGTAGCTGATTCCTTCTTGGGTTATGACTGCACACCAGCAACTTGCAACAATAATGGTGTAAGTACCAATGCTATGAGGTCACAGATCATTTAGACTAATCCAAGGAAAGCAAATGCCCTGCACAAAGGCACACACACACACAAGCTTGTGTGTGCACACTCATATACATACTTACATACTCATAAGCCACAAAAAATGACTTTATTTTACCTAAGAATTATTTTATGATTCTTCTTCAACACATACAAATTCAGCTGCTTGTCTTAGAAGGTGATATTGTCCTGCTTCCAGGTATGCAATAACAAAAAGGCATGTCAGTGCTACCCTGGATATTTACCGCCAGACTGCAGCATCAAAATTCCTGTGTATGGTGCACAATTTGATCCTGGTAAGTATTAATAACAAATTGAAAACATTATTAAAACATCATTTTAATTTATTAAGCTTTAAAAACTTTGATATACCAATTTATGTTTAGATTATATGTAAGCATCAAATGATAAACCACATATAATACACACACAATATCAGTGAGAACCCAGGCAGGAAAATGGAAGTCAGTTTGGTCCTTAAACAGAAGGAAGTCGATATGAGGCATCAGGTAACACATAATGGCAAAAATGAAAAACAATCAGAGAATGGTGAGATACCTAGATATTAACAACAACGGGAAACTGTTAAGAGCTGTAGTGACAGTAAAAGGAGATGATATTACTAGAACTGGAACCTGAACACGGCATGACATGTGATTATGGTATTGCACTGAAACAAATGGATATTTACATAAGCCCAAATGAACTTCAACATCCTCACATAGTTAACAGTCGGCAGGAAATGAATTATAAATTAAATGTGGAGGGTAAAATTATAAATCTTCTAGCAGGAAGCATGGCATTTGTGACCTTAGGATAAACAACAATTTCTTAAATGAGACATGAAAATAAATATCAATGCAATAAAACACAATTTACTTTATCAGAATGTTATATATACAGTGTTTTGACTGAAGTGTTTTTGACTAAAGAATTCTTATGGGAATCGCACTTCAATTCTTTTCATCCACAGTATCAGAGACCACCAAGGGAGAAGTTTCTCTATCAAATAGCAAGGGTTAGGAATACTATGTAGGCACTAGAAGAGTTTGTGTATTTATGCTGTCCACTTATCTCCTTCTTCTAAAACTTTGTTAATGATAAAAGCATTAAATAGTTCAAATTTTTATTGTTGGAGTCATAATAAAATACAGAAATATCTTTCCTGAATGCCTGGTGATTGCCTTCTAATGAATCTCTGTGTTCTTCTCTCCTAGAAAGGCATTACATCAAAGGTGTTTACCAGACCAAGCCTAAAAACTGGCCATTTCTCTTGATCATTCCTTTTCTCATTATTTTCTCTGTCCTGATTGCTATAGTGGTAAAAGTCTATTTCCAAAGGAAAAAATGGAGAACAGAAGACTATATAAGTGAAGAGTATGTTGATTTCGTATTTAAATTTTATTACTTTTATAACTTTTGGTATAATAACTTATTAATAGCATCATGGTAGGTATAAATAGTAATGATTCAGATGTAACTTTTGTCTTTATATGGCAATTTAGCACTTAACCTGTTAACGATTAATATAATGAATAATCAACAGAAACCAACCATTTTGACCTGATAAAAACTTGGAGGTGGGTGTGGTGGCACCTATGCATAATCCCAGTGCTCTGGGAGGATGAGGCAGGGGGTTCTAAAGTTTGAGCCAGGATGGGTAACTTTGCAGCTTAGGAGGACACTATCGCAACCTAAAATATAAATGGCCCCGGGCATGGTAGCAGAAGCCTGTAATCCCAGCACTCTGGAAGCTGAGGAAGGAGCATTACAGTGAGTTTGAGGCCAGCCTGGGCGAGTCACTTCAAGGCCGGTCTGAACTTACATAGCAAGACTCACTCAAAAAAACAAAAAAACAAAAAACAATCCCTGCCAAAAATGAAAAATAAAAAAATTAATTTTCTAAAAATATTAAAATTGGTATGATTCTCCTCAGGGAAATTTTATAAAATAATTTCTGCCTTTGAATTTTATATGTATGCCCTTTGTTTTACTTAAAATGAATTTGAATTTCACTAAATAATAATGGAACAATGTACATGGACTATACTCCGTGGATATATGTTGAGAAGTTACTGTAAAACTGTGGAAATAATATGCAGCATATAAAATAGTTAATAATTTTGAATATACTTTTTTAATACTTAAATATATTAATTTTCTTACGTTGGATAACTGTATCATGGAGAAACTGATATCAAATAACTGTGGGAGAAAATAAGCTAGTAAATATTATAGAAACAGGGCTAAAGATGAAGTGTAAAGAAAGCTGAAAGACATTTCACTGATAACATTTTGAATATGAAAATGGTCTGGGTCTCAGCTATTCCCATTCTAGGTGTCTTCCTGAAAGAGTTAAAGACATCATATTACAGTGATACATGCTCTACCATGTTTATAGCAGCACAACTCCAAATAGCTAAATATTGGAAGTGGCCTACATGTCCATCAACAGATGAATGGATAACAAAAATATCGTATTTATATTCAGTAGAGTACTACTTTGCCATAATTAAAGATACATTTGAGTCTTCTATAGGGAAATGAATGCAACTTGAGACCATAATGTTAAGTGAAATAGATCAGACAGCACAAGCTTAAATATCACATGGTTTCTCTTACATGAAAGGCCTAAAGTGTAAATAAATTAAATGAACAAATACAAGCTAGACCATAGGAATTAGAAAGTATTTCTTCAAAAGGGAAGGAGGCCAAGAGAGGAGGGGGAGGACAAGGAAGGGGATGTAAAAAGAATGAAGATGTGTGATGTACATGTACCGGCTCCCCATGATGAATGTAATCATCATGTACTACAGGCATGGACTAATGAAAAGACAGGAAGAAGAAAAAGATGTGGGTGTTTGCAGGAGCGAACATCACTGGTCCTTGTCCACAGCTGAGTCCCATGGCAGGAGGGTGCCTCCTGTGTAGCAAATTCCCAAGTAGTGGCCTAACTCAGCTTGCAGTGTGTGTGTGTGTGTGTGTGTGTGTGTGTGTGTGTGTGAGAGAGAGAGAGAGAGAAGAAAGAGAGACAGTTTCAATACTGATAAAATGGTACAGAGATTTGGAGAAAATATACTTCAAAATGATTGTTTTTATTTTTAAAATGCAGGGATCTTGAAAGTGAGAGTGAACACAAAGACTCCAAAGAGAAGTCTGGATAGCGAGGATTCTGAGATGTCACAGTGAGTGTCAAATATTTCAAGGTGTGAGAGTGGGGAGGGGTATTAGAAAAGTATACATCTGTATTATATAGGGACAGTCGTGGAGTTTTATATAGTACAAGGAAGCTGAAGAATACTTTTCAGTATTGTAAGTTATGTCACAGATATGGTAAAGGTATCAATGACACTGCAATTTGTCAAGACTTTTTTAAATTCTTGCAGTTTTATATTTTTACTTCCTGGCTCTAATTGGGTTTAATCTTTTAGCATCTGTAGATTCAAAATGTTGGTTAAAGATATATAACATGCTTGACGTCTATTTCATACTAAGGATACTCATGTGGTCTTCGCATCTGACATCATCAAAGTTGCTTGGCCACACTAGTGACTTTTTGTCCTTTCTTCTGTCTTTCAGAGCATTTATCTTCAATGGGCAGAAGAAAGTGGAAAAGAAAAAATATGCACTACCTGATATCTTGGGAGTCAACCTTACATACTGTGGTTTCTAGTGCACCAGAAATGATACATGTTTTCATGTACATGTAATATATACATATAAGTATATATATGATTCTACAAACTATTTGTAAGAAAGGCCCAATTATGAGTTTTATATTACATTTTTCTTGTTTCAAATGTTATTTTCCACTGTGTTACCTGGTAATCACTAATTTTGTTACTTAGTAGTTGTTAGACCCAGCGAGAAAGAACCAACCAGAGACTGATATTAAATCCACACAAGAGTTTATCACCAGCTGGGACCTGAGCCGAGCATCAGACTCGAGCCCCGACTGGGGGGAGACAAACATGCTTTATACACCTTGGAGGCCAGCAGTTTTTAGGCCTCCCTATGGGGTAGAACTAGCAAAGCAAGTGAAAGGTACAGGAGTGGAATGTCCTTCTGTTAGAACATTTGTAAAACAATAGTTGATTGTTATTTCTAAAGGGACTTTCTAAGGGGAAGAGGTTTCTAAGCTTCCTCCTTCTGAGTTCATCTAAAGGACAGGCAGATGAGTCAAGCAGCAATATGGAGTCTGTCTTGCTAACTAGGGTCCTTCATTCCCCACTGGTTCTTGTAACTTAATCAAATCTTTGATTCCTGTATTTACTCTTCAGATTTTTTTAAACGTCTTTTAAAATCTCATAATTTTGTCTCAACACCATCAGTTTAACTGCATCAACCCTCTGTCTAACATATTTAGTCAGAGCATTGATAATACAAGGTCCCAGGAGCAAAAGCAGAAGTAAGGTAACTAGGGGGCCTGCTACAGCAGAAACTAGGGTAGTTAACCATGGGGACCAGTCATATCGATTTTGAAACCAATTTTGATCCTTTTGTTGAGCATATTTAGTCTTTAAACTTTTCCTGACCATAGTTAGGGTATCTCTAATGACACTAGACTGATTAGCATAGACTCAACAGGTTTTTCCTAGGGCTACACATAACCCTCCTTGTTTTATGAATAGGAGGTCAAGTCCCCTTCGATTTTGCAGGACCATCTCAGCTAGGGAATCAACCTGGTTTTCTAATCTGGAGATCAAGTCTTCCAGGGGACCCAAATCTCTGGCTACTTGGTGGCTTAGGGCTTTAAAATTTGTGTCCTGAAGGATCAGGGAGGAAGTTCCAATAGCCGCTGACTCGGCTATTCCTAATCCCACCAGAATGGGCACTAAAATGGGGGCAGCCCACTTACTCCTATAGTGTTCAGTGGTTAATCCCAGATGTTTGCGGCCCTCTTTTGCATTATAATACAAGACTTGTGGAAAAACATACAAGGTGACACAAAATAAAGTGGCAGATTGGGTAGCCAAGACTGATTTAGGAATGTATTTAGTCAAGCCCTCAGGGCAAGCAAACCAAGCATATCAGGACCAGGTCTCCTGGCTTGAAATTGTGGGGCTGGAACATCGCAAAGGCTTTTTCTGGAGCCTGTTGTATTATAGCCTGGATCTCACTCTGAAGAATCTGTAAGGCTTGAAGAGACTGAAGTAAGGAGACACAAGAACTCTCTGTTATCTGTTTAAGGATTAACTTAGGGAGGAGTGGCAGTGGCCTCCCATACAAGATTTCAAAAGGGCTAAACTTGTCAACATATGGGGTACATCTAACTCTTAACAAGGCTAGAGGAAGCAGATCAGGCCACCTACCACCAGTTTCTAGAACATATTTAGTCAGGGTTTCTTTCAGGGTCCTATCCATCCTTTCCACTTGCCCTGAACTTTGTGGGCGATAGGCACAGTGTAACTTCCAATCGATATGTAGTGCCCTTGCCAACAATTTGGATATCTGTGCCGTGAAGGCAGGCCCATTGTTGGAACCCAGGTAATGAGGGATGCCAAATCGGGGAGCTATCTCCTAGAGCAAAACCTTAGTTACTATGTTGGCTGATTCTCCACGAGTGGGGAAAGCTTCTACCCAACCTGAGTAGGTGTCAGCCAATACCAGTAAATATTTGAACCTATTGCTGGATTTTATTTCAGTGAAATCAAGTTCCCAATGTTCCCCTGGCTCTCTTCCCTGTAGTCAATTATCTTCACTCCTTGGTCTCATCTTGGAGTTTACCTGTGCACACACCTGACACCTGGAACTGATGTCCTGGACCATAGAGGTCAGTCCTGGGATTGAAAACTTAGAGCTCATTAGTCTTTTTAACTTTGATTCTCCCAGGTGAGTTAAGTGATGTAACTGATGAACAAGTTGTTACCCCAGGGCTCGGGGGAGACAAATTCATTCTTTTGTCCCTTTCCACCAGCCTGAGTCCAGTTTTGTACCCACTCACTTTTGGTTTTCCTCTTCCTCTTCCAGGGCATATGTGGGTCTTTCTGGCAGGTAGCCAAAGGGCCGGATGGGCAGAATGTCTATTGGCCCCACTGGTTCTCTGGCCACTCATCAGGCTGCATCATCGGCCTCTCGGTTACTGCAGGCCTCGAAGCTGTCTCCTTTTTGGTGGCTTTTGCAATGAATAATGGCCAATGCCCTGGATTCCCAAATTGCCTCTAATAAGGCCAAAATTTCCTTTTCATTTTTGATAGTTTTTCCTTTTGATGTCAGTAGCCCTCTCTGCCTGTAGATGTCACCATGCACATGGGCAGTGGTGAATGCATACCAGCCGTCAGTGTAGATGTATACCAGCTGTCAGTGTAGATGTTTACAGCCTTGTCTTGACCTAACCTTAGGGCTTGAGTTAAGGCTATTAGTTCAGCCCTCTGTGTCGATGCCCCCGGGCTTAATGCCTGTGCCCAGTTTACTTGTCCTTCTGGACTGACTACGGCCACCCCTGCATACCTGACTCCATCTTCCACAAAACTACTACCATCAGTGAAGAAGGTCTCATCTGGGTGTTGCAAGGGAATGTCAGTCAGGTCTAGGCGATTGGTGGTAAAACTTGTCAGAGTGTCCAGACAGTCATGGAGGGGTGTGTGTGGGTCAGAGTCCAGGAGTAAGGTGGCTGGATTAAGGGCAATTTCTCAGGCGAATTTGATGTGTGGCTCATCCAGCAACAGGGCCTGGTACTGAGTCAGGTGGACGTTGGAGAGCCATCATTCTGGGGCTCCTCTCAGCAATGTCTCCACCACATGGGGTGTGGTGATGACCAGATCCTGGCCCAGGCTGAGCTTATCTGCCTCCTTGACCAGGAGGGTGGTGGCTGCAACTGCCCTCAAACAGGTAGGCCATCCACTTGCCACAAGATCAAGTCTTTTAGACAGCAGGCCATAGGTCTGTTCCAAGGCCCTAATGCCTGGGCTAGCACTCCTTTGGCTATGCTCCCTCGTTCAGCCACAAACAACCTAAAGGGCTTGGTGACATCAGGTAGGGCCAGGGCCAGTGCTGACACCAAGACTTTCTTTAAAGCCAAAAATGTGGCTTCCTCCTTTTCTGTCTGGAGGGACTGTCTCTTGTTCCTGGAGTGCAGCAATAGTGACTTTCCCCAGTTTTTTGGCTAGGACTTTCTCGGGGGCATCACAGTTATCATAAACGTTTTAAGCTATGTTCAGGACTTCAGTTCTATTTTTTCTCTCAAATCCCTCCAATTTCTGTAATTTCTTTTTAATGTCTGGGGCTGACTGGGAAACAAAGGTGAAATCTAAAGCTGTTGCATTTTTGAGAGCTGCTGGGTCAACAGGAGTGAAAACTCTATAGGCTTCCAAGAGTCTGTCTAAAAACACAGCTGGAGACTCCATTTTTGCCTGGTGAACCTCACTTACCTTACTCAAATTAGTGGGCTTTTGGGCAGCTGCCCAGAGTCCTCCTAATAAGTGCTGGCAATAGGTCCCCAACCTCCTCCTACCATGATCATCATTGGGGTCCCATTTGGGGCACCATGATGGAAACACAGCCTCAGCCCTGGCCAAATACCCCGGGGTTCCAGGAGTGATGCCGGGGTTTGGCCCCAGGGCCTCTTTGACTGCCTGTTGATAAATGTGGTCCTGCTCCTCAGTCATGAACAGGATCTGTAAAAGCTGCTGGCAATCATCCCAAGTTGGCTGATGGGTATAAAAAACAGACTCAAGAAGAGAGATTAATGCCTGAGGTTTTTCAGAGAAGGGGGGATTTTGATGTTTCCAATTGTAAAGATCACTAGTTGTAAAAGGGACATAAATCAATCCTCCCCCGGGCTCTGTCTGTTTTAAAGGAAAAAGGGAGTAAGAAGATGGGGCTGATGGACCATAGTCCTGTCCCAATTGAGTATGGGGAGGTGAGTGGATCTGGTCTGAGGAGGAATCCGGAACTGGGGGGCCTCCGGTGGGAGATTCAGGGACCCTACCCCAGGTGCTGATTCCACCCAAGTGATAAGGGGGAGGTAGGTGCAAATCATCCTCAGGGTCAGACTGGAGAACACCTTTACTGGTTGACACAACCATCAGAGAGGGACTCTTTTCCAGTATGTTTTGAGCTTCCCTTCTCCTCCAATTCAGGGTTGCCAAAGGTTGATCGGGACCTGTACATTGTATAAAATATTTAGGGGGATCTTCCAACATATCAATCCAGATGTTGATATATGGGAATTGATCCAGATGCCGTGGGGCCCTGACTCCCGTGACCACATTCCAAACCTTGTGAGCAATGTGCATAGAATAAGTTCCCACTGGGGGCCAACTGACTCTGAAACTGGGTCATTCTAATTGACATAGGGTTTGTAATTTGCCTTTAGAAAATTTCATGCCATATTTATCTTCCCTGTCTGTGGAATAAATTTTTTGAAGTTATTTAAAACACAATCAAGTGGAGTTCCTTCTGTGGACTGTAAGGAACCCATAATTTTAGCCTGTGAAAATGTAAAAGGCACACAGAGCAAGCAGGCAGACAACAATAAACAGACAAAGACAAACTTTGGCCAAGTAAAACCTCTGGGGCCAAATGGATACGGACCCCAACCCAGGAAGTCGCCCTCTGATGACTCCAACCCAGTGAGTCTGCTTGCTGTTGTGAAGAGACTCTAGATAGAGGAATCTGTGCCACATCCAGCTTCCTCCTATCTACCCACAGTGCACTAAGAATCATTCGATTCTTACCTCTAGAGGCTTTCCCAATAAACTCCTGTGGGTCGGTTGATCGGCAATAGGGCCTGACTGGGACCAGCCTACCCGGAGCCCCGGAATACCATCAGGGTAGCCTCTCCTTCTGCAGATCGATGTCCAGAGGGGCCAAACACTGCCGATGTCTGATTCTGGTCTCTCCTAAAAAGAAACAATGGCTCCAAGATAATAAACTCCAGAGCAGCTGGCTGGGGCCTCCAAGAATGTTAGACCCAGCAAGAAAGAACCAACCAGAGACGGATATTAAATCCACACAGGAGTTTATTACTGGCCAGGACCCGAGCCTAGCATCGAACTCGAGCCCCGACTGGGGGGAGACAAACATGTTTTATACACCTTGGAGGCCAGCAGTTTTTAGGCCCCCTATGGGGTAGAACTAGCAAAGCAAGCGAAAGGTACAGAAGGGGAACATCCTGCCATTAGAACATTTGTAAAGCAATAGTTGATTAATTGTTATTTCTAAAAGGACTTTCTAAGGGGAGGAGGTTTCTAAGCTTCCTCCTTCTGAGTTCATCTAAAGGACCGGCAGGTGGGTCAAGCAGCAATATGGAGTCTGTCTTGCTAACTAGGGTCTTTCAGTAGGCATGATATAGAAGAAGTTATAACATAATAAAGGAAATGCCATGATTAAAGGCTACTGTGATATTTTAAATTGCAAAGGGAATGTTTTTAATGTTATAGTCTGATGGTTTAGTAATCATCCAAAGGTCTGGAAAAAATTCTCACCTATATGCTGCATTCAGAAAACACAATTTCAAGTATATCAAGATTGTAAGTAAGCAGTGGAAAAATATATACAGTACCACAGGAATTTTATACAAAGGAAAGCTGATGTACTTTAACATTGAAAGTGTTTATAGAGATACAACATAAGAATATATCATAATGCAAAGGATCAATCTAACAGGAAGGTATGTATTTTCATTACTTTTTTCATTTCTGAGACAAAATATCCAACATCCAAAGTTAAGAGATGAAAGGGTTTTTAGCTCTCAGTTTGTAAAGGTTTCAGTTCATAGTTGGCTGGCTGTTAGGCAGGGTGGCAAGGCAGATAGATATCATAGAGGAGAAACAGTTTATGGTAAAGTAGGGCAAGCAAAAGTCAGCAAGCAACAAGCAAGGAACCAACTACAAGTAACTAGCAGCAACCCTCTTTCTGTTCATTATATTGTATCCACACCCTTAATCCTAGAACCCTTAATCCTGGAATTGCATCATAAACCAGTCACACACTCTAGATCTAGCCACCTTTGAAAAAGCCCCATCTGTGACCACACGAGGCTTTGAGAGGACATCTAGACACAAGCTATAACATTCTGGCCCTGGACTCCCAAAGACACGCACATCTCTATGCAAAACACATTTTGTTCATCTCTAAGAGTTCCCAAAGTCTAAACAGTTTTAGCATTGCTGAAAAGTCCACATCTAAAGTCTTCTCTGAGATTCAAAACAAATTCTTAGATCCATGCCTGTGTACAAATAAAAACAAAGTTAAGCATGTCTAACATTTTCTCTAATAGTATGCTTTGATGTCCTGCATTTTACTTCTGGTATAATTTTTACAGGTTTTTGCTTTGTGCATCTTACAGGAAACTGTGTCTTACAGAAAACTTGGTGAATCATACAAAAAAAATCTTGTGGTTAAATTGGATTATTTTAGTTTAGTATCCACTTTGATTGCTAGAAAGCAACAAAAACATCTATACTTTAACCCCACTCCTAATACACACAATTTAAATTTTTTAATGTTGGGGAGATAGGAAAGTGTTTCTGTGCATGCCGGTCACTGCACTTCCTGCAAGTGGGCAACGGGACCTGCAGACGCACTGAGGCCCGGGAGCGCGGTGCAGGGCACAGGGCCAGAATGACTGGAGTGGTCTGTGTCCTGACCCTGGCCCGGCTCCCACTCCGGGCTCGGCCGGTGGTCAGGTGAGCACAGCACTGGCAGGGCTGGGGGATGTCTCGGCAGATGCACAGTGAGGAGCTGGATGAGCTGCACTACCAGGACACTGACTCAGAAGTGCTGGAGCAGAGGGATAGCAAGTGTAAGGTCAAATGGACCCACGAGGAGGATGAGCAGCTGAGGGCCTTAGTGAAGCAGTTTGGATAGCAAGAATGGAAGTTCCTGGCCAGCCATTTTCCTAACCGCACAGACCAGCAATGACAGTACCCATGGCTGAGGGTTTTGCATCCAGACCTTGTCAAGGGTCCACAGACCAAAGAGGAAGACCAGAAGGTCATTGAGCTGGTCAAGAAGTATGGTACGAAGCAGTGAACACTGATTGCCAAGCGCCTGAAGGGCCAGCTGGGGAAGCAGTGCCGTGAGCACTGGCACAACCACCTCAATCCTGAGGTGAAGTCATGCTGGACTGAGAAGGAGGACCGGATCATTTTCAAGGCCCACAAAGTGCTGGGGAACCACTGGGCTGAGATCGCCAAGTTGCTGCCTGGGAGGACGGACAATGCGGTGAAGAACCACTGGAACTCCACCAGCAAAAGGAAGGTGGACACAGGAGGCTTCCTGAGCGAGTCCAAAGACTGCAAGCCCCCTGTGTACTTGCTGCTGGAGCTGGAGGACCAGGACGGCCACCAGGGGGCCCAGCTTGCAGACGGCCAGGGAGGTCTTGTGACCGGCTGGCCCCCAGCACCCCTTGCCATGAAGGAAGAGGAGGATAGTGAGGAGGAAGCTTCTGTAGCCACTACTGCTAAGGAGCAGGAGCCTGTCCCCTCAGAGCTGGATGCAGTGCACACACCAGAGCCCTTGGAATTCCCCAAGCAGGAGGACCAGGAAGGCTCCTCACCAGAAATCAGCCTGCCTTACAAGTGGGTGGTAGAGGCAGCAAACCTCCTTATCCCTGCTGTGGGCACCAGTTTCTCTGAAGCCCTGGACTTGATTGAGTCAGACCCAGATGCGTGGTGTGACCTGAGTAAGTCTGACCTTCCTGAGGAACTTTCTGCAGAGGGCAGCATTCCCAGCAGCCCCGTGCAGCCCCAGGCATCGAAGCAGCACCAGCAGCAGCAGGCAGTGCCACCCCACCAGCCCACTGCATCGGGTCCTAGTGTGACCGAGTACCACCTGGATGGCCACACCATCTTGGACCTGAGCCGCAGCAGCTGGGGCAAGCTCATCCCCATCTCCCCAGCACTGAGGTCGGGAGCTCGGGCATTGGCACACCACCCTTGGTGCTCAAGCGGCAGAAGAAGTGGCATGTGGCCCTGTCCCTTGTCACAGAGAACAGTGCCAGCCTGTCCTTTCTGGACTCTTGCAATAGCCTCACCCCCAAGAGCACCCCCATCAAGACCCTGCCATTCTCACCCTCACAGTTTCTGAACTTCTGGAACAAACAGGACACCCTGGAGCTGGAGAGCCCCTTGCTGACATCCACTCCAGGGTGCAGCCAAAAGGTGGTGGTCACCACACCCCTGCACCGGGATAAGATGCCCCTGCACCAGAAGCACACTGTGTTTGTAACCCCGGATCAGAAGTACTCCGTGGACAACACTGCCCACACACCAACACCATTCAAGAATGCCCTGGAGAAGTATGAGCTGCTGAAGCCCCTGCTCCAGACCTCGCACCTGGAGGAGGACTTGAAGGAAGTTCTGCAATCCGAGGCCAGCATCGAGCTCATTGTTGAGGATGATGGGAGGCCTGAGAAGCAGACAAGGAAGACTGGGCTTTGGCAGAGCCCCATCAAGAAAGTCCGGAAGTCTCTGGCTCTTGACATTGTGGATGAGGACGTGAAGCTGATGATGTCCACACTGCCCAAGTCTCTTTCCTTGCTGACAAATGTCCCATCCAACTCCTCTGGCCTCACCCTGCCAAGTATCAAGGAGGACAACAGCCTGCTCAACCAAGGCTTCCTGCAGGCCAAGCCCAAGAAGGTTGTGGTAGCCCAGAAGCCCCAGAGCCACTTTCTGGTGCCTGCCCCAATGACCAGTGCCTGGAAGATGGCGGCCTGTGGGGGCACCAAGGACCAGCTCTTCATGCAGGAAAAATCCCGGAAGCTGCTGGGCCATCTAAAGCCCAGGCACATGTCTCGGACCCTCATTCTGTCCTGAGGGGCTTGGAGGAGGGCACACATCATTCTTATGTTTACAGGGACTGGAGGTGCAGGGGTGGGGTCTGAATTTAGAGTCATACTTGGGTGACCACCTGCAGGGAACCTTCCGCCACCGCCACCGGGCCCTCCTCAGTCTGCTCAGGAGGCACAGGAGGGTTAACACCGTCCTGTCACCAAGTCTAGCTGCAGGCAGCTGCTGGTGCTAACAAAACAAAGCCCCATTCCTACGCCTGCCTGTCCTTCCCCAGTGCCACAGGGAGCCCCATTAACTTCTCCCAAGCTCTGGGCAGGGTTGGCCTCATTTCAGACCCCTGCTTAGGGCAGGGACATGGCTGGGGTGCTTCTTGCCTCAGCCTATCAGCATATTCTCTTGAATAATAAATTGCCTTTCTCCTTGTAAAAAATAAAAATAAAAAATAAATTTTTAATGTCACTATATTTTCATACTGTTTATCATTTAACAAATTATCATAGTTATTACTTATATTTTGTCATCACTCTGCCTTCTAAGAATATAAATTAGGGGCCAGGGATTTAGCTCAGTGGTTTTGCTGCTTGCTGTGCAAGCACAAGGACCCCAGTTCAATCCCTGGTACCAAAAAAAAAATGTACTAACAGAAATATAATGCAAGCTGCATATGCAATTTTAAATTTACATAAAACAGGTAAAAAATAAAAGAATATAAATTAACATACATACACCCTCAATGTTCAGAGGATTCTGAATTTGACTAATTGTTTTGCCAGATACAGAAATCTTGGTTGGTAGTTCTTTACTTCAGTCCTTTAAATATATTGTCCTACATTCTTCTAGCCTGCAGTGTTTCAGGAAATCTAAAGAAAGTCATACTGGTGTGTTTTTTTTTAATTTGATTTTTCTTATCTCTTGCTCCTTTCATTATTCTTTCTTTGTCTTGGATTTTTAATCATTTCATTGATGTGCCTTGAGGAATTCCTCTTTGGATTGAATTTGGTGACCTCTGAGCTTCTCATCCTTGGATATTATTATATTTCCCTAGATTTGGGACATTTTCAGCCACCACTCTCTTAAATATGCTTGCTAGGCCTTTTTCTCTTTCCTCTCTTCTAGATCCTTAAGAACAGTTTGTTTGATTATGCCCCACAATTCCTGTAGGCCTTCTTGATTTTTTTTATTCTTTTTCCTTCTGTGATTGAGTAATTTTATATATCCTGCCTTCAACTTCACTGATTCTTTCCTCTGCTTGATCAAATATGCTTTTAAAATTTCTATTGCATTTTTGTATTCAGTTATTGTATTTTTTATTTCTAGGATTTCTTGCTGTTTTTCTCTATTTCTTACTCATAGTTTTCTGAATTATTTTAAAATTCCATCCATATTTTCTTGTAATTCTAATAATTTCTTATAATGTCTTGGTACATTACTGATTTGGTTGGTTTCCTTCTGCGGTATCATGTTTCCCTAGATTTTCCAAATCCTCCTGTTTTTACACTGATTCCTGAACATTTGAAGGCTTTGACTATCTCATAGCTTCTCATTTTGCAGAGTTTCTCAAACTTTGAGCTCATACCCAGGCTTGATACTGGGAAGAATTTTTAAGCTCTAGTTAATGCAAGTTCTATTTATGGATGTCTATCAAACTAGAAATTAACACTTTAAAATGTTTACTAGTTCATTAAAATAATAATATACCTAGGTAAATATAAATAACATGTTGTTCTTCAAAAACTATATTTGCTCTTTAAAATTTCCTAAGAAGAGTGGCATGGTTTCACATTTTTCAAATCCCTCTCATGTGTATCTTAAATAGACACCCAGAGTCTGATATCTGCTTTGCGTTCAAGCAGTTATGATACTATATGTTATGCAGTTTCTAGAAAACTCTGCAATACACTTGTGAGACAATGGGTGTGGAAAAGTTATATGCTCTCATTACTATAAAAATAGTTTTTTCATAGATTTTTCAAAGGGTCCCAGGGCTCCCTAAATGTATCCAGACCTCATTTGAAAAAATATCGCTTTTCTTTTTAAGTTTGTATTAGTGTGAATACAGGACTAAAAAAGGAGAAGTAATAGTTTCACTATATCATGTTTTGATCAAATCACATAAAGAATATTTTTTCAATAGTATTTAGCTCATTTTTAAATGTAAATGATAAGATCTACATGATATATGGCAAAATATACACAATATTTACCGTTTGTCTTTGTTTTGTGTCACTATAACAAAATACCTGAAATAGAGTATAATAAAAGGAGGTTTTGAATCCCTGGAGACTAGATCAGGTAGTCACATATGGTGCATTGTACCTTGGTGAATGGCATGAAGTGGAAGACAGAGGATTCAGGGAAAGAGAAGAGGCAAGAGACCAGGGAGGGACAGGGTTCCCTCTTTTGTAACTACCCACTCTTGAGGGATCTACAGTAACATGCCAGTTCACGAACGCTTCTGTTTGCAAACAAAAGCATTCAGCATTTTTTCCCCCAAACTCTGCATCAGGTGACAAACACAACCACATCATTTTCCCCACACAAACACAAATGCAGCCATCTTCCCCCAAATCATAAAACACATTAAGTTCATAAAGTGAGGCACCACTGTAATCCACTTCATGAGATAAAGATTAATCCATTCATAAGGGTAATCATGACCCAATCATTTGCCACAAGGGCCTTTAAGTCCTCACCACCTTTCAGTACCATTACATTGGGGACCAAGTTTCAAGAACATGAATCTTTGGTGTCAAATCTTATCACCATCTTAACTATTCTTAACCAGTATGTGTAATCTGGCAGCATCATATACATTCATATTGTGCAACTGTCACCACCATCCAGAACTATTTTCATTTTCCCAAGCTGAAACTCTGCTCCTATTAAAAAATCATTTCCTATCCTCCTGTCTTAGTCACTTTCTTGCTGCTGAAACACAACACCTGTACCATGTTTAAAGGAGGAGAGGTTTATTTTGCCTCATAGTTTCAGAAGTTTCAGTCCATGGCCAGCAGGCTTGGGCAGAAACAGCAAGATGGAAGGGCATAGCAGAGGCAAGCTGCTCACAGAAAGCAGATAGAGAAGGGAGGAGTGGGAACAGGAATACACCTTTCCTGGTTGCACCCCTCAGGGACCGCCTCTTCTGACCAAGCCTCCTCTCCTTACAGCATGTCAGTTATAAACCCATCATTGGACCAATCCAACAATGCGTAGGGTGCCTCCATGATCCAGTCACTTTCCAAAAGCCTGACCTCAGAGGACATGAGAGTACTGAGGGTCATTCTTGATCTAAACCAAAACACTTCCGTGTTCTCTGCTTTTGGCAACCACCATTCTACAGTCTACATTCTGTCTTTATGAATTTGACTATTCTAAGTGTCTCATATAAATTGGATCATACAGCATTTGTCTTTCTGTGACTAGCCTACTTCATTTTACATAATATTTTCAAAGTTCATCCATGGAGCAAATGTTAGAAGTGTTCCTTTTTAAGGTTGTATAATATTCCATTCAATGGACATATCATATTTTGTTTATACATTCATCCGTTGATGGGACTTGGGTTTCAATTACTGCTGTCTTTTTTTTTTTGAGTGTCAATATTATAGGCCAAGTGATTCTGACCATCACAACTTTGTGGAATTTTTTTTTCACCTGACCAAGCAGCCTATGAAAGGCACATGATGAAAGCCAGGCATGTGACTAAGGCAAGAAATCGAACTTGGCTTGTTTGACTCCAAAGCCCATTTGCCTTCTACCAACCCATTCTGGCAGGGAGTGTGGACTTTATTCTGTGTGCTGTGGGATCAAAGCAGAGAGCTGAAAAACACAGCAGGATAAGTTCAAAGTCCTAATTGAAAAAGTGACCTCAAAAGAGAGATGCCTACTAATTGCAGTCCTAGTAAGGATGAGATGTTGTTTCAAAGATTGTCACAATCCTTCTGGAAAAAACAGTGCCTCCATTGTTCTGTTGTAGCAGCTGCATTTTATGTGCATTAAGAATTTGCAGATGGTTTTGATGGTTTTGTTCTTAACCACAAAGCCACCTAACAGAGAAATGTTAGACATCCAAATTAGTTTTGTGTTCCTGCCTCCCAGAAACAGATCTGGGCTCAACCCAGCAGTTGGGCCTGGTCATGATAGGTGTAGGGCTAGGCTGAGGGGGCATCACTCACAGGGCTTCCTGCCAGGGCACGAAGCCACTTCTTTTCACTAGCCCTCAGTCTCCTTGTGTGGCTTCCTTGGATAGTTTTCAAAAAGGAAATAGCTCAATCTTAAGCCTAATTCAGGTGAGTAAGTCAAACTGATCACCTGTAGAGAGGCTCAGAGCTCCTCCTTCCTACCTCTCTTTTTCCATCCAGATCCTCAGGGTGCCCCCTTCTGGCCTGGAAGAGTCCTTCGTGTCTCCTGCTAGACTCAAGGCTACTGAGTCTCATCCAAGAACAAAACCTCCCTCCCTGCCACTGTGGCCCCCAACCCATTTTGTGCATGTGTTTGCTGAGCCCTAAGGGTCCAGTCTTAGATAAACTGAGACACGGACTCTGCATGCTCCCTGTGAATCCATAGCTGACATACTTTCTGTCTTACCTGCAAATTTGCAAGTCTGGTACAAACCAAAAAAGGATGTTTTATTCCCTTCTCAGAGGTGGAAAAGCAAACTTTCCATGTGTGTAGTCAAAAAAAGAGAAGGAGGAGGCAAAGCCAAGTAAAAATGGCTGAGTAAGTTCAGCATGACCTGGTCCAGTTTTTAAGTCTTAGGATTCGAATGTCCTTGTTTAGCTTGAGGACAGCTCAGAGCTGCTGGGACCCCCAACTCAGAACATATCTGCTATTTCCCATTAGCCCTGCCCTCTTACTACCTCCCGATACTGGTTCCTCTTTGTCTCTCCTCAGCAATGCATCAAAGTGTGTGCCTTGGGGGAAGAGTAGGTGGCATGCCCGTGTGTGTGTGTGTGTGTGTGTGTGTGTGTGTGTGTGTGTGTGCGTGCAGTCATATAGCAAGCTGGAGGCAGATTTCAGGTATACTTTTAGTATTTAATCACATGCCAAACAAAGGAAAAGAGAGAAAATGTGGGAAAAGGAAATTATAGGTGCTCAGGGAGAAGGCTTTTTTTTTTGGCTGAAGGGCCAAAAGGACTAGCAAATGACTCTTTCTCTCTCACAGCTGGGAGTCTTTCTTAGTCTCTAGAATACAATAGCTCCTTCAGGCTTCAGGGACAGCCATGATTAGTTACATGGTTTATTTTTTAATAGATTTTCTATTATAAAGTAATTCATGATTGCTACTTTCAAAATAAATGAGTACTGAGAAGTAAAAAATTGAAACTTCCTGTCCCTGTGTAGAAGCTACTCATAGTTATTATCAATACTTTACTATTTTCCAGACTTCTTTTCAAATATGCTTTTAAGTACATGTGTGTGCATGAATGCAGATATATTATCTCCAATACAAATGAAATCATTTGCTTTTTCATTTAATGGATCTTGAAAAGATTTTCTATCTGTGTACATAGATTATTTCAATGCCTCCACAGTGTTCCAAAATAGAGATGGACCATGATTTGTGTAGCCAATCTTCTGTTGCCAGACATTATTTTTATTGGCTCTCACAGTCAAGGAATGCATTTTGAAAGAGAGCATCACTGTGTGCTGTCCTGTCACCAAGCCTCAACTATCTTGTTTTAATTTTTCCACCTTCTTGGAAAAAACCCTGATTATTTTATTCTCATTTTCTTAATTTGTTAGTGCTACATTTTAATGAAAAGAACCCAATGCTGGGGGAGGGGAGCTGGAAATCTGTGCTTCCACATGCACAGTTTCCATTTCGAATCCTTCTGACCTTGAGCAAGGCACCTAACACATGGCAACCTGAGAGTCTTTGCCTGTTAAATGCTGGCCCAACTTTGTGTCACCCAGTGAGGAAGAGCCAGCAGCATGAGGGGGTGACAAGGGGCACATGCATGCTTCCATCCTTTGAGAGCCTCTCAGAGCCTTGACTCCCGATCCTCTCCTGGCTGACTTGCCATGCTGCAGGGTCACAGGTACCAGTTCCCTCTTTTCTCCCTGACTTTGGTGCCTCTCTCTGTGACCAGCCACTCAGGAAGGTCAGGTTCATCTGCTCCTTGCCAAATCAAAGGATGCCATTTATTTTGGGAAAATACTTTTCCAAAATAGAACAAAGTCTTTATTGAAAACTAGCTCCAAGGAGATGGAAGGGCCTTATGTGCCTTATGTGCCTCAAATCAAACCCCATCTGCAGGTGTGTAGGGGTCTTTTATAGCAAGAAACTGAGGGGTGGGGGCACAGCACATCTGCCTGGCTTGCTATCTGGTTCCCAGCACCTGTGGCTCCTCTCTGCATCTTGGGGAAAGGACACAGGGCAGATCCTGGGGCCAGCATCTGCGTATTCTGACACCTCATCTGAGCTGAGGACGGGACTGGGTATTAGTTATGTGCCCAGTAGGAAGAAGTTTAGAGAAGCATCTGATCTGGTCTTTAAAAGAAAAAAATCTAACTTGTAAAGTTCAATTTTGCCTTGCTGATTCTATATCTATTGGAGTTTTTGACCTTGGGCTGTGTCTTCTGACTTATTTCAGAGAAGTCCACCCCCACAGATTCAGAGGAAGGTGAGTAAATGCTAAGAGGTGGACACAAAATGGGAAGCAGTTGCTAGTCCCAACCTCTGATGAGCACAATCTTCCACCTGCCTTCTGTGTCTCCTGCAGCGAACACTGAAGGGCTGCAGGAAGCTGCAATTTCTTTTAACCAGCTATCCCCTTGTCTAGCCAAGAGACAATAGATGCAGTGTCTGCTGCAGGCAGAAAGACAAAGAAGAGAAGATTAAAAGGGAGAAACTCTCCTGGGATGGTGAGGAGGGAAGATATCCCTGGAGGTCCCAGAGGGGAGCAGGCATAGGCCCTCCCACTGCTGGCAAATGAGTCCAGACACCGCTTGTTCTTCGCCGTCGTGTCCTAGCTCTCTGGTAGAGCTGAGTAGATACACTGGGAGTAAACTGGAATGGAAAGGGGGACAGGATGGAGGAAGGAAGAGACATCTGGGTGCTTGGGCTGCAGAGACCCTCCAGACCCCCACACTGTATAGCAGCACCTCTGCTATCCTGCTGCTCCTGGGGAAAGCCAGGGCCCCTCGAGCGCCTTTTCTTCCTCACTCACTCCCCTCATTCCCAAATCCAGATGCACCTTGAGGAAATCTGTTAGTGTCCTTTGGCTGCCACAATAAGTTGCCACAAACTTGGAGGCTAATCTGGCAGAAATTTGTTCTCCCATAGTTCTAGAGACCAGAAGTCTAAAGTCAAGGGGTGGACAGTGCTGGTTCCTTCAGGGAGCTCTGGGGGAGAATCCATCCTATGCCTCTCTCCCAGCCAGAAATCCTGAGCAATCTATAACTTACAGCCACATCACCCCAATTTCTGTCTGTCTTCATGTGGCCTTCCCTTCAGTGTCTCTCTTAGTAACAAATCTCCTTTCTTTTCTGAAAAGGACACCAGTCATTGTGCTTGGGTTCTGCCCTAAATCCAAAATGATATCATCTTCAGATCCTTAATTACATCTGCTAAAGCCCTATTTCCAAATTATGTCATAGGAACTGGAGTTCAAACTTGGACATATCTTTTAGGAGGGGCATAATTCAGCCCACTACATTGGAGTATAATGATTCTAGGGCCTGTCCAGCTGGGCAGACAAGACCTCTGTCTTTGTTCTGTGAGATAAAAGGTACAGCCTTATCTTCTCTAAATTAGGACTTGATAGTATCAGCTGGGCACAAAACCAGACACTCTGATCTCCACCCTTTCTGGCCTTCACCTTTATCCCATTCATGTGGTCGGTCTGATGGACTTTTATGTGGGTAGACAGGTTTACCTTTCTGCCCTCTTTGATCTTTTTCTGACCCTTTTGGCATCTGTTTGCTCTTTTAAAGATGATTTCAGGACAAAGCCCTGTCCATGCCCTGCAGGTCCCTCCAAACATTGACCTGCATCGCTGAGCTGAATGGCAGCTGCTTCTGGCAGGGGGACTGCACTCCATAAATCAGCATCATGACCAGGGATGACACACAGGTCGTGCATTCATCATAACGAAGAAGGCTGCCACTGATTCTTCGCTGTAATCGGATCTCACAAATGGGTGGGTGTTTCAATTAACAAGCCAGCATAGCTTTCATCAGAAAACATTTGACAGCAAATATTTTTTCATCCTCTCCTTCAGTTGTCCAGGATTCAGATGGAAAAACAACTCTGAATAACATGAGTTGCTGTAGGGAGTCTCAGCTTACTTGTCTGATGAGTGTTAACGAACTTTACTCCCTTTGTCATATTTTAGAGAAAATTACCTGACTGAATAGGACCAGGAAGTAATCATGAAATATCCCTCAAAGTGTTGACAGTAAGATAGGTATGTTGAAAAAAAATGTGTCCAGTTCCTGGGTGCCAATGTAATACAAAGAAATTCATTCTCATGGATGAGCAAGTCTGGGACAGGTAAAGATCTACACTCGAGCTCTTCAGTGACTGCTGAAGCAGAACATTGATTTCCTTGTTGATGAATGTTTTAAAAAATTAAGCCTCAGCAATGATAAAATAAGCTGAGTCCTTCAGAGCAGAAGAAATAATGAGCCCTGGACCTCAGTCATCAAACGGCAGTAACACAAATCAAAATAACTGATGTGTACCATTTTTGCTGATTTTTAAAATTTCTTCTGATGTAATTTGATTTTTCCTCGGTAAAAGTAATTTATGCCATTGATGTGGGAAGCATGGGGTGTGGGGGAAGCGCTCAGTTTCTTTTCCTTCCAAGTACTGACTCATCTAGGCTGAGTGCTTCTTTCTATGGCCACTGTAACCTGCATGTTGGCGTGAAGAAAACTGAGATTCTGGGTTGCCTGGTGAAGCCTGGACTGGGAGCTTCAGTGTGTGTACCCTGCCTGAAGCCTTCCTCTGCCCCCAGCACAGAGAAGAGGGCTGCCAGAAGACAGTCCCCAGCCCTCAGGCCCCTGAGCCCTGTTCTGTCTCCTTAACAGTAGAGCAACTTTAGGGCTGGGGATTTAGCTCAGTGGTTCCACCGCCTGCCTCGAAAGCTAAGGACCCGAGTTCAATCCTCGCTACCAAAAAAAAACAAGACAAAACAAAACAAAAAACAGTGGAGCAACTTTGTTCATTCACCACCACCCCCAGGTCTGACAGTGAACTCGCGCCCTCTGGTTATACAAGGGGCTTCCCTGACCACAGGGTGAGGATGCAGCTCTGCAGCTGGGAGTGTCCTTTGGCTCTAGAATCCCTAGAGCCAGGATCAGAGCTCAGGCAGCTTCCAGAAACAGAGCAGGCACCTCTTAAATCTGCTTTGCCCCTCTCTGCCAGTCAGGGGCTCCCAGGCAGGGGCAGGGGCAGGGCCTGAGCTGTTTACCCTGTCCCTGTCTTATTCCTGTGGGTGGAGCCTGGCCCCACTCTGCTCCCTGACCTGCTGCTCCCCATAGCCCCTACTCGTGTGTGTCAGCACTGCAGATTTTGCTGAGCCACCCATCACCACGCCTGCTGCTTCTGTGCTCCTGCTGCTCTGGGTCGGTTGCCCAAGAAAGTCAGACCCAGCTGAGGCCACCAAGTGCTGTAGCCATGGTAAGGGGCCCATGGTGTGGCCAGGCCGGGCCTATGAATCCGGTACAGGGACAACATTGAGTCAGATGTGGGGCTGTGGGCAAGGCCGTGGGGCTTCTTGATGCTTGCTTGAGGCTCTGGGGAGGAGCTGCGGTGCTGAGAGCTGTGTGGGACAGCGAGGCCTGTGCCGGACTCTTGCGCCCTTGTCAGGTGGTCACCGAGCCTCAGTTTTAGCTGCTGATAATGAGGATCATAGCACTTGTTTCGTGTCACCGCTGTAAGGCCCAAATAAGACAGGAAGCAGAGGTCATCTGCTGACAGACGGAAGTCTCATCCCCAGGGCTCCACGCCCTGGGCGAGAGGCCACCCTGCTGCACTGCCCCAGGGCCCCAGACAGGCCTCTTCCCTGCTGGACAGGCCTGGGGGGAAAGCTGAGGCCAGATCTGCGGTCCCTCTTGGCCACCTCCAGTACAGCACCCCTCTGCTGTGCTCCTCGGCCCAAGTCCTGCCTGCTCAGGCTCCATCCTTGCTCTCACCCATCCCCTCCGCCTAAGAATAGGCAGAATTCTCTGTGCCATCTGCCCACCGAGCAGGTGGGGTCAAGGGAGAGAAGAGGAGGCCCTGCGCATGGACTCTCAGCTCCCAACTCTCTGGTGCTGTCCGCTCGTCCCTCTGGCCCTGACCCAGAGCAGACTGGGGTAGAGAAGCCCAAGGCTCAGTGTGGCCGCCTCAGCCTCTCTCTTGAAAAGGGGGGCTGTGGGGGTAATGGCAGGACCAGAAGTGGAACGAGGATGGCATGTGGCTGCCTCCGTGCTGAGACCTGGCTGCTTTCCTGCACAGGTCCACGGACACAAAGGCTTCCAGTTCCAAAACTGGGCCAGAACATATGGCTGCTGCCCGGAGATGTACTATCAGCCCTCGTCCGTGGAGGAGATCCGGGAGGTGAGTACCAACTCCACGCCAGGCCCAGGGACTGCCCTGGCCCCAGGAGGAGGCTAGAAATGGAGCTTCCTGGGGCTCAGAACTGCTGGCTGGGGAGAGCTCTGTGAACTCAGCCAAAGCCAGGTCTACCTGCCGCTGCCATGACTTCCCATGCCCACTCCAGTCCGCACAGTCATGGGCTGGGGCCGCCGGGCCGCACCTGCTGCAGTGCACACAGACACGCACACCACATACACACGCACACGGACACCGGAAGGCTTTGCGTGGGACGGGACTGTGATTGGGTCTGCATTTGAAAGTCCGGGGGAGGATGAACCAGATCCACGCAGTACAGTAGGAGGCCCTTTGGCCTTCTGCCCTGGCCCTTCCAGGCCCACCTCTGAGCAGCCTGGTGCCTCAGTGAGCCCCCAGCAACCCCTGCAGCCGGGCCAGGCCCCTGCCCACCCTCCGGCCTCCCCCAGAAAAGGCCTGACTCAGGTCATCCTGGCGCAGGTGCTGACCCTGGCCAGGCAGCAGAACAAGCGCGTGAAGGTGGTGGGCGGAGGCCACTCCCCCTCGGACATCGCCTGCACCGACGGCTTCATGATCCACATGGGCAAGATGAACCGGGTCCTCCAGGTACTGCAGCCCTCAACGCCACCTCTGCCCTCCCCAGAGCTTCCAAGGCAACGTTCCGCTTCTTGGGCTGCCCTTGAGCACCCCTCACCTGAACCCTGCCTGGGCTTGCTCGTGCCTCAAGTCAGGTCAGCCTGGCCCCTCTCTGCAACTGCAGAAATGGCCAATCAGGCCCCCGAAAGGTAGACTCACAGTGATAAAGCCAGATGCGAGCAAAGTGACACTTGGCTAGTTTTACAGATGGAGAAAAGGTCAGAGAGGGTCAACGACTTGCCTGGGGTCACACAGCCAAAGGACAGCAAAGCTGGGCACAGGCCCGATCTATATCGGGGATGCATCAGCGCGATTCAGCCAGCAGGCAGTGCCTGCCAGCGACTCAGACTCGGGTCTCACCTACTGGGCCTACTGCACTGAGCTGTGATTTTTCCCAGCGCAGCGCAAGGCTCTGGATTCCTCTGAGATCTCCCTTCTTTGCTCGGGCAAAGTCTCTGCCTCTTACAGAACCTCAGTCGCGTCTGTGACTACCTCTGGCTGCTGTTTAGCACAGCCGGGCTCCTCGATTGATCCCGAGCTCCGCGCTCCAGGCCTGCGCTACGCCCCGCAGTCAGGGACGTGCGCTCTGGGCTCATTTCGCCCTGGTCTTAGCGTGACCTTGAGCAAGTGACTTCCAGGCCCCATCCCGGCCCGATCCTGTGAAGTGCAGACTTCCTATCCCCCAGGGCTGTGCCTACCACCTCAGGACTCAGCAGCTCCGCACAGACCAACAAACCGAGTGTCTGCCCTGCCCTCTCAATCCTTAGCCTTTGGCGCCCCCCGCGCAGTCAGGCGGCTGAGGTGGGGCGGACTCTGGCCCCTCCAGCCCGCGCTGGTCTCCCGCAGGTGGACACGGAGAAGAAGCAGGTGACGGTGGAGGCTGGCATCCTGTTGGCGGAGCTGCACCCGCAGCTGGACAGGCACGGCCTGGCCCTGTCCAAGTAAGGGATCCGCCCCTCCGTCCCCCATTCCTAGGGAGCAGAGAGGAGCCCTTCTTAGGATGCGCCCCTCTCTCTGCTGCCCTCCTTGGAGTGGTGCCTGTCTCCTCTTCCACACGGGTTTGGGCCCTTGGGTGAGAATGGAAAGAAAGAGCCCAGAGTTGAGCTAAGCAGTAAAGAAATCTTGAACGTGGGTGAGACTATTATGGATTAAGTCTTTCTGAGAAATAGCAATAAATGGGGAGCAAAACACAGAGGCACACAAATTAAGTACAGAGAGGCGCAGAAGGACATGAATGAGCCCCAGGGCTCCCTGGCGTGGCGATCCAGGGTTCCACTTGTCCTTCCATCACCGGGTTTAGGATGAAGGAAATTGCTTCGATGCAAAAGTCAAATGCAGCCAAAGGAATGAATTTCAACTATTAGAAAGAGGTGACAGATGCTTTGAATGTTGGTTTAGCAAGGACATTAGAGCTAGAGACAGAAGCCGTGGTTGGTCTTTGAGTGTAGGTGGTCTGTTCACCTCAGCTGTCTTACCATGGAAATCGTCAGTTGCTACCTTCCTACTCGTCATGGAATCTCACACAATTACAGTGTCCCTCGTGTGCAGGCTGGGTTCAGGCCCCGAAGACACAAAGACAGAAAAAACCCAGACTCCGGTGACAAGGAAGTCCCTGAAGGGGACGACAGACACAGAAACCAACCAGCATAGTACAGATAGTAGGTGCAGTAGCAGCCGAGGGTGCAGGGCAGACAAGCAGCCAAGACAGGAAGAGGGGACTCCGGGCAGCTGGAGCAGCAAGACCCAAAGCCAGCTGGGTGACAGGCAGCTGTGAAAAAGCCTAGAGCAGGTGCAGGGACGGAGCCTGATGAAGTCTCTTAGTAACTACAGGCCTTGGCCTCGGGCCGGAGCTCTGAGGCCCTGTGTGATGTCCCTGTGCCCCGCCCTCCTGACTGCCTACAGGGCAGGAGCCGTGACCCCCTTAGCAGATGAGGAAACCGAGGCTGGAGGCAGCAGGGCCACCAAAGTCACACCCTGGGTGCCATGTGGGGCTGGGTCAGTAGCTCGGGGTGCCCAGCAGGCCCGAGGAATCCAGGAGGCCCCTCGTCCTGTCATGAGGTCAGCGAGCATGGCCCAGTCCTTCTCCCCGACTTGGACCCGACCTTCCCCTTGGGTTACTGCCACCCCCTCACCCTGCTCTCCATCCATGCCCCAGGCGAGGGCCTCCCTCTCACTGCCTCTTCCAGAGTGCCCCTGAGCATGCCATAGTCCTCTGTAGCCGCTGGAGAAGCTAAGTTAGGTTGGATTAACCACCCCCGTCTGTGGGCCTTTGGGTCATTATAAATAACGAAGTGGGGACCATCTTCCGGAAAGTGCCTGCCCATGCACTAGCATCTCTCTTAGAGCAGAATTTCTATGGTGCCCCCCTTTTTTTGGAGGGGCAGTACTAGGGGTTGAACCCAGGGCCTTCCCACTGAGCTACCTCCGCAACCGTTGTAAAAATTATTTTTTCATTTTGAAGCAGGGTCTCATGCAGCCACTAAGTTGCCCAGGCTAGGTCCAAACTCGCAATCCTCCTGCCTCAGCCTCACAGAGTCTAAAACCACAGGTGTGGACCACACTATGCCAAGCTTCTGACCCTGGTTTGTTTTCTTAAACATTATGGTGTTTGCATAAGGGACAAAAATCACCAGCTAACCCAGTCATCATGGACAGAGAGACAGGAACAGGAGGGGTAGACAGTGACTTTCCCTCTCTTCTTGCTGTCTGTGGGGGCGGTCCCAGGTGTCATGTGTCCCCAGCAAGGTAGGGGCCAGATTTTCTGTTCTTTATCAAACCGCCTTGGAACTAAGCAGTGCACAGCCTGGTGTCTTCCACCGACCCGGAGCCCAGGTTCGGGTCAGCTCCCCACCCTCCTTTCCACGTGGGAGGCCCGGCCGGCCACTTCTGCACGTGAACATGGGTGCCCAGGCTACCAGGGACTGCTCTGGGGTGCCCCAGTGAATATCTGTGCCCTGGTCCTAGGAAGTCATCTGCTCTTTGTCCTTGGCCCTGAGATCCGGAAGTGTCTTTCTGACTCCACTCCCCCGCCCCACAATGTGCCTCCTCTCAGGGGCCGGCCCTGTACACACAGAGCCTGCGGGCCTTAATCTGGAGCCCCAGGTTGAGGGATGTGGGCTCCAAACTCAATGCAGGGCGTCTGTTGTCCTCAGAAGCCTAACTGGAGTCTGGTATCCCTCTCCCTCCCTCTCTCGGAGCCCAGCCTGGGAGCCGTGTCCGACGTGACGGCAGCTGGTGTCATCGGCTCTGGGACGCACAACACTGGCATCAAGCACGGTATCTTGGCCACCCAGGTGAGTCCCTGGCTCCCTGGCAGGGTGGGTGCAGCATCATCCCCCTGTAGTGGATGGGGACAAGGCAGGTGCCCCCAGGACCCCCATTTCCTCCTGTGGATGTTCTAACAGTCACCAAGGCCTCGCTCCCCCGAGTGTCTGGAGCCAAGATGGGGGGGCCTCTGGTGCCATGTTCACCCCCAAGTACCACTGGGCTCTCTGAGGAGGAGAGAGCAGTGTCCGTGCAGGACTCCACATTTGTGGGCTTCAGGCTCCTCCTGAGACGCCACAGGAGGTAAGAGGTGCCTGTGACCAGGAGGGCAGCTTCTGAGGCAGGCGTCCCCTGGACTGACTGACACTGCAGCCACCACTGTGCCACCTTGTGGTTCCCTCTCTCTCTCCCTCTCTCTCTCTCTCTCTCTCTCTCAGTCAGACTGATGTTTCCTTTTACTAATGCCCAAGGCTACCCATACTCACACACTCAGTCAGTGGTGAGCTGGGCTCTCTTCCCATACCTGAGTCCCTGCCTGTGTTCTTAACCGTTCCCCAAGCACACCCTCCTGAAGGTAAGGAGATGCTTTTCAATAAAGGCCAGGCAGGGACCTCAAGCCCACTTTTGTGAGTTCCACCAGGAGTCGTCCCAGCTCCTGGCTACCTCAATAGTCCTATCCCCTACCTGCCCTCTACGTGGCACATGTCAGTGGGGATGGACCCCCGTCCTGCCTGCCCCTTGCCCCTCCCCAAGACTTGGCACCAGTCCTGGTCCACTCCCCAGGGCTGGTGTCAACCTGGTCACCTCAGTTTCTACACCATGATCAGTACACTGTGGAAGTATGAGGCATGGCCTAAAAATATGGTGAATGTTTAAGTTTTAAAGAAAACTATTATAAGGGCTGGGGATTTAGCTCAGTGGTTTCACGGCCTGCTGCACAAGCGCAAGGACCCGAGTTCGGTCCCTTGTACCAAAAAAAAAAGAAAAGAAAACTATTATAAAATAATTGATTGATTAAAATAATCGCTTGCCATCAATCCCTCTCCAAGTCCTTGCTTTGCACATACATATCCCATGGTCCCCACCACTTTCTGCAGCAGCTCTGTCAGTCCTCTTCATGAGTGGCTTCCGCTGTGCTGCTGTGGCTCCCCGAGGTCCTGAATGGAGTCAAAGTGTTTGCCTTCTGTGGTCAGTTTGGCTTCGGGGAAGACCCAGGAATCCCACGGTGCCAGATTCAGTGAATGAGTGGAGGAGGGCACGCCGCCATGTCTTTCCAGGCCCGCCTTTCTGTCCGCTGGCACCTGGCGGCGGCACTGGCTGTACTACACTTCCTAAAGACACTCGAGACGTCCAGAACTGCTTCAGAAAGCGCCCAGCATGAAGGGACAAGCGTGTTTGAAGTGTGTGTGGGTTATTTAGAGGGGGTGCCTGACACATCCCTCTTATTGTAATCAATCTTTAGAATTCAAACATTCACTGCATATCTCTATCACATCTAGTAATTCTGAGCGGCAGTTTATCGAAATCCCTGATTTTGCACCTTCCATCAGTGACAGCCAACACTCATCTCTGGTGTCTGCCGGGCCCCACACAGCTAGCTGCGTGCTTGACATATCCTCAGTGGATCCTCACTACTCCTGAGAGAGCTGTCACTACTCTCCTGGCGTCACAGAGGAGGAAACAGAGATGCTGGAGCACATGCCCAAGGCCACACAGCCCTGCGAACAGTGCCCACCCTTCGCGGGCTCCAGACCCGAGTGAAACACCTCCCAGCCCGTTCTCACTCCCCGCTCCTCCGGATCCCAGAGGGATCTGGCTTTTGTAGAAATCACGGTGACAACCTCACTCTCCTCTTCCCTGGTCTCAGGTCACTGTTATTCAGAATCAGTCTGGCTGGAGCTCTTCTCCCGCCCTGCACTCCCGGCCGCGCGTTACACTTGTCAGAAGCAATTTCCCTCCAAAGAGCAGGCAGCAGGCGGTGGAGACGCTGAATGAGGCCAAAGGCAGCGCGCTCGCGTGCAGAGACTGCAGGTCGGGTTCCCCTGTGCTTCCCACCGCCGGCCGAAACCCTCGGAGTCCGCACGAGGTGGCCAGCAGGGGGAGCTGGCTCCTTAGAAGACGCCGAAGGGCAATGTTCCCCGGATGCAGCGAGGGCGGACTGGCGCGGGAAGAGTAGGGACCGCAGGGCTGGGCTGACCCAGAGGCTCCCGCCGCCGGGTCCTAAACCCTACCTCCAACTCTTTGTTCTTTTTCTTTTTGCACTGGGATCGAACTCAGGACCTTGGTACAGCTGCATCCCCAGCCCGCCCTTTTATTTTTTCATTTTGAGAAAGGGTCTGGCTAAGTTGCTAAGTGGCTCCAGCAGGACCCAGACTTGCAATCTTCCTGCCTCAGCCTACCAGATGCTAGGATTGCAAACATGCGCCACCACACCTGGCTCTTCGCAGCCCAGCCGGGCTCAGACTTCGCGCGCAGGGGCCGATCAATGACTGTGAGGCCACTGAATGAGTGAGGCAGTAGTTCCCGGAGGACAAGCCCAGCCAGCAGGGTCCCATGTCGCCCACCCAGACGCTCCCTCATCTTCCTCTCTCCCTTTCTCTCTCCTCCCCTGGGGTATCCCAGGGCCCGGGGTTCTCGGGGAAGGGGTGCTGCCCACTGCCTCTGGCGGAGCGCGGCTGAGTGGGGCTCCCCCTCCGCCAGGTGGTGGCGCTGACGCTGATGACAGCAGACGGGGCCGTTCTGGAGTGCTCCGCGTCCAGCCACCCCGAGCTGTTCCAGGCTGCGCGCGTGCACCTGGGCTGCCTGGGCGTGGTCCTCACGGTCACCCTGCAGTGCGTGCCGCAGTTCCACCTGCAGGAGACGTCCTTCCCCTCCACCCTGAAAGAGGTACCGGTCCCGCGGGCCACTGCTCGGCCTCGGGGGAGTTCAGGGTGTGTGGCCTTGACAACCCTTCCTCAGCCTGGGGGACACAAGGGCCAGGACCCTAGGGCAGGTGGCGGGGGGTGGGGGTACCTGTACAGGAGCCGAGCATGCGTGACTGTCCCCGGGGAGTGTCCAGGACTGGCCTGCTTGGAGGTCCTGTTTCCAAATAGTCACTTTCTGAGGAACTGGGGCTAGGAGGGGATTTGAGGGGACACGGCTCAGCCTCTAATAGAGGTCACCGGCCTCCCAGGCAGTGGCAGGAAAAGCAGGGGCCTCAGAGGATGGGAGGGGGGCGGGTGGACAGCAGTGGACACCAAGGAGAGGGAGGTGTGCGGCCCACGGGCGCTGGGTGTCCACGGAGAGGCCTGGAGTCCAGAGCTGCAGGGAAGCGGGTCGGTAGGGGCTTTGCTGACCTCAGTGAGAGCGGGTCAGTGGGCACTGGGCAGGCTAAGGCGTAAATGGACGTCACACACCAGGAAGAGACGGGCAGCGTGGCCACTGCCCAGCAGCTGCGGTCCTGCCCAGCTGTTGAATTCCCTCTTCCTGCCTCACTTGAGCGAGAACTTACTGATTTTCAGGCTGCAGATTTTGACCTGGAGATCAAGGGCTTGCTTCTTTTTGCTGGAGGATTGGCTTTGGCCACCTGAGCTGGGCACTGGCCAGTCCTCTGCCACCTGGCCTGCCCTCTGCTCCTCCTCTGACCCGGCAGAGATTGCAGCCGAGTCCTGCTTCTATTTGAGCCTGATCTTGGGCTGCCTCCCCCACTGCAGCATGCACCGAGCACATGCAAGCACATACATGCACGTGCATATTCACACGTGTGCACATGTGTGTACATGCATATGCACTCTTAGATACCCACACATGCACACACATCAGCTGAACGTCTTTCCAGGCTGCTGTCTCCAACACAGGGCAACGTGGAGACTTCTCACTTAGACTCGACAGCCTTGAAGACTTAGTGACTTTAAAGCAGTGGCCCACGTTCTTTACAAAGCTTCCAATTGCTTTGACTGTGTGAGGAGGGCACATGAGAAATAGCAGTTAAAATCTCCGCCCCAAAAGACAGAACAGATAGGTATGGGTGCACACTTACACACACACACACACGCACACACACACACACATGCACGCACGCACGATCAGAAACTCTCGGCAAGGTGGAGGGAAGAGGTTCAGGGGAGAGAGGCAGCCCAAAAGCCTGGCCATGCTGCCTCCTGAGTTTGACCTGGCTCAGTGCCCCAAACTCTGGGCTTCACTTTCGCAGTCTGGGAAGCGAGCCTGGGCTCGAAGTTTCCTGAGGTCCCTTTGAGCTCTGACATCTGCGAGCCAGTGCAAAACTACTTCCTGCCTCCTTGTCCCCACCTGGACAGAGGCTGTGCCTGGGGTACTTGTTCCGCCTCTGGGGCAGCCCATGGAAGTTCTTGGGCCTTGTGCCCATGGTTTTTCACCCCTCCCACTCCTCTGCTGACTCCTTCACCCTTCAAGGAAGCACTGGGTGTGGATCCTCTGACCTCTCTGCCCCTCACACTCAGGGAGAGGCCCCTCCAGCGCCTCTCTGACATGTGTGGGGGACACCAGCCTCCCGACTCTGCTGAGGGAGTATGGATTCCGGGTCCCCAGGCTGCATGGGCTGCTCACCCCTGTTTTGCTCACAAACCACCTGTCCACCCGCACTCCTCCTCATGCTGCTGGGCAGTCGACTTAGGAGGGCAGAGATCCCCGAGGCAGCTTTGCTCCCAGCCTACAAGGCACATAGCAGTGTTTAGTCCAGGGGACTCAATGCTCAGCTGGACCAGAACGGATTCGGAGTCCCACCCTTTTCTGAGATTTTGTCTGCTTCCTCCCACCCATCCCATATGGGGTCCATCTCAGATCCAGTCCTGTGCTCCCCAATACTGGTCCTCTTAAAGACATGTTATCTGAATGCTGCTCAAAGCCCAAGAAAGGGAAGGGGTCATTCTCGGGCCGTAAAGTGTTGAAATTTGGTGCTTTAGGACACAGGTTGGGAAGGTGAAGTCCGCGTCCCAGTTCATGTTTGTGAAGACCACGCTGAAGCCGCATTTGCCTTCGTGCCATTTTAGGACAACAGCAGTGTTGATTCATGGCTGATTCTAGTACACAGTCAAGCCAGTTAGAAGACATGGGAACTTTATAAATCATTGTCACCCTTTTGCCCTTTATGCCACCAAGCCATAACAAGATACGATGTGTGCAGCTGGCTGCCTGCGTCACCTCCCATTCCCCAAGGAGTAGGATTGGTCCCAGTGACACACCAGCTTTGTCATGCTGAAGCTCCCCATCCTCTTGGGTGGTCATCTGCTGGTGACTGTCCCAGCCAAAGACATGAAGCCCTCTGCTTTGGCCCACAAGGCTGGTAACCAATTCTCAAAAGCCATTTCAATAGCACCGCAACTCCAAATTTGAGGGACAACCCCTCTCCCGGGAACCAGAACCAGAAGGACACTGACTGCTGGGACTCTGGACTTGAATCCAGAATTTACTCTATGACCAGTGCTCTTCCCAATCCCACAGCTTCCTGTCAACCCCAAAATCTATCTCTGCTTTGGCTCCAACTTGTCCCAGATCTGCTTGGGTCTTAGGGAGACAGGCTTTGCTCAGTGATGCTATCTCAGTGTGCTCAGGATGGAGGCAGAGTAGGGCAGGACTCTCCTGCTCATTTCATTAATTAATGCTAAGTATTGATGATGATGATGGCAATGACAGTGACAGCAACAGAAGAGTAGCAGTACCAGAAGCAGTGGCTTATGCCTGTATGGTGCTTACCATGTGCCTGGTGCCATTTTAAGGACTTTCAAGCCATGAGCTCATTTAATCTTCATAATAATCCTGGGGTAGGTATTATTAGCCCCAGATAAAGAAGTTGAGGCACAGAAGTGTTATTTAACCTCCCCAACTCATGTAGCTAGTAACTACTTAAGCCAGGACAAATGAGAAATCACTATGTCCTCTACACACCTTAGGGAAGTGAATATGTACATGGACCATTTTAATGGCCTGTGTATTTTAAGACCCATTCTTTGCCATTTGGCAATGTTAGGACAATTTTAAGGTTTTGGGGGGGTTTTTTGGTGAAGAGAAACTGAGGCACATCTGGGCCTTGACTACCAGCATTCATCATCTTCCTGTGACCAACACAATCTCCCCACTTTCCTCTTGCCGGGCCAGGTCCTCGACAACCTGGACAGCCATCTGAAGAAGTCCGAGTACTTCCGCTTCCTGTGGTTCCCACACAGCGAGAACGTCAGCGTCATCTACCAGGACCACACTAACAAGGTAGCCAAAGGCATGGCCAACCTCACTCAGCATCTGGAGCAGGTGGTGGCTGTGACCAGCATATGCCTTCCCCACCCCACAAACCCATGGTCCCCACACCCTGCTGGCTCCCAGAATGGCTGATACTCGATGTCCTGAGGGTCAGTGTGGTGGGAACATCACTGAGAACCAGGAGAGATGCATTTGGGCCAGAGAGCAGAAAGAAGGGGGCCAATGGGCATCCGGTGTGTCCTCAGGTGGGGACATGTGAGGGTGTGGCCAGGGACAGCCCAGATGTAAGGGGGGTGTCAGCTATCCTGGTAGGTGGGTTGCCCCTCTCTCCTTCCTTAGGAAGCCATACCTGGAACACATCTCTCTGTCTGATGACGCTAGGATGCACATGTCAGGAGGCAGCTCAGCCCTGACTGACAGTACCAAACTGATGACAAATTTTCCTTCCCAGCCCCCCTCCTCTTCGGCCAACTGGTTTTGGGACTATGCCATTGGATTCTACTTACTGGAGTTCCTACTCTGGACCAGGTAGGAGTGTAGTAGTCCCTTTCCCACTGTCTGCCATGTGCTGTTGAGGTGGTGGTCAGGTTTGTACCCCAGGCTGCACATGTGAACTGCCTGGGGAGCAGGCTTCATCTTAAGGGCTGTGGGAATCACTAGAAGGGTTTGAATGTGGAGGTGCTTTGAAACAGCCCCCCAGCTGCTGAAAGCAAGTGGACTGCAGAGAAGGGGCGGGGTGTGCGCCAGGAGCCCACCTGACATGATGCTGTGATGTAGTAGGTTCAGTGGAGGTGGAGAGGGAGGCAGGCAAGGAGGGATGAATGGATGGATGGATGCATTGGTGGGTGGATGGGTGGATGGGGGGGTCGATGGATGGAAGGATTGATGGATGGATGAGTAGATGGATGATGGGTGGGTGGATGGATGGAAGGACAGATGGATGGATTAGTGGGTGGGTGGATGGATGGTTCAAGGTATATTTAGAAGTGTCCACACCCAAGAACAAAGAAATATCAGTAAGCCCAGTCATGAATGAAATAGTTCTCCAGGCTGCGTCAGCAGGGCCTCTCTGGGAAACCCTCGGTCAGTCACCTTCAGAGTGCTTAGTCCCACGGTGCTGGGACTGTAGATTTATTCCCCATAGCACACAGCTGGGAGCAGGAAACATAACTATGTCCTAAAATAGGTAGCACATGGAACACATGTTGATCTGGACACCTTATTCTGGGCCAACTTTCCAATAGCAGGGGACGAGAAAACAGGAATTCTCCGTCTTGGAATTTCATTTGGTCACTCCTGGGGTGTTGACCTCTCCCTTCCTCTAGGGAGCCTTCCCTACTTGTTCCCAGACCATCTGAAGAGTTTCTCTCTGGCTCCCACAGTCCTCCACACGTACCTCGGGATGCATCTCACCCTGGGCAGCATCTCAAGGGGGCTGCCTGAGTCTGATTTGTCATTGTAGTCAGGTGTCTGGCAACTGACACAGGAGACCCAATCCAGTCCATGTCATCTGCTGACTAAAGGCGATTGGAAGCCTCATTAGGGTTGAATTCATGTGCCAGACAGTCCCCTGTATAAGTGCACAATCAGGGGCTCTTTGTACAGTCACAGAGTTGTGTGACCATGCTCTCCGTCTGTGGTAGAACATTTCCATGGCTCCAAAAAAGAAGCCTTGAACCCTTAGGAGCCACTTCTCATTGTTCCTCCCTCTGTCTTGGAAAACACTAATCTACTTTCTATAGATTTCCTTCTTCTGCACATTTCATGTGGATGGAATTAGACAATGTGTGACCTCTACAACTGGCTTCTTTTGCTTGTTCTTTGTTTGCAGGTTATTTGTGTTGTAGCATGTGTCAATCATTCAATCTTTTTTATGGCCAAATAATATTCTATTGTGTGGTTAAACTATATTTACCAATTCTTCGTCAAATGGGCATTTGGGTTGTTTCTACTTTTTGACAATCCTGCATAATGCTGCTGTGACTATTCACATATAACTCTGTATTTAGCCATATGTTTTCACTTCTTCGGACATTTGCCTAAGAGTGGAATTGCTGAGTTATATGGTATTTTTATGCCTTTTGGGAAACTGACCAAGAGTTTTAAAGAGGACCTGTACCAATTTACAACTCCACTAGCATTTTGTGAGGGTTCCAATTTCTTCTCATCCTAAAGAAACTTATTGTTAAACTGTTTTTTCCACTTAAGCCATTCTACCAAGTTTGAAGTGGTAAGTGGTGGTTTCCACTAGAATTTCCCTGATGACTAAGGATGTTGAGCATTTTTCAAGTACTTACGGCTGTTTGTGTATCTTCTTTGGAAAAATGTCTATTAGGATTTCCCCCATTTTATTTGTTTTGTTTTTATGGTATTTGGGATTGAACAAAGGGTCTTCACACTAAGCTATATCCCCAGCCCTTTTCATTTTTTGTTTAAGCCTGAGACAGGGTATGGCTAAATTATCCAGGCTAGGCTTGAACTTTAATTCTTCTGGCTCCTCCTCTCAGAGTGCTGGAATTACAGGTGTGTATCACCACCCCTGGCTTTTTCCCATTTCTAAAATTTACAAATTGGATTGACTTTTCTATCACAGCATTGAAAGAGTTCTTATTCTAGATAGCAGTCTCTTATCAGATAGATGATTTGTAAATATTTTCTCCCATTCTGTGAACTGTCTCTACTAATTCTGATGAAGTCCAATTTCTCCTTTTTTTTCTTTTGTTGCTTCTGCTTAAAAATCACCAAGATTTTCTTCTAAGAGTTTTATAGATTTTAGTTCCAGGGTAGTTTTACCCTTTTGTTACTTTTATCATTGTATATGGTTTGAGGGAGAAGTCCAACTTCCTTCTTTTGCTTGTGAATATTCAGCTGTCCCCGCATCACTTGATGAAAGGACTATTCTTTCCCCCATTAAATTGTCTTTATATTCTTGTCAAAAAAGAATGGACTGAAAATGTTTAGGTGTATTTCTAGACTCTCAATTCTATTCCACAATTTATGTGTCTCTTTAACCCAGTATTACACTGCCTTGATTCCTGTAGCTTCCTAGTAAGTTTTGATATGATAAAGTGTGAGTGGGGGCCGGAGATTTAGCTCAGTGGTTCTGGTGCCTGCCTCGCTAAGCTCAAGGTCCCGAGTTCAATCCCTGGTACCAAAAAAAAAAGTGTGAGTGGATGTTATTCCACACCCTTTACCATCTCCCTGTCTTGCTTTGCCAGCCTTGGGACAAAGATCAGCCTTTCCTCCTAGAGTTCCTTCTTCCTCTAAGTCTCTCCCTTGTGGACGTAGTTAGCTCCTTGAACAGCTCAAACTTCCTTCCTTTACTCAGCCCTTCAAGTGAGTTACTTCCTCTCTGTGTTCCTCTCCTTTTTAGCAAAGCATAGACACTCACTTCATGGTAGTTCTAGGCCAGTGATGGTGAACCTTTTAGAGCTTTCAATGATAACAAATAGCCCACTCCAGAACGCATGTCATAGGTTCACCAGCACTGTCCTAGACCTTCAGTCCATCTCCTCCAGGCCATCCAGAAGGCCCCTTAGTGTTCATATCACCAGTACCCAGCATGGGGCTAGGCACAAAGGGTGCACTCAGTGAACAGGAAGAGTGCACAGGCAGATGTCCAGGTCCTGTGTAGATGGAGGTGAACACCAGACTTGGAGAAGACTCAGGCTGGGAGGAACTTCCGAACTTCCCTTACTAGACAAGAGTGGGATTAACAGATGGAGTTAGCTCTGGAATTGAGAATGATGATTGAAAAATATAGAGAGGACCATTTCTTTGGGGCATTGTCCAAGTGCTGTCCTCAGGATATGGTGTAAAGCCAGGATCTTACAAGGCAAGAGAAACTTCAAGCTCAAGCCCCAAACTGGAGACCCACAGTCCTGTTGCCTTGGATTCAAGGCACTCTCTGCTACTTGGCCCACATTAATTGAGCCCAAGTGTCCATCAATATTTTTCACATAAATCCAACCAACAGACTTCTATAGCTGATAATTCACTTTACACTTTGTGACAAAACACAGCTACCACATCCTCACCCAGAACCCTAATCTAATGCATGATCTTGGGCTTTTTCGGGCTGCCATTCTAAAAGTAAAGTGGGGTCAAAGGTAATAGGTTGAAGGTCCAGGTTCAGGCTCTGGTCCTCTCCAGCTGCTCTAGAGCTCCCCTCCTCCTCTGAGCTGACACTGCCAGTTCAGCACTGTGGAAAGCTATGAGCCTGCATCAAGCCCTAAGGGTCTGAGACCAATGGATAAGAACATTTCATCATTTCCTTCTCTGTTGAGAGCCATTCTATGTAATTTTGGGGAAAAAATCATTTCACAATTAAATTATAACTAGGGCTGTCTGAGGCCTCAATAGTCCCATGATACTGTGATGCTCAAGGGTAAGATTACATCAGCTGAAGACATCTTGGTTCTTTGAGAAGTGAGTAGTAATACAAAAAGAGAAAGGTTTCAGCTGGGGAGGGCCAAATTCCTTATCAGTTTAACTCATCCCATCTACTGTTGTAAGAACATTTTGTTCATCTTACTGTCCTAATCAATTTAAGCTTCTCATTGACCTAAGATCCTCATCAGCATAAGATCCTCCTCATCATGGGATTACTGCCACCCTCCAAGACATCTGATATTTCTTCCAATTATAAGATCCTTATCAGTTTAGGATTACCTCCACCCTCTGAGTCATCTGATACTCCCTATGAACTCAATAATAGTAGCAAACAAAGGGTGTTTTTGTTTTTGCTGCCCAGAGCAGCACTGATCAGGCCCAAAATGCAGCTTTTCCTCTAAGTCTCATTTCTTATCTTTATTCTTGTCAACTTTGTGTTGTAGTGGCTCACAGGAGACCAGGACCCACTGCAGGGGTTCTGGTAATGTCCCCTTTTCCATTCCCTACACTCACCCTGTCAGCTCAGGTTGTAAGCACCCATTCATTCTTCCATGCCTCCCTGAGTGGGCAACAGCCACCTTCAGCAGGAATGGGCTGCAGTTTTCTGAGTACTTATTATATTCCAGGCACACCCTTAGCCACTCCATATGTGTGACTCCTTTGTAGTTTTTTTGACATTCCTTGAAGGTGGTTTGCACCTTACATCCTTGGTTTACAATTGACCAGAGTGCATCTCCTCTGATCTGGGTGGGAAAGGGCCAAGGAGCATCCAGAGCGCCCAGCCCAGCTTGACGGCCACAGCTCCATCCAGATAATGGATTCAAAGGAGAGTGTGGCTTTCTCTCCAGGCATCAGCTTCCATCTCCACAGGAGGACAGCTTTAAGTGTGCATGCTGGAGCCTGAGCCCAGGCCACATCCAAATAAATTGGGCTCTAAATCAGCTACTACATCTGGGCCCACAGATAGAAGCTCCAGCAGACCTCCGGGCCTCTGAGCCCAGCCCATGTGGTCTCTGCCTATTTGGGGCACCATACACCTCCTGGCAGGGAGAACACTGGCTCTGTGTCCTGCTTCCCAGTGTGTCCAGAGTGAGCGTTTAGCTCCCACACAGAGAGAAAAAAGGAACCTGTATGTGTGTATAGATACAGATTTTGCAGATTGTGATGTGAACGAATTTCCTAGAGCAAAAGACCAGATAGCAGTTCCTGCTTGGCCCCAGAACTGCAAAGCCCTTCCTCCATAGTTACCTAGGCAACTCCAGCAATGTTTTTGGGGACAGGAATGTAAGACCAGAGGCTCCATGCCAGTATACTGGCTCCCACAGGCCACCTAATCCTTACAGCAATAGGGGTGTCCCAGGGCATGGGAGGGTAAATACCACAATTTTCAAGACAATTCATCTGACAACAACCTACTGAAATTAGAACTCAATTACCCTTGGCCCCAGCAAGCTGCTGAGATTGCAGGACATAGACATTTGTCATAGTGTGGCACAAGGTGACGAGACTGAAATCAATGCTAATGGGTGAATGCATGTCAGAGCACATGTGCACTGCCCCTGACACAGACTATCATTCAGCTATCGGAAGAAGGATGTAGATCTATGTTAGTGCACCGAGAGGGATTTCTAAGATACAGACAAGTGACAAAGGCCACATACCTGTGGAGAGCAAGGCTCTGGGCTTTGGAAAGAACTCACTGCCGTACCTGGCACACAGCGGCACATGGTAGATGCCAGGTGTGGTGATGATCACACCACCGTCCCTCCTCCCTCTGTCCCCAAAGCACCTTCCTGCCGTGCCTTGTGGGCTGGATCAATCGCTTCTTCTTCTGGCTGCTGTTCAACCACAAGAAGGAGAACAGTGATGTCAGCTACAAGATCTTCACCTACGAGTGCCGCTTCAAGCAGCATGTCCAGGACTGGGCCATCCCCAGGTAGGGGGCCCCCCATGGGACGGCCACGGGAGTGGGCCCTGTGAGAGCTATGGGAGAGTCCTGGGGAGCCTTCCCACCCAGAGGTCCAGATTGTGTCCCCTGCGCTGAGTGCAGAGAGAAGACCAAGGAGGCCCTGCTGGAGCTGAAGAGCATGCTGGAAGCCCACCCCAAGGTGATGGCTCACTACCCCGTGGAGGTGCGCTTCACCAGGGGGGACGACATCCTGCTGAGCCCCTGCTCCCAGAGGGACAGCTGCTACATGAACATCATCATGTACAGGTGACAGACTCCCTGCAAGGGCGGGTGGCACAGGATGCCCTCCCCAGGATTTAGAAGGACCCTTCTCCTTCCCATCTCTGATGCCAGCCCTGATGCCACCTTCTCTAGGGGACTTGCTGGTCCTGGCAACTGGAGACCAGTCTCTCTCCCTCCCTCTGCCCTCCTTCCCTCTCTCAACAGTACTGGGGATTGAACCCAAGGCCTTTGCACTGAGCTTTCCTGAGACAGAGTCTCACTAAGTTGCCCAGGCTGAGCTCAAACTTGCAATCCTTCTGCCTCAGCCTCCCAGAGAGCTGGAAGCATAGGTGCCCACCGCCACACCCAGCAACACTGCCACTGCAGACTCACAACATACCACAGGTCTAGTCTATGCTGTGTTAATATAATTTTAATATTATTTATGTCTTTATTCATGAGGAATACCCCAATTTATGAAGCAGATAGTGTGGAATGACAAATATGTCCTATCTCACGTGTCCATGCCAGCCGGCAACTGTGAGGTTGGGAAGAGCCCTGAGGCTGGTGCTGTTCTGCAGGAGAGAGGCTCCTGCTACAAGCCAGGGGCCTGATGGCCACCTTTGCCCACACTGACGGCTCTGCCAGGCACGGCCGTGGCTGTGGCATCCTCTTCTCCTCTGGTCAGTGGTCTGCAGGATGGCGCTGCTGTGCCTGGGTAGCTGAAATTCACGTTTCCTGAAATTTCATGCTGCAGTGACGTGCACTGCTTCTGCCTCCCCTCCTTCCATCATACATCGCAGCCCCTCTTAGACTTTGCTAAAGAACAGCATCCCCGGCCTGCGCCGAAGCTCACCAGAGTGCTTCCCACAGCCCGCGGGCCCCACCCTGCTGGGAAGGTGAGGCCCAGAAAGCCTGAAAAGGAGGCTCCCTGGAGACTCACGGGGGACAGTGGCGTGCTCCCTAGGGGGAGACTCACCTGCCTGTGTATGTCTATGTCTTCTCCCTCTCTGTGAATTCAAAGTCAGAAATGAGAAAGTCACCAGGGGGGTGCATCTCAACATGCTCATGTGGGTTTTTAAAAATGGGTCAGTGCCCCTGGATGTGGTGGTGCATGCCTGTAACCCCAGCACTCTGGGAGGCAGAGACGGGAGGGCTGCAAGTTCAAGGCCAGCCTGGGCAATTTAGCAAGACCCTGACTCCAAATAAGTAAAAAGGGCTGGGGATGTAGCTCAGTGCAAAGGCAAAAAGGTCCCTTGGCTCAACCTTCAGTATAAAAAAAGAAGAAAGGAAGGAAGGAAGGAAGGAAGGAAGATAGATGATAGATAGACAGATAGATCGATCGATCGATCATTCTTCACTGGCTGGGCAGGAGGACTGACCCAAAATGACCATTAGGTTGTGCGGTCAGATTTTCCAGACATGAGTGGGTTAATCTAAAATCCCAAGGGCCAGGGATTTAGCTCAGTGGTTCTGACACCAGCCTTGTAAGCACAAGGACCCAAGTTCAATCCCCGGTACCAAAAAATAAATAAATAAATAAATAAATAAATAAAATAAAATAAAATTCCAAGGCTCTGTCAAAAAGAGACCTTTTGTACTGTGTGTGTGTGCGTGCATGTCCACACACACACACACACACACACACACACACACATCGAGCATCACTCAACAACAGGGCTCCTCATCAGCAGGAACACTCAGAGCTCACCAGAACCCCCCCGCCCTGAGGCTGCACCCCGCATGGCAGGTCACTGCTGCAGGCAGAGGTAGGCGGTGGCTGGTGTCTGTGCATCAGACATCACTGCACAGCCAGGCACAGGAGAGACCCTAGGTTGAAGGAACTTCTCAGCTCTGTTTTTTCAGACCTAAGATTAAACTCACAAGTACTTTCAGACACTCACTGAATAATACTCGAGGGGTGCAGGCTCTTCAGATCCCCTTGGGGAAGCCTGGAAGCCGTAGGGTGCTGGCTCCCTGCTGTCTGAGTCCTGTGGCAGAGCTGGCCTTGCCTCACCCTCCCGGGTTGGGTGCTGGGCAGGCTTGGAGAAGGCACCCTCTGTGGTGGGCACTCAGGGGCTGGGGCGGGGCTCACTTCCTCCTGCCTCCCCTGTCCCCAGGCCCTACGGCAAGGATGTGCCTCGGCTGGACTACTGGCTGGCCTATGAGACCATCATGAAGAAGTTCGGGGGCAGACCCCACTGGGCCAAGGTAGGGCTGTGGGCAGCTGCTGGGTGCCCCAGGAAAGGCTGGCCTCAGCCTTCCGCTCCCAGACCCCCTTCCTCATCCTGAGCCCCGCATCCCACAGTTCCAGTGACTGCCAGGCCCCTGGGTGTTCAGAGAAACATGTACCTTTCCCTTCATTTGACTTTCATAGGAAGCCCATGAGCAGGATAAGCTGGCATCTGTGAGCCCATTTAGCTGACAGGAAAGTGAGCACTCTCCGAGGTGGTGGGACCAGACACCCCATAGTGTCACATTGTAATGGGAATGGGGAGTCCAGGGCTGCTTTCTAACCCCTTCCTGCTCCACTTTCCAAAACTCTCCCCTTCTTTCTGGAGGGGATTTGAGAATCTGAATATGTAGTCCAGGCTGAATCCTCCTGCCTCAGCCTCCTGAGTGCTGAGATTACAGATGTGCATCACCACGCTCAGCTCTTTTAGGGTCTCTATATGGTGCACGTGTCCACATGTCTGCAAGGAGGGGTGTCCCCCAGGCAGGCTTGGGGACTCAGTCCTGCTGCCCTGCTGGCTCCAGGGATGAGGTCATGGTCTCTGATTTGCTTCCCCAGGCCCACAACTGCACCCGGAAGGACTTTGAGAAAATGTATCCTGCCTTTCCCAAGTTCTGCTCCATCCGTGAAAAGCTGGACCCCACTGGAATGTTCCTGAATTCCTACCTAGAGAAAGTGTTCTACTGAGGCCAGAGGACACACAAGCTGGGCCCACCTCCATGAGGGTGGAGGTCCAGGAGGCAGAGGTTCCCTCCTGCCTCCACAGCATGAGCTGGGCTCTGGTCAGGGCCTGTCTGCCCTCCCTCCCTGCCTGACCTCACAGCACCCACAGCAGGAGATGCCCTTGCTGCCCAATCCCTTTCCCACACCTTCAGTCACCACATTCTTGTTTCTCCAGGAGAAAGGGGAGCCCTAATGTGTGCTATGTTTGTCTAGGAGGTCAAGGATCCTGTGACTCACAAGTTCCACCTACTAGCAAGGTATGGGATTGAAAGTCCCCAGGGCTGTGATTTCTGGGATTCTCTCTCCAGCCCTCTCAATATTATACACAGCTAAGTTAGTTAAAATATTATAGGTAACCCGGGGATGTGGCTGAGTGGCACCATGTCTGCCTGGCAAGTACAAGATCCTGAGTTTGATCCCCGGGACTTCAAAAAAAAAAAAAAGTGTATATATATATATATATATAAAATAGGCAGGCAGACAGGACTGGGTCTTGTCAAGAAAGTCAATGCAGGAGATAAGAACATATTACAGCTGTGGCTGGAGGTGCATTCACTGAAGGTCAGACTTCAAGACAAGGAAAAATGACATCCACATACTTCCCCTAGGGATGAACAGCAGTGACTGATATTCTAAATAAGCATCAGTCACCTTGGGTGGGAACCAAAATCTCCCTAGTCCATTTCTTTCCTGGAAAGTCCTTGTTCAGTCTGTGTACACTTGCTATGGGACTTGCTTCCCCATTGGATCCCCATTTAACCATTATTACCTAAGCGACTATACTCCTAATCTTATTAATTGACCATAGTTTTGTCCCATTTTATACCCAGGTTGTGGTTTCCCATTGGATCAACATTACCTAAGCGACCATACTTATAATCCTATTGGTTGATCATGGTTTTGTCTCACCTTGTACCCGCCTCACCTCGTGGCTCTGTTCTGTAAAATTCCCTTGAAAAGTTCAGGCAACCCACTTTCTGGGCCCTCTTCTCTTTCTCTTAGACAGAGGCTATCTTTCTCTCAATAAATACTTTCTACTCTTAACCTCCATTGTTCCTAGAATTCATTCTTCTATTTTAGAGAACACAAACTTGGTGTATCAGACATCTAGTGGGTTGGGAGTTACAATATTTCCCATATATTATTTGGATTATTTGGAGGTCCATGTATCATCCCTATATCATTGGCCCTATATCATCAGGATGAGGCCCTTGGAGGTGTTTGGGTGCAGCAGTGGTGTGGACCCTGCCTGCTGTCCCTCACCTTCGAGGGTCTTCACATGCTCAGTGGGAGCCGGCTGCCTGCTTTGAGGGGAGGTCCCTCCTCCGCTCTTCTCAGTACAGACCCACTTCCGGTGACCTCACCTCACTTCCGGTGTGCCCCTCCGCTTAGCCTCCAGGCAATTCTTTGGGAGTGAAGTCTCTCTTCTCTCCTGGAAAATGTTCTTCATGGTCCTTTTTTAAAAGCTCCAGTTTGCCTCTGACTTGCTCCATAGAGCATTCCTCAAAGATATACTCTGCATCAAGTGCTTCGGGGGAATTAGAAGCTTAAGGTATCTTTCTGCCCTCAAGAAATTTATATTTTAATTATAACTCATATGATTACAAGTATCTCCAAGATACACCAACCACCAGCAAATATTTGAAAAGAAGATCATCACCACTACTTATTAGAGAAATGCAAATAAAACCAAGATGAGAACCCACTTCACACCCACTAAGATCAGCATGAATGGTGAAAATTTCAAAAGTAGAAAGTAGCAAGCTTTGGTGAGGATGTGGAGAGATTGAAACACTGGAGCTTTGCTGGTGGGAATACAAAATGATGCAACTGCTGTGTCCCCAGAGAAGGGACAGCAGGGTGTTAGAGATCTATCTGGGCACCCATGTTCACAGCAGCATTCTTCACAGTAGCCAAACTGTGGTCTGTACATGCAACAGAGTATTACTCAGCCTTAAAAAAGAAGGGAATTGACGCATCCTGCAATAAGGATGGACTCTTACAACATGGTGCTAAGTAAAAATAGTCATTCATAAAAGAACAAATCTCCTATGATTGCATTTAAATGAAGTTCCTAGAGCAGTCAGATTCATTGAGACAGAATAGCATGGTTGTTCCCATAAGCAGGGGGTGGGAGTAAAAGGGAGTTCATGTCTAATGGATGCAGAGTTTCAGCCAGGGAAGGGGAAAAAGTTCTGGGGAGAGGAATGGTGGTGATTTCACAACAATGTGAAAGTTCGTTCTGTCATTCAACTGTGCACTTGAAGATGGCTAAAATGGTGCGCTGTGTAGTCTGTATGTTTACCCCAATAAAAATAAGGAAAATTTTCATTCTAGATCAGGAAACAAGGTGTGCACAGGATGTTAGGAAGCATAAGGCAGATTACAATGCAGGGTCAGGGAAGTAGGTGACTGCCATTGCCCTGGCTGCACGTCATCGGGGGGGCTCCAGAATAGGCCCAGTCCGCAGCCGTGAGAGACAGCAAGGCCACCTCTGCAGCACGAGATGCTGTGGGAGTTCAGGTCCCAATGCAAAGGAGGATGCAAAATTATTAAGAATTTCAAGAGGACAGCATCAGAACCCTCAGCTAACCATGGGGCCCTTCTGAGCCCTGAAGGTGCGGGGCCAGCCCTGTGTGTAAGGCTACAGTACTTTCATGTATTGACTAGCATAACTATAGTGCCGAGTTATTTAATCAAATGCTCATCGATGTGTGACGATGAAGGCATCTTGTAGCTGTGGCTAACCTCTATAATCAGTTGGCTTTTAAGTAAAAAAAATTACTCTTAATATTGTGGATAGGCCTCATGCAATCAATTGAAAGGTCTTAAAAAAATTTGAGGTTTTTAGAAGAAAAAGAAGCAATGTGGCCTCAAGACTATACACTAACTCAAATTTCCAGGGCTCAGTGCTGCGTTCCAGACTGAGGCCTTGAGAAATCACATGTGCCCACACCTGGAGATAAATCTCTGGATGTAGATATATATACCAGTTATTTTTTTCCTGGAGGGCTTTGATATATAAGAAAAGGAATGGGTTGGTGAAGTTAGCAAAAGAAAGCATAGCAGGCCAAACCCTCTCCTGTCCTACGGCCAAGGAAACAGGCTCAGAGTGACGACGTCCGCCCCGCATCACACAGCAAGCTGGGAAAGGTGGTGGAGTCTTCAAACATTTCAGCCATGGCATGTCCTCCAGCCCCGTATTTTAGATAGGTGACATTTTATTTTTAAATTCCATGAATTTTGCATTCTATTGCCTTCTATATTGTGTTTTAAAATTTTTAAGTAGTGTTTGTTTTCCAAACTTTTAAGTGATGTTTCTGCTGCCAGAAGCAGGGCTGTGCCTGCCCTGGAGTCTTTTGACACCCTACATCTACCCCAGTAAGGGACACAGCACAATGAATTAATCTAAAACCAGAAGCAGCTGAATGTCTTCGAAATACACAGAAAATCTGGATGCCCTTTGGGGTGTAGGCTTTTAATGAACATAATTCATCCTTTCTTTGACCTGAGATCTTCTTCTATGATACCTGAAGGTCGTCTTTGCAGAATTCTCCTTGCAGAGGGCCTTGGACACCAAGTGGCGCGGCCTCAGCCTGTAAGCCGGGCTCCTGAGGGTGCTGCTGGTCTCCCCACTTTCCCTCTCCTTCCCTCCCTCCTCCTGCTGCTTCCCTTCAAGTCGCCTCTGGCCAGGGTTCTCCTGTCTCTGGCTGAGCCTAAGGTGTCTTGGCCAGCTCTGCCCCCTGGTGACAAACATGCTCATCTCCGGAAACAGGAAATGGGGCCCTGAGGCTGGGAGCCTGTCCTCCAAGCCTGGACTTCTCCCAGTGGGCTGGAAATGTAGCAGCGTCCAAGAATTTGGGAAAGGGCGAAAGGCTGAGGACAGTGCCACCCTGACCAGCGTGAGGCTAAACCGTAGTGCAGAATCTGGGCTTCGGGGCCACAGGCGGCTCTTGAAGCTAGATTTGGGCTGAGAGGACCCCAGCCGAAAAGAAATGAGCTAATCTCACCTGCAGGTAGCCACCGCGTCCCCATACGCCTCAGGTGCACAGCGAGACAGAAGGGCCCAGGTAAGCTCTGAGGTTGTGGCATTGTGACTTTCAGATTTTAAGTACGGCTTTGTCACCCTGAGGTCACAAAGGGCAGGGAAGCTGCCTGGGCGGAGGACCAAAGCCCACCATGAGCAAGGACACAGCTCAGCACAGGGCGTCTTCTCTGGTCACTCCAGGGTAGCCACTGTCAGCCCCTGCACAGGGGTTCATGGTGCCCCTGGTGCCATCTGTCTGAGCTCCCAGCTCTGGCCTAAATCACTCGCAGTCAGCTGGTCCCAGACAATAAAGGAACAGGAGTGTGGCCAGAAGGGAGAAAAACCTGTGGGAGGCACCAGGGCTCTGCTGAGATGAGATCTCCACGCCACGGTTGCTTTCAAATCGAGGGAGAATGTTCCCAAGCAGCCTGGGAGGCAGGTGTGACCTGAGGTCTCCAGGTACAAAATAAGGCCAAAGGCAGGTGCTGGGTGAAGCGAGGAGGGAGGAAACCTGCGGAATCGCTGAGCACCCAGTTCCCAGGGGCAGGAGCGGGAACCACAGACTAAAGCAGCCAGCATCTGCTCTGCACAGGGCACGGCCATTTAGAGTCAAGACAGGGAGGTCCTGATATTTCCAAAAATTCCAGAACAGAGTTATGGAAATTAGTGTAGGTTTTCTGTTTCCAGTGCCCCTTCTCACACAGACTGCCTCTGCCCACCCAGAGTGAGGCGCCATTGTGCTGGGTTCGAGGCAACTGCAGCGTCCAGTCCTGAAACTGGGCCCTCGTGCCCTCCTGGGATGCAGGCTGGGGACAGGACCCAGGGGTGGGTCTGGCAAAGGACCTGTGCCTTTGTTGGTGTTGTGCAGCACCACTGTGGCTACACACACGTGCTGTCCCTGGCAAAGATGCCAATTTCCTTGTAACTGTGAGGCAGCCCTCCTCTCACCTCTGGCTTCCCGGGTGCCTGAGGGTGGGCGCTAGGATGTACAGGATTGGGCACCCAGGGGCCTGCAGGCAAAGAGGAGGTTGTGGGAATGTCTGGTGCCAGCCGAAGGTCACAGTCTGTTTCCCAGGTGCCAGAGGCTGCAGGAGCAAGAGCAGGCAGAGTGTGGCACTGCACTCTGGGACCCTCTGTAGCCTGACTGAGGCCCCTCTGTGTGGATCAGAGATGGCTGGAGGCCACTGCTGGCCCTGCAGTCCGAGCACAGGTGAGGACAAGGACGCAGCTGTACACACTCTGGCACTGCATGGCTGAGGACTGGATCAGAGGTTACCAGATCAGCCTGCGAGCAGAGCCAGGCGGCAAACAGAGCCTTCGTGAGTAGCCTTGGACACGTGCTCCCCGTCCAAGGTCCGGCTTCTGCCGCTATCACATAGCAGGATTTGCTAATCACCCGTTCTGTTCCGGAACTCGGAAGACCTGGTCCTCTTTGTATCACCTCTAGAGCTATTTTTCATCATGGCTTTGCCAAGCTCTTCTGTCACAACTGGAAAAGATCTGGCAACGCCTAGAACCCTGATGTAGAAAGTCCAGGCAGCCAGATGGCAGCAGTGAGCCCCCTCCTCAGGCCCGAATCAGGCCTGAGTTCACTCACTCTTGCAAGAGTGCGTATCAATAGTCCCTGTCACTCCTGCAGCTTCACTCAGTGGCTTTTGGGGTCACTCTGTGTTTCCAGTCAAAGCTCAATCTCACTTCCTAAGCAAAGCCCTTCCCTGCCCCTCAGAGCCTGGCCCCTCTGCCACCCTGTGATGCCACCTGAGCAGTGCCCTGCACATGAGGAAAGCCCCGACAGTCACCCTTTGCCTACTCCCTGTACCTCACAGCAAGGGCCAGGGATTCTGAGCTTCCTGTGCCGGCCTCCCTAGGTCTGGAGGAATGGGGTGGGGCGTTCTCACATCCCAGCCTCTGAGGCAGGCTACTCCTTGAGAGTAATAGCAGGAACCTAGCAGGATTATCTGAAGCAACTGGCGCACCTCAGGCACCTTGATTGGCCACAGTTGGCAGCTGTGCGATGCTGTGCACTGCACGCCTCCCAGGTCATTTCTCCTCCACATACCAGAGATCGCATCTGACCACAGTGCTCTGGCAGGTGGTAGGCCAGCGTCAGCACAGAAGTCTACAACAAGGTTGGTCCACTCCCGTTTCTAGGCAGACGTCAGACCCCTCTCTTCCCAGACTGGCAAGCACTGCTCCTATTTTGTTTCAAGAATCCAAGCAGACAGAAACCAAGGGCTAAGTCCACGGCCCCTGCCGGAATTAGCCACATCTCACCCGATCGCCGTGGTGAGCTCTCATCCTGCCTTAGTCTTTCTAGTGCCTCAGGTGGGAACGTCTGTCGGGAATGGAGGGTCACAGAGAGGCCCTCAGAACCGGACCACTGTGCAAGGGAGAATGAAGGTGGAGAGGAGGGGTCCCAGGGAACCTCCGAGTTCCATGCTAGGACTCTCTGACTCTGCCTTTCAGGGAGCCGGCACATGAGAGTTTAAAGCGGGGGCACTAAAATAACCCCCGAGGGTGGCTGGCAAAACCCAGCAACCCTGTAATGAAAAAGGATCTTGAGACCATAATGCAAAGTGAAATCAATCAGAAACAGGTTAAATATTGCTCTGATATGAGACCCCAAGTATAAATAATTTATAAAGCAAAATAAAAGGGAGATGGCAGGAAACAGGGAGGTAGGCTGTGTGGAAATGCGACAGGTCTCTGGGGAGGGAGGGGGTGTAAGATGATCAAGATGGAACAGGTACCAACTCCTCAAGACGAATGTGATCATTGTGTATTGCAAATGTATACTAATAAAAAATGAAAACAAATAAAAAGGTTTAAATGTCAATCATACTGTGTGACATTAACACAATTTACAATTACAGTCACTTGAACAAATCCCCTCTGACCTCATAACCCTAATTATTATACTCCATTAAGTGAATCGCACTGACATTACTCTGATGCCCCTGGATAACAATCCTACACACTAACTCTTGGCATGAGTTGGGCCTTACAAGTTTGATTCCCTTGTGGCTGAGCATTACATCTTAAGAGAGAAGGGGCAGGGACCCAAGAATGCTCTAAGCCACGAATGGACAAGTGGACTTTCCTACAAATCTGAGATGTATCCAGATGGTTTCTTCCATCAATGTATTTGATGGTCAGCAGTCTATATTTAGAGAACCCTAATAAGTGACAAGCTTAGGCCATTGGACAGATTTGTATTATGGTTAGCTGAGGCCACCTGGTGCCAGCATCAGGTACTGCAGTCCCACTGTTTGGGCTGAACAGCAAACCCATCGTCGGGAACCATCTAGATAGAGAAATAAATGCCCGTGGTCCAGATGAAGATGGTATGGAGGGGCAGTAGACAGAGGAATCCACAACTAGGAAAGTTCTGGGGGATTCCAAAGCCTTACAAATGAAACGGTCTTTTGGAGACTACAATTTCCATAAGGATAATATCCATTATATATTAGCAGATCTAGGATGCCTCATTATACCTCCTTTTTGCCCTTATTTCCAATGTACTCCTCCAGGGAACTGCCCTCACCCAGGCAGAGTACTTGGAGAGTTTTACAATGGAATGGAAAAGATTCACATCTGCAGAATTTGCTTTAGTTGGCTTGTTGGAACACCCCTCTCTTCCTGATAAGCAAGGGATTCTTGACTTGGGTCACCTCTCTCAGCGGATAGACCCCTTCTATTTTCCGCTCTATGATGACCTCTGTAACATCTCAGCCACTAATTTACTGTTTCTGTTTCTTCGTTGTTTCCCTTCCATACCAAAATGAAGGCCGGCAGGAGACAGAAAAACAGCAGGACTGGAGGAACTGGAGCGCTCAGCTCAAGGCAGTTTTATTGGGTTAGTTGCATGCGGAAGCAGATCTTCCCACAGGCGGCAAACACAGGCATTAGTGTGAGAATCCAGAGGGAGGAGAGGCCGGGTGGGGTGGGGGCCTAGTCACACGGAGACATGCAGAGCTCTCTCTGGGGGGCTGTGGCTCATCTTGGGGGAGCTGCTATGACACCCCCTCATACGTAGAAAAGCGATGCTCACATCTCACTCCTCTCTGAAAAACAAAGGGCGAGGGAGGGGAGAAGGAGATCAATATTCACCAAGAAGCAGACTCTTATCTGCTAAGGAAGACCACTCCCCAGAGGAAAACCGAAATTCCTGGTGGTTTACCTGGCTCCACCTTGGGCTCTGGCCACAGAGGCAGGCCTTCTCCCCATGCTTCTCTCTCCGTCCCTTGACTAAGCCTCAGGGGCTCCTGGGCCGCGGGGGGCTGCAGGACAGGCTGCCCACTTACCGCTTCTTCCTGCGGTATTCCTGCAGTGCTTTCTCAGCCACAGTGTCCATAAATGTAGGGTTGTCCCTGGAGACCTCCTCTGGCATGACCACAGTGATAGGATCGGAGTCAAAGAGCTTCACCACCACCTCAGTGACACGGGCTGGGGTGTCGGAGTCAGAAGTGTGGGTCGTCACCTAGACAGGCCAGGGGAACAGGAGCAGTGCCATGTCATGGCCACATGCGTGTGTTCTACAGCGGCACCCTACAGGATGGAAGTTTCCTGGCCCCTTCAGGAAAAGGCAGACGGCTGAGGTTACTCATCTAGAGATCTGTGTGACTCCGCAGTGGAAATGCCCTGAGCCAGACACCCATTCAAAGGGAAAATGCTATCCTCAAATGACCGCTCAGGGGCACCCAGAGAGTGAAAGTGGTTTCCAGATGTTTTCTTTGTGTAGTTGTTGGCCAGTCTGGGGTTGAAAAGGAATCAAGAAAGAAAGGGGGTTCCCTTTTCTCCAGGGCAGAGAACAGTGTACCAACCCATGAGCCATTCTTCCTAACCCAAGGTAGCAAGGTAGATAGAGAGTCCAGGCTGGGCAGCCGGGCAGTTTCAGTGACCCAGGGCATCACTTGCAGTTCTCAGCCTCGGCACGCTGTGCCATCCCTGTCCACTCCCCCATCTGGGAAACGGGGTCACGATATTTTACCGCTATGGATGGTTGGTCCATCTCAGTGCAATAGGTTGCCTATGATCTTTGCATTTCCTGCCTTATGGTCAGCGTCCAATCAAAAGCAGAAGTGCCCCTCTGTAAGACCTGCATCCCATCTCACCCCGGCAGGCTCATGTCACCTCCCAGCCACATCTTGGATCTTTTGTCCTTGTGTGGCTGGGACACACAGCACTCACTGTGGAGACACGGAGGTAGGCAGGGTCTTCGCCCTGGGTGAGGTTAGCCAGCTGGGAGACCCAGCTAAACTGGTTGTTCAGCTGCTCCAGCAGGGATGAGGTGCTGAGCATCTTGCTCTGGTAGGACTGGAGCAGCTCGTTGTACTTCTGGGTCAACAACTCGGCGACCTGGAGGGAATCATTCAGCTCCTGCCGCAGCTGTGCCTGAGCTGGGTTGTTGGTGGAACAGTCTGCCCAGAGATGGGAAAAAAAAAAAAAAAAAAAGCTAAGAAATAAGTGTGCAGGGATAAAAACAAATGGAAACCAGCTCCCACAGCCAGGCACCCCTAAGTGGTAGGCCACAGACTTCATTACGGTTCCCAACAAAACGTAAGACTCCCCAAAATGTGAATCAAGATGCTGCTCCTTTCACCCAGAGAGTCTTGCTGTGGATAAGGATGTCAGCTAAACAAACAGTGTGCTGACACGCACAACTGAATCACCATCGGGTGCCAGACCTTGTGCCTCCTTGGGGACTGGTAACCAACAGTGCTCCACGTCCTCAGACCTGTGCTCTCTGCCACCTCGTACCTCTAGAGAGGAGGAATCTGCTCCCCTGTGGGGCCCCCAGCTCTGCTATCTGGTACATAGGGCTCTGAATGTCCCTTAACAGTCACATCTGTCCTGACTTTTTACCAATAATGAAATCGAGACCCAGAAATCAGGGCCATGATTGAACTTGAGTCTTTTACTCCTAAACCTGGGCTCTTCCTACTGTGGCTCTTCCTTCCTGTTTGTCTGTGGTCTTGGAACCTACTCCAGTGTTGTCTTTTGAGCATATTTGGGCGAGCCCATGCAGCAGAAGAGCTGGACAGGGCCTGGGCCAGGAAGTATCACAGCCTGGGGCTGGAGTCCTTGCCTGCCCTCTGCCCTCCCATAGCTGGCCACCATGCTCACAGGACAGCAGGGAAAATAGAACTCATTCCTTTTGGTCCTTGAGCTCCCATTGCAGGTTGTCAGATCCGTAAGAGACAGAAACCACCTACTTTTTTTTTTTTTCAAAGCTACTGTTTTTCTCCCTTTGAGTTTTTAAAAAAAATATCCACAAGAAGTAAGGCACCTCAAACCTAAACAAATCGAGAAAGATCTCTGCCCACTTCAGAGAGTGGTTGCAATCCTCGATATTAAATAATAAAATGTTAGGTAGAGCAAGAATCAGGATTAGTACAAAGCCAGGTTAAGAAAATATATGTGATGAATAACCTTAACTCTCTTACCGGGAAATAATTAAAAATCAGAATATTCCTTGAAGCTGAGACTCAGTCTAGAATAGGGGACATCTGGCAAGCTCTGCAGACAATTTTGGTTGTCACACTGGGGAGAGGGATGCTTCAGGCACCTGGTGGTCAGAAGCCAGGGGCACTGCTGACACCCTGCTATGAATGCAGAGGAAAGTTCCCCACAGCAAGGAGTGACCCTATGCAAGATGCCGATAGACCGAAACTGAGAAGACCAGAGCTGGAGCATGTGCATATGGTCACAAGCACTTAAGTATAAGAGGTAGTGTGTCTTGTCTTCCTCAAGGTAGACCAGAAGGCCACTGCTAAGCTTAGCTATGATCATTCACCTTGGTGCAATAGGTCCAACCTGAGCCTAGGTTTCTATACATCTTCTCTTCTGCCCCTAAGATGACTTTTTTTGTGTTGAAATACTACGTAATTTATGCTATTCCGTGATATTTTTTATAAGACCAGCCCACCGACTGGGTCATGTACTTATCTACAATGTCTGCACGCCACAGCCTCTAATAGCACTAGTATTTATTATGCACCGGCTCCTAAAGTCACAGGACTGAGGCTAGGAACGTTTAACCAGGCTCTAAAAGCCTGGCCAGGCAAACCCACGTGTGTTAAGTAAGAGCAAAGCCATAGATCAATAAGCTAGCTACAAGGGGAGACATTTGCTCCTCATGAGCAGGAACTACTCTAAAGACTCTTATAGCTGTGGTGTCAAAGTAGGGAGGATTTAATAAACAGCCAGATGTGATCAAACAGAGGGGATACAAAAGAATACTTCTTTTGCCTAGGGGACCAACCCAGCAAAGAGAATCATCCCAGGACACCAAGGACCACAACCAATATCTCAGGTAGACAGGGAGGAACCCAGTAGCTGCTCAGGAAAACAGCCCAACACCCAGCCTGCATAGGATAAGTTCCTTAGCCTTCTAAGACAGGGCTTCCTCTTCTGCATGATGGGGGCAAGAACTGTACTCAACTTACAAGGAAATGAGTAAACATTTGTAAAGAGTTTAGAACAGTCCCTGGCATGGGGCAAGTGTTTGTTAAACAAAATACACACTGTCTAAAATTTCACAATCGAAGTGGAAAACGAGCACTCTACTATGCTTGGTACTTGGGGACAGAGGAGCTGGGGAAGTCAAAATGGGGTGGCGTTTTTCAAAAACCTTGGCAGCACCCATGGGGACTGTCTGTGTACCACAGGCCACAAGTGCTTGATTTGTGTCTCACCAGCCTCAGAGGCAACCTGCATCTTCACCAGTTCTCCAGAGGAGGCCACCAGCTGTGCAGTGCTGGGGACCCACTCTGGGCCACAGCCAGACTCTGAATAAAGGCAGCCCCAGTGAGGCACGGGGGAGCCATGTCGGGGTAGTCCCAGGGCAGCTTGCAGCCTGGCCCCTGACTCACCCACAGACAAGATCTCCTTGCACTTCTCGCACTGGTCCTTCATCTTCAGGCAGCCGGTGGAGTTGTGGCGGATCTCCTTGCACACAGTGCGGTTATCGGCACCTTCTGGAGAGACACGGGGAGAAAGAGGCAGGCTGAGGCCTGGGGCAGCACAGAGGTGACCTGCTGACTTTTGGGGGCCCCTCCACGCTACTGTTTGGCTCTGGAGACAGTTCTGTGGCCAGAGCAGGTTGGAGCTTGCTTCTTGCTCACAAGTATGAGCCACTGCTGGGGGCTACCTGGGGATGTCCTGTGGACCCTCAGCCAGGCCCAGCCTTCTCCTCTCCCCCTCCATCAGGAAGACCTCTCCTGCCTCCCCTCTCTTGGCTATATACACTGCGCCACCATAACCCGTCTTGCTCTGTGCTCTCCTAGCTAGGGCCCTCTGCCTGCTGCATCACAAGCTGGGGGCAGGAGTGCATCCTCCTTGGAGCCCCTGCCACCACCAAGCTCCATCCCGCAGGAGATGCGTACCCTGTGCCGGGCCCTCCTGGATTTTTAATTCATTTCAAGCAAACTCTCGTGCCCATCAAATCATACCATATAGCCCAACAATGTCTGGCTGAAGGAATAGACTCTAAAGTACTGGCTTTTCATGGCCACATCCCCTTCATTCTCTCAGAGCACATGTACTGAGCCTGAGCCAGGCCCTGAGGTCTCAGCCATGAGGACATGGGCCATGACATAATGCACTGCCAGACAGTGCACACAGGGCTCCCGCAGCAAGCCCCAGAGTTCCCAAGGGAAAAGGGGCCCTGGTCCTACAGGAAAAGCAGTCGATGTCACACAGTTGCTTAAGGGACATAATCGCTGGCTGGAAGCATCAGACCCCAGCCCTGCAGTACAGGAGTGGGCTAGGTCTGTCAACTGTGAAATCTCAGACGTTCCTCTATCATCCTGTCTTAGTCGTTTGCTCTTTAAACAGGAATTAGACCACCCTTTTGGGGTTACCTGGAAACAGAGGTGACACCCACCAAGTCTCGGCCTAGTCTAGCACTGAATGGGTCACTTCTCACCCCTCCTTGGGAAGAAAGAGTCCTCTTGCTAACCTCTCATGAAATCCATGTCGAGGGGCTGGAAGGCTGGTCTGTGGAACTGAGGGTCCATGGCCTGCTGGGCCTGGTGTATCATTTCGAAGAAGGGCTGGAACATGTCGTGGAAGCCCAGGGGCCCGTATGGGGAGAGGGGCAGGATGCTGCGGACCAGGCGAGACTTGGGATAGAGGAAGTGTGGCCGCCTGTGGGGGAAGTTGAAGGGTGAGAAGTAGTGAGTGTCCTGGGGCTCGTGGGTGAAGAACCTGTCCTGGAAGAGTGTGTCCATGATGCCGGACACCCGATTGAAGCTGTCCTGCATGGCGTCCAGGATGTGGCTCTGCTGCCGGTCACTTTCCAGGAGGGAGTCAATGCGGTCGCCATTCATCCAGAAGTAGAAGGGAGAGCTCTGGTTCAGGAACTCCTCAAGCTGGGGCACAGGAGGGAAAGTCACTGAGGAGGCAGTCAGTCATCAGGGCCACACCCCCAGAGCCCGCCTCCCTCGCAATGTGGTCATGCAGCAAGTGACCAAAGGCCCTGCTGGGCCTGGGCCCCAGGCTCCCAACTGTGAGGCAAGTGCCTCCCATCTGCCCCTACAAAGGCTAGAGTTTACAGACACCTTCGAGGTCACAAGACTCAAAAGTCCACTCACTGATGACACCCACCCCTGCTCACCTGCTCAGCCTTAATGGCAAAGATCAGAGTCCCAGCCAACTGAGGCCCATGGATGAAGCCAGAATTAGTATTAAGGTATGGACACTTCTTAATTCTCCTGCCTAAGCGGGTGCAGGGCCCTGCCATACCAGCAAGCTGTCTGCTATGTTTTATCCAGATAATCATTTCTGGATAGTCTCCTGAGAGATGGCAAACACACAACATGCATACTTGTAATGACTGTACTCATGGCAGACATTACCAATTAATCACAGCACCAGGGGGTGGGCCATGCAGCCAGCCAGTACTAATCAATTGTATCTGGCATGTGGAATGGAGTGTATAGCATTTCACTGGGCTCCCCTCATTCCCCCCTCAGAGCCTAGGGCACACACATAACCCGCTTTTACCTGGCGGCCAACCAGGCCCGAGCCACTTCTGCAGACACGTGCATAGAACTTCATGCAGGTCTGCTTCAGACAGGGCTTGCAGTCTTCCCAGAGAGCCGTCATAGTCTCATTACACACTTCCGGGAACGCCTTCAGTTTCATCTCAGAATCTCTGGTCTCCTCTAGGGCATCCTGTAGGTAGACACAAGGCCAGGTGAACCACACAGCCCGCAGGCCTCACCGCTGCAAGCACGCCCAGGGGCCTTCCCACTGTCTAGCTTCCAGCTACTCCTTTCCAGGCCTCTCCGCCACATGTTCTCTCTGCTACCTGCAATGCCTCCCCATTGTGCCTGTCCCTCAAGGCCCAGCTGCTCCTCAGCCTTTCCCAGCCTCTAGGACTCACACAGACACTGCCTACTGGATTTCATTTAGATCTTTTTTTCGGTTCATAACAGCTGGTGTTTCAAACTGGTGTGGGGGGTGATGGGGTGCATGTATGAGAATGATCCAACTATGTTAGGTGCATGTACAAATCTGCCAAAACGAAGCCCATGAACCTGCTATGACCAATTTTAAAAGAGTGGAAATACAAGCAAAAGGAGAATAGAAAGGTAATTAGCAGAAGTTGTGGGGAGGAGGAAAGGGGGAATTGCTGTTTAATGGGTGTAGAGTTTCAGATCTGCAAGACGAAAGAGGAACCTGTTCACAGCAGCAGGGACATGCTTGACACTGCTGCACTGTTTGCCTGAAGTGGTTAAGATGGTAATGTGTGCGTCATGTGTTTTTTTTACCCCAATTAAGAAATGTAAATAAATGTGGGGAAATAAAATAAAAGTTCTCTTCCAAAGCAGACCAGAGGCTCCTTGAATCTCATATTTCAATTGTGCGTGCAAAGGGAATGAGCAGGCTATCAAAACCAAACTTGCAGCAACTGTCAGAATTCACTAATGTACCCATATCATTTGACCCAGTAATTCTACGAGGGCTTGTCCCAAGGCACTCCCGAAATAAAGAAAAAAATCTTTATGCCTAAAGATTGTATTACAGTATTAGTTTATGCAAAAAAGAAAAAACAAATTAATGAATAATTTAAATATATATATATATATATATATATACACACACATACATACACACACACACATATGTCAGAATCAACTCGAAAGGAGATGCTCAGAGAGCTGGGGATTTAGCTCAGTGGTGCCTCCACGGCCTGCCTCACAAGAGCAAGGTCCTGAGTTTGAGCTGAGCAGAAGCTCAGAAGTAGGGGAGGGTCAAACAGTGGAACTGTAGCCCTCTTTATCAGCAATTTCAGCTACCCACAGCCAGTCACAGTCCAAATTATTACTACGGGGCAATGAGAAATTAAGATTCGCTGAGAAACCACATTCACATAATTATAGCACATTGTTATAATTGTTCTATTTTATTGTTACTTATTATTAATCTCTTATTGTGTCTAGTTAATAAATTAAACTTCATCATATATATACTTTTAAAAAATATATATATGTGTGTATATATATGTGTATATATATGAAGAAATACCAGTATCTAGAGGTTTGGTACTATCTGTGGTTTCAGGAATCCCCTGGGGATCCTGGACCATCTCCCCCATGACTAAGTAGGGCTACTTATGTACACCAGGAAGATAATGGATGTTTATAGTAAGTTTTAAATATTATAATAAGTAAATGCAAAAAATGTAAAAAATTAATAATTTTCCCCGGTGTGGTGGCATACACCTATAATCCCAGCACTCAGGAGGCTGAGGCAGGAGGGTTGCTGTGAGTTTGAGGCCAGCCTGGGCTACATGGTGAGCCTTAAAAAAAAATTCATAATTTTGAACATAGCCATTGTCCAAAAAGTATAGCGAAGAGAATGGTAGGTAATAGGTCAGATGTGAAGAGGGGTCCCGCACCCTGCCAACACCCTCCCCAGGGCCTGACTTGGAGCCTGTACTTGGTCAGGCTTCAGAAAAATCTATTGAAATGAATCTAGGCACCTGGCCCTGGGCCAGGCTTGTAACAAAACCAGACCAGGGTTCTCATCCCCTGAGGCTTTCAAAAGCAAATAAACTCCCTATTCCTTTCCTGCAGCCCGGCACCAGCTGACACTGCCCTGGGAGGGCTGCAACTCACCAGGGCAACCCAGCAGGGGCCCTCTGCACCCCTCTATTCCAGCAGGGAGGTCAGGGCCAGGGCCCTGGTCACTGTCACCCTCACCTCTTTCTTCTTCTTCGCTTCCTCTAAGGTGCTCAGCAGGGACTTGCGCTCTTCATTTGTTTTTTCTATTAGGTTCTTTATCTCCTTGACCCCCTTGACAGCATTTTGGATTTCCTTATTAATGTACTTGCTCCCCTGGGTAGACATTTCTGCAAAAGAGGAAGGAATGAAGTTCAGTAGATCAGCTGGAGCCAGGCAAATGGTCAGAAAGGCCTGTTCAGTCCAGGGGCTGTCAAAGCTGGGGGACCCCCGCCCCCTGCCCTGGGCTGGCAGCTGTATGGCCTCTGGCTTGCTGGAGACCGGGTCCCATCACAGGCCAGCTGGTGCCCCCCACCTCTGTGTCACACGCTATGGGAGTGGCACACTGCGGGGAAGGGACAGCAGTGCTGTGCCCACTTCTGCCTAGTCACCCCAGAAACCAACGGCCCCCAGAAGGCAATTTTCAAGGGAAATAAGAGGTGTAAATTTTTGTACCTAAAATATTATTATTTTAGATGCAAATATTCTGGAATTCGGCATAACCAATCAGCTGTACTTCTTTGTTGTAATGCTCAGTGAAGGGGAGAAGACGACTAAATGGCACCGTTCACCAGGGAGGCTGCAACCCAGGCACGGTACCAAGTGACAAAGGCAGGGGACACCGTCACTGAAGTCCCCCTGCGCCATGCCTGTCTTGTGTCTCACAGCGCACCAAACACTTCACAAGCATTTGGGGGAAAGGAAGCAGAGGAGGAAAGTGTTGGGAAAAGTCTTGTTTATAGAGCCCCAAAGTCTTTTTGTACAATACAATACAATACAATACAATACTGTTTATACAGGGCTTTGCTTTTTGCTGATTGTACTGCACAGTACAGTACTGTAGCTTTAGGTTATTATACAGTACAGTGCTGCTTGTAAGAGTTATGCAAATGGAAGCATAATCAAGTTGGAGTTTCCTTCGGCCATTTCTCTGTTCTGAATATTGTAAGGTACACACTACATGCAATTGACAACCTAGCCGAGGGAAGGGCACTAGGTCCTTACATGAAGGTCGGTACTGTGCTCATCGCAAATGTAAAAGGTAACTGGGTGCGGGAGGAATATGCTAATTAGCTTCATGGTGGCATTTGTCCTGCAATGTATATTCGCACCAAAGCACCAGGATGTATACCATAGCAGATAATTTGTCAGTTATAGCTCACTAAAGCTGGGTGTGGGAGAATTGTTAAGAGTCCAAGATAACAGTTTGGGGTCTACAGCTAGGGAGGGGCAGGGCCAAGTCTGAGTGTGAAGTCTCAGTGTCTAAGACCCACAGAATTGGCCAGCTAGGAGCAGGAAGTGGGACAGAAAAAGGCCAGGTTTCAGGGAAGGCCTTGGGAAGAGGTGGCCTCCAGCAGGCTCCGAGAACAGATGGTCACCCCTACCTGTACGCTGACCCAGTCATCCCTTACCCGCCCTGAGGCCTGTTCTATCCTGCCCCTATCCTGCCCTGGAGGCAGAGAATGCGGAACGTGGTTTTGGGTGGACAGGCCAGGACACAGGGGAAGAGCTGGGGACATCACGAAGAGGAGAAGGACAAAGGCTCAAAGCTCAGGAGGTGGTGTGGGAGCCGGGCTAGGGAACAGCAAGGGAGCAACTGACTGACAGGCAGCAGAGAGAAGGGCCTGGAACATGGAGGCCACTGCCAGAAAGGCCCCTGGGCACAGGGAGTCTAAACCAGGGAACTGGGGCACAGCCCCAGGGGGCTGGCACAGGGCCAGACCTGGGGGCCAAGATGCGAAAGACCTTCAACACCTTCAAAGACCTTCAAAAGACCTACAGAGGGGGGCTGGACAGGGGCTCACCACACTGTCTGAGGGTCACACTCGGGCTACTGACCCTGGAGCTCACTGTCGGAGACCAGCTGGTCCCCTAGAACCCATCCATCCTCCTGGGCCAGCAGCAGGGCCACACACAGCAGCAGGCTCTTCATGGCGCTGTCCTCTCCAACTCTGAAATCCTAGCCGGGCTCTGTGTGGAGAGAAAGGAGACCATCATGGTAATAGCTAAAGTTGTCTTTTGGTTTCCTGCCAGCTTCTGGGGGCCTGAGGACAGACATGTGGCCCTCAGCTGTCCCATCAGCTGGCATCAGCTGCAAGTTTATCCTTGAGAAACTTGAGAAAAACCAGACTTGCCACTGACACCTTCAAAAAGCAAAGGGAGGGACCACAGGACAGCAGTGAAGCGCAGGGGAAACGGGATCCCTGGGGTCGGAGGAGCTGGGCTCCAACCCAAGGAGCAAGCTCCCAGGAAGTCTCTTGGGAGGACAGCCCCTTGGCTCTGCCTGGTCCCTTTCACACAGCCCGTTCCCTCTCAGCCTGCACCAGCGTGCTCTGCCAAGGTTTCCCTGCCACCACCAGGCTGGCTGCCACCACCAGGCTGAGCCACAGCCCGGCTCTTACACAATGGACCCTTTCCCAGAAGATGAAGTTGTTGCATAAAACAGAAACCTCTCCCCCTGCACCCCTATGGGATCCAAAACTGCTCATCTGGGCTCAGCCACTTCCCATAGCAGTAGGAACAGTGAGCTGGGCCTCTGAAATGGGTCACATCTGAGAACTGCTCTCATCCCAGCAGGCCTATCTGGACACACTGGTAGATCACTCATAAAGAAGATGCCGCTGAGAGGTAATTAGATGGACACACCAAAAGCATCGTGGGAGAAAACTGGGCTGGCACCTGCCCCAGTGGTAGATAGTTGGCTGGGCTGGCTGATTTTGGGTCTACCAGAAGGCCAAATGGCACAGGCTCTGGTCAGCTGCTCACTGAGGTCTGCAATGCCTCAGGTAGGGACAGAACCTTTGTTGCACCAGGGACACAAAGCCAGCCAAAAACACCTCTCCAGAGAGAACCTAAGAGCTTCTGGGAAATCCACCCCAGGTCCTGGAAACAGGTTGGGACCAGAAGGCAGGGAGTCAGGCTCTGAAATAGAGGGGTCGTCGGGTCTGCCACGAGGAGCCTGAGTCTAAAGAGCAAGGAACGGACAAGAAGGTAGCCCTCCCAACTCTCAGTCTAGTATTCCTTCCTTGGCATGGAGCCTCTGAAACCTCCAAGCCTCAGTTTCTTTGGCTGTAAAATGGATCTCATGCAGACCTCAGAGGCAGAATGCATTCTTATAAGGGCCTTACATAGTCCCTGTAAATTCTGACTACTTCAAAATCTGCCTGAGGGAGGACTGAGCCTGGGGAGTGGGAACATCTCACTGGGCCGTGGAGAGGGGCAGAGGCTACCTGCCCCCACCCCATCACTGGGCAATGATCTGCTATATTTTAAAGCACCTATGAATTTCCAGGGGTCTGTGATAATGCTGACAAGCCGGCAGGCAGAGGGGAATGCTCCTGGCCGAGGACAGCACATGCATCTCTGTGTGGCTGCCGCCCGCCCTCTCTCTGAAGACTGCTTCCCCTCGGGCACTTCAGTGCCCAAGCCGGCCAGGGTCCAGCACCTCCCTTCCCCAGCCTCTCCTTTCCGTATGTGACCATCTACTTCCTGTGCATTTTTATACAATCATATCTGTTACATCCCGTCTTCAAATGTTCTTTAAAGGTGCCCTTTCGTGGCATATGTACAGCATTCTATTCACCGAAGTACCAGACTCTTACCATTCTAAAAGCTGGGCATTTAAATTGCAGTCTCATGAGCATCCTTTTGTAATATCTACACTGATTCTTAAATTCCTACCCTCTCTGTTTAAAAAAAAATAATAAACATAATTTATTAAAAAAAATTACTAGGTCCAGAAATTCTGGAAGGTCAAGAGGCTCCCATTCTCACCCCTGTTCTGGAATCAGTTTGACGCTGGAGTCAGTACACCCTATCCCTCTCCAGGCTTCAGATTAGATGCTGAGGCCTGAGGGAGCTTGTGTGACTTCTCCCTAATGCACCCGAGTGCATTAAACAAAGTAGGATTTAGGTGGCTGCAATGTATACTTAAATCCACAATATCATATTTATAACCCACTTGCTGGAGAAATGGGAGAAACTGCATGACTCATGCACGCAGCCGCCAGCCCCCGCGGGGATCAGCACCCCGGGGCGCAGAGCTGAAGGGGGCGCCTCAGTCAGGCGCACCCCCGCTCACGCCCCTGTGCCTGCTCCAGCCACGCGCATGAGGCTCCGGGTCTCGATTTCCCCGTTTTTCCAAAAGCAGGATCTGTACCCCCTGCCGATTGACGGCTGTAAAATTCTGCGTGGAGGTAATGCACACGGGGACTCCTGCGTCTCGGCCTGCGCGCAGTCGCCTGCAGTTCGGTCCCAGGCTCAGCCGCCGGGTGACGGGGCTCCGGCCACCTCCCATCCCGGGTTCCCCGGGGGCTCCGTGGAGCTGTCACCTCTCCCCACCTGGAGGGGGATCAGCAGGGCCCGCTGTGGGCCTGCGCAGGGGTTGGGAAGATAAGGACAGCTCACCGGTCCGCGGCTCCAGCTCCCGTGCGCTCCTCCCGGCGACGCAGGGTGGTGAGCTCGCTGAGGCCCTGTATTTATAGAGCTCGGCTCGCGTACACCCCCTTTGGGGCTGGCTGTAAACCTGCATGACTCAGGCCCAAAGAATGCCACGGAAAGCACCGGGAGCTTTCTGGAAGCTAGGAGAGGAGGGGGTGCGGTGCAGCGCCTGGCGGGGGGCACCGGGGGGCGCTTCCGCACCGCGAATGGCCTTCCCGTCCCCACGGGCGGGAGGGGGACCCTTTGGTGTGTCTGGTTCTGCTCAGGGTTCCCCAGGGGATCAGAGCTGGGGACTGTGCCCCAGGAGGGGAGAGCCTGTGGGGCACCCCTCTTCATAGGGTTGGGGGGGGGGTCGTTCCATCCTGGCTGGTTCCCAGTACCAAAAACAATCTCACGGTCCTGCGGCCCTACTGAACATGAATCTTTCACATTACACATGCTCCACTTACCTCGTCTCATTTAAATAGCAGAGTGTCAGAAATAATGAGGGTGAGCTGCCCAGGGGCAAAGTGCTGGGGTGAGAAGTAGGAGAAGGTGCGCACTCCCTGAGAGGTCAGGCTGGGGTGAAGGCTGGGGGCAGACTTGCTGGGCCAGGGGGAAACAGAAAAGCCTATGTTTGGGGGACCAGAAGGCCCCTCTTGGACGCATGATCTGTGATCCATGCAGCTTAAACAAGTATCACCATCCACCTGGGGACCCAACGAAGCAGGGTGGCTTCATGGCCATGGGATCTGTGCCACCCCACCCTTGGTTAAAGCACAGCTGTCTCAGGCTTGAACTTCTCAGTGGTTTGGAGTCCAGGCCTGGGGTGCTCGTTTTACCCTGGGTCCTCAAGTAGCTGATCTGGGTCCGGAGGGTTCAATCGCCCCCAGCTGCCTTCCACTGAGAGCAGGAACATCTCCTGCCAGGACCACCCAGAAGCCCTTGAGGTGCAGCTGCTTCTTGGGGAAGAAGCTGAGCTGCCCATTCTGGATCCCAGGATAGCTGAGCACTGCCAGGCAGGGGAGACAGGCGGGTGGACGGCACAGGTACAGGCAGCCTGGTTTTCCAGGACAGACTCTGAAAACCACATGAGAGCAAAGAGCTTAACAGAGAGTGGTGAGGCCAGGGCCTGAGTTTCCCTCTTCTTGTCTGTTGAGGAACAGCCTGCAGACCTAGCTTCTGGTTGCCCAAGGTCCAGGAGCTACTGGGATCCCTTTCCTTTTGGGGAAACGGCTGGAGAAACCTTCCAGGCCGGTAAAGATGTGGGACAGCTCTGGCTGGTGCACGGACAGCTGACTACAGTCCCAGGCACCTTGAATCAGTCTCCTTGCCCTTGGGCCTCAGTTTCTCCCATCTGGACAAGGAGCAATCTGGAATGTATCATTTCTTAGCCCTCCTTCTATAACTTGATACAGTGCCAAGCATAAGATCATTGGCTCAGAAGAAAAAAATGCAACAAGAACTTGGAGCAGGACTTCTTCCCAAGAAGAGGCTTTGCTTTGTTTTCTTAAAAAAAAATACAAAAAGGAATTATCAGCAACAGCTACGTTTTCTCTGGAAACTGCCTCCTCTTTAGCATATCAATGCCTGGGGTCAGAAGAATTGTTTTTGAGATCGCTCCTTGTAACTTTTCTGTTCTGTAGCTCCCCAGCGTCCGGTACAGGAGGAATACATCTGTGATAGTTGGATTTTTAAAAGTTGGATAAGGACATCAGGCAGGAAGATCTGCCTTAGTCAGCTGAAGGGGGGAAGGTGTAGAAGAAAGTAGCGTGATTCACAGCCATGACCGGGTCCCCTGGGAATCATTACTTGATTACTTCTAACGAGGTTCAGAAGATTAAGGGGGAAAAAAGCACAAAGTTTGACCAGAGTCAGCTGGTGGAGCCTTCACACACAGCTCCATCCTACACCCACTCCAGCACCCCTGAGGAAGTCGTCATCCTGCTATTGTTCCCTAGGGAAGCTGTTGATAGAGTCAGGGCATCTTGTGTGGAGGCCCCGTTCTGTCTTCTGTAATCACACAGAGAAAATCCAACCCATCTCTCCCATTACCTTCTGCTATTTGAAGGCAGCTTAGCCTGCTTCCTTCAGTGATCTCAGAGTGGTAGCTCCTCACCTTGTCATCATCTGCAGACTCCTCCCCAGCCCTTCTGGACCTTGCCTTTCTTGAAACCCTAGAGCCCAGCACTGGGTCTGCCAATGCCAGGGACAACCTGACCACAGTAAGCAGAAAAGGAGCACCATCCCACCATTTCCTTTCTCCTAAGCGCTCCAAATGAGCTTCTGTCTAGATGCTGAGTCACTGGCTGAGTCACACCGAGTCCATCACCATTTTGGCAGGTGCTGCTGGTTAGTCACTTCTTTCCCATTGTAGATTTACACAGCTGGCTTTGGGGTTTTAGCTGAATTTCTTTTCTCAGTGTCAAGGGAAGGGTTCTTGAGGGTCAGAGGAGCAAGTAAAGAGCTTTACGTTTATCTGTGAACCTCTCTATGCCTTGCCCATCGTCTCTGGCTGCCCAGTTGTCTTTGGGCCAATTAACTATGCAGTGTCCTTGTTACACGCCAAGCATCATTCCCACGACCTGGCTCAGCCCCACTAGCATGCAGCTCACCCAGCACAAATATGACTGGGACAAACTAGAAATGGACAGGAACAGCATCCTCTCCGGCCTGCATTAAGAATCATTCTTTAGGATGTAACTATTTAACATGTACATTCATTCAATTACAGGCCCATGATAAAATTGCATATAATAAAGTGACATAACCAGCCCCGGGCTGATGCAGAGGTATCAGGGCTTTTACTGGGCCCCCTTAAACTCCATCACTTGATCTCCTGCATCTTCCCACTTAGGATCTTTTGGGGAAAAGTTCCAGGCTAGTGAATCTTGAGTTTCTTATCATGTGCATACAGATAGACAAATGTTACTTAATTAACTTCCCCATTACTCAAGCTAAAGACTGGCTGCCTGATCTGTATTTCTCTTCAAAGATGTGCAACTCCACCCTTCGGCTCTAATTGTTAGACTGATGAGCCTTAAAAGAAAAATTGTTCCCCAGATCTACCTCAAATCAACCCACTTTTCCGCCATACCTAGAATCCAGCTAATTATGATTTCCCATCAGCCAGTGGTTCTCCATGGAATTCCACAATGGCCATGCAATGAAATTACCTGGGAAGCACTAGAAATTACCCATGCCTGAGTCCTGTCTCCAGAGGTTATGATGGAATTAAACTGAAGCCAGCATCAAGATTTTTTAAAGACCCTCCAACAAGTAAAAGCAGAGAGAGTTCAGGAGCGTTGCTTTCGGGTTACAAACTAGTGGTTTATGCTTTATTCTGTCTGATCGTCAACAACCTCTGTATCTTCCTTAGAGTATGTGGTATGATTCTCATTTTACAGAAGACATGAGGCTGGGGGTACCAAAGGAATCCTAGCAGGCTTTTTCTTATCTTGAGCTGAAGTTGGCCTCCTTAGAACTTCTCAGGCAATATAGGATATGGTATCACTTCCTCTAAGATAGCCCTTCAAATATTCAAAAATCAAAATTGCATTTCTTCTGAAATATATTCCCTCATACAGACTCTTTGACTCATTTTCATAGTGAAGTTGCCACATACCTCACTCTGCATTTTTACCCCAAAGATACTCCTTTTCGTCACTGTCTCTCTCCAGTGACCCTCGGATCAAACACATGACACCAGCTCTGGCTGGCCAGGTGCGAAGGCAGTGGACTTTGATTCCCACTTGGGATTTGACGTGGGCTCCCTTCGTCTCCGAGGCACTCTCTGCTTGCTTTTGTATAATCTGATAAGCTCTTGTGCTGGTCAGATTGGGGCTGAGGTGCTGGAGTACACAATGGCACAGAACTCACTGGCTCCAGGTTTCCCCAAACATTTAGGGAAAAGGGCTAATATGTAGTGAAAATCGATCTTCCTTTCTTTATCTGTCTTATTTTCAACTCCTCTCTAAATCTCATGCATCTGTAGTAATGAATGTCTATTTATATACATACATTTATATTTAGAATACGTATCTATATTTGCAAATAAACATATACATTAACATTTTGCCTTTTTATGTTCTTTTGAAAAATAAATATTAAATCATATGATCCGTATCATGCTGTAACTTACTCTTTCCCATTTAATAAAATATTATGGCCATCTGTCCAGGTCAATACAATGTATAGGAAGACCTCATGCCATGCTTTTCCATAGTTACATGAGATCCCATAGTGAGGCTACACATGCTTTATGCAACCACTCCCCTTATCCACTTTTGGCCTAAGCATCACCATGGAAACCAACCTTCTGCCTGTATCCCATCTTCCTGGTGACTTCATTGCTCTATATAAGGTAAACCAAGTTGCTGGATAAGAAAGATGACATATTCTGAACATTCAGGTGTCTTGGCTTTTGGGTTTCTGTGTCTCTAAGGCCCATTCCCATGATCATCATGCTGGACTTGAATCTGTGCCAGTCTGATGGGTGAAAAATGACATTTTGCTATGCCAACCCCTTTCTGTGCCCACTATTTTCAACTATTCATTTTTAACTAAAATTTCCTTTTCTGTGACTTGTCTCTTTGTACTGTGTACTCATTTTATAGGGTGATTTTTGTCTATCAGTTTTCCAGAGCTCTTTAAGCAGAGAAAGCAACCCTTTGTGTGTTGTCTTTTTTTCTTACTGTCATTTATTTGCCTTTTGCCTTTCATTATGGAGGCTTTTGCAAATTTTTATGCAAGTGAAATTTGTATCCTTTTGTTTACATTTTCCAGACTTTGTGCTTAATGTAAGAATGCCTTCCTCTGGCACCTGAGGATTTAGCTCAGTGGTGCCACCGCCTGCCTTGAAAGCGCAAGGTCCTGAGTTTGATTCCCTGTGCCAAAAAATGCCTTCCTCTGGCTATAAGATTCTAATTTTTTCTAGCTTTCTAATCTGTTGATTTTTGTATTTAGATATTTAATCAAAGTGAAATTTGCCGGGGAATGAGATAGTGATCTGACTTCATATTCTTCCAGGTACATAGCAGTTGTGTCCCCTTGATTGTCAGATAAGCCACCTGTTCACACCAAGTTGAAATGCCTTTTATTTTTTTGGTACCAGGGATCAAACTCAGGACCTTGGACTTGCAACACACGCGCAGTGCCACTGAGCTAAATCCCTGGCCCCCTGAAATGCCATTTTTTATATGTGAAGTTCCTTTTTTTTTTTTCTGGTACCTGAAATCGAACCCAGGACCTTGTGCTTGCCAGGCAGGCACAACACTACTGAGCTATATTCCTGGCCCTAATTTTTTAAAAGTAAACTGAAATCTGTGTCAGGATGTTCTAGTGTGTTCCTCTGCTTATTCATTCATATGTGAGATATTATTTTAATTATGTAGCTTTAAAATATTATTTAATACTGAGAATGTAGTCTTCCTCACTCTTCCTTTTCAAATGATCTTGGTTATTCTTGGACACTAGTTCTTTGGTATGGATTTAAAATTAATTTTGCTTAGTTGAAATATAATATTGTAATTATAGTTGCGTTAAGTTCTGAAGTAATCACATTTTTATGCTCTATTTTATATATTTATTATATTTTATATTCTATTTCCCTCTTCAGGAGCACATCAGTCTGCAAGTCATTTAAACTATCATTTTTATTTTTAAATGAACTTTGTATAATTTTAAAATATCAAATAGTATAAAAATACCAATGCAGTATCATCCTCTGCCACACGTCTCAGCATCCCGTGCCTTCCACACCCAATCCAGGAAAATTATTATTTTTATATTAAAACAAATACTGTCATTTTCTTAGAATATAGGAAATACACTGAATAGTAGGAACCAAAAGATAGAAAAGCCAAAGGAATCCAAAAAGAAAACCAGAGTGTGCAAAATCAGCAAGGAGAAGAGAACAGAGCAGGATCTTTGTGAGGATAATTTTTTATATCAACCTGGCTAGGCTGCAGTGCCAGATATTTGATCAAACACTGTTCTACATGTTTCTGTGAAGGGTTTTTTTTCAGGTGATAGTAACATTTAAATCAATAGACTTTGAGTAAAACAGATCACCTGTCACGATGTGGCAGGCTTCAGCAGGTAGTTAAAGGACTAAAGGTAGTTAAACCAAGAGACTGTGCTGGACACAGTGGTGACACACAGGTAGGTGTCAGTCAGCTAGTCGGGAGGTCAAGGCAGGAGAATCCTAAGTTCAAAACCAGCCCGGGGTTATGTAGCGAGACCCTGTTTCAAAATTAAAAAAAAAAAAGGGTTGAGGATGTAACTGTTGCAGAGGGTGCCTCCTGAGTTCCATTCCAGTACTCAAAACAAGACAAACAAGCAGGCTGAAAGCCTGGGGTCGTCTGGACAGCCTTCAGCCTCAGCAGCTTTGCTTGCTCCCTGTGCTCTTGGACTTGCAGGCCCACACCATCATGGCAGCTGGTTCCTCACAGTGTCTATCTGGGGCCATCTCTACACTCTCTGTATGATACAGAGGGCAGAGGCAGTGAGAGGTGCACATATAAGAGGAGGGACCTAAGTGTGCATGTGTCTAGGTACACACCGTAACTCTCCCTTCTCTGTGGGTTTGCTTTCCATTGTTTCAGCTGCTCCAGTGAACTGTGATCCATAAATATTAAACGAAAATTTCCTGAGACAATTCCTACACTTTAAACCGCAGGCAGTTCTGAGTGGTGTAATGAATTCTCACAGCACTGCACTCCGTCCCTCCTGGGTGCTAGATCATCCTCTATCCAGTGTCCCTGTGCCTGCTACCTGTCTGCACTTATGCACGGTACAGTAAGGTATTCTGAGAGAGGGAGATCACATGCACACAGCTTTTACCGCAATGCATTCTTACAGCTGTTCTCTTTTATTATTAGCTACTTGTTACCTCTTCTGTGCCTGATATAAATTAGGATTACCAGAGCTATATGTATCTAGAGAAACATAGCATCCACAGGGTTTGGTACTATCCGTGGTTTCAGGCATCCCCTAGGGAGCATTCCCAAGGACAAGGGGTCGCCATGGCTGGATATACATCATCCTGTTGGCTCTGTTTCTCTAGGTAGCTCTGCCTAGGACCTGTTACTTCCCACACCATGGTTGGAGAGGTTGCAGATAAGGCCATGATGTTAGGCAACTAAGAGGAAGAGAGCAATTTCCCCAGTATTGAGCTGTTCCTGCACCCTGAGAAGAGTTGGTGGGCGGGGTGAACCAGGTTGGAGAAGCAGAGGAGCCGCATGAAGGCTCTAGGAGAGGAGCTGTGTGGCGGGTGGGTAAAGGTGGGGGACCTGAGGTTTAGGAGGAAGAGGGATGATTTTAGTTTGAAGTAGAAAGAGAAACCATGCCTCAGGAACCCTTTGTGAAGCTTGTAGCAGGGTGCTGGCATGAGCCAAAATACCCTGCATAAATGGCAGCATTGCTTAGGAACACTAGACAGTGGACTCCACCTTCCTGAATCTGTGGAGAGTGCCACACTTGTGATTCCAATTTTCTAATTCTCCCCCTTTAAAAATGACTTCTGGGGGCCGGGGATTTAGCTCAGTGGTTCTGCCGCCTGCCTTGCAAGCGAAAGGACCTGAGTTCAATCCCGGTACCAACAAAAAACTCCAAAAAAACAAAACAAAAAAAATGACTTCTGCTCTTTCTTTCCCCCAGTACTGGGGATTGAACCCAGGGCCTTCACACTTAGCTAAATCCCCAGCCCTTTTAAAATTTATATTTTGTTTTGACACAGGGTCTTGCTAAGTTACTAAATTCCCCAGGCTGGAACTTTCCATCCTCCTGCCTCATCCTCCCAGAGTGCTGAGATCACAGGCCTGTGCAGCCACACTCAAGTTGGCCTCTGCTCTCTTGCCATTTCCTTTGACTGCACATAGCTTATGTGTGGTGATCAGCTGCCTACAGCATGGGCAGCGCTCCAGGTAAAAACAATACTAAGCAGTTTGCCCCTCGCCACCCCACTCCATCCAGTGCCTGTGACCTGTGGCTCTGCCCTGATGTCCCAGCTTGACCAGGTCCCATAGCCCCCTGACCTGGTCTTTGGGGTGGTGGGGAACTTCTGGTTGACCCTGGGTCTACCCCTCTGGCTATTGGTAGGACATGCCTGAAAATGCCTCGTATACTGGAAGGTAGTCCCCCAAAGGCTAGGTGACCTCGAGGGTCCCACCTCCTGTCTTGTTCTGAGACTGCCCTGCTCCTTCCTCTGTCTTCTTTGCTCTGACCACCACTCAAGTACTTTGACCCTGCTGTCTCCTAAATCTTTTCTGGCCCTTTCCTGCCACTCCACAAAGCTGATCCCTTCCCCCACAGTCCCTTGGGACCTGGAGTTCATCCTCTACCTCTTCAGGGCTGAGACTTGCTCTGCTCACCCACAGCCCATCTGCAGCCCGAAGCAAGTTTCCAGGTCTTTGTGGATTCATCTTTGTGACCATAGCAACAGCCCAGGGTCCAAATATCCTCAAGACTCAGAGAAGCAGTGGGAGTGGCACCCCTCATACCAGGGTGAGGTCCCTTTCCCTCCAAGGTAAAAAAGAGTGGCAAAATCAAGAGTCATTTTTTGTTCTTTCAGTGCACAAAGACTTGAGCTGCTGTCAGCAGAGGCAGGGTAGTCTCTGCGGTAGAGCACACATGTGCCAGATTTGGCCTGCCTGGGTTCCAACCCTAAGATCGCCACTTACTAGTGACCTCTAAGCACATCCTTTAGCCTCTCCACACTCAGCTTCCTCATCTGAAATCGGAAGGCAATGAGGCTGCTAATCTCATAGAGCCACAGTGAGAGATGCTCCCAGGCAAAGCTCCCTTTGACTGATGAGAAAGGCTCTCTAGGGTTCACAAAGCAGCTCTAGACCCATGCCAGGGTCCTGGGAGGCTCAGGCTCATATGGCTGACTCAGAATCCTGATACAAGATCGAAGGAGTACCTTGTGACTATTACCAGGAGGGCAGTGTCCTCTCGGAACCGGTCCCTCATCTGTGAAGTAGGCAGCACCCCCCCACCACCGGCTTCCCTCCCTCAAGGTTACTGAGATCACCTGAGAAGGTTCTTCTCAAACTGTAAACTTGCCCACAGGTGGGACACATTGGAGACAACTGAGCACCAGATCTTTCTGATCTGCTGGGGGTTGTGACAGGGTGGCTGTCCTTTGCCCACGGAGAAAACTTCTCCCCAGCCCTCCAACCGCTTCACTCCAGCTGTGAATGGGGTGGGGAGATGTGTATGGTGTGGAACAGGGGTTGACTGGAGCAACGGAGACCAAGTGGGGCGGTCCCCTCCCTGTGGCCCGCTTTGCCCCTGCACCCTCCAGTGCTAACCTGCCTCCCACCGCTGTCCGGGGTACAGTTGCTGGTTTAGTTTCCCGTTCCTCACCAGGCCGGTCTTGTGTGATTGGCCTCAGCTTTCCCTGCGTTTAGGGCACAGCCTGGGACCAGGTACTCAGCATGCTGTGCTCAGTGGCTGAACAGGGATGTAGGAGGAGCGATTATGACAAGACGCAGCTCCTTGTTTGAGGTCACTTCCCGACCGCTGTCACTGTCACACTTGAGGCCCCACCACAAGCAGGGTCGTAGAATCTGGGAGCCCCCGGAGGCCGTTTCCTCTGGACAAAGTGAGTGCCCGTGGTCACTGGGCTCCACAGGGAAGCGCCAGGGTGACCCAGGGGTGACCAACAGTCCTCCTCTGTCGCGGATGCAGTCCCGGGGCAAACCCAACTTCTGGGGCTGGAGCTGGAAACCCAAGAACCCTTCCTTGTCCGGTCCCTCCACCTCACAGATGGAGGAGAAAAACGTGCAGAGCTCAAATCCGGGGTCTCGGCTCCCAGTCCCCAGCCACAAGGCGGCTCCGGGGTGAGGTCGCCGCGATGGATCTCGACCCCGGGCCCCGCCCCGCGTGTCCCCCACGGCAGCCTCGCAGAGAGGCGGGGCCGCGGCAGTTTTGAAAATAGCGAGGAAGTTGATCTGGGCTGGCAACCAGGGAGTGACGAGGAGGGAGGGAAGGAGCGAGGGAGGGAGAGATGCGCGCGGGCCGCGGGGCGGCGCAGACCTCGCCGGGCTCGGGCGGGCAGCGGCGCTAGGCGCCCGGCCGGGCGTCCCCACTGCGACCCGCGGACCCTGCCGTCCGCTCCCCTCGCCTCCTCACGTCTGTCCCCAGCTTGACGCCCGCGGTCGGCGTAGGGGCGACCCTGTGCCGGGGAAGACCCGCCGGCTGCACCGCGGACTCAGCCGCCCGCGCGGGGCCCTCCGAAGGCTCCGGCGGAAAGGACCATGAAAGGTAAGCGGACCTGCGGGGCCAGACCCGGGCACCCGCTGCACCCCCATCCGGCCCAGCGCGCCAGGGGGCGCTTTTCCTGCGGGCAGGACTGCGCGGAGAGCGTGCGCGAGGGCCCTGGGCACAGTGAGGAACCCTGGGTCCAGGGGCCCGACGAAGAGAGGAGAGGACGGAGCGCGATCGCAGTGCCCGTTTCCTTTCTGCAGTGGCATCTGCACTGCCGCTGCTCCATCCCTCAAAGCAAATGTAAAGTCCAGGGAAGTTTGACCCCTTGGGCCATCCCCACAGAAAGGTGTCACCAGCCCCTTCCCTTACCCTGTGGATCCCCTCCCTGAGGACCCATCCCAGAGCTCCTACAGCCCCACCAGCCTTCCGCCACCTTTAGGCCTGGGATTCTCCTCCACTACCTTCACTTCCTTCCCACCCTTTCAACCCTGCCTGATCTGCTCTGTCCTCTGAGCAGGAACAAAACAGCGGGGGCCAGAGCAGACTTAAGGACCTAACCTGTCCTTAAGTCAGGGGTCATCACCGCGGTGACCCTGGCAGCCAGTTCCAGAGATGGAAATTAGAGCCAGACTTGGTCCCATTGTCCAGGACCCCGGGGTGCTGAGTGGCCTTTTTGTTCCTGGGCCTGGCTTTTTTGCAGCCCTGGAGAGCATGCTTGGTCCTGAAGCTCATTTTCAGGCTAAGGTAGAAGCAGGCTTGGAAGTCAGGCATGGGACAGAGACCCTCTGGGGATTTTTGGTACCTCTTGGAACCTTTCAGCAGTCCCGTGGTGGCCTCTGCAGATGCTCGAAGTCCTAGCGGTAAGGAGCCCGTGGCCTTCTCATGATCTGCTGAAATTTGAAACAGAAAATGACTTTTGCCACCATCTACAGGGCTCTGAACTGTACTCTCAGGTGCTGCTGGCGAAGGTATAGGGGCGACGAGGTGAGGCCCAGACCCCCCCAGCCAGCTCAGCCAGAGCATCGGTTTGTGCAACACATGAGCCTGAGGGTGCATTTGAAGAAAGGGCTGTGCGGACAAAGTGCAATTGAACACAGCCTCCACGTGGTAGAGCTCAGGAAACTGACACCCAAAGAGGTAGGGCTGGCTTGGAGGATGTGTGAAAACATAGTCCACAGGACTCCCTTCATTCTCGGCTGGTGCTGTCTTCAAATTCTTTGTAAGCTTTAAACAAGGGACTTTCCCCCGCTGCTTTCATCAACACTGGGCCCCACCGATGGTGTAGCTGGTGCTGTGCAGAAGTGACTTCCTTAAGATCCACACCTAGTTGGGGGCTCCAGGGCCCAGCACTCCTGACTTCCAGGCTAGGATACCCCTTGCCTCTCTGAAGCTTCCTTCCCTCTGGGCTGGCCCCTTCTGCCTGTGTTTCCTGATGGCTTTGCCCAGTCTGGGATGAGCCACACAACTTATAATCAACCCTGGGGAGTTCTCTTGGCTGGCGAGGGGAGCCTCACCCACAGAGGGCCCACTCCTAGCTGCCACATCTCTGAGCTCCCCCCTCCCCAGTCTGCAGGCCTGGGGCAGCCTCTTACCAGAAGGTTCTGGAAAGTTCCTAGGCCACATGTCACCACAGCCTGCAGGCCACAGGCTGCCCCGGCCCTTGGCAAGGGTGGTAAGATGCTGTACATTCTCAGAGTGGTTCGGGCCCCACCAACATTCCAGACAAACGCCATAAGAAAAAAAATGCAGAGGAGGAAGACAGACAGCGCCCCTTAGCCTGTGAAACACAGGCAAAAAGAGCCAGAGTGTATGAGCATCTGCGGGCACCTGTGTCCTCCAGGAGGCTGGCAGGAGGCCATAGCTCCCAAAAGCAACACCCTCCCTTCTCATCTCCCTCCCTTGCTCAGAGCAGCAGCCCCCGGGGGGGCCCAGAACTCCCAGCCACCAAGATTAGAGGGCAGCTCTTTGGAAATCCTCAGTGATCTCCCGTGACACCCCAGGGCCCTTCAGGGTGCAGAGCCGGGGAGGGGCGGGCTTGGTGCCTAGCGCACTGTCCAGCCCAGCAGCCAGTAAGAGCTGCTGCCTCCACCTGAAATGGAAACAGCAGGCCCAACATCAAATATTTGGCTTTGGGATCTGTGGCGAAACGGGATTTTTCTCGCCGGAGTGGGAAAAGCCAAGTGCCCCTCAGAGCAGGGCGGGGCCCCTTCCAGAGAGGCCTTTTCCAGAGGGAGGCCAGCTTCCCAGGCTCTTCCAAAGGCCCTGCCAATCTTCCAATTACGTCTGTTGGCAAAGGATCATGGTCCCCTGCTCAAAACAAGCAGGGTGATGTGATGTTTTTAGGATAGAAAGGGGCGGTGGCCGGAAGGTACTGAAACAAGAAAACACCCATTGAATGACACAGCCCCCACCCACCGGGCCGAGTGCCAGGGCCCACTCTGCCTGCTTCCAGCCAGCCCTGCCCTCCCAGCCTTCCAGGAAGCTGTGTTTCTGTTGCACGCTGGCATCTGGCCTCTCTTGCATGTAACCTTAAGAGGCACACAGCTACCACCAGCCCTTGATGACAAGCCCACCTCGGAGCTCTTGCGGGCTGTCTTAGCCATTAATGGCCATCTGTGGAATTGTTTCTACACCTCCAGTGACAGGGTCTCTACAGGAGAGCCCTTGCAGACCCCAAGAAGCAATCTGGGCTGCTGTGAAGATGGCTGATTTGGAGTCAAAGACACGGACACTGGTCCTGATCCACATCCCTCTCTGGGCCCCATTCCGCTCCTGGGTGGTCCCTGAGGCGCAGGAGCTCTGGGGCTCAGCACCGCCTGGGAGGCAGAAGGATGGTGGGAAGCAGGCCTGCCGTGGGCCTTGGCCCTGCAGGGATCGGGCAGATCCTCACCCCAGTGCTTCCGGGCCAGAGAGGAACAAGCAGACACAAAGAGCAGTGTCCATACTGCATGGCAAAGGGCAGGCAGGGAGAGAAGGGGTCTATGGAAGCCCAGCACTGGCATCCTGGAGAAGTCTTAAGTCCCTCAAGAGTGGACAGGCTGGTCCTCCATCCCAGAGCTTGGGGTTCTGGGGGAACCTGGGCTGCAAGACAGGAGCTGGTATTGCCGAGGTGAAAAGAGCTGTCAAACGACCCGATTCGGGGGCCAAGGGGTTTGGATGCTGGAGATCAGCTCCAAACCCTCAATCATTCCCCCACGAAAATGGTCACCCTGCCATCCAGCTGGGGTAGTTTAACAGCGGAAGACTCACCATATCCCAGGGCTAATTTGTGAGACAGCAAAGGAGTTCTGCTTTGCAATAGCGTCAGTGGACAGCTTAGCAGTTTCCACGGACAGCAGCTGTTCCGGGTGTGAGAACTGGCACCCAGGCCAACATGACAGATTGCGCTGCTCATGTGTGCTCCACCTGTGCTTGGTTATAATGTGTGTGTGCATGTGTGCATGCGTGTGTGTGTGTGTTATGGGATCCCTGGACCCCTGAGGTCAGCCTGGACCTGTCCCAGCTTCAGCTTCATCGCTGGGACAGACATTGGACTTTTTGGGCCTCTGGCCCCTCTCCAAGCAGACTGGCTCAACCCAGAGGTCTCAGGCTGTGAGCTTCATGGGTACAGGCACTCTGTCTGCCTTTTCCCTGGCCCTAGGGGATGATCATGACATTTATTCAGTGTACACATCAGGGTCCCCCATTGGGCTGATCATCCTCACACAGAACCTAACAAGGAATTGATGAAGACACCACTCCCATCTAGCAAACATGTACTGACCAACTGCCAGACGTGAGGGTTTCAGCCAAGAAAGTGTCCTTTGCCAGGATACTTAGGGTTTGTGCCCCAAATTATTCTAAAGAGACTAAGAATGGTAAGTGTCACGCTGGAGTTCCCAAGGACAGAGTACGGGGCGGCATGGTTCCTTTGCTGCTCCTCTGGACATGCCATGGCTCCTGGACTTTGGGGTTCTTCCTGGACTCCATCCCTGAGCAGTCTCTCTAGACTTATCCAACCAGCATGTGGGAATAGGCTGATGGGACAGGACTTGCTTCTCTGAGCTCCCACGTATCCAGTAGCGTCCTCAACCTCTCTAGCTGGAGTCCTGCAGGCTACCTTCTTCACAGGATAGATGAGACACCTTCACCTCTACCTGCACCCAAGCTGGAAAGCTGCTGAGATGTCTGCAGACTTTTCAGCCGGCCATCATGACGTATGGGTGCTCTGGGGGAGCAGGCGTGCCAGCTGAAAGCGAAACAGCTGCTCCTGCCTGCATGGCAGAGACGAGACAGGCACACCTGGGAAGAGAACTGAATAACAAGACCAACACAGCAAAAGAGCAAATGAGTGGCATGGACAGTCCATTCAGTAGAGTCCCCAGACAGCCATGCAGGGTTTCAGGAAGGCTGCAGGGAGAAGCTGGAGAGTGGGGAGAGCGGGATCGGGCAAGGCAGGAGAGGCAGGCAGCAGTGCTGGTGAGAGCTGGACTTGAGGTCCTTGGGGGAAACGTGCTGAGTGACGGTAGCAAGAGAGATTTGCCTGGAGTGGAGACAGAGCAGCAGGGGCGGCTTGAGTGTCTCCTAAAGGACTGCTGATCCTGTCCTGTTGGCCTTAGAGAGTCCTGGAAGAGTACATTGGGAGGCAGCCCATTGGCTGCTGCTTCAAGCTGTCCTCTGAGGACTTTAGCCTGAGTTTAGGGAGTGGGAGGAAGAAAACGAGCTTGTGATGAAGCCAAGAGGAGTGGTCAGGGGCTCGGGCAGAGAACTCGGAGGGCAATGCCATGGAGAGCGAGAGAGCTTCGAGGAGGAGGAAATGGCCCACACATGGACAGCGGATCCCTGGAATTAGGCTGGATTAGCTGCTCAGGAGAAAGGAGCCGGGCTGCAAAGGGGAGGGCGAAGACAGAGACTGAAGGAAAGGTGGATGCCTCTGAGAAAAGGAAGTCAGTGGAGAGAGAAGTGGGGTCAGGGAGAGGGGACTTACAAGGTCAGGGTGGCATGTGCTGAGGTGAAGGCAGAGGGACAGAGGAGGAGGAAGAGAGCAGCGTGTGTCAAGGAGGGAGGTGGAGTAGCGGAGATTTGCCTGGGGATCAGGGGTCTCTGTGTTGGGACCTAACAAAGGCAGACAATGTGGACAGACATAGACTCTTACGTTCCTAGCTGCCTCGAATCATTTTGTGATACATAATCATTTCCAGAAAATTTGGAAATTCAGAAAAGGGAAAATGCAACACTCACATGTACACCTACTCCTCAGAGACAGTGAATAGCAAGATGCAAATGGAGGTTCTTCCAGAAATCTTAGTGTGTAATTTACTCGTGAGGATTTTTCACATGGGCTGGGTGAGCCTATCCATCTTACTCTGCCATGCATACTGGAAAAATTAAAAGGGGGTAGCTCAGTGGTGCAGTGTATCCTTAGCATGTGCAAGGCTGTGGGCTCAATCCCCAGCACTAAAGGAATTTTTATCAACAAAAGGACTTAGATTCTATCTTTCCCAGACAATGAATATAGACCTACATTATTTTTTAAATGGTTGTATAACATTCTGTAGTATGACTACAATGATTTTCATGTAAACAATTCTCTATTGATAGATATTGCAGCTGTTCACATTTCCCCACAGACTTATCACAGCATGCAGTACTCATTTCTTTTCTTTCTTTTTTTTTTTTTTTTTTTTGGTACTGGGGATCAAACTCGGGACCTTTCGCTTTTAAGGTAGGCAGCAGCACCACTGAGCTAAATCCCCAGCTCATTTCTAACATATATGCGTCTTTAACTAGTTCTATAGTTATCCTTTTAGGAAAAGTTTCTAGAAAGCTGAGGAGTCATACTGAGTATGCTGAGGGCATACTCTTTGAAGTACTGGTTGCTCCAAATGCATGCAAGGGTCTCTTCCCGTGTCCCCTCCCCGACACTGGGTGTGAGGCGCAGGCATCTCCAGGGAGTTAGTGGGAGACACAGGAGTTGAGACTTAATGGTCTGATCTCTTTAGAGCAGGAGGATGTGACCTCATCTTTAGAGAAGGATGTGCAGAGAGGAGGAAAACCTCAGGAGTCACAGTGAGGACCTAGAGGACAGGGTTTGGTTAAAGCCTGATTTGTACCATTCTCTGACACACTCCCGTGCCACAGAGCAGAGGTAGCAGGCTGAACACTGACTGGCCCCCCAGTCAGGAGAGAGCTGCATGCCCTGGGGGTGAGGCTGAGGAGTAGTGTAAAGATAGGAGCTGGGCACCATGCGGGTGGAACAGCAGTGAGCTCCAGAGAGGGCCAGACTGAGCTCCAGCTGACACAGAAATGAGCCCTCAAGTTTCAACATCAAATTTAAGGTCCCACTCCAGCTGATGACAGGAGACAAGAAGATATGATCACTCCAGCGGTGTCATGGTCCAGAACAGGGTCACTCCAAGGACATGTCACCCTGAACACCAGTTCTGTGGGATTGGCAGGGGCGTTGTTTGTCGAGGTTGGCAGGAAGCTCTATGGCCAAATAAGTCCAAGAAGCATAGATACAGGTTTAAATGGGCTTTTTTGGCAGGACTTTTCAAAATGTTTGCTATGCCGGTGTGACTCTCAGTGATGGTGATAGAGTATGCAGGATTTTCCCAACTTACCTTGCAAGAAACTTTGGGGGAGTTCCACACAGCACTCAAACACAGAGTTAGGAGCAAAAAGCAGCTTTTAATGCCGGCGGCTCAGCGAGTGACTCCTGTCTGTCTCGAGAGCCCCGAATAGAAGTTTGCTCTTTGTTATATTCCTCTTTTTTTTTTTTTCATATTCCTCTTTTTACATCTACAAGGCTCACTTTCATTGGAGTTTCCCCAGGAATATAGCAAGCAGGATTTACATAAAGCAGAGCTGCAGAGGGGAAGAGCAAAGCATTCTGGCAGGACTTTTCTTAGTCTGTTAAGCTCCTTTGGTGACAGATTACAGAAGTGGTCATGGTTACTCAGGTGCATTCTACAAAAAGCATAGTTACCTAGTTAACCCATAGTTGTCCAATTTTATACGCAGGGGTGGTTTCCTCTTTCAACTTGACCAAAGAATCTTTTTCACAAAGAACATTTTGGAAATAGTGTTCCATGGTGTTCCATAGTATCTGTTTTCAGAAATGGGTTTCTTGGAGATTGATGCTCAGAGTGATGGGGCTGTGGCAGATGACCGCTTGGAGTAGGAAAGAAAAATAACCTTACTAAAAGCCATTTAACACCCTTAATCAAGCATTCACGGTGTGCTGGGTTCCTGCCATGTGCCATCTCCCTGGATGTTTACAGTGGGTCTGGGAAGTAGAGGGTATGTCCCCCTCCTTTATACACGGAGTCCAGGAAGCTCAGACACAGAAAGGGAGAGCAGGAGCACACCTCAAGTGGTGAGAAACGACTTGTAGAATTTGAGGGACCAGAGGGGACATCAGAGGCACATCAGTCTAGCAGCTGCTCCAATCCCATCCCACTAAATTTACAGGGTTCCTGAGAGTAGAGAAGGGGCTGTCCCTACTGGTGTGGATGTGATGGGAAGTCAGCCCAAGATCTCAAACAAAAGTCTCCCCACCCCTGAGGGGCTACCTAGAAAAAGGGTGGTGTTGTAGCCATGGTTTTCAAGTGACATAGGTTTAGTACAGGACACCTAATTTATAAAATTATTTTATGGTAGTCACCCAAAAAGTCAAATGCAGAGGACTGTAAGAGATCTAGCTGTGCACTAGAGACCCAAAAGAATCCAGCCAAGGGCCTGAATCCCACGGCACTGTCCAGCACAGGTCCAGCTGAAGGCCTGGAGTCCAAGGCAGAGTCCTCCATGAGTCCAGGCAGAGAGGCCTAGAGCCCAGGGCAATAACTCATGCTTGTCCATATTGAGGATCTGCACCAGGAAGGCCCAAAGGCCAGTGGTGGAAGCTAAAAAACCTGTGCTGGTGGGGTGAAGGATTTGTGCCACCAGGCTGAGGGATCTATGCTGGAGCCAGGAAGTGATGCTCACAGTGAAGATCAGAGTTGCCCTACAAGAACAGCAGCCATTCCCAGCGACTGCAAGGACAGGAGCTGCTCCTCCGATGAGAAAAGCCAAGTTCGCATCAGGAAAACCATCTGCAGCAAGCTTCTCCTAGAAAGTCAACAGCCCCCATCTTCCCCTCCAGTTCTCTCTCTCTCTCTTTTTGGTTTTTTTAAGCAAGATCTCCCTTTGTAGCTCAGGCTGGCCTTGCACTCTTGGTGATCCTCCTGCCTCAGCCTCTGGAGTGCAAAGATCACAGGCAAGCGCCACCATGCCCAGCTTCCAGTTCTCTTTTTATGGCATTGGCCACAATTCTCAGGTGGGTCTTCCACACTCAAACCACCCTGATCCAGTTCTCCTGGCCATTCCAAAGTGACCATTAGTTAATCTACCACAGGTGGGCATTTGGGGTTGTCATAGTGACAGGGATTGCTCCTGGCACTTGAGGGCAGGCCAGGCTGGGTGCGGTGGTGCACATCTGTAATCCCAGCATTCTGAGAGGCAAAGGCAGGAGGATTTCAAATTCAGGCCCAGCCAGGGCAATTTAATGACTTAGCAAGACCCTGTCTCAAAAATTTCAAAAAGGGAAGGAGGCTGCTGGGGATATAGCTCAGTAAGGAGGCCCCATGTTCAATCCCAAGTCCATGCCCAGGAGGTAAAACTAATCTAATGAAAAACTGTACAACCTAAAATGCCCACAGTATCCAAGTGAAAGGAAAGGGAAGTCATTTAGGATAAGAAGGGTGTAGGCTGAAGGGGGGATTTACTCCCAACCTCTGTGCTTGCCAAGAACACAGGGGAAGGAAACGGAGGATTCAGAGTGAAGAGGAGGGACCAGGAGAGGAAGCACCTGTCCCAGGTAGCAGATGTGGGTTTTAGGAAGGAAGAAGGAGCTTTAAAGATGGGGACCAAGTGGGAACAGCACGAGCGGGAAGAAAGAGCAGGCCCACAGAGGGTCACCATCACAACTCGCTGAGCAGGAGAATCTGAGGAGCCATCAGCATCTTCGGAGTGGAAAGGGGCAGGCGGATTCCCACTGGGATACAGAAGAAGCCACAAAGGAAGCCTGCGGAAGAGGCAGTGGCGGGAGGGGACTAATGAAAACAATTTTGCAACCTTAATTACAGGCTCTCCAACCTTAAACTACAGCTCTGCTGCAACTTTAAATACAGCATTGGCTCCTGAGAAGACTCTGAAGTCTTTATTTTTCCTGACCCAATTGGCAGTTTTAAAAACTCACTCTGTGAACTCTGCTGAAGATAATCATCAAAATATGTTCCTTGAAGTGCCCACAGAAAGACGTTTTATTCCATTCCTCGAATCTCTTTCTCTCCCCAATCCAGTGGAAGAATGCAGCCCCAGAAAGTCAAAAGAAGGAATCAACTGCACATTTTTGGTCAGCCAAAAGAAAGCCAGTGCCAGTGACCACGGTTAGGTGAGCGGCTGGTTAACCCGCAGCAGGAGAGGTGCCCCAAGATCAACCCAAGGAGTCAGGCGTGGTGGTGTATCCCTATAACCTCAGCATTTGGAGAGGCTGAGGCAGGAAGATCATAAGTTTGAGCTTAACCTGGGCAACTTATTTAGAGATAAATAACATAAAAAGGGCTGGGGATGTAGCTTAGTGCAAAGGCCCTGGGTTTCATCCCTAGGTCTGGAAAAAAAAATCAACGCAAGAGAGTCAGTCACCACCAGAGCCATGTGCCAAGATGTGCACCTTCAATCAAACTTTCTACATGGCTTCAGGGGAGCAAAGGTTTAAAAAAAACAAGGAATTCCTCCACTGTGGCCATCCTTCCGTGTTCAAGTTGGGTATGGGAGGAACAAAGGCCCTTTCAGGTCTCCATTGGCTGCCGCTGCATTATGGGTCTGGGCTTGCAACACTGGCCTTCAAAGGCTGCTTGGGTTTTATTTTTCCCCTAGCACACTGCCTGCAATTTGGGCACGATAGCCACGTGAAGACTGGAGCCTGGCTATCCCTTCCATAGGAAATCGGTGGGGCTGGTTTCTTTACAACAGGGGACTAAAACCCTCCCTCATCACAGCTGGGGTCCCTTAGGGCCTGGAGAGTCTTAGATGTTGGCTCCTTCGTGATTCCTAGAGAAGCATTCCCTTCCAGCTGTGTCCTTCAGAGGGGCTTGATGAAAGTTTGTACCATTGAAAAATACAATATGGTTCATGTTTAATACTTACAAAAATATTAATTACAGTAAAAGAAACATGGCCATTAATCTCCCTCAGAATCCTCCCCTTCAATTCAAACACATTTATCTCATCATTCTTGCCACCTTCTGAAGAAGTTCTGGAAGTCCTCCTTCACTAGTATCTTTAGTCCCTCTGTCATGGCTGCCTTGATGTCCTGAACAGATTCAAAATGTTTGCCTTTCATAGTCATTTTGACTTTAGGCAAGAGCCAGAAATCCTCCCAGTGTCAGATCCAGCGAATAAGGTAGATGAGGACACACCGTGACATTTTTATGGGCCTCCCTTTTCACTCTATGGCTCCCAGAAGCAACATTCACTATATTTACCTCATAAAGACACTCACGAAAGAGGACTTCCAGAACTGCTTCAGAAAGTGGCAGGAATGATGGGATGAGTGTGTTCAAAGCAAAGGGGCATGTTCTCAGGGAATTCATGGCAATGAGTCTTTTACTGTTAAAAAAAGAAAAAACTATGTAGATAGTTTTTGATCACTCCTCGTCTTCTCCTATGTCCTCACCCAAGCCCACCCCCTTCTGTTCTTTCTGGATCCTGAAATCAACAAAACAGGAAAGAGGAGGAAAGGAGAGTGTGTGCATGCACCTGCCGCAGAGACTTTCCACCTCTGTGGTCCCGGGACATCTGCATCTATTCTGACACAGGGCCCTCATCTGCCGTCCAGAAGCCCAGCCACATACATGCTTCTCACACATGCTTCGGCACATCAGAAGTTCTGAATTTCATGGATGTTTACGTACAACATAACCAAGAGCCAGAGACAGCCTCATCTCAGAGAGCTGTGGAATTACAGGTGGGGTTCTAAGTGATTAACTGGAGCCAGGATGGGAAAAAAATAGCTCCCTATACCCAAACAACCCATACACACCCTTTAGCTTGAGAAGAACATCAAAGCCCTTGTTCTAGCGCTGTAGAGGAGGGGGGAGCAGAGCCTCAATCCTGCAGCTTCTGCCTCACCCCTCACCATTCATTTGTTCCTTGGCAGTTGAAGCTTCGGGCCTCTGTGGGCTGATTTTGTCTCTCCATCTTTAAACCTTTGCAAACTCCAGGCATCCACACTCCCTAGCCACAGGGAACTCTAAAAATAAACCAGATTTAAGCCATATTTTAAGTAATTGGTCTTCTTCTTCTTTTTTTTTTTTTAATAAAAATGAGCTCTGACTGCAATGACAGAGGGTAGCAATTAACTAAGGCTACCGGCCTTAAAGGGTCAGAGAGCGGTGTCACTGAACAGCCACTGTGGCATCAGCTCTGTGCCAAGAGGGGCCAGGAGGAGGTTCCCCAACCTCAGGGAGGTGACAGACTGGTGAGGGGCATGATGCACAGACAATGCCAGGCCGGGAAAGACAGGTCTTGTCCCAGCTCTGGGACGTTCCTGAGCCCGTGCGTAACTCCGCAGATAGATAACCCACACGCCTATTTGGGTCTCCGGGTTCCTGGACATGTAGGCACCACCAGCCAGCTGCTGGATCACTCACTGTCCCTGAACCTTGGCATCATAACAAAAGTGGACTCTGGGACTCTCTTCCCGCTCTCTTAGCCTGATACCATCTCTGTGATTCCATCTCTGGAATCACTTCTGAGATCAGCAACACCGAAGGCACAGGAGTAGGCATGGGAGGTGGGGCAGGGGAGGAAGTTCTCCGGCCTCAGGTGACCCTGCTTGGCCCAGTTCAGGGGAGGCATCCAGATATCTGTCCATTCAATCGGCCCCTAGTAAATCACAAGTCCGTCCTCCGCCAACTCCGTCTTTTCTTATTCTTTGGGTCTGCATGTTCATCCGTTCCCTGACCGGAACAATCTCAGTGTAATGTGAGCACAGTGAGTTTGTGCTCACAAAGGGCTCAGCCTCACAAATGCTTTGAATTATGTTCTCATTAAAGGGAACACAGCTCATGTGGCAAATAGCTGCAGCATTCCAGGCATAGGTGAATCCAGAGTCCCCAGGGTCTGAGGCTCAGCGCTGGAGAGCAGGAAGTTCAGGGACCAGGAGAAGGAGACGCTGTCTCTGGGGATGGGGAAGGGCCATGAGTTATGGAGCCGAGATGTCAGCACAGGGATGATGGCCAAAGACTCGTGAGCCCCTGATCTGGAGAGAGCTGAGCTCCAGAGCTGGCAGGTGTCACTTCCTGTCCCATGGGCCACTCCTCACAGTACCGGAAAGCAGTCACTATTACCCCCACTTGCTAATGAGAGCTGGTTTAAGCGGCTCTCACTGGGAGAGATGGGGCTGGTGCTTGCTGAAGGCTAGTGTCAGCCTTGCCTGAATTAAGTCATCCCAGAGTCCCCGAAAAGGCTGTAAACAGGGAGGTGATAAAATTGGCTCTGGAGCCAGAACAGGGAGGAGACCAGTCACAAGGGAAGGCTGAGGAGCACCACCAAGCCCAGAGAGAAAGGAGGGCCAGAAGCGGGAGGGTCTCTGCTCCCAGCCCGGAAGGGGCGAGGCGCTGGCTGGCTTCAGTCAGACCCAAGTGGAAGGCACCAAGTAATTCCAACCCGTCTCTCCGGAGATCTTAACCCCGCTGGGGAAGCTGTCCCTGTAAACTGTTGGCAGATTGATGATAGGCTGGCAGCGCGAGTTGCAAACCTTACCAGCCCTCACTAAAGCACTTGCAGCCATACGCCCGCACACGTACACTCAGCATGCACACTCACCACTCACTGATGCTGTCAGAAAAAGGCTACCTAGAATTGCCATTGGGGAGAGAAAAACCAAGATTCAGGGAGCTTTAGCACCCGATGCTCTGTAACTTTAATCTGGCATTAAAGACCTCATTATGTGCATGCACACACACACACACACACACACATGCACACACATATGCACACACCAACTCAGTTCCTCTCCTGTCGAACCAGAAGACTAATTTCCCACTCCATCTGTGCCACAGGCTAATTGGAAGGGGCAGATGGGACACTCAAAATTGTACTTGTTGAGCCCTACTCTGTGCCTGCCACCATGCTGAGGACTTTGGGTAAAGGAAAGAACAAGAGGGAAGCAGTCTCTGCCCTCAAACGTCCACACATGTGCAGCCAGAGAAATAAGGAAAAGCCCCCACAGTCCATGACGGAGCGAGTCACAGAGCACACACAGGGAGTGCGGGCAGCAGTGAACTCTCTAAGGCTGGGAGCTCAAGGAAGATGCTGCTGCAGGACTGACATCTGAGCTGTGAGCTAGAGGCTGAGCAGAGGGCACTGACAGCAGTCAGGGTGGCATCTTTAATCTGGTGTCTTCCTTTGTTCCTTCCCCACAAGGTCCATTCAGGGCAGCCTTTGCCCATCCAGTGTTCTCGCCAGCTCCATCTTGGCTCCCGGGTTGATGACCCTGGTCACAGTGCAGCGTCTGGGGAATGAGGCTGCAGGTGCTGAGGAATCCTGGGATGCAGCCCAAGGTGGTCATTGGTTATTGTCAGTGCCCTGGATGCTCCACACACAGGTCATGGGCCTGCCCCTCCTTTCTACTGATTCACCTTGTGGGTGCAGAATCAGGATTTCTCGGCACTCTAGAACGTTTGCTCCTTACCTTGAGTGGCAGTAGGTATGCTGGGAAGGTTTCTGAGCTCAATTCTTGGCTTCCCCACTTATATTCTGTGTGCTATTAAGCAACCTTCCTAATGTCTTTGAGCCTCAGTCTCTTTGTCCACAAAAGTGATTCTTTAGAGTCATGAAGTTTATAGAGTTGTTGTGAAGACAGTCTTGAGGCAAGACCCAGCACTTCATTACATTTTTTAAAATTGGAAACAGAGAAAAGCAAACTTAGCGCTTCTGCTTTTAGCGTTATAGACCTAGAAACAGTCTTAAGCTGTAAAATTTAGGTATTAGATAAATGACAAACATTCTGCTAAATGCGTTGCTTAAGTTGAAAGAAAATAAGGAAAATCCCCAAGAACCAAATAAAACAAACAAAAATATACAATTAAATTAGGAGTTGAAGCCATATAGGGGAATAAATAGAGAGCCGGGTCAGGAGCATCGAATCTTGGATGCATGAGCTGATGGTGAGGAAGGGAGTCAAGGCCACCAGTGGTACCAGCAGAGCACCTGGACCAAGGACTCACCGTAGGCCTGGACCCTGGAAGGTGCCCCTCCCGGGCTGCTCTCACACCCACACTGTCCCACACTGGGATGGCCCCAGTCCCTTCTGATTGGTCACAACCCTCCCATACATTGCTCAATGCCTCGCCATCTCTACTGGTAAAGATTTGGACTTGCATGCCAGCTACTCTGCTCTTGGGAAAATTAGGGCAGGGTAGAGCAAGAGGCTAGGAGAGAAGATACATCTGCCAGAGAGCTGACCAGGAACCCTCCTATCTCCAAGGACTCCAGGCAGAGGCTGGAGTCTCGCTAATCATGTTTCGTTGCTGTTTGGTTTGGTTTAGTTTTGGTGCTGGGGATTGAACCCAGGGCCTCCTGCATGCTAACTGCATACTCTACTACTGAGCAACACCCCAGCCTTTCAGGGAGTTTTAAGTGCACAGGATAAAATATGGAGATCTTCTGAGTTAAACTCAAAAGTGTATTTTTATGTTAATACTCATTGGGGTGGACTAATAGATCTGTGTATATTTATATGATATGTGAGTTGAAATATAATTTGTACCCTTCTTGATGGTAACTTATTAATTAAGCAGAACATTAAGATGTTCTTAAAATCCAATCTACTGTATTCATTTTTAAGAAGCTGTCTTAAGAAAATCATGTATGTCTGAAGATTTTTGCTGCAATAACACTGAAGTGTTATTCAAGCACACACATATATGCATATCCACACAATTTTTCTAAAGCATATAAGCATAACCACAAATATTATATATTATGATCCTTTATCCCTAAAGACTCGATCATGTATTTCCTAAGAATAGAATATAATCAGAAATAGTGAAGAATTTCATGAATTTACTTTGATACTTTGTCTAATCAACTGTTCATACCCCAATATTCTCAGTTGACTGAATATTGTCCTCTAAGGGTTTCCTTCTCCTTCCAGCACAGGATCCAGTTTGTGCTTAGGTACTGCATTTGGCTATCGTGTTTCTTTCCCTTTTTATTGTGTTTTATGACTATGACAGTTTTGACTAGCTGACTTTTCAAAAATAGGATGATCATTGTGTTTTCTTCTCTTCCCTTTTGCATTGTTGGTTGATAAAATACCTAGGTGATGGTGGCTGCTTCCCATGATGCCCACATGTCCTTCCTAGGTGATTTTACTTTGGACCTCCTAGTCAAGGTGCTTTCTGATCTTCCCAGTGGATAAGCACTGAGTGTTTTTCCCCTCCCTTGCAACTCACAAGGAATCAGTGTCCTCGTCAAAATGACTTTTCCTTAAGACCTTTAAAGACAATATCTACCGATGAGTCTTGCCGGACCCAGTCCTCTACCATGATGACAACATGCTGACTCCAGTGGTACTAGAACTCCAGCCCTACTGCAAGAAAGAGCTGTCCTTTCTCCCTATCGATCTGTCTCTATGAGTATGAGTTCATGGTTTCTTACTTTATGAGTTATAATTGTGTTATTATACTGTGTGAGTAACCTTTCCATCACTGAGACAAAATACCTGACATACACAGCTTAAAAGAAGAAAGGTTTATTTCAGCTCACAGTTTCAGAGGGTTCAGTCCATGGTGATCTGTTTCTTAGGCAGGAGCATCCTGATAGAAAGGCATAGCAGAGGAAAGCTGCTTATCTCATAGCAACCAGGAAGCAGAGATGAGAAGGCTGGGGACAAGATACATCCTTCCAAAGCACACCCCAGTGACCTATTTCCCCTGCCTGGGCCTCATTGCATAACGGCCCTTTCAGCTATGAACTTATCAATGGATTAATTCATTGATAAGGTTAGTGATCATGATCTAATCAGAAAGTCCCACCTCTGAACACATGAGACTTTGGAGGAACACTTTAGATCTAAACCCGAACACATACCTAAGTATTTTAGTACGGAAATAGTTCCAGATTTGTCCAGTAGCGACATCTTCAGCTACTTTTTGTGCTCCTTGTGATAGTTCATTTTTCCTGTTCCTCCCTTCTTTCCTTCCTTTTCTTTTGTTTTTGTTTTAGCACTTCCTTGATTTCTGGAAAAATGAGATGTTCCAGGTCCCTCTTTTACCTAATCCATTTTGTCTTAGTTACTTTCTTGTTGCTGGAGCACAGTATGCAACACCCACAACTTAAAGGAAGAAAGGTTTACTTTGGCTCACAGTCTGTGGAGCGTTTAGTCCATAGTAGGCTTGCTTAAGGCATGGCAGCAGAAAGCTGAAGGAAAGAGATCAAGAGAGGTGGGAAGGAGATAGACCCTTCCAGGCCACGTTCTCCAAACAGGTCTCACCTTCCAACAGCGCCTTTAGCTATAAACTCATCAGAGGATTAATCACTATTAGTTGCTGCCATCCCTATTCTCTTGTGGTGGCTACTCCGAAAGCAGGTAAGGCAAGAATAGATTGATGGGGCTGCTTTTTGATCTCTAGTTTTCAAGGTTGATCATTTTTCAGCTAGGTCTTATTTTGAGGGGAAGAGGGATTTAGACGTGTATGTTCTGGATAAATCATAGAAGAACAGTCACAGGGTCACAGCGTAAATGCGTGTATCAAATTCCCCCCCAGAAGCCATGGCCACTTTGCGACCTCTTCCCCAACCTCGAGCATCCTCACCGGCAGTGCTGTGTTGCTAATGTGTTTTACTATCAGGCACCTGCTTGTTGCCATCCTGATGAGTAAGAAACTGCATCACCATGTGGCTTCAAATTGCATTTACTCTATCCACAAAGTCGAACATCTTTTCATTTGTTTAAGGGTCATCTTATATATCTTTTCATAAATTGTGCAGATCTTTGACAAATTTTTCTATTGCATTTTTCGTCCTTTATTTCTCTTATTTTTAAAAAGCTCTTTATAAATTTGGTACAGTAGTTCTTTGCCTGTGGTATATGTTGTGAATATTTTTGCCTGGCTTGTCATTTGCCTTTTAATTGTGCGTATGGTGGGTTTTATTCCATGTAAAGATATTTTTATTTTACTGCTATGTAGTTAAATCTACTGAGCTTTTATTACCCTCAGATTTGGAGGTGTAGTTTGACAAATGCCCTCTATAGACATCTCCCAAGCGAGTTAGGTTTCATCATCAGCTTTCATCCCCACTTCCCAGGAAAAGAGCCAGGGTTAGGTCAGAGTAGGTCATCTCCTCCATTTCTCAAATACCCCTTTGGGAACCTGGCTCCTTCCTTTTTTTTTTGGTACCGGAGATCGAACTCGGGTCCTTGCGCTTGCGCAGCAGGCGGCAAAACCACTGAGCTAAATCCCCGGCACAATCTGGCTCCTTCTGCCCCGTCTTAGGCATCTTTCTTCCCAGTGTTCCTAAGAGGCCAGGCCTTACCCGGAGGAGGAAGTGTGAGGGGTCTGGGAAGGAGTCTTCTAAATGAGGAAATGCCTGTCATTTAGGTCTCACTTAGGGACCACGTGAGCACACGGAAGAAGCGCCTCCCTGGCCTCCTCCCATGGTCCCTTTGACACCTGCTGGGTCCAGAATGAGGTGTGTAGGGCAGGGGTCTCTGCCCATCTTGAATCCATGTCCCACTTCCTCCTCTTCACGCCTCCCCCTAGCTGGATGCAGAATCTCGGCGGGGACTGTGCTGGACCCACTTCTGCCTCATCTCTGGAGGAGAGGACACTGACCCAGATCAACCAATCAGCTCTTCCCCCAGGGGCCTGAGAGAGATGCAGATAGAATAGCGCGCTGAGCTGGCTTGAGTGTCTCTCTCAGCTCACGGGGATGGGGAGATGTTACCAGAGGGGTGGGACATCCCCACCCTCAGTCACCTAAGTCTCACCTCTGCCTCCCTTCTCTCAGCTTGGACATCTGGAGCTGAGGTGGTTTAGACCTGGGGCAGGGTGGGTAGGGGGTGGGGGACTGGCAGTGGTGGATCAGCTTGAGGGAGTCAGATGCGGCTCAGGGTGCAGCCCGAGTCTGACGGCACTGGCTCCATCGCAGTGAGGTCGGCTGGCAGCGACGGGGATGCACTGTGCGTTACCGAAGAGGAACTGGCTGGCGAAGACGAGGACATGCCATCCTTCCCAGGCACGCAGGAGGGTAAGGACTCCAGAGCCGCCCCTGCCTCCTTTCTGGGCTGAGAGCTCTCTGCCCATATCCAGGCTGGTTAGAGACTTGTCCCACCATGTGAGACTCCAGGCTCTCATTTCCCAGCAGCTCCGGAAGAGGGAAGGACAGAGCTGTGTGGCCCTGGCCGGTGCTGTGAGGCGATCCCAATCTTTGACAGGCTGCCAGCTGTCTGCCGGGCAGTCAGTCCAGGGGGCACCTCTGCCCTCTGCCCCAGCCAGACACCTGTGTCTGGGGCCTGTCTTCTAGCTCCCCTTACCGTCCCCTTCATTGTCCCATGTGCCCTGAACCACCATGTGGCAGAGGGTATAGATTACTGCCCTGATTGTACGTTGCAGTCACCCAGTGGAGCCAACACCAACCCTCAGCAGTGTGCAGACTTTGGTCTGGAGGGTAAGCCGGGCACCAGGGTTTTAGTTGTTTCTGGTGCTCCTCCTGTGAAGCTGAGGCTGAGTTCACATAAGGAATTTTACCGCCGGGGTCACCACTGCTTTCCCGTTGGCCACTGGTGCCCGCCAGAGTTTCCAGGAACGCCGGCTCCCTCCTCCCTCCATACTGGTGACCTGACTGCTGGACTGTAACCATGCACGTGGTGTCCAGGAAATAGTTACCTGGTCAGTTTGGGGACTGGTGACTGACTTCTGGTTTGCCTGAGGGGATCCCCCAGGGTGTGGGACTTTGAGTTTTAACACAGAATCTCTGCAAACTGCCCTGCTTTGCCCCTGCTGAGAAGTCCCCAGGATAAAGTCTAGGAAGTTTTGGGTGAACTAGGACTATGTCTTGGATGATCAGTGGGGCCACTGCAGAGAAGCGAGGTTTCCCCACCCTGTGGGACAGAATGGTGGGAATGACCATGGTAATGGGGGCGGGGAGGTGTGTGTGGTGTGTGTGGTGTGTGTGTCTGTGTGTGTGGCAGTGCTGGGGATTGAACCCAGGGCCTTCCACTGAGCTACATCCCCAGAACGTTTTATTTTATTTTACTTTATTTATTAAAAAAATTTTTTTTCGTACTGGGGATCAAACTCGGGACCTTGTGCTTGTGAGGCAGGCGCCGGAACCACTGAGCTAAATCCCCAGCCTTTATTTTTTTATTTTGAAATAGAGTCTCTGTAAGTTGCTAAGTTGCCCGGGCTAGGCTTGCAATCCTGCCTCAGCCTTCCAGAATGCTGGGATCACATGTGTGCACCACCACACCCCGTTAGGGGTTATCTCTTCCTCTCCAGAAAGCTTTAAGACTGAGAAAGGCAGTAAGAAGGGTAGGGAATGAGGGTGGAGAACTCCTTTCAGCTCCAGCCTTGCCCTCTGGCCTAAACAACTGCCATTCTCCTGCCCCCAAAGGCCTGCCAGGACCCCACTGCAGCCGCTGCCAGAAGAACCTGTCTTTGCACACGTCCGTGAGGATTCTGTACCTCTTCCTGGCTCTGCTCCTGGTGGCTGTGGCTGTGCTGGCCTCTCTGGGTGAGTCTGGATCTCCCCCAGCCCGGGCTGCAGAGGGGGCTCTGCTCAGGGCTCCGTCCCAAACTCCCTGTACCCAGAACCCGGAACTGGCATCTTCCTGGCTAGAAATCTTCATGACTAATCCACACGGGGAACACTGGCTCCAAATTTCTGGTCGAGAGTTAGCCATGTGGCCTTGAGTGAGGCAGCCCCCCTACCGGGACTCCTGACCCCCTACAATAAAATGAGACGATAGGAGGAGATCAGTGGTTCTGTTTCAGTTCCAAGTGAGAATTCCTTGAGAACTTTAAAAACTATTGATGTCCGGGCCCCACCTGGGCAAAGGAATTGACCCTGTCCTCCCGCTCTGCAGATGATTCTCTTGTGCATCCAGGCCTGAGATCACAACCAGCTCAGGTGACTTCTCAGCCCCTCTGTGGTCTGTGTGTTTCTTAAAGTGAGGTTGGACGCTCCTCTGCATCCAGGTCACCCCCACTGTGCATTAAAATGCAAAGTTCCAGGTCTCATGGAGACCTCTGAAATCCAAGCCCTTCGGGTGAGGCCCAGGAGCCTAAAGTTTCTGTCACCATGGTAGCAACTGGAGGACAGAATATGGCCAAGTTTAGTTGACTCCCGCCTGCTGGGTGCTCACGGTTAAAGCACACTGATTCGAGCAAGCAGGTGATATATTGCTGCAACCCCATTTGCTCCTCACTTCAGACTTTGAAATGCCAGGCTTCTGTGGGTCTGTTTGTTCCAATCTTCTGGATGTTAGAGCTGGGAGAAGGGAGAGGGATGGAGGCGCCAGAGTGGTCCTCACCCTGCGCCCTCCCCAACAGTGAGCATCTCCGTAAGAGAGGCTCCTGGTCCTGGCCCTGAATCAGGGTATTCAGTAGCCAACATTCTTGACTTGAAGAAAACAAGGTCTCCGGACTAAGAAAAATGGCTAAACAAGCAATTTGCAATTCCAAAGTGGACTGCACAATGAACAGGGTGGGTTATATGAAGTGAGTCTCGGCTGTGGGCTTGGAAGTGAACTTCATGAAGGCCTAGGATAAGAGTGGAAGTCATTCGGCCTCTCACATCTGTTCCCCCTTCTACACACTGGCTCTTAATTAAGACGAGACTCAAATAAAACGACAACTGTTATAGACCTCAGAGTGGTAACCCGTATGACGGAATGTGATTAGTCATCGTCTCTCTCAACATGTTGCTGTTGCTAATTAAGTCAGTCTCCCCACAGCTCTGAGATACACAATGTTAGCTGGAGCCCAGAGAGTCCAAATAATTTGAAATCATACAGTTTTGGAGCCAAGAGCCTTAGAATTCTTCTGGCTTCACATTTTCATCTTATAGATCAGATTAGCTCTGGAAAGTTTAATTGACTTTCACACAGTCATCCAACAAATTTATACCAACCTGGGTCTCAAGGCTATGTCACCTGGTTCTTTGGGCAGTGCTAATTCCATCCCCCACATTTGACTCCAGAGGCTCTGTGGGAAATGTCCCTGCCGATCCTCCTTCCAATCTCTGCCCTCTTGTCACCACCAGTCCCCCGCAGCACCTGCAGCAGAAAGCCAGCTGTCCTGCAGCTGAGGCCTCCCCTGGCCAGCACCATGCCTTCAGCGGGGCTCCAGGCTGCCATGGTACAAACTGGCCTGTGAGCTTTCTCTCAGGGCAATTTGACAACTTGTACCAAGAACTTCAGAAATGCTAATATCCTTTGACCCAGTAATTCTAGCAGTTTATCCTAAGAGAACACTCGCATATGCACCAACATCGTGTAAAATGAATTATTTCTAGGGTCAAGAATTACTCGTGTTTATATGTCAGATTTTATTTATGAGCTCGGAAGAGGAGACACGCTAAGTATCACCAATCCCATGGGATTTTTATGTCACTGCCGTACCATTTATATAGCTATGATGCAGATATCAAAAGCAATGGTTTTAAAATGATTTGGGCCTTGGTGGAACAATGTCCTTGACACAAAATAAAGCCAAAGAAGAGAAAATAGATGAGTTATTCAGAGCATCCCAATTTTTCTTTTGTTTTCTAAAAAAGTATGTATATCTGTAGATGCAGAATGGATATGAACTTAATCATGACTAGAAGAAATTCCAAAGATATTGATGGCAACAATCTCTGGTGGTCAGACTAAGAGTACTTTTTACTTTATCTTGAATACTTTTTCTGTATTTCCCCTGTTCTATCTTATGTTCAGGTCCAATTTCTAAAACCTCGGGTGGGAGGTGTATTTTTTTTAAGGTGTGGGAAACTCTAGCCATTAGAAACATCGTCCCTTTCCACTTTGGGGGAGCTTCTGAGGAGAAGGCAGAAGGTGTTTGGTGCCAGAGGGCTGATAAAAATGCTTTCTCAACAAACAGTCTGGGCACTGAGGTTTGTTTCTCTGAACCAAGACTCTGTCCCAGTTTCTCGTCTTTCCCTGCAGTTTTTAGGAAGGTAGACTCTCTCTCAGAAGATATCTCCTTGGCCCAGTCCATTTATAACAAGAAGCTTGTATCGATGCAGGAAAATCTTCAAGGACTGGGTGAGTGACTGGTGTCCAGATGTGGGTGGGGCAGGGCCTCCATGCATGTCGCTGGAGCCCGGGGGCTTCACCAGCTTTCTGGCATTGTGACAAGGACAGCTGCTTCCCTCTCCAGTGAGTACCACCCCTTCAAAAAGGCCCACTTCTTGGTGGACACTTAGGACCAGAGCAGGGGTTTCTGTGTGAGGCGTAGATATAGCCAGAGTCTACAGGTAGAGAAGAAAGCCAAAATATCCTCATGGAAGAAAAGAATTTTAAGACCTTCCAAAAGCTTCCTAACGCATCAGCCCTTCACTCAATTTGTGATGCTTTTTATCTCCTGCTTTAACCAGGAACGTTCTAGGAAAGAATGAGGTAGGAGGAGCCATAATAGAAAGGTTTAAAAGTAATCCACTCTGATGCAAATAGAAAGTCCTGGTCTGCCACTAACTAGCTGAGCGTGATTTGGCAAACCACTTCTCTGTGCCTTGTTTCTTGTGAGTCACAAGGTGAAAATCCCTGTACCACCTTCCCTATAAGGGGAGATGAGAAGATCAACGATGATAACAGATGTGCACATATTTGAAAGTTGTTTCTTTTTTTTGTACTGGGGATCAAACTCGGTTCCTTGAGCTTGCACAGCAGGTGGCAAAACCACTGAGCTAAATCCCCGGCCCGATGTGAACATATTTGGAGAAATTCTAAAATAAAGTATAAATTGGAGGTTCTCAGCTACCTCAGAAGAGCTATTAAGATATATTCTTGAGAATGTGGTAGTGGGGTGGAGAATATGTCTAAAGTCTGCATTTCAGATCACACAGTAAAGATGTTTACCAAAGATTTTCTAGGAAGGGATTTCATAGCAGGACTCAGAAAAATAAGTGGGCCAGGAAGCCACTTGCCAGTTCATTCACGGGGCTCTGAAATGTTTAATTGAAAGAAATATCATTCTCCCATAGTTCACCAGCAACTCAAAATGTTTTCCCTTTCTCCTAAAGACCTGAAAGCCCTGAACAACTGCTCTTTCTGCCACGAGGCTGGGCAGCTGGGACAAGAGATCAGAAAGCTGCAGGAGGAGCTGGAGGGGCTGCAAAAAATGCTTCTGGCCCAGGAGGTCCAGTTGGACCAGACTTCTCAGGCCCATGAGCTGCTCTCCACCACCAGCAGTCAAATCTCCCAGGAGATGGGCACTTGTGCCTTCTCCATCCACCAAGTCAACCAGTCCCTGGGGCTGTTCCTGGCACAGGTGAGGGGCTGGCAGGCCATGACCGCCAGCCTGGACCTCTCTCTGAAGGACCTCACCCAGGAGTGCTACGATGTCAAGGCTGCCATGCACCAGATGAACTTCACTGTGGGGCAGACTGCCGAGTGGATCCATGGGATCCAGCGGAAGACAGACGAGGAAACCCTCACCCTCCAGAAGATGGTCACTGACTGGCAGAACTACACTCGGCTCTTCAGCAGTCTCCGTACCACCTCCGCCAAGACTGGGGAAATGGTGAAGAACATCCAGGCCACACTGGGGGCCTCCTCACAACGCATCAGCCAGGATTCCGAAAGCATGCACGACCTGGTGCTGCAGGTCATGGGCTTGCAACTGCAGCTGGATAACATCTCCTCCTTCCTGGATGACCATGAGGAGAACATGCATGATCTCCAGTACCACACCCACTATGCCCAGAACCGCACAGTGGAGAGGTTCGAGTCCCTGGAAGGACGCATGGCTTCTCATGAGATCGAAATCAGCACCATCTTCACCAACATCAATGCCACTGACAACCACGTGCACAGCATGCTCAAGTACCTGGATGACGTGCGGCTCTCCTGCACACTGGGCTTCCACTCCCATGCAGAGGAGCTCTACTACCTGAACAAGTCTGTCTCCCTCATGCTGGGTACCACTGACCTGCTCCGGGAGCGCTTCAGCCTGCTCAGCGCCCGGCTGGACTTCAATGTCCGCAACCTCTCCATGATCGTGGAGGAGATGAAGGCTGTGGACACTCAGCATGGAGAGATCCTTCGCAATGTCACCATCCTTCGAGGTAAGAGGGGGCCAGGCGGGACTGCTCCCAAACTCCCAAAGGCCTTGGTGACAACGAAGCACCAGATTTTAGTGGGGCTAACACAGTCCTGTAGCAAATGCCCAGGACAATGGATAGCTTTATGGCATCCTTGCAAACCTCTTTTCTAAGGGAATTATGGCTTCTCACATTGCCTATCATACAAATCTGAATTTTTTTTTTTTTTGGTACTGGAGATTAAACTCAGGACCTTGCACTTTCAAGGCAGGCGACGGCACCACTGAGCTAAATCCCGGCCCCAAATCTGGATTTTATTTTATTTATTTATTTTTAATTCTTTTATTGGTACATTTTAGGTATACAATACGTTGACATTTATCACTGGGTGCTTGTACCTGTACATAATGTATCTTGGTTCTTATTATTTTGCCCCCATTCCCTGTGCACCCTTCAAATCTGGATTTTAATATATGTACTTATTCCATAGGGTCTACATAGAGAACTAGGCAGAACTTGTGTTTGGGAAATGGCATATGCTTGTATTTTTCCCTTCCCTTCCCCTCATTAATCTTCTCATCTTCTCATTCAGCCACCTGCTCCTCCCAGATCTATCACTCTGCTGTACTATTTATTCTACATGTGCCCATGTTTATGTCAGATTCTCCAAGAAACAGAACCAATGGGAGACAGACAGACAGACAGAGAGACAGGGAATTGGCTTATATGATTATGAAACCTGACAAGTCCACAACCTGCAGAGCTGATGCCCCAGCTGGAAGAAAGGCCATCAGGCAGGAAGATTCTCTGACTCGGGGGAAGGTCTACTTATTCAGGCCTTTTACTGCTTGGCTGAGGCCTACTCACAATAGGAAGGGGAACCTGCTTTACTCAGTCTACCAACAGAGATGCCGGGCTTATCCACAGTCATCCTCACAAATGCATCCAGATTAATGTTTGATCAAAACTGGGCACCCATGGCCTAGTCCAGCTGACGATAAAATTAGCCACCACACATCCCTCCTTGTTAATTCAGCACCCATGCACATTTCCTAAGACCACCACACTTAACCTCCAAATAAAAACAAGAATAAGGTCATAGTTCCACCTACCATAACACACTGTCCTGCGTACACCAAAAATACCTTAATGTTTTCCCATGAAGAAAAGTGAAAGTCCTTGAATGAGTTTTACTCATCTCCTTAAATCCCCAGACTCCAGGTATATGATGTGAGTTAACAGTGCTTAAATACCAACATATGAAGCCAATATAGTTTATGTTTAAGCCAATAAGAGAGGGGGGAAAAACCAACTTATTTGCTAGATACACACAGAGTGATATATTCCTAACAGAATAAGGAGAAAGTACTCATGACAATTGCAGTCCTTATTTCTGTAATTGGTCACATGATCATAGCGAGTACTTATAACTACCTTCTTCTGATTCCAAATTCTCTTTGCTCTCAGTAATCACCCCAGTGGGTTGTGGTTCTTTACTTGGTAGAATGATGCAGACCTTCTTTTCTGAAGCTTCTGGGCCATTAGGCTCCATGGCCGGGTTAGGTTGCTGAAGTTTCCTGTTGATGTTGATTGCTGGGCATGGAATATTAGAGGATACCTAGGGCATCTCCGGCACTTCAAGCATACTCTTCCTCACCTCCATTGTGGAGTAGTAAGCCCAATTTCTCCTTGGTATTCAGGATCAGCCACTCAAGTCAGCACAGTAACTTCTGTCTTTTCCGCTGATTGAGTCATGAGGAGCTCAAAGTAGCTAGGTAGCAGCCTTAACATCCTATTCCATGGAGTCATCGTCATGTCTCCTGGTGAAAGCTCTCCTCCTGTTGAACTGAGACTTCTAATGCAGCAGAACATAAGCAGAAGCAGGAAGCAACAATTTTACCAGTGGGTCAGTAGGTAGAGTAGTAAGTGGTGCCACTCACAGAACCTCCCCTTGATTCCTGGACCTGTGAATCCTGGCTATAGGAGAAACAGTACCATATAGTGGGTGCTGATTCAGAGCACATGCAGCCTTCTGGAGAACCTTGGCCTGGGTCTGCTAGGTATAGCCACCGAGCTATGGCTGTGTCTGAGTCTCCAAAGGCAATTCTATTGTTCCATGAAACCATTTACTTCAGGATGAGGAGAGACATGGTAAGACTGGTAAATTCTATGAGCATTAGCCCATTTCCACTATTCATTTACTGTGAAGGGAGTTCCTTGGTCAGAAGCAATGCTGTGCGAATACCATGATGGTGGGCTAAGAAGTTGTGTAAGTCTTTGGATAGTAGTTTTAACTAAAGCATTGCATGCAAGGAAGACAAATCCATATCCAGAACAACTATCTATTCCGGTAAGAAAACATTGCTCATTCCATGATGAAAGTCGTCCAGTGCAATCTCCTGCCACGGAAGTGGCTGATCATCCTGGGGAATGGTGGCATATCAGGGACTCAGAATTATCTGTGCTGCTGGCAGCTTGGGCAGTAGCAGTGGCCACAGTCAGGTTGGCCTTGGTGAGTGGAGGTCCGTGTTGCTGAGCTCATGCATAACCTCCACCCCACTACAACATCCACTTTGTTCCTGAGCCCTCTGGCTCACATGTAAAATACCTCCTATCTGAGAAATGCCAGGGGCACCATACACATCCCACCCTCAGGGACCTGGCCACTCATTCCCTCCTCCACAGACAGGCTGAGGCTGTGGCACTGGAACCACGGCCAGGTCTCCCTCTGGCCAGGCTGCGCTGCAGCTGGAATTGGGCAGGGGAGCAGAGGGCGCAGGCCGTGAGGATGGGGCTCTGGTGATTAAGCAAAATCATTTCATCTCTCTGGACCTCTGCTCCTTTTTTTTTTTTTTTAAGTTTAAAAACAAAAATCTACTTAGTATTTTAAAATCTCAGAGTATCGTTTTTTAATTTGTGCATGTTTGCAGTATTCACTGTGGGCTATTGGTACACATACGTGCCACGGCTTAATTCTTTTACGTCACCTTCCCCTTCTCTCTCCCCCTCCCTTCATCTCTTCGTCCCCTTCTCATTTGAAAAAGATCCATCTCCCTGTTTCCTAATACCTATCTTTTACTTTGCTCTTTCATTTATTTATATTTTGGGTTTCTCACATAAGAGAAACCATATATTTAAGCTCGTGTGGCTGGTTATTCCACTTAATATTATGGTCTCAAGATGCATCCATTTTCCTACAAATGGCTTGTCTATCCTTCTTTATGGCAGAGTAGTACTCCACTCTGTGTAAATACCACATTCCCTTTATCCATTCATCTGTTGATGAATATAAGGTGGCTTCCAAGACTGAGTATCATGAATAGTGCTGCTTTAACCATGGGTGAGCAGGGATCACTGTAATATGATTGGACTTCCACTCCTTGGCATCTGCAAATGAAGGGGCAAGGCCAACTGATCTCTGAGACCTACTTCTGCTCTAATCCCCTGCCCCTATTTACTCGAGAAAGCCTGTGCCGTCTCCATGGGTTCAATCCCCGGTGTGACCCAAAAAGAGACACAGAGGAATCGAATTTGCAAACTTATTCCAAAAGCACCAGCTCCATCTCACTTGCATGCCCAAAGGGACCCAGAGTGGATCTGTTAAGAAAGGACATGCAGAGCTGCCCCATCCTTCTGTGGTTCAGAGCGGGAGGGCTCTGGGGGCGGTGAAGGGGGAGTGCAGCCTCGAGGCCTGTTTTGGTCTCCCTGGCCCTGTGAAGTTGCCTAGCAAGCTCCTCACAGCTCAGCCTGGGCTGCAGCCTTTGTCTGGCTTCCTGCTTTGCTCCCTGCCCAGGCCTGGTGCTGGCTTCAAGGAGCCCCTCTCCTGGGACCTCTCCCAAGCCCCAGGGCGGATGGCTTGGCTTTCTCCCAGCGGCCCTGGTTCCTCTCAGAGGGTGGCTCAGTCTGTTAGCAACTCCTCCATCCTAGGCAGAAGTGCGACTCCATCGACATTTTTTTCGGTACTCCTGAGCGAGCACAGCCAGGACTGAGAATCCCTGGCCCAGGAACACAGGGCACCTGAGCCTGGCCACCCAGGATGCTGACAGCAGAGCTGGCACTGCTACCTGGGCCCTGGCATACAGGCCAGGACACCTTCTCTGGGGCCAGCACCCCAAGGGGGCCCCCTTCCCTGTCTGGCTCCTCCTACCCCTGTGAGCTGGCTGGTTGCCTCTGACCCTGAGTGGCACTGTGGCCCCTCCTGCCCATGCCCCAGCCCACCCATGGGTGGACAGACTGGTATCCTGAGACCCTGGCTCCTTCTGGCCACCCGACCCCTCCCCAGCCCAGTGCAGACCACAGACCCACCCACCCTGCTTATCTCAGACATGCAGTCAGCTGTGGCTGGGCCCTAATGGGCCTGAAGTCCTAATTATAGCCTGTGGCTTCCTGCGTAATCATGGGCCGCCTTGGGACCCAGGGAGCCCACTCCCTCCCCAGCTGTCACGTGGTCAGCCCCCACGGCTGGAGTTTTGTCCTTGGCCTGAAAGGTGTCCCTCTGTACCTAGCAGCCCTGAGCCTCCCCTCTGCCCCTCAGCCCTGTCCTTACCATCTTATCCCTGGCTAAGGCCTCGGCCAGCCTCAGGCCATTGTCCTTGTGCTAACTGTGAGCGACTGACTTTGTCCTCAGATAGCCAGTGGCCACGCTCCTAATTCTCATGACTCAAGGCTGGCCCAAGAGCGGGGCTGCTCTGTTCACCTGAGGAAGGAGCCACTGAGGACACCTCCCGCTCTGTAGGGACACTCAGCACCTCAGAGAAGGGCCCCAGGGCCTCTCCCCGCTCCAGGCAGCACCCAGACTGCAGGCTCTGGCTGGGAGGCCCAGAGACCCTGCCTCAGTGTGCTCCGGGTGGAGGCCTGCACCTCAGAGCCTCTGTGACCTCACTGCTGACCCGGGAGGGCGTTGGGCAAGTCACCACTTTCTGCACCATGCCTGGCTGTATGTAAAATGCGGCAACCACACCCTAATGCCAGGGACACAGCAGATACTCAGCTGACAAATGTTGGCTGCTTTCACGGCCCCTTCCTTCTCAGCCCTGGAGCCAGGGCCACTGAGAGCAGGGCTGTGCAGAGTGTGTCAACACCGCCAACACCGTGCGTGCCGGCTGCACCTGTCTGCTTCGTGGCCTGGGTACCTCTGTGCTGGGAGCCCCAGGCTTCAGGAGAGCCAGACAGACTTCCGGAACTTCCTGCACTTGATCTCCTCCTGGCTGCTGCCTGGGACCTTGCTGGTTCTCAGTGCTGGGGCTGGATGTAGGGAATGGGGAAACTTTCCCTCCAAGTCCTCGCTCCACATGCTTGGGGCAATGAAGTGGACAGAGCGAACCAGCCTTCTGCTGCACGTGCAGGAGGAGCATGTGGGTGCCCAGTCCTCCCCATCCAAGAGCTGCCCTGGGAAGAGGAGCCAGAGAGGACTGGCAGGGAGGAGGAAGATTTATCTCTGCTTTTCCTCCTTCGACACCGGGGCAGAGACACTCAGGAGCCCTCACAGCACTCTGTGCTCCTCAGGGCCAGGGAGGAGAGGTCACCCAAGAAGGTGGCCTCAGAAAGAAAGGGTACCAGGGAGAAGTGAGGGACATCAGCTGGCCTTGAGGGCCAGGCAGGTGTCCTCGTCAAGAGGGAACTTCTTGGCTGGAGTCAGGGATGGCAGCCACTTCCACCCAGGGGTCAGGAGTAGAGAGAGCAGAGAGCCAGGGAGCTACGATCAGATCTGGCGGAGCCTTCATTCCCAGAGCAGGTGGAGGATGGGCCTACAGAAGCCACCAAGGAGCAGGGACAGGGGCAGGGGGCGTGTAGCCACCCAGCCAGGCAGGCAGTAGGAAGGGCTATAGAGAGAGCTGTGGGAGTACTTGGAAACCATAACTGTGACTCTCAGTTGTATTCAGTGCCATTTAATTGTGTGTATTAAGCGCAAGTCGATCAGCTATCTCAAGCAAAGTAAGTGCAATTTTCAACTCAACTCTGAGCACTGGGATGCAGGGTGTGGAATTGCCCAGTGCAGTTCCACCACCCACACAGCCTGCTGGGCCCTCTCTGCTTCTGAATATTCTCTGTTTTTCCAAACCTCAGATGACCCAGGTGCCAGGAGCAGAGTTAGGATGAAGACAGATGCTGTGGCCTTGCCAGTTCCCAGCAAGCCCTGCCAGGCCGGGGGAGGAGGCTCTGGCAAGGGCATCTGCTTGTGCCTGTGTTTTTCTGCCCCTCGCTGCCAGGGGCTCACTGGGGACCACAGGGCAGGTCCTGCCTCTGGCTTCTCCAAGGCCAGGTTGTCCTTGCCACTGGCTACCCCCAGCCAGACCAACAGCAGATTCTGCCTCTCTGCTGGCATGCCACGTGAGCCCACACAGGGCCACCTCCCCATGGCAGGGAATGGCCCAAAAGGTTTTTACTGGCTCTGGTGGGGCTGACTCCATCTGGGCTCTGGTTTCTGGGTTGGTCATAATAGAGGACGTATTCACTGACACTGTTCCGTGAAGAAACACTGAAGGAGACAGAAAGTGTGGAGACAGCAGGTCACATTAGCCAGAGCAAGGGTCCTGATGCCACAGAACTAGCTTTTGGCAGCTTGGAGGGCTCTGGGCTCTGGTGTGGAGCATCACTCCCCTGAGAGGCCTCCTGGGTTCTGTTTCCACTCAGGCAGCCATGGGGATATCACTTCACCCCCATGGGCTTGAATCATCTCCTCTGTGAAGGAACTGGACTAGACCTACTGAGCCCCAAAGCCCTAGGATTCCACTGCAAAGGGTTTGACACAGAAGGAGAGGCCTCAAAGACACCTGGACAACTTCGGTCAACTCGACCCATTGCTCTCTGAGGAAAGCCAGGTCTGCACTGGGCAGTGGCCCCGCTATGGCAGAAGCCACTGTCCCCATACCACCGTCCTCATGGGACGGGACATGTGTGCACTCCTCTGTGGTCTTGAGGCATTCTGATATGGCCGGGCAGAGTGACAGCCCCTGTCTGCTGTGTGTCATCAGGGCTGGGCCAGCTCTGAGAGGTGATGACTCTAGACCTGCCCAGTGGGAAGGACGTGATGTCAGGGCTCCACAGAGACGGCCATATTCCACTGCGTCTCCCCTAGGCCCGGTCCAGTTCCAGGCCCACAGCAGGGGTCTCCAAGGACATACTGAGCTTCTCTGACTGTGAGCCCAGCACTCTGTCTTTCTGGGGCGGCACAGCACTGGCTTTCCTGAGCTGTGATTTAAACTTAAAGACCCAGAAGTGTTAAGAGCCCAGAGAACAGGCTGGCATGGTCAGAGAAGGCTTCCCCGAGGAATCCATCTTTCTCAAGGTCCTTGCTCGAGTCTCACTTACTCTCCGACATGCCTGCTTCTCATTCCTCACCTTCTTGGCTTTCTCCTGTGTGGCCCCTGACTCTGTCCGTGTTCCCAGGTGCCTGAGAGGTAAGAGAACGAGTGTGGCAGCCCAAGAACCATGAGGAGGTGTGGAAGGCCAGCCGGGCTTCCAGAGCAGGACAGGTGGTCCTGGCTGACCTCCACCTCCCTCCCAGCACAGTCTGTGCTCAGCCTTAACTCATACGCACGCTCAGAGCTGTGAGCCTCAAAGTCAGAATGCCAAATGTTGGCCCTGCAGCAGCCTCATTGCAGACATGGGTGCATGTTGTCACACAGAATCTGCTGTTCTTTTCCTCACTTCACCCGTGGTAAAACCATCAGCCTGCATGGCCCAGAGGTGGCACCTTGGGCTGGGCTGTATCTGACCCTGGGCTGTCACTGTGCCCCTCATAATTGACCTGTCCCCTCTTCTCTTCCGCTCCAGGTGCCCCCGGGCTTCCAGGACCAAGAGGACTCAAAGGAGACTCAGGCATAAAAGGACCTGTGGGCGGCAAAGGACCCAAAGGAGACCCTGGAAGCTTGGGGCCACCTGGACCCCAGGGTCCTCAGGGGCAACCTGGGGAGCCCGGACCAGTGGGCGAAAGGGGACCAGTTGGCCCACGAGGTTTCCCAGGCCTCAAAGGCTCAAAGGGCAGCTTTGGCACTGGAGGGCTGAGAGGACAGCCAGGCCCCAAAGGAGATGTGGGGCCCCCAGGGCCAGAGGGGCCGCCCGGGTCTCCAGGTCCCTCAGGGCCTCAGGGAAAGCCAGGGATTGCAGGGAAGACAGGGTCACCAGGCCAGCAGGGGGCCACGGGGCCTAAGGGTGAACCGGGGATCCAGGGTCCCCCTGGCCTGCCTGGGCCCCCGGGCCCATCCGGAAGCCAGGGCCCCTACTGAGAAGAGTCCCTGGTCCAGACACTGCCACACAGAAAGGCAAGGGAACTCAGAAAAGCTCGAAAGCTTCACCTACAGACAATCGCAGTCCTTTGATTACAACGTGGGGTGTTCCTCAGAGCTGACCCTGCAGCTTTGGTATCCCCAGTGGTGACTGCACTACAGGAAAGCTGCCTCTACACACACACACACACACACACACACACGCACGCACGCACGCACGCACGCGCACGCACGCACACAAACGCACACTTCCCTGCTGGCCAGGGGGACCACTGGGTCTCCCTGGTTGTGTAGGAGGAGAGGGAAGAAGACCTCCCCTCTCCTGTGACTGAGCCAGCCAGGGAGGTGGCCACCTCGAGAAGAAGGTCTTGAATCTGTCTCTAGGTGATGACCAGCTCCCGTCTTTGCAGTGTCTTCGCACCCTTGCTGGCTGGCAGTTTCCCAGAGCTTCCCCTGGTTGAGAAGACCCAGAGAGATCTGGGGGTGTAGCTCAGAGGTAAAGCACTTGCCTAGCATGTGGGAGACCCTGGTTCCATCCCTAGCACCCTAAAAGAACAAAGGAAAAGACCCAGGGAAACCTTTGCAGGGCATTGTAGTTGAAATTCCAGGGACAAGGTGGGCATGGCAACAGCAAGCCCTCTGTGTCGTCATGGGAACCGAGCTGCCCCAGCCTCACACAGGACAGTGGGACTCTGCCCCGGCTGGCATTCTCAGATTCTGCACACGGTACTCCTGACAAATTCAACATTTTCTTTCAAAGCATTCCCCACTTAAATCTTGCCTCTGCACCTCAGGACCATCTCGGAAGGAATCCAAGCAGGAGTTGCATCTGCAAGCAGAGATGCTGCAGGCCCTGGAACATTCCACCTAAGTGCTACCTGGGACCCAGGAAGGCTACAGAGGTGGCAGCAGGAGGCAAAGGCAGGAGCAGAGGCGGGCATGAAAGCTGCCCCTGAAGTTGGCATACTTTGTTCCAAGCCGAGATCCTCTTTGGTGACCAGGGAAGACTAGAGCCACAAGGGCCACCTCTGAAAAACAGGGGCCTCCTGCACCCACTGTCCTAACCCATAGCCATGCGGAGACCTTGCCCCACTGCGACCCAAAATGGCCAAGCCCTCTGCACATGAGAAGCAACCTGGGTAGGCATGGGGAGAGCCTGGACATCTTCTGCAGGAAGCTCCTTTGGGGTCACTTCCTACCCCCCATCAACTTCCAGTGTACACTGGCAGAAAGGGATCCTGGGAAGTTACCAGGCAGGAAGTGGGTCTTCCTGGGCCGACCTCACTGGAAAGCTGTCTACCTTTACGTTCAGGTAGATTCAGACACTGCAGTGTAGAGCATGGGGTGGTCCCTTCCCCAACACTGCCTTGGGGACCTGCCCTCTTCCTGGCCAAGCCTGTGCCACCTTCGTAGTTGTCGTAGATGTGCAACTGGTTTGCACTCCATGCCCACCCTCTGCCATGTAATTCTCCTGTTTGTCTACATATGATAATATCATGCCACATAATGTTGCTGACCCAGTAAAGAGCTGTTTCCAGGATGGAGGTATCTTCTACTGCTTTCTGACCAAGCTGGGGTGCTGATGACTTGGAGGCCCTGCTTCAGGTCGACCTTTGAAGGGAAACAAATGAGTCAGAAGAGTCCCACTGTGGATTCTGGATCTCAGCCCCCAGCCCCTCATTCTAGAAACACTGAGCTCTGCTAGAGTTCCCAGTGATTTACAGAGGATCCAGGGACTGAGCACTTCGAAGGGAATTACCCCAGAAGACTGGGTCCCACCAGGAGCAGTGGGGTCTGTGACTCTTGCAGTGTGGCCTTGCAGTTCTTTGGCCAAACAAGATTGAAAAATAGGACAAGGGTGGACCCTGCAGGGATATCTCTTGCTTCCTCTTTGTAAGACACAGAGATAGATCAGGAAAGGAGGAGGCAACCAGGCCAGACCTGCCCCAAGGGGCCTGGGATCACAGGGTCTGCAGGGATGGGGAGGCCATGTGGGTCTCCTGGGATTCTCCCAGGACCTGCTCTTTTAAGGGGTAGTAACCTTGCTTGCTAGTAAAATATGGCCTACTGCATTGGTGGCCTGGAAGCATTGGTTTGCTTTTTCTTTGTTTTGAGGGGGTGGTGGTGTTTAGTAGAGGAAGCAGAGAGGTGGAAGCACAAGGGTGGGGCCACTGCCTATGGGCCTTGCCACTTCCTCAACATCTGTGTGGCATGAGGTCCTTCTCCCTGCCGGCACCTGAGATGCATGGGTCACTGAGATAGGTTCTATGGGGGGGTCACAGGGTGAGTGAGGACAAAGGCGACACTGGTCACCTCTCTTAGAGGAGAGAAGCATGCAATAAAAGCCACCTGTCTGCTTAGGGCCATGAGCAGAACGGGCCAGGGCAGAGAGGAAGACATCCCCAGGCACAAGTCTGGCAGGTGATGCTACACAGGTCTGAGAAAGTGACACTCAGGTGGCAGCACAAGAATGACAGACAGAGCTGGCTGGTGGAGGCAGCTCACAGTTTGAGGCCCCACACAAGTCTCCAAGGAGCTGGAACTACTGGCTGTGGGGGTTGGGTAGGGAGCTGGGGAGGCAGAGCCTGAGCGTGAAGGCCAGCCAGTGTCCTGAACCCAACTCCAGAAAAGCCAGATCTGGAACAATCCTAAGGGACGAGTTTGAGTCCAGAATGAGAGACAAGGCCACAAGGGTCAAAGGCAATGGATTTGAGAACATAAGAGCAAAGTCATAAGGAAAATGCACAGGGCCTGGACAACTGCCACAAACTAGTCCCTGGCCCTGTGGTTTGAGAGATCCACTTGATTTAAGGACACAGGCAGGATGAAAGAAGACACCATTCAGCTCACCCATGCAGTCACCAGTGGTCCCCTGAAGCCTCTTCTAGGAAATAAGGGAGGGGGATTCCTGATAAGAGTGTAAAACTCAAGGCTAGCAAATCTCAAGTTCTTCTGGATCCATGGCTACCAGGTAGGAAGCTGTCGGCATCGGACATTGCTCTCCTCCCTCCAGAGAACGGCTGCTCTCTCATCTCTCCATTTCTTGGTGCCTACTAATCTCTCCTCTCTCTCTCTGTCCTTTTCCTTGGCCAGCACCTTCTGTTTGCACAAAGCCCACAGGCCAGGGCTACTTCTTACCCAGCGGACCTGGCTCTTCAGCTGCTAATTTCCCCTTCTGAAGTGAGAAATCCCACTTCGAGCCCCTTGAGTCAGGGAGTCTGCCCTGATCCAATGAGCTGCAGCCACATAGGGAAAGAAGGAGAAAGCAGTGGCACACAGTGAAAGAGAGATGCAGAGTGGCTAAGGGCGAGCTGGCGATGAAGTCTGGTGGGCACTGTAGAAATAAGATGAAAACAACGACCATAACAGCAAACATCAACAGAGGAGCTGTGATCCGGCAGAACAGCAGTCTGAGCACTTCTCATGAAGAGCTCTTTCAGTCTTCACTACAATTACAGTGTGCTTACTGTTATCAGCCGTCCTCTACAGTTTTTGAGGGATTCAATGACCTCTCAAAGTCTTCCAGAGAATGAGGTTTTAGACTTACCTGGGTTGAGGCTCAGCCTTGTTGCTTATCCACTCTGTGGTTCTTCTTCCTCTAGCAAAGGTATTGAGCAGATGCTCTGCCCAGGGCCCCAGGCTCTCGGGCAGTTTGGGTTGCCATAACAAATCATCACAGACGGCATGCTTGAATAGCAGGATTGTATTTTCTACAGTGCTAGGGGCTGGGAAGTCCAAAATCAAGGTGCCAGCTCTTTCTGGCTTTCAGATGGCTGTCACAACCTCCCTCTGTCCTCACATGGTGACAGGTAAAGGCTCCCTCTTCTTGTAAGGCCACAGTCCCACTCTGCGACCTTGCTTAATCTTAAATGCCTACTAAAGACCTTACCTCCTAAAGACCCTACCTCTAGACAGGGGCAGGGCGTTGAAGCTTCCAGTACAGAGTTCAGTTCATAGCCCTAGGCGATCGTCAACCCTGCATGAATGTCAGGCATTGCTTCAGAGGTGCTTGTGATACAGATGCTTAAGCTTCCTGGATCTCAGTGGCCCTGCCACTGTCGTTAGCACAGAAGTGGCCAGAACATAAGCCCTAGACACTCCAATTCCCAAGTGACTCCCTGGGCTGTGGAAGCCCCAAAAGATCAGATGCATGGCCAGGCTCCACCCCTTTCTCTTCCAGGTGGAGGGATTTGTGTGCACCTAGAATGGGAAGCCAGGGTTCAAGGTCAGAACTATAGAGTGCTCAACCCTCATTCTCTCTGCCCCATGTCACCTTCACAGAACATCTGGATGTTTCCAGGTTCTGCTGAGACTTCAAAGAGCTGACCATGCAGCCTAGGGAGTGGGCAGCCAGATCCATGAGGCCGGAAGTAGGTGCTATGAGTCGGTATGTTCATACATCTAATGAGACAGGCACTACCTTGCTCAGAGTGAGGGACTGGGCAGGCTCCATGATGTGGTCTCTCTGTGGATGTGGAACCTGGACAGGTCATACTTCCACCCTGCTCTAGAACCACAAGCTCAGCACTGGCCTTCACAGGCCGGCAGTTTTTTCATCAGAAAATGGGGAGAACCCAGCTACTTGGGAGGCTGAGACAGGAGAATCACAAGTTTCAGACTAGCCTGGGCAACTTAGTGTCATCCTATCTCCAATTAAAAATTGTTGCTGAGTGTGGTTGCTCATCCCTATAATCCTATCACTCCAGGAGGCTGAGGCAGGAGGATTACAAGTTTGACCCCCTTCTAGGCAAATTCATCGACTCAGCCAGATCCTGCCTCAAAATAAACATAATTAAAAAGTATTGGGCTGGGAATGTAACTCAGTGACAGAGCATTTATTTAGCATGCATGGGACCCTGGGTTCAATCCCCACTACAGCCAAAAAGAAAAAGAAAAAAGTGATGAATGTAAATGTATTGTATACCTAAAATGTACCAATGAAAGAATTTGAGTGAAAAAAAAAGAAAAAGAAGAAAAGCGAAGAGGGGGAGTGGGCAAGTCTGGACTCCACCAGGCCTGGCACTCTGCATTCCTCTGTCCCGTGATTCTCACCAAGCACCCTGCCTCCTTCTTCACTCGGTTGCTTTTCTGGAACTCCCCAGCACCAGAGTAATAAAGTCTGAACCCAAACGGAGGAGACACTGGTGGAATTTCAGTACTGGATTGGAACACAGACTTGACCAGTGAGGTCATTTTAATCCCCATAGGATTTGCAAAGAGATGACATCACTCCTGCGTCTCCTGAGAGAGCACGAGGCTTCCTAGGAGGTGCAAGCCTGGGCCTGGCCTCTGAGCAGCTCTAAAACCCCAGTCCCGCCCACTCATTTCAACTTTACCGCCTCTGCCGCAGGGCAGGACAGGGCTGGGCAATCCTCCTGCCCTTTCTCCAGCTCCTCTACCCAGACCAGGGCTGAGCTGGCAATTTCTGCTGTGCCAGGCCTGGTTGCACCTGTCAAAACAGAGCCACGGGACAGGAGTGGGGAGCTGAAAAACAGGGTCTGACCACACTGGACTTTCCAGCAGGGCTGGCCTGGGCTGGGCTGGCCATTCCCAAAAGCCTCGCCCAGCCCGCTGAGCAGCCTTCCTGGGGCAGCTTGACCTGCAGAAGCACTGGGCATCGTTTTCCTTTTTCACCTGTCCAGCCCTTCGGATTTCTGCGTGCCTGCCGTGGTAGGAAGTGTTCACAGGCTTGTCCAGGGCTTTCAGCAGGGACTGCCTGCTGGGGTGCAACCACCCAGGACCCCAGAAAAGTAGAGCTTGTGCACCTTCACTCTGGACCCAGTGATTCCAAATTGCAGAGATGGGGCAGAGCGAGAGGAATCATGTGTACTTCATCCAAGTTTCCCAGGGAATTCTGATGCCCCATAAATGTACGAGATAAAGAAAGGAACATACTGCTTTTTGGATTTGTGCACATTATCTCATTTAAATCTCAAAAGCAAAGCACACTTGTCAGCCAGAGAACCAAGGCTCAAAAATGCTAGGAGTGGAGTGCTAAGCTCAATAATACTAAGTAATTCACTCAAGGCTGTGCGTTGGGTGTACAGGTTTTATAGGAGGTGGCTATACTGAGCTATGCTGACAGAATGGTGGGCTTGGAAATCAATGTGGCCTGTGTTTGCATCTGAAAAACCCACAGGAAAGGACTCGCTCAAGGTCCGAGAGGAGGCTGGTTAAGAGCTGTGGCAAGGCCCCAGATAAGGGCAGCCACTGTCCCTGGTTCCAAATGCCTTGTGGCTAAACACCGAGGTAAGAGCAGTACGGGGACTGGGCTGGTGTGTGCCTCTCCCCACACGAGCCGAAGCCCTCCCCAAGGCAGCCAGGTGTCACCTCAGCCAGGCCAGCGCCCTCCCTGTAGCCTTCTCCCCCAGCACAGGGCCTCCAACACTGGGGCCCAGTTAACAACCTCTGGGCAAGGAGCACATATTAAACATTAAGACTTCTTATGTTTCTCTTCTATGCCAAGCTTTGTTTTCACATCCATGGGTCTCACATAAAACCAGCCAAAGAGTTTGGGAGGACCACGAAGAGCAGGACTTGAAATGGAATTTCTATTTAAACAAATAAATTTGCATAATTTAGGAGGATGACCAAAATAAGGTGTGTTTTTTTGTTTTGTTTTGACTAACGGTGGGGATGAAAATACAGCAGTCGAATACCACAGCCCAAAGTGACCTTTGCTTCTGCTCTTCTCAGTGATGAGACTGAGCTCCCCTCAGGGGCTGATGCATCTGCCCAGACCTGAAACCTCATGGCCTCCTCCTCTGCAGACCCCAGAGGTCCCCCAGGTGAGCCTGGTCCCCAAGCTTACAGCTTGGAACTGGCTTGCCCTCTGTCTTGCATCATCTTCACAGGGTTCCCTTCTTCCCCTTACACCTTAATGGACAGTGCAGAATCCCCAAATTCATTCGCCTACACAGTTGGCTGCCAACTACTCTAGCAGATAAAGGAGAGGTGAGCTCCAGATTCACTTTAGACAAATAACTTAAAAACGAAACATATAAACACCTCTTGGGGCTCAGTACTAAGCAGGTAAACTACTCACAAAGCTGGGTGAAACTTTCAATAGACACTTCACAGAAGAACACCTTAGCCAGTGAGAAGATAACCAATATCATCAGTGATCAGAGAAATGCAAATTAAAGCCACTACATCCATACTGGAATTTTTTAAATTGTGAAAGAAGATCTGTCACGGCAGCTATCATCCAGGACATGGAGCAAGTGAAACTCTCATACAGTACTGGTGGCATTCTAAAATTACACAATCACTTTGGAAAAGTTTGGTAGTTTCTTTAAATATTAAATATACACCTTCCACATGGTCAAACCACTCCACTCCTAGGAATTACTCCAAGAGAAATAAAAATATATATTCAAAAAATACTTGTTCAAAAGTATCATGGAAGATTTATTCATAAGAGCCCAAACTATAAACAAATCAAATGTCCATCATCAAGAGAATGGATAAGCAAGTTGGATATATCCATACAATGGAATAACAGCAATAAAAGGAAATAGACAATGTTAAACACACAAAAAATGGATGAATCTCAAAAAAATGATGCTGACTGAAAGAAGCCATACAGAACAGAGTACATAGTGTATAATTCCACTTATGTTAAATTCCAGAACAAGCAAAACCAATTCTGAGTGAATAAGATCAGTGGTTACCCAGGGCAGGGTTAGGGTATAAGACATTGTAGAAGAGCATGAAACAAGAGTAATGTTTTATATTCTGACTCAAGGTGGTCCCTATATAGATGATTATATATTTGTCAAGACTTACCAAATTATACATTTAAAATTATGCACTGAAGCCCAGCATGGTGATGCATGCCTGTGATCCTGGCAGTCAGGAAGTTGGAGCAGGAAGATCTCAAGTTCAAGGCCAGGCTGGGCTACAAAGCTAGACCTTGTTTCAAAAAATATTGTATTTCATTGTACACAGCGTAAATGTTATAAGACCGATTTTTAAGAACAACTGAGACATCATGTTTTACTCCATAGAATAATTAAAATTAAAAAGACTAAAAGCCTTCAAATGTCAAATGTCAGGGCATATTTTTCTGGTAGGAGTGTAAACGGGAAGAACCACCTTAGAAAACTGTTTGGCTTCTTATAAAGGTAAACATACACTTACCATATGACTCAGCACTTCCACTCCTAGGTATTTTATCCAAGAGAAATCAGAACATATTCCACAGAAAGACTTGTATAAAAACATTCACAGCAGCTTTAATCATAATTGTCGAAACCTAGAAACAGCCCTTATATCCAACAACAGAAGAACAATAAACAAATTACGATCATCACATGCTCAGGGCACTATGAAAAGGAAGGGTAAATGGGGGTGAGTCGAATAAGATGATGAATAGGGAAGAAAAGGGAGAGGAGGGGCCGGGGATTTAGCTCAGTGGCACCCCACCTACCTCACAAGCGCAAGGTCCTGAGTTTGCTCCCCGGTACAAAAGAAAAAGAAAGAAAAGGGAGAGGAGAACAAAAGAGGAGAAAAAAAGGACGGAGAACAATAACAGGATACAAAGCAACACATAAAAAAGTGAATAAACACTATAACAAAAGAAAAAAGCGAGACACAAAAGAGTGCATGCAATGTGATTCCATTTATATTAAATTTTACAAGGGAAATTTTATGATGCTAAAATGAGAATAGTTGTTGCCTCCGGTCGTGCAGGGGAAGAACAAAGGCCAATGGAGAAACCACAAGACAAGCTTCTGCTGTCACGGAAACTGTCTCTGTGTTGACAGATGTGTGATTTACACAGCTGTATGGATTTGGTAAAACTCAGCAAAGTAGACCCATAATCTGAGTGTACGTCATTCAGTGTAAATTAAAAGTTATTTTTGAAAAAGTCATAAAAATAGAAATTCACTTCCAAAAGTTCATGAGTCTAAAAAGATATAATAGAAATTAGTTTAAATTAATATCGAAAATATTTTCAAACTATTTTATATTGAAAAATAACCACATCTCAGAAGTTTAGGAGTGGGGCTGAGGCAGGACTTGGAGAGAAAGCTAACAATCTTCATGTTCATACCAGATGGAAAGGAAAGGCGAAAGTTAATGAGCTAAGTGTCCACTTTCAAAAGTGTGAAGAAGCAGCCTAGTACACACAGAATGTGGAGAGAAGCATATACTAGCAGTTAGAGATTCATGAACTGGCAAGGAGAAAATTTAGACTAGAGAAGATCAACAAAGTCAAAAGTCAGTTTTTTGGAAAGACTAAGAAAACTGCTGCATGCCAGGCAATGTTGATCAAGAAAAGTGCAAGAAGGCATAAAGAGAGAACATTCGCATGGAAAAGGTGACTTTAGATGGAAATACAAAAATTTGATGCCGGTACCTTGAAAACTCAGATGGAACAAACAAATTCACAGGAAAATACAACTCACCAAATTAACTCAAGAGGTCAAAGACTCGAGGAGTCTGAAACCATGACAGAAATTGAATCAGTGGTTGAAAATCTTCCCACAAGGAAAATAGCAGGCCTATGAAGAAAGACCTACAGGCAAATTCTACCAAAACACTCCGAGAAGACAAATTTCAAATCCAACACAAACTCTTCTAGAGAACAGGAAGAGTAGGAAGAAACCCCAGCTTCTTCTATGTGGATAGAAAACCTGTTTACCAGAACCAGAAAATAAAATAGATGAAAAGATGTAGAAAGGATACTTAGTAAATTAAATCTCCATTCACATTTTAAAATAATCTTATCAATCTAGGAATAAAAGGGAATTTTTAGACCTAATATACAGTATCTACACAAAAGGCCTGCAACACCACCTTTCCTAAAAGGGAAGAATTGAAAGTATTCTCTTTATGGGAACTGGACATTTTATGCTTCCTTCTAGGACTCAACAACACAGTAGCAAGGACACCATTTGAGAAGTCAACTTGCCAGTAAAGGAAAGAGGAAAACACTGACCCAAAGAGAGTCAGCATCCAGATCTATCATGCAGCTTACAGATGACAGAGCCAAAGACAGAATACATTCAACATCTTCATGATATCGAGCATTGCCAGTAAAGCTCAGAATCACCCGGCTTCTTCAACAAATAAATGGCACGGGGGAAAAAAGAGTAGAGAGGCTGTTATAGACTACAAGGGTCTTAAAATTGACCTTCAAATAAAAGTTTGTTGGAAATACAGAGGGACTTAAGAGACACATCAACAAATACAATGTGTGGACTGCATTTAGGTCTTCAAACCAGCCAACTTACACAAGAATTATTGAGAACAATCATAGAAATTCGAACACAGATTTGTTGTTAGACCATATTAAGAAATGATGTTAAGGGCGCTGAGTGGAACCACCCCTGCTGCCTCGGGCCCATGGGAGGCTCAGGGCCCCGGCTGAAGGGCAGCACCCCGCGCCCCCTGCGCCGCCGGCCTGGTCAAGAGCCACCGCCTGCAGGATGGCATAGTAAACCCAACAATAAGAAAAGACTCGAAGACCGTAGCAAAATTCTATTGCTGTCCAACTGAAGGATGCCCCAGAGGCCCCGACAGACCATTTTCACAGTTTTCTCTCGTAAACCAGCGCTTCACGAAGATGCACCCCGAGAAGTGGAAATGGGGCAAATGCAGCAACTCGTACGGCACCAAGTGGAACCTGAAGGGGCACGCGGACTCCGGCAAGGCCTTCCAGGCCACATGCGGCTGCCCCTAGCCAGCAGGCCGGCGCTGCAGTCACACCTCTACCGCACGGGCCGCTAGATCCCTGCAGAGCACAGCCTTAAAAAGAGAAACGCTCCTCCTTCCTGTTTGCACCTCTTCTGAACACCTGCTTGCCAGGACAGCCCAGTCCTCAGGGTTGCCAGAAGGGAGGTATCTCTGGGGATCAACCTAGTAAAAAAAGGAAAATGGAAAACTACCTGCAAAACCAGAAGTTGTCCCCAAAGACCATTGAATCCTTGAGCAGCCAACCAAACTCTTGGCCCGAAGCCCAGGAACTGGAGACGTCAGAAATAAAACTCATACCCTCTCTTGAGGACTCCTGAGGCTCCAGGAAGCAAAGCATCACCACACCTCCACGATACCCTCAGAAGTGCCTCTTACCGAAGCCCAAGGTGGCTCTGGTGAAGCTTCCGGTCATGCAGCTGTCACCTATGCTGGCCTTTGTGCCTACAGCTGACTCTGCAGCCCAGCCCGTGGTGTTGGGCATCTATCAGGGCTCAGCAACGGGCGCCATGCACCTGCTGCCCCTCCCGTGGGGGCTCTGATCCTCGGCCTAGATTCCAAGGCGTGCTCCCTGAAGAAGAGTCTGCCTCTCTCACAAGTTATAAACCCCAGTGTTGAGCCGGTTAGTACAGGTGCTCAGGCAAACTTGGGGAAGAGCCCTTCTAATGCCAGTGTCAAAGAAACCGAATTTCATCCATCGGTGTGCAGACAGATCTGACCTATGCCTCGCCACACTTGGTCACCTGTGCCCCATGGCCTGGCCCTGACTCCTCCGTGTCGTCTTGTTCTCAAACTGACCTGTCGTTTGATTCCCGAGTGTCCCTTCCCATTAGTGTTCCCGCTCGGATGCTGCTGCCCAGCTGTAAAGCAGTGTCATCCACCGCCACTTGGATGCTTTCATCGACACCTGTTTCCAGCCAGGTGGGGTCTCCAGGGAGACCCAGACCTGCAGGGTGCTGGGGCCCCCAGATGCCCAGATGCAGGTGGACCAAGTCGGGATGTGTGGGGACATTTTTGAGAGTGTCCACTCAGACAGCGTCCCCACAGATAAAATTATAAACAGCAGTTTAGTAGCAGAGACCGTCACTCAGTTTGTTACCTCAGAGCAACCCTAAGGCTGTAAGTGAAGATACTGAGAAATCCGCACCCATCTTAAACTTTAGTGCCCAGAACGGTATACTTTCCTCACAGAACACGACAGATAACCAGACCCCCACCATAGATCTGTTGCGCGACTTAGAAATTATCTTGTCAAGCACACTGCCCCGTCAGGCGTTGGACAACTGTGGTCTTTTGTCTGATGCCAATCCCAGGGCTGACACCTAGCTTCCCTCCAGTCCCACCCAGAACCCCAGCATCAATTTTGATATTGAAGAGTTCTTCTCCGCCTCCAACATCCAGACCGAAACTGAAGAGAGCAGCCTCAGCATCATGGCCACAGAGCTGGTCCTGGAGTCGCTGGACGTAGAGACACAGACCAACTTCTTTCTCGAAGATCCGTCGGCCCTACCCTATGGGTGCAGGGGCGGGGCTCACTTTCTAGGGCTTGAGATGTTCGACACGCAGACCCAGATGGACTTAAACCTTTTTAGACAGCAGCCCTCACCTGCCCCTCGGCAGCAACCTGAAACACTCCAGCTTTTCCCTGAGTACCGACTCATCCGACACCCCCTGAAGTGTCCACACTCTGGAGAGCAAGGTGCAGCTGAACAGCGCCGAAATGCAGACCACCAGGTCAGGCCTGGAGGCTCTGGGGAGCTTGTTCTTCACCAGCCTCAAAACGCAGACAGCCGTGGACAACTTCCTGCTGGCTGATTTGGCCTGAACACCATGGAGTCTCAGTTCAGCTCCGTGGAAGCCCAGACGTGTGCTGAGCTGCACAACTTCTAAAGGATTAGGCCAATGTGAGTGTCAGTTCCCATTTCCTCCCGGACTTTAAAAAAAAAAACGGGGAATGGGGATAACGGTATTAACTCTGTTGAATGTAGTCCATGACGCAGTTGCTTAGGTTCTTTGCGATTCTTTGCCTTTTGTACTTGTAAAGAAACACACTATTTGTGTATAAATGTGAGTGTATTATAAAGTGTAAGATGTTGACCTAAAAAAAATAAAAGAAATGATGTCAAGTTTTGTGATGTATTGTGTTTATGGTTTTTTTAAGCCTTTAGATTTAGAAATACATACCTGAATATTTAGGGGTAAAATAATGTTACACCTGGGCTTTGCTTTAAAATACTCTGTGGGAGAGGATAAGTAAAATATGATTGGAAAAACAGTAGTAGTTGAAAAATTGAGTGATGTGTTCATGGAGGTTTATTATCTACTCTGCTTTGTATATGTTTGAAGTCTTTTGTAATAAAACCTCTAAAAGCAAAAAAAAAAAAAAATGATGATTACAACAACAACAGCAACAAATGTTGTTTTAAAAAGAAATGAGAAAGTCTTAAGTTCTCTTTCTGTCTGCCAGCGCAGGGCCTACCTACCAGGAGGATGAGCTTGGTAGTTCAACTCTCTCCTGCACATAGCTTGTGTTTGTCCCATTTTTTCCTCCCAGAATTCCCTTCCTCCTGATTGCAGCAAGTCCAGCTCAAGTGCTACCAACAGCAGACACCCGTTGTATTGGGCAAGCATCCACTGGCTCTTTGTCAGGTAACAACAACCCTATTCTCCTTTGAATAAACACCTTTACTCGCATCATGTGGTTCAAATGGGGCTGACCTCACCACTCACATCTGCCCCCAGGTGACTCAGCTCTGACCAGTGACAATACCACTGCGATTGTAGGAATGGGCTCGTTGCCCAGGCTGAACCAATTAGCCAAAGCATATCAGCTTCCAGACTTTTGCTGGAAGTATTAGAAAAGAGGTGGTTTTTCTTCATTGGATTGCTAATTCAGAAGCAGAAAGCCTAGATTTTGTTGATGTCTGCCTAAATGGGAGAGAAGATCCAAGAAAGAAGCCACCATAAGATACAGAGACATAGTCTGATCCAGTGTTAGAGTCCCTGAATATAGCCAGGCTCCCACCAAACCAGTCTCTCCCCTCAGCCTTCCAGTGTTAATAAAAGACCCTTTTGCTAAAGAGAGGAGGGGAAAGAGAGAGAAAAAAGAGAGGCAGACAGGATGAGACGGAGAGAGCAGGAAGAGAAACGACAGAGAATGTGAGGAACAGAAGGAAAGATGATGACGTTGACAGAAGGGGAAAGACAGACAAACACAGAGAGATGGAAAAAGGGAGGAAGAAGGAGGGAGGGGCATTCGCTCTAGAATCAAGAATAGGACAAAGGTGCTGGCCATCACCACTACATTGGCCATCCAACCGGAGATCCTATAAATGCCACTGGTGACAAAGAAACGAATGGTAAGGGCTGCTGTGTGCGACATTTTCACTCTTACTTTCTACAGTGATGTGCTAATTCAGGCAACACCCTTTGTTTCACCATTGGCTCTCTCCCAGGTCCTAACCCACCCTGGCCTCCATGGGATTAAGAGTCAGGGATTCTCTCACTGGCAGGGTCCTCCACAGTAACTCAGGGGACATTGTCCCTGGGCCCCTTCCCTACTTAGAACCAGAACAAGGCCCAGCCCACTGGGGCATCTGGGGTCTAGATTTGAATCTTGGTTCTAATTAGCTGAATGACTTTCAAAGACTCACTTTCCTCACCTGTGCAGTAAGGGTGATGTCTGCTCTCTACACGGTTAGTGAGAGATTTAAACAGGATAACGTGGGAGAGCACACTTCCTGGCACTCTCTGGCCTTTCTATTTCTGTTCTTCCTGCTATTCTCCATGGAGTGTTCAATTTTAGCACAAATCAGATCACTCTGATTTTGTGCCTAAAACCCTGCCAATAGTTTCCCATCTCTCTTGGAATAAAATGCGAACTTTCACAAGCCTCCTGGATTCTGTCTGCTCTGGACTCGCCTGACTTCTTTAACCTCTCTGTCTTCCAGCCCCTCACTCACCTGCCTGCTCTTCCTCACACTGGCCTGGCAGGTTTCCTTCCCAGGGAACAAACAGGCTGTAGTTCTCCTCCCCAAGACTGGACAGGGCTGACAACCCCACCCCCAACTCCAAGAGGGCTTCCCTGATGACTGCTAAAAGCAGGGAGAACTTGAAAGTCTGGGCTGGGTGAGCGGTGGAGGGGAGCATCTCACGCGTACGGTAGTAATAATGCTCATGTGCCCGCCCACTAGATTGTATGTACGCCAGGGCAGGCACCATCCGACACAGTGACCTCTGCTTCTCCGGACAGGGAGAGTGTCCAGGCCGTGTGAGCTGCAGTGGGGAGCCAGTCCCGGGCTACCTTTCAAACCCTCTGTGCTGCTCATTAAGTTATTGTTTCTCAGCCCCAGGTTCTGTCCTCTGCTTCGTGCTTGCCTTATGATGCTCTTACCCACCTGGCTCTGCCCGGAGGATGGAGACTTGCCATGCTGGAAGAGGAGAAGGCACCACTTCTTCTGGTCTGCTGGCTGTGGGCTTGGCTTTCAGTGAGTATTGCTCCAGCCTCCCACTACTCTCTGAAACTATGGTAGCAAAGCCTTCCTATAGCAGCAGCTGAATCCAGCCTGAAGTTTCTCCACCATGGAATCAGCATTTCTGCGTCCCCTTCCCATGTTGGAGACACTAGCACCTGCTGGCCGGAAGCCCTTCTCAAAGGTCTGGGTTCCCTTCTCTGAGACCAGAGACAAGCTGAGTTTAGCTTCCTGCCCTTCCCCGGAAGACTGAGTTTCAGCTCTGTGCTCCCCTCTTTGGGGTTTCTGAGTTTTAATAATCCATTCTCATCCCCCCAGGGTGAGGGGTTGTCATAACTACTTCCTGCAGTTGGCATTTTCATGACATTTCAGGGTTCTCTCCTTGCCTCTTCTCTAGTGGACAACTTTTTAACTGTCCACAACTCTTTGTATTAAATTCTCTCCATCTAAATAGTTCATGTGGTTTCCGCTCTTGGCTGGATCCTGACAGGTACAGTCACCCAAGAGATAAAGACAGAGAAATTAGACCATTCTGTTAAGGTAGGGACCAAAATGGCCAGAGGATGCTCAGCTCGGGGAACAAGGAGAAACTAGGCATTTGGCAGTCTTCTCTAGGGTCCAGGAGAGAGAAAATTATAGGCCAGGGTAGACCAGGGTGATAAGGATGGGCCCAAGAAAATTCCATTCAAAAATATGCATGAAAGGAACACTTCCCATCTCATTTTATTTGGCCAATTGTACCAGATAACAAAATCAGACATCTTAAGAAAAAGCATTTCTTCAAAACATTGTCTTTATATGTTACTGTCTGTAGCATTAGTCTTTCTTTTTACATGAAATAATGGGAACTGGTGTATTTCTTCCCTCTCACTTTTCTAGTTTGTTTCTTTGGGAATATACCAACCCTGATAAATTCAGTTTAGATGATACCTGTTTACTGACATAGATTTCCGTTCTATTCAGGCCATTTTTGTTCCTTAGGTCCCTTCATCACTTTGGAGTCATTCCATTGCAAGCTATTTCATGAAGGCTTTGATTGGTCTGATGTATTAGCCACTCTTAAAATTATAAGGAATGTTCCGATATTATTCTTTCCTGTGTGGAAAATGTAGTCGTTATCAAGGAGAAACAAGAAAGCATTAAAGTAAACTACCTTCTAATTAGAAATGCATGACTTTCGTTAACTGCATTTCATTGTTGTACCTGTAGCTGTTCTGTAAAACTGAACATGTCCTTTTTTCTGTTTGCTACCAGGGCTGGAACTCAGGACCTTGTGCTTGCCAGGCAGGTGCAGCGGGCTACATCCCTGGCCCAACATGTCCTTTTGATGCAAGTGACATTTGTATTTAATGTACCAAATTGTTAATCTAAGTTTTATAATGTAATTTATACCAATCCTTTCAAAGATGGCATTATCTAACCTTTAAAGTATGAATAAAGTGTGTCTACATTATTGTTTATAAAGAGACTTTGTAACTAAATCAGAGTATATAGCAGATTCTAAGTGACCATTATGTATTACTTTTAAAATTTGAAGGCGTGAAACAGGTTCAGTCATAAGAAGATGCACGAAAGAAAAAGTACCCAGTGCAGTGGGTATACGTTTTTATTTCATCATTTAATCAATCATTTTGGATGAATGACATACTTCACTTTTACACTGTTTGCACTTTATTTTGCACAGGCATTTCATTAATTATTACCTCGATTTGAGAGGCAACCCCTCTGCATATAGCTTTCAGTCTGAACCAAAGAGTTTGTCATGGCTAAATAATTACGTATTTAAGAAAATCCCCAAAACAAAACTAAACAAAAATATGCATGAAAACCCTCCCGAATTTCAGGTATTCTGACTAAAATGATAGACAGAACTGGATTGCATAACCGGTCCTGGTACCTGTAATTAGTGACCTGTGTGTGCTTTGTGCTCTGTAATTACTTCTACCCACCAGAGGCAGCATGTTGTCTTCATGACTGGTGGTCAGTGATGAGTTGCAATGGAGGAGGGGGAAAGGGGATAGAAAGGACACAGGAAAGAGGAAAGATTGGCCAAAGTTCTTGATATTGGCCAAAAATATGCTGAGTTTTAATAAAGGGAAGGCATACCACAGAAAACCACCTCTTCCTCACTTATGCATTTTTATGTGTTTTTTTAAAATATTATTTTTTATCTGCTCATATTCCTTCCTAACCCAATTGTGTGCCAAGAACAGAGGTCAAGGGTTGAGACAGAGCAAAATTTCTGAGACCTGGGACATAAAAGAAAGCAGGGATATAAGTGAGTAAATGTGAGGAAGATGACTATAAAGGTGTTCAGGAAGAAACACACTAATTCAGTGTTTTTCAGACTTGTTCAGGGAAGTGTATTAGTCAGCTTTCCCATTGCTGAACACAATATCCAACTTCAAGGAAGAAAGGTTTTATTTAGTTAATGGTTTGAGGAAATTCAGTCCATAGTCAGCTGGCTCCAAGGCAGGAATATCATGGTGGACGTGTGTGGAGGAGCAAAGTTTATGATGGCTGGGAACAGAGCAGAGGAACAGTCTCCAGAGTCTTACCTGTAACTTTCACAAACGAAATAGATTAGGGAGCAGGGAACCAGGGGGCTACCAGGGGATTTCTTGAGCTGGATGAAAGTTTTCCAGGTATTGGCTTTATAATTATTTTTTAAATGTTCATATAGAAAAAAAAAACCAGGGAGGGCCGGGGATTTAGTTCAGTGGTTCCGGCACCTGCCTCACAAGCACAAGGTCCTCAGTTTGATCCTCGGTACCAAAAAAACCCACAAAAAAACAAACAAAAAAACCCCAGGGGAAAACAGACCCACTCCCTAGGGCCAGGGGTCTATAGGGCCTAGAGGAACAGCAGGACCGCTCTTGTTTCCTCAGACCTGATGTGCTAAGAGGGACAGAGGTTTACACCTGGCCAGGGGTAGAAGCCCCTGAGGAATGAGGAAGTGAAACCAGAGGAGGTGATCAAAAGCCTGATTACCCTGTGCTTCCTCTAAGCAAACGAAGCCAGTGAACCAGCCTAACACGAATGCCATGCAGTGAGCTGTGGCACATTTCTCCCTCCACATCTTCCCACACCACAGACTGGTGGGAGGACAGAATTCCCACAGCTTTGTCTTTGGGAACAAAAGTCTTGCCGTGCTTGGACATGGGTGTACAGGCACCCAGAAGACACCTAATTGCTCTAGAATCTGGGAGCCCTATGTTTGGGGTAGGGGCTCCACTGGGTCACCTCAGGGTCCCAGGGCCTTACAGAAGCTGGATAGAAGCAGACACAGGGGGCTGTCTTGGCTCTGCTCAAGCTGAGCCAGACCTAGTAGAGGATCCTACACCTATCCCCAAAGCCAATTTGGGCCAGGAGCTGGCTTCAGTATTCATCATGAGCAACACATACTTCTAGAAACAAAGTATCTGTACCTTTTATCCAGAGAGATGCTAACATCCTGCCATTGAAGACCAATTACTTTGGAGTTCCTCCCACCTTCTGAACTTGGCCCTCTGGGACAAAATAGGAAGTATGATTGCAAAGTATTGACATTAATCCCCTTCAAAATATACTCCCTCGCTTCAAACACACTTATCCCATCATTCTTGCCACTTTCTGGAGCGGTTCTGGAAATACTCTTTTGTGAATGTCTTTAGTTGCATGGCCATAGGTGCCTGTATGTCTTGAACTGATTCAAACTCTTCGCCCTTCATGGTCATTTTGACTTTGAGGAAGAGCCAGAAGTCTCATGGTGCCAAATCCAGTGAATAAGATGGAAGAGGATGGGCTATAATATTTTTATAAGGCTGTTTTCTATTGAATGGCACTCAGCAGCTGCATTCACTGTATTTTGAACCGTGCCTTGTTTTTTATTTTTTATTTATTAATTTTTATTACTATGTGTTTTCAGTACATAATGATTACATTCATTATGGAGGGTTGGTGCATGTATGCAACACATCTTAATTCTTTTTACTTCCCTCTCTCCTCCCCTTCCTCCTTACTCCCTTGTAAAGACAGAAAAGACTACTTCCAGGATTGCTTCAGAAAGTGGCAAGAACACTTGGAGGTGTCTTCTAAGGAAGGGGGAGTCTTTCAAGGGGGTCTAATGGCAATGTATTTTTACTGTGATAATTTTTAAATTTTAAATACACATCCTAAGTTTTGAGCAGCCCTTGTATGAGAATTACCAGACTCTGTACTCATAGCACTGTGGGAAGAGCTGAGACAAACAGCAAATACAATTCTACCTCTGATCTACTTCTTCCCACCAGCCAGAGAATTCTCAGGCTAGCTGCACCTATTCACACATGAGCAGCCAACATGCATTTGAAGTAGGGGACAAGCAGTCTTGATATTTTTAAACTCTCTGGACCTCTTCCCTGGCTCCACACCTGCTCTCTCATCTCCCACTCCATCTGTCCCTGTTACTCCCTCCCTCTCTCTCATACACACTCACAGGAATTACGTATTCAAGGATGTGTGTTGCCCCAAAAGATTGGACACTCATCTGAATTCCCTTAGTGGAAGACTAGCCAAATTATGACACAGCTATAAGATGGAAAAGTGTGTGGCTGATAAAAAGTAATAAGGCTACTCTCTCTGTACTGATAGGAATCACATCCACAATATATTTAAAAGTTGTAGTTGTTTAAGAAAGCAAGATGCAGAGGAGCATGTAGGCTCTCATTTGTGTGAAAAGTATCACTGTATACACAGAAACTTTTCAACGCCAAGACTACCTGTGCCAGGCGTCCTAAAGCCTGGTACTAGAAGTCACCTCTGGAAAGGAGACCTGGGGAGAAGAGGTAGGAGGGAGTCTGGGTTTTTTCCCTGTATGTTGTTTTTCTCCTTTAGATTTTATTCATGTGTGACGTTATTGTTTTTATTTTAAAATATAAAAGGAGTCAGGGAGTATTAGCATTTAATCCAGACTGGGGAGAGCTTAGAAATCCCTCAGTTCAAACTCCCCACCTCCTTCGCTTCTCTGGCCCTTGCCGTGGCATCTCGCTCCACTGAAATGCTCTTTCACAGCCTGCTGACATTTCCAGCCTGAGTGCTGACCTCAGGCCAACATGACTCATGCTGGCCTCCACAGGTGAGCTGGGAAGGTCCTGGTCTGCCATACTAATCCCGTCCCCTGGGGATTCCCGACAGTTTCACTGCACACTTGGCCCTTTTGTCACCTAAGGACTCTATTCTTCCTCTGACCTCATCCTCAATCCCTACATCTTGGGCCCCTTCCTTGTGGGTCCTATGATTCTTTTTCTGTTCTTCTCAATCATTTAAATCTCTGACCCCTGCAGCTAAATTCTCCCATCTTTATCATTCTCCTGTGTTTGATCCTAATCCTGTCAGATCACTCCGGTTCCAGGTAGAAGGTTATAACAGAGAACCCACGCACCCACCCAGGTCCAATACGTTAGAGCTGGGAGAGCAGAGTCTGCCTCTCATGGATCTTCTGTCCTTTCTTTCCAACCTCATAAGCCTGGGAACTACCTACCTTTTGTTCAAATTTCTTAACAGACTCTTTCTGGGGAAAAAGTATTATAAAGTGAAACAAGTCCAGATTTGAGGCAGAGAGATGTGGGTTTGAATCTTTACCTGTTAATTACTAGCGGTGTGGTCTCACTCAAGTTCTTTTACCTCATTGAGCTCAGGATTCTTTCTGAAAGGTGAACATAGAATCCTCACTTCACTGGGTGGTAAGGAGGATGAACTGGGTTTTGCCCCCAAGGGGGGAATTTAGAGCCTAGACTCAGAGTGGTGCTTCGTAAATGGTGCTTTCTCCTCCTGCACCTTCTCCCATCTCCTCAGCCAACTTCCTTCTGGGGAAGCTACACACATACCTGCTTACTATTGTACATAGGCAGGAACCCTTCATTAGAACTCAGCCTGGCACGGTGGTATGGGCATGTTCCAGCTCCTCATGATGCATGTAATCATTATGGGCTGCAAACGTGTACGAATGAAAATCAAGTGAATGGTGAAACCACAAAAAATAGAATGAATGATGATAAACACAACATATGCAAACTTGTAAGATGCTGCTAAAGCAGTTCTAGAAGGTAATTTACAGTCCTTAATGCTTAAATTAGTATGGTAAAAGACTAAGGTCAATCCTAAGAAGACAGATATAGAAGAGAAAATTAAACCCAGAGTAAATAGAAGGAAAATAAGAAGAACAAGATTCAATAAATAGAAAATATTTAAATGATGGAGTCAACAAAGCCAAAATTTGGTTGAAAATTTTTTAAAAATTAATAAATCTCTACAAAAACTAATTGAACCAAAAAAATCATAAATTCCAATATCATGACTGAAAGAGATATTATATAGGCCTTACAGGCATTAAGAGGAAAATGAGAGACAATTATGAACTATTTTATTGTTAATGAACAGATTTCTTGAATAACACACTTATCAAAACTAACTGAGGAAGAAATAAAAGTTTGTGTAGCCCCATATCTATTATATGTGCTGCCGAAGCAAGCATGGTCCTGTATCTATTAACAAAATCTCATTTTTAACTAAAAAGAAAGTTCTCAAAAAGAGAATACCAGTCTCAGATGTTTTCACAGAAGTATTCTTATAGATATGTATCTTATAGATATTTAAGAATGATATAATACTATTTAATGCAAATCAGAAAATAAAGGGGGAAGGGAATCTTCTCAATTCATTTTATGAGGTCATCATAAATCTGATTACAAAATCAGACAAGGACATTACAAGAAAGGAAATTACAAAAAACCTTCATAAACAGAAACAAAATTTCTTAATGAGTACCATCAATAATATCGACAAATAAAATTTAACAATCTATAAAAAAGATAATGCCTTATGGCTACATAAGGTTTGTCCCACGATGTAATATGGTTTTCCATTTTAAATCAATCAATGTAACTCACCACACTAACAGATCAAAGGAGGAAAATTATATTACCATTTTAATAAAAAATTATTTGACAAAATTTAGTATCCTTTCATGACTTTAAAAAGTAAATCTCATGCCGGGGATTTAGCTCAGTGGTTCCAGCACCTGCCTCACAAGCACAAGGTCCCGAGTTTGATCCCTGGTACCAAAAAGAAAAGTAAATCTCAGCATTTATAAAAATTAGAAATAGAAGGAATCTTTCTCAAATTAATAAATGGCACCAATATGTATTTTAAAATATCTATAGCTAATTGTGTATTTAATGGTGAAAGATTAAATGTTTTCTTTCTCAAATCAGAAATAGGGCAAGGATTTCATCTCTTACCACTTCTATTCAATATTTTACTGGAAATCTTCAATGAAATAAGATAAATAAAGAAACATATTGGAAACAGAGATATATTCACATACAGCATAATTGTATATATGGAAAATCCTAAAGAATCTACAAAAATAGTTATTAGTAGTAAGTGAATTAATTGATGTAATAATATACAAAAATGCATTTCTATATGCTAGGAGCAAAAATTAAATAATTGTCTAGCAATAAAACAAGAACAAAAATTCATAGGCATGAATTTAAAAGAACATTCATGATTTTATATTAAAAATTATACAATATTGCCAAGAGAAATTTTAAAAGATCTTTGTAAGGGGCAGGGAATTTAGCTCAGTGGTTCCGCTGCCTGCCTTGCAAGCAGAAGAATCCGAGTTTGATCCCCAGTGCAAAAAAAAAAATCTTTATAAAAGGAAATATATATTACATTTATGCATAAGAAGACAATATTATTGAGGTACCAATTCTCCCTATATTCGTCTATAATCTTACTTATGCACAGTTAAAATCCTAATAGCTTTTCTAATAAAAACTGATAAGTTGATTCTAAAAATGTGTACGAAAATAAAAGAACCTAGAAAAGGCAACAGGATTTTGAAGAAAAGTTCAGTTGGAGGGCTTCGACTATTTCATTTTAAGACTTACTCTAAGCCAGCAATAATCAAGACAGATGTATAGATCAACTGAGCCAAATAGAGAATCCAGAAAAAAGACCTGTATATGTACTATCAGTTGATTTTTCTCAGAGGCACCAAGATTTTCAATAGGGAAAAAAAAGCCATTTCAACCTGTGATTTTTTTTCCATATGGAAAAAGTAAATCTTGACATTACTTCATACCATATACAAAGATTTATGTGATATGGATCATAGATTAAATGAAGAGCTAAGTCTATAAAATTTCTAAAAGGAAATATAAAAGATCATTTTCACGATCTTCTGGTAGGCAAAGATTTCTTAATACTGTATATGAAAGTCACAAACCATAAGATAAAACCCTTGATGATTAGGACTTTATCAAAATGAAAACCCTTTGTTCTTCTAAATATCCCTTTAAGAAAATAAAAAAGACAAACCACAGACTGGAAGAAAATATTTGCAATACACATATCAAAGATCCTGCATTCAGGATTGTATTAGTCACTTTTTCATTGCCAGGCCAAAATACTTGATATAAGCAGTCTAAAAGAGAAAAGGTTTATTTTGGCTTACGGTTTCAGAGGTTCAGTGCATGGTTGGCTGGCTCCATTGCAGAAATATCATGGCAGAAGGGTGTGGCAGAGGAAAACTGCCCACCTCATCACAGTTAGGACCCAGAGGAAGCAAGGAAAAGCCAGAGAAGAAGGGACCAGGGGCCAGATATATCCCCAAGATCACATTCCCATGGCCCACCCAGACATAGCCAGAAATGTGCTTTACTAATCTCCTGGGTGCATCTCAAGCCAATCAAGTTGACAATCAAGATTAACCATCACAAGAATATCTAAAGAATACTTACAACTCAATAAGAAAGACATACAGTTCAATTTTAAATTTTGAAGCTGAAGGTATATGAAAAATATATAAGCACATAAAAATTGTTCAATTTCATTAATAATCAGGGATATGCAAATTAAACTACCATGTGGTATCATGAGAATGGCTAAAATTTTTTAAACTGACAATATCAAATAATTAGTGAGGATGTGGAGCAGCTAGAACTCTCACATGTTAAGGGTGAGATCATAAGGTGGCACAATCACTTTGGAAAAGCTAGGCAATTTTCTATAAATTTGAACATATTCTTAACCTATGATCCAGCAAGCCTCCTTCTAAGTATTTACTGAAGAGAAATGAAAATAAATCTAAAGTTTATATGTAGTACCTGTAACAGTGCTATTCATGGTAGGAAATAAACTAGAAACATATCAATATTCCTTAACAGGTAAATGGATAAACAAATTTCAGTAAAACCATATTCTCAGTTTTTTAAAGAAAGGAATAAACTGATACATGTAACTAGAAGGACTCTCAAAAACATGTTGAATAAAGGAAGTAACACTCAAGAGAACAGACTGTATAATTCCATTAAAATGAAGTTCTAGAAGACATAAAATGAATCTATAGTTACAGAAATCAGGTAAATAGTTACTTGGAATGGGGTGGTAAGGATGGGTCTGTGAAGGAGACCTAGGGCAGTTACTGGGGAGATGAAATCTTCTGAGTTGTGTAGCAGTTACATAGGTGAATACATTTGTCCAAATTCAAATTAGGTGTGCTTCACACCTATAATCCTAGCACTCTGAGAAGCTGAGGTAGGAAGATTGCAAGTTCAAGTCCAGCCTGGACAATTTAGCAATCTAGCAAGACACTGTCTCAAATTAAAATAATAATAATTTAAAAGGGAATAGGGATGTAGTTCAAAATGAAGATCCTGGGTTCAATCGCCAGTACGGCCAAAAAAAAAAAAAAAAAAAAAAAGGAAAGAAAAATCATCCAACTGTACATAGAAGCATATACACTGCATTGTGTGTAAATTATGCCTCAGCACGATTGATTTTTTTAAAAATCCACCAATAGCTCCACATTTTCCACAGATACCATTAAGGTGTTACATTTCTCAGCTCCCCTCCCAGGAGATGCTTCCACCTGGCTGCAGTTCCCAGGCCTTACACCATCAGGACATTTGGCGTTAGGTACCTGGCATTGTTTCCAGAGCAGGGGCTGCTTGCTCTGGTGCCTGTGATAGCTCTCCAAGTTTCCCCAGGGCCAAGGGGTTTCCCGGGCTTCCTGAGACAAAGGATGTTCAGTGCTGAAGCTGGGGGAGTCCGGGGCACACTGGATCGACTGGTCACCTTACCTGGGACCTGATGCTACAGATTTCTTCACTCTCAGCCTTAACACCTGATCAGACACATGGTGTGTGATCAGTAAATGTTTCCTGAGAGCCTAGAATAAACCTCAAAGTTCTATTCTGGTGGCACTGGGCACAAGGAGGCTAAGAGAGGAAGCCAAATGCAGAGTCCAACCAGCCCCAGTAGGGCTCACTTGGGTCCTCCCAGGGCTCCAGCCTCTTACCACGCTGTTGGGGTTCTGGAAGGCAGATGCATGCTGACTTCAAGCCCTATCTGGGGCAGCCAGAGTCTTCCGAGGCCCACCTCCAGGAAGTCCCCCTACCCAGCCTGGCCTGCCGTTTCCCGCTCCGGTGAAGTCATCCAGCCCCAAGTGGCTACAGCTTCCTTTCCACACCTCCCAGCCCGCCTGCCCAGTCCCAGCCATGCCCAGAGGAGTGCCGACCTTCCAGGGGCAGTGTGTTCAGAAAGTGCCTTTAAGTCAACAAAAACAGCTGTCAGGTTTGCCAAGGGCTGGCTTGTTTTCTCCTTCTGGTCCCTGGTAGAAAAACAACCAGTGCAAGGGAGGGGGGAGGCTCAGAGCTGCGACCTGCCTCCCTTGACCTTGGGCCTCTGTCCTCTCAGGACTGTCCCTCAGGGGCGAGTTTGTCAGGGCTCCATTCCCGGTGGGGAGCAGCAGGGACAGGAGGGGGAAGGCGGTGGTTCTAAACAATGCCACTGTGTCTGCCTGCTTGACCTGATTAGGCTCAGTGGGCCTGGTGGGCAGGGGGCCAAGCGGCTGCAGAAGCTGGGTCCCTCCCCATGCAGCGCTCCTGTTTCTCTGATCTTTCCACAGGCACCATGGCCTCTCCTTTAAGTCAGGACAGGCCTGTGGCCCGCGGGACCCTCCTCTCATCTTTCCTTCCCACCCAACACAGCATGTTTTCCCCACTTGCAGTGCTCCCTGCTGGGCCCTGCCAGGCCCTGGGACTCCAGCTGGCATGGACTTGAAAGCTCTTCCTGCCCAGGATCACACGGAGCCCAGGCCTCAAGGCTGCCCACACCCGGCCTGGCCCAGCCATCCTGAAACTCGGGGCCACGGAAACTTGGCCACAAGGCACCAGGAGGACAGAGCCTGAGCTGTGGCAGGAAAGCAGCCTTGCACCAGCCCTGCCTGCCGGGACCCCCGAAGCCAGCTCCACAGCACCTGCCTGGCCCGGACACTGGGGCCCGTGGGAGTGCTGGGCCAGCACCCTGAGTTTGTTGGTGCAGGTGGAGGCAGAGCGGAGCACTGCAGTTTCCAGCGGCGTTGGCAGAAATGGTGAAAAATGAGAATTCAGGGAGGAGGCCCAAGGGCCAGGTGGGCCCACCACTGAGGTCTGGTTCTCAAAATGATGACAGCACCAGGCTGGGGCTTCCTTGAGAGAAAAGCCCCGGTCTCCCAGCATGTGTGAGATGGCCTGGTTACTGCTGGCACTGCCAGGCCTGTTTCCGGCTGCGACCTGGGGAAACTGAGTCCCGAGTGGGTGAGTTGTTCGAGGTCCCACAGCTCATTGAAAGTGGGGCATGGGTGACAAACTCCCCTGACTCCTGACTGCCAAAGAATCTCCTAGTAGATCTTGAAACTTCATTCTTAGAAATCTGGTAGAATACACACCAAAATGTCAACAAAGGGATTATCAAGTAACGTCAGTTTTTTATTTCTTTGGTTTTTGATTCTTTGTTTTGTGCTTTCTACTTTTGTTTTTTACTATGAGTAAGGATGATATGATATTTATACACAATGGAGTACCACTCTGCCATAAAGAAGGATAAATCTGAGCCATTTGTAGGAAAATGGATGCATCTCGAGCATGTGATATTAAATGAAATAAATCAGACACAAGAGCTTAAATGTCACATGGTTTCTCTTATATGAGAAATATAAAGTATAAGTAAATTAAAAGCAAACTAAAAGATAATAGGAAACAGGGAGATGGACCTTTTTAAATTTTTTGGTACCAGGGATTGAACTCGGGTCCTTGTGCTTTCAAGGCAGGCAGTGGAACCACAGAGCTAAATCCCTGGCCCCTGTTGGATCTTTTTCAAATGGGAAGGTGACCAATAGATGGAGGGAGGGAGGAGGATGGGGGGAGGGGTGTAAAAAGAGTTAAGATGTGTTGTATACATGGACCAACACCCTCAAGGAACATAATCATTACATACTCCAAGCATGTACTAATAAAAATAAAAATTAAAACAAACAAGAGCAAGGATGACTTGTGTATAAATACAATATCAAGGGGAATGAGAGTTTTCATGGAATGATGCAATACGAATAAGGTGTTTGAAAAAAAGGAGCAGTTGGCCTTTAACTGTGGATAAATAGAGGTTAGAATTTATTAGCTTACAGAGAGAAGAAGGCAGGAAGAGGAGGCAGAAAGGAAAAAGAAAGAAGAACATCTGAATGAAGGCAATAAAGGAAAAGGAGTGGACAAGAGACAGAGAAAGAATATGAACCGGAAGCAGGAATATTCTCCTGGGAGATCCCTGGTGCTCGGTGCTGGCCTCTTAAAAACAGTAAATATTAGGGACTGGGGATTTAGCTCAGCGGCACTGCGCCTGCCTTGCAAGTGCAAGGCCCTGAGGTCGGTACCAAAAAAACCACACAAAAAGCCCCAGTAAATATTAGTCAGTGCCCCTTGCTTTTCTTTGGGCCAGGATTAAAGACCCTGGTCCTGCTGGACCCAGGGGCCCTGAACTAGTCTTGGTTCCAGCTGGAGACACCATTAACAAAGGCATTTGCAGAAGCTCTGTGTAGGGCTTCTGGGTCTCTGTCTGTCTGTCTGTCTCTCATTTTTTGCCTCTGCCCTGTCTCTCTGTCTCTCTCTCTCTTTCTCTCTGTCCCCCCCCGCCACACACACACACACACACACACACACTGCTTAGAGAGGAGTGCACCTCTCTCTTCTTTCCCGAGGGCGTCCAAGCTGGGGTTGGAAGGGGTCTTGGCTGCCAGTTCCCCACAGTGTAATCAAACTATCCACAGTGACATCATGTTTTCTGAGTGGATGTTTGCTTCAAAAACTGCAAAAGAATCCAAAGCCTCAGCTCCAACTTTTTCCCAGAAGGCAACATCCCATGAATTTGGCCAAAACGGAACTCACGCCCCTGCTCATTAAGGGAACGGTTGGTTGGTAAGAGCATCAGTTAGTGAGGGCCTCCCTCACACTCTCCACCCTGCATCCCCCATAAAACTCGAAGTCTGTGTGGCTCCGGGTGCCAGGGACAGAGAAAATGAGTGCTCTGGGTGTGTTCATTGTACAGGCTCTTGGCCCATGGGCCTTCTCTGCAGGACCTTGTTGCCCTAGATGAGCCTGACTAGAGATCCACGCTGATGGTTAAACCACTCCAGAGGTCCAGGAAATTCATTCCCATGGGCCAGGTCCACACCTGCTGAGGCTGCCTCCAGGGTAACAGTCACACTGTTTTACAGTCAACTTCTTTTAATAAATAGAAGGAGCACACACTAAAATAACAATTCAAAAGTATAGTATAATGAAAGTATATAAACCAGTAACACAGTCTTTTGTTATTATCAAGTGCTATGTACAGTATATGGTTGTATATACTTCATTTATATAAGACTGACTGTTATCTCCCAAAGAAATGTCAGTCTTCAAACACTCAAAATGATAAGCAACACAAAACATCCAATCAACTTTTACAGTTGCTCATTCTTAAATGTAAATAGAAAACCAATCTCATATGATCAGAGAAGACAAGAGGCTATGAAAGAGTAAGCAGCTATGAAAAGAGAATAGTCAGTTAATAGTTCTTGGTAATGAATAAGTAAAACAAAACATTCAATAGAAAAGCTAGAAGATAATTTTGAGGACATTTTCCAGAAAACAGAACAAGTAAATGAGAAATGAGAGAGAACAAAAAGTTAAAGGATCAATAAAGAGATTCAATGAATTGTTAACAGAAATTCCAAAAGAAAGAGAGAAAATGGAAAAAAATAAATTACCAAATAAACAATATGATAAAATGTTCTCAGACTAAAGTTTGTGTCACTGGAATAAAGGAGCTTTCCAAGAGCCTGGCACAAGGAATTTTAAAAGGCTTTTTTGGTAGGAATTTGATCCTGAAATTCCAGAACACCAACCATAAAGAAAAGAACAGCTTCCAAAGAGAAAAAACAAAAAAGTACACACAAAGGAATAAGAATGGCATTGGACAGCTCCAGAGAAAATGTATCATAAAATTATGAGAGAATTGTTTTCAACTCATTTTCTATACCTAGTGTAGATGTTTTCTAGACATGCAAAGATTCAGAAAATGTGCTTCCTAAACACATTGTGTCAGGAAAGTACGGGAGAATAACAAACAGCAAAACAAGAGAGTACACTCAGGTAGAAAAAGTCACATATTCCAGGAAATGGGCTTGCACCTCAGAGACGTGGTAAAGGAAAGTTCCAGAAGACACTCTATGCTAGAGTGAGGGTATAACCGGTCCAGATCAGAGAAAAACAAAGGGCTCTCAGAGGCAGACATAAAGGGAAAACACAGGTTGATAACATAAATGATATAGTAGATTATGCAGTGGAGCTTTTGGAAAGAAGTCTAGAAAATTTTTCAGGTAAAAAGAGAGGCAATTAATAAATCAAGGAAAAACAAAAAGCTACACAGGAAAGAGAATGTAATCACAGCATAGTACTTGACTCTGTCCAAACCATATTTACAAAGTCTTGGTGCAAACTTTGTTTATTAATTTAAAGCAAAAAAGTGTAAGTTGAGAGGATGCAGAGATGGCAGGTAGGAGAAGTACAAAAGTTAATAGCTCATATACTAGCATGATAGAAAAGCTGTATAAAAAAAAGAAAAGCTGTATGTTCAAAACTGATGTATCAAGAAAAAAATCAAAATAAGCATATTATTTTTTACATTACAGAAATAACTACTGAAAGAAATGGGAGGAAATGGTTTTGTGTGTGGTGGATGAGGCGATGGTTTTAGAATGTGGAGAGAAGTAAAGCAGATTACTTTTTCAGTGCAGACTCTAAAAAACACACAATGATCTTTCCATTATATTTGTTTTATTAAATTCTTTTATTGGTACATTGTAGGTATACAACACAATTACATTTCTCATTGGGAATTGTACCTTTACATAATGTATCTTGGTTCTTATTTTTTCCCCATTCCTAGCCCTCCCTTCACGCCCTCCACCCTTCCCTATTTACAAAGACTTTATTTCCATTTTTTCCCTTTCTCATCATTTTTCCTTTCCCTTCTTTCCTTTCCCCTGCCCCTCCCACTACCCCTACCCCTTTGGACCTTTTCTTCCTATTTTGCATTATCGACTATACATTCTAATCATTGGTACATTTTAGGTATACAATATAATGACATTCATCATTGGAAATTTGCACCTTTACATAGTCTCTCTTGGTTCTTATTTTTCACCCTTGCCCAGCCCTCCCTTCAACCCCTCCAGCCCTCCCTATTTACCAAGATTTTGTTCCTATTTTTCCATTTTCTCATATTAATCCCATTCCCTTCTATCCTTTCCCTTAGCCCTCCCACTTCCTTCCCCTTTGCCCCCTTTCTTCCTATTTCACATTACCTATTATACATTTAGTCCTTATTTACACTTTCAGTTTCTCTCACCAGAGAAACTATTTGGTATTTACACATGTGTGTCCTATTTATTTCACTTAAGAGTATCACCTCAATGTGCATCCACTTAGCTATAAATGTCTCTAATTTCTCATTTTTTATGGCTGAGTAGTACTCCATTTTATTAAAAAACCACATTTTCTTTATCCAGTCACCAGTTGATGGGCATTTGGGCTGTTTCCAAGTTTTAGCTATTATAAACTGTGCTGCTATGAACATGGGTGCACATATATCACTGTGGTATGATTCTTTTAATTCTTTGGGGAAGATCTCCAGCAGTTTTCCATTATATTTTTAAAAGTTTAAATATAAATAAAATAGCAAGAGGAAACCTGAGTTCCCATTTTCATTTTCCCTCCCTTGGAGTGTAAGGAGACCCACAGCAGAGTAGCTCTTTTCTTTCAAAGTAAAAAAAAGGGGAGGGGAAAGTTACTGAAATCCATCTACTACTATCTCTGGTCAGGAAGCCAAGACATAGAGTTGAAGAGTCCAGCACAAGAGGTGTCCACAGAAATGCTGACTTTCCTCCCCACCTTACCCCACCCCTGGAAGGATCACTTCTCATATTTCTTAATTAAATGACCACAATCTCCAGAGAATTGCACAAGATCATATGGGAACAGGATCCAAAGACAAAGTTAGAAGGAATTTAGTGACCCTCTGGTGAAGTGCATGGCTTCTGACCTGTGTGATCATCAGACTCACTGTGTGTATGTGGAGGGGAGGGGTAACAAGCAAAGATTTCTGGGGTAACTTGGGCCCAGAGAGGTGTAATGACCAGGCCAACAAGAGGCAGGACTGGAACGAGGATCCTTGGCCTCCTGCCCTCAGTACTGTGGCCTCTGCACACTCACCTGGGCTTCCAGACCATCCTAGTTTTATCTTCAGTGAAACCCATTGGGTCCTGGAGGCTCCAAACACATGCATCTCTTTGGATAATGCTGTTGAAATTCAACACTGGAGCAGGAGGAGGGGTGGTGGGGTTGAGAGTCAAGTCCCATGGAATCAGGCTCAGATTCACCTGCCTACCCTTATATTCCCCCAAATCCCTAGGAGCAATGGTGCTCCTTTGCCAGGCAGTCAACTACTTGGCTTTCCAAGGTGCTCTCCTCTGCCCAGAGACATGGGATACTGGCCTGGGGTTGGAGCCAGGAAATCCAGCTGTGTCGTTTGCCTGGCCCAGCCCAGTGCTGATGCCTGGTTCCAGCCAACTCTGATTCATACACTTCATTATTTGGCCACATCCCATCCACTCTCCCTTTCTCCCTCCAGATAGCCCTCCCTGCAGGTGGTTGGTGGACTGGCCTGGGTTGTTCTGTCCTAGGAACCAGGTGGTATACCCCTAGGTAGCAGATTGGATAGTACCTATTTGCATAAAATCAAAGAAAGACTTCTTTTATCCTTGAATACTTTCCCATGCTTGTTTTTCCTATATTCTTATAGTTTGGGGCCAAGAAAAATCCTCAAGAGAAGGAATTGAAAATAAAAGCAATATCGCCTTACATTTCCATATAATTTTGTATCTACAGACTTTCATATACATTATCTCAGATATTTGACCCTCAACCACTCTGAAGGTTTGTTATTGAAGGCTTTAAGTCCAAGAGCCTGCACAGCCCACTCACCAATGTCTCCTCTTGCTTCTGCTCCCCTGTCTGCACAGAAGATACGGAAGAGGAACAACTGCTCCTCACAATGGGTGGGAGCCAGGCTAAGGGCAGCACCGAGCCTGGAGAAGTGAGGTCAGAAATCAATAGAGCTCACTGGTTTTAGTGACATTTAAAAATACATCTTATAGAAATTTAACATTTGTCAAAAGTAGAGAACGATGAACCACTTAGTCCTGGTCACTCAGATAAAAGAAAATCATCAACCTCTGTCCACACCGCTTTCAACAGTATCATTGACCACTCCACTTTCTATGGTCATAAATGAATTTTTTAAAGCAAATCTATAAAAGCATCAAATATTCAGTCAGTGCTCAAATGTCCTGCAGGTCTACCTATCATACTTGGTTGATAGCTTTTAAGTCTCTTTGAATGTATACATTGCTGCTCCCTTTCCTTTTCCCTTGTATACATTATTTTTGAAGAAACTACATCATTTTTCCTGTAGAATTGCTCACATTCTGGATTATGTTGACTGTGTTTTAAAAACACGTTCTGAGCAGGACTTAGAGGAAAAACAAGTCCTTCCCAGCCTCGGGGAGTCCCCACACCATCCATCACCCGCCTCCCCTCTGTAGCTGTAACTCCTTGTTCCAGTACAAATAAAATTGACAACTATGTCCCGTAAACAAAGTTTATGACATTCTGTTCTCATATGATTCAGAAGACACTGTCTTCTTTCAAGGCAAAGTTACAAAACTGTCTGCCTTTGTCCTGTTCCAGTAAACTCACTTGCTACGTGACTAGAAAGACCACCCCCTTCGACAAAATGTATAGACGCTAAAACTTCTCTTGGTTCAATGCTCTTCCTATAGACAAGAATCCATTGAGCCAGTGTACACCTTAAACCTGAAATACAGTCCTCCGGTTTCAGTCTGTGGATCTCTCCAGTCTCTTAGATTCCCTCAACAGTTCCCATATGCCAGGTATTTCCTGTAACATGGTAGAGCTGTAGGTCTAACATACAAGGTGTGATGATGAGCAAGAATATGTCATGGGCTGGATACAATTAGGAGGCCCCTAATGCCCACTGATCTCTCTTTGTGTGATGCTCGTAGGCATTGGTGGGCATGTGTAGGTCCATTCGTTCATAAGGGGTTTGCAAAATGGTGATTCTAGTGTTACATCTTTATTCATCAGCTGGAATTCTTCCAGAGAGCTTTTTCTCTTCAGTCCTATTTTTTAAAAAAGCAAATTAAACTTTTTATTCCCTTCCTCTTTTTTGCTTTTACAGTTTTCAAATAAGTTGATTCCCTACTGTGTCATCATAAAATGATCTATGAGCTAATTTTTATTATTTTTAAAATCAACTCACAGGTTTTAACCATTTTGATGCACTTACTATTCTTGTGTCAAATAGGCCCATCTTTGGCTTCCTCTGGGTCCTGATTTCTTTTCTTTTCTTTTCTTTTCTTTTTTCACAGAAAGTGGTTTATTGCTTTCGTTTTAGAATAAAATAAATTCTTGGAAACTTTAGAAAAAATATTCTTAGAACTGTAAAACTCTTCTAAAACACTGCATTGTCAGTTAATCCACAAAGCATGGCGGAGACAGGCGCTGGGCTCAGAAGTGGGCCCTGTGCTTCCGGTGCTGTACTGGGTGTCAGGCCAGACTTTCTTGCCCTGCTACCTACAGGGCCTCTTCTTCTCCTGCACCCGCTCTCAGCTCTTCTTCACCACGCCCCGCTGCACGATCCTATGTGGGACCCTGTGGCGGTGCCTACTGTGGGGCAAACTAGGCCAGGAGCAGGGTCCAAGGAAGGCAGAGGCCCCACGTAAGGCCCTGGTCCAGCTCTGGGCTCGGTGCGCCTGCTAGAGCCCGAGTTCCCAGCCACCACACATGTCTGAGGCAGGAAAACAAGGCTGCCCACTCTTGGCAGCTCTGACAGTTCTCCTCCGGGGCTGATTTTGGCCTCCAGCCCTGGCTGAGGAGCAGTGGGATCCTCAGCAGCTCAAGGGGCAAGAGGCCCTAAGTCCTGATTTCTTCTAAAGCAACTTCAGCTGCCTTTGACAATTTCTTTGTTTTAGGAACAATAAAAAAATTAATGCATTACCTTACATTTTTCCTGTCTTGGTCCTTTAATCTAGCAGGTTTTTAAATTTTTTTAAATTTTTAAAATTTTTTTATTTTTTGGTACCGGGGATCGAACTCAGGTCCTTGCACTTGCGCAGCAGGCTGCGAAACCACTGAACTAACCTCTAACCACTAACCTCTTTCCCCGGCCCTAGCAGTTTTTTTAAAGAACGTTGATTCCTTTTGGTGTTTAGGAACTAGATCAGGATACAAACTAGCTGGGCTTATTACTTACTGAGTGTGTGTTCTCTAGCTTTCTCAGTGGACATAGGTAGGAGACATAAACACACATGCACATGTATATTTATTTTTATTTTTATTTCAATATTTGTGGCTTTCAGGATCAGAGGCAGGAGGGTCCACAGTGATTGTTGGCATCCTGGAAAGCTAGAGCATCCAGTCATTGTTCAATCCAAGAAGCTGGAAGCTGTGCAACAAAAGAGATCAAGGATGCAGAGCAAAGGCCTGGAAGTTCCCTGGAGAGCCGCTGCTGAGTCTGCATTAGAAGGCTGATGGCACTGGAGTCTGATGTTCACAGGCAACCGCAGCAAAAAGATCCACCTGCTCAAGCAGAATGGAACTTCCAACAACGTAGCAGACTTCCTCTCTCCTGCCCTTGCATGCCCTCCTGGCTGCAAGCCTACTGATGGTACCAACCAGTCAGGGCAGGTCCTTCCCATTTGGTTTGCTGGCTCACGTGCCAATCACCTCTGGAACCACCCCCACAGACACACCCAGAAGTGTTTCCACTGATCTGCTAGGCATTCCTTCACCCAGTCAAGCTGACATCACAATTAACAGTCACAACAGCTGCATCTGTGGGGAACTGTCTTATTAATTATACCCAAAGCACGTTGTGAGCCCTGCAGGCTATCAAGTGTTCACCCCACAACTGGCTTTTGAGAAGTGAATCGGGCCGAAGCCTACACATGGAGGTCAGAGTGACTCACAACCAAATTCCGTTCCCAGAGTGAAGAACTTCTTTGCTAAAAAGACAAGGTTAATTTTCTTCTTAGTAAATATTTATTTATTTATTTTTAAATTTTATTTTACTGGTACAATTTAGGTATACAATATAATGACACTCATCATTGGAAATTTGCACCTTTACGTAATCTCTCTTGGTTCTTATTTTTCCCCCTTCCCCTTCCCTCCCTTCAACCCCTCCATCCCTCCCTATTTACAAAGACTTTGTTTCCATTTTTTCATTTCCTCATAGTAATTCCATTCCCTTCTTTACTTCTCCCCTACTGCTCCCACTTCCCCTTCCCCTTTTCCCCTTTTCTTCCTATTTCACATTACCTGTTACACCTTTTAGTTCTTATTTACATTTTCAGTTTCTCACACTAGAGAAACCGTTCAGTATTTATACATGTGTGTCCTATTTATTTCACTTAAGCGTATCACCTCAATGTGCATCCATTTAGCTAAAAATATCTCTAATTTCTCATTTTTTATGGCTGAGTAGTACTCCATTTCATTTTTTTAAAAAAAAACACACATTTTCTTTATCTAGTCTCCAGTTGATGGGCATTTGGGCTGTTTCCAAGTTTTAGCTATTACAAATTGTGCCGCTATAAACATAGGTGCACATATATCACTGTGGTATGATTTTTTTAATTCTTTGGGGAAGATAACCAGCAGGGGAATAGCTGGGTCAAATGGAACTTCCAGTCCTAGTTCTTTGAGGTATTTTCATACTGATTTCCACAGTGGTTGCACCAGTCTACACTCCCACCATCAGTGGAGCAGAGTTCCTCTTTCCCCACAGCCCTGCCAGCATTTGTTATTGGTTGATTTCAGGATAGCAGCCATTCTTTCTGGGGTGAGGTAGAATCTCAGTGTTGTTTTCATTTGCATCTCTTGAATGACCAGTGATGTCGAACATTTTTTCATATGTTTATTTGCCATTTCTACTTCTTTTTCTGAGAAATGTCTGTTCATTTTAGATGCCCATTTTTGGATTGGGTCTTTAAATTTGGGAGGTCTGATTTTTTAAAGTTCTTTATAGATTCTAGTTAGTAGACCTTTGAGGAATAGCAGGTGAAAATTTTTTCCCACATAGTGGGTTGTCTCTTCACACAGCTGGTGGTTTCTCTTGCTGTGCAGAAGCTTTTTAATAAGAAGAGATCCCACTTGTTGATTGTTTGTGCTAGTTCATGGCCAATTGAGGTTTTGTTCATAAAATCTTTCCTTACACCAATGTCTTCAAGGGTTCTACCTAACCTCTGTTCCAGCTGATTCAGCATTTCTATTTTAAGATTTAGATCTTTAATCCATTTTGATTTTAGTTTAGTGCATGGTGAGCAATATAGGTCTAGTTTTTTTAAATTCTTTTATTGGTACATTTTAGGTATACAATCCGTTTACATTTATCATTGGGTGTTTGTACCTGTACATGATGTACCTTAGTTCTTATTTTTTTCCCCATTACCTGTGCACCCTTCATCCCCTCCACCCTTCCCTATTTACATAGATTTCGTTTCCATTTTTTTTCTTTTCTCATAATTTTTCCTTTCCCTTCTTCCCTTTCCCCTTCCCCTCCCACCACCCCTACACCTTTGAACCTTTTCCTATTTCAAATTATCAATTACTCATTTTAATCATTTTAGTCCTTATTTACACTTTCAGTTTCTCACACTAGAGAAACTATTCAGTATTTACACATGTGTGTCCTATGTATTTCACTTAAGAGTATGGCCTCAATATGCATCCATTTAGCTATAAAAGTCTCTACTTTCTCATTCTTTATGGATGGGTAGTACTCCATTATATTTAAAAACCACATCTTCTTTATCCAGTTTCCAGTTGATGGGTACCTGGGCTGCTTCCAAGCTTTAGCTATTATGAACTGTGCCGATATAAACATGGGTGCACATATATCACTGTGGTATGATTCTTTTAATTCTTTGGGGAAGATACCCAGCAAGGGAATAGCTGGGTCAAATGGGACCTCTAGTCCTAGTTCTCTGAGGTATTTCCATACTGACTTCCACAGTAGTTGCACCAGTCTACACTCCCACCAACAATGGAGCAGGGTTCCTCTTTTCCCACAGCCCTGCCAGCATTTGTTATTGGTTGATTTCTTGATAGCAGCCATTCTTTCTGGGGTGAGGTGGAATCTCAGTGCTGTTTTCATCTGCATCTCTTGAATGTAGGTCTAGTTTTAATCTTTGGCAAGTTGAAACCCAATTTTTCCAGCACCATTTATTAAAGAGGCTATCTTTCCTCCAGTGAGAGTGGTTGGCTCCTTTGTGGAAGATGAGGTGGCTGAGTGTGTCTGGAGTTGTTTCGGCATCTTTTAATCCTCGAGTCTGCTTCTTTGCCAGTATCATGCTGTTTTTATCACAGTAGCTTTGTAGTATAGTTTCAAGTTGGAGGTTGTGATACCCTCTGCCAAGACAAGGGTAATTATTAACCATAACCTACATTTTTTTCTGTTCTGTTCCTAATTCGAGAATGCTCTGTCTCTTCCTCTACAAGCCTTGCCTGCATTAGCAATGTATCCATAGCAACTCCACACAGACCCTCCACGTAGCCCCTTTACCTCAATCTAACTATGATGTCAGCAATAAATATTGACAGCTCTGGGTGTCCAGGCCCTTCTTGTTCAGCATTGCTTGCATGAGCATTGGTCATCCCAGTTATCTGTATCTCTGTCTCTTTAACTCTGTCTCCAGGTCTTTCTTCTGGGCATGCATCATAGCACTGAGCAGGAGCTCGGGATTCACTGAGGTGGTCTCTTATATATATCCATTTATGGAAAACTATGAGTTCATTTCCAGTCCAACACCACAAGATGCATTCTGTTTTCTCCCTTTCTGCATCTGCAATATCCTTTCCTAATGGTCAAAAATCTGGCTCTCACTATCCTGAATACATTCACCAGTTTGCTAACTCTCCTTCTGTTGCTCAGAGCTGCTGCCACTTCAAGTCCTATTGGGATCCCATTGCCCACCCCACTGGAGCTCCAACCTCCCACCCTGGGCTGCCACCACTGACCCTCCATGGGGACACCCTCCTAATCCCACCCATACCCTGATATCCAGCTTATCCTCCACCCAGTCATCTCTTCATCCCACTCAGCCTACAACCCCTGCACTGGGCACCTTCACATCCGTAGGAACACCCTCTGACCTTCGGGGTGCCTGTCCCAGTACCCTAACATGACAGCTGCTTTACCAAGCTTCACTGACTGGCTTCAGGACTGAGTTGCTCAAGAAGAGAAAGAGGATGAAGAAGAAAAAGAGCACCTACATTTTCTTTTTAACAAAGAAAATATTTCAACCACTCTTGAAATATATTTCCAGGATTACACAATTTTCCTTAGTATCTTTGATTGTCTATATTTTTGTCTTTTCTCTTAAACTATAAATCTTGATTTCTAACAACATCTAGATTATTACTTGCTTTATCTTACTGAAGCTTTAATGGTTTCAGAAAAGCAGAACCAGTACTATGACAAACAATGGCTGATGAAAGCAGTTTAAGACTTTTTGGAGTTCTTTCTATCTTTGAAGTACATCCCACTAAGGATGTGCAGAGAAATTACTGTATTTTGGAGTATTTTAAAATAATCACTCTCCATGTGGTTAAGCCACCAATTTAAAGTGCAATTATGTTTGTTTGCTTCATTTTGTTTTTGAACATTAGGGGTGGTTGGAGAAAGAAAGGGAAGATGAATGTGGTAAAATAAACAAAAGCAAACCAACCTCAGGCAGAAAGAGTCGTAAAGGGGACTAGTTCAGTATGAGTGATATGAAAATGCCGGAAGGATAAGAAGGGAGGAGTCCAAGAAGTTAGGAGATAGCACAGAATAGAAAAGAATTAAGATGTGTTATGTAGATGTACCAACTCCCCATTAAGAATGTGATCATTATGTACTACAAACAAGGACTCATAAAAAAATAAAAATTGAAAAAAGAAGAGAACTGATGGGCTGTGAAGCCTATGCAGCCCCTTTGAGAACAATTTGGCAACAATCACCAGCACACACGAGGACTTAGCCTTTGGCCCAGGAAGCCTACTTCTAAGAATCTATTCCCCAGAGCAGCATAAATAGCATAGACTTTCGAGTCCATTCAATGCAGCACAATTTGCAATAGTAAAAGATGAGGGAAAACACGAGTATCCGTCAAGACACAGAAAGAATCATGACATAGGCATAGACATAGACATAGACATAGACAAAGAACCATGGGGGTCAGGGTGAAGCAAAGCCTGGAGAAACAGAAATTAGGGAGAAACAATTTACAAGAGAGAAATAGAGAGAGAGAGAAGAGAAAAGAATCAAGTCACTCCTGGAGTTTGCATAACGTAGATGCTCAGTGAATATTTGTTCATAAACAAATAAGTTGGCTAGATCAGGAAGAAGGAATGGCACTGATAGAGAGACACAGTGAGAAAAACAAAACCAAATCATGCAGGCCACAAAAAGGGAACAAAGAGGAGGACTGGCCCTTCCTTTTCTATGCATCAGCTTCCTAAGATGCTTTAAGTCTCCTGGGATCCAAAGATTTACCTCAAGTGGAGACCAAATCCGTGTTTTTCAAACTCTACCCTTGTCCCTACTGCCTGCAGGAATGATCAGAACTATAGTACAGTATGTGACCCAACTGCTAGACTTTCTCTGTCCAATAGGTGAGATATAATAATGTATAGGTTAAATTTGCATTTCTTTATGAGGAGTAAAGTTGATTGCCTTTTAAAAAATCAACCACTCAACTCAATCACCGTTTTCGACATCTAGTGTACAGAAGTTCATAGTTGCCAGGCATGGTGAGGTGAAGAGTAAGACAGCTTCCCAGCAAATTCCATCCAGGCTTCTTCTCCCATCCCTTCTCCTCCTAGGTCAGCCAGACCTCAGGATATATTGGGGAGCCTTACTACAGGATGAACAGCACCATCTTGCCAGAAGTCTAAGTTATTCTCATTTCCTCCCTCACCTCATCCCTATACAAACCTGTGTACAAACCAAACAGGTGACAAATACATGCTTCTCTCCATCCTCTCATGGGCAATGTCAACATCTTACCCAGTGTCCATCGGGGCAGGCAGCAGAGGAAGCCCAGTGTGGGTTACGTGCCAAGGACTGGGTAAGTCAATACAAGGTGTGACCAAACTATGCGGTAAATATTTAAATAAAAAAATTAGAAGACGTGTTGCCATTAGTTCCCTTTAAAATAATCTCTCTCACTTAGAACACATGTATTCTGTTGTTCTTGCCACTTTCTGAAGCAGTCCTGGAAATCCTCTTGTTTGTGTGTCTTTATAAGTGACATCAATAATAGGATGACCAAAAGTCATTCAGTGAAAAGGCTGCATAAAACCATTATAGTGTATCTTTACCCGCTTATTCACTGGATCTGGGGCCAGGGGACTTTTGGCTCTTTCCCCAAAGTCAAAATGACCACAAAAGGTAAATTTTTTTAATCCATTCAGGACATTGAGACAGCCACAACTCAACTAAAGACACTCATGAGAGAGGACTTCCAGAGCTGCTTCAGAAAGTGGCAGGAATGATGAGATCAGTGTGTTCAAAGCAAGAAGAAGTATTGGAGAGGGATTAATAACAACGTGTCTTTTACTGAAATATATTATTTCAAAGTTAAACACCGTATTTTTCTATCACACCTGGTACATTGGAGAAATGGGAGCAATATTCCTGCCGACAGAGAGGATAGGTATAAAGAAGAAAAGAGGGAAAATAAGAATGAACCCCATAGTAAGGGTTGGAGTTGGAAGTAGTAATGTGACCCTGTGGTTTAACAGACAGGTAGACAGACAGATAGAAAAGTAAATAGAGCTACAAAGGGAATAGGTGTGTGTATCTCCACTGAGAGGCCCTGGGAATGCTCCAGTGGAAATGCAGCCAATGTGGCCCCAGGGATGGTGGTGACTGAGTAGCACTTTCTACTAAAAGGAACCAGTAGTCCGTGAAGGAAGGAAGTAGTCCATGATCCCAGGGCTGAGCAGAAAAAGTACAAGATGACCCTGGAACATTTTCTTTTCTGTACCAGAAAATAAGGAAATGTTCAAAGAATAATGGGGATATGTCAGAAGACATAACAACTAGCTTTGAAGGGCTCCTAATATTCAAATATGGAACATTTTGAATATCAAAAAATGATATTAATAGACTTTAATCATTTGGATAAAATAGGAAACCTGCACTGGTAAAAAAAAAAAAAGTAACATACAAATAAATCCATGTGAAAAAGAGAAGGCTCTTCCTTAGGCTAAAATGTCAAACTAATAAATATAGAATGATAACATTAGAAATCCATCACTTTAGAGTCGTCAGGATACAATTAATTCAGCCTAAAACATCAATGGAAGCTAAGGCTAGCAGGTAAAAGTGAGATGAGAAATAGAATTACATAGTTTCAAAGTGTCACCATGCCAAATACATTTTCAAGTAAGTTCAAGGAAGCGCTGTTGACTGCCCCAGATTGAAGGAGACTAGAGAGATATAACATCTGGATGTGACAGGGAATCCTGGACTGGACTGGGTCCTTTGCTAGAATCCCAGAGGGCCATTGGTAAAATGTAAATGAGGTCTCTGAGGGTCTCTGGGGAAGTTCTTTGTAGAGTTGAAATTGCTCCAAAATGAAATTACATAGGTAGACAGCGATGTGGGTGTAGACATAGGACCAGATGAAGATGGATGTATAGATATCAATAAATGCTAGAATGACACCCAAAGAACAACCTAATGGAACAAGAATAGGTAGGAAGATAAGGGAAGGGCGGAAGGCCGGGGATCAGGCTTCTTGATGTACACCTTTTAATGTACTTTTATTTTGAATTACACGATTATATGAACTCTTCAGAAAATAAGCCAGCTCTGAGACATAAAAAACACAACTCCCGGCTGGAGACTTAGCTCAGTGGCGCGACTCCTGCCTTGCAAGCGCAAGGTCCTGAGCTCAATTTTTGGAGTGCAAAAAATCCAACAAAACAAAAATGACTGACTGTGTCCCTCTCTACCTTATTGTGGCACTCAGCCTTGTTTGTCCCAAACCTAACCTGCCATCCGTCCTTGCCCTGTCAGGCCCTTGCACTGTGGGGATCATCACGGGGGAGTGTGACTCAGAGGGCACAGCACTCCCCGCATCCTTATCGCTCCTCCCTTTCCCCTCTAGTGACAGGTACAGGCTCACGTGTCCCTGATGCCCGGAGCCTCAGGGACCCCACCTGGGCCCCTTGCTCCTCATTCTCTCTGTGCCTCCTCTTGGGCAGGGTACACCAAGTCCTCGGCCCCACCTTCACTGCCTTCTCTTTCCTGCTCTAAGTCACTTAGCTCTCCTCAGACTCTGTCACATAATCTGTCCTGCCTCCCACTGCCTACGCCTCCTCTTTTGACATCCGATATCCTTCCTGGGGGCCTGGGGCCTTTGTCAAGCTGCCCTCACCCCTGGTCTAACCTCACAAAGGTCTCACCAGTGGTCTAAGCCCCTGCATCTGTAGCTCCAGACTATCTTGTCTTCTTTCTTCTTTCCTGTTCCAGGTGGAGACAGTCATTGTTCCATGCTAAATGGACCGACTATGAAATCGTTCCAACTCTACCATAACCACTTCCGTTTGGCAGTCTCTAACTCATTTCTCATAAATGCATGCTTTTCGTCACATCATGACTATCTCCCCCTTTCCCCTTTATCTTTGGATTTTTAACTTTACTCCTGCTGATTTCTTATAAATAATTTTATTATTAACAGCCCTGTCCCAATTACTTTTCTGCACTAAAAATGGCTCCAGTCCTCTCTGAGTCCTAGCTTCCTGGCCCACAGAGGTTTCCTCCAATACTGAAAACCTGTGGATGGAAATCTCTCAATTTGTGAACTTTGAGAAATCACGGACAGCAAGGCCAGAGATCCAAAAGTGTGGTTCTGATTTTCCAAAGGTCGACAGTGAATTCTTACAATTCTAGTCTTGGTAAGTTTGCCATCAGTCTTAGAGAAAATCACAGAAATCAAAGGGCTGCTTCGTGTACACATTCTCTAAGCCGCATTTCCTTTCACTGACAAGGTTGGTTCTGGTGAATCAGGAAGATGCCATAAATAAATTGTATCTGGATTTCAAGCAATGAGTGTTTTGACAACCAGATGAGCAAGAGGAAAATATTGTCCAGATTAAGATGAAATCAGGAGGCTTTTGTAGCTGGTTGAGCGTGTCCAAAGATGTTGACTAGTGGGCTGGTCTCAGCCACAAGGGATGTGTGCTAAAGGCACGACCCAAAAAGAAGAACAAGGGAATGACTGATTATCACAGAAGTCAGGAGAGTTGGGGGGATAGAAGGCCTGTGATTACGGAAGGGCACAAAGAGGGCTTTGAAGGGTCAAGTACTGTTCTATTTCTTGACCTGGATAATCGTCACCAGAATGTATATGTTGTCCTTGAAAATGAACATACTTTTCATGTGCCCTTTTCTACATTTGTTACAAGAAAAAAATTTTAAGGAGTAAATCTCAAGTCTTTCTTTTATTGCAGTCCAAAGGGGAAAAAAAACCACCCAAATCCCAGGTGAATCTGATCCATGTGATACGTGGGAAAGATGAGGAGTTAGGTGATCCAGGCTGCATTCTGCGAAGAGTCATCTGTGCCCTGCTCTTCTGCCGCTGGCTGGGGTCCCCGCTGGACATCCTGCACAGCACACCCAGGGCTGCTCTCTCCTGAGAGTTAGGCAAACAGGGAAAGGTGGGGTCCTCGCTCTATGGGATGTGAGGAGCCTGCTTTTCCTGCTGGGTCACGTTGGATATCGCCAATGGGGTGCTGAGGAGCAGTTGCAGACAGCAGCTGACATCGTCTTCAAACCTGGAAAGCTCTTCCACGGGGGAGGAACCCAATCTGCACTCCAGAAGACCAAATGACAGCCGGAAGCCACTGTGAGGCTAACTTGAGCTCAATCAATCCGTTTCTAACAAAAAGAATGGCTTTAGGAAGTCGTAAGCATCCCCCAACCCCCATGCGTTCATACTAAGGCTGAGGCCTCCTGCTTTGGGTGTCTTAAAGGTCATAGGAGAGTAAATGAGCTTTTTCTTCTTCTTCTTCTTCTTCTTTTTTTATTGTTTTGGTACCAGGGATCAAACTCAGGTCCTTGAGCTTGCCCAGCAGGCGGCGAAACCACTGAGCTAACTCCCCGGCCAAGAGTAAATGAGCTTTGATGACCTCTGTGGTGGCTTCCAGCTCTTCGGGCTTGTTCTCTCCTGCCACCTGCTGGCCCAACCCTCATCCCTTGTTCCTCCTGGGCATTGGTGGCATCCATTCAGCACAATACAGTTCCGAGAAGCTCTGTCACCCAGAGGTCTATCCTAGAGCTACCAGAGCCATAAGTTCCCAGATGGCCTGGGCTCGAAGAGACCTCAGAGCTCGTCCCAAGCAGAGCTCTCACGTATAAAAACTTGACATTTAACCTATAAAACCAGGTTTGTTATGTAACATATTATTGGATAGACACAAAGTCTCAAAGCAGGAAGCAAGGTGAGCACACCTATATCCCACACGTAGAATACACCAAGGCAGGTCTCGCAAAGGATAGCAAACTCAGCTCCACCTGGAAGGATGACAAAGGGGCCACACTGAAGTGAATCTACTCTTTCCATTCCCACTGTCCCAAGCCAAATGAGGGGCCTTCAAGACCCTGAGCATGGAGCTGGTTACGGCGACACACATGTAACCACAGCTTTTGGGAGGCGAAGGCAAGAGGATAGACAGGAGTTTGAGGCCAGCCTAGACCACATAGTGAAGCCAAGGCCGGCCTGAACAACATAGTGACACCCTGTCTCAACAAAAGAACAAATTGAGGGTGGACCTGGGGTGGGGTGTGCAGGTCAGGAGGAGAGATGGGTATCAACCCTCCGTGCCTGCAGACCCATCTTTGGCAACCCTTTCCATAAAGGCTGCTCCTGCTTCGCACCTGGGGAATTCTACAAGCAGGAGGCTAGCGAAAGCCGTCCACAGGGGCAGGATGAGGAGTCAGTGGTAGCAGTTGGCCAAATGGGACTGGCTTCATTTGGAAGTGGAGTGTCCCTATGGTGAAATGGAAACACAGGGAGAAGGCTGGGTTCCGGGTGAAGCCTAGTGCTGAGACTTCACTGAAGAGGGCAGCCTGCCACGGCAGAGGACTCAAGCCTCAGAGGGGCTGAAGTGGGGAAAGGTTGAAAGGACCCCGCTTGGAAGCACATTCTGGGAAGCAGAACTATGGGCCTGGAGATCCTGTTAGTCAGCCAGAAGAACCCACAGAAGGGCCCCAGGAAGAATTTGTGTTGAGGCAACTGCTGCTTTGGGGCCATTGCTATGCTTTATATCTAGATATTCCCCCAAAGTCCCATGCACTCATAGGGAAGTGCTTTGCTGCATTGGGAGGTGACTGGATCATGGGGGCATGATACTCATCAATGGATCCATCCACTGATGAGTTTACAGTAAATGTGATGTTGGGAGGTGGAGCCTAGTTAGGAGGGTCACTTCACTAGGGGTGTGGCCTGGAGAAAGGTGTGTCTCCCTCCCTGGCTCCTTTCTTTCTGCTTCCTGTCCGCCATGCTGTGAGCAGCTGCCCTCTGCCAGGGCCCCCTGCCATACTGGAGCCAGCCAACTGTGGACTGAAACATGAGCCAAAATAAACCTACCCTCCTTTAAGTTGTGGCTGTCAGGTGTTGTGTCTCAGGGATGAGAAGGTGACTAAGACAGCCACCAATAGCCAGATAATAGCAATTCTTGTCACGAAAGACGTTCTCCTTCTTCTCTAATGCCCGCGCACTAGAGCACAAGGGCTGATCTTCCTTACACCTGTCTTCTCCAGCTTTGTTCCCAATTCTGAAGGAGCTGGCTGCTGAGGAAGAAGCAGAGTGAGGACTCATACCTGAACCAAGAAGAGGGCTGAAATTTTGAATTACAAGAGATATAGAAAGTTTGACTTGAACAAAATGAGTTTTCAGTACCTACGAGGCAGCTGCTTGCTTGCTTCTCTTTTTCTTTTTTTCTGTCTTTCTCTCTCTCCCTTCTTTCTTTCCTTCCTTTCCTTTCTTTCTTTCTTTCTTCCTTTCTCCCTCTCTCTCTCTCTCTCTCTCTCTCTCTCTTTCCATACCACAGATTGAACTTGGGACTTTGCTCTTGTGAGGCAGGCGCTGGAACCACTGAGCTAAATCCCCAACCCAGACAGCTGCTATCTTTATTGGAACTGTTTCTATATCTGAAAGTCATAACATCTAATCTGTTCCTTCACGATGTCATCAGAGAGGGAAGGAGAAATCAGAGCATTGTTAAAGAAAGTGATACGGGAAAAAAGCCACTTCTTTTTTCCTTCCAAGTTCAACTCCTTCAATGGACCACTTATTTACTGGCTTCTCTTGTAAGGCTTGAGTTCCTCATGGCACTACATGGCCACACCGAGGCAGCTGCCTCTTTAGAGTGACGCCCTGCCCTGTTCTCATACTGTGAGCGGTCTGGTCTCGCCTTCCTTGCGTGTATCACCTGCCTGGCCCTGTAGCATTAGAATTTAGAGTTTCTGTTCTCCTTCTGTTCCTCACTTTCCAGTTGGCAAACAGAGGCTGACGGGACAAATGGTTCATCTTGGGTCATAGCTGTAAAAAGAATAGCAGAGCTATCCACCTCACCTCATCCCAGGGGAAATTCTGGGGTAGAATCTGAGTGTGGCTCCTTTTCCTCCTATCTACCATTCCTGAAAATCCTCCTCTCATGTTGGGCTTTTTCCCCATCCTTTCTGCTGGGGTGAGAAGAGGTGCCAGGCCCCTGGCTGGTGATAGGAGCAGGATGGGTATGGGGGAGAATCGAAGGGGAGATAGCACAGAAGACTGGAGTTGCCTGAGGCCAGTCTGGCACATGTGCACACACACACACACACATTCAAGCACAAACAGAGAGAAGCTGCTCTCCCCTCTCTCTGGCTGAGCCATGGATTCCTCCAGGACAAGGAGCCGGCAGAATCCCTGGGCTCAGCTGATAATGATCCAAAGCTTCTGCCTTTAACTGAAAAACAAAAACAAAAACCCCACTGATAATCCCACTGCTTGCCACAAGAAGGGGAACTCGGAACAGTCATCACCATTTACCCTTTTAGACCTTTCGAATTCTGAACCATGTGTACCTACTGGTGTAACTGGGAAAATGTTAACAATTCTTGACCCCGAAGCCCAGCAGATTCAAGTCACGAGGGCCTGAAGGGAAGAGGCAGCTGCTGAGGTGAGGGGCTGTGTGCTTCTTTCACCCTTTGATCTTGAGGACTGAACATTAGCCTCAGGGGCTATCTTGTATTAATAGAAGCGAAGGGAAAAAAGTCCAGGTAGTTGATGTATTGTTCTATTGAGCAAGATTTTGCTCTGTTACAAAGCACCAACCATTGGTTTTAAACATGGCACCATAACACTCTCTTCCATGGCAAAAAAGGGACAAAGCAGGGAGCAGCTTCCCTTGGGCTGGGGATGGGAACATGAGCCACTTTTCTTCTTGTTGTTAAAAACAGAAAACATTTTCTACTTGTAGGCACCAGGAAAGCTTTTTGGGGACCAAATTTAAGTTTTGTCTATTTCAAATTGTCTTAGTCTGTTATGCGTAGCTATAACAAAATACCCGAGACTGGGAACTGTATAAAAAGAGGTTTCTTTAGCTCACAGTTCTGGAGGTCCAAGAACATGACACTAGGTTCTCTTGGCTACAGGAACCATACAATGTTCACAGCTTCAAAAGGATACCGTCATTTGAATCCAAGGACTTCACAATTAAAGATTGCAAGGCTGGACTGGCTAGAAGACACTGCACAGTGCCTCTAATGATTTTGTCTTTTTCAGTCTGTGATTTGAACTTGCTGACCCTGGATTGTGTCTTCACCAAGGGTCAAAAAGTTTCAAGACTACTATGTCCACCTTTTTTTTTGGTACTGGGAATCAAACTCAGGTCCTTGCACTTGCGCAGCACCAGATTCACCTTTAGCACCCGAAAAATCCCAGTTCTCTTCTAAAATCATAAGCAAACGTTAGCCTTCTGTATTCAAAGCAAACTGCTAAGGCAGAAAGCAAAACAAAAGCAGGAGCCTGGGCTGCTCCAGCCTCTGTTAGGAAGGATGTGAAACGTCAGGCCATTAGTCTTCTATTTTTACTGCAGTGGTTACAAAATGAAGGTTGATGTGGGAAGGAAACACAACACTGACTTTGGAAAAATCCCTCTTCTTTCCAGTCTTAAATATTGACACCTACTTACCAGATTTGAGAACTAGAGAAACCTGCATGGGTTTCTGAAGTGAGCAATTTTTTCCCCCCTGGCTGCCAACTTCTCAGCCATTCACAGATGCAGAAAGTGCTGAGTCAGCAGTGCCAATCAGCACATGCCAGGGGCAGGGTGCAGTTCCTTCTTCCATATGGCCAAAGTGCAGACCTACTCACCATCACTAAGGTGGAAAGCTTGGAGTTCCTCTAAGAATTAATGGTCATGAAATCAGACGAAATTAAGCAGTTGGTTTGCGACAGGTCTCTATAACCTAATGATAAATCATGGGTAGATGGCCTTACATGTCTGCTTACCAGTAGGTCCACCTAGTATGTACATGGATGTTTGGAGGTCCCCCCAAAGTCTCATGTGGTCATAGGCTTGATCTGTATGTGAAGCTGGAATTAATTCATGATGCAATGCTAGGCTCAAAGGCACTAGGATTAAGGGTGTGCGTGTTACCCGCCCTAAGCAGTCTGAATAAAATAAAAGGGTCAGGCAGATGCTGTTAAGGCTCTCTTGTTGCCTTTGCTGCCTTGTGTCATGTTGTTTCTCCTCTGGGATGCCTGTTTACTATCCCAGCCTTGGAGCCAGCTGATTATGGACTGAAACCTCTATGAACTGTAAGCCTAATAAACCTCTTCCCTTTTAACTTTGGGTGTCGAGTATTTTGTCCCAGCAACGAGAGAAAAGTAACTAACACAATGGATCTTTACATTTTCCTGTATGAAAATTCTACATATCCAGGCTGGGGATTTAGCTCAGTGGTTCTGGCGCCTGCCTCACAAGCACAAGGACCCAAGTTCGATCCCCAGTACCAAAAAAAAAAAAATTCTACATATACCCTTATAATTTACTCACACATTCAAACCCCAGTAAGGCAGCTAAGAGTGAAAGGGTACAAGTGTTCCCCTTATTAGAGAAAAAAGTAACTCAAATGTCTTCTGATAAACAATAATTCACATATGCTTTGACAGCTGGGAGAAAAATCCCAATACTGTAACTTCCCACAAACACTGAGTAAACATTACAGTAAGCTCTCTAGCCAGAGTGAAACCCATATCTTCATTAGGGAAGCCACTCCGGGAAGACTTCACATTTGCAGACTCGGCCTGCCTGCTATGGTTCAGATATGGCTCATCCCCTAAAGGTTCCTGTGCTGGAGCTTGGTCCATATGGCGCAGTTGAGGTGATGGGGCCTTGAAAAGACCCAGCCTAGCAGGAGGTAATTGGTCCATAGCAGCTCTCCACCCTCATCAATGCCTTAATGGGTCTCAGTCCCACGAGAGCAGGTTGGTAGGAAGCAAGGCCACCCCGCACACTTTCCCTGTCTTGCTTGAAGCTGTTTCCCTTTCCGCTTCTCCACCATGTTGGGATGCAGCCACTGGGATCCTCGCCAGGCTGCCAGGGCCGCCCTACCTCCAGAACCATAAGTCAGTAAGATCACTTATAAAGCTCCCAGTCTCAAGTATTTTGTTATAGCAGCACAAAACAGACTAAGGCATCAGGCAAAATTTCAAGCAGACCCCTAACTTTGAGAGAGCAGGGGACCAGATGGCAAACTCCAAATGCTAGTGCTCAGATATGGCTTTTTAGCTCCAGGTTCTTCAATCTTCTTCCTGGAATTTCTGGGAGATCATTGTGCTGCTGAGCTCTTCTCTTCCTAAGGAGCAAAACTCACTGAAAAGCTTCATTCATGACGTGTAGCACAAGAACCTCCTTCTCCCTACTCACCTCAACTCAGTATCCAAGTTCCATCAGTGAGACTGAGCCCTGGAAGAGACGGACAAGTGAAATCCCACAAACATATCAGGTCCTACTCAAACTATGACCTTTTATTATATTTTTACAGGTCATTCATCCAGGACTCGCTGTATCTGTGGCTGGCATCATTTCATTGCTGAAATAGAAGATGCCTGTGACGTCCTTGGCCCCTGCCAGACTCAGGTGTGCCTGGCAGAGCTCTCCAGCAGTGTGGCTGGAATGGGAATTTGCTTGGGCCACAGTTATGCTCTGCTCATTTCTGAGCTGCCACACCCCGGCGTGCGGAGGGTCGAGTCTGACATTTAGCATGGCATTCGTTTCTCATTTTATACTTCTGACTGTGGTTTGATTTTTTTTAATAATCTATTTCAAAACAAAAAGGTCGCCCGCTCACTCTAATGTAGTCATTTTGAATATGGGGAATTTGTCACGCACATGCTGTACTTCACAGTGAACAAAGGGAAAGCAGGCTTCAACATCATGACTCAGGGAAACTGGAGAACGGTTCTATTTCTCCTTTGCCTCCCTGGGCAATTTTCCCTGTAATCTGTTCCAGCTCGGAAAACAGGAACTTCCTCTCCTCAGACAGACACAAGTGTGGGCGGAGAGCTCCACTCCAACTGGCTGCTGCAGCTGCGTTGTCCCTCTCTGATCCTGCTGTTCGCCGTGGCTCAAATCATTTTTTTCTGAGTGGGGGAACAGCTGGCACTGAACAGCTGAGGCTCCCTACAAACCCATGCTTCCAGCTGAAAGCAACACAAAAGAGATGCCGAAGGGGCTCAATAAAAGTCTATCACTTACTCTGCTGTCAAAATCTTTGATATTCTGGGAAACTTTTCAGTATCTGTCCCAACTGTTGACAAACCTCCCTTGCCCAAGGATTGTGGCCTCTGATAAAGGTGGGTAAGAAACGGGAAGTCTAAAGCTGTCCAAACAGAACAGGAGCAGTTTGTAAAGTTCATGAAATGATAATGCACCCTAGGCGGCACGCAGGCCAGAGGGAGAAACTGGAGCCTAGTCAGTGTGGGCTCAGGGTCAGGACAGATGTGATGGAGGACGTGGTCCATAGAGTAACAATTTGGCATTTTCCTTTCAAACGTTTAGGAAACATGCCAATGGCGAGACATGAGATGACTTCAATGCCCACAGTCTGACCTGTCAGCAAGGAACCTGCGTGTCCTCAGAAGAGTTCCTTGATTTTCCTTAGAACCAAGGGAGCTGGAAAAAAATAAAACACAGGCAGAGGGAAATCAGCCTAGAACTGGAGCCGAGTGAGCCTCTGAGCCCAACTCAGAGAACTCAGAAGAGAATTCAGAAGAGGCCTTGACATTTTGAAGCAGCATTAAGCTGAGGTAGGAGCTGTTTATTCCTCCTAAGTGCGGCACTGTGGGGCACAGAGGAGTTCTCGGGGCTGAAGGCTGAGGGGACTCGGGCCATGCTGGAGTCTGGTGTCACAAGCGAGCATTACAGCAGTACCAACAGCGACCAGGGAGTGGGGCGAAGGACAGGCTGCACGGCAACCAAGTGTCTGAGGAAGGCAGTGGCATCTGGGAACGCAGGCAGTTACCAGTGAGAACCTGCCAGAATGGGTCAGTCCCTCAGGGTCTAGGGTGGTATGCAGCACAGGGTACAGCGCTTGCCTGGCATGTGTGAGGCTCTGGGCTTTCACAGCAAGATCACTCTTAACACTAGGCTGGGGTGACCCTTTTTCTAACAAGTAAATTCTAAGAATTTATATATCAATGTCCATCCAGGTTAAAAAAAGATATTTTATTATAATTTCTTAATTGTAGAAGTCAAGTCTAAATACCATTCTCTCCCTCTCTCTCTCTCTCTTGATCTCTGGTGCTACCTTCCACACTTCCTCAAAGTCAGGCTGATGACTAATGCCTCAGGGAATTTTCCAGTTCGACGCCATGTGCCAACTTGGAATAAAAGGAACCACTAGTCTTTTGGGTTTTGCCCACAGATCCAAAGAGCTAGGACAGCTAGGTTTGCTGTAGACCGTTTTTGCTGGGTTAGCTAATAGCACTGCGGGCAGAGTTCTGGGAGTGTTACAATGGGAACCTGCATGCCCACTGTCCTGCACACTCTCTTCTCGTCGCTGTTTTCTTTTCTCTCTCCCTATAAGGGCTGCCTTACACATTACAGTAAGAACTGATCTTCTGGCCAGAATCACACTGGGTAGCAGGTGTTTCGGATGAGTAGTAATTACACATTCAGTTACTGAGTCTACAATTGAGAAACTGGAACTCTGGGGTAATAAAACTTCAATCTATTCCAAGGTCAGGAAACAAATTACTTGGCTGGCTAGGGAAATGCTTGTTTTTTTTTTCCCCTAAAATCATAATCCAATATGGACCTTTGCTTTATGTTGTATCCAAAGACAAAAGTCAACTTATCTGTTTCGCTCACACAATTCAGAGCACCCCTTCCCGCCTCCCTCAGTGCTGCGACACGAGTCCAGACACTGGAAGCTGTCACATCTGTGGCCAGGTTTACCTGAGCTCAGAGAACAATCACCACAAGGCCCACATGATTATGACCAACTATTTCTTTAAATATGATGCTGCTAAGCTTGGGGCCCGAACTCTGAGAAAGTGAGGACTTGGAGCTGGAACAAGGTGAGAGCCAAGGGTCACAACACTACCAGAATCAGATGACACGAGTGGATGTCGCTACTGAAGCTAGCGGTCTTTTGAGATATCACCATCATCTTCAAAACCCATATGCCTTTTTTTTCCTAATCTGGACATCAGAAACAGGGGAACACTGGCCTGAACTGGCCATCAACACATTCCTCTTAACAGAAGTGAAATATTTTCGGATACGGAAAGCGTTTCAAGACATCTGTTTTCAGGGATAGACCACAGTCACACAGATACTTTCAGAGTTGATTTGTTCCAACGTCTATCTCAAGAGCAAGGGCAGTCAGCTTCCACCAGGCACTGAGACATGATCAGGAAAAAGTATTTCCACTTTCCTAAAGTTATATGTCATCTTCAAGTTCATCATTACACACCCCCCCAACACACACATATATATAATATCTGTCCCTTTCTGTCGGCAGAAAAGGAACATTTTTTAAAAACAAATAATATCTGTGTAGAATGAAGGCAGAATTTTTGTTGTTTTTAAAATTCAGAACAGAGATTAAATCAAAAAGTCTGCAATGGTCTCTATATTTGCATCTTTCAAGTCTTGTTCTTCTTTCACATGAATTCATCTGAATCATTGTCATCCTGTAGGAAACAAAAAAGAGAAACTGAAAAAGCCTTGAAGATAAATAACTTAATACTTTAAATTTACAATTATAATCGTAACTGACAAGCCTGCTTCTCATCCCTCATTCTCAGGGTTCAGAAAGTAGGAAGCAAAAGAACTAAATTTGCTCCTGGTATCCTGTCCATTTTTATTAGTTCTCTGGAACAGGTGGCTTAGCAGGTGCCACTGCACGGCCTGTCACACCAACGAGTTACCCTGGTTCCCAAACGATGACACACAGTCCGTGTGACCCAGCACAGTGCCACAAACGTGCCTAGAAGAAAACATGATTTTTCATAACAGCAGCTACAATTTACTAACAGCAGGAAGCCCATACTTTTTTAAAAAGCTGAATAACTCTGAGATGGTGGATGTTAATCTGCTTTCCTACAGTAACATTTACTATCTATACATACCCTATAACATCACAGTGCATACCGTAAACGGACATAATAAACATGTTTTTTTAAAAAAAGGAATGACTGAACCCTCAACAAATGTAGCAAACACACACTGCCTCAATACTCCTATGCCAACAGCCGGCCTCAATTCCAGTATGGTGCACCTCAAGACTGTCAAGGGCTTTTGTTTGTTTGTTTTGTTTTGCAGTACTGGGGATCGAACCCAGCACCTCGTGCAAACCAGGCAAGCGCTCTACCACTGAGCCACATTGCAGCCCTCAAAGGCATCAGACTTCGCATGATGGCCTTATTTTCTCCCTTCCTTCCCTCCCTTTCCCCTTTCCTTCCTTGAAAAGTCCTTAGGAAGCCAAATATAAGGTAGCTACCAAGTTGGCCAGCCTGACTAAAAGACAACCTTCCGTGATGGGATACAGAGTAAAGGGACCAGTTTTGCTCTGTGGCTTACAACTGAGTCCCAAAGACCAGGCACAGGTGGACCCCAGGCCCCCTTCCTGCCACATTCACTAACAGTTCCCTCGGTGCCCTGGTACACCGCCTTGACAAAGGCCCCATCTCGACACCAGTGTTGTTTGAGATGGGGACAAGAGCTCACACGTGCTCCTCTCTTCCCTGACGGCCTCTGTTAGGGATGGAGGGAAAACTGCCAGAAGGGGGAGAAAACAGTGGCTATTCCAGGAAGTCTGGGTTCGTCTCCAGCTTTGTTCAGTGGCTCTCTCTGTGCTTCTCTTCCATTAGCACAAGGAACTGTGGCCAGGGTGCAGGTGCCTCGGGTAACTGCCAGGAGCAGACAGTTTGAATTCTGTCTGGGCGCCAAGCTGACTGCCCCAGAGTCCTCAACTCAAGTAACAGCATCAGCACTGCCGGAAGTGTCACCACACATCCCCAAGCGTCCTTCCCCAAGCGTCAGCCTGCTGTCCCGGTCGCTCAGGATGAGCAACTCCTTGGCCGGTGACAGTGCCACTGAAAGCGTTACCCCCTACAGAGGCTCTGCGTGGGATCTGCAGAGCTCCTGCTTGTCTGAGGGCCTATGTTCTGGGATCAAAGAAACTTTTAACTTTTAACTGCCTATCTGAGACCTCAGACTATTTGGACAACTTTTCTATTTTAGGTCCCTTTTAACTTTGAGTCAATATGCTTTTCAATTTAACAAATAGGTTTGTTACCCAGTGATAAACTGATAAACCAAAGGAATCTTATAAGCAATTATTTATGATGCCTAATAACAAATTTAGAAAGATTAACAAGAAATTATAGATTGAAGAGATAATCCTAAATAGAAGACTGATAATTCAAAGTTAAAACCAACTTCAGAGTGAAAGCATTCTTCCTGACAAACTTGTACAAACGAACCAATAAAGTCTTATTGTTCATAGACGGCCTTTAAATGAAAATTAACTGACCATGCTGCCAAATTAAAGCACAAAGTCTGTATCCTAACAGGCGATGGTTACAAGAAGAATTTAAGCCTTTTCTTCTAAACTGGGGGTAAAGGGAGATGCAAGAGTCTTTCCACTGAAAGAGAAATAAAAATACCCAATATAAGGAGAGCTTCCAGAAAGGAGCATATCTCATCTTTTGATACTGGTATTGTGTGGGGAAGTAGCAACTTCAGACAAATCATGACTACAATAACTGGAAAGTCTGGAAAGAATTTCAAATATGTGTCCTTGCTTACATTTTAAAACAGCCCCATGAAGTAACGTCTCCACTTTGCTGATGAGGAAAACTACCTGAGAGTCTAATTAGCTTTCTTAGATTTAGTTCCTCACAGAAGTGGGAATAAGGACACTGTTCTTAAACATTTTTGGAAGAATATTAGATCTAAACAATGTCTAAAATCTTATTAATTCCAATTTATGCACTAAGTCTGGGGTTCACTAGATGACCTTTAAGGGAAGCCGAGCTGCTTAACAGAATTTTCTGCAGGAACAGCAAAGTTCTAAGTCTGTACTGATATGGCAGCCTCCAACCACACATAGCTGGTATGACTGAGGAACACAAGTTTTAATGTGATTTTATTTCAATTTAAACAGCACATGCAATTAGTAGCTAGCATATGGTATGACACTGATCTAAAGTATGTACTTTAAAACTATATAATAAAACCTGAAGTCTCCAAAATATATCCACATGGTTTCAATTTTCCACAAGGAGTGTTCAATAACAGTTGAATTATGGTCCCTCTGACATTGAGGCATAATTCTGGGGAATGAAGTCCTCAAGGACATTAAGTCTCTAACTCAGTTCCAATGAAACAGTCAGGCGTGGATGTTAAAAAGATCCCTTCAGCACCAGGCTACAGGTCACCATTTCCCCAGTCCCCAGATGAAAACAGCCAATTTTGTCACTTAAGCTAGTTTGAAATCTCAGGGTCAGTACTTTTACTTCCTTTTTAATTGAAGGTGGTAATTTTATTCTTGCTTAATTACACTATAGAACTGAGTCACATCCATACAGAAGATTAACAAATCTAGGCACTTTTACAGGCCTGAGAATAGAAAAAGGGGGTGAGAGAGTGGATGGGAAAAAGTCCTGTGCTATAAGTCTGGATCCAGAATCCCCCCCACACACACACACAAGCCCCGGGGGCTGCAGGCTTAGTTCACAGCCCATGGTACTACTGGTGGAACTTTTAAGAGGCAGGGCCTAGTGGTGCAAGTTATACTGGGGGGGCCAGCCCCTTCCGGTTTTTCTTACTTCCTGGCTGCCAAGAGGTGAGCAGCTTGCTCTGCCACCTGCTCCCACCATGACACACTGCCTCTCCACTGGCCCAAAAGCAGTGAGGCCAAATGACCATGGACTGAAACCTCCAGGTGGTGACTCAAACTAAACTTCACCTTTTTAAAGTTAATTATTTCAGGTATTTTGTTATAGCAATGGAAGCCCAGTACATCCTGTATACTAATGGGCCTGCACTTCACAGCAGACAAGGCATGACAATGTCTTTCCAAAAGTGACCTATTTAAAAACAGATACACAAGAAAGTCTGTAGGGAAGGCGGGGCAAGGCCTAACAGAATCCAGCCTGAGTAGAGCACAACAGTTGGCAAACACAATGACATCACAGCCAATTATTAAATTAAAATTATTAAAAATCCTTAGTGAGGGGCCGGGGATTTAGCTCAGTGGTGCCACTGCCTGCCTTGCAAGTACAAGGTCCTGAGTTCCATCCCCGGTACCAAAAAAAAAAAAAATGCTTAGTGAATTATTTCAAGGCACAACATACAAGCAAATAACTTGAACACACCTGATTTGAAGACATATTCTCAGCTTTCATTAATGATGAGTAGCTCCTAGGAGAAAAGAAAACATTTAAAATAAGGTTATTCAGTCAACGAGCATTTCATGAACATTCACTACCCAGACTGAAGGATCCTTGGGCCAGAATTCCCACCTATATGAAAGCAAAACACAAATTTACCTTTTCTTAGGCTACACGTTTACTCTGAGTTCCACTCATTAATCCAACAGCCTCTATGACATCTTTTTAGCTGTCTCACAGGTGCTTTCAGGTTTCTACATCAAATGCATGGTCTATCCCTTACTAATTTAATTTGATTTCTTTGTGCTGCCGCTCTCTAGCTCAAAGAATGACGCTGTCCATTCCGCTTCAAACCAGAAACCCAGGAGTCCTTTTCAGCCTTCCCTTCAATCCCTGCTATCCTCAGTTCCTATCATTTTACCTATACATGCATCTCTCGTTGGTCCACTTTTCACTGCCATGTCACCACCGCAGTCCCAGCTTCCATCACCTGTGGACATCTGCCAGTCCCTCCTTAGCCACCACACCCATGCTGCTGCCCTTTGCAGTGACCTCCCCCAACTCAAGCCTCATGGTAGCACCCTCCTGCTGGAAACCTTTGGATGGTGTCAAGGCGTTCTTGGTACAAAGACAAACGTGACCAATAAGGCCCTACATGGACCGGCCCTTTGATCCATCCTCCTCTCATACCTCCTGGCCCAGACATTCAGGATTTTGGTCCTAGGTTTTGCCTTGCTGCTTCCCACACATCATCTTTGCACACAGCTCCCTCTACTTACAGCACGTGCAGGCCTTTTCAAGTAGCTGTAGGAGTTCTGAGCTCAACTTCAAGAATCGCAGCATTAGGGAAGCTGGGCTCGGTTACTGGTTCATCCATGATACACTGACTAATCCCTCTCTCTACATGCAAAGGACTGCCACATATAAAGGGATGCAATGCCGCACAAGTGCTTCTCTGAAGGCGCTTATAATGGACACAGCATTACTGAAGGCAGCAGCAGTGTGTGCGAGGTGAAGAAAAGGAGGGACAGCCAAGCCTTTTCTTCAAAACACTGGGTAATCCTTTTAATCAATGGCCTCACAGTTACCTCTTTTATATGTGGTTACTAAATTTACCCCACAAGTCTACTTCTACCCAATTTTACATAAAACCTGTAAAGGCTCCCTTATCACTTACATGAAATTCTGAACGAAACAAAACCTTTTAAACTACTGTACAATATAATTTTTCATTCTATTTCCCTATATTGTCAACCTTCTCATTCCTTGCCTCAAAGGCAGCATTGTACAGTAAGGATTGCAGAGTTACAGCCTTGAGTTTGGGTTCCTGCTTTATCACTTATCAGCACTAACTGTCCATACATAAATCTCCTTGCTGAAGTGATCTCTGCCTCAAAATCCTCCCCCTCATTCTGCACACACTTATCCTATTGTTCTGGCCACGTTCTGAAGCAGTTCTGGAAGTCCCCTTTCATGAATATCTTTAGTTGTGCTGTCCCAGCTGCCTCCATGTCCAGTATCAATTCAAAACATTTACTTTTCATGGTCATTTTGACTTTGGGGAAGAGCCAGAAGTCATGTAGTGCCAGATCCAGTGAACAAGGTGGGTAAGGACACAACAATGGTTTTATCTGACAGAAATTGCCATAAACATTTTGAATCGATTCAGAATACTGGGGCAGCTCTGACAGCCCAACTAAAGCCCTCAGGAAAAAGGTCTTCCAGAACTGCTTCAGAAAGTGGCAAGAACGGTGAGATAAGTACGTTTGAGGCTAGGGGGAGCATCTGAAGGAAGATTCATGGCAATGTGTTTTTCACTGTAATACATTTTTTGAAGTATACTTTTTAAATCACTTTGTTTAAAAATACGATAAATTAAGAGTTTAGAAAAATAAATAAATAAATAAACTTTAGAGCCTGTTGCTGGAATTTCATCACAAAAGCTGCAGGATACAACATGCAAATTGCAGCTCTGGACATACCAAGCAAACCCTTGATAATATGTCACTGCACCCATTCCCATATGGCAGCCTTGTCATGTTCTTCTATCTTCTACAGCATGTGACAAAAAGCTATCTGTGTGGCAAATATTTAACAGCTATAAACACAGAAATTGCTTTTGGTTTTTCGAGGCCTACAACAACTATTAAAAAATACAAGTGACTAGTGACAGCTTAGAAAACAGGAATGATTGGATAAGCTCCTGAAGCAAAGATTTTACCCAAAAATTTTTCCTCTGGTTCATATGAATATTTTAAATGTTCCTGATACTATGAAAGAAATCCCAGAGATACAGAAAGTCTTTCAGTTGATGGTTTCTTTGACTTAAACGCTTACAACTTTTAAAACTACTAAAATCATACTAAATGCGATACATTTTAGTAATATATATCTGAATTCAAAACACAGAATGTAGTGTTTTTTCAGGTAAACTGTAACATCCATAAATTACTTGATTTATATTGAATAAGTACTACTTTGAAACTGAACTGAATAGAAGGCAGAAGAGTGTAGTAATGTACATGGACTTGAGAATCAGACTGACATAACTGCTTCTTGGATTTAATTTTTCTTCTACAAAATGCAGCAAAAAATCCACTCGATAAATAAGACAGTACAATGAAATACTTTTAGTACAGTACAGTGTCTGACAGATGATAAATGTTCAAAATTTTAGCTATTCTTTATTAATCTGATAAGTAGATAAATGCTATTATGTTTCTAACATCGAACATTCAGGTCTCAAAAAAATTATAGATAGATCTGTAAAGGGTACAAAAAGGCATGTTTTCAATTTTCCCCTACTCTAAACTACAACCGAAAAAGAATGAACTCCTCTAAATCATGCATCACTCAGAATTTACAAACTGCACCACACCGGCGCAGCTGATAATTTTTCTTTTACTTGCACAATCCTAGGCCACAGCGTACATTTAAGTCTATGCTTTAGTCTGCATCTTGTTAGCAGACCGTAACTGAGGATAACGCATCTATGGAAATGAAGTTAATCATCCTGCTTTAGCAGACTCCCCAACAGGAACACACAAATGTGATAACTAATGAAAAAAGCATATGATTGGAATACCTACATTCTGACCCAACAGCCTAAGATTTAAGGGTATTCCAAGGAAACTAGGGCAGGACACAGAAAGACAGCATTTGCAAAGGCAATATATGTTATTTACCTTTATTCTGGCATACTTGTAACAAATGATATCTATGGAAAATCATGGGGAAAACTATGACTAGAAGTCAGAGGAATAATTTCTTTCAGTTAAGAAAAACAAAGGGACTGATCAGAGATCGTGGTATGTATTTACGCAGTCAGTGAAGTGGCTGAATGACGCTCTCCCACTCCACCCCAGAAGGTCCACACTGTTGTCTCTGAACCTCTCCATCTGTTACCTTATGGGGCCAAAAGAGACTTTGTAGGTGCAATTAAATTAAAAGGCTTTAAAAGAGCAAGATTATCCCAGATTATCTGGGTGGGTCCAATCTAGTCCCACTGTTCCTTAAAAGCAGAGACTCTGATTAGACGGGGGCAGAGCCCAAGGCTTTGAGAGAGTACAGGGGCCCATGAGCCATGGACTGTGGGCAGCCTCAGAAGCTGGAAAGGGAGATTCTCTCCGAAACCCCCAGAAAGGAACAGAGCTCCGTAGCACCTTGATTTTAGCCCAGTGAGAGATCTGCTGGACTTCTAATCAACAAGACCGTAAGATAATCAATTTGTTGTTTTAATCAAATAAATGTGTGGCACTTTGTTAGAGAAGCAGTAGAAAACTGGTATCATCTGTATCTCATAGCTTTATCTGCTAGTATTTTAGGAGCCAAACTGGATTTTAATTATTGTTCTAAAATACAGGGCAATGGAGCAGACTTCCATTAATTACTTTACACTTTCAAGATATAGAACAAGAGTTTTAAAAACATCTCTGAGACTTAGTAGTGTTGGCCTCTCAAGCCAAGACGACTGCATTCAAGCTGCACAGCTAGTCAGTATTCAGTGCTTATCACACGGCTGGATGCAGCTCAGTGGCAGCACCTGCTGAGCATGTGCAAGGCCCTGGGTTCTCCCCAGCACCGTGACAAACAAACAAAACCACCATCAAACAACCACTTATTACAGCACCTTTTCCTTTCTGAAGAACTTTTACAAATCCAGCTCTAAAGAAAACCCACCATGGTGTATCTAAAACAATCAGTTGTTTCATTTCACACATTCTCATACCCTGTCTCTATAAAAGGGCAATTTATTTGAGTGGCACATGAATACAAATGCCTTAACTCATTCAGGCACCGAGCTTGCTATAGCTGCCCCCCCCCGCCCCCGCCCCCGCCCCCGTCCATGTACTGATGTCATTCTTGGGGGTTAATTCATGATTCAAATCACCAGGGAACAATCTCAGAGGCCAACTCATTGGCACAGCTCCAACATACCTAAGCTCATCCATTTCCTTCTTCTTCTTCATTTCTTCTTTTTCTCTCCTTTTCATTTCCTGAATTTGGGCTTTTTTCTCATTCCTCTCTTCTCGATCTCTGCCTTCTTTCTCTGCTGCTAGGTCTGGGAACCGTTCCAGTTTGGTCTTTTCTAATCGGTTCAGGATTTCATTCACTTTCTTCTCCACTGTTACAATTTTTACCTTGGAGAGAATAGGGATGGTGAATCTTTATTTTGTTTTTTCTCCCAGGAGAGGGGCAAGGCTTTCCAGGGGTTTAGCAGCCCACTTTAGCTTCCTCAGGAAACATACATCATGCTCAGCCCCCAGCACAGTGGTGTCGGACAGAACAGGTGGGGGTGCGCTCGCACCAGGACTCCATCTCCTGCACAACACTTACATCCTTCTGCCTGTGAAAGCCTATCTGCCCCACGTCCATGTCAGCTGTCTTCTTCAGGTTCGACCATGGTGTGTACACCACATTAATGTTGTTCATCTTGCAGCCTGCCGAGAGAGACTGTCTTCAACACACGGGCAGGAGGAGACTGCACGTCCCCCTTGCCCAGGCAAGGTCATCCAGCCTGGGAAGCCAAGCTTCCCACTGTTCAAAGCACCTGATGCTTTTCAAAAACCACCCACAAAAGGCAAATGGTGAAGCTCACATTAAACAAAACATGGACAACGTATTACGACGAAAAGCAAGGGTCTGTGGATTAGCTTCAGGGAGTGCTAAGAATTTCCTAAAATTGAATCTAAAATGTAAGAGTGTGTGTGTTTTAAAGGACCAAATAAGGTTCCTGTTTTCTTGAAGGAGTCCCTAGATCTGTAAAAGTTAAGCAGCAACACAGTGAGGGGTTCCGGAGATCAGGCCTCTATCCTGGCATATGACAGCAGCTGTGGGCCCTTGGGAAAGACCTCAGGGCTTCCTGAATCTTACTTGAACTATGAAGCAATGGGATTAGTTTAGTAGGATTTTGCTTATTGCTGTTTTTTCAGTAGTAGAATCCTTTTTAGCAAAGAAAGCAGGGCCAAGGATGTAGCTCAGTGGTGCTGTGCCTGCCCGGCAAGCGCAAGGTCCTGAGTTCGATCCCTGGTACCGCAAAAAAAGAAAGTAAAAAGGTCATTGAAGCAGGGCTGCTCTGGAAGAAAGGTGCCAGGAGCCTGCTCACTCCACTCCTCCTCGCCCCTTCTACCTCGTCCACACCTTGCCCTTTACCACCCTCCCAACCCCCAGAGCAGCTCTGAGAAGCACAGGAAGATGGGTTGTCTGATGCTCCCTACCGTCTGTCCATGTTAGATGGGTACAAACTAATGTTTACATCCTGGCATACACCAGGGAAAACTAGCGAGCCCCATCTTACCAAGGATCAAAGGTAACTCCCTAAGGAACAAAATGACATCATGTGCCTCCTAACCGGAAAGGGTGAAGTGTCACTTAAGTACTACTACTGCTCAAAAATGCATACATGATTCTAGTCAAGAAGATGCATCGGCAAAATCCAAATCATGGGCCGCTCTGCAGCTGGTCCACTCTTTCAAAGTCAATATCTTTATAGACAAAGGAAGCATCTACAGATTAGTGGAGACCAAAGAGCTGTGACAGGTAAATCCACTGCACTATCCTGCATCAGAAAAAAAGTGCTACAAAGGCACTAGGACAATCAGCAAAACTTAAATCTGGACAGTGTATCAGGTCACAAGACTCTATTCATGCTAAATTCCTGAATCTGATCATTGCAATACAGTGGATCCTTGACTTATGAGCTCGATTGGTTCCCAAGGGCTGGTTGTAACTCAAGTTGGGTGTAAGTCAATACAGCCGAGATCTGGATGTTTGCCTGGGTACACGGTATAGACAACAAGAGGCAGATGAATCTTCTGTTAACCTAATTAACCCAAGCTGTTTGTATGTCAGGCTGGTCGTAACTTGAGGGTCCAGAGCACAGTTATTTAAGACAAGTCTTGGTTACTTAAGAGACACTGTGGAAGGGTCACAGTGTCTACAATTTCCCTTCAAATGCCTCAGGGAAACGAGTTAGTAATAAGTATGATAATTTTAGACCACAAAGAAATATGAAAAATTTTTTAAATGATGAATCTAAATGAAGGGCATACGTGAACTGTAATTTTTTGCAACTTTCCTGTAGGTTTGAAAGATTTTTTTCAAAACAAAAAAGTTTTTCTAAAACAAATATCCATGTGCAAGGCACTAGGAGGGACGCCAACCTGACCAGGTAGCGGCCCTCCTTTCCAAGACTCTAGAGGAGGAGACAGGTACACAGGGCACTTCCATTAAAAGGAGAAGGCGGCAAGGGCTATCGCAAGATACATGCAAGGCGCTGTGTAGCTCATAGATCGCCGGGACCACTCAGAACTGGGGAGGGGAAGGCGCCCAGGAGAAGCGCTCAGACCCAAGACTGGCATCAGGCGGCTCACTTTAAATCCAGCCTCTACCACACTGCAGAGCCCTGAGTCCTCGGGCAAGTTCCTTCAACCTCTTTAAGTTCAGTCTATAGAACGAAAATAGTAACAATATCTAATTCAATAGGGGTGATAACTAATTTGCAAAGCCAGGCATCCCATCGGTGTCAGCCATTACTACTCCTACTACGATCATGCGGACCTCGGGCTTTAGCCTGGACATGCTCACATGACGACTGAGGGTGACACAACTCGGGGCCGAAGGTTGAACATAAAGGAAGGTAGGGGCCTAGGATTTAGCTCAGTGACGCCACACCTGCCTTGCAAGCGCAAGGTCCTGAGTTCGATCCCCAGTACCGCCAAAACAAAGCAAAGAAATAAATACAAGGAAGGTAAAAAGGTTGGAAAACAGTGAATATTGGTTGTGGATGGAGCGTAAAATACGTGAAGAGAGAGAATCTGTAGTCACATCAGAGATGCTTAATAGATGCCAATTTGAGGCATCTGCCCTGAACTTTACAGGCGAAGGAAGTCAAAGACATTTTCTAGTCTTCTGAAGAGCAGTCTGGCAAGGCTCATCAGGTGCCACAGAACAGACTGAACCAAAAGTGTAATCCCCACACCCTCAGTGCTGGGCAGAGCAAGTGATCAACAGTGAGGAACATTCTGAACTCTAAGTGTCACAAGTGGAGTGTCCTCTGCAACCTCCCGGCAATGCCATCTTCTTCACCCTCAACAGCACCCTCTGCCACTGACTCATGAAAGCAGACCCTGGGTCGTGGCTCCTTACTCTGCAGGCAGCCTGTACTTCGGAAAGCTGAGCAGGAGACAGGAGAGGAGACGGAAGAGCAGTTTGGTCTCCTGGCTCTCCCTCCTCTTTCTGTTTGCTCTAGAACTAGTCCACTACGGAGACATTAAGAAGAAAGGCTGAATGAAGACTAAGGGGTCCGGTGTTGTTCCAACCCCGCCACATCTGTGGGCCAGGGGCATGGAAGGGGCAGGGTGTGTGGAGGAGACTGGACCACAGAACAGACTGCTTCTATTTTTATTCCAGTAACTGAAGATCTTAATTGCAGATCTCAGAAAATCCCATCCTGTTCATAAAATGTGACATCCTAAAACTTGTTACAATTTGATTTAGAGTTGCAAATCAGTGGCTCCGTAAGGCAAGACTCCTACCTTCTTCAGCTAGGTACTCGATTCATGATTAAGCCTGCATGAGTCTGTATCCAAGAAATGCAGGCTGAGTGACGGGAAAGGGGCTCCTGCCCATCTCCCAGTATCACCAACTGCTGGCAGCTGTTAGCGGCTATGTGGCCATCTCATGTGTATTCTCTATCCAAATCGTATTTCTTTACAACCTTCTGTACCATCCTTCAACTTCAGATCAAACCAAAATTACCTCCGCCCTAGCTGGGTCTATGTCCTATGTCTAAAATTCAGTCTATCAGCTCAATCATTCCTGGCAGACCACTGCCTTCAAGCTCCCCTTCATAACTGCCACCCTCACTCAACAATCATCCTTGGCCTTTACTGACTTTAGGTTAAATCTCATATACTAGAAATGAATGAGCATCAGCACGGTAGAAATAAGCACGCACACAGGCCCACTGTCCTCAACCCACACTGCACATCAGAATCTCCTAGAACATGTTTTTACAAAAATAATGATACTCAGGGATTATTCCAGGCAAACTAAATAAGATCTCTGGGGAGGAAGGATGACATGATCAACTGACTTTATAGCTTCACAACTTAAAGGAAGAAAAGAAATAGGAGGAGGAGGAGGAGAAGAGAAAGAAAAAGTAGAAAAAAATATGATTTAGAGACTCTAGTTCCAGAATCGAATGATAAATGATGGAAATAAAAACATAAGCATTGAAAATACAGCTATGAGACGTCTCTCTTACTTAGCTAGCAACATTACCAAATTTCCAAAAGTCTTTCTACATATAACCGTAAGTTCAGGCACACCTAGGTGATTAGATGACCTTCCATTCAAAGTAAGGAAAATAGTAAAAAAAAAAAAAAAGAGTCCACACTCAGACAGGATATGAGAATCAGAGGGGTGGGGAGATTAGCTTTGAGTTCTCTGGTAGCAGAACTGCCATCCGCTACAGAGATCCGATCTGCCACATCTCTGACGCGAGCCAAGGTCAACAGCACTCTCTAAAATGCAATCTGTTTCCGACATAAACTCAGCGCTGATTCTGAAAACACCTCTAGGAAAACTGACCTTGAATGCTATTGGCCTTCACAAGCTGGGCACAGTCCACCAGCACTTCCTTGGGAATGTCTTCTATCTTCTCTCCCTGAAACACAGAAATAAACCGAAAAGCTCCGTGCCCTTGTGTCCGGTCACCACGGGGCACGGAGAGGACACCTGCAGCCCTGCTGTGTGCAGCAGGCAGCGGCTCTGCAATTCTACCACAGAACAATGAAGACTCAGGTCATTTTTCTGTGCTCCTCATGCAATGTTTATTTAAACTCAGAGAGGCCAAGTATACTGAGTATACCAAGCACTATGCTTAGTACAAAAAGCATTCGCCATAATTGTAATATTAACTGTAGTCATGTCTGAGTAAATCTTGCTCTTTCTTCTCATTCTTATTTCTGGAAACCTGATGGGGAAATGGTGCCTATTTTTGACAACTGGATTTCTTCCTAGCTGAGGCCACCACGACCCCGTTCTCCGAGCGACAACTCGGGGTACTGGGGGTGGAACCTCAGTGGTAATCAGGGCAAGGTTCTCTGTTAGATCTCAGCCACTCACTGTGAGGGAGACGGAACACAAAGATGGCATCGATCCTTTTCTCTACAGAAATCTGTGCTAAAGATGAGTAAATGCAGTGATTCTCAAAGAACGAAAATATCTTGGAGGCAAAAGTGAGTGGAAATCAGTTCAGAACTGGCTCCTATTAGGCACAGGATTACAGAAACACCTGAGAAAGAATTTTCCCCTTAACTATTGAGATAAATTAAGTTTATTCTACTATGTCTCTACAACTTTTTACATTAAAAAAAATTTTGGTGGTGTTAGGAGTGGAACCCAGGGTCTACACATGATAGATAATCAAGCACTCCACTACTGACCTCTGTCCCTCTACCCTGGGCACAACGTTTTACATGTTTTAAATGGAAATCTCTCAAATACATACATTTTGGCCAAGAAAAAAGGGTGGGAATTTGAGCTTATCAGTACTTTAAAAGACATTTCCTAGATCATTTAAATAGAGGACTCTGAATTTAACATCTTAACACAATGTCATCATTACGAACATCCAAGACAGCAAACTGTCTTAGAGTATTATAGCCTACTGTAATACTGTAAGATAGTGATAAAACACAGAAAAAGTGAATGATCCTATACTAACAAAATCAAAATGATTAACAAAAAAAAACCAGCCATCACTTTTTGACTGCCTGCCGTGCGAGGTATAGCAAGCTGCCATACAAAACAGACTGTAGATCCTCACTCTGCCAATGAGAGACTGTGGCTCGGGGCTCGGTGAAGAGAAGGAACTAGGCCGAGGCCCCCATACCTAGTAAGTGACAGAGCTGAGAGATGACCCAGGCTTCATGCCACACTCTCACATGGCGCTGGCCCTTGGTAAGCACGGGGTTCTTGTGGCACGGTACTGTTTCTTGGTCCTGCTGACATCTGTGTCCCAAATTTCTCCTTACCCTCTGCGGCTGTCACTTTTCCTAAAGGACCTCTTCTTCCTGTTTTGCTGCTTTCAATATAATATGAGCAGAACAAAACAAGACACATACAAAACTAAAATTCTGCCCAGCCTGGTGTTTTGCATAAAGTCAGAGGAAGTGCACTCTAAGGGACCCTCAGTACGTAAAGGCCAGGATTCTGATGGTGGGCTTTGTGCCATCTCATGCCGACACGACAGAACAGGAAACCTGTGGGTAGTTAAGATTTTTCTACAGATTCAAAAATAAAACTAGGAAAAAATACTGCTGAATGTCTATAATCTTGAAGGTTTGGGCTGAATTCAACAAAAAACAATTAACACATACATACAGTGGTTAGCACACACCACATATTATTCTAAGTGCTTAAAGATATGCCGGCTTCGCCAGATGTGGTGGCACATGAATGCCTCTAATCCCAGCACCAAGGGAGGCTGAGGCAGGAGGATCACAAGTTGGAGTTCCATCTGAGCAATTCAGTGAACCAGTCTTAAATAAAATAAAACGAAATGAAATGAGTGGAAATGTAGCTCAGTAGCAAAGCATCCCTGGTCCTCACAGCGACCCAGTAAGATAAGGAACTGGCCTCTTCTGCAGAGGAAACAGGCACAGTTTAGTAACATGCTGAAGGGCCTACAGCTAATAAGCAGCACGGCCAGGACTGACATCCAGCAGTCTGGCTGGAACCGCTTTGTCTTGCCGCATCTCCAACACTTACTTGGCATCTACCAAGTACGAGGGCCTCATCTGTTTACTTCACAAATCCAGTAGGTAAAAGTCCTTCACGCAGCACTTTCAACCTGTGCAAATGACAGGCTTCCGAAGGAAACCGCCACTGGGCTTCTACTCCAGCAATTAATACCCGTGCAACGTGAACTCGCCGCGGCCACCGGTATCTCCATCCTGACACTCCAGAACCCCACCGAAAAAGAAATCTCGACCAAAGGCGCCTAGTCACACCCTACTGGATCCTCTCCAAATACAATGGGTGCAAAATAGCAATGCGGAAGCTTGCTGCAGCCCAGCGCTCAGGATCCTCTTCTTTTTCTTCACAGTACTGCCCTCAAAAACATCTCCAACACAGCCAAAGATGGGCCATAGCGCTTAACCTTGCGGGTAAACTAAGTTCATCTTCTAGCCATAATGAAGTAGCCCTATGTATTTATGAAAAATAGTTTTTAAGTTTTAAAACAAAAACTTTTGGAAAATTTAGGAGATAGCAAAGAGCATTTCAAACTAGCACAGCACTCTTAAGGGCGATGTGTCAAAAAAGGAGTTCCTAAATTATATACATCTTCTGACCCAGTAATTACTCCACAGCTGGGCACAGTGGCGCACTTCTGTCTGTAGTCCCAGCTACTCAGGTGGCTGAGGCAGGAGGGCCATTTGAGCCCAGGAGTTTGAGGCTACCTGGACAATATTGTGAGACTCCATCTCAAGAAACAAAACATACAAACAAAAAAGAATGTATCTTGTTGGGGATCCATATACTGAAAAACTGTAAGCCTACATTCTGATAAAGGAGCTTTCATTTTTGCTTGTTTGTTTTTCTTTTTTGAGAGGGTCCTGCTGTGCAGTCTAGGCTGGCTTCAAACTCAGGGCAATCCTCTTGAATTGGTCTCCCGAGTGCTGGGATTACAGGTGTGCACCACCACACCCGGCTTGGGAGCTTTTCTATCAATCGTGGCATATTATCAGCTCACTGAAGCCAAACAACATAATACATATGAAAATAATACAGTAACATGAAAACTTTACAAATGTCACCTTAAAAAGTAACAGCATCAATCAGGGGATATCAGGATGGAGGCAGATAGAGACAGAGTCTAGCTGCATTACAACTGTAGGATATCACATCACTGAAAGGGTCAGGGGAAAAAAGCAGCTCATGTGTAACTATGGAAAACAATGCTCTGACTGGAAACCACAAAGCAAAAGGCAAAAGCAACTGCACACCCACCACACTGCCCAGCTGACAGCGGATTCTCGTGGGACATAGGTTAGCAATTCAGAAGCCCCACATATACTAGAGTCAAATAAGTAAATGGAAGGTGGATGGGGGAAGCCAAGGGATGCTGGGAAAAGGCTAGAATGAGCCTTGTACTGGACTAGAGCCAGAGACATCAGCAGGAGCTCCCGTGTAGCTTAAGCGTAATAAAGGCTCACATGAAGAGATGCTGAAACAACGTAGCTATGAGTATATATACATGGGTTAGTGTGCATAAGAAGTGTGATTGAAAAAGAAAGTAATAAGTTTAAATTTTAAAAAACTCTATTACAGTAAAAGACACATTGCCATGGATACCTCTCAAAATCCTCCCCCTCATTGTGCATACACTCACCCTATTGTTCCTGTCACTTTCTGAAGCACTTCTGGAAGACTTCTTTCATAAGTATCTTAGTTGCACTGCTGTGGATGCCTTAGTGTCCTGAATTAATTCAAACCATTGAACTTTCGAGGTCATTTTGACTTTGGGGAAGAGCCAGAAGTTGCACAGTGCCAGATCCAGTGGGCAAGCTGGATGAGGACATTGTGCACTGTTTTGACAGAAATTGTCACAAATAGTTCATCAATGGGATGTGTTCAAAAATGTGCTTTCACTGATGTCACCTGACAGCAGAGTTCACCTTATTTTAGGTCACACCTCTGAAAGACGGTCACAGAAAAGGACTTCAGGAATTGCTTCAGAAAGGGGCAAGAATGATGGGAGAAGAGTGTTCAAAGAAAAGGGGAGGATTTTGAGGGGGGTTAGCGGCAATAGGTCTCTCACTGTAATAAATTTTTAAAAATTTAAACACACCCTATTTTTCGGTCATACCTTATATGTGTAAAGGTTGAGTCATCCCTTATCTAAAATGTGTTTCCATTTTTAAAATTTGGGAATATTTGAATATACATGAGCTATCTTGGGGATGGGACCTAAGTCTAAACACAAAATTTATTCATGTTTCATATACTCCTTACACACATAGCCTGGAGGAGATTTAGACCCTACCTTTAGTGCCCCTGCGTTCTGACTGTGACTTGTGATACGAGGTCAGAGGTGGCATTTTCTACATATGGTGTCTTGTCGGTGGTCAGAACTTTTGGATTTTGGAGCACTTCACATTTTGGGTTTTCAGGATAGGGTGCTCAATCTGTGTTTCCCAGCTCTGTCAGCTGAGAGGGCCTGAAGCAGTGACACTCCAGTAGTAACAGGTACACCTAGAATCCAGCTCTTCATTTCAAAATAGCATTCACCAAGAAAACAAACCAGGGTCCTTGGGGAAGTGGCTGATTCTACAGCTAGGGCAGGGAAAATACAAGATGCACCCAAAGTACTCTGTAGTATCAGGGGGTGAGGATGTGCACAAAAAGCAAAAGAACGGGCAGCAGAGAAACACAGGAGCCGAGCTGCAACAGCACGGGCAACAGAACTCAGTACTGGAATGCAACACAAGGCCTGAAATAAACACAAGTTCACAGCGACGCAATAAGTGACTGAATAAGTAAATGGGCTAGGAGACAAATCTTCCTCTCTTCCTTTGGAAGAACTCCAAGCAATATCTATACATGTTCCCCACTCCAGAGAGGGGGGCTGAATTTCACCAACTGCCGCCTTTGAACAGGGGTGAGACTTAGAGCCCTGCTTCCAAATAACCAAGTCTGGAAAGGGGAAGAAAAGCAACTTCGCAGAGGAGAAACTTGGCCAGATCAGTGATTGCTGACGCATGAATACACACACCCTCTGATCTGACTTTACCTTTGGGGGCTGCTTCTCCCTAAACCCATAATCTTGGTGTTTCATGGGAAAGAATCAGTGATTCTAAATACAGTGACAATCTGTAAAATCACTGATCAAACTGTCCAGGTCAAGAAAGACAGAAAGAGGGGCCGGGGATTTAGCTCAGTGGTTCCGCTGCCTGCCTTGCAAGCAAAAGGTCCTGAGTTCGATCCCCAGTACCCCCCCCCCAAAAAAAGAAAGAAAAACGGGAAGAATGAGAAGCTGTCAAGAGGGCAGACCTGACAACTAAACACAATGCAGTACTCTAGACGGGGTTCTGGGAAAGGACATTAATGGAAAAACAGCTAAAATTCAAATAAAGTCTGGGGTTTAGTTAATAATAATATACCAAGGGCCGGGGATTTAGCTCAGTGGTTCTGCCACCTGCCTCGCAAGTACAAAGTCCCAAGTTCAACCCCTGGTACACAAAAAAAACACAAAAAAACCAAGGTTGGCTTCTTAGTTTTGACAAATCTGCCATGGTAAAAGAGTAACTTAACAATGGAAGAAACTATACGGGAACTCTGTACTGCCTTTGCAACTTTTCTGTAAAACTAAAATTACTCCAAAATAAAAAGTTTATTTTAAAAAATTCAAAAGTAGTGTCTGGGTGTGGTGCTGCATGCTGCCATCACAGAACTTTGGGAGGCTGAGGCAGGAGGACCGCGAACTTGAGCCTAGCATGGGCGACTTAAAGTGACTTAGCAAGGCCCTTTCTCAACTAGAAAAGGGAGGGAGGGAGGATACGCTGGAGGTGTAGCTCAGTGTGAGGGCCCTAGTTTCAATCCCCAGGACTACCAACACACACACACACACACACACACACACACACACACACACAAAGATAGATGGATGGTAGATAGATAGATATGGCAAGCACATATACCCTAGGATTCAACTACATAAAATACATGAATAAAGACTGAAAAATAGTGGTACTGTGTTAGAAGGGAGCAGTGAATCTGTTTCCTTTTATTACTACCCTGCTGTTTTAGACTGCCCAATGAACCCCTGATATAGTAACTGGGAACGTCTGCCCTCAGTGAGGCAGAGACTCATAGGAGCCAGAGCAAAAGGAGCCACTGGAGAGGACAGAGAGTCTGCAGTGTCAACTGAATTATGAGGGACAGAAAGCAAAGGAGACAGACAACACACTCGACTGGCAGGACAAGAACCGCTTCTTCTACCTAGGAGACAGGTACTCGTGACCTCCTCAGACTCAGAAATGGCCCAGAATCTTCCATAATGATTTTCTGGTCAGGGAGAGACAGCTCTTCATTTACTAACTTTTAGACTTTTGATTATATTTATTTGAAGTGATTTAATTTCAGCAAAAGTATAGGCTATGCTGCTCATCACTAAAGACAAAGTCATCAATCTGTGTTTAAATGCAGTTACCTTATGCAATCGAAGGTATACATGAGCTGAAGAGATTTTGTCCACATGAAACCTACAAAGAAGGAAAACCATTTTTAGCAAGAGGTACACGACCACCATCCCCTTGGCCCTTTGCATCTGAAGCACCCCATTCCAGAAAGTATGCACCCAGGGCCATTTTCTTGGGGCCTCCCACAGCTGGGGACCATGGGGTGCAGAAAACAGTCACTACCTCCAAAGGGTTTCCCAGCAACCGGAGCTGCAAGATCAACACCGAGAGTTATGCAGCTGTGTGATTAAGTCCCAACCTGAGCAATGCTAAATAGGAAATGCCCTGTGGGGGTGGTTTTTCAAGTGATACAAAGAGCTACCCGGGACCGTAAAGAACTGGGATTTGGTTGGCTCCTTATGGAAGGAAACACCGGACAGAGCAGAAAAACAGGGAAAGGAATCCAGGTGAGAAGAGAAATTCATGAAAGAAGTCAGCAAGACACCAAGGCTGCCCACCTGGGAAGTTTGTAGACCACAAGTGGGAGAAAAGATGGGGGTTTTGCTTGGGACATCCGAGCGCTGAGCAATGGGAAAACAACCAAAGGCCAATGTCAAGTACGGATTTGGAAAAGTTAGCTGAGGCCCGAGGTCACCAAGCAGAACACATCATTACACACATCAGACTAAGAATATATTCAGCCGGGACGTTCCTTGTCTCCTGGGTGGACACGCCCCTTTATGACACAACCCAAAAACCATTCAGTATGCCCCATGTCTTAAATTTACCTTTCATTAGGCTCCATCATCCATCAACTCAATTAAATCTTCTAAAATTGACGGGACATCTTGGAATATTATGTTTTTCACTTTTACAGCTTACCAAATGAAGGCGACTTTCTCTTTTTGCCTCCAGAATCCTCACATTGAACAATGAACAAGGTAACAGAGAGTGAACACTATGATTCTGTTAGTCCTCACTTTGCCAAACTAAGAATACTCAGTAAAACCCAAGGAGGCACCATTACATCCCACTGTGTATCTTGGTAGACATTTTCACAGCATTAATGTGTTTTAGACATGGAAATGGTCACACATTCACTCAGTACAAAAGAGAGACCAGTACGCCTCCATATGAAGGATAAGGCTATGTTGTTTTCAATTCCCTCTTGGAGAGATTAAGTATCTTGCTATTCATTTTGGATATGGAATATCAGGCATTTTCTGTAAACAGTCAATGTTGATTGTAGGTTTTATTTTTAATCCTTACTGATAGCCAGAAATGGGCATTACATCATATCTGATTCATGTTGTTCCAAGTTGGTCATTTACCCATTTGTGTTCCCACACAAGAGATTCATACTTTAGCTGGGCAATGTTCCATCCCGGAAAAATATCTATTTTTTTGCAAAAGTGGAAATTATATACTTCATTATCCTCTTTCAGATTCTTAGGAAGATACCACACTACTAACCAAGCTCAATTTTCTCCTACTCTAACTTTTACTTGCTTTATGCCAGCTTTCTAGCTGCAATTCTTTCCTGTACACCCCTAATAGCTAGGTTATATTCTGCTCTATATTCAAGGTTTCTGATGTGGAATTTTGTCAAATTAAATACTTAAATAATTCAATATTTATCTAATAAATTCAAACATAAGACCTGGGTGCGGTGGCACATGTCCGTAATCGCAGCACTCTGGAAGGCTGAGGCAGGATTGCAAGTCAAGCCCAGCCTGGGTAACCTACTCACTTGAGATCCTGACTCAAAATAAAATCTAAAAAGGGCTGGGGATGCAGCTCAGTGCAAAGGCTACACAGTACAGAAAAACAAAATTCATACAGAAGTAACTAAAGTACCCAAACACAGGAGTATCCTGGGCAATACACACCAGCTTCGGGTTTGTGTGTAGTCCGCACACCTCTCTCCATGAAGGCTAGAAGAACAGAAACAACTATGGGGGTTTGGTTGAAATGACAATAAACAAAACCAAACAAAAAACCTCAGCTCTACAAACAGACCATTTTGAGTAAGTTTCCTTTAAAAAGTCCTTCCTAAATCTCCCAAAATGCCTATTTCCAAGTTTAAATTATTGGCCTGTTTAAATTATTCTCTCCCTCTTGAATCTCCGTTACCCTTTACTGAGAGCAAAGACTAGAAATGTCACTATAAGGGCACTGAATACCTGAGGAAGTAGAGGCACAAGGCCCCAGAGCCTGGTTCTTTAAATCCTCAGAGTAGGGTCTATGAAAATAGTATGCACACCAATTCTATTCCCTCATTTAACAATTAATTTAGCTCTCCCTATACTTAATGCTAAGATGATTCTTTGCTTTAAAGGGTCTCGGGAAGCCAGGCATCCTAGCCTGTACCTCACGCCTGTAATCCCAGAACTTGGGAGGCTGAGGCAGGAAGTTCGCCCTGAGTTTGAGGCCAGCTTGGGCTACACAGTGGGAGGAGAGACCCTGTTTAAAAAAAAAAAAAAAAAGTGTCTCAGGAGGTTTTCTGGGATAAACCAGGACGCTGATGGTCATAGCGGTAAAGTCCCAAAGGCTGCATTCAAGTAAACCAGGTTAAAAATCTACCCTGGAATGTAGATTAACTGGGAACCATTCCCGGAGCTCCCTGGAAGATCGCCAAGACTGACAGTTCTCCAACCGGAACCAGCCTCGAGAGTCAGGCCTATTCCAGCTCACAGCACTTCTCAAATATCTGAGAATAAAGGAATCACATTGAACCACAGTCACTAATCTCCAGCCTGTAAATGGGTGTTAAAAAGAGTCTCTGCAAGTCTATAAACCCAAATCTGTTAACTACTTTTTGGGTATGGGTTGTAAACGAGAAGTTTCCCTTCCACTTCTTTAAAAGAAAAGGCAGAAAGTTGTGGTGAATTGACTTCCATGGTGCGTCTGACAATGTAACCTGTCCTATGCAAACGTTTATGTCTCAAACCAAGTATGTTTGAAAACGTCCAGCAGGGGGCTCCCTGACAGCCACAGCCATTCTTAGCTCCTTGAGAGAATCTGGACGTCTGTGGGCCTTAGGGACACCTGAAATACTCCAGCTGGGGCTCACAGGAGCTCAGAAGGGAGGTAGGCAGAAAGCAGTCACTGGGAAGAAAGAAACAACCAGGAGGGATCATTCTCAGGAAGGAAGAGCGCTAATCCACTAGGAAGTGACACATACTCACTGAACACAGACTAAGTGCCAGGACCTGTGCTGGGTACTGGGGATGGAGCAGCTAGCCCAGGTAGATCACTGTCCGCAGAGCTCACAGACTAAGCCCTTGGAGGGGAGGGGCACCCGGCGTGCAAACTGCTGCAGTCTCGCTTGATAACACCTCCGAGTCCAGAAGATGGGACACGCTTCTGGGAGGGTCACGAGCCTCATACAGGGCAGGTGGGAGCCAGAGGGGCCGGAGCCCTACACAGGCAGAAGGGCCGGCACAGCCCCATGCAGGGGTGGCTTCAGTGAACCTCAGTGTAGTATTTCCCCCTTAAAGGCTCAATGCTGTGTCCAGCTTACTGAAACGACAATCAGCCCTTCGAAAAAGTGGCTGCCTGTCACTCTAGCTCTTGAGGGAATTAGGATCTGCGTCCATGTTGGAGGAACAGGTCTGGGAAGAGCTGCAGCAGTGGCCTGGGGGGAAGAGAGTGACCTGAAGCCAAGAATGGGTGGCCTGGGGGAAGAGCAGAGCAGTGACTCAAAGGTGGGGCCTGACAGGACAGCGAACAGCTTAGCGTACAGTTTCTCTTAGCTTCTTGGGTGTGGTGGTGCACGCCTGTAATCCTAGCACTCAGGAGGCTGAGGCAGCAGGATCACCAGGAGTTTGAGGCCAGCCTGGGCTACATGGTGAGTTCAGGGCTAGCCTGAACTACAAAGGGAGACCCTGCCTCAAAAAACAGACAAACAAGCAAACAAAAAACCCACCAAAAACAAATGGGCATAACATCAATACTTATTTCCAGGGTGGGTGAGAAATTAAACGTATGGACAGAGGTAAACACTTGTGTTTGTCATACAGTTAAGTGCATGACATTAAGTGTATTAGTACCATGTCAGAGCAAATAGGATCTGAGTGCTTAACCTCAGGCCAACATCTGGGAGGGGTGGTATGAGTAGAGAGATGATTCCCCACTCACAGGCAGGATTAGGCTCTGGGAGGGAGATTATGAGGGTCAGTGTCAGCAGCAGAAGCCAAGGATGGAAAAAGCAAGCAACTGAGTGAAGAGGATGAGAGACAGGAAGACAGTCACTGGAGCCAGGCCTGCTGCAGACGGCCTGGCTCTGGGCCAATGCAAGGACTCTTTTGTTTGTTTTTTGGACTGGGTTTGATAAACAAAACAAATCATCTTGGAGAGAGGGAGGGAAAGAAGGATGTATTATAATTGTTCAAATGGCTTCCTTAAATCCTTTTAGAAAGGAGGCATGGGGTTGGAGCAAGAGCGGCCTGAGCCTAAGTGTGGTGGCCCCAACGACTCCACAGGAGACCAACAGGCAGTCAGAGGACAGCACTCTGGAAGCCTCTGTTCTCAGGCCTGCAGTCAAACCCAAGACATTATTACCAGCTTGCGTGGTAATTATAAATGAAGGTAACTGGCAGGCGGTATTTACACCTGAACACCCATAAACGAAAGTACACAGTACAAGCTCCAGTTTTAATCACAGGAATCAGGTTGTTGCCAAGTCTAAGAGAGTTAATGATGATCCACAGGAAGCAGAATCAAAATTGTTACTTACCAAATATCTTCAGGCCAGCCGTACTTTATCAGATCTTCATCTACAGCAAGATACAAGAGAACACGGAAAAGTTAAGAAAGACTGTCAAACGAAGATGGAAGATGCACCAGGTCTACAAGCTGGGAAGGGGAGAAGAATCAACCCTTCCCACAACTTTCTCTCCTTCACCGGAGAAGACAGTAGGTTAGAGACGCTTTGAAGCTTGAAAATGTGGAAAAGTAAAGCAACTTTTATAACTGCAGGATATAAACTGTAGAATTTGAATACTCCTAACCCAAAGAGATTCCTGTTTGAAGACAATGAAAATGCCAATAAAAAATCAGAGCAGCTGAGAAGTCAGAGAACACCCCAGAAAACTCACCCACTGCAGTCATACTGAATGCTATAACGGTTCTGGCAAAACTTTGAAATAATGGATTGCATTTTAATGTAAGAAAAAAATAACTGTTATATAAATATAGGAAACTAGGAATAAAACAAATGCCAGAGGAATAAGCAGAAAACAAAAATCTAAAACTCTATCACATATGGAAATAAACACAGAAGAAAGAAGCAAAAGAATGAAGTGTTTTGGGAGGTGAGGAGAGGAACTCCGGTTTGGGAGGACAGGGTAGGGAAGTGACGTTTTTATCCTGAGCAGTAAATTATGGTGTCACTTCTTAAACAATGGTGGATACAGATAAGACTTAAACTGGGTGTGGAGCCTCGTGCTTGGTGCTTGTGCCTGTAACCGCAGCAATCTGGAAGGCTGAGGCAGGAGGACTGCACGCTTGAGCCCAGCATGGGCAACTAAGAATTTAGTAAGACCCTGTCTCTAAACAAAAGGTCAAAAAAGGGCTGGGGATGTAGCTCAGTGTGAAAGTCCCTGGGTTCAGCTCCTAGTATGAGTAAAATAGAATGAAAACTGGAAAACTTCTCTGGAAGCAATGATTACGGAGAGGGCATAGCAGTATAGACTTCTAACAGTCATGTTAATAATCAGGAACAATCATGTTTAATAGAACTATTTAAGTATTAAACACCAATTAAAGAATTCGAAGGTGAACACGATGATTTAAAGGAAGCTGGGAAGAGTGGGAGTAACCTGTACGTGGTGCAGGGGCACTCTCGGGGCCGTGGCCACCCTGAGCCCTCCCTGGCTCTCCACCAGCTTCTGTAGGAACCTGCGCAGCGGCCAACACGGCCAACACATCGGAAGACAAGGAAGGGAAACCAAGCGGCCTCTTTCCCTTTATTTTGTGGCTCACTGGTGACGCCTGCTGGCCAGCAGGGGAACAGACCCGAAAGCCGTTGGGTGAAGTTTAGGACCCGTTTGAACTTCACCTAGGTTCTCTGTGGTCCTCATCCGGAGTGACCCACCGGGCATTAGAAATGAGCGCGATGCACTGGTGCTCCCACCAGAAGGCCTCAGAAGTGCAGCATTCTCTCTTCCGAGGTGACCAGGAGAAGCGGGCACCTCCATGGACTGACTCCAAGGGGTTCTGATCCCATGCAGACGCAGATGGAAAAGCCTGTGACAGGTGTGTAAGGGCTTCCACAGTCTACGCTCCCCCAGTGAAGGCTTCTCAGCTCTCAGCGCCCCTCAGTCGCCTTTCCCTTCTCCAGCCCTCTCCTCCTGCAGCACTGCTATCCCTGTCACTTCATCCTGCCCACTCTGAAAACAGATTTTATTTTCAGAGCAGTTTTGGTTTCATAACAAAACTGACACAGACTTCTTGTCCGTGAGTCCACCTGAAAAGGGAAAGCCCAGCGCAAATCTTCTGCAGACATCTCCGCAGGCTGCATACAGCCCAGGTGGAGAGGACCCCAGCAAGTGGTAAACTCACAGAAGGAGAGAGACAGGGTGATGTCACTGTCTGAGGGCAGCACCCGTGTGAAGCAAACAGGGCAGGCCTTTACTGTAAGAAATGGGTAAATCCCTGCCTTCTGGAGTTGCACAGTGCAAAACCTGCCCAGCCGCACCTTGGTTGTGGGTGTTGCTCTGTAACAGAAGTCACATGGTAGAAAACAAAGTAGGTCTGGTGAACACATGTGCGTTTATGTCTACTACAGATAATAAGGCTCTTGTTACTGTGGCTGACTGCTCAGGGGAACAGAGAGATGGTATCACCTCCTCCACGACATCAGGAGATGTGAGGAGAATAAATTAAAAAAAAAAAACTGCAAATTTGAACCTAGTCTGGGCAATTTAGTGACTTACAGACTCTGTCACAAAACAGAAAGAAAAGAAAGAAAAGAAAAGAAAGGAAAGGAGAGGAGAGGAGAGGAAAAGAAAAGAAAGAGAAGAGAAGAGAAAAGAAAAGAAAAGAAAAGAAAAGAAAAGAAAAGAAAAGAAAAGAAAAGAAAAGAAAAGAAAAGAGGCAAGGATGTAGCTTAATGTGAAGGCCCTGGGTTGAATCCCCAGCACTAGAAAAAAAAAAAAATTACCTCTGACAATTTACAGGTTACTAGGAGAAATCTAAAACTCAAATATTACTACAGTGTGGGCTAAAGTCCATGTCATACACTCACTACAAGGAAAAGTTGTTTCCAAATATGAGTTACTGTATTTTGTTTTCGGTTTTCTCCCCTGGGTAGGCTGCTTCTGATGAATGGTAACCATTTTTGGCCCGCTTTGTTCGCTGCTGGTTTGTCCCTGCTGAAGAATGTACCTGTGCTTCTCTCTCAGCAAGGAAGTCACCAGTCCAAACCGCTGTCCGTGCCACACTGCTCCTGAACTGACACGGAGGCCCAGGCACCTAGGCGGGGGGTGGACGGACCACAGCGGTGCCAACTTTCGGCGCTACCTTCCGCGCCAGGTGGGCCAGGCCTTTCACAGGTTCTTGCCCTTAGCCTTTAACCCTTCGGGGTGCGGCCATCATCTAAGAAACGTGAGGTTCAAAGAAGTTACGAACTGTGGGTTTGTTAAAAGGCCACTGTAGAGCTCCTCCGGAAACATCACACCGCCCCCAAGGCAGCTGTCTGCCAAGCTAGGAACTGTGTCTACTTCTTCCGGGAGAGCCCTGCTGAGGCCCCGCCCCTCGCCTCAAGAGTCCCACGCCAAGGACTGCTACTGTGAACTGGAGGCGCTCCTGCTCATCAAGAGCCCACACCTGCAATCCCAGCACTGGGAGGCTGAGTCAGGAAGATTGCTGTGAGCTCAAGACCAGCCTGGACTACACAGTGAGACCCTGTCTCAAAAAACTCCAAAGCAAAAGAGTTTGTACTCAGCATGCATGACGTTCTGGGTTTGATGGATTTCCAGCCCTAGGTTCAATCTCCAGCACCAAAACCAAAATCAAAACCAAAAACCTCAATTTCTATTTGGTCTCCCTCCTTACTTGTGTAGCCAAAATGCTTATCCTCTAAAGCAGCATTTTTCTTTGTTTTTAAACTTCAGCTCAAATTCATTAGTGACCCTGCCCTATTTTTCAGACTAGCTTTTTAAAAATGAAATAAAACACAGAGGAAATAGAGGGCTGAGGCCACACCTTAGCATTAAGAGAGCTTGCCCAGCAAGCTCTGGGTTTCCTCCCTCCCCACCTCCGAAGGAAAAGTACATAGCAAAGAGCATTTTGTAATTTTTTTCTGTGAGTTTTGACATGGTAGGACTTGTTTTAGTTATATGAATGTGTCTATCAAGATATGTTTCAGCCAGCATGGTGGTGCACACTTATATTCCTGCCTGAGACAGGAGGATTTCGAGTTTGAGACCAACCTGGACCACAGACCAAGAGCCTCTCTCAAGGAAACTAAAAAGCCAAATGAAATTTTAAAATATAAAATAAAAATTTAAAAGATACAATGTAATTCACATTGAGGGGTATGGTCAACAAAATTTGTAAAAAAAAAAAAAAATGCATATTTTATGATTCAGAAAAAGCATTTCAGCTCCAAAACCCCCGATAAACCAGGCACAGTGGTGCACAGCTTTAATCCCAGCACTCAGGAGGCTGAGGCAGGAGGATCACAGAGAGTTCAAGGCCAGCCTGAGCTACATAGTAAGACTCTGTCTAAAAAAAGCAAACCAAAACAATAACAAAAAGCAACAGACATATTTTTCCAAATCCTAAAAATAATAATAAAAAGACTCAACATGATCTCTTCAAAGTCCAAACCACAAATGCTTTTGATTTGATATAAATGGGCACAGGCTAACCTCTGATTCAAAATACTCTAAATCAAATGACACCATAAAACTCTGTAAAACTTTCTAATCAGTAACAAGTAGTCTAATTAACTCAAATGGTATTTGATATTACTAAATTATAGGAGGAGGAATTTCTTTTTTTTTTTTTTTTCTTTCATACTGGGGATCAAACTCAGGTCCTTGTGCTTGCCCAGCAGGCGACGAAACGACTGAGCTAAATCCCCGGCCCGAGGAGGAATTTATTATAGACGATGACTTATTAAAGTAGTTGAAAATCCACACCCTGTGAAGTCTAAAGAAGGTAGATCTCAGGGAGCAGAGGTCACCAGAGGCTGGGAAAGTGGCGGGGAGGGGAAGGACAGGGTTCTCCAAGGACAGCGAGGTGACAGTCAGATGGAAGATGAGTCCTGGTGTTCCACGGCTGTGGTAAACACAGCTGACAATGATGTACACTCCCAAATAGCTAACAGAGGATCCGTCACCACAGCAGACAGTAACTGTTTAAGGAGATGGAGGTGATTTACCCCATTTTGATCATTACACAACATACGTGTGTACTGAAATATGAACGGTGTAATTATGTGCAATTATTACTTGTCAACTAAAAATTTAAAAATCAATTACAATTTTTTAAAAAGAGAAACTCATCCAACAAATCAGGGAGGGGGAAACAACACTTACCTGTTGGAAAAGTCAAAATCAAATGCTTTTGAAAACTTACTTTCGTATTTATCCTTTCCCATGTAAATGGTGTAAGTAGATGAATTAACTAAGACAAAACAAAAATTTTAAAAACAATTAGAAATGTCATCACCAAAACACTGTTGCATGGGTAAAACAAGTGATGCATGCTTAGATTAAGGGTTGACAAATCAATCACGGCCCATGAGAAAAAACCCAGCTCATGCACCTGTGTCTGGACAGCCTCAAGCAAAGAAAGATTTCTACATTTTTAAAGGGCTGATAACAAGCAAAACAAAGATGGAGCTACAGAGGCTGTATACAGCTCACAGGGCCTAAAACATTTACCATCTGGCCCAAGAAGAAAAAGTTTGCCAATTGTTCTTAAGTTCGATGGTGATTTCCAGCTCTTTCTGTGCCTTTGCCCTCTTCACAAGTTAAGAAGACAAAACCACAATCTATATGACAGTCATTTCAAATCAACATCTGTACTTAGCCAGCATTTATTTCGCATAGTTTTAGTGGCCAACATCAGTTGTATTCCGAGGCTGCTGTGAATTCTAAAGGGCTCCCTATTCTACTCAGGGGAACCATGCCTCCCAAACTGCTTCAAAAATCTGTGACTCTGAGCCTACTCGTGTGTTAGAATTAGCCGATTAGGACCAAGCTCCACCTAGGACCAACTAAACCCAAATCTCAGGATAGGGCTGTACATATTTGTGTCTTTTAAAAGCCCTTCAAGTGATTCTAAAGTGAAGCTGGGATAAGGAACCACTGTCCTAAGTCCAACAGAATACTGTAGGAGAGCCCATCTTAAGAATGACATTTGTTTCCCGAGGAAGCGGGTTCCATAAGGGCATTCCTCAGCTGGAATCAAAAAGTTAAGTTTCCTACAGAAATTATAACTGGATGCTAAGCCAAGCTAGTCTATAAAAACTTGTTTGGCTCCAGTTGGATCTGAATTTGTGAATCAATATTATATTCAGTAGGCCAGTGATGGGGAACCTTTTAGAGCTTTCAATGATACAAACAGCCTGCTGTGGCACGCATACTGTAAGTTCACCACCACTGCAGTAGGTCCTCTGTGGACAAAGCCTCCAAGACAGGTACAGGGCTAGGCTGCTGTTGCTCCAGAGAACAGCAGCCCCAACCTGTAAGCAGAGCTGGGAAGGCTGTGGAGCAGCTGCTTTTTGTGTGAATCCCTAAATCACAGACTGCCTACACTTTCAGTAATAAGAACCTTTCTAGCTGCCTTTCTTGGGGAGGGAAAACTCCAAATTCCTTCAGTTAGCAGTTATAATCACAGTCCGTAATTACTCAGATGCAGCTGAGACATGAAGGGGTGCAGTCTGCACTGACTAGCTAGCTGGAAGCTGGGCTGCTGGCCTTGGCAGTCTCTGTCGGAGGATTATACAGATGGATGAGGTCTCCACCCAGCACGTAACAAATGCCAGCATAGGAACAGAATTAGAAAGCGCTTCAGGCTCTCTTTGCACAGCCTGGCAATATTTCACGCACCCACCCTTCCAACCCTATGTCACCAGCAGGAGTGCATTCTACTGAAACACTCCATCAAGCCACGGCTTGTTCTTTTCACTACCAAAACAACCATTAACAGAGACTGGGGGCCAGGGATTTGGCTCAGTGGTTTCGTCGCCTGCTGCGCAAGCGCAAGGACCCAAGTTCGATCCCCGGTACCAAAAAAAAGGCTCAAACAGAGACTGGTTGCATATATTAAAAAATAGCCATAAACGAAATGCCATGAACTCATTTTTTTAAAAGGACAGGTGAAGAAATTGAATAGCAGAATAGTACAGTGTTTCTGTCTATCTAGATACAGTAAGACTCGATGAATAGAAAAATAAATTATAAACTGGGCATGATGGTACATGCCTGTAATCTGAGCACTCAGGAAGCTGAGACAGGAGGGTTGTGAGCTCTAGACCAGCCCAGCTGTATAGATTCCAAGCCAACATGGACTACAGAGCAAACTCTGTCTCCAAAGCAGAAAATTAATAAGATAAAGTAAATGACTACATCATGGCACCTACCTATACACGTTTACATATGTATTTTATTCATATTTTGCTTATACGTATGACATATATCAGTTAACAATAGTTATCTTGGGTACCTTGCTTACAACGTACACAGACTGCTTTTGTAATTGGAACAAAAGTAGTTTTTAAAATAACTGAAATGAAGTTGGCTGTACACAGGCCAAGCTAAGTTATAGATAAGAGAATGATGCAGGAATGCCGATAGTTTACCTATTCAGTGAGATGAGTAAGAACACAACTGCAAAAAATCCACACAGAATAATTTAAAATGCCATGACAGGGTCAGGGATGTAGCTCAGTGGCTCTGTGCCTGCCTGGCAAGCACAAGATCCTGAATTCAATCCCCAGTGTAGGGAAGAAAAACTACAATACAATAAAAAAACAAAAATGCGGGGCTGGGGATTTAGCTCAGCGGTTTCGCTGCCTGCTGCGCAACTGCAAGGACCTGAGTTCGATCCCTGGTACCAAAACCAAAACAAAACAAAACAAACAAACAAACAAAAAAACAAAAATGTCCTGACAATTGTGAAGGAGCCCAAGAGATGAGGGAGAGGGGGGTAAAGGGGAAGTGAAGACAGTTCAGCCCTGCCATGTCCATGCACCAGCTCCCCATGGTGAATGCAATCATTAGGTACTGCAAACACGTACTAATAAAAATTTAAAAATTAAAAAGTATAAAAATAAAAATGTCATGAGTTGGGCCTAGTGGCACTCACATGCTTGTAATCCAAGCACCTGGGAGACTGAGGCAGGAGGATTTCCAGTCTGGGGCCAGCCTGAGCTACATAGCAAGACTCATCTCCAAAATAATAAAAGGCATGAAAGACAAAAAATTGAGCCAACTGTTTCCAATGGAGAGGCCTCAGGAGTAATGACAATTGAATGAAACGATGATTTATAATTTTCTACTGTTATAGTTTATTAGGACACTGATGAAAACTGAATAAAGCCTGTTACTTAAAATAGTACTGTTGCAATGTTAATTTTCTAAATTTGATAATGAAGAATATCTTTTGATAAGACCCTTGATTTTAGCAAATAAATACTGAAGCACTGAGGGGTAAACTGCAACTAATTGACAAATGGCTCAGGGGAAAAATCATGTGTACAGACAGCAAAAGAAAAAGGGAAAGGAAAATGGCAGAAGTGGTAAAATGTCACAATTTTGGGTATTTGGGGAAAGGATATACAGGAAATTTTTACTATTCTTACATATTTCTGAAAGACCGAAATCATATCAAAATAGAAAAGTAAAAATAAAAAGGAGCATAATTGTTAAGCACCTCTGAATTAAGCTCCTTTCCACACCAAAGAGATGAAGAAGAAATACATACATTATTATACTATGTTTGCTTTCCTCACCCAAATAATATGCTTGTTCAGTGTGGGAACTGGTCATTTTGAAGGCATCTGATTCAGTGTAGCAACCAACCCAACAGCCTAGGTGTGGTGACAGTTTCCTAATTTACAGAGCAGTCTACCTTGAGATGACATTAACCAGTACTAACAGTGTAAGCAGACTTCATGAGCCAGGTGTAGGTATCTTGTGGCTCCATAAGTCAGATGGTCTTGAACTGACACTGGAAATGCGGTGAGACTGACGCTGCATTATTTCATTATGAGACAGTACGAAAAGAACGGTAGTTGAGCAGATTTTAGTCAGACCATTGTTTGAAAGGCGAAAGACTTTGTAAAGAGACCTTCTTCCCATTTTTATGTAGTAAACCATCAGCTGGTTGAAAAACTTGGCCATTCATAGCAACTCATTTCTGAACATTGTGTATGTTCACGTTTCTTCTTACTGCCAACATGGGAAGTTTTATTATGTTTTACAGAAGGTTAGAATTTTTCCAACTTGGCAATTTTAAAAGATCTGCTACATACATGCAATTTTATTAGACTTACAGGCCAAGTATGTTTTCAAAAAGGTTGGAGTTCTGAGCATAAAGCAAGCCCATGAGAAAACAGGACCCACAGATTACTGAGTATTTGTCTGAGTAAGGGCACGTGTGGAAGCATGATTACCAGTTAGAGAATTTGGGACACTTTTAAGGGGAATAAAGCTACTAACATGTTTGAACCTATATTCCCTGCCTGTATTGTCATTCCACTGTGGGTCTGGAACAGTTATCTATGTTGTTGGGGACTCCATGGGAGGAGAGGCTACTAAGAGTATGGTTGTACTCTAAAGGAAGCAGAAGGAGGAAAATGCTTAGGGGCCTGTAACACTGGAAAGGGTGTATAATTGTTCAGGCTAGTTTTTTGTTGTTGTTGGTTTGAAATAATAATCTGGGTTTTTAAAAAGCAACAACAAATCAAAGCCAAGTGTGGGGGATGCACAGTGTAATCCCAGCACTCGGGAAGCTGAGGTGGGAGGATTGCTGCAAGTTCAAGGCCAGCCTAAACTTCGTAGTGAGATCTTGTCTCAAAAGGCAAAAAAAAAATCCCCAAACAAACAAAGAACCAAAGCCATACACACAAAGAAACAGCATCTGCCACGCTATGGAAGTCTAAACTATGAGAAAATATATTGATGCAATAAGGTGCAGGGGTGGGAGAGCCGAGGTCTAGAAGTTACAAGTTTCCTGAACTTCAGTTTTATCATCTCTAAAAAGAAAGTATCACCCTACAATGCCAGCACTCTGGGAGGCTGAGGCAGGATGATCACAAGTTCGAGTCCAGCCTGGGCAACTTAATGAAGCAGTGAGAGCCAGTCTCAAAATAAAAAATAAAAAAGGGCTAGGGGTGTAGCTCAGTGCAAAGGGCCTGGGTTCAATCCTCAGTATCACGAAATAAATAAACAGTAGCACCTTATTCAAACCTACAAAACGACACAGTGCGAGTTCTACTTAAAGCTCACCTTTTACAAGCAAACATAAGGGGTATCAATAGAGGGTAAGTTATAAAATGTCATTCGTACAAAAAAACAGCCGGGGATTTAGCTCAGTGGTTTCGCCCCCTGCTGCGCAAGCCCAAGAAACCGAGTTCGATCCCCGGTGACAAAAAAAAAAAAAAAAAGTATTCAAAAAGCCATTTGTTTATTCAGCAAACAATCACTGAGAATTATTATGAGTCAGGCACTAGGCCAAGGAAACACAAGAGTGCTTGTCCTCAAGGGTCTTACACTGTAGTTCAAGCAGATAATGTTTAATACAGTGTGATACGTGCAGTACTAGAGGTACACTTGGGATCCTAAGAGGGTTCCGCAAGAACTATACTTAAACAATCCTGGTGCGGATTGTTTAGGTCAGGAAAAGCATCTTGGAAAACATAAAGCAGAGCTACATTAACAGAGCAGGACTGCCTGGTGTGGTGGTGCACGCCTGTAATCCCAGTACCTGGGCAGAGAAACTAAATGGAGACACAACCCCTCCTCAAACTAAAAGCACCCTTTCCTTGCCTGCCAAAATCAAATCCGAAGTATAACCACGCGTCCCTTCCAAGATCTGGAACATCAACTCTATTTATCTAGTGTGTGGCTCTAACGACTGTCCAGAGTCTTCCTACTGCTCTCACTTGTCACTTGCAGCCAAATTCCTTCATGGAAGGGTAAAGTGCGCTCCCTGTGAAACAAAGTTTTTGGCAGGGGTCTCCTTTTCAAAGGGGATAATTTCCAGGGTGCAGCCAAAATTAAGGCCGCCGGAGGGGGGAGAAAACTTGCGATGGGGGTGGGAGGTGAAGGAGCCCTCAAACTCCCTAGGTCCTGGGAACGTGGGGAGGTATTTCAGACTCGGAATAAGAATGATTTCTGGATGCAAGGACACCAGGGGCATGGCCTCTCCGCTCCCCGCGGCGCTGGCGAGGGGACACCGGGGACGACAGGGCAGTCGGAAGGTCGGATGTGCATGAGGACAGAGAGGGCTCAAGAAGAGGCGCCTGCCGCCAAGGAGGTCCAAACACTACGGCGGTCCGGGGGGGGGGGGAATCCCAGCTTTCAAAGCCTGCTGTCAGCAGGGCGCCCACTCACCGCTGCTGCTGGTGAAGTAGAACACCATGATCTCGGTGGCTGTGAGCGACACCTGCAGCAAACAGCAGGACTCAAATCGCAAAGCTCAGGACACTCACAAGCGTAGCTGCCGCCTGTCCCCCTAGAACTCCTCCACGCAATTCCGGCGCACAACGGGTTGCGTCATAACCGCATCCCGTCGGCGCCATCTTTAATCCTGGCAGGACAAGAGGCTGTTGCCGGGGATGGGACATTAATAACTTGAGAACTGGGAGAAAGAGACCAAACCTAAACACGCCTAGTGCTTGGAAAAGAACATCGTTTTTGAAAGCATAAAGAAAAATGCTATTGGCAGACCTGACTTGCACTTTCTCCATTTTGGACAGTCATATCTTGAGGGTTATTAATTGGTTTTACTAGGCTACCCCCAACCCTCTATGGGTTCCATTCCCTTTTCTGACAGCTTGGGCTGATCACGTTCCTTAGCACTTATTAGGAGCTCATTACATTTTAAATGAAGCCACATTCCACCAGTATTTGATGAAGATTCTTGGCCAAACTTTTCAGTCAGACTTCTGAATCTTGTGCTAGGCCTCACTGAGTAAAATTCAGTTTTACAAACACCTCTACAAAGTCAAGTTTAGCAAGCAAGCCACCCTCCATCGTCAATATCTGATTAAGTTCTTAATCCTCCAGCATCCCTCTGTTGATCTCTGACCAACTGGGCCTGTCTTCAGCAAGATCCTATTAGAACAGGTTAGCCAGAATCCTCCTTACCCAAGATGTTTCTACTTAATGATTTTTCTGAACACTGACCTGTACCCTCTCCCTTGGCTATGACTTCTTACTCATACTGTGTTTGGAGTTTAGTCCAATCTTTAGCCCTACTGCAAAACCCCTATCACCAACGGTCCTGAATAAATTCTTCTTGTCATGTTTAAATAAGAATAATAACTTTTTCTTGAATATATTTTAACTCCAGCACTTATAAGGTGGATATTGGGCATGTTAAATTCTCGACTTCACTTCATTCATTTGATAAATAAAGGAAGAGTAGCTAAGTCAGGATGTTTTGCTACAGTTAAATAAGTTAACAGGCATCAAGGGTGCAAAATATGCCGAGCACTCAAACAAATTGTTATTGATATTCACCAGATGCATACCTGTAGAGGTTTGGATTTAGGTAGTTCAACTGTCTGTTACCTAGGATATTAGGCAAATCCCAAACCTCTGAACTTCAGAGATCTTGACATAAAGCAGGGATACCACAACACTTGATTACTTTCTTCCAATAAACAAAATTTATGAAAAGTCATAATTTTATTATGTTTTATTTGTTCACTTATTCCTTTTTGGAGACAAAGTCTTGCTATGTAGTTCACATTGGTTTTGAACTCACTATGTAGCCCAGGCTCGCCTTGAATTCATGTTGATCCTCCTCCCTCAGCCTTGCAAGTGCTGAGATTGACCCCTGGGAAGCCATTGTTTTAGACTGAGTTCCTTCCTCAGGCCTGAAGAGATCAGACCAGATGAAATGAAATCAAATACCAAAGGCCACACAATCAAACTGAAGCTTTAAGGAAGTGGATTGATCCCAAAATAGAACAATTTTTCCTGAAAAGCAGAAGTTCCTCCTCTACCTGCATATGCATGGTAAAGATGTCCCTTCTGCTTTAACCCTCCCAAAAAGTAACATGTTAGCCATTTTTTTTCCTCCTACTGTTGTTTTCTTGTTTCCACCTTATAAAACTCACTATTCTGCTACTGCTCAATAGGAGCTTTCATTCCATCTAGTATTCAAGAACACATCTTATATTCATGAATTGGGAATAAAATTCAATAAGATCTACAACTAAATTTGTTGCAATTTGGTCATTTTTTAGATTCCAACCAACTTCATCCTGTGAAGTTGAGTGCATGACTTAATTAAGTTTATTTAGAGCTAAAAATGTGCCCAAGACTATCAGGAGCTGGTAACACAAGACAATAACAATAACTAACAACAGATGAGTACTTTAACAACTTTCCTTTTTTCAAAAGTAAGAACCTAGCTATCTGCTGTAAATAGTAATTTTTTTAGGGCCTTCAGTTTTCCTTGATTTTTTTGTTTTAAAATTTTTATTAGTACTTTTGCAGTATATATGCTATGATATATATATTATGTGATATAATGTGTATAATGAATATATCCATCATGAGGAGTTGGTACTTGTACATAACACATCTTAATTCTTTTCATGTCTCCTTTCTCTCTCCTCCCTCTTCGCTTCCCCCTCCCTCTGTCTTTTGGTCTCATTTTCTGTGAAACGTGAGTAATAATACATATCTCATACATTGTGGCAAGGAGTAAGTGGAAATAAAACATGTAAAGCATCTAAGTAGCAGATGCTCATGCCTTGATTTAATTTTTAAAATTTAACTTGAATGAAATAGTGTAAGCAATGAAGTATTACTAACTTTTAAAAAGGTGACGCTAATGATCAAACTTAAACAATAAGTACTTCGAGAATCTGGAGAGATTACTAGTGCTTCATACATCAAGGGACCCGAAATTTGACCTCGGTTTCCACTGGACCGAAAACTACAATCCCCAGAATGCATCTCAACAAGGCCGCGAAAAGGGAGCTCGGCGCCTTGGCGTGCCAACAAGGGGGGCGTAGTTTCCGTGAGGGAAGAGCTTTTTGGCCTCTCAAGGGCGGGAGAATGTTGGAGACAGCCTCCTGGGTGGGAGGGGCGAGGACTAGGGAGCGACCAATCACCAAGCCAGCCCGTGGAAGCGCGGCAGAGCGACGAATCGGAACGCAGCAGCGCCGGCCGCTTCTGGCGCGCGTTAATTTGAATACAGGAGCGTCGGCTGGGCTGAGGAGCGGTCCTGGGCGCTGAGGCGCAGCTTTCCCCTCCGAGTGACGAGCTGCGTGTGGAAGGCCGAAGAGACGTGGAGCTCAGTGGAGCGCGGGGTGAGTGTCGCAGGGAAGCCTTCGCTCTGGACTGGGTGGCCTGGCGGCTCCGCGCCCGCAGGGCCAGGTTGCCCTGTCCCTGCGCCAGGGTTTCGCGGTGCCCTCAGGGTCGGGGCCAGGGGACCCCGGCGCTTTGCTCGCCCGCCTCGCCCGCTCCGAGGCGGGTCTTCCCTGCATCACCGCAGCCCCTGGACCTTGCTTGTCTCCCTCTGAAGTCGCGCGTGACGTGGACGGGGTGCGGAGCGGATCCCGGTGCAGATGAGGGAAGGGAGCGGACTTTCCCTTCGGGCCGTTTAACCTACACAGTTACCATTTTCAGCGGCCCTCCGAGGTCAGTAGTTTCTGTCTTGCTAGAGTGATTTTCCAGTTAAAAGAAAAAGTCACCCTGCTTTTATTTCTTGTTACTTCTATTGTGGTGTATGTAGTATTCTCTCTAATTCTTGGTTTAAGGCGTTGTTAAAATAATCTGCATTTTGAAAATATTTTTTCCTGGCTGTTTATGGACCATCATTTATCTGCAAGCTTTTCAGTTTTAAGAGTACAATTTTGACATAGTGATTTTTATATCTATTCGATGAATTTGGTTATTACAATTCATGACCTATTGCTTTTAGAAATACAACTAAGAAGATGGAAGCTTTTACTCCAAAGAAGAGGAAGCAGCGATTTTTGGACGGTGACAGGTGAGTCTCACCCTATGCATAGAAACTCTTCAGAAAAATCCACCTCTGTTCTCTCTTAAAATATATTTCCTAAAATTTTCATATTTCTATTAGCCTGCTCCTTTTGGTTACAGTAATACTCTATTCTATCTAATTTGGAAATACAGTAAGCTCTTATAATGAACTATGTAGTTAGTCCTTTTGGAGGCAAAGAAAATGCTGTTTTCTGTAGCTAGGAAATATGTCAAATCTTTTATTTTCTTGTTCTTTTCTACTCACCATGTAATACGTAACATAGTGCTTTGCAAAGACCAGATGCTCATCTGCAAGCAATGCTAGAAAGCCTATGCACAGTGATCCTCCTTATCTGTAGTTTTGCTTTCCAAAGTTTTACTCACCTGCAGTCAACTGTGGTCTGAAAATGAGTGCAGTGTGGTAAGATATTCTGAGAGCGAGGGAGAGACCAATTCACATAACTTACTACAGCATATTGTTATAATTGTTCCATTATATTATTGTTAATCCCTTCTGTACCTCCTTTGTAAGCTCAGTTTTATCACAAGTATGTATGTATGGGGGAAAACATAGTATACACAGGCTTTAGTAGAATCTCCAGTTTCGGGCAGAGAGTAGTTGCTGGAAGCCTTGAAATGTATCCTCCAGTGGTGGCAAATCTATGGCACACGTGCTGCAATGGGCTGTTGGTGTCACTGAAGGCTCTAAATGGTTCACCATCACTGGTATCCCCTGTGGATAAAGGGGACTACTATATGTGAAACTCAGCTACATGTCATGCTGGAGATTTTAAAAATTCTAGAGGAAAAGCCCCAGGAAATCAGCTTATTACAGAGAATCAATCATTATAGGGGATTTTTATACCCACACCTTTTTTTTGGGGGATTGAACTCAGGACCTTGTGCTTGCGAGGTAAGCGTATAGGGGGCTTTTATATCCAATTGAGCAAAATATATGGGCCATAATTTGCATGTAGCCTAGACACAGAAATAGATTTTGAAACACACACATATATATGTATATCAAAACTTCTTTTTAAACTGAATTTGACTCCATGAACATTATTGGTGTCTTTGGGAAGATATTTGAATACTTTGATGACAGGATTTGAGAATTCTGTTACACATAGATCATGTGTATGTTTGGTGGAAATGTACCTTTTTTATATCACCTATAGGGAGTTTTTTTTTTTTTAAGTAGATTTGCATAAATTTTGAAGTAAAATAATGAATTTATCATTGGACTTTGTTTTCATAGCCTAGTATCAGACATTCCATCAAAGAAATTAATTTTGGACATTGCTGAAGATCTGTTTCCATCTCCTGGTAAAATATACACTTGTGAAAGCAGTGAGACAAGTGAAGAAAATGTGCCTTGCTCTCAACAAAGCCATTTCACTTCAAGTCCACTCAAAACTAAAAAAAATCAATTGTCACCTGCAGATCGCAGCTCACCATTTAAATCTGCTGTGTCCACTGTATCTTTTTACAATAAGGAAAAGTGGTACCTCAATCCACTGGAGAGAAAGTTGGTAAGAGAGAGTAGATCCATTTTTCTACAAACTAATTACAAAGATAAATCAGTTCCCATTGTGGCAGAAAAAATGCAAGGAAAACCAGTCTGCAACAAGAAAAGGGACAAAAAAACACAGAAAAGTTTGACTACTAAGTATCAACCGAGTTATGAGCGCATCAAGCCTGTACCAAAAAATTCTAAAAATTCCAAGCCAAATCGAATAGCCCATAGGCCAGCTGTGGAGAAAGAGAATAATTATTACTCAACTGAAAGTAAACTGAATACTCCTCGAGTTTTAAGCCAAAAAATAAAGCCACAAACTACACTCCAGGGTGGAGCAGCATTTTTTGTTAGTCGAAAAAAACTCTCTCTTAGAAGATTGTCTCTGGAAAATAAGCCATCAGTGGGTCTCCACCAAAAGAATGACTCAGAAGTGATTGAAGACTGTGATGCAGAGGCTGTATGGAAAAGAAAACCTTCTGTTAAAGAGCAAGTGCCCAAGTGCTTGTTACTAGAAGAGAAATCGAATATTGAGCTGAGTCCAAGAAGTAAAAATGAAGAGAAATTAAAGGTAAAGAAAGCCAAATATATGACTTTAAAAAACAGCTGGCAATTTAACAAAACTTCAATGTAAATAATATATGTAATATAGCTGGACAAAATTTGATCTATACAGTTTGGTGGGGTTTTTTTGGTTTGTTTGTTTGTTTTTGTTTTTGCATACAGGGTCTTGCCATGTACCCCAGGCTGGCCTCAAACTTGCAGTCATCTTCCTGCCTCAGCCTGTCCCAAGTTCTGGGATTACAGGCATGCACTACCAAGCCCAGCCTGATCTTTACAGTTTGAAAGGCTGTATGGTAATCTCTCGTAGCTGAGTGTCATACTATTTGACATCATTTTATTTGGCAGTTATGAGCTTTTCATTTCCCTTCATTAAGTCGGTATATGTATTTTAGACCAGTCTAGGTTTATACTAACTACTTAACTGCTGCTCTTACAAGCACTCAAGTTTGTAATCCCTCCTGTAAATGTTTCTTCCTGTTTATTAAGTATTGCCAAATACATTGTTAAGTGATACATTTCTTGCTGCTAAGCCAGGACAGTATAATTCCACTAATTCTTAATATTATTATTATTTTTTTTTTTTTTTTGGTACCGGGGATTGAACTTGGTGCTTGTGCTCACAAGGCAGGTGTCTGAATCACTAAGCTAAATTCCCGGCCCAATATTCTATTTATTAAAAAACTGTCTTGATAGAGATTTTTATATATGAGTATGTAAATTTATCAGTATTCCTTTAAGTATATACCTCTGGACTTCACTATATATAAATTTTCCAGTTTAAAAACTGTCTGGGATACAATTGAAGCTAAAAATAAATCTCAGCAAAACAAAGTAGAAGGCAATTTTCCTATCCCTGTCCCAATTACTCTTATTTAGTAATGAAATTGCAACTTCTATATCTAAAGAGATAAATTTTCTGTAACACCATTTTTCATTTCTGAGCTTCATTCTTTAGAGCTAGGTATTGAGTTCTGTCTCATTTTCAGGAGTGTGAGACACTGGACTTTTTTGCATCTTAAATTTTTACAGCTGGGCTCTAGTATTTGAAGATTTGGTTAAATAGCCACTGGTAAGATTCATCTTTGCTAGCTAAAGATGAATCTGAAAGGTATAAGGATCCCCTTTCCCCATTCGTGGAGCACAGAGAAATGGCTAAGATAGAGTCTTGAATAGGAGTTCTGCTTTAATCAGTTTTTCCTTTTTCCCCATGATATCTAGTGCCTAAGTCTCACAGAATTAGCAGTATTGGAAAAGTGTGTCAGGATTTCTTCTGCTTTCTTTACTACTTCCTTTTAAAAATTAATAACAATAAGTTGTCCCTTTCTAGTTTGGTGGCTTCTGGGTTTTGCCCACTTTTACTCATTTATGTTCATTTTATTATGGAAGGGATAGTCTATAATCTTTATTTAGCCGTCTTTATCTGGAAGATACATTTTTGACAAAGATGACAAATTACAGTATGTGTACATTAGCTTTTAAAAAGCGATATATGGGGCCGGGGATTTAGCTCAGTGGTTCCAGCGCCTGCCTCACAAGCGCAAGGTCCCGAGTTTGATCCCCGGTACCAAAAAAGAAAAAAAAAAAAAAAAGTGGTATACATTTAATAGACTGAGGAAATTTTCTGAGGATTTAAAAATGACATAATGGAATTAGTGGATAATGAACTATGTTTTGCTTTAAAAACAGATCTGTTGGGGTTCATTTACTAAATAGAAAGCGACTAAGAATTCTTAGTACCTTTACCTTTTTACCTTCCTTTTCAGGATTCATCAGGGGCAGTAGTTTCTTCAAAGGAATATACATTTGATAAAAATAAGCATTTGCCTTCAGATGATTCTCTTGGTGAGAACAAAAGAAAATTTCTTACACGAGGTTAGCGACTTGTAATAATGCTTCATTATGTGTGTCAGTATAAAATTCATATACAGTGATTTTTCTGAGTTTTAAAAATTATTTTTTACTAATGTGTCTATAACATTATCTTTATGTTTTTCTCTGTGGAACTGTTGTCTCTCATAAAGCACTGTACAGGACATTTCGAAAAGCAGAAGACAAGGAGATTTTAGATTAAAACTTTAGGCAAAAAAACTCACTAATGCTTAAAAACTATCTGGGATACAATTGAAGCTAAAAATAAGTCTCAGCAAAACAAAGTATGACTGACTGTGGCCAAACTGACCTCTTATTTCTGTGGTTTTCATGACTGATATTCTTGAGGGATACTGGTCAGATACCTGTGGTATGTACCGGACTCTAGGTTTGCCTGTATGTAACAGGTTTCTTCACTATAAACTTACCATTTTTCTTTTTCCCTATTCTGTCCTGAGGAAGCTAGTCACTAGGTCTAGCCCATCCGTTCAGGGACCAGCGAAGATTAAACTCCTCTTGGAAGGGGAAAACACCTATATATGTTATTTGGAGTTTCACTGTAAGGGAGGTTGATCTCTTCTCCATTCTCGTGTTCAGTCATTTAACAGGTTCACAACAGGGCCGTAATTTGTGTGTCCCATTGCTGGGTGGCATGTACCATCAGTTCAAGACAGTGGGACTGTGTTAAATAAATAAATAAATTCAAGGACATGTATCGTGATAGATTCATGTATTTTACATTTGGGATTTAAATCCCCTGCATTATATATTTTTTGTTCAGCTTTAGCTATTGGGATCTTTTTTCAGGTTGGTTCTCTTTGGCATGTCTCATCTTTTTTGTTTTTTGAGCACTTCCTTAATTCCCATCATGATGAGATGCTGTAGGCTCATCTTGTATTTTCTCTGTCCCAGCATTAGAATCAGCAATTTCTCCACAGAACCCTGGTTACTTTTATTGGACAGTGGCACAGTACTTAGAAACTTAAGATCTGGACTCTGGATATGCTTGTTGCTGCTTGCATATTGTTGCTTCTAGGCCCTCTTATCAGAGCTAGGAAATATATTTATAATATATACCTAATTATTTCTGTATGTCTCCATCTGTACATAATAGCATGAGTTCATATTGATGTCTCCTCTAATTCAGTACCACAGAGTTTATTTTTTTTTATATTTTACATTTTGATCTGTGATCTATTTTCAGTTACTTTTTATATAAGATACATGGAAAATTTTCTGCATATGGACATCTAGTTATTCCAGCACCTTGTTGAAGATTATGCTTTCTCCACTGAAATACATTTGTCTCATTGTCAAAATCGGTTGAATGCATTTGTGTGGGTCTATTTCTGGACTCTCTATTTTGCTCCATCTATCTGTTTGTTAACTCCTTTTGCTTTTTTTTTTTTTTGTCACCGGGGATTGAACTCAGGTCCTTGCACTTGCACAGCAGGCAGTGAAACCACTGAGCTAAATCCCCAGCCCTAACTCCTTTTGCTAATACACCTGTATTGATTATAGTTAAGTCCTGAAGTCAGATAATAATATTGTCTTATTAACCCTTAAAGTGTTATGATTTAAAGGTTTAATGTTATTTGTTTATTTGAATTATTGGCTTTTTTTTCTCCCACCAGTTTCTCCTGAGTCCCTTGTCCATCCTATCTTCAGTGTGTCTTCAGGCAATACGAAAAGGTAGGAATTGTTCTTGCTTTAATGTCTAAGTTTTATTAATCACATGGGTCTCTTATTCATTCTTGTACTACTTGATTTGGAGAGTATTTTCTTCTTCACCCAGAGGGGAATGGGATAATATGTTGAGAATAGATGAAATCAGTACCTCTCACAGAAATGGCATAAGGATTTAGAGTTGAGAGATGGAAAAGATCTCAGCAAGACTGGGTAGACTGGGACCAACGAGAGAATGCATGCCCCATTTGGAAGGGCAATCCCATATAACTCCAACTAAAATTTTTTTTTTTGTTACTGGGGATCGAACTCAGGCCCTTTGGCTTGCGAGGCAGGCGGCAGAACCACTGAGCTAAATCCCTGGCCCCTCCAACTAAGATTTTTTAAAAGAATAGAGGTCTCGGGGCTGGAGATTTAGCTCAGTGGTTTCTCTGCCTGCTGCACAAGTGCAAGGACCTGAATTCGATCCCTGGTACCCCCCAAAAAAAGGAATAGCGGTCTTGTGATCTGTTAGTATCTCCAAAATATCCGAAGTACACTTTTTTTTGGAGACAGGGTCTTGCTATGTAGTTCAGGCTGGCCTTGAACTCACTATGTAACCCAAGCTGGTCTCAAACTCGTGGCAATCCTCCTACCTCAGCTTCCCAAGCGCTGGGATTACAGTTGTGCCCACCATGCTCAGCCTGGAAGTACACATTTTTAAGTGAACTCTTAGATTTGAAAATATTGGTAGCTAATCCAGACTTAAATAATGTGTGGGGCTGGGTATGGTGGCTCACGCCTGTAATCTCCACACTCTGGAGGCAGAGGCAAGAGGCTAGCTGAGAGTTCAAGGCCAGTTTAAACTACATAGTGAGACCTTGTCTCAAAAAACCAAAAAAAAAAAAAGTGTGGAACAACCGAAATGTATCTACTAGTGGGATTTGCTGAGGGCTTCCAGTTTGGAACCTCTTAAGTCAAATCTCAACATTCTTTACTAATACCTAAAGATTGCCTCAACTATGTTTATCCAACTAAAGTCTTTCTCCTTCCTTCCTTCCCTTTCCTTCATTTCTTTCCTTTTTTCTTTCCTTTTTCTTTTTCTCTTTTTTCCTTCCTTCCTTTCTTAAAAATTTCAAAGTACTGGCATGCTGCTGTCAGTATGAGGAAAAGTAAACTTACTAACCTCATTACCTAAGTAGAAAGTTATTTGATTCCAATATGCTGATTACTGTGGTTGCCTATGGGCCTGTGAGATTCAGTATTCACTAGTTACATTCTCTTGAGTAAATTACTGACCGCTCTCTAAGTGGGCCTCAGTTTTCTCCTTGTTATGTAGTATTTATCAGCTTTCTGATTCAAGATCTCCAGCTGAAGAAGAGTCTTCTGTGGGACCTACAACAGGTATTAACTTCTCAAAACAGACCAATGCACCAAAAAATGTGAATACCAGAGATACAAATAAAGAAACCAAAGACCAGCTCATCATTGTGAGTAATTCAAACCCCAGAGTTAACTTGGGTTATAAGTGCTCCGCACTTTGTAGATAGTAGTTTGGTTGTAGGGGCAGCAGTAGTAGGAGACTAGTCAGTAGACTTATACTGATAGCTCAATGCTAGTGTTTAAGTAGGACACTGATGAATGAAATGTCTCCAAGTAAGAAAAATTATTGTTGTTCAACAGAAGATTTCATGGGAATAGTATATTCGGTTGGACCAAGGTTTGGTAAACTATGGCATGGGCGAAATACGGCATGGATGAAATTTCAGCCATAGCCTATGAGCTATAAATGGTTAACATTTTTAAAGGTGGCTCAAAAAGCTTAAAATATTTACCTCTGGCTTTTTACAGGAAAAACTTGCCAACTCCTGTGTGGCATTTTCAGTGGGATTTAGCAATGCCTTCTGAGAATGAAACCTGTCCGTTGTGACATTTGGATATCCCTGACTTCCCTATACTTGGGAATTTTTCTGTGCTGTTCTTGAACTTTTATCATGTGTATTTATTTTTAACTCTTAGAATTAAGAATTTTAATATTTTTTGAGACTAAAGAATCTAACATTTCCAGCCATTTAAGGAAGAAACACTGTAATTAATATTATAGTCCTGAAAATTTTCCCTTCCTCTTTGAAATAAGGCTTTTCTAATTCTTTCATTTTAAGAGTTTGATAAAGAAGTTCCATTGTTCACCGTAGTATAATTTTCGTAGTTTAATCTTTGGGGAGGGGTGTTTCTGAGACAGGGTCTCACTGTGCAGTCCAGGCTGGCCCCAAACTTGCAGCAATCCTCTTGCCTCAGCCTCTGGAGAGCTGGGATTACGGGTATGCACCACCACGTGCAGCTGGTTTAATCTTACTATAACTGTCAGTCTAATAAGGGATCATGTTTTGTTTTTCAACACTGCATTCAAAAAGAAAATTCTATTCAGTAATTTATAACATTTTTAAGTCTTTTCTCATTTTGATTTGTTTTGAGGAAGGATATTTATTTAGTATTTTACTTGTGCCAGCATAAAAGGAAAATAAAGGGGAAATTTGAATGAATGATTACATGAATTTAATTTAGAGCTATTTGTAGAAATATGTTTATGGCTTTTTCCCCCACTTCAATTACAGGATGCAGGTCAGAAATATTTTGGGCCTACTATGTGTAAGTCTTGTGGCATGATCTACACTGCGTCTAATCCCGAAGATGAGATGCAACATATCCAGTATCATCACCGATTTATGGAAGGAATCAAATACACAGTGAGTCAAAAATAGCTTTTCAGTTTTTTCTAAAGGTAAAACTGTCTTAGACATTTCCGTTAAATATTAAAAGATCTAATCATCCATAAATATTTCATTGTCTGCAATTTTCTTGTGCTTAAAATTTGAGTGAGGTGTTGTGGTTTTGCAGTGCTGGGAATTAAATTTGAGGCCTCATGTATGTTAGGCAAGTGCTCTGCCACTGAACTATACCCTCAGCTCAAAAGTTAGCTTTTATGAGAAAGTGTTTTTTTTTTTTTTTGGTACCGGGGATCGAACTCAGGTCCTTGCACTTGCAAGGCAGGCACGGTGCCACTGAGCTAAATCCCCAGCCCAAAAGTTAGCTTTTAATAGTACTGCTTCAGACTTACGATCTCAGTATAAGAGATGTATTGACCTCAGCTGAGTACTCAACTACCCTAGATTCTGACCCCTAGTTTTCTGAGCTCAACAAACAAAATACAAAATTCAATCTAAACCAGGCATGGTGGTGTGTGGCTGTAATCTCCCTGGGGAGGCTGAAGCAGGAGGATTGCCATGAGTACAAGGCCAACCTGAACTACATAGTGAGACCCTTTCTTAAAAAAAAGTCAAAGGGAAAAAAAAAAAAGAAAATCCCTCGCAAACTCTCACCTTGTGGAGATCCCCCTCTCCCTACTGTACTTTCTTTTGCGATAACTTTAGAAAATGTAGCCTTTCTACAACCTCTCCAGGCCTTTTCTGCTGTAAGAGGAGAGCTCTCCGATCTATCAAGCACCATTTTAGTCCCCACACATCCTGTCATTGGCCTTGATGACTGTACCTTCTGCTCAAACACATCCTTTTCTTCTATTTTTATTGCCATAGTTTATACCTTTACAATATTTTTAGCTTGGTTTATTAAAAACAGTTTCCTTCCTGGGATTCCACAGTGCTATTAGAGTACTTCTTAAAATAGGTTTACATACATACAGATGAAATGTTGTCATTCTGTGCTCTAAGTTTAACAGTCTCTGTTGCACTAAGAATGAAGTCCTGTGGTCAGTAGAGCCCTTCACATTCTGGCCCCTGCCCTTCTTACTCTGTGGCACATTCCCCCTTGAGGTTTAAGCTCCTACCTTTGGAACAAAGTAAATTCCTTTGATGAGGAGTGATTATAGTCTATATTGAGTTGCTTTCTTTAATTTATGGTAACTTGTTAGGTGTTTAACCTTTATCTCATAAATTATTTCTATATGACAAATGTTTCTCCTTGTTCTTTTAAGATTAAATTTACTTATGTTTTCATTATAGTAATTTTTCATGCCTCAACATTCACAAGGTACAGTATATCCAATGACAGGTATTTCTTTCTCCCCTTTCCAGTTCTCCTCTCTGTATGCAGCCAACATAAACAGTTTCATCTGTATTTGTATATCTTTCTGCATATACAAGAAAATACCATTACTTGATTTTTAATTTACTTTTTTTTCCTTTTGGAGACAGTCTCACTATATAGCCCAGGGTGACCTTAAACTTACAAGTGATACTATTGCCTCAGCCTCTTAAGCGCTGGGATTACAGGCATTTGACACCACACTCAGTGATTTTTAACCTTTTTATGGTATATGCTGCCACACATAAAATTAAAACTTTTTAGTTGATGTGTGACCTCTGAGTTTGTCAAGAATGTCATTCCCAGTAAACAGTTCTTCCTGTATTTTCTTAAGATACTTTTTTAGCTATAAATTTTATATTTGGATCTTTAATCCATTAGGAATCTTTGAGGCATGGTACTCCCTGGGGAGGTGTTTATCTTAACTTTGTATTTTTTTCTAAAGGTTTGCCAAATGTTCAGCATTACTGTTTGACTGCCTCACGTTCCCTACTGATTGTCAGTGCTTCCTTTAATGTATGCTATATTCCCACATCTGCATGGTTCGTTAGTGGACACTGTTCTACACCATCAGTCTGTTTCTGTGTAATTGGGATCCTCCTGTCTCGGTGTACTGAGCAGCTGGGATTCCAGGTGGGAGCCACCATGCTGGGCCTAGTAGACTCTTATTAAACTTTCCCGGAAACTCAGCTTAGCCTACTGCCCACCCTGAGTAATCCAGCGTTTTTTCTCTATGATTGTATGGAGGGCTTTTACTTGACTTTGCTTTGTTTGTAACAGAATGGATGTATGCATGTCTTCCAGTAGGGTGTGAGCCCATTGAGGGCACTGGTTTTAAGCATCTTTTATTTGTTTTACCGTATTTAAATTGGGTTTCATTTTTTTATATCGTTGTTTGATCTTTTGTCCTCCCCAGATCAAATTAATAAATGTGATTTTTTTTGGCTTGTCTCCTCTTCACAAATCAAACCTCTTTTTTTTTTCTTCTTTGGCAGGGCTGGAAAAGAGAACGCGTAGTGGCAGAGTTTTGGGATGGAAAGATCCTGTTGGTCCTGCCACGCGATCCAAGTTACGCTATCAGAAAGGTGTAGAACATTATCTTTTTCATCTTCATTCTTCCCTCACCCCCAAGAAATCAACCTGTATTGAGGTGTAAACCACTTTGCTAATAGACAAGCCATTTTGATGCATGCTCATGGAAGACTTCTGTAACGGTTCATACAATTCCACTTAGAATTCCAAGAAAAAGAAGAGTGTCCTTTGGAGAATAGGGGAGCCACATGAGGCACTACAACTTATCTTTTACCTGTATCTTCCCCTTCTAAAAGCTAAAAACTGAACTTTGCAGCTGGCCATTATGGCACATGCCTGTAATCCCAGCACTCAGGAAGCTGAGGCAGGACAATTAGCATGAGTTTGAGGCCAGCCTAAACTACACAGTGAGACCCTCCTTAAAAAAAAACTTTGTAGTGTGGAGAAATTAATGGCCCCTCGTCTGTTTCAAACTCGGGTCCTTGCACTTGCGAGGCAGGTGGTGGAACCACTGAGCTAAATCCCTGGCCCAAGTGTTTTAGCACTTCTTACTGGTTATCTTACCCAGGAAGATCTGGATTCTGCTAAAACCTGAACTTCTGCCAAAAGTACCCCTTAAAATAGGTTCTTAAAGCCCTGTCTCTGAAGTAACAGATATATGCATCAATAGTGGAATATTTTGTGGTTGGTAAATTTAGAAAGTAGAGATAGAAGTGGCTAAAACATTAATAATCATACATTTTATACAAACAAATGTATTTTGTTTGTATATATTGTTTTTAAAAGAAATTCACATTTTGGTTTTTAACATCATTAGGTAACAGATGTCCAAGAACTTGTTGATTATGAATTGGGCTTCCAGCAACTTATTCCCAGGTGTCCAGAGAAAACCAAAACTTTTCTCTTTGTTTCTGATGATAAGAAGGTAGTTGGGTGTTTAATTGCAGAGCCCATCAAACAGGTATGTTATATGTTTCTTAAATTATTAGCATAATTTGTGAGCAAAATAAAGTAGTTGGAAGAAGTCTCAGAAATTTAAGACCGATACCATTAATGACTTTTTTTTCCATTAAAATCTCTAACCATGTGGATAATGAAGTCATTTATTACATTATATTTAATATTTTGCTTTTATAAGCAGGGTAAGTCTTATGTTTATGTAACCATTTCTGCAGGTAGTCATTTCTATACCTAGTCTATAAAATACAGTTTTAGATAAGCAAATCTTGTAGTCCCTTTATTTAGATAGTCACCACTTATCCCCTAAGTAGAATCTACTTTAGATAGATGTTCTGGAAAACAGTCTCTATTATTAGAAGTTAGAAAAGCATCTGGTTTGTATCATTAGCAGTAAAAGTGCCCACTTTAGTTTTTCTTTTCCATGACCAGCTTTATTAAGGTGTCATTGACAAGTGAAAATTATATATGCTACAGTGTACAACTTGATGTTTTGATATATGTATACATTATGAAATTCCTAAATCAAGCCAATTAGCATGTTTATCAACTCACTTATTTTTTGTGATGAGAATATTTAAGATCTATAGTCTGAGCAGTTCAAATGTTCATTTAACTGAAGTTGTTATGCTGTACCATAGATCTCCAGAATTTATCCTAGGTGAAATGTTGTATGTACCCTTTTACTAACATTCCCCCATTACCTCCATCTGCTGTCTTCTGTAAGTTCAACTTTTTAGATTTTACATTTAAGTTAGACCATGTAATACCTGTCTTTCTGTGCCTGGTTGATTTTGCTCAGTGTAATGTTCTATGGGTTTGTCTGTGTTGTGACAAATGACAAGATTTCATCTTATTTTATGGCTAGTGTCCCATTGTATACATACACACCACATTTTCTTTCTCCATTCATTCATTAGTGAACACTTACATTGATTCCCATCTTGGCTGTTGGGTGTGATGCTACAGTGAACCCAAGAAGGTAGATAGCTCTTCAAATTTTTTTAATTTCCTTTGGATCTGTACTTAGAAATGGAGTTGCTGGGTCATATGGTAGTTCTTTAATTTTTTGAGAGATCTCCATCATGTTTTCCATAATGGTTCTATTAATTTACATTCCTACCAGCATAAAGTTTTCCTTTTCTCCACATCTTTGCTAGCATTTGATGTCTTTTGTCTTCTTTATAATAACCATTCCAACAGGTGTAAGGCGCTATTTCATTGTAGTTTTTTTTTTTTTGGTACCGGGGATCGAACTCAGGTCCTTGCACTTCTGCAGCAGGTGGCAAAACCACTGAGCTAAATCCCCAGCCCTATTTCATTGTAGTTTTAAGTTGCATTTCCCTCATGGTTGTAATGTGGAGCATGTCTTCATATAGTTGTTGGCCATTTGTCTTCTTTTGAGAAATGTCTCTTTGGGTCCTTGTCCCTTTTTCTAATCAGGTTATTTGTTTTCTTGCTATTGAATTGAGTTCCCTATGTATATATTTTTTATCTTTTTTTTTTTTTCTTTTTTTTTTTTTGGTACTGGGGAATGAACTCGGGTCCTTCTGGTTATGGGGCAGGCGGCAGAACCGCTGAGCTAAATTCCTGGCCCTATATGTCATTCTTTTAATGTTGTATATCACATTTATTGCTTTCTGTATATTGAACCATTCTTGTATCTCAGGGATGAATTCCACATGATCATAGGGAATGGTCCTTTTAATATGCTATTAAATTTGATGTGTTAGTATTTTGTTTATGACTTTTGCATCAGTGTTCAGCAGGGATACTGGCGTGCAATTTCATTTTTGTATAGTGTCCTTGTCTGGCCTTAGTACCAGGTCAACTTGGCCTTGTAAAATGAGTTTGAAAGTAGGCAGCCTATAGTTGGGTCGTGTTTTTTTCATTCATTTAGCCACTGTCTTTTGATTGTCAAATTCTGATCACTTACATATAAAATAATTTGGTAGATTAGGACATTTTGTTAATTGTTTTCTGGACCCTTTGTTTCTTTCTTCCTGTCTTACTGTCTTCCTTTGTGATCAGTGATCTGTAGGAATATGCTTTGGTTCCTTCCTCTGTCTTTTTTATGTTTAGGATAGAGTTTTGCTTTGTGGTTAGCATGAGGCTTCCAAAGATATCTTTTGCTGGTCTTTAAGCCAGTGACAACTTGAATGATGTACAAAAGCTCTGCACTTTTACTCCCCCGTGCCCCACACACGTTTTAAAGGACACTGTTCACCTCTATATATATATATATATATATATATATATATTTATTGGTACATTTTAGGTATAGAATACATTTACATTTATCATTGGGTGCTTCTACCTGAACATGATGTATCTTAGTTCTTATTTTTTCCCCCATTACCTGTGTGCCCTTAACCCCCTCCACCCTTCCCTATTTACATAGACTTTGTTTCCATTTTTTTTTTTCTTTCTCATAATTTTTCCTTTCCCTTCTTCTCTTTCCCTTTGCCTTCTTCCCTTTCCCTTTGCCCTCCCCTCCACCCCTCCACCTTTGGACCTTTTCCTATTTCAAATTATCAATTATTCATTTTAGTCATTTTCATCCTTATTTACACTTTCAGTTTCTCACACTAGAGAAACTATTTGGTATTTACATATCACCTCTTTTATATTTTCTATTAAGAAGGCCTTTTCTTTCTTTGATCTTAAAGAGTGACACTGCTTATGTAGGGGTAATAGGCAAATATAGCCAACTAACTGATACATCTTCTACCCATTCTCAGTTCTAAAGTCAAGTTTTCTTTATGTAGCTAAAATTTAATTAAATGCACTTCTATCAGAACAGGTACAATTGGATAAAAAAAGACAAGACCAAATACTGGCAAGATGCAGGGAAACTAGATCTCTCACCATTGTAGTAGAAACATGAAATGTTATAGCCACTCTGGAAAAAGTTTGGCAGTTTCCAAAAACTCTGAACATATGTTTATACTTTATGACCCAGCAGTCATATTCCTGGGCATGTATTAGAGAAAAATGAAAACATGTCCACACCAAGCCTGTGTAAATAAATGTTCATAGCAGCTTTATTTCTAATAGCCACAACCTGGAAACAAATTGACTTTTAGTAGGTGAATGGTTAAACAAACTATAATACACCCATATGATGTAGTATTATTTGGCAGTTATAGATATCTGTAACAACATGGATGGATCTTGAGGGTATTGTAGTGAGTGAAATCAAAGGTCACATGCTGTATAAATCTACGTATATGACATTCTCAGAATAACAATCAGAAATGCAGAACAGATTAGTAGTTGCCAGGGATTATTGGGGCCCACGGGGAGGGTGGCTATGACTCTAAAGAGGTAGCAAGAGGAAGGCCTTTGTGGGGATACAGTAGTTCTGTACATTGTGGTGGTGGCTAAATGAGTACAGACTCCTATGGTGAAATGTCATGGAATTATACGCACATGTGCCAATATTAATTTCTTCGTTTAGGTATTGTGTAGTATGGTTATGAAAGTTGGGAAAAACAAGGTGAAGGATACATGGTCTCTTTTTATGTTGTTTTTTCATTTTGTGCGTCTATAACTATTTGAAAATAAAAAGGTTTTAAAAAGAAATTAATATCAAAAGGCTGGTCATGGTGGCATACCAATATTCCCAATATTCCTAATAGTTGAGGAAGATTCCAAGTTCAAGCCCAACCTGGGCAGCTTAGCAAGACCTCCATCTCAAAATAAAAATTAAAAAAGGACTGGGGATGTAACCTTGTGAGAAATCCCTAGTACTAGAAAAAATTAGATATCAAACGGATGTCATAGTTATGAGTAAAAATCTTCTTTAGTGTTGAATTAATTTCTTGGGTTATCATATATGCATTACAAGATGGAGATAATAAGGGAAATTTAAGAGTTTGATTTTTTTATAGTTTTTCATCAAAAAAAATTTTCATAATGTATGGAGTGGACTAGGATGGGGGATATTTCCATATTGCTGGTATTTTATAAGCATTATATGACTAATTGCTTAAAATTCAAGACATGTTCAAGAATTTTAATACTTTTGGTGGTCATGTGATTAACATTTGGTACTAAGATTTAGTGTAAGCAATTAAAAAAAATAAACGTGAACTTACTTTTTTTTACCTATAGCAGCTTCTGTATATCATTGCAGGCCTTCCGTGTACTGTCTGAGCCAATGGGCCCAGAATCCTCGGGCTCTAAAGAATGTCCTAGAGCCTGGCAGTGTTCAAATGTACCAGAACCTGCCGTGTGTGGGATAAGTAGGATCTGGGTTTTCAAACTGAAGAGAAGAAAGCGCATTGCGAGACGACTGGTAGATACTCTCAGGTAAGAAAACAAAATGGGTCTAGACCTTGAACCTTGTGTTCTTAGCTTTCCCAGAACCTCTCTTGATTCATGAGCCAAAGGAATGGATATTGGTAAGATCCTTCTATATAAATACCGTTAAAGTCAAGATAAAGTCAAGCATTGGTACTAAAAAATGCCAAATATACAGCATTTCTGGCCAGTGCTTTTGTGGTAAAGGCCTAGTTTAACTTGTTACAGACCAACACTTTTATTAAAATAAAATAAAATATAAAATAAAAATGGATTACTAGAAAAATGAATGGTGGCACACTTGTAATCTCAGCTACTTGGGAGGCTGAGGCAAAAGGATCAATAGTTCAAGGCCAGCCTGAAAAACATAGCTATACCTTGTTTCAAAATAAAAATAAAAAAGGCTGGGACATACTCAGTGCTTCCTGGGTTCAGTCCCCTATACCAGTGGTGGTGAACCTATGGCATGCATGCTACAGCAGACTGTTTATATCATTGAAAACTCTAAAAGGTTCGTCATCACTGCCCTATACCATTAGGGAAACAAAAGAGAAATGGAAAAACAAACAAAAAACAGAAAATATGGGCTGATATGTTACAGGTCTTGCCTAGCAGGGTTCTGTCCTTAACACCAAAATAATAATAATGCTGATAATAGAAAATATAAGACCAGATTATTATTATTTTCAAACCATAGAAAATTGCATTTCATTGAATGTAACTGATAGAAAATATAGGTTTAATAAAAGAAATACAGAAAAGTAAATTAGTAAGAACCCCACAGAAGAGAAAATATTTGCAAATCTTTTATCTAATAAGGGTCTAAAAGTCCAGTATATAGAAAGATAACCCAATTTTAAAATGAGCAAAGGAAGCCAGACATAGTGGCACAACAACCTGTAATCCCAGCTACTTGGGAGACTGAAGCAGGAGGATAGCAACTTTATTTTTTTTTTTAATTTTATTTTATTTGGTACCAGGGATCGAACTCAGGACCTTGCGCTCGCAAGGCAGTTGGCGGAACCACTGAACTAAATCCCTGGCCCATAAATTTATTTTTGTTTTATAGTTTTTTTGCGGGGGGGGGGGGTACCGGGGATTGAACTCGGGACCTTGTACTTCTAAGGCAGGCGCCAGAACCACTGAGCTAAATCCCTAAGGATGGCAACTTTGAAGCCAACCTGGACAATATAGTGAGACCCCATCTCAAGAAAGAAAAAAACAGCCAAAGGATTTCAGTACACATTTCTTCAAAGAAGAAATGCACATGGTTGACATGCACATAAAAATATGTTCAACATCTTCAGTTATAAGAAGAATCACAAACCAAAACCAGTGAGATACCACTTCACACCCACCAGGATAAATATAAGTTAAGAAAGGGAGGGAGGATAAAAAAATTGGTGAGAATGTGGAAGAAATTACAATCCTTACACTTTCCCAGTGGAATGTAAAGTGGTATAGCTGCCTTGGAATAGTCTTGCAGTTTAACCCCGAGATTCTGCTCTTTTTTTTGTTTTTGTTTATTGGTTTTTGAGACAGGGTCTTGCTATGTAGTTCAGGCTGGCCTTGAACTCAGCAATCTTGCCTCTGCCTGCAGAGTGCTGGGATTACAGACATGTGCCACCCTGCCTGGCTTCTGCTTTTAGGTATACATCTAGAAGTGAAAGCATAAGTCCACATGAAAACCTATACATGAAGGTTCATAGCAGCATTGTTCATAATAGCCAAAAATGTGAGTAGTGCAGCCAGTCATGAGCAGGTAGATAAAATGTGGTATGTTCATTCAGTAACAATGGGACAGGAGCTATAAAAAGGCATGATAAAGTACTGAAACATGCTACAACCTGGATGAACCTTGAAAACATTGTGCTAATTGAAAAGACCCCTTATTGTTTAGTTCTCTTTAGATAAAAAAAGGCCAGAAGAGGCAACTCTACAGAGACAGAAAGCCAATTCTTAGCTGAGGGAAGGGTGAGAGTGAATAACAGATACAGGGTTTCTTTTTGGAGTGGTAGTTGTATATTTTTCGTGAATAAACCAAAAACCAGAGTTATATACTTGTAAAGGATGACTCTTACGGCATATGAATTACATTTGAACAAAAAAATTAGCGATTCTGTATTTTAAACTTCTGTGCATACATTTTGAAGTAGCCTTGTGTAATGTGGCAAACAAGCATGATTGTTAATTTACCTAATTTAAATTACAAAGAAAAGTTCTAAAACATATCCTCTTAGCTTCTATACAGAACACATCCCTAGAGAGATTACAAACCAGTGACCACAGTGAGTAGCAGTACTCAAGCCTTTTGAATTCTAGTCACTTGTATAGAATGAATGCCAGACCGCTATGGGGATCTAGTCTTGAGCTATAATTCTAGTCAACCACATGCTTACAAAGGGCTCTGTAAAGAAAATTAGTGTCTGTGCTGTATTTTTGATAGGAAGTCTCTCGTTTGTACACAGGTTAAGCAAACCTAATCCAGAAATTCAAAATTCTAAATGCTCCAAAATTTGAAGCTTTTTTTTTTTGGTACTGGGGATCAAACTCAGGACCTTGTGCTTGTAAAGCAGGTGGCAGAACCACTGAGCTAAATCCCCAGCCCTAAATAGAGGTGTTTTTTTTGGTTTTTGGTTGTTTTTGGTACCCGGGATCAAACAAAGAACCTTGCGCTTACAAGGCAGGCGCCGGAACCACAGAGCTAAATCCCTGGCCCAAAATTTGAAACTTTTTACAGTGTCATATTTTGGGGCACTTTATATGTCAGATTTTTAGACTAAGGATGCTTGTAAAGTTTGTATATAGATATTCCAATTTTTTAAAAAAATCTGAAAACTGAAATACTACTGGTCCCAGCATTTCAGATAAGGGATACTAAACCTATATTTTATATTGAGATTAATAGAGTAATTTGATATGAGGAATACCAGTACCTAACCTTGTTTTTCCAGGAAGTAATCCAGTTTTTCAAATTTGAATGCCCATATGGGTCACCTGGGGGTATTGTTAAAATGTAGTTTGTGGGGCCGGCGATTTAGCTCAGTAGTTTCACCACCTGCTGCACAAGCGCAAGGACCCGAATTCAATCCCCAGTACCAAAAAAATGTAGTTTGTGGCCAGGTGTGGTGATGCAGGCCTGTAATCCCAGCTATCTGGGAAGCTGAGGCAGGAGGACCCTAAGTTTGAGGCTGGCCTGAGCAACTTAGTGAGACTGTGTCTCAAAATAAAAAATAGAAAAAGTCTGGTGTTAGCTCTGGAGTAGAGTGCTTGCCTAGCATGCACAGGGCCCTAGGGTAAATCTCCAGCACAGCCAAAAAACGTGATTCAGGGGATGTGGGGCGGGACCTGAGAATGTGCAATTGAGTAAGCTCTCAGGCGATGCTGAATGTTGCTGGTCTGCATGTCATACTTAGTAAGGCAGTAGGTTATCTATAAGCAAAAATGAGTAAGAAAATAAGTTATCCTGAAACTTAATAAAATACTCATTTGAAAAAACATCTTTTCTCATACATCGGAGTTGAAGATACAGGTGACATAATCATGGCTAATCTGTATGTGAGGAGCCTCAGACCGAACTCTGTGCAGATGATGCCTGTTTGAGTCCTTACAGCAATACAGTATTGTCCCTAGTTCTGCATAAGAAGCAGCTGAGGTTCAGATGGGGTTTTTGAAAATTCACAGTATGAGTTAATAAAGTAAAAGCTGAAATACACAGGTCTTTTCTTCTTTTTATAGGTGATATACTTGTAAAGACAATGAAAACTAATCAGTATTTTTAGATTGTAAGTTTAATAATAAATATTGTGTTCTGCGGTAGTAAGTGTATTAGAAGCTTGTATCTTAACTTCTAATTGAAGTCAGTTTTTAATTAACATTGGTTTAATAAAGACTAGTTAAATTGTGGTCATGTTTAATCAGAATTTTAAGTTGATTCCATTGTTAAAACATCTTTTCCTCTTTTTCTAGGAATTGCTTCATGTTTGGCTGTTTCCTGAGCACAAATGAAATAGCATTTTCTGACCCTACACCAGATGGCAAGTTATTTGCAACCAAGTACTGCAACACGCCTAATTTCCTTGTATATAATTTTAATAGTTAACACCAATTCCAACTATAAAACAGTTACTACATGGATAAGTTCAGATAAACAAATTAATATCAAGATAACAACTGCTGAAACACACATCCCCATAGTTATGTTCCTTATGATTTGGAAAGTCAAGAATAAGTTTGTTGAAAGGAAAAAATCTTTGGATATTGATTAGCAATCTAAGTGTAATTATGGAACTTTATAGCCATAATTGGAAATTTTCTGGCTTCCTGTATAAGAACATTGACAAAGCAAGCTGGTTTCTACAGAAATATCACCACTTGTCTTGTATAAAGCAGTATGATTTTAGACCAGGATTATCTTGCCTCCTCAGAAGCAGAGAAGAAAATCCAAACCCAGGCAAATAATTTCTATGCCCAGTTTTCAAAGATAATTTCTGAATTCTCTATACAAAGTTCTCACTTTACATGAGTTATCTGTAGAAGCTCAGTTCAATATATTTAGAGACTGTTTTGAATTTCTAATTAGTAATAAAAGATGGTAAGGAATGAGTAACATATGCCATACCCATTTATGTAAAACAAATTTCTATACTTTAATATGTTAATCTTTTTCCAGAAGCCAATCAATCACATACACACCATCTATCAGATTTAATTGAAATTATACTTACTGTACTATTGTCATTTCATTAATTTTTACTATATGAAAATATGGGTAATGCTGCTTATATTTAGGGAACTTGTTACTAGTAATTGAGGTCATTAACAAAACAAATGCTTAGTGGGATCGAATGATTCATTTGGTTTCATGTTTGAGTTTTTTTGCTTGTTAAAAATACACCTCACTTGTTTTGAGATGTCTGGCGAAAGTCTTTGCAAAATGTAACTAGACCAAGGTTAATAAATATATCTAAGCTGATGGACCAGAGAGGATTATGACAGCCTGTAAACACTGTACACATATTGCTATGGGTAATTTTTGGGTACTTTGAAAAGCAAAACGTAATTCATATTGTTTTGCTTTTTAAGTCATTTAAAACCATTCTTTGGCAATAAGACTTTAAGTAAGTTTTCCAAGTTGTCTTGCTGTCTGTTCAGATGTAGTTTTGTTCGCCTGTAAGTTGATGTGGTTCTAAAAGGAATATGGAAGTGTTAAAATGAGTGTAATTATGCAAACATTTTAATGCTATTTTCTGCACTGCTATTTTAAAAATTCTTTTATTTAAAAATTTTTATTAACATTATTGTTTGTTCAATGCCTTTGTGATGAATCAATTAAAATTCTTAACATTTTGTTTACTGAATGATTTATTTTTAAATTATCTTAAATCATATAAATAGATGCTTTGTGAGAAAAAATTATTTTCAGATAATACAGAAATAGTGATTGCCAAAAGAAGCAACTTTCCTATAATTTTTCCCTGGGAATGGGTGTAAACATTACTTAAGATTGGGCCTGGGATTTAGCTCAGTGGCACCTCACGTGCCTTGCAAGTGCCAGATCCTGCATTTGATCCCTGGTACCCCCCCCCAAAAAAATTACTTCAGATTAATTTAAATATTCAGGCATTTTTCAACTTGATTCACTTAAGTATGTCTTAGACATGTATTGCAAGTATCTTTCTGTTTTTATGATTTACAGCTGGTGGTGGTGGTGGTTTGGTGAGGTTTTTATGTTTTTGAGAGAGTCGTGCTATGTAGTCCAGGCTGGCCTTGAACTCACTGTGTTACCCAGGCTAGCCTCGAGCTCCTGCCTCAGCCTCCTGAGTGCTGAGATTACAGGCATGCACCACCACACCCAGATGATTTTATCTTTTGGGATTTTTTTTTATAGCAAAACATTTATTGGTACATTTTAGGCATACATAATAACACTAACCGTAGGGAATTTGCACTTGTACGTGACACATCTCGCCTCTTTTTTCCCATTCCCCCCTTCAATTTTATCTTTTTGATCAAAGTACAACATACTAGAAGTAAGTGTGCTTAGGGCCGACATAGCAATGACACCCCAGCAGCAATGAGCACAACTAGCAGCCAGATCTTGGCTTCTAATACCTTTCTCTAAAAAAACGAGTTCCTTGGAGAAATGTTTCCTTGTGGGGTTGGGGCAGTGAATGTACAAGATGAGCCTACAGTATGTATCTTGGAATGTCAGAGAGTTGAAAGGTGATTAGAAAGGAAACCCACAATAATGGAGGCCTGTCAAAGGGACATCGAAGCCAACTGAAAGAACTCCCAATGGCTGATCCTGGAATAAGTTGAGCAATAAAACAGCACTGAATGAATATAATAAATCTATGCAGAAAAATTCTAAAAAATTTACATACACACCTCCACATAACTCCTCACTTCCTAAGTATGGACTGTACATAGTGACTTTTTACCAGTTGTACAGTGTGGAAAGGAAACTATACGAACACTGCTTCTGCCAGGTGATCAAAGTCAACATCCACAGTGTTGTCACCTTGATGTTTGGTGGCATATGATGAGAAGGGCAGTTTACCTGTCTTCCTCCCAAAGTGTACAGAGATAAGCATCAGACAAAGCCCATTTGAGGTATTCCATAAAGTACCGACCAGTATAACTTGCAACTGTCAGTGTCAGCAAAAACAATGAAAATCTGACAGACTTATTACAGATACGGGGGGGGCGTGACTCCTAAAGGTAATGTGTCCTAGGACAGAAAATGTACATTAAGTGAAAAATAAGTAAATCTGAGGAAAGTTCACTGGTCATGGCAAATAAACTAATTGTGTTGTAAAAAATGTTAATAACGGGCTGGGGATTTAGCTCAGTGGTTTCAGCGCGCCTGCTGCACAAGCAAAGCGCAAGGACCTGAGTTCGATCCCTGGTATCCAAAAAAAAAAAAAAAATGTTGATAACATAGGAAGTAGGGTGTGGCGCTTATGGGAACTCTCTTACTATCTTTGCAACTTCTCTGTAAATCTGAAACTATTCAGTCCATTTCTCGTTGAAAATACCAGTTTGTGTGTTAGATCCAATTCATGCTTTATGGTTCATAGGCTGGCCACCACTATTCTAGGAGAATGGGCCAAAAGAAGCTGCTTTGCTAATTTGGCAAACCTACTAAGAATGATTCAATATGTAAGTCAAAGTGAGGATATAAGACTATTGACTATCAGGATGTAAAATTATACCTATTAATTCTGCAAGTAAAGTCAACTTTCAATTTATTTTCTTGTCACTAATAATATTTTGATGGAAGATATGCTAATTACCTATCTTTGCACTACTGCTTGGTATAATCTAATACTAAAAAGAACTCTGCAGTGAGTTTTTTAAAGCTTAGAGTGCAGTGGTTCCTAATTTCTTTAAGAACCCTCTTGGGATAGTATTTTTGAAAAATTCTATCTTTAGCCAGTCAGGTATACCACCTAGATTCACAATTATAATTCAATCATTTAAAAATTTCTGGAGGACTATGGGTCATAGAAACTACTGATCCAAACCAACCTTATTTTACAGATTAACAAAATAAGGCCAAGAAAGGGAAAGAAACCTATTCACATCCACTCAAGAAATTTAACAACAACACTCAAATCAATTAGAGTATAAAATAAGATAATGCTGACACACCTTTTGGTTCCAAAGCTATACTTTATTCTATATTATCTATTTGGGTTTTATTATTTTTATGCCACACTTTGAAATACTTAGTATACATATTAGTACATAAAAGTTTAAAAAGGAATCTTAGTACAGGAAATACACTTAATAAATTAAACATCAATAGAAGACAGCAGGACAAGCTGTAACCAAAGAGTCTAGAAATACCCAAGCAGCTACTCTTGAGTCATATTCTTAGGTTCTGGTGACCATTTAATAAGCACATCAGCCAGGAAATGCCAGCAAAAGTTTTGATATTTTAAAATATAAGCAAATGTAGATTTACTTTGCAGTGTATAAAGTGTTGATTTTTAACACTTTTTAATCCACTAAAATAGAGAATATACAAGAGATCATTAATAGAATGGTCACTCAGATCAGATTTATGTGAGAACCGATTACAGCATTTTATTGCTAGTGTTTTAAGTCTGTGGAACATCTAACCACTTTTTTGAAGTTCACATAAAATCCAGTATAATACCAAGTGCTTATCATAAGAACATAAATATCCTTATGCTAAAAAGCTATTCAAAATTAACAGGGCACTGTGGACCTAAAATAGGCCACTTCCAGAGGGTAATAACCACAGATCATCATAGTAACATATATAGAGACATAAAAAAAAACAGACCGTTATGTACTGAGGTCATCAAGAACACGATCACTGGCCATCTAGCTCCAAAGCTTCGACAATGTGTGCAGCAGAAGGGCGAGCTTTCGGATCTTCATTAGTACATACAGAGAAGAGTTCAATTACTTTCTGGTATGATTCATCCAGTTCGTCCATATTAATAGGTGGCCTGGTTCCCAAAGCTGCATAGTATGCTTCATCATCAAAGTCACTTTCATCAAAAGTTTTATCTACTCAAAGGTATTAGAGATTAAAACGATAAAATCAGTTACAATCATGGAAAAGCTCAGTAACTCAGCCTCCAGCAATTTTCCATCTAGTATGCTTTCTAGTACATCATGGATGGTCTCCCATCATCCTCTCAGTGAGTACTTTAGTCATGGATTTATAGGTTATTGACCATTACCCCTTCCTAGAATAGTTCTCTAACCTTTTTTCTCAGGTAAGGGTAGTTTTAACTTGTTCTTCTAGATCTCTTCAGTTTGTCTCTCAATTCTCAATGTATGACTCACACAAGATTAAATCTAACCAAATTAGTGTCATGGTATTAATGTACTCTATATCTTACAAACTACTCCACTAAGTCAACAAGTACTCTTAAATTTCAACAATGGAAAGATATGTAAGCTAATGTTAGTGTCATGAGATTGGAATTTGTTTTAAAAATTTGTATTCATTCCCCTGGGCTCAGGGTATAGCTCAGTGGTAGAGCACTTGCCTAGGAGTTTAATCTCTAGCACTACAAAAATATTAAAAAATAAAATTTGAATTCATACCTTCGGCATCATCATCATCATCATCTGTAAGATTAAGATTAACATGTGGAATAGACAAAGTCAACATTTCCCACAGAGTAAGGCCAAAGGCAAATATGTCTGCCTTGTCAGTAATAATGCCATTTTCCTCCAAAGCTTCCTTGGGTTTCCATGGCTCAGTACCAATGTAACAGGCCTCAGGAGCAGTCACTGAAACAAGTGAAACTGTCATGAGAGCAGTCAGGCAGTAGAAATCATTAAGCAGAAAGGCAGCAGGAATGGTGGTGCATGCCTGTAATCCCAGCACTCAGGAAGCTGAGACAGGAAGATCACTGCCAGTTCCAGCCAGGCCTCAGCTACACAGTGAATTCAAGGCCAGTTTGGACTACACAATGACCTTGTCTCAAAAAAAAAGAAAAGAAAGAAAGCCAAGCAACTCAAAGAAAAATGGGCAAATGATTTGAGCAGGGAATCCATAAGTTAACATGAAAATACATTCGACTTCATTAGTAAGGTTTGCCTCCCCCCAGCTGACTGGTAAATTTTAAAACAACCAGTCAGTTCACAAAGATGGAAGCACATAGCAATTCTCCTAGAAAGTGGCATGAATATGAAGAGGGTACAAATCAAGACTACAGACTCCAGAAACAGACAACCTTGCCTAAACTCAAAGACATGGGCAAACTGTGGGACCCTTAGCAGATCACTTCACCTCTGGACCTCAGTTTCATCATTTTGTAAACTATGCTTTACTCCTACAATTAGGATAAATTAAGGCCCTTACAAACAGAACATCCATTAGGCAATGTTAGAGTATATTATACTAAAAAAATGGAAAAATTCAGTATTTGATTATAATCATCATTTTTATAAGGATAGAGTGAAAACAAAATGAATGAATATCATTCACTCAAATACCAGAAGAAAAACCTAAGATCCTGTTTAATGAAATGAACTTCTCTTCAGAACTAAAGAAACATTCTGCCCTGAGGGTCTCAAAGTATTTACAAAAAAAGAAAAAAAATATTTGAAGAACAAAAGGGAGGACTAAGAGAAGGAAAATTGAGACTCCAGAAGCCAGGAAACTGAAGATTCCAGCTAACAAGCATTCATTCGTTCACTCAATATTTTGAAGTATATGTAGTAAGACAGTATGCTCTGTCTGAAGATAAAGTGAGTACAAAGACAGTGGGTGTCAGGTATTTTGTCCCAGCAAGGAGAAAAGAAACCAAGACCGATTTTGGTAGCAGAGAAGTGGAGTTGTTGCTGTGACACTACCTGGCCATGTGGTTTAGAAACCTTTGGAACTGGCTTTTGGGAAGTGATTGGCAAGGTTTGGAGATGCCAGCTAAAGTAGCCCTGGAATGTGTAAGCCGAGGTGATGGGAGAGTCTCTGGTCAGAGCTCAGAAGACCAGAATGCTGAGAGTAATGAGGCTGAAAAAGTCCAGGCTCAGAAGGTTTCAGTTGGGGAGGACTCCATCAGCTGCTGGACTCCAGAACATGTGTGTTGTGTGTCAGCAGAAAATTTGTCTGCAATTTGCTCATGTCCAAAGACACTGCAAGAAATGGAAATTAACCATGGAGGATTAATTAATCTGGAAGAAATTTCAAGGCATCTAATGTTAAGGCTGTGCCATGACTACTGTTAGGGGTTTTTAGCCACATCTATGTTGAGAATCAAGAACAAAGGGCTCAGCAGAATGATTTTAAGATTTTGAGTCTGGCCACAAAGAAGGCTCCAGTGAAGTTATGGCCTACAAAGATGGAACAGTGGAGAATATGGTTGCTGAAAAGATTAGCAATAAAAAGCCAAGTATTTCAGAAGAGAACAATAGAAAAGACCTGAGGGCATCGTGAGAGGCAGCAGGACTCCACTCTTTGCTCTTCAAAAATGCAGAGGTGAAAAAAAAAAAAATGCAGAGGTGAAAGACTTTGCTTTGAGAAAAGAACCTCAGCACAACTCGCTCCAGAGTGGCAGTGGTCTAGAGAATTTATTTCTCCAGACTGGGTTCATAGTGCTCAGTGATCCAGGCACTCAATCCCTACATCCAAAAAAGAAGGCTGGCTACTGCTCCAGCTGGTGGCAAAACCTGGCATCATCCACCTGGTGCTGGTTTTAGGTGCATGCAGAATGCAAGAGTTTTGGGGTCAGGGAGGCTTCCACCTAAGATTTCGGAAGGCCTGGGAGGCCAGGCAGTGTGCCTCTGAGAAAGCAGTGTGTGAAGCTGTGAGTGTGAAGCCGAAAGTGCAGTGGAGACCCCAGAAGGTTGGAGAAGCCAGGAATGTGGATCATGAATTGTCTGAGGAAAGTTGCAAGGAGGGAGCAGAGCTGGCCCAAGAGGGAAGCCATGAGGGCTCCTATCACTAGCAGTGCCATAGGGGCAGGGCCACCCAAGACCTTAGAAATTCACATCTTGCTGCAGATTGCCCCATATGCTAGACATGGTACTACGGGATTTAATATTTGCCCTGCTAGATTTTGATCCATGGCTAGTGGCTACTACATTTGATAGCACTGCTCTTGCTTTTTTAGCCTTCCACATGGTGACTGCAGCATTCCAGACAGTGCCTGTTTCATCAGCTTAGGTCTTAAATGTGAGACGGACCACAGCCCTGAGCATGACACAGCTTAAGGATAAGTCTTGGTTGCTTTAATTCTCAGGGGTTTTGAGGTCTGTGTTACCACAGCAAAACCCATTCTAACCTGAATGATGCAGCAGTTGTAACACCTACATAGTACACGAGAGGACATGTTAACCTACATTATTGATCTCATTGGCAATCTTGTTATTCCTTCCCTGGTATGTTTGTAAGTACAGCACTATCGCAGGACACTACAGTGAACAACAAACACAAGTTCCCACCTTCTAGGGTAAGAGGATCTGGGGATTGGGGGAGACCAGTGGGCAGAGGGGAAGGGGACGTAAAATAACTAGGATGTAGTATGTATATGGACCAATTCCTCAAGATTTAATGAGCCTTTTTAAAAAATTTGTCTCCAATTCCTGAAACTGAAGGACACTAGTGTCAGTCAGTCATGAATCATTGGAAATGCTATGGCACTAGAATGGAACCCACTAGCTACAACCAAGTCAAAAGGTTACGAATAGTGCCATCCTCAAGATGAATGTAATTAGGTATTACAAATACTAATAAAAAGAGCTTACAAGTCTAATGGAGGATTACAGAAACATTAACAGATAATTTAAAGTGAGGCTCACTGTCACTTAATTTAGCCTTTGAAAATTAAGAATATTAAAGTTTCCTCCAAAAAAAGAATATTAAAGTTTCCTAATTGTGCCATTTTAATATGTCATTTTTCAATAGGCTGTTCATGATAATTTTTATCTTTTTCTCATTGATAATTTTATACATTAGAAATTTTTTTTGGTACCAGGGATCGAACTCTGGACCTTGTACTTGCAAGGCAGGCATGGCGCCACTGAGCTAAGTCCCCAGCTACACATTAGAAATATTAATCCTTTATTTTATACATCATTTTCTCAGTTTGTAATGTCTTAATCTTCCTGCCTTCTCCCCAATGCCACATACAGAAATATTTTTTAAAATTGAAAGTAGTCAAAGCTTTTTTAAATTTATTTTTTTATTTTTTAAATTAAAAAAATTTTTTTGGTACTGGGGATTGATCTCGCGACCTTGCACTTGCAAAGCAGGCAATGGAACCACTGAGCTAAATCCCTGGCCCTTAAAGGTTTTTTTTAAAAAAGTACTTTCTAACCCAAGTTCAATCCCTGGTACCAAAAAGATTAATTAATTAATTAAAAATTTAAAAATACTTTCTAGCTTTGGTAACATGGTTAAAGTCCTCTCAAGCCCAACATTAAGGAAATATTGCCTACAAGTTTTCTATTTTAGTTTTCCTCCAATCTCCAATCTATGGGGACTAACACATTCACCATGGGGCTATAATTCTTACATCTTGCTGCTGAGTGGCCTGAACCACTGGTGGTTCAACTTTTTACTAATTTTATTAGTAAAAAGACTGATAAAAGTGATTATCATTTGTACCACGGTGGTACAAGGCACCCTTGGGACAGTCATGTATGTACCATGGGTGGTTCAAGCCAGAGGGAACGTGTTATTAAAATGCTAGGACAGAAAAGGCGTATTTTTTTCTAAACTATCCAGATAACAGCATTTATTGATTAAACTACCTCTTCCTAAAACAAAATGTCACCTTTATCACATAATAAATTCCTCTATTTGGGAATAAATTCCTCTATTTCTTGACTACCTTATGTTCTGCCTATTTTGGCATGCACATCACTGCTTTTTTTTTTTTGGTACCGGGGCTCAAACTCAGGACCTTGTGCTTGTGAGGCAGGCGGTGGAACCACTGAGCTAAATCTCTGCCCCATCACTGCTTTAATTACTGAAGTTTTACAAAACCTTTCTTTTTCAGAACTTAAGATTGAACCCAAGGTTTTCTATTACCTTACACTCACAGCCTCCCCTACTCTTCTGAGACAAGATCTCTCGTTAACCACGTAACAGTTCACCCTGCGCAAACTCCGGCAGCACTTTTCTTTACACACTGACTGAGCATTGCTCAGGCAGGTGTCATTCAGCCAGTCTAATCCTGTATTGAGTAAATTTGATAAAATTGTCATTTTTATATTTTGTTATATTATCTTATAAAAATAACCAAAAAATATGCAATTTTTGGTCATCCTGTATGTAAATAATTGCACTGATAAGTGGTTAAGTTGCTTAGGCTGGCCTCAAACTTTAAATCGTCCTGCCTCAGCCTTCCAAGCAGCTGGCATAACAGGCTTGTGCTACTGCACCCTGCCTGAACTTCAAAATCTGGTCAGAGAGATTCCTCATCATCATTTTTTCATAGAATCTTCCTAGCTGTGTTTGAATATATGCTTCAAGGATGCACTTTTTTGTTTGTTTGCTTTTTTTGAGGCAGTATGTAGTTGGAGATGGCCTTGAACTCAGCAATCCTATGTCAGCCTCCTAAGTTCTGAGATTCTAGGCATCTGCCACCATGCCTGGCAAGGACGAACTTTATATTCACTTGGGTATGTTCTGAAACAGATCAAACGAGGATTCTGGTGAATTTATAGTTTATTCATTTCTGCTTTCTGCTTTCTTAGGGTTTCATCTGTTTTACATCTAAGATGAATACTCAATTTAATTTCATAAAAGTTAAATAGAAATGTTTTCCTTTGAGTAATCTCAACCATATCAAATAGATTTTGATTTGTTATATATTCTTTTATGTTTTCAATATATAATAAATTACATTCATCTTGGTGAATTGGTACATGCACATATTGCATCTTAATTTTTACTTCTACTTCCCATCTCCACAAAGTCTGACTCTCCCTGTTTCCTATCATTTATCTTTTATTTGCTTTTTACTTATTATTGGGTTTCTCCTATAAGAAAAATCATGAAATATTGAACCTTCTGTGTCTGATTGATTTCACTTAACATTATGGTTTTCAAAGTGCATCCATTTTCCTACAAATGACTCAAATTTAACCTTCTTTATTTAACCTTCCTTATCCATTTATTTATTGATAGCTTACATTCCCACCAACAATGCCAAAGGGTTCCATTTTCCCCCATAGCCTCACCACTATTTACAAACGTAAATGTTACTTGCTAAGATTTGAGTTCTTGATGATAGCTATTCTTTTTGGAGTACTATGAAATCTCAGTGTTGTTTTCATTTGCATTTCTATAATGGGGCAAAGATGCTGAGCATTTTTTCAGGTACTTATTTTCACTTCTTCCTTTGAGAGTGTCTCTTCATTTCAACTGCCCATTTTTTAATTGGGTCTTTTAATTTTTGGTGTGTAACATTCCTATTTTTTAAATATTTGAAATGGAATTTGATTTCCTCCATCAGCCAAGAATTATTTACAAGTGTTTTTAAATTCCTTAAAAAACTAGTGTTTTGTTTCCAGTTTTGCTGTAAAGCTCTGGATTTATAGCACTGACATCAGTGAATGTCAACCATTAGAGACAACTTTTTTGTAATGTTAAGCTTGCTTTTGTGACTTACCTAATATATGGTCAATTTTAAAAATTTTTTGGGGGGCGGCAGAGTCTTTCTAAATTGCCCAGGGCCTCAAATTCATGACCTTTCTGTTTCAGCCTCTCAAGTAGCTGGGATTACAGATGTTCGCTACCATGCTCAGCTTAATTTTAATAAATATTCTAATGCAGAGAGATTAATGTACTATTTACTCAGATCTTTCATACCTGTACTTTTATCTATTCTATTAAGGTTTGAAAAAAATTACACTTTAAAGATCTTATTTTTATTGTGCTTGACAATTTATTTCCTAAAGTTTCAACTTTGTAGCAGTTATTTAGCATTCATAACAGTTCAATTTTTATTAACAATTATAGACATCATTATAGTCACTCTATCCTGGATTCTGCCTCCAACAACTTAAAAACTTTTACTTCTGCTAGACATTAAGCTTTACATATGTTCTGAACAGCACGCACAGGCCAACCCTATAACTTATATTCATACAGAGAGACAAATGTAAATGGTACTTGCTAAGTAATGTTAAAAGCAGAAGCATTCTCAAGTGTGGCTCTTGGCTCTTTCCAAAGACAAATCTTGAATTTCTGAGAAGACAACTGGCAGTATACAAAAAACAGGGATGAGAGGGTTGCGAGAGCAAAAAGCAGAAGACTCGCTTTTATTAGCACCACTCTCCTAGTTTACTCGTTTCGTCTAGCAGTTTCCCAAATTTCATCATTTTACTGAGATATTTCTTTTACAAGATATTACTAAGCCAACTGCAGTGCCATACACCTGTAATCCCAACTACTCAGGAGGCTAAAGCAGAAAGAACCCAAGTTTGCGGCCAACCTGGGCAACTCATAGTGAGACCCTGTCTCACAATAAAAAGGGTTTAGGATGTAGCCCAGTAGTAAGTAGAGAGCTTGCCTACCAAGTGCGAAGCCCTGAGTTCAATCGCCAGTATTACAAAAAAACCAAAACAACCTTATTAAAGTTTTACTTTCTATTCCCAGATGCCTTATAGTTTAAACATCTTAATCCAGATTAGAAATATGTCCCAAAGTTAATGTTGGTGAAAGTATACACTAATAAGAAGCCAATAATTTATATTGTGCAACAGAAGGGACTGGAGGCTGAGTGGATACAAGATAGAAAAGGAAGGATATTTTGTATTTTTTTATTTTTTATTTTATTTATTTTTTGGTACCGGGGATCAAACTCGGGTCCTTGTGCTTGCGCAGCAGGGGGCGAAACCACTGAGCTAAATCCCTGGCCCTAGGGTATTTTTTATTACATCAATGGACCCTCGAGTTATGACCGGCCTGACATACGAACAACTTGGGTTACGAATGGAATTTTAGTTTTTAACTTATGTTCAAAATCTTGAGTTATGACCCAAATGCCAGCTGCTAGTGCTTCCAGATGGTCTCAGATACAGATTTAACCCTTAAAGAGTTCTGGAAGAACCATTATATCTTTTCCTGTGTGGGGTGGAGAAATCCTGGCCCAATGTCTAAGGACACCAAGATGTGCCTCTATGCAGGAGAGAGACTTTGAGGGCTGTGTAGAGGAGCCTGAGCCTTCGATTGACCAACCTGAGTAACAACCAGCCTTTGCGAAGAAATTGAGTTCGTAAGTCATGGGTCCACTGCATTTACAGTCATCTTAAAATTTTGAACTATGAGGATTTATCATATATTTTTAAATGTAAAAATCAGAAATTTAAAAATTTCTAACATTACAAAATTTTAAACAATACAACTTACCAGTCATATTTTCATCCAATGAAAGAGAAACTCCTACATCACAGATTTTAACTGTTTCAAAATCACCTTTAATTACAACATTTGAAGATTTTATGTCTCCATGAAGCAGTTTCTTTTCTTGGTGCAGATACTAAAATTATAAAAAATTTAACACCTATGAGCAGAAATACAAACTAATAAAAATATTAACCTTCAAATAAAAATGATTTGAACTCTCATTTTAAACTACATATTTATTATTTGTCCATAATTTCAAATAATTTGAAGTTGGGCACAGAACATCCCATGTTATTACTAAAAGATTCTTTTTAAATGCCTTTATATAAATAAGTTAACTTTGTATTTTTCAAACCCATCCCGTATGCTTTTATATCAGAAGGTTTTACAGCAGATGTCAAGATATACTGCAATTTTACTTGAGGCTAGTAGTTTTTAAAATAATTTTTGAATCTTTACAATGAAGCAGTTACCTCAAACTATTGAGATAATGCAGAACTGATAGGTGACTTAGGCTACATATAATTTAGAAGCAGAAATGTAATCTAAGACTTTCGTTAAACCCTTTAGTGCTTCCCCTGCTTTTTGAGGCAGGGTCTCGCTATATAGTCTAAGCTGGCCTTAAACTCTCAGCAATCCTCCCGCCTCCACCTTCCAAGTGCTAGGCTTATAGGGCAGCAACACCATGCAGAGCATTAACCCCTTTTTTGGATTTAGCAAGAAAAAATATTCGCTCACATCTTTTAAAATGGTTATTTGTTCATTCTTCAGCATGTGAGAACTTCTGTATGAGCTTGGCTTAGAAATGATGCAGAGACCATTTTTGGTATAGGGACACTGAGCTAGCTATGCTTCACGTAGTGCTACCCGACATACAGTGAATAGGCCCATAGTATTCATACTGTAATTTATTAACTTCATTATACATATACATTCCAAATCCTTAGCTATTAAAGAATTCAGATTTTTGTTTATTCTGTGCATTTAAAATTGGCTATCTATAAATTTATTGAAATACGTATTTAGAAACACTGCCTTTTCCCCAATTTGTTGCATAAATCAATTTCACTTGAACTCATTTTGTTTTGTTTTTTTGGTACACCAGGGGGATCGAACTTGGGACCTTGCACTTGTGAGGCAAGCAACAGCACCACTGAGCTAAATTCCTGGCCGTCATTTGAACTCTTAACGTGCAACTTTGACATCAGTATCATTGTTACCTGGTCCACTTTTGAGTCATCCAGTAGTTTTCTGGAGCCATTACTACTTCTGCTTAAGTGATATGGTGTATAGAATTTTTATTCCTTTTATCATGTCTACCCAAAGGCACAATAATTTTTTTTGCATAACACTAATCTTTAGTCATTGAACCTGTAAATGTATCCTCATGGTGTCCAAAACTTAACATCCCACAAAACAATCATTAGTTTTCTTGTGTTAACAAAGGGTGAGGTTATACTCCAAGGAACAACTATTAAATTTGTATTAAACTTATTTTTCCATTTAACTAAGTGTAACATGTGATCTCTATTACAAAACCACCTGAGTTAGGTTACTTCAGACTTATCTGAGGGCCCCAAACAATATTTTGCTGATCAAAATAAAGAAATGGTCCATTCTGCAATGTGAGACTATAAAGACTTGAATTTAAAGAAACTCCCTTTTTTTTTTTTTTGGTACCTGGGATCGAACTCGGGTCCTTGAGCTTGCGCAGCAGGCGGCAAAACCACTGAGCTAAATCCCCAGCCCGAAACTCCCCCTTTTGAGAGAATATAAAACAAATCCCACTTTGTCATTAGGTATTAAGTGCTTCGTTTCTTCAGAGACCACAAAAGTTATTTAAAGTATGATGGCATAAGTTACCTTTAAGCCTCTTGCCATGTTCAAAGCAACTTTTAAAATTATAGCTGCTGGAAAAGGACCTCGGCTGTCTTTATATCGCTCTTCTATTAAGTCATTTAGAGATTTTTCCCCTCCATACTCCATAGCAAGGCACATACTGCCATCACTGGCTTCAGTAAAAGCACGGTAACCTTAAGGAAACATGACACTTTTTAGCAGTATAAGAAAGAACAACAGTATTTAAGCATTTTACAGTAATGGGATTGAAAACATGGATCTGGACTAACACCCTGAAACAGCTATTATTTACTTTATCTAACTCACTAGGATCTAATGTAAAATGCCTTCAATGTTTGCCATTGTGCCCCAAATTAAAATATTTTTATTACTCTGTACTTCTCTAAAGAGTACAGCCCTACCAGTACTAAAAACACAAACTGAAAACAAGGAAACTAAGTGGACCAAATTATCTACATTAAGATCATTTTATATCCCTGAAATCTTCATAGTACCAGCACTGTAATGACTGTTCTATCCCCATGAAGTTTATCTACATAAGCATCTAAAAAGTATTTTATGTGAATTTTTATTTTAGACTGTTCACATTAACTTGATTCCTTACATTCTGGTTTTTTTTTTTCAGTATCAGAAATCAAACTCAGGACCTTGTGCTTGCTAGATAGGCGCACAGCACTGCTGAGCTATATCCCCGGCCCCTGATTCCTTACATTCTGGAGCCCCATCCTCTTCATTTTTACTAGTGAAACTAGTTAAGAGAGTGTTGCGTTGTTTCTGGGTACAGAATATTACTGTACCACTTACTGCAACAAAAATTTACACTTACCTACAATGTTTGGATGATGAAGGCTTTTCAAAATCTTAGCTTCATCAGTCAGTCTCTTTTGATATACACTTCGATAATGATCATTACATATAGGGTTAATCTTTTTCACAGCCCAAGGAGAATGAGACAAACCTCTTGGAGATCTAAATAATAATAATGATAATAATAAACAGTATAGAAATGAATAAAAACCATAATAATATTTTCAAATGACAAACAAGAACTTTCAAATTTCAAAAAGATCTTGATAGTAATTTGTTTAAAAAACAAAACAAAACAAACCAATATTTAGCTAGGAACAGTGGCATACTCCTATAATCCCAGCACTTTGGAGGCTGAAACAGGAGGATCATGACCAGCTTGGTCTATAAAGTGAGACCCTGTCTTGAAAAACAAAATAAAACAAGAAAACAACATTTAAAATATTTTAGACTATCAATACCTCTGCTGCATTTCTATTTCAACTGGAAGATAAGTATCATATATACTGAGAGAAGTCTGATACTGAGCGGGGCATCAAAAGAGAAGGATATGGATGGAATGTTATTAATTTTAAATATGAAAACTGCTACTCTTTTCTAATTTTTTTATTCTAACATGTCAGACTACCAACAACTTAAGAAGCATTTAACTAGATTTATCAAGATGTGAGTTATAGGATCTAATGCCAAATCCTTAAGGAATTTAACTTAAAGAAGAGATGCTCAAAAACACGTGGCCTGTTTAATAATCATCCAAGGAACAGCGTGCTATTCTTTACCAACAAATGCACTTCTATACAGATCAGTTCACTTTATACTTTTCATCACATGCTCGAAGATGTGCTTAGGAGAGAAAAATAAACATAGATGAGGAATATGTAAACTTTTTATATTATACTATATTTTAAATGTAAATTTTATATAGGAGGATTTAGCCATTTTAAAAATATTTAAGGTATTAATGTTTTAAGGCCTAAACAAACAAATAGGTAAAACAAGTATAGACCATATAAGGACACAGAGACTAGTGAAAGAACTTCAAAAAGTTAGGACAAAAAGTTTAACCATAAAAACATAAAATGAAAGATGGGAGCGCAGAGGTGGCTGAGTGGTACAGTGCTTGCCTACAGTGCACTAAGCCTGGGGGTTCAATCTGTAGAAAAAGAAGATAAGATAAAGTTGATTGAACCAATGATCTGCTTGATCTGTTTACCTTTGAACTCTTTCATGGGCAGGGCTGTAAAATTAAGTTGCAGAACTTTTTGTGTTTGTTTAATCAAAAAGTCTGTACTCAAATGATCATAAGATACTTAAGTCATAAGACATGATAACTATATCATCTATCATCCATAAGTTTATGTAAACTATTATTAAACTTACAGTTTTAGATAACAGCAGCAATTTGGAGGAATAACATATTCCATATCATTTTATTCTGAAAAATATATTTTTCAAGTTTCAGGATTACTTCACAGCTTAAAAGTCAGTGAAAAAACCCAAACTCTCCTTTTCCATATTTATTCTAAACTACAGAATGACAAGAACAGATTTATGAAATCTGAATAAAATAGTTGGCTAAGAGCTGATTCATTGAAAAGACTAAAAGAGCTGGGCATGGTGGCTCACTCCTGTAACCGGCACTTGGGAGGCTGAGACAGAAGGATTGCTATGAGTTTGAGGCCAGCCTGGGCTACATAGTGAGTTCAAGGCCAGCCTGAAATGCAGTGAGACCCTGTCTCAAACAAAAAGACTGAAAGTCAACTTTCTGATAAGATTATGTAAGGAAAAAACCAGAAACCACAAATAATATTTCAAACAAAAGTAGGGAAACAACTTGTAGATATAGAAGAAATGTTTAAAATTTTAAAAATGATAAAACTGATTAAAGAAGAAATTTACTCAAATGTTTAAAATCTTCCTACAAGAAATATAAGGCATAGATGATTTCTACAAGTGAGTATGAGAGGAAACCACCTCTCAACTGGGCAACTATGGGTTAACTAGGTAACTATACTCTTTGTAGAATCCCCGAGTAACCATGACAACGTCTGTAATCTGTCACCAAAGGAGCTTAAGAGACTAAGAAAGTCCTGCCAGACCCCCCAACCCCAACCCCACTGCTCTGCTTTGTGTAAATCCTGCTTGCTCTATTCCCAGGGAAACTCCAATGAAAAGTAAGCTTCACAGATGTAAAAAGACATATATAAAGAACCAACTTCTATTCAGTGCTCAGGAGGTGACACAAGTCCCTTCTGAGCCGCCAGCATTAAAGCTGGTTTTTAGGGACCATAAATACAGTATAATTTTAATTTAAAAAATCAAAGACAGCAAAAAAAAGGAAAATCACAAATTTGATTCAAATATATTTATAGCACAGATACAAAAGGTCCCAACAAATATTAACAAACTGAATCTTACCAGTTTAGTGTTTTTGTGGGTTTTTTTGAGAAGAGTCTCGCTATGTAGTTCAGGCTAGCCTCGAACTTGCAGTGATCCTCCTGCCTCAGCCTCCCAGTGCTGGGATTACAGGCTTGCACCACCACAAATGACTACCAGTTTATTTAAAAATAATCCAAACTATGCTGGATTTTTATTTAGGAAAGCAAACTCAATTTAACATTTAAGAATACAGATTTCTGGATAAAAATTAGAGCTTCAACATATATATATAATTTTTACCCTTTCCAAGCCCCACTAAAATAATAGCAAATGGCTATTTTAAGACATAAGCCCAGTGACAAGGATGGAAATAAAAGCCCAGGAGACAACAGCAACAAAATTTCAGAAGATGGAAAGCAGATAAATGCAAGTACTTAAGAGGCCCAATGAAATGTTGGAAAGTTATGTGAAAAGCTGGTGCGTGCCTGAAAAGCAGCCCCAAGACTGTACCACTTAGCAGTCCCCAGCTCCCGCTTCTGAGGAACAGACTGGCTTTGGGAGGAGGCAAAACACAGGGCCCAAAGCCCAGTTACTGGCTGCTGAACACGCATGGAGCATGCAGCAACAGGGCAAGAATTAATGCCCTACGCTGACTAACACTCAGGGAAGTTCTCTGTGTACATGCACACCTGTGTGCGCACATCCACACCAAGGGATAGGACGTCTCTAGCCCCCAAGGAACTTAGTACACTATTTCCAAAAAGGAAAATTAAAAACAAGACAAAAAAAAAGAAAAACTCAATAGCAGAAGCCTTAAAAGATAAAGTTGAGGAAATTTCCCAGAAAACAAGAGCAAAACAATAGCTAGAACACAGGAAAACAAAGCAAGGAAAAGTAGACCAGTCCAAGCCAGATGTGGTGGCCCACACCTGTAATCCCAGTACTTGGTGGCTGAGGCAGGAGGATCACCAAGAATTTGAGGCCATCCTGGGTTATATAGCAGGACCCTGTCACAAAAGCCAAAACAATAAACAAAAACCAAAAAACCCCAAAATAAACAGAAACAAAATTAAACCTGCCCTCCGCCCTAAAAACAACAGAAAGTGTTTTCAAAAGATACTAATATCATGCAAACACACGGAGGGGATGTTTAACCCACAAAAATGCTTCAGGAATAACCCCTTGACTCTAACTGCTAGAATATCTCAATTCATTAGCTTCATTAGAGAAAGCATTTGTTTTGAATACAATATAAATAAATGAAGCTAAGATATTGTAAGAAAGGTTGGATTAATAGGGTGATTCCAAAAATAATTAAGAAATATATATTGACTTAGTTGCCTGCCATTTAACAAACATGGAAATAGACAAAGAGTAATGATTAAAAGAAATAAATTTGGAAAAACAAAAACTACTGACATCTGTATTACTAGCTACTAGCACTATACTTGTTCAATTACTTCATTTTTCTTCTAACATGATTTAAAATCTTTAAAATTGTGTATTTCCTCTTCTTAACAATGAATCCATAAGAAGGAAAAACTTCTACTTTCTTTAAGAAGGGAAACTCTTGGGATAGCGACTCTCCAGACACAAGAGGGTCAGTCACTGTGGCATGCCCACTGCTGGCTTCCTCTTTGGGTTTTCTCATGGAGAATCTTGTGTGAGTTCCACAGAGGAAACTCTTCCTTTGGCATTCCCCTTCTTAGAGAAGCCAAGAGAAAACTACAAGCTAAACTACTTCCCCTTAATAATCCATGAGGAGGAAGCTAGAAGTTTACCAGGCAGAACTCTGGCAGTTTTCCAACTTCTAGGGACTGGAATATAGCAGTTAGGTAGGACCAGAAGGATGCCAAATCTAGATGTTTCGAATTTTCTAATTCCTTATAAAAAGGTTAATCTGAAACCTTACACTCACCTTTTCATTAGGTAAACATTTACCCCAGTCCCATAGCCAAGCTTCTGCATAAATGGAGAGGCAGGAATATTTATACACGGAGTTGAACATAATACTAAATGTCAGAAAGAGAAAAACAAAATTAATATTTGAAAAGTCCTCTGCAAAGCAGCCTAATATTTTTTTAAAAACTATTAGAACTCTTACATGGCATAGTCTTTGTGGAAAACAATTCGACAGTTATCAATCTTAATTTTAAATGGACACCTTTTGATCAAAAATCTACTTTTAGAACTCTATTCTACATTAACACTGAAGCAGAAATGAGTAAATTACCTTGTTTGTACAGTCCACAGCTAAGAATTACTTTTACATTTTTAAAGAACTGTTGAAAAGTAAACAAATAAAAACATATATACAAGAGTCCCTACATGATCCGCAAACTTTAAGCTATGCACTATCTAGCCTTTCTCAAAAAGTTTACTGACCCTTGCATCATAGCATTTATCCAAAGAAAGAGATCACACACATGCATTGGGCACATGTATATTTGAATACTGGAATCTGCTTTTGCAATTAAAAAGAAAACCAAAACCCTAAGAGATCATCATCAGAAGCATTACATTACAGTACAGATTACAGCACTGTACTATCATTGAGAAGGTGGGATAGAGGAGTTCTTCTCATGAAAAATCATCTACTCTTAGAATTGCCTGTCACCATGAACAAGAAAACTTGATAGAGCCCAGTAGTCTTGTCAAACTGAGGAGAGGAAGATCAGAGGTCAAGAAGGCTTAAGTGGACAGAATTTGTGGAGCAGAGAACAAGGAGGGAGCTTAAAAAATACCTCCAAAGATCTGAAAAGGTCTCTCATTAAGTGCTTGGCTAAGTACTTATCTGCACATATAGTGGATAGGCTCCCCAAAGCCATGTTCGCAATAGGCTAAATAATGACCCGAAATCCCAAGTCTAGGTAAAGTTCACTTTACCATGAGCCAGAATGTGGTAACCTTGTAATACAAAGTATTGAGTAAAGTCCTATAAAGGTCTACAAGTAGCAGTATGCTAAATTTTAGCCCAAGAACAAAAATCTACAAAAAAAAAAAGCAAGTCTCAGAAGGAACAGGCTAATATACAGTAAGTTAATCTTACACCTTAATGAAATTAAACAATTTTAAAAGGAATAACAAAATCCAGCACTCAATAATGTAAAATATCTACCATATAATAAAAAATTATCAGATAAAAGCCAGACATGGTGGCACATGCCTGTAATCCCAGCGCTTGAGAGGGCAAGGCAGGAGGATCACCGTGAGTTCAAGGCCAGCCTGGGCTACATAGTGAGTTTAAGTCCAGCCTGAACTACATAGCAAGACCCTGTCTCAAAAAATAAAACAAAACAAAAATAACCAGGTTCAAAAGAAGCACGAAAATATCTATACTGGTTGAAAAATAAACCAAAGCAAATATACCATCACCTGACAGGGATGGTGGAATTAACAGATAAGAAATCTTAAAAAGATATATATCTATTCAATAATCTAAAAGAAAATCAGGATGAGTAAAATGATGTTTAAAAAGAGGTCCTAATGAAACTTCAAGGAATGAAAAATATAACAGGTAAGAATAACATCATTTTAGAGCAGAAATAAGGTTAACTGAAGTTTAAGAAAAAGCAACAAAAACTACCAAAAATGAAGCATACAAGAGAAAAAGATCAGGGAAAAAAATCATCAATGAGCTATGGACAACAGCACAAGAGTAGATTTAAACCTAACCACAGATAATACTATAAAATGTAAATCATCTAAATAGTGTCCAATAAATTCTCTGCCATGAAGACAATGTGCTGTATCTATGCCACCCAGTATGCAAGCCATTAGCCACATGATGTTACCAAGCACTTGAAATGTGGCTAGTATGAATGAGGAACATGACTTTGTTTAATTTTTATTAATTTGAATCCAAATTAAAATAGCCTAACGCAGCTAATAGAGAAACAGTTCACTTAAAGGCAGAAAATGTCAGAATGGATAAAAACAAAACGTAGAAAAAAAAACGTAGAATATATGCTCTTTATAATAAACTCCTTTAAATATAAAGACAAAATTGGGTAAAAGGTTGGAAAACATACTATTCGAACACCAATCAAAACAAAGGCAGGCAGCTCTATTAGTATCTCACAAAGTGGGCTTCAGAATAGAGGATTTTAAAGGGATTTTTGTACAAACGGGTAAATTTACTGAAAGAAATAACTATCCTAAACATGTGTATACTTAGTAATTCATCAAGATACATGAAACAAAAAGTGATAGAGCTGAAGGGAAAAAACAGACAAACCCATAAGTGCAGTTAGAGACATCAGCACTCTTCTCTCCATAATTAAAAAGTACACAGAAAATCAGCAGGGAGGTAGAAAACCTCAACAAAACAACACAAAAGGTCAACCAGATGGCCTAACTGACAGCTGTGGAACATGCCACCCAGCAACAGGGGAAAATCTGACCTTTTCAGCTACACACAACAGTCACAAGATAGATGAACCTCAAGTCAAACAGACTGGGGCAAAAAAGAAAATATAAAACAGCAGCATCAGAAATAAAAAAGAACAGAAAGGTAAATCAGAGTACATAAAAGGAACTTTATCCCAATAATCTAACAACTTAGAAGTAACGGACAAACTCCTTGAAAAACACCAACAAACTCCTAAAAGAAAAACAGATAACTTGAATAGCCCACTATCAATTGTGAAATGAGTTAAAATCTTCCTTGTACGGAAACCCCAGGCCCAGATGGCTTCAATGATAAATTCTACCAATCAAGAAGAAATATTAATTCTCCACAGATAAAGTATTTTTCCACAAGAAAATACTTTCCATCTTACTTTAGGAATATAGAATACAAAATATCAAAACTAGACAGACATTCTAAAAAAGATAGCTACTGTCCAATATCTCTCATGAATAAAAGATGTAATTGGTAAATTAAGTCAAGCAATATATAAAATACATCTTGACCAAACTAGTTGTACACCAGGAATGAAAGGTTGGTTTAACACTTGAAAATTAACATAGTTTGCCACCTTAACAGATTAAAAAAAGAAAACTTTTATTACGTCAACAGGTTCAGAAAAAGCACTTGACAAAATTTAATACCTATTCATAATAACTAGGAAGAGAAGGAAAATGTCTCAACCTGATAAGGGCATCTGCCAAAAGCCTACATCTAATGTAAAACACTGGGAGCAAGACAAGTATGTCCATGAACACTTCAAAAATATACTGAAGCCAGTGTGATAAGAAAAAGAAATAAAAGTCATACAGATCGGGGAAAAAATAAACGTCTTTATTCCTCTACACATGACCAACTACTTAAAATATCCTAAGCAATCTGTAAAAAAGCTAACGGAGCCAGGCACAATGGTGCACACCTGTTACTCCAGCTACTTGGGAGGCTGAGGCAGGAGGACTGCAAGTGCAAGGAAAGCCTGGATAACCTAATGAGACCTTGTCTCAAAATGAAAAATGTGAAAAAGCATTGAGGATGTAGCTCAGTGTGAAATCTCCTGGCTGGGTTCAATCCCCAGTGTCAGGAAAAAAAAAAAAAAAAAAGTAAGCGAGTAAGTGAATTTAGCATTCCTGCAGAATACAAAGAAATCTACACACTAGAAATGAACAACCTAAGATTTTCTGTTATTATTGAGAAATGTTCTTATTTTAGCCATTTTTGCGTATGATGTGAGTAAAGGGTCGAGGCTTGTTTTTTGCACATGGATTTACAGTTGTTTGATTTCTCTTTGCCCACTGAATTGCCTTAGAAAATATCTTACATGAGAGCAATGCATGGAAGGAAAGAGGAAGGTAAAGCAATTTCTTACTAACTGAAGCTAAACTGATTCTTCACCAGGCAGAACTTTCAAATTGTTAGGATGGCAGAGAAAACAGTCCGAGGGTGACCAAACCCTGTCCTATGAGTTGTATTTGTTGAGACTAATATCACAGAAGACTTAGCTAAAGCTGTGCATGAAAGATGACACAGGAACAAACTACAATAATACAAAATCATTTCTATAGCAACAATAATCTGCTCTCTTACCAGATTTCCTATTTTCAGGTAGTTTGTTTGGTGTCTTGAAATTACTGATTCCTTCCATTATAGCACTCTAAGTCCTATGATAAAAATGAACAAAATTACACTGTAGTTATAAAGGATACAGCTGTCATTCATGAAGAAAACTTCTAATATTAGTGCTCATTTTGTCATATAAACAAAATCTGAGAACTGAAAAAGATCTCAGCAAATATTCAGTCCAACTTTGTTTACAGTGAGAAAACTGAAAGAGAGAAGTACAATTAGTTATCCATGATCATATTATTACAGTTACTGGATTTTTTTTTAAATTACAAAGTAATATGCACTTTGTTAAAAAACAAACAGTTCAAAAAGGTATATAGTATCTCTCTCTCTCTCTCAAACTTACCATGAGGAGTTCTTTTTTTTTTTTTTTTGGTACCAGGGATTGAACTCAGGTCCTTGCGGTTGCAGAGCAGGTGGCAGAACCACTGAGCTAAATCCCCGGCCCCTGTGAGGAGTTCTTTTACAACTTTAAGTATCCATTTAAAAATCCATTAGATTATTGAATGTATAAACCAAATAATAGTATCTCCATACAAAGTATATTAGTCAAAAAATGGAATTACTGATGTACAGTACACTGATAGACAATATAAACTGCTATACAACATGAATAGGAACATGAACCTTGACAATATGCACACTAAGTGAAAGAAGCTAGATGCAAAAGGCCACGTATATGATGATCCCATTTATAGGAATTCTCCAGAAAATGTCCTGATTTCCTGATGGGTGGGTTAGGAATATAAAAAAGTCAAAAATGGCTCCAACTTTTCTAGACTAAGAACCTGAAAAAAATGGGGGTACTATTGAGATTAGGAGCTCATTTTTGGGTGTGTTTAAAATTTTAGACATCTATATGAAAATGTCAAATAGGCAGCCTGGAATCCAAACTGAAGACATGAATTTGTGGATTATAAGCGCACATGTGATATTAAAGGCAAGGGACTAGGTTAGGACATACAGGGCAGCGATGGCAAAACTTTTAGAGAACCAGTGCCCAAACTGCAACCCCAATCCCACTTTTTTATAGCAAAGTGCCAACACTGCAATTAAACCTGAATACTGAGGCTTTAATTTAGAAAAAATAACTCATTCCTTAAAGAAAAACACAGTAACAGAGCTTTCAATGATACAAACAGCCCTCTGCGGCATGTGTGCCATAGGTTCACAATCACTAACACAGGGCATCAGTGCAGAAAGAGAAGAGGTAGTTTTACGGATGCCAAGTCAAGAAATGGAAGGGGAAGAAGCAGCCTGAGGAGCCAGCAAAGCAGAATGCAAAAACCTTTAGCAAGTAGAGCAAGCTGGAAAGTCTCACAGCTGTTTCCCTACAGCCTGAAGATTTGATAAGCAGAAGCAGCAGAAATGGGGTTTTTTTAAGTCACTGCCCATTAAAGACAAACTAGGTTGAAATATAAATTATTTAACATTCTTTCACATTTTAGGGCCACTTAATGACTCATTTTCACTTTCCACTTTTAAATGATTTGCACCTAAATATATCATATCCCATCCATTTCAGAGCTGTCTGAAGGCAACTTTGTTCCTGATCGAACACTCACTCCGTTGGTTTTAGGCCTTAGCTAATGGCTTTTGTCCACTAACCCAAATGCTGCCTCATAGTCTGAACATACACCCTACAGACACTCACGTTAACAGCCACACTGATCCTGGATCACCGTCTCTTGTAAAAGATAACAGCAGCAAAAAGAACAGTCTTAAGAAGTTGACAGGACTCAGCAAGTTAACCAACAGATCTACTGGCTCAGACATCAGTAGCTTTGGACCCTAAACCACCCCACGAGTCAACGAAATACTGATGGCAAAGCTGCGGTGTAGACAGGTGGCAGCCTAAAACGGAAACATAAAATAGGAGAAAAACGGAAGGCGATGCGAAAAAACACAAAATAGAAGAAAGGTGAATGTAAGAGAAAGTCCCATTTAGATTAGGGTCAAGCCGGGAGGAGATGATCAGCGGGGTCCCCCTCCCCAAAGGACTGCAGGGACCGTTCCTCCCGGCCCGGCTTACAGAAGCGAAGCTGCGGCTCAGATCCTTCTTCCGCCGGTGACTGATGCCAAATCACCTCGCCTAGAAAACGAGAAGCGACGTTAGAGAAGGGTTCAAAGGAGAAAACGGCTTCCCCCTCCTCGACGCCCCAGGGAAAGGGAGAATCTTTTCTCAAAAACCCCACCCCACCCCGTCCCGCGATTCATTCCGAGCCGCGGCCGCGCTCCTCCAGGGCCCTGAAAGCTCCCCTTACTAAAATAAAAAGTAAGCTTAAGAACAGAGGAGAAAAACTTATAGCTCCCCTTACCAGAGTCGCACACCAGCCTAGAGAAAAAGAGCGAAGCGACGACAGCTGACCCAGGCCTACGCGCGGCGCGCACCCCTGCACCAACGGTTGTACTTCAAACGCTTCGCGCTTTGAAAAGGCCGCGCACCCCCGCCCCGCGCGGCGGCCCTGAACTACGGGAGGCCGCGAAGGACAAAATGCGCGCTCAATTCGCTGTCCCGCTTTCTCTTCCCTTTCCCATCTGCTTCCTGGTTCTGCTGGCAGCCAGTTAGGGATTATTTCAAAGCAAGGAAGAAAGAGAAGCGCAAGAAAGGAGAGAGTGATTTTACAGCCACAGTGTGCCCGTCAGAGGAACAAATTCTGGTGAAAAAGAATATATGTGCTTTTCGCCTCCTGCTGCGCAAGCGCAAGGACCCGAGTTCGATCCCCGGTACCAAAAACAAACAAACAGAATCTATGTACCGTCCCCTCCACAGGAACACACACTGAATGTGAGAAATTGGAGTACTTCCCTAACAGGAGCACACCGTGGTAGACTTTCAAAGGAGAGAGAGTCCTTTTCAGCACTTTGAGGAAAATCAACGTGCAAGGTGGGCCTAGAAAGAATGAATTGCTGTTTTTTTACGGTTTTATCACATATTGACACAGCACATTCATGTGCTTTTGTACACATACACATTTACACATTTCTCAATGTGCCCTCCCGGTGACAAGAGTTAACTTTGCTACCTATTTTACTTCTAAGTTTCAGAAACGATCCCAGCCCATTTTGGGGAATGTTTTATATGTGTATTGGCCACTCTATCTACAAGTCTGTAAGAGAAACAGATGCCCCTGCATGGATCTTCATATACAATCATGAATTGCAATTTGTTTAAATGAGAAGAAACTTTTTTGGCTTTGTACCTATCTTCTGCCAGAGCAGTCAAGAAGAATTTATTGATCGTTCCATGTTCTGTGTTGTGTTGGACAGCAGTACTGGAAGGAGGCAGCAAAGAGATCTGTCAGGAGGCTGAACAAGTGTCTGGGGCAGTAAGAGGTGACAAGTCCCTCTACTCACCTCTTCAGCTATTTAAAATGAAATGGGAGTCAGGCAAGGTGGTGCACACCTGTAGTCCCAGCACTTGGGAGGTCAAGGCAGGAGGATCACAGTGAGATCGAGGCCAGCTTGGGCTACATAGTAAGACCCTGTCTCAAAAAGAAAAAAAGAGGAAAGAAAGAGGAAGGAAGGAAGGAAGGAAGGAAGGAAGGAAGGAAGGAAGGAAGGAAAAGAAAGGGAAATGGAGATCATTCACAGACTCTTGCACAACTTCCACTCTTCAAAGTCAAATCTATCTTCGTCTATAGCCCTCTTTACTCATCTGCACAGCCTCAGGAGAAAAGATCTTTCCTTCTGCCCAAGGTGATGGATTGGAGCACTGTGCTCCACAGCCCAATCTTTCCCTCCCACATGTCATCCAAATCACTTTTCTCTCCTAAGTCTTCACTTCTTCTAATGGTTCTTTTTCTTCAAAATCAAACAACAGTAAAATAGCAAACATTTATTTAGTTTCTATTGTGTCAAGCATTGTTTTAAGCATTTTACATATACTAATTCCTTATAGCAACTACATCACACAAGTTATTATCATAAACCTCATTTTTGAAATAAGGAAGCTGAGGGAAAGAAAGGCTAAGTAATTTGCTAAAGTCACAGAGCTAATAATTGGTAGAGCCCAGGATTTGAACACGTGTTGAGTTTGGACTTCTTTTTTTAACAAATGGACTCATTCCCCCCCACACACACACACACATACACACACACACACACCCCCTTCCAACACCAGAGCCTTCCCATTTTGAGTCACCCTCTTCTAAGCATAGAAGCATAGAATCTCATCTCACTGCCCTCTATTCCCTTTCTGTTACATACCTCACCATTTTTCTTTAAATATCTGTAATGTTCTATATTTTTTATTATGCCTCACATTTTTACAAGCCCTCTATGTTTTGTTTTTGCTGATTAATAAGATCCTGCCTAAAGCCAGAACCCAAAAGCTCCTTAATTAACCATTGCTTGTGAAAAGAAACTCTAGGGAAATGAAGTTATTGACACAGGTGTAAGATGAGGTCAAAAGCATGTGAGAAAATGAAAGCCCTTGTTTAAAGCTTATAACTGTCCTATTCCACATTGTGTAACCATAAATGCACCTCCAGGGATTGTTCACAGAAACATCTGAACTTCACAAGGTTAATGCTGTTGCCTGCAAAATGCAACTATTAATCTCCAAATCTTGCACCCTCAGCACGTGTCACAGGAAACAGCACCTAATCTGGATCAGTTATTTCTTTCTGAATTTAAAGCCCTGGGTTCCATGGCTTAGCTTAACAAAAGAGCCTCCTCTGTATTTGACTCTTGGATGATTGGGCCTGAAGGAACATTGGCGCCAGCACCTTTTGGATATAAATGATAACTTCTGCCCCACCGAGGGCCTCACCTTTTGACTTTTAAGGGCTTAGTTTTGAAGCTTTTTTAAAAAAAAAATATTGGGCCAGGGATTTAGCTCAGTGGTGCCTCTGCCTGCCTCAAAAGCACAAGGTCCTGAGTTCGATCTCTAGTACCAAAAAGAAAAGTATCAACATTTTCTCTCTCCTTTATTACTATTATATTTTAGTTCTCTTTGAGACCGTGTGAATGTTGCTGATTGGGTCAGAGAATGATAGCAATGTTTAAGAAAGAAACAAATAAGGAATTCATATTTTGTCTTCTTATGTCTACATGCCCATCCAATCAACTTGACATGTCCCTGCATGCTACTGGGGATCCCAGAGCCATTAGGTCCCCAGGCAAATGTCTGACACTCCTTCCCTCATTGTTTTCTAGTTTTTGTCCTTCTATCCCTAGGGCTTAAGCTAGAGCTTCCCTTCTTTCCCCCATCCAAGTTTCGGCACCTCTTCCTCCTATGTCTCTGAAATCCCTTCCTTCCTTTTCTTCCTGTCTTCCCCTTTGACTGCACCCCCTCCCATCACACTAGTTAGGACTCAACAGCCTGCTAACTTCCCACCCTATCACCAGCCCCTCCTTCCCTCCAGTCAGCTGTCTTGTTGCTGCCTGTTTAACCCTTCCCTTTGTGACACTCATCGAAAACTCCCCTGGTTGAACTCCTTCAGGACTCCTCATAACTTCAGGGCAAAATCCACCCCTTACAATGTGACCCCAAGTGCCTATAGCTCAGAGCTGTCTAGATTGGATTCTGTCGCTGGTTAGACCAAGTTCATGGTGTGGCCCTGGACACCTGCCAGATCTCCAGAACAGGCGCACACTGTCCCCTCTGCCAGGAAGCCTTCAGCACACCCTTCTTGAGTGGGTCACTGTCATTCATCCTTTGGGGCTCAGCTCAGGAGCAGCACACTCTTCCAGGACTCCATCCCTATGCTCCTAGTCTGGGCAGTTCTTCCTCCACACTCCTAGGTGCCTTCCACCCTCCCAGGCCCACACATGCCCAGGGCCCTGGATCTGTCTGTTTCTGTCTTCCCATAGGTGTGTCAGTTCCAGATCCTTCCCCTCAGAGATGCCTAGGAGAGTGCTCAGAAATAAATGAGAGAAGGAAAAGATGGATAAACACTGTTGCATACAGAATCCCTTCTGTCCTTCAGTGACAAAGTGTGCCAATTAATCTAGTAACAATCACCAAGCTGAAAATTTAATGCCTTAGCAACAGTCTTTGAATCAATGTTTGCTGACTTCTACGGACTGAATCAGCTCCCCCCTCCCCCAAAGAAGCTCATCGTTTGGATTCTTAACCTCTATTGTGACGGTATTGGAGATGAGAAGCCTTTGGGAGTCATTAGATTTGAATGAGGTCATGAGGGTGGGGCCCAGGTCCAAATCGATTAGTGTCCTTGTAAGAAGAGACACCTCCTTCAATAGCTGCTCTGCATCCAAGTCCATTCAATTCTGCCATTAATCACAGTTAGCACAGACTTCACAGGCTCCGTTCCCCCAAAGACTGCCCCTCATGTCAGGTGCCAATTGCAAGTCGTAGGTCCCAGGTCACCTATAATTTATGTCCAGCTTGGCTACAAATCAGAAACTCCGACTATTCTGTTTATGAGTTTGATAATTTGCTAAGCAAGTCATAGAACCCAGGAAAATAGTTAACTTGCCATTGTCAATTAATTATAAGGATGTTTTAGCCAAGTAAAGAGGTACATGGGGTGATGTCCAGATGGGTCCTGATTGCACCTGTGGAGTTAGGGTGCCCCACCCTCCCAGCACCCTGGTGCATTCTGCAACCCGGAAACTCCCTGAACCCCATCTTTTAGAGCTTGCCCCAGAGGCATCAGCGCCTAGGCATGGCCAATTGCTAACTCAATTGCCAGCTGTCTCTGCTCCCTGAGGACTGGGAGTGCGCTCAGAGCTCTGCTTCTGATCATGGCTTGGTTTCTCTGTGACCTATTCCCCCACAGTAGCCCACCAAGGGTCACCTCATTGCAACAGCGGACCTTCCTGACACCCAGGCACCAGGAAATTCCCAGGGATTAGGAGCTCTAGGTCAGGACCTGGCATCTGGGAGAGAGGAGCAGCCCTGGAGCAAGGCAGGGAAGCCCTGGGAAGCCACCCACACAGCCGCCTGCCGGGACGCGGACTCCACCAGCTTGTGTTCCTCCTTGGTGGCTAAAGATTTCCACTTGGAGCTTTCTGACTTTTCCTACCTCCCAGTAAGGGAAATTTGCCCATTCTGGGAATATGAGGCTTGAAAAACAAGAAGTACTTTGGAAACTGTGCTGGACTCCGAGATGCCTGTAATTGATGAGTTCCTGGTCCAGCGAACTGAAGAGATGAGACAGGGAATTCAAAGTCTCCCCAAGGGCTGCTGCCTCCTCCTAGCTTGACAAAGCAGAGTACCTCATCCTCAGATTGTGTAAGACTCTGGGCTGGGCCTCACATCTGGCCTCGATTTCAGCACCTTGATGATGTTTCTGCTCCACGACCATCTTCATTTTGTCATGGCCTAGGGTGAATCAATACACTGATGATAGGAAAGCATTTTGGTGGGCTACATTTTGGCTGCTTAGTAGCCAGGTGAAATGGCCAGGGGCTTACAGGGCGGGGAAGCCTTTCTGCTTACTGTGTGCTGCTTGAAATCATCCTGCCATCCTGCTCCAGCATCAAATGAACAGACTGTGAAGAGAGAAAAAAGATCTTCTCAAGTCATACAAAGATCATCAGTCTCTCTCTCTGTCTGTCTCTCTCTGTCTCTGTCACTGTCTCTGTGTCTGTCTCTTTCTCTGTCTCTCTATCTCTGGAAACAGAGTCTCACTATGTAGTTCAGGCTGGCCTTGCACTCACTGTATAGCCCAGGCTGAACTGGAACTCATGGTGATCCTCCTGCCTCAGCCTCCTGAGTACTGGGATTACAGGTGTGCACCACCACATCGGGTTCTCTGTCTTATTTTATTTGTGGTGCACTGATTGAACTGAGGGGCACTCTACCACTGAGCTACAACCCCAGTCTTTTTTTTTTATTACTCCAATCTGGCCTGAACTTTTCATCCTCCTGCCTCAGCCTCCATCAAGCCCTTTTCTTAAGGAAGATAGTGACATGGAGGGGTTCCTCGGGCCATATACACACATACCCCATGTTAAAACCCATGAAGCAAAACCATATTAAAAAAGAAGTCCTCAAATTGTTATCTCCAGACCTCCCCCAAAAGAAATCTCTTTTCCAGCAACATGTACACTGGAGTTTTTAGAATAACTATTCCTCAGGCACTGTGAAGGGCTAGTATGCTGTGGCCTGAATGTCCTCACCAAAATTCATGCTGAAATGTACTCCTGCTTGTGAGAGAGTAGAAAGGTAGTGAGTCTACAGCATTTAGAGGTAGGGCCTTTGGAAGGTCATTAGGATGACATACGAGCAGCAGGGTGGGGCTCCCCATTGTGGGAGAGACCAGAACACACAGGAAAGACTTCCTCTGCCATGGGAGGCTGTGGCCACTTTAGGACTCTGGCACCAAGACAATCATCACCAGATAAAACCCCTGGACCTTGGACCAGGGCCCCGACCCAAGATAAACCTCTTTGCTTTGTAATTTATCCGGACTGTGGTCCTGTGTTACTAGCAATGGAAAACAGAGTAAGACAGACTCGGAGACAGGGTCCTGGAACCTGTGCTCCTTCGTGTACCTGTTAACACTCTCAGTATAAATTAATTCAGTAATCCTGAGTCAGAGAATAGACCTAAGTTACATGTACAGCTTGTTAGATGGCTGCTGTTGGGAATGGAAATTCTTGGATTGTATGAATTGCAAACCCAAAGTAGGTAGACACAGATGAAGTTCTTCCCTGTGTGTGGAGAAGGGATTGTGTGTTGAGAACTGCTTATAAAAATTCCAACACCCTTAGTCATTGTCATGTTCTTTCATTTATTTGTTGAATAAATGATATTGAGCCAAGCACAGGAGGTTTAAAAAAGAGAAGAAAATATTTTTTAAAGCCCCCCCAAAACCGAGAAAACCTTGGCTCCAGGAGCATATAGTTAGCAAATAGATACAATAGAATGTGGTAAATATGTAACTGAGAGTAGACCACCCGAGGGGTGGGGAAGATTCCATCCAGTTGGGTTTGGAAGGCAAAGAACAGATTTCATGACAATCCTGATGGATGGACAGAAGGGGTGGGGCCGGTGAGAAGTTTTCATAATGATTCTGATTGGTGGGTGGAAGGTGTTGGCAGATGCAAGTTTGCAGGGCAATCCTGAGTGGCAGAAAGGGAGGGCTTATTACACCGAAGACAGAATGTGTGGAGATAGAAGAACAAATACGTAGTCTGGAGGAATTGCTGGAGAACAGGAAGAAACAGACAGTTGCCAACTCATGGGTTTTTCCCATGGTAGGAATTTGCAATTTGTTTTGTAGGTCTTGGGGAGCCACAGAGGGTTTTACATCTGGGAGTGACAGGATCAGAATCATGTATTAGATGAGGAAATCTCCCTGGGATGTCACAGAGAGAAGGCAAAGGGAGATAGTGATAATCCAGGAGAGAGATTAGGAGGGGTCAAACTGGCCAATGGCAGTGTGCTGGAAAGGACACAGTCGGGCCGTGTGTATGGGGTGGAATTGACTGCAGTGCCTGTGAGGTCATTAGGGGCCTGTCGCCAGAACAAAAGGAAGTTGATCGCTCAAGAAGCGTTTTGGAAAATAGTCAAACTAAAAAGACGTGAAGACCTTTCCAACACATTGCTCCCCTGTGGGTGGCAGGGACAGGCAGAGAAGCCAGGAAACAGAGCCGCTCAGTTGATCCTGCCTAAGAGTTCACATTGTGGTTTAGGCCTAAAAATCTCATGGAATTAGTACATATAAATTCAAGACTGATCTAAGACTCAAGGGATGCTTCTCTACATCTGCAAAAGCTCCTTTAAAAAAGAACTACTTCAAAAAATGTTAGATTTATTTTAATTTGTATTCAAAAATTCACATGCAGTGAAATGCATGGATTTCATATGTGCAATTGGTTAAGTTTGACTTAACATGAACAATATCCACACTTATATATAAACTCTTTGAATGTATTGCAAATATTTTCTCCCAGTCTGATTTTTGTTTTCCTTGACATCTTTCTATGAACAGTTTTAACTTTTGATAAAATCTAATTTAACAATTTTTTATGATTAGTGGGTTTTTTTTTAAAACTTTTATCTTTTCCTTAGAGCAGTTTTAGGTTTTCAGAAAATAGAGTTCTCTCTTACTCTAGAATAGACACACACTCCCCTACTGCCAACACCCCCACTAGAGTGGTACATTTGTCACAACTGAGACCCCCGCATCGATACATCATCATCACCCAGACTGGATAGTTTACATTAAGTGTCGCTGTCTTGAACATTCCATGGGTTTGCATAAATGCAATGCCATGTGTCCACTACCATGGTGTCATGCAGGGTGTCTCCACTGCCCTCAATTTTCTGTGCTCCCCCTGTTTATTCCTCCCTCTATCCTTGGCAACCATTGATCTTTCCCTAGTTCCATAGTTTCACCTTTTCCAGAATGTCATGTAATTGGAATCTTACTGTATACAGTCTTCTCAGACTGGCTTCTTTCACTTCATACCATGTTTTTGATCTTTCACTATGTCTTTTCATAGCTTGATAGCACATTTCTTTTTAGTCCTGAATAATGTCCACTGTCTCAATGGACCACAGTTTGGTTACTCATTCATCTGCTCAAAGACATCTTTTTTGGGGGGTTGGGGGTTGAGAAGGTTCTCATTATATAGCCCAGGCTGGCCTCAAACTCACAGCGACCATCCTGCCTCATCCTCCCAAGTGCTGGGATTACAGGCATGCACCACCATGCCTGGCCTCAAAGACATCTTGATGGCTTCTAAGTGTTTGAAATTAAAGCTGCAGTAATTATCCATGTACAGGTTTCCACGTGGACGTGTTTTCAATTCCTTTGATTAAATACCAAGATCTTAAAATCACTGCCATACCCAAGATCATTTAGGTTTTCTCCTATATTATTTTCTAGGACTTTGATAGTTTTATGCTTTGCATTGAGGTCTGTGATCTATTTTTATTTAATTTTTGTAAAGGGTGTAGGAAATTTGTCTAGATTAATCTATATTTTTTTACGTATGGATGTCCAGTTGTTTCAACGCCATTTATCGAAAAGACCGTCCATCTTTTCTTCATTGTATTGGATTTGCTCCTTTGTCAGAGATCAGTTGACTCTTTGTATCTGGGTCTCTTTCTGTTTTCTGTTGCGTTCCATTGATTGATTGGTTTAGTCTTCTCCAGCCCCACACTGTCTTGATTGCTGCAGCTTTCTAGCCAGCCTCGAGGTGGGGAGCATGAGTCCTCTGACTTTGTTCCTCTCCATCGTGCCATCTGCCAACAGTGACAGTTTTAGCTTTATTATTTCCTTCCTTCTACTGATTTTAATTTGCTCTCTCTCACTAACTTCTTCAGGTGGATATTTAGATAATTAATTTTAAACCTTTTGCTTTAGCTGGGCCTGGGTTGATGATGAATAAATGATAGATAATTTATTATATACACAAGATCAGAAGTCAGTTGAAGAGCCTCCCACTGGCCAAAGATGTTACAGCCCAAGTGTTGGCTAAGGGTAGTAGCTGCCATGTGTGAAGATCCATGCAATCTGCTGAAATCCATGTATTCATATTAAATCCCTAGTGTAGCTCTGTTGAGGTGGTGAAAGCTGTAAGATCATGGGGCACCACCTCAAAAGGGGTGAATACAGGTCTCTTGGAATCGGGTTAGTGCCTGCATGAAGAGGTTGTTATAAAGGAGTTCTGCACCTCTCCTTAATGCTTTCCTGGACGTGCCACTGGCTGCTCTTGCAAGAGCTCCCACCATTGTGATACCATCTGCCATGAGGTCCTCACCAGGGCTAAGCAGATGCCACGTCATGGTCTTGAACCCTCAGAATGGTGAGCTAAATAAACCTTTTCTTTTTAAAGTATCCAACCTTGGGTATTTTGTTGTGGCAACAGAAAATGGACTAGCACACGTCCTTTCTTGGCTACTAACCTTGCTACAGACTGGCTGGTCACCAAAACTACATTTAGGTGCTCCAAATTGGCCAGCTGTAAGCAGCAGCCCAAGCCTCCTCGGTGAGTGAGCCCGGAATGTGCTGACTTCTCAAGGGGGAAGGAGACTTCAGGAAAGGGCACTGTAGTCTGTGAAGGCTGCACTTCATCCAACTGGACCCACTTTTGACTCAATGGGGTCTGATCATGACTCCCCTCTCTCTAAAGCCCACATAAGAAGATTCTGCCAGAATTATGATTTATTTCTAAACATTTTATGTTTGAAATGAAAGTGAAAAAAGACATTGACGTTATTTGTGTTGGAAGACCTTTTGCTGTGCCCCACTGATCCTCATATTCCACATAATTTGTGGGAAAAGTAAATTACTTGATTCATCTGGTAAAGAGGAAAAGAGGAAGAGAAATAAAACTCTTTAGCATTCTCTGGAGGATCAACATGGAATTAAAAATGGAAAATGAGGCCACAGTGATACATTCTATTCACCTCCAGCAAACACCCTGCAGGGGATGCCTCGACCGCAGGGTCTGCGATGCCAGACGTGAGTGCCGGCTGCTCTTTCAGATATGACATATTTTCCACAGAGCTGGATGCTGATCTGTGCCCTGACTGCCTGTGGCCACTCTGTTACTGGAAACCTAATGTGCCAGTTCTTCACTAAGTGGCTTTGGCAAGGCCTTTGCTACATTTAACCACAGTGAGGAGGCTCCAGAGGCTTTGTTAGTTGTGTAAAGAATTATAGAGATATTGGCCTGAGTTAGATGAAGTCCAGAGCAGCTGCCCCGTTCTTCAGGCACAGAATTTCTCGGAGATGTATTACGCTAACTGAAAAGTACCCTGGGATTTTAACCCTACATCCTATGAAGCATGGACACAGGTATCCCTTGATGTATAAAACTGAAGTATTCCTGAGAATGGCTGTGTAAATCCTATTTCCCCATTCCATGTATTATGAGTTCAAAAGGGCCTAATCTCTGCTCAGGGCTAAATGTTAGTGTGTGCACTCTTCTCTCTTGCTTCTTCTACATCTCTTGCTTCTTCTTAGACAACTACTTGAATTTTAAAAATATAAATATACCAGAATAGCTATCCATTTAAAGATTTTTTTATTAAAATATTTTGGTGAAGGGAATAGTCAGCCTTGGCTTGAACCAAAATATACTATCTGAATCAGGCATGGTGGCGTGTACCTGTAATCCCAGCGCTCAGGAGGGAGGCTGAGGCAGGAGGAGTCCCAAGAGTTTGAGGCAAGCCTGGCCTACATAGTGGGTTCAAGGCCAGCCTGAACTATATAGTGAGATTCTTTCTCAAAAAAAAACAAAATGAAAAAAAATACCTTCATTATGATGTACGGCTAGGAGGGGATAATGGTATTTTGGCCACTAATTGAGATTAATCCACATTAGATTAGTTTCTTCTGAAATCATGCATTAAAAATAATTCACTGTTGAAATAGGTACAAGAAGTATATATGCTACCATTCAGTAAATATCATCATTTTCAACTTAACCTATCTCTCCATTTACTCCAATGCTTGCTTAGCTTCATAAACATGACTCAGAAGCAAGTTTTGTAGAGTTCCCCTTCCCTTCATGATAGTTTTCTATAGCACAAGAGAAATCACTAAGAGGTTAACAGCGTAAAACAACAAATATTTAGATTTCCACTTCCTCAATGTCAGCACAGTATCTAGCAAAGCAAGCACAACTGCTGAAAATCATCTTTAAAACCTCAGAATTTAAAGCTTCTGGAAATTGTCCTAAGGGTATGTAGCAAACGAAGAAACATTTATTCAAGAAAATCTGGTAACACGTGGTTAGAACATTGAGAACCCGTGACATCTGAGCCATGGTTTCCTCCCTCCCGGGTAGCAGTGACAAAGCCCGCTGCAGGAAGATGAAACCAAGGGCTCAGGGCTCCCACTTCAGGCCTTTGGTGCCCTCCTAGGTGGGTGCACAGCCATCAGAAGTTTTCGTCACCCCCAGCTGCATGTTGTAGGGCCCAAGTTCCAGGTAGGTATAGGCAAGAAGTGATTCACCCCCCAGCCCTTGTAAAGATCGGGTCTCACTAGGTTGCCCAAAGGGTCTCAAACTCCTAGGCTCAATCAGTCTTCCTACCTCAGCCTCCTGAGTACCTGGGACTACAGCTGTGTCTGGTTTTAGACAGGTTTTTAAACAAAGCCAAAATGTTATTTCAAATCAAATATTTGGCTTTATGCCTTAGATCATTTTATATTTTATTCTGTATTCTCTCCCAAGGCAATCTTATCTTTCCTTTGGCTTTAGTGTTACCAGATTTCCATAGAAAGTACCAAGAGCTTCCACTCTATTCTGGATTACAGTTTTAGAAGATTCATTCCATGGCCATCCAGCTCCTAGGCAGAAACATCATGGCGGAAGGGCATGGCAGAGCAAAGCTGCTGAGTTCGTGGCACCTGAGAAGGAGAGCAGGGGAACAGCACCAGAGAGGAAGGGGCCAAGGATCAGGCATACTGCCCAAGGTCGTACCTCCATGACCCACCCAGAAGTGCACTCTACTAATCCCCTAGGTGGCTCCCCAGCTGGTTAAATTGACAAAACAGCATTACAGTGTCTCAGGATCTGCAAATGTGCGATCCTAAGAAATTCCCATGGGATGCTAATGCTGTTAGTCCAGAGGCCACAATTTGGGAGCTACTTTCCTAGGAAGACAGGAAGTTTTCATTCTTGTTACAAATTGAGGTAAGCGCTCTGCAGAAAAATTCCAGGGTAACATGAAAACTATTCAAAGTTCCCTGTCCTAGTCTGGGGAAATCTCAGAAATCTTCAGGAAGGAAGGAACATTTGAGCTGAAATTTGTATGCCAATGGTGGTCACTGTTAACAGGGTGGTAGATGGGAGACCTACTGAACCAAAAGAAGAATATGTCAAAGACAGACACTCAATGGAGCCTGACCTTGATTTCTCTGGGGAAACAAAGGCCTCTGGGCAGGAGTGCAGAGGGGGAAGGGAGGATATGCACCTGATGAGACCAGAGAGGGAGGAGCAGGGGCCAGACCTTACAGATTCTGAATTTCATCCTAAGATCAGTGGAAATTTGCTGAAAGGTTTTCAGCAAGGGAATGCAATGGCCAAGTTTGTGTTTCATAAATTTCTCTCTAGCTGCTGATTGGAAGCAGGCAAGAGTAGATACGGTGGGAATTGAAAGGTATGGAAGTGTCTTGCAGAAATGGTGGCCAGGGCTGCTGAGAAGGTCTAACTAAATGAGGCAGAGAGCTGCAGAGAGGGTAATACTCGGATGAGCAGGACAGTGGTGCGACACCCATGGAACTGGAGACCCCAGACGGAGACCATGCTGTGGCGGTGGTAATGGGAAAGGGAGACCCCAGATTCAGGGTTGGGCACTTGTGCCTTAATTTTTAAAACTCATCTACAATAAAATTTAAGGATTTTTTTGAGGATACATTTCTATGTATTTTGATAAATGCATAGATTCACATAACCATCACCATCACTATCAGGAAACAAAAAATTCATCTCCCCTAAATTGTCTCTTGCTGCTCATTGAAATAAAATCTCCTTCTGCGCAAGTGCAAGGACCCGAGTTCGATCCCCGGTACCAAAAAAAACAAAAGAAATAAAATCTCCTTACTCCTAAAGCCTGGCAAACATGGATATAGTCTTGGCTTATTCTGTACTTTTATGTTTTCAAGAATTCCTTTTAAATGGACTCTTACAGCACAGAATCTTTAGAGCCTGGCCTCTTTCACTTAGCCAAATGCATTTGAGATTCATCGGTGGTGTTGTGCATCCGGAGTTCATTAATATTTGTTCCTAAGAAGTATTATGCAGTGTGAATGCACCACAGTTCATTTATCCACTCCACTCAAGGATGTCTGGGCTACTTCCAGTTATTAGCATTTATGAGTAATCCTGTGATAAAGCTTCAGGTACAGGCATTTGATGTCAGCCTAGGTTTTTTCCTCTCTAGTGTAAAGGGCCAGAATCAGGGTGCTGGTTTGTATAGATTTATGTTTAACTATTAAAAAACAGATCAACCATTTCCCAAAATGTCATTTTATAGTCCCACCAGCAAGGGCTAAGAGTTCCAGTTGCTCTGTATCTCCATGACTATGTGGTGCTGTCAGATTTTTATGTTTTGTTGTTTTTCTTTTTAATTTTGGCCATTCTACTGGGTGTGTGCTATGGTTTTAGCACCGCTTTGTATCTTCTTGGGCACTTACTTGACATACATATATCTTCTTGGCTGAAATGCCTGCTCAGATCTTTTGCCTGATTTTTAATCAAGTCGTCTGTTTCACTGCCAGTGGGCTAGCCATGTTGCACTGGACGGGCATTTGTGCTGTCTAGGTGATGATGTGGACCCTTGGAGACAGGAGCTGGCTGCAGAGACGTCTGGTCTGGAGTTGATCATTTGGGGATCAGTGCATGTAGATGTGTGACTTAGGCCGAAGAGTGCTAGGTGAGCTGGATCTTGAGGTGCCCCAGCACATAATGGCAGGAGAGGCGGAGATGCAGGTGATGCCGAGGATGAGCAACTGTAGGAGTCAGGGAAAAACCGGAAGAAAGTGGTATGAACACAGCCCTGGCAAGAAACAGAAGGCGGACAAAAGAGTTGAACCCTCGTGGCAGATCAGATATATGAAATTCCAAAGGCCCATTTATTTTCCAATGTAGAACTCAGTGACAAGTTTTGCATTATGTCTGTGGCCCTAAAAGGGCAGATGGACGGGAACGTATTGAGGGGAAATGGAAGTGAAGAAACAGAGTCAGCAGATCATCTTGTTTGAGATTTGGCTTGTAAGAGGAGATAATAGGCTTGTAACTGGAAGTACAATCTAGGGCACTGTGTTCTTAAACCTTGCCAAAACTTTAGGATTTCTACAAGAAGTAATAGAAAAATACATGAATAATTAAATTTTAAAGAAACTTATTACTATAAAAGACACATTGCCAACAACAATGGGATAGATACGTTCAAAGCAAGAGAGGATGTTTTCAGTATTTTGAGGGGATTAATAGCAGTGTGTCATTTACTGTAATACATTTTTTAAAATTTATATATATATTTATTGGTACATTTTAGGTATAAATACATTTACATTTATCATTGGGTGTTTGTACCAGAACATGATGTAGCTTAGTTTTTATTTTTTCTCCCATTACCTGTGCACCCTTTACCCCCTCCACCCTTCCCTATTTATGCAGAGTTTGATTCCATTTTTTTTTCTTTCTCATAATTTTTCCTTTCCCTTCTTCCCTTTCCCCTTCCCCTCCCACCATCCCCTAACCCTTGGACCTTTTCTTATTTCAAATGATCAATTATTCATTTTAATCATTTTCATCCTTATTTACACTTTCAATTTCTCACACTAGAGAAACTATTCGGTATTTACACGTGTGTCCTATTTATTTCACTTAAGAGTGTGGCCTCAATATGCATCCATTTAGCTATAAATGTCTCTAGTTTCTCATTCTTTATGGCTGGGTAGTACTCCATTTTATAGAAAAACCACATCTTCTTTATCCAGTTTCCAGTCGATGGGCACTTGGGCTGTTTCCAAGCTTTAGCTATTACAAACTGTGCCACTATAAACATAGGTGCACACATATTGCTGTGGTATGATTCTTTTAAGATTCCCAGTAGGGGAATAGCTGGGTCAAATGGGACCTGTAGTCCTAGTTTTTTGAGGTATCTCCATACTGATTTCCACAGTGGTTGCACCAGTCTACATTCCCACCAACTATGAAGAAGGGTTCCTTTCTCTCCGCACCCCCGCCAGCATTTGTTACTTGTTGATTTCTTGATAGCAGCCAATCTTTGTGGGGTGAGGTGGAATCTCAGTGTTGTTTTCATTTACATCTCTCGAATGACCAGTGATATTGAACATTTTTTCAGGTATTTAATTGCTGTTTTTACTTCTTTGTCTGAGAAATGTCTGTTCATTTCAGATGCCCATTTTTGAATTGGGTCTTTGAATTTGGAGGGTCTGATTTTTTTCAGTTCTTTATATATTCTAGATAGTAGACCTTTGTCTGAGGTACAGCGGCTAAAAATTTCTTCCCACATTGTAGATTGTCTCTTAGCTCTGTTGGTAGTTTCTCTTTCATTGAAGAAGCTTTTTAAGAAGATGAGATCCCAGTTGTTGATTCTTTGTGCTAGTTCCCGTGCTATTGAGGTTTTGTTCATAAAGTCTTTTCGTATGCCAATGTCTTCAAGAGTTCTACCTAACTTACCTTCCAGCAAGTTTAGTGTTTCTGTCTTAATATTTACATTTTTAACCCACTTCGATCTTAGTTTAGTGTATGGTGATAGATATGGGTCTAGTTTTAATCTTTGGCAGGTTGAAATCCAGTTTTTCCAACACCATTTATTAAATAGGCTATCTTTCCTCCAATGAAGGTGGTTGGCTCCTTTGTCAAAGATGAGGTGGCTGAGTATGCCTGGAGTTGTTTCTGCATCTTCTAATCTATTCCACTGATCTTCAGGTCTGTTTCTTTGCCAGTACCATGCTGTTTTTATCACAGTAGCTTTGTAGTATAGTTTCAAGTTGGGGATTATGGTACCCCCAGCCATGTCTCTGTTGCCTAGAATTACTTTTGCTATTCTAGGTTTCTTCTGCTTCCAAATGAATTTTTGGATTATTTTCTCTAGTTCTGTGAACTATATTGTTGGAATTTCAATCGGCATTGCATTGAATCTATATAGCAGTTTTGGAAGTACAGCCATTTTCACTATATTGGTTCTTCCTACCCAGGAACAAGGGATATCTTTCCATTTTCTTATATCCTCTTCGATCTCCTTTTTCAGAGAGCTGTAGTTTTCAGTGTAGAGGCCTTTTGCTTCCTTTGTTAGGTTGATTCCTAGATACTTCATTTTTTTAGAGGCTATTGTAAAAGGAATTATTTCCCGAATTTCTCTCTCAATGGGTCTGCTATTTGTGTATAAGAAGGCTATTGTTTTTTGAGTGTCGACCTTGTATCCAGCTACTCTACTGAATCTGTCAATTAGGTCTAGCAGACTTTTGACTGAGTTTTTTGGGTCTTCTATGTAAAGTATCATATCATCAGCAAATAATGACAGTTTCACTTCTTCCTTTCCTATCTTTATTCCTTTTATTTCTTTCTCTTTTCTAATTGCTATGGCTAATGTTTCCAGAACAATATTGAAGAGGAGTGGTGATAGTGGGCATCCTTGTCTTGTTCCTGATTTTAGCATAAAAGTTTTCAGTTTTTGACCATTTAGTATGATGTTGGCTGTTGGTTTTTCATAGATAGCCTTAATCCGGTTGAGATAAAGCCCTTCTAGTCCAATTTTCTGTAGTGTTTTTATCATGAATGGGTGTTGGATTTTGTCAAATGCTTTTTCTGCATCTATTGAGATGATCATGTGGTTTTTGTCCTTGACTCTGTTAATATAGTGTATTACATTTATTGATTTATGGATGTTGAACCATCCTTGCATCCCTGGGATAAATCCAACTTGGTCAGGGTGTATGATCTTCTTGATGACCCTCTGTATTCTGTTTGCCAGTATCTTCTTGAGGATTTTTTGCATCTATGTTCATTAGGGAGATTGGTCTGTAGTTCTCTTTTTGGGTCGAGTCTTTCCCTGGTTTGGGGATCAAAGTAACACTTGCTTCCAGGAATGAATTTGGAAGCCTTGTTTCCCTTTCAATTTCCTTGATGAGTTTAAAGAGTAATGGCGATAGTTCTTCTTTAAATGTCTTGTAGAATTCAGCAGTGAAGCCATCAGGACCTGGGCTTTTCTTTGTTGGTAAGTTTTTTATTACATTTTCAATTTCACTCATTGTTATTGAGGTGTTTAGAATTTCTATATCTTCTTCATTTAAATTTGGCAATTTGTATGTATCTAGGAATCTGTCCATTTCTTCTGTGTTTTCCATTTTATTAGAGTACAGGTTCTCAAAGTAGGTATTGATGATTCTCTGAATTTCCGCTGGATTTGTTGTGGCTTCACCTTTTTCATTCTTAATTGCATGGATTTGAGTCTTTTCTTTCCTTTTTTTGATAAGGTTGGCTAAGGGTTTATCGATTTTATTTATTCTTTCAAAAAACCAACTCTTTGATTCATTGATTTTTTTGTATCATTCTCTTAGTCTCCATTGCATTGATTTCTGCTTGGATCTTTATAATTTCCTTTCTTGTACGAGCTTTGGGTTTGTTATGCTCTTCCTTTTCTAGGAGCTTGAGGTTCTGCATTAGGTTATTTAACTGAGTTCTCTCTGTTGTCCTAGTATGGGCATTCACTGCTATGAATTTCCTGCATAGAACTGCTTTCATTGTGTCCCACAGATTGCTGTATGTTGTACTGGCATTATCATTTACTTGTAGAAACTGTCTAATTTCTTCTTTAATTTCCTCTGTCACTCACTGGTTGTTCAGGAGGGTGCTGTTAAGTTTCCATGTATTTGTGGGAGTTTTGCGGTTTCTTATGTTATTGATCTCCAATTTTATTGCACTATGGTCTGAGAATATGCAGGGGATAACTTCGATTCTTTTACATTTACTTGGATATGTCCTATGAGCTAGCATGTGATCTGTTTTGGAGAATGACCCATGTGCAGCTGAAAAGAATGTGTATTCTGATTTTGTGGGATGGAACACTCTGTAAACATCTATTAAGTCCATTTGTTCAATAGCTTGGTTCAGTTCTAGAATTTCATTGTTAATTTTTTTTCTAGTTGATCTGTCTATTTGTGATAGAGGGGTGTTGAGGTCCCCCACTACAATTGTATTAGTGCTTATTTGGTTTTTCATGTCCATTAATATTTGTTTTGTATAGTTGGGGGCATTCGTATTTGGTGTATATATATTTAGGATTGTCATCTCTTCCTCTTGGATTGTTCCTTTCACAAGGATGTAGTGACCATCTTTGACTCTCTTAATTAGTTTTGGTTTGAAATCTACTTTGTCTGCAAATAAGATTGCTACGCCTGCTTTATTCTGGGTTCCTGTTGCATGGAGAACTGTTTTCCATCCTTTTACTTTCAGTCTACAGATTTCCTTTTGAGTTAGGTGAGTTTCTTCTATACAGCATATTGCTGGGTTTTGCTTCCTAATCCATTCTGTCAGTCTATTTCTTTTGATTGGTGAATTGAGGCCATTAACACTGATAGTTATAATTGACAGATATTGACTCATGCTTGTCATGATGTTTTACTGTTGTTGGCTCTTTTATTTCTTATTTTCCCCCCCTTTCACTTTAGTGTCTTACCTTGAGTGCTGCCTTCTCTCTGCTGGGGCTCATGAAGTTGTGACCTTCATTGTCTTTTACTAGGATATTGCTTAAAATTGTTTGGAATGTTGGTTTGGTGCTCATGAAGTTTCTCAGGTTTTCTTTTTCGTGAAAGTATCTAATTTCCCCATCAATTTTGAAAGATAATTTTGCTGGATACAACAGTCTAGGTTGGAAGTTATTTTCTTTTAGGGCTTGAAATACTTCACTCCAGGCTCTCCTTGATTTGAGGGTTTGTGTTGAGAAATCTGCCGTGATTCTGATTGGCTTTCCTTTGTAGGTGATTTGTTTACTTTCTCTAACTGCCTGTAGAATTTTGTTCTTTTGTTGGGTTTCTGGGATCTTGACTATTATATGTCTAGGTGTAGATTTTTCTTGGTCATGGCTGGTTGGAGTTCTATGTGCCTCACTTATCTGTACATCCAATTCTCCACCTCTGTCTGGGAAGTTTTCTACTATTACTTCTGTGAACAGTTTTTTATGTCAATTGTACTTTCTCCTGTTTTTTCATGGACTCCTATGAGTCTTATGTTATTCTTCTTTGCATCATCTAGCAGCTGTTGGATTGATTTTTCATGGTCCCTTACTATCTTTAAGAAATCTCTGTTTTCATGGTCCTTAACCGAAATCCTGTCTTCTATATCTGATATTCTGTCTTCAGATTCTCTTAGTCTGCTCTGCATGCTTTCAATGGAGTTTTTAATCTCTTGAATATCTGTTTGAATCTGTTTCATGGATTCCATTTCTTTCTTATCCTGGGCATTCATGGCTTCCAGCATGTTTCTGATCTTATCTATTTTCTTATCTGTTTCTGCTCTAGAGCTTCTAATCATGTCTTTCATTCTGCTCACCATGTCTGTATTTATTTGGGAGATTATTTCTGCTTTGAATTTTTCTAGAACCTCATGCATCTGCTTTGTTACTTCCTGTGCTATCAGTTCAGGGTGTCCAAGTGGTTGCTTGTCAGACTTTTCCACCTCATTTTCCCCAGAATTTCCTTTTTGTGGTATGGAAGCCTGTGTTTGTGCCTTACTTAAGTGTCTTCTCATTTTTGTTTTTGGTACTGTCCTTGGTTTAATTCCTGGGTTGATATTTCAAAATTGCTTAATGTAGGTATCTTTATTGCTTGTGTTTAGAACCCTTGTGGAATGATTGCTTTTCAGAGGTGTCTTCTAGGTATAGCTTGTGTTTTGCTATTTTATTTTCCTTATACCAGGTAGGAAAATGACTCTGAGGCTATTTCATTTTCCTTATACCAGGAAGGAAAACTAATTAGATCAATCACAACATGTTAGCCCAAAAGACATAGACAGCAATACCACAGCATCAAGCATAGCTTAGAAAATGACAATTTGTGGTAGTTATTAATCTATCAATTTTAACTATGTGAGTTAAATTAAAACCGAGGACCAACCTAACATAAGTTTATAATGAATAAGCTCTTCAATATACCATCTTTCCCCTTTGGGGTGGGGAGTTAAAAGGAGTTGGGGAGGGAGGGACAGGTAGAAAGATCAGGTGAGATTAGCGGTGAGGCCAGAAGACACAGAAAGATCACACAAACTCTAAGAAGTTGTTAAAGGCAAGAGAAAAAGGCAGAATGAAAGAACAAAGATGTGAATAGAATCACCTAACAGCAACAGGGAGGCTAGATACCAAATTTACTTTCCTTTAAACCTAATGATAATCAAGAGAAGGAAAAAGAGAAGAATAAAACAATCAGGGAGAATTCCGAATTCAGTTCAGAAAGGAACAAATGGGGAGATGAGGAGCAATGTGGGACAGCAAGAGAATGAGTGCAAGAGAGGGAAAAAAAAGATGAAAGAAAAGTGAAACTTTGAAGAGTAGAGAGAAAGTAAAAATTAAGAATTGAAAATAGGAGAAAAAAAATTTTTTTTTCTTTTTTGCAAATAGCACTAGAAATTATGGGCCTCCTTCAGGGTATGTCTCTGCTGTCACAGTAGGCAACATAGGAATCCATGTGCACATACAAGTCAATGAGCCTCAGCAAGGCAGCAGCAGACCAAGTACAGTGGTCTGATGTGCCTTTATTGTAGAGATTCTCTTTACTTTTCTGCTGAGCTTCAGTGTTCATCAAGGAGCCTGAGAAGCCCTCTTTCTGTTGCTAACTTCTGCTCTATCTTGTGGCGCTCAAGACAAGGGTCTTTATAATCTCCTGTGCCTCTGTAGTGTGGGACCAGGTAGCAGAAAAGCCAGAAGGCCAGAGGCACACGGGGTTGGGGGGGTGGGGGATACACTCAGACTGGGCCTTAAGCGGACCTCACCGTGGCGTGGGCGGGGCCCGGGATAGCTGCTTAGTTTCAAGCTGCCTGTAATACATTTTTAAAATTTAAACAATCTTCTTTCTTTTGGTACCAGGGTTTGAACTCAGGACCTTGTGCTTGTGAGGCAGGCAGAGGCACCACTGAGCTAAATCCCCGGCCCACAATCATATTTTTTAACGTCTCTCTGTGATCAACTGTTTACAGAAATTTGTGTGGAATTAAATATTGTGTGGATGACCTTGTCCACTTTATTCACTGGATCTGACACTGAGAGACTTCTGGGTCTTCCCCCGTCAGAATGACCATGAAACAAACATTTTAAATCAATTGAGGACATCAAGGCAGCCATGGCAGCGCAACTAAAGCCATTCATGAAAGAGGACTTTCAGAACTGCTTCAGACCATGGCAAGAGCAGTGGGCTGTGTGTGCTCAAATCGGATGGGAGTATTCTGAGGGACATTAATGGCAGTGTGTCTTTTATTAATAAAATTTCTAACAATAGAAATAATTTTACTAATTTTACTAATACAATTTCTAAAAACTAAAACATTCAACATATTCTTCGGTCACACCTCATAAATGGAAGACTGATGTTTTTTCATTCACTCATCAGTTAGCAAGGCCTGCAGTGCACCCAGTGTTGGGCTGCTGTGTATGGGAACAAAGGAGAATGGGGCACAGGGCCAGAGGACCGGTAGCAAATGAGTATGCAGGCCCCACAGATGTGCCTGAACGGAAAGGACATCTCCCCATGTGACACGAAGGTGCAGGAAAGGTCTGCTACGACCTTTTTCTACGGTAGCGATTCTAAGTTTTCTCTTAGGATGTGCAGGTGACAGAATGCTGAAGCTGGAGGGAACTGAGAGAAGATCTAGTGCAGTCCTCCACCACCTCACAAATGGAGGAACCTGAGTCCCGGAGAGCTAGTTAGTCCAAGGACACACATCCGGTAAAGGGCAGATACAGGGATAAAACTCTTATCTTCTGCTCCCCACCTCAGGGAATTTTCCACTACTGCATGCCAAATTATACACACAACTGTCAATTTTTGCATTTCTAACTTCCTATAAGCTTAACCATTTCTTTAAATGGTAATGCTAATGAATTCCATGAGTCAGTGCTTGTTTTCTATATTCTGCCAATTAATTGTGGTTTGGGGGTGATCTGATCAAAGTCCCTGGATTACAAAGTGTGGTGTCAGCTATTTTGTTTTTAAGGTAAACCATTCCAAAGCTTGGAACAATTACACCTAATATAGTTGAGGGTTAGCTGAATTTGTCTCTAAATGTCCTTGAATTAAAAATCAATAGTTTTATTTGTTTCCCCCATAGCATGGCTACTGGGAGCTATGGTGACCTTGGGAGGAAGGAGTTGCAGAGGACCAGGGAAGTAGATACCCTAGGGAGTGGGTGAGGGTCACATGGAGGGTGACAGGCTGGAGCAGTCTGTTTTGAGGGTTGGCTTTTTATTGTTGTTTTACATCCAGAGATAATAGTAAGAAGGATTTACTGTTATTCCTAACCTGGATACCCATTCACCTCTCCCCAAGAAATCTATATCTTGCTCCATCCATCTGGAAAATATCAATTTTGTTTGGAAACCATGAGCATCTTTTACCACATCTAAAACCAATTACTTCCCCAGCCAGCAGTTTGTCAAAGGCAGGGAAAGATATTATTCATACAAAACAGCCCGTTCTCCTGTCCAAGGGTTTTGGACATCAAATTAAACTTTGGTGGCCTGTGCCATCCAACTTAATCTCTCAAAGAGGCAAAGATAAGGTATAACCTACTCTGTTTAGCAGTGTAGCCCTGGGCAAGTGATGCTACCATTAAATATTAGAGCTGGAAAGTGTAGGAGAAGAATAATTTCTGGGACCCCTGTTAGAAAAGAGGCTGACAAGAGAACAAGTGGAAGTGTATTACCATGTATGTCTCACACAGGCAGAGAAAATCCAGGGAAAGAATAACCCTCAAAGAGGTAGCTTGGAATATTGCTTATTAACATCTTCAACAAAAAACACACATTTTTAGAGCAGTGACAAGCAAAACAATCAAACTTTGAGTCTCTAGGAGCACCAGGGTGTGGGGAGGGAAACGTGGGAACCCAATGGGAGATAAAGACTAGGAAGTAAGGTTTGTTACAGAGGTCTCCTTGGTGTGGTCTCTGGGCTGATAAGAGCCTCGAGCCATCTCTGGTGACCAACTTGGTCCTTCCTGGTAAAGAGGGGAGGGACACCTTTGCAAGTTACATCCTACTTTTAGACATAGGAGAAGGCAGAGAGCTTTTCTTATATTTGTTTCTTCTCCATTGCTTTCAGCCCAAAATAATCCTTTTATTAAAGTGACCTCCCAAGACAGCATATTCAGCTGCCCCTTGAAAGCCTTTCTGAACACACAGAATTTGATATTACAGACAAGAAAATGGGCTTAGGAAACGGACCAACTTCCATTACATACACACGTGAGGGTTCTTGCCTCCTCTCTCCGTTCAGTCTCCTCACCTTAAACTAAGGAGGTTGAGCAAGATGACGTCTAATAGCCTCTCCACCTCTGAAGTCCCTTCAAGCCTTGACACTCAGCACGTGGTTGGGGACGCAGCCCTGCAGCCCTCTGAGAGCTTGCTAGGAATGCAGAAGCCTGGTCCCGCCCCAGACCTACTGAATGAGAACGTCCCCAGGTGATTGTATACATGATAGAGTTAGCTTTAGGAACTGCGGTTTCCCCCTAAAACGTTCAGATCGCTTTCTCTCGTTCGCCTGCAGATGTCGCCAGAGAGCCGACAGCGGTCTTGGTGACCAGCAGAGAGGTGTGGTACAGATGACTTTCTGCCCCCTCTACTTCCTCCCAGTCCTCAGAGATTTCCTTGGCTCTTTGGCCTGATACCCAGTGAAACTCCAGGGAGATGGGCTAGGAAGCGTGTTCTGAACTCTCCACAGTACAGTTATTTCGGTGTCTGCCATTCTAGGAAAGAGCTGACTCAAGGGTCCATCGGCAAATGCATCACATGGAATGATTTAAAAACCAAAAATCCTGTGCCTCTGAAAATTTAGGTGAATCTAAGGTCAACGTTACACTCTGAGAATGTAACCTTGTCAAGTAGAATTTATTTTGGTCCTAGGACTTATTTATTTAGTAACACATTTATGTTGTATTTTATCACCCAGCAATTTCCTACAATCTTGAATTATGATGACTGCTTCCTCATTAAGCCAAAGAGAAAAGTCTTATACAGGTGATTTTTTTTGTATAAGGCTTTGGAGTTTGGAAAAACAATTTCAGTTGAACGTTTTCATTTTTAGTCCTTGAAACACAAGGTCTATAGGACACTCCCATTTAAAATGATGGTCCTGAAGGTAGAGTCTTGTAACTAAGACTTCAATCCTTCAATTAAACACAATGTTTTAGGAGCCATTGATTTGGAATAGGTTCCTGCACCAAGTCCAACACACCAAACCAATATGGAATTTAATCACAGTAGCTGAGCTCTAGTTAATTGCAGAGGCTCTGTAATCAATTAGCTAATTAAGCTATAACCAATTAAGTTGTATCTCTACCTCACTTCTGTTTTCTTTTCCTTTCTTTCTTTCTTTCTTTTTTTTAACTTCTGTTTTCCATAAATGTTGTCAGGTCACATATTTGGTTGGATTTCCCAGAATCTGATCTGGTCTAGGAGCTGCCTGATTCTAAAATTCTTTTTTTGTTTTGCTTTGCTCAAATAAACTCTACTAAATTTAATTGGCCAAATAAATTTTCCTCCTTTTAACACTCTGTACTCTTTTACCAAATGGCCTCCACTAACTATAATAAAATTTCTGCTTGATGAAGGATGCCAAGGTGTAATTACCAACCACTGAGAGGTTTTATATGGGGATTGAAAAAAAACTACTGATATTTTTCCAGCAGTGTTATTCACCAGCAATAACTGATTAGGTATCATAAGTCCCAAAGAAGAACCTATTCTGTCTGTGGTTGGGAAGCTGCATCTGGGCAAAATGGACTTTAAAAATAATAATGCATCATCAGGTGGGGATATTTCCCCAGAAAACGAAGTCGACCTTCATCCTCACTCCACCACCATGTAAGTTCTCCTTCCATAGAATAAGTGCAGAAAGGCAAGCATTTTCCTTGCCTCCTTCCCATCTTCCTTCTTTTCTCACATATTAAACACCTGGTGTCTCTGGTTTTTTTGGCTGCTGGAACAAACTACTACACCTGGTAGCCCATAAACAACAGAGATTTATTGCTCACAGTTCTGGATGCTGGGAAGTCCAGATCAAGGCACCAGTGGATTTGGTGTCCAGTGAGGTCCCATTTCCTGGATCATAGACCTACAACGCCTCCCCAAAACATCATGGGTTCAGAAGTTTGGATCATGAGGGTGCTGTACTCATCAGTGGTGTAATCCACAGACAGATCCATAGCTATATGTGCTGTGAGGAGGTGGGGCCTGGCCGGAAGAGGCAGTCATGGGGCATGGCCTGGAATGGTGCATCTGCCTCCCTGGCCCCTCCCTTCTCTCTCTGCTTCCTGGCCGCGATGATGTGAGCAGCTTTTTTTCTGCCAGACTCTTCCATTCTTCCCTTCCTACCTTGGAGCCAGCTGACTATGGACTGACTCGTTTATAAACTGTAAGTCAAAACAAACTTCCTTTAAGTTGAGAGTGTTGGATATTCTTCCCAGCAACAAGAAAACGAGTGAGACAACCAGCTTCTCACCAAAGATGTGGCAGAAGGGAGGAAGGAGCCCTCCATGGGCCTCTTTTATGAAGGCATTAATCCTACTCATGAAGGCTCTGCTGCCCTGATCTAACTGGCCCCCTAAGTCCCCACTTCCTAATACCATCACCTCAGGAGGAAGGATTTCACCATGCGAGTTTGGAGGGGGACACAGATATTCAGACCGTAGCATCTAACACTTATCAGGCCCACTGTCGGGTGCTGAAGAGACAGTGGAGAATAGGGCCCAGTTCCTGACCTCAAGGAGTTGACTGACAGTCTACCGAGGACACCAGACACTGCACAAATGGAGGGATGATGTGTGGGGAGGGTGACACAGAAACCGAGAATGAGGGACCTGTGTGGTGTGCGTCAGGGAAGGCTCCCCTCAGGAGCATGGTGTTGCGGCCAAGTAATAGCAGCAGGAAGGCATGGGTCAGTGAGAGGTAAAAGCTAGGTGCAGAGGGAACAACACAAGCTGGAGCATGCCAGGGAGGGTGGAGGGGAGCACACGGGCTGGGGAGCGGGCGACGGGAGCAGATGCAGGAGAGCTGGCCCAGGCCCAATGCCATGGGTGTCACCCACCCAGTCACAGCACTTTCTGCTCCAAAATTATTGGCCATAGGTGCATCTGTTTGACTATTCCAGGGGCATACTCTGTCACTAATCATGTGTTTCAGGAAGTTAATTTTCCTTGTTTTTAAGCTTCCAAGTTAAGTGCCAACCTAAAAGTAAGGAGACATGCACGTGGACATCTTAGTGGTTCAGTCATGCATGGAGCTCTCATGTTTATTCTAATAACTTGCCCATTGATTATTCTGGGTTTCCTATGCATTCGATCATATCACTTGCAAATATTTAGTTTCTTTCCTTTTTTCATTTTCATTTTTAGACAAGTTCTTGCTATGCAGTCAGGCTGGCCTTAAACTCACTGTGTAGCTCAGTCTGGCCTAGAGCTCTTGGTGATCCTCCTGCCTCAGCCTCCTGAGTGGTAGGATTACAGGTGTGTGGCACCATGCCTGGCTTAGTTTTGTTTCTTGCTTTCCGATTCTCACACTTTTTGTTTCTTTTTCTTTTCTAACTGTGAACTCAAGATCTCTGGCACATTGCTGAAAGGTAGCAGAGACATCTGGCATTTTTATCTTGTTTATTATAATATATTTACATATAATTCTGTTTAGTACATGTTGATTAGTAGATATCCTTATAAAAGTTCCCATCTTGCCTTAGTTCATAAAGGGTTTTTATTATTAATGAATATTGAATTTTTTTGTACCTATTTAGGTAACTATATACTTTTTCTTTTCTCATCTGTTAATGAGATGAATTACATTAACAGATTTTTTAATGTTAAACCGAGTTTGCATTCTAAAGATAAATCTAACTTGGCATAATATAGAATGTTTTCATAGGATTGTATTTGCTATTATGTAGTCTACAGTTTTGCATCTATGTTGATGGGTAAGATTGGCTTGTAATCTTTCCTTTTTCATATGTTTTTGTCTCATTTTGTTATGAAAGAGATTCAAATTTCATAAAATGAATTGGGTGGAGCGTTTTCTCTTTCCTATTCTCTGGAACTATTTGTAAAAGTTTCAGATGTTCTGTTCTTTGAATGTTTGCTAGGGTTTACCTTTCAAATCAGATGAGCTGAGTTTTCTTTGTGGGAATATTTTCAACTACAGATTTTGTTTCCTTAAACATTGTTGAAATATTTAAGGGTTTTTTTCTTGATTCTGTTTTGTTGCCTTTAAAAATTGTAATTTTATCCAAATTTCCCCAAAAGATAAATTGGCACAAGGCTGTTTATAATGTTCTCTTATTATCTTTTTATTTCTGCTACGTGTATATTTTGCCCTAATTTACTTTCTGTTTTTCTTCTTGATTAGTTTTGCTTCAGATCTGTTAACATCATCTGTAAGTTTTTAAATAAATGGTACTAAGAATCAAACCCAGGGCCTTGTGCAGGCAAGCACTCTACCACTGAGTTTACACCCTCTGCCTCTGTTTACCTTTTTAAAGTTCCAGATTTCAGCTTTGTTCACCCACAATACTGTTCATACTGTTCACCTGTTCGTGGACGCTTCCATTATTCTAATTCTTGCCCATTCCAGACAAAGGTCTTCTGAACGTGTGTATTTAAGTCTCTGTGCAAACATGTGTTTTCACTTCTCTTGGGTAAATAGAGTGCTTAACATTGAAATGTTGGTGTCATCATAATTCTAAGTGAAATAAATCAGACACGGAAGTTTAAATATCACATGGTTTCTCTTTATGAGAGGCCCAAAGTATGAATAATTGAAAGAGCAAAATAAAAGATAGATGATAGGAAGGAGGTAGACCTTTTGCAGATGGGAAGGGAACTGAGGGATGAGTAGAGAGAGGAGGGAGACCAGAGAAGGGGAAGTAAAAAGGATTAAGTTGAGATATGTATATGTACCAACTACCCACAGTGAATGTATTGCGAACGTGTACTAATAAAGCAAATTAAAAAGAGAAATGCTGGGGTCCCATGGTAGGTACATATTTAAGAAAACCACCAAATTGTTTTCCAAAGTAGCTGTAGTGTTTTACTTTCCCATAAGCAGTGTATGAAAGTTTCAGTGCTCCACATCCTGTCCAGCACAAGACATCATTACTATTTTTGCTCTGCTCAGTTCATTATTTTTTAAAGGAAATTTAAGTGCCAACAAAATATTGGTCATATTTACCCATGTAGTGACCATCCCAGGCCTGCTGATATCCCAGGTAGCTTCATTTCCCATCTCGTGTCATTATGCTTCGGCACGATGGACTTCCTGTAACATTTCTTGTAGTGCAAGTCTGCCAGGGAGGAATTCTCTCAGCTTTCATAAGTCTGAGAAAAAAAAAATCTGATTTCTCCTTGGTGTTTGAAAGAGATATTGACTGGAATAAGAATTCTAGGTTGATGGTGACTTTTTTCCTCTTAGCATTTTAAAGATGTTGTGCTCTGTCTTGCAGGTTTAATTTTTTCCAAAGAAACATCTGGTGTTATTATTATCTTTGCTCCTTTTACTGTAACGTTTTCCCCAACTGTCTGTGTGTGTGTGTGTGTGTGTGTGTGTGTGTGTGTGCCTGAGAGTGTGTGTGTGTGTGAGGGTTTGCACATCTTACCTCTGGCTACTTTTAAAACTGTTCTCTTCATCGGTGATTCTGAGCCGTATCGTTTACTACATGACTGGGGCCTCCCACTGGCCCAGAAGGTGGCAGCTTACCCACAATCCCTTGGTGAGCCAGTTGAGTGTCTCTTTTTTGCTATGACTTTGTTTTTGGTGGCTTGCTTCTCTAGCACCTAGCACAGTGCCTAGCATAAGGCACAGGCTCAGTAAACACTGGAATGGGCTCCTTCCTGTTATACAAATCAAGACACTTAAAAGCAGGTCATTGTTTAGTTTCTTCCTATAAATTAGCCTTGATTGAGAGGCACAGAATCTACTGCTTTGTAGTGTGGGGGAAGATGAAAAGGAGGAGAAGAGTTTCTCGGGACAGAAGAATCCCAGGAGGTTCTGTCCACTTGTTTAGAAGATCACCTTGGCGTGTTTCCACAGCAGGGTGGAGCAGTTCAGCCCTTCCATGCTCTTCATTCCTCCAGCCTCACCCCTGAGAGGGAGGGCTCAGGTAGCAGTGATGCCAACCAGAGAAGTCTGCAGGAGCTGGCGAGACACTGCCTGCCCAGTATATGGACCAACCAGTGCTGTCTGGTACAGGGTAGTGATGGTCCACTGACCAGCAATACGATGCAGGGGGGACTTGGGCTGGAGAGAGATAAGCCAGGAAGCAAAGAGGCATTGTGAAGAAGAGGGGGCTTTGGGTGCTCATTGGTTAAACTCTGTGCACAACAGTGTAAGATGGGAAAACTAAGCTACAGCATGATGATGCGAGTCTAGTGTCTCACAAGTTGGAAGTACTTTCTTTCTTTTTTTGACAGGGTCCTGCTATGGAGCTCAGGCTGACCTTCAACTCCCAGTCCTCCTGTGTCAGCCTCCCAAGCCCTGAGATTACAGGTGAGCACCACCATCCCTCACTCTAAATTTCAATTCCAAGTCTTCTGTTTTATTTTAAATAAGGGGAGAGCCGATCTTTTTGGTTGATGTTTACTCAAAACCTTGACTTTTTTGTTTAAGTGTTTAAATATATAAGTTGGTCTGGAAGACAGTAGCTTTAGGTTGCTACTTTTGAAGGACAGAGTGCCAGAAGTGAGTTCAGAAGTTACGGTGCTTATCAGGCAGGAGACAGAACCCCATCAGTTATTTGAGAGGAAGTGCAGAATAAAAAATTGTAAGCTGGGCTAGGGACTTAGCTCAGTGGTTCCGGCACCTGCCTCGCAAGCGCAAGGTCCCGAGTTCGATCCCAGATACCAAAAAAAAAAAAAAATTGTAAGCTAGGTAACCACAAGGGCAGAAGAACTCTCAGAGGTGATGGTGTGAAGCAATTGCAGTCCCTACAGAAGAGGGGACTAAGACACCTCTGGGAGAAACAAGAGAGGAGCGATGGCTGGGCATGGAGGTGCAGGCCTGCGATTGCAGCACTCTGAGAGGCTGAGGCAGGAGGATCACAAGTTTGAGCCCAGCCCAGGCAACTTAGTGACTTAGAAGACCCTGTCTCTAGATAGAAATGAAGGGCTGGGGATGCAGGTCAGTGTGAAGTGTGCCTGGGTTCAATCCTCAGTACTGCAGAAAGAAGGAAAGGAGGGAGGGAGGGAGGGAGGGAGGGAGGGAGAGAATATAGAATAAAGAGAAGGAAGGGAGAAGAGAAAGGGAAAGAGCAAGGGCTGAGCTGGGTGGGGACTCAGAAGGCGGTGCCGTTCAGCGGCGACCAGTCTCAGATGGGCCATGAGGAGGCTGGCCTCTTGCTAAGACAGGGTCACGGAGGAAAAGCCTCCTTCCTGTAGACTGCAGCAGACAGGGTCGCGCGTCACAGCCTCCCTCCCCCAGCACTGCCTCTGTGGGGAGCCCCCACTTCAGAGTGGGAGGGCAGCACACAAGGCCCAGTGTCAGGCCGGGACTGGGCTGAGAGGCTTCGCTCCCGAATGGACTCGTGCTCAGCATGCCCTCTGCAAAGTGGCTTTGGTGCCAAGCCGGTCTGGCGTCCCCCAAACCCTACCAACATGACTTTGGACTCTAAAAGAAGCAAACGAGCACCATGGAAGCTTCTAGTGAAGCCCTCCTGAAAGGCTAGAGTTTGGGCATGTGACACGCACAGGGAGGGCCTGGGCTGCGTATTTCACCGATTGTTATCGGTTGCGGTCATCTTTGTAGGAAAATGAGTGAATGTCATTATGTGTAACTCTTCTCATAAAAATGCCTGGCTTTCCACTTACTAGAATCAGTAGGAAACAAATGGTTCTAGATTTTTCTATTGGCAGCAAAGGCCATGTCGCTCCACAAAACCACACTCGGGCAGCACCACTGAGGCCTCACAGGACAGGAGGGGACAATCTGGCGCAGCAACTGAGTACATGAAATGGTCACCAAAATGACACAGTCACACATTCTTTTCCCTAGGCAGAGGAATCTTGTCCTCAGAAGACACACCTCCTGGAATTTTAGATAAGAAGTTGACAGCAGGAGCGTGTTCTCAGCATTTAGAGTAAGATCCTCTCATTGCCTTTCTCTGGATTTGTTCACAAAACAGAATCTCAATTTGCTGTGTTCCAGCTTAAGCTATGAATCCTCTTAGGAGGCTCCAGATTTATAACAAATCCAGTTCCTACCTTGTCCTTCCTTCTGTCCATCATGTCTGTCCCCAACCACTCACCTTCATATCCGGTCTGAAGCAGCTCCCTCTGAGGGCTCACACATCCCACCTGGGTAAAAGCAGAGACCCTCTGACCTCTGCATCCTACTGCCCCATACTACGCTGCCCAAGAAGGACTCAAAAGAGTGACCTTTAAGATGTATTTCTCAACTCCCTTGTTGTCAGTGTTCACGCACAACCGCCTCTCTGAAACACAGGAAGGAATGTAATATTTGTCTGATTATAACTAGATAACCCAGGAAGTAAGTTCAGTGTAAATAGTAAGTGACTCTTACTCTTGATTTGGGGACTGTTGCTCCATTTTCCCTGATTAGCATGTGTTATGGTGAGACAAGAATAAATAAATATGTCAAATGATTTTAGCAAGGGGAGAAATAGAAGCAGAAATGATTTGATTTGAAATCCTTTGTTAAGAGAGAAGATTTTAGGAATGGTTTCAGAAAGACCAAAGATACTAAGCAATATGAGAAGAGAAAGAAATCTGGTCCTCTGGATTGTGGGGTGCCATGACCCATGTGGCTGAAGGCTTCAGGGAGTGAGAAACAATGGTGAGAGATTAAGACACTTAAGAAGACAAAGAGGACAGAAAAGTGTACATAGCTGAGGCCAGGTGGAAACTCTTTGTCCTGATGAGACAAAAACCTTGACTTGCATCCTCAGCATCTTTATTTATAGTGTAGATAAGGGAACTGAGAGGGGAGGCCTGATTGGAACAGGGAGAATGGCTAGGGTCTGCAGGAGACAGTGCTTGATGTTTCTCTGGCGAATGGGTGGGAAGGAACATAGTCCTCTCCTCCACCAGGCCTAGGCCTGGCCATAGTGATCCATAGTGCATCACTCCCAGCAGTGGGGGACCCTTTTGGTGATGTAGCAGTGAACAGATAGTAGAGAGCCCCCCTGACCTTACCTCTCCCTGGCTTCCTTAAATGCTTTGAAAAGCCAGGTGCTCCGAGATTGGCCAGGAAGCAGGAGTCTCCAGCCTCTTTTGCAAGAGTATTGGGGGTTTATAGGAAGCCTGTGATCTCTCTGCCTGGGTTGCTGGGCTCACAGGTGGTCTACTGAGGTCATTTGAAGTAGAGCTGTTTATGTCTGTAAGCATATTAACAGGGCTGAGGCTCAAATGTTTTCTATTCCAACATAGTTGATCTATGATCTTTGCGGCTACCTTCTTTAGAGTTGAGCTTTCAGAGTCTAGTGCTGCTGTTGCTTATGTCAGATAAATAACATAATAGTAGTGATTAGGATTTCTTGGATATTCAGGTCCCCAGTTCTCCATTTCCTGTGTGGTCTTCTCAATGCCTGAGACTCCTCTCATGGAGAACTGGGATGATGAGAACAGAGCCAGAGGTTGTAAGGATTCGAAGTATTCATTGATGTGAAGCCCTGAGCACTTGGTAAATGCTCAAGGAATGCTGGCTATCACTTCCATCATCTGAGCTCTATTTACTACCATTTTCTATGAAATATTTTACTTTATTCTATTTTATTTTCAGTGCTGGGGCTAGAACCCAGGGCCTTGTGCATGCCAAACAAGTGCTGGGCCACCGAGCTACACCCTCAGTCCTGCTACCATTTTGGATGAATGGTGCTATATTCTTACTGTTTAAGTATCTCCATCACCTAATGTTATTATTTGTATAACCAGAGTTGCTCATGCTATTGTTAACTCACTAGAAATGAAGATTGTGCTTTAATTTTTTATCGTAATGAGCTTATGTGTTTTGCTGTACTTGGCAAACAAGCACTACTTCCTTCACTAGTGTACTTCTTATTGTTGGATAATGTTGTTCTTGAGTTTCTAATTTTTTTTTTTTTTTGGTGGTAGCGGGGATTGAACTCAGGTCCTTGCACTTGCGCAGCAGGCGGCAAAACCACTGAGCTAAATCCCCAGCCCTCTAATGTTATATTATAAGCCAGTGAAAGAGTAAGAGCTAGAATGTGACCTCTCTGAGGGCAAGGATCAAGCAGCAGATACAGGTGGACCCTGTATCTCCTATTCCTAAGGCAGGGCCTTGCTGATGCTAGACACTCAGTGAGTATTGGTTAAGCGACTCACAAAGGAACCTGGTCCACACCATTCCCGAGCTAGAGCGTGGGTTTCTAAGGGGAGAGAAGGTTCATTGCGTCCATGAAAACGATTCTAGATCCATCAACTACAGAATGTCACTTTGACCTAGTGAGTGCAACCTGCACTCTCTTTGTGGAGGAAAGAGCTGGGTGGGAAGAAGAAAGCAAGCATAGTGTGGATATAGCCAGGAGCTGAGAGGCAAGTGAGCCAGACAAAGGGCCAGGAAAGCTCTGTCAGCTCTTTGGGGCCACAACAGAAGTCAATGAATAGTCTAAGACCTTTATTTTGGACATCTGTCTATTTTAAGGCTGTCTGTATTTTTTCTGAAATTATTTTCCTTTATGGCTCACCAGGAGCTTAACCCTGCCAATGCTAAGGAGAACCAAGTAAGAGCTTTGGGGCTGACCTTTGAAGGCAGTGTGGTGAGAAGGGGCTGCAGGAGAAGGCTGGAGGAGCCTCTCCCCACCTGGAGACTCATTCCAGCTTTTGTCTCTGCCAAATCCTTGAGTTAGCGTACAAAGGCTGTTGCCTTATGATTCTCCTGGACCAGAGACTATCCATGGGGAGGACTTCTTCCAGCCATGAGTGAGGACTTACCAGAATTACCCTCCCTCCAGCATAACCTGGAAACTACAAATTGCATGAAATACTTGAAACCCATCATTTCACATGTTGGACAACATGGAGCATGGATTCTTGAAACAAGGGGAACAGGATGGGGAGCACTACCTTGGCCTTGGTTTTCTGTCTGACTACAGCCTAGAGGGAGGCTCAGAGTCCAGCAACTTTTCTGAGGTGAGAGGCAAAGAGTTGTGATAAGGGAGGTCAAGGTGGCCTTGATCTGAAGAATGTCTCAGCCTCTGAGAGAAAGGGACAGCACCGAGAAAGTTCCAGAAAGGAGCACAGGGCTCCCTTGAGTTTTCGGCTCACTCCTCACATACCTACCTCGTCCACCAGAAGTGGTTGTGTTTAACGACATGTAGGCTACAAAGGGAGGTTTCAGGCACTGAGATAAGGACAGTCAGCATACCTTCTGGACAGTAGAGAGGGCAGAAAAGAGGGGCTGCTGCCCTTCTCGCTGGAGGCCCTTCATAGGACCAGAGTCACTACGATGTGTGTGTGTGTGTGTGTGTGTGCGCGCGCGCGCCACCAGGCATTTTGAGGAGATAAAAAAGAGGTACTTCCTCTGTAGATATCCAGAAAATCAACTTTTCTGTTTCTAGGGTATTAAAGATTCCCAGAGGTGCCAGCTACAACCCTGTGGCCTCGGCTATGCAATGCCCGGGTCTTCCCCACACTGCTTGGGTCTTTGCTTGGAATTCCTGCTTCTGACCCAGTGATGGACCCAGGAGCTTCACAGACTCAGAGCTTGTTCCAGACCACTGTCTTGGTCTAACCTGTGTGGACTGTCCTATGAAAATATTAAGATGACTTTTCACGAACAGCCCACCAATCCCCACTGAAAAATGATTGGATCATCCAGTTGCCGTTCTTCTCCCCACATACCCCGCATTTTCATGAGAAAAAACATGATGGAACCCTTGTGAGTGACACGTTTTTCATTTTATTGAAATTCTTTTTTTTTTTTTTTTTTTAACAAAAGGTCTGATGTACTTTAGGCCAGGCCTAATTCCTTTAGTCCCTGAAATACAGGTCCATGGTTATTTCCATGTCCTCTTAGATAGGTATGTAAACTGATCGACTTTTATTTTTAAGGTTCAAACATTTAACATTTCAACACTGTATTTGACAATAAAACAAAACTTGTGTTTTCCTAAATGAAAAGATCAAGTAAGAAAATTGTATGACCTTTCATAGGTAGGGTAACTGGATTCTTTGCCAGAACCAAGTTGGTAAATTTTTTTAAAGTGACATTTTCCCACCTTTAGTCCTTTTTTTTAAAGACAAATTTTGCAAGTGCTGAGCTATGTAGTAGAGTGCTATGTTTATATATACATACATATATTGGCTCTGAAAGAAAATGCATGCGTACCTGCGCATTATGTAAATGCAGCAATGGGTCAGAAGGAGTCTCTGATCATTAGGACATTAGGAACAAGCATACTGTAAGCAAAGAATGACCGAGAGCACATTTTGGCTTGGCTGTCAGCCAGGACCTTTGCTGGACCTATGGCTTCAGGGGCACAGGTCCCACTTTGCCCAGGTAGAATGATGCTCACCTGATGTGACAGGTGATCCTGTATCTGAGGCCTGACTGAGTCTGATTCCCACAAAGCAAGGTATGTCTGCACCCACTCGATACCGTGTGGTTCCCCCAGGTCTAGAACTCGTACATGGCCCAATTCAACCCCCACTTCATTTAAAGAGCAGAATATGACCTCCCTGACAGTCAGCGAGGCTGCAGATTGCAAACTTGCAGAGGCCCATGCTTTTCATTCCCCCTGGAGGTTACAGGGAATCCTGACTTCCTTCACTCCTATAAGATCCTTCAGGATTTGTGTTCCCTGGACCACAGGATCACACTTGAAGGGGCCTGGAAGATGCAATGTCACCCCCCAACAGCTCTGAGACACAGCCACCTTGCTTTGAACCCTGAGTGCCCAATGGCTGAGCACTGGTCTCAGGTTGACACAGGGAGCCCCCGTTACCCTCTAAATCAGCTCGCCTCCTTCATGGATGGTTGCCCAGGGGCCACCATGCCTGATCTTGCACTGCACAACACAGGGTTTGCTGTATGCAGCTTTCTAATCACTCATGTCTCTGGTCCCAGCTAAGGTCTATCCAAGACATGCTAAGGTGCAGGTGGGACCCTGGTTCAGTCATTCTCGATCTTCTGACCTGGAAGCCAGGTGAAAGGGCCAGCTGAGTACTACCTGGAGGCAGGTTCTGCCCCAGACTGACACGCCTTGTACCAATGTGGCAAAGTGGATAAATGAATTTAGCACCCAAATACTATTAGCACACCACTGTAGTCATTCATTCAATGCTAGTTTCACTCCCCTTCTCCAACCCCAGCTGAATTTCTGCAGGTATTTTGCATTTTTCTCTTGCTCCTATAGCTGTTTTTTTTTTTTTCTTTTTCTGTGTAACCTCCACAAACTAAGGTACAGCGTATAGAGGCAGAGTAGAGAGGGGACACCAAGTCCCTCAAGATTGCCATTCGCTGGGGAGGTGGATGTTGCAACTCTTGGCCTAACTGAGGTTTGGGAATTATCTGAAGAGTAAATGATCCACAATTCCTCCCATCTCCATAGCTGCGCTTGTCTCTGAGAGCGTCTTGACATTCATTTGTAGCCAAGAGACCAAAGAGAACTTGGATACTGAGGCCCTAGGAATGGGGTCAGATGGCTGAGCCAACCAGCCAGGGCTCCTTGCTCAGAAACCCTGGCAGAAGGAGAGACAGGCAGTAGATCCCGTAGAGCACTTTGGAGCAGGTATCTGAAAGGAGAGTGACAACAGGCCACCATAGTCCTGGCACAGGGCTATGGGGCTGGGGGTGTTGGACTGGGCAGAGCAGTGGCATGGCCAGGGTAGCCCCAAGTGATGCCCCACCCCAGAAATGCAGGAGGAGGCTCAGCAGCAGGGCTCTGACCTCAGATTATGCCCACGGTTAGTGTCTATTGCACATGACCCCAGCATCCTCAGCATGCCCACAGTTTGTCACTCCCCATCTGGAGAAGCTGCAGCGGAAGATGGTGTCCTCTGTGCCCTTGCAGGCGACGTCATCCATCCAAATCCTCCCTGTGCCTGTGGGGATAGGCAACATGATTCTTAGCAAGGATGCAGGAAAGAAGAGAAAAGAAGGTGCGACTGTGTCTGCCCTTGACCAGGCTGGCCCTGGCCATGCAAGAATTTGTCAGACCTGGTGGCATCTGTCTGCCGCCTCCACCCCATCAATAACTCATGCTTGTTTCTAGGCTGTGTTTCTTGCAGGCAGAATAACAATAACTGATGGTGAGGATATTCACCTCTCCTATGTCTAAGGATCTTACACGGAGGAGCTCACCATGGTGCTTTCAGGTGGGTCTTCCCAACATTTTATAGGTGGGAAAACCAAGGCTCAGAGAATGATTGGTGCAAGGTCACTCAGCTTATAAGTGGCAGAGTCTGACCTCAAACTCAAGCCTTGCTGCCCCCCAGTGCACACTTTGTCAGAGACACACAGCACAGCTGTTGTGATGAGGTGTCTCAAAGCTTTGCTGATGAATAGTGATGAAGGGTCTTATCAGAGACACATTTCCCAGTGTCCCAAAGCCAAGTTCATCAGTGCCAACACCACTTCTAATCTTGTGAGGTTTCAAGCAGATGATCCCATTCTATGAGCTCAAACAATGGTTCTGGAATGACAAGGGATTCCAGAATTTAACGTCATGACAAGACAAATATTAAAGGATATGCAAGAGCATCCCTATCCCATAAGTGGTTAGGTGAGTCTCTAGATACATGGTCTCTAAGATGATCTGTTGGTAACTTTACCTGCATCCAGCCCTGCTCATCTAGCTCTTAACTGGACCAACTTGCTGGTCTGAAGGTGCCCAGGCATGGAGGGCCAGGGGCTTTCACTGAGCCATGGACAGCATAAACTTGGCACTGAGGTCTCTCAGTGAACAGCAGGGGCTCAGAACAGCTGGCCTCATAAGTGATTGGGGAGCCTCTGTCTGGGGTTGGGTGTGGTGGGGCAGAAGGGAGTGGACGCCCATGCTCCCATGATCAACTGGCAGGAATTGGTGGGCTCTTTGGGATGATGGCTATGCCAGGCCCAGATGGTGGAGTCCATTCAGGAGACTTCTGGAAGGATGAGCAGGCTTCAGGGATCCCATAGAAACAGGATGAGCGGGCTTCAGGGATCCCATAGAAACTGTAGCTCTGCTACTCAAAGTGAGGCCCTGGACTCATAGTAGTTGCCTCATCAGGAGCTTGTTGGAAATACAGATCTCTGAGTCCTGCCCAGGCTGGAGGGAGGCAGGATCTGCATTTTAACACAGGTGCTGAGCCTGGCATCTTGAGAAGCACGGGCACAGGGGCAGGAGCAGGGCTTTGCTGTGAGGTGTGCTCCAGCTCAAGCCTCAGAATCATCTGGGGTGATCATTTCCGTTTTCAGCCTGGGAGGGGCTTCCCAGAATGTGGAACTCTCAGTACTAAAACCTGTTGGGGCCTGGATGAATCAGGACAACTGGTCACCCCAGCAACTCATTTGTTAGATTTGCGAACCGGAACCAAAAAGCACAGGGTTAAGGGTCAGAAACCAGGTTCCAACATTATTGGCCATGTCACCCTGAGCTAGTCATGTATTAGAAAGCACTTTGGAATTCACCAAAACCTACAAATGAGGAGCTTGGGGACCAGTGTTATACCTGGACCTCTCCATCTTGTTTTCAACAGCTTGACAATTTCTTCCTCTTTCTTAGTAGAACTGATTATTAAAACCTTAAATTCTGTTACTCACTCTTGGGCTGCCAAGTGAAATCCCTTTGCAAAGGATGTCAAGGGGACATCTAAAGCTCGGTGCTGCTGACTGAATCTATTGTGTGGACTTAAGCAGTTTAGATGTGTTTTTGTTCTGTAGAGATCTTCAGCATCTGTTGTCATAGGATTGCTGTGAAATGACCTGAGGACAGAACAGGGAGGACCCTGTCTTTACAGAGCCTCCTCCTGGCCTGGAGAGCTGGAGCTCTTACACAACAAGCCCGTGAGGCCCGGCAGTAATGGGCAGATTAAACATCTCCGGGAAAACACATCAGTCTACAAATTACTCAGGAAAAGGCCAAGGGCCCCAGAGCTCTGTGGGATTAGTTACACCCAAAGCAAATAAAGAAGCAAATAAAAGAGACTAACAAATAAAGAACAGGCCTAGGGTTACCGGGACCAAATGTACATTTAGGATCTCAAAACTCCAAGCTCTAGCTGGGGCTTAGCCAGGGAATTCTGGCTCATGTCCACACGTGGAAAGCACAATACAGGAACGGGGTCATTACATGAGCAGCCCTGAGTATCTCAGCTCTGACAACCATGAGGGACCTCCCTGGAGGGACAGGAATGAGCAAACCATCTCTACTCCTTGCCCCCACTGCAGAAGCCAGCACTGCAGATTCTGGGTGCCAATCATTGGCTCAGGCTTAGAATGTGAAGAATTCCTCCAGGTGCAGTCCTAGGACCTGAGTGTCACCATCACATGCCTAGGAGTTGTCACGAATGTGCCAGGGATTCACATGCATGGTACTGCTTAGGCCAGGTCTGCACCTCCACCCTGTTATCTCTGAGCTTGAGCTACACAGTAAAGTCCTGTTGGGTCAGCACAGGGTGGGGGTACTTTGCTCCTTGGGGAAAATGCAGCAGCAGGCGCCTTTAATACTCCTAGGAGGCGAGACTGGGACTAGAGCCCAGGTGCTGTGACCCTCACAGCACCAGATGTGAAGTTGACAAATATCTTAGGGTCTACTCTGTGCTCAGCACTATTCTGGGTGTTTGGAATACATCAATGAACAACAACAACAACAACAAAAGAACAATAAAAGCAAAACATCTGCCTTGTGAAGCTAACGTTTGAACTTCGATATGTTTACCTACAGTAACATGACTAGCAGGCATAAGTCATACGGAATCCTATAGGCATTCACCTGAGCTCACACAGGCCTACACACGCCAGCTAGCTAACAGGAGGTCAAGAGAGAGGGAAATGGAGGTGCCAGCAGATGAGGTGCATGGTCTTGTTAACTACTATGGGGCAAAGCTCACTTAGTCTAGGCTTTGCTCCTTATCAGAGAACCACAGTCCACAGTCCACAACATGCAACATTAAGTCAGGGGTGTCAAACTATGAGCCAAATATGTTCCATACCTATTTTTGTAAATAAAGTTTTATTGGAACATGGCCCCATCTGTTTGATTACATACCGCCGATGGTTTTTCTCCTGTTATAACTGCAGAATAGAGTAGTCATGACAGTCCCTACCCATTCGTCTCTGACAATGTTCCTCTGCTGTGCTCCCTAGCCATGAAATAAGCAGCTTTGCTCCACCATATCCCGCCATGATGTCCCTGCCTTAGAGCCAGCCGACTATGGACTGAATTCCCCAAATCTGTAAGCCAAATTGAGCCTCTCTTCTTTTCATTTTTGGGGGTCAGGTATTGCGTCCCAGCAATGGGAAAGGTGACTAATAAAAAGAAAAAGTGGTACCAGAGAAGCGGGGTCAATGCTGTGACTGTATCTGACCATGAGGTTTAGAAGCCTTTGGAACTGGCTTGCTGGAAGAGTTTAGAAAGGTCTGGAGATGTGGGCTAGAGTAGTCTTAGGAGTCTGTGTGCACATCTTCATATTAGTGTGGGCGGTGGCTGCAACAGGAAGCCAAATGGTGATGGTATTAGGAGATGAGGCCTTTGGAAGATGATTAGGTCCTAAGGATAGACCCTTCATGATGGAAGCAGTGCTTCTCTACCACTGGGACACCTGCAATCCAGGAAAGGAGCCCTCACCATACAATGAACCTGCTGCCGCCTTGATCTTGAACTTCACAGGCTCTAAAAGGGTGAGAAATAAATTTTTGGTACTTATGAGTTAGTTACCCAGCCTCTGCTATTTTGTTATAGCAGCCTAAAAAGATTAAGAAGAGGTCATAGTAAGATGCTAAGGAATAGAGGGTGTCATGGGCTGAACTGTGTCCCTCCAAAAGATATAAGTTGAAGTCTTAACTCCCAAAAGGACTCGGAATGTGACCATATTTGGAGATGAGGTCTTTGAAAAGGTACTTAAGATGAAATGAGGTCATTAGGACAAGCCCTAATTCATTACGGCTGATGTCTTATAACAAGTGGAAATCAGCACACGGACACACACAGAAGACCCTGTGGGGACACAGAGAAATGGCATGCACAGGCCAAGAAGAGAGGCCTCAGGAGAAGACAACCTTTGCAGAACCTTGAGCTTGAACTTCCCTCCAGAGCTGGGAGGAAATGAATTCCTGCTGATTACGCTGCCTGGTCTACGGTGCTACTGCAGCAGCTGTAGCAGAAAGACACAGAGTCAGCCAGAGAGACAGACACAACAGGTGAGTGGAGACTGGAGCTCGGGTGGAGCCATCTTCCTCACCACTGGAAATGTTCAGATGGTTAAAGTCGCTGCCTGGCTGGGAAGGATCTGTGGGGAGGTAGCACATGCACTCCAGCAAGTCAAAAGTAAAGCAACCAGCATGGTGAGGGCTTTCGAACCTCATCATGTGAGGACCAGGTGGGCTCTCTGGGGATGCTCACCTGGAGAAGAAAGGCTCAGAGAGGCAGAGACAGCCCAGCGGAAGAAGGGTCTGGGTTCCTGAGATGCCTGTCTGGGCTAAACCCAAGCTCTGCTATTTTCCAGCTGTGTGGCCTTGGGCAAGTTACCCAACCTCCCTGTTTCCTCAGAGGAAAGAGGATGACAACAGTGTCTACTCAACAGTGCTATAGGATTCACTGAGACTTTGTGACGTGTTCAGAATACAGCCTGGGGCACAGTGAGCGCTGTATGCATGGGAAGTAAAAAAAGCGTGGGGAGATAAGAGAGCAAGTTACAAAGCCTTGAAGAGCTAGCCAGTGGGAGAGGGACTAGTTTCTGTGCTGGGAACCCGGGCTGCCAATGAGGGCTGGTAGGGAAATTGACAGGAGACACGATTTAGACTCAAGGAAAGGAGCCACTGCCTGCTCCCCCCAGGCAGAAGCCGGGACCCTGGGCAGACTCACAGTCCGGACTGGGGAGGGGAGGCCCGTCCCGTCCCAGGTCCTCTGCCTCTGCCGGCCTCACCTTGCCCGAAGCGAGCCGTCCGGTACACCTCCCCGGCTCCGCGGAAGCCCAGCATGCGGCACACCACGTCGCCGTCCTTCTTGTCCCAGCCGTCGTCACACACGGTGCCCCAGCGCCGGTCGTGGTACACCTCCACTCGGCCCTCGTGCGGGCCTGAGCCGTTCACCAGGCGGATCATCGGGACTTCCACGCCACCTGGAGGGACAGCCACGGCCGTCGCCACCTGGCCCTGGACACATCCGGGCACCCTCTCTGCGGCTCCTCTACGTCAGGCAGGAGGGACACGAGGGCTGGGGCCACAGCCATGAGCTCCGGATGAGTCACTCCTGCCCTTCGTCAGCTTTCTTCCCCTCCTACCCACCTTGCTTTGTTTTAGGTTTGCAGCAAAAGTGACTGGAAGATACAGAGATGACCTGCAGTCCCCCCATTTTCAATGTCCCCCCAGAAAGGGCCTGTGTTACAGCTGATGAACCCCACTGACGCATCGTTGTCACCCAGAGCCCACACTTCCCCTTGGGATGGGTGCATTCTGTAGATTTGGACAAATGTCTAACAACAGCATCCACCATGACTGTGTCATACAGAACAGGTCCACTGCCCTACACACTCTCTGTGTTCCACCTATGTACCCCTGGCTCCTCCAGCCTCTGCAACCATTAATCATTCACCGTCTCCACGGTTGTTCCTTTTTCAGAATGTCGTGTACTTGGAATCATACAGTAAGTAGTCTTTGATTGGATCATGGATGCTATACTAATCAGTGGGTTTATCCACGGATGGGCTCATGGCTGAATGTGCTGTTGGGAGGTGGGCCTGGTTGGAGGTGGCCCCTGGGGAGTGTGACTATTCTTGTCCCCAGCTCTTCCCTTCCTCCTCTCTCTTCCTCTGCTTCCTGGCTGCCATGAGTTGAACAGCTGTCCTCTGCCATGCCCTTCCACCATGCTGTTTCAGCCTTGGAGCCAGCTGACTGTGGACTAAATCATGAGCCAAAATAAACCTCTCCTCCTTTAAGGAACGGGAATGGGAAAGTGACTAATCCATTTAGCAATATGCTTTTATATTTCTTCTGTGTCTTTTCATGGCAGGGATCTATATCTTTTTCAAATGTCCCAAATGACTCAGAGGTAATTGGTCTGTAGATTGGTATGCAAGGGTGACAAGATTAGATCAGTAAGGTTCCTTCCAGATCCAGCTGTTCCAACTGACTCCAAGGCCAGGGTCAAAGCCATCCTTTTTCGGTACCTGGCAGATGTGGGGTGGTGCTAGGGGAACTGTACTGTAACAGTGACAAGTGGGTGACATGATGCAGGAAAAACTCCAAGTGAACTGCCAGAGAAAACAGCAAACTTATCCCACCAAACTCCATCAAATGCTGCTCCCTCAGGCTGCTCTTCCTCTCCTCTTCCTTCTTCTCCTCTCCCTTCCTTCCCTCCTTTTTATTTTCCTCCCCTCCTTTCTTCCTCCCCAGCTACATGCGTCTGGACAAGGGAGCTCAGAATATTCTGCACAGGGTAACAAGGAAGCCACCAGGCAATCCATTCCCAAGACACTAAATGATTACAGAGTGGCCACTCTGAAAGGCTCCTCTCAATATTTAAAGTATTTACCTACATCCTTCATCCCTGACCAGGGAACCATCCACCCCAGGCACAGTTACTGAAAACATATCTCCTGCTGGCTGCCAAAAGGCAGGCCAAGGAGCTCTTGGGTGGCAAACTGTGGAGGGAAGCTGGGATCCAGAGGCTGGGTCTGATACAGTGAAACTGCCCAGGCAGTAATGAGGAGCTAACCTGGAGTCAGCAGCCTCAAAGGAGGCTGGGCCCAGGGCTGACTCAGGTGGAGGTGTCCACCCTGGGTTCTCACAGATCTGCCTCACCTCTACTGGCACCATGTCATGGCAGGAGGCTGAGAACTGAAGCCTCAGAGTGGGAACTATAAGGCAAGAGATGGCAGGAAGATGCCATGGGTTCCAGAACATTTGGGTGTCCGGCCAGAAAAACAAGAAGAAGCCAAATGTGACAGAGGCAGCAGCTAGAACTGATGCTCAAAGTCCCTGACTTAGCCTCTCTGCTCCACTCACTCCATTCCTTTCCTCATTTGCTAGGCAAGCAGTTCAGAGTCTACTAGAGGTGTCACCCCACCCAGACCCCAGCACTGGAGCCTATTCCTTGTCACTTGTCCCCGGGCCCCAAGACTGAGGGCTAATCGCTATGATGAGCTACCAGCCACCTATGGGATCAACAGATGCTGTGTGCCCCAAAGGGGTCAAGATGATTCTGAAAGCTGCGTCACCTCCTCTGGACTCCCAAATCTGATGGCACATTCATTCCTGCTTCGTCTTATCGAATATGGACCTGATCTGTGTTTTTGCATCTTTCCCCCTGATAAAATCTCAGGTCTGTTACCAGCTCCCTGGGAAACTGCAGACTGAGGTTTGATCTGTCCCCACTCAGGGAATTGGATACCCAAGGGGCTGTTCCTTGCATGGTGTCTCTGGCCTCCTTGGCCCCTGGTGTCAGGAGACCAGTGGGCAACACCTTTCTCAGGCCTGAGCGGTGATGCCAACTCAGGCAGTGCGCTTGGGCAATCACCAAGCATATGATACCAGCAACCCCCTCTCTAGCCTGACAAGGACATCGTGACTTGCTAAGAGGCTTGGGTTTCTGCAGGTGTGGGTTTCTGTGGGCACAGTGTTTCTTTTTTTAAATTTTTTTAGTTTATATATTAATTGGTACATTTTAGGTATACAATACATTTACATTTATCATTGGGTACTTGTACCTGTACATGATGTATCTTGGTTCTTATTTTTTCCCCCATTACCTGTGCACCCTTCATCCCCTCCACGCTTTCCTATTTACATAGATTTCATTTCCATTTTTTTCTTTCTCATAATTTTTCCTTTCCCTTCTTCCCTTTCCCCTTCCCCTCTCACCACCCCTATACCTTTGGGCCTTTTCCTATTTCAAATTATCAATTATTCATTTTAATCATTTTCATCCTTATTTACACTATCAGTTTCTCACACTAGAGAAACTATTTGGTATTTACACACGTGTGTCTTATTTATTTCCCTTAAGAGTATGGCCTCGATATGCATCCATTTAGCTATAAATGACTCTAGTTTCTCATTCTTTATGGCTGAGTAGTACTCCATTTTATAAAAAAACACATCTTCTTTATCCAGTTTCCAGTTGATGGGCACTTGGGCTGGTTCCAAACTTTAGCTATTACAAACTGTGGGCACAGTGTTTCAATTTGGCTTTTCTCAGTAGTTTCTGCCCCAGGGCAAAGTATTCGCCTAAGCAACCAATCAGGAAATACTCTCACCCTGCAATTAATGAGCCATTCCTCACTTAATCAGACACAGTGCCCAGCAGGTGGCCTCAGCCTACTTTGTGGCCCTCCTAGGACATTTCTTGTTAGTCCTTCTTCCTGAGATGCCCCACTCTGGTCGCTCCAGGGTGGGTGAGGCTACTTAGGATCCAGAAGATGCCTCTTTTTGTCCATGACAGGGGTTCGTGATTGTGTGAAAGTCAGGCCCACGCCAAGAAGGAATGGCTCAGATAGAGGGCAGAGGTCAAGAGTGTCTGTGAGGAATGAGAGGACCCAGGCTTTGGAGACTGCGCCCACTTCCCTTACTTAATAACTGCTCTCCTTGATGGAGAAGCCCATTTAAAACCCCTTTAAATGCCCTCTCAGTGAGCCCTGGAAAACCCCTCACAAACAAAATGAGGATCAACAACCCCAGAGAAAGTCCTGCCTTCACCATTGCCATGTGGACATCTGATTGGACTCAGGGGTGAGGGCCCGGGTTAGATCAGCACACACTTCCTCTTGGCCTGGGCCCTTAACTGAGACTGCGGCCCACCTCTCCACAGGCTCACAGCTTGCACACGGAGAGGACAGTACTGACCACAAGCCTGACCCTCCTCAACCCTGAGCAGGAATGCACCTTCCGCCTTCCATCTCTTGGCTGGGAAACCCTAGCTGAAGGAAGGTGCCGGGAACTGTCCCTTACCCAAACATAGAGGGAAGTGGAGGTTGTTCCAACCCGACAGCTTATCCCAGTCCCCAGCCCACAAGTCCTAGACAGAGCTTTTCCTTGTGACCTCCACCCCACCCCATCCTTAGAAGCACACAGACATCCCCAGGGCCAGGCCTCTGTCTGAGAAGCATCACTGCTTGGTCACACTGTGTGACTACAGGGAAAGGGACGAGGGACTGACCCAGGGTCGAAGACGGGTCTCTTCAGCTGGGCAGCCTCCTGCTCTTGCAGATCAGTAGGCTCATTGCTTCCCCCACAGGTTTTCTGGGGCATCAGTGGTTCTAACCTCTGCTTGGGGCTTCCTGCCACACAGCAGCCCCAGCCTGCAGAACCCACTTCTTGTTCCCTGGCCTGTTGAATGGATCCCGCCCTGTGGCCCTCACCCACCCTCCTGCAGCAGGCCCTGGATCTCCCAAATCCTGAGCTGGTTCCCCAGTAAAAAGGGGGAGAAGAGACCCACATGGGATCAGGTCTCGTAGGGAAGAACACAGCACAAGTCTGGACTAGGAAGCTCTGCATTTTCTGAGGATGTCGCTAGTAAGAACTTGCGTTCCTTTAGTTGTGGGCTACAGATGTCTCCAGTGCTTAGTGCATGGAACTATTTCAGTTAATTGTGACACAATCTTTGGGATTTTCCAATCATCACAAATGATGGAGAAATATAGAATTTGCCAGCTGGCAGAGATGGAGACATGATATAGTCCAAAGTCTTCATGTGATCCACAAGGGAACAGAGGCCCAGAGAGGCAATGTGGCTTACCAAGGTCATCCCAAAGTGAGTAGAGAAGGTGTGGTCTGAACTTCACACTTAACCCTTGGGCCAATTCTTCATTTATCCCTTTCTTTCTCTTCTAGAGTCCTTTATTCTCATGAGCTCCCTGAGCAGGCTCTGCTAATCTGCTTCACAGCTTTGATGAGGATGCTTTTTGATGGAGCAGCTACAGTACAGACAAGTGCTTTAACCCTGGAAGCATAACAGATCCACCTACAAGTTCTGGAAACACACTGCCTTCAGTCCGGTCAGCTGGGAGGGATGTGATGACAGCAATGTCTTTGAGAAGCATGGTGACTGCTGAGTTGTATTTGAATGTGTCAGTGATTCCAGGCAGGGGAATATAGAATCAGACTCAGCCTTTAAAGAAAGCCCAGGGTAATTCTACTTCTTATGCATAAAGGGGAGGACTAGCTGCACTATCTGTATTGATTTTTTATACCTATCTTTATCAATGTATTTCTTTTTTTTCAATGACTCATTTATTCATCTATCCAGGGGCATGCATGGAACCCCTAAGACACTTCAGAGTTGCAGTGGGCACCAGGGCTGCAAGGACAAATAAGGATTATCTCTGCCCCTGGATCACTCAAATAAACCGATAGCCAACATGGAGAAGATGCCAGGATATCAGAGCTGGCAGAGAACTCAGAGACCCCTGGCCAAACCCTTATGCAGAGATGAGAAAACGAGAGAGAGAGAGAGAGAGAGAGAGAGAGAGAGAGAGAGGGAGAGGGAAAGTAACTAGCTGTTGCTGCTGGGAGGCCAGGTCCTTCTCTTCTGAGACCACTGGTCCTTCCCATGCAGGCTGCTCTCTGCACCAAGCCGCCCTACCAAGGGAAGCCAGGGGAATGTTGACCCAGGAGGCCAAGGGTGCAGATGGCTGCTCTAGGATTCCTGTCCCTCCCTGGTTCCAGCCTGAACCTTCAGTGCCAGACTGAGCTAGCTGTGGGACACAGAGTTGTAGGACCCTGCCTCTATTTTGGACACAGAATGCTGTGCGCAATCCCAGGTAGCCCCTGTAGGTGTGGCCCAAAGGCAGGCAAGGTGGGCCCATGAGGAGAGCAGCAAAGCAGGGAGGGAGGCAGGCGGGGCCAGCCAAGGTCGCAGACACTTTCTCTTCCTGTGACTTCACTGTCATCCTCGCTTCCCAGGTTGTTGAGGGGATCAATGACAATAGGTCTCTCATTGGCCCGACTCCAGCAAGAGTCCTCTGCATCTTCCTCCTGATGACTGGGCTTCCACCTTGGCCTATAAAGTCTCGAACCAGACACTGACATCATTCCTAACTGCTCAAGGCCAAACCTCTAGGATCCTCCAGCCCCACCCTACTTTGAGTGCCTGCCTGGGGAAACTCGAGGCTGCCCCCTAAATTTACTACCGCTTCCAGCCAGCACTTGAGAATAGGACCTCAGTCCCCAGACTCTTGGGAGGCCAGGAGCTTAACTTTAATAAGCACCAGTTACCGAACCCAGTGAGTTTCCCAAGCAGCAACTCCTTTCCTGCTCTTTGCAACTCTTCATTTCCCCAGCTCTCCTAAGGATGCTCACTCTGTCCCTGGGCCCTCGCTCTCCCTTTGGGACCCACTGACTGTACAAATCACGGCTGCATCCAGTTCACGCTGGATTCTGTTCCCTACTGCAATCATTATTGTGATTAAATCTCCTACTTTGCATGTGGAAAAGACTATGAAGGACAGGATGGGCTCAGAAGTCCTAGCCAAGTCAAGGCACTGGGAGGAGGATTACCAGGATCACTCAGATTCTCCCAGAAGCCTGAGCTGGGATTTGGAAAGAGGGGGTGGGAGTGAAAGGCTGATGGGCAGGGAGTGTGGAATCAACAGGTCACCCTGGAGATGGGGTGCAGGGACTACTGCTCCCTGTGGTGATGGCCCCCAGAATGACCTTGGATTCTGAATGACCTTCTCGCTCAGGCTCTGCAAAGACTGTCTGAATGATGGGTTCTGGGCTTCCTGAGGCTTCCCAAGCACCACTACTCAAAGTGACCGGGATGAGTCTCGGGTGCTTGCTACCAGGGAAGCCTGAAGAATGCCTCAGGCCCATCTAAGGGCTGCCTAGCTACCTGCCGCCATGGGCCCTGAGGGGTAGGGAGTCTGATGGAGTCTAACAGGGTCAAAGTGATTCCCACAGGAAGGTCACCTAGGCCGCTCGGGGATGCAGGAGTAGGGCTGGAACACTCGCTTCACCACTGCGCCACAGCATCTCTGTCCACCAACCTTCTTAAACACCGGTTGGCGGTGGCGGCGGGGCTACAGCACACCTCAGGGAGGTTGCACACAGAGGGTCCCCATCACTGGCTCCCAGCCGTCCGTCCAGCAGTTCGTGGGGCAGCTCCGAGGAGTCACCCTGAGGACACCCCGGGTCCCAGCTGCTGGAACATGGATCCGACCCTTGGAAGGAGCACTTGCAGAGCGACTTCGGGAACATGGGACTCACCCCTCCAATTGGATTAGTCTGCTCCTAACTTCCTCTCTTCTCCCCAGAGCGCAGTCCCTGGCTCTTAGCATACTAGGGGAGGGGGACTAGGACATCCAGCAGAAGCCTGGCTCCTGCTGTCAGCAACTTTCTGCACACTAATGCAAACTGGATGTGATTCCTTCAGCAAGGGAGCTCTGGAATGGCCCAGGAATTTGCTGCTAGGGCCAAGGCCACTCTTGGGCTCCTACCACAGACTTAAAAAATCTCCTAATGTGTGGAATTCTTTTCTCATAACAGGCATGTCTTTGCTCTCACTGCCTTATACATACACATGTATGTAGGAGAAGCAGGGTCCCGGATGAAGCAGCCTGGGTCCTACCCCCGGTTGTGACTCCCTGGCTGGAAGTGCCCTTGGATATTCACCTTGAGCCCCTCCCCTACATCAAACACAGCCATGTCCTTTGTGCACCACGCCTGACAGCTGCTCATCCTGCCTCTGGAAATGGAAGGGAACTCGAAGTATCTCTTGGGCATCCATTCCAGGATTTTCAAACCAGCATCTGCTTTTATTTTCTGGGCCCTGGCATCTCAGGATGTCTCTGGTGCTTTTTCATCCAGTTATCCCTCACCTTGTTTATACTCTGTGCTTTGTGGCTGTTACTGAGGAGCGAGGTGTGGAACATCTTTCTCTCAGCACCACCGAGCCAGTGGCTTCCTTACGATGCTTCTGAGGGAGTAGAGGGGGACCTCTGAAGTGGCCGGCAGCTACCATCTCTCTGACCTGGTTTCTGGGGCTGGGGTAGCTCCAGAGCCACCTACTGGCAGCCGGCTTTATTCATGCCTAGCTCAGAGCCACCCCCAAACCCAAACACAGCAAAGCTACTTCCCAAAAGGCTTCCTGGGAAGTCAGGTAGGAGGAGCAAAGGAACAAAGATCTCTGTACTGCTTAGCTGCCCACCATGACGCACTGCAAAGTGCTTTCCTCCTGCATCTTCTCATAATTCCTCCTAATGGCTCTATGACTTAGCTATTAGGGCTTTCACAGAACAGAAGAGGAAAGAGACTCAGAAAAGTCACATGATTTGTCCAGGGTTGCACAGCTGCTACGGGCTAGAGTCAGAGGGAAGAACACAAACTTCTCCTTTCCCAACCACAAGGGTCAACTCTCCAGCTGAACAGTTAATGTCTCTAACAGCCTTCTCCAAGGCTGAGGTGGGTGTTTATGTAGCTCATGACAGCCCTGCGGGTTCCACAGTATTTCCTGTCCTTGGCCCAAAGGGACTGAGTCCTAGGCTTAAAGTCATGGTTCTCAGCCCTGAATGCACACAGGAATCACTGAGGAGCCTTGGAAACCAGTTTGTGACAGTTCTGAACAGTGTGCAGGTGGCCTTGAGACAGTTGGGCACTGTTAGAGAGGATGGATCTGAGATTAAGCAGAGCGACATGACTCATCAGTGGGGCACACAGGTGTCACCACCCCCTGGGAAGGCTTTCCTGGCTGGTGTTCCTCTGTGAGGAACAGTCCACGAGGTTCCCTTTTGTACCTCAATGCACTCCTCCTCCTGTTGTGTGAAAGCGACAGCCACAGAGCCTGGCATGCCCAGTGCTCTACATACTGCGCTGAATGAATCAATGTGTGGGTGAAGGAATGGATGAATGGGCCTTACACCACTCTGTAAGGCTCTGAGAATGGAACAGGTCACCAAGCCCAGGACCTTCGGGGCTGTGCATGAGAGAGGCCCTCAAGCCCAGGGAACTTTGCTTCTGGAGGACAGGAGAAAAGCTGAGCTAAGCCTGGAGAAGGACAGCCCTTGATGTTTGTTTTTCCTGCCTTCCAGTCCCCCTGCCAAAGCAAAATAAGACGAAAGAAAGGAGGTTGTGGAGAATAGAAATAAACACATGGAGCTGGGAAACAGGCTCTGCCTTCCTCCAGCTGCAGAGAAGGGCCCCAGGGATAATTCGGACCATCTGCCTATTAAGGAAGTTGAACTTTCATTCTATTGTAAAGAAAGAACTCCCCATGCCCCAGCCGGACTGCAGCCCAGGCCTACCGCCCCGCCTTCCCCAGCTGGGTGACACTTCTCAACAGGAAATGTGATCCGTATGGGAAGACAGGAGCCACCCCCCCAAGCAAGAGCAGGCATTTCTCCTCAGGCTCTCCTGGCAGGCATGCCTTCCACCATGGGGCCTGGCCTGTGGGTGGCGCTGTACAAAATGCTGTTCCTGGGGTAATTCCTTCAGAATTTAGTGCAAAACATTTTTATGGATCTCTCCAGCTCTCCTCCAAGGTGGGCGGTGGGGTCCCATCTTACAGGTGAGGAAGTCAAGCTCAGGGAAAGAAAGTGACTTTCTCCAGGTCACATGATAAAGGGACCACACCAGGAGCTCCACTGTGCTGTCTCTGATGTTGGGGTCACATGGGAGGCTCCAGACTTTGCTGGACAGAGTGGACAGCAAGAATATCTTACAAAAGGTCCAGATTCTTGTTTCCTATTATCTATCATTTATTTTGCTCTTTATTTACACTTTGGGTTTCTCATATAAAAGAAACCATGTGATATTTAAGCTCATGTTCTGATTTATTTCACTTAACATTATGGTCACAAGGTGCATCCATTTTGTCAAACGTACCGACTCCCCATGATGAATGGAATCATGTGCTATAAAAATAGAAACTAAAAAAAGAAAAAGAAATACCTCACGAGGCACCAGGGCAGACCATGGACTCATCTTTTCTAACTTATAGCTTTGCACCTTGGGCCATCTCCCTAGCTCTGCTGCTTATTCTTTGGAAACTGGGAGCTTATGTCTTTGACATTGCTGCTCCTGGCTGCTTGGCTTCTCACAGGTATTTATCTTCAATAAAGATGTGTCTGATCAAATAATAAATGAAGAGCTTTTGCTGCCCAGCGCAGAACTGAGGGCTCACCCTATTGCAATGGGAGGATGCCTAGAAACTCTGCTTGCAGCTGAGTTTGTGGGAATTCCTGGGTGGTGTGGGTAGAGAGTGAGCCCTTCTTCCTTTTGATCCTGGGCCTCTCAAAGGCAGCGAGAGGTTGGCATCAACCAGCATTTAGGACTAGAAAGAGCCATGGAGCCCAGAGAAAATCGTCAGTGCTGAGAGTTCACATCAGCAGGCCTGGGGCCCCCTAGTGACACACTGAGGAGGCGCTGACATTTACAAGGCCTCCCTGGACCCGTGCCCATGCCTACTGGTCTCTCCCAGGAGGGCTTTCTCACCACTGTCCTCCAGCCTGGGTTTCCATCTCAGTTCTGCTCCCTCAAGTTCCAGGGCTGAGACCTTGGCTAGGATGCTTCCCCATCCCGCACTGTAAATCCTGAGACAGCACCACCTGGAGAAGCAGCTTAGCACTTTCTACCTCTAGAGCCTCTTGGCCATGATCTCTCAGTGGCTTCCGCCTCTGCTGGAGGGGCTGGAACACATATTGGAGTGTCCCTCACAGCACACACGAGCTCAGTGACAGGGGTGGTCGGGTCCCACTACTGTGGAACACGATACAGTCTTGAGGGAGGACCATGGTGAGCGTTGAGGCATTGTGGCAAGTGACCCTCAGGGCCCTGAGTCAGTGGGGAAGCCAGCCGAGTCCCTGTTACCACAGAAGACCTCCCCTGGTGGGCTTTGCCTTTGCCTGTCTCATGTTTCTCTTTTCCATCCAAATTCTACAAACAGCTCCCAGAAGAAAAGAGGCTGAATTCCCGCCCCGAGGGACTGGTCCCAAGTTCCTCCAGGGGTGTGGTCCACTTCCAAGGACAAGAGGGGACATGGAGCTGGAGGTTAAGTGGTGGAAGCCACCCTGGTGACTGCAGCGCTCCCAGCACACGTTGCTTCCCACCATCTCAGGGGAGGGCTCAAGGTCACAGGGATTAAGAACAGCTCCCAAGTTTGTTTGAAATGTTTTCCAAATAAACAGCTCCACCGACCCCCATTTCAATGTATGGCTCAAATTCATCTGGCCTTCAAGCTTTCTTCCCTCAAAGCCCACATCAAAGACCCAATCTCCAGTTCCCCAGGGGTTTCAAGGTGTCGTTTTTCCAGAAAATTCTGTGCTCCCTTCAGTCTGAGGTTTGTATTCTCAAAAATGTTCTCTGGCAGGGCAAATCCTAGCAACCATTTGCCACAGAAAGAACAGGGAGTTGGAGCAGTAAAGCTGGTTCCATACAGTGCCCTGCTAGAGCAATGGGTCGCAGAGCCAACCTGCCGGGGGCCTGCTTACATACCCGGTAACTCTAAACACTGGCTTGTTTCTTTTTTCTAGCTAGCAGCTCCTCTCAGGCTTTGGCCCCTGGTTCCTGCCTCCACTTAGCAGGCATTTAGAGCACAAGTATTAGCCACCCTCTCCAGGACGCCATAGCACAGATACATCCTCAAGGGGGCGCCATCTCTCCTGGTCTTAATTTGGCGCCTGGGTGAAGGCCCACTCTGCCTCTCGCCCTCTGGCCGGGGATCCTAACAATGCTGTTTATAAGATATAAGTGTAAAAGCCTGGCATAGTGGCATAGCAGATAGGCATGAGTTCGAGGGCAGCCTGGGCTACCTAGTGAGTTCCGGGCCAGCCTGGGGTACATAGGGAGACCTTGTCTCAGGAAACCAAAAAGAAAGAAAGAAAAGAAGGTAAAACAACTAGCTCAGCTGTTCCTATCAGGAAGCCCCTTCTCTCCATTTGTCCACGTGGCTTTTTTTGGTGGTACTGGGGGTCAAACCTAGGTAGGGCCTTAGGCATGCTAGGCAAGCAAGCAATCTACCACTGACCTACATCCCAGCCCTTTTGATTTTGAGATAGGGTCTCCATAAAATTGCCCTGGCTGCCCTTGAGTTTGCAATCCTCCTGCCTCAGCCTCCCGAGCAGCTGGGATTACAGGCATGCACCACCTACTTGTCCTCTACCTGCCTTCTTAAAAGAGCCAGGCCTTTAAAGCTGCCAGGCCCACTTGCATCTATGTGGAGCCACCCAATACAGATCAACCAGACCTGAACTCTTCTGGACACAGCAATCTGGATGATCCCTGGAAGTCACCAGAAGCTTTCCGGAAAAGTCGCTGGTTTGTTTTTGGAAGCCTTAAGATAGCATCTTGGCAAACCACACCATCTGAAGGCCAAATACTATCTCTGAGTGGAACAAGGTGGGAGAGAGAATTTTAGCCAGAGAGGCTAAGGGACTGGCCTCAGGCCGCACAGCCAGCAGGTCAGAATGGGACTTGGACCTCAGGTTGCCACTGTGCTGTTGTAATGAAACAAGAAGCAGGTACTTGGCCCTCATCCCTGGCTCCTGGCCAGAGCTCCTAAGGCTCTTGTGTCTACCTAAGTGGTAGGAGAGATCGGAGCATCTTTTGCTATGTGTGGCTTTTGTCCCTGGCTCCTGAAACAGCACCTGAACATCTCTGCTTCCAGCCACTCCTGAGTGCCTGTTGATGAGGCGACTTTTGGAAAAGCTTCCTTAGGTAGAGGGCTGTTTGCCAGTGGAACTAACCATGGGTGAGAAGGTTGGAACTTTTAGCCACCCCTCAGCATCCAATAAGGGTCCAGTCACCAAAGGCCAACGGTTTAGTCAACCATGTTTGTGTAATGAAGTCTCCACAGTAGGTCAGAAGACCAGGCTGGAAGACCTTCCAGCCTTAGGGCACAGGGAGGTGCTGGGGGTGGGGTGCGCCTGCACCCCTTCCCATGCCATGTCTGGTGCACACTACCCTGTGGCTGGGCCTGAGTTCTGTGAGCTGTTCTAGCAACCAACTGAACCTGAGGAAGGGAGTATGGGAACCCCCAGTCTACAGCTGGCCAATCAGCAGCGCTGGGGGCCCAGACTAGCGAGTAGAAGGGAAGGAGGGGCAGTACTGAGGGACTGATGTGCAGTCTGTGGGTCTGAGCCACCCCCAGGTGGACAGAGCTGGGACTGAGCTCTGCCTGCTGGTCCTCCCTGTGGACAGTCAGCTGGTAGCTTCCAGGTGTCCAGAGCCTGAACACTGTGAGGCTCCCTCCCTACCCCTGGGCTTTGGTGTTAGTTTCTAACACCCCAAACCTGCTGCGCCAGGTCTGTGGAGTTATGAGAGGCCACTTTTCACTTGGGCTTGTTCTTACCTGGGACACCTTCACCATCCACATCCACCTGCTGGACGAACTTTCCCCTCAGGATGTGGCTCCAAGACACCTCACTGTGTCCTTTCCACCCTCCCTGTAACTGTCTCTTCCCTGCTGCCCAAGAAATGAATAAACCAATGCTCTCTACTCTAAATACTTCCCTTCAATCGCGCATCCATCTTTTCTTCTAGAAAAGGGAGGCCAGTTTCCCCTTCCTTTGTGTGCCCCTCGGTCTCTGTGACCTCTGCCTCTCCCAGCAGCTCTGACAGGCCCATGCGCTCGGATCCCTGCTCTCCCCAAAACTTGCTCTGCTCAGTTTCAATTTGTTCCCAACATTATCTCATTGGCCACTGTCCTGAGCTCCTGTTTTCTGTCTCTCTGCTGTCTCCCCATTATGCTGTGGTTTTTGCCTCAGGACAATTTTCCAAAGTGAATTTTGTGTCTGTGTGTTTTTTCAGTCACTAGACATAAACTTTGGGAGGGAAGTCATTGAGAAGGACTTTTCCATTTCCATGTTCAAGGGGGTGACTGAAAAGTACAGTGAATGACACATTTAAAAAAGTTATCACAATAAAAGACATAGTTGCCATTAATCCTCCTCAAATACTCCCTCTTGTTTTGAACACACTTATCCCATGTTCTTGCCACTTTCTGAAGTAGTTCCGGAAATTCTCTTTCACGAGTGTCTTTACAAGATGTGATAAAAGATACAGCAAGTGCTGCTGGCCGAGTGCCATCCAAAGGAAAGGCAGGCTGGTAAAAACATTCTGCTGTGTCCTAGTCCACCTTATTCACTAATCTGGCACTGTGCAACTTCTGGCTCTTCCCCAAAGTCAAAATGACCACAAAAGGTAAACATTGTGAATCAATTAGGACATTGAAGCAGCCATGGCGGCACAACTAAAGACATTCACAAAAGAAGACTTGCAGAACTGCTTCAGAAAGTGCCAAGAACAATGGGATATCTGTGTTGAAAGTGAGGGAGAGTATTTTGAGGGGGATTAATGGCAATTGTCTGTCATTTGGTGTAATAAAAAAATTTTAAATTTGTACATTTAATGTATTTTTTAAATCATATCTCATATACTTTTGCATTTGCATCTGCTGAGCAATTACTAGAGACTATGAGAATGAAGAAACACATAAACTGAGCAAATGCACACAGGCGTGAAGACTGCCTGACGCATGCAGGTGCCTTGGCATTCACGGGCTCAGCCCAGTGCACACCCAGGATGTGTGTGAAGGGCATACAGACTGGGAAGGCTTCGCTGGGAAATCTGCTGGGGCCCAGCTCAGAGTTCAGAAACGATGAGGGCAGCCAAGGCCGGTGAAGAGCGGCAAACTCTGACCCAGAGAAGAGTACTTTAAAAGCACCGGAGAATTGCTAAGGAAGAAATGAGCACCTTCATTCTAAACTCTCGGGATAGACAGAGCAGCCCATGAAGACTCCGGCTGAACAAAAGAGAATCAGAGACCGTGGCAGAAGGATGGATAGTGTAGGGCCCAGGCCATACAGGCCCGGTTCAAACTGGTTCTGTCTCTTATGATCCCTGGTGTCCGCCAGCAGGTTCCTTATCCTCCCTACCCCCAGCCTCCTCCTGTTCCTACCGTGGATGTAACCATGTAAGAGACAAGTTGCCCTGAGAGCTAAGGACATGATGGCTGCAGGAGCCATGCTTCTCAACATCCCAGCACAACCGGAAGTTAGTAGTGCAGTATTATGGGAATGGTTAATTTCTCAGAGGTGTGATTTACTCCTAGATCATGCCATTGCTGGAGTGTTCAAGTTATATGAGAAATTAAGGCCCCACACATAGTTAAATAAAGAAATATTACTTGTACATAAAGGGGGCAGGGCCCCTGTATCTCCAGGCCTGAGATAAGGCTCATTTGTGGTGTGGCATTATCCTAAACAAATTCCCCAGGGCAGGGATGGGAGGAAGTGAGTTTACACACTCTTAAGAATTCTCAGTGCCTCCTTCATTCTAAAACAGAGATAGAAACATCTCAACAGCTCCGGGGAAAATGCTGTAGAGCTCCCTCCTTGATTATTTATTTTAAACTTATGCCATATGTTAGAGTGCATGCCAGGGTCCTATCCCTAAACTTCTCCAAATATACACAACGTATTAAATATTTTCAAGCTTTCTGAGCATCCAATGATAATTATCACAACACTGGCTTTGAATTCACCCTTATATCATCTGCATATTTTCTCTATGTGAAACCAAATTGAGAATAGTCTTTTAAACAATCTGAATGTATATCCCTGCTTTAAATTCATGCCATGGGATTTAAACACAACTAGATCCTTTACTTACCCTCTCGCTGCAAGATACGATTTATTTTTCCTGCAAATGGACCATATATCATGGTAAAATAAATGTCCTTCCCTCTTTAGATGTGTATGTGGAACTTTTTTTTTTCCTGGCCAAACTTCCAAAAGCCAAACATCTAATGCAATGACTGATATTGCCCTGGCCTGGGAGTTGGGGGAAGCTTTCCTTCTCACCAAGCAGACATCAAGGATCTGGAATCTACACCCAGTTTGGCCATGATCTAAAAGGGGGGAGGTGACCTTGCGATTCCTCCACCTCTCTGTTCTTGGTCTCTGCTCAGGGAGCTTGGTGGGGTGGGGTGGGGTGAGCTTGGGAAAGGGAGAGGAACTGATCTGTAACCCATCCAAACCCCCAAATCCTATGACTCCAGATCAAAACATGGGTAAACAATGGCAAGATTTTTGTTCTGAAAAATATTTCAATATTGACTCAAAACTCAGGTCCTGAGAGGATTTCTCTCTCATGTCCTCCTCAAAGGAAAACCTCCTGACCTCCTCCCACAGGCTGGGAGGCTGTTTTGGGCTTGTCACCGACAAGTAACAGGCCCATCTGCTGGACTGTCAGGTTTTGGAGCCCAGGTAGACACCGGAGGCGCGGAGCAAAGCTGGTGACCACAGCAGACCCGTTAGTGCTCCCTGCCACACAGAGCTGGCCTTTGGAGGAAGGCAGCTCCCTGGTGCTGAGAGCCTTTTCTTTCCACATTAAAGATTCCATGGTGGGGCTGCCCAGGCCCCGGGATGACTAAGAAAGCCCCAGAAATGGGCACCGTGTTCGTCAGCATTTCCGCACTTCCTTGAAAGATGAGCCCTGGGCCTCTCCTCCAAGCCCGGGTCTCAGGGATATAGTTAACACCTCTGGGACAGGACAGCCTTGGGAACTCAGTGGGAATCTGAACACAGCTGAGGTTGGCCTGGTCGAGGCGGCCTGGGCAGCAGCAGCTATGGGAAGGAACCTGACTGGGACAGATCCAGACTTCAGCCCGAACCTCAATGGCCATGGATCCCGCAGCGGCTGCATTTGCATCCAGAGCTGGCAGGCAGGCAGGAAGCCACAGGGTGATGTTAAGGAGTCCAGCCCCACTTTTCAAGAACCCACGGTCCAACACCCAGGGGATGAATCAGGGAACCCAGGGTTCAGTTCCACCTCTGCCCCACATAATGACACAGAGAAGTTGTCCTCTCTTTGAGTCTGGATGAGAGGGAGGATGATCCATGATTCCAGGGGGCCCCCAGATTCCTCACACTGGGAACAGTTTCCAGTCAATGACTGCCATCGTTCAGCCCCTCGCCTTCCAGTTCCATCGTCCAGGGGCCATTTTTAAGGTCCTGGAAGGGAAAAGCTCAGAGCTTTGTGTGAGCCCTGGGCTGTCTAGGCTCTGGGCTCCCCGCAGGGTGTAGTCCCTTCAAGGCCCTGGAGAGGGGCGTCCAGAGCTGATGCCAGCCTCTGGCGGTGCAGCCAGCAGGCCCGAGAGCCAAGTAACGGGGTGCTCTTGTCCAGGTCTTCCACCCCTCCCAGGGAACCCCACTTCACTGGGCTCTGGCTCCCACCTGCCCACACTATGCTCCCACCTCAGAGCCCTCTGCCAGGGAAGCCAGGTAAGTCACAACCAGAGCATCCTTCGTGCATGGTCTCCGGGCTGACTCCACTTCCTCCTCTTAGGTCAGCTGAAAGCAGCAAAGCCAGGGAGTTCCTGACAAGACCCCTCTGGTATGTGGGCAGCGTCTCTGATCTCCCTCTAAAGGTCATCTTTCTACGCAGTCCCTCCCTTCCTGCCCAGCCTGTTCGGCGTTGTTTATTTCTCTGAGTTAAATGCCACAATCTTTCTCAGCTACCTTGGCAGCAGCCTATCAGGAACAGTCAACCCACCCAAAGACAGGTCCAGCACCCCGCCCCTTAGGGAGCCCTGCTTGGGGTCCAGCTTGTGACTCCTCAGCGGTCCCGCAGGCGCCCTACCAGGCCTAGGCCTCCGGGAGCCAAGGCTGGAACACAGACGCCAGGGAGGTAGTGATGTACTCAGGCCCTCTCGTGCTACAAGCCAACAGCGAGATGTGCCGGGTGTTCTGCTTCGGGCTCAAACTTGGGTCCAAGACGCGATTCATTCTTCCCTGGCAACCTCTCCAAGATGCCACACATAGCCCTCTGGGGAAAATATGCCCTGGAGAAGCTGCCACCACTAGATAAGCCAGCGCCTCTCGAACCCCTTTCAGCAGGGACCTTGACAGAGGGGTGCTCAGGCTACTGGGCAGTCTACCAGGTACCCAGCTCTCCAGCCTTTTGGCAAGGAGAAAATGGGAGAGATTCCACCTGGTCTCATGCAACTCCCAGGGAAGGCAGGCATTTTAACAAAGTGAGTAACAGAATCTGAGCACCCGTGTCTGGTTGCCTTAGGAAGTCCGTCTGAATTGGTGCAGTACCTGGAATGATAATAACACTTGACGAGTCCTAAGCCCATGTCCAAACACTGTATTAAGTACTTTTCATGGATCAACTCATTTAATTCTCACTCTGAGCCTCAGCGATAAGGGCTCTTCTTGGCCCCATTTTATGGCTGAGAAAATGGAGGCATGGAGATTATACATCGCCAGGCAGTGAGGCAGTCAGGAGGAGGCTTCCAGATGCAGCCACACACCATAGGCCGATGCCACTTTACAACAGTTGCCTGTGTCCCTGGGATCCGTCAATATTCCCTGAAGAACCAGTAGAACCCTAAGATAGGGAAGGCCACTGATTCACACTGGAGCCCAATGAATGCATGGCTGTGGCCCCTGGACTGGTAACCTCTCGGGGCTGCATGGGCCACTGGCCCACCTGTGCCCACATAGCCCCCGGTGACCCCGCAGAACTCCTTACTGGTATCTCCTGCTCTGTCTCCTCGTTCTCCCTTCTCTCCTTTCGGGCCTCGGTCACCTAAAACACAGGAGGAACCATGGCATTAGAAGTAGAAACAAATTCTAATTGTTAATTAAGCCTTATCTGTAGACTTATTAATTAACCCCAGGCTGGAGAAACCCTCAGGCAGGAGCCAGCAGCAACCAGGGGGCACAGCAGGCAAGAGAAGAACTCCACCAATTATGCCACTGCTCTGGTCACCCCTGGAAAGAGGAGGGGCCCAGCTGAGAAACTCTCATCTCTGAAAGCATAGAAGAGCAGCATCTGCCATATAACCTCAAAGAGCACACAGTATTTAGCAGGAAGGGGACAAAGCAAAAATATTGCTATTAAAAAGTCCAGGTTTTACAAGTTCATATCCAAGTTTGTTCCAATGAGCACAGGGGAGGAAACAGGAGTGGGCTTCAGTTACATAGGAAGAGACACGGGTTACATGCCAGGCAGATTTTCCGGTAGGGCAGACTAGAAAACATGAGTGAGAGATTCCAGGGAATTATAGAATTTCCTTCCCAGGACATGGTTAGAAGAACAGAGCTTCTTCCCCGGCTGGCTGCTCGCTCTACAAAGAAGTAGAAAATCCTAGCACAACTTGGGAATTCTATTCTAAGGATCTCCAGAACACCATCTGCAAACCAAAAGCCTACAGCATACTATGGGTGAAAAATGCAAGTCAGAAATTTCTAGAAGAGAATGCCTAGCATGATCCTAGATTTGAAAAAAAAATTCTCATATACGTATATAAATGTGTTCAGAGAAAAGTCTGGCAGGATGTGCTCCAAAGAGTTTACAGTGGTTATTCTAAAGAGTAAGACCTGAAGGGACTGAGGGGGAAAGGACTTCTGCTTTATTCTTTGTACAAAGACCCAAGGTGAGGATAATTAGCAATAGTGTTTTCTAGGTTGTCACTGAAACGAGAGAAGAATAGGAAGCTTGGGGAAAGAGCACTGGATGTCCTTGTCTTGTGCAGTGATGATGGGACATCTAATGGTTTTGAAAGAAAATGGAAGAACACGGACTGACTGTGTAGGTTCCCCTAAAATTGAACAAGGCACTATCCATAGGAAGAAAAAACAATCAGAAGAAACACTGTTGGTCACATAAGCCTGAGAAGTGAATTAAAGTTGCAAATACTGGGGGACATGGAGTATTGCAGAAGGGGAGGAATCTGGCAGTAAATGGGGAGGAGGGGCCTCTATGTTTGTCCTGGGCACCCCTTGCGGCCTTCCTAGGGTTACTGCTGTAGATCGAAGCCCGCAGTGACACCCCTTGTGTCTCCAGAAAGAGTCTGAAGACATTTTCACACATGAACACTCTCCTGGAGGCAGCCCCAGGCAGCCTGGCAGCTTGAAAGCTGCTAGTTTTAGATGGAAAACTGAAGCTTAGTGGGGCGAAGACACGGGCTCCAGGTCGCTCCCAGGCAGAGACGCGATGTGCCCCCAGGTGCACCTACCGGCCTCCTGTGTGCGGCCAAGGTGCAGTGAGATTTGCCTTTACCTTTGAACCCGCGCAAGCCCATCGGGCCAGTGGGCCCCAGCTTGCCATCGTCGCCCTTGGGGCCGGGCAGTCCTGGGATGCCCCGCTCGCCTGGCAGACCTGGGGGGAAGAGGAGACAGTTGTGGAGCTTCAGACTCAGGCCTCGGAGGTCCTGAGAGGTCACTGTCTGGTTCAGTGGTCACCACAACCACGCATCCTGCCTCACCGCTGCCTCCCGAGGTGTCTTAGTTAACTGAGAGCTCCCTCTTTCGTCAGTTAGGCCTGGATCCCTCCCCACTGAAAGGCCGGTTCTGTTGTGAGCAATGGTGATGGTACCAACCCCACTCTGTACTGCTGGACATTTAGATTCGGCAAACATTTTTGGAACGCTTTCTGTGTGTCAGGCCTAAAGAATCTCATTGAGTCATTGCACCAAATTATTTTACCTGTACTGCTTGTGAGGCGATCAAGGCCCGAGAGGTTAAGCCACCTGCCCAAGGGCACAGAGCCAACAGTGCTGGAGGAAGGATCTGAGCTTCCTGAACAGGGAGCTCACGGTCCGCCTCACCTCCTGCTGGATCAAAGATGCCTACTGGTCCTTAGGGAGGTGGGCGGGGATGGCTGTTACTGGGGAAAATGATATAGTGCTCCTTTCTATGTAAAGAAAGAACCATGCAAAGGGCACCGGAGGCACAGAGGGTGAGGAACCCATAGGTCAATAAGTGACACATGGCCTGTGCCTGACTGGGCCCCAGGCTCCTGGCCACGAGGCTGATGGCCGCAGCCAGTGCTGATTGCACTGCAGAGAGCCAAGACCAACAGACGCCTTCACCAAGCGAGAGTCCAGGCTTCCTGGGGCCCTGGCCTCAGCCCAGACTTATCTCTGCTAGGCAGCACACCCTTTACCCACTGTCCTCCCCTGCTGGGAAAGCTAGCTGGCCTGGCTGTCCTCGGGGTTCTTTTCAGGGGACCTGAGAACGCCTCGTCGGGATTATTCCTCCAGGGCCCGGTCCCAGGGCGAGCAGGGGAGCAGGGCCTCTGGGTGGTGGAAAGGCCACAGACAGGGTGACGGACTTCCCTCCATTCCCTTCCTAATGGGAGGTGACTGCTCCCAGAGTCCGGTGGTCCTGCGGCCACAGAAGTCTGATGCTGACACAGGATGTGCCCAAGCTCCCCACCCTCGGATTCGTTAGGTAGAGTAAGTGGGGACGCAGCACCCTACTGAGTTCTCAGCGCTCCTCTGAGGGGGTGGCGGGAGTAAAGGCCGGGCTGGGGCTCTCCATCCTCGGTCCTGGTCCTGGTCCCCTGGCTCACCCTCCTCTGCCCCCCAGAAATTCTAGCAGTGTGGCTCCTATACTATGCTCCCAGACCCCTTGCCCTCTACATTTCCCCTCTGTCCTCCACTCCGAAGTCTGAAAGATGCTGCAGGCGGCGCAGACTCCGCCATAACCGAGCAGGAGCTTCTGGGATAACTGAGTCTAAGGACAGCACAGTCTTTCTAGAAGGTCCCAAAGTGCCCTCCCCTCCAGCTACTGGGTCTGCAGGCTGTCACTGAGCAGTAGGACGGACAGGGCAGGTGTCTGACTCACGCGCCCTTACCTTGGAGTCCGGGTAGTCCAGGGATGCCAGTCTTCCCTTCCTTCCCTTCATCCCCCCGGTCACCTTTGGGTCCCGGTGGTCCTGGAAGGTTGAAACCCACACCAAGGTTAGAGAGCTGCTTTCTGGGTGGGGCCGGATGTCTGCTGAGGAAGCAAAGACTCCCTCTCTGATGGGAGGAAGGGTCCCAGAGATGATGCTTTGGAAACCCAGAGGATGTCAATGCACCTACTTCAGTCTTGGGGACATCAGGGAAGGCTTCCTGGTGGAAATAACTTGCAAGTGCAATCTCAAGGAGAAACCAGAGCTGGTTATGGGTGTGCGTGTGTGCGTGTGTGTGTGCGTGTGTGTGTGTGTGTATTATGAACGGAGCACCTGTGTGCCCCCAAATCCATACATTGAAGTCCTCCACAGTGGGACAGTTTAGGAGATGGGGCCATGGGCAGGGGATTAGGGTTACAGGAAGCCATGAGGGTGAGGTCCTTGAGACGGGATTAGTGGCTTCACCAGACACTCGAGAGCTTGTGCACTAACACGCACATGTGCATGCACACACACACCACACACACACACACAGAAGGTAACTGCCTGCAAACCAGGAAGGGAGCCCTTTCCCGAACCCAGGCTTCCAGCCTCCAGACCAGAAACAAATGCCTGGGGCATTTTGTTGTGGTAGCAGCGGGTGATGACTAAGCCAGGGTGAAAGGGAGAGTCCTGGCAAGGGGAGAAATCCCAGAAGACAGAGCTATGGAAGCCCGAATGGGACAAGTAGTTGGTGGAGGAGGTGGGGTGGGAAAGTGTGGGTCTTGGAGGCCCAGCCCAAAAGCTGCACTTGACCCTGACCAAGTGCTGCAGAAGCCACAGCAGGGGCCCAGAGAAGAGTCTCGTCCAAGCTACACACAAGGCTGCCCTGTGGGAAGCGGATCAGAGCAGGAGGGAGGGGCTGCAGACTGTCCAGGAGAGAGGCCGTGGAGCCCTGGGTCAGGGAAATGGCCATCGAGGGGACATCAGGGACAGAAGAGCCAGCCCTTGGTTCCCATTGGTGAAGGCCAGGAGGAAGAGGTGGGCACACACTTGGACTTCTGCTAGGCACGGGGTTGTGTGGTTTCTACCTGCTCCTGAGTGGGGCTGCCTTTCAGGGCATGTGTGACGGGACTTGGTCCTCATGACCAAGCTAGGTGTGGAATTTATTTGTCTGGGGCCACACCGCCAGCTAACAAGTGAAGGAGCTGTGGTTTCAGGCCAGGTCAATCTGGCACACCCTTTCTAGAACCTTCTACCACTGACCATTCCAAGTCTAAAAGCCCTCGATGCCCTCTGTCAACCTCCTATCACTATCAACCCTCAAAGCTGCTCATCCTGGTGACACCTGCTGGGACCCATCATTCCTACTGAAGTGGGCATGACCCGTTGTGTAGGCTCGGGAACCTGGGGCTAGGTGACACGCCCCATCCTGTAGGCAAGTAGACGTGTTCTCTCCATCCTCTCTGGGGCTAGCTAGCTCCCTGAGGCAGGACTACATCCTTAGACCCCTACCCCAAAGCTTCTCTCCTGCTGCTCTGTGAGAGAAACCGTACTGGGTAAACAGCTCCCACGGCCTTCACATGCACTGCGAACTGCCTCACTCTTGTCAGGAAATGGGGCCTTTGCAGATATGATTAGCCAGGCTGAGGTCATGCTGGAGTGAGGTGGGCCCTAATCCACTGACTGGCGTCCTCATAAGAAAAGAAAACAGAGATTCGAGGAGAATACCATGTGACCACAGAGGCAGAGGTTGGAGCAATGTGACTGTAAGCCAAAGAATCAACCATTGCCAGCACCCCCCAGAAGCCAGGAGGAGGCCAGGTTTCACAGAGCTTTCCTGGGGGCGATAGACCGTGGACACCTTGATTTTAGGCTTGCAGCCTCCTGAACTGGAAGAGAACAAACTTCTATTATTGTAAGCCACCAAGCTCCTGGTGCTTTGCTACAGCATCGCTAGGAAACCAAAACATGTATACTCACAGCATTGTGGTAAGGTCTTGCACAATAAATAGTTGATGAATGAATGAGTATATGAGATCAGAGGATGTTAATACGTACAAAACAAGTCTGCCGCCAAGATCGAGATGTACTGATACATCCCAAAAGTTGGCACTGTCCTCAGACCCTAACCGAAGTTGACAGATGTTTAATAACTCGATGGCACATGCCCAGGGGAAAATTAATCGTGTTTTTTAAAAAAAAATTCACAAGTTACATAAAATATTTAAGGAAGGCTGGGTTTGTGGCCATCATCCTCTTTTCTTGAAGAAAAGCAAAGTAAGACTGCCACACTGATCCCAGTTTCTAGAACACAGGATTAAGAGGCAGACCCTATTTGGAACACGATTATACAGCCAGCCATGAAAGGCAGAGTTAAGGTGCAAATGAACTCCACATTCCCCTCCAGAGATCTCCCGTCTGGGTCAGGCAGTAGCAAAGGGAATCCAGAGAGGGTTCCTGGATCTTTATTGCTGGACCCTGGCCCTACAGACTAGCCCCTCTCACTTTGCTCTGCCCTCCGCCCTTCCCACAGGGAGCCCTGGCCTCCAGGAATTGAGCTGGTCATGGATTCAATGGATCACACACTTCACACTGATGCAGGTGTGACTCCATTATAGTCTGCATCTGAAGTGTCCCCTAAGCCTTGGTCCCCAGCCCATGGCACTATCGTGAGGTGGTGAGCCTTGCTGGAGAAAGTTAGGGCATTGGGGCCATGCCCCTGAAGGAGATATTGGTCCCATGGTCTCTTCCTCTCTCTTTGTTTGCCGATTGCCATGAGGTGAATGGCTTCCTCCTGCGATAATGTTCTGTTCACCACAGGCCCGTAGCAACTAGGCCAACTAACTAACCATGCACTGAACCCTCCAAAACCATAAGCCAAAATAACCCTCTTTACAAGTCAATTATCTGAGATATTTTGTTACAGTGATGGAAAACTGGCTAACACAGACCCCAAACCATGGCTCTTCCTGAGAGTGACCTTGGTAAGAGGAAGGTGCTGCCCAGCAGAACCACCCTGATGTGGCTACCAGGGATGGAAAGAATTTGGAAGGTGAGAGCTCAATGTGGATGCACAGCACCTAGGCTCAGGTCCTGGTCCTATTTAAGGTGGGTAAAAATTCCTTTTTTGTGTGGTTGTAGCAGGAAGTGAAAAGATTCAATGACTTGTTGGATATGGAAGGGCTTCCTGACCTTGGGAGTAAGGCTGTCCCTGACCACGTGCACCCTACTTTTCATACACTTCATCAGAACTATGATCAGATTACTGTCGGGGTTGTTCTAAGGTGCACCCCAAATCACTCTGCCAACTTTGGATGGCTCATCCTGGGAGAGGCAGGTCTAAAAGCATCCTACACATGGGTATAGTTTTTAAACACAAGCAAATGGCTAGTGCTGGAGGGTCCTTAGTGGAGATCCACAGGCAGATGTTGGAACTGACAGTGAAGGTGGGTGGTCATCCCAAGCCTGGGTCACAGCCTCCGGCCAGACTGTCCTGGCTGACTCACAAAAGTCTGCAGGGTGGCCAGAGCTTTGTAGGGCCAGGCTGCCTGGTGCCCTGAGGACAGGCACCTCTTCAAATCACTGTTGCTGCCCTTGGCCACACATCCTCAGGATCCAGCTTCCTACCATGTTTAGAGGGCTGCTGTGTTCTCAGGAATCTAGGCCAGCAATCTCTAGTCTGCTTTGATTTTTCTCTCCTTTGTCCCCCTCAACTGCCTCTCCCACCACACACCTGGTCATTCAGGCTTGTCCTGGAGGAGAGTCCCTCTCCTGTCTCTGCCACATTTCTGAGCTGCCACCACAATTGCTGGGTCCTCATGGCCTCACTTCTGTCTCCCTTGTCTCTGGCCCTTCTCTCCACCCCACTGTGGGCACTGCTGTCAGATTGGTCTCTCCAAAACATGGAAATAACCAAGTGAATGCAGAGTCCTCAGATAACCCCCAGCATGGTGCATCCCCCAGCACAGTGGCCCCAGCCCCCATGGGAGATGCCACAGATCATTCCCAGTCTGAGCTTCCGCTGCTGATGCTTCTGGACCCACTCTCCTCTCCCTCAGCAAAACCCTTCCTGGCCCCACCCCCCAACACTGGCCAAACTCTTTCCCTTCTAAGGGTCCAGTTCTTCCAAGCCCGAAAGTTGCTTTCATGCCTAGCTCTCTGATCTCTTAGGGCACCATGATCAGAGCCCCTAGCTCTCGGATACAGTTGTGCCACACTGTGGCTGCAGCACCTTGAGCCTGGTCAGGCAGCCTCTGGCTGCTCGCTGGATGCCATCACCCACCTCGGACTGCAGTCCCCAAGAAGGCCAAGTCTATCTGCAGGATGAGTCCCCTCTCTGTGACCCTGTGGCTCAAATAGGCCTGGCTCACCATGGGGATTGGCAGGGTGACTTTGGGGCAGTTATGTGATTAGTTGCCCCTGGTGGTGCCTGCATGAGCTCTTACACTTCTCCCCTTTCTACACTGTCACATGTCTTATCTCTGCCAACCGCCAAGAAGGACAAGGAGGAGCAGGGTGCTAGGGTCCCATCTCAGGGCCAGTCCACCAGCATAGCCCACACCATCTCCAGTGCAATCCTGCCCTGTGAGATGCCACGTGGAGGCATCTTCTGGCCAGATGAAGACCAATGACTGAACATCCAGAAGAAGCACCAGGGTTGTCATAGTGACCAACCAACATGGGTAGATGCAACTCCTTCTTCCTTCCCAGGTCCTAGGACAAGGGGTAGGTTGCGGGGAACTCTGTGTGCTGGAATCCGGGCAGTGACCCGCTCAGAACAAGTGATCAGGACATCTGATGACTTGGGTCCAAGGCCAGCAGTTCCCTGATCCATATCATATCACAAACACTACCCCAGGCACCCTAATCCCAGGCAGGCTAACCCCGCCCAACCGAGGGTGGAGCCCTTCCACTGGCTGCTCTACCCCCAGCTCCCTGAAGTCACGGAACACTGGACCTCAGCACCTCTCCCGGTACAGTCTGAGAGCTCGCTCATGCCATCCTTCAGGGCATCTCCCCTCACCCTTGGGGAGTGGGCAGAGGAGCCCTGTCAGCCCCATTTCACAGCCTGGGAAACCCAGTCGTAACAGGTGAGGGGCAGCCCTGGCCTCGGGCCTCTGAGCCTCTAGGGCAAAGAGAGTGGGAGGCAGGCAGGGTGCAGCTGTTCTCTTCCATGGCACACCCTCTGCCCACTTTGAAGCAAGGTCAGATGTGGAAGAGGAGGGGACAGAGGGCCGCACAATCCACCCGGGACCTCACCCGGGCCACATGTCCTAGTCCTCTGCAGGAGAGGCTCTGTTCTGCTTGTTGTTCCATTCACAGAGATGCTCATCACCTTCCATAGAATGGATCCCTGTTGACTGAGCCAGAGGCCCAGCCTTAGCACCCAGGATCCAAAACCCCACTAGAACCGGACCGCCTGCTCCACTAATTTCCCACTCTGCTAGCATAGATGGTGTTTTTCTCTTTAAAGAGCAGCCCACAGATACATCTTGATGCATGAAAACTTGCTGGGGTCTCATTTTGGGGCCAGTCCACCAGCCCAGCACTCACGGTGCCCAGTGCGGTCCTGCCCTGGGGAGGGGTCTTCTGGTCACACGAGGACCAGCACCCCAGAGTCGTCCTCAACTGCAGAACAAGAGGATGGGGCAAGATGCTGTCAAGAACTCAGTCCTGTGATTTTGGGATCTCACATTGCAGCCAAGGGCCATCCGGATATGCCTGGAGGTGCCTTCCCCCGAGGCAGGCCTCCCTCTCTCCATGGCTATCTTTCTCCCTCCAGTGGGGCCTCCCTTCTCTGATAATCTAAGTTCTGGGCTCCTTTGAAATCCACACACAGATTTCAAAAGATGTGATTGAGGCTGAAAATCCAAAGCAGAAAACACAAAGTCCTGCTGTGAATGTCCACAAAAGACAAACCGGAGACAAAATTCATAGAAAACTGCATAACAAAGAGAGAGAATGAAAACCATTTGGGCTAAGCTCAAGAATAATGTAAATACGCTCTTATATGAAAAATACACATAGCTGAGTATTTGTAGATTCTGAGCCAGGAATGGGTCAAGGGTAAGAGTATGGTGTGTGTATGCGAATTTATGTGTGTTTGTGTGAACGTGTGTGCACGTAGGTATGCAAGCGTTTGTGTGTGTGTTTAAAGATTTTAAGAGAGGGACTTGGCAAAGTGAGGGAGCCAGGCCACTCCAGACAGGGGATGAGCAAGCAGGGAAGCTTCTCAGGTAAAATATCCCTGTCCAAAAGCCAGGGCAGAGTTCTGTTAACACTGAATGGTGATTACGGGCAATCCCGAGAGGAGGTCGGAAAGGGAAAAGGTGGCAGATAAAGGGCAACACTGAGAGTTGGAGGGCCCGAGTGGTGTCCAGCTGCAGAGAGCCAGGAGCCCCAGAGCTACAGTCTGAATGTGGCGCCCCCACCCCAAATTCATGTGCTACAACCTAATCACCAAGGCGTGGCACTAGGAGGCGGTGCCTGGGGGTGACTGGGTCAGGAGGGAGGCGCCCTCTCAAGTGGGATTAGAGCCCTTACAGAAGAGGCCCCAGAGTCTGTGTCCCTTCCGCCATGTGGAGACACAGCAAGAATGTGCCACTGCTCACAGCTAGAAGCAGGGCGCCAGTGACAACAACCCGGGTTTCTGAGTTCAGACCTTCGCTTTACCTCTTGCCAACTTCATGAGAAGCCACGGGAACATTACTCAGGTTCCTCACCTACCAAGTGGGGACAATAACACCATTTGCCCATTTGCGGGATGTGAGGACTAGCGGTCCTGAGCATCTGTTTGGAGAATGAAGGTCTGTGAAATGTCCGGCTCAGTGTAGCTTAGAAATCAGGGTGACTTTCTCATTAGTAAGGGTGGGATAGACCTCTACAGGCAGGGGAAGTTGAGGGAAAAAGATAGGCAAGGCCAAGATCCAGGGCGTGGATTTGGAAGGAGAAACTGTAGCCCATCTTCCTTTGACTTCTGAGACGTGAAACCCCAAAGTGACCAGGCCCAATCAACAGGTGGCATCCAGGTTTAACAGTTTAACAGTTGTCCCAATGTCCACTGAGTCCCAGCTGTCTGCACATTAGCCCTAAGGGTGCAGAGATGGACCCGTGCACTGCAGCCAGCAGAACAAGCACAGGGTGTTGGGATTAAAAGTCCTAGTCTGTTCATTGAATTCAACACTTACAAGGGCTGAATTTTATTACATGCAAATTAGACCTTATTAAATGTATTGAAAGCAAGAAGTCCTGGGTTGCATCATTACCAGCCATATGGCCTTGATAATTCTCCTCGAGTCCCAGTTGTTTTTTGCTGAAATCCTGCCGCTCCCTCAGTAGTGACACCTGCCTTAAGCCAAAGTCACAGCTTTGTTATCAGGCCCCACTTTCAAACAAAACTATGCACAGGAGAACACACCAGAAAGTGGAAAGGATGATGCAAATGGAAGGCGCCAGGACAGAAGCTCAGGGAAGCAGGGCATAGTGTGGGGCAGAGACCAGGCGGCTTGTGGAGAAGGCAGGTTTGGGCGAGATGTGCGGGTTCGGGGGAGATGTATCGATACCTGCAGACAGCTCAGTCCGTGCTCCCCAGATAGGAGGAAGGAGAAGACAAGCAGGATGGAAGGGAACGTGACAGAAAGCACAGCAGGGCCCAGATCAGAAAGCCAGGGTCCCAATCCCTCTGTACCCTGTGACCTGGGCAAGCTGTTTAAGCTTCCTGGACCTCAGGCCCCGAGCAGTGCAGCGGGAACAGGGCCACTTCCTGAGGAAGATGGCCTAGGAGACGCGCTTGGCTCAGTACCTGCCCTACAGCTCGGGCCGAATCGTTGCTGTCAGGCTAGGGAGGTTTTAATGAATCCCAGAGGCCTTGGGGAGCAGCGGTGGGGTCTGAGCAGGGGGTGATGTGGGGACAGTGCACTGTGTGAGAGGAGCCCCTGACAGAAGAGCCCTGCAGTGGGGGGCCTGGGAGAGGGAGGGGCCACTTGGCTGGAGTTGAACACAGGAGATCTAAGTGCCACCAGTTCTGGACTGGATGCCGGAGCACACTGGAAGCCTGCACAGTTTCCCCGTAACATTTAAGAGCCACAAATGAAATGAACACACTGTGAGATGAAATATAGTATTCAATTTAGGATGAATCCATGCTCCCAACAGTCCAGAAGGCCAGATCAAAATTCATTAACCTCCACTCCTCGAGGCTCCCCCATCAGAGCACACACTGAGGAGCCTTTCTCTCCCCCCCTGCACACCTCCCCATGCCTCCTTTCTACCAATGACTCAAGCTCTTGGCAGCCCCAACCCAACACCCAAGCTCTGACTCCCACCCACTTAGCCACCCTGGGCCCCCACCCCCGCAGGGTTTTTATGTAGCCCAGGCTGGACTTCCACTTGTGGCAATCCTCCTGCCTCAGCCTCCCAGTGCTGTGATCACAGACACACACCACCATGCCCAGTTACAATTCTCTTGACTCCATTCTCCACCCTAGGGAGGTTTACCCAGGAGAGAGATCTGGATAGGCCCTGGAGGCAATTATTGGTCCACACAGGCAGAAATTTTCAGAGTCCTGTGGGGCAAGACTTAAAAGTCGAGGTATGGGGTCAGAGGGACAGGTGTACTTGGGCATGCCACGGGGACTTTGGGCCCTTGGGGAGGGCGGTGCGGGAGGAAGGCCTGGGCAGGGGGCCTGGGAGCTGGGGGAAGCAGTACCTTTGGCGAGGGAGATGTTACGCAGCGCGATGGAGTGCTCCCAGTCTTTGAGGCGCAGGTCCTCGGTGACCACGTTGAGCATGGCCAGTTCCTGCTTCAGCTGCAGCTCCATGCCCAGGTGCACCAGCCGCAGGCGGCGCGTGTCCTCACTGGCGTTGCTCACCAGCACCTGCAGGTCCTGCAGCCGCGTGCGGTGCAGCGCCACGTCGTAGGACAGGCTGTGGTTGAGGCCGCGCAGTGCGCCGCCCACGTCGGCCAGCTCCTCGCCCAGGACGCCCACCCTGCGCGCCAGCCCGTCCAGCAGGCCCGCGTGGCGCCCCAGCAGCAGCTGGCTGCGGTTGCTCTCCACCTGCAGCTGGTAAAGCTCCAGCTGCGCCGCGTCGCTCTGCTGGCCCAGGCGGTCGCGCAGCAGGGCCACCGCCTGCTCCGTCTGTGTCGCCTGCTCCTGCAGCCCCCACAGCGCGCCCTCCAGCCGCTGCACCGCGCCCGCCAGCGCCAGCAGCGAGTCTGACTGGTTCTGCAGCGCATCCTGCACTTTCCACACCTGCTCGGTCAGGTCGGCCTGCAGCGGGGCCTGCAGCAGGTGCAGTTGCAAGTCCCGGAAGCTCTCGTTCAGCCGGTTCACGTTGCGAGTCAGCACCTTCAGGTCCTCGGGGGAGCTGCGCGGTCTGGACACTGCGGGTGAGCAGAGAGGGGGACCCGTGAGCGCCGCTGCGGAGGGAGGACCAGGTACCCAGAGGCCAGCAGGTGGGACGTGGGTGCCAGGCTCCAAGCTAAGTGTGAGTCCCAAACCTGTCTGCGCAGTGGAACCCTCTGGCCGGGTGTCCCGCCTGCAGAAACTGGCTGAGACTTTGCAACTCTTTTGTAGTGTAGGTTTGTCATGCATAATAATTACATTCGTCTTGGGGGATTGGCACAGAGATGTTGCACACATACACAGCACATGGTGATCAGTTTTACTCTCCCCCAACCCTCGCCCTGTCTCCCCTCAGATGCCCTTCCCATCTCCACAGTCTACCTCCCTGTCTCCTACCATTCCTTTTTTATTCTGCTCTTTAAATTGCTTATGTGTTGGGTTTCTCATACTAGAGAACTTTGCGATCTTTAACCTTCTGTGTCTAACTTATCTCATGTGGCATTATAAAGACACTAAAGTCTTTGTAAGGCTCACACAAGGCTGCTCACCACTGCCCTGATCTAAGTATCCTCTGCTGGGCTGGTCCCTAGGAAATTTTGTATTTTGTATGTTGCTAAGTGGTTGAGTATGAGCAGGTTTCTGGGGTTTAACTTAAGACGGGGGTGCTGTGATCCCCTCGACTTTAGCAGGTAGTCACCTGTAGTGGTCTGGATGTCCTCCTTCCCCAGTCCATTGGGGGGAACTAATTGCCAAAGTGATACAGGGGCCTTGCCCACAGGAATGAGGTTATGCCCTTGTCAGAGGCACCAGGGAGCTGCTCACCCTTCCTGCCATGTGCGGACACCAGGAAACATCGTCTAAGAGAAACAGACCCACCTCAAACCCTGCATCTCTTGGCACCTTGATCTTAGTCTTCCCACGTCCAGAACTGTGAGATATAAATTTCTGTCCTTTAGAAGTTAGTTATCCAGTCTAAGGCACATCATTACTGCAGCCCAAATGGGCTAAGCCACTGACATTATTATCCCTGTTCACAGTTAGGCCTGAGAAGGTTGCCCAGGGCACCACAGCGAGTCACTGCAACTCAGAGGGCCTGCTCCAGAGCGTGGGCTGTGCCCCAAGTCTGCTCTGGAAGGAATGGGCCAGCTAGGCTCAAGGCCGCACACGGTGTTTATTTCGTAGTCCCCTTAGGCCAAGGTCCCGTTCTTTCTGCTGCAGCACAGATGCCTTTGAGCAGGTGGAAACTGGTTTTAGATCTATGCCCTCCCTTCTCTGCATCCTCCCACTGTTTCCTCTCGCTCCCTGACTTTAATCCTCAGAAAACAAGCCCTTCCTCAGACTCCCGCCCTTTCCTCTTAGAGAGGGTCCCTTCCTTGGTTATAGCAGCTGCTTCACAGCCCTAGGAGGAGGGAGCCAGGTGCTTGACGCTAGCATCCCTGTGCTCTGGAGGTCAGGCACGGCACAGACCCCTGCACACCGCATACCCGGGATTACGGCATCTGGGCTGCATGTCCCCAACTCTGCTCCACACGCCAGGAAATGGAAACCAGTAGCCTGGGAGGGACAGAGGAGGGGGAATAGGAAGGTGGGGCACAGAGTGAATATCCACCTTGGAAATCTTGGAACTCAGAAACGTGGTTACATGATGTGTCCGAGGACAGATGAAGTTCTCTTCCAGAACTTAGGTTGGGGCGGGCGAAGAGTCTTGGGGGTTTGGGGGCCACATAAAGATCTGTGGCTACAGTACCCAGTGATGCTTCTGGAAGGACAGCATTTCGGTGGTCACCCCTCCTGCAGGAGATGAGCCATCTCAGGAGAGGCTCAGAGGCGGTTGGGGCCCTAGAGCCCTGCCCACCTCGATCTTAATCTGAAAAGGTGGCACTGCTAAGTGGTCACCCAGGCTCTACTTACACTGCTTGTTGGTTAGTTCTGACTGTTGGAATATTCTGCATTCTGTTCAATGCAGGCTTGAAATGAGCCTGCCTTTCCATCCTCCCATCTGCCCCTTGGGGAGGCAGAGAGTGAGTGAACTCAAGTCTTCCCACAAGAAACCTGTTGAGCCAAAGACACTTATGTTCTTGCTGTATGATATCTTTTCTGGTTTAAACTCTGCAGTTCTTTCTTTTATTTTCTCAAAATGAGATCTAGGGCTGGGGATTTAGCTCAGTGGCACTGCGCCTGCTTGCAGGCACAAGGTCCTGAGTTTGATCCCCAGTACCAAGAAAAAGGGATCTAGCCTCTGTGCATCATGGCTGACCCCCTCCACACACACTCTAGTTGGTCCACATCCCTGGAAAGGTGGTGTTTGGATACTAAGTGGTTTGTCAAATGTGCAAAGAAGGGACAGATATGGGGAAAGATGGACGCATCCTTCTGGGCATCAGAGCCCAGTGAGATGCCCCAAGCTGGCCCTGCTCAGCTTCCTCAGGGCTCTGCAGAGTCAGCCCCTGGGTTGGGTCTGCACCGTCTCTGCTGAGCTGGATGTTTCCCCCACTCTACAGATGAGGGGGCTGAGGCCAGGAGGGTGGGGGTGACTGCCGACAGCCTGCCTCCCCACTCCTGCACCAGGGCTCCCAGCACGGCTCCACCCTGGAAGGTCCACCACAGGGCACCCAGCCCAAGCAGAGCTTCGGGGGAAAAGGACTGGAGGCCCTGTCACAGCCCACAATGGTCCCCTGAACAGATCCCCAGAGGCCAGCACTGGAACCTGACACCAGGGTGTTGCCCGTATTCCAGCCACACTGGGTGACAAGTACGAGACCCGGCAGGCGTGCAGCAGAAAGACCCCCGTCCTCCCTTCAGTCTCTGGAGCCCAGAGACAGCGCAGCCTGTCAGAGGTGGGAAGGACACGGAGGTGGGCAGTTCCCGTTCTGAAGCTGGGACTGGGAGTGGCTAAGGGGCCGGTGGGAGCTCCTTGGCTGGAATCAGAATCACAGGACAGGACTGCTTTAAGGCCACAGTTGCCCAGAGGCCAGGGCACGAGGCGGCCACTCCTCTCCTCCTTGTCTCTCCCCAGCTCCCACTGGCCCCCCAGGCCTCTTCAGGACGTCCTGGGTCACCTGGTCCTCTGCCCTTGGAGGCCCGGGCCCTGCCCATCAGCAGAGCCCTCTCAGCACCTGCCAGCCCTAGTCCTGCCCCCGTCCAGGATCCCAGACTAAGCTGTGTCCATATGGGGACGGCTGACAATCAGCTGCCCTTCCCGGGGAGCTCACCTGTGTCCTTCCTTGTTGCTCACTGCACAGCCAATATGATCAGAAATCCAAAGAGAAGCAAGACAAGGCCTCTCGCAGTCCCACAGCCCCCAACAAGGCACTCTGGTTCTCTTTCCATCATCTTTCTCTAGCTCCATCCTTTTGCACACGCAGGCTTTACAATTTGCTGTCTGGGGTTTTCCCCACCTAATGTGATTACTTCACAAGCTTTTTCCCATCCTTCTCCCTGTTTTTTTTTAAATAATTATAATTGTGATGGCTGCAAAAGAATTCCTCAAGGGGACATACTGTAATTTACCCATTTTCTTTCTGTAGAATCTTTTTTTTTTTTTTTTTAACTCATGGTAAATAAATACAAAAATGTTTCCTCTCTTTTGAAACTTTTTCTAGCAATAAATTCCCAGAAGTTGGTCAGAGTTAGTCAAAAGGCATGGATATTTTATGACTCTTACAAAATCCCAGCCAATTTAATACCCCCAAATTACACTAATTTATTTACATTATAGATTTTTAAGCATTCCAATTTCCATGCAACCTCACTGCACTTTTACAGTTTGCGTATGGTGCATTTCAGAGACACGAACAGGTACCTAGTTACGATTGCATTTTAGAAGTATCCTTTCAAAGGTGATCCACTAGCTCATAGGAGAGACATCAGTGGCATTGGTACTGGGCTAATCTGAACATGACTTGGGAGGTAAATATTCTTTAGCTTCCAGTCGTGCTGTCTAAGCCTAGCATGGACCCCTCGCTCTGGGCTCATGTGTGCACTCCGGAGTGAATTTTCTCCTTCCCCCAGTCACCAAGTTTCCCCGCTCACACTCCTGTACCATCCTCTTCCCCCTCTAATTCCTTCCAGATGTCCCCTGTCCTCAATAGGGAACAATTCTTATTTGAGTGTGACTCTCTTAATTCGTGTTTATGTAAGCACTTCATTTATCTCTGCCTAGCATATCCACTTTTAAAGTGTTTTAATTATTCTTTAATTTTTATACTTTCACACAAGGAAAATAAATCACTGAATAACGATAACAGCTGACATTTCCTGAATACTTACTGTGTCCCAAACACAGTTCTAGATGCTTTCCACATTAATACACAAAATCTCAAAACAACCCATGAGAAAATCGTGAACCCCACAAATATTACCATCCTTATGCTCCAAATGAGGAAACTGAGTCACATGGAGGTTCAATAACCCACAAGATCACATGGCCAGGAGACGGAGGGAGGTCAACTTTGAGCCCTGGGAGCCTGATGCCTGAGTCCCCAGCCTGAACAACTTTGCATATGCCTGAAAAGGTACAAGGTGGAGAACAAACTTTGAAACAGTCAGAGACACAGATGTGGAATAAATTTTGATGGTAGTGAGCTCCCATCATAAACCCAGCTTGAATTGGGTTGCTCAGTAGGAATCATGGAGAAATTCAGTTTGAGATTCTGACTCAGTATTGACTGCTGGCTCCAGATGAATCTATTAATGTTTATTTTATAAGAGTAAGTGATCAGTGTTGACTTAACCTTAGGCCAAGGCGCAGCTTGGTGGCATGCACAGATGTATGTCTTACAGCTTCACACAACTTTGTCTCCTTATCCACACCTGGCCCTGTCTGCCCCCTGTCCACAACTGCCCGTTATGTGTGGGAAAAGATAATCACCTACAGGCTGCCCACGAGTGATTGGACAGTCAGCATTTGCCCCAAACACGTCAGGCGTACTATAATTCCAGCCAGGCGTGTGTGTGTGTGTGTGTGTGTGTGTGTGTGTGTGTGTGTAAGACAGTAAGCATTCTGTTGACCTTGTTATCTCAATAAGCAACTCAACAACCACTGCTTTTTTTTTTCCCCCATTAACTTTATTGGTACATTTTAGGTATACGATACAGTTACATTCATCATTGGGATCTTGTACCATTACATGAATCTCTTGGTTCTTATTTATTTCCCCTTCCCCTGCCCTCCCTTCACCCCTTCCACCCTTCCCTATTTGCAAAGACCTTGTTTCCATTTTTTTCCTCCTCATATTTTTTCCTTTCCCTTTTTTCCCTTCCCCTACCCCTCCCAATTCCCCTGCTCTTTTAGACCTTTTCTTCCTGTTATACAATATCAGTTATACATTTTTAAAATTACAATATTAAGATCTAGGAGATATTACCACAGATTTTACAGAATTTCAAAGGATATAGAAAGCATATTACAAAAGTCTGTTTTGAAATAAATTTGACAACTTCTAAGAAGTACCTTGGAAGACAAATTAATGAAACTAACTCTGGAGGAAATATAAAATTTGAATAGCACCTATTAAAGAAAGTATAGTCCTAGCTTGAAAACCTACCTATATGAAACAGCAGGCTCATAAACATTTTAACTGATATATTATATCAAACATTTAAAGCAGAAAAGAGAAGGAACACTTCTCCCCTCATTTTAGGAAATCAACATTGTGCTAATCCTAAAACTGGATAAAGATAATAGAAGAAAAAATATGAAAATAGATAGAAATTTGTTTAACAAAACAAACGATTAGAAGTCAGATCTGGGAGTATGTAGAAAGTGGTTTTATTATAGGGATGGCAGTGTTGGTTCAGCATTGGAAGAGCCATCCCCAAAAGTCATCATTTTAACAGAGGAAAGGAAAAAGCCATATGATCCTGTCACTAGTTGGAGAAAGAGTATTGGACTAAATTCTACAGCTGTTCATGGTAAAAGCTATCAGAAGACTAGAAGTAGAACAGAACCTTCTCAACAGATCAAAGACATGTACTCCATACTTCCAACAAAAACTCCTTCTATGAATGGAGATGATACAATGCTTTCTCCCTAAAGTGGGTAACAAGGGCAGATATGCCTACTCTTAATCTGTCCATTAGACTTTGAAACATAGGTGTAAACCAAAATAGTCTGGCAATAAAACGACACAACTAGGATAAGATTGGCATGGCAGAAGTAAAATCTTTATATGTAGATGAAATGATCATCTCCAGAGAAAATACTAAGAAATCTCTAGGAGCCCCTAGAACTTATACTTGAATTTAGCAGGATTAGAAAACACAAGGTATATATAAAAATTCAGGTCTCTGTATACTTGCTCTAAATGGAGAACTGGATATTGAAATTTAAAAGTTATGTAGGAGTACAAAGGACCCAGAAAAACCAAAAAAAAACAAAAACAGTGTTGGAAGATGTTTAGCACCCAATTTTAGGACTTCTTCTAAAGCTACAGTAATCAAGGCAAACCACTGCTTTATTTAATTTGTAGCCTAACTATCCTTGGGAGGCAGGACAAGTGAGTGTTTATAATCTAATTTAAAGATAAGGAATAAGAGAGGCTCAGGATGTCAAGATCTTGTCGAAGCCTAAATTAAGGATGCATTCTGGCCACCTGTCCCATATTCTAGTACCCGGTTCTCTTGACCTGTTGCTGACCTCCAGGCAAAGGACATTGTTGAACACCTCCTGTGTGCCCCAGCCAGGACTGATCTCTGAGGACAGGTTGCTTCCTTCCCCTGCCCAGCCCCTTGGGGATTGGAATCATTGGGCCTATTTTCAGATCAAGCAGCTCAGAAAGATAGCGAAGCCAGCGCATGGTGCCAAGCACCATGCACTGCCATCGTCCCGTGGTCCTCCCAACACTGGGGGCAGGGAGTAGCACCATTTTGCAGATTAAAAACAAACTAGAACGATTCAGCACAAGCTCAAGGCCACCCTGCTTGGAGGAGGCAGCTATAAGCCCACGGGTCATCCAAGGCCCCAGCAAGCCCTGCTTTATCATCTGGGGAGGAAGGGAGGCAGGCATCGGAATTCACAGACCGTCATGTGGAGGGCAGAGTGGGAGGAGGACAGACTGCAAGGTCAGCTTGGTAGCAGAAGCACCAAGGAACGGGAGGGCCCTCATCTCAGGTGATGCAAAAACGAGCTCAGTTGTCTGAGAGCTGGATACACACGACTCGAGTGAAGATTCATTCCAAAACAGAGCGTAATATTTGTTCAGGTTTTGTAACAAAGAGGTTACCAGGAGGGCTCTGGCACCTAAAGAGATGTATGCTGCGATCGGAGCTCCTCTGACCCCAACGTGCAGGGGAGAATTGGGGCTCACCTTCATGGTGCTGACCAGCGCAGGGACATGGGGCCCGAAATTAGACTGTTTTCTTTTACTGGGAGGAGGTGAGGGAAATACTAGGGATTGAATGCAGGTCCTTCACACTAGCTACATACCCAGCCCATTTTTATTTTTTACTTTGAAACAGGGTCTCACTAATTGCTTGTTCACACTGGGCTGGAACTCCTGATCCTCCTGCCTCAGTCTCCCAGAGGCTGGGATTATGGGAATGTGCCACTACGCCTGCTCAAATGTGGAATTTAACCCTCCTGGAACTGATGATATATCTGTCTTTGACTTTATGTTTTCTCAAAGAAATCCCATGGGATGGAACCTCACATGCAGGCCCCACCTTGCTCCCTGGGATGGGATCTCAGCCCCCTACCTCCACCTCTCCTCTCCTCTGCCTCCAGTGGGGACAGTCAGGGCTCCAGGATGTGTCCTGAGGCACAGGGGGAACCCAGGTGCCTAGGAGGCTCTCCACTAGCCCTCAAGTGTCCCTGGGCCTGCAGGAGGAGGACAGTATACAGCAAATATCACCAAGATGACAGTCAAGAGGGAGACCACAGAAGCAAGAGGACAGCTTTTTCCTGCTTGTTGGACAAAGAATCCTGCATTTTTTGTTTTGAACTGGTTCTTGCACATAATGAAGCTGGGCTTGAAGGAAAGTAACCACTGTCACCCTGGGGCCCCAAGAATGCCTCTGACTAAGAAAATTCCAGCATGGTGAAGTCAGCTCTGCCACCGTGTAACATAAGACCACAGACCAGCAGCGTGAGTAGGTGACCAGAAGTCTGTTTCATAGTGCCACCAGGGTGAGTTTCTCCTGAGGCCACCCCTGATGTCTCTTTCACTTCTTATCAGGACTCAGGTTCAATGGGACTAGGACCTTATTTAACCTGAATGGCTCCTTCAAGAACCTGGCTCCCCATACAGTCACTTTGGGGTTAGGGCTTGAGCATTTGAATTTGGGGAGGGGGGCGCAAATATTCAGTCCATCACAGGGTTCCTCAGTATCCCAGTTAGCAGGAGCCACACAGAGGTCTCTAGGGGTGCAAGGAATGATCTTCCAACCTGTAGCTATAAACTTCTCTTCCAAGGTGCTGAAGTAGGATAAACAATAAGGATAGATAAAAAGGAGACAAGGAAGATTGTAATTTTAAAATTGGGTTTCAGGACAGAAAGTTACCATGCCTTTTTCCCTTCCAGGAAACTCTCTGCAAAACTATTTCTGAGGGTATGGAGGATACAATAAGCCTGGAAACGTGAGGCCCTGTACATTCCTCTTCCTCCTATAAACCTCCATCTTCAAGAAGGCAGCACTGTTAAATGGAAGACAGATCTCAACTTCAAACGCATGTAAATGGCTTGCACTCTAACCTAGCCCTCCAAATGGGGAGTCTGGCAGATGGTCACATCCTAGATCACCCAACTTGAAGGCACCCCAAGACCTTATAAAAACTCCCCATCTAAGAACATCATGTGCCCCTTCCCTGCCACACTTGACTCTCTCAGTATGAAGCTCTTTATTCCTCTCGTTGATGTCTTGGAAATTTTTTTTTTCTGCAACGAAAGTCAGCAAACCTACCCTAATCTACCCTACCTGTGAGTGGGGTGAGTTTGGGTCCCTGTCACCTCTTTGGGGAACCTCCTTGGGCCCCATCAGGTAACAGAGGGAGGTAATGAGAAGTGGTCAGAACTGAGCAGATTCCTGATAGGTGTGTGTGTGTGTGTGTGTGTGTGTGTGTGCGCGCGCGCGCACATGCATGCACAGGGGACATTTGAAAGTCTACAATGTAAATATAAATTAGTATAACTTTTGGGCAATAATTTGGCTGGAATTTTTTTGAGTCATAAAAATGTCCATGCCTTTTGACCTCCTAATCCAATTTCTGGGAATTTATTGTAGGAAAAATTTCAAAAGAAGAGGAAAGCGTTCTGTATTTATGTACCATAAGAGATTCACCAGTAAAAGAATGGATAAATTACAACATGTCCCTGTGGTATTGTGAAATGTGCATTTGGTCTTCATCCCTTTTCCTGGCATAACTGCTAAAATCCTCGGATTCTGGAGTGCTAAGTGTCTTTTGTTTGCTTGGGAGATGACCAGCTCCAGGTAGCTTCAGGAGAGGGTAGCTGATCACTGGAAAGACCAAGACAGAATGAGAGGGTTGGAAATTCCAGCCCCAGCCCCCAAATCTGGGAAAGGGAGAAATGCAGATGAATGGTCAACAATGGTCAGTGACTTAATTAATCATGCCTACATAATGAAGTTTCCATAAAACCCCAAAATAACCCTGGTGTGGTGGCACATCCCTGTAATACCAACATTCTGGGAGGTTCAGGCAAGAGGACTGCAAGTTCAAGTCCAACCTGGGCAACAGTGATTTATCACGATCTGTCTCAAAAGTAAAAACTAAAAAGGGCTGGGATATAGCTCAGTGTGCAGGCCTTGGGTTCAATCCTCAGTACTACACACACACACACACACACACACACACACACACACACACACAGAGTAGAGTTTCAAGTGCTCTGGATAGCTGAGCACTCAGACTTTCCTAAATTGGGGCACATCAGAGGGTGTGAAAGCCCCGTATGCTTTGTCTCATCCTTCACCTCTGTCCTTGGTAATATTCTTTATAATAAATCAGTAAACACGTGTTTCTCCCAGTTCTGAGAGTGGCTTTAGCACATTAACCCAAATCAAGGAGGGGTGGTGGGAAACTTGCTTTGTAGCTGCTCAGTCAGAGACACAGGCAAAACAAATCGAACCTGCAATCAGCCAGGGAAACTGCTGACAATGTTGTAGGCTGGGGCCTCGATCTGTGGAATTTGACACTATCTCTGGGTAGTGTCTGAATTGAATTAGGCGACACACAACTGGTGTCCACTCCAGAACTGGTCTTTGGTGTGTGAGGAAGCCACCTATAGCATCACATGGTTGCAGAACTCTTCTGTGATTGTTAAATGAGACCAGAGGGAAAGCAGTGCATTTTTTCACGGAGTCCTCTTGAGGGACTCTTATGCAGTCATCACAATTATGATTATAAAAAACCAGGGAGAAGGATGGGAAAAGCTTGTGAAGTAATCACAACATTAGGTGGGGAAAACGCCAGACAGTAAATTGTAAAGACTGCGTGTGCAAAAGGATGGAGCTAGAGAAAGATGATGGAAAGAGAACCAGAGTGCCTTGTTGGGGGCTGTGGGACTGCGAGAGGCCTTGTCTTGCTTCTCTTTGGATTTCTGATCATATTGGCTGTGCAGTGAGCAACAAGGAAGGACACAGGTGAGCTCCCCGGGAAGGGCAGCTGATTGTCAGCCGTCCCCATATGGACACAGTTTAGTCTGGGATCCTGGACGGGGGCAGGACTAGGGCTGGCAGGTGCTGAGAGGGCTCTGCTGACGGGCAGGGCCCGGGCCTCCAAGGGCAGAGGACCAGATGACCCAGGACGTCCTGAAGAGGCCTGGGGGGGCAGTGGGAGCTGGGGAGAGACAAGGAGGAGAGGAGTGGGCGCCTCGCGCCCTGGCCTCTGGGCAACTGTGGCCTTAAAGCAGTCCTGTCCTGCGATTCTGATTCCAGCCAAGGAGCTCCCACGGGCCCCTTAGCCACTCCCAGTCCCAGCTTCAGAACGGGAACTGCCCACCTCCGTGTCCTTCCCACCTCTGACAGGCTGCGCTGTCTCTGGGCTCCAGAGACTGAAGGGAGGACGGGGGTCTTTCTGCTGCACGCCTGCCGGGTCTCGTACTTGTCACCCAGTGTGGCTGGAATACGGGCAACACCCTGGTGTCAGGTTCTAGTGCTGGCCTCTGGGGATCTGTTCAGGGGACCATTGTGGGCTGTGACAGGGCCTCCAGTCCTTTTCCCCCGAAGCTCTGCTTGGGCTGGGTGCCCTGTGGTGGACCTTCCAGGGTGGAGCCGTGCTGGGAGCCCTGGTGCAGGAGTGGGGAGGCAGGCTGTCGGCAGTCACCCCCACCCTCCTGGCCTCAGCCCCCTCATCTGTAGAGTGGGGGAAACATCCAGCTCAGCAGAGACGGTGCAGACCCAACCCAGGGGCTGACTCTGCAGAGCCCTGAGGAAGCTGAGCAGGGCCAGCTTGGGGCATCTCACTGGGCTCTGATGCCCAGAAGGATGCGTCCATCCTTCCCCATATCTGTTCCGTCTTTGCACATCTTGACAAACCACCTAGTGTCCAAACACCCCGTATGAGCAGAGATCGAGAAACAGCTCAGATACAGACAGGTTGCCAGCAATGCCCTTGGAAACACACAGGAAACCCAGGCTCAGAAATTTCCCTCATTATCAGGAGCCATTGAAAGGCTGGTGTCACCAAGCTCCAGGCCCGCCCAGCATCCAGCCAGGTTGCTCCGTGGTGATGGAGAAATAGCCAATGCGAGGCTTACTAAGGGAAGAGAATGCGGGTCTCAGGATGTAATCTGGGCACAGCCACAGGGCCCACTGTCAGTGTCTGAAATCATCAGGACCCAGGGAGAAGGTAGCAAACCCATCATTTTTTGATGTGCCTATTATTAAGCACTGTATGCCCCATTTCTAGCTCAGCAGGACATGCAGGGTAAACATTTACAGGCTGGAGCCTGAGTTCTCCTTCATGGCCAGGGACCCACCAGCCTTAGCACTGAAATCACAGTGACTGTGGCTCTTCCTGCTGCATTTTGAAGCAGCAGCGGGCTCTTGATGAAGAAACCAGACAGACTCTGTCTTTGTGCAGGTGGCTTGTGCAGTTCGATGGAGTCACAGCTGGATACACATCTGCCAGGGGCTCCAGGGCCACAGGCTGACGACATAGGTATGGTATACACCCTGCCTACAGGTGCTGACCCTTGTCAATTCAGAGATGACCGATTCTAGGTCCAGCAAATGAGCAAAGGCAGAGTATGTAGGTTTCCCCTTTGTGCCTGCATGCACTAAGTCCCTGGAATCGTGCTTTGGTCGCATACTAGGTACCCATCATCTACAAATAGATCCTGTCTCTGCCACATTGGGGAGCACAAGCTAGGACTCAGAGTTGCACAGTGCAGGGTGAAGAGTGGCCAGCTAGGAATCACAGAGGCCTGTGTTGGGATAGCCTGTCAGAAGTTCAGAGGAAGAAGGCCCCAGCAGTCCCCAGAGGCGGGGCTGGAAACTCTGTATCCAGGAACACAGGTCCCTATTGGTGGTCCCAGCACATGGAGTCTGTGATAACTTAGTGCTGATTACTGTGGAAAATGGATCCAAGATCAATTAGAAACAAAAGGAGATTATCAAGGAGATTATCCCCTAGATTCCCATTCTGGAGGCTTGAGTGTCTGAAATTATGACCAGCAATGCCAGGAAATGCAGTTTCGGTGAAGCACATGCATCTGATAGGAAAACAACTGGTTCTTTGTGAATCTGCAAGTGGAGTTTGTGACAGCATTTACACTAACAGCATAACATCGTTCCTCACCCTCAACCTTGAACCTCACAGGTGATCAGCAAGTAGCTGGGAATGACTAGAAATGAAGAGTGCTAGAGCAGTACCCTTGTCTCTCTCTGGAAAAAGATGGGCTTGGGCTGGAGGACATGGGCTGGCAGGTCCTGGGCTCTTTCTGTGCCTCACGCACTCAGCCTCCTGTTTATTCCAGCCATGACTGAACTATCAGGTCCCAGTGGATGAAACCTGGCAGCCACACACCCAGCTACACCTCCTGTCTCTTGCTTCCTGCACTCAGCTCATCTGACTTTTCAGAATCCAGGAATGACCTGAGACTCACACATGTGAGACCTTAGTCCTCGGGAGGCCAGAGGAGGTCAGGGCTGAAGCATAATGGTCTCCCCAGACAGACACGTGAGGCTCTGGAGACGGGCTCCTGGGCTGCAGTGGGCTGGAGCCTGGTTGCCACTGTGGAGACCAACACAGGGCCATATCCTTGCCTTGGCTTTTCCTTCTTGCTGGTTTCGCTGTCTCCTGACCCCAGTCCTGCTTCTCAGGATAGCTTCTCCCACTTAGCTACCAAATCCCTGGCTCGGATTTGATTCCACAGAAAACCTGGGCAGACAAGAAGCATGCCTTCCTCCCACATATTATCCCATCTCCCTTTTTGCTCTTTGCTTCCTTTCAGCCTGGTTCCCCAGGGGTCACAGAGAAGTATGCATTGAGGCTATCTCTTTACGCATGCACTGCCATTCAGTCCTTGTGTGGGAGGCACCAGCTCACTACCTGGGTCTGACTGGTGGTGAATACCAAGGAGCCTAAAATACAAGCTCTCTCATCAGTGCAGTTTTTGGGGAAGAAAATTACTTTTAAAAGCCTATCTGTACTCTGTTTTATTGTTCATTTTTGGGGTTTTTTTGGTACCAGGGATCGAACTCGGGTCCTTGCGCTTGCAAGGCAGGCAGTGGAACCACTGAGCTAAATCCCCGGCCCCTGTACTCTGTTTTAAAATGCTCCCGTTTTAGCAGTTTTTAAATGTTCCTTGGGAAAAGGGGAAAGCAAAATTCAAATCCAACATAAGATGTAAAGAAGCTGAATACTGTTAGTGTAACTGGTGGGAGACAGGCCCTGAGCCACAGCCATGCCTTTTAGGATGGAGAGAAGGACGAACACAAGGCTCGGCCCGGAAATGACCTGACACAGAAATGAAACGGCCAGGACTCAGTGGCCTCTTGGAAGTGGAGGCTGAAGAAAGGGCAGATCCTGGAACTGCTGAGTGACACTATGCCTGGGGAAACGAAGTCCACAGCTCTGCCAGGCCAATGTGCCGATTGATGACCAACAGGAGTCACAAGGCCAGCGGGAGAAACACTGTAGATAACAAAATCAAACTTGCGAATGGTCTTAGCAGACGTGATGTCTCATGAAGGGAAGTAAGTAGATTGCTTTGCATAAAGGGACAGAGGCTTTGTGCATCTGTAATCATCTGAAAGAGATTGCTGGGCCGGTCATCTGTCACCTCCCATAGATCAAATTCCCATGTATTCCTCAGATGTTCCGCACACCTTACTGCTCAGACTCCTCAGACTCCGCCACCCTGGGAAGAACGCGTCACTATCCCTGTTTTAAAGAGTTGGACATGAAAACCTGGTGAAATTAAGTAAACTACAGCTAGGAAGAGACAAGATGTGCCCTGGAATGGGGCGACTGCAGAGCCTCCCCATCACTCTGTATGTGGCTTCACATTGTGGGCTGGGGGAGACCGAAATGACACTGGAAGCAGAGTCGTCTGACATCCTAATGGGGCGTTAGCCTAGGACTGCTGATTTGAGCATCCGGTCCAGGAGGAACAGGACACCCTCCACATGGCCAGTGCTATCGTGGATGGCGGTGAGCTCAGCTACTTTGGGCAGGAGATGACAGATGTAGGTGGGGGAAGGTGGGCTCTGGGTTCAGGGGCTCCTCAGACAGCACCAAAGGGGCTGGGGTCTCAGGGGGCAGATCCCAGAGTTCATCTTCTACACCGAGGCTAAGAAGGGCCCTCCTCTACGGGAAGCCTCCCAGTAAGTGCAGGAAGTGCTCCGTGGCATACCTGACGTCACCTCAGATGAGTCCTCCAGGAAGGGGTGGGTCTAAAAACATTCCACACAGGGTTGTACATTTAAAACCCCACTCTAGGGGTGTACTAGATTGTCAGGGCCACCATCACGTGACACCACAGACTGGGTGGTTTCCACAAGAGGTATGGGGTGTGATCAAAATATACAGTGGATGTGGAAATCAGTATGGAGATACCTCAAAGAACTAGGACTGGAAGTCCCATTTGATCCCGCTATTCCACTGCTGGGGATCTTCCCCAAAGAATTAAAAGAATCATACCACAGTGATATATGTGCACCCATGTTCATAGCAGCACAGTTTGTAATAGCTAAAACTTGGAAACAGCCCAAATGCCCATCAACTGGAGACTGGATAAAGAAAATGTGGTTTTTTTATAAAATGGAGTACTACTCAGCCATAAAAAATGAGAAATTAGAGACATTTATAGCTAAGTGGATGCACATTGAGGCAATACTTTTAAGTGAAATAAATAGGACACACATGGATAAATTCTGAATAGTTTCTCTGGTGTGAGAAACTGAAAGTGTAAATAAGGACTAAATGTATAATAGGTAATGTGAAATAGGAAGAAAAGGGGCAAAGGGGGAAGGAAGTGGGAGGGCTAGGGGAAAGGATAGAAGGGAATGGGATTAATATGAGAAAATGGAAAAATAGGAATAAAATCTTTGTGAATAGGGAGGAATGGAGGGGTTGAAGGGAGGGCTGGGCAACGGTGAAAAATAAGAACCAAGAGAGACTATGTAAAGGTGCAAATTTCCAATGATGAATGTCATTATATTGTATACCTAAAATGTACCAATGATTAGAATGAATAATCGATAATGTAAAATAGGAAGAAAAGGTCCAAAGGGGTAGGGGTAGTGGGAGGGGCAGGGGAAAGGAAAGAAGGGAAAGGAAAAATGATGAGAAATGGAGAAAATGGAAATACAGTCTTTGTAAATAGGGAAGGGTGGAGGGCATGAAGGGAGGGCTAGGAATGGGGAAAAAATAAGAACCAAGATGCATTATGTAAAGGTACAATTCCCAATGAGAAATGTAATTGTGTTGTATACCTACAATGTACCAATAAAAGAATTTTAAAAATATATATACAGTGGATATTTAAATTTTTTAAAAATTATTACAGTAAAAGACACATTGCCATGAATCCCCCTCAAAATTTGCCCCTTACTTATACACACTTATTTCATCATTCTTGTCATATTCTGAAGCAGTTCTGGAAGTCCTCTTTCATGAGTGTCTTTAAAGGTGTGATAAAAAAAAATATGGTGAATGCCAGTGCCCAGTGCCATCCAACAGAAAGCCGGGGTGTTAAAAAATCAGTGGTCCTCATCCACCCTGTTCACTCGATCTGGCACTGCGTGACTTCTGGTTCTTCCCCAAAGTCAAAATGACCATGGAAGCTAAACATGTGAAACAGATGAAGCAAGTATCAGCCATGACAGCACAACTAAAGACATTTATAAAAGGAAACTTCGAGAACTACTTCAGAAAATGGCAAAAACAGTGAAATACATGGGTTCAAAGTAAGGGGGAGTCATTTGAGGGGTATTAATGTTAATGAGTCTTTCACTGCAATAATTTTTTTTAAATAGAAATATTCACTGTATTTTTTAAATCACACCTCCTGTCTTCTCACAGTGTGGGAGGCTGGAAATCCAAGATCAAAGTACAAAGTTTCCTCCAAAGCTTCTCTCTGGGGCTCAAAGATAGCCACCTTCTCTGTATCTTCACAGGGTCCCTCCTCTGTGCACATGTGCCCTGGTGTCACTCTGTCCAAACTTCCTCTTCTCATAAAGATTCCAGTCACACTGGATTAGAATCTGCTTCATTTGACCTTAATCACCTCTTTAAAGGTCCTATCTCCAAATACATCACCTTCTGAGGTACCTGGGAGTTGGGACCTTAATATATGAATGGGTGAGGGCAACATTCAGCCCAAGACAAATAGCTAGTGAGATCCCTTAAAGAGATTGACTGGAAAGAAATTGGGGTGCACAGTAAAGGTGGTCCCTACTTCCAAGCTGTGGTCATGTTATCAGGCAGGTGGGTCTTGGCGACTCAGAAGCCCCTACAAAGTTTCCAGGCTGAATCTCGGGGGGCCAGGCCATCTGGTGCTCCCAGAACCCAGCCTGTTCTCAGATTGCTGCTTTAGCTGTTGGACAATGTGCTCATGGGAGCTGATCCTTCAGTTCAAGACCTTCCAGTCTCCTCATGAGACACAGCACTGTGAATATGCTTAACACTACTGAGCTGTACACTTGAGAGCATTTAAGAGGGTAAATTTAATGGTTTGTGATTGTGCCATTACTTTATACCTATCTTTTTGTGGGGTATCTTCTCCCACTGTCTTGGGGGGTTTTGGTGCTTTCTTTCAGTTATTTCAAGAAAGGGGCCTCAGTAGCCTACAAACTGGGCACTCATTGTAGTTATAAAGAGATTAAAATCACTCCTGACAAATTTAAAGTGTATTCTCAGACTCATGTGGAAAGATGAATCCCATTTAAAGAAAAATGGTTTTGCCCTTCAGTAGCTGCCCGCTGTCTCTTTCAGGAATCCCGCATTCTTTGCATTTAAGTAAAAATTCTCATTGATTAGCAATAAAGTAAAGCAAACCAAAGTCTTCATCTGTAATGAAAGGATACATTGAGAGATGGTGTGAGGACTGCTCTTTTATAGACCTGAGTTGATCTTATCTCCAGCACTTTTCATTCTACTCAAAAGCACAGAGGGGGAAGCCTTATTTGCTTTCTTAACACACAGTCCTTTTACATAAATGTGATGCCCGCCCATAATAAAATGGTTACACCTTTCTGGAATCTCATTTCATCACTGAGCTAGCAAATCGATCGTGTACATATTTCAAAAAACACGAGTAAGTATCTTAGACTTTGTTAAGGAAAGAAACCCCATGAGATTGTTTCAAAACTTACTGCAGAGATATTCTACTTACATCATAAGTGGATCTTGAATCATTAATAGAAGAAACTTTCATTTATTCAGCACTTAAAGCACTGACTGCCAGCTGCTGTGCTGGATACTGTAAAGGATGTGGAATATCTGCTCCATGCCCAGATCTTTTAAGTTTTACAGCAGTCCTCAGCAATAAATGTTGTGGGAAACTCAGGGTTTTGGAGCTACAGGCAAGGCACCCAAATCATTGTGAAAACGGAATTAAATGTGGTGGAACAGGGACCGTTTGTGTCCCCAGTCTCAAGTACCACAGCCATGCTCCCTGTCCCATGAAAATCTGGACGAGTGGTTCGACACTGTGGAGGTGAACCATGTGAGTTCCAAAGAGACCTCAGCACAGGCATGGACACTCTGTCGCTTGCTCCAGCATCTTGCTTTCTAGCCTTGGATGTGCCCTGTTTTCTCCGTGTCCCTCAACAGGCCTCTTGCCCTCACCCTTTCAGCCCACACTGTGCACTGCTGGTTGCAGCAGGAAGCAGACCCAACAATGGCCACCTCACGCCTGGAGATCACTTTGTGTCCGCTTGGATGTCCCTTCACATTTTACAGGTATAGAAACAGAGTCCTGGACAAAGAGCCCTCTTGGTCCAGGTCATATATCTGGCCACAGGTGCCAATGGGGTGATAAACCCAGTGGTCCATCCACTCAACTGGTGGAAGAAAGAAAGCTAGTATTGATGGGTCTACTTGGTCCCAGGCAGTGAGGGGTGCTGCATGTCTTTTATCTCACATGATCCTCTGAGATCAGCAGTCATATGTCCAGATTTAAAGGGGACGCTTAGTGAAATCAAGTGGCTGATTCCGGATAACGTTGTATGTGAGTGGCAAATGCAAAACTGAAACCATGACTGTGTATCTCATCCAGCCCTGTGCATCATCCACTCCTCTCTCCCAAGCAGGAGCCCACAAAGCCTGGGCAGAGACCCCTCCCATATTTCCCCTGGCTGCCTCCTGGCCTCTGTCCCACGATGTTGGAATCCAAAAATTAGTGAGGATGGCCAGCATGTTTCTCTGTTTCTATCTTTCTGGACAATTTGTTCCATAAATGCTTGTTTTTAAGCGGTTCAACATCATTCCCCCAGGGGCTCCACACAGCCTTTAGTTGGAGTGATGTTGGCTGATTTTCTCAGATCCATCTTTCTTCACTTGTTGAGCCTGTCATAAAGTGTTTTACAGAGGCTGGAAATTACTCTCTCTGGTACTCATGGAGGGAATCAGTTGAGACTTGCCAGGAATCCAGGCATTTAGAACATGAGGTTTGAAGCCCTCAAATTTCTCATGTCACTCTTCTCCAAAAAGCAGACTGCAAGACGGTAAGGTCACACTCACTCTAAGCTGAAAATGATCTTGATAGACATTTACTTCTCTTTTCAGATGAAGAAATAGAGATGGGAGGTGACAGGAAATATCCCAGGTCACCTAGATCATTGGTGGCAGAACTAGGTCTATTACTCTTATTTCTTGAAATGGAGTTTATATCTTTCTACTATATCACACTGTTGTCTAGGAAATCAAAATTGGGTATCCACCTACCCCTCTCCCCCATTTACCCATCCATCACTCATCCACCCATCATCCATCCACCCATCTGTGTGAATCATCACTGGTGATAACACAAAAAGCATTCTTACACAAATAGGCAGTTTTTCTAATTAAAACCATTAACACAACAGAGTAATGGAAATATTGATTGGTCCCCAGAGTATTTGGCATTATTAGTTTTGTTGGATATTCCTAGAATTGTAAAAATATTCAGTATTGCAAAAGAGTCAAGTTATGCCAATGACAATCATCAATCACAGTGTGCCAAAAAGAAAAATTTTGATGATAGCATTTAACATCTTATAACAAAAAAATAATTTAAAAAATAATTTAAAAATCACATGCATCTCATGTTTAAAGTTTTTCAAAACCTGGCAGGTTTGCATGACCTGCAGACATAACTATTGTTAGTCTCGTTATTTGGGTTTTTTCATAAAAAAGAATTTCATAGATTCCAAGACTTGGATGGTTCCTTAGATATATTGGCTATGATAAAAAATACGCTGAATGTTTATACATTTTTTTTAAAGTTTATTATAGTGAAAGACAAATTGTCTTTAGTTTTCATGGCCACCTCAGTGTCCTGAATCAGTTCAAAGCATTTACTTTCCATGGTCATTTTGACTAGAATTTTGAGATAGGGTCTTGCTAAGTCCCTAAGTTGCTCAAACTTGCAATCTTCCTACCTCAGCTGCCCAGAGTGCTGGAATTACAGGCATGTGCCAGATGCTCTGTGACTTTCTTCACCCTGAGCACATAGCTCTTCACCCTCGCTGACCACCAGGACTCCTCTCCTAGCACGTGGCAATCACTTGGTACTTTCCAAAGAGATCTAGAACATTGTCTTCCCTCTTTCCAGTCACCTCTGCTAAGGCTCAGTTCTCTCCCCATGAAAGAGGCCGCTCTCCTGCATGCAGGTGCACACCTTTGTCTTCCCCAGGGAATCTGCCCGCTCTGTGTTCCATTCTGTCCCCTGCCCGCAACTCCACATGAATGCAGTGGTGGGAGAGGAGCAGTCCTGAGCTTCCCTCGAGGATTCAGTTGTGACTGGAGCTCTAAGTGGCAGGGAGGGCAAGGTGTGCCAATGGCTCCCTCCTCACTGTCAAGGCCTCCGCAAGCCAGCCCTTTAACTATTTGAAGCCAGGTCTCCCTTCCTTAAGGTTTCAAGTCCTTTCATTAGCAAAACCACTCCTCCCTGGATGGTGTGTTTCAGCTTCTTTGCATCCAGTGGTGTGCTGGTGTTATGGTTGGGTCCAAAATGTCCCCTAAAAGGCTCTTAAGAAATATTGAAGACTTTGAAGAGTCATTGAAGACTTGTTTTCCAGCTGTTGGGATCTGGGGAAACTGGGTCATGACAGTGCTAACTTCAACAGGTTAACACATTGAAGAGTTCATAGAATGGATTACGAGAAGGTGGGGCTGAGTTGGAGGAAGAAGGGTAATCTTGGCCCTGGCCCCTCTCCCCCGACCCCTTTCTGGCTGCCATAGGGTGGGCTTCCTTGCTGCCACGAAGTGGAAAGTTTTCCTCCACCACGCCTTTCCTCCACGATGTTTCCATCTTTCAACCAGCCGACCATGGACTCAAACTGAGCAAAAATAAATCTATACTCCTTTCAGCTGTATCTATTTGAATATTTTGTCCCAGCAATGAAAAGATGACACATATCACTAGCAAACATCTAACAACTTATTCTTCAAAGACGTTGGGGCCACTGTGTTCTCTCTTCCACGGCATCCCACCCTCACACTGTAGGGTGTACTTTTCCTACTTTTGCTTGGTCCAAACTTGCTCTGCAGAGCCTGTTTCTTTTTCTACCTTTAATAAAACTTTGCTACCATTAAAGAAAAGAGGTGTTGGGGTTGAGGGGAGTCCAATTTATACACCACTGCTGCATCAACCTTTAACTGTAGTGCTCAGGGAGGAAAATAACACTGAGGAGGGTTAGAAAAAACACCATTTAATAACTATTTTTGTAATACAGATTAAGCATCCCTAATCCAAAAATCCAAAATCCAAGATGCCCCAGAATCCAAAACTTTTTGAGCACCAGTGTAAAGTCATAAGGGGAAAATTCCACACTCAACCTCATGCAACAGGTCCAAGTCAAAACGCAAGCATGTTAAAAATACAGTATAAAATTACCTTCAGGTGACGTGTGCAAGGCATATTTAAAACATTAATGAATTCTGTCTTTACACTTGGGTCCTACCCCCATGATTTCTCATCATGCATGTGCAAGTATTCCAAAATTTTTTAAAAATCTAAAATCTGGTTCCATGCATTTCCAATAAAGGATACTCAACCTATAACTAATTCAGGCAAGAATTATCAATGAATGCTAAAGCCACTGAACAAAGGACTGTTGAGAGGCACACACTTACACAGTATCAGAGTATCTCCCCTCAGGCAGCTGCTTAATTACAGAGAATAAAAGATATCTTTAAAATAAATGATTCTGGTGGTTACTACCTTTAAAAAGTGATCAAATTTACCACCATCAGTAAAGGAACAAATTGTCACAATCTACTTCCTAGCAGGACTTACTGCCAAGAATGTTTAATCTAATCAAGCATGGGGAAACAACCAACAAACCCAAGTGGAGAGGCAGTATACAACAACTAGCCTAAAGCCTGGAAAAGTATCAATGACATGAAACAGAGTGAAAGAGTAGGAGCTATGTTAGCCTTTTCCTAAAAGACTGAAGACACATAACACCTACGTGTATTATTCTACATCAAGATTTATTTATTTATTTTGGTACGGGGGGGTCGAACTTGGGTCCTTGTGTTTTTGGGGCAGGCGGTGAAACCACTGAGCTAAATCCCCAGCCCCCTAAGATTTTTTTAAAAGGCTATACAGGACATTTCTGGAGCACTTGAAGAACATTAAATATGCATAATCTATTTATAATCCTATTGATGTTAAATTTTCTAAATTCAGTAATTGTATGGTAGTGATACAGGAGATTGTCTTCATTTTTATAAATACATACTAAAGTATTCAGGGGAAAAGTTTCCACCTTACTGTCAAGTGATTTCACAAAAATGAAAAAGGCAATAACAATTTGGAAGGAGCAAAAGAAAGTACAAATGTAGCAAAATGTTCACAATTGATAGAACAAAATAAAGAATATATGGGTGCTCATTATAGTTTCCAACTTCTCTGTTGGTTTAAATATTTTTCAATCTAAAAAAAGAAAAGAAACACAAAGGAACTGTTTAGGCCTGGTGGCTCTGAATAGGACTGTTATTTCTCTTATTCTAGGTACCACTTCTCTACCAATGTAACTTTGATTGCAAGAGCTTTCGGTGGGCAACTACTTCACATATTTACTTACATGGAGCAACTGTCGACCTCAAATTCTAAACCTTGCTTGAAATATGTTTATCAGACATGAATTGAAATTTCACACTGTATCCCTTACGTATGCACAATTGTGTGCCAATTAAAATTAAAAGTTAAACTAAATTGTCAAGTCACATAGTCCCCATTTCTGCAATGCATGACTTTGTGTTCATCCATATTACATTATCAGGTCAGAGCTATCTCTCTGGGATTCAGCCTCATATTGGATTGAAATTCTGCATTCCTTTCAACTCACCCCTGATCTCTGTGAACCGCAAAGAAGATAAACATGTCATGTGGGACTGAACTACATATAACAAAAATTTATTGAGTATGCACAATGTCCAAAGCATTGGATTATGTACCAAAAAACAACAAATAAATGAGGTTTTTTATGATTGCCTTCTGGAGGATAAGAACCAGGCCTTCTTCCTCGTCATCTGATAGCACCATGTGGTCATGAGTAGGTGTAGAGACTAACTACCTGCCTTGGTCTTCCGTAGTCGGCAGGGAAAAAGCTTAATGAATCAATTTCCTTAAGACATTATACAAAAAATAATCAAAGAGCTGAAAAACTTTATGAGCTCATTACTTCTCAAACATGCAAAATTTTTTAAAAACTCAAAATAATGGGAAGAGTCAACATCAGGCTGGCAAGACTAGGGTGAAAACTAGCATGTTTATGCCTTGCTGATGTCTGTGCAGATTATTTTTGGAAAGCAGTCTGGCCTGTGTATCAAGAGCTATAAAAAATGTCCACATCCGGGTCCAGGGATTTAGCTCAGTGGTTTTGCTGCCTACTTCACAAGCCCAAGGACCCGAGTTTGATCCCCAGTACCTACCCCCCAAAAAACATGTCCACATCCTTGTAAAATAATCTCATTCCTGGGAATTTACCCTGAGGAATAATCCAGAAGAAAGTGAAATGCCATAACGTAAAGAAATGCATTGCATTCTCATTTGTAGCAGTGAAAATAACTAAGAATAACTGAGAATAATTAAATCATGGTACGTCAGCCACACGGACTCTATTGAAGCCCTCAGAATGACAAGCATGAGGCTTAGTTCATAGCTGTGCAGGAAATGCATATGTTATAACAGTGAGCAAATGTGTGCATACATGCAAACATAAGGACTAAAAGAAAACTGGCATTATTGAAAATAACTGACTTTAGAGAGGTGGAATTATGAGAAATTTTATCTCTATTCTGATGGAGTTGTTATATTTGGGCAATAGAAGGAATCTGATAGAATCATCTATTGACTGGAGGAGGAAAGAAAGGCGTCATGAGCTGACTTGTGTCTCTCCAAACTTCATGTTGGATTCAAACCTCGACACCTCAAAATGCAACCATATTTAGAGATAAGGTAAAGAAGTGATTAAGGCAAAATGAGGATGTAGGGTGGGCAGACCCTGAGTCAATCTGACTGATGTCCTTATGAGAAGAGGAGACCCTAGAAGCCTGGCCTGCAGGTAGGGAGAGGGGACCACATGAAGACACCAGGAGAAGTGGCATCCACAAGCCAAGGAGAGAGGTCCCCCCAGACATCTTGATCTTAGACTGCCAGTCTCCAGAACTGTGTAACAACACATCTGTTGTTTAAACCACCTGATCTGTATGTCTTGTCGTGGCAGCTCTAGCATACTAATACAGACTATAACAAATGACCCAGCCAGGCATGGCTAACTTGGATGTCTCGAAGGGTCAAACCAGAAGACTGAGCATGGTAGATATTCATCATTATCAATACCCTTACAGGTGCCCAGGACCAGAGAGAATCTGGTGAAGCCTCTTTTGCTATCTTCTTCCCATTAAATAGAATGTCCAACTTTCTAATTCTGGAATGGGGTGGAATCTGCATTTCTAATAATAATAATCTGCCCCACCCCATTTCAGTTTCAGTGATCTCCTTGGGCTGAGATCCTACAGCATGATTAAAACTCATAGCTTTTGGGTTTCTTCTCTACCCTCCATCAATCAGACACCTCAGGTGGCCTGAATGTCCTGTTGGACTCTCAGGTGCAAACTGCCTTTAAAAGTCCAAATGGCAAAAACAATTCTACTGTGGCCATACGCCCAAAGGAGCTGAAAGCAGAGATGCAAACAGGCACTTGCACCTGTTCATGTTCACAATAACCAGAAGGTGGAAGCAACTCACATGTCCACCGAGAGATGAATGGACAAGCAGAGTGTGGTCTATAAAAGGAAAGAGATTCTGACACACACTACCACATGGATGAACCTCGAGGACATTATCCTATGTGAAATCAGTCAGTCACGAAAGGACAAATACTGCACAATCACACCTATATGCGGTACCTAGTATAGTCAGATTGCTCAAAGAAACAGAAAATAGAATGGAGGTTGCCAGGGGCTGGAGTCCCTGGGGACAGAGTCTCACCTTGGGGGCATGAAAAGGGTTCTGGAGATGGATGGCGGTGATGGTTCCAAAACTATGTGAAGGAACTTAATGCTTCTGAGTTCTACGCTTAAATGGTGAAGATGATAATTCCATGTTGTGTACAGTAAAGCAATTCCAAAGGGTATTTTAAGAGGGAGCCTGCACGGGGCGTGTGGGAAGACGGACAAAGCCTCAGGCTGGGTCGCCATGTGCACCAGTGGAGGCGACTTAGAGAAGGGTTTGGCTGGATCCAGGCAAGCAACTAGAGTGGGCCCAGTCCCGCCCAAGCCTGAGTGACGGGTGGGCTGACGGAGGGACCCAGCGCGGCGCCAGATCACCTTTCACCAGTGAAGTTTCAGGACCTGGCCCGGAGCCCACAGGCCAGTCTTATTTCTTCTTCCCCCAGCTTCTCTTCCACCAAATAAGAAGGTGGAGGGGCCTGAGCTGGGCCTGCTCTGTGGGCAGCTCTGGACTGCAGAGTGTAGGCCAGCCCCACGTGTTTGGGGTTTCTGCGGCTGGGGACCTGACAGCACCTCCACGGCCATTCCCATGGGGTTTGGTGGGTAACATTCCCGAGTCCCTCTCCTAGGAAGAAAAATAAACAGCTGAGAGCAAGCCGCTCCAGCTGTGGGACATGTTCCAAGCCCCAAAGGCGGAAGAAGTGATTCCAGCCCCAAACGCCTACCTAGTTAAACTGAAAGCAATGGGCCACAGGAGGGAATGGGAACTCTTCCATGAACCCGTTTTATCAAGGAAATTTAAAAGTCCCTCCCAGAGAGTTCATGCGTTTCACTTTGTAATTTGTAATGTGGCACTCCAGCCTTTGTGTGTGTGTGTAGCATGTGCCATAAAAGCAGACCTTGTAAAGACCCACACGGCCAGGATGTGTGTGCTGAGCCCAAATGGTTGGAACAGAGAACTGGCTTGGTACTGGCCCTCCGCATGGAAAGTCATTCTCCAAGTTCCTGACTATTAGGCGCCTTAGTTTCCCAATCTATATCTTGCTATGAGGCCAGCAGGGTGGTGGATAGAACAGTGAATGCTGGAAGATAGGAAACCCAGGCCTATTGTGGTCACAGGTGAGTAGAGTCCTCCTGTCCCAAGGTGTGGATTCAGCTAAGTAGTGAGCACCAGGCAGAGATCATGAGGGGCCAACAGGGCCTCATGGGACAAGCTCTTGACTAGGAAAACAATGTGAGCCCACCCCCCTACCTTAGCCACCAGTACCATTTAAATTTAGTGAGTTCCCACATGTCTTCTCTTATGAGAACTAGGAACTTCACTGGACCTCATTGTCCTCATCTGTAAATGGGGATAATGGGATGTACTTTATAGTATTTGGAGGATCAAGTGACATATGTGTGGGGCACCTCAAACTGGGCAGCTTGGGAATCAGGCCATTGTTGCTGCGTGGAACTTCTCCAAGGTTAGCAAGAGGAGGGCAGATTAGCAGTAGCACAGTGTCATTCCCACCTGGACTCCTCCCGTTCAAAGCTCTTTCTGTGAAAACTGTGATGACCACAGTGACCACAGCTGGTGGAGAACCGTGACTGTATTTCAAGTCTCCCCCACCCCCAGCTTCTGCAGGTGAAAGGAATCATGGACTTGAGTCTGGCTCCTGAAGAGTCTGGGGCTGCTTTTCGCTGGGGGCACCAGAGGAATCACCATCTTCCTGGGCACAGAAAGAAGGGTTGCTGCAGGAAGTTCCTGAGCTGTCTAAGCTGGCGGGGTGGAGGGGCTGCCTGGTACGAGCCAGCAGCTGGCCTTGGGCAGGTTCTATAGGTCCTGAGCGAGACCCTGGAGGGTGCTATAAATGTGTTCTGCACACTATTATTGCTCACCATGGGAGCTGGGCTGACAGCCTGGAGCAGCCAGGACAGCCCACTGCCAGCCACCTTGGAGCAGAGTCTTGTGGCCAGGGGAGGAAAGGGCTTAGCACATCTCCATTGCCAACTGGAGGCCAGCCCCAAGTCTGAGGCAGTGACACCAGCATATTTGTTGTTATGAACTCATCAAGTCTGGGCTTGGAGGAGGGCCGGGCCTTGGAAGTGCCAGGAACATGGACCCCTACCCAGAAGTTAGTGCAGCTCTCTGCTGTGTGAAGAGAACCTCATTCCACACCTTCCATACTGCAAAGAGCACCCCACTTTGCCACCTTCCAGCCAGCACTGTAATCTGCCTCTTCAGGATGACTCAGAGGCCCTGGAAGAAAACTGACCTTCAAGAAAGGGAAATCCACAGTCCCAGGTCCCTGAAGCATGGCTCAGAAGGCGGGGACATGGGCCCCAGGCCAGCATGTTCTCCTAGCACCAAGGACTCCTCATCTTGTCAATTGAAACATGATCAGATGAAGGGCAGAGTGGGGTCTCTAACATCTGGGGACCAGGACAGGGGCGCCAGTGCAGGTACTTGAGTCTCAGGGTGACACTAACCTTGACAATCCCCAGCAATGTCCAGGCATCTAATGCTGATGGTCTCCTTTGAATATCTGTGTTATGGTTTAGATCTATAATGTTCTCCTCAAGTCTCATGTGCTTAGAGGTGGGGCTTTCAGTAATCGAATCACAGGGGCACTATCCTTATCAGCATATCCTTTGATGAGCTCATAGCTGAATGTTAGGAGGTGAGGCTTGGTCAGAAGAGGTGGGTGACTGAGGGTGTTGACCTGGAAGGGTACATTCTTATCGCTGCCCCCTTCTACTTCCTGACTGCCATAGTTTGAGCAGCTTTCCTCTGCCATGCCCTCACCATGCTGTTTCTGCCTTGGAGCCAGCTGACTGTGGACTGAACCCGTGGAAACCATGAACCAAATAAACTTCTCCCCCTTTAAATTACAAGTACTGGGTATTTTGTCCCAGCAATAGGAAAGTGACTAATACAATGTGTTCACAAATATCATCTATGTCCATTCAATTCAGATAAGATCTGTTATGAAGTGCCTCTTTTAGTGCTCAGTGCAATGAGAGAAAAATAGGTTAGTGTGGACTAAGCACTATGTAATAATACCATTAAACAAATTGGGATTCAGGTCTTCCTGAGAGGGATGGTGAGTGCTTAAATACATGCCTCATTCAGGGGCCATCCCATGACTCCAAGGATGGCATTAGGATCCCCACTTTATAGATAAGGAGATTGGAACTCAAAGTCACAGTAAAAAAAAGGAGCAGAATGAGACTGGAACCTATGTCTACGCAACTCCAAACTCTAGACCATGTGAATGACACCAAGATCTTCAACTATGGCCCCTGCCCTCCAGCAGGTCCCAGTTCAGTGGGGAGTTGACCATCAAAACAACTGGGTTCGATACAAGGGCAGGATGAAAGGGTGCTAAATGGATATGAAAGTTACTTCCAAGGACCTAGAATTTTTCAGAGTCAATAGGACTTTGAAGGTTTGACAAGTTATCAACCTGAAGTCCCCTGATAGAGCCTCAAAGCAAGCAAACAAACAAGGAAACCAACAACAAAAACCAAAGTAGAAATGAGTTTTCTTGGTGACTGATGACTGGTGACCACTGATGTATCTAATATTCAGGCTCCTGTGACTCTCAGGTACAAGGCCTCCTGCTACACGTCACATAGCCAGAGGTGACACTGGTGAGTGAGCCATGAGCGTGAGGACCTGTTCCCCTCAGTGTAGCCACTGATTTTCCCATGGCCACATGATAAGACAAAAGGCAGAGCAGTGTCGAGGTGTGAAGATGTGATGGCACTTTACCAGACCTCCCAGAGGGCCGGGCTGGTCACCTGAGCTGGGGACGTGTCTCCTGCAGCCACCAGAGACAGCCAGATCCTTCTTCCATACAGAAGGGAGCCTCTTTCAGATTCAGGTGGAGACAAAGAAGCCCGGAATGCTTTCTTCCTTTCAATATTTCATCAGGAACGACATCCCATGAAATTTTTATGCCCCAGTACACTGGGTTGAACAGTGGCCCCTCAAATTCATGTTCACCAGAAGCCATGAATGTGACCTTATTTGGAGATAGGCTCTTTGTGAATGGAATCAAGTTAAAGTGAGAACATCCCACATGAGGATGGACCCTAAATCCAGTATGACTGGGGTTCTTACAGGGAAAGAGCCACATGAAGACAGAGGCACAGGTATAAGGAGGCCACGTTGAAGCAAACACACCAGAGACCACCAGTTCCACCAGAAGCTGGACAAGGCAAAGAAATCTTCTTCCTTGGAGCCTCCAGAGGGAGTGTGGCCTTGCAGGCACCCTGACCTTGGACTTTTACCCTCAGAGATATGAGACAATAAATTTGTGTTGTTGTAGGCTACCCTGTATGTAAAACTTGATCATAGCAGCCCTAGGAGGCCAAGACGTGGGGAGCCATTTTCTAAGCAGCTCCCATTTGGAAAAGATGAGGTTGGCTGGAGATACCACTTTGTGTGAACTGGGTCCTTGCAGAGGTAGTGGGCAGTGGCCTCGCTTTCTGCCTTTGCTGCCACTACCCAAGGCCTTGGGCAGCAGACAGAGAAAAACATCTTTTTCTGTGGCCCTGAGCTCTGAGGCAGGTCACCCAAGCTCCAACTAAGCCTCCTTCTCTATTTCTTAGAGGTAACAAGACCTCTCTCATGGGCCCAATGGTAACAACTCCTTTACACATATCCACAGAGACAGAGTAGTTAAGAACCCTGCTGTTCTGTGTAAATTGGTACAACCTTTCCATAACACCTTAAAAATATGTGTCCACTTTGACCCAGCAATACCACTAGGAATCTATCCTAAAGAAATAATTGGCTATTATTTATATAGCAAAGCATTGTGGGACAGAATGTATTTTTTTCTCTTCCTTCGCCTCTTCCTGGTCACAACACATATCCAACTCCTTTAAGGACCAGACAGAGACTAAGCTGGAGTGACATAAATGGCTCTTCGTTATAAGCCACAAAGAGAAAGAAGGGGTAGGAACCTCCGTAGCACTGCGGTTGTACTCATAGCAGATGACCTTGGCAGGATGAAGTCGGAAGTGCATGGACAGTGACCTGGAAGCAGAAGCAGGAGTAGCTACTTGTCTTCCCCACTTTCTCTTTCGACAGTCAAACCCAAGGGAGACAAGGTGGGCCAAAAGCTGACAGGTGGGGGCAAAGTCAAAGCGAAGGAGGTAGGATGGAGAGGAAGGGCTCCCACAGGGCCTGATGGCAGAGCAGCAGGGAAGATCCCTGGGTCAGGAAACCTCTCACAGGGTCCCAGGAGGCCAGGCCCAGAGTCCTCTGCTCTTCCTCCTGAGAGCTGGGCAGAGGGCCATCCTGGCTCACTCCTGCCTTTGCCATTGGAGAGTTCTGGCTCATTAGTTCTGGCTCTGACCTGTCCCACAGACAGACTTGGAACTCTTAGCACCAAGAATAGGGATTTAGATCTAAAAGGATGGAACAGCCATGGAATGGGTCACACACTCCAGGTGGCTGCGTCACAAATAGAGACGAGGAATGAAGAGAGAGGTATGGGGGATCCTGCCTTTGGGTTTGGGAAGCAAATGTCCCCAGAGCTTTCCTGGGGAGCTCTTTTGAAGGTGCTCTCTGAGCAGAGAGAAATCAGGTCTTGGTGCTGTAAGATGTGCAACAGCAGGTTCCTTCAGGAGGTCCCGGGGCTAGAGTAACCAGATGCGCTTGCTCCTCGTGTGGAAGGACAGTGGGGCTCGTGGGACGAGTCTGTGAAACATTTAAGGGGAGATGGGGAACATTTGAACCATGCCTTTACCCCAAAGAAGGAAAATTATTTTTAAAAATTAGGAAAGCAATAGGGTTTGAGAACCAAGAGTGCCCCCAGAAAGCAGGTGACTGGGTCTGTCTGACAGCTGGGACCCCTGAGGGCTCCTGCGGATGGAAGCCTGGATACAAGTCCCTGTGCTGCCACTTCCTGTGCAAGCGACTTCCCCACCCTTGTTTCTGTCCCATTTCCAGAGTTGAGGCAGGACCAATGCTCCCTAGCACTGTGACTCTGTCTCTCCCTGCCGGTGCCCTCAGGGAACTGGCCAGCTACTGGACTGTGGCTTTTGCATCCAGGAGTCTCTACAGGATCCAGGATCCTGTCCCATCCTTTACACCTTTAGCCAGGTGGGGGCAGCATCTGGACTGGGCTAAAAGACACCCTCCTGCCCACCTGGGAGCAGATAGAGACACCTGTAACCAAGGGAGAGGAAACTCTGCTAGGTGCCATATTCTTGGGATAAGGAAAGGATTCCCAGGGCCATTCCAGAGGATAGTTTTATGTTAACACCAATATTCGAGAAAACTGGATCTTGAGACCATAATGCTAAGTGAAATAAATCAGACACAGGTTAAATATTGCAAAGCTTCTCTTATAGAGAGACCCAACATAGAAATAATTTAAGCAGCAGAGTAAAAGATGAATGGTAGGAAACAGGAAGGTAGACTTTGTGGAAGTGGGTAGGGGACCTGGGGAAGCGAGTAGAGAAGGGGAGTAATGATGGAGATGTGGCAAGAGCATCACATGTCCATCCAAGGGCTAAGCGGGCCTCCAAAGATGCCTCTAGAGATGCAGATCTCTGCAGTGAGGGCCAATGGCCCCGGACCTCCCCACGGTGATTGCTGACTTCAGCGTGGTGTTCTCGCCAGAGAGAAACACAGCAAGGGGCTGTGTGAGAGGTCCTCCCATGACCCTGGGTGGAGTGGAGCTGGGCCCTGGCTGTCCTCTGGTTTCCTGAGGACAGGCTTCTGGAGGAGGGTGAGACGGGAATACACGGAGGGCCAGCCAACCCCTGGGAATTGCTCCAGAAAGGATCTCAGCGAATGCAGAGTTCTCACGAAGAAGGACAGGAGCCCAGAGAGGCCTGGCAGACATCAGGCCATGCTGAGCTGCCTGCTGGGAGGGCACTTGGGCAGAAAGAGGATTCAGGCTTCCTGTCCCTGAAGGTCTTCTCAGAGATGAAAGGTATAGAGTGAATCCAGACATTATCCTAACACCATTTACATAGAGGCCACAGCTGTGGGCCACAAGGCTCTTCTGGAACCAGAGAGAGACTAGGAAGGGTCACCACCCACCACTACCAACAACATCACTATCAGCAGCACCACCAACAACCCCATCAACCCACTATCACTACCAGCAACTCTCACCACCACCAAAATACCACCACATCAACACCAGCCCTGCAGACTTGAGACCAGCTGGTCACGTGTGAAGCCTTCTGCCTCCCTCTCCTTCCCACCAATACTATGCTGATGGTATAGTTTATCTGCAATTCAAATATAACTGGGGTTCCAATACTCGTCTTTGCTAGCTCTGCCAATTCAATGTGGAGACAGCTGGAAGAGCTCAGGTGAGAGATGAGGGCTTGCAGGGCTTGTGGATGGACAGGGGGTGGAAGGGGAGGTTAAGTCCAAGGGCATTCACTGGTTTGGGCTCCAGACAACTAGGTGGATCATGGCAACAGATTAAGATGTCATGTAGGTCAACTGGAGGAGAAACCAATTTGGGAGGCGTTGTGTTTGAGATGCTTGTTAAATACCCAGGTGGGGATGTCACAGGTGACAGTGGGACATATGAGTGTGGAATTCGGGGGGGGGGGGACAGAGCTGGGATCTGGTGGTACTCAGTGATGGTCATGAGGAAGAGAGTCCAGCTGGAGACTCTGGGAATGGGGCTAAGGACTGGGCTCCTAGTTACACCAAGGGGTCAGGAGAGGCAGGCGGGGGTGAGAGCACTCGGGACACCCGCTGACTGTCTCACTTCTCCGAATATCTTATCACCTCGTTTTGAGACTTACAGGGAAACATTTTTTGAGCCCTGGTATAAGCCTGTGTTTTGCAAAGGCAATTCACGTGTCATTTCAATCGTACTGTTGTTAAGTGGTCATTCTTATTCCCATTAAAAGGTTTTAACAGTGAGGCTCAGACAGGCTTAAATAATTTCCCCAGATCACCACTTAATCCGCTGAGATTTAAGCTCAGGTTTGCTGGGTTCCAAAACATCTGTTCTGCACTGAGTCTTGTTTATTTTATGTGTATCTGCTTGGCCTGATCCGTTCCAGGTGGGGCTTTCCCTTACTCCTCTCCATATCTCTCTGTGTCTCCCATGGTGCCAGGCACTTTGCTGACACTTAGTCAGTAATGTTCTGGATTTGATGGGTGAAAGGCCACACCCTTGGGTAGGGTCAGCCAAGGCATGATGCCTACAGAATTATCATAGAAATTCCAAGAGTGTATTGCTTTTTGTCTCCCAGAGATCAAGAGCTTGTTACCTGCTCTGTCTGAATTCCAGTCCAAACATAGAGCAACTAGTTGGGAGCAAAATCTACCCAACAGCCCCAGGCTGCCCTGGCAGAGAGCAGAAGAAAAGCTGGGCTTAGAAAGTGCCATGCTTGCACCCCAAAGAAAGACAGTTAAAGCTGCAGAAGGTCTAAGGAAAGATTTCTCCAGCTCCTGCCCTTTGCACTTTGCTCAGGTAGGGAGGCTTATTGTACTAGTGAGGTCCGTGTGCAGGGCAGTGCCTCTCACTGGTCCTCCTAACCTGGCTCCTGGAGTAGAAATCAAAGCACCTGATGCATCTTCCTTGAGAGTTCCTGCAGAGCAAGGTGGGGTGATGGCTGGATTGTCCCCAGGTATAATCACCTGCCAAGCATCAGGCATTGTTCTCGGCAACTTACATGGGTGAGTTGGTGACTTCCTGACCACAACACTGAAAAGTGGATCCTGCAATTCCTTCCGCTTTATAGAAGAGGATGCTAAGGACCAGGAGGTGGGATAACTTGCCTGAGGTCACACAGCCAGCAGCAAAGTCAAGATGCATATCCTGGCAGTCTGACTCTACCAACCATACCTTGAACATTGTGCACTAGATCCTGCCTCAGACCAGGAGGATCCTGTAAGAGAAGCCCCACCCTACACTCACATCCTTCCCATCCTGACCCCGAGCTGGGACCACAGACCAGAACAGGCGACTCCTCCGAGTCTCGGTTTCCTCATCCAGAAAAGGAACTGCTTTCTGGAATCCTTAGACTGTGATAAGGATTAGAGGACAACACACATGTGAAAATCTTTGAAAACTGAAGCACAGTCCAGAGGTAGAGGATTAGTGAGCTAAGTGAGCAGATAAGCCTAGGCCAGGGCTGGCAAACTTTCTGAATGGAGCCAGGCAGTAAACATTTTAGGCTTTGCAGACCATACAGCCTCATTCACAACTAACTCAGCCTGCCACTGTATGGCGAGAGTGACCAGCCACGGATGCTATGTAAGTGAACGAGTGCAACTGTGTTCCAATAAAACTTTATTGACAAAAACAAGTGGTGATCTAGATAAAGACAGGCCTTTGTCTGGAAGAAGGACTCTAGTGAGATGTGGCTGAGATGTGTCCTCTGCTTCTCTAATTAATGGAACGATTTTCCCAGAGACCCTGTCAGATTTGCAGGCAGCACATCAACTGCCTCTGCACCACTGTTCTTCGGCCCTGAGAGGTCAGGAGGGGGCACAGTCTTTCGGAATGGGGGAGTCGGGTTGTCAAAGTTCTGCTGGTCTTTCCTCCTCCTGCCTCCCTGAGCCTCATGTAAGACTAGGGTGCTCCTGCTAGGGAAGCATAACAGATGGGGTGCCCAGCAGAGCCAGGCAGGATGCAGGGAAGGACCCTAACCTACACCGCGCTCACATCCCCCTGGGAACGTGACCGTGGCAGCAGGCAGTGGATTGAGGATTGGATCAGAACACTGGCTCCAACACGACTATGGTGCAAGGCTAAAAGGGAAAGCTAAGCAACAGAGTCAAGTTGATCCAACACCAACAGGCTGCAATCCTTGGCAGGGACCTGTGCGATGACATTTTGCTGGGATTACTGACATCTGCATTTAAGTTGAAGCCGCAACAAAACCAAGCCCAGTTGTACTGACCCAGAATTCAGGGTCTTCACTGGGCAATGTGTCCTTTGAAGAGATCTAGGGCTGGGTGGGAGGAGAAGGGCCATGATCATCGGGGGCTGCTGCGTGGCAGTTCGTCTCTGGGATGGTGCCCCTGCATCGCTGTGAGGCATCACCAGAAAATTCACCCTGCATCAACATCCAGGCCCAGGTCACAGTGGCCTGGCCACGTTACACCAGGAGTGGCGTCTATTTACTACTCAGATTGGGGAGGGGGTGCTCATTCCATTTAGTCCACACATTAATGGAGCACCTGCTGTGCACAGGGCACTGGGAACACCAAGGTGAATGAAAGCTGCCTTAGGTTGGAAGGGGAGCAGGAGCATAAACCAGCAATCGCAATATAATGTGGCAAAAGTGAGCCGCGAGGCTTCCACATACGGAAGCTCTCCAAACCAGGTCCGATGAGCTACCGCTGTGGAGGAAATGGCCTGCCCAGGCTGTTCTCACCTCCCTGACAGGTAGCCCTGAGGATGAGGATGGAGCCTTGTTGAGCTGCCTGAGAGAAGAACTAGAAACAATGCAAGGGACATTCAGGGGACAGGGAGGACAATCCTGTTGCTCCCAGTTGTTCCTCAGTAGAAGCCAATGCTCTGTCCGCCTGGGAAGTAGTGACGGAGGTTCTTGCCTTGTGGGAGAGGCTGTACAGGACGTACTCTGAGGTCCCTTCCAGGCTGGGCCTCAGTGCCATGGGTGGGTGGGGCTGGCACCCAGAACTGGCTCAAGTGCTCTCCCCATTCGAAGAGAATCACAGCACTGGAAATGCTGGCCTGCTTCTTGGCTCACTGAGCTCTGAGTTGTCACAGCCGTTCTGAGACCCCTCAGATGATCTTTCCGGGCTCCCCTGGGTGTTGATTAGGAACAGGGGGAAGTGAGCATGTACTGCACCCAGACTTTCTGTTCACAGACAGTCGGGGGCGCTCAGCTTAAACAAGGAGCCTCTGGTCTTTTGTTGTCCTGAAAGCAAAATCCCTCCAATTGTCTTAATAACAATGTCTAATATTTACTGAGTTCTTTTTTGTGCCAAGGACTAAAAGTTTTCTTTTTTTCTTTTGGTACCGGGGATCGAACTCAGGTCCTTGCGCTTGCGCAGCAGGCAGCGAAACCGCTGAGCTAAATCCCCAGCCCCTAAAAGTTTTCCTGTATTAGTCTAATCTTCACAACAATCCTATGAGATTTGTGCCATTTTATAAATGAGGAAATCAAGGGCCTTAGAGGTCAGCTTATTTGCCCACAGATGGTAGACCCATTGCATGGCACAGTCTGGATTTGAACCTAGAAGTTTAGCCTCAGAGACCATATCCTGAAGGAAATACAGCTGTTCTCTCTGAATGATTGAAACTCAAAGAAATAGAACTATCATTTATCCTGTTGTGTCTCATTAGTGAATTGTGAAATAAATAGATGGGTTTTGGTCATTTAAAAAAATAAATATAACAGAGTAGAACAGCAAACCATCAGGAGTCATCACACATTTAAATATTACCTCAGCTATGTTTACATGTGTGCACTCCTGTTATATAAAATGCATCTAGACTGTGCTCAGAAAAGATACACAGATCTTATCCAACCTGCTTATTTTCACAAATGAGTGTACTAATATTCAGATGGGAAAGTGATGTTCCCAACATTATGGAGTATTAGCAGATGAGCCAAGACTAAATTAGTTTATATTATTGAGCCATTATCAGGCTGAATTAACTGCAAAGAAGACCAAGAAAAAGAGAGTAGAGCTAAAGATGTAGCTCAGGGCTAGAGTGCTTGCTTGGCATGTACAAGGCCCTGGGTTCAATTCCCAGTACTGAAAAAAAAAGAGTAATGATACCAATAGCAAAGATAGTGTCACTACCGGTAATAGCAACAATAAGGACAGCTGCCGCTTCCATGGTGCTTACTACGTGCCAGCCCCTTTTCTAAGTGCTTTAGAGGTATTAGCTAATTTAACCCGTAGTACAACCCACAAGGCAGGTAGGAACCCTACTTCCTGCATTGTCAGATGGAGGAACTCAGGTCCAAAAAGATCAGAAAACTTGGCCAAGATCACATAGTGATGGAGAAGCCAGGGTCAAGCCCAGACAGCCTGGCGCTAAAGTCCAGGTTCACACCAGGATGAAGCACTACGTGACCTTCCCTGGTCTAATATTCTTTCTGAATGCTGTAATGTCAGTACTGATGCTGTGATGAGCGGGCATTAATATAATTAATTACACACCGATTTCTTCTCCTAGCCAAATGTCCTTGTATGGCAATTCAGTTTTCACATTCTTTAGATACTTGGTTAAACTGAAATAATCCTGGGCCGGGGATTTAGCTCAGTGGATTTAGCCACTCCCTGCCTTGCAAGCGCAAGGACCCGAGTTCGATCTCCGGTACAAAAAAAAAGTGTGTCATTTCCAAGCTGAAATAATCTTTTTTCCACAAGGATTTGCTAAGTTTCTCTCTCTCTATCATTCCTTCATTTGTTTATTCATCCATTCACATACTTAAAACATCATGCACTTAAAGACTCAAATAGAACAAGCAAGCCGGGGTTTAGCTCAGTGCTTTCACCGCCTGCTGCGCAAGTGCAAGGACCCGAGTTCGATCCCCAGTACCAAAAAAAAAAATAGAACAGGCAGAATTTTTTAAAAGCATAACACCCTTCCTTGTCCCAAAAAAGGCCAAGGGTGTTTACACAAAAGACACTAAGTACAGAAAGGTGAGAACAAGGCAAAGGTAGAACAGGGCCAGAAATGAGACCCACACAGAGACTCCCACAGGCTGTAGCTCACTGTGGGTTGAGCAGAGCTGATCCTCGGCTTTCTTTAGTTACCTCTGAATTCATACATGGTGCAAAGGGTTGCAGCTGACTGTCAGACTGTATTAATTACCTCCTTCCAGGGATTTTAATGTCTTGTAAATTCACAGCCTCAAGGTGAAAAGAAACTAATTCCTTAAGAAGTGCGTACCTCCTTCTGCAACCAAGACACAAAATAATTTCTCATGGGTCCTTGGAGGTCAAAGTGCTACAACTTCATGAACAACGCCCTCAATGACATCCTTGCAATAACCGCAAGGATGAAATGTCACAGGATTGTCTCTGATGAGTGTTCCAAGGAAGGCCACTGGCATCACACTCTGATTTCCAAGATGAGCGATCGATTCAGAACCTAGGGTGTGAAGGGTGTGGGCTCTGAGCACACTGTTCTCAGCATAGAGAGCAGGGGCTGAACTGCTTGAAACAAGGTGATCAGAAAAAGGGACTTGAAGTTCATATGACATTTAGACTCTTCTTCCCTAGGCTGGGCTGTTCCCAAGACTCCAGCCCTTGGGAATTGGGATTTCCTTTGCATTATTTAGAATGTAGCATGAGTTACATCATATTCCCTGTCCAGTCCATCGCAGGAGTTTGTGTTCACCCCAGGGCTTGTCCTTTTGCCCTGTACCACCAAGCACTCAGGCACAAGTTGAGTGATTGTTGAAGATGTCGACGACGATGATGACGGCGACTGCTGAGAAAGTTAAATGAAGGTGTGAGAGTATTCCCCCCATCTCACCAGGAACTCTGCCCAATCCAGTTGCTCCATCTGTTGCTACAATCCTGCAATGTCCCCCCAGATTAGGCCTTTTGATGTTAGCACTTTCCCTGTTTGCTCTCTCACAATTGTGAATAGAGTTGTCACAGGAAAGGGAAGGAAGAGACAATTCCTAATGACCACACTTCATCACTGCAGTGGTATCCCCAAATAGTTATGGGGACCCCTCATCCCCTTTAACTCCACCAAAGAGAACATCTACTACTTGGCAGCTTCCTGACTGCATGCCCATCCAAGAACAAGTCTTGTTCGTGAACTGAAACCCAATGGTCTGTGTTGTCTCTAGTGAATCTCAAACAGCACAAAACAGATGAACAGAATGAGCAACTATCAACGAGATAACTGACAAACCGTGTTGAAGAGAGAGAAAAAAGAAAAAATTGAGGGTGGAAGGAATTGACTGTGGCAGTCTCTTCAAAGAGGATGGAAAGCTGTGAGCTGAGGGGATGGGATCGGATAGGATGGGATGGGATCAGAGTGTCGAAGGACGGTTCCTGGGGGGATATGGTCAGGAACAGATGGCTACGTGGAAGGCAGAAAGGCCAACTGGAAGAATCATTTGAGTGAAGGCTGGATTAATCTTCTGACGAGGGAGCTAGGGTGATGCATAAACACAAGGTACAATGTTTGTTTTTGTTTGTTTTTGGTACCGAGGATCGAACTCAGGACCTTGCACTTGCTCGGCAGGCGCCGGAACCACTGAGCAAACCCCCAGCCCACAGTGTTTGTTTTTATTTTGAATATTCTGGGCAGGTAGATGACTCTGGAGAAATCCTGTACAGCTTATAAGAGTAATATTTTGACACAATGAGGTTATAATTTTTAAATATTGAAACTGTAAGAGCATGTGTACTCCAATGAGATGTTGCCAATCAGCTATCAGATATGGCACTTGTCACAATGGATAATTTTGTCATGTAGTAGTAGAATATATGAGATTTGTGTTGACAGGTTTTGAAGTTTAAGAGTGGTTCCAATAGCTGTCTTATGCAAGATGACTTCTCTAGAATATGGACAACAAGAGGAGGGAGCTCCCACAGTAGGAATCCAACAGAGGCCCAGGCCAACTGTGGTTTACCCTGAACCATGGATGTCCGCTATCTTGGTATTTGCTGGAAGGGAGCATCACTGGAGGTTTCCCATCAGGTGATCTGAAGAATCCTTCCTAAGACAAGGCAGAGTCTCCTTAAGGAACAGGAGTCTTGTCCGTCCTGTTCCCCTCCCTATGGGACAGGCAACTGTGAGCTCTGCTCTCTCACTGGTCATTCCCACCCACCCCACCCCCAGGCCAGCATGGTTTCCAGATAAGAACCTGGGGAGGTGACAGTGGCCACACACCCAGAGCCAAGAAATGAAGTACGACACGTTTTCTCATGTCAGTTCCAATTCCCCCAAATTTTTCATTCCGTACTGACATGTGGTGCCGGAAACTTTAGGTTTGAAGGTGATTATAATGATCAAAACATCTTCCCCTGTTTTCCACCTGGAGTGAGTAAAGGACATGCAGCAACATTTTCACGAGATTGGGAAATCATGTTTCAGTCTCCCTTCTGACACTTCCAAGATGTCATCATAAATCCCATTCAACCTCCACACCAGGGAAAGCTTTTCTGCACAATGTTGGACAGCTCAACTAGTAAGGAAACTCTCCTCTGTTTTGAATGGAAATCTGTCTCTTTATAATCTCCACTCACTGGTCCTAGGTCTGCCCTGAGGTTACACGGCATGGTTGCTGTTTCCCACACGGTAACCCCTAGGACACCAGAAGAGAACTCTCCTCCCCTGGAAGTCTCCCCTTCCCGAACTGAGTATCTTCTCCTCCCCAGGAGATGATGCTGTTCTAGGGCTGAAGCCCTCTATCCCAAGGCCCCCACCAGCCCTGTCCCTCTTTTCTAGACCCTTTCTGTCACCTAAAAGTTCCTGGTCTGCAGAGCAGTTGTAACACCATCATCTGGTTTCCCTGCTGGGCTGAAATACTTTCCAAACATTCCAGAAATTTGTTATGGTCCTGGCAGCCAAATCCACAAAAGCCAGATCCTAAGCTCTCACTGAGCAGCCCAAGAACATGTTCAAATCATCCTGTGGCTGGCTCAGCCCATGATAGACCTGCTGGACACCATTCGGGCCCTGGGATGAATCATGAGAGTCTCTTATTGTTGCTGTTGGCTGCCCCTCACCCCTTGCCACAGGTCCATGGTTGTTGGGACAGACGCCCCTGAGTGTGGAACCCTGAAGACACACGCCACATTGAGTATGCCATCGCAGTCCCCCAGTGACGAGTCCTATTTGAGAGAGTGAGTCTCAACCAGGGAGGTCCTGGGCATCTGCCTCAGGGTTTCTGGCAAAGGATCATCTGTAAGGCCAGAACCTCCAGATTCCTGCCCCAGAGTTAACTGAGGACCCCGCCCCAGCACAGCAAGTCAGCTCTGCCTGGCCAGCAGCTACACCCTGACAACTCCACCCTCCTCCGTGCAGCAGCCACAGTGTTAAAGCGTATGCCTCTTCTGTGTCCCCAGCCACATCACGGTACCCTTGTGTCCCACCTTGAGACAGGGCTTCATCTGCCTGACCCTCCCATGGCCTGTAGACTAGAAGCTCCTTGAGAAGTCCCTGAGTCTTAATTCTGGGTCCCCAGTCCTAGCACAGAGCCTGGCAGGACGTAGGTTCTCACATGAGATGTTTTGGGTTGAAATAAACTGGTCTCTCGGTCCCATGTTGTCAAGCCCTACCTATGTCCAATGAGAAAGATGGGAATGGAGGGCCCTCTTGTGGGAGAGGGCCAGGAGGGGACACCACAGCTCTGCTGTATGGCTCCAGCCCAGCAGGACAGCCCAAGGGGTGAATGGCACTGCTTCCCAATCAAGGTCCACAAGCCCCTCATTTGATCCCTTCTAAGATCATGAACTCTGTTTCTCTCTGGCTAGAGAATGTGCTCCAAACCCCAGCCCATCTCACAAACAGAAATTGGGGAGGAGAGCCTGGCTGAGCTGGGGCAAACTGATTCTACCCCCAGTAATTGCAAAGGTTTACCATGACCCAATTAGCCTCAGGAGCAGAGTGCCTTGTAACTAGTGTGTGTGTGTGTGTGTGTGCGCGCGCGCACGCGCGCGCACCAGGAATTGAACTCAGGGCCTTGCATTTGCCAGGCAGGCACCATACTGCTGAGCTACATCCCTGGCCCTCCTTGTGACTATTTTATGGCACCCCGGGACAAGGAGCAAGAATGATGTCCCCCCTGCCCAATGCAAACAACACCCCAGAGGTGCAAGGAGGCCCAGTGTAATGCAGTGTCCCATGAGGACGGAGGAAGTCAGAAGCCACGCTGAGCAGCTGGATCTCCACCACTACACTCAGATTCTGCAGGCTCAAGTAGTCTCTGCCACCATCCCACATAAAACACACAATGCTACCAAAGAGCCCTGTCAAGCCAGCTTCTTCTGTGGTTTCCGTGGTGACAAGAGCACCATGTGGGCTCCTGACAGCAGGAATGAAGAGCTCCTCTTCTCCTTCCAAAAGGCCAGCATAGAAAAGGGCTGCACTTACCTGCTAAAATGAAGATGCCCACGAGAATCAGGAGGACCAGCAGGTAGAGGCCCACGACAGCATGCTTCAGAGCTGACAGCGAGCCAAGCTGGGTACAGCACCCACTCGCCCGCCGTTTGTGGCACGGACCTGGAGGAAGGAAGAGGAAAAGACACTTGAAAACTCCACAAGCTTAGTTTCCTCTTTGGGTCTTGTCTTTCTCTGATGCACACAGATGTTCATGTAGAATCTCTCCCAGACTTCCTGCACATCTGTAATGCAGCCACCTTGATGGGGAGCTTCTAGAACCATCACCAGGTGTTCAGCTTCTAGCTCTCCTGCCATCTGGGCTCAGAAACAAACCAGATGGGGATGTTCATAGCTCATGTACTCACACAAATCCCTCTGCTGAGGCAGTCCAAGCAGCAGAGAAACGGGCCTGAATATGTGTTCTTTACCAAATGTCATTGTCTCACGTGATACGGGAAATAGAGAAAGTTTTCCGAGGAACTTGCAAACTCAAATTTATGCAGTGGTTGGGAAGGGATGGGAGTGAGAAAAATGGGCCAGGTGGACCATGGACAAGCATGCCTGCTCTGGCGGAGGCCGCCACCTGGGAATGAGGGCCCTGTGTGACCAGACCAGAATTTTTGAGACATGCTAGAAATGATGAGGGTATATCTCCCTATTTTTAAATGCTTGTGATGAATTTAAAACTAAAAACACAGGGGAGTGTAAATGAATGACATTTGCAAGCCAGATCTGACCATCAACTTGCAACCTTTGGTTTGGATTTACCAGATAACTTGGTAACCCCACCCTCACCAGCTCCCCTACCCCCCAGAATGGAACAGTGAAAGGTCACTGCTGTAGTGGACTGAGGGACGGTGTAGTCCAATCCTGTTGATTTGCAAGTAAAAATGTCAAGCACTAATTAGTGGCAAACCCTGTGTCGGGACCCAGATGATCTTTCAGTTGAATTTGTCCTTTGAAGCAGCCAGCTGAGACAGCCCAGGAGAGGCCAGGAAGCTTACTAATCTTACTTGTTATGTCAACTCAAAGAGCACACTACCACCCAAATCCCAGCAGGGCTTGCAAGAATTGCTGCAGGGCATGTATGTATGCCTCCTGTTATGCTTATTCCCTGCCCTCGGTGAGCAAGAGGCCCCTCCAGTGAGAATGTCCCCTACTTTGATGGTGTCGCTCACTGGAGTGTGCTATATGTGAAGAAGGTGTGGAGCTGAAGCCTGGCAAGAGAGGTAATCACTGACAATTTTTAATGTTTGAAAGATGGTGGAGTGTTTGATGATAAACACTTGGTAAGTTTCATTTGCAAGGAGATATTTTAGGGCTACGCTCGACCTTCAAGCTTCCATCACTACTTTCCTGGTCTCAAAAATGTGGTCACTGTGAGGGAGGAGATGGTGGCTCTTGATGACCCTAGAAGTCAAACTGTCCTGTACTCCTAAAGCTATTGTTGCTTGAGGAACATTTTCCCATTAATTCACTCCATTTTATTACTAAATACTGCTTTTCCAACAGCTAAGCAGAACTATTACATAACATTTCCATTAAGCATTGGGTACAATGTGAAGCAAGTTGCACAGAAATACAAATTCGATGACCAGTCTCACAATTCCTTAAATGTTAGCAAATTGAGAAGAGTCAACTTGATTTTCTGCTAATACCCGAACAGAGCTCATCTCTCTACCTCACCCTAAATGCTCTTTTCTAGGGTTCTACACCCCTTTCCATACTAGAATGTAGCCAATTTTCCTCCCAAATCTGTAGGCTGCGGTGGCATCTCACTTTTTTCTTCCAGGAAGAGTCAATAGCTGTCTGATTATAACTTAATAGAGAAAAGTCTGTCTCCTTCAAGAGCCAGGTCTATAGGCAGAGCATTGTGTAGTGCTGTACAAATATAAGTCCTCCTCATCCCAATGGTAGTGGTCCTCCCTTCCCTGAACATCACAGCAGAAAAGGAAGAGGAAAATCACACAGCCATAAATACGTAGGGCTAACTTGCAATTTACTTTCATCATTTGCATACATATTGCTAGCTCAACACAGGAGTAGGTCAAATTGCAATGATATTGCTATATTTTCTCTATAAATAGAGCAGTTCCTTTGCCCTCTACATGAAGCTTCTATTTAATAGTGAGCACCTACCCATGACAACTCCCTTTGTCAACCAATACAAGGAATCTAGGCTTTCTTCTGAAAGAGTTGAATTCTTTCAGCAAGACTTGATTGCTTTGCAAGCTAAATAAAATCTAAATATTACATATAATGGTTTTGGATAGAGATTTTTCACAAATGATTAGACAAGCAGAACATGAAGGGTCTGGCAAGATTCTTAGAGAACATGGTTGCAAGGGAAAGAAAGAGAAATAAAGAGGAAGTTAAGTTATTAGGCAGCCCATACACAAAGTGGGCTTTTTTCTTCAAGTGGTAGCAGCAGGCTAGCTGAGTGGACTACTCAATTATTTAGGCTTAGTAAAAGATTAAAAATACTCCAAAATTATACAGTCAACAAGGCTGGTGGAAAAAAGTATGCTTACATTTTGTTTCTGTTTTTGTTTTTTAAGGAAAATAAATGGGCTATAAGCCAGTAGAGGACACAGAGGAATTTTCGAGGCCAGTCTCTAAAGGTGGTGCACGTTATGATTCCTACAGCATGACATTCTGGATAAGGTGAAAGTCTAGAGATGACAAAAGATGAGTGGTTGCAGGAGCTAGGGACAGGGACAGAGCGGAGGAGGAGCTAAGCACGGGGGACCTTTAGGGCAGCGAGACTGTGTGTGATACTGTCTCCACGGGTACATGCGATCCGGCTGTTTCCCCAGATTCTGTGTCTAGGCGACATCTACAAATCAGATGCCAAATTGCTGGTCCAACTACTTACCTCCCTCCTGCAAGTCACCCCACCTAGAGTCACCTTTTCCGAACCAAGAAGCTGATTCAAGGCCACTTCCCTCTCCGCCAAGCAGGTGTGTCCCAGCCCTAATCCCGGACAGGTATCAGACAGCTAGAGAATCCCTGCAGCCCAGAGCCCACTTGTATTGTTCAAACCAGTCAATCACGAGTCTGACCTCTCTTCCCTTCCTCCCGCTCGGGCCTGGCCAAACCCGGCTTTTCCTCCATGTCCTCCATGGCCCGGTCTGGCATGGCCGGTCCCTTCTCTCAAGAAAAGTGAGAAACCGGTCCTTCTTTCAATAGCACTGGCTTCTCTTCACTGACTTGCAGTCATAGCTCTATCAATTATATCCACGTATAATTTTAAAGCAATGCATTATCGCATAAATGTCAAGACCCAGAGAAGGTCCAGCATGCCACCTCACTCCAGGGTTGGTCTGTGTGTCAGACAGAACATGGCAGATGAGCTGATGTGTCACTTCTGAAATGGGACAAAAGACACTGCAGCCTCCTTCTTGCTCACTCCTTCTGCTCTCTCTTGGATCATTCATTTGGGGAGCAGCCAGCTTCCATGTCACAATCACCCCATGGAGAGCCCATGTGGTGAGAGTCTGAGGCCTGCAGCCAATAGCCTCATGAGTGAGCTTGGAAGCAGATCCCCAGCCTAGTGTAGTCTTCATAGGGCGGTCCCCTGGCAGACAGCCCGACCCAGCCTCCTGAGAGACCCTGAGCCAGAAGTACCCAGCTAAACTGCTCCTGGATTCCTCTCACCTTATATCAACTATAAGCATATTGTGGAGCAAAAACTTTATCTGAAAGAATCGACAACCTTGTGGCTTTCCTTGTGTACCCATGACTTCCTGAGAAAATGTGTGAGGTATGCATTTATGTTTGTTCCACTGCTAAATCTGGGGGCAACTTGTTACGTGGCAGTGGGTAACTAATACACCTACAATAGACACCAGGAGATGTAGGGACATTGAGCCATGTGAGGGAGACACTCACCTCCATCCTTCACACCCCACTCTCCAGTTCTCAGGCCAGGGCCTGGGACACATGGACCCCCCAGCAACTACTTGTTCAATGAGAGATCAGGATGTAGCCACTGCCCTCAGAAGCCCCCACTCGAGAGGAGGAAGTCTCGTGAATGTGAAAGGAGAAGAATGAAGGAGAGACAAGGCATGGAGCCACTGTGTGCAGTTGCGTTGGTTCTGCCTCCAGAGTCCGCATGGAGGAGGCCATAGCCCAGCACGCTTGAAGGACGAGCCTTTCCAGAGGGGCTGACTTCCATCCTCTCTCTCTTCAGCTTTATCCTCCCATGGACAGTTTCTATAAATTTGACAATTCTACCACTGAACCACCAATGTTGTCTGTAAGTTATTAAAAATTTGAAGGCTGTGGCTTTGAGAAGAAAATGTTCTTCCTCCATGTGAGAACAGTTCTGAAGGAAGTTCCCGACGAAGCTGTTAATTATTAAATGGTGTTGTTTGCAGACGTGGACACACTTGTGACCAGGCTGATGAGGAATATGGTGAATGACCACCACCGTAAAAACAACAACTGACAAACACTCTTCCAAGCTCCAAGAGGATCATGGGAAAGGTTCCTCCATCTTGCTTTGGAAGTGAGGTGACCTCTCACAAGATCAGAAAACCTAAGGACGGGGGCTCAGAAGGTTTAGAGAGGGCAAGGCCAGTGGCTCAGAGCCAGGAAATAGACACTAAAACATCAGTGCTCAGTGACTTGAAGAAAGTGCAGAATGTCAGTCTGGAGACATTGCTTATCTCCATGGAGACCATGCGGCTCCCTGATGGCCCTGGAAGTGGGCAGAGATCCCCATCTTCAGGAATCTTCGCCTGACAGAGCCTGCAGGACCTGGCCACAGTACATATCCCTGGGCTATTACTTTCTCAACATCACTGGTTTTTTTAAAAGTTACATTTATTTAAGAGAGAAACTTTATATCATCACAAGTGGAAAATTAAGATTTTTCTCATTATATGTTAAAACAAATACCAAACTATTAAAATAACAAATTCACACCAGCATAGGGCTCCAAGTCTGTTTGCTGAGTACCCCTGTGCTGCACACAGTCACATTCTGGGGAACACTGGTGTTAGAACCTTACACACCTGGCACCATCCTCGTTATGGATGACTGTCGGTCTGCATTTCTGTCTGTCACATCTTCCGAGACAGGCTGTGTCTCCCCTTGCCCCACATGGTGCTTTGGGAACAGCAAAGCCTCGACAGGTTCTTTGCAAGAATAAACCCATGTGCACAACATTTATTTTTGCTATAAAGATCATTTCTTATATTTGCCTTGTGCAAATTGACACATTGACAAATTGTAATTGATAAATTCTAGTTGGCTATAAAAATATAATTTGGAGCAAAGTTTTGTTCTGAAAAAAATAATAAAAGCTTGGCTTTCCTTGCCTATCAGGACTCCTGATTACTACTTAGTACCCACATGGGTAAACTGTATGCTCCATACCTTGGAACTGAATGAGAACCTTACAACTGGCTCAATATCGAAATCATACGTGGAGCTTCTTAGACCTTTTGAGGCCGGGCCCCACCCTGGACGCTCTCATTCTGACTCAGTGATGAAATCACAGATCCAGGCACCAAAGTCCGAAGCTCTGCAGTGAGGCATCTGTCATATCAGCCCAGGCCACGAAAACACATTCTTGGAAAGCAAGTGAAGAGTCTATTATAAGAGCTCCATTTATTGGGGAAAATCTTTTAATTTCTTTTTTAATAGGACACACTCAAAATGAGGTTGTCTCAAACTATTTTGTTATTCCCAGAGATTAGAACCATAGGGGTTTTTAATAATTCGAAAAAACTTTGCCCGAAGCGCTTTTGCTGGAACACTGTATGCTGAGGATGGGGAAGTGCTTGGTCAAAAGCATTAAAGAAACTGAAAGGGAAGTTTATATAAAAAATCAGGGAGCCTGGAGGGTTGAGCTGAAGATGAGTGGGGAGGAGTCCCCCAATGCCACAGGGACCTGGGGGTCCTGGCCTCCCTACACCCCTAACACCCCGAGGAGAGGGCGCAGCCTTGGGGCTCTGTGGAGGTGAACTCAAAGCCCGCCCCTGCGACGCACTGACCGGGGCAGCATGCAAAGCATCCTGAGCCCTGCTCTCCAGCAGCACAACCTTTCCTTCCAAACATAACCTCCAGTTTCTTGAAAAACAGTAATTTAATTTCTTAGCAATAATTCCAGACCATTTTGGGAGTCATCCGTTTGGATTCATTCTCCTCCCATTTGCCTTCCGTTTGTCAGCAACTAGATCTGATAAAAGTGGGTATTTACTGATCCCCCCCAAGAAAAACAGGTCTAAACCACACAAAACAGAGGACATAAATGATTCCATGATCAACACTTAAATTTTAACAGCAACAAACACATTTTCTTTTTGCTCGCTTTGGTTCCACAGCCCATGCACAGCAGGTGGAGACAGGGTTTTATTGCTGGGAGGGCCTCAGCGTGGCTCATCCAAGGATCTGCATTAAAACCACCCAAGTCTGACCTCATGAGCCCCAGCCTCAACATTCCTGGTGGGTTACTCATCACCCACATTGTTTTCATTGTACGGTCTGCAGGGCAAGAGGCAGCCAGCCCCAAATAACCTCTGACTTTGAAGCTGCCTCAACTTTGCAGCTTTAATGGGGATCTCCGCTCACCTTCCCCCAGGAAAGGGCAGAAGAAAGGCGTGAGGCAGGGACATTGCCAAACCAAGCCACACTCCAGGAGCATGAGCAGGGCCGTGGGACAAGTCCTCCTGAGCCTGGGAGGGTCCTGCACTCCGAGATGTGGTGGTGTACGCCTTTGCTCTTCATCCTGCCTCCCAGCAGAACAGCTCCGCAAGCCTTCAGAACCTGGGGAGGGGAGAGTGAGCTTTGTGTGCTGAGATGGCTATTGGCTGTGAACACCAAGTGGTCTTCTGCAGGATCAAGGAGTCCTAGCCTTTCCTACCCATTGCTAAGAAGGGAGAGCAGTGGAAGGGGGGCAGTCAGAGCCAATTCCATTTAGATTTCTTGATGACCTAGGACAGTTTTTCCTAGCACTTCCAGAGATATCTTATCATTTGGGCACTTCCCTGTAAAGTATTCTTGAAGACAGTCTCAGCATTGTGCTGTATTCCACAAGAGGAAGCACAAAGACGAAGGGCCCCTGGTGGGTATGCACCTCCTTTTGCAGCTGAGGTTGAGGGATGGGGAGAGAAGCCAGGAGGGAGGGGAGAAGAGGGCAGCCAAGGTGTCTGCTGGTCACTGAGACCTGAGTGGGGGAAGAGAGCCAAGGAGCCCCCAAGAAGAACAAAGCCATGGGGCTGGCTGAAGAGGCCGCTGTTCTTGCCCCAAATGGACAGTGCACAGATGGAAAGAAACGCAGTACCAATGCAGGAGAGACTCAAACAGCAGCAAGCTCAGGGTTCTGCCCAAATTCTGCCAAAAGACTCTCATCTTGCAGAGCAGCCCTGGACCCCAGACAAAAAGATTCCCAGTTCCTCTCCGGGCTGCTTGTGAAAGACAGAAAGTCACCTGAAGATGTTTGCAAAGCGGAAGCTGGGGCTCAGCCACTTCCATGACAACATAACTACTCTTTCCAGGACCCTGGTGCTACCTCCCTGTCACCTCCTCTTCTGTTTGGGTTGGATGAACTGGTTTCTTCTTTAGGCAGGAATGGGTAAGTTTAATTCTCCTGTCCCTAATTCTACATCCACTACCGGTAGAGTTGGAAGGGTCTTGTGGGTGTCTGGTTTTGACAGGAAAGCTGAGATCCCAGCCCAGGCCACCAGTATGCAACTGAGCAAGATTGTGCCTGAAGCCTGAGACTCTGTCACCTCGGCACAAAAAGCTTCCCAACAGAGGGAAGCTCGGAAGATCAACACGAACACAATGGACCTGTGGCATGTGGTGGGCCTGGAACCAACAGTTATCTTATATAGATATTTGTTGGAAAATTCTGGCCATTGATGGTACGACAGATGATACGAACAGAATTGCAGCTATAAATCCATGCACATAGAGATTTCTCAAGCAACCACTCCAAGAGAGTAATGTGGTGTTTGATGCATCCATTCCGGGCATGCAGCAAGTGCTCAGTTAGTGTCTGTTGACCATTGTCTTGTTAGGAAATAAGACTAATAAACTAAACACAAATTTAATGGGCACCAGGTTTCCGGTTTTTGTGTTTGATGTTTTGACATCTGGGGCCTTGCAGACCCTGGAGGGCCAATATTTGGAAATAACAAATGGCTCATTTAGGAGCAAATCTTTCACATATGAATAAGCCAGGTCAGATCCCAGCTTCCACCACTTTCTTACTGGGCTTCCACCCTGCAGGCCACTTTCCACCTGCCACTGTCACACCAGAAAGCCATGTTCCTCACTACCAGCGCTCTATCTCCTGAAGTCCACTGAAATTATTCACACCAGCCCAGTCTCAAGCCAGGTGATTCGGCCTCATCTGTTCCTCACCATGGAAATCACAGCAAAGGCTCCTGCTATTTTTTCTCTGACCCCTCGACCTCCTGACTGGGCAGCATGCTTCCCCATGTGGTCCCCATGGTGTGATCTCTGAACTATGAGTAAGAAGTTATCTTTCCATGGCAGAAGCCCCCCCCCCCCCGTTGGCCTCAGCTCTGCAGCCTCCAACAAGGTGACACACAAAGCTTCAGCTGCCACCTCCCAAGCTCCAACTCAGGCTAAGCACCAGATACAGTAATTCCAGACACCACAAAAACGGTGAAGGTGGGCATTGTTACTCCACCTCCTGCAGATGAGGAGGCTGAGCTCCGAGGTTAGGTGATTTGGCCAAAGCAAAGGGCAGAGCTGGGCTGTCGGGTGGGGTGGAAAGGAGGAGAGGTGAGACCTGGAGAGAGCCGGCTGTGTGACAGCAGGGAGGGGCTTAGCGAAGATGGGGCAGTCATCCCTTCAGCACTCACTGCTCCAGCAGGGCATAGCAGTGAAGACAGCTGACTTCCGGGCTCCATCTCTTCTGCCTGCTCACTTCAGCCACAAAATGAGCAGCTCCCTGTCCTGCGGGGAAAGTGGCCCCAGGACCCAGCCTAAAGGGAGGAGATTCCAGCCCCCCACGAAGGGAATGCCTGGAGCTGTCTGCTGTATCTGTCTTGGTTATCCCAACAGACTGCATCCAGGGCACAAGAGATTGGAAAATTTCTCCTCTCGACCACCGAATTTGCTTTTGTATCCTGGGGCTGTTCTGTTTCTGAGTTTTCTTGGAGAACATTTGCCCTCCCCCTAACCAAAGGTCATTATATCCTACAATCTGGGACCTGCGAACAAGACTTCAGAACTTCAAACATATACCTAGAAATAGAGTAGCAAGAACAATCATTTTTATATTCCCAGTCATAAATCACAGCTTTTTCACTAGGAAAGCCAGTCACATGAGGGAACACCCCAAAAGTCAAGGGCAGACCCTGAAAGCCAAGGCCTTCAGAGACTGCTGTGGGCATCCGAGAGCTTGGCAGATTCTTCCCACATCTGCCTCCTCACAAGGTGGTAACCCTCTTGCCTTTAACCTCTCAATTGCCTTAAGGGATCCCTAATATAATAAACCTTGGGACCCTAGAGATGCTTAAAAAAAGCAAGAGTGAGGAACCAAATTCCAGGATAAAACCTCCTAGCTAGGGGACAAAGTCAACTCACTTTTACTTATTGACAAATTACAACTATTACTCTGTCAATCAATACGCACCCTCCCCCAATCCTGGTTGACATTATTCTTATCTAGTGGATGAGGCCACCTAGTACCAGGGCCCGGGGCCCTGGGTGAAGCAGATGGCCCACTCCGATGCCGTGACTTCACAGGGCCAATCCACGCAAAGGTGGGGCCAAAGGTCGAGACACCCGCAAAGGACAGAGCAGTCTCCTTATGCCACTGCCACCCTTAGTCCCAAAACTGAGGGTTGGGGGGCAGTAACTAGAGCCCAGAAGGAGACCACTCGCCGAGGGGACCCCCAGCCCAAGGTGGCCCCAGCGGGGTGGGAGCTGGGGGATGAGTACACACTCAAGCCCACCTACTTTCCTCCTTCTGGCCCCTGCCAGGGCTCCCCATGGCCAAACTCAGCAAAGCAGAGGGCAGGGTACAGGATAAGGATGGAGACGCAGCAGACCCCAGCACTGAGCCCGAGCTCAGGCACCCAAGGTCCAGACAGTGTGTGGCCCGTGGATTCCAGCCCAGGCCTGCAAACTGCAATGTGTGGCCTTTCTCACTCACCAAGCTGCTCCCACCTGGCTACCAGCTCCTCCAGTGCCACAGCCCTGTCTGCCCAGGCACGTAGCTCTCTGCTCTAGTCTGGCAGGACGCATTCCTGACCATGCTGTAGCCTGAAGGAGTTAATCCCCCTACTTTTCTCCTGCCCCAGAATCTGCTTCTCCAACCTGTAGAGGGTGGTGACCCCATGGAGGGCACTCCCAGACCCTCCTGGAAACCCACTGCAGCCTTGAGCAGCTGCCCGGCAGCCCTCAGCTCCACCAAATGAGCCAGGGACATTTGATGGATGGGAAGGTAGATGTGGAGAGCTCCCCCAGGAGAATAATTTAACTTTATGGGGAAGGAACGAGAAGCCCCTGGACCCAGCACACAGCCCCACTGCAGGCGTCCCGGAGCATGTGTAACTCATTACGTCCACCAGCTTCCCATCTGCAACCACAGATGACGGCACAGGGCCTGCAGGACTGTAATATTTTTCTGACACTAACACCTCTCTCGGGCCCTTGGAAAGTGCCGCCAGAAACTGGGCCCAGCCAGGCACCACCCACTCCCAGGCCTTGGGCCTCCACCTCCTGGAGCCAGACTGGAGAGGTCCCTAGCTGCCGCAAGGGAAGACAAAGCAGGGAGGAGCACTGGAGGGGGAGGGGACCCCAGTGGGGCTGGGCTGGAGGGAGGTGTAAGGCCGCTATCAGAGCCAGTGTGGCTGCCGTCCTTCCAGGTCAGCTCTGGGATTTGCCACAGGTAGTCTGTCCTCAATGGCCTGTGAGGTGCCAGGTAAGGGGACAGTCCCTGCCTCCTAGGTCTCCTCAGCAGTGGGGTCCCAGGAGGGTGCTGATGGCTGAGATGCAAGGAAGAAAGCAAGGTTCCCCAGGGGAGCTCCCCAGGGGTGGGGAGGAAGGGGTTGGAGGGGCCCTTCAGGGCTTGTGAGAAGGAGACACCCCAGAGGGGGACAAAGTGACCCTTCCTCTCCCTTACCCTGCCTGCCCCAGCCCCGGCTGCTGCAGGAACTTCTTTCGCTCTCTGGAGCTTCTGCCCAAGCAGTAAAATAGGCCTTCTCAGCACTTCCGCCCTCCCAGGAGGTGCAGCCTCGGTCCATGGGTGAGTGAGCTGCCTGTGACCCCACATCCTCATCTCTGATCCTCTGGTGGGGATGGCTGTGAACAGGGAAGGGGCAGTGCCCAGTATGGCACTCCTGCTTGCTGGCTGGGTAAATGTCATTTCCTCGGGAATTCCTGCCCGGGGCTCCACTGCCCAAGCCACACCCCAGGATTTAGCTTTGTTAGGCACAAGACAGAGTCCATATTTTAATCCCCAGCTGGCTTCTAGTCCGAATCCAGAGGCAGAGGAGTTAGTTATTCCTTAGGACTCGGTACCTTCAATTCCCTTCCCAGGAACGAACTCGGAATTAAAGGTAAGCAGACCCCAAGCCAGTCGCGTACTAAGAGGCACCAAGGTTTCCTGAGCACCTGCCAGCTTCATGGCCTGGCAGAGCCCAGAGAAGAGCCAGCGTCTTCCCTGGCCTCAAGGGTCTTCCAGTCTAGCGAGACGAGGGACCTCAGCAGCCCAGCAGAGACACGGACGGCGTGCGACATGTCGGAACTCTGGGGCAGTGAGTCACAGGGTGAGGAGTGGGGGCCATCAGCCAACGGCTGGGGAGCCATGGTAGAGAAATAGGTAAGAAGAGCCAGCCCAGGAGGGTACAAAGGCCCAGAACAGGAAGCCCAACGGACCCCATGGGCTTCATTTTGGGGGTGACAGGGAGGACAAGCGCTCCCGGGTAGACTCTGTTAACCTAGTTGGCTAGAAGGGTACAGTCGGGATGTGACTCCATCTAACATGACTCGGTTACATCCCACCATCACTACGGCCCCGACGCACTAGCTGGGCTGCACTGCGGGAACTTTTCGTCCCCAGGCCTCGACCCCCAGGCTAGCCGTCAGCAGGGGACGTGTCTTTCCCTACCCGTCTCATCCTCCATAGAAGTAGGAACCCTCCAAGGACCTCAGCGTGCCTCCTAGACTAACGCTTCACTGTTGGGCTCACAGGGCGGCCCCGGCCCGGCCCTCTCCTTCCCGATCTCTTCCCCTTCCTCTTCTCCCCGACCTGGCCCCACCTTCCTCTCCCTCTCTGTTTCACTTCTAGAGATGAAGATCAAAAGAGCAGCGAAACTCTTTGGCGAGAGATCAAGTCTGGCTGGAATTTCTCCAAGTCAAGCTCCCCATTTTTCTCTTAGAAATGAAAGGAAGGGAGGAAGTCAAGCCCAGAGCCCAGGAGCTTCCGGAAGGAAGCCAGCTTCATCTCCACACTGCTGCGTGGCTTCTTATCACCATTCCCGGCACCTGCCAGCCAGGGACGGAGTGCGGAAGACCTAGACAATGCGGAAATCAGGTTTGGAAGGTGTTCGTTCTTTAATGCACTCAGTAAGCTTTAGTGGGCCCTTGCTCCGCGCCGGGCCCGGGGGGGAGGGAGGCAGACAGAGGCCGCCCTGTCCAGCCTATGCGCTTGTCATAGGGAGCTGAGCACCAGGTCCCTAATGTGACAGCCAGTTCTGTTTTACACACAGATTTTGAAACTGGCCGGGACCACCTCCTGCTGGACCTTGACACCCGCACATTTCCACATGGTTCCTGTTGGGGGGAATCTGGCAGCTCCCCCACCTTGGAGGCCTGGGACCAGTCCGATTGCCCTTCGGAGCAGCATGACACCTGACACACAGCGGGACCCGCTGCCTCTACTCCCTGCCTCTCCAAGCCACTCCACTCCCCGCCTTCATCAGCATTTATTAAGCTCCTGCTCCGTGTTGAGCTCTTGGCTGGAGCACTGGGACCTGCTGCAGGCAAAGCGCTCTGGGCTTCTTGTAGCAAAGGCCACCAGCTGGGTGATCAGAATTTTAGCAAATACTCAGGGCCCAAGCTGAGGCACCTCCAGGGTGCCCTTCCCGTTGCATGACAGGGCCCACTGTCCCTTCATGAGTGCTTTGGGGAGATGGGTTGGAGCTCCTCTGCTTACCAAGAGGGCCTGGGCTGAGTGGTTGAGGCCTTGTCTAGAAGCCCTGACCACACTGCAGGGAGACTCGGTCCTGGGACCTCTCCGTGACTGACCAGCCCTGGGTGCCCCATGCTGCGCTCAGCCTCAGCTTAGCCACCTGTAGGCCGGGAATTGAGCTTGCTGACTGCACAGCTCTGCCGAGATGAGCGGGTGAGAAACACCAGAAAGACCGTTCACGGCCTGAAGGTAGCATGGAGAGCAGTGTGGAGGCCGAGGTCACCAGCGTGGGCCATGCCACCGCGGACCTTGTGCTCAGATGGCGCGAGGAGCACTCACCGTCCTCACACAGGTTCAGCTTGGACAGGCTCCGGCCATCAAAGGGCTCCTCGAAGACGGAGCTGGTGTCGCGGTCGCTCACAGTGTGCAGGTACATGGCTTTGTTCTCCATCAGGTCCTGCAGCAGCACAGGTGGGGGACAGAGAGTCACCCACAGGTGGACACAGAAACCAATGCATGGAACAGGGTGCTGAACACCAGGTCACCTCGAGCCTGAGCACTGGAACCCTGTCCTCATCAAAGCAGCCCTCTAGGATCTGGGGTCCCCAACCTGCACCCCCGCAGTGCTCAGTGCCCTGGGCCTTTCTGGCTGCAAGCTCTGTCCCTTCCTTTCAATGGCTCTCAGAGTGGCTGCAGCCCTGGGTTGGGGACACTGGCAGTGCTGGGCAGGGCCTGGGAAGCCAATCTTACTACCCCAGGGGTGCCCAGGGAATGTGTCAGAGAACCCTAGGCTTTGCTCCTGTTGGAAACGAGGGAAACTAAACACACAGAGGCATCAAGAGGACTCAAGGTCAGGAGCCACCAGAGCTGAGAGGGACCAAGCAAGGGCTCAGCTTGGCAGCCTCAGTGGGAGCCCTGTTAAGCCAGGGGAGGGCTCCTGTCCAGATGTCCCTCAGCCTGGCCCACTGGGGCTTTGGATCCACCCCCTCAGTCAGCCAGGGATGCAGCCACTGACTTGGGAACTCCTGTGCTGCTGGAGGTGAGCCTGCCGTGTCCGCACAGCAGTGTGTGTGTTTGGTAAGATGTTTCATGTGACAGGAAGGCCATCTTCCTTCTGGGGACCCTGAGCAAGCCAGCACCGAGGACTCTGGCTGGAAGGGATGGTGGGTATGGTATATTTCATTTCGCTTCCAGATTTTTTGAGTTGGCATTCTTTATACAATGAGAAAAATACTTTTTTAAAATAAAAAAAATTGCAAAGTATTTATTTACATACTTGTAAAATACTTCTTATTCTTATCCTCCCATACATGCTCCAGGGCCTTCACACTGAGCTGCATCTGCAGCCCTTCTTGATTTTTTTTTTAATTTTATTTTGAGACAGAGTCTCCCTAAGTCTCTGAGTTGCTCAGGCTGGGCTGGAACTTCCGATCTCCTTGCCTCGGCCTCCCAGAATGCTGGGATTCCAGGTGTGTGCCACCACACCTAGGTGTATTTTTTTAAAAAAACAATGGATTCTTTAGAAGATGAAACATCCTAGGGGTTTGGGTCCAGGCCCAGCAGGACCCAAGGAGCATGCAGATTCCATGGCCTAAGGGGCAACACGGCAGCGGCAGCGCCTGGCAGGTATGGGTGGGCGTGGCCTGTGGGTCCCAGGGAGGGAGTCTGTTCCTCTTCCAAGTGGGGTGGATGATGGGGAGGGGCTGACAGAGGGACTTCCACTCTTGTCTGTGCAAGTACTGAGCCCCACACCCCAGCGCAGGGATTCGCCTGCACACACAAGCGTGGGGAGCCCCATCTCCTGGGCCTTCCTTCCGGCGGTGGGAGGGACAGGAGAAAGCGGGCTCCACGGCTCTAGCAGTGTCTCTCCTCCTGGCCAGATTGCTCCCACCCAGCTCCTCGGTGCCTCCCCCTCTGATGTCTTCTGTCCACAGCCTCCACCCAACGAGGGTCTCTCAGTGGGGCCCTGGGCCACTGGTCCCTGCACAGCTAGCGGGGACCTCCCTGGTCTCTGGGTATGTGTGCAGGGCCCCTCCCTCTGGCCTGGCTCCTAGGCCAGCATCTCCTCTGCTTGTGATGACCCTCGCTCTGCCAAAGGCAACAGCAGCCGCAGCCAGAGGTCAGCAGCGAGGACAAACAGGGCGCTGCTGTCTCTGTAGGGCGGGGTGCGGATGCTGCCCCAGTCCTTGTTCCACCCCTCCTCTCCCTGCCAGCTCCTGGGCCACACAGGCCCGGTGTCTGGGCCCTTCTGGGGCATCCTCCAGGTACCCTCCCCTGCCCCCTCCCCACCCCTCGGCTGGTCTGAGAGGAGTGGAGGGCTGAGCTGTGCAGGGGAGAGGGGCTGGGGCTGGGCCTGAGCCCACCAGATGTGAGCGAGATGGGCTTGGAAATGCTCGGCTGTTTGTTACTTGGAAATGAGGGCTACACACTTTATTCTGCCTGTCTTGGTTTTATTCGGGACTGTTTCTCTCTCTCGGGGAGCTTGGGGAGCAGAAATTTGGCCCTTGGATCATGGCTGTTTATCAGCATTGGGCCAAGTTTGGGCTCTGGGGTAAGGCGTAGCTGGCTGTCTGGTGTGGTGACCACACTGCCAACTCCTGGCATATGCCCATGACCAAAGGGTGCGGACCGTCTGCCCTGGGGACTGCCCTGTGTCTCCTCCCGGGAGCGCTGTGAGGGGTAGGCAGCTGCATTCATTCCCTGGTTCTCATCTTAAAGATGAACCAACTAAGACCAAAGAGGCAAGAACCAGTGGGCATCTGGGAGGAGACACCAGACGGGGGCTTCCCACCAAGACGCTGGCTCAGCTGCAGGGCACTTTGCCCAGGATGTGGGGCCACCTTCAGTGTCCCAGACCAGGCAGTGAAGAGGGTAGTACCCCAGAGGGCCAGTCACACAGCCCACAGGTGGGGGCCCAGTGCAAGGGAACCTCTGAAAGCTGGGAGGGGAAACTCGCGCAGGGTGTGGAGGCCTCGGGATCTGGGGCTGCAGCCTGCAGACCCGGACCTTGGCTTGTGGAACCAGAGTAAGGCCATCCTGTAGGCAGGGAGGGGGCTCCCCTGATTTCTCCAGGGTGATGCTCACTCCCAGGTGATCGAACCCAAGACACCTGCAGGGCAGGCTAGAGACCAGGCTCTCCCTCCAGAGTCTACATCTGAAAGCTCAAAAGGCCCTCGGCCCCTGCACCTGCTCTGTGCGGGCCTGGGGCATGGGGCGCTCCAGGGACCAGGGCTCCTCTGTTCCTGTTCCCCGGGAATGTGGCCCCGTGCTCTGACCACACTCAGCCTTGAGTGCATCGCCTGCGTGGTTCTGTGGTGCCAGGGGAGCCTCACGGCATGTAGAAAGGCAGCTGGTGGCAGTGTGGTGAGGACACAGTCCAGTCAGGTAAAGGGTCTCAGGTTCCCTGAGCCAGGCCCCGAAACAAGGCATGTGGGGTTCCCTTTGTAAAGAGCAATCGTGAATGCAGTGTAGGGCAGGGCTGGGGGCCCTGGCTTTCCAAGTCCTTCTCTGGGCATCAGAGGGGTGGAAGGACCTCTTCCTGCCAAGCGGGCGCCTGTTGCGCTAAAGATGGGTCCAGCCTCTGACTCTGCAGGGCTCACAGCTTTCTTGGAGCTGCCTGGTCTCAAATTCATCCAAACCAAGTGAAAATCACTAGGAATGTGGCCCAGAGAGAGAACTGCTAAGGAGGCTCTAAGCCCTTCCCTCCGGCGCCTGTGGTCAGGTAACCCGCAGCTGGGGAAGCGCAGATGTTTTGCAAATAACCTGTTGCCCTGAGCGTCACACCTGCACGCGCAGCTCCAGCTCGGAGAGAAGCTGTCCCCTGCCCCACCTGCTCCCCAGCAGGCTCCAGAGCTGCGACGTGAGCCCAGTTTGGCGCCCAGACTCACCTGACGCCCCCGCTGAGGCCACAGAGCCTGGCGCTCAGTTTCCAGCATTCGCTGCGGTGGTCGGAGAGCCGGCCGCCGTCGCGCTGAGACCCGGGCAGCCCCTCAGAGTCTGTCCCCACCGCCAGCCAAGTCCAGACCGAGTCAAAGGAGGGCTGCAGGGCGCCCGGTGACTTTACCAGACCAGGGCCGTGCGGGAGGACCAGGCTGGGAGGCGAGACTCTAGCGGGTGGCCAGGTGCGTGGAGGTCTGCACCTGGGACGCCCCGGCGAGGTGCTTCGTCCCAGTCAGCCGCGGGCAGCGACCCGGAAATATCGCGTGGAGGCAGCGGCGTCCTGGGAGGTTCTGACTGAGTGCAGGGCAGCAGCTCCCGCAGGCGCTCTTTATAGAAGCTCCAAGGAGCAGCGCGCAGGCTGCCCGCCAGGGTCTGGAACACGGCCCCCCTCTAGTGGCCACTCTCAGCATGACAGCGCCATTCGGACCGAGCCAAAGAGTCAGCTTTGGCCTTGGGGCTCCAGCGTCTCTTCGAAGGCGCTGCTCAAAATACTCTTTGGCCTGCTCCTGGGGAATGGCAGCTAGACCTAGGTTAGGAGCCATGCAGGAAAACCGGTCTTGTAAATTTATTTATAGAACAGAATGGGCATTGCTCAATTCATTCACCAACTTGGCATAGAAATGACTTTATGCATTTTTCTGAAGTCAAACCCACCCCTAAAGGACGCAGATCGGCCACGCTGGGAATATGCGAAAGAATGCCCAGGACCTCTGAAGGAACTCCCCAAAGTCGAGTCCAACACAACTCACCAGCAAAGCCAGTGAGAGCACAGGATGAGAAAGGCTGGCTGACCACGAGGGACTTGGCGTCTCATACAGGAACTGTACTTGCCCAACTGCGTTTTTAAAAAAAGATCTAAGACAGCCATGGTGGTGCATGCCTGTAATCCTCGTACTCTGGAGGCTGAGGCAGGAGGCTCACCTCGAGTTTGGGGCCAACCTGGGCTACATAGTGAATTCAAGGCCAGCCTGAAGTACACAATGAGACCTTGTCTCAAAAAACAAAAACAAACAAACAAACAGAAAAGGAAATCTAACCAGATGTTAAGGGAGCAATTAATTCAGTTTGGGATGGTGGAAGGCAGGAAGACATCAGGGAAATCCAAAAATACTGTGAGCCATGCGGCACCGTCAGTTCACAGAGACATCCAGCCTCCAGGGCACAGTGCCTGGAAGATAACCTTCTTAGGTCAGACCCTGTTGTTGGTTAAATATTCAGGGTCAGACTTCGAACATGAAAATCTTTGCCAGGTTCACCTCTGCCCACGGCACAGCTGCCAACCCATAGCTGAGTCAGAAAAGCCTGAGTTGGGCCAGGGATTTAGCTCAGTGGTTCTGCTGCCTGCCTCGAAAGTGCAAGGATCCAAGTTCGATCCCCGGTACCAAAAAAAAAAAAAAAAGAAAAAAAGAAAAGCCTGAGTCATCTGCAGCGCTTTCTCCTCCTCGCTGCTCCAGCTTGAAGCTCAATGCTTCCAGGGGAGAGAAGCAGTAACCACATAACTGTAATAATAATAAGAGGGAAGAAAGGAGGAGGAAAAGGAGAAGAGGAAACACTTCGTAGTACATACGTACCTCGCTGCTCATGTATGAAGGCATTTAACTAGACAGTCATTCCTGGGCTCCAGAACTCCTCATCAGTGCCAACATCCGTGGGTGCTCAAGTCCCTAATATAAAGCAGCACAGTATTTGCACATAACCTGGGCATGGTCCCATAGGATTCAAATCATCTTTAGATGTCTTATAAAATCTGAGGCCATGCAAATGCTGTGTAAATAGGTGCACTTTGTTGTTTCAGGAATAACAATGAGGAAAAAAGTCTGCATGTCCAGGACAGGTGACAGTTTAAAAAACATCTTTGATCCATGGCAGGGGGTATGGGACCTGGAATGAAACACAGGAGGCCTGCTGCACAATACTGAGGCAGGCATTGCTACTGCGCCCATCTGAAGGAGACAGGCCGTGAGACTGGTCCCAGGTCACTCGATCGGTACGGGCAGAGCTGGAATTCAACCCTAAGTGGCTTGACTGTAGAGTCGGGGCTCACCATGATCCCCTCTCCTACCTCTCACCAACACAATGTTTTTGTCACCCATCAATTCACCAACAGTCCTAGGAATGGAATCTGAAAAATAGCCAGGAGTGTGCTTGGAACACGATGCCCAGGGATCTTCAACGCAGAGATGCGCTTATTAGCAAGAAATGGAGTGGCTTAGTCAGTGGCGTGGCTAGAGTCTGTCCTCCCAAATTCACGTGTTGGCGATGTCATCTCTGACGCAAAGGCGAGGTGTAACCCCCTGCTGCTGGGGAGGCGAAGGATCGCGGCTATAAAGACGTCTTTGGGCAGGGCCGTCTCTCTCCTGCCCCCTGCCAGGACTCAGCATTCGTCCCCTCCTGCCTCCTGCCTCCTGCCTCCTGCACACGGCAAGAAGGGTGCCCCGTGGCCAGCACCTTGGTCTTGGATTTCACAGCTGCAGAAATGGCAGGAAATAAATTTCCACTCGTGAATGACCGGCCTCACCTATCCTGTTTTGCAGCACAAATGGACTAAGACAGTTGGTGAGATGTGGCAGAAGCCTACTGTACCTAAAATAAAGTCCCCACTTCCATATGCTTACACCGCTGTGTCCTCACTAGCAGGGAAGGGCCAGGATGAGGACAAAGTGCGGAGGCGAGAGCCAAGCATAGCCCAAGCTGTGGGCTGAGGCTCTCCTTCCCCATTAGTAATTGACGAGACAGACCGAGAGATGGTCTGGTTTTCTGCCCGGGCCCATAAACAGGCATGGAACTGTTCAATTGTAAAATTGTAGGAAGAATGAAGTTTATGCTTTAAACTCAGTGGCTCTGGGCCAAGAGCCTCTCTTCCCCTCTTTTGTTTCTGGTTTATTTCACTTCCTGTAGGAGGGACAAGATCTGTCCTGATGGATGGCCATAACTAGTTCATTCTTTGCGATTTTGTTCTTTTTGCTGAGTAGTATTCCATTATAAGCCATGTTTCCTTTATCCCTTCTCTTGCTGAAGCAGTTCCCAGTCTCTGCCTATTATGAGTAAAGTGGCCCAAGCATGTAAGAGGCCACTTGATATCGGAGTATAGAAGTGGCCTGTAGGGCAGGATTTCCCGGTGGGCAGCCCATAGCTCAGATTAGAACTTTCTACCTCCTAGCATCAGAATGGTCCAGCAGAGGCTTGCTGCCATTTGGTCACACACGACATCTGTGTCTGTGTCCTGCCCCCCAAGGTTTTAGGGAATGTGTCTGCACTGATGGAGGGTGGATTGGACACTGCAGTATCGAGGCTGTGGAAGCAGAGGTAATGCAGTCTGTTATAGCTGTGTCTAGATCTCCCCCCAAAGCCTCATGGGGTCATAGGTGGCTTTTTCAGAGGTGGCCGAATCCAAAGTGTGTGATGCTGGGATTAAGGACATGTGATTACTAAACGAGTACACTGATTGGTTTGGCACCACCCTAATTCCTGTAATCTGGATAAGATAAAAGAGGCAGAAAGATGCTGTTAATGTCCGTTTGCTGCTTTTGCTACTCTGTGGGCATCATGAAATGTTTCTGCTCTGTGATGCCACTCTGCCATGTGCCACTCTGCCTGGAGCCAGCTGATTATGGACTGAAACCTCTACAAACTGTGAGGAAAACAAACCTTTTCCCCTTTAACTTTGGTGTTGAGTATTTTGTCTCATCAATGAAAAAGTAGCTACAACAGAATTTGGTACCAGAGAAATGGGATTGTTGCTGTGACATTACCTGGCCATGTGGATCAAGAGCCTTTGGAACTAGCTTGCAGAAAGGGGAAGAGTTAGGAAACTTTTGGAGCTGTCAGCTGAAGAAGTAGAGCTGGAATACCTTAGGCTGTTCTGCATGGGAAGTTCTGCTCAGAGCTCAGAGGACCAGAAAGCCAGTAAAGACCAGGCTCAGGAGGTATCTGCTGGGGAGGAGGACTGCATTGGCTGCTGGAGTCCAGACGATGTATGTTATGCCTTGACAGAAAGTTTGTCTGCATTTTGCTGGTGTCCAGAGACTTTGCCTGAGACTGAGATTAGAGGTGGGGGGCTAATTAATCTTTCAGAAGAAATTTCAAGGAAGTCTAATGTTGAGGCAGTGGCATGGGTACTGTTGGGGGCTTTTGCCAGATTTATTTTGAGAATCAAGAAGAAAGAGCCCAGTAGAATAATTTAAAACATTTTGAGTTTGGCCAGAAAGGAAGCTTCAGTAAAGTTGTGGCCTGCAAAGACAGAGCAAAGGAGATCTTGATTGCTGAGAAGGAACAGGAGAATAGAAAGATGGCCTGAGGGCATCATAAGAAGCAGCAGGACTCCACCTTTTGCAGCCTCAAAATTGTAAAAGTGAAAGACCTTGCTTTGAGAAGAGAGCCCCAGAACACCATGTTCCAGAATGATGGTTGCCTAAGGAAGTTGTTCCTCGGGATTTGGTTCATGGGCACTGGAGCCCTACAGCCAAGACATAAGGAAAACTGGCTACTGCTCCAGCTGGCAGCAGACCTTGGAGTCATCTATGTGGTGCAGGTTTTAGGCTCAGGCAGAATGGAAGAGTTGTGAGGTCAGGAAGGATTCCACCCAGATTTCAGAAGAAGGCTTGGGAGGTCAGTCAGTGTGCCCCTGAGAGGGCAGTGTGTGAAGCTGAGTGTGAAGCTGAAAGTACAGTGGAGATCCTAGAAGGGTGAAGAAACCAGAAAAGTGGATCATCTGAAGAAGCCTGCAAAGGAGGGACCAGAGCTGGCCCAAGAGAGAAGCCATGGGAGCTACAACCACCAGAAGTTCTGTAGGGGTGAAGCCACCCAAGCCCTTTGGAGTTTGAAACTTGCCACACGTTGTCAGGGATGCTGGAGGTGGAACCGAGGGATTTAATGTCTGCCCTACTGGATTTTGATCTTGCTTTGTTCCCATTCCTTGCTATTCTTCTGTTTGTAACCTTTGGGATAGAAATGTCTATCTTGTGCCATTGAATGTTGGAAGTGTTTGATTTTCTTTTATTGGTACAAGAGCTTGCAGCCAAGAATTTGCCCTAAATCTCAGAGGGAATTAGGACTCGGACTTTTCAACAATGCTGAAATTGTTAGGACTTTGGTAACTCTTAGAGAAGGACTAAACAGCTTTTGCATAGAGGAATGTGTATGAGTCTTTGGAGGGCCGGGGCAAAATGTTAATGGTTTGGGTCTAGATCTCCCCCCAAAGCCTCATGTGGTCATGGGTGGCTTTTTCAGAGGTGGCTGAATCTAGAGTATGTGATCCTGGGATTAAGGGTGTGTGATTACTAAACCAGTAGACTGGTTTGGCACCGCCCTAATCTCCATAGTCTAGATAAGATGAAAGGGCCAGAAAGACACTGTTGGTGTTTGTTCCCTTGTATTTGCTACTGTGTGGGCACCAGGAACTGTCTCTCCTCTGCGACCCCCCTCTGCCATGTGCCACTCTCCCTTGGACCCAGCCGATTCTGGACTGAAACCTCTACACACTGTGAGCTAAATACATCCTTTCCCCTTTAACTCTGGGTGTCAGGTATTTTGTCTCTGCAACGTGAGAAGAGTAACCGTGACACAGTCTGATCATGGACCGTGGAGGAGAGAGCTTTGACAGAACCGAGAACTCGCCATGGTGACCACAGCAGCTCTCTCTTCCCAAATGTCAGCCGTTGCTATTATTGTTCAGAGTTGACAGCCCCTGACAAATGGGATGCGAATTGCTTTGTGGGTCTCTCCACTGTCCAGCTGCTGACAGCTGGCACAGAGTCCAAGGCAGAAGAAGCAAAGACCTCTCTGCTTTGTGGCGCTCTTTGCTCCGCACCCGTCATGGAATCCACCCAACCATCTGTTGTCTCCCTGTGCTCAGCTCATTGGAACTGTTTCCCAGCAGGTGTGAAGATGATGAATTACATTCAGCACCCCAGGGCTCCTGACATTGGCCCAGGTCACAGGCAGGAACACAGAGGAGCCTCCTCCCCGTTGTGTGCATGGGCCAGAGATCCAAGACCGGGGCCTACCTGGAGCTCCTTATAGTGTCAAACTCAGACACCCAGGGTACTCTCTAAGGGGATCTGTCTTGGAATGGAGGTGGCCTCAATTTTTCTTGGGAATGAGAGGATGAAATAATTTTAAAGTGAGTCATCTGTAATTGGTAGCCAAACATATTCATTCAAATGAATCATAAGAAATTTCTCAAAATAGGGTGAGACTTTGGGGCCAAAACTCTCAAGAAGAGATTTATTGTGACAAATGTAAAACAGTCACTAGTGCTTTAATAATGCACCTTCCCACATATAGGATGAGGAATAACAAGCTTCTCAAGGGCACATAAGAAAAAAAAAAATCTCACTTGTGAGATGCCCTTGAGGTTGGTGTAAGTCAGCAAGAGTTGAGGAAACAGCTATTTTAAAACTTAGGCTCCATTAATAAAAGTATAATGAGCAGGAAAATGGAAATTCATGAATCCCTGAACTTTGATGAGATCATACTTGATGCTCTGGGTTCAGTTCTAGGGGCGTTTGGCTGAAAGATTAAGTCAGAAGACAGAGGTTGAGCAGGGTGGGGCAAGATCTAGAAACTAGCAGGACAGGACACTGTTCAGCCCTGAGGAGAAGTCACTCAGGTGGCATGATTCAGGGGATCAGGTATGTGAGGGGCTGTCACAAAGAGGTGTTAGATTTTCTCTAAACTGTTCCCAGTGACACTGCTTAAGCAGAGCCTGGAACTGGAGCCAGACAGGAGTACCACATGAGGACTTTCTGCATCCAGACTGGGCCCAGTGACCTGGGAGGCCTCTCCCAAGCCTGTGTAAGGAAGTTTCTCCTCCCCTACAAGAGGTCACTTGTAACTGATCTCACCACTCTCAAGCTTTGGTTGAGAGAGAGAGAGAGAACATTCCTTGCATTCTTTCAATAGTAAGAACTAAGTAGAGGAAATATTATATCCAATAAACATTATAAGTAATAATAATACAGCTATGTCCACTGCACATGGTGCCAAAAACAGAGAAAGGGGGAAACTGAAAAAAAAAGATGGAGTTTTTTAAAAGAGATAAATGGGCAATAAATGGAAAAAGAGGGAGTGAGGAGAGAGGGAGTAGAGGAAAGGGGTGAGAACTTAGAATATGACATGATGTAATCTTTTTTATTTTTCTCCTCTTTTCTGAAGCATAACTCACATATGGCTAGTGCAAAATGGAGGTTTTCTTTTTTTTAAATTTAGATTGCATGTTTATCAAAGATATGTATGTATGCATTTCAATAATATTTTAAAATAACAAAATGATTCTACAAGGCTTGTGATGAAAGCAATAACTCCCTAACCTTTCACCTCATATCCTGCTTCCCTTGGGCCCTCATTTCCAACCCTGCCATGGTTACTTTTTAGACTTAATCTCTACATTTCTAAATACCATGGTTATACTATTTTTTGTCAGTTTTATGCATTATTTTTTTCCACTATGGATAAATGAGTTAGTTTTCTTTTACTACATCTCCCATCCTGTCCCTCTACTACAGTTACATCATCCTTTGACTGGATCATTTCTCAGTGTACTTCATCATGACTGTCAAATTACTATTCACAGCCAAGCTACCCAGAATACAGTAAATTTCCCAATAAGGTCAACATTGAACCTAACCATTGAATCTGATTTGGTTCTTGTCCAATTCAGTTTGTGATCAGAATGGTGGAAAGAATTAAGTTTGTGTACCACTGTACTTTCTTCTCCCATTTTTAAAATCCACATTTTTATCAGTCTCATCTTGATACAGTCAAATGCATCATGTATTCTAATTTTATCATTCCATAGCTATTGTCCTCAAACTTTCTGAGTTGCTTCACATTAATCCAATTAATCCAACACTGGCTCATGGCTGTTATGCAGAGATTTGCTGTCACCTTGATCCTGGAACTTCTCTTTGATATTATCTTGGGTTGGAGCCTCTGTTTTCTTAGTATCTGATTTTCTCTTTCCTCATTTATTTCTGTTTTTATGGTGCTCACTTATGGGAGGATACATCTTTGTAGATCTTGCATGTCTGAAAATATCTTTATTTTTATCCTCACCACTGAGTGATAGTTTGTCTGGGTATAAAATTCTAAGTTGAAATTTTCCCCCTCCAAATTTTAAAAGCATTTTTCCATTGTCATCTAGCTTCCAACACTACTAAGTCCACAGCCACCTGCATTCTTGATCCTTTACATATCACCTTTTTATTTCCCTCTGTAGAATGTTTTAGAATCTTTCCTGAGCCTATTATTTTGAAATTTTACCAAGACAAACATTGGTGTAGGTCAATTTTCATCTATCATTCCAGACATTAACATTCTATTGAACTTCAAGTCTGGAACCTCAAGTTTTACCTTCCTAGGAAATTTTATTTTAAAACATTATTTTTCATTACTGGAGATTGAAAACAGGGCCTTCACACTGAGCTACATCCCTACATCCCCAGCCCTTTTTTTTGAGATTGTCTCACAAGTCAGTAAATTACCCAGGATGGCCTCAAAATTGTGATCCTTCTGTCTCAGTTTCCCAGAGTGCTGGGATTATACTCAATTATTTCCTGAATTAGTTCCTTCTCTTAGTTTTCTTTTTTTTCCTTCACTTTTTCTTAAACCCGTATTTTTCAGATATTGGGCTTCCTGGTCAACTTTTCTTGATTTCCTCTCCCAGCTTCCATTTTCTTATCTTTCTTGGAGGGAGATCTTATCTTTGGGGACATTTCTGCTATCTTTCAAATCTTTTAATTTTTAAAAAGATTTCTTTCAACAAATATTTTTTATTCTCCAGCCGTTTCTTGTCTCCTAATCATCCTTTCCTCATAATATTCTTTTCTTGCTGTCCGATTATCTTCAGCCTTCTGTCTGGAGGATCTAAACGTGGCTGCCAATGTCCTGGAAGCAGAAGTGGGAAAGAGAGCGAGTGTGGAATCTCAGCATTCAGTACTCACATGTAGTCAACTGTTTTCAGTGTGATCAGCATGGCATGGCCATATGTGATGCCCCTGAACCAGAAACCCTCCTGAGTAGCCTGTAGTTTTCTTTAAGGTGGAGAAGGGATGTTTGCCAAGGGCTTTGGAGGCAGAAGGGCTAACAGAGAATTAAACCACTCCATAAGCTGAGTCTCAACCAAGCATATAGTTTGAAGCTCCCCCTGCACCCTTCCTCAAGGGGTAATTGGTGTTGTCAGTTCCTGAGACTGGGGGTGTTTACAGCGTGTTTCAGTTACCATTGCTGTGTAATAAATCATCCCCAAAACCTTGTGACGTGAAACAAAACCTTTTTATGTGGTTCAAAGAGTCCATAGGATAGGGAAGCATACAGTGTCTGGGGCCTCAGCTGGGTGGACTCAAATGGCTGGAAGTGACTCCAATGGCTAAAGTCTGGGACAGGTAGTACTGGAGGGTCCATTTCCAATACAGGGCCTTCGTCACCTCTCTGGTACCCAGGCTCTGAAGCTGGGAGGGCTGAGAGGGCACACCTTCGGAGCACGCATCCCCGGACTACAGGGCAGGGGCTACCTGGTCTTTCCACATGCACTTTAGAAGTTCTGTGCATCACTTCTGCTACACTCTGTACATGGAAGAAGTCATACCCAAGGGAGAGGACACAGATGTCGCCTCATACAGGAGAAGTAGCCAAGAATTTGAGGGCTCTGTTTTCAAACTGCCACATTAGGTTTCAGATCAGGTTATTCCTCAGCCTCCCTGCTTTGTCCATTTCCAGTTTAGGAGGCCATTTTCTGGAATCTGTCAGATCAGTTCATTATGCTTTTCAGCTTCTATAATTTTGTTGCTTTGTCTCCTCAACATTCTCTTTGCCTCGGTTTATGCCTGAGAAAAAACCCTTTTACAGCTGTTGTAGTGAGAGTCTGAAGGAGGTAATTGCCCTCCACCTGCCATATTTAAGCAGAGGGCCCATTCATCTATTCCATTTTAAAAGTCCTTTGTGCATTTATTTCCCACTAATTCATTAATGTGATTGTATCATCCATGACAGTTTTCAGTCAGTCTTTCAAATATCACTGTGCACTTGGCTGCATGTAGATGCTGCACCATGCAGGTCCCCTCCTCTCCACAGCCCAGGCTTTCTTTCAAAAGAGCCCATTAAAATGGAGCACCTGGCACTGAACCAGGTCTGCAGGTACCCTGCGCTGTCAGGCATCTGTCCCCTGGGTCTGAGTACAGCTCTCCTCTGTTGCAGCCAAGACCAAATGACTTTCTAAATTGCAGTCCACACCGTGCCTATCACAGAGCCAGAGTCACCCAGATCACTGGGAAGCCAGGTTTGCTTGTTTTCCAGCTAGTTCCTGTGCAACTGACTCATGGACTCTGAGAGGGATGCTTTACATTTATCCTCAGTTATACTTCATCTTGCCAGCTTCAGTTCATGATTTCAGCCAATCGAGATCTGTTGAACTTTGATGCTACTTTCTGGTGTTCACTGAACATGGCTGTGTCATTTGCAACTCTGGCCAGCCTGCCATCTGCTTCAACCAAACAAGCCCTTGGCAGTGGGCTGAAAATCTCGGGACCGAAGCTCTGGGCAACTCCAGCAGCTTTCTCTCTGTCTCTCTCAAAGATGATGCTGAGCCATCGGTAACTCTGCCTGGCCCTTTGAATTCATCTTGTATCTACTTGGCATTCAGTCTGTATTTATCCATCATGGACACTGGAATGTCATGAGTCTTTTGGCTTCTCTATGTCTAGGGAAATTGTGTACAATATATAAATAGATCGAGTCACGGCAAGGCCAAAGATCAGAAGACAGCAACCACTGAATAGGCAGTTTATTACTCACAATTCCCAAGAGAAGAAGGTGTGTCGGGCCACAGGGGCCAACAGCAAAGCACCAGGGCTGCTCAGGAAGCCAAGAGAGAGGGGAGCTGTAGGCAAGAGCCAGAAAGAGCCAGGTGAAGCAGAGTAAGCAGGCTTGGGCACAGCCAGTGTGAATCACTTCAGCAGCCCCCAGGCAGACAGGTTGACCCTAGTTCGCTGGTACCTGGCCCGAGGATGATGAAAACAGACAGGGAATGGCCCATAAGAAAATTGCTCCTGAGCAGTGACACCCCTTCACCTGGGTCTCCATGTCTCTGCCTGTCACCAGAGGAAGCCAACAAGGAAGCAGGCACCAAATCTGTGTGGGCTTCATGGGCTCTCCAACTGGGCACTTTCTTTGGCCCTGCCCACTGTCTCTGCAGATGGAAAGAGAAGGCTCCTCCTGCCTCGTGTCCCTACAGGTGTCCTGTGCTCCCAGCAGGCATGTCCCGGAGCAGACAGATTCATGGAGAGGGACCCGGCTGTCCCTCTGACTCCTGCTCTCTGGCCACAGGTAGTTGATTGAAGGATCCTTCCTTTGGAGCCCGACCTCTGGGTCAAAAGCTGTCTGCTGGTTTTCCTCTCCCTGCCACACCTTCTAAAATCGGGTACACGCAGAGCCTGTTTCACTGTGTGGCTGATCTTCAGGCTGGTGGTCACAGGCACTTCAGTGAGGGTTGACACCCAAGCATTCAGGTGTGGACATCCAGGCCCACCCCACTGGGCTCTGTACCCATCAGCTGGCAGCGTGCATTCTCAGGTTACTGGATGAGCTCAGTGCCCATGCCTGTCTCTGAGGGTGCAACCTGCTCCCACACATGTGGGTCAAATAGGCTAGCTTTCTGACTGTCCACGGTGGCTGAGCCTCACTCCGGACCTCTATCCCGCTCTAGTCCCCACCTGCCTCACCTACCCGGGAATCACTCAGGGTCCCTAGGAGCCTCAGCAGGGCCAGCAGTGGGGTGCGGCAGGAGAAGGAATGAGGTGGCAGGAGGGACTCCCCTCATAGGCATCCTTCAGGCCAGAACCATTATGGTTTAGTTCTAGAATGTTCTCCCAAAGTTTCGTGCATTCGGAGGTGGGACTTTTGGAAGGGATCGGACCGTGGGGTGCTATTACCAGGGCCTTAGTCCACTGGTGAGTTCACAGCTGACTGTCGCCTGTGGGATGAAGGCCTCTCCTTCCCCCTCTCTGCCTCACTCTGCTCTCTGAGAAAGCCAAGCCGCACAAGGCCCGCCCTCCCCTCCCTGCTGGGATCTGCTCTGGGATTGACCTCCCAGGGCACATTTTGAGCCAGGAAATATGAGCACCAGATTAAGGGGCCAGAAGGAAACTGGGCCAGGCTTTCCTCGGTCGGTCGGTCGGTCAGTCGTTGCTTCCTTTGCTGCCTTTTGTTCAAGGTCCCCACTCCTCTCTCTTCTCTCCTACAAGGCTCCTGCAGTCACAGAGGTGTCCCCCCTTCTCAGCACTCCCAGGCTGGTGCACTCAACCACACCCTCGTCACCCGCCCACTGGCAGGCAGCAGGCAGCCCCGTGTGCCAGGGTGAAGCATGGGGTGCCAGGACTCTGACCTGCGCTACCAGAAAGCAGGGCTTAAAAACAACAAAACGCTTCATGCCTGAGCGCTACTCCCACCGACTCTGAGTCAATAGCTGTGCAGAGCAGGATCTGCTTGGCTTCCCCAGGTGATTCAAAGTGCAATGAGCACAGTGTGGTGGAGCTCGCCTGTGATCCCAGCACTCAGGAGGCTGAGGCAAGAAGATCACCCTGAGTTTGAGGCCAGCCTGGGCTACACAGCAGGACCCTGTCTCAAGAATTAAAAAAAAAGAAGCAAAAATACCAATATCAAAAGTACAATTGGGCCAGGGATTTAGCTCAGTGGTTCCGTTGCTTGCCTTGCAAGCACAAGGACCAGAGTTCGATCCCTGGTACCAAAAAAAAAAAAGTACAATGGAAGACAAAGACTAGGCACTAATACCCACCCAAATAGTGTAAGCGAATGCCATTATCAAAAGGACAAAACTGTAGCCAGGCATGGTGGCTCATGCATGCAATCCCAGCACTTTGAGAGGCTGAGGCAGGAGGACTGCAAGTTTGAACACAGCCCAACAAATTAGCAAGGCTCTGTCTCAAAAATTAAAAAAAAAAAAAACAGCTGAGGATTTAGCTCAGTGCAAAGGTCCTGGGATTAAAAAAAAAAGAATAGTCTCAAAAAAATACAAAAAAGACAGGGCTAGGTATAAGCCTTAAGTGGCATCACTTACACTTTGTAAAGGACACTGGTAGTTCTGAGTTGCAACAACTCTGTCAATTTCTCTAGGAGAGGGAAGGAGGGAGAGGGAGAGGAGGGGTAGCTTCATGAATGCTGCCATTCCCCCCAGAGCGAACCCCGAAGGAAATGATGAGGGTCACATAATTGTCCCCTTTCCAACAGCAACAACTCATAGTTTCTTCCAGGGGGAGGGGGGTGGTGGCATAAATGGAAGCTGTTTTATAGAGATTCTGTGGCAAGATTTTAAAATAGAGACTTCAAATGTCTGTTCTGGTAGAGGGCACCTAGAACCAGATTTCATGGGTCATTATCCATTTTCTCTGGGTCCCTAATCAGATTAAATAGTGTGGTGCAGAGCAGGGGGTAGATCCTGGGTTATAACAAGGGATTTCGACAGGAGAAAATAAACAGACACACATACATGATACTCTGTCTAATTCAATTGGGGTGGGAAGAAATGGAAGAGAAACAAAAAAGCAACGAAGGGCAGCTAATAACATTAAGCACACATGGTATAATGCTTTCCGAGAAACTAAGAAGCAGAGCTCCCCTTACAACTGTCTCACCAGTGTGGAAACGCGGATGCTGATGGATGTTAATACTGTCATCGCGCCTGCCAGGCTGGTGGCACATTCTTGTAATCCCAGCACTTGGGAGGCTGAGCCAGGAGAATCGCTGCAAGTTCCAGTCCAGCTTGAACCACATGGTGAGACCCTGTCTCAACAAACAAACAGAATAATAATTATGCAATAACACCTCATTTCCCAGTGGCTGTGTAAGATGGTGACAAATTCCACCAATAGCACGTTCCTTTATGCCACATGCCACCAGAAAGCGGGTTGTTGTTTCTCTATATAGCTACTTTTTTTATTAGATAGTCTTAAGTGTTTGATTTGCATATATTTGTTTATTCTTCTTTTTATTATAATCACCAACTCATTGACTTTATTAATCCAGTTTGGGTGATGTGCATCCTCAAGTGAACATTGCCCTGCTCCCCTCGGTTATAAATTAACATTAGGAGTGAGTCAGAGCCACCATTTGTGACGATTGTCATGTAACAGGTTAAAAGTGGCCCCTCCCTGGGGAGCTGCTGGCAGGTGGCACTATGATGGGTAAGACAGAGCTCACCTGTCACCTGGCTTTTGTGGTGACAGCCCAGAGCAGGGTGGGATGAGTGCAGACACAGTTGTTCTGAGGAAGTGTCCAGCGTGTGCTCGTCCCGCATGGGACCTGAGCATCTCGGGTTCTGAATGGGCAGGACTGCTTTGGAGGGACGAGGTCACTCACAGTGGGCTGCAGGGCCACAGTGTCTGCTGGTGGAGGTGCTGAAGTGGCAGTAGGACCCATTCCCCGCTGTGGCAGAGACAGACCTGGACAAGCAAGGGTCTCCACACCTTCTGACGGGAGCCTGAGCTCTGGAGCTTTTTGCTCAAGGTGGAAAAGGGTGGAACTCCCACCAGAGGGGTGTGGAGCTCCCGGACAAGGACTGCAGAGGCGCTGTCAGGACGAGGGAGGTCTTGACGAGGAGAGACAGGGAGAGGTTGGGGAGGAGGGGACTCCTGAAGGTCTCAGCCTGGAGGACCCTGGCCCCTACCCCGGCCCTCAGTAGTTCAGTCTGTCCAGAGGTGGGAGAAGCTTTCGAAGGAAGGTATTTGCCTCCTGAAATGCAGTTAAGAGTCAGCTGTCCTCTCTCTCTCCTGCACTACATTGTAAAAATATCTTTGGCAGTGCCACCATGGACACCAGCAGCCATGAAGAACATCTCAGGCTTAAAAGACTGAGAGGGTGGCTTATGGCCCTCAACCTCCCCGCCCTGCACACTAACCCCAAAGGCCAGACTGTGCCAGGTTTCCGTGTCTAATCGAGCTATCAGCAGCAAATTCCCACTTTTTCACTCAAAAGGGATGTGGCACTTTTATTGTTGTGTTAGCCAAAGATGTGTATTCTAACCCCAATCACGGAAGAGACATCAGACAAACTCAAATGTTACAATACAGCTGGCCTATATTTCTCAAAAATGATAATGAGACAAAAAGACAAAATACCAATGTTATAAAAGACAAAAAAGGGTGAGGAACTGTTCCAGACTAAAGGCATTAGATATGTGATAAATAAATGTAATCTATGATCCTGGGCTGGATACTGCTTGCCATATAGGCTCTAACTGATGACATTTGAATGCAGATTGTAGATAAGATGATAGTATTGTATCAGCCCTAAATTTCCTGAATTTATTGTTGAACTGAGATTACAACCTACTTTGAAGTTGTTTGGAAAAAGTATACACAACACACACACAATACACGCACATACATGTATACATGAGCAACAAAGCAAAACCAATGTAGTAAGATGTTGACAAGTATCTGTGAGTTCTGTTTACTATTATTGCAACATTTCTGGAAGTTTGAAATTCTTTCAAAGGAACAAAGAAAATTGTGGAGAACCAAAGACCAAAAAGGGAGCATTTAAATAGAAAAAATTGGGGCTGGGGATTTAGCTCAGTGGTTTTGCCGCCTGCTGGGCAAGCACAAGGACCTGAGTTCGATCCCCAGTTCCAATAAATAAATAAATAAATAAAATTCAAATAAAAATAAAACATGTTTACCATCACTAACAATCCAAGCAGTACAAGATGATACTTTTAAAACCCCAATCTGAGCTGGGGATTTAACTCAGTGGTTTCACCGCCTGCTATGCAGGCTCAAAGACCCGAGTTCAATCCCTGGTACCCCAAAAAAACAAAAACAAAAACAAAAAAACTTCAATCTATTGCAGAAAAGGTTATTACTGTACCCACTTTTGCTCAAGGATCAGGGAATAGGAACTCTCTGCCCTACTAGTAAGTGGACAGTGTTTCTGAAAAAATAATTAAAGATTTTAAAATGCTCTTAGACCTTGTGCTATCATTTGGATTTGGAATGTCCCCCAAAAGCCTGTGGAATAGGCTTGCTCTCCAAGGTGGTACTACCAGAAGGAGGTCAACCCTTTAAGAGGTGGGCCTAGTGGGAGAAGTTTAGTCATGGGGGCCCCTCAAAGGGGCTCAAAGGGGCTTGGAGGACCCCTGTTTCTTCTTCTTCTTTTTTTTTGTTCCCTGAACACAAAGTGAACAGCTTGAATTGGCCATATACTCCTGCTATGATGTGCTACACCCGCCATTCTCCAACAGAGCTAAAAGCAGTATGTCTCCCCCATCACAGGCTGGAACCTCCAAACCTGTGAGCCAAAATACACCTTCTCTCTTAAGCTGATTGTCTCAAGTGTTTGTTACAGCGACAGAAAGCTGCCTGACACACCTCGTAACACAATTCTTAAGTTTTATCCTAGGGAAAACAATTTACATAAATGTATATATAAGAATGCTCTCACCAATGTTATTTACAATGGAGAAAACAGTATCATCTAAATGTCCAAAGTCAGGATAATGGCTAAATAAATGGTAGTACATGTATACAGGAAAATGAAGATGCTGTGTGGTCATTTAGAGTCATGTATCAAAGACACTCCTGCCCACCTTCCAGTCTTCTCAGCAATGCATCTTCTCTCCTGGTCCCCTTAGGGTCAGGTATTTCCTGAATCCCAATCTTGCACCGTGCCTTTCCCAGCCAGTCTCCCTTCTCCTAAACAACCCATGGCAGAGCCCTGGTGTAGACCAAGAGACATGGAGGTATTGACCTCCTGAACCAGTGGCCCTCATTCTTGGATTTCCTATGATCTCTTTGTAAAGCTTTTTGGCTCCATCCTTGGTGTTGAAGGTTTTCCTTTTTTTATTGCTGCAGTCTGAACCACTCTCCGGGATTTATGTCCATGCCAGGAACTGAGACTCAGCCCAGCTTCCTCTCTGCTGCTTGTCCCCGGCAGTGGAAGTGTCCTCCTGCCCTACAGCTCCTGCAGTTTTCCAGCAGTGACTGAACAGCCCCCTTTCTAAGCTCTGGCTGGAGTTCGGTCCTTGATGTCTGATGGCAACCAGGTCATTTTAATTGGGCAAAACTAAGATATGAAGCAGACAGAGAGAGAGAAACTCAACAAGATGAGTCCACAACCCTCACTTGGCCAGCAGGTTACTTAGAAGTATGTAGTTTAGTTTCCAAATATGGGGAGATTTTTGAGACTCCTGTTATTGATTCCTAATTCCATTGTGGTCAGAGAACATACTCTGTATATTTACATCTTTTTTAATTTATTAAGGCTTAATTTATGACTCAGGATATGGTCTGCCTTGGTAAATGTTTCCTCCACTAGAAATGAGTGTGTTTACATTCTGTGCTCAATGAATGTTTGCTGAATGAATGAATTGATGCACTTCTAGCTGTTCTAATGACTACTGAAATACATAAGGCATGATTCTAGACATTTAGTGTTTGAATGAAAAAGATACAGAATAAGTAAAGTTTGAATAACTTGAACTGCTTAACATATCAATAAAAATGTATATCATGAAAAAAAAGAAATAAGCTTGTACTCTGATACCCAGTAGAGTGCTGTATAAATCTCAGTTGGGTACATTGGTTCATATGTTGTTCAAGCCTTCAGTGTTCTTACTAAATTTTTCTACTTGTTCTGTCAATTATCAAGAGAGGGTGTTGAGATTTCCAACTATCATTGTGGATTTGGCTATTTCTCTCTTGAATTCTGTTAGCTTTTGCTTTTTGTATTTTGAAACTTTATTAGATGCATAAGTTGGATTATTGAGTCCTCTTGATGAATTAACCACTTTATCACTATGCAGTGACTCTCTTTATCCCTGATAATATCCCTTGCTCTGAAATTTACTTGGCCTAATATCTTTTTAGTGTGAATTTTATTACCAATTTAAAAAATTTTTTTCTTAGTCCATGTTTGCAGCACATAATCATTACATCCATTGTGTTGGTCTGATATTAATATAGAAACTTTGTCTTTAGTATTTGAAAATAAATGTTTTTTGTTCTTTTACTTGTAACCTCCTTGTGTCTGCGTATAAATTGTATTTCTTGTAGACAACATATAGATGGAGTATATATTATAATATCAAATCTGATAATCTCTGCCTATGAATGAGACCTTTTACATTTAATATGCATAGGTTTAAAACTACCATCTGGCTATTTGTTTACAATTTGTACTTTCTGATATTAGCTCCTTTTCTCCATTTTCCTTGTCATATCTTGATTATCTGAGTATTTCAGTACACCATTTTCTCTCTTGTAGTGACTTACTGGATATATCTTATTTTTTCTGGTGGCTGCTCTCAGGTGTATAGTCTACATCCTTAACTTATCAAACTCTGTCTTCAGGTAATATCACATAACTAGTAGTACATAATTGCACATAATATTATATAACATGTGAAGTAAACTCGATGACAAAGGCCCAGGCAGGAGTTACTTTTTAAACCATGTTGACCCTTGCACTAAAGGCATAAAAGCAAAGAGGTAAAAACATCTGCACCTTAACAGCAGCAAAGGTAGTGACACCAAACTATACTTGTAACTATTACATTTTTCACCTTTATGTAATTGCAATCTAAAAACACCTCACTTAAGAATTTTCTTGGGACAGGGATTTAGCTCAGTGGTTCCGCCGCCTGCCTCACAAATGCAAGAACCTGAGTTCAATCCCTGGTACCAAAAAAAAAATTTTTTTTCTTAATAAAACAATAACTTATTAATTCTAATCATCAATCCTTATGCAGATGCTATTTCATTATTCCTTCTGACAAAATAGAAAATGTGATTAAAGCAATTCTGCCACCCCAAGCCACTGTGTGACTGAGATGCAAGCTCAACTTGACATTTTTTTTTTTTGGTACCGGGGATTGAACTCGGGATCTTATGCTTGCGAGGCAGGTGCTGGAACCACTGAGCTAAAACCCCAGCTCAACTTGACATTTTTTATGAGCATCATTTATACCTGAAATAACAACCGACAAATTATGGCTAATCACATGGGGCTTTGGAGCAGACATTTTCTTGAAAATGAACCTTTCCTTTCAAAGAATACAACTGAAAGTATTTGTTCCCAATAATAAGATGAGCTTTTAGGGAAAAACCAAAATTTATCAAAACTTTTATTTCCTGCCATAAGCTTGACAGCTTTGTAGTACAAGATGTTCCTGAAAAGTTTGGTGAAGATAGTAACAAATGTGCTTTGTGGTACTGTACAACGAAATGTGTCACACTTGGACTATCTGCTTCACTTGGTACACAAGTATTTTCAAAATGACCAATGCCAGATGCCACAAAATCATGCCTTGGTTTAGAAAAATCCACTCCAAGTACAAGATAAACCAATGAATTTTAATGTAACAGGGTTTGAAAATAAATCCACTGTGAGGGTCTCAGGTTCCACACTGTGACCAACATTTAAGAAACTATTTTTCAAGATTGCTGTATCAAAGGAGAATATCCAGGAATTAGCTGAAAGGGGCTATTAAAAAAATCTGCCTGCACTCCAACTGTGTATCTGTATGATACAGTTTTCTTCATACTCATCAATCAAAAGGACATACTACAACAGACTGGATGTAGGAACAGAAATAAGGATCCAACTGTCTTCTGCTGATCCAGAAAAGAAAGAAAGGTGCAGAAGTGCAAAATAATGTCACTCTTCTCACTAAATTTGTTTTGGAAAACAGCTTTTTTTTTTTAGAAAAACATTCTCTTTATGTTAAATTGTTATGGAGTTGTTACTGTTCCTTTCAGTTGAATGAACATATAGACATCTAAAGTTTTCAGTTTTAATATTTGCAGTAAATGTCAGTGTATGTAGCCCACACAGACACAAGCTCGACAGCTGAGGATCCTGAGAATAAAATGTCTGAGAAGCACAGGTCTTAGACAACACAGCTGAAAGGCGGCAGAGCCAGGTCTGCTCTGGCTTCCAAACACACGTTATTCTCAAGGCAAAATGTCGTCTCCTGCCCCAAAGTCTCATCACTACTAAAATGGGAAATAGAACTGGATCCTTAAAGCTTTCTTTTTCAATTTGTTCCAAAATATTTTAGGTTTTTCAGTGTTTTGATATTTGTCTTCAGTGAAGTATAAGTTTCTTGTCCTTAAAACTCCAGAACTCCTTGCCGGGGATTTAGCTCAGTGGTTCCACCACCTGCCTCACAAGCGCAAGGTCCCGAGTTCAATCCCAGGTACCAAAAACACACCAAACTTTAGAACTCCATTAGGGATTCAAGATGACTTGGTGGGGGGCTACAAAATAAAATTGTGCCAGAAGCAATAATATATTGGGTTTATATTGTATATAAAGAGAGCCCAAATAGCTGGGAGATGTCCTTTATTAGATTTCAAAAAACAGAAGTAATTCTGATTATTTGGCTGCAGGCTTATTTTTTCTGTCCTTGGGGCTAAGCCTCAAGTGTTGACATTCTGGTTTGGGGGGCCACTTTGCTGGGGGACATCCTCAGGAGGAAATCTTGCATGCCCCTCCGCAGCAGAGCATCCTCAGCAACCTCCCTCAGGCTTCGGTGGAGCTTTTCCATCTCCTTGTATTCGCTCCTGACATCTGTGGAGGGAGTCAGAGTCCTTCTCAGAACTGTCTTCAGGATTCTAAGACAAGAACCTCTCGCTTGTCCCAGAATACCAGATCAGGATGGTGCTTGGAGATCAGATAGTCCTTGTTTTATAAGCAACCTGAATCAAACCAAGTGTTGTCCCTCTCATCTGAGGGTTTCTCTCAGCACAGGCCACTCTCGAAGACTTGGTGGAAGAGACACACATCACCCCACCGCAGCTCGCTCCAGAGCCATCTCAGGAAGCTCTCTCCTCACCATTACCTGGAAATTGTTCTTTTTCTGTGTGTTAGAGTTTCATCCCATAATTTGCAATCTAATATGTCCCCGTGATGGTTCATTTTATGTGTCAACAGTGCCCAGATATGTGGTCAGAACTTAGGAGGTTCCTTTGGGGTGAGATTTACTTTCAAAGCACTGGCCCTTGAGTAAAGCAGGTGTCTCACCCTAGTATGATGGGCCTCATTCCATCAGCTGAAGGCCTGGAGAGAACAAAGGCCGAGCCTCACAGGCGAGAGGGAAGTCCCCAGCAGGGCCTTCAACCTGCAGCCACACCATGGGCACTTGCTTTCTGCAGAGACTGCCTTTGGGCTCCAGATGCAGCCCTCTCTGGGGTCTCCAGCCTGCTAGCTACCCCTTAGATGCAGCGACCTTCCGCAATGGGGCGAGCAGCCTCTTCCTACATCTACACATGTACGGGGGACTCTGTTTTCCTGGAGAGCCCTGATCAGCACAGTCCCTTTGAAGGGACACTTCAGACTGACCATGGACTTGGCTCCAGTCATGCTCCTGAACGCCTGAGTCCCTCCGGGCTCACCATGCCCTGGATAGTGACCTAGATGAGCGCGCCCTGAGCTCACAGTAGGACCCACGATGGGGCCGTGACCAGGAGGGGAGTTGGAACCAAGGCTTTCTGTCTTGCTGGGCCTCTAGAAGGCCACCCTCCTCCTCTTCGCTGCCTCTTCCATCCTGCCCACCTTCCCGGCTGCACAAGGACCTAGTGTCCTCAGTGTCCAGCCCTGAATAACCACTTCCCAGTTGCTTTTCTCACTGGCTTACTATGGAGCTAAGTCTACATCAGGAAACCTGGTGAGCTCCTGGCAGGAAAGAGAGGGGCTGCCTGACACAGGCACGTGCAGCTGGTGTGGCTTTCCCAGGGTGCTGTGGGTTAGTAGGGATTTTCTCCATGACCACCAGAAAATGGAGTTTTTCTGAAGGAGGCATCATCTTAAAAAAGGCTTTACAGAGACAGCAGGGCAGAATTGTGGATAGGAATTTGCCACTTTCTAGCTAGAAAACCTGAGTATTTCTAGCTACTCAATCTGAATTTTTCTGCATCATTAAGATAGAGTAATAACCTTTCTCTTTGAGGACTAATGTGAGAATTCCAGGAGATCACAAAGTCTGCGTATGATGATTGGTCTTGGTTGGGTGCTTGGCAAAGGTTAGGGCACCTACCATGATCACCATCCTCCTCCTCCTCCTCCTCCTCCTCCTCCTCCTCATCATCATCATCATCATCATCTCCTCCACTCCTTACCTTGGAAATTTTTCCTATCTTGACTTCTTTAAATTCAGTAAGGAGCAGCCACAGCCAGGGGTGACTGCACGATCAGCCTAGTTGATACAAAAGTCTCTCGTAGTTACCTGCAAGCTCTTTGTAGAGACCATCTCCCTGGGATGACACAAGGGCTAACATGGTGCTGATACTGCCCTTCACCTTCTCCGTGATCCCATTCTACGGGACAAGGATAGTCACTCTGTTAGGGTGGCAAAGTCCAAGGGAACAGAGTCACAGGAACGGCACCTCACCCAATGCCCCAGCAGGAGTGGATGCAGAATGGGGGTTGCCAGAGTCAAAATCAGGTCCGCTTGGGAGTGCATGGACAGCCCAGGGGTCACCGGGGCAGCCTTTCCTTCCCCGCTTGGGGCTCCCACCTGTCTCTACCTCCTTTCCTGCCTAGCAAGACCTGTGAGGGTCTGTCCCACCAAGGCTGAGCTCGGAAACAGGGAGCTGATGAGGGTTGCCGGGAGGTGTGTGGGCAAACAGCAACTGGAGAGGTGGAGAAACAGGAAGGTGCTACTCACCTCCCTGCTGCCCTCCCCTGCACTGGACAGATGCTTGCTGGGCACCTGCTGTGTGCAGCACACCTTCACTGCCGGGTCTGATTCCTCCTCCAACCACCTGAGAAATGTCTTCTTGCTGCTCCAAGTCCTTTCATCAACTAAAACCATTTTCTCTCCTGTTCTGTCTCCCACCTCCTACTGGAAAACACAAGGCTCCTCTCTCTAGCCTGGTGGACTCTAGATTTGAACCCAGATCTTCTGATTCCAAATCTTCATACTTTCTCTCCAATGCCGGGTCAAGAGCTGTATCCTTGAACTGGTTACTTAACCTCTCTTGGCCTCAGCTGCCTTGACTTTAAGACAGGGAATGGGAGATCCACTGCTCCCAAAGCCGTGGCTCACTATGGTTCCGCTACACAGTGAAAACAAATCCACAAGCCACACAGCTGAGGAATATAGTAGAGACCAATGAGGACCCTCAACAGAACAGCGTTCCATTCTTCAATTCACAAGAGCATTAAATAAGAGGTCATTTTTTGAAAACAGTAAATCTTCAAACATTATACATGTATATTTTAAATCCCACCCATTATTTAAAACTTGAATATTTTGATCAATTAAACATTAACTGGAATTCTTTTTTTTTTTTTTTTTTTTTAAGAAAGGTGTTGAGGAATGGGATTGCACTAATTTGTAACTACTACATTTCTGAGATTTAAGATAGGTTTGTGCGTGGTCAGTGTACTAATCACTTCTTAGTGAAACTGCTTTCCTGATGGGTTTAAAATGTGATTTCTATGTACCCCGTGGAGATCAGCTCTGCAGAGCCCCGCCCATTTCCTGCATGCATTTGTAGACTGTGATAATTCCTTAACGGACTGAAGCTGAACTGTGCTGAGAAGTGCGATAGCTCTTAGCCTACCCTCAGGAAGGTCCCTGCTTTGTACCAAGGAGACAGACACTTTCTACAATCGGGGAGGGGCAGTTAGAAGCAGTTCGGAATGTTCCATAAGGCTGGGGGGAGCTGCATGGACGCAACCACTGGCCAGCTGCCTCAGGTGGGTGGGAGAGAGGGGCCGCTCAGCTTCCTCTGAGAGAGAAGAATCTAGTTTCACAGGGCCAGGGAGGACTGGCACACATACATAACACATCTTAGTTCTTTTTTCATCCCTTCTCCCCCTTCCCCCTTTCTTTGTTCCCTTTCCAATTGCAAAAGCTCTATCTATATCTTTCCTATTATCTATCTTTTTGCTAACACTTTAACTTATTTATACTCTGGGTTTCTCCTATAAAAGAAACCATATGACACTTAAGCTTGTGTGTCTGGTTTATTTCACATAACATTATGGTCTCGAATTGCATCCATTTTCTCACAAATGACTCAAGTTTATCCTTTTTTATAGCACAGTAGTACTCCAGTGTGTGAATATTTATTGGCATTTAATGTAGATGAGTTATTTCCTTCATGAAATCTGCCTTGAGATTGTGCTATGGTTGGTGATGCAGCAGCCAGATTTCTAGCCCCACTGTCTAGCTCTTCATCTCATGGGTTGCATGGCCTGTGGACTTGCTTCTCTGCCTGAGTTTGCTTGAACGCAGGATGGAAACAAGAACAGTACCCACTCCACAGATTCCTGGGGTTAAATGAGCTAACGCATGGGATGAGCTTAGCACTTGTCAAGATATTCCAGCTGGGGGCTGGGGATTTAGCTCAGTGGTGCCGATGACTGCCTTGCAAGCATTAGGATCTGAGTTCGAACCCGGCACCAAAAAAAACAGAAAAGCTATTCCAGCTGGGGTCTACTGATGACTCCACAGATAGCAGAGATGCAGGAGAGAGCTGGTGGCAGCACTCAGGGGCCGGGAAGAAAAAGCACTGAGCACGAGGGCAGAGGCCGGGCCTCTGGGGCAGAAGGCATCCAGCTGCCCTCTGACCCCAGTGCTTGCTGCTCCCTGCTCTCCCCGGGAGCCTCCCTGGACCCAGACCCTGTCGGCGGACATCACGTACCTTCAGCAGCTGAAACCAGTGCTGCATCCTTTCCTGAGCCCTTTCAAACATGCCCTCAGCCACCTGCCGCTCCACCCCTCTTCTGATGGCGCCCTTCATCCTCTCGCATGCTTTCTTGCCAGTGATCTGAGCTGCCTCTGGCAAAAATGATGGTCACAGTCGCACCACAGGGGGACTCGCTTAGAGATCGGCGGCATCATAAAGAAAAGCAAGCAAGCAAACAGAAAAATACCTGTACATAGCCATGTACACACATGCACACATATAAAAATAAGTCAAGATTTAGACAGCCGTCATTCAGAGAACCCAAGGAGTGACTCAAGCAAAAGCTAACAAAATCACCCCAAAACAAAACCAGGAAGGAGCTGGGAACACAAAGTAAGGATGAGAGCCAGATGCTGAGATGCAGCAGGGAGAGGAAAGGCAGGCATGCACACAAGGGGTGGGCAGCAAAGCTGGAAAGCACATAGATGAAGAGGATCACTCAGCTGGGCGTGGTGTGTGCACCTGTAACCCAGCACTCTGGGAGGCTGACACAATTTAGGGTCCAGCCTGGGCAACTTAGTGACTGAGCAAGAGACTGTCTCAAAATAAGAAATAAAAAAGGGCTGGGGGTATAGCTCATTGTGAAGGCCCTGAGTTCAATCCCAAGTAGCGCACACACATACATAAAAAGAGGGTCTCTCAATTACTCTTTCCCACTATGACTTATATCAAGATGTCCCCACAAAAGCCACATGTCCTCACAGGCAGGGCTTTTGGGAGTAACTGGATCATGGGCGTGTGACACTGGATTAGTTCACTGATGGGCTTCCAGCTGGGTGTGATGTTGGGAAGTAAAGCCTGGTAGAAGAGGTGGGTCACTGTGGGTGTGGCCTGGAGGAATATATATTCTTCCTATTCCTTTGAGCTCTGCTGCCTCCTAGCTGCCCTATGGACTGTTTCTCCTCTGCGATGCCCCTCTGCCATCCACCCTGCCTTGGAGCCAGCCACCTATGGACTGAAACCTCTACAAACTGTGAGCTGAATAAACCTCTTCTACTTTAACTTGTGTGTGTCGTGTATTTTGTCCCTGCAATGAGAAAGTGACTAAAACACTTTCCATGCCCTGCAGTTACCTGGTTCAATGTCTAGGCTGAGCATGTCCCAAGGACTTAGGACTCCTTAGGGGGAGCAGCAGGACAGGATGCTGGAGGAGCAGCAGGAAGACCCCAGAGGAAGAGGAGGTGCTGCCCCTGGGCCCACCTTCATAGCAGGGCTTCAGGTCATTCTGTACAGAACTGGTGACAGATTCATAGATCTTCCTCTTCTTCCTGATGATATAGCCTTCCAAGTCTCCTAGGATGGCGCTTATCTGAGGAGCCATGTTAACACAAGCCATTTGTGACAAGTCCTTCAACAGAGGTGGGCACATGTGCCTACATGCAGTCACTACCTCCCCTGCCTCGTGCATGGCTGGCCTGTTCTCCTGTCATCTCAGCTCTCAGCTCAGCTGTGAGCTCCTTGTAGGCAAGAGCTCTGTTTTAAGCATCTTCTTCATGCCAGGTGTGGTGGCACATGCCTGCATCATTCAGGAGGCTGAGGCAGGAGAAGATCCACAAGTTCAAGGCCAGCCTGGGCTACATATTGAGACCCTGTCTCAAAAAGCTTCATAGTGCCTGGCTCCTTCAGCTCACTCACTAAGCATGTGCACAGTTAACCCAAGCACTGGCAGCATCCTGGGAAGGGCTCCCTTTGGGAAACTGGAGAGGTGCCAGCCACAGCCCCAGCACTGCCATGAAAATTTGGAGTGACCCTGGGAGAACATTAGTCACAGATAAAGGTCTTGAGTCCTCAAAACTAACAAGAGATCTGCAAAAATAATGCCTGACTTCTTTAAACTCCACTGCTTTGGATTCTACTTTATTATACAGCAAAAATGAGAGAGAGGCTGGAGAATGGTACAAGGTGGTGCACATGTTTATGCATCTAAGGATTCATTAAAGTTTCTTCCTAGAAACCGACTGAACTTCACACCTGGCATGCACTTCCAGTTGCTTTATTGTGGAACAAAGCCCGCTCCATGCCCTACACCTTTGTGGCCTCCTCCTCGGAGGAGCATCCAGATCCTGGACTCCGGGGGTGCAAGCAGGGAGAGAAGAGCAACATTCAAGCCCTGACTGGGGAACCTCGGCTTGCCAACTTCTCCGATCGCTTTACTTTAGAAGGAACTCACCTCCTGGATCATGAAAGATTTCTTGTAGCCATCATAGTTCCAGCCGTTTCTCATCCCGATTTCTGTCATTTTCTCCTCCAGGGAGTGCTTGAAAGCTTCGATGTGAGGCATCAAGGCCAACCCCAGGGGGTTCCCCACCCTACCAAAAAGCAACAGAAAAGGTGAGGGGACAAAGGTGGCTACTGTCAGGCTGAGACAAGCATGAAACTGGCTGGTGTCCTTTTGTTCATTTAGAGAGCAGAGGGGTGAGATCTAACAGTGATGCAGTCCCTGTGCTGGCCCAGGCCTCCCTCTGACGTAAACAACCGCACAGTCAGTGTGGTGATGCCCGGTTCACAGACGAGAAAAGCTGAGGCTCAGGGAGAGCGGCCGATACGCCCGTGGCCACACAGCTAGCCAGAGGCAGGGCCAGGGGTCAACGCCACTATCACTTCAAAACTCACTGTGTTTGCACTGCCAAGCGTCCCCACTTAAAGGAGAGGGACTTGCACTACACCTCCAAAGCCAGGTAAGGTGTGGGAATGAAAAGAGGAGGGAGTTATTCTCTGCAGGACAAGACAGTGAAGCCAGTTTCACAACATCCTAGGAGTGAGAAGCACAGAGCTGGCTTCAAATCCTAGCTCTCTCCTCAGGAGCTGGGTGATCCTGGCAATTCCTCTGGATATCGGTTTGTTCATATCTAAAAAGACAGAGCCACTGCATAGCTATTGGGAGCATTCTATAAGATAATGTATGAGTCGGGCATGGTGGAACACACTGTAACTGAGGAGGCAGGAGAGTCATGAATTCAAGTCCCACCTGGGAAATTTAGCAAGAGCCTGTCCCCAAATAAATTAGAAAAAGGACACAAAGGGCCGGGAATGTAGCTTAGTGGTAGAATACCCTGGGTTCAATACCCTATACCAACGATGGCAAACCTTTTAGAGACCGAGTGCCCAAATACAGCCCCAAACCCACTTATTTATCACAAAGCACCTACACTACAATTAAACCTGAGTCCTTGGCTGCTGGGGTGATGCTGGGGCAACTTGGCTCACGTGTCAACAGACAGGGCTCTGTGTGCTCGCTGTGGCACGTGTGCCATGGGTTCACCACCACTGCCCTATACATATAGAAGAAAACCAAAGGAAGCATTCAGATGCTCAGCGCAGTGCCCACAACATCTCAGTTGCCAGCCAGGCTAGCTCCAGCAGAGGGCTGACAAGCCACAGGGCAGTACGATGGGAAAGGGAAGGTGCAGGCAGGCAGGATGGGTTGCACACCACTGGAAGGAATTTGGAGTTTATCCCACAGAGCTGTCCACAGGGCTAGGGTGGGCATAGGTGGGAGGCATGGTCCCAGATGAGTGTAAGGGAAGGTGGGGGAGGAGGAAGACAACCAAGGTGGGGGAAGGGCCCAAGCGGCAGCAGGTGGCCATGCAGGTGACAAGCTGGAGGGAAGAGGAGGAGCCTGGGGATTAGGAGAAGCTCTTTCTGTAGGTGGAGGAAGGAGCTGGAAGTCAGGGAATGAGGGAACAGCAGGTAGATAGCCCATCCCCAGCTCACACAGCGAGCCACTTCAGTTTGCATTCGGAGAAGGTTCTGAAGATCATGTGTTTCCTTAATTCCACGCTCTCCAATCAAAATACCCTGTCCTGGGCTCAGATCCCTAAGAACATTTATCCCCTGCTGCACGTAGGAGATATTTAAAAAATAATAGCAATCATAATATTAGTCCAAAAGCAGCACCTCCGTCTATACTCCAGGTCACCATGGGAAATTTTTAAGTAAAGCAAACCAAGAAGGCTTTTGTATTTTGCCAAGACTAAGCTTTCCTCCTGGAGCTACAAGCTACTCTTTACACTTGGAGATTCAAAATATAAATCTTAAAACTGTTACTCTGGCTTAGCATTCTTCAAATGTTTATTCACAATGCAAGATCTTCTTTACCTAAAAATGGCTCCAAAAACAGGGTCAATCTGGTCGTAGATGGGCTGGGTGATGGCTTCATTCAGGTCGATTCTGGCCAGAGTCCTGGAGGCATAGATGCCATTTTTCAAGCAAACAGCTTTCAGAGTCTGGTGAAAACCTTGGTTTCCTCTACTTCTCTAGACAATTAAACAGTGAGTTAGCAGAGTTAGGAGGCATTAGTCACTGCATCAGAACTGCACTGTCTCTGTCCAAAGGCCATTACTGGGAATCAAAGGAAGGAGGTAGTGACCAGGTGGTCTTTAATCTGCCACTGAGCTAGGCAGGGAGGACGGCAGTCACACCTCCACCTGGGCTGGGAGCCCCTGCCCCGGGCTTCCAAAGTGGCCTGGGCTCACTCTGATCATAACTCTCCCTGTACACCTTTTCCTTCATCAATTACTTATCTGTCAAGCTCTAATACTAGACCATTGCTTGCTGAGATCAGGCATAATATCCAATCCTTCCTTATCCACAAACACCTGTTAAATGAGCAAGTACGGAATGAAGAAGGAAGTAAAACGTGCTAAGACCCAACAGTAAACATATATCTCAAATTTTTTAAGGGTAGTCCCACATTTTGTATGCTTTCTGCTATACAGTGAAGCACAGCTGTTACACATTGAAGCACAATTTGATTTGACTGTCTTAGTGATATTTTTCCTCCAGGGAAATAAAGTCACAAACTAGAGAAATAATATTACAGTCAGAGCTACAAGAGATATTCATCAATTTTGGCCAGATGGTGATCATTACTAAGAATAAAAATGCTTGCTAAAATTTTAATAGAGGGCTTTGTGATCTTTAATCAGTGATACAAGTTTTAAGAGAATATGTGTTAAGTGAACAGCTGCATAGTATGATACAACTTGTACATTTCTCCCACCCACTCTGTAATATTACAACATGAGCACACCTTACCATGGTAAGTATATTCCAAAAAGTCATTTTAATAGCCTAATGTAATATATCACCTAGAAAAATCATTTATTTTACCCTTCTCTTATTTTTAGACACAGGTTATTTAGGTTATTTTACTGTGTTAGTGTTAGGGTTTATAGTTAGATGTCCCACCAAAGCTTCACGCACTCACAGGTGTGGCCTTGGGCAGGTGATTGGATCATGGCCAGTGCTGCTCATCAGTGGATTAGTCCACTGTTGAGTTTATAGGTCAATGCGATATTGGGAGGTGAAGACTGGTCGGAGGCGGTGGGTCACGGTGAGTGTGGCCTGGAAGGATTTATCTCCTACCCTCTTCTCTTGATCTCTCTGCTTCTGGCTGCCATGAGCTATTTATCCTCTGCCTTGGAGCCAGCTGACTATGAACTAAAACCCCTACAAACTGTGTACTAAAATAAACCTTTTCTCCTTAGAGTCATGGTATTATGTCTCCACAACAGAGAGGTGGCTAAGACAGTTTAGAGATGATGTTAGCATATACATGTCTGCCCATCTTTCCGATGCATTGCTTATCAGATAGGAGCACTTTGCACATGCTGCAGTCACAGAGGAAAAATAAAGGGTGGATGGAAGAGAGGACCGTCGTAGCAGGGCTCTGCAGGAGGCTGACATTCCTTCCTTCCACAAGCAAACTATCTCAAGGGCATCTCCTCTCTCTGCCTTCGTCTTCTCTACCCTCATGCAGCCGTTCACTTTCGTGGTCTGGTTCTTCTGCCATAGGAAGAAGGGGTCACTTTGCTATCTATTGCTACAAAACAAATTCTCCCATGCGTGGTGGTACAGTGGCTCAAAACCACAGTGTTTTACTGTGGTTACTCAGGATCAGTGTTTGTTTACTCAGGCTCAGACTCTGTGGACTGGGATTTGGGGCTGGCCGGGCTGGCCCAGGGCATCTCATGAGGTTCAGCCAAGTGTGGCTGGGTTTGTCATCATCTGAATGGGGCTGGAGGATCTGCTCCCCGTGATCGTGGCTGGCAAGCCGGTGCTGAGCTTGGACCCCAGGTGGGAGGCCCCAGCCCCTCTCCACACAGCCTCTCCCTGCAGCAGCTTTACTTCAGCACACCGAGCCTGGCTGCCCCCGAGCAGGTGCCCCAAGGGACCGCTGTGGAGGCATCAGTGGCCCCTGATGACTTAGCTCAGCAGTACACACTGTCGCCTGTGCAGCTCTCTCCTGGTCATGGAGACCGTGTGGAAGGAAAACTCACAAGGGAGTCCCAGGAGGTGAGGGCCCTGGGCAGGCAGGTCACCCTGAAGACTGCCCCCTACCGCCACCAATGAACACCCCCAAACCCAGTATCATTTCCCTTGGCCCCTCAGGAGAATCTGATGACTTCCTTCTTAATAAACCTTCCTGCCTGGGTTTTCATATTGGAAAAGAAGAAATTCAAAGGACAGTTAGATTGAGCCCCCTGCAGGCTCCCAGATGGGCTTTGTCCTCAGAATGTTTGCCCCTCCCTCCATTCCTCTGCCTACCAAATGCCACTGACCTTTCAGTGGCGGTTGGCCTGTCTAAATAATAATACAGGTGATGCCACTCAGCATTGCTGTGAGGGTTGAATAAGGTAATGTGCAGCGTCCACACCAGAGTGGATGGCACTGTCCAGCGCCCCTTACTTTCAGTGGGCTTTAGGGACTGACTTGTGTCCCCCAAAATTTACATGTTGGAGTCCTAACCCCCAAGGTGACTGTATTTAAAGATGGGACCTCTTAGGAAATAACTAAGGTTACGTGACGTCACAAGGGGGCCCTGATTCCTAGCACTGGTGTCCTCGTGGGAAGAAATACAGGAGTGAGAAAACATGGAAGAGAAGCCCATGTGAGGGCCCAGACAGAAGGCCGCCATCCGTAAGCCACATGGAGAGGCCAAGACCGACCCTGCTGCTGTGTGCTCTTGGACTTCCAGCCCCCAAACTGTGAGAAAGCAAGTCTGTCATTTAAGTCCCGTGGGACTTCTTTTTTCTCCTCTTAGTCTTAGATTATTCATCCAGGCATTTATATTTCCATCTCTCAGAAATCCCATACAACTGATTAAAAAATAAAACAATTTGCACACCAAGGGAACAGTTACAAGATGCTCGTTCTTTCTGTCAACTAATCACATTGACATCAATGCCACAGGATAAGTGGGGCAAGCACTTAGCACTTCTGTTCTACCGGAACAGAAAACCAAGAGGTTTTAATGGGCTTAAGGCCTTAGATGGGTCAGAGAGCCTGGCCCAAGGCTCCGCGCTGGACATTTGGTGGGGGTGGTGCTTTCCCTGGGACCCTAAATCCCAGCTCGGCTTCTGCTGAGCTGTGTCTTTGCCTTAGCCCCCAAGGTGGGGACTGGGCCGTCCTCAGAGGTTTCCAGGGACGGGTCACTCACCACAAGGCGCGCCCCAAGGAGGCGTCGGTAGGAAACCCTGGCCGCCAGGACCCCTTCCTGCAGAGGCCGTTCCAAGTGCGCAAAGCACTGCTCGATGGCCCCCTCCAGCAGCTCCACCTTCTCCTCCACAAATCTCCGCAGGCCGCTCGAGTACAAGTGTTCATTCTAGGGACAAGGGCAAGAGGAGCATCAGGCCAGACCCTTCCGAAAGGCCTGCTCCTCAAATTCTGCTTCCTTTACACTTGTCAGCAACACAAGACTTGGCTTGAGGTTATCACCCAAATCGATCTCTCCTCATTGTCCCCAGAAGGTGGCCCTCCATGAAGCAATCTCCTTAGGCGGCGGGGAACTGCAGGATAGCACAATGGATGCCCACTGCCCCTTTCTTTGGATGTAAATTCCCCCCAGCTGCGCGGGGAAGTAACGGTCCAAATTAACAATCCACTAGTTATTAGAATAGATTTCTCCAAGGACATCTGAGCTGACAAACGGTTAAGGAGCTTTGACTCTGCATAAAGCAGTTTTTGAAGATAATGTTTCTCAGACTTTAACATGGAAACAAATCACCTGGGGAACTCAGAATCCAGGGAGTGAGGATTCTACACTTGTAGCCAGTTCCCCAGGAGAGGTGAGCTCCTGGGCCTTGACCAGGCTTTCAAGGGACCACAAAAATAAGGGCTTGGTCTCTGCTTCACTTAGGAATGCAGGGAGAAAAATACATACAGTCATGCGTCACCAGCAAGGTTTCAATCAATGATGGATGGCATTGTGGCAGTGGTCATGCCAGAGCCTGAGCACGTGCTAGGCTGCACCATGGAGGTTGTCACACAGTAATGACACCGGCCAAGGACACGTTTCTCAGAACACGGCCCTATCAAGAAGCAACGCACTAAAAGCCCAAGGGAGTAACCGCCAAGGACAGTTTTGGCTCCCAGCTTTCAAGTGGCACTCGTAGGGCTTTGAGGACCTTGGTGGACTCCACTGAGCCCTCAAGCAGCTCCTGCTGTGCGCTGTCACTCCATTAGTCTTCCCAGGGAGCTGTCGCTGCTCTTGCTGCCATTCCCCAAACATGCCGTCCCTCCTTGCCCCTGTGCCTCTGAACAGTGGTTCCCCTTCCACCCTTCAAGGTAAAGCTCCAAAGTCACGCCCGAAGTCCTTTCCTGACACCCCAGGGTGTCCCATGCATTCCTGTGATATGGCTTTGCCCCGTCAGCAAGGCCACTCTCACCTCCACCTGTCTCCTCCCTACCTCAGGTGCAGAGGGCGAGGACTGCACGCACAGCTGAGAAACTGCTAGGTGATGCGGGTGTTTAAGTCCTATTCCAAACAGACAGAAAGCTCTGGAATGGGTGTGCGACCTCACATGGCTAACTTCACTGCCCTGCTTCTCAACTGCATCATCGTTAAAGCAAGTAAGCTGGGTGCTGAATGATGCTGAAAAGAGCCTTGACCTCTACCACCCTGGAGCCCCGGAGAGGAGGAGTTTCAGGCACGCCATGGGGAGTTTCCTAGTTTTTCCCCAGTGAGAATTTTGCACGCCATACTTTTTCCCCCTTGAATTCCCTTTAGATTCTTTTGGATTCATAGTGTTACTGGTGGTCAAAATGAAGAAAGAAAGAGATCATGGAAAGAAAAATCTATGGGCAAGACTCTTCTATGACTCGCCCTATAAATCCCTGGTGAATAAACAAAAGAATGATAACAAAGAGGAGAACTGAGTATAATAGAATAGTAAGAAGCCGGTGTGGTAGTACACACCTGTGATTGCAGCACTTTGGGAGGCTGAGCCAGGAGAATCCATCAGAAGTTTGAGCCCAGCCTGGGAAACTTAGCAAAAGCTTGCCTCAAAATAAAAAAATGAAAAAGTACTAGGGATGTAGCTCAGCGCAAAGGTCCTGTGTTCAATTCCCAGCACCACAAAAAGGGGACGGAGGGATGGCACTCAAATGAAGAAGTGCAGGGCTCACTTGACACTGAGATGCCATGATCAACTTCCTATTGATTCTTAAAAGTAATGACTGTTGGTTTAAGATCACTAATTATCCAAACCCTCAAGTTTTGGTTTCCATCATAATCTTGAAAAAGAATGATCAATCACATACATTTTTAAGTTTGATCTTTCAGAATTCAAAGGCACTGACAAAACTCCTGTCTTCCAACTTTCCATCAAAGAACTGAGACCCATATTGCAGGCCAAGGAATTTTGAGGAAAGCTGCCAGCCACCCCCTCAGGAGCTGTCACAGCGGGGTCAATCAGGGTCCCCCTCCTCTGTGTCACCCGTGGCCTGGCTCTGGCTGTCAGGATGGGACTGAGCCCCCAAGAACCTGCATGTCTGACTTAGCAAAGAAGAGCACGTGGGAAGGAAGGCCCTTCCGGTTTGATTGAAAAATGCCTTGTCCTTGGGTTTGTGAAATCCACCAACCACACACAGTCCACATCTGATTCATTTTCCATCCTCACTTCCAAAAGCAATCTTGTGTTGGGCAAAGAGGCAAATTTCACCCCAAAGAACTTTTTCAGGAAGTTAGAAGGTCAAACCTCTCCCCAACTATATCAGGGAACAAAAGTCAAATTAGAAAACTCAGATTCCAGGCATTTCATTTTGTTTTTGTCTCACACAACTAGTCCATAACAAGGGATACAATAAAAAAGATGGTGAATTTTGCTCTCTAGGCCAATTTAGACAGAAGTTTTCAATGAAAGCATTGGGCCAAACTGCAAAGTGCGTCCAGCCAACACTGCTTACTTTAACGTGGAAATCAGATCTGCAGTATCTGCTTCTCCTCATTAACACTGTGGCTCTTCCCAGCTTCCTGTCCCCACTCTGGGACCTCCCATAGGGCCTACTGCTGAACTTTCTCTGCCCTTCCCTCTCCCAGCACAAAGTCAGACAGTTTGACTGCACAACTCTACTGGGTGAAAGCAAGTGTGGAAATAAAGGAAGATCAACCGAGTGATACAGCAAAGGGAGTTGTTCAGAGCTTGCCATGGGGTGGGGTGGGGGGACTGGGACTTGCATTTGGCAGAAACTCAAAGACAGGCGGAGAAGTGAGAAAGCTTTAGAACAGAAAAAGGCACCAGGTGCCCTGAGCAGGGGCTATCGGCTGGGGCAGCCAGAAGCAAGATGCACAGGCAGGGCCTCTTGTCTGATTGCTTAGGTGGACAGATTTGGCTTTCTTGGCTGGTTTTAAGTTAGAACCTGGGACAAAGGGAAGGGAAGCTAGAACTGGCTATTTGCAGCTGACCGCCAGAGAAGTCATGGTACGGCTTCCTGGACTGTTGCTAGACATGGGCAAGTCTGACTTGGCTTCCTGGGCCGGCCACTAGAGGTGAGGGTGGTTTGCTGGGCAGGTTGAGCAGGTTTGTGGACCAGAGTTCTGTCTTTATATATGGCCTGGCTGTTCTCCATGTATTTTCTCTTACAAACAAAGCACTTGGTGATTGATCGGAGGGATTGGTTTTTCTCCATAACCCTCCCAAGCCTCTATTCAGCAGATTATTCCTCTTCTATTAGGTTTTTTTTTCCCCTTAAGTCATCCATCAAAGAGATGAATTTGTCCATTCCTATGAGAAATGTAATTTTAACGGGTCATTCAAAAGGCCTGCCTTCTAGACACTGAAGATAAATATTGAAACTTGTTGCTGCAACTCCCTCTCCGTTTCCCTCCTCTCATACTTACTATGCTCTCTCTCTGAGCTGGAGACTTTGAGGGAAGCCAAGGAGAGATGAAATGTATTTAGAGCACGGGCACAAATGCACCTCTCCAAGATAACCCAGAACCATCTGTGTCTCACTGCACGTAAACCATCGCTTACATAATTCTGTCTTGCCCAGGTCTCGGAGAGAGACAGAAAGCAGCCATAATTTTTTCATTTTCCTCTTGGCCCATCTGTCCAGGTAAAATATCTTTATATTTTTATTTTATAAATAAATACAGATAAATCTTTTATCCAGATCTTATGGTTTTAACCCTTTCATTATCTTCCTGTCCTCTTAGCATTTCTGAGATTTGTTTCTTCCTTCAATATGAAAAGGGAAAACAAGGTTAATTTTCTGACATGGTAAAGGGATGTTCCGCCCAGGTGGGATGGGAAAAGGACAGCCCCATGACTTCATTACCGCCAGGTTCTCCATGGAGCTGAAACTGTCCATGAGGAGCAACAGGCCGAAGGCTTCAGTGACATACTTGCTCACCATCTTCCTCTTCTTGTCCAGCAGGCTTTTCCTGATGTACTCTCTTAACTTTGGGATTTCTGGAATTCACGGGCAAGGCAAACAATTTTAAAAGCCAGCAGTCTGTAACTAATAGAATTCACAAAGTTGAAAGACTAGATCTGCGGTCTGGATGAACTATAGCTCTGGGCCCGTGTGGGCTCGCTGCCACTAAACCAACTTTCTGAAGGACACTTTCTTCATGTCTAGGATCAACAACAATGAATGACAGATCAGTAGAGCTAGATATTAATTTAATTTAGTTGTCCAAAACAAAATTTATAGAAAAATACAGGCTGTTTTTTTAAAATGGGACACTTTCCTTTGGATTGGTCCACACTACAGAGTTGAAGCAGAGATGCTTATTTCTAGTCTCAGCTCTTGGTCCGTCTAGATGTTTCTATCTTTGTCAAGTAGCCCTTAACATCAGCATAGACCAGAACTCACCTTTGTGCTAACCTTTGTTAGGGTGAATGATAGATGTCACCTACACTCTTCCCATTATTCCTGTGCATGGCAGGTTTTAAAAACATCATTCCTGCATATACCACACTAACTGTGCCTCTGACACCTTTCTCCCAGCAGTTCCCCTGATTCTGAGAGCACATCACACCATTTGCTCCTTAAGCTCCACTCACATCCATCTGTGCACCCAGTAAACTGTGGGCATCCTAAGCAGCTCAGGCTCAGATCAGAGTCCAGCTTGGATTCCGCCTGCTCACCCAGCTGTCCCACAGCACAGAGCCCATGCGACCTCAGGCCTCTCTGACCTTCTGCTGTACCAGAGCCAGCACCATTTTACTATGTCTGGCTTTGCCTTTTGCTTTTGCACACAGGTTAGTATTCGTTCCTTATCTAGACTTTAAATTCTATGAAGAAAGGGGTTAGGCCTTCTACTTTTTCTGCCTCAAAGACAAAGCATATAAGACACTTGGAAACTACATCTGATGTCCACAACTGAGTGGGTGAGGAATCTCAAGCTACATACTAAGGACATTACAACTGGATCCCTTGACCTTTGCCAACCCATGGTAAGAGTTGGAAAAAAGATGAATTGAGATGAAATGTGATCCCAGGCTCCCCAAGATCACAGGGGAAAAAATATATTTATATATGTATGATCGAAAAATATAGTATTTTAAATTTTATTTATTTTATTTATTTTTTTAATTTTTGGTACCGGGGATCAAACTCGGGTCCTTGTGCTTGTGTAGCAGGCGGCAAAACCACTGAGCTAAATCCCCAGCCCTAGTATTTTAAATTTTAAAAATTAGTACAATAAAAAATACATTTTCATGAATCCCCCCCAAAAAATGTCCCCTCACTTTAACACACTTATCCTACAATTCTTGACCCTTTCTGAAGCAGTTCTAGAAGTCCTCTTTTTTTTTTTTTCTTTGGGTACATGGGGATCAAACTCGGGACCTTGCGCTTGCGCGGCAGACAGTGGAACCACTGAGCTAAATCCCTGGTCCCTCGAAGTCCTCTTTTCAGAGTGTCTTTATTTGTGCTGTTGTGGCTACCCAGTTGACCTGAACTGATTCAAAATGTCTCCCTTTCATGGTCATTTTGGCTTGAGAGAAAAGCCAGAAGTTGCTCAGTGCCACATTCTGAGAGTGAGGTAGATTTGCACACACCGTCATGGTTTTACGAGCGGCAGCGTCCACCGTATTCTTGACCACACCGTCTATGTATATTTGCTAATAGGTGTAGAAACTGTGGCAAACTGGAGAAAAACAGTTCTGCAGCACACAGAGCTCTACAGCAGGCTACTGAGAGTGACTGAGATAGATTACCGGTTTCCTCCTCGGTGAGGAGAGCCCGCTGCCAGTACTCGTGGGCGCTGACGGTGTACACCAGGTCCGAGGCCTCCAGAACCTTGGAGTTAGCCGGCAGTTTTCTCTGAAGTGAGAGGGGTGCACCGGGAAGAGAACAGGTCAGTCAGGCAAAGCCCACACCACCCGGGACTCTCGAGAGCCTCAGCAAATTCCAGCCCATCTACTTGCATTGTCCAGGGGCCCCGGGAGGAGCATAATTCTAAATGTCTGGGGTTTTTTAATTTCAATAGGGTTTGGCTTTTTTTTTTTTTTTTTAAGTTTTTTGAGACAAGCTGTCACTATTAGTTCAGGCTGGCCTTGAACTCACTGTGTAGCCCGGGATGGGGTGTAGCTCAGTGGTAGAGCACATGTTTAGCACGTGTGAGGGTCTGGGTTCAATCCTAGGCCTGAATAAAAAACAGGCAGGTGGCAGTACATTTCTGGCAGAAGCTGAAGCACTTGAAGACAGCATCCATCCTAAAGCCCATCGATACACGGCTTCCCAGCCCTCCCTCAGCGACATCACACTGCAGCTTGAGATGGGCAGTGGTGGGAGTGTTTACACCCCAGGAATTGGCAAATGTACACATCAGAGGTTGTTATTATTTGTTAAATATAGATTCGGTTTTTAAACACTACCTGCACAACATCGTCAGACAAAGGTCTTAAAAAAGGGAAAATTTATTAGTCAGGTGGCTACTGACTTATCATACACATTTTGATGGAGAGCAGTGTTTAAGGATATGATGGTTTTCAGCATCAAGAAATTCAGAAGTACGTGAGAAAACCTTTTTCTAGGAACATCATCACTGAGAAGTCATGCTAGAATCATACATAAATATTATTCCATTATCCTTCCTCAAAGGAAGAGAAAGAGAGAGAGAGGGGGAAGGAAAGTGTTCAGGGGAGACAGAAAACAGTAGAGTTGTCAATCTCTTTCTGACTTAAAAGAGCAAGTAAGTGGGCCCTGCCCTGTCGGGTCCTCCTGAGAAGCCATACCTCCTACAAGGTGTGAGCACATGTACTTAGGGTTGGAACAGAGCTGCCAGTGTGGTAGACCAGAAGTCCCCAGGTTATGGGTTAATTGTGTGTCCCCCCCCCATTCATAGGATCCCCAGAATGTGACCTTATATGGAAATTGGGTCATCGCACATGAAATTAAGATGAGGTCGAACCGGAATAGGGGGGGACCAAATCCAACATGACTGGTGTCCTCATAGCAAGAGGACATTTGCATACAGAGACACACACAAAGAGAATGCCTGTGACCGCTGGAGTTGCACTGCCACTAGAAGCTAGAGAGGCCTGGGGCAGACCCTTCCTCGGCACCTTCAGAGGTGCACAGCTTTGCCCACACCTTGACTTGGAACATCTGCCTTCTGAAATTGAGCAAAACTTCTGCAGTTCTAAGCTGCATGGCTTGGGGCCCTGTATTCCTGCAGCCCTAGTGCTGCATGTAAGTGAACTTGGTCACCGACGTCCATGCCCCCCTTCCTCTGAGAGGTTATGTGCACTGCTGGTGCTGCTCTATTTAATTTCCATTTAAGAAGATTATAGCATGCTTTGGCATTGAAAAGAAAAACTACTGTTCACACAGAAGCCCTGGAAAGAGAATGTACATTTGATATTAATTAAAAACATGCTCATGGTTCATGAAATGGACGATAGTTCCGGGTTTTCTTGCAAAAAGCAACATCAAGGGCCTCCTGGGACTGGGAAAGAGAAGCTCCCATGTTTAACTGACATTGGGTAGGTTTTGACACTGAAATGGGTACAAAGTCATTGCCCATCTCACATCCCAGCAGAAAGGTCCTGAGATCGAAACTAGCACAACGTAGGTCAGTGACTTGGAAGAAACTCCCAGAGACAACAGTGAACCACTCTTGCAAGAAATGTTGTGTCCCAGTACTCTAGGAAGTATAGGGAACGGTGCTAGGAGAAAAGAACTGAACACTCCTTACACATGAGTTAAGCCAGGCGAGGTGGCCGACACCTATAATCCCAGCACTCTGGGAGACTGAAAGAAGAGGTCCACAAGCTGGAGCCCAACTTGAACAGTTTAGCAAATTAGCAAGACCCTGTCTCAGAAGTAAAAAGAGCTGGGGATGTAGATCCCAGCCGAGGCCCTAGGTTCAATCTCCAGCACCATGCAAACAAAAACAAAAATATGATTTAGTTGAGTTGGATTCTGAATAGAAAAAGAATTTCAGAAATACCTTACCCAATATATTTTACTATATTTTCATTCTTTTGATGCAAAGAGTGTATGTGATTTATAACACCCATAATCTAACACAGCTCTTTTGATAACATAAAATAAAAACTCTAAGTAATAAGAAAACATTATGCCTCTCCCTTGTTGCTTTTGTTGCTTCTGTTGCCATGATCTGTTGCTCCTCTGTACCCTCCTTGGGGACAGCTGATCATGAACTGAAGCCTGTTGATGAAACATGAACACTGACACCAAACTGGTCATCAGCACTCTTTTTACTAGCTTTCTCACCTTTCAGTTTCTTTTCCACTTTGTAAGTTACTGGTTTTCTGCAAAAGTTTCTTCAGGCTTTACCAGTCTCAGCTTGGAAAAGAAGATCGAATGGAGCTCAAGGGTAGTATCTATGTGCCATTCTCTGGTGGTTGGGATTTTGGGCCTCTATGTTTTCTTCTTTGATGAGGCTACTAGAGCTGATCCACTTTGGGGCAATTCATCATTTGTGAAAGTATTCCTACTGCTTCAGGCTTCCTCATTTCTGATTTGTTGATTCCCATTTTCTATTGGAAAGTGATTGGTGATAAATTTGTCATAATTCATCATTGTGCAGAGCTGTATGCATACTGCTTTGTACTGAAATATCAAGTGCTGGGGCACACTGCAAATTTTCGACTGCTTGCAGAGCTTTCCAGCCCTTTTGTGAATCAGCGGTGGTTCTTTGAAGCTCTGAAGTATCCAAAATTTTCTAAAGCTAACGTCATCAATGGAATTCTCATAACAGTGGTGTTCTTCATTGTGCGGATTGCTATAATACCTCCTTTCTACAGCTTCTTGTATTCCGTGTAGGGAACAGAACCCTACATCAGGCTGCGATTTGTAATCCAGTGTTCCTGGATCTCTACTTGTATTGCTTTGAATGTGATGAATGTCATGTGGATGATCAAAATCTCTAAAGGGTGCATCAGAGTCATCTCTCTCATCAGACAAGAGAAAGCCAGTAACAGTCTTCAGAATGGAAAGCTTGATTACAGGTGTGGTTTGTCAAACACCTTTGACTAGATAAGCAATCTTCATTACTACCCAGGATTATATCTACTAACAGGATGAATTGGCATGTTCTTGTGCTTCCTTATGAATTATAATTGTTATTCAGGGTTTCGCTGTCATATTTTCTCCTTTTTAGAAGAAACTAAAATTTAGTCTTTATCTCAAGATTTTCTCTTTTCTTCTGTATTATAAGCATGGATAAAATCTTAAAGTTTTTAATAAAAATTATAGATATAGTAGTGAATCTTTTCAGAAATCTCGTAGTTTGCATTAGTATTTTTCTCGGTGGAAAGATAACTGTGATAATTTGGTGCACTTGGTGTGCTGCCACTTTTGCTGAAAAGATGGGAACTACTTTTAAATCTGTAAATAACTCTCAACATTTTTTTGCGTTGTCCTTTTTTCTTATGTCAATACCTACTTAGGTTTATTTCCAAATTGTTGACATGATCTTTTCTCTAGGCTATTAAAAGTGACATTTTCTATTTTAGATATGCAGTCATCTACTGGTGATGAAATATTTTACTCATTTTGAGGATTTTTCATTAGCTTGATCATGGAATATACTTCCTGGATTTTAAGATTTTTTTTTAGATGTCACATTTTTATTTTAGCATTTTATCACCTTATTTCTTTTTATTTTGTAGTAAGGCTTAAGGCAGATATTGTGGACCTCCTTTAAGGATGAGATTCTTCTAAGAATTCACAGTGAGAAATGACTAGGCTAGTGATGGTGAACCTTTTGGAGCTTTCAGTGATACAGTTACTGCAGCACGTGTGCCATAGGTTTGCCACCACTGGACGAGGCTAATACTGTAGATGAGATCTATAAGAAAAATCATTTTAACACTGCTGTCTGCTTCCCTTTTATTTTTTCTAAGGAAAATATATTATTTTTATGTGTAAAATCTCCCAAGTTCAGAACCTGTTGCTATCAGCAGTCTTCTTATGCAGTATGTTTTGTCATGCTCCTAAAATAGGCCTCTTCTGGACCAGACCAAAATAATAAAATAATCAGTATTCATGTTTTACTCAGTTTACGTGCACACTTGCTTACTCAGCACTTTGAGTGCTTTGAACTTCTGTCTTTCTTTAAAAAGCAGGAAGGAATAAGATAATTTAATCCAAGCATTCTGGTTATCAAAATTACTGTCTTAACATGAAAATAAATGACTCTGTGTGTGTATATATACATGTGTGTGTATGCGTGTGTGTGTAAGTTCACTTTGGTTTTTGCAGTGCTAATATAGAATTATTTAACTCTTGTTGCCTTTATTTTTCTCAAACACTTGACTTTAACGATTGTTCTTAACCTAAGGAAAAAAATTTAATTCAACTAGTGGCAAATACTTGAACTTAATTGAACCCAAACTAAAAGATTTAATCCATTCAGTTTCTCAATTTGAAGGAAAATGTTTGATTCACTTTCATTGTGTGTGCTATGATGATGAAAGGAGACTAGCAGAATGTAATCAAGACTCTTAATTTAATTTGATTTGATTGTCCAGTGTGGCTAGAGCCAGATAAGTTCTAGAACATTTAAAATGGGAATTGAAAATTCAGTCAATAACTAAATGATGAAATGAGGTTGACTGGCTTATAAAAGGTACATTTATTTTTGACAAAGTAATGTAAAATGTTGGTATTTATTTTAAAAGCAGCTACTATTAATATTGATAATTGATCATTAAATTTATTGATGACCATATCATAGTCACTTAAATATGTATTGGTTGTCTATAGGGGGAAGGTGTAAGAAAGAAAGTGATTTTATCTTGTTCATTCTCTTTTACAAGAAAAGTGGCTTTTTAAAAAAAAGAAGACATTGATATTATGAAACTATTTTGGAAATTCATTCCTTTACAGAAATAAACATTGAACTAAACATTTTTGACTCCTTGGATATTTCTATAATTCTGAACACAGATTTTAAACCCCCCCGTCCAAATGATACAATATAAAGTTATATTAATGAGTTTCCATGTAGTAGTTTCAATAGTTGTTTCAAGCTTGAAACTTCATTTTTACTTTCATTCACATTACCTTTCACTGATGGTATAGATGCTCTCTAGTAGTATGTTTAAAATAGCAAAGTTTCAAACAAAGGCTTGTTATTTCCTTAGTCTGCAAGCCCTATCTTCTGCATGACTGGCTGCAGGACAGTTAATTCAGCATCCAAATTCATTTTATAAAAGTACGTTGTATACATTTCTTTTATTTTTTATTTTTTTATTTTTTATTTATTTATTTTTTGGTACCAGGGATCGAACTCAGGACCTTGTGCTTGTGAGGCAGGCATGGTGCCACTGTTCCAAATACCCGGCCCTGTTTGTAAACATTTCTTCATAAAACAGAAATGAAATGGAAATGCTACTATAAACTGCCATGTTACTTTAAGTCAGATCTTTACAGGAGCTGTACTTTGCTGTTCTGTAATTGTATCCATCTACCTAAAATACAAGTAAAAATAGAACGTATCATTTATTAAACAATGAATTTTTCATTTACTAAATGACAAACTTTTGCTAGACATTTTAAATATCAAGTATTTTGGCTATATGGATTAACTTTAATGATTATATTAGGCATGATATTTAACCACACTAATAAATTATTTGTAGAAAATAAAATTAAACTGGTATACATGTTTAAGCAATTCTATTTTTCTAGAAAAGATTAGCAACAACCTGAATGTGTAGTATTCTAGAAAATAAGTTATAGTGAAACTTAAAAATGAATGAAAATCAACTAGTAGCATGCGAGATCATAAATCCTGCATTAAATATTTTATTTGTGAGAATTTAAAAATTATGAGCTTGGGTTTATGAAAGTTACATTCTTATGTATAAATCTTGAGGATTCTTTGCATTTATTTAAAACTCAAAATAGCGTTTTATATGAGTCCAAACAAAGTAACACAATCTTAAATTACCTCATACTATGCTAATTTCTTATTCCAACTGTTATTTTGTTTCATAGACTAGTTCCATGTTAAGAGATGAATTAGGTCATTATCATCTTTAAGAGTGACTTTGCTATATTAAAAATGACTCAATACTGTTTTAAAAGTTTTTAAAACTGCTTAGTTTATAGGTATTTAAATCAAATTCTTTTCTAAATTTAATGGTTGACTCATCAAATTTTACTCTAGTGTCAGTTTTTAAATTGTATACTTTCTCTGACACACACTGGGCATCTGGGGAAGGGGTGTTCATGGTGTGAAGAGCCAGCTTTACTGTCAGCGGCACTATTTATTATCATGCATTTAGAAACATATTGACGGAGATGCAGAGGACAAGTGTGATCATAATGTACATGTTTCTGCTGTTTCATTTTTATTGGTTTTTTTTTTTTTTTTTTGGTACTGGGGATCGAATTCGGGTCTTTGCGCTTGCACAGCAGGCGGCGAAACCACTGAACTAAATCCCCAGTCCCTGCTGTTTCATTTTTTAACAGAAATAAACATTAAAAAAAGGAAAACATTACGCCATAGTTTAATTGGCAGTGGTTTTTTTCTCTTTAAGAGAGATATAAAATAGTGCTACACCTTAAAATTGAAGATGTCTTAAATCTTTTGGAAACATGAGACATCTGCTTTCCAAAGGGAGGGGGAGATACCTTGCAGCCTTCAATGTATAAAAATAATTACAAAGGTGATAATGAATTGATCCAAACCCATTGTATAAATTATGTTATGCTGAGCTTCAGAAATGATTTGCAAGCACAATAATCTGTGTGTGTTATATTTATTTTTACAGATATTTGTAGGGCCAAAGCTCATGACTATCATTTAAAATGTCTACAAGAGAGAGAAGCTCAGCCAGTCCTAGCACCCGGAAGGAAGCTCCCCCACCTCCATCACAGGCTCCTAGGGCAGAGAAGCTGAGCCGGTCTCAGCACCCAGAAGGAAGCTCCCCCGCTGCCATCCCAAGCTCCTAGGGCAGAGAAGGTGAGCCGCGTGGGCGCCAGAAGCACACACCCCCCACCGTGGAAATGAGAAAACACATAAACAAGCCTCAAAAACAGAGTTCCAGATCACCTACAGCAACCCCAAAGGGAAACAAGATGGAACAATCTGATACTCAACCACCTGGACTCTCTGAACTGGCAACAAAAGAGGATCTGGGAAAAATGAAATCAGAAATAATTACTCAGATAACAGCAAAGATTTTGCTCATGGTGCAAGACATGATTTATTAATCTAGAGAGGACACAGATAAAAAAAATAGAGGATCTGAGGAACATGATGGAATCCCAACATAGGAAACAAATGGAATCCATAAAACAGATACAAACAGATTTCCAAGAGATTAAAAACCCCATCGAAAGTCTGTGCAGCAGAATGAACCAATGTGAGGATAGAATTTCACATATAGAAGATAAGATTGCAATTAGTGAGGAGGAAAAGAAAAATTGTTTTAAAATTGTAAGGGAACACGAGAAATCAATCCAGTAGCTGCTAGAAGATGCAAAGAAAAATAACCTAAGACCGATTGGAGTCAATGAAGAAAGAAGAGAGAGTGCAGATGACATAAAAAAACTGTTCACAGAAGTGATGGCAGAAAACTTCCCAAGGAGGGGAAAAGAACTTGACATACAGCTAAGTGAGGCACATAGGACTCCAGCTAGCCTTAATCAAAAAAAATCTACACATAGGCATATAATAGTTAGGATTCCAGAAATCCAACAGAAGAACAAAATTCTACACTCAGTGAGAGAAAAGAAACAAATCACATACAAAGGAAAGCCCAACAGAATCACAGCAGACTTCTCAATGCAAACCCTCAGGGCAAGAAGAGCTTGGAGTGATGTATTTCAAGCCCTAAAGGAAAACAGCCTCCAACCCAGATTGATGTACCCTGCAAAACTATCTTTCAAAATTGATGGAGAAATAAGATACTTTCATGATAAAGAGCACCTCAGGAACTTCAGGAATACCAAACCAGCACTCCAAAAAATTTTAGACAATATCCTAGGAAAAGACAATGAGGATCACAACCCCAGGAAACCCAGCAGAATGAATCCATTGGGAGTGACAAATTAAATGCAAAGGGGGAGAATCCAACAAAAAGAAAAAGTTACGACAAGGCTTTTAAAACTTTGAACTTTATCTCCCTAATGAGTGTATAATTCAATCTTATTATTGTACTGATTAATATTTTTCTGATTCTAGAGTTGCACACCATTCCTTGTGCTATACTGGCTATTTATCATCTTTTTATGTCTACATTTTAATTCGGTTGTCCATTAATGAGCTGTAAGAGTTCTTTATATATTCTGGTCATAGGTTATATGCATTGGAAATATGGTCTGTTTAAGGACTACTTTTCATTTTAATGATGTCATTTAAAGTTCTAAATATTGATGGAATCTCATTTATCAATTTTTTTCTTTTATACATCATGTTTTTTGTATCCTAGGTAGTTCTTGCCTACCCTGAATTCATAAATATTTTCCCTTATAATTTCTTCTTAAAGTCTCATACTTTTAGGTTTTCTTATTTAGGTTCATAGATCCCTTCAAGTTATTTTCATGTATGGAAATAAAGGGTTGAGGTTAATTTTTTATATACAGATACCAGGTGTTCTAGTGCCATTTGCTGAAAACACTATCTTTTCCTTGGCTCTTGAATTGAGTTTATATTCTATAAAATGCTAATGTTAAATAATCTTTCAAAACTCAGTGGACCATATATGTGTGGTTCTATTTCTAGATTCTCTGTTTTATTCAAATGATCTTTATGTCTTTCCTTACACCAACACTGCCTTGATTACTGTAGCTTTAGAAGAAGTCTTAAAATTAGGTACTAAACGTCTTCCAAAACTTTTTAAAAAACTTTTCTAGGTCCTTTGTACTCCTACATAACTTTTAAATTTTAATATCCAATTCTTCATTTATAGCAAGTATACACAGGCCTGAATTTTTATATATACCTTGTGTTTTCTAATCCTGCTAAATTCAAGTATAAGTTCTAGGGGGTCCTAGAGATTTCTTAGTATTTTCTCTGGAGATGATCATTTCATCTACATATGAAGATTTTGCTTCTGCCATGCCAATCCTATCCTAGTTGTGTCATTTTATTGCCAGACTATTTTGGTGGGGCCTAGGTCTCAAAGTTTAATGGACAGATAAAGAGTAAGCATATCTGCCCTTGTTCCCCACCTTAAGGAGAAACCATTGTATCTTCTCCATTTATATAAGGTGTTCTCGCTGGAAGTATGGAGTACATGTCTTTAATCTGTTGAGAAGTTTCTGTTCTACTTCTAGTCTCCTGATAGCTTTTACCATGAACAGCTGTAGAATTTAGTCCAATACTTTTTCTCCAACTAGTGACAGGATCATATGGCTTTTTCCTTTCCTCTGTTAAAATGATGACTTTTGGGGGTGGATCTTCCAATGCTGAACCAACACTGGCATCCCTATAACAAAACCACTTTCTACATCCTGCCAGATCTGACTTCTAATAGTTTGTATTGTTAAACAAATTTCTATCTATGTTCATACTTTTTTCTTCTATTATCTTTATCCAGTTTTAGGATTAGCACAATGTTGATTTCCTAAAATGAGGGGAGAAGTGTTCCTTCTTTTTTCTGCTTTAATTGTTTGATATAATTTATCAGTTAAAATGTTTATGAGCCTGCTGTTGTCATATAGGTAGGTTTTCAAGCTAGGAATATACTTTCTTTAATAGGTGCTATTCAAATTTTATATTTCCTCCAGAGTTAGTTTCATTAATTTGTCTTCCAAGGTACTTCTTAGAAGTTGTCAAATTTATTTCAAAAAAGATATTTGTAATATGCTTTCTATATCCTTTTAAATCCTGTAAAATCTGTGGTAATGTCTCCTAGATCTTAATATTGTAATTTTAAAAATATATAACTGATATTGTATAACAGGAAGAAAAGGTCTAAAAGAGCAGGGGAAGTGGGAGGGATAGGAGAAGGGAAAAAAGGGAAAGGAAAAAATATGAGAAGAGGAAAAAAATGGAAACAAGGTCTTTGCAAATAGGGAAGGGTGGACGGGGTGAAGGGAGGGCAAGGGAAGGGGAAAAAAAAATAAGAACCAAGAGACTCATGTAATGGTACAAGATCCCAATGATGAATGTAACTGTATTTTATACCTAAAATGTACCAATAAAGTTAATGGGGAAAATAAAATAAAATAAAATAAAATGTCTACAAGAAATATAATTGGGCTTAAAGATGGTGCAATTTTATGACAGAATCAAACCTGTGAACTCTATATGCTGAAGGAGCATTAATCAAACTAAGAGTTTTAGCCCCAAAATTTCTAGAGTTGTAAATAACTTATAAATTGAGTTTAATGACTCCTGATTATCTTTGACAGTTTAAATAAAAAAGTTTCAATCAGACGAAGCCTCATTTATGCACAGCCATCAGTTATTTTCATAGCCAAGTGAGCTGCGTGAAGCAGGCAATGGCTGATTTGCCCCTGTAGTGGCCTCAGCCGGAGGTCATGTGGGGCACCGAGGCCTTGGGCACCCTTTTCCAGTGCTTTCCCTATAGTGAGCAGGCCCAAGAGGGCAGCACTTGCTATACCCCTTGTCTTCTGCAGACCTCTGTCCCCGAGGCTGTTCTGAGTGTGACTAGAGTCCCCTATGAGCACAGATCCTCCCAGAGCTGGGCACAAGCCAGCGAGGGGCAGGGCACGTGCTGTGGAGCCACCAGCACTGGCCTCTGCCCTGCTCTCGGAACACACATTACGAAAAGCTGTCTTCATGATTTCCCCTGGCCTGTCTATAAACTCCAGATGTCAAAGCTAAGGAAAGTTCTGTCCTACAGATTAAGAAAATTCCAGAGCTTTGGGAGAAAGGGGAAGGTTTTGTTAACTTTATCTGCCAAGAAGACAATGTTAAATCCTATATTTTTTATTTTTAAAAAATGCTAGTGTTGTCTTTCCCTAGTACAGTACTCAAATACTAAAATACTCTCCCCACTCAACTTGTTTCAGGAAAATAAGCTTTCTTGATAAAAATGAAACAAATCATTTGGAATGCTACGAATTGCACATTTGTGCCCCCCTGAAATCTGTATATAAAAATCCCAACCCCCAAGGTGATGGTTTTAAGAGGCGGGGCTCTTGTGAAGTGATTAGGTCATAAGGGTAGAGCCTTTCCTAATGGGATTAGTGCCCTTAAAAAAGAGGCCCCAGAGAGCCCCCCACCCTTTCCACCATGTGAAGAGACAGCAAGAGGATGACCTTCTATGAGTCAGGAAGTGGCCATCTGCCAGACACCAAATGTGCCAGCCCATTGATGTTGGACTTCCAGCCTCCAGAGCTGTGAGAAACCAATGTCTGTGGTTTACAAGTCATCTTCTCTAGGGTGCTTTTGTTATACCGGCCCAAATGGACTAAGACCTGTGGTGAGTCTCAAAAGCCTTGGACAAAGGATGAGCAGAACAGGAAGTATTATGAAGCTCTCTTTCAACTCCTTCCCTCTAGCACTCAGGGCAAGGGCTGCCTCGAATAACAAGCAGGGAAATGTGCCTAGCATAACCTGTGTGCGTGCAGCAGTTAAGGTGGAGTTTCAAGTGGTTTGTCTCTGGGATCTACCCTTAGGCTTGGTGGAGTATACTTCTAGGTGTGTCTGGGTGGGTTGTGGAGGCGGGACCTTGGGGTCTCTGTCTAGTCCTTTGCCCCTTCTGGTCTGGCACTGTTCCCCTGCTTTGCTTCTGATGCAGTGAACCAAGCAACTCTGCTCCACTAAACCTTTCTGCCATGATGCCTCTCCTTGGAACCAGCTGATCATGGACTGAAAACACGAACAAATTAAACCTCACTTCCTTTAAGCTGTGAGCGTTGGGTACTATGTCTAAGCAATGAGAAAGCCGACTACCACAGTGTGTGAGGTCATCCTTCCCTCTCCTCTTCTCTTGGCAAGTAGCCTCTTGAATGAGGAGCTGGCACAGCCCTCTGCAACCCAGCTTCAAATCTGGTCCTTACCCTGAAGAATGCTCATGCAGGATCTCCTCACTGAAACCAATGAGCAGTTTTTCGTCCTTACAACATTCCTTGGCAACTCTAAAAAGATCGAGCCCTCCTCCTTCTTAACGCTTCTCCTCCACCTTCTCTGACTTCGGTCATCCTTTCCTGATGCATTCCTAGTCCTCTGTCACATCTTCTCTAGGGGCTCTTTCTCCTTAGTGGTAGTGTTGTTTGTTTGTTCCATATTAGAAATTGAACCCAGGACCTCACACATGCTAAGCAAGGACTCCACCACTGGGCTACACCCCCAGCCTCTTTTTCCTTGGTTTTTATTTTATAATTTTAAAAACTACCTGCCAAGAACTATAAGAATGACTACCTCACAGTCAACCTTTGCCTCATATTTTCTATTATTAAAATTAAATCTGCTCCAAGTGGAGGTATGTACTACAAATGAAGTTTCCACAGTCATTCTAACAATATAAGGAAGAGTAGATTGGTAGATCTCAAAAGAACTTGCACTCCCTTGGGAACTCCAGTGACCCCCACACACACACAAGCTGACATCCTACTCCCCAGACACTCACTCATGCAAACCAATTTGCCACATTTATTAGCAGTAAACCTAGTTGTGAATTGTGCAATAAAGTATTTTATGTTTCCCATTCCAGAAATAATGTGATTAGGTTCTCATAAAATATGTATTTCTTTAATGCCAACAAGACCAAAATATTAAGAGCAGCCCTACTGAGTTATCACCTCATGAAAACTGGCATTCAATTGCTTAGTAGATTTGGCTTAAATATGAGGCCTGATCACACCAAATTAGGAAAAAAGCTTTGACATGTTTGAGTCCATGTACATAATACAAAGACATTTTCTGCATCAAGATTTTTGAAGTCAAAGTACAGAAAGCCATTGAATATAGAACAAGACATGAGCCAAATATTTTTACCATTGAATCCAGGACTGAAGATTTAGTCTTGGCAAAACTAGACCATCTATCACATTATAGTTCCTCTGATACATCACTTCCATTGCTCTGTTTATATTTCATCTTAAAATTGGTTTCCGTTGTATAGCTGCCTGAGACTATTATAATAAGAAGTTTTATGTTTGTACTATTTTAGTGACAAAATAGTGAAAATAACTTAAGGGAACACTAAGATTCCCACGGAATGATGACTCAAGCTTGGAAGATGCAGCTCAGGCCTAATGGCCCCACTCCACACACACCCTTTGCTGAGCTGTTCATTCAAAACTACTCACACCGAGTTCACCAAACATGGCAGACACACTTTAGATCTAAAGTGTCCGTCAAAAGTTTCATACTTGGACGGTGACTGGATTAGGGGGCACTATACTCATCAGGAGATTCAACCATTGATAAATTCAGCAGCTGAACAGCTGCAAGGAGTGGGGGCCTGGCTGGTGGTGGGTCACTGGGGGTGTGACCCGGAAGGGTGCATTCTTTTCCCTGTCTCTCTCTCTCTTTCTCCCACACCTCAGCCCCCCTGGCTGACATAGGATGAGCAGCTGTCCTCCACCAGTCATTTCTGCCTTGGGGTCTGCCAACCATGGGCTAAACCCATTGAAAACTGTCAGTAAAATAAACCCCTCCTCCTGTAAATCGTGGGTGTTGGCATTTTATCCCCATGACAGGAAGGTGACTAAATCAGCAGCCTACTTCAATCATGTTTTTGCCTCTGCACCAAATAACCCTTGCCCTACTTCTTCACCTTATTAAAGACCACTGGTTCTATACATTTCTATTCAATGGGCTGGAAGTTTTCCCTGAACCAACCCCAATACTGCCTTGCCCTACGCTTGTGTGACTCAGCCATCTGTCCTGTGTTCCCACCTCCATGACTCTGTAGGGAGACACGCATCAAGCTGTACAGCGGTCCCTGACTTGCATGGACATCTTTCCCAGGACACCATATCCTCATTCAAGCCTTCCAGCAATCGCAATCACAGTGGCAGAGATTATCAGCTCTCCATTTTACAGATGAGAAAGTAGGGCTCGGCGAGGTGACAGAGGTAATGTAATTTGCTTAAGGTTGCAGAGGTACTAAGCAATGGGGCTGAGTTAAGCCCAAATTACACACTCCTAAGCTTTTTGGCTTGGTTAATATACAAGGCCAAATATACACCCATTTCTCAAACTCCAGGAGCTGAGAAAAAAACTACATAGGAAAATTTGTAAACTTACCTTAAGCTTTTCCTTGAGAATTCTACTCCTTTGAAGTTTTATTGTTTGGTTCCTTTCCAAAACTGCCTCTCGCTGATTTTGAATAGCTCGCTAGGTTGTGAAACAAAATAAAAAATGTGCACAGCAGCTAAGGTTATCAATAGTGATGAAATTCATCAATAGTGGTGAATTTTGGCCATATTCAGGTTGTCAAATAGGTGCTTATTAGCATTATGTAGCATCAACCCTAAAAAGGATTATTGAAAAATAACTGGTCCGTACTTACATTTACCACTTTTCTTTCCCTGAAATGAAATTAGAAAAATGTCACAATTACTGCACTTTTCTTTTATGTCCCATCAGTCTTCTGACTTTTCCTGAAAACCATCTCTCTGTACCTTTACACGAGCTCTCTTTGCTCCCTTTTCTGATCCACCTCCAGGGTCCATTCAGGGGAAAAACGCCTTATTTCTCACCGGTGAGCCAGCTTCTGCATTCTGAAATTTCCTGCGACCTCCCTTCCCGTGCCTTTCAGAAGGTGGCTCTCTCACCCTGGTTCTCACAGAACTTTGTTTGTCCTTCTCCTATGCCATTTAACCCTCTTTTACACCAGGACCTCAGAGACTAGACAATCTGCAGCCCCTACCACAATTCAAATCAGATTTCACTATGCTTAGTATCAGTGTTGGCAGGAGAAAGGATACATTTGAGATATTATCTCACAGTAGAGTGTAGAGCAGGGAGAAACTGACATTCTGACCTGGATCATGAAAGATGTGGATTCTACACACCACAGTCCGACTAAAGTTTTCCTGGTGCCGGAGGAATGGTAGAGAAGACTGGCTGAAAAGTTCTTGTGAGACCAGAGAAGTGTCAACAATGCTGTGTCTCATGACCACAGGTCCTGTGTGCCTTGCACAACCCAATTCACACCTGCTGGTCCTCTGCTGGCCTCCCTTACACTCTCAAAGGTGTCCCAACATGGAAGCTAAGTTTTCTTGTTACTCGGGGGCAGCAGAGATCTACATGGAAACAAGCACCTGCTAACATCCACCAAGCTCTACAATGCTTACCCTTTATTATTAGTTGTATGTTAGACTGTGAGTCTGAAAGAATATTACTTTGGGCCAATGTTCTAAAACTTTGAGTAAAAAAAAAAATCTCAGCAGTAGACATATCAGAACTAGAACTTCATACTCCAGAGCTTTCCAGACTGGATAGTCTTCCAGAACGCAGCTCCTAGTGATGGGGCATCTACACCACTGTCAGATGTGTGGGGCAGGGGCCACACTGTGCCATCTGTATGTCAGACATGTGAGTGACACCCCAGAGCTGTGTTGAGGACAGCTGACTTGGCACTAACTAAACAGCTACCTGGAAAGGGAGCCACATGGCTCAGATTCCTGAGACCATCCACCCAAGCATCCTAAGCTCCCAGGAAGTCACCAGGCTTCTCTTTCACCCCCAACAGTCACTTCTTGAAGCCTGAAATGATGTCAAGTACTGTCATTAGTGTAGTCAAGACACAGAGAGGAACGTCGCCAGCCGGGGCCCACATCCCATGAACACAGCAGCATACCTGAGATACTCCAGCAGGTTGAGTTTGTCAGTCTTGGTGACCACCAAGGCAATGTCCCTGTAGAAGCCGCGCTGGCAGGCTTTGATGCTCTCGTTGAGAAGGTCTTCATGGGCTCTTCCTCCAGAAACCCTCTCTATGTCGCTGACCACCCAGATCACCGAGCACTTATCAATGGTCTGCAGAACGTGCCCGGAGGAGGTATCAGAATGGGAATGGAACACAGTCCTGGGGCTGGCTGCCTCTTCCCTGAGTCCTGTAACACACCAACTTACCTACCATAGGACCTCTCTGAGTTACCACGCATGGCCAGCTCTTGGCCCCAGAAGGGGAATAGCTGTCTGCTCCTCTCGTCTTGAAATCCAGCATCTCAAGCACAATGCTAGGCCCACACCATTGCAAGCTGTCTTTGGAGCGACTTCTTGGTGGTATTCTCAAAATCAGTCCCCTGATCTGTCACTTGCTTGCTAACCTCAGATGCCCTCTAGAGAAAATTATTTCTGCAGAACTGGTTTTGGTTGTGCATCTACCCAAAACTGTCACCTTTCAGCATCCTTTTGATGTTTTTTCCTGCATGTTGAGCACACAGCCGCCATGTGGCAGCAGGGAGCCAGACAGCCTATGATTCAAGTTACAGAGGCTGATGAACATGAAATCGCCACTTATTAATAGCATAAATATTGCTTTATTAAATATGCAAATTTTGTGTATCAACTAATCATGTGTTTCCCTGTGATATTTTTCTTGTGTTGTTTTTGTTTTGCTTATCTTACTTACGTATAAATGAAAAGCTGGTCCAACTCAGGACTGAGTTTATTTGTACTTTGCATGTAAAGGTGTAAAAGTCTGTGACTTGATAGTTAAGTTGTTATTGTGATTCATACCAGCAGTTTTAACTAGTGGAGATTTTGTGCCCCAGAGGATATCTGGCAATATCTGGAGATATTGCTAACTGTTGCCATTTGGGGGTGCTCGTGAGTAAAGGCCAACTGTCCTACATGCCCAGAATAGCCATCCATAACAAAGAATGATCTCGCCCCAAATATGGCGAGGTTGAGAGACCTTGATATACAGCAGTGAGTCTCAAACTTGTTTTGCCCACGATCACGTAGTTAGTGAGTGGCAGTTTTTCAACTGGAGAGCAGGTTTTCTATCTACCTCTCCCTGCCCCTATAGGGAAGAATGGCAATGTATAAACTTGATTTTAAAAATACAGCTGCTCTAGTTGAATTTGAAATGGAAGATCTGGAACTACCATGTGCTCAGTGCTCCACCCTCTGTCCACAAGACCTTTGGCCCCATGGATCATTGTTCAAAAAGCATTTGTTGCGTGCAGAAAACTTTTGGACCATGGAGAAGAAAATACGCCCCAAGAGGCAAAGGGACTATTTAGTGTCGCCCTGTTAGGGATCCTGACCCTCCTCTATTTGTGAGTAGACAAGAAAATAGGAACAATTGTGTCCTCTCGCTCCTCAAATTTCATAATCAACTCAGAGAAACACTGTGCTTTTCAGTGTCCGCAAGCACAGCAACTGTCCAAGCAGGTGGGGGGGGGGGGTCGAGGGGCACAGGTGGGAGCTCCTCAGGGGCAGGGCCTCTCACCCATACGGGGTCTTGGTAAACTGTGGTGCTTAATAAAACACACATTAACTGGGAAAGGGTTGAAATCACTAAGGTTGTGGTGGTTTGATTTCAGGCCCCACACAGATCTCCTGAGGGCCAGGATCTGGTACAGTTAAGGTAGGCGAACAACAAAACAAGGAGACTGACTGGACTGTGCAGTGGGTGGGATGGCACCTGCCACCTCGCCCCCAGCCTTCCCCAGGATGACAAGGGGCCTCAAAGGGGTTAGAGAACATGGCAAAAGTCACATGACTTCTAAGTGGCCGACCAAGGATGGCTGATCTATTATCATTTTTAGGGATGCAGAGCTGGTGACCAGCGAGATGTGTCACTGTGCTTGGCTCTCCCTGGAAGCAGGACAGTCTGCAGTGACTGCTAGAGAGAGGCTGTCGCGAAACCACAGGAATGTAGGAGCAAGGGCCAAGCACCAAGCCTCGAGCCAGCCACCCTCCGCAGAGCATGTTTCCAGCCAGATCTGCTGGCTTTGATGAGCTGCCCAGCATATCTGAATTGTCTGTAACCATGCTCCATCCAGGGAAGGGGCCTGGCCACCTCCCGAGGCTGCCTCTGCCTGGAATGAGCCAAGGTAGGTGGTTCCACTCCCAGGGCTGGGACCCAGCAGAAAATGAGGCTCCCATGGCCGGCCCTGAGTTGGCTGACCGAGGCAAAGGATGCTGGGGTGGATGGGGAAAACTTTTAAAGCTTTTTCTACCTGAAGTATGTCATTTTCTTGTCTTTATTCCCTACACAATACAGCACAACTGATTACATAGCATTTGTGCTGTATTAGGTACTATTAGTCATCTAGAGATCATATACAGGAGGACATGTGTGGGTTATATGTGAATAATACACCATTCATATAAGGGATTTGAGCATCCAAGAATTTTGATATCCACAAGGGGTCCTGCAGCACATCTCTCAGTGAGACTAAGGGGTGGCTGTATATGATTCTTAACAATAGGTCATGCTGGGCACCTTCTCAGCCACTTAGCATTGCATTTTATCGTGGAAGGTAATAGTGGCTGTTAAGAGCAGAGGCATCTTGCCAGGGTTACAATCTCGGTGTTATAAAGTGCAATTTACTTCACTTACAACAGTACCTAGAACAATTCAGTAAATGTCTGCTATTATTATTATTATTAGCTATAATCTTTGCATTCTCGGCACACAGGATATTGTATGTGTCCGATAACAGTACAGAGATACGCTCTTAGAAATACCTCCACCTCTATCATAAGGTGCAGATTAAACTCCCCCTGGTCCACGAATCTGGTGCAGCCTGTTCAACTCACATCCAGGAGATGTCTGATCACTCTGTTGCTGGGAAGTGAGCTCATAACCAAGCCTCCAGCTGAAGGAGGATAGATTCAGATTGCCACCTTTGGCCACAGCTGATTGGGGTGGAGATCGATACCTAACCTGGAGAGGATTAATCTATTAAGCTGGGCAATAGCCTATCAGATTTTTCCCTCTTAGGAATTTGTGCTGAAAGACATACAACTGGACAGTGGTAGACCCATCAACTGCAAGACCATTTAGAGACGGGGCTAAGATGGTCATGTTTGGCCATGTGGATCCATATGGCTAAGAAAGCAAAAGAGAAGCTGGATTTGTAAAGAGGGAAGCAGAATCACAAGAGACCTGCAGAGAAAGAGGGGGGTGGCTCTTTGATTATGACAGGTGAGCCAGAGGCCTGGCTGGGTCTCATGAGATCCTTTGGTGTCCTTTCCATATGCCCCTTTTGGCTTGGTGTCACTTGGCAGATTTCTGCTCCTTACAGCCAACATGGCCGCAGCCTCTGGGTTCTTTAGTGATTGGCTGCTGTTTCACACCCTTAGTGTTCATGGTCTGTACCACTCTGTGCTTGCCCACTCTGCTTACTCATAGGTCTCTCCTTTGCTGGCCCTTCCCCTACACCACACACCTTGTTCTGGCCACCAGATCTACACTGTGATTCCAGAGCATGGAAAACAGAAGAATTTAATTTCAAGGAACTCATGAAATCCCCTAGGCTAAAAGCAGAACATCCTTTGTTGCTTAGAAAGGGAGGAAGATTTGAGGGCAGAGGGAATGAAGCCCCGTGAAAGAGAATCACCTTTCTCCACATCTCATCTCTCTTGCTGTTGAAGTCGCCTGTCCCTGGAATGTCCACCAGCACCACCCCTTCTGGAATCAACGCAGACCTGGGAAGAGTCACTTCTACATGTTTGATCAAAGGCCAGATTCGTGTCTCCGCCGACGCTCCATCCCAATCTCTCTTCTGAGTACGGATGTAGGGATCCAGTTTGACAGACAGCTCTCCGGCCTGAGGAGGAGGGACACAGTCACAGGTAGCAGCCACACTCCCAGCTGGCTTGTCCTGGGCTGCCTGGGGTGCCAGTGATGAAAACTATGTGCTGAGTGATGGTGACAAACGCATGGACAACGGGGTCAGGAGGCCCAGGATCTGCACTGCCAGGGCCTAGACCTTGAGAGCCAGGAGGGACCCTGCATCTCCAGAAGTTCAAGATCCTTAACTTAGAGAGGAAAAAACCCAAGTCAGCCACCAGGCGACTTCAGGGAAGTCATAGCAGCACTGGATAATAAATGTACCTGTGAAACTCCACTGGATTCTACAGTTAATGTAATGAACATGCACCTTTCTAAATTTTGTAGACAGTGGATTCTTCCCCCATGGCAAATATGAACATTTTAATGATCAGAAATTCAGCCATGACTATAAAAAAATCTGTAGCTATATGGTCACTACCTCTTTCAAAGTAAAAATTAATTGGAAACTTGATCGTTGAAAATGTTATTTTAAAAATAAAAATAAAAATGTTTTTAAAACTTATCTTCCAAGTACAAAAAAAAATTGTACTTGGCTTTTTCAGAACATCTTAACGACAGTACATGGGGTAGAGAATTGCTCTCAGCCTCCTGTTCCTGCTTAAACATACCTTGGGACAATGACACGTTCACGTGACCAGCTATGGTGTGACTCTCAACTGGGGATATTTTAGAGGACAGAAGATTTGGGATTTATCGTGGTATTGTTAATAAATATCTATCTATAGAATGATTCTGAAAGAAAGAATGTAAATTTTTAAGACAGTTTAGACTAAGTTGGTGGGTTTGGTGCAGTCTGTAAATAGAATAATGGAGTTCATCAATTCTAATAAAAGGACAAAAAATGAAAGAAGAGATAGTGTAAATTCTTTAAAATAATTAAAAATGGAGCAGATATGATAAGAGGGATGTCCAGGAAAGGCATGGGCTTGAAAATCTTCTTCCTACAAGAAGAGGACTAAGCAGCAGAGCACCACGGAAGGAGAATTTAAATTCGCTCACCTCAGTCTAGACCCTAACAATAGCCTCAAATTTATAAATGGTAAATGTAAATTTGGAAATGGTAACTCTGCTTCCCTTGTCTCAATAGATAAATTTTTAACACTGGGAAAAATGTTTCCAAATACAGAGATGGCACAGAAATGAATAGGCTATAGAAATCTTTGTCTGAGTTGTGTGTAATCAGGTGAAGTAACCAGAATTGCAATCATTTGGCTATGATTTGTCTACGTTTTTGTAAATAAGAAGAAAATCATCATTTTAATAGTAATATCCATGTAAATATAAAAAATGGCAACTATAAACCAGGCATGGTGGCACACGTAATCCCACACTCTGGGATTCTGGGACAGGAGGATTGGAAGTTCAAATCTACCCTGGGAAATTTAGTAACTTAGCAAAAACCTGTATCAAAAGATAAAAGAAGGATTGGGGATATAGCTCAGAGCAAAGGCCCTAGGTTCAATCTTCAGAACCAAAAAGAAGAAGAAAAAAGCTGCTGTATTTGTTTTATTTTTTAGACATTCAACAGGTAGTTGGGTGCTTTGAAAAGGTTTCATAGATTTGGTTTTTAAGGTGCTTTTTGAGTATTTAAAATACTTTGAAAGAATTAAATACATTAAACTGTATAATACAAACTGTCTAAGGAAATTTAATTGTGTAAGCAGTGTTAAATGTTTAAGAAGGACTTGCTTTGTTGATCAGGGGCCAATTGAACACTACATTTTAGGACAAGTGTGAACAGCTATTCTTGTTTTATATCAAAATTGCCATATTTATCAATAGAATGACTTTTTAAAGACGAATTTTTCAGAAGCAAAAAAGTAGGTTTTTAAACGTACAGTTTGTTTGTTTGTTTGAGACAGAGTCTCACTATGTAGTTCAGGTTGGTCTTGAACTCAGAGTAATCCTCCTGCCTCAGCCTCCCAAGTGCTGAGATTATGGACATGTGCTTCCAACACCCAGCTTTTAAATATACAATTTTAATAAATTGAATGGTATTTCCACAAATTTTTTGTCTTAGTATAAAAATTGAATTCAACTTAAGAAGAATATTGATTATAAAAGTGAGAACAGCATCATCTTATTAGTTGCCCATTCTGTCCTTCATCCCTACCAGCATAGTCCTGACTTGTGGTGTCTGTCTGTGTGTCTGTCTGTCTGTCTGTCCTCTGAGGCAGCAGAGTGAGGTTGGCTTACGCCAATCACAAGTCTGCTTCTTGCCTTCTCTAGACCTCTTTTCAGCTAGGAAGGACCATGTGGCTCCTTTCTAAGCAAAGAAATCTACAGTATAATTTGTCAAGGGTGCTTCTGGGGAAATTTTTACTTCCTGGCAAAAGGGAAGTTGTGATTGGTGCCAACTTTTATCCACTTCCTCTTCCCATGACACCAGCTGTGAAGTCCAGCATTTAGTAGCAACCAGGGACTATGAGGAAACAAGCAGAATGGAAGACCAAGGAGACCCAAGAGATGTTGATCTTGACTTTGTTGAGCTACTCGACCAATCCAAAACACCCACTGCCCCCAAAATTCTTATGAGAAAATGAATCAACTTCTACTTGGTTAAGCCATTATATGTCTTTTTTGTCACTTGCAGCCAAAAAGCTGCAAATTAATTAATTAATCTTCAACTAACTGTTGTCTTTCTGTACATAAAAGCTCCTCCATTCAGATTCTAAAAAATCCAATTTGACAGGTATAAATAATGAAGGATAATAACATGCATCATGGGTAATTCCTGTTTGGGTACCAGTTTGTTTCTAATAAAAACATTGTGCCTTGGGCTGTTCCCCTAAATAGGTTCAACTGTTCTATTTAAGACTCATAATGAAATGAAGACAGTAAAATCTTGAAGGTACCTCTTCTGCCTTGAGGGTGATGATTCTCGAGGTGGGAATCTTCCCCTTGGGCTTTGCCCTTAGTAAGTCCTCATACTTCTTCCTTTCTGCCCCAGTTCCATAGACCACTTGCAGCTTCCGGATGGCCTCCTCCAAAGCTTCATCCCCAACCCACACATCCGCATCCACATCTTCTCCACCAGCCTCCTCCGTCCTGTGCAGGAGTTTGGTCAAGTTCTTCAGCTCCTCCTTCCATTCCTGCCAAGAAAAGGCAGGGCCATGCCCTTTGTGACACAGGGGGAGAAAAGAGTAATAAAAGGAAGGATGCGCTGGGTGGGGTAGGGGCTTCACATTCAAGAAACCTGTGGTCAGCTCCTCTAACCCCTTGTTTTGTGGACCAGGAGACCAGAACCCAGAGAGGGCTAGGGCTGGCCCAGAGTCACAGAGAGCTGTGACAAGACCTGGCCAGAACTCCTCACTCTACTCAACTTGCTCATTCCGGATGCTCTTTTTCATTCAGTGAAGCAGTGAGCTGGATTTACAAGGAATATAGTGTTAATCTCCAGGAGAGAGTGAGAAGGGAAAGAAGAAAGAACAGGAGAGAAGTAAGAAGGAAAGAGGGGGAGAGAAGGAGGCAAGAAGAAGGAAGAAAGAGGGAAGGAGAGGGGCTAGGAAGGGAGAAGGGAAGAAACGCTTGCCTGGTCAGAGAGAAGGTGGATTTTGGCCTTGTACTGCTCACAGCAGCCCGAGCTCACTAGCACAACACATGAAGTGCATATGTTGTCTCCAGAGACCGGGAGAAACATTGCCTGCTGGATGATGGCGTTGATCAGGGAGCTCTTTCCAGCCCCAGTGCTTCCAAATAATCCAATGTAGATTGGGTCCAATGACGGCTTTTCAATCATGGCAAGAAGTCTGTTTCTGTGTCCATGTTTAAATGTACATTGTTATAATGATCAAAACACAGCAGGAAGAATATCAGAACAACATGCAAAGGAGCTGAGTTCTCGTCCCAGGTAACTCACTATACCCTTCCAAGTCTCTGTCCTGTCCTTGGTCAAAGAGGAACATTGGTCCCTGTTTCCTACACGGAGTTGGCCCGGGGAGCAAATGAGACTACGCAAAAATACTTGATTAAGATATTTTACACAAAGTTTTTATGGTCTACATAGATACAGATACATGGCGTCCTCGTTTGTGTTCTGTGGAAATTGCAAATTCTTGTCTTTGGTAAAACTTTCCAGAGGTAAAGTATTATTAGGAGCAACCCAGAGTCTCACTGAGCAGGAGAAATTGTAACCTCAGCTCCACTCGAGTCCTTAAGTCAGTTGGGCACAGAGTTAGGGACAATGGCTCAGAGGTCACATGGCCAAGCCCCGATTTGGGGCCCTTTCACCTATCAACAGTGTGACCTTGCTCAGCCTCTCTGAGCTTCAGTTTCTGTAAAATGAGGTGACCATAATAGTCCGTCCCTACCTTATGGGGTGCTGGCAGGACAAAAGGAAACTGAAGGGCCGGGGATTTAGCTCAGTGGTTTCGCCCCCTGCTGTGCAAGCTCAAGGACCTGAGTTCGATCCCTGGCACCAAAAAAAAACAACAACAAAAAAACCAAAACAAAAAAAAAGGAAACTGAATGTGGGAGATTATTTGGTAACAGTGACAGCACAATAGATGCCAACTGTCAATAATAACGGCCCATAGCTACAGACACTTTTGGCTTCTTTGCTTTGTTCCTAACCAAAAGCTCCTTTCCAGTGTGGGAAGAAACACCTCAGTCAGTCAGGGAAAGGCACTGACGTCCACTGTGAGGATAAGGATTTCAGACTCACATGAGATACTTGACCCCGTTAGGAATGCTGTCATCCAGGAAGACAGACTGAATTAGTTTCTGGTAAGTGTTGCTCAAAACCCTTCTGGTCCGGGACTCCAATTTTTCATCTGGAATCAATAGAAAAGGATTACCTGGGGTGTACAGGGAAGAGATTGAGTGCTGGTCTCTAAAGGAGGAGTCTGCTGCATATCACAGAGAGGGGAAAGAAGAAATGACATGAAAAGCCCACTGCACTCAAAAGCGAGTTATCTGATGCTAGAGAAAATGCCTCATTAGAGACAGCAGTGTTGTTCTGAGCCCTCCAAGGAGCCAACCTGCTAGACCACTCCTCACGGCGGAAGTCATCTAAGCTTTGAGGTGGGCTTTAGCCCCTCTGGATTCTTCTCTCCTTCCTATGGTCAGGAGACAACACACGCACAAAATGCAAGGACACCATCTAAACACTCGCTAATGCACCAAACTAACCATTTTCACATCTCTATTCTAATCAGGAAGTGGTTGTTTTGAGAACAGCCCTCCTGCCCAAAGCAGCCTGGAAGTTGATCGTCAAATTCCACATCTCTTCCGAGACTTTGAGGCCTGCAGAGGAACTGGTTCATTTAAAGATGTTTCATCCAGCTTTGGAATTTAACTTTCTCCTCCTTGGAGCACTTGAACACATTTGGAAATGACTGAGCTGGTTAAAACAAGCTGTCAGACTGTCAGCACACTCACATTCCTTGAGAGCACTTTGTTCCACCGAGGGAAAAGCTCGGAAGCGCTGCTCTCGATCCGATCGTCGTCTTTTCTTCATTGGTTCTTCAAAAGGATCATCATCATCAACTAGGGATAAACAGAGGTTTTAAAAAATTAGAGGCTTTGTCTACTCAAAGAAAGACAACATTGTGGGGTCATCCCGGTTGGGCTGCTACTTCTCAGAGTCACGGGACATTTTGTATTTGGTTCTAGAATGTAGAATCCAACAAATCTTCCCAGATGAAAAGTTTCTATTTGGAAGTCCTCAGAAGCCAATGCAGCCAGATATCCCTCACCAAATACCAAGTTTTAGAAAATCAACCAACTGTGAAGAGGGAATCCCTAGACAGGGCTGAGTGGAGGGAAAAGGCAGGCCTTTGCACATGAAGAAAAGACTGACAAGAAGCAGAAATCAAGCCAGACATACCTGGAATCCCAGCTACTTGGGAGGCTGGGGCAGGAAGATCTCAAGTTCAAGGCTAACCTAAGTAACTTAGCGAGACCCTTTTTCAAAATTAAAAGGGGCTGGGAGTATAGTTCATGGTAGAGTGCCCCAGGGGAGGTTCAATCCCCAGTACCTAAATAAATAAATAAAATGGAGAGGAAGGCAGACCAGGAAACCAGGACAAATAGGCTCTTCTGAGCCTTTCTTCATCCACAAAATGAGAGAGCTGATAAAAATATAAGCACTATGAGAGTTTTGGAAGGAACCTACAAGATGGACGCCTTCCAGAGATGAAATTGGGGGAATTTCATCTCTGCCAGAGACCTTAGCATCTGCTTCCTTACATGGCACAAATGGAAACCACAGAAGCATATCTCTTAGTCCCGTTCACTCACGTGGCTCCCCTGGGTCACGAAGTGAAAGGCATCAGGGCCCACAATCTGAAGGAAAGTGTGTGACCAAAATGCTGTGTTTTGGATGGGTTTTAGAAAACACCCTTGGTGGTGTTCGCCTGGTTAGAAAGGGGCAAGAGCCAGGTCCTCGGGGTGGAGATGCAGGCCAGCTCCCCAGACAGCTCAGGCAGCTCCCCTCTGCCCAGCTTTGCACCTTCCAGCACTAATTCTGCTGCAACCTGGAGCCAGCTCACACTCTGTACAGTACTCAGTCCAGAGCCATGTATTTGCCAAAGCAGGAACCTCTGCCACCTCATGCTCATGCTGTGACAGTTGACAAAGCTTGTGCTTTCAACCCTTCTGTCTTAGACATTCTCATTTCATGACTGAGCTCAAATGGAACAATCCACCCTGGCTCAATCTCTGGACTGCACTAGAGTTAAATACCAAGTGGTTGCTGGCTCAGGGCTGGAGCTAGGGAGGAGAAGCAGGAAGGAAGAAAGAACATGCTACTCTGGCCCCGGCTGCAGGCTGAACCCACCAGCCCATGCTCCAAAAGGCATCTCCGAATGCCAGGATGTCTCCAGGACCTGTCTCTAGAAAGAACGTAAAACGGCAGCACTTTGTAACTCAGGAGTTCTTTCGTGCAAACAACGTTTACATTGTCTCTTAGTCACGTGTGTAAAACAAGGGATGAACTGGTCTATCCAGGGCCCTTATTTCAACTTTATAAAGATCAGAAATTGGTCTGATATGAGACTGCAAGTTTATTTCTCAACTAAAGCAAAGGCTAAGGTATCAGATAAAACAGAAAGGTTTAAATATCTTCAATTTCCAAAATGAAAAACCATCTGGAAAGGAGAAAGTATTCCATCTTTGATTTATACCATGCTTGGTAGGACTTTTCTTTCATATGGGAGCTGGGGTGTACTGACATGAACATGACTCAGAGCTCTTATTTCCCTTTAGTTGCTCAGTACCCTCCTGCCTTTTCCAGCATTCTACACGGAATTATCCTAGGAAAGAGCAGGAGGGGCGGACCCAGGCAGGACCAAGTACAAACTATGGGTGCTGTTGCTTTTTGCTGCCACCAGGTGTCACTGTTAAAAACTGAGCCCCGGCAGCCCGCCCTGGGATGCAGATTCTGTGTTAATTCAGACCATTGCCAGAGTCGGATCTGTGCAAAATGACCCCTGGGCACTGCACTCAGCCAAGTGGACCCCAAACCTGCGGTTCTTCCCATTTGCGCTCACAGCCACACTTCAGATACTGACCTTCTTTTCCAAAATGCGCAGGAAATCCCATACCCTGAATTCCTTAGTTAAACCACTCATTTAATTATGAACAGGCTGCTTTAGTTACTGTTGAAATAACTGATATTCATTCTCTATTACAGATTGCCTTGAGAAAGCAACATCTGACTGAAGGACAAAGAAGCCTCTGACCAGACGGCCGTGGTCAGTTCCACCTACTCCATCAGGGTTACCTGGGGAATGCTCTGGACCTCCCAAATCCTCTACTTCTGCCATTTCCGGCTCTGGATCCTGCTGTTGTTCACTCAGAAGAACCAGCCTGAAAGGTACAAGGTACAAGGGGAGAAAACAGCAGACATTAAAACACAAAAACCAAACGCTAAGACTGTGCAAATGTGTGTGCTTTTTTCCCCATTAGACCCTAAAAGTGCCACGACTATTCTAACTTACCTTCGAATCTCTAACAGTGCCTAGTACACTACTTTTGGCTTAAATATGACAAAGATCAACGTGGGATCATAGTCTTCCCATAATACTGTGTTGGTGTTAGTTTAAATGGATATTCGCTCTGATTTTTAAGGAACTTGCTCTGAAATGAGAATAAACCTCTGGTGGCCAGCGCTGTGAAGTCGAGTTACACAGCTTTGCCAGTTTGGTGAGGTCAGTGTCCCAGACCGGTAACCTCTGAGGCCTTGTGCCCGGGATATTTACTTCCAGCAAGGTCTTGGCAGTCGGCTGGAGCTTTCAGTATTCCTAGGGCTGTGTGGGGAAGGAAAGATGCAGGAACTAGGTTCTCTGGACCCTCCTCACACCCTACCCCCAGGACACCCCTGCTAGGGGCCATATGGAGCCCTGAGGCATGGGGCATCAGCGGGGGGAGAAGGAGAGGCACATGCCAGGCAATGTCTGTGCCTGCCTGTGTCCTGCCCACTGGAAGACAGGGAAGGAGAACCTGGACCCACAGAGGCTTAGAGCAGAGGGCACTGCGCAGGCTGAGTAGGAACTTACTGTCCTGCAGCTCCTCTGTCTCCACCCCTACGGGACAATGTGGGGAGCACCTAACAGCTGGCTCCTTATCTGCTCTTTCTGTTGGGAGCATTCAGCCATGTATTTCACAACTAGTCACCAGCCCTTCTGAAATATGCAAAATCCCTCCAGACCTGTCAACCGCCACTAGCCCCACAGCCCGTTAGTGAGGGACACTGCACATTATTTGTGCACATTCATTTGCACATTAACCCCAAATTACAATGGGAATTGAAGTCATCAGTTGAAACAGCCTCTTACTCTTCGTGTGGCTTGCAGATTTGAACAGACCCAGTGGCTTCTGAGCCTGGCGTGTTTTGGCTGAATGCGGTGTGAGCTCCTAGAATGTGCAAGGTCCTGAGCTCTTTCCCTCCCTATTCCTCTCCTGCAGCCCTCACTCCGGCCCATCCCACATAACGTCTCTCCAGGGCTTCCATTTCCCAGCTCCGGGTCCCCTTCCGCTCCTCTTCCTGGTGAATTCCTACACTTCCTTCAAGATCCTGTTTGACAGTTCCTCTGAGATTCGGCGCCTGGATTTCTGATCGTTCCCCGGCACCCGCACTGCTCCGTGTACACCCCTGACATTACGATGACCCGGTTTTCTTTAGGTCTGCTCCTCCTTATTGCACCATGCGCTTTTTGAGGTCAGGTTACTGCAATTTTTCAATGTTGTGTTTCTATCAAGCCCAGTGATAGCAATAAATGTTGAATGAATGAATGAATGAATGAGAAGCTTTCAGTGAGATACCACACCAAAGGATTTTTAAAAGCTAAATCAGGGCCAGGTGTGGTGGTTCAACCTGTAATCACAGAACCTTGGGAGGCTGAGGCAGAAGGATTGCCAATTTGAGTCCATCCTGGGCAACTCAGCAACTTAGGGAGACCCTGTCGCAAAATTAAAATATTTTTAAATTGGCTGGGCATGTAGCTCTGTGAAGGCCCTGGGTTCTAGCCCTAGCATACATATTTTTTCTAAGGAAGTTCATTCTATTGTGGACAGTTTTGATTACAGCAGTCCCCCTGTCCTTGAGAAATGCATCCCAAAACTAGGTAAGCAGAGAAAAAAAGGTAGATGAAATTTTTCATGGGCAAAAATATAGTGATGCCTGTTAATAACTTTACATATACAACGAGGATTTAACAAAGAGAGCTGATGTTCCCTGAAGACAGAAGCTCAATGAGCCATTGTCACACAAAATATTAGGTGTTAAATCATCGCAGTGTACCCTGCAGACAAAATAAAACACATAGTCCTACCGGTGCAAAACTCAGTAGATCTCCAGGACAATTTGTGTTCTAGAATTCAAATTCCAGGAAGAAATAGTGGAGCTAGATGAAGTCCAAAAAAATTAATTGACCAAGTTATGGCATTGCTACCATACAGACACTGAGGTTAAGGTCCTTTGACCTGAGAAGAATGGGGATCAAAGGGTCTTAGAAAAGTAGAGTTGAGCAGGTTGTACATTGAATTCTGGAAGTGGGCAGTGGTTTTGTCTTCTTTCAGGGCCACAGGAGCTTCAGTTTAAACTGTCTGGCTTCATTCACGACATCAACAGTGTACAATGGCCAGCAAGGGTTATTGGCATAGAACTCTCCAGGACTGGATGAGGGTTAGCTGCATGCAAAGGAAATACCAGCCTATGAGCTTTCCACTATAGTGGCATCCACAATACCAGCATGGGTAATTTGTGGCCTCTAACTAAAATTTAGAGAAAATGGAAATTACCTGAGATGTGATTGGAGAAATGTGGACTTTGAATTCCTTCTGCCATGTTCAAAGACTGAGAAGAAGGAATTGTTTAATTGGCAAATGAAGACACTGGAAAATCGAAAGGGATCATTCACAAAAAGAATAAGGAAGTAGAAAGAAATATAAAGCACTTGAAATGGAGAGCCTACAAAAATGGGGATGGTGGTTTGGTGGTTTGGATAGTCACTGGGTTGAATTGAATGATATGGTAGGAGAGGTGTGAGGCTAGAAATCAAGCATGGAAGCTGCACTCCTGGTTTTGCTCCAGTCGAAAGAGCTATAGGCAAGTCAGGTTATCACTCTGGACCTCACGTTTCCCACCTGTAAATGAAATATTAAACTAGTCCTTAAGGTGTGAGTGTTCTACAATTTCAGTGGGTGCTAGCAGATGAAAATTCTCATTGTGAAACATCTCTTGTCATTGAAATCGACAATATGCCAATGATTAGGGATTCTGTGTGGTTAAAAGTAACACATCTGAGGATTCTACAATGTCAAATTCATTGTATTAAGGAGAAAATGACCTATAGGAGCATAATACTTTCTCAAATGATGCTGGAATATGCTTCCCTCAAAAGGGAGGCGTAAAGGTATATATTGTGAAAATTTGGCTTCTGTAGAGAAGCAATTGAAAACAGCCCAAACTTACTGCTCAGATAGGCAGGCTTCCATATGTGTGGCTTATTTCACCCGCATTTCAACGATGTGGTTACCACATCAGTTTTGCTTTTAGTACTTATTTACATTCATGTGCACTGAGCCCAAGAATAGCACCTTTTAGGTGAGACTCTGCTCAGCTAGCCTAGATACAGGAAGGCTCTGAACAGACCTGGTTTCCTGTTAAGTGATTGTGACTTTTGACAGTTACTCTTACTTCCCTCACTTGCCCTTTCTTCTGTTTGTATTTGCTTATTGTTTGTCTCATAGAAAAATAATGCAACAATCATCCCTACACTGTACTAGAACAGCTGCATATAGTGGAATTAAAGAATGTTAGGACTCCTTCTTTTACAGATATGGACACTGAAGTCAAGAGAGGGAAGGGAATTTGTTTAAGGTCACATAGTAAGGTAATGGCAGTGAAGAGGCGAGTTCACTTTTCCTTACTGCAAGTTCAATGTTCCTTTCATTACTCTAAGCAGCCTGTAATAGGTACTGCTTAAGCAAACCCTCTGGAGCTTGAGCATAGGAGGATAAAGGGAGTAGTGCCCACAAATGAGGGTTCTCTCAAATGTATGACAAAGCCATTTCTTGGGAATGAAGGGTGTAGAGTAGGAGGGAGTATAGCAACTTGAAAATGCTAAACAGAAGCCACTGCCTGCAAACTCTAAGATGCACTCAAAGTAAATTGAGCCAGAGAGACAGAGAGAGAGAGAGAGAGAGAGAGAGAGAGAGAGAGAATATCAGATTAGCACACTGTCATTGCATTTGTTCTGTGTTTGGTGCAGAACTGAATGTGTTATTACATACTACAAGCAGCCTGGTTTTTTTCCCCTTGACTTATATCATTAAACCTTCCCAACATTATTATTTTATTTTTATTTCCACTCTCATCCTCTGCCTCAAAAATAGTAAATGCTTACATTAGCAAAAAATTTTAGGGGAAATTTTTATCATTAACATTGGTTTAGTCCCTACTTTTAATACATATGGGAAGTGCTTAGTACACAGTGAGCACTGAATAAATATTCTACAAATAAATGACATTTACCTTTTAAATATATCTCAGAGGGTAAGATTAATAAAGGTAGGGATTATATATTTACTTTCTCCATTTGTTGGTTTAATCAACAAATGTTTGTTAAGCATCTGTTGTGTGCTGCTGTTAGGGTTGCTGGATATACAGCGGGAAGAAAATGGGCAGGATGACTGCACACGCAGACTCACGCTCCCATGTGTGAATGGTACAGTGAAATTACTCTAGATTTCAAGTAACCTGAAGACACTATGCCATTATCCCTGGAAAGCTTTGGTCAAGTTTCATGCCCTCCTGTAGAGATGTAGGCTAAAGAATGAGATGGGGAGGAGATTCTTAATAAAATGATGGGATGCTGAGAACATTTATGATCTATTTCCTTTCTAAGTTTTAGGTTTTGGTTTAAGTATATTTTCTAACCACATTTTTGGACATTCCACTGCTCTTCCAAACTAAGGATGTTCCAAAGAAGCATTTTAAACACGTTAGCTCAGAAGCAAAAGGTGAAGCAAGTGCCTTGAAACCCAGGGAAAGAAGTAACTTCAGCACTAACACATCAGCCAGTATGTTGGACATTATCGCCGTTTGCCAGAGGCAGTCTTAGTAGAAGAAGCATGGGAATGATGTGTTTTTTTCTGACCTTCTCCCCTGGGTGAATAGAGGAGTAAATCAGCAGATATTTTTTATAATAAATTATCAGATTCTAACAAAATAAATTTTACTCTTCTAGTACTGCTCTCCTGAGCCTGTCAAAACTAATGAGGCATGTGATAACATTTCCTTCCTCATTAAGAAGTCGTACAACCCCCAACAATGCCTGCACTAGCTGCTTTCTTTTGGGAGAAATGATTAATGACTTGCTCAATATCACACTGTCAAGTAACATTCAAATTAAAACCCAATTCTCCTATCTCTACTCTATTGGCCTTTTACATAGCCTTAAAATTCACTTACACAAACAGGTAAAATTCACTTTTCCTCAAGAAATAATTTAAGAAAACTTATCTAGGAAGAAGAGACAAATCTCCCATACAGAAGAATTCTAAGTAATTTGTGTAGATACTCAACTTTCAGAGAGGCGGCCATGACTCCCTATCCTTAAGGCTCCTTAAGTGTGTACTTTGCATAGCTTCCCTCATTTTGCCAGGTATCAAAGTCAACACTAACAGTCATGAGTCATGGTGATGGTATGTACCCTCCATACAATCTGATCTTCCTCCCCAACCCATAATTCCAGTCTAATCATGAGCAAAACATCAGAAATGCCAATAGAGAACCATTCTATGTAACATGTTTGACCAGACTCCTCAAAACTGTCAAGGTCATCAAAAACAAGGAAAGTCTGAGAAAATGTTACAGTCAAGAAAAGCCAAGGGAGACATGACAAATAAATGCAATATGATATCCTGGATGGGATCCTAGAATAGAAAACTGACATTAGATATAAACTAAGAAACTTGAATAAATCATGGACTTTAGTTAATTAATAATGTATCAATATTGGTTCCTTAAGCATAGCAAAGGTACCATACTAACATAATAAAGGAAATTGGGTGTAGATTGTGAGAACACTCTGAACTATGAACTATAGTCTCAATTTTTCTGTAGAACTACAGTGTTCTTTTTAAAAAGTCTATTACAGTATAAATTACATAAGAGAAACAACTTACCAGATGTTTCTGAATAGGAAAAAATGCCCCAAATACTGTTCTGCTTCAGTTCCAGGAGTCCACAAAAGAGATAACAACAGCTTTTCTGCCTTGGTAGAGATATTTGGAATCAGCTATATAAGTGGTGGAGTCACAAGGCCATATTTATAGAGCGGAAGTGAAAGTAACTTGCCACCAGGGGGCTTCACCGCGTTCTCCTCCCACAGATACTGGGACTTGCTATTTTCTCCTCCCAATTAAAATACAGTTATACCGTGAGCCAGGTACCAGGCACCCTTCTTCTCTGCCCCCTCTTCCTACAAGGAGGCAGATCTTAGCCATTTTTCCCTTCCAAACAGGTCATAACAGCCACCCGTAGCATCTTTTCTTTGGGGGTAAGCACTGTTCAGATGGATCTGGCTCACTTGAACAGATCAGAAAGATGCCCCAGATACAAGAGAGATACAAGTGCTGGTTCCAAGACACCCAAATATGAGATATGACTGGAGAGATGGAAAATACAAATCAGTTCTCAACACAAAGTCTTGAAATTCACTGAAAACAACACCGGCTTGTTTGGTTATAGAAATGAGTGATATCCATCAAGAAGACCATACACCCTGATCAAGTGGGATTCATCCCAGGGATGCAGGGATGGTTCAACATACACAAATCAATCAATGAAATACACTATATCAATAGAGCCAAGGACAAAAACCATATGATTATCTCCATAGATGCAGAAAAAGCATTTGACAAAATCCAACATGCATTTATGATAAAAACTCTACAAAAAATTGGAATAGATGGTCTCTACCTCAATCTGATAAAAGCCATCAATGAAAAACCAACAGCCAATATCATACTAAATGGTCAAAAACTGAAATCCTTCACACTAAAATCAGGAACAAGACAACGATGTCGACTATCACCACTCTTGTTCAATATAGTTCTGGAAACATTAGCCATGGCAATTAGACAAGAGAAAGAAATAAAAGGAATAAAGATAGGAAATGAAGAAGTCAAATTGTCATTATTTGAAGATGACATGATACTCTATATAGAAGACCCCAAGAACTCCACCAAAAGTCTTCTAGACTTAATAACCAAATTCAGTCAAGTAGCTGGTTACAAGGTCAACACACAAAAATCAATAGCTTTCCTCTACACCAATGACAGACTCACTGAGAGAGAAATAGGGCAAATAATTCCTTTCACAATAACATCCAAAAAACTGAAATACCTAGGAATCAACCTAACGAAAGAAATCAAAGACCTCTTCTCTGAAAACTATAGCACTCTGAAAAGAGAGATCGAAGATGATATCAGAAAATGGAAAGTCATCCCCTGTTCCTGGGTAGGAAGGATTAATATAGTGAAAATGGCCATACTTCCAAAACTGCTATATAGATTCAATGTAATTCCAATTGAGATCCCAGCAGCATACTTCACGGACCTTGAGAAAACAATCCAAAAATTCATTTGGAACAAGAAGAGACCCAGAATAGCAAAAGCAATTCTAGGTAACAGAGACATGGCAGGGGGTATCACAATCCCCAACCTGCAACTATACTACAAAGCTATTGTGATAAAAACAGCATGGAACTTGCAAAGAAACAGACCTGAGGACCAGTGGAACAGATTAGAAGATGCAGAAACAACACCAGACACACTCAGCCACCTCATTTTTGATAAAGGAGCCAAACACCCTCACTGGAGGAAAGATAGCCTCTTTAATAAATGGTGCTCGAAAAATTGTGTTGCAACTTGCCAAAGATTAAAACTAGACCTATGTCTCTCACCATGCACTAAACTAAAATTGAAATGGATTAAAGATCTAAATATTAAAATAGAAACTCCGGTCCTTGCACCTGCGCAGCAGGCGGCGAAACCACTGAGCTAAATCCCCAGCCCGTATTGTGCAATTTTGGCCATACTTGTAGTTTGATTCTTTCGTGGCTCACTAATATCTTCAGATGATATCTAATCTGGTCTGATGTTGCTTAGTCATCTGATCTTGAACTTTCAGTCTTCGGAGAAGTTCTTTAAAACCCACCATGGGTACAGGAATTAACTTTTCAGAATCAGGGTTGTCCAAGTAATAGGATCACCACTGGCAGGAGGATTCTGTAAAAGCTGCTTGATCTGTGTGGGAGAAAGTTCCGTTCTAGTCCAGAAAGGGTTACACCAAGTGCTGGAGTTGTGCTTTTAGATCAGCTTGTTCAAAGTGGGCATATAGTGTTGCAGCTGGAACTCTTCTTGAGGTACCATTTGGAGAACGCTCAACAATGTAAACAACAACTTCTGTCCTTAAACCAGCAAAAAGGATTTTCTTGTGTGCATTCCACTGGTGGAATATTATTGTTGAAATATCCTTTCCCTGTTCCCCAGAAAGTCTGCAGTTGATTCCATTTTGCTAAAATAATGTCCCTCTCATCTCCCAGTAGCCTTGGAGCAGAACGAGCACTCGCAGTATTTTTCAGTTGTTTGGACTGGTAGGCGCTTGTGTAGGCTGACCAAAGAGACCACCTAATATAGATTGTTGCTGTTGCTGCTGCTGTGTATTAAATCCTCCAAATCCCAGTCCAGTTCCCAAACCAGTACCTAAACCAATACTAGCTCCTGTTATTATGCCAAAACTGGTACCCAATCCAAAGCCTTTGTTCTGACTACCACCAAAGAGTCCAGTAGCGCCTGTGTTAGTGGGGGCAGAAAAGCTGAATGCAGAACTTGCAGTTGTAGATGTTGCCCAAATCTTCCAAAGGCACCCACAGGTGCTGCAGTGGCTGCAGCGGTGCCTGAGGTACCTGAGGGAGTCCCAAAATTGAAGGCCATGTCACAGGAGCAGGGAACCAAAGCACTGCTCCAGAGAAGCGACCCTCTTTACAACTTTTGATAGAGATTAAGAGAGAGGGACAAAAATCAAAGAGCAGATTGGAAGTGTTCTAACTATATTGTTCAGAGCTTGCTTTTAAATTTTATCTTAAGACTCTGAATCAAGAAGTCCTAAAACACCAGCCTGCTAAAGAGATCTATCACCTCAGGGGATAGATAGAGGCACATAGTGCTCCAGAAAAAATCCTGCCCTCGGGCTCTGAGGGAAAGACGTCTCTGAGACACTATGTGCTACACTTAGGCAATCTCCCTTCGAAGTAAGACAAGGCTAGGTTTTATTCAAAACCCACTCTAAAGATTCCTGTGTCTCAATATCTGACATACACTTACGAAACTCACAGGTTAAAGCTGGTACTCATTGCTCCGCAACCATGAATTATACATTAGTAAAAGTACATGTGCCAATTTTGTTCTTCCTCTACGTACATAAATGATGAGAACCAGATCTAGCATGGGAGGAAGCCAGGAAGATGGGGCCTTTTTGAGAATGTGAGTGAGTGAGAAAATAAGAAACAAAAGTAAATCATTGGGCTCCTTCTTGGTTTAAGACCATAGACTTTATCAAGCCCTGTGGATAGTGTCAACCATCACCTGATTGGCCAATTGTACCTACATGGCTTGGGACATGATCCCAGCCACCCAAAAAGGGCATCAGGCAGACTGAGTTTATGCCCTGCGGTTCTGAGAGAGAGGTTAAAGAGCAGTTTAGAAATCCTCCCTTGAGCTGAAACATCCAAAACACATTGTTGTGTTTATGGAAATAGTGCCCTCTGCTGTCACCCGGAGATCAGTTCTTTCCGCTGGATGGGAAACTGTTCAGGACACTGGGCGGGGACTTCACCCTCACATGTGTCCTCCTGGACGAACTAAATTTCGAAGTCTCACCTTCCCCAGAGATGGGGGTACGAATTCCTTATCTAAAATGGTTTCCTGACCTCGACGTTTTTATAGACAAATGCTCAATTTCTACGGGCTCAACTTGAGAGTTTTTAGTTGCTGGAAAGGAGGGAAAGGCTGAGACATATTTGAACTAAAATCTTTTTTGGCTCTCTCTTTCTCTCTCTCTCTCTCCCTCTCTCTCTCTCTCTCTCTCTCTCTCTCTCTCTCTCTCTCTCTCTCTCTCTCTCTCTCTCTCTCTCTCCCTCTCTCTCTCCCTCTCATTTAGCAGAAACATAATTTCAAAAAGGAAAGTACAAAATGACAGGAAAACATCAGAAAAAGACATAAGAAAAAAGGAAGTCTTCTCCTTATATGCCTGCAGTGAGTTAATGAGACAATCTGTCCATGAGTTGTCGCCCTCAGCCTGAGAAGGCAAAAGTAGGGAATCTCAAGAGCTAAGATTGCCTCCTCACCAGCAGAGGATGAGACTAGAAAGGGAGCAGGCACAATAGGCTCGACATTATCTTCTGTGAGCATACAGGAGGATCAGGCCAGACTGTCCCAGGGAATTCTGTCCTCCCAGATTTGAGGATGGCAGCCACAGTAGTCATTTTATTTGGCTAAAGGAGTCCCCGTGTTAGTCCTGTGTTCATACTTGAAGCATTGTGTTCCTTATATAAGCTAGGTTCTATCTAAAATTTATGGTGAAAATATAGAAAGTTTCCATGAAAAACAAAGTCCACTAGGGGGAGCTCCGATGTTACCTTCCCTGGTCCTGCTGTCTAAAATAAAACAACAGACCATCTGGTAACTGCCGAACAAGTCAAGCAAATAATAATACAAGTAAATTCAGCAGCTAGTAGGTCTGAATGCAGCCTGCATAACAGGAATACAAGGCTCTGCCTTCAAAAATCACATGTCCCACCAAGAAACTGCATAATCATCCCATGTTCTCAACTTAAATCTACCATCATTTTAATAAAAAAGACAAGGCATAAACAACTGAAAAACAAAAGACGACAGTTTTTGATTACCTAGATGAGTCACCCTCTAGAATCCACTCAAAATATCTAGGGGTGCCATGAATCAAAAGCAAACTCCTACGTCCTTCTGATTATTTCTCTGGGGCCTCCAAATGACATAGGAGAAATATAACCCCCAATCTGCTAGATGTTAGATGTGTCAAGTTTGTGTCCTCTAAAATCAAAGAATGAACATTAAGGAACAGTGGAGGGTAAGAGTAGGAAAGATTTACCGAGAGGTAGCTCCCGAGATACAAAAGGGGTCCCGAAAGTCAGGTGCCACCAAGGCCCTTTGTTGGGGGTAATTTACAGAGCAAAGTCACAATGTGGGTACAACATGAGTCAAACTATAATCAACCTATAGGATTACAAGTACAGCTACTTAGTTAATATTGACCCAATAGGGACATGAGTCACACAGCTAGGGTACATGGAAAGAAAAACTGGATGGGGAAGGGATAGGTCTGGATGCTCTGGACACCCACCTGGGTGACTGATGATTATCTGGACTTTACTGGACCAGGCGAAACCAGTCACAGTACAATCTCAAGTTATTGTTTATCCCTCAGGGATAAACATGTAGGGTAAGGGATAACATCAGGGATAAGCATGTAGGCCTGGTCATTGTATCTTTATCTTGAGTCCTGGCCTTGAACGGATGCAACTTCAGCCACAGTTCTGGTGTGCTCTTATTCTTTGTACTGAGTCGAGACAGAGATTGTCCCTGTCTGACTGCCTATTCGTTTCCATCCAAGTTAGCTTCCGAGAATAACAGAAATCCCAACATAAAGTTCAAAACCAAGAAAGTCAACATGAAAATCGCTTTCATGTTGGCTCTTCTACTTACCTCTTGGACACAATCACCCCTTATACTTGTATTCATTATCACATGTGCTTAGCTCTCCCTCTACTGATAATTTCTTTATGTCAGCATTTGACTGTATTCCTAATTGCAAGGGCTACTAAATTACTCAGTAGCTAGAATTAGTTTTGAGCAGTTTGAAAGCTTCCAGGGCTCTTTAGGATAGTCCTTGGTACCTGCTGTTGGACACCTGAATGCTCAGCCTGTTAGAAGTTTGGTCATTCTTTCAGGATGAATTTCTACTGAATTCCCTGAAGTAACTGAAAGAGACTTTCCACCGAGCACCACTATCACACTCTACTCTGTATCACTGCTCTGCCTTCCAGCCTGTAAACAGCTGACCTGACCACGTGCCCATCAAAAGCTAAGCCCTTCTCTTTGCAACACATTCCACCCCTCTCTCCAACTGAAAGACTGGGTAGAGCATGTTCTCTTACTTCATCAAACTTTCACTCTTCTCTGGATTATTCTTATGAGCATGCAAACTTGCTATCATTCCATTTTAAAGCACACATGCTCTCCTTGACCTCAGTTTCTTTGTCAGCTACTGCCCACTTCTCGTCACTTCTTTATGACAAAAATTCTCAAGAGTTGTCTAATCACAGTCTCAATCCTTTCCTCCATCATAAATGTACTCCAGCCAAGCGTTCAACCTTATCATTTCCCAAACCTGTTCTTTCACAGACTCCAACGATCCTAGTCAGTCCGACCCTCATGTGCCTTGACCCATCAGCGGCATTTGACCCAAATGATCACCCCCTCCTCCTTCACATCTTTTCTTCACTTGGCCTTCAGCTCACCACACTCCCCTAGTTTTCTTCCCACCTCCTTGGAAGCACCTCATTAGTCTCCACTGCCGGTCACTCCCTCCTCTTCTTCCCTAACCTGTTAATAGTGAAATACCTCAAGGCTTACGATTTGGTCTTATCTCTCTCCACATTTACCTTATTTCAGGCTTTAAATTTCACCCACACACATACAACTCTTGATTGGTATCTTCAGCTCCAAGCTCTTTCATGTCTTATGACTCACTATCATTTGAAATACAACAGACCCCAAACTGACTCCCCAAAGCCCTCTCAAAACCCCCTTCCACCTATTCTTCTCTATTTCAGCTAACGCCAACTGCATTATTCCAATCCATTGGTTCAAAATCTTTGGTCTCACACTGATATTGAAGTCATTCGATATATCTGAACATGTCTCACCATTTCCACTGCTTTTCTGCTTTGATTGGAGCCACAGTACTCTCTTACCTCATTCAACAGTTCCAAGCTTTGTCTAAGGATTCTAAAACCCACTGCTTCCTACCTTTGATATTCCGATTTAACAATTTTCACAGTTCTCCAGATGTGCATCAAAGTTTGGGAACTACTGGCAACGTTATGGTACCGGCCGCCTAAGTGAACTCCCTGCTTCAACCACTCCCCTGCTCCCAAAGTCAGTAAGTAGACATACTTCTAAGTCAGATCGTACTTCTCTTTTAAAAACTCCAATGGTGCCAGATTTCATAGTAAAAGCCCTAGGCTTCTCAATGACCTACACGCTCTCATGTGGGCTGCACTGTCCCTTGTGGTGGCCCTATCATTTCCTTGACCTCTGTTGCACTTTGTCTCACTCACTGCTCCACTGACACTGGCCTTTTTACATGAATACATCAGGCATCCTCTCATTCTTGGACCTTTGCACTAATTGTTCCCTCTGCCTGAAATACTCTCTCTCCAGTAATCTGTATATGGAATATTGTTCAAATATCAGAGTCATCATATTCTAAAAAAGGCCTACTCTAATCTTTATTTAAAATTACAAGTTTACTCCCCCGCCCCCATGTGTATGTGTGCATGCAATGAGGTAGATGATGGTGCCTTTAGATAAGAATGCCGCAAAGAGCAAATTTGGAGGAAAAACAGGTACCTGTTTTAGACATGTTCAGTTTGAAATGTATATTAGACTTCCAAATCAAACATGTTATCAAACAGGGGAGAAGCTGGGGTTGGGTTATAAACCTGGGAGTGGAGATGGTACTTAAAGCCATGGTACTCTGCAGATTGTCTTGAGGGTGACAAGGCTGAGCAATTTCTCTGCAACACCAGTCTTCTTGAATACACAAATGACTGAGGAAAGTAGAATAATCAAGAGTAGAGGGCTCTATTATAAAATACTTTCAGGGGGGCAACCCATTTTCTGGTCCCCCTTCTGTCTCTCTTAGACAGGCTATCTTTCTCTCAGTAAGTTTTTCCTACTCTAAAAATAAATAAATAAAAAATAAAATACTTTCAGGGAAGATAATTTATGTTGCTTGGTAAAAGAATGACAGTAAAGGACTAATAAATTTCACTGATGGGATGTCACAAAACTTCACCAGAGCAGTTTCAGTGTGATAGTGGGATCAAAGACTTGGAACTGTCTTAATTCTAGAGGGAAGTAAAGAACTGGAAACAGCACCGATTCCCATCTTTATTAATAAGAAGGGTTCTTAATCTCTGATCCATGGACATAAGAGATCATGAGCAGGCTTCAAAAAGTTTTCCCAAGTCTTCTCTGCAAACTCTGTGAAGTTTCATGTGTTTTTCTGGAGAGGCATCCATAGTTTTCGTGATGGTTAAGATGGGCCATACAAGGTGTAATCAAAAAAGACAATGAATTTAAAGTTTTTAAAATTTTACCACAGTAAAAGATATATTGTCATTAATCTCCCTCAAAATATCCCCCCTTACATCAAACACACTTATCCATTGTTCTTGCTACTTTCTGAAGCAGTTCTGGAAGCCCTCTTTCATCAGTCTTGACTTGCGCTGTCATGGCTGCCTCAATATCCTGAATCCACTGAAAATGTTTACCTTTCATGATCATTTTGCCTTTGGGGAAGTCACTCCATGCCAGATCCAGTGAATAGGGTGGATGAGAACACACTAATATTTTTACCAGCCTGCCTTTCTGTTGGGTGGCACCTGGCAGCAGCACTCAGCGTATTTTTTTATCATACCTAGTAAAGACACTCATGAAAAAGAACTTCCGGAACGACTCCAGAAAACAGCAACAAGACCGGATAGGTGTGTTCTAAGGGAAGGAGACTATTTTGACGGCGACTCACGGCAGTGTCACTCACTATAGTAAATCTTTTAAAATTTAAATATTCACCGTATTTTGTGATCACCCCTTGCCTATCGTTCACAGAGACCTGCTCACAGCCTGTTTCCTAAGTCTGCTTGGTCTCCTCCACGCTCTTAATCTAAATTCCTCCTCGCGAGGCGTCCATACTCTAGTTCCAGCCCAGCCTCCCGGAAGTGATGCACCTGGGCTCAAGAGCCCTATTCATAAAGCGCCCGCCCCCACGCCCTCACTCAGGCTTCCGGCCGCAGCTTCTTCCACCCGCCCCACCCCCGCGTCTCCTTCCGCCGCGGAGCCGCCTCTGGGGGGCGTGGCGAGGCGCAACGAGCTTTACGATACAGTGGCCGCCCTTTTACGACAGGCTGGAGTTGCTTTGTGGTTGTCAATCTCACCGTGGTACGAGATACGGTATCGTGTTGGCGTCTGCTACGACGGCGCTGAAATGAGGCAGAAGCGGAAAGGTGCAGAAAGGGAGGGCGAGGGTAAAGGGAGGGGTCGCTCCGGCGGTCAGATTCGGAACCCAACTTTTCCCGCGGGAATTCCTGCCTGATCCCGTCGCGTGGGCTGATCAGCCTCCCTGTGACAGCCCCTCGCCCGCCCGTCTTATCCATTGTGCATTTTCTACCAGCCCACCCTTACTCTTTTCCTCTTCGGCAGTCACTTGGTGACTTGCATAAACGGCAGGATAACTTTATTCCAAGGTAATAAAGTGGCTGGTGGATTTAAGCTTTCTTAGACTTGATTTCACGACACGTATGACGTGTTTGTGATTTTCTTCTGAAGCCTTCAGTTAAAATGTGAAAGTCCTGAATTATCCATGGAGTCTGTGGAGCAGTCATGCCTGGATTTATTGCTCCTCCGCATGGAGCAGCTCTTCCTACTTGTTCAACAGGATGCAGTTACATCTTAAATGTTCTCTTACAAGTTCTGTTTTCTCAGTACCTTTGCTTGAGCAGCTGGTCTAATAATGCTGATGATTATAGTAGTAGATACTATTTATGGAGCCTTTACCAGTCATTCTGAAGTCAATGTCATCTCCATTTTATACATGAAGAAACTGAGATTCAGAGTTAAGTAACTCTCTCACCCCAAAAATATATTTAGGGAGTGTGGAACTGGTTGGTCAGACTATATCTGTGACCCCAGAAGCGTAAGGAAACGTGTCCTTATCACTGCCTCTTGACATTAACTACTATTTCTTTTTTAAGCAGCAGCTCCAAGTGTCATCTGTTGTCTTGTCCGTCAGACTCTGCCCTCCCTAAATTGATTTGTCATTATCTCTCACTTGCTTCTTCTCAGTCAGGCCAGACAGCCTTAGTCTTTTAGCTCCATCTGTCACCAAGTCTTGTTAGTACTTACTTAGAAATTACCTCTTGAAATAGTTCCCTCTTCTTCATTCTGGCTACTGTCCTCCTAATCCACTTCCATCGATAACTAATATTTGACTGGTACTTTGGCTTTCATACATATTATTTGAGTTGATTCTTACATTGCTCTTGCAAAATTTGTATTATATCAGTTTCACAGACAAGGAAATGGACACTCAGATGTCACTGATTTCCCCTTTATTACTAGTCCATAGAGGTTGGAACTGGACCCTGTCCTGTTTAATTTTTTTTTAAGTCGTGTGACTTTTTACCATTGCCTTTCAAGAGCATTTTTCATAGCATCCAGATTGTATGTATCCTTTTCACCTCAGTTTATTTAAATGCAGCTGTCACATTTTTATTTCAAAAATTGAGAATATGTAGTTCTCCACTGTTTGTTGCATTCCATTTCAGTGCCTTTGCCTCACAGTGGGTGTACTCTGTACGGTCTGTTGCTGAGTCCTGCCAGGCACCCTGTACTCTCGTTAGGCAGTACTCCTTCACACAAAGATAAGTGGTTTTTATGCCCGGCGTTATTTCTTCAGGATTGCCTTCCATGTCTACATCCTGCCCTTTCTTTTAAGACTCCTGTCCCAGTTCCTCCATGAAGCTTTTTCTTATCAGTTTACCCCTCCATTTAACACAAGCAGCTTTCAAGCCTTAATCTGTTTTTACCAACTGAACCTCCTTTAACCCTCCAAATGAATTCTTATGCAAAATTTCAGTATAAAACATAAGCAGATGAAAGAGCTGCTATGGTTGTAATGAGAGAGACAGGACCCTCCCCTCCCCCTGCCCCCGTTCCTCTGTCACCATCACTGCAACCTCTTACCTGTGTCACAGGGCCCCTGTGTAGAACTCTTTTAAAATGCTGACTTACGTGGTTTGGAAAGCATTGAGCCTTTGATTATAGATGGCCTTTTCCCCCCAAATTATTGTGTGTGTCTTAGCCTTGCCTCCATAAGTTAGAGGCAGTGTGCTACAGTGAAAAATGCGTGGAAGTTACAGGGAAAAGATCTGGATTTGCGTTTTAACCGTACCATTGACAGTGTGTCCTAACTTCCTTTTACCTCATTTTTTGCATCTGTAAAATGGAATAGCAGTACCTACCTTACAGGGTTATTATGAGGGTTCCGACGGAATTAAAGTAAGCGAGTGGGCTCCAAAAATGCCAGTGCCTTCTCATCCGTATTTCTGGGTGATGACTTCATTATGCACACCAGCTTTCTCTGAAGGAAGAGAGCAAGCTTCCTGGTACCCCCACAGCTTTTGTCACCTGGGAAAAGACTGATTTTTTTGCCTTGAGGAGTGGGCTCTGATGCCCCAGCTTGGAGAGATACTCATCCTGGAAGCAGTTGACAGTGACTGGGGGGATGAGGTCATACAAGAACATGTCAGCTTCTGCTGTTGCCTTTGGATGAGAAGGGAAGTCCCGGTAGCCAGAAGAAAGTTACAGTAGTGGGCAGACAGTTTCAGATATTCTTCAAGATCCTTAGACAGTGTAGAACCCATAGCTCTGTTTTTCTTAACTAGTGCAGATATTGGGTTTGAGTTTCAACTTCACCCCTTGGTAACATCTATATGGAATGGGCAGATATTCCTATTTGTCTGCTTCACTGTGTTCTGAGGACCTGTTGAGTCGATAAATCTAAATGTTCTCTGTGAACTCTAACATATACAAGAATTAGAAGACTAATCTGGTCAGAAGAGTTGGGTCTATTTCCCCCTTGGTTCTTCCCTTCTCTCTCTACTTCTTGGATGCCACGGTTAAGTAGCTTTTCTTCTACCATGCCCCTCTGTCATCCTGTTTCTACCTTGGAGCTTTCTGACCATGAATTAAAAACTTGAGCCAATAAAAACCTCCCCTCTTAAGTTGTAGGTATCAGGTATTATGTTTCAGAGATGGAAAAGTGACTCAGACACCAGCCTTGTTTTAAAGTTATGGTCAGATTGTAAATAATAGATTTAGCATCTTCTGAACTTTGAGCTACTCATTTGACATGTTTGGAATGATTTTGGAATGAAAACTGCTACTCAATAAGATTTTTAAATCTTTACTGAATAATGTGACTTTTCAGTGTTGTTGAATAATATCTTTTCAGGAAATCTCAGCCTTATTGATTTTTGATTGTTGAATGTTGTCTTTCCAGGAGATCTCAGCCCCGCTGAGCTAATGATGCTGACTATAGGAGATGTTATTAAACAACTGATCGAAGCCCATGAACAAGGGAAAGACATCGATCTCAATAAGTAAGTGAATCTATAAAAGGAGGGCAATCTTTGATGCTCAGGGGTAAATAGTAATTGGCAGAGCTAAGGGTAGCATTAAGTCATCCGTCTCCAGAGTCCATGTTCTTATCTTCTGTGCCATATCCTACCTCATGTCCTACTTGTCTTTCCTCAGTGGAAGCAATAACTCTCTTTCAGGGCAGCTCTCCCTTTGGGATCCTTGGTGTAATCCAGCATCTCTCTATTTGAGAAGCTCTTTGACCTGTTCATCCTCTTCCACTTCATAATCATGTTCAGCTCGGTCTTTGCTGTACCTTCAAATAGGAGTGATTTTTTTTGTGTTTGCATCTATTTTTTAACTATATATTCACTCTGTATAGATCAACCCTGATGAAAAGCTTCTCCCTGCAACCCCAGGTCATCTAATCCCCACATGCGTGAACTGTGCTTAGATCCTGTTCTCCATTAGTTGAGATGCTGCAGTATTTGACACCTTACCTGAAACATTGTGTGTAGTAAACATTTGCTAAGGGAATAAATATCCTTTTTTGACTATGGAATCATATTTTACCCATCTTTCTACCATGTCTTTAGCAGTTTTTCTTCTATTTTTGTTGGTTACATCCTTAATTAGGAAAATCTTTAATTTCTGGTTAACATTTCTACTGAGGGCATCTAAAGCTGACACTTTAAAACTAGCCCCTGCTCAGATGCCCCCATTTGTAAGTCCTCTTGGGCTGGCTTTAACATACTTTTCCCAGTTTTTAAACTTCTGTACCTTTGTGCTGAAAGTGTCCAGCTGCCTGTGGAGGATAGGCATTCCGTGTTTGCCTCTCTGCCTGCAGTGTCACCTGTGTGTCTGCACTGCCTGTCTGAGGCCCACTCTGTCCCCTGGGCCCCTTTGCCCTGACTCTTCCCAGCACACACCAAACCCTTTCTGAACTCTGGAAGCCTTCACTGTGGTTCATGTGTGGGTTTAGACAGGTGCATTTATCACAACACAGAACATGAAAGGACTACGTCTTCTTCCTTCTGACATGCCAAGAGCTTAGGTGGTCTTCTGTGCATGCTAGGTAACCGGTAATATTTGTTGAACTACAAGCACCCCACAGATATTTCTAGGTGGATTAAAATTAGAAGACAGGAGCCAGGGATTTAGCTCAGTGGTTTCGCCGCCTGCTGTGCAAGTGCAAGGTCCTGAGTTTGATCCCCGGTACCAAAAAAAATAGAAGACAGGATGACTATTAGGGTTTGGTGATCAGGCACAAAGAAAAGAAAAGCTGGTAACGTAGGGAAAGTGAAAGGAATTGTTAGGCTTAAGGGTACCTCTGGGGGTTAGGGATAGGGGCAGGCAGAAATGTTTGCTTCATGATTGTTGAAATGTATTTATATGCTTTATGTTCTGTTCTTCATGCATATAGTATTCTGCCTAAGAAAGTAGTTCTTAACCAGGGTGCTTTCCCCCTTAGGAGACTTTGGCAACAGCTAGAGATGATTTTGGTCATTCCAACAGGAAGAAGGGAGCTAGTGGGAGAGACCAAGGAGGCTGCTAAACATCCCGAGGTGCGCTGGACAGCCTCCCACTCAGAGAAGGCTCTGGCCAAAAGTGTCAGTCGTCCTGAGGCTGGAAAGCTGGAGTGCTGTTTTGAACCAGACCCGTACTGTGTCATCATCCCAGGCTCCTCCTCTATAGTTCTCTGGTTTTCTTGCTGGTACTTAGGGCAAGAAGAGGAAGTCAGTCATGGATTTTGTCCTTTCTTTGCCTTGATATTCACAGATCTTAAAGCCACTGGTTTCCCCTGGTGAACAGGTAGGGCCGTGACAGAAGATCATATCATTTACACATCATCCTATTGGTAGCTTGTACTGAAATACTGTGATTGGGATAAAGCTGGATGCTTCACTTTCAGGGTGAAAACCAAGACAGCTGCCAAATATGGCCTTTCAGCACAGCCCCGCCTGGTGGATATCATTGCCGCAGTCCCTCCTCAGTATCGGAAAGTCTTAGTCCCCAAGTTAAAGGCAAAACCCATCAGAACTGCCAGCGGGGTGAGTGATTTGATTCATGAAATCCTGGTGCGGGTAGCAAGGTGAAGCGGGCGGGGAGGGGGTTCAGACTCATGAGCCCATCTATTACACCAACGGAGGATGTTCAGAAGGCAGAGAGAGGAAGCCAGCTAGCTGTCCTTGAAGGAATAGATGATGTGTTGGTGCCTTGAAACCTAAAGATTGAGGCTTGGTGACCATCACAATATGATAATTGTCATTGGCCCTCTTAAGCTGGTACTTAGAAAAAGTACTGCTCAAAGGTGGTTTAATGGTGCAGAGTGTTGTATATATGGTAACTGTGACATGATTGACAGTAGGGACCACTACGGGATTTGAGAGGACAGCTAGGGAAGTCCCAATACAAGACATGCTGCTCACTGGCCCTGTAGACAGTGCTCAGGTCAGAGGGGAGAGCAGGCTGGAAGGGAAACGGGAGCAAGGGTGCAGGGCACTAAGGCACAGAGGAGTGATGCAACAGGCGTGGCATGTGCGGGGACAGTGAGCACACCAGACAGACAGCAGCTGACAGTCCTTTTGGGAAAGCAGAGGACATTAGTTTGGGATCCGCTCATAAAAGAACGTAAGTGTCCAGCGAAGAGGTTAGGTAACAGGAAACGTAAAGGTTTCTGAGAAAGAGAGTGGGGAAAGGATAGAGAGAGTTAAGATGCATTACGTGCCTGTACCCACTCCCCACGAGGAATGTCATCACTGTGTACTACCAACATCTACTAATATATAAAAATATTTTTAAAAAGAAAATCTTGATACAGCGTGCAGGGTCCTTTGAAACAGAAAGACCAGTTTGGACTCTGTTAATCCAGTCTTCGTGAGAGATGTTAAGGGCCTGATTTAGGGTAAAACTGTAGGAAAACAAAGACTGGGTGTGAGAGACCCAGAGCGAAAGTTGGCAGGGTCGAGACTCTTTCAGATGAGGTCCCCAGAGTCCAGCTCTGTGTCCCTGATGTGATCATACATGCTCAGCCTGCTGTTTGAATCAGGGTATTGCTTCTAGCAGCCTGTGTTGGATTTTTCCTAAAGACATGCCACATTCTTGATCATACTACACTGCTGGACAATTAAATCCTAAAACTACATACAGTGTACCACTAATCCTAGAGTCTTCTTTTTCGTCCTTAAGCCATTTTGTTTTGTTATGTTTTATTCTGTTTGTCAGAAAGAACTAATAATCCAGTACCCCGCACCTCCCTCTCCTCATCATCCCCCTCAGTGACTTTCAGCTCTTAGAGATTTCTTTAGCATCTGTTCCCTATCCCTCCACATGTTTTGTAGACCAGTCTTGAATTTTTAGGTGTAAGTATTAAATGTGGGCTCACCACTACAGTAGACAAAGTTTTATCGAGCTTCCCACCTGACCCATGCATCTAACTCATATGACCCATGATGCTGCCCTCTCTAATCCTCCTCTGTCTCTGATCATTTCTGTCCTTTGCTTTTGGGGCTCTCCTTTGTTCTGCTTGCCTCTAAAAGTTGATGTTCCCTGTAGTCCTAGTCCCACTGTGTTTGAACTGCACTGCTCTCTTTGGTAATCTCCGCATTGGACGTTTGAGCTGTGATACCGAACATGGGATGGCAGTAGAAATGAGACCGGGCCTAGGAGTGAGAAGAAGCACACAGGCAGAAGCTGATCTGGGAGAGCGTACTTCAAAGGGAGGGGGAACAGTGCTCATGGAGAGAAGAATCAGGCTGGCCCATTAATAAAGACAGAGGCAAGCTTTTTATTCACATATAGGGGGTGTAGGGATGAGCTAGAGTGTGGGAATTTTTACTGGGTCTGGGCATGCCTTTAAAAGGTGTTTTCTTTTTTGTGCAAACATCTTGCTCTTCAGGAATGGGCAACTAGGTCATCCCAGGAACTGTGACATTTTTCCATCAGCAGCCCCATCCTGCTCCAACTTCCTGGCCTTGTGATAGGGTAGAGGTGTTGTAGTTGCTAAGGGAATACCTTGCTTTTAATGAGTAACGGGTTAAGGGTCCAGGAGTGAGTTTGTCCCCTGTCCTTTTGTGGCTTTATTCTCTCATCTGGTTTACTCTGGGAAGATGATGGCAAAGGCATCCTGGCTTGTAACGATGCACCTGGTTTTTGAGGGTGATAAGATTGTTTGGGAGGATGAGAGGGTAGGGAAGAACACACGCTGTCCTTTTAATGGGTAACTTAGCTCAGGCCTGAGCTAAGGCCCTGAAGTGCCTCTGCCCTCTGTCCCCACGCTGAGCCTTGTCTTAGCTGTGAGCTGACTCAGCCCTGACCTATCCCTGAACTCCAGATTCGTGTCAGGTTGCAAGGAAGACGTCTGTGCTTTGACTGCCTTAGAACCTCAGGTGTGACAAAGCCAAAACTACCTGCAAATTTGTTTATTCACATTTCCTGTCCATCTTAGTTCCTGGTGCTACCATCCACTCAGTTTCCAAAAACACATCATCTGTCCCCCCATCACAGGCAAGAAAGTGTTGGCCTTTATTCTTTTATAGATGATTGCAGTCATTTCCTAACAGGTCTACTTTGACTTACGTGCACCACATCCACCTTAGTGCCACCAGAGTGAGTTATAAAAATAGCAGAAAGACGGTCATTCCCTGTGTGCCTGCAATCTCACCTCTGTGATTTATTCTTGCTGTTACTCTGATGGTGCCTTGTTTTTTATAAAGTGCTTTTATGTCTACAGAAAAATTGAGCAGCACATACACAGTTTCCATGTACTTCTTCCTCCCCTGGCCCACGTTCCCTGCCACTAATGTCTTGTGTTGGTTTGGTGCACTTGTTACAGCTGGTGAAACAATATTTCTGCTTTCCCCATCTTTGCCCAAGAGCCAGGGATTGAACCCAGGGCCTTGCAAGTGCTAGATAAGCACTCTACCACTGAGCCACACCTCCCCAGCTGCGTTCCTATTGACTGAAGCCTAGAGTCTGCAGTCTAGATCACTCTTGGGTACATTCTGTGGGTTTTGGCAAATGCATAATGTCATGGACCCATCATTATAGTGCCATGCAAACTACTTTCACTGTCCTAAACTCTATACATCCCTCCCCATGATCCAAACCTAACCTGACATCCACCAATCTATTTGTGCCTGTATAGTTTTGCCTTTTCCAGAATGACATATAGTTGGATCATATAGTATGGAGCCTTTTCAGATTACCTTCTTTCACTTAGCAGTATGACTTTAAAGTGCCTTCATGGCTTGGCGTGGTTTAACAGCTCATCCCTCTTTATTGCTGGATGATATGTCATTGTATGAATGTACCACTACTTGTTTATCTGTTCACCTGTTGAAAGACATCTTGGTTGTTTCCAGTTTTTGGCAGTTATGAACAAAGCTACCATAAACATTAACATGAAGATTTTGTGTCTATATACATTTTCAGTTTATTTGGGTAAATACCAAAGAGTATGATTGCTGTATTGTATGGCATGAGTATGTTTAGCTCTATAAGAAACTTTGCAACTTTCATCCAAAGTTGCCATACCATTTTGTATTCCCTTTAGCACTTAGAGTTTCTGTTGCTCCACATCCTCATTAGCATTTGGTGTTACTGTTTTGTTTTAGCTATTCTTAGAGTTGTATAGTGATATCTCTAGTTTTGATGTGAAATTCTCTAATGATGTGTATTGAGCATCTTTTCATATAGTACCTGTTTGCCATCTGTATATGTGGTATCAAACGACAGTGTCTTTAGTTGTGTTATCATGGCTTCCTCAATGTCCTAAATCAGTTCAAAACATTTACCTTCCATGGTCATTTTGACTTTGTTGAAGAGGCAGAAATCACACAGTCCCAGATAAGGCGAATGAGGCGGATGAGGACACGCCGTGATGCTTTTACCAGCCTGCCTTCTGTTGGATGGCACTTGACAGCAGGATTTGCCATATTTTTGATCACATCTTGTAAAGACACCAAAGAGGTTTTCCAGCGCTACTTCAGAAAGTGGGAAGAATAATGGGATAAGTTTCTCAAATCAAGGAGGATGAATTCCAAGGGGATTCATGAAAATAAGTCTTTCAATGTAATAAATTTTTTAAAAAATGTAAGCACTGTATTTTGATCACATCCCATATCTTCTTCAGTCATGTGTCTGTTCAGATCTTTTGTCTTATTCTTAACTGTTTGTTTTCTTAAGTTTTAAGAGTTCTTTGTATGTTTTAGATATGTCCTATATCAGATACAAATTTCACAGATTTTTTTCTCTGAGACTTTTCATTCCCTAAAGCTTTGTTGTTGTTGTTGTTGTTGTTTTTGTTGTTGTTGTTTTGGTACTGGAGATCAAACTCAGGACCTTGCGCTTGTGAGGCAGGCGCTGGAATCGCTTCAGTTTTGTGTTCTGTGTTTTTTTTCTTTAAGTTTTAATGAAATCTAACTTGCCATTTTTTTTCTTTAATGGGTAGCACTTTTGTATTGTATCTAAAAATTCATTGTGAAATTCAAGATCACCTAGATTTTGTTACCTTCTGGAAGTTTTATAGTTCCACATTTGACAGTTAGATGTATGACCCATTTTGAGTTTGTATTTGTTTGTTTTGCTTGGAACACCATGATTATTATTAACATACTAGCGTCGTTGTTAGTGGCAATCAACGGCTACCACATGTTGACTGTGTGTTAATACCAGCCACTGTGCTAAGCAGTTTGACTATGTTTTCTAATTTAAACTTCAGAATAGTTTTGAGGGTTAAATGATATTGTCTTCATTTTACAAAATAGGGAAATACATAGTAAGAACAGAAAATATTCAGACCTTATTCTCTGTAGTTGACTCCAAAATCATGGCTTTCCCACTCTATCAGTAAGTCTTAAACTGTCTTCTCCAAAACCTCAGATTTCCTTCAGTTTCTTAGGAGCTGCTGAGGGAAATAACGGGAGTTATGGGAGTAGATCTCATCTCTGCCTCACCCCAGACTAGTGGCTTTCATCGCTTTTCTATATTGAGGTTCTACATAAAATGTTATCTGAAAGGATCTTGGGCTGGCTTTGAAAATGCCTGCCAGCTCCTGTAGCCTCCTTTGCGAGCCCCACTTCCCCGCCTTCTCTGCTCAGCGTTGGCTTCCCCAGCAAGCATGTTACGTTCTCAGGCAGCCTGGGGGCCTCGCCTGACCGGACTTGTTGCGTAGTCCCAGTTTTTTCTGCATCTTCTTACCCTGCTGTTTTGAAATAGCCTACTTTCTGTCCTTCTGCTCCGTGAGATAGCATGAGTTCAGGGCCACAGGCAGCGTGCTTTTATTTTGCACCTCAGGCCCATGAGCTCGGCACAGCATGGACCCTGGACCCTGTGCTGGGCGCCCTGTACAATGTTGGTGAAAGGGACTCCCCTCGTCAGTGGGGGTGTGGTTGTGTCTCATTTTAAATAAAAATACTTCCTTGGAAATCTTAAGGTTTTAATTCAGATTTTGAAATGAAAGTCTGGCAAAATTATTTATTTTGGGGTTTCTCTAAATCACTGTTTAATAATGTAAATATGGGTAATTTTTATTGTGAAAAATAATTGCAAACTTACAGCAAATTTAAAAGTACAATAAAAGAACTTTTTACTCCCTAATGATTTGAAAGTAAGTTGCAAAGCCATTGCCTTTGAATCCTTCAGTGTGTATTTCTTGCCAACAAGGACATTTTCTTCTTTTACCACGATACAGCCATCCACACCAGGAATGTAACCTGCATGCCTTGTTGTCATCTACTCCTGGTCCCTCATTCAAGCTTCACTACCTGATTCAGTCACGCCCACAGGACCCAGTGGAGAATCACCTGGGAGTTTACTCCTCATTCTCGACATGCCCACTCCCTTTCCCTCATGCCCTTGACACTTTTGAAGATTTCGGGCTAGGTGTTTTCTAGCACATCCCTCTATTTGGTTTAATCAAGTGTTTCTCAATAATTAGGTTTAGGCGAGGCATCTTTGGCAGGAACATCACAGAATTCTGTGACTTTCCATACACACGTGGGGACTCATGTAACACATTTTCATCTATGTTCTCATCAGTATCTAGACACTGAAAGCTTTGAGTTCACAGCAGTCCTTTCAGTTTTATCCAGCCCAAGGGTTCATTCTAGTTCTTGTCCTTTCTGTATTTCGAATTTCCTTTTCTTCCGGTAGGAAGCCCGGATTGCATTAGCTTTAATGTATACCGTTCCCGCCCACCTGTCTGTCACCAGCTCCTTTCTCAAGCACATCCTTCCCTCGCTGAGCTCGGGCTCTTTTGCACCCTCCAAGACCGTTTTTCACTGACTGGATGGGTCTAGTTCTTGGCCTCATAGTCCTTGCTATAAATGCTTCTATCCAGTGTGTCATGAGGAATTTGAATTACAAAAGTTAGGTTTATATCAAATTGTATAAAATTACCTAATTTTTTTCTTATAGGCTCTTTTAGTAAAAGCAATAAATCAGAGAGAAAACAAGAATCACTGTAGCTTTAAAAATCAATTCCTTATTTTGTACTTAATTTATTATAAAATATATAAAGCTCATATGTGTAATTCATATGTACACTTTACAGACGATTAATATTGCAAAGAGCTTGCCTTGTACCCAGCTTAGGAAATATGGCAGCACCTGTATTTCAAGGCCCCTAGGATACCAGTCTGATTGCATTCCTCTCCTTCCTTCAAGGAATATCTACGTTACAGAATTTTGTATTACTTTCCTTAATAGCTTTTTTGTTCATCTTTTTTTTTACAGATTGCTGTTGTTGCTGTGATGTGTAAACCCCACAGATGCCCACACATAAGTTTTACGGGAAACATATGTGTGTAAGTATGGTGATTTCAATAAGTCCTGTGTGTATTTTAACTAAGCCAATAAATTCTGTAAGGCCTTGATAATTTTGTGCTGGTAATGTTTTAAACTTGGTTTTAATAGATTTATAGGTTAGTTCTCTGAAACAAGCAACCATCAGTAGCTATATCAGTATTTTAAAAATGAAACATATAAATATTTTGATTTATTACAATATTAGAAAAAAATACATACATTTTGGAACTTAGATGAATAGACACCCATTAACTGGACAAATGAAACATGGATATTTGAATTGCCTTAATTCCAATGTTAGAAATTTAAATTTGGATTAGAAGAGTAACAAAATAAAAAAATTATACTTATAAATAATTATTAGATTTCTCAACTTTAGATATTTGGAAGAATTAGCAGAAGCATATGCCTGATTCTAGGTAGGAGCATTAAATGGGAGAGAGGTTTTCCTGAGTGTGTTATAAGAGAACACTATGATGGTTCAAATCAGAAAACTTGGTTCCTGTTATTTGCTATAAAAGTTTATACCTCTGAAGTAACAGTGACTGCAGTATTTTGAAAAACGAATGTAATGGTATTCCTTTACATAGTGATCTTGTTTACTTACTGGTGGAAAATACATTTTTTGTGGATACCACACAGGTAGACTGTTCCGTTAGGATTTGAAGTGAAGCTCATTGGATTCCAGGATTTTATGAAGACTGTTGATAATTGAACTAGACTCTAGAACTAAGTTTCCTATGTGACCCCTTCTTCTTTCACTGTATTGGCAGATACTGCCCCGGTGGACCTGATTCAGATTTTGAATATTCAACCCAGTCCTACACTGGATATGAGGTAAAGCAATTTGAAGTTTTCCCAATGAAGTGTTACATCATATTTTACCCAGAGTGTGGCTTAACAAGTCCTAGCCTTCTAAAAAGTTTTAGCTTTCTTTTCTGACTATCAAAGCCGTTGATTCACCAAATGGTTGCTCTGTGTTTCCTGTGCCATGTGTTGTTCCAGTCACTGACGTCAGCACTTACACTGATAAATTCCAACCACGGTCCTAAGTGCTTTACTGTGTTAAACCTTACAGCAGTATTTGGACATAAATGCTGTGGCTGCCCCACTTTTACAGGTGAGGACGCTGGGGCATAGAAGGCTTAAACAGCTGGCGTAGAGACACTGCCAGCACATGGCAGCTCTGTACTCTTATCGCTGTGTCTGCTGCCTCTTCAGCAGCAAAAAGTGGAATCTCCATTCTAACAATGGAAGATAAGCAATAAGCAATCAAGAATGTCAGGTGCTAACATGCTGATTAGAGAAGTGAAATTGAGTGAGGCCAGTGGCACTGTGAGGGTGAGGAAGGGATTCTCTGGGGAGGCCTGACAGACCATCAGGAAGGTGCATTCAAAGCCCAGAGAACGGCCACAGAAAGGGCCAAGGTGGGATGGTGGGGGTGTCCTGGAGCACGGGAAGCAGGGGAGACCGTGAGGCTGCAGAACTATGGTTCATATTTCAGGATTTTCTATCTCCTAGCCTTCTTTTGTACTCCTCCTTACAGTGGACATTTAGGGTTACCTCTTTGCTCTGCATCCTTCAGTAGTATTTTACGCATCTAAAAGCATATACATATTCTTTACCCTGCCTTTTTTCATATAAAGTAGTGTATGAAAGCAGTATTCTGCACCTTGCTTTTCCACTTTACAGCCTATCTCAGAGAACATTGTACACCAGCGCATCGTTTCACAGTTGTAGAGTATTCCATTGAAAGAGAGTAGCATCAAGGCTCTTTGCTAAGTCATCACAAACTGTGTGTACTGAAGAACCTCGTTCATGGGTCGTTTTGCCACATAAATCTCTTTGAGTTTGTGTGCACACCTGTGTGAGTAGGAGAGCATTTTGGAGGCCCAGGGGATTTCATAAGCATTTACGCGAGAGGCAGATGAGGTCCCAGGAGAAACCTTGCTGTTGAGGCCCTGCTGGCCGTGGGGGTGGGACTCCCCAGATGTTACACAGGGCAGCGTTTTCAACCCTGACGAGACCGAGAACGGAAGATGGGCTGCAAGACAGGTTGTTAGTATGCAAAACCAGAGAGAATTTTATTATTTAATACATCTTTTCAGAACTACTTTTTAAATTGATGACCGTTAACAATATTTTTTTCTTTTTTTCTTAGCCAACCTCCATGCGAGCTATTCGGGCTAGATACGACCCTTACCTGCAGACAAGACACCGGATAGAACAGGTAAATTTTGAAAAAGCATTTTTTAAATTTTTTGTATTATTAGTACATATTGATTTTACAAAATAACGTGTTTCACTATGGTATTTTCTTACATGTATATAACGTATTTTGATTATATCCATCCCCTTATTGCCCTCCCTTGAATCCCTGAAGTAATATGCTTTCAATTAAATTTTTACACTTAATAAGAAGGTATGTTGCTTCATTATAAAATAAAAGCTAAGAATAGAAATATCTCCTTTCTGAGTTGTTCGTACTTGTCCAAGGGAGGGAGGATATTTTGCAGTGTCTGGCATGGTCAAAAATACTACTATTTTTTTTTTTTTGGTACTGGGGTTCGAACTTGGGTCCTTGCACTTGCCCAGCAGGCGGTGAAACCACTGAGGTAAATCCCCGGCCCAAAAATACTACTTTCTTTGGAGACTGTATTGTTTCTTTAAAGGTTTATTCTGTAGAAAGTCACATGGTATGAAATCTATGGAATGAAAGTGTGTGAAAGTTCTTGGACGATAGTGAGTGGGTTGAATTTTAGATTCCGTGAGCTGGGCCAAGAAGTAGTGTGACAGGTTTACAGGTAGGAATTGAGGAACCTCGGAGGCTTATGGGATTGTTCTATATCATGACTTTGGTGGTGGTTGCATTATTTAACTAAACATTTACCAAAACTCGCCCATTATCCATTTAAAGTTAATGGATTTTATTGCATATAAATTAGATCTCTACTTAGCTAATTAAAAACAGGTACTGTGTGACCTTGTGCTATTCTAGAAATCTAAACATGAATACAGATTTTCTTTACTTACAACTCTATTTTAAACTTGTCCAATTTTTAAAATGTAAAACATCATTTGTAGTTGTTATAGTAACATATGTTAGGGCAAATATAAGGTCTAAAATAATAAGTGGTATATACCATACTCAATAAATTGCTTCAGGGTTTCTTTAACTATTAGTGAATACCATCTGGTTCTGATTTTCACTGTGCTGTCATCCAAGCATATATGGGACAAGATTATCAGCAATAGGAGAGGACCCCCATCTCGGGAGCCTACATATCTTGGAAAAGCATGTTCTAAACTGAGCTTGGCTTCAGTTTTGGTTGGTTTTTTTAAAGCTATAGTATTTAACTCATTGAAAATGCAGAACTGTGTTTCAACAGAGTGTGAAATGTTTATGTTTACTAAAAAGGAGCCTGAGCTTTGGAGATTTAGAAACTAAAATAGAGTGACAATTCTTTTCTAACTGTAAGTGCACCATAATCATTGAGTAACTTCCAAGACATAGGCAGATCTTCACCTCCTGAGTCCTGGTACGATACTTTGAAAATGTTATCAGAGTGATTTTGATTTGTATTCCTTATAAACAACCATAGATATAGAAGTAGAATGTTCTTTTAGTGTTGAAGAATATATATATACGTGTGTGTATATATATATACATATATATACACATATATATACACATATATATATGTGTATATATATGTATATATATATACATACACACATATAATATGAGTTATTTGCCATGTTCAGAAAACAAGTATAAAAAGGTGCCCTTCTGCCTGTAATTAGCGTAGTCACCCCTACATAGTATAATAATTCTAGTTTATTATTTGGCAGTTTGCTTAACCTGGTTTCCTCAAGGCTAAGGATACAGCAAGAAATTTAAATACCTATTTTTAAAAATTACAATCTTGGCTTATTGTAGTCGACAGAATGAAAGATTTGTGCCATTATGTTGTCTAGTAGGGGAGACATAATATTTCATTTTTAATCAATCACTCACGTCCATGAGTTTTTTCCTCCGAGAAAGCAGGCTTGGGGGTCATCTGTGCCTGCAGTCTTCAATTGTAAACTGATTTCTTGATTTTTCTTTCTAATTTACTATTCTTTTTTCTTCCCTTTATGAAGCTCTGATTATGTTGTATACTCATGCATGCATAATTGTTTCATAATCTGAAATGTTTCCTTTTTGTCCCCAAGGCTTACCACAGACGCTGACATAAGATGTATGACCTATAAATATATCATATTGCATTTTGTATTATATTGTCTTTACTACTTTCTCGTGTATATTCCTTGTGTTTTAAAGTTTCTGTATAACTCCAAGTATTGAAGTCAACCTTTTCATTTATTTTTCATTTTCTCCCTTCCTTATTTAAGCCTTAATTTTTTCCTCTCAGGTTTTTTTTGTCCACAGAATTAGCTAAATATGTTTAATTGCTTTTCATCTTTAAACTATACTAATAAATTGTTGCAAAATAAAATAAGATATTTTGTAGTACCCAGTTACAACAGTTGCCTATAACTTCCTAATGCTGTTGAATTTATGTTTCTTTCAGTTAAAACAGCTTGGTCACAGTGTGGATAAAGTGGAGTTTATCGTGATGGGTGGAACTTTCATGGCCCTTCCGGAAGAATACAGAGATTATTTTATTCGAAATTTACATGATGCCTTATCAGGACATACATCCAACAATATTTATGAGGCAGTCAAGTAAGAAGTTATTCTTTATCACACTCTCCAAAGTTTTTGCCAGTTTATCCTTTTAGAAGTATGCTTCTAAGAAAGCTTCTGTTCTCTATTCCTGTATTCTACATCCACATTCTTATTTCTTGTACTCTCCCTTGTTTTGTGGGAAAGGATCATTTTCATTGAAATAATCCTTTTAAAAAATGAATGAATGAAAAGACCAGCCAGGCACAATAGGACATGCAATCCCAGCTACTCAGGAGGCTGAAACAGAAGGACTGAAAGTTTGAGGTCAGCCTTGGCAGCTTACTGACACCCTGGCTCAAAACAAAATACATATCCATTGACATAGTATTCTAAAATAGAGAAATTCACAAAATATGGTCTGTAAAAGGTCTTTTCAGACTTAAGTTGATCTGAACTACTATCCAAACTAGGACTAATTTTGATTGAGGTGGATACTCTGTCAGAAACATTTAGCCGCTATAAAATCAACAAAACAAGTGACTATTTTTAAAACCTAATTTATTAGTGACTGTGATAACTATTACATAATTTCTGTTTTTGAATGGGCTCTTAGTCTGTTTGGTGCTGCTATAACAAAATACCTGAGACTAGGTAGTTTATAATCACAGAAATTTATTATCTGATGCTTCTGGAAGTTGGGAAGTTCAATATCCAGGTGTTAGCATCTGGCAAGCACCTTCTTGTGTTACAGCAGGAGGGCAAGAAACACAAAAAGGGACCTAACTTACTCTCTTATAACAGTGTTATCCCACAGAGAGGGCTGAGTCCTCATGGCCTAACCACCTATCCAATGTCCTACCTCTTAATGCTGTTTCACTGGCAACTAAATTTCAACATGGGGTTTGGAGGGGGCAAACATTTGAACCATAGTGGATTCACTTACTCATTCTGAATTCTATTGGAAAAAACAGAAGTATGAATTCCTTTGATACTTTGTATGCCAGAGTTTAGCAGGAAGAATGCCAAGGTTTCATATAAAGTTCAATAATTTAAAAAGTGAAAGTATTAAAATAGATTTTTTGTTTTGAGAATACTTAGGAAGCTACTTGTTTGCTGTTGTTATTGTTTTATCAGATGTTATCTGTAGAGCCTGTTAGGTACTAGGCACTGTTTTAGGCTCTGGGAGCCACATGGTGAATAAGAGAAACATTGTTCTCGTCCTTATGGTGTTTTCATTTTGCTGTTCAGAGTAAGTGCTGCAGCAGCAACGGACTGCTGTGATACACAGGACTGGACTAGAAAGAGTAGCCAGTCCGGCCTCAGCTGAGGGGATGAGATGAAGGCACCGAAGTGGGAAGCAGCTTGAGGAGCAGTAGTTGGATCAGGTGCTATGTGCTTAGTAAATGCCAAAGTCTTTGAACTTTAGAAGAGATCCCAGTGAACAAGAGGGAAAATGCCAGACTGTACATACTTGTGAGGAGATGCGGGTTTTTGTGAAATGCAGTAGGAAGGCAGATGGTTCCAAGAGGAGAGTGCCGTGTTTGGGTTAATGGGTAAGGTCATGACAGCTACTGTTGGCTAACGGTTTAGAGGGATGCAAGAGTAAAAGAGAGAGTGGATAGGACTATCGGCTACGTCAGAGGAAGGTGGTGGCGGAGGCAAAGGGGAAGAGCTTGGGGGTAAAGGAAGAAATCTAGCATGGCATGCAGGTTTGGGCTGAAGGCAGTGGGAAATGCTGAGATGGAAGAAGCTGAGAAAAGAGCAGGTTTAGGGGAGAGAACCAAGAGATTTTCTTTGGGTATGTTAGGTTTGAAATGCCTGTGATACATTCAAGTGGAGGTGTCCGGTAGGCTACAGTTACAGAAGCCTGGGCTGGCACTAGAAAATTGGGGGTGACCAGCTCATAGGTGCTATTTACAGCCATATAAATGAATGAGGTCGCCTAAGGGAAAGCCTCAGATCTCCAGGGTACACTAAGTGAAAGAGCACTGTGCAGAGCAGTTCTTACACTGTGATGTCATCAGTTATGTGTCCATGAACGTGAGAGAGAGAGAGAAGGGGCAGTAGAACTGTAGTCATCAGAGGCCTTAGAGGTGAGGAGGAAGGGACAGGGGAAACAGGAGAAAGGGGTACGTGTACATTTGCTTTGTAAGCAGTGCCAGGCATTGCGACAGGTGCCTGATTCATTTATACTCACAGTAAGTTTGAGTTAAGTATTCAGATTATCTCTATTTTACAGATGAAGAAGCTGAGTCAAAGAGAGAGGAAGTAACTTGTCCAAAGCTACAAACAGAGCTGCTGGCAGAGTGAGGCATAAACCCCAGGCAGGGTCTAGGGGTGTAACTCAGTGTAGAGTGTCTGCCTGGTACGCATGAGGCCCCAGGTTCAAGCTCCAGCACTGCAAACAAATAAAAATAAAGAAATAGACCCCAGGCTGCTTTGCTTTCCAAGCCTGACCTCTGCTGTAATGCTAAAAGCTACTAGGTGTAACAATTGTGCCATGTGTACTGTATATGTGTATGTATATGTGTGTGTGTGTGTGTGTGTGTGTCCATGTCCATGTACACCCATGTGTACATCATCAGAGTTTGCAAGTATCAATAGGAATGTGGCCTGTAATTGCCACCACCTTCAGGCTTGTCTGTGGCTTCTCATTTATAAGAAAAAGGGGAACATTATAGGGCTGATTATAAGGTTCTCAGACTGTACCCCTCTCAGAGATTCTGTGTGGTGATGGTAGGACCTGATTTTGAGTGGAGAGAGTGTGGCTTTATTACCCTGAAATCAAAGCAGTTCTTAGTACATAGTAGGCTTAAGTAACTGTGTGACTAGATTTTGAATGAGTGATTAATCTGCAGATCAAATATTGACAACTACTGATGTTGGTAGGATTGCCTTTTGAAATTGGGGATAGGGACATCTTTGTGTGCCATCCCTATTAGTCTCTTGTGAGTTTGTAAAACATGAAAAGAACAGAGGGGCTTTTTCATAAATTTAAATAAGCACTAAGGGTAGCTTGAGGGGCCTGTGTAGTCGACTGCTGGGCGAGTATGCACGGTGATTGACTCCAGGTATGTGACAGGTGAATTCTGTGTCTCTGAATCCAGACTTTTTGCAGTGTGATCTGCCCCCACGGGGGCTTCAGTGCAGGATGAAATGGGAACTATTTTTGCCACACATTCAAAACTTTGATCATTCATGAGTGTGAGTCATGCTTAGTAAAATGCTGAAGTCTTCAAAGTTTAGAGGAATAATGACACCATCCAGCTCATTCCTCTTGATACTGAAAAATCACATGACAGCTTTGATAAAATGCAATTGAGGAAACAGACTTAATTAGTTCAAAGCCACAAGACTTTGGAATGGCAGCAGTGCCTCAGAGGGTCACTGCTGAGATTCAGTCAACTCGGAAACTGCCCTAGCAGAGTGACTGTCCCAAGCTTATGTGTTTATGTACTCCTCTCTCAGTGCAGGTTTCTTGTGCCGAGACCTTGCCTGTTAAGTGGAATTGAGCTAAAAGTATCTTAGATATGTGCTGCCCGCATACACCAGCTTCCATACAGCAGTTGTCCCAGCCCAGGCCTATATGATGAGTATCTAGCACTTAGCTAGCTTGCCATTGTCATCAGTTGAAACTAACAAAATTGCTTCATTCTTGATGTGAAGCTTTGTGGAGAAATGTTGTTCTAGTGCTGTTAACGCGAGTGAACTTCACATCACATGTCACGATGTGTTTATCCAAAAAGCCCTGGGGAGAAGAAAGCCTCTTTCAGTAATGGAGGAGGCAAAGCCACTGTTGTTTTGTTTCTATTCTTGAATTTACCTCAAGAGGGCAACAAGCACTTTACTTTTCAGATAAAAATTTATATATGATTTGAGTCTTCACTGCAACAAATCTTGTGAATGGCTCTTGGGAAATAATAAAAGTGCAATCCGGGATCCATAAAACCATCCTTAATGCTGCCTTGAGCCCTGCCAGCCCACACTCTATGTTTTGCCCTGTTCTCCTACTCGCTATATTTTTATGAGACAATGTGAAAAAAGCCAGCTTGTGAACTCTTGTTAATTGTTGGGGTGAATTTTTTTTGCTACCACCTCTCTGTACCAGAGCTGGTATTTGCTTTTGGGGGAACATGTTAATTGAACAAGTAGTCTGACTTGAAGTAGAGAACTAGACACAGAAAATTATTTTCAATTGTTAGCATCATTATGAAATAAGGAGCAGTCCAAGACAACTGTGTTTTTGAGACATTGCATCCTTCTCAAGATTTTTGGATTCGACCTTGCTGTTCTCTGTATTAAGTTGTGCAGAAAGTGTGTGAAAACTGGCTGATTTTCCCACCATGGCCGGTCTCCCTCTGATGTAAAGTGATGAAATTCAGGTTTATTTTGCTACTAATAATTAGATGTTTGTGCTTGCTAACTATACAGGTATAAGCAACTTTCATTAGCTTTAAAGGGTGTTTTTAAAGATTACTTTTAAACTAGGTTGAAAATTATATACTGAGGCAGGCGAGTTGACAGTGTTTAAGGGTAAAAGTCTTTGTTCAAACTGGGATCAGGCTTCTCCATTAGCTCATGCGCCCCTGCCCTGTTTTCATGCACCTATCCTGCTAAAGCTTTGCCTCTTACTCACAAGATCAGGAATTACGGTGAAGAAAAACTCCACCAAGGTGAGCCTGGTTATCTGTGGCCAGTTAGTGGCAGGCAGCACATAATATCCCTGCAGGTCGGGAACTGGAAAGCTGAGTAAACAGAGATCCGTTCAAGGACAAAGCAGGTGTGGTCTCTGGGCAGGCGCGCTACATTGAGCACAGCGCTAATCGTTATGATCAGCTCGTCTCCGGAGAGTGACGATTACTGGGGACTGTCATCCCTAAGAATCATAGCTCTGGAGATGACGAGGCCTGACAGTGGGGTCTGAGTCACCCATTCACAGGGATGCAAATGTTGCTAAATAACTCAGAACAACCTTTTAAAGGAGTTTTATTACTTTTTAATCAGCTCTGCCCAGAAGCAGGTTCACATTCACTCTTTAATGCTCCTTGGCTGTTTTCACAAGATCCAATTTAAAAAGGGTAGTTGCCCATCAAGAAGTGGGTGAGTCACACTTTCTCCCTTGGAATTTTTAATTCATTTCCGTTCCTTCTTTTTCCCCTCACCAGTGCCTTTAAGTCCTCCAACTTCATCCTTATGTGTCTTGGGAAAGCTACAGTGCTGGCTAATGCTGGGTATGCAGATTTATGAGGGAAGCAAAGCGACCTAGAAGGCTTGAAAGTGACTGCGTCTTGCCTTGCTGCTGGGCCTTAGAACCTCGGGCCTCAGAACCTCCTGAATGTCTGGGCTTTGAATCTGGTACTCCCTACTCCTCACTTTATATGTTGACCGCTTTACTTACCTTGATTTTCATAAATGGTCCTTAGCCATGGCTAAGCAACTTCAGATACAGCCCTGGCTATCTTAAAGGAGATGAAGCTAGTTTTTCTTCCAGCATTTTATTTGAAACAAAAATTGAAAGAATTTCCCAGTGAGCATCCACAGAATCTGTCACCTAGATTCTGCAGTACCTACTTTATCACGTCTGTCCATTTCACTATCCATTCATCAGTCTTGTGGGTGTGTGTGGGTGTGTGTGTGTGTGTGTGTGTGTGTACATTTCATAGAAAGTTGCATGCTTTAGTATACTTCTTTCCAGATATGTACCTTTTCCTGTATTACCTGGGTTCATTGTTTGGTGTTTTTCTTTCGAAGTAAATTTACATATAGTGAAATATATGGATCTTAATTACATCAGTTTCGACAAATGTATATACCTATGCAGCAAAGCCCTATTAAGAGATAGAACATAATTATCCCAGAAAGTTGCCTTATGCCCTTCTCAAGAAATGCTCACTTGTACCTTCCAGGGGCAGCTGTTCTGATATTTTCCTTACCCATTTCCTCATCTATTTCATAGGTGGATTTTGCCTATTCCAGAACTTCATATAGTTGAAACCATCTAGCATGTAGTATTTTGTGTAAGTCTTCTTTTACTGAGCATAGTATTTTGAGATTCATCAATGTTATTAGGAGTTCAGTACTTGCTACCTTTTCAGTGACAAGTAGTATTCCATCATATGCATCAACCAGTTTGTTAATGGACCCTTGGGCTATTTCCAATTTGTGACTATGTGTAAAACTTCACAGAACATTCTTAAACATGTCTTTTGAATATACGTATTTAATTTCTCAGGGTAGTAACTAGAATTGCTAGGTTTGCTTAGTTTTATAAGAAACTGTCAGCCATTTTTCCAAATGGTTGTACGATTTGTACTCCCACCAATAGTGGCTGAGCACTTGATTGTTCTGTATCCTCAAAAACAAATGATGTCACCAATCCTTTTGGTTTTTGTGTGTGTGCACTTGCGCCGGGGCCTCACATATGCTACACAAATGCTCTGCCACTAAACTGTACCCCTTCTCCAGAAATCCTCACCTGCGCCTTCCAGAGGCAGCCGTTCTGATTTTACCAGTACCCAATGCTGGTGCTACACAGTGTTGATTACTATAGCTTCTTACTGCGTCTTGAAGTCGAGCAATGTGAATCTTCATCGTTGTAATTGCTTTTCAGGATTGTTTTAGATAGTCTAAGTCCTCTGTATTTCTTTGTGAAATTTAGAATCAGCTGGCTAATTTCTATTTAAAAAGTGTGATGGAGATTTGAGAAAACTGACAATTTATTGTCTTCCAGTTCATGAATATAGTCTATCTCATTTATTTATGTCTTCTTTAATTTCTGTTAGCAGTGCTCAGTGTAGAGATTTTGTAAGCCTTCTGTAAATTTTTTTTCCAAAATATTTTTGTAGATGCTACAGAATTGTACTTTAGGTTGTTGGCAGCGTTATGTGTGCAGTTGATTTGTGTATGTTTACTTCATATCATAAGACCTTACTAAACTCACATCCTGACTTGAATTTCCTTAGTGCTGTGTCCTTGGATAAGCTGTTTGTTCTCTTTGAACATCAGTGTCTTCATCTGCAGAGGGGATGATAGAACTCACAGAGCTGGTGAGAGGTCAGCATGCCGAGAGAGCCCATGGCCCAGTACTTGGCCCGGGGTGGCCTCATCAGAGTGACTCTCTGTCCTTTCAGCTCACCAGCCCCTGTGCAAGTGATCAGCATTAGGACCATTAACTCTCTAGCTGAAGTCTAAAGTGGAGCTCACTTCTCTGATACCTGCTTTTTGTAGATGACAAAAATGTTTTCTGATTTTATAAATTATAACTAAGAGTAATGGGCTTGGTGGAAAGACTTCTGTATGAGTAGGAGACATTTCATCTAAATTATTCCTATGATCATTACACATATTCTCCCTCCCCTTTTTTTCCTCTTATTTAAAATGACTCTGAAACACAGAGTGGGAAATAAATAATGCAGATGGTTTTCACTGATGTGAAAAATGGTTGCTAGGAATTGAAGAATAGGTTTTCACAGTTGAAATCACTGTTTTCCTGAAGATTATACTTGCACACTGCATGAGAATAATGAGGATAATGATAATAACATTACGATCTGCTAGTTCAGTCACGTGGGTCCTGTGAGGTGCAGGTACCGCTATTATCGTCATTTTGCAGATAAGGAATCCAAAGCCCAGAGAGGCTAATAGCATTGGCATTTGCATAGTTAGGAAGTAGCACAGCCAGGATTTGAACTTCGTCAGCCTCCATAGCCTGCTCATAACCACTGCCCCATCCTGGGCGGACTAAGGGAAGGCAGTCGTTTGAGTGGAAGAAAATAACCAAGACTATAGCAGATCTGTGACTGTCAGTGTGCTTGACAGGTATTCTGAGAGAAGCCTCACAAAGTGTGTTGGAATTACCATCGAGACCAGGCCAGATTATTGCATGAAGCGACACTTAAGTGACATGTTGACCTATGGCTGCACGAGGCTGGAGATCGGAGTGCAGAGTGTGTACGAAGATGTGGCCAGAGACACCAACAGGTGAGAGGGGAGCAAAAGATCTTGCTCAAGTTGTCCTATCCCTCTGCTCCCCAGTGTTCCCACATTCATGCACGTTCTTCCAACTGGTCTCACATGGAGGAGTTTGAGATTCCTCCTTTCCGGAGTCTTTCCCTCTGGCCTGCTCTTCAGTCCATCCCCTCTTCCCTTCTTTTCAGTCCTTGCCTATGGGTCCTCTTCCAGTAGCCTGTAAACATCCACATCCTACTCCCCATCCTTGCCATAGACAGCTTTTCCCATGTAGGTGGCAGGAGGCTGTTGGGGTAATTTATACAGGAAATAGCGATATCCCATTAAGAAGTGAGTGGCAGTGTTTGGTGACTGATTAGAAACAAAAATAGAAAGTTTGGAGAGAGATAGGTTTCATTTTGGATATATTAAGTTTTAGTTATTAGCGGAACCAGGATGAGTACCAGTGGAAGAAGGTTGCTTTAGAGGAGAGCTAGCTGGTGATCAAAATGCTCTATACCTGCACTGTCCAATGTAGTACAACTGAGAAACTGAATGTTACCTTTTATTCCACTTAAGTAATTTGAAAACCACACATACCTAGCAGCTACCATATGATACAGTGTAACTTTGAAGGGTTGGCTATTTGGGCATGGAATTCAGAAGACAGGCCGAGCCCCGTCATAGAAGCTTGGGAGTCCTCAGCCAAGAGAGATTAGAAATTGGAGCCATGGGAAGGTCCAGAGGGAGTATGGTAGAACCCATGATTTCTAGGATCTTCCTGTGGTAAATGGGAATGGCCTGGTGGAGGAAGGAAGGGGTCGACACCAGGCTCCCCTCTTCAGTGCTCCAAACTGTTGGTGAGGCTTGCTTCCTACTTGGCTGTGGTGCTACAGTGAGGATTTACCCATGTGGCCCTTACCGATCCTGCCTTCTTATGAAAGCATTCTTTCTTTCCAATTTTTCTTAGTTTAAGGACCCTCCGGTGAAATCTATTTTTGTGTTTTGGGGTTCACTCTTCCTCTCTCTCCCAGTAGTTTCGCAAGATGTTTAATGGAAAGGGTAAAACAGGCTGCAGCTTCTGCATAGTTTTGAGCTCATTGTTCTTGTTTTAACACAGATATGTACATTAGTGAGCTTGTTTTGACTGATGATACTGACCCAAATAACTGCAATACACATTAATTCTTAGCACCCTGTCATTTACTTCAGGACTATGCATAGGCACAGAAGGGGAGTTCCGAGACATATTTCCGAAGCAAGATGACTTCTTTCCAGCCCGCTTCAGAGGTTTCGCTTCCCCAGCTGTACATTTCTTGGCCTCACAGATGGTCTTACTCTGCCCCTGTGTTAACTCTGTTGTCCATTTGTTTGCATAACAGTAGTGAATTTTCTTTCCTCAGGGGCCACACTGTCAAGGCAGTATGTGAGTCATTCCACCTGGCCAAAGATTCTGGTTTCAAAGTTGTGGCCCATATGATGCCTGATCTGCCAAACGTGGGACTAGAACGAGACATTGAGCAGTTTATAGTAAGTGTCACCTACACCAGGCTGGTGTAAAATGCCTCTGTGTGCTGCGTAGAACCTCTGTGGTTTGATTGCTTGTCAGCCATTGATTTTCTCCATTATTGAAGCAATGCATCCTCATTATGGAACATTAGAAACGCAGTAAAGAGAAGTCACCCACAGCCTTAATGTCACACAAAACTCCTTTAATACATTCTTTCCAGACTTTTTCCTGCTTTGGATTTTGGGGGGATGAGATTGTTTATGAACATACAACATAGTCACGCATACATGCCCACATACATATGGGATGGGTAATTCTTTTAGTAGCTTTTTTTACTTAACATTACAGTAAGCATTTGTCCATGTTGCAGCCTGAGCCTGTTAAGATGTTAACATATTTTAACGTCTGTGATTTAATCTGGCGTACTTTGCTTTACTGGTTCCACATTTTTTTCCAAATTTGAACTCTGGCCCCACCACCTAGTAGCAAACTGTTTCACTGCTTCTTTCCTTGATTTCTTCACCTCTTCAGTGAGGCCAGTACAGTATCCAGCAGTGTGGAAACAACTGAGGTGCCACACGCGACACCCAGAAAGATGCCTGGCACACAGGGCTCAGTACAGAGCGGCAGCTGCTAGTGTGTCCTGTCCGGCCAGAGGTCCTCTTGGCTGCCCCTGGGTGTCTTTCAGAGCTGCTGTTCTTCACTCCCATGTGACACAGTTAGCATCTCACCATTCACCACTGCAGCCTTGCTTCCTTTGGGTGGTTTTGAAAAGTTCCTGTCCTATCCTATCTCTTCACTTGGCCCCATAGTCTGCTGTGGGTGTGAGAGAAGTTGGCCCAGGGTTAGACTGCACCATGGCTAATCCCTGCCCAACAGAGAAGTAACTTTCCATTCTCTACTCACAGGAGTTTTTTGAGAACCCTGCTTTTCGTCCTGATGGTATGAAACTCTACCCTACCCTGGTGATTCGTGGCACAGGGCTGTATGAGCTTTGGAAATCAGGACGATATAAGAGTTATTCTCCTAGTGATCTGATCGAACTGGTGGCTCGGATTCTAGCCCTTGTTCCTCCATGGACTCGAGTGTACCGAGTGCAGAGGTAGTGTGTTGTCTTATATTCCCCAAATAATTGGTGACTAGTCTGTTTAATAGTTCTAATGGGAATGGTCTGATTTTACTGAACATTTTGAATTGTTTTATTAAACATAGAATATCTGGAATTCTACCTGTCAATACAGAGGGATGGAAACCAAAGGACAGCATGTCCAAGCGACTTTACCAGCAGCATATTTATTCACTCATCTGTTCATGAGCCCAGAGCTGGAGGCATGATGGCAAGCATGCATGAAACCTGCTTCTGGGGGGCTTCTGGCCCGGATCAGGGTTTCCTCCGGTGGGGCTCCTGCAGTCTAGGTCCAGTAAAGGGACTGAGAGGAGCTCGTAGAGCAATGTGTCTTATCCGGGTTCTGGAGCCTCCAGAAGAAAAAGAAAGGGTAGCAGGGTCATTTGTATACATACTCATGTACATGTGGAAAGTGAGAGACATATTCCTGGTGGCATGGAAAATAATCTGTTCCCTTCCTAGGAGAGGGAAAATAAGATCACATTTGCAGCCGCACACCTTTTTAAATGTAATTGAATTATTTTACTGGAAAGATAACATTGAAGAAATATTTTAGAAGCCATAAGATTACCTGCATAACTCCAGTCGTAACAAAGCCCTTCCTGTGCTTGCCAGTCATTAAGGTACATTCTCACTACCCTGCCAAAAAAAGGCCTGCACTATCATATTATAATTGCAAGGCACGAAGCTGACCAGTAAAAGCATGTACAATCAGTTGCTGTTGCTGAGCACAAAAATGCGTTTCTGATCATACAAAGCAGTGAATACTGAACATAAGCAGAATTACCAGCTACTTAAGGAGAATTGTCAAAAATATAAAATAACGTATTTACCTAAAGATCAAAAGACATTGAGACCATACTTCTGCCACAGCACACTAACTTCGCAGAATCTGGAAACCTGAGGCCTAAGTCGAGGATCTAAGTTACTTGTATGATCTCTGTTTTTTAAAATATAGCAAGAAATACTCAGGTGACACTGAATAGGAGAGTAGTTAGCTGTTAAAATCATTTGCATCCTCCTTTTTCAACCCTTCTGGAGTAATTCAGCCAGAAGACATTAGGGGGTGCTGAGCAAGGTAGGCATCCACACAGGGAGGTGGGAGCTGCAGCCCACGCAGGGTGAGAAGTGGCGTGTGTGGGGGAGGTGGCAGCGTGGTGCAGGCTGTTGAAGCCTGAATGTGGCGCCCAAAGTGTTGGTTCCTGCGGGGAGCTGATTGGTACAGATGTCAGAGTGGAGCAGCGTGTGGAGGAGCAAGGAGAGCAGAGAAGAGGGGACAGCAGCAAAAGATTGGTCACTTACAGGAGTTGAGCTAATCAGTAGATATATCAGGGATAATGGGGGCTAGGTTTTTTAGTCTGAGAAAGCAATTGCAGATGTGAAAAAGCAAAGAATGAAGTGAGTGGTCTGGTGTTTTCGAATAGAAGATACTGGTGTTTTCCACATACAGTTAAATACATAAATATATGTAAATATAGTGAGCAATAATGAATCTAATGTATGTGGTGAGCAGTATTTTATAGACCTGACTGCACTTGATACTGTACTCACTTCTTGGTTGCTAAATGCCTGCCTTCACTAAAAGGAACCAGGGCTCCTTAGAGAAATGACTGATTTAAGGCCTGGAGCCCAGAAAGCACAAGATGAACCTGGAACCTTTTGTGCAAAAAGTGAGGAAGTATTCAAAGAAGAATGAGGAAGCCAGCTGAAAGGGCTATCATTGGCCAAATCCGGGGCAGTTTGAGCATCAAAATTAATATTGGTGTTAACAGATTATAACCAACTAAATAAAGTAGGAACCCATGATAAACATAATTAGATCAATGCTCAAAAACATATCAACAGTCTTGTGATGTGCAGATTCAGTGTTTGCAAATCTGCCTGGCTGATTAAAGGTATTGGGACTCAAAATCAATACTTCCAGCACTTCTGCCACAAGTCATTCAGACCTGAGATGAGCAGTGAAAAATCTGAGTTGCTCGGCACACACCTTCTCAGAGGGTCAGCAAGATGACCCTCTGCCTGCTTTTCGTAGCTCCCACACCATAACACGTGTCCCTTCTGCAGTCTAACGAGTGCTACATTTTTAAAACTTTTGAGCAGTTAGCTAGGGATTGACTCTTAAAATGGCCTTAAACACAGAGCTGAGATGCTGTTACATACTCCTAAGCACAGGGAAAGCCGTAATGTTCCTAGTGGAGAAACTACAGTGCTAGGTAAGCTTTGTCCGGACCTGAGCTGCAGGACTGTGGGCCCCGAGTTCTGTGTGGATAAATCAACAATACACTGTATATGAAACAGAAACGCAAATCAAACAAAGTTAGTATTGATGGCCAGAGGCTAATAGGAACTTAGCCCTATATTTTGTAGTTATGTGAGAAAGTGGCCTCATAGGAAGAACTGAAAGTATTCTGAGAGTGATGGTACTTTGTATGTGTGAATGTGTGTGTGTGTGGTACTGGGGATTGAACCCACACTGAAGTGTATCCCCAGCCCTCCCCCAATTTTTTAAATTCTGAGACAGAGTCTTGCTAAGTTGCCCGGGCTGCCCTTGCACTTGTGATCCATATGCCTTCGCCTCCTGAGTAGCTGGGATTACAGCCTTTTTTGTTGTTTTCAGTACTGGAAATTGAACCCGGAGCCTCATGCTTGTTAGACATATGCGGTACCACCAAGCTACATTCCCACCCCTTTTTATTGTTTATTTTCAGACACGGTCTTTTGAGCTTCAACTTGCAGTCCTCGTGCCTCAGCTTCCTGAGTAGTTTAGATTACAGGTGTGCATCACCATGCCCAGCCGGTGTTGACACATCTTAACATCTTTCACATTGTTCAGAAAAATCATTATTTGTACTTTTTCCTATGACTTTGAGATTGTTTCAGAAGATTTAAATTACTACAGCAGGGAATGGGAATGCAATAAACAGCACTCAATGCCAGAGACAAAGGACAAAGATCATTTGTGTTTAATGGACTTTGACCACCAGAGAAGAGCAAAGGCACTTCCCAGCAGCCAAATGCAGCTGTCACACACTAGACACCAGCTTCACGTCTGGAGAGCCACAGTCCCCCACCAAATTCTGTCCTTTGTTTTCAGCTTGAACTGTCTTACTGCTGTAATCAGTGAGTGAAAAGCAGCAGAGACGTGGCTGTCACGCTGAAAGCTTAATTTTATGGCCCTCATGAAATACCACCATGGGCCGTTGTCCTGACTGACACAGCTGAGAAAGGAAGGCCTTGGAGAAAGAAGGGCAGCAGATCTGCTTTTTACAGTGTCGGTGAGGGAGGCAGAGTGCAAGTGTGCGGAGGTGTAGCGTTTTGAAGTGATGCTCTGGTACGTCACAAATTTGTGGGTGAATTAAAACGTAAAGGAATGCTGTAAAACAAGAGGTAGTCCTGACGGCTCTTTAAAAGTGTGCACTGGGCAGCGTCCTTGGTGAGTCTGAGGGTAATGTCTTGTCTGAAGAGAGCGATGACTCAGTTCCTAGCACAGCAACCAGTCACCGCCTTTCCAGCCGGGATGTCAGGTTTTCAGCTTTGGCACTAATCATTCACTTAACTCTGAGGGCGATCATTTGCTAGACTCTTTAGTACAAAGACAAAAGTCTTTATGCTTTCTACGTTGTTTTTACATTTTTTGATGCTTTATTAAGTATTCAATAAAGTATTTGTTTTCTGGTAAGCATGGGGAGAATTCCTGCAAATGTCATGTTATTTTTTGTTTTCCATAGTGTATCACTGAACTGTTACTATGGCTACCTGCATAAGAATTTGTATTTATTACATTTTCCGACTTGTTTTCTGCCTGATTTTATTTACATATTCTCTTTGTATATATGGTAGGCCCTCTATATCAGTGGGTTCCACATCCGTGGGTTCATTCAACCTCGTATTGAAAATATTCAGAGAAAAACCTGTACTGAACATGTAGACATTTTGTTTCTTGTCATTACTCCCCAAGCAATACTGTAAAGCAGCTGTTTGCCTAGGATTCACTTATGTTAGGTGTTCCAGCCTCGGGAGACGAGTGAGGTATAGGGAGGACCACAGACACATTCCGCACCATTTGATACGAGGGATTTGAGCATCTGTAGATTTTGGTATCTGCAGGGGGTCCTGCGACCGTTCGCTTGCAGACATGGGAGGGTGGCTGCACTACATAAAAAAAGTGACTCAAATTTAATTGATACTCTAACTTTTGGTTCTTAATAACCACTGAAACTTTAAATGCAGCTTGTGTAGTGCTGAGGTAGGACATCGTGCCTCATTTACTAGTCAGTATTTTATACATGTATTTCTGCCGATGTCCAGTGTTTACTGATCTCCATACATTACTTTTTAATAATATGAGTTTATGCTTTGTTTCCAGCAATTTGCAATATACTCCCAATGTCTAGAATTTGTTTTCTTCCTCATTTCTAGCAATACAGTGCAATTATATTTACATGAATAAAATGTTTTCTCTATAAAACTACTTTACACTTCAATATATGTGTTAATAATGATCTTACATTATTTTCCTAAAATTTTTGTGTAATTGGGATGCATCTTTACATAACAGCACATTTTATACACTGGAAATATTCTATTTGCATACCAATTCTTGTTTAAGACATAGGTTGTGAAGTAGCTGTGAAAAGAATGACCCATGGTAAAGGATTTAGGCATCTTTTTTGTTTTTTGGTTTCCATTATTATCATGTCTTAAATCCTTTCTGGAACAAGAGGAGTATTAATAAATGTTGCAGGGGGCCGGGGATTTACCAGTGGTTCTGCTGCCTGTCTCACAAGTGCAAGGACCTGAGTTTGATCCCCAGTACCGAAAAACCCTCCCCCAAAAAAACCAAAATAAATATTGCAGGTTTTCCTATATCTATTGATATGATTGAGCCATTAAACCAGCTTACCTATTTAGAGTACTGTTTTTAACACATCCTCTATAAAATTGGATCCTTATATTTTTTATTTTAATTAGGGGTATTAATTTGTATTTTCCTATTATTATCTAAGGTTAACTTTATTCCCTTGTAACTGATTATCAATTATATTTTTTGTACATCAGTTCTCTGTATCTAATTTGTCAGTCATGGAATTTGGATCATAAAAGTGGTGCTTTTTACGGTGATAGCCCCCGCAAAAAGTTTGTAAATGTTACCTCAGTTTGAATTCTCTCCTCTCACCTAAACAGATAGGAAACTAAGGAACCAGAAAATTATGGCTGTGTTCTAGTAAAATGGCATCATACTGTTTAAAAACCTTCTATTTCATGTAAAGATGTTTTAAAGTTTACATTCAGCTAGAAGTTGTTGTTTCTGAACTTCTAAAAAGAAACTTGAATCAAGAGAGAGGTGGTAAATTTTTGAAATAAAAGTGCTAAGGAAAATGTTAAATCAATAACTTAAATATTACACCCAAAGGCATACAAAAAGCTGTGTTTGTTTGGCAGTATGAAGTGGCCAAGAAACCTGATTCGGGAAAAGAGTGCCTTGGAGTTTTGACTCAGCATGTTTCTTCCAGCTTCCGGAGTCTTAAAGTTTGAGAGCAATTCTGAGAATACAGAAAACTAAGTGTAAGGTTAGACACCATAGGTCTTTCTGTTCTGTGCCATTAGAAATCTGCCTATTTCTATATAAGTCGACTCAGTGGCAGCTTCTTTCACTTCCATACTGCGGCCCAGCTGGACTGAACTGACAAGGCTTATGTGGAGAAAAAGACTTTAGGAAATGTTTTTTAGGCAGGCATCTGGAGGAACCAAGGAAGGGAAGATACTCAAGTGAGAACACTATTTTCACACTTGTTTGTTTGTTTACTATATACAGATTACTTGGTATTTTTGATTATTCTCCACACACTCCACCATATATAGACACTTTAAAACTATTTTATACTTTTTATTTTCATGACAGTTGAGTCAGCCGCATCTTCTTGGGTATTCTTATGAAGCAGCATCCTGACAGAAGATCCTGTATTCTACCCGGAAGGGTGCAGTCAGTGATTAAGTGTAAAATTCTGTCCAGGAAATGATGGAACCGCATTAAACTGCTGCTGCCCATGGGCTATTTGACAGCTGTCTGCCTTGATGTGATGTTTAAATCACTTGGAGGCTTGGAGTAGAAATACCAATTTGCAGCCAAAACATGCTTCTGAAAAAAGAGAAACTTCAGATAAAAACAGCTCTAGACATTGCTTTGAAAGGTTTTTGATGAGCAAATTGCAAATATCAGCACCTGTAAGCTTGAAATATTACCTATTAAAATAGAAAAGTGAATATTCTCATATGTAATCTCTCTTCCACCCAAGAAAGTGAAATTAGATTGGATGAAGTTGAAGCCCCTAAAAATAACTTTAACTCCTGCCTAGATGGCTGCAGCAAGTTCAGAAGATCAGTCATCTTGCCTGGGTTTTGAACTCCTGGGAGAGCGTAACATTGTCTGTTTATGCAGCCTGGACTGCTTTGTACAGTGCTTTGCCCTGGAAGCGGCTCGGTCTAGGTTACTTCCCCTCAGTTCCAGTGAAAGAGACTTCATCACTGAAATTGATGGCTGCCACATTTCTATTCCTTAATGTGAAAAACTTTCATCTGGTGGCATCCAGGCACGTCATTACCCAACACCATTAAAGCCACGTTTCTTTTCTGTAGTGACAGACATAAACTTAGGGACATTTGTGAACTGTCAGCATCCTTGTGCATCCCTGTGTTGCCAGGCCCTCTCTGGTCCTCAAGACCAGCTTCAGAGCAGGGGACCTGTTCCTCTCTTAGACCCTTGCACTTAGCTGTCACCATCTTGAACTTAATAATTTTTTAAAATAAGAAGCCACATGTTCTCATTTTGCACTGGGAAGCAAATTATGCAGCAACCTGTTGCTCATTCTTGCTGTCAGATAGTTCTGCCTGTTACCATTGTCTGATAAAACCTTCCTTGGTGAGTTTATGTCTCCTGAGACTTTAGGGTTTTTTATTTTTGTGGTGCTGAGGATCGAACCAGGATCTCCAGGTAAGTGCTCTACTACAGAGCTACATCCCCAGCCTGAGAGTCTTTTTTTTTGGTACCGGGGATCGAACTCGGGCCCTTGCGCTTGCACAGCAGGCAGCAAAACCACTGAGCTAAATCCCCAGCCCGGCCATGTCTTTTTAAAAGTGCTAGTTTGTTACTAAAATACTTATAGAGCCCCTGTTCCATTCCACTCCTGCTGCCTTTCCTTCAGCCTGTGGAGGCAGTGCCATGGAGTTGCTGGTAGCAGCATGCCTGGCACTGGGTACGGGGCAGAGTAAGGGAGGAAAGGCAGAGAGGGTTTGGAAGACTGGTTGCATTGAGCACATAAGTTAATTGATTTAGCAAATGGGTAAATATCCTAAAGCTCAAGCCACCTTTCTCACTGAAGGGATTTATATATACTGAAAGGTGGAAGGCTGAAAAGAACACTGAAGCATGGTTCATACTGGAATTAACAGTATGAACCTGCACATTTTTAAATTTACATGTAGAAACAGTTATGAATGTTTGTATATTACATGTAAATGCACACTATGGATGCATATACACGCATTTCTTAGTTGTGTATATTGACAGCATCTAGAGGCAGTGGCATAGTGCAGGCTCTATGGTGAAGGCCACCCACGGGCTGCGTCACTTTGAGTAGAGCAGGGGCAGGAGCGTGTACAGGAGCACTTCCATCACAAAGTGCACCAGGCTTGCTCCTTTCAACCAGAGCGCTACCATCCAAGGACATGCCCCCAGTGACCTCAGGGCCTCCCACTAGGCCCCACCTCCCAGCCCTACCATTCTGGGGACCAAGCTTCTAATCCCAATGGACCCTGGGAGCACACTCCAACTGCATGTAGCATTCTTTGGTTTTCTTTTGAATGCTCATAGGATCTATGGTGATGTCCCCATTCCATCTCTGATGTTAGTCATTTCTGCCCTCTCTTTTCCTTAGTCATCCTGGCTAGATGGTTTTGATTTTATTTCTCTTTTCAGAGGACAAGCTTTTGGTTTTGTTGATTGATTTCCCATTAGATTAAGATGAAAAAATTAGTTTTGATTCTTCACTTAGTTTGGATCAGTGTGCTTTTCTTTATGTAGATCTGAGTTTCTGACCTCTGTAATTTTCCTTCTTGCTAAAGAACTTTTAACATTTCTTGCAGAGCAGATGCGTTAGCAACAAATTCTCTCAACTTTTGTTTGTCTGAGAAAGTGTTTATTTCTCCCTTATCCTTTCGAAGGATGATTTCACAGGATAGAATTACAGGTTAGTGGATTCTTTTTTCTCAACTTTAAGTATCTCACTCCACTCTTCTTTTTTACATGATTTCGTTCTTTTTTTTTTTTTTAACATGGTTCCTAAAGAGATGTTATATGTAATTCTTAATCTTTGTTCGTCTGTAGGTAAGGTATTTTCCTCCTCTGGCTTCTTGCAGAACATTTTCATTACCTTTGCTTTTCTACTGGTTGAAAATGATATGACTAAGTAGGTTTTGGGGACATTTATCCTGTTTGGTATTCTTTGAGCTTCTTGGATCTGTGGTCTTGCATCTGATATTAGATTGTAGAAATTCTCAGTCAAATATTTGTTTCAAATATTTCTCCTATTCTTTTCTCTTTTTTCCTCCTGTTATTCCCATTGCACGTAAGTTGAATCTCTTGTAGTTTTTGCACAGTCCTTTGGATATTCTGTTGTTGTTGCCACTGGTATTGTTTTCCATCTTTGTTCTTTTTGCTTTTCCAGTTTTGAGGTTTCCTTGATAATGTTCTCAGAGATTTTTTTTTTTTTTTCCGGATACCAGGGATCAAACTCAGAACCTTGCGCTTGCAAGGCAGGTGGCCGAACCACTGAGCTAAATCCCCGGCCCCTCAGAGGTTTTTTTTCTCAGCCATATCCATCTACTGATAAGCCTGTCAAGGGTATTCTTCGTTTTTGTGTTTTTGGATCTTTGTTTGTTTCCATCTTTCTACTTATATTCCTCTCTGTTCTTAAAATGCTATTTTCATGTGCCCTCAAGAAAATGTTAAGAAAATATGTGTTAGGGGCTGGGGATTTAGCTCAGTGGTTCCGGTGCCTGCCTTGCAAGCGCAAGGTCCCGAGTTCGATCCCCAGTACCAAAAAAGAAAAGAAAATATGTGTTAGGTAAGCTTATATGAGGCATGAGTTACAATGCTATGGCCACATGTCAAATAGGTGTCTTTGAACAGAAACACACTTAAAACAAGGTTATGTATTGATCAGTTGAAGAAAGTTATTTAGGTTTCATAGGAACCTAACTCTGTTCTCTAGGAGCAGTGTTTCAGTATTACCTAGCTCAGTATTCACAGCAACTGTTGCAATATTCACAGCAACTCCCATGAATAACAGATATTGAATTTTATTTTTCATGTAATGGTTGCCAGTTGATTTTATCAGATTAATTTCATACCATGTATAACAATGTTTGAAAATTTTAGTGAAATATATTTATATGTTCATATAAGTGATATATTGTTATATTTAATATATTTGTGAATTATTTAGAATATTTTAAAGTTAAAAAGGGTATTTACAAGACTTTACCTTTGACTTATATAGTATAAAACAGTAAAATTTGGGCCGGGGATTTAGCTCAGTGACGCTGCTGCCTGTCTTGCAAGCACAAGGTCCTGAGTTTGATCCCTGGTACCAAAAAAACCCAATAAAATTTATACAATATGTTCAGTTTTCTTGCTAAATAAACCATACTTTTTCCATTAATAGACTTTTGAGTTTCATCTGATTACTAACTTTACAGTAGATTTAATTTTAAGAAATTATAGTTCCAAAAATAGAAATTGATTTTTCTATAAACCGTAAGTAAACCACACTGTATTTACTAACTCTTAACTCTAATGACACTCTCACTTGTAATCCCCTGGTGTGTCTCCGTCTTTATAGTGCTTTTATGGAAACTACCAGCTTTCAGAGCCTGATAGACTTACGTGTAGCTCTTTATGCTAATTGATTGCTTTTTGATACTTCTGAGTGCAGAGTATCTTATTAGACTAGAATGGATGGATTAGATAACTATTTAACATATGAAGGAATGAGTGAAAAGAGAAGAAAAAGACTCAAGTTGGTGCAAAAGGAAAATGAGAAGGAAAGATAACTGGCATATTTTTCACATCTTCTGATCAACCAAATATTAGGCATAACAAATTGGAGATTTATTGTTTGAACAGAAAGTAGAAGTGCTGAACATGTTCTTTCTTTGGATTTTTTTTTCTTAGTGATACTCTAATGTATACTAATTGTTTTTTCTAGAGGTGGTGGTTGAAACCACTAAAATGGAACTCATAACTTCAGCTTTTGATTGAAGTCTTCTTGACACCCAGCACTTTATGCTATATTAATGCTAAGGGGTGAATTTTATCTCCTCTGGTCTTTAGGCAAGCTGTTATTGTTTTAGTGCAGAGTCACATCTAATCCAGATTTTTGAGAAGTGAAGAAAGAAAAATGTATTACTTGAGACTGGTTACTGGCTGTGCCCGGCATTTGAGTTTCCTGGTTCCTTTCATCCAGCAACTACCTGGAAGAGTGTTTGTAAGCTGTAAAGTTAGTGCATTGATAGAAATCACTGTGTCACCTCATTAAACAGATTGAACTTTATTAAACCATTTCATTTCATGTTTTATTTATTATAAATGTCTCTTCAGCCAGAAATTCTTAGTAATAGTTATTGGGCATTTGGGCTTTGGCTTTGTACTTTCAAATTTGATAAAATGATTTCTGTCAGGTGTTTCTCACCAAAACTCTGAGAAGTGGACAGAAATTTGTCTTGTAAGTTGGAAAACTGAGGCCTGGGGAAGCTCTGGACCTTCCTTCCTGGTTAGGCTCTTTGGCCTCAGCTTTCCTGTCTGCTTCATAGTCTTTTGGGATTTTTTTGCTTTCCACTTTTGTTTTAATATCCTTCCCTTAACTGCAATGGAGAATGAGTTGTGTTTTGCCACAGCTGTTGTCTTTCTTCTCCAGAGACATTCCTATGCCCTTAGTCAGCTCGGGAGTGGAGCATGGCAACCTGAGAGAGCTGGCATTTGCAAGAATGAAAGACCTTGGAATACAGGTATGGGTACATACAGTTGCCACACCATGCTGCTGAGAAAAAAGTCACCCTAGACAAAAATCTTTGGTACAGTGCCTCTTAAAAACTACTCTTACAGGTGCCGCTGCCTGGCTCGCAAGCGCAAGGTCCCAAGTTCGATCCTTGGTACCAAAAAAAACCCAACAAACCACTCTTAACAGTCAGATCAGAAAGTTTTCATATGTTAAGGGCATCCTGCAACATGCAGAAGCCGAAGGAAGTGGCAGCAAAGACTGACTCCTGTTTCTTTGCTTCTGCTTTCTCCTACCAACGAGCACAGCTTTGTCAGTGTAAAGATTGGTTTTTTTCTACCTGTGATTGAAAACTATGATTTCATAGTTTGCTATGATTGCCTACTATGCTGCTGTGATTGCCTACTATGTGTTCAACTCCTTTTTCAAAACACTTTTTCTTTTGAAGTAGTGGGTATTTGGTTCTTGATCAAATATAATATAAATTATAGAAGAATAAGAAATTATAGAATTTAGAATTATAAAGTATAGAATCAGAAGTTATAGAAGAATAAGATGATTCCTCAAAAGAAATTGGGATCATTTGAACAGATAAGGATGATGTGCCGGAAATCATTATCAGACAATATTTTCGCCCCATATAGACCTGGCTGCCTCACCACAACCCACCCCCGTGCTTATTCAAGCCACTTACTTGCTTTTTGAATATTTACTCGGCACCTCCTCTCTGGTGGCCTTGAGTTTAAAGTCTCCATAAGTGATTCTTCAGTCTGTCAAGTGGTAGTGAGGTTTGAGACTCAGTGCCCTGGAACTTCTTCAAGCTGCTGGAGACATAACCAGGAGTGGTGTCCAGCTGGGGCGCCATTTAGGGGCTCTGCCTTCAGAGATTGGGGTTCAGTTGGTTGGGCGGGGCTGGAGCAGCTGTCAGACTCTGGACATGGTTCTCGTGCACAATTAACCCAGACTGTGCTGTGGAAGACATTGCTCCAAGGACTTCGTACTGTTTGTGGACTACCTGGGCGTCTTATACTCTCACTCAAGTTACTACGAAGAAACTTTAGAACAGTGTCCAAAATGAGGTTCATAAATATTATTGGCCTACTTTACGAAAAAGAAAAACCAAGATGAATAATATGAAGTTCTAGAAAAGAAGAAGATCCATTTAGAGTAATTAACAGCACCGAATGAAATTGTGTGGTGTTCTCCATCCCCTCAGTCCCCGCCTTGCCTGTTACTGACAGTCTCCCTCCCTGAGCCTGCCCCCTCGTAAATCTGGCCTCTGTTAAGTGGACTGGGATTGAGTCCAAAGACTTGCGTTCAGTCATAGCCAAGAGAGGTCTCATTCCCATAGGCAGCATCTTCACCAGAAGGGAAATGTATACCATCTCTCCCATTAAAATATCATGCTCCCCCCCAAAAAAAATATAAAGAAGCAGCAAGTGAGTGTTGAGAGCGTGTAACAGATACATCGACATGCAAACTACTGTATAGGACTGTCGTAGTGAAAAGACAGCATCCACATTTACTAGATCAGCAGGTACAGAGCTGGATGACCCTTGTTTGCTATGTAATCTACACCAGCAAAGTATTGTCTTATTCTGGTTCCTGAGGTATGGAAATAGCTTTCATTGTTTTGTTTTGTTTTGTTGTAGACTTGAATAATAAGCTCTTATTTTCTTCATGGAATTCCATACATATATAACATCCTTCATGAATATGTTATTAGAAAAGTAGCTTTCATGATGCCAAATTTCCTACAGTGATATTTTCTCTACAGTGGAAAATATTAGGATCCTGAAAACAATGTTATACTTCATTATACATATAGGAAAAAATATACCATAAGACATGTAATTGAATAAGATGATTTTATATGTCAGGAATTTGCTTTTTACTCTTCTGCATACACAGTTTGGGATTATACTTTCAGGTAGTTATATCCACTGGAAAAAATTATTTCTGACTTTGACTTATGTCTTACCCCCAAGGTTATATTACATGTTGGTCTCTTTTGAATTCTAAATTTATTTTAAAAGCAAAGAAGTACAACTTCATAAACTTCCATTCCAGTTTCCCCATCACCAGATTTATTAAAGATGGGTTCCTTTTTAAAATTCGATTATTTTATGTCAATGCAAGTTATGTCCAAACTTTATTTTGAGCCCAGGGTTTAATTTCATAAAAAGAGTTTTAAATAAACATTGTATTAGTTACCAATTTAATTGCCCCCCCAACTTTTTTTTTTTTAATGACAGTGTCGGGATGTAAGAACCAGAGAGGTTGGAATCCAAGAAATTCATCACAAAGTACGGCCATACCAGGTTAGTTTCTTTTAGATCTTTGCCAAGGCTGGATCTCCTTGGCTTCTTGGTTGAATAACTCAGAGCAGAGAGCAATTGAAGGTTAGAGACAGATGTCAAGTCAGGAAAGCTAAATGGGAGGATCGCTGAATTGTGGCAGAGGCAGGTTATGAACTGAATCTGTCCCTCATTCTAGATCAGCACTGTCCATCACTTTCTGCGGGTGAGAAATGTTCTGGATCTGAGCTGTCTCGTAAGTAGCCACTCCTTGCATGGGACCATCAGGCCCTTGGAATATGGCTACTACAAATAAAGAACTAAGGGTTTAATTTTATCCCTCTCTAACTAACTCAAGTGTGGATCACCACTTGCTAGTGGCTACCCTCAGGTAGAGCTTACTGCGTGACTCTTTGTGTATAACTGTCAAGGTATTGCCTTTTGGTGCTAGTCACGTGAATAGATGGCATTATCAGCAGGGGATCCACAATGCCCTGAAGTCTTCACTGTTATGTATTGAATTAACTTCCTTCCTCCACATCTATAGTGTCTAGCTGTGTACAGGATTCTCTGGGGTGTAACTCTGGTGGACCCCTGTTTGAGAAAAGCTGAAATATGTATGATCTCTGAATTGATGTTTCTGTTCTTATTTAATTGACATTTTATACATTTTGGATCTGTTGAGGGAAAAATTAGACCCAACCCAGTTAATCATTTTGTCAGATTCGTACGCAATCCAGTTATTTAGCAAACATTAAGTTGAGAAGGCATAAAATGTTGGTCTGAATTGCTGACCTCACTTTGAGGATAACCTGCCTAAGGAACAACAAACTGGTATCTTTTTTTTTTTTCCTCCTAAAGCAGGCTTTATTGGAGGAAATAAGGATTAAAAAATGAAAACATTGAACATCTGACAATTTGGGGACAAAGAAGGAGTGTTCCTAAGAGCTGTCAATGTGACATAATGTGTATTTTTTATCCTAGAGACAATTCATGGACAATCAAAGATTTAAATACACAGAAGCATCTACTGAGCTGCATATATATATATGTATATATATGTATATATATGTAAATCTCAAGGTTAAGTTCAAATATTTATAAAATTGTTCTCCATTTTAATGGTCCATGAATAAAGCATGAACTCCTATTTAATCTCAATGCTATTTGAGAGGAGACAACTAAAAAGAAACATAATTAGGGATGATTCTTCTTTATTTCTAACTGAATATTAGCCTAAATAAATACATACAATTATAAAAATAATTTTGGTTCTGTAGTTTTGAAAAATCATTTCTTGTGGCTTTTTATTCAACAGGTTGAGTTGGTGAGGAGAGATTATGTTGCAAATGGTGGCTGGGAGACATTCCTGTCATATGAAGACCCTGAACAAGACATACTGATCGGCCTCCTGCGGTTGCGGAAGTGTTCAGAGGAAACCTTCCGCTTCGAGCTGGGTGGAGGTGTTTCCATCGTGCGGGAGCTGCATGTGTATGGAAGTGTGGTCCCCGTGAGCAGCCGGGATCCTACTAAGTTTCAGCATCAGGTACCCTATTTTCTGTTTCTATTTGGCTTATAATTAAGAAATCGCCCACAGTAAGAAAAGAGAAAAAGAATTGGGTGAGGGGAGAAAGAGGAAGCAAAAGAGGAGAAAATGGGGAAGGGAATGTAAAAACAAAAGAATCTATGTTTTAGGGCTGGGGATTTAGCTCAGCGGTTTCGCTGCCTGCTGCACAAGAGCAAGGACCCGAGTTCCATCCCCGGTACCAAAAGAAAAAAAAGAATCTATATTTTAGACATTCCCCCATGTTTTCTCTTCACTTTGCTCCCTTTGGGAGTGATAGGGCTAGAGGGAAGGACAAGCAGATTGAGCCACGTTGACTATATGGACTGAGCCATATGAAATTGCTGCTTTTGAAAGTCAGAAATCATCTATTGTTGGCAATTTTATATGACTGACTTTACTGTGAAATCCAGTGAGATGATATGAAAGCACATAAAATGCTAAAGCACTCCATAAATGTTAACTGTAGTATATAAAGTGGTACTCTGATCCCAAACAACCTAAAATGAGTAACTCTTTAAACTTTCAGAAAAACGTGTTAAAAACATTGAGGTGGATCTAGGGTAAGCCCCAAAATTGATGATGATGTAAGAATCTTGCTTGGTTTCTAAACCTCTTTAGAAAGTGGAGGATGGACTTTAATAAATAAAAGCTTAGTGCCAAAGACCCATCCCCTGGAGACTCCCTGGGACTTCTCTAAAAAGATAAGACAGTTAAGTGGGAATAACACCCTTGCTGTGACTAGAATCTATCCAGAGTACTGTTTGGTGGCTCTTGTTGGAGAGTTTAACCTTCTTTACTAGTCAGCTACCATGTAGTTTTGGTATAACTGAATGGGGTTTTTTTTTTCTTTTTATAAAAAGATTTTTGTCATCCTTTATAACAGATCTTAGCGACTACTAAATTCTAGCCTTCTTGTTTTACGGGCCTTTGTTATTGGACTACCTCCCCTTTGTTATCTTCCAACCCCTCTGTTTCTCCTTCTAGGGGTTTGGCATGCTGCTGATGGAGGAAGCAGAAAGAATAGCTCTAGAAGAACACGGATCTGGGAAAATAGCTGTTATATCAGGTAACCGGGGAGGACAAGGTTCGTGATTCATTCACCTTTTCAGCTTGGTACAATGGTGAGATTTAGCTCAGTACTCTCTTGCCCCTTTCCGTGATTTCTGCATTCATTCCTGGGCTGGGCTGATAGCAAAGGACTTGTGTCCAGCACTCAGGATGTGCATGAAAGCAGGTGGCAGGCTGCAGCTGTGAGAAGCTCCATCTCGGAGCGCAGAGCCAGCCCTCCTGCTCTCCGCTGGCCATCGTGCTGGCCACCGGAGTCAGCTCTTCTTGTGTGCTTTGTGCCCAGTTACTATCTGGGGAAATGGATTTAGAGGGATACGGATCCTAGAAAAATGTACAGCAGTCTGGAGATGATCACTATTGTTCAGAAAATTGAAATAGAACCTCAGTTCCAGTACAGGATGCTTAAAGGCAGACTTCTTGCTCCTTCAGTACTATTCTCCGTGACAGTGTTCCTGGGAAACAGCTTTCCCCTGTCTGGAAATGGGGGGGAGCGGGAACCTTCCTCAGCCCCTAGGGACCCTGGCTGGGTCTAAAAATTAAACTGGCAGAGACAAATTGACAAGGGAAAAACATACAGATTTATTTCATATAAATTCTACAGAACACAGGAGCCTTCATAGAGAAATAAAGACCCAAAAAAATAGTTAAACCCAAGTGTTTCAGACTAGGTTTGATCAAGAGTGAACATCTTGGGAAAATATGATAGGACCACGGAGTGTGAACTAAGGGTGACCGGCACGGGAAACAGCGAGGCCTGTCCTTGAGATCCCTCCCAGCATCTGTCCACCCTCAGAGATGAACATGCTCCTCTCCCATCGGGTCGGAGGACCTGCTGCATCAGAGAAGGTCAGAGAGTCCTTCCCGCACCTATGTTTTCTAGATTCCTCCAGCTTAGAACTTGCGTATGCAGAGGCACCCATTGGGGGATAGCGAGTTCTGCACTCGGTGAGAAGCTCTCCTACTCCTTACCGAGGCCATGGGATAAATGGGGAGGTGGCCAAGAAATGGGATTCTGGTGTTAGTGGAGCAGAAAATAACACATTACCCCCTTCACTCCTACCTTTAGTGTTGTGTCCCTACCAAAATTGTAGTTCCTAGTAGGAAGCTCAGACGGTAAAAGCCAGGATCAAAGTGTATGTGGTTTATTTCCCCAGAATATTTGCTTTGCCATCAGACTGCCACATTCCAAAAACTAAACTATACCTTCTGTGAAAATAATCTTTGCTGAAAATTCAACTGTAACTAAAGTTGAAATGAGATTTTTTTTTTTTTAAGTCAGTAAGTTGTTGCCATTCAGTAAGTCAGTACCCATTCCCAGGTCTTAATGATTATAATTATGAAAATATAATCACCCAGGCTCACTTAGCCATTTAGTCTGGCTGTATTTTTTGGTATTACTCAGATTAACAAAGCATTTCTTAACATGTCTAGCTTTATATATTTTTCCTTATCATCTTCAGTCCCACATAGAAGAGCTAACTAAATGAGAGTCACCTGACTGGTACTGATAGCTATAATAAAAAAATGTTTACTTCTCAGGTGTATAACCTGTGGTTGACCAGAAGTACCAAGAAAGAGTCAGCCTGACTTGAGACACATTCTGCATACACATCTGTGCAGGCTTGATAACACCTGAAATTGTCATGGCCCCTTTTTCCAGCACATGGTCAGCATTTTTATTAGAGAACTTCTGAGACTTTAATGTGCTTAGGAATCACTTGGAGAGCTTGTTAAAATGCAGATCCTAACTCATGAAGTCAGGCTGGGGCCAGAAAGTCTACATTTCTAACCAGCAGCTGGGGATACCCATGATTGTCTTCAGAACACATTTGAGTAGCAGGATTTTAGTATTCTCTTCCAGTTGTCTCTTCCCAGTGGTTGCAGTAATGATAACTCTCTGTAGCAGTGCCACACTCCCACAGTCTGATGTACAGTTACATGATTTTCTGATGTCTGCGAGGACCTGAAACTGAAGCGCATCCATATTCCATCATTGCTCAGCATTATTTCATCTGCCTCCCTGACTTCCATCTCCTTAGAAATGTTGCACGCAGAAGACCCCTGACTTGCCTGAGGTCATAGCTAATTGCTCCTAAGAGCCTCAGTTTCTGCTTTTCTGAGCAGGGTGTCTTTCTAAGTGGAAATCAGCATCTGTCCCCTTTCTAGCTTGTTATCATAATTGAAATGATAGCTCAATTTTAGATCATCTGCATGGAGAGTTTCTAAAATAACATGGAGAGACTTTCTCAGAGTCGGGGGAGAACCCTCTAGCTGGAACAGTACATCTACTATATTCTGTACTGGGGTGCCTTCTTAAACTGATGTGAATTCTTTGGGAGAAAGGACATGGTGAGTGTTACCTCCTTTCCCTGCCCGGAAGCCCCACCATTGCTCTTTACAGAAGAAACCACATAGGACCTTGGCTCTCTGTTTGACTCAAGCTCTGGTCACCCTTTAAATGAAAACCACTAAGAACATTTGTTTTGTGCGTGATGCATTTTATTTCTCCATTTTAGCGATATGTTACTATTGAAGTTTCCGAATCAGATACCTGAAATGTCTTATTATTCAGAGCTTCCGGGAGGGTAGATGTAAAGTGTTTGTTATTACGATATATTTTTAATGTTTTTTTCCTTCCATGTTTGTTGTCTTTGGCTTCAGTTTTTCTGATTTGAGTACAATAGTGTGAATGTGTGTAATTTAATTTATTTAATTTATTTTTGTAAAAAGTCAATTATCCTATGTGTGTTGCTCCCTAAAAATTAAAATCCCTGTATGTGTGGCATTTGGGGATGTGTGGGCTGCATTTTGTGAAGAGTACTGCATTCCACATGGCATGCAAGGACAGACAGAGACTGGGAGAGGTAGGCAAGGGGCTGGATTCCTTTCCTGCTCTGCTAGTAGCTGCCCTTGTGATCTAGGATAATGCTACTGTACCTCTTTCCTTATGAAAAGTAAAGGGATTAGGTTATCTTTTATAGTTCTAATACCTGGAATTCTGTCTCTTGGAGCTTAACTTCTTTAGTTCTTGTGACCATTAGGTTTTACTGATTACATTTTTAAGTAGATTCTTATCTGATACCATATCTTAATCTGATTGTAGATTGGGTGTTTGATGATGAAAATGATGATGATAAAGTTTCCCACAGGTAATTAATCCTGGCCATGATTTGTGGATACATATAAAGTTTGGTCACAAGTGATACTTTGTGACCTAAGGGTCCTACATTTGTCTCTGACCTTGTTTTCAATTTGTGAATCCATCTTTGTTCTGGGTCCATGAGGTCTTCCTGCTAGCCATATGCAGTGGTGGCCTCCATATTCTGTCCTAGAATAACTAGTAGCTGAGCTGGGGTGAGACAGGACCATTTATCATCTTGGTCACCCTTACTGTAAGAGTAGGCATTTATGTAGAATTTTTTTTAACTTGTGTTCAGATTCATTATGACTTCCTGTCATCTTGCCAGTGGATTTTGTCCCTTAGATTTATGGCTTTTGTTTCTGCCTCTAGAACTATACAGTAGATCTGATTTGAATCACTGGTCAGAAGACTGTATATTCTCATTTTCCCTATTAAAAGAATAACTTTTTATGTCTTACCTCAGTATGTTTTGTATATAGATACATACTATATGTTTTTTGGCTGATTATCTTTTTTAAAACTAGTACTACATTTACAGCTACATGAGAAAATTGAAATTGTCCTCATTTATCAAAGTCAAATTAAGAAAGACTTTTAAGTTTATTGTTTCTTTCCAAGTACATATAATTGCCCTGCTAGACTGGGTTTTAAAGTTGACCATCAGCTTTAAACGTGAAAACTTTTAAACAAAGGGAAAGTGAAGTATTTGGCTTCATCAGCATCTAAATGACTAAATGCGTCAAGGGGCCCAATACGAGACTCTGAGATGTCTCTTGTCTTCTGGGAACATTCAGAGGGCCAGGCAAGAATGGTCTGTACACCACGGAAAAATTAGTTTTTCTCCCTACCTAGACCACAGATTATTTCTCCACCAAGGATTAATTGCTTCAGAGTAAGAAAATATTCTTTTTCTACATATAAAAATATATAAATCAGTGTTAAAAGAACAACCAGTTTATAAAATAATGCATAGGCTGAAAATAACCATTAATTGCTGCTGAAATATCTAAGCAATTAATTACTCCTTGTTAAATCCACGAGTATTAAGTGTCTTTCACTACTTTACTCATGTGTCTTCTGTCAACACACTTCTGTTTAAGATTAAGAAATTGTATTTACTTTAAAACGATATTTATTGACTTAAGTGATGAGCATTCTTTTCTTCAGACCTGTCAAGATAAAGCCATTTCTCTCTTCCCTCATGTATGGTGTAAGGTGCAAGGAATTATACTGTAAAAGCTAACCACAACATCTGAAATGCCATCACTAATAATCACCATGGAAACCAAAGATCTCTGATGTCACACTGCCCGTACCATTTCCAAAAGGGCAAATAGAACTGTCGATAGCCACTATTTAAAAACCCATTTAACATCTCTAACAAAATGAGAGTTTGTTTTGCTTTTGGCAAATTTGGCTAGGTATCAGATTTAATCATGTTACAGTTTCAGTTTGCCAAGCTAATTACTATGCAATAAGACGAACAACTATTCCCCAAGCTCCCCCTCCTACATTCGTCACAAGCAGTATTTTATTTGTGTCCTTTCAAGTAGAAAATTAATATGGCCATTGGCCAAGAATTGTACGAGGCTGATAGTTCACGCAGTGATGATGAGGAATGAGGAAAATGTCTGAATGGTTGGTGAGAGAAACCACGCTGAAGCCAGAGGCCGATAGCCATTTTGTTTAAATCTATTGAAAAGCCCAAGAAAAAGAGGGGAGAAGAATGTAAATATAGGGAGATGAAACAGTCACTACTGAGATGGAGATGAGATCACTCTTAATCATGACAGTCAGGGTTATATGACCCTAAAGCTCTAGGATCTGTAATCCCCAGTAGTCAAAAATCAATATGCCTGTGCTTTATATATCCCAGTGTGGCTTCCTAGGACTAAAATTAATGGTCTTGTAGCCCAGAGCCACTGACTAATAAAGTCACACATGGGCAGAAAATAACAGTTGTTTTGTTTCCTTAAACTACAAATGGCTGAGATTTGCTTCCCAAACCCCAGAAACTGCACCTCTATTCCAGGCCACTACACATCTCCCTCAGTTTCAGGTGCAGGTTGATTTATTCTTTGCATCAAAATCTAGCTGAAAAGAAGGCTACATTTGTAGTGAAGTCTCTCTGATAATGGACTCCTAATCCTCACTGAAGTGCCTGGAAGAGGTTTCTTCATTATGGGGAGCTGTTTGCTAATGGACACAGGAAGCCTGCCAGGTGCAAACCTGTTTGTGCCCCATGTGCATTTGTTAATAGGACTTACCAGAAAGCACAGGGAAAGATCGTTTCCTCTTTTGTGCCCTCTTCTTCAGCCATTTACATAATTTATCTTTTTAATAAATCACACACACACACACACCCATATCCTCTGACTGAAGGCATGTTTTTTGTGTTCTGTGTCTTCGTCTTCCATTTTGGTGTTCTAACACTAATCATGCATGTTCTTTTTTGATGCATGTTCCAGTAGAATGTTTATCATTATTAGTGTCTTTCTTTTTACAGACAATGGCTACAACATAAAGTGTTGCTTTACTACAAGAACTCTATTAATTTCAGTATCATTGTTCATCAGACTGGCATTGATCACGCAGAATTCTGCTTTGCTAGATAATGAATTAGCTAGGTGTTTGCTAATTGGTGTCTGCATTGTAGCTCATCTGTGGAGGCACTGTTGCATGCTGCTCTCAGAAGTCTTTTTTTTGGGTACTGGGGATCGAACTCGGGACCTTACACCAGTGAGCCAGGCAGCAGAACCACTGAGCTAAATCCCCAGCCCCCCTCTCAGAAGTCTTTATTCCCTGGCTTGCTATTTATTCATTTGTAGATGAATCAGGTACCAGTTTGTAGTACTTTGCATGTCAAGTGCATTAAACCATCCCTCACAAGACTAAGATATTCCTGAAGAGGCCACCAGTGGGTTTCTGCTGTTTGAATCTTGGAGGCAACTTCATTTTTTACCCAGTTTGCTAGCAGGAGCTGTTCTGATTTGTAGTGGCTTATCGGCATTGAAGAACAGGATTTAGAAGTGCTGTTGCCAGTCCCAGGTCCACTCAGTCCCGCTTCTTTGTTTCACAAATGTGTGTCTTAAGGTCCCAAAGGCTGGCCTTGCTCATAGAGACACACTATACAGTGAAGACTTTTCTTTCTGTTCTTGTTCCTTTTGGTTTATGGATGGATGTTGGGAATGACGTATGCTTTTGCTTAGGAGAAAGAATGAGGTTCTATCCTGTGGTGTCAGATAATATTCCTGAAAGCTTTGGGTGCTAAATGCCTTGATTGGACAGCTGGACACTACAGGCTTTTTTCTGAGGAAAGAAGTTGTCTCCAAAAGGAGACTGCACTCCTCATGCCACCTGTCCCGCAGAAAATCTGATTTAAGGCTTTGTTGCAGTCTTAACTCCTGGTCAGTGTAACTCTCCTAGGAATAGTACTGTTCTTTCTCTAAATATTTGACATGCCCTTGGTCCATTCAATTTGATGCTTTTCTATTTTAGATCTGTCAAAGGCAGGAATTTGGCAGATTCTTCCCCTTTGGGTGAGCAGATATTACAAAATAAGGCTGAAAAATGTTGATGCTACCCTCTGTAGCAGCTAACAAGAGAGTGGGTCAGGACACCCACAGGGAGATATTTATTTACTCTTGAGACAGCCTGCTCTAAACTCTTGTCTGTGACTAGCAGCTCAGGACTCTAACACTAATTTAGGATTTCAGGTGTGCCCATGAGATCATTTTCTTATGCACCCATCCTCCACATTTCTGAGCAGCAGATTGTATAGTTTGTCCACCACTCAGGAAGGTTCACTATACCAATCCAGAAGCCCAGGATCCATACTGTGGGTGGCTGTTGCCTCTTAGTACAAACCATACCAATTATTGGTTGTTTGGGTTATTTACTGCTATATAACACTGCCCCGAGATTTAGTGGCGTAAAATGCAACTGTTTTATTTGCTGCGTGATTCTGTGGGTGAGAATTTCAGCAGGGATGATTCATCTCTGTGATGTCAAGGGCCTCAGCTGGGGTGGCCTATATGGTCTAGCTGGGACTGTCAACATGAGCCACTTGTTTCCCATGTGTCCTGTCCACCCTGATACCAAAGACAAGTGTGTGTCCTATTTAATTTTTTGAAGTGTGTGCCCAAAAATCTGTATTCTTTTTTAATCCACTTGATAGAATTTACTAGGAAGGCCATTTGATCCTGACCCTTTTGGGGGGGGGGTGTCATTACTGATGTAGTCCATTTAGACTTTCTTTTTCTTCTTGAGTCAATTTTTGTGTTCCTAAGAATTTGTTCATTTCATCTAAATTATCCAGTGTATTGGTTTACAGTTGTTCATAATAGTCTCTTCTAATTCTTTTTATTTCTGTAAGGTCAGTAGTAATTCTCTCTTTTATTTCTATTGAGGGGGGTGTCAGCCTAAGGTAAAGAGTTCCTAGGTTTTTAAGAATGAACATTTTGATTTTGTTGTTTTCTTTGTCATTTTTCTGTTCTATATCTATCTTGATGTCTACTGCCTTGGTTTAGGTTTAGCTCATTCTTATTTTTCTAGCTCCTTAAGGTATAGACTGGGGTTTTGACCTGAGATCTTTCTTCTTATTAATGTAAACATTTACAGCTGTAAATTATCCTCTCTACACTGTTTTTACTGCATCCTGGAAGTTTTGGAGTGTTGTCTCCCCTTTTGCTTGCTCAAGGTATTTTCCATGAGGACTTTTTTTTTTTTGCTGCATTGGTTGTTTAATTTCCACTTATATATCCATTTCCTGATTGTCTTACTTTTCTCTCGTTGCTGAGCCAAAATACCCAACACCCAAAGTTAAAAGGGGAAAGGTTTATTTAGCTCATAGTTTGTAGTGGTTCCAGTCCGTAATCCACTGACTCCAAAGCAAGATGGCATGGCAGACAGCCCTTGCAGAGGAGAGACAGTTCATGGCAGGCAAAAGGTAGCAAAGCAAGCAAGTAAGAGACAACCACAGTTTTCTATCCCTTATATTTTATCCAGGCCACTTAGGACGGGCAGCACTCACACCCTTAATCCTAGCACCCTTGATCCTAGCTTCGCATCATGAATTAATTCTAGTATCACACACTCTAGGTCCTGCCGTCTCTGCAAAAGCCCCACCTATGACTGCATGAGGCTTTTGGGGGACATCTAGACACAGCCATAACACTGGCTTTATTTCTCGTTTCATTCCCTTGTGATCGGGAAAGGTACTTTGTCTGACTTCAGTCTTTTGGGATTTGTTAGGATTTGTTTTGCAGCCTGACTTCTGCCCTAACCTGGAGAGTGCACTTGTGAGAAACGTGTGTCCCGCCCCTTGCTGGCAGTGTGTTCCGTATAATGTATGCAAACACTAGGCTCTTGCACGTCTCTGTCGCTCTCTTTCCATTGTTACTGTCACAGAATGCATCTTCATACCTGTGTGCCTATTAACAGATTTATAATTATTGTTTTATGAATTTGCCTTTTGATTTGTGTAGGAAGAAAAGAGCAAATAGAAAAGTACAGCAATACTAGCTTTTATGTTTCCTTGTGTAATAACCATTACGAGTGTCCGTTATTCTTCCCGTGGCTTCAAGTTACCATCTGGTGTCCCTTCATTTTGGGTCTCAAGGACTCCCTTCAGCATTTCCTGTACGGCAGAGGGTTGCAAAACCCTTTCACTTTTGTTTATCTGGAAGTGTCTTAATTTCTCCTTTTTCCTGAAAGATAGTTTTGTCAAATGTAGAATTCTCAGTTGCCAGGTTCATTTTTCTTTCAGCACTTTACGTGTCTCATTCCTCAGCCTTCCGACCTCCAGGGCTTCTAGTGGTGGCTGTCGGTCTGACTGAGAATCCCCTGCATGTGGCTGCTCACTTGTCTCTTGCTACTTTCAGGACTGTCTCACTTTTGACATTTTGACTATAATGTGCCTCATTGTGGATCTCAGTGAATTTATCCTGCCTGGAATTTGCTGAGCTTCTTCAACATACAGATTCATGTCTTCCATCAAATTTTCAAACACTTCTTTAAATCTTTTTTCTGCCTTTTATTTCTCCATCTTCCTCTGAGGCTGCATATGTTGGTGTGTTTGATGGTGTCCTCATGCGCTGTTCGTTTTTCCAAGTTCTTTTTCTCGTTCTGCTCCTCAGACAAGACAAATCCATTTGTTTTATCTTCAAATGCACTGATTCTGCTTGTTCCATTCTGCTGCTGAAGCCCTCTAGTGAAGTTTTTATTTTAGCTCTTACAATCCTCTGCTTTAGAATTTCTGTAGAATTTCTGTTTGGTTCCCTGTTACAATTTGTATCCCTTTATTCACATCCCCTCTTTGTTCAGGTAGTGTTCCCCTGCTGTCTTTTTGTTCTCTGTCCTTGGTTTCCTTTAGCTCCTTGGGCAAATTTGATAAAGCTGACTTCAGTCTCAATATCCAGGCTTCTTCAGGAATAGTATCTGTCAAATTGTTTTTTCTTTCAATAAATATGTGAGTATATAATATTGTACCTCTGAAAAACAGAATTGTCTACAGTCATCTATTTGTCTAGTGACTTTTCCAAACTACTTTTACAAAAGTCTGTATTTTTTTTATGTACAGTCACTGAAACTTCTGTTGTTATCTCTGTGATCAACCTGAAACCTTAGAAGGATTTTCTTAAATGGCTAGATCCAATAAAAAGGTGGTTCGTATCCCTTCAAATCTTCTGGAGGCCCTTCCCAGGGATGCCAGCGCAGCCACGGGGGCCCAGAACCAAGGCACTGGTCCCCCAGGAAGCTCCAAACTGAGCGACAAGCACAGCCTGGAGTGTCTGCAGAGCTGGGCCCTTCCTCCCCACCCTGCTGCGAGCCAGCTGCCCGAGGGGTACAGGCTGCCATCCCTGCAGCTGCAGTACATCCTGGAACTGGGATTGTGGGTGGGTCGAGCGTGCTGCTCTCTGACCAGAGCTCTGCAGCCTCTCCCTTTGTCTAGCACTGCGCGCTGCCCCAGTTGCTGTGTTGTATCATGTTCCAGCACTCCAAGGTAGTTGGTTCCAGTTGTTATTCCCACCTTAATGCTTGTTTTGTGGCAGGACTGAGCTCCAAAACTTCGCACTTTGCCACTTTCCCCATATGAGAGACTGTCAATTGAGAAAATCCCCCTGCCTCCCAAGCTTTAACGTCTCAGAGACACTCATGGTCTGAGGCATGAGCAAGGCAGTGAGAAGAGTCTGTGAGAAGCGCACTCTGCCCCAGGGAAGCAGAGGTATCCCGCTTTGGAGGCAGATGTCATGGGCCTCCTGTGTTAGACTCCGGCTAGGAAAAAAGCTAAGACCTAGAACATAGGCCACCAACGTCACCCGTCTGTCTGTAAGTTACCATGGTAACTGCTGTTTAGCTCCTCTATACCTACTTTATAAGTTGCCTACACTTATTCTTTATTCATTTTTACTTTGTTATTATCTTGCTAAAATCCTTTCAAAATATGTGGAGGAACTTTTATGCTGCTGGGTGGCAGACTCTGAGATGCTATATATTTCCAAGGTGATGGAGAGTAATATATTAATGACCTGCCTAGTCACGGCTTTGAAGAGCCAAGATTATTTGTGAGTAACCTTTATCAGCTTTGTAAGTTGTGTTTTTTATTTTTTTAAACAAAACAGGAGAAAAATTCCCTCAGATTTAGGGTCACTGACTTAAGTGGTTCATTTTCTAACGTTCAGAAAAATAACCTTTCCCTAACTTCCGTGTCATTGTGCATTGTTGAAAAGTGTATTGCCATCCCTGCAGGAGATCAGTGAGATATAATAAAGTCTGATTTCAAGAGCAAATGAATGAAACTAATGAATGTATTTCCTTGTTTTAATGCTACTAGGCATATATCAAACATTCAATAAATAGTTGATTAACTGAACCAAAAGTAATTAAAACAGTTTCTTTGTTTTTATTTCACTGATTTTTTTTATTAAACAATCATGAATCATCATCTTGATCTTTTCTGTCTAATCAAAAAAATCAGATTTAACTTTCAAAGGGGCAGATTTTACATATTTTCTCTTTTTAAGTTTGGCTCTGGAAGTGTAATGTGGGCTCAAGTTTTATTCAACCCAGTAACACATTGCTAGCAATAAAGGGCAGTCTTGTGTCCCAGCAAAGCAACTGTCAAAAAACAGGAATGTACCTCCAGATACCGAATTCATTTTTCTGCTTCAACATGAAAATGTCTAAATTATTGACCAAGTTTTTCTTGAGGAATTCTTGGACACAAAATATTTCAATTTTGAAACTCCTAAAGTGCCTTTAGTAAATAACCTGATCAGTTCAACTTCCTTTATCATTTCTTCTATTAAATCACAATTATAATTCTATGTTCTTTGCCTTATTGAAATCACAACCAAAATTCTCTTGTTTTTCTATAGGTATGAAGAATTAATTTATTTCTCATTTCAGTAAGCAATCACATACTTGGAATTACTTGCCCCTTTTTATTTTTTGAAATTTTTAACAAATAGTAAAGTCTGTAGTCTGTTAAACAGTGAATTGTGTAACCCTGCCTTTGTATCTTAGCCCATTCAGTTACTATAACAAGTACATTAGGCTGAGTTTTTTTAAGCAGTAGAACTTCACTGCTTCCAGTTCAAGAGGCTGAGAAGTCCAAGATCAAGCCATCAGCAGATTCAGTGTCTGGTCAAGTGCCATTCCTCGGGGATGGCACCTTCTGTGTTCTCACGTGGCAAAAGGGCAAAAGGGACAGGCAGGCTCTTTCAGGCCCTTTTAGAAGGACACTAATCCCATTCACATATACTTTAACACTGTTGTTTTTAATTTTAGATAAGTAGAATCACTTTAGTGCAGTGTTTTCTGGCTACTTTTGTTCAACATTGTTGTAAGATTGAGTCACATTGAGCGTAGCTATAGTTTGTTCATTTTTGTTGGTCTGTAGGATTCTGTCATGTAGCTGGCCCGCAGTCTGTTTCTCTATTCTTGCAGGTATTTTTGGGGGGTCGTTTCTAGTTTAGGCTTATGAATATTCTTGCATAAGTATGTTGCATATTTCTGTAGAATACATTCCCAAGAGTGGAATTTCTGGGCTTAGGAGTGCCATGTTCAGCTAGAAGGTTCTGCCGAGTGTTCTCTACAGTGCTCTTACCAGTCAGTTTTCACTCTCCTCAACAAGGAATGAGTTTCGGTTGTGCCAGTCTGACGAGTGAGTGGTGCATTTGTGATTTTCACTTCCACCCCCATCCCTGATGCAGTTGACAACTGTCTCATAGGTTCATTGGCCATTCAGATATCTTCTTTTCTGTGTGATCATTTTTCTAAAACCCACAAGTATTGATTTGCTTAGTGATAATCTGTTGGTAGCAAACTATTCCATTTTTGATTATGTGAAAGTATTTTTATTTTGCTTCATTCGTTTTGTTTTGTTTTTTTTTGCTTCATTCGTTTTTGCTGGGTGTGGAATTCTAGATTTGCAGCTCTCTTCTTTGTGCATCTCAAGTCTGTCTTGCCCTATTTCCTGGTTTTTAATGCTGCAGGTTAGAGTTTAAAACTCTGCTGTCTTTGAGGATCTCTCTATACTTTTGGATTTTTTTTTGTCATTGTTTTTGTTTAATATCATCTTTATTTCTTCAGGCTGTGTTTGTTTTACTCTGGCTTTACCATGCTATTTCCTAGGTATGTATTTCCCCTGTCTGGGTTTCATTGAGCTTTCCTCAATGGATTGATTTTTTAAAAATCGATTCTGAGTAGTTTTTAGCCTCTAACTTATATGTTGCCTCCTGTTCTCTCGCCTTACTCTTCCTGAGACTGCAGATACACATATTTTATTTATTTATTTATTTTTTGGTACAGGGGATCGAACTTGGGTCCTTGCGCTTCCGCAGCAGGTGGCGAAACCACTGAGCTAAATTCCCCAGCCCCAGATACACATATTTTAGAGCTATTTATGAGTCCACTGTACCCTCTTCCCACCCACATTATTTTGTTTCTTCATGCTTCATTGTTGATTGTTTCTTTTGATTTAACCTTCGGTTTACTCATTCAGCTGTGTCTAATCTGCTAAACTCATCCATTGGTGCCTCTGTCCTACTCACTTTATTTTTTAAATCTTGAGTTTCTGGTATCTGTATCAGCTCTGTAATGTCATGTTTTATAGTCTCCAGTTATTTGTAGATATACAGATTTCCATTTCTGTCTCTGTGAACATAGTAAGCATATCTCTTTCACCATCTACATCAAATGATTTCACATCTAGGATCCCTGCGGTTTGTTTTGTGTCATGTATCTTATCTCAAAGTCTATCTCATCTTTCTTTTTATAATTTATTCCGCATTTCAAATGAGAATTTGCTTTCAAAAATACTTCAAGACCTACATGTGTTAGCTTCCTCCAAGGAGGAGCTCCGCATCCTTTTACAAGGCTTTGAAGGCTGCTGTTGGCTGGGACCAAGGCTAGGGGCTGCTCTAGGTCATTCCGTGGCTCCCTGGAGCAGTCCCTGTGCAGTTTCAAAGTGAGCCTCCCAGGCACAGTCCAGAGTGAGATTGCTGTGCCCAGTCCCTGTCTTTGCTAGACTCTCAATTCGGACCTGGGCTCTTTACCTCCTTTCATCCTTGAAGCAACTCTGCCCCCAGTAGCTCCCCACCTCCCAGAGCTGGGACAGCACCCCTGGCCCAATGTGAGGGGACAGAGTGTGGCGGCTGGTTCTCTGCTCTGGTGGCCACAGGACTCACTGGGCCCTTATCCAGCCACACTGTGCAGATCTCACTGCCCTTCCTGGATTGGTGGGAAAGCCCCCACTCCCCTGCAGAAGGGTACATCCTCTCCATTCTCTCATCATTTGGAACCATGAGGTCTTTGATCATTTTTAGTTGAACCATTTTAAATTTGGGGCACATACACTGACCATCTTCAGCTGGAAGGGTGGTACATGCATGACTGTCCCATCAGGCGGCTTGTACCCATGGTGGTAGAAGTGGTACAGTCACGTATGTACCACCAGTGGTTCAAGCCACCTGGAAGCGAGACACAGGAATTACGGCTCTGTCATAACTTTAGTCTGCTGTAATTAAGCCCATGAGTTTAAATGCCTCTGCTTTTCTGTCTCCCTCTAGGACCTATTTTCTATCATATTGGTATCCTTGTTGCTTTTCCCAAAAACTCTTGTAGTTCTTTTGTTTTTTACATAGTGATCACAATTTATCAAGTTGTTCCTGAGAAATATCCGCTTCCCATCGTTCTCCATTTGTAAGCCGTAACTGTTGACAAAGTTTCTTACTGCCTGCCCATGTCAGCTGACCCTTTTCTGTGATTAACCTTTCTGTTTTTAGTGAGCTCTGTTATTGAAATGGAAGTAAGGTCACTGTGTTTCAGTGTCTCTAGTGATTTATCAAAGAGCATTGAAAAACTGGACACAGATACAGGAGGTTAAGATGAGGAAGACAAACTGACCTTCTTCCTGCACTGTAAAACAAGAAGTGCGTCCCCCGCAGTGACAGACTGTGTGGGGCGTGAGTGCTGGAGCATTGGCAGGCAGGGTCCAAGCTGCGATTCCTCAACTTCCTGGTGGTGTGCACTTGGGTTGTGACCCAGTCTGAAACTCATGGTTCTCTGAAGAAGATAATCCAGCCTCATTAGGCTTGGTGGATGAGAGCCTCTGCTCTGACGAGGAAGCTGCATGTATGGAGGTGCTCCCAGAAGGCTGTCTTCCTCTTGTGGCTTTATACCTGACAGTCACTCAGCTGTCACGTTGTTCTCTTCTTTTGTTGAAATGGAGTTAGTCAGAATCACAAGATCAGTAGCATCTAGGTCCATTTCCTGCTCAAGATTTATTTTCTCTTTTAAAGGAAAAGTATTTGTTTTCAGTGTTCTGAGACTTTACTCTGGTGTTGAATTTATCCTCTTAGGAATAAAAGCTGTGGTTGGAGGAGCAAAGAGTTGTTTTTCTGCCAGTTCAACCACCGCATCAAGATTATTTCATTTGCCCACTGGCTCCCTCCGGAAGCCCAGAGTTCAGTCTCCAGAAGGGAGAAGGAATAAACAGAGTAGAACTTCAGACAGATGTCTGTGTTTGCTCCATTTTTGTCTTTGTAACATGTGTGATCCCCAGCCTGTTTTTCTTCAAGAGTATTGAGCAAGCCCTAATGAACCTGCTCCTGGAGCCAGTGGCCGAGGCTGCCGACATGGGCGTCTTCTGTTTTTTCCTTTCTGTCTCCATACTTGGAATAAGCAAATCTGTGTCCTGAGCTAAGGAGTCTACATCAAGCAAGGGAGAGGGAATCAGGTAGCACAGATTCTTTGCCCTTTCAAGGAGCTTGAGGCTTGGGGACACTGGAAGAGGGGTCAGAGAGATGCTATCAGTCTGGTCTCTGCAGGGTGGAGATTCTCAGGGAGGCCGTCGGCTCCTGGCCAGCCTCCCAGACCCCCATGGGAAAGGGTTCCCCTCTGTGAGCTGAGCATCCCCCATCCCATCCAGGACCCAGCAGCACCCTCTGCCTCATGAACGCCCCTCCCTCGGTCTGCGTTCCATCCAAAGTACACATTTGGAGCCTTCGTCATAATCACATTTGCAAATTACACAGGAAAGTACCCTCGAGTGGTGTTGAAGTCCTGGGGAGGGGCAGAGGCCAGGAGGAGGCCTCGGAGGCTGGTCGCTCCAGCCACACCTGGGTGTCGCTGTGGACGCCCCTCAGGGCATCTCCTCTCACCTTGACTCATTTCATCGTCATCATAGCTGGTAAAGCAGTGAAGATAAAAATATTTATCCTGCCTACAGAGAAGGAAAAAGGTCCCTGTGACACTGCTGAATTCTGGTTGTGGACTAGGTAACCTGGAGGAGAAAATAAAGCACCTTCCTCCTACCCCTGACCCTCATCTGCAGCTGCCAGCTCCGCACAGGGCACCCTGAGGACCCTGCGGCGGGGGGGGGGGGGGGGCAGCATCCCATGCCTGGGATGGAGTGGAGAGCTCAGTGGCTTGTGCAGCCCCGCGTGCGCCCTACAGGGGAGGGCCGGAGACTGAGCCAGCCTGCCGTCACTCTGGGAGGTTGGCTGACGTCAGCTCAGGAGAGTAATTGCTTTTTCCTGGCTGACTAACGAAAGGAAAGTTACTGGGACAGAGGACTTTCTAGGAGCCCTGCTAGGCATGGCGTGGAGATGGGAGCAGAGAGAGGCATTCATCGTGGTCCCTTCTGAGTTGGTGAAGGGCAGGCCTAAGACCTTTGGCAGCCTGGCCCACGGATTACAGAAACGGGGGAGATCTTTATTTCAAGAAATGGGAGGCACAAAGATACACTGCACCCATGGAGATTGTTTGTTTAGTTGTTTGGGTGAAAAGTAGGAGTCCAGACTGGCCAGAGGGCAGGCTTCCTCCCTGGGGTACTTGGAGCCTCTCAGAGCCCTGAGGTCATGGTCCTTGCTGGGTTGCTCTGTGTCGCTGCGAACAGGACAGGAGCTCAGTGGACACAAGGCCCGGAGCAAGCAAGGCCTAAGTACCTCTCCCAGCGCTGGGCAAAAGGAGAAGTCTGAAATCATCACTGAGAAATGCTGATTGTACCCCGGCAGTTGTAGCAGTTGTGTTAACCACACGCCCGGGCAATCAGACCATGCCTGACCCCTGCAGGGACTTTTGGGGTACCTGCGGGCTGGCTCGTCCTATGCAGCTGTGAGGCTGCCTCTCCCTGGCCTCTCAGCTCTCTGATGCTCAGTGTAGGTTGATGGCGTGTTGTTAAAACGAAGCCCTCTGCCCACCTGCACAGCCCCCTCACCCTCCCTCTGAAAGTCAGGGCGTCACCTTGATTTGACAGAGGATGCATAAAACAGCACAAACTCTCTCCAGGCGTGGAGCTGGGCACAGCCAAAGCAGGAAGGATTCACTGTGTTTTATGGCGTCCATTATCTGAGTGGAAGCCCCCGAAGCCCAGTGGATGGATTGGTCATCATTGAAGCTAGATAGTGGGCATATGGAGCTTCAGTAATACATTCCAGAATAAATCATTCCAGTTCTTGGGAAATAACATCTGTTCTGTAAATTAGAATAGAAATATAAAAAGAAATATTTCTGAAGGAACCGGGGGCAGTTTTAATTAGCTGGAGATAATAGTATAAATCAGAAAGCTACCTCTAACTCCCTTAACTGACAAGGTAGGAAATTTGTAACAAGGGAGGAATTTGTCAGGTTAAGAAGTCTTGTCCTCCAGCCCTTTTTTCTGGAGTCATTCCCCACGACCCAGCACATCACATGGAGCTCATTTTTAAAATATATCTTTCAGGAGCACATTCCTTTGTGTGTACACAACATGAAAATAACTAGAGGTAATAGAGCTGCAGGTATTTATTGCATTTTGATTATGTGCCAGTCACTGTAATGAGCCTGGATGATAGAAACCATTGACTTTTTTTTTTTTTGACACTGGGGATTGAACTCAGTACCTTGCATTTGCAAGGCCGGTGCAGTGCCAGTGAGCTAAATCCCTGGCCTGAAACCATTGATTTTAAAGAGCTGACATTCTAGCAGAGGGAAAGGGAGCACAGTGTGGTTGTAAAACAATAGATCTGTGATTAAAGTCCACACCTTGGCTGGAGGGAGGGGTTGGTGCATGGTGGCCCCTAAAGAGCAGCCACCCCACCAGCACCCAGACACCTGGCCTGGCCTGGCCTGCGAATCCTGGACTAGGAAGTAGTAAGGTCAGTGTTGGCAGACACAAAAGCTAAAGAGTCAGGTACGAAAGAGCTCGTATTCAGGCCAGGGTTTTGGTTGGAGCTGTACTTTGGCACATGCCATTGGTGATTTTAGGCTGGAGAATGGTGTGGTCAGAGCTGCCACCGGGAATTCTTTTCTAGGGAGACTTGACCTCTGATTATCTCTTCCTGTCCCTATGCTTACATGTGAGCTACAGTGTTTTCAGTTACAAGGAGTAGAAAATGCAGCTGCGGTGGGTTGTCCAGGGTTCAAATGTGTCCCCCAAAAGTGTGTGTGGAGGAAGCCCAGCCCCCAGGGTACGTTTGCAGAGCCTGTGAGGGCTGGAGCTGAGGAAGGTCCCTGGATCACAGACCTGCTGCCTGTGGGAAGGGCTGGTGTAGTTCTCAGCCGGCTCCACTCCCTTCTGTCTGTGGCTTCCAGTCTGGGATGTGACCGCTCATCCCACCCACGCTTCTGCCATTGCCATCTGCCTCTATGTGACCCAAGCCAGGCCCCAGCCAGCGCTGCGTCAGTGCCTGCCACCTGCCCGGGAGCCTCCTAAACCTACTTTAAAGCTGGACAAGCCTGTTTGCTTTATAAAATCAGCTTCCCTCAGCCATTTCATTACAGTAATGAAAATGGACCGATACAGTGGCTTAAACCTGACATGATTGGCCCTCGGAACCATTGTGCTAAATGAAGTAAGTTAGTCACAAAAGGGAAAATACTGCCCACTTCCGCTTACATGAGGTCTGAAGGAAGTGGGCTTCACAGAGGCAGAAAGTGGAGTGGGGGTTGCCAGGGACTGTGGAGTTACTCTTGACCAGGGGCTGGCAGAGTTTCAGTTTTACAGGATAAAAAAGCTCTGGAGGCGGATGCTGGTGAAGGCTGCACAGCAGCCTGAGTGTCCTCGGTGCCACTGAACTGCACAGCAAAAAAAGGTCACAGTGCACATTTTGTGTTGATTTGTATCATAAGGAAGATACTCCCAAACATGGCTTACACCAAATCGAAAATACACCCTTTGGAAACATGCCTGTAGATAGCAAAGCTCTGGACTGGGTCATTCCTGCTTCACCAGTATCAGAAGGAACCAGGCTGCCGCCATGCGCACATTCCTTCCGCCCTGGCAAGACAGCCATCTCAACCAGAAGTCACTTTCCACTTCCTGAGGATCAGGCTCAGAGCACAGAGGGCCCTAGCCGGGCTGGAGCCCCTGTCTGTCCACGCCTTGACTTCCTGTGGGGTGGACCTGCTCCAGCCTTTACCTCAGGTCAGTTCGGTCTGCACAAGGAAAAAGCAAAGCCTGCTGTCTGCTCCGAATGAATGAGCCAAGCCAGGAACTTCTTGTTATTTGGGGAGGAAACTAAGTTTAGGAACCGAACACATTTCTGGCCAGTGGGACTCGGAACAGAAAGCTCAGTGCTGAATGATTCCAGGTACGTGCGGTGCCCGTGACTGCTGCTCAGGGCTTCCTACTTGCTCTCCCATCCAACTCCTTCCTTATTTCACTGAATTCTTTGGGCAAATTGAGCTCTCAGCGCAATTGAAACAAACAGATGCGCTTTCTCAAGATTTTTTTTTTGGTCCCAGGGATCGAACTCAGGTCCTTACGCTTGCAAGGCACGCGGCGTAACCACTGAGGTAAATCCCCGGCCCTCAAGGTTTTTTTTTTAATTGAAGTATAACACACTTGATTTTTCACACAAGACTGGGGGTGCAGTTCACCCACGTTGTGGCAGATAACTACAGTTTTTGTGGCTGTATCATATTCCCTTGAATGAATATACCAGTTTTCCCATCCTACTGCTGATGAATATTTGGGTTCTTTCTAGTTTGGAGATGTATAAATAACATGCCTTTTCGTGAACATAAACATTTCTCTTTTCACTCAAGAGTGACGTTGCTGGGTAGTGGGGTACCCTGTGGCCCTAGACCCACAAATGATGTGTGCTCTTCTGATGAGAATCTCCTCTCTTCCCCGAGCCTGAGCTGCTGCCTGCGCCCATTTCTCTTCATGTCTTTGTCTTTCTCTTGCTGTACAGCAAAGCCCAAGTCAAACAGAAGCAGTGATAGTAACACAGGAAAGGTGAAGAGTTGCCCTTGGGGTGCTCCAAGCAGACAGCAGCCTGGGCAGAGCCCGGGAGCTGGAGGCGGAGTCCGAGTAAACTTGTGGATGCTGGGAAGATCCCCGGGGAGACCAGTAGCTGTGTGCAGCTCAGCTGCCTCCGTCACGACAGCTTCTGTACCACGTGCTTAACACCGAAAAGATCTTGAAACAAACATGGGAAATCCTGTTCCCAAATAGCAAATGTTTAGGTTAAAGATTAGGATAGACTTGCAAAAGCTAACAAGTATTTGCTTTCCTGCTGGGAGCTTTTGTCTTCCATTTAATTTACTCGTTAAATATTTATTGGACACAATCAATACCAATCGCTCAAAACCCGATGGTGAACAGGGTACACTGGAAGTGACACCATGGAGCTGGCAGCCCGGAAGCAGCCATAGCTCGGCACCTAGAACCTCGGAGGTGTGGCCTAGCACAGAGGCCAGGGGCCTGCACGGAAGTAACTCGGGCTGAGGTGTAGAGAGCCTGATGCTAGGGAAGGAACCAGGCAAGCCCAGGGGAGCCAGAGACAGTTGGAATTCACTGCAGCATCGCAGGGAGAGGAACCCAGAGACATCCCCAGACACCCAGTCCCGAAGTGCTGGCAGCCTCAGCTGCAGCCACCAGCCTCTCTGAGAGATTTGTCTTCTCCAGACTCTGGACAGAGGGTTTCTGTCCCATTTATTCCTCAGCATCCTAGAGATTCAGGTCTGCTGTTACAGACGAGAAAGTGGAGGTTGGGGAATTCGGGAAAAGGTATAGATCTCAAGCCTGTGTCTCCCTGGTCCAGAAGCCCCTGCCCTAACCACGCCTGTGAGCCAGGCTCTGCCCTCAGCTCAGTGCTTACCCGTGGTCAGGCGTTCTTTGACAGACATCACTTGGGAGAGTGTATCGCAAACTTAAGTCTTAAACAAGTCCCTTTTAAAGAAAGAAAGTCCATGGACCTTAAGTCTTGATTTCAATCAGTTAACATTCCTTAAATACTGAGACAGCAAGAAATACCTAACAGCTCTCTGGCCGCCTTTTCTGACACAGAGCTCCTAAAGCCCTTGGAACTTCCTAGGTAGTGGGAGGTGACTCTTGGTGGAACCCTTGATAGGGGCTGGTCCCCAAGGAACTGAGCCTTGGTTAGAAGCTTGAAGCTTTCCGCTCCACCCCCATCCTGGGGGAGAGCAGGGGCAGGAAGCTGAGTTAATAATCGATCTTGCCTGCACAATGAAGCCCCTAAAAATCCCAAAAACCTGGGTTCCGAGAGCTCTCTGGATGGTGAATGCATCCATGCGCTGGGAGGGTGACACACCCTGCACCTGGCTGTTCATCTGTACCCTTTGTTGCGTCCTTTAATAAACCAGTAAACATTAAGTAAACATCCCTCTGGGTTCTGCAAGCCCTTATAGCAGGTATCTCTGAGGAGGCTCTGTGGGAGCCCCCAAACTGTAGCCAAGCCAGACAGAAAAAACCAGGTAGACCCACATGTACAAGTGATGTCTGAAGTTGGGGACAGTCTTGTAAAGCCAAGCCTCAACCGCATGGGGCCTGTGCCAACTGAGCAGCTGGTGTCAGATCTGAGTTAAGTTGTGGGCCACCCGGTTGGTGCCCACAGAGCAGTGGAGGATTGCACAGTACAAACACCCCACCTTTCAGCCAACTCACCTCTCTGAGGCTGGGGAGGGAGAGACTTGTCCGGAACCCCTTCTGTGCCTTGAACTCTGGCACCAACCTGGTTGGTTGCGTGCACCTTTGCTTGCAGGGCCATGTCAGGTAACCAGGTACCCTGGACGTCCTTTGGAGTCCAGGAGTCTCACACGGTAGGCCCCCCGTCCTCATTCTCCTGCAGCACTGCTCGAGGGTGCCACCCAGGCCCTGAAACGGCGAGCGTGCACATTTGCTGGGGCCCACGGATATGCAGGACGCGTACCACATGCTGTGTTAGCATCAAGGAAAGAGACTTGCTTCTGCCCACACAGCAGCTGCTGTATTTTTATACAGCTTGAATTCAACATGATAAAAATGTTGCAAACTTATTAAACTGGGACTCCACCTGGAAGGGGGTTTGGCCTCTGAAGGAGCTCAGGGGGCGGCAGTTGCTGACGTGGGAAGGTTACTACAGGGATGCTGATTAGACCTCTCTCCACTTTGGCTTCTCCACAGGAGTTGGCACCAGGAATTATTATAGGAAGATTGGCTACAGATTACAAGGCCCGTACATGGTGAAGATGCTAAAATAATGGCCACCGCAATCCCCCTTCATGCAGCACCCTCCCTGGCAGAAGACAGCAGATCCGCAAAGCAGACGGACCTCCACTGTCCCCTGACGAGGACGGCACCTCCTCCTGTGGCTGCGGTGACTGGGAACTTCCTTCAAAGCTGGGCCACAGGAGCCTGGAGCCACCCTCACCTGTGTGTGCCCAAGAAGTCTCTTCAGTTTTAGAGGTTTAATGATTTCTCCAATTTTCACAGTCTGCATGTGGGCTGCAGGTGACCTGTTTTTATTCACCGACAAGAGCAGATCAGCTGATTTGCACAGCGTAGCTCGTGAAGTGGGACTCGTGATAGTCATTTGAGGAGCAGCCTCGGGAGAAAGCTATTTATGTACTCTAGGGATGAAAGTCAAGTTGGGACATATAAAAACCATCACGCTTGGCTCCCTGGCCTTTAACTACATAATGCATTTACCCAGGAGTTAAGAAAATGAGCTTTTATGTTAATGGAAATGGTTACCATGCTGATGCTTTGACAGAAGGCTGATGGGGAAAGAGGAGTCAGGCTAAGGTTTTGTGTTAAACTTGATGGCAGCTGTCGCCAGCCCCTGCCGTCCGGGAGCATGCCCTGCGCTGGCCATCAGAGCCTCCTGTGTCCAGGCGAGGCTGTCTGTACTTCCCATACACTGCTGATGCAGAGCAGTGTGGAAAGCCGTGGGGAGGTGCTGGAGAGGCCTGGGCTGTCCGTCCGTCCATCCGTCTGTCCTCAGCAGGCAGCATCCACCAGGAACAGTCAGGTGTGTGGCCCTCAGGCAAGATTTGCTTCCAGCCACAGAAGCTGTTCCCTGCATTTCATTAAAAGTGGATGTTGATTTGTGTTTAAGGCAGAAAGATGAAACTTTAGACTCAGCTGTGAAAGCAACAAAATGGAAAGCAGGCTCCAACGTAAAACTCGGGGAGTGATTGTTGTTTTCAGAGGCCTGTCTTGTACAGCTGCTTCCAGAGACCTCCTCGGTAACATGCTCAGGAGCCTCAGTCTCTCCGGGGCAGCTCCTGCTGGGACAGCATGGCTTCACCCTGGGCCCTGGGTTCTGTGTCACTCACAAAGTCTAAAGGCCTGAAAATAAAAGTCCTCAATGCACGGAGTCATGTGGTTTCGGTTTTTGGGTTTCCATGTCCCTGTAAATGCAGTGACATTTGCCTTGAGTTCACAGGTTCCAGTTTCCAACCTGTGACACTACTCATTTTCTCCTGTGTGCCTTTTGCCACTTCATTAAGCCGCTGCGAGGCAAACGGTGTGGCTTTCTATGGGCGCACTGGGGCACTCCAACAGCATTCCATGGGTGTGGCTTAATTAGGCTCTTTTTCCCTACAAAAGTAAAACTGTTTATTAAGGCACTGGCTGTCACACACACTGTCCAGGAGGTGGCGCGCCACCTACCACTTGCCCTGGGTGCACAAGGGTCTCCCTGAGCTCGTGCACAGAGAAGGGGGAAGCACCCTCACCTCTCTGGCCTTCCGTTCAACAGCCATTGCTCAGGACAAGTGAGAAATATCACTAAACGGTGATGTTTTATGAGCCATGGTTTCTATTCTAATGAAGCAGCTTCTCTACAATGTGTGACCTTGGACCAGTAAACTGAATTTTTCCTCATCTGTAAATGAGAATAATAGTACTGCCTCCCCAGATGTTAGGTGGCTCGTGTACATCAGGTTCTTAGAACAGGGTCTGTAGGGCATAAGACACACTGGAAGCACCAGCTAATGTTACTGACATCTAACAAGTATGATATTGGGCCCATTTTTTTAGGGAGGGAGTTTCTAATCAGCTAACAGAATCTCCTTTTTTTCCCTGCGCTGTTTTTGTAGAAAGCATCTGGTGCTGAGGCCCTGCCTCTCCATCCTCTAGTCTGCCTTTCGCTCCCATTCATGGAAGTCTAGCATTGCAAATTGTCGGAAATATGCCTTAGGAGATGAGATACTAGCTGAGGTGGCAGCAGGAAAAAGCTGCTTTTTTTTTTTTTTTCTTTTGTCACCAGGGATCAAACTCTGGTCCTTGCGCTTGCGCAGCAGGCGATGAAACCACTAAGCCAAATCCCCAGCCCGGAAAAAGCTTCTTTAAATGCCAGCATCACTCAGGGGGCTTTCCAGAAGCTGTCCAGTGTCAGTGTGCTTGGCTGATCTGCAGTGCCCGAACCAGAAGCCATGTCCACCAGGGAGTCCCACCAAGCGAGTCCTCTGCCATTGGTGGCAGGAGCAGGCGTGTGTCTCTGTAGTAGAGTCACCTACACCAGCAGGGCCTTCATGCTTCTGAGACTTAGAATTCCAAGTAAAGCAGTGACTCAGCCAGCCTTTCTCAGGCCGCACTGTGCCACTCTTCCTGCTTGGGAGTCAGGAGGTGGAGTTTTCAGCTCACATTGAAGAGGGTGTTAATGGGTACTGAGCACCAAGTACTAAGCACTGTGCTGGCATGGTTATTTTATCCTCACCCCAGCTGGTGAGGAAGGTCTTGTATCACCATCCAGCTTTTATACCTGCAGGGAGTGGATGTGTGGATGACTTCATTAGAGAGAAGGCAAAGGAAGCAGTCTGCTCTTTGTACTTAAATAAGAAAAGCTTGTTCGGGTTCTAAAGGTTGTATATGCTCACTCTAACAAATGTAAAAGGGACCGAAAAGCACATGAGCTGAACACTAGCAAAGACGACTGTGGTTGACAGTAGCAAGTGTCCCCCCAACCCACACACACACACAGTTTATATAAAGCAGCCACACTGTGCGTGGACTCAGCAGAACACCAGGTGAGCGTCCTCCCATGTCAGTGTAGATCTGTTCCCCCTTAGCGTTGACCACCAGGCTGTCCGCTGTCTGCAAGGGTGCTGTGGCTTGGATGCATCCCCCAAAGTTCATGTGTTGGAAATTTAATCCCCAACACAACCATGCTGAGAGGGGACCCTTGAAGAAGTGATGAGGTCTCCAGGGCTCTGCCCTCCAGAAGGGATTAATACTCAGATTGCAGACTAGGTTCCTGTTTCTTTTTTCCTTTTGCAATATAGAACCCAGGCCTTTGCACTGAGCTATATACCAGCCCTTTTTTATTTTGAGTCAGGGTGTCACTAAGTTGCCCAGGGTGGGCTCAAACTTGTAAGCCGTCTGCCTCAGCCTCTCTTGAGTGCTGGAATTACAGGCATGCACCACCACCCCTGGCTGCTTCTTGCCCTTCTGCTTTTCACTGTGGGACGGCACAGCAAGAATCCCCCACAGAAGCAGGTCGTTTGACCTTGGACTTCCAGCCTCCATAACTGTAAGAAATAAATCTTGGTTCCTTAAAGAATACCCAGCATCGTGTATTCTGTGATAGAGCAAAAGACTGGTTCAAGGTACCACCATTTAAGGAAGCAGGGTTCTGTGTCTAATCCATGTAGGTTCTCACTGTCGGAACACTTAGAATCAGGTTTTAAGCACAGGGCTGTGCAAACGTGCAGATTGAATCCTAAGATTCACCTTAGATTTTTTCTTAAGCGGATTCACTCATCCAAGGCCAATGGCCTATGTTCTGCCCTAAGGTTGTCCCCTACCTTCCCACTCCTCGAGCATGGCCTGCCTCATGGGTTGAGAGGGGAGCAAGCCTCTCTGTCTGCTGCTTGGCCTGTCTCGTTCAGAAGGTAGCAGCACCCTCGATCATGACCAATCCCATCACACAAAATGTCAGGGCGCCTGCTGGCTGGGAGGCACTGGAGCGTGAACGTCCTTTATTGAGGTCTCTCCTCCCTTGATGTATGGCTTTGAGTCATGACCATTCCATGCCAGCTGCAGCACCCTGGAGAAGGTCACCCTCTTGTCTCAGGTTAGAAAATGTGAGCATGGGGAGACGTGACGGTACCTGCTGTCACCACCAGGGCAGGCAGGGGACAGGCTGTCAGTACAGACCCCACTCCCACCACCCCCAGGAAGAGCAGCCTGGTGTTTTGCCACCAGGGTTCAGGGATTGCTGCTGCTTCTGGCCAGTTCTGTAGGGACAGGATGTGGTCACCTCATGTTCAGGCAGTGGGCAGAGGGTCACCACACCTACCCAAGGAAAGGAAAGGACAGGAGCCCTGGAGACCAGGGACAGGAGCTGTGTGTTGAGCAGAGTGCCGTGCCTGGAGTCCCTCATGAGCACCCTGGGAGGGGAGCACTGTGGTCTCCCTTGGCCAGGGACATCCCACAGTTCAAACCAGGGAAGTGACGAGCCAGGCCACAAGGTAGCCAGTAGAGAGCTGGTTGTGAAGGCAACGAGCTGATATTGGCACACTTGCAAAATTTCAAGGATTCTCATACCTGGGAACAGAGGTGGCATGAGGGTTTCTAAAATAAAGGTTCAGGCTGGCAGGAGGGTTGGAAAAGGGTCAGACTTGAAGCAGACAATGTTTGCCCCACCCCAGCTGCCCAAGCCCCACTTGGCACAACCACCAGGGAGCTCCCTCGAGGGAGTGCCCTTGATGAAGCAGCCAGAAGAAACATCCAGACAAGGAGTGTGGGAGTGGGAAACATGGAATGAAAGAGCCAGGGGCAGAACTGGAACAAACACTGAAAGTCTCTGTTGTAGAAAGCAGTGGACACTTCTGAGTTAAAAGGAAGATTCAGTCCACACATCTCATTTTGCTTCTTTCCAGCACACACAAGACTAAGGTGAATGAGTTCTCTTAGTAACACATAAACAAGCAGGATATGGCAGTGCACACCTGTGATCCTAGCTACTCAGGAGGCTGAGGCAGGAAGATCAATAGTTCAAGAGCAGCTTGGATGATGTAAAGAAACCCTGTCTCAAATTTTAAAAATAAATTAAAAGGGATGCAGTGGGCTGGAGGCAGTCTGGATTGAGCGCAGGGTGTTTGAGTTCCTGGGCTACATTTGCCGTGGGTTCCAGGTCAAGTATATAATCAATTTGGAGTCTACCTTTGGCTAAGGTATTAGACCTCAGGCTTCTGAGAGGATGGTGGAATGGTGAATAGTAGAGAAACAGCCTCTCCTAGATTTGGTGTCGAGACACTGGAATATACCAACATGAACAAGAGAAGAAGGAGGAAAGTGGGTCCGTGAGACCCAGAAAGGATCTGAAATGAGAATTGGAGCCAGTGGGAAGAGCAAAGAAAGAGACCTCGATGCAGAAGAAGGAGGTGGCAAGCAGTGCTTCCTCCTTGAGCCCTGACTCCATGGGAGGGATGGCTTGAACCTGCAGCTGCAGGATGGCTACTGGCAACCCCAGAGGCCTCCACAGTGAAATGCACCAGTGGAATGTAGCAGTGAATGCAGCAGACTGCAGTGGCTGGTGAGTTATTCGGGTTCAGATGGCCTCCAGGAGAGGACAGTTAGCCAATAGCCTTCTTGGAGAGAGGACAACTGAGCTTGGAACTCAGAGCAGCTGCAGTCTGGCTCCATATAGCAGCTCCCAGTGTCAGGGTGAGCTGGAATCAAGTTCATCAGCAGGAGTCAAGGAACCAAGTTCAAGCTGGCAGGAGTCACACAGAGTGTTGTAGGCTGAACAAATTGGGTTCCAGCCTTACAGCCAGAAATCAGCTTGAACTTCAGTGAGACTAAAGATGCATACTTGCTGGGATTATCCACTACCCCACCAGTAAATGTATGTCTGGCTTGCTGGGATTAATCAACAGGGATCTGGGATCTGAGCACTCTGTTTACCAGTGACAGCGGAGACATGCCCTGAAGTGAACTTTTTCTTCCTCTTCCTCTTCCTCTTCTTCTTCTTTCTTCTTTCCTTTTTTTGTTTTTGTTTTTGTTTTTGGTACTGGGGATCGAACTCGGGTCCTTGCACCTGCGAGGCAGGCGGCAGAACCACTGAGCTAAATCCCTGGCTGCTTTTTGTTTTGTTTTGCTTTTTCTTGATTGTTTTTGTTTTATATGAGAGCAAACATTGTTTCTAGTTTTTGTTGTTGTTGTTGTTGTTGTTTTGTTCTGTTCTTGTTTTTACTTCTTCCTTCTCTCTTTCCCCCCTTCTTCACCAGTTTCCCAAAGTTCTCATAATCTTCCTTTGGCCTCTAGCCTTGCTTCTAATCTCTTCTTCTTTTTCTTGTTTCTCTATTTTTCCCCTCCAACCCTTTTAAATTTTCCCCCAGTGGCCATAATGAGGACATATTTACTGTATACAATTTACTGGTTCACTGTAGATTTTGTTACATAATCAAAAATATAGTTCATATGGTTAAATTAATAGTAGCAAATTAATATTTTTCTATTACTTTCTCATTTTCTAGGCTGTGTTTGGTGCTATTATTATTGCTGTTTGTACTACTTTAGAGAAGGAGACATAACTGTTCTAATAAGTTGTTCTTCTTGGTATGCTAAGACTGAGATTGCCTGAGGGTCATAAACAATCCTATAGGCCAGTGCCAAAGAACCAGCAGCTAAGCCAAATAGGCAGCAACTTCTCGTCCCCAACCAATTGAAGAGGTAGGATCTTGCAACAGTCTCAAAACCCAAAAACCAGCTACACCTGGAAGACATCTCTGAGAAATAGTCATTTCCCAAGGGTTTTCAATACTAGCAATAAAGCTATTTGCTATAAGCAATTTACAAGCATCAACTAGGAATTAAACTAAAAAAAAATAGAAAATTAGAAGATACTTAAGCAAGAGGAACCCCAGAATGCCAGCTCACCAAAGGCAAACCCAGAGGGCAGTGAGGTAGAACAATTTGAAAGCCACCCAACTGGACTCTCTGAAGTGGTAGCAGCAGAAGTAACAATGAATGATTCCAGATGAATGAGGCTCTAGAAAAAAATCAAATGAGAAATAATTCCTCAGATAACTACAGAGATGGTGACCTTAATGAAAGACATGGTTAGTGACCCTAGAGCAGATACAGAAAAAAAAAATAGAGAAGTTTAGGAAAATGATAGAAACCAAGATTCAAACAGACTACATACTAGTTTAAGTACATGCTTAAGTAAATGCAAGGGAATTGAAATCATCCCATATTATCAGACCATAGTGCAATCAAATTGGAAATCAATGGCAAAAGAAACCACAAAAATTTCATAAACAGATGGAAATTAAATAACATCCTCTTGAAAAACCAATGGGTCATAGATGAAACTAAAGGAGAAATTAGTTTCTACAATTAAACGATAATGCCAATACAATATAGCAGACCTTATGGGATGCAATGAAAGCAGTTCTACAAGGGATATGTATAGCGGTAAATTCTCATATTCAAAGGAAGCTCAAATAACCTAGTGTTGAACCTCAGTCTTCTAGAAAAAGAAGAGCAAGTCAAGCCCAAGCTCATATGAAGAAGGAAATTATAAAGATCAGAGCAGAAATTAATGCAGTGGAGACTAAGTAAATAATACAAAGAATCAATGAATCAAGTTGGTTCTTTGACAGATTAAATAAAATTGACAAACCCTTAGCCAATCTTATCAAAAAAAGGAAAGACTCAGATCCATGCAATTAGGAATGAAAAGAGTGAAATCACAACAGATCCTTCAAAAATCCAGAAGATCATCTATACCTACTTCAAGAACCTGTATTCTAATTCAGTGGAAAACACAGAAGAAATGGACAGATTCCTAGATACATGTCAATTGCCAAAGCTGAATCAAGAAGATATAAAAATTCTAAATAAACCAATATCAGTAAATGAAATTGAAGATGTAACTAAAAACCTACCAACAAAGAAAAGCCCAGGCCTTGACAGATTCACTGCTGAATTCTACAAGAAATTTAGAGAAGTCTTAATGCCACTACTTCTCAAACTCTTTAATGAAATTGAAAGGGAAGCAGTACTCCCAAATTCATTCCTGGAAGCAAGCATTACCCTTATACCAAAACCAGAGAAGGACCCAACCTAAAAAAGAACTACTGGCCAATCCCTTGATGAACGTAGATAAAAAAATCCTCAATAAGATATTGGCAAATAATGCAGCAAATCATCAAAAAGATTATAAACCATGACCAAGTAGGATTCATACCAGGGATGCAGGGATGGTTCAATATATGCAAATCAGTAAATGTAATACACTGTATTAACAAAACCAAGGACAAAAACCATATAATTATCTCATTGGATGCAGAAAAAGTGTTTGACAAAATCCAACACCCATTCATGATAAAAACCCTACTCAATCTGATAAATGCTACCTATTACAAACCAACAGCCAGCATCTTACTAAACTGTCAAAAACCAAAAGCTTTCACTCTAAAATCAGGAACAAGACAAGGGTGTCCAGTATCATCACTCTTATTCAATATAGTCCTGGAAACATTAGCCAGCGAAATTAGACAAGAGAAAGAAGTAAAAAGAATAAGGGCAGGAAAGGAAGAAGTTAAATTATCATTATTTGCAGATGACATGATACTCTACATAGAAGACCCCAAAAACTCCACCAAAAGAATTCTAGATTTAATAACCAAATTCAGTAGCATAGCTGGATACAACACTCAAAAATCAATAGCTTTCCTGTACACAACTAACAAACTCACTGAGAGAGAAATGAGGGAAACCACACCTTTCACATTAACATCCAAAAAAATGAAATACTTAGGAATCAATCTAATGAAATTAGATTGTACATGGATTGTACATTAGATGTACATTGAAAACTACAGTACTCTGAAAAAAAGATCAAAGGGGATATCAGAAAATGGAAAGATACTTCTTGTTCTTGGGTAGGAAGAATCAATACAATGAAAATGGCCATACTTCCAAAATTGTTATACAGATTTAATGCACTCCCCATCAAAATACCAATAGCATATCTCACAGAATTAGAGAAAACAATCCTAAAATTCATTTGGAATTTTAGAGACCTAGAATAGCAAAACCAATTTTGGGCAGCAAAGGCAAAGGGGGCATCATAACTGCTGACTTGAAATTATCCTACAAAACTACTGTTTTAAAAACAGCATGGTACTGGCATAAGAAAAAAAAACCCAGACCCAAGGATCAATGGAATGGATTAGAAGATTCAGAAACAACTCTAAACATACTCAACCACCTTGTCTTTAACAAAGGAGCCAAACATTTTCACTGGGAGAAAGATAACCTCTTTAATAAATGGTACTGGGAAAACTGGCTTTCCAAATGCCAAAGATTAAAACTACACCCATATCTCATCATGCACTAAACTAAAATTGAAATGAATCAAAGATCTAAATATTAAAACAGACACACTAAATCTGCTGTAAGATAGAATAGGTAAAACTCTTAAAAACATTGGTGTAGGCAAAGATTTTATGAACAAAACCCCAATTGCATAGGAACTATCACAAACAATCAACAACTGATCCCCCCCCAAAAAAATTTGCACAGCAAAAGGAAACAGCAACACAGTGAAGAGACAACCCAAACTGTGAGAAAAAATTTTTGCCAGCTGTTCCTCAGACGAAGGACAAATATCTAGAATATATAAAGAACTAAAAAAAAAAATCAGACCCCCCCAAATTTAAAGACCCAATACAAAAATGGCCATCTGAAATGTGTAGACACTTCTCAGATGCAGTAGAACTGGCAAGTAAATGTACAAAAAAAATGTTTATCACTGGTCTTTCGAGAGATGCAAATTAGAACAATGCTGAGCCATCTTACTGTAGAAAGAATGACTATTATCAAGAAACCAACCAATAACAAATGCTTGTGGGGCTGTGGGGGAAAAGGAACCCTTCTCAACTGTTGGTGGGAGTGTAGACTGGTGCAGCCACTGTGGAAATCAGTATAGAGATTTCTCAAAAAACTAGGATCAGAGGTCCCATTTGACCCAATTATTCCCCTTCTTGGTTTCTTCCCAAAAGAATTAAAAGCATCATACCACAGTGATACATGCACACCCATGTTTACAGCAGCACAGTTTGTAATAGCTAGATCTTGGAAACAGCCCAAATGCCCATCAACTGGTGACTGGATAATGAAGATGTGAGTACTACTCTGCCATAAAAAAAGGATAAGCTTCAGACATTTCTAGCTAAATGGATGCACATTGAGACCACACTTTTAAGTGAAATAAATCCAACACGTGTTTAAGTACTGCATGTTTCTCTGGTGTGAGAAATGAAAAATGTAAATAGGACCAAAATGTATAATATTGGGAAATGGGAAGAAAATGTTCAAAATGAGAAGGGAAACAAGGGAAGAGGGAGGAGAAAAAGAAGGAGAGGATAAGAAAAGAAGAATAGAAGGGAAAATGGAGACAAAGCTTTTGTAAATAAGAAGGGGAAGGCTGGGGATTTAGCTCAGTGGTTTCACCAGCTGCTGCACAAGCACAAAGACTCAAGTTTGATCCCTGGTACCAAAAAAAAAAAAGGGAGGGGAAGAGAGGTTGAAGGGAGGGGAGAGGAATGGGAAGAAAGAAGCAATATATATCATGTACAGGTAAAAATTCCCTATGATGAATGTTATATCTAAAATGTACCAATAATGTTATTTTATTTTTTGGTACATTTTAGATACACTGAGGACAAAAGGCCTGTAAGTTTGATGGGAAGTGGAAAAGTTATGCCTACAGAGGATGGAGAATCAGAATGGCTTTGGACTTCTGAACAGCAACTCTTAACTCAAGAAAGGAAAAAATGCCTTCAAAATTCTGAAGGAAAAACGTTTCCAATCCAGAATTCTATCCTCAGCCACATTATGAGTTAGTTTAAAGGACAGAATAAAATCATTTTCCAACATTTAAGGTCTCAAAAGTTTACTTTCCTTGTACTTCTCTATAAACTCCACTTGCTAGAGGTGGAAGATACTGAACAGACCAAAGGCAAAAATGTCTGGGGAGCAAGACTGAAGATGAGACCAGGAGGCTTGAGAAATATATAAACTTCCTGGAGAGTGGAAAGTAGAATCACTAAAAATTAAAGTACCATAGGGGGGAATTGTAAGGAAATTGTAAGGAATTGTTAAATACACACTAAAAAGATAGTAACATTAAGACCAAACATATGTGTTAGATAGCTTTCCATTACTGTAACAAAATACCTGAGGTAATCAACTTAAAAAGAAGAAAGGTTTGTTTTGGTTCATGGTTTCAATCTCAATTGGCCCTATAGCTTTGGCCTGTGGTGATGCAGCACATCATTGCAAGAACCATGACCTCTTAGAACAAAAAAGACAAAAGAGAAAGAACAGCATTCCACTCTCCCCTTTGAGGACTCGTTTGCCCACCCCTCCACCCCCATGACCAAAGGATACCCCACTAGACACAATGTCATAAAAATTTCCAGGCTGAAGACCAAGCCTTTGACACATGGGCCCATTGGGAATATTCCAGATCCAAATGAGCAATACACTTGGGATTTTAACAAACACAAATGGAACACATTCATATTGAGTCAAATAACAGAGTCCAACTTTTTTTAAATATGAGATGTTTGGGCCAGGGATTTGGCTCAGTGGTTTCGCCGCCTGCTGCGCAAGCGCAAGGACCCGAGTTCGATCTCCGGTACCAAAAAAAAAAAAAAAAAATTAGGTACTAAATATGAGATGTTTAAGATGGAAGGTTAAATTTAATAGCTATCTAATCTGTTCTATCTAGCCACTAGTCTCTTAAATATCAACTGAAAGCAAAAACTGGAGTTGTATTAATATTAGACAAAGCTGAATTTGACTCAGGAATATAAAACATATGAAAGAGAACTTTATTGTGAAACAACCTGGGATCTACAGTGAGTCAACTGAGCTCAGTCATTTTGTACCAAGTAACCTATAACTGAAGTATAACTTTTAAAAATGTAAAAATGTTGATGCTCAGGCAAATACAGGAAAAAAAAGTGTCCAAGAATTCATTTAATTAATGAAGAGAGGAACCAGAAAGAGGTTAACGCCAGTTGAGAGAACGTTTGAAGAGCTGAATGTGTGCATTCAATCTGAATGTATTAATTTAATTAGGTGGGGTTTGGGGGGTTTTTTTGGTACCAGGGATCGAACTCAGGACCTTGAGTTCACGAGGCAGGCGGGGAAACCACTGAACTAAATCCCCAGCCCCCTGAATGTGTTAATTTAATAGATCGTGGGTCATGGGTTGGGCGCCAAACTGATTCATGTCCAACAGACCTTTAGCAACCTTTGGAGCTATCTATTCCTCCAGGACATAAATGTCCTGACACAATCTCCGGATCACCCTCCGCCCCTGCAGACTTGTAAAATACCTGCGAAGTCCAATGGAGCCCAGCGTGGCACTGGACAAACACATAGAAATCCCTTTTGTCCTTTTCCAAATCTCAGATAATTTTCCTTGCAAAAGCACAAGAAGCAGTAAATGCAGGGAAACTGACAAAACAATAGCACAGAAGACTAATTCATTTCTGTCTAGGAAGATTAATTTTTTTAAAAAATGTTAAGTGAAAGAAATCAGACACACAAACTTAAATATCACATGGTTTCTCTCATATGAGAAACCCAAAGTACAGTATATGTGCTGCCGAAGCAAGCGTGAGAAACCCAAAGTCCAAATAGATGTGATTAACAAAAGAGCAAAGTAAAAGATAAGAGAATAGGAAATAGGAAGATTGATCTTTTGCCAAAGGGAAGGGGACCCAGAGATGGTGGAGGGGAAGGGGATGAACAAAAGCATTAAGATGTGTAACATACGTTTACCAACTCCCCACAATTAATGTCATTATTTACTGCAAACATGGACTAATAAAAATAAAAGCTAAGAAAAAAAGTAGAAATATAGGGCGGGGGCTACACCCTCAAATGCCCACGGGGCCAGGGTTGACAGAAATGAGTGAAGTAGGCTTAAGAAAGAGACCAACACACAAGTAAAATGAAGTATGCTGTAACGTATGGCATGCTTCCACCAGGATGTGATGATAATGTCTCAGCCTTTGGGCTGAAGTCGCTTGCGCTGGGTGTGGTGAGGACAGGAAGCTGGACTGAATGCTCTCTAGGGGTTTGATAAGCCACAGCAGAACTGGTAACCCAAGAACCCTAGCAGAGCCAATCTCACCAGATACCCCAGCAAAAGAGCCAACTGGAAATGCCAGTGAGGAATTACCGAAAGGAATTCCTGGGAGGGGAGGGAGGTAGGCACCACACCAGCCCACTGGGGGCCACCAAGGGAACTACTAAGAAAGATGGTGCGTGCTCACAAGAGGGGTCTTGTGTCTCCCCCAACTGTGGAAATTCCTAGCAACTGGTGAGGCGCTGGGGTCTAGACCTGTAGACAGGTGAAGGAGGGCTTGGGGAGAACCGAGTCTGCATTCGAGCGGACATGGAGATGATTCCCTCTTTGGTGTTCTCAGCAGAGAGGCCAAGGGGGCTGTGGGAACCAGGGACCTACAGGGTAGCAGAGGGTCTGTGCAAGAAATGATGAGAAATGAAAAAATGGAAATAAAGTCTTTGTAAATAGGGAAGGGTGGAGGGGGTGAAGGGAGGGCTAGGAATGGGGAAAAAATAAGAACCAAGATGCATTATGTAAAGGTACAATTCCCAATGAGAAATGTAATTGTGTTGTATACCTACAATGTACCAATAAAGAATTTAATAAAGTGAAAAAAAAAAACAACAAACCTGGGCCAGGAGACATGTTCCCACGAAGCGAGGGACACAGGGACATGGCCAGCTTGTGGCGAGAGGGTGTCTGCAGGGTTAGGAATGTGATTGACAAGAGTGTGTTGCTGCAGTAACAGACTAAGGGGAACCAGAAAGACCTGTCTCTTCAGTCTTCATGGCCTCTCTTTATGGCCTTCCTCCTGTGGGTGTGGGCATGTGCCCTCCACAGTGAGGGTCTTCAAGAGAGAAGGAAGATGGTGACCTTCCTAGGTGTTAGGGTTTAGATTTGAATCACCCCTAAACTCATGTGATAAGGCCCAGTCAGCTGATGAATCTTGGGGAAGTGATCAGATCATGAGAGCTCTGACTTTGTCCAGTGGATTAATCCATTGATGAGATCGTAATCTGATGGCATTATTGGGAGTGATAGAAACAAGAAGTGACCCCTAATGGAGGGGAGTGGATCATGAGGTCATGACCTTGAGGACTATATCTCGTCCCCAGCCAATTCCTCTCTAGCTTTTCCCTTTGCTCACTGCTTCCTGGTCACCACAAAGTGAGCAGCTTTCCTTCTCCACGCCCTTCCACCATGATGTTTCTGCCTTACCACTAGCCTAAACAAGTGGAGCCAGCTGACCATGGACTGAAACCTCTGAAACCATGAGCCAAGATAAACCTCTCCTCCTTTGTTTGTGTCAGATATTTTATCACAGCTGAATAACACTCTAGGCCTTAGGGCTGGTTTAGGGGCGAAAGTTCTAGTTTCTATGACCTGCCTTGGAGCAAAAGAACTCTGGTTTCTCAGACTTGCTTCTGGGGAGAGAGATGGGAGGATGAAAGAAGGTCAGAGAGACCTTGCTTCCGAGCCTGCTGAGAAGGTCATGGAGCAACAGCACACTGCAGTCTCTGGTGATGTTCATGTTGCTCACAAGCTCTGCACTTAGCCCCCCAAGTTTACCCACCTTCAGAAAGCCCACCTATATTATAAAACTTCCGGGGTGGCTCATTGACATCATTCACCTATTCCCCAGAACTGTCTCTAGCAGGGAAACCCACAGAGTGCTGGTGGAACCCCCTGGAGGAGGAAAACCCAGGAAGCCTTCTGAGGGCAGGTCCACTGCTATGGTTTGGATGTGGTTTAAGTGTATCTCCTACTGGTTCATGTGCCGGAAGCTTGGTCCTCAGTGTGGCAATGTACCAGGTCAGGACCTTAGGAGGCCGGGCCTCATAGGAAGTCTGTAGATCACTGAGGGGGCTGCCCTTGGTAAGTATTTGTGCATTTTTCTCTGGGTTCCTACCACAGCAAATTGTTAGAAAAAGAAGAAGACTAGACCCTACATCTTCCCAGCTTCCTGTCTTGCCATGTGATCTCTTTTACTGCCGCCATTATACACCATCCTCCATGAGGTTCTCCCCAGAGGCCCAACAGAAAGGGCTGCCCAATCCTAGCAGCTCTACAACCAGCAGCTAATTTATCCTCTTTTGGGAAAGTACCCAACAGGTATTTTATTATGGCAAGAGAAAACCAACTAAGCCAGCCATGGAGGATGAAAAAGAGTTTGCTAGGAAGGAAAATCCTGGGCCAGCACCAGACTATCACAAGGCTGAGTGCAGGCACAGGTGGGAGCAGGGGATGGGGAGGGGGCCTGTCTGGGCAGGTGTCCCAGCACGAGGTGGAAAGACCAGTTTTAGAAAGAAACTCACTGAACCAAGCAAAGTCCAGAGGACGTCTGAGAACTCAGTGTGGAGATTCAAGCTGCAGCAGTGACCAGATCCAGAGAGACATGGGGGCCACAGGGCAGGCAGGACCCTGACTCACCTTGTGCCCCTTTGTGTTCCCAGGCCCTGGTGCCCAGCAGGCACCCAGAGACTGTTTGCTGGGGGAAGGCAAGAACAGAAGGATTTGAAGGCAGTGTGTGTTCTGCCGCTGTGCAGAAGAAAGCTGAATGTACTGGTCAGACGGTTGTTTTCCTTTTATGTTGTGTTTTTAGGTATTTGCCCTGCCAAACACAAAGGTAAGCATGGCTGCTTTACATCTTTTGCTTGTTTGGGTTTTCTTGTTGTTACTTTCTGTTTTCTCAGACAAGGTTTTCCTTTGTAGTCCAGACTGGCTGTGAACTCAGTGATCCTCCCTCCTCAGCCTCCCAGGTGCTGGGATTACAGGTGTGAGCCACCTTGCCTTTTAACTTACTTTTCATATTTTACTGTCAGTGTTATAACTAGGAAGTTTTCTGTGCTTTCAAAATCAGCATCAATCTGCTGCTTCAAACTCCAGGGTCTGTCTCCTGCTATGGATTCTCCTGGGCCTCTTTGCCCCTCGGCATGTGAGGGCTCCTCCCACCTTCATGTGGCTCCTGTGACATTAGACATTCAGCATCCCTGGCTGCCACTGCCACCTCCCACTCCATGGGCCACGTGGACACGACTGCACTCTGCTCTGAGGTGACGGGTGATCTATCAGTGACAACTGTGTCCCCTCCACACGAGCGCCAATCACCCATTTCCGATTGCACACTTGACATTTCTATGGTAACATCCCACTGTCGCCTCAGAGTCATCTAAAATTAAGCTTCCGTCCCTTCATCCCCACGAGCCACTGACCTGTGTGACTCCACTGCTGTTAATGACTTCAGCAGCCTCCCCACCACCCAAACTCCAAGTCGTAGTGGCTCTGGCCTTGGTCTCCTTGCTCCCTTCTGAGTAGGTGGCCCATTACCAAGCTCTTTCCTCGTGCTTTCTCACCTTTTCCTCTGCATCCCCACTGCCTTGACCACCTTCTAGGTTCATCCTACTTCACCTCTTCCCTTCCTGGCCCATCTGCCTGCTTCATTTTCTCTGTCCTTTGAGCCATCAAGTTAACCTTCTGGGATCAAAAAAGCAACAGTAGCCAGCGTTGATTAAACACCTAGCGTCTGCCCGGCACTGTTCTAAGATCTACACATACAGTATATGCATACATCCAATGCTCACAGCAACCCTCATTTTGTTACTCATCTTACAGACAGAAAACTTCAGGCACAGAGAGGTTCAGTAGCCTGAGCAAGAACATACAGCCTGGGACAGGAGCAGTAGGATGACACCAGGGCTCCCCACTTCTGCAGAAAGTAAGCAGAACTCCATCCTCCTCCGCCAGCCTGACCTCACTCTCTGGCTCAGAAGTGCCTGTTTCAGTGAGACGGTTCCCTTTCCTGCAGCTGCTATGCCCGGTGCTTCCCTCCTGGGCCCCACATCCGCCCCACCCCCTCTGCCTCCTGTCCTGTCCTCCAGGCAACTCAGCGAGTGCAGCCCAGCTCTCTTTGGGGCCATCCCAGCTCCCCATGGTCTGTGCAGCCTCTGGGCTGTGTCAGACCAGTTGGACAATTCTTTCTGCCCAGTGGTCAGATTCCCAGAGAAGGAAATATGGGTTCTTGGTACCCTAATTACCACCCGTCAGGCAATTATTGGCTATCTAGGAATTGGCCACTGTTCCACCCAAACTTTGCTTCAGCCTGTCTCTACCATTCTGCCTGATCCCCAAGCTTCAGATAATAGCATCCAAGCTCTTTGTTTACAACTTGCTCAACCATAATGATCCTACTTCCGTTTCCTGTCCCCTCTTGGTATGTGTCCCCCAAGCATCAAGTCCTATTGGAACAAAGTTCAGGACCATGAGAGGACAATGCTGGACTCATATCTGTCCAAGTTTATATGGCACAGTCGGATTGGAAATCAATGCTGTCAATTCCCTTTTGCTGCATCCATCAGAACCATTTCATGCTAATAGGAACTTTTGATTTTTGGCTTTGTACAGATACCCTGGGGCAAATTCTTCAACTGAATACATGCAAGACACAAACTGATCCAGCTCATCAGTGCTACTCAGTGCCACTATGGTACCGGGGCCCCTTCTCTTCTGGGGGCATGCATGCCCACGGGATGGACACGCTGGCACAGCTGGTGTGACGGGGCACTTGCCATGGAAGACATTTCAAGATGGCGACATGCAGTCATATCAAAATATAAATGCACCATTAATTTTGCTTTCTATCTTATTTTCAATTTCCAAGGAGTATTCAGAGTAGACGTCTTCCCTGTCCCGGGCCCTCCCCCTCTCCCTGAGCCTGGTGGTGCTGAGGGATGGAGTAGGAAAGGCTGTGGCTCACAGGACTGGATCTCCTCATTTCCTCACCCACTCTGCTCTTTCTACTAGGATAGACGTGAGTGCAAACTGCCAAAGGTAAAAGGACCCACCTCAGCACCTCCCCAAAATCCAGCGCACCTCTTTTCAGCAGTAGTATGCATTTGGGCATAGCTATCTATTTACATGCTTGATTTTTTTAAAGGTGAAATTTCAATTATATGTCCTAATATTGTGGTGATGACATATTTTTACATTTTTTACTTTTATTGGTACATGTCTGCGGTACATACCAATTACGTTCACTGTGGGGAGTTGGTACACGAACATAACGTATCTTAATTCTTTTTATGCCCCCTTCTCCTCGTCCTCCTTCCCTCCCTCTATCTCCTGGTCCCTTTCCTATTTGCAAAAGATCTATGTCCCTGTATCTTATTATTTATTTTTTACCTTGCTCTTTAATTCATTTATACTTTCTCATATAAGAGAAGCCAGGCAATATTTAAATTTGTGTTTGATTTATTTCATTTAACATTATGGCCTCAAGGTGCACCTATTTTCCTACAAATGACTCAAGTTTATCCTTCTTTATAGCAGAGTAGTATTCCATTGAAAGACACAGATACTAAGAATTATCCTGATGTCAAAATGGTAGCATGGATCTGTCATTATCTGGCCCTTTGCAAAAGAAATGATGTCTTTTTTTTATCTGAATGCTGAGGATTGAATGGAGGGTCTTTGCCCGGAGCTGCTTCCCAGCCCCTTTAAAAAAAACCAAAAAGAAATTATTTTTTATTTCGAGTCTGGGTCTTGCTAAGTTACTAAATTCCCCAGGCTGACCACCACTCCTAGGGCAGAGAAGGTGAGTTAATCCCAGAGCCCAGGAGGAGGCTCCCCCACTGCCATTCCACCGCTCCTAGGGCAGAGGAGGTGAGCTGCACAGGTGCCAGCAGCACACCCCCTACGTGGAAATCAGAAGACACATAAACAAGCCTCAAAAACAGACTTCAGATCACCTATATCAACCTCAAAGGGAAACAAGATGGAACAATCTGATGATACTCAACCACCTGGACTCCCTGAACTGGCAACAAAAGAGGATCTGGAAAAAATGAAATCAGAAATAATTTCTCAGATAACAGCAAAGATTGTGCCCATAGTGCAAGACATGATTAATAAATCTAGAGAGGACACAGATAAAAAAAAAAATAGAGGATCTGCGGAGCATGATGGAATCCCAACATAGGAAACAAATGGAATCCATAAAACAGATGCAAATAGATTTCCAGGAGATTAAAAACTCCATTGAAAGTCTACGCAGCAGAATAAACCAATGTGAGGACAGAATTTCAGATATAGAAGATAAGATTGCAATTAGTGACCAGGAAAAGAAAAATTGCTTCAAAATTGTAAGGGACCATGAGAAATCAATCCAGCAGCTGCTAGACAATGCAAAGAAGAATAACATAAGACTGACTGAAGTCAATGAAGAAACAGGAGAGAGTGCAGATGACATAAAAAACTGTTCACAGAAGTGATGGCAGAAAATTTCCCAAGCAGGGGAAAAGAACTTGACATACAGATAAGTGAGGCATATAGGACTCCAATTAGCCTTTATCATAAAAAAATTTACACAAAGGCATATAATAGTTAGGATTCCAGAAACCCAACAGAAGAACAAAATTCTACACTCAGTGAGAGAAAAGAAACAAATCACATACAAAGGAAAGCCCATCAGAATCACATCAGACTTCTCAATGCACATTCTCAAGGCAAGAAGAGCTTGGAGTGATGTATTTCAAGCCCTAAAGGAAAATAGCCTCCAACCCAGATTGATGTACCCTGCAAAACCATCTTTCAAAATTGATGGAGAAATAAGATACTTTCATGATAAAGAGAACCTTAGGAACTTCATGAACACCAAACCAACACTCCAAAAAATTTCAGAAAATATCCTAGGAAAATACAGTGAGGATCACAACCCCAGGAAGCCCAGCAGAATGAATCTGTTGGGCGTGACAAATTAAACGCAAAGGGGGAGAATCCAACAAAAAGAAAAATTCGTGATAAGGCTTTTAAAACTTTTAACTTCATCTCCCTAATGAGTGTATAATTCAATCTTGTTATTATACTGATTAGCATTTTTCTGATTCTAGTGTTGCATACCTTTCCTAGTGCTGTACTGGCTGTTTTTCATCTTCCTGTGTCTACTTTTTAATTGGGTTGTCTATTAATGAGCTGTAAGAGTTCTTTATATATTCTGGTCATAGGTTATATGCATTGTAAATATAGTCTGTTTAAGGATTACTTTTCAGTTTAACGATGTTATTTAAAGTTCTACATTTTGATGGACTCTCATTTATCAATTTTTTTCTTTTATACATCATGTTTTTTGCATCCTAGGAAGTTCTTGCCTACCCTAAATTCATAAACATTTTCCCTTATAATTTCTTCTTCAAGTTTTATAGTTTTAGTCTCTCATATTTAGGTTCATAGATCCTTTCAAGTTATTTTCATGTATGGAAATAAAGGGTTGAGGTTAATTTTTTATATGTGGATACCAGGTGTTCTAGTGCTGTTTGCTGAAAACACTGTCTTTTCCTCAGCTCTTGAATTGAGTTTATATTCTATAAAATGTTAATGTTAAATAATCTTTCAAAACTCAGTGGACCATATATGTGTGGCTCTACTTCTAGATTCTCTGTTTTATTCCAATGATCTATATGTCTTTCCTTACACCAACACTGCCTTGATTATTGTAGCTTTAGAAGAAGTCTTAAAATTAGGTACTAAACATCTTCCAACACTGTTCTTTTTTCTTCTTCTTCCTCCTCCTCCTCCTCCTCCTCCTCCTCCTCCTCCTCTTCTTCTTCTTCTTCTTCTTTTTACTTTTTTAGGTCCTTTGTACTCCTACATAACTTTTAAATTTCAATATCCAATTCTTTATTTATAGCAAGTGTACATAGACCTGAGTTTTTATATATACCTTGTGTTTTCTAATCCGCTAAATTCAAATACAAGTTCTAGAGGCTCCTAGAGATTTCTTAGTATTTTCTCTGTAGATGATCACTTCATCTACATATAAAGATTTTGCTTCTACCTTGCTAATCCTATCCTAATTGTGTCATTTTATTGCCAGACTATTTTGGTTTGGGCATATGTTTCAAAGTTTAACAGACAGATGAAGAGTAGGCATATCTGCTCTTGTTCCCCACCTTAAGGAGAAAGCATTGTATCTTCTCCATTCATATAAGGTGTTCTCGCTGGAAGTATGGAGTACATGTCTTTAATCTGTTGAGAAGGTTCTGTTCTACTTCTAGTCTCCTGATAGCTTTTACCATGAACAGCTGTAGAATTTAATCCAATACTTTTTCTCCAACTAGTGACAGGATCATATGGCTTTTTCCTTTCCTCTGTTAAAATGATGACTTTTGGGGGTGGATCTTCCAATGCTGAACCAACACTGCCATCCCTTTAATAAAACCACTTTCTACATACTGCCAGATCTGACTTATAATAGTTGTTTTGTTAAACAAATTTTTATCTATGTTCATACTTTTCTATTCTCTTTATCCAGTTTTAGTATTAGCACAATGTTGATTTCCTAAAATAAAGGGAGACGTGTTCTTTCTTTTTTCTGCTTTAAATGTTTGATACAATTCATCAGTTAAAATGTATATGAGCCTGTTGTTGTCATATAGGTAAGTTTTCAAGCTAGGAATATACTTTCTTTAATAGGTGCTATTCAAATTTTAAATTTCCTCCAGAGTCAGTTTCATTAATTTGTCTTCCAAGGTACTTCTTAGAAGTTGTCAAATTTATTTCAAAACAGATTTTTGTAATATGCTTTCTATATCCTTTGAAATTCTGTAAAATCTGTGGTAATGTCTCCTAGATCTTGATATTTTAATTTTTAAAATGTATCATTGATATTGTGTAACAGGAAGAAAAGGTCTAAAGGCGCAGCGGAAGTGGGAGGGATAGGGGAAAGGAAAGAAGGGAAAAGAAAAAATATGAGAAAAGGAAAAAAATGGAAACAAAGTGTTTGCAAATAGGGAAGGGTGGAGAGGGTGAAGGGAGGGCAGGGGAAGGGGGAAAAAATAAGAACCAATATACTCATGTAATGGTACAAGATCCCAATGATGTATGTAACTGTATTTTATACCTAAAATGTACCAATAAACTTAATGGGGGAAAAAAATAAATTGCCCAGGCTGGGCTCAAACTTGTGAACCTCCTGCCTCAGCCTCCCAGAGTACTAGGATTACAGGCGTGCACCACCGTGCCTAGGTATTTCTGTACCTCTGCTCCTCTCTCCCCCAGAGCCTAGCACTGGACCAGGGTTCAGGCTCAGAGCAGGCACTCCAGACTGTGGTTTGAGGGAAGGTGGGCCTGTGAAACCCAGGTTAGAGCAACAGAGTGCTAAGTGAGGAAGGGACCGGAAGGAGGAGAGGAGAAAACAGGGCAGGTGATGTAGGAAAGTGAGTGTATTGCTCACCACTCCACCAGTGCATTGGGGAACCAAGGACAGCCTTCATGGGACAGTCCTCGTGCTTTCAGTGGGGTCCCTCTCATCCTGGCCTGACCTCCAGCCTGGCCCACCTTCCCTGGGATTCACTGGGTTTGCAGAATCCAGCTCAGATCCCCCTACCAGGCCATGTTCCCTAAACAGAGCTCAGCATCCCTTGGAGAAAATTGCTTCTGTTATGACTCACAGGGAAGGAGCCATAAAACACTGAATCACCAAGACCCCCTGCCCTGCTCCGTGGCTTCTTCTTTGTGTTTTCCCTCCAAGGGACAATTTAGGATCCGTTTCTGTGATTTTGGCCCCATACAAGGATGGCCTGCTGGCTACCTTGAAATCAGCAGTAACCTTTTCCCCAACTCATTGTTTACCTGAAACTGGCTGTCACTGATAAATGCCACTCACCTGGCTACTAACCAAGGTGAAAAAGAAAAGAAAATAAGATCAACTAAAGAACAGATCTGTGCATGCCTGAGGCCCACGCTGTTTCTAAGGATAAACGAGAAGTTCATGCCCCCGACTGAGATGCTGAGAAGAAACATTTTTCTAACTGTGTTTGAAACTGGTTAAGAATTATTTTGAATGGCGTGACTTTGAAAAGACCCACACAAAGGGAAAATGAAACACTCCTTGAAGAAATATGTTTTTCTAAAAAATGCCCAGCAATCCACATGCAAAACAGATGAATCTAGACACAGAACTTAATGCTTCTCAAAAAGTTAACCCAAAATGGGGGCTGGGCATTTAGCTCAGCAGTGCTGCTGTCTGCCTCACAACCCCAAGGTCCTAAGTTCAATCCTTGGTACCAAAAAAAAAAAAGTTAACCCAAAATGAATCACAGAAACAAAATTATGAGACTCATAGATGATAACAAAGGAGACAATCCAGATGACCTTAAGTATGGCAGTGACTTATCAGTACAAGCTGAAAAGCACAACCCAACAGTAATAATAATAATAATAATAATAATAATGGGTAGGAGGGGCTTTGCTAAAATTAAAAACTTCAGCTCTGCAAAAGATAATGTCAAGGAATACACACTACAGACTGGAAGGAAATATCTGTAGAAGACAGATCTGACAAAGGACTTATGTCCAAAATGTACACGGAACTCTTAGGTACACTCAACAATAAGAACAGGAATGGCTTCTTTTTCAAATAAACCAACCTCATCAAAGAAGATCTACAGATAGCAAATAAGTACATGAAAAGATGCTCAACATCTGTCCTCAGGGAACTGCGGATCAAAACAACAGTGAGATAGCACTGCCCACACACAAGTGTGGCCAACAGCCAGCCCACTGATAGCACCCACCGAGCGCTGACAGGGAAGACAAACAACAGGATGTCTCATTCTCTGCTGAGGGGAAGGTGAAATGGTCCAGCCACCTTGGAAGACTAAAGTCTAAATGCTGTGTGATTCCAACTGCTCTGCACAGTGCTACAATGGTGAGTGCAGGTCATTCTACATCTGCCCGACCCAGAACATATGATGTCAAGCGCGAACCCTACTGCAGTGATGGATTCTGGGTGATAACACTATGTCCCTGGAGGTTCCCGGGTTCTTAATAAATGGACCACTCTGCTGGGGGACATTGGTTATAGGGCAGGCTATGCATACTGGGGAAATAGAACTGTTTTTACTCTGTTCAATTTTGCTGTGAACCAAAATTGCTCTAAAGAATAAACCCACCTTTAAAAAATCATAAAGGAGAAAGATTTTTAAGAATGAATTAATATTCAAGGTCATGTTTTGAAACCTGCTGAGAGGATAAGGGGTGGGGAATCTCTCAGGTCCAGGAGGGGCTGATAAAGACCTTTCGTGCTTTACTTACCGTGCTTCACTGAAGAGAGGAAAGGCCAGGCATATCAGAATCAGAGCTCCTGAGGGATCCAGGACATTTCCAGCATAAACCCTCATGTGTATCCCAATAAGAGCAGACCAGAGAGGGCCCTCAGGCAGGGACAATGTTCTCCACACAGATTGGTCTCTGTCTTGACAGTCTTTGGACCTCTTGGGATGTGTGTGTGTTCTGCCTTGGCTTTTTTTTTTTTTTCATAATACTATGGATCAAACTCATGACTTTCACACTGAGCTTCATTCCCAGCCCCTTTTTACTTATTACCTTGAGACAAGGTCTCACTAAGTCCTAAGTTGCCCAAGCTGGGCTCGAATCCTCCTGCCTCAGCCTCCCAGAGTAGGGAATTACAGGTGTGCACCACCATGAAAGGCTCTTCTTTGGGCTTTTAAACCAACCATCAGCATCTGGCATGGTTGTTGTTTTTGAAAAACTAGTTTTCTGTTTGTATTGCCTCCCATTCTCCCTGCTTTCTAATAGGCTCATAGATTCAGTGTGAAGTTTTATCCCCAGGTTTTTGGTTGAGTTAGTGAGTGGATCAGCCAGACTGTGTAAAACATGAGGGGAGCAGAAGATGAAACCCAGAAGGAGTTCGGTGCCAAGCATGAGAAGCCTCCATGCACAGCCTGTAGATGCTCATGTGGTCATGGATGTACAAGCCCAGGGGCTCCGACTCCAGCCGCTCCTTCCTTCCCCTGGAGAGCTGTACATTGTGGCGAGGTCGGACAAAGATTACTCACACCGTCAAGGACAGCCATTATGGCATGAAAGCACCTGGCCAGCAATTTGTACAGTTTATACATGTGAATAAGCAAATCATGCCCAGAGCAGACATCCTAGTGTACGTCTCAATTACACATAAAATGCACACACAGCACTCATGGACACATGTACATACAGAGAAAGATCAGAAAGAGTTCCCCTGGGTATGTACCTTTGTCCAAAATGCAAAAGACAATGTTTCCCATTTCCATCATCATTATCATCATATTAATATTAATGAGCAAACACAGGGCCAGCTTGGATGACAAGTTGCTCACTAATATGTAGCTTTTTCTTGCTCAGTTTTCTTAAAGTATTCTGTTATTACTTTCTCTTATAAAATTATACAGACTTCTTTGTCAATAAATATCCTGAATTGGTTCTGTTCTTCTGAATCTGGAATGTAAGCTATAAATGCATTTACACTAATTTTTTTGTTCTTTTGTAAAAACTGCTTTAATGGGCTGTAACTCACACCGTACAATTCACCCATTTGAAATGCACAACTGAGTGGTTTTTAGAATATTCACACAGTGAGCAGCTGTCACCACATTCAATTTTGAAATATTTTTGTCTTAGTCACTTTCTCATCACAGGGACAGAACACCTGATGCTCACAATTTAAAGGCAGAGCTTTATTTTGATTTGTGTTTTCAGTCCATGGTCCGCTGGCTCCAAGGCAGAAATGACGCGGTGCAAGAGCCTGAAAGAGGAAGGCGGCTCAGGTCATGGCAGCTGGGAAGCAAAGACAGCAGGGAAGAGCAAAGGAGGAAGATATACTCTTGCAGGCCACGCCCCCAGTGGACCTCCTCCAATCAGGCCCCACCTCCTAACAGCAAGTCAGCTATAGAGCCCCCATGATCCAACCACCCCCCAAGAGCCCCACCTCTGAACACAAGGGCTTGTGGGAGCATCCTATATTTAAACCACATCAGTTCTCATTTCCACGAACAGAAACCTCATACACTTAGCAGTCATCCCCTATTCTCCCATCCACACTAGCCCTAAGCAATCACAAATCTACTTTCTGTCTCTACAGATGTAGTCAGCCTAGACCATCCCTGTAAATGAAGTATATAATGTGTCACCTTTTATGACTGGCTTCTTTCGCTTAGCATAATGTTTCTGAGGATCACCCACATTGTAGTGAGTATCAATACTGTATTTCCTTTTAAGGTTGAATAATATTACATTCTGTGTCTATAACGCTTGTTTATTCACTTATTTTTTGATGCGTATTTCACCTTTTGGCTATTGTGAAGAACACTGCAATGAATACTGATGGACAGGTGACAGTTTGGGTCTGTATTTTCAGTTCTTTTACATGTGCACTTAGAAGTGAAACTGCTGGGTTATGTGATAATTCTGTTTAGCTTTTTGAAGAACTACCAAGCTGTTTTCCACAGTGGCACATTCCCACAAGTAGCAGGTTCTGATTTTTCCACATCCTCACCAATACTTGTTAATTTCCTTCATTATGGTGATAATTCATGTAGCCATCTTAGTAGGTATAAAACAGCATCTCATTTTGGGTTCAATCTGTATTCCCTAAAGTCTAAGATGTTGACCATCTTTTCATGTGCATGCAGGCTTCTTTAGGAACATGTCTATTTAGGTCTTTTGCTGCCACTTCCTTTCAAGAGTACTGAGGATTGAACCCAGGGCCTTGTGCACGCTAGCCACGCACTTTACCATTGAGCTACATGTCCAGCTCTTGCACATTTTTTAACTGGATTGTTTTTGTTTCTATTGTTGAGTTCATTTTTTCTTAATGGTGATTATTCTTGATCCATTTGTGCATACCTGTTAGTGACATCCTGATATACAGGTTAAATTTCACATCCCCACTGCTGTGAATCTGGACAGTGCTGCTGCAGGGCATTGCCCTACTGTTCTTAACTACAGGCTCTGTCATGTTTATGTCATTTGGGGGCTCAGTGTAAAGACTGATATTCTACCTGTGCACCACTGTGAGACAGATGTAGTGAAAGCGTAATCATTGCTTGAATAGATTTTGATGCCAAGAAAATTATCACTAATATTGTAAAATAAAAGGTCTAAACCTCCCCTTTCAATACAGTAAAATTTTTTAAAAATTAAAAGTTTATATCTACCATAAAAGAAATAACTGGTAATCATCTTTGGTATCATTTGCAACCTAATCTTGATATGAAATATGTGCTCTGATCAAGGATAAATAATATTTATATGGGGGAAATTGGACTGATTCACTACTTGCTGCTAAGACCTGAGGGGAGCAATTCCCTGATGAGTAGTTGAACAGATGGGTCTGTACCCACCCACCTGGCCCATTATCAAGCATCATGTATCCCTGGAAGTGGGGGCAGCACCCACCTGCATAAGACACATTGGGATGCTGGTTAAGAATGCATATTCCCAGGTCCCATTTGTATGTGGGCCCAGTAATCTGAATTTTATCATGTTCTCTATATGATTCAGTTTAACAGAACATGGCAGGAAGGTCTTGATCAGCCTTAAGACATCAAGAAAATTCAATGTACAGAAGGAATGATAAGTTTCAAAGATTTTGATTAAGCAAATACCAGTATGTTAAGAGTCCCTCCTTCAAAGAGTACTTAAGACTTAAGAATGTTGTCAGGTTAGAATTCTCCTGATTATCTTATTTCTGACTATTAGCTATTAAACTGAAGGGCAGCCTAGATGTAACAGTATACGTTGACCTTGAAATACCATTTCCAGAATTTCCATCCTATGGCTACTTGAGGTGAACCTTCCTCTGTCCTTACCTTTATCTCAGGGGAGCCAAGGTCTCCAGTAAACATTGAGCATATTCATCTGAAACTTTCCCTCACAGCTTTTACTTGCAGGAAGTGTGCCATAATAAAAGGGTGTTCTACAACAAACGAGCAGAAGTAGTCACGTAGTCAATAATATTTTCCGTATTAGTCAGACGTCTATCACTGGGACAAAATATTTGACATACACAACTTAAAGGCAGAAGGATTTATTTTGGCTCATGGTTTCAGATGTTTCAGTCCGTGGTCAGAAACATCATGGCAGGAGAGTGTGGGAACAGAAAGCTGCTCACTTAATGGTGCCCAGAAGCAGAGAGCAGGGGAAAAGTGCTAGAGAGAAAGGGTACAGAGACCAGATAGAGTCCCCAATGTGATGCCCCCCATGACTCACCCAGACACACCCGGAAGTGTGCTTTGCTAATCTCCAATGTGTCTCTCAGGCTAATCAGGTTGACAATCGAGATCAAGTATCATAAGATCAAGATCAAGTATCATTAATGTGGTGGCATATTATGTAGTTATTAAAATTGTATCTACTAAAACTATGCAATAATATAGGCAGGGTTTATAATGTGATGTTAAGGAAAACTATATATATATATATATATATATATATATATATGTTATAACTTTGTATTATAAGAATTGCAAGTCCATAGGCCTGAAATAAATTTCCAAAACCATGAATAGTGTCCATCTTTGGGTAACACGACTATACTTTTTCTCCCTACTACTCCAAATATCCAGCTTTGAAGAGCATATATTACTTTTATAATGCAATAGGAGACATTTTATTGCTGTGAATAATTATTATCACTTCACAATTCAATATCCCTAAACACTGGGTTAGTAGCAATCATCTGTCTTGCCTGTAGGATTATTCACCTAATCAAAAAGTCAATCAGAAAAGAATTAAGGACTCACCATTTTATCTATCATTTGTCAGTGGGCTGGCTTTGGAAGGACAAAATGGTATGGGATAAGCATTTATAGGACTCTGAATGTTGACTTTGACAAACTGAAGGATATCGCCTAGACAGGGTGTAGTGCTTTCCAGAGACAAAATCCAGCAATCAGAAAGAGTGGGATCTGCTCATCTGAAAGCAGTCATGAAAGCTGGCTTCTAGGCCTTGATCTGCTATCAGTTGCCTGTGCTATGTTGGGGAAATTCTGAAAAAGGATATTCACTTTTCAACTAGATATTTAAGGTCTTTCTGCCTTTATCCGTCCATTAAACCTATTGAAAGAAGTCGGTAATCCGTAGAAATTCTTACTCTGAAGAAAACATGCTCTTTGTGGGCATGCACAAGAGCACGGGAAATGTAAGAGGGACACCAGGAGAAAGAGTCCTGGAGAAATAGTAGACTAAAGTGCAAAGATACGTGAGCAAGGATGTTCTTTACAGTGGTTTATAAACCAAAAACACAGCAACAATGTAACATTCCAACAGAAAGGGAATGACTGAATAAATTACAGTATAGTCCAAAACTGTAACGCAGATCTGTACCTTCTGGCATAATTACTCATAACATAAATGAAAAATCTATGTATAAAATGTATAAAATGTACCTATTTTAAGTATGTATGCCTACACACACCTTTGGCAAAATTAAGTGATTATTTTGTGGGAGTCAAAATGTGCTAAGATTTATCTTTTGGTCTGCTTGTAATTTCCCATTTTCTACAGTACATGTGCTTTATTTGTGTGATTAAATACCCAGGGTATATCAGTCAGGGTTCTGCAGAAGAACAGAACTAACAGGAGGTATATACACAAGGACACTTGCACCTGCACACAGAGAACCAATAGGAGATAGTTATGACATATACGTGTGTATGATTGAATTTATTCTAAGGATTTGGCTCACACAATTGTGTGGCTAGCAAGCCCAAAATCTGTAAAATAGGCCTGCAGCCTGGAAACCCAGGAAGGGGTGGATCCTTCAGTCTTGAAACAAGATTTCTTCTTCTCTGGGGAAACCGCTTTTCTCTTAAGGCCTTTAACTGACTTAAGGCCTTTAACCCATTATCAGGTTGCTGTCCTGTACTTAAAGTTAAGTAACTGCAGGGCTGGGGCACAGCTCAGTGGAAGAGTGCTTGCTTGACATGCACAAGGCTCTGTGCTCGGTCCCTAGCACTGCAAAGTAAAACAGTAAATAAACTCGAGTGACTGTAGATGTTAACCACATCTGCACAATACCTCCAGCATGCCTGGATTTGTGTCTGGTTGAGTAATGAGGGCTTTCTGATTCCCAGCAGTAAAATATCATAACATGACAGAGTCAAGTTAATTCACTGGGACCTCAGTGGCCCAGGGATGGTGCTCTGGCAAGACACCAAATTTCGAGATGCTCGCCTTGCAGGCCCTGCAAGCCGTGGCCAGTCAGGTGACACCAGTGTAACATGCATTTCAGATAGAATTTTAAGTCATTAACAGTTCACAATTACCCAGCCGAATGGAACAGAGCAGGCCTGGGCAGCGGGGTTCTGGGCCGTCGACTCAGTGTCCAGGACAGCAGTGAGACCAGAGGATGGTAAAGGCAGTGAGATGGATGAGGGGTGACACAACCTGTGATCCCGGCACTCTGGGAGACTGAGGAAGGGGGGTCGAAAATGCTGCAAGCTCAGCCTGGGCAATTTAGCAAGACTACCTCAAAATGTAAAACAAAAGTGGGGTGCAGGAGGCAGTGATGTAGCTCAGTGTGAAGGCTCTGGGTTCAATCCCCAGTATTGAAGAAAAGAAAGAAGGAAGGAAGGGAAAGAGAGAGGGAGAAGGCCAGACAAATGGTTAGCACACTGCAGCACACAAGTACCTAGGCAAAACCTTGCTGCTTTCTTTGGGAAAACTACAAAGCAAACCCAAGGCCCCTCGTCTCTTAATCCAGGCGGTGATCAAGGGGAAAGAGGTTGTCTCTTTTATGTTTCTCAGTCCTGGCAGGTGAGGCGCCCATGGGCCTGGCCGGTGTCCCCAGATCTCCACACCTGTGGGAAAGTTGGCGGGCACCATGCGTTTTCTCCTCCCTCACTCTGTTTCTACAGTCAGGGTGCAGAACTTGGATATTTAAAATTATATTTTAAAAATCTAATGGGACACTCCTGGTTTCAAGATGAAACTTTGAGGGCACAGGCCTTACCTCCCCTCCAGTACAAAACTCTTTTTGCAGTGATCCAATAAATAGTATAATGATGGGGAAATAGCAGCAGCAGGGCCAGGCAATGGAGAAGGATACCCTAAGGGGACCAGAAGTCTAAGAAGTTCCTGTGAGCTCAGAAGCAGATGGGGAGAGTTTAAATCAGCACACTTTTCCAGAGGGTGATTGGGCAGTATATTAATTATAAGTGTGCACACCCAGTTTTGCAGCCACCCTTGCCCCTGGGAACTGATCCTGAAGAAATACAGACAAGTGTACAAAGATGGATGCAAATGATGACAGTTGTACTTTCACTTGTTAATATTTTTCAAGGCTTATTAAATTTCACCTCTGCCTTCATATGCTAATTTCTAACTCATATACTCACTCTAAAAGTTAAAACCAATAAGAAGCCATTTCATTAATATCATATGCAACTACTGTCCCATGCGGGGCCATAACATCAAGCCACTTGAAAGAGGGTAGCTCTACCATGAAGAACAAACAGGTTCTCTGTTATTACATCTCTGTTATTACAGTCCAATTATGCCACATTTTCTGTTAGCCTATATGTTCAGTGGCAGTTTTTCTTTTCTAATTTCCTTTCCCTTTTATTTAACATTTGCCTTTATATCCTTGAGGGGTTTTCCCCAACATTTTAGCCATATTCTCCATTCTGTGGTTTCCCCCACTCTGCATAGATGCCCTCTTTTTTTTCCTCCTGAAGAAAAACCTTGGCCCTTTTTGCCTAGTGCTTGGGGTTTTCACAGTCAACCACACAGACGTCTCCCAGAACTCCCTTGCTCTGCCCCCAGTGTTGGACTCCACCATCTCCATGTTCACTCTTGTCTTTATTTATCCTCTTGTTCTGCTGGAAAATATCCTCAAGTAACTTCCTAAGAATGATAGATAAATACTATTAGAAATGAAAAAGGGAGCACAACTGCCAATGATGCAGGAATAATAAAGATAGGGAAGATTATTGTGAACAATAAGTTTGCAAACTTGGTTGAAATGGATCAATTCCTTTGAAAACGTTGTATCATCTCCAAGAAAAACTAGGGCATTCTGCACCATGTCCCTGAAACTCCTCTGTTACATTCCCAAGATTCTTGTAAGCCAGGGGCTGTTGGAAGCTGACAGTAACTGGATTGTCTAGGTAAGCTATCTGAAAGACACTGGGGATTGGACTACTTGTGTTATCTGTAGAAACTGCCTCCCTGCCTGTGTACTGAGTCTGCTGCTCCTTGAAATGCTGGACGTACAATGGAACCAAGCAGGCTCATGGCGTCACTGCCATGACAGTGGTGACAGACTGGACAAGCATTGGCCAGAAAGTAATCGTCGTGTCCGGTGGAGGCTGGCTGGATTACAGGATGCCACCATGACCTGTTCTGCACCCGATTATGGTGGTGGGGGCGGGGTGTGTCTCATAAATTAAGTCACATGGCAGTGACATCATGAAGAGGAAAGTTACAGAGCAGTCTTAGAAACACCATAGCAAGAATGTCTGCTTGCAAGGAAATTCATCTTCTGCCTTTGTTCCTGGCACAAGGATCCTGTTTCCCAGCCTTCCTGTGGTTGTGTAGCTAGGGAACTGAGTTCTGTCCAATGAAATGAGCAGGAAGACGTGTGCAGCTTGAGCCTAAGGCTTTCAGAGAGCACTAAATCTTCCTCTAGACTCTCTTGCCTGGTCTACTGGCCAAAAGTAGAGAACAGCAAGGCCTTAGGGGGAATCATTGATCCACAAGACAGAGGTGCTTTATCACCACCAACTGGATTGTTACAGAGCAAGAATAAACTCCAAATGACTGTGTAAAAAACATCCCCTGGACACTTGGGAATGTTTGTTATAGCAGCTAGCACTGTTCTTAATCAGAAAGTCCCATTTGCAAATGGGTGTGCCATAATAAAACTGGCATATATGACTATGGCTCATCAGTTGAAGTGTAAGCTGCAAGAAAAGAGTCTGTAGCCAAGCCTGCATTTGATAAAGGAGTCACCTTCAGGAACTCGGAAATAGGCTATATACCTGCTCAAGTTTGTAGTTCTGAAGAAATGGTTGGACAAGCCAGAGAGTAAGTTTCTGCTTGCTGAATTTCCTAGGCATTACTAACAAGAACTGAGCACAGATTTTATTTTAAAGGCATGGTTTAGCTGGGTATTGTGACACACACCTGTAATCCCAGCACTCTGGGAGACTGAAGCAGGAAGATCACAAGTTTGATCAGCCTGGGCAGTTTAGCTCCGTAAGTGTCACCTTGTCTCAACTCACAGAGTGGGAAATCATTGTAGCCAGTTGTCCCTCAGACAAAAGACTAATAGCTAGAACATATGAAGAATTTTTTTAAAATCAGACCCCCAACTTTAAAGACCCAATCCAAAACTGGGCATCTGAAATGAACAGACACTTCTCAGATGAAGAAGTACAAACGGCAAATAAATATATGAAAAATGTTCAGTTTATCACTGGTCATTTGAGAGATGCAAATTAAAATAACACTGAGATCTCATCTCATTCCAGAAAGAATGGCTATTATCAAGCAATCAATGAACAACAAATACAGTCAGGGTTGTGGGAAAAAATGAACTCTTCTCCACTGTTGGTGGGAGTATAGACTGGTGCAACCACTGTAGAAATCAGTGTGGAGATTCCTCAAAAAACTAGGATTAGAGGTCCCATTTGACCCAGCTATTCCTCTTCTGGGTATCTTCCTGAAAGAATTAAAAGCATCATAGCACAACAGTATATGCACACCCATGTTTATAGTGACGGAGTTTGTAGTAGCTAAATCTTGGAAACAACTCATATGCTCATCAACCAATAAATAGATTTTTTAAAAGATGTGGGTTTTTTATACAATGGAGTAGTACTCATCCACAAAGATGGATAAGCTTGAGACAATTATAGCTAAATGGATCCACCTTGAAGCTGTACTCTCTTTTTTTGGTACCAGGGATCAAACTCAGGACCTTACACTTTCAAGGCAGGTGGCAGAACCACTGAGCTAAACCCCTGGCCTTTGAAGCTATAATCTTAAGTGAGACAAATCGGACACACGTGTAAATATCACACTGTCTCTCTGGTGTGAGAAACAAAGTGTAAATAGGGACCAAATGTAAAACAGATAATGTGAAATAGGAAAAAATTGTTCAAAAGAAAAGGGGAAGTAGAGAGGGGGGAGAGGGAAAAGAAGGAAGAAAACAGAAAAGAATGAAAAATGGAAGCAAAGCTTTTGTAAATAAGGAAGGGAAGAGGTGTTGGAGGGGAGGGGAATGGGAATAAAAGAGGCATCAAGATACATCATGTACAGGTACAAATTCCCTATGATGAATGTGATCATTTTGTACCAATAAAATTTTAAATTTTTAAAATAAATAAAAAATAAAAAAGGGGAGGCTGGAGATATAGCTCAGTCCAAAGGTTCCAAGTTCGATCCCCAGTACCCACCCCTAAGCATGCTTTGAGAACAGAAACAAAGAAATAGACAAAGCATAAAAGTTAGGTAAGAGGTCAGATGATTTGTCAGAGTTTCTTAACTACTCAGAGGACTCAGCGCTGCAGCAGAGATTAGATTAGGATGCTGTTTACGATGCAGCCCATTAAGCTGAAACAGAAGCCCTCCCACGGGAGGAAGAAAGAAACCAGGCAGCCTGAGTTATGTCTGAGCTGTGCTGCCCAGTTCACGTGATACAGAGCCCCAGAAATGTGGCCAGGCCCAATTTATATACACTTTAAGAGTAAAATAAACAGCAGATTTCAGAGGCTTGCTATGAAAAATGTAAACTATCTCATTAATAATCTTTTATTTGCTACTACCATTTTTTATTGAAATGATAATGTTTTGGACTTGAATTATCACTTTATAAAAATTCAGGCCTAATCTTAAACACCTTGTCACTAGCCATTTTAAAAAGTTTTTATTTTGAGACAGGTTCTCACTAGGTCACTAAGTTGTTCAGGTTGGGCTCGAACTTTTGATGGACCCACCTACCTCAGCCTTCCAGAGTGCTAGGATTACAGGCATGCACTACTAAGTCTGACTTCAATTTTTCTTAAGAATGTACAATTTAGAAATAATGAACTACAGTACTGTTATGGTTTATAGCTAAATGTTCTCCTGTAGCGTCGCGAGGTCATAGACCAGACCTTTAGAAGGTGATTGCATTAAAGGGGCTTATGGCTGACTTGCTGTTAGAGGTAGACCCTAGTCCCAAGAGATGGGTCAGTGGAGGCGTGGCCAGGAAGGTCATCTCTCCTTTCCCATGTCCTCCCTTGGCTCTCTGCTTCCTGTCCACCATGCTGTGAGCAGCTCTCTGCCACACCCCTCCGCCATGCCACCCTGCCTTGGAGCCAACTGACTACAGATAATGAAACCTCTACAAATGGAGCCAAAATAAACCTCTCTTCTTCTTTTATTTGCAGGTGTCAGGTATTTTGTCCCAGTGATGAGACAAGTGACTAAGACAAACACCTGTGACAAATTGTTTAGTCTTACATAAAGAATATAAAACATATGAATAAAGTACATGATAGAGAAAAATTGAGTACCCCAAACACATTTTGTTTTTACCAATCAAATTCAAAACAATATACTGAAGATCACTTTAAGAAAAAAATTCCTTATAGCTTTGAATCAGTAGAAGCTAATATTTTTCTTTTTTCTTTTTTTTTTTTTTTTTTTGGTACCGGGGATCGAACTCAGGACCTTGCACTTGCGAGGCAGGCGCTGGAACCACCGAGCTAAATCCCCGGCAAGAAGCTAATATTTTTCAACAAAAGATGTATAAATATGATTTGCTGTAGAGTATTGTCAGCCATTAAAGAAAAGATCCTTTAGATTTCCCCAAGCTATGATACCTTGGTACCCAAGTATGTCTAGAAGAGTTGCTAATTAAAACACTAAACTATTATTCTGCTATGCACAGAAAGATTCACTGTATTTCTCAGTGTGCCATGAAAAGTAGCCCATACGTAAAATTGCAATGTGCAGTGTAGCAGTGGCAGGAACAGTGTAGCTGCTGGTAGCGGTCATGGTAGCAGACACCTGTAATCTCAGCACAGGGCTACATAGTGAGTTCAAGTCCAGCCTGAACTACATAGCGAGACCCTGTCTCAACAAACAAACAAACAAAACAATGTAGCAGCTGTGTGTGTGACAACATTATTAATTCTGCACTGCAAGGTCATACTTGTAAAATTGAGTTCTAATCTCTCAGTACGAAAAAATGTAATAATATTAACTCGAAGTTTTGGTTCTGGGGCTCCAGTGCAGACATTTAGTTTTGAAGTCCGTGCGGGGGCCCTGGCAAGGTCATGGCCAAGTGATCTTGTTCATGGGTGTGGCCCCCTCAGATGAGACCATTAGGACCGTTCAACTCTTTATGTTCTCAAAATTATTGCAGAGAGAGAGAAGAAGAGAGACAGAGGCACAGAGACAGACAGACAGACAGATAGATATTTTGGAATATTTCAAGCCATTTTAAAAATAGTTTCAAGGGCTGAGGATGGAGCTCAGTAGTAGAGCACTTGCCTGGCATGGGTAAGGCCCTGAGTTCAATCCTCAGCACAGCAAAGAAAAACAAAACAGAACTAAAAAGAGGTTTGAAAATTCACCTTAGGTATTTGATGACCTTCCAGCAAGCCTTGGTTATAAACTTTAGCTGCAAATTTACAGGGTTTTCTGATAAACTCAAAACTAGAGAATGCTTTGGAACATAGCACCTTTGCCTCTGAGGAATATATCACCTGAGATTGCCACAAGGTTGATTGGGAAAATTACTATGATTTTTTTCCTATGTTGGGATTCCATCATGTTCCTCGGGTCCTCTATTTTTTTATCTGTGTCCTCTCTATATTTATTAATCATGTCTTGCACCATGAGCAAAATCTTTGCTGATATCTAAGTAATTATTTCTGATTTCATTTTTCCCAGATCCTCTTTTGTTGCCAGTTCAGAGAGCTCAGGTGGTTGAGTATCAGATTGTTCCATCTCGTTTCCCTTTGGAGTTGCTGTAGGTGATCCAGAAGTCTGTTTTTGAGGCTTGTTTACGTGTCTTCTCATTTCCACGGGGGTGGGGGGGGGCGGCCTCTGGTGCCCACGGGGCTCACCTTCTCTGCCCTAGGAGCTTGGGATAGCAGCCCTTACTTAGGTTCTCCAATTTTTTTAATTATACTTTTTATTTTGAGAAAAAAATTTTACTTACAGAAAAGTTGCAAAGATAGTTCATATTCTCATATATACTCCTCCCCCTCCCCTAATGTTAACATCATACATAACTGTGGCACATTTGGCAAAAGCAAGAAATACACACTATTACAATACCATTGATTAAACTACACACTCTTTTCTGACTTCACTAGCTTCTCCATTAATGCTCCTTTTTGGTCCCAGGATCCAGTCTGTGGTTCTGCTTTGAATTTACCCTATCTACCTGGTCTCCTCTGGTCTAGGACAGTTTCCCAGTCTTTCCTTGTTTTCATGACTTTGAAAATTTTCTAGAGTTATGAGTCGTCCGTATTATATAACACCCCTGAAGTTGGGTTTGTCTGAAGTTTTCTCATCATAAGACTGGGGTTATGGCTTTGTGGCAGATAAAGCAGCTTCCGGCCATGCCATATCAGATTAAGGGGTACAGGATGTCAACACAACTGGTGAGGTTAACCTCGATCACATGGCTAAGGTACTGTCTGCCAGGTTTCTCTGATGCTAAGTTACTATTTTTCCCTTTTCACACTCTATTATTTGGAAGCAAAAGAAGGAGAGAAGAGAGTGTACATATCTAATTTGGAGTTCTCGTTAAGAAAAGCTTGTCCTTTCTCCCACGTTGATTTATTTCTTCAGCCATTTACCTGTATCAGTATGAACTCATACAACATCCTTTTATTATTTCTGGTATAACCTGCTATCACTCCTGTGTCCCTTTGATTTCCTGTCTCTGGGGATTGAAGCCAGGGCCTTCACACTGAGCTACATTTCCAGCCCTTTTTTATTTTTTATGTTGAGACAGAATCTTGGTAAGTCACTAAATTGCCCAGGGGGGACTCAAACTTATGATCTTCCTGCCTCCACCTCCCAAAGTGCTGAGATGATAGGAATGTGCCACAATGCCTGGCTCAGGCTCACTTGTGTAACAACTCACTCTAATGGAGAACCAATAGGGGTCCATAAGAACTTCCAAGGCCAGTGCCCCATGACCTAATCACCTTGCACTAAGTCCCATTTAAAGTCCCACCGCTTGGCACTCTGAGGACTAAACTGCCAACACATGAGTTCTTGGGGGGACACACCCATGCCCAAGTATAGCACCCCTCTTATACTTAATCTCCCCCAGCCTTGTTGGTTGCAATTCTGACCTTAAGGTTTTGAATGCACAGAGAGCAGGATACAAGGCAGCCATTGTTCACGATATTGATTCTGACAAACCAATTACCATGGGATCCATCTGATGTGTTCTTAAAAAGTGGCAGTCCCTCTGTCTTTAATGGGAAAGTATCAGATAACCCCCTGAAAAATAAATTCACATACAAAGAAAGGGGCCACATTATCTCATTCTGGAATTCTGCCCTCTTTATCCTACTCAGAATCCGTATGATCTTCATTGCCATTGTCACACACTTTTTCCAGAACAAACACCGAGCTAGAAGAAACTTATTTTATAAAGATTATCTTAATAGCTAGCTATGGTGGTACATGCCTGTAACCCCAGCACTCTGGGAGGCTGAGACCTGAGGATCAAAAGTTTAATTACATCCTGGACAACTGATCAATTTAGCAAGAACTCATCTCAAAATTAAAAATAAATAAGTAAATAAAGGGCTGGATATGTAGCTCAGTGCAAAGGCCCTGGATTTAATTCTCAGCACTGCAATTATCATCATCAGTGTCATCATCATGATTATCTTAAAAGGATTCCTGTATGTAAATTCCAGGAAGAAGATGAGAACAGTATGTGTTGTTCTCACCCAGCTGCTTGTATATCACTTAGCCACTTGGGTGAATGTGTACCAGCTCATCAGCCTTCTCAATCCCCTTATTTATCACCTTGTAGATTAAACCCCCAAAGAACCCATTCCATCCATCAGTGAAAGAGAGGCCCTTCTCAGGGAGATTTGCACACTGCCGCAGAGTGGACGTGGTTTCCACAAACATCCCTCGGGCCTTTTATTTGGGTTGGAATCTAGTTATCATGTGATGAATCCCTCCCTCCAAATTAGTATGTTGAAGTTCAAACCCAGTACCTCAGGATATGACTGCATTCGGAAACAGGGCTTTAAAAGGGGCGAATAAGACAAAATGGCATCATTGGGATTGGTCCCAGTCCAATGTGACTGGTTTCCTCATAAAAAGAGATTTGAACCCAGATGCAGAAGTTCATGGGAGGACTCAGGAAGAAGACCACCACTGAAAGCCACAGAGAGAAGAGGCCCCAGGAGGAACCAGCCCCTTCTACACCTGATCTTGGACACCTGGCCCCAAATAGTGAGGTGGTGAATGCCTGGTATGGAAGCCACCAAGTCTGTGGTGCTGTCATGGCAGCCGGAGGGGACCACACGCTATCATTTGGGTCATTACAGAAACCCTGCTCTCATCAGAACACTGTGAAACCCGAGACCCAAGGGGGACAAACTGAGAGTCCCAATACAGAGAATGAAAGTGATAAACACAGTGTCATATTCAATGGCAGCCAATGAAACCAATAAGCACCGTATCATGTCCAGTGACGAGCAGGAGGATGGTGTAGCAAACACTGCGAGACCTCTGGAGCCTCATCACCTTACTTCCCTTTACAATATTTAGTTAGGGGTATGGCCCTGAATAGTTTTCTAGAAATAACTTACATTAGTGGTCCACATTTCAATGAGATTATTGAAAGTAGTGTGCCGACCAGGGGTTGAGCTACAGGAATGCACTCCATTTCACTACGAAGTGTAACTTAAAGGTGCAGTCAGATGAAATCTCTTTTTGGAGTCGAATGTACACAACACATGTTTGCAGCTGCCCGGTGGGGGTTGCATATGAGGCCTAGATCAGAGGACACAGGTGGGTTTTGGATACTGATCCATGTTGTTGCCACCACCTGTGGCCTAAGCCAATTCCCATCATGATAAAAAGGCTGTTTGTTCCAGGACTTCCTGAAACTGTAATCGTGGAGAGGGGGCAAAGTAACTTAGGGTTTTTCCTCATAGGAACCTCACAAAGAAAAATGGATATTTTTCGTAGCAGGTGTTGTACTCTCTGTTCCCAAGGCAGGAACAGCCTATGTTGACACAGACTTTGAAAGACATAGCCATTTAAGGAAGGTTAGAGGACTATTGGGGTGTTACAAATTTGATTTAGCAGCTAAAGAATATGCTCTGCCCTTGGCTTCCTGCGCTTCAGGATATTCCAGGGTGTGTGGTGAACACTCCCCACGGTGCCTCTTGCTAAGGCATGTCCTGGGTGAGCTGTGCACAGGGAAACTGTGTTGGAGCACTGGTCTGAAAACAGAAGCTTCTGTCTTACAGGACTCGTGATGTATCTAAAAGATGAATTACCCAAAGAATTGAGCCAAGCCACTGTCCCATGAGGAACCACTTCCCATCAGCCCGAGCTCAGCAGTACCAGGAGAGCCTGACAAATACCTAGACACAAAATCCTAGATGAAACCTGATTCTGACTTATGATTATGGTGGTTCTCACCCAGTTGTTGGCATGTCACTTAGGCAAATACTTGGCATGGAATTGGGTCATATTTGGGGCATATTATTTTGGCAGCTGTGTTAACCACTGAGTGACTCTGGTTATTCATGACTTTTCTCCAAATACCACCTTTGACCATTGCAAACACTGTAAGGAATCCCTGGCTTGGAATATTTGCTAGCTTCCTATTGGAGTTTCATGTTTGATTCCCTTCAAAAGGTATCACATGGATCATCATTGATACCATAGAGCCGGTGGCATTGATGTGGCTATTCTTACCAAATTTGAGGGCACCAAACACTATAATGGTCTCCTCCAGTGATCATTCCTGGATAAAGCAGTATGTGACACAGTGATAGGTGATACAATAAGACTCTCTGGGAGCATTAGAGCATCAAAAGAGCACATGGTATGGAGTAAATGTCATTAAAGCCAAAGGAATTCCTCTCAGAAACCCTAAAGTAGCTGATAAAATGGAATTTTTGCATTATTAAACCAAGACCAGTGATGACCAGAGACCACCCTGGTACAAATTTTGAAGTAGGACCTCTGTGATACTAAATCCAGCTTTCAAAAGCAGTCGATCACTGTGGGATTCAGCTTCGCTCACACGAAACTTGTTCACTGAATTATCAGCAAGCTTTTGTAAAGCTATTTCTAGTTCATTATTATCACCATAAAGTACTTTTACTTTATTAAAATAGCTAGTAAGCTTGGGAATTAATCATAATAGATAGCATTTATCACATTTTGTATTTTAGTGTCTTTAAATTTTAAAATATAGCAACCTGGGTACTGGGGTGAGCTTACTTTAAAATTTCTTTTAAATAAAGGCCTTAGTTACTGTAACATAAAAGACTAAGATGGAATTATCTTTCATTGCAAGCTGAATTACTCATTTTTAAATTTTACTGTGGTACCTGAAACCTAAATTAGACACTGCTGAATCCAGTACAGTATTACTCATAAATAAAACACTTATTGAATTTTTTAAAATGCACTCTCAAAAACTGAATTGTGTTATGCACTATTGTCACTGTGTAGGAAATATATACATGTTTAAATGAGATGCCAAGACCTTTTTTTATGGCCGTGTTGGAAGGATGTGTAAATGCATGTTTTCCACCTTTAGTAAGAGCAAAAAAAATTAATTTTCAATAAAATGTCAGCTCCATTCTTATAGCCCATAAGTCCCTTCAATGATGGTGATAATTGGCCTTGGCCTCAGCTTCAGTGGGATGTTGAATGTTAACTGAACTCTTAGCCTTTGGAGAACCACTTAATCCAAGCACCCTGCTCCCGTGCCATGCTGGACGGCATATGGAGAGCTAGTGACCTGGGTGGTAAAAGAATTTACCAGCAGACAAGAAATACAGGAAAGGCAAGACATGATTCAGATAACTGAATAACCTGTTGAGAGGAACAGCAGGCGAGTTTGCAAGACCAGAATCACACAGTCGGGGTGAGAGACTGGGGCTTTTACAAGGGAATGAAGGCATGGAAAAGGGTCTGAGTTGGCAGATATAGTTACTTTAGAAATGTGTTTTCCAGGGCATCCTGTTCTTTGTTAATCTTCTAGGAACACCTGTATTGTAACTAAAGTGGGACATCAGCGTTGGAAATTGTCAGGGCCTCTCGCTCAGGCCTCAGAAAATGCTCTTACAGATTTAGATAAAACTATCTGTATGTTCTAACCTTTCGGGGAAAGATATAAACTTAGCGCAGGAAAGGAAAGGATGATTTTTGCATTTATTTTATCGTGTGCTGTTGTTAGTCCTCATCAGAGCAGTGCTTTATGACTGTCCCTTATGTGCTGGGCAGAAGTGTGTTGTCAAAGAAGTCTGAGTACTGAGAATTTTAACCCTGCTGTCACCACATCCTACAGTCTCATTCAAAGCAGAGACTTTAATTCCTAACTCTGATTGACATTATGGAGCCTTTAGCTGCAGCAGAGTTGAAAGGCCTAAAAGCCTAGGGCTAAACCCCAATCCCTCATCCCGCCTCCACCTTCCTGGGGGACCCACAGGGGTTACAGGGCCCCATGGGAGCCAGGCTGAGCATTTCTGTCTCCCCTGCACCTTGAGGTGCAAAAGGTCTGCAGCATTGCAGGGGGTGATGCTTGGCTTGAGAGACCCCGGCAGCCATCAGGAGCTGAGCCCAGGGAGGCAGAAATGGGACTTGTCCAAGCCAGGGGAGAGCCGCGGGGTACACTCAGCTCTCCTCGGGCTGCTCTTAAAGATCCTGAAATTGGCCGATTTTGTTTCTCAGAGGACCAGTGTGCATAGCTGGACAACTTCTCCCACAAAATAAAACCAAGAAGATACAGGTTTGGGCACCACCACGACCTTCTGTATCTCTGCCTCAGTGACAATAAACTTGATCGAGGTGAAAGCCACCATGTGAGTCATAGGTGTGGCAGCCACAGAGTGACATTGAGCAACACCAGTCTGGGGTTTTGCTGGCCCTGTTAGCCTGAAACCCTTTGCTTTACAGCCTAGGAATCCAGGCTGACATTGGAAAGGGGTCACAGAAAAACTAGAAACTAAACCAATTTTTACCTTTAAATCACAACTAAATTCTGCTTCCCCCAAGATTTACCCTCTGTGCTGAAACTATGGGAACTGGAACAAATGCATGGAACATGGTTTGCAAGCCTCTGTCCATCAGACAGGGAAAAACTGGGACCCCCGAGAGACAGGAGCCCACAAGACAGCCCCGTGACTGCCCGGACAGTTTCCAGGAGACAGCTGCATGGCAGGAAGTGGGTGGCCCCAGAGGACCCTGCAAGTGGGGCTGGAAGTCCAGACATGAGCATGGTGCAATCCAGTCTGCCTAACCTGGGGAAATTCGAATCCACCAAGGAGGAGGGTGAGGAGACAGGGCCTTCACAGACTTAAATCATAAAGCTCTGAGAATTCGCTGGAGGATTTCAAAGTGACTTGATTAGCTTTTACTATTAGGTAAATGCGCTTGAAAGGATTTCCTTTGTGCATATATGAGTCTTAGAAACCATACCCATTGCAATATTTTGAATCAGTGAAATTTCACTACTAGACTTAAATAACCGGAATTATAGCACTTTCATAGCCATTCCTGTATTTTCCCAGGAGCTATGTGGTATACCAGTGTACAAAAATCCTTGTATTTCCAAACACTGATGTGTAGAGCTAGGGATAAACACCTTCAGCTCCTCCAGTTAGAAGTCGTTCTTTCTTCCCTTGTGGAAAAGCAAATCCCTCCTGGCTCCCCAAAAAACCATATTCACACGGCGTCTCTGAAACCTGTGAATGTGACCTTATTTGGGAAAGGGCTTTTCTCAGCCGTGATTAAGTTAAGGATCTTGAGAGGAGGATTATCCACGCGGGCTCTAAATCTCATGACAAGTGTCCTTGCAAGTGAGACAGCGGGGGATTCGAGACAAGCAGAAAGGGGAAGACAAACAGGCAGGGGGCGGCGGTGATGGGGAGACGGAGGCAGGGCTGAGAGGGGCTCCCAAGCCCAGGGTGCCGGAAGCAGAGGGTGGTGGCAGGGATTCATCCCCCCTTAAGCTGGCCAGGAATGCAGCCCTGCTACATTGCAGACTTCCGGCCTCCAGAGCTATGAAAGAGTGCATTTCTGTTGTGTTAAGCAACCACGCTTGCCATCATTAGTTAGCAGCCACAGGACGCTGACACATCCTCCCACCCCTGACTGTCACGCTGAGCTGGCCAAGCGAACCCTGGGACTAGCAGGACTTCTCCAAAGCCTGGGCACCGTGGGCACAATTGCCTCCCAAACATTGTCCTCGGCTGTAGTCCTGGTATTGATTGGTCTGTGGGGGTGAATTATAGCTCCTTTCCAGAGAGTGCAGGGGAGGGGAGGTGCACAGATTTCTACATCTCAAACCCATTTCAGCCAGAGCTGTGTCCAAGGTCAAACAACTTCAAAACCCATAGTCGGTCTGAGATTTAAAAAATTGATCTTACTGCCACTCTGATAATAAAATAAAAAGTAAACCATTTATTATTCCATGGCACGCATCTGATAGATTGGGAAAACGACCTTCTCTTTGATTGTCTTTGCCATGTGAAAGTGTTGACACACCGGTAAGAGGTTGGCACAAGGAAGGGGACACTTAGAAATTCAAGGAGACACACTGTCCTCTCCCTTAGTGGCGGAGACTTACGTCACAATGCACCACTTTGAAAGTAACTTTGACAGTAACGTTGTGTCTTGAGCCTATTGTTCTCTGGCCCCCCTGGGATCCTACAGGAAGCCTCAGCCCTTATCTGCCCAGGCTCAGGAACCTCTCAGGGGCTTCTCAGGAGCCTCGAATCTCAGCATCTTCTCTCTGGGGGATTTTAGGGGCCGCTAACGGTGGGAATAAAGAAATGAATACAAAACAGGTTTTTGAAAAGCCTTCAAGAAATCTCCCACATGGTGGCAAATTATTTAGTGTAAAGACATCAAAGTGAGTAGTCAGGAAGGGATAAAGGATGTATTTTTAACTCCCGGAACAGTCCTGCAGGTCAAAAGTCACTGTCCTTGTTGAGGATGTGGTACACAGGTTCCAGAAGGGTAAAGGACAGACTTGCGGTGACATTAAGACATGAATCCTAGGTTAGAACCCAAACCTGTCTACCTCCCAAGGCCCTGGCCCTCAAAGTCGTCCACATTTCCCCAAAGGCAGATGGACACATAAGCAGGAAGGGGAAGGCAGCACCCCCTTGGGAGGGAAGTGCAACTAATTTTCTCCCTCTGAGCTCTTGTCCTGAGGACAATGAAGAATGAAGCGGACAGGACAGCAGTGGGGAACAAGCTGGGTATGTTTTATTAGAAAGAACAAAGAACAGCTCTTGCTAGTCAAGAGGAATTCCAAGGAACGACACCGAGGAAGCACCTAAATCTAGGGGCTTATGTGCAGCCTGTAGGGGACGCAAAAAGGATCAGTTCCTCACTGGCCATTGCCATCTGGTGCCATTTTCAAACCTGATGGCTGCAGGAAAATGAAGGTATGCAGTTGCCACTGTTACGAGGCTTCTTGTCAGCAGATTTTATTAGGCCCCAGTCCCTTGCACTATGATTTCTTGAGGCTTATCTCAGTTTCCCCAGGCCCTTGCTCTAATTGCCTACCGTCCCTCTCTCTCCTGGTCTTGCCGAGATGGGCAGTGTTGAGGTTGGATGTCCTTTTGTAAGAGTGTTCTGCAAGAGTCCACTGTAGGTGAAGTCTTGGTGCTATTGGAAGATGATGGAAAACTACCGCAGCTCATCCAGGAGGAAATAGATGACTTAAATAGCTCTGTGATGACTAAGAAAAAATGAATTTGGGGGGGCGGGTTGGATTTAGCTCAGTGGTTCCGCCGCCTGCCTTGCAAGCGCAAGGATCCGAGTTCGATCCCCGGTACCAAAAAAAAAAAAAAATGAATTCGTAATTTAAGACCTCCCAATGAAGAAATGTCCAGGCCCAGATATCTCCATGGAAAAATTTCCCAAACATTTGAACAAAACATTGCCCCAATTTTCCACAATTTCTTTCAGTAAACTGAAAAGAAAATATTTCTCAATTTATTTAAACTGTTATTTCTGACATCAAAACCACTAGAGTGTATAAAAAAATAAGAAAATTACACATTAATATTCACAAGAATACAGATGCAAAAATTCTTAACAAAATATTACTAAATGGAATGCCCCTCTCTCTTTCCTTATATTTATCACACACATATATGCTGTAACCTCATGGGATTTATTTCAGGGATCCAAAGCTGATCAATCAATTAATGTAATCCACCATAGTAACAGACTAATGAAAAAAATTACACCATTAGGCTGATGCAAAAAAAGCATTTGACAAAATCTGTGATTTTTGAAAACTCTCAGAAAAATACAAAAAAGAACTTTCTCAATTTGATAAAGAATATCTACAAAAAAGAACCTATTGCTAACATTACACTTAAGAGTGAAAGCATACCATTAAGCTTAATGGTAAGATGTTTTCCCCATGATCTGGAACAAAGCCAAGATATCCACTCTTAGGCAGCATATTTCTAGAAGGCCTAACCAATGCAATAAGCCAAGAAAAGGAAATAAAAAGTTATACAATTCAGAAAGGAAGAAATAAAACTGTCTCTATTTACAGATAGCATGATTATCCTGAAGAATCCCAAAGAATTTTTTTAAAAAGAAACAAACAAAATACTCCTGGAACTAATAAATAAGCTCAGCAAGGTCACAGGATACAAGATAAACATACAAGAAATAAATCGGACTTTTAGATGCCAGCAATAAATACATGGAGATCAAAATTTAAAATACAATACCATTTACAATGGCTCAAAACATGAAGTACTGAGGTTTAAACTTAATAAATTGTGTGCAGATCTTATAAGCTAAAAATTACATACTGTTGATGAGATAAAAGGTCTAAATAAATGAACATACATATCATGTTCATGGAATGAAAGACTCAACAGTAAAATTATCAATTCTTCCCAAATTGACAGGCAAATTTAATGTAATTTGTATAAAAATTCCAGAAAGACTTTTTATAGATACCAATGGTATTGCTATAAAATTTATATGAAAGCAAAGGAACTATAACAGCTAAAATAATTTTAGAAAGCAAGAATAAATGGGAAGGAATCAATCTATTATGTTACATTGTTACAGCAAACATTGTGTTATATTGTAATCAAGATTATGGAGTACTGGTGAACATATTGACATAGAAGAACAGAACAGAACAAAGAGCCCAGAAATAGATCCACACAAACATGCCCAACTGGCTTTTGACAAAAGTGTGGAAGAAATCTAATGGAGAATGGATAACATTTTCAACATATTGTTCTGGAGCCACTGGACATTCACAGGTTGAAAGAAATGAACTTTGATATAATCCTCACAATGTATCCAAAATTTATTCAAAGTGTATCATGAATTTGAATGTCAGTCATAAAACTACAAAACTTTTAGGAAAAAGTGGGGGGAAATCTTCAAGTTCTTGGCAATGAGTTCTTAAGACTTGACACCAAAAATCACAAGGCATAAAAGAAAATTGTATATTTGTTCAAAATTACAGTTTTATTCTGCAGAAGACTCTGTTAAGAGGATGAAAAGACAAGTGTTGGGCAGGGAAAAAGTGTTTGCAAACCGTATATTTGACAAAGGACAAATCTAAAATAAAGAACTCTCAAACTCAACAAGAAAGAAAAAAGCAAAGAATGCAATTGGAAAGTGGGTAAAGGACATTTCACTGAAAATATATACTTATATATAAATAATCCCATATATATAGTAGTTAGGCACACAAAATGATGTACAACATCATGAGCTATTAGGGAAATGTGAAATATAACTACAGCGAGATATGACTACACATCTACCGGGATGACTAAAATAAAAAAATAGATACATGTCAAGTGCTAGCAAGGGTGCCTAGAAGCTGTGTTCCTTGTAACATTTCTGAGAATACTAAATAGCACAGCTACTCTAGAAGACAGATTGACGGTTTCTTTAAAAAAAATAAATAAACCACCCAATCACCATGCAACCTGTCACATTCCTGGACATTTATCTCAAGGAAATAAAAACTTAATTTCCCACAAAAATTTGTATGCTAACATTTATAGCAGCTTTATTTTTTTTAGCAGCTTTATTTTTAATAGCACAAAACTTCAAACAACTCAGATATCTTTCAGCAAATGAACGGTTAAATACATTGTGTTACATCCATACAATAGAATATTGCTCAGCAATAAAAAAAGCAACGGACAACAATTTGGATGAATATTCAGATATTTATGCTGAGTGGAAAAAAACTAAACTCAAAGGGTTACATACTGTATGATCTTATTTATATAATATTCTTGAAATGACAAAATTATGGAAATAGAGATGAGATTAGCGTGAGCAGGGGTGTCTATAACAGGACTCCATGAAGACTTCTTGTAGGAAAGGAAATGTTGTGCATCTTAACTATATCAATACCATATCCTGGTTGTGATTATGTGCTATAGGTTTATCAGATGTGACCATTGGAGGGAACTGAATTTAAGTAACATGGAGTCTCTCAGTACTATTTACAACTGCATGTGAATCTACAATTATCTCGCAATAAGAAGTAAAAAATGCAGCAGAAAAGAAAAATACAAGATGATATACACAGTAATTGCAAACATGTAAAAATACAGGCAAAGACTGAGAATATACAAAACTGAAACTATCTGTATTTGGAGTAGAATCATAGAGAACTTATTTTCCTAAAAATTAAAATTGTTACTATTTCACTGTGCCATCCATAACTTTTCAGAGATATTTAGACCAGCATTGTGGTGAATGGATCAATATTTCTTACTATCATGTGCAAATACTAGGTTTCACTTATTGCAAAAACTACAACCAGTTTTATCTGCCCATCAGCATGTGACAAAAGGCTCTAAGCCTCTGTTTCTTTGGAAAATCCATAGCACTCTATCTGCCTCACTGCATTGTTAAATGAGGCTGGAAATGGTAAGGAGCCTACGGTCTGCAAATCCACTGTAAATCCAATGTAGTATGTGATTGCAAAGTTGTCTCCATTTTAATATCCAATGGACAGAATTTTATTGACCCTAACCGAATGAAGTGAGGAATTAATTAAACGTATCTACTGTTACGGGCTGAGCTGTGACTCCCTCAAATTCATGTATTGAAGCCCCATACCCCCACTAAGACCTCAGAATGTGGCTATAATTGGAGACAGGGCCTTTACGGAGGTAGTTAAGGCCAAGGGAGGCCACTAGGATGGGTCCTAAGCCAATAAGGCCAGTGTCTTTGTAAGAAGAGATTAAGACACAGGCATGCAGAGAGGAACGACCACTAGAGGACACTGGAAATGGTCACCTACAAGGCAAAGAAGGAGGAGGACTCAAGAGAAGCCAGCCCTGCTGGCACCTTGACCTTGTACTTTTAGCTTCCAGAAAAGGAGAGAATAAACATTTGCTGTTCAAGCCACCCAGACTGCAGAACCTTGTTACAGTAGCCCTAACAAACTAACAAAACTGCCTTGACTCCCCTCACTAAAGAATTTCCAGCTTTGACTGTTAGCTAGTGATGGCCAAGAAGGGGTCCCTCGGGGTCCTCACACGTGGTGTCATCTGGACTCGGAATCAGAACAAACTGGCTGCAAGTCTGGGCCAGCTGCTTCCCAGCTGCGTGACACGGTAAATCGACTTCTGCCCCTGGTCCTCATGGGGACTCACTGAGATGGGGTTCACTGAGGTGAAGTTTCTGAAGTCCTGACTCACACAAGGCCCTGCAGGTAATTAGCTTCCCTTCTCTTGCATAAAGCTCGTGTATCCCCGAGTGAACTGACACCATCTCACAGGCAGAATCCTTGGTAATTGTACGTATCTCCAGGTGTTCATCTGATTTTTACCTTAACTGATCTTCAGTTATGATAGGAAGGGTAAATATGACCTCATTTTCTAGAGAGGGAAATTTTAAATGATTTGGACAAAATACAAAACAAAATTGTAGGGAAGACTGGAATCTAGGCTTCTGACTTCTCTAAGACGAGAAGGACGGACGTTCCCGGTGTGGGAAGAGGTGATCCCTGTGTAGGATAAGAATTTCTATTGTTGGATGAAAGAGAAAGGAGATATATGAAAGGGGAGTTTTACAAAACACTGGCAAACGAATAAAAGCTAAGAAAGTGTTTCTATTCTGTGTCCTAGTAATTCTATTCTGGGTAGTAGCCTCCAAGGAAATCCAAAGGGGGAAATAGAAAAGATAATTAGGTAGGGGTGGTGGCCCACACTTGTAATCCCAGCACAGTGTGCGGCTGAGGCAGGAGGATTACATATTTGAACCCAGACTGGGCAATTTAGCTACTTAGTGAGACCCTGTCTCAAATAAAATATTAAAAAGGGGTTGGGAATGTAGCTCAGTGCAAAGCCCCTGGGCTCAATGCCCAGAACTGGAAATAATAATAATAATAATAATGTGTACAAAAAGACCCACAATGGTTGCACACAGGTGGAGAACACAGACCAACAGTTGGGGACACAGGCCTGGTCCTGGTTTTGGCTCAAATGGACCCATTAGGCAGGTCACCATCAAGGGCGAACTGTCACTCTCATACTAACCACACTCTATAGGGTCTCCCTGCTCCCCCAAATCTATCCAGACTCGTTCTTCCGAATGCAACTTTCACATCTGCTCACTGCTCAGAACAATTTCTGTCTCCTCTCCCCTAAGGACTCCTAAGGCCAGGAGTCAAAGAACATGAGACAGCCACTCACCGGCTAAAATGAACTCAGGAGAACTACCCCATAAACCAGATCATCATAAGCATATAACCAAGCTATAACTGGGAATTAAGAACCATAAATACACTGAAAGTGAAGGCATCTATAAAACAGTTCTCAAAGTATTTATGAGAAAAATCTATGCAAGCACTGTCATAAATACATCATCTATATATACTATATATACATCTTATATATGCTAATTAAAAGAGAGGTTCCATTGTACACTCACAAATACCATATCATGAATTTTAGCTATGGTGAACATACTAAATCATAATCATAAACATTCAAATGAATACTATTTTTTCTTGCTTTCTTGACATTTGGACAAGTTTTGTGAAGATGATTGGGCCTAAAAGGGGCCCAATAGCTGGGTCAAATGGAATTTCTAGTTTTAGTTTTTTGAGGAATTTCAATACTGATTTCCTTAGTGATTATACTAATTTATATTCCCACCAACAGTGCAGAAAGGTTCTTTTTTCCCACAGCTAAACTAGTTTGTTATTATTTGATTTTTGGATGATGGCCATCCATACCAGGGTAAGGTGGAATCTCAGTGTAGTTTTAATTTGAACATGGAACTGGCACAAAGGCAGACATGAGGATCAATGGACCAGAATAGAGAATGCAAAAACAACCTCAAGCATAGCTCAGTGGTTCCACTTCCTTCCTCACAAGCAGAAGAACCCGAGTTCGATCCCCGGTACCAAAAAAAAAAAAAAACACCTCAAGCACATTCAACTATTTGATCTTTGACAAAGGGGCCAAAAACATACACTGAAGGAAAGATGGCTTCATTAATAAATGGGGCTGGGAAAACTGGCTATGCACATGCAGAAGATTGAGTCAATACCAATATCTCTCAACATGTACTAAGTTAGGGGCTGGAGATTTAGCTCAGTTGTACGGCCGACTGCCTCGCAAGCCCAAGGACCCGAGTTCGATCTCCAGTACCAAAAAAAAAAAAAAGTAGAAATTAAAAAAAAAAAAATGGCTCCGGAGATTAATGGAATTAGAGCTCAGGAATTCTGTCATCTCGATGCCATTGTTTCAACATGTACTAAGTTAAAATCAAAATGGATCAAAGATCTAAATATTAAAACAGAAACATTTAACCTGCTGGAAGATAAAATAGGTAAAACTCTTTAAGTCATAGGTGTAGGCAAAGACTCTTCTGGACGGAGCCCTGGTTTGTCTTCTTGAGTGGCCTGGAAACCTCACTGGAGGTAAATGAAGAGGTGGAGGTAGCAGGAAAGGGGAGGAATCCAAGACAGCACCCATACTTATGTTGGATGGAGAAAAAAAGTAAAGAATTATCCAAACTTAACAAAAGTTTGGGAGTGGCCAGGGAGAAGACGACCAATAAGAACAGCAGAACAGATACTAGGGTGACCAAGCCCCACATTCTTTCTACAGTGTTTAATTCTATGTGTCAACGTGGCTCAGCTCTGGCACCCAGTTGTTGACCAAACCCAAGTCTAGATGTGGCTGTGAACTTATTTCTTAGGTGTGATTCTAGCTAATGAGCAGACTTTGAGAGAGATGATGGACCTCATTCATTAACTTGAAGATCTTGAGAGCAATGTCTGAGTTTTCCTTGATGATGTTTTTGTTTTGGGGGTTGTTTTTTGGGGGGGTAGGTACCGGGGATCTAACTCAGACCTTACACTTGGGGACCCTGCGCTTGGGGACCTTGAGCTTGCGAGGCAGGTGGCGGAACCACTGAGCTAAATCCCCAGCCCTTCTTTGATGATGCTATGGTTTAGATATAGAATGTTCCCCAAAAGGCGTGTGCATTCCAAAGCATGGGGCTTCTGCAAGGTGGGTGGATCGTGGGGGTGCTATACTCATCAGTGGATGTGGTGCACTCCTAGCTGAATGTGCTGTTCAGAGGTGGGTCCTGGCTGGAAGAGGTCACACTGGGGGTGTGACCTGGAAGGTGTATCTTCCTCCCTGGCTCCTCCTTTCTCCCTCTGCTTCCTGGCCACCATGAAGCGAGTAGCTCCCCACCCACACCCTTCTGCCATACTGTTTCTGCCTTGGAGCCAGCGGACTATGGCCTGAACCCTCCAGAAAATGTAGGCAAAGGCCAGGGATTTAGCTCAGTGGTTCCGCTGCCTGCCTCAAAAGCAAAAGGTCCTGAGTTCCATCCCCAGTACAAAAAAAAAAAAAATGTGGGTAAAATGAACTCCTCCTCCTTTTAAGTTGTGAGTGTCAGATATTGTGTCTCACTGACAAGGGAAGTGACTAAGACACCTGAGAAGAAGGAATTCTTCAAAACTGCAGCATAGAAACCTTACCTGAGATTCCAGCCTGCTATCCCATGAAATAGCTCTTACCTGATTGTAGCCTGCCAGCCTTCCTAAGAGTAAACTTGCCAGCTCCCAAAATCACATAAGCCAGTTCCCAGCAGTAAATGTAGATCCGACAGATGACAGATAGGTGATAGATGGTAGATGGCAGGTAGATAATAGATAGATAATCAGAAATATGGATGATAGATGATGGACAGATAGTAGATGATATACAAATGGATAGAGGGCTGCTAGATGGATGATAGATATGTGGATAATGATGATACATAGATGGATATTGAAGAAAGAAAGTGTGAGAGGGAGGGAGGGAGGGGTAAGAGATCTGTTTATCCTACTGGCTCTGCTCCTCTTGGGACCCCTGACCAACACACTGCTCTGGCACCAAGGGCCCTGGAAACAATGCATAGAGGGCCGTGGACAGCAGAGAAGCCTCAACAGATGAAGAAAACTATGGCCAAGAGCTCCAGTTCATCCAGGCCAGCCCCTTTTCCAAGGTGACAGAGCCTCTGGAGCATCTCAGATGCCCCTGGACACCACACTCGTGAAGTGAGACCATCTTCAGAGTCAGTGCCCCAGAGCCTGACAGTGCATCTCACAAGACATCACTCAGGAGGAAGCCGGGGGTGTGGGTGAGCCAGTCAGAAGAAACTGGAAACCAGGCCAGTTCACCTTCCTACTCTGTCACCACCAGAGCCTCAGAGAGTGAGGGCCTCACTGAGGCTGAGTGAGCCAGCACTTCCCCAGTGACCCCGTGGGGAGGCAGAGCCAGGGCTACAGAGCAGGACCCGGCAGGACCTGGGGAACCTGTGCTCTCTGAAATGAAGAGGATTTCAAAGCCAGGAGCCAAGACTGTGAGGTCCAAACCCACTGGCGTGTGAGGTGGAACCTCAAGAAATGTGCAGAGGTGCCGCAGGTGGAGCCGACCACTCGCTACACTGGGCCTACTTTCAGGGCGACTCCTAGGTCACCCCACACAAGGAAAATCGTCCCCGTTGGCTGCGAGAACACAGACCCAATGTAGGAGCCCCCAAATTGTGAAGAGGTGACAGTCACATCTTTAACGACGTGTACATTAAACCCCTGAGGACAAAATTGGCTGAGACACGGTGACCCACAGTGAGGTCCCTGAGGAAGAAGAAATTAGATCCTGGCAAGTGAAGCACCTCAGCGAGAGGAGGACAGGAGCGTCACTATAAGGCTGCCAAACGAGGAACCCCACAGGCCTTGAGAGAAGAAGCTGCAGGAACTCAGCAGGCAGCAAGAAAATAACAACAACAAACCATTTGACATGTATTACCTTTTGGGTCTCGCAGGGATCCTCTGGAGGGTTGTTGGGCTGACTTTACTTTTTCTTTTCCATATAAAGAAACCAAGGCTTAGAGGGAAGCCAGGAGCCAAACCCGGACACATGGGGTTCTCCACCCGCCCCTTCCCACACCCGTGCCCATTCACACCATCATAGGTCATTACTCTGTGCTGGGACCGAGGTCCGTGCTTGGGGGGAAGCAAAGACACGGCAAGAGATGGGGCCCGAGAGCAAAGCCAGCCATACACTGGCAATTTTCCTTCATGAAAGGATACTTTCAGGGAATGGTCAGGAGCAAACACCACAGGGCACCTAACTGGAGCTTTTGCTTAGCAAGGAAGACAGCCATTGAGCGGGCAAAGATGTGTCCAGTCTGACAAGGAAGACACATGGAGGTCACAGGGGTCGGGGCAGGCAGGAGTGAAGGCTTCTGGGAGGAAGCACAGAGGCACAGTAAGACAGTGATCGTTGTACACAGAGCCAATCAGAAAAGTGTAGGCTGGGGACTTAGCTCAGTGGTTTCGCCGCCTGCTGCACAAGCGCAAGGGCCCGAGTTTGATCCCCGGTACCAAAAAAAGAAAAGTGCTATTTTGGAGCAATCGGGAACTCGCTTCTCTATTTTCAATCCTTTATTTGAATCTGGTGGTGTTCGTAGGACCAAACAAAAGATTCTCTTTTCAATCCTTTGTTGGCATGTGGGAACAACCAGTCAAGGGTCACTATTCCTGATCCTTCATTCACATGCAACAAGAAGCCAAGCGAGTTTTTTGTTTTGTTCTGTTTTGTTTTGTTTTTGGTACCGGGATCGAAGTCAGGACCTGGTGCTTGGAGCCAAGCGAGTATTTTGATAGGCCAGGTGACACACGAGGGGCCAAGTGAGTGTTTGATAGGAAGATTGGCCCAGTGCCTTCTTTACACGGCAAAGAGAGAACCCGGGAATTTTGGAACAAAAGACCCCTTCCTCTAAACCCCAGGGCTGCTGCAAGCCCTTCTCATTTTGTAGAACAGACTTCTTTTCTTCCTTCAGTAAATGTGCACTTTTGCTCCCTTTTCTGTGTGTCCTGTCTAATCTTTGCTCATGACATCAAGAACTTGGAGAGAAGCCCCATGGGACCCACCGTCTGGTAACACAGGGGTTAAGAAGGAGAAGGGTGGGCTGTGCCTCCCAGGCTGGAAGAAGGACAGAGAGGCCAGGAGGAAAGCAGGGTGAGGCAGTCCCAGGAAGCAGAGGGAAGGCCCAGCCAGGCCCAGCTGCATACACAGAGCCACAGGCTCACTGGCCAGCCTCCCCGCATCCCTGATGTCAAAACCACACATGGCTGTGCGGTGCTGTGAAAACCGCTGCACTTCCCAAGCTCGAAGGCCCAGCTTGGCGCTGGCCCCTGGGATGACCTGTCCACCCTCATCCCTCCAAGTCCCCAAATGAGCCCTCAGCGCTGAGTGCCAGCCCCCTGCTGGGGCCGAGGGCTTTGTGCTGGGGGAGTTGGGGCAGCTCCTCTGGCATCTCCGTTCCTTTCTTTCCTAAAGGAGTTTGGGGGCCCCTGGGACTGGAGCTTCACGGTCATGGAATGAGCACCTGAGACACCAGGGAATGCCACAAGCTTGCATCAGAGGTAGCAGCAAATATCAGTGACCGAATTTCAGAGTCATTTTAATTTTGAGAACATGGACGCCATACCCCATTGGATGTTAGACTGAGCTAAGAGATTAAAACAATCAGAAAAAGCAAGGTCTGTGGACGATATAAGGAGCACCCCACACACAATCCCCCCTGAGACAGCAGCCAAGTGGGGGGGGGTGAAGATGCAGATTGGACCCCTCACCCCCTCTGCAGGCCCCCCAGGGGCCCTCTCTCATGCCTCGGCCCCGCCTCCCCATCCCAAGTAGGGCGCAGTCAGCTCTACCTACACCCCTGCAGGCCTCCCCAGCCACTAAAGCCCGTCTGTCAGGTTTGGTCACCCACATCACAGCTCCCCGGCTGCAGGGTCAGCTTGCTGAGGGCACAGTCTGGCCTGTGTAGTTTGCTGAGGAATTCCTGTTGGGAGGCCCTTGTCGCACTTCCGAACGTCTGTGAGGGGCTGCTGAGAGCCCTGAGTCCCAGACTGTCCTTCCAAGGCGGTATGTGTGATGCAGGGGCGAGGAAGACAGGAAATACCTCCCTCCGCTGCAGCCGAGGGGAGGGGAGGGCTACTGTACTCTATTAAGCTCCAAGTGAGTGAGCTTTAACAGAAGCTAAGCAAATGCTGCCTAGGACCTATACGCAGGTAGCAGACTGTGTAAAAGCCAGGGAATAACTAACACAAAATTCCTAACAACAGCTGGCTCTTGGTGGGGTGGGGCTGCAGGGGTCCCAATTAATTGAAAACATTCAGTGCCCAATATTAGAAATTTAACAGGAAGTTAGAGTACAGTAACTGGGCCTTTGACTCTGCACGCCAGTTCATCCCTAAAAAGCAAAATCTCACCTCACATTCTTAAAGGATAATCTTGAAGGTGAGGAAAGACCTTTGCGGATTTTGTGAGGCGTGTCTCCTACAGTTCTCCTTAGAATCTCTCTTTATCAAATATTTTTCACTAACAGCAAGTGCCAAAAGTCAACCTCTCTCTGCCTCTGTTTTCAGGCATGCACACATGCACATGTAAACACACACACTGCCCGTGTGCAGGATGCAACTCTTACAGACACGCACTCGGTGCATATCAAATGTACCGCACACACACGACATGCACGTGCAGATGCCCGCGTGTGCACGCATGCGCACAGGTGTGGCACACAGCACGCTCCCTGGTCTTCCTCTCCGTCATGGGCCGCCCTCTCTCTCCATGGCAGTGACCTCCCTCCTTTCCGGAGCCTCCTTGGAAGCGGGACCCCTTTTCCTTCTGTGACTCCCCTTCTTCGGTGGGGAGCAGCTACGTGGGATTCTTTGAGCTAATTCCCCACTGTGTCACATGCTCGGCCACCAAGGCCACTCTTGCCAAGACCAGTTCCACACCGCTCTGCTGCCTCACTGTCTTTTCAGCTGTTTCAGTCCAGCGCCGCGGCGGCCTTCCGGTTCAGCTTCCGGTTCAGCTCGGAGCCACATCCTCCAGTCCCTCCGCGCTCTCCCCGGCCACCCCCTCGTCTCAGATGGACTCAGCTGCTATCTGTGTTGACCGTTCCCTTATCCCCCTATCTTGTCTGGCCAGGCCTGGCACCCTTGCTAGTTCACAACCTGCTCCAGGCAAGGGCTGTGTCTTGTTAATTTGTAAGCACCCCAGGCTCTAACTCAGGACCACCCACGTGACAGGTGCTCCATAGACATTTGTCAAATTGAATGTAATTTCAGCTAGGTCATCAATTCGGGTCTGTTCTGCAGGGGGAAAAAGTCATGTTTACTGACCTAAGCTGGGGACATTTGCATACATGACTGGAAGTAACATCAGAGAAGAAATTTCATATTTTAAAACCAAAAAAGTTTTCCTTGGAAATGAGAATAGGAGTGATTTTTATTCTAATCTTCACTGTTGCCCTAAAAATTAACTGTTTAAAGCAAGGTGTGGTGGTCCACACCTGTAATCCCAGCACTCAGGAGGCTGAGGCAGGAGGATTGCCATGAGTTTGAGGCCACCCTGGGCTACACAGTGAGTTCAAGGACAGCCTGAACTACATAGCTAGACCTTGTCTTGAAAAACCAAGACATAAAAATAAAAACTTTTAAGTGAGTAAAGCAGAAAACATCATATAATCATTTATTTTATGACATTATGTCCACTGGAAAACTAACACAGATATACTTGTTCCTTCAGCCTGAAATGATTATTGACCAGTTTCCTGACACTACCAGGTAAGTATTTCACCAAAGAGAAAACTGTCATTTGGTTCAGTTCTGTTACACAGATGTTAGGCACCTAATAGCCAGTCAAGGACTGGGCATGTGGCTGAGGGCTAGAGCCTTTGCCTAACAAGTACAAGGCCCTGGGTCCATTTCTCCTTATCCCACACACTAAAATAATAACACCGACACCGATAATAATAAAAGCCAATCAGCCTACAGGCCCATCCAGCCAGCTTCTCTGTCTTCAAACTGATCTTTATGATTTAACCGGGCCGGGGATTTAGCTCAGTGGTTTGGCCGCCTGCTGCGCAAGCGCAAGGACCAGAGTTCGATCCCTGGAAAAAAAAAAAGATTTAATCTTGGTCCCAGATTTGTGAATAAATTCTCCCATCTCATTCTATCAAGCTGTCAAAAAGGCTCTAATTTCATTATTCAAAAAATCTTTTCAAAGTTAAATTCCCAAAACATCTCTATTTTAACCTGAGCAACTTCATCTAGATCTTCCCCACCTCTCTCCTCCCTTCATCTCTTGGTCTCCTTCACATCTGCAGAAGTTCTAATCTCCCTAAAATAAGATCTCAGTTCCTCAGTTGTACATATAAATTCTTCCCTTGGTCCCTGAGCCCTTCTGGCCCATGCCCGGGTTTCCCCAGAGCCACACTGTCCAGGTGTTCAGTAGAGCACCCCCATCAGAACCACCTGGGAACTGGTAAAAGTGCAGACTCGTGAACCTGCGTGAGATCCAGAACTGAACACGAGTCCCCAAGTGACGTTCAGGTCCTCCAAGCATGAGCTGCAGCCCCTGAGACCAGACTACTCTCCATTCCTCCAAAACACCTTGACATTTTGCATCCTCTTCCCAGAACGCCCCTCTTCCTCTCCATTGATGTCCGCTTATTCTTCTAGGCCCGTCTCCAATGTCACCTGCCCATGAAGCTGTCCCTGGCCTCCCAGGCAGAATGAATTATTTCCTTGACTGGTCCCCACGCTTATCACTTGGTCCCTTGCCCCTCCCAAATTCACGTTGGGATTTAATCCTCACTGTCACAGCCTTAAGAGGTGAGGCCTAGTGAGAAGTGCTGTAGGTCACAGGGGCTGGATTCATGTCACTGTCACAGGAGGGGCCTGGCTGTAGTGGGGATTGGTGAGCTATGACAGAGGGGAGTTTGGTCCCCTTCTCTCTCGCTACCTGGTGCCCTCTGCCGTGATCTGACACAGCAAGGAACCCCTCCCTAGATGTGGCCTTTGATCTCAGATTTCCCAGCCTCCAGAACTGTGAGGAATAAATCTGTTTTTTACAAATTCCCCAGCCTGGGGGGATAAGGCCGTAAGACAGCACTGCAACAGCTTCCTAAGGGTGGGAAACCCTGTCTCAGCACAGATGGAGGGGACGTAAGTGAGAACCAGGGCAGAATCGCTAAGTGGATGGCATGGGACAAACATGCGGCCCACAGTGCACTGGCAAGGCTGGGCACTTCCACACCCAGGACACAGTATACACTTGCCCTAGTCCTTCCTGGCTGCAGGATCCCAGATCTGCATTTCCTCCTCCGGAAAAGGGGGTGGGACACCTACCTCCCAGGCTGCCCAGTTACATCTGAATTCCAGATACATCTCATTTTTTAGAATAGTATTTCCAATGCAATATTCGAGACCTAATTCTCCTTTTCAGAACGTATTATTTGTATGCAATTCAAATGTAACTGGCCATACTGTATGTTATTTGCTAAGTCTGGCCACCATCTCCAGGGGTTTGCAAGGCCCAAGGGATATGAGTACAAGGGCTGTCAGTGGCAGGCACACAGTAGGCACTAGGCGTGGCACTCTTGAAAAAACAGGAAACCATTAATATGACTTGAGCAACAGCGTGACAGAACCATCCATCTCAGAGCTCTAAAATTAGCTCTGGCCAAAAACAATTATTCGAGATTTCTTAACGTGCCTGGAAGTAGAAAGTCGAACTCATTGAAAATATACCACATAAGTAGCTTTCAATTATAACTTTATCTTTTCCAGGTTCTGCCCCAGCAACTTTGTAATCTAGCATTTTTCAAGCGTCTGGAGACTCTGAGCATAATGAATGAGGATAATCATTCTTTCCCAGGATGCCTTGGCTTTGATGATACAGTGTGTCAGATGTATGGTCTGACTCGAATGACAATTGACTAAGTCATTGTTTCCGCTCAATTAACTTACAGCCCTCGGTAGCCGAGCCAGGATTCTGAACTCAGATTGCCTGACAAGCCCCCTTTTGTCAACAGCCCCAAATCTCCCAAATCTCAGCCCAAGCCTTCACTCAGAGGACAATGGGACACATTTCCCTTCATGGGTGACTCCTAGGGGCAAACAAGAATTTTAATAAATTAACAGAGAAATCCTATTAAAACTTTTTCAATGGGTGCTTTCTCTAGCATCACTAAAGAATAAAATGTGGAAATTCTGCCAGGCCAGAAAGCCCCCCAGATTTTTTTCTTCCCATTTTTCTGTCTCTCTGTTCTGGGTGGGACAGCTAGAGACAGAATCTCCCGGTTTCATCCAGACGTGTCCATGTGTCTGTGGCTTGTAGTTGAAAAAGACACACGCAACTCCCAGGTCTGTCCGGGTGAGGTCATGGTGTAGAAGCTACTTACCCACCCCAGACTACAACACAAGAGAAGAAGCTACTAGATGCTGTAGGGTCCCTTTGTTACATCACCTAGACTTGAGTCATACTGTCTGCAGAACTCATTGCTTCAGATCAGTTATACTCAGAATGAAACCCAAACACTTCCTGGACCAAGGCCAAGAGGATCAACTCACCATTGCCCCCTAAAATTCATATGTTGAAGCCCTAACTCCCAATATCTCAGAAGAGGACTATATTTAGAGAGAGGTCTTTAACAGAGTGACTAAGTTAAAATGAGCTGTTAGGGTGAGCCCAAATCCAGAATGACTGGTGTCCTGGCAGAAGGGGATTAGACAGTGTGTGTAACAGAGATTAGGTGACCGAGTGTACCAGAAGAGACTCAAGGAGAAGGTGGCCACCCAGAGGTCTCAGGAAAAACAAACCTGCCAACACTGTAATCTTGAGTATCCCATCCCCAGAGATGCTGGAAAATAAATCTCTGTTGTCTAAGCCACCACTGGCACTGGGTTATGCCAGCCCTAACGAACTCATAGGAGGGCCTTTCATGATCCAGCTCCTGCCATGTCTGCAAGCGTGGCTTCGTGCCTTCTGCACCTGCCTCCTTTCTGCTCTTCCCCAGCAAGGTCTCATGCAGCCAGGAGCTCTCCAGTAATTGTCTCACCCCCTCCTTCCCTCCCTCCTCCATTTATTTCCTTCTTGGCATTGTAATTACATTGCTGCTTCTTGTTCTCACTCATTGGTGCTCTCTCTCGCTCTCTCTCTGTCTCTTGCCCCCAGCATATAGCATAATTCCTGATGCATAAGTTTGCTCAGGTTGCAAAATAATGAATTACTGGTTGTTTAGGTGCAAACATATGTAAATGTATCTGGAGAATTAGAATGGTGTAGTAGGAGACAACCTCCAGGGAAATGGAGCGATTCCAGGGCCAGACACAAATGCCATTCCTGAAGAAGAGATGGGTAGTGGTTAATTTTGTGTGTCACTTTGCCTGGGCCATGCGGTACCCAGATGTTTGGTTAAACATTATCCTGGGTGTGTCTGTGAGGGCTGCCGTGGATTGAATGTATGTGTCCCTCCAGAATTCACATGTTGGAAGTGAATTCTGACATGTCATGGCTGATTCTCTCTTAGGGTCTCCGGGCCTGGGGCTGCCATCCTCTTCTGAGACGGGGCCCCTTCCAAACACACTGGTTGCTGGCAGAATTCACTTCCTTGCAGCCGGCGCCACTGTCTGCTCCAAGAGGCTTCCTGCAGTGGTGGCCACACGGTCCCCAGAGCCAGTTCCCAGCGTGGAATGTGCTTTCTTCCAGGGCAGCCAGAGTGTGTCCCTGTGACTTCCTCTTCTGTGAGCAGCCAGAGGAAACTCTGCTTTGAAAGGTTCATGACATCAAGTCAACCCCACCCGGATAATCTCCCTGTCTCGAGGTAGCTGAATGGGACCTCGACAACACCTGTAAGATCCCTTCACACAGTAAGGGAAGTAATGTTTGCAGAAAACTGAGGCTAGGTGGGTCTACACCAGAGCCTAGAATCTTGGGGGTTCACCTAGGACTCATCCTGCTCAGGGGGCCGTTGGGTGTTTTGTGGCATGGGCAATGCTCCCATCTTGTCTATGTTCAGACAGGATGTGGAGAGGTGCTGCTTTGATTTCTATCCTTCAGTCACAGAGTGGCTTCATTTGAAGCTGATGCTCCACAGAATTTGTAGATTGACGAGAGAGTGCCAGGCCTGCCCCTGGATGCCAGGGGAAAGAGGCCAGTGACACCCAGTAGGAAAACAGGCCAACACAAAGGGCAGCTCCCAGGAGAGAAAACCCAAGTCACCAGCAGACACATGAAAAGATGCACCACATCTCCAGCCATGAGGAAGAAACAAAGGGAAAGAGTGACGGGCACTCACACCCATCCTATTGGCAAAACACTGCAAATCTGATCAAGCAAAGGTTGGCAAGGAAGAGAAACAGAAAACCTTTCAATGCACAGAGGTACAGGCTGTTAGGGCTCAGGAGAGCGCTGAGCAACACCCAGTGCGCCTGCCAGTGTGAGTCCTCTGATCTGCCAGTTTAGAATCTACGAACATCCCAGAGAAATCCTCGCATGTGTGCATGAAAAGACATGTACAAGGATGGTGACTGCATGTAACAGAAGCCAAACCAAGGCAGTGCCCTCCAGCAGAAACAACCTAATGCCCATCCACAGGACTACAGGTGAGTACATTCCATATAGATATTGGCATACCTTATGGCATTTAAAAATGAAAGTACTAGAGCCAGGTATGGTGGTGCACACCGGTCATCCCAGTAGTCAGGAGGCTGAGGCAGGATAGCTGTGAGTTCAAGGCCAGCCTAGGCTACATAGTGAGCTCAAGGCCAGCCTGAGCTACATAGTAAGACTCTCTCCCCAAAAAAGCACTAGTGCTGTATCTATTGACTTTGAATAAATCCCAAAAATGAAGTTAAGGAAAGAATGAAGATGCAATGAGACATTTACAACAAAATGCCATTTATATAAACTTTTAAGACAGGCAAAACAATGCTTTGTAATTTTTATGGCTACATAGCATATGTGGCAAAAATATAAAAATGTGGATGGAAATGATAAAAGCTGGATTCACAAGCAGGATGGCCTCTGGGGAGGGGGTGGGGGAGGAAAGACGTGAGAGGGCGCACAGGAGCCCTCAAGGTGTCTGTGATGTATAATTTCTTCCAAAGAACGTTAAGGCAAATACGGCTTAATACCGAGGTCTGATGAAGCTGGGTTAGGGCCGTGTGGGTTTCCATCACACTGCTCTTTCTCATATCTGCATGCTTTGAAGCAATAAAGTTGCTCTTTGATTTGAGTAGGGAGAGGCAAGTTCATTTTTCTAAGAGGAACAACAGAAATAGCTAAGAAAACTAGGTTGGAAGCTACGGATCCAGGATGGCTGGGAGGGGCGGTGAGAGGATCTAGAATATTCCCTGGACCCCTCCAAGGAAGCCTTCCTGGACCTACCCTCAGCATGGTGCGGGTCTCCGGCAATACCCTGTTTATCCACCTATCATTATTCTAGTCACCTCCAGTAGAAATTTTCTGTTTCCCATTCACATAACATCACCCCATCATTTTATATGTATAATATGTATTTTTTCTTACAATATTTGATGCGTAAAAGTGGTTATCTCAGAGTGGGCAGGATTTCAGGCGATTTCTACTTACTTTGCTACATAGCTGCCTTTGTAATATTGTTGAAATGCTTACAAGTTGGAAAAAAATAAAATATCCCAACACACTTTTTTTCTTTTCTGGCAGTACTGGAGGTTGAACCCAAGGCCATCACATTGAGCTACATTCCTGGCCCATTTTTTATTTTACAACTGGATCTTGATTAAGTCACTAAGTTGCCCAGGCTGGTCTCACACTTGTGATCCTCCTGCTTCAGCCTCCCAGAAGGCTGGGATTACAGGTGTGCACCCATATGCCTTGCTAAAGGTCAATTCTTTTATAAAAGAAATTCTTTGCCCTGTTTTAGGGCGTCTGTCTACCGATCCCGGAAGCAACCTTCCTGGAGGCGGGAGTCACGTGTCATCCGGGTCCTACTGTCTACCTGCTCGGGGAGTCTGTCCCACGACATCCCCAGCAAACTTTCCTCCATTGACTACATTAGCCTCTCCCTGCTGTGGACAGTCTCTCTTTAGGTGACTGCATTGGAAATTTTTTTTTTTTTTTTTTTTTTTTGGTACCTGGGATCAAACTCGGGTCCTTGAGCTTGTGAGGCAGGCGGTGAAACCACTGAGCTAAATCACCGGCCCTGGAAAATATTTTTGATGAGATGATATCGGCCTCCCCCCACCCTGGATTCTACTTTTGGGGGCCACTAAATGAAAGGAACTGTAGAGCATTTTGATCTAGAGCGGAACTTGGGAAATCACTGTTGAGCACCAGAAACCCGAGGAGCATAGAATGAGCTGCACCTGAGCTGGGCGTGGTGGACAGTGTGGGAGAAAGGGAGTGGCCTCCCCCAGGGAGAGCTGAGACTGCAGGACCGCGCTCACCCCTGCCAAGGGCCAGGCCGGTTCCTGAGAACAAAGTCGGCTTGGGCTCAGCAGCCGCAACCCTCCGAGGTAGGCACTGCGATCCCTCTGAAGGGCGCCGAGGCACACACAGAGGCGACAGAGTCTGCACCAGGGCAGAGCCAGGGTTCGCGCTTGAGGGCCGCCCCAGAGCTGCGCTCGGACCCGCAGGGCCTGTGGCCTCCCTGGGTGCACAGATGCCGGGAGCCGGAAATGGGCAGCGCACAGCCTGGCCCGCTGGGGTCGCCCGACCCGGATCAACGCGGGAGGGTGGCACGGGGAGTGGCACGGGGACCCCAGGAGGCCCTGAACCACACACTGCAGCACTAGGCCTGTTGGCCAGAAGCGGAAAGCAGCAAATTAAATCCACAGGGTGAGGCCTGAGGGCAAGGTCACTCCCGAAAGGAAGGGGGACTTGTTTTGTACCCCAGAAAGGACATGTCTGTGCCTGTGTCACCAGCAGCACACACTGTGTGCATATGCCGCCCATCTACACACATGAGTGTGTGTGCGCGCGTGTGAATTCTTATCAGTCTGATGGAACAAAGCTAGCCCACCTTAGACACACTCTGATATCCTCTCTAGCACAGAGACACACCCAGCTGTGAACACGGAGCTCCAGCTTCTGCGCCCTGAGTCCTGGCAGCCTGTCATCCCTGAGCACAAAACTCCACCACCCTGCTAGAGGCTGGAGCTCTTCCTTGATCCCTTGGGTCCCCTCCCTGCTCTCTTAGGGCTGCCTTAAGTCACCTCTGCTTCACACTTCGGTGCCTTGGCTGGTGCTGCTGCCAGTGTGGAGGTGCCAATCAGCTCCCCTAGCTTAAGGAAATCCAATCCTCATTTTATAATCCCTGAGTAGGGAGTCTGGGCTGGAAAAGTGACCACACAAACCTTTAGGAAATTAAACCATTTTTTCTGTTGTTTATTTTTCTTTTTGATACCATCAGCGGTGACATGCTACAGTGAAAAGCTAGCCCTGCCTGAAATGAGGATTTTTCTCTCTACTGAATTGCGCTCTGAATTCCCAAAATATAATCACACCGGAACAGCAAGGTCATACTGCTCACCCAGTAACTCCCACTCCGGATCGGCTTCTCTGAAAGTGACTCTGTCAACCACGGCCCAGCAAGGTCAGTGAGGGCCTTTCGCCCCAGGGCCTTATGGGAGTGGGGAGTACTGGGCTGCAGGCTGAAGAAAGCAAATGTGGACCTACCTTTGCTTTCTCCTAGTGCACTCTCCTCACGACAAAATTTGTTTCTGCAGAAAAGTGGGGAAGTATTAATTTGAGTACAAGTGACCATTTCAGCAGGGAGAGACTTCCTGCTCATCCCCCAGCCCATAGGCACCAGATAACAGTCAGGTTAGCACAAAGAGCATAAAGTGAGGAGAGGGAGCGACGAAGAGAAGACAGAAGACAGACTGTGAAGACAAGCAGTAAAGGGCTTGGAAAAAGAAGGCAAGAAAAAGTGACTGATAAAATATGAAAGGAGAGAAACAGGAAGAGTCAGACAGAGAAGGAATGGAGACAGACAGCAGAGAGCAGCACCACAAACTCAAAAAACCCAACAGACAAGGCGACAATGGCCCAGAACCTTTTATTTAAACCAAACAGTTCCTCAGAACCCTTGGTGACACGTACTAGGTTTGCTGAAGAGATTATCTTGCTTTGTTTTGGTTCCGGGGATCAAATTCGGGTCCTTGCACTTGCAAGGCAGGTGGCGTAACCACTGAGCTAAGTGCCCGGCCCCTGAAGAGATTATCTGGTAAAAGAAGACTGAAGGTAAGAGTCCCCAAGATCTAATGCCACCCACCTACCCTATGTCCCCAGTAAGTTACGTCCAGGGGATTGAGGTAGGAGGTAGAGCAAAGACAGCTGACCAGAAGGAAACTGTGGGGCAAAGAATCAAGAAATCAGAGCCTAAATTCCTGACTGGATTCTACCATCCTTCCTTCCCAGAGAAAACCGGTATCCTGAATTCAGAAGTTGCCACGTGTGTGTGGATTTCATAGTCTTAGTGCTGGAGTTGGTATGTGTAAACATCACACAGGCTTTTTCTACAGATCTCAAAATCTTACTTGCTTTTGTTTCTTTTCATGGAATTGAGCTTTGCCCACATGTTAGCTCGATTCCACTCCTTCACACTGTCACTGATTCACAGTCAGAAAGAACCCTTGCCAAAAGTTTGCTCCTTCCCTTCTTTCCCATCTTCTTCCTGAGGGACTGGGTGTCAGCATGTGGAGCCAGATGGGCTCAGCGGTCCCCTCCAGCGCTCCAATGGCCCAGCTCCCTCCACATTACAGCCTTGACTAATTTCCATCAGGGTTTATCCTGAGTGATTGGGTTAATGAGACTGTTGATATAGTAATTTCACTGCCATCTTCATAATTAGTTCTCAGTGGAAGTTGTTTTAGTCATGATCCTTCTCGGTAGGAAGAAGGGAGATAAAAGTGGGAATGGAGCTTTGGGAACACAGGAAATCTGAAATGGAACCTGACTAATTCCTAACTCAAAAGACCACTGAGAGGAGGTGAGTAGAAGTAAATGAAAGTTATGGTTTGAGCGTATTTGGAAGTATATCAGGGGTGACATTTTCTCAAAACATTCTGATAAAACAGTGAAATTAAACAATCATCACCCAAACATTCTTTTCTGAGCACACTCGGAATTCTACAGCAGAATGATGGGATAAAATGGCAGATGTTAAACTGGTGTTCCATTTGTTCAATGAACTGTTTCATGAATGAAAGAAAAATAGTGACCGTAAAGTCCTGTTGGCACATAAAAACTTCCTAGAGACTGTCTACAAAAAGAAGAATGACACCAGGCTGGCAGCATTTCTCCAGAGTAAGCTCACATAGCAGCCACCAATCGGAAGAGGTAGAAGCACAGCTATGAACATCGTCATGAAGCCAAGTCCATTCAATATGGACACAGTGCTACTTTCTGAAGCCTGAAGAACAGAGGAGCCTAAAGATAAGGGAAAGAAGGAAGTGTTTGTTGGATGTCTACGCTCTAAGTTTATCCACGTTGGGTTTCATCTTCGCCATGATGGGAAGAGTGTAAGCTTTGTTTCTCAGAAAAGTGCCTGACACAGCCATTGTCAGTGACTGAACAGTAATGGACCCAGGGCTCAAGTTCAATTCCTCTGACCCAAAGATGCATGGGCTTCCATAGCACCTTTCTGAAGTGGGGAACGGTCCTCCACTCTGAGGGGCTTATGACCTAATAAAAGAGATCACTTTGGTCTGAATTTTTAAAAATAACTATCAAATTTGAGCTCGCTTTGTTTTCCTAATATGGTTATTCACTGCTATGAATTTCCCTCATAGGACTGCTTTCATTGTGTCCCATAAATTCCAGCATGTTGTGTTAGCAGTGTCATTTAATTGTAGAAACTGTCCAATTTCTTCTTTAATTTCCTCTGTGACCCATTAGTTGTTTAGGAGGGTGTTATTCAATTTCCATGTGTTTATGCAGTTCTTATGGTTTCTTTTGCTATTGATCTCCAATTTCATGGCACCATGATCTGCTAGTATGCAGGGTATAACTTCAATTCCTTTGCATTAGCTAGCATGTGGTCTATTTTGGAGAACAACCCATGTGCAGCTGAGAAGGATATGCATTCTGATTTTGTGGCGTGGAACACTCTATAGACATCTATTAAGGTCTACTATCTAGAATATATAAAGAACTTTAAAAAATAAGACCTCCCAAATTTAAAGACCCAGTCCAAAAATGGGCATCTGAGATGAACAGAGATTTCTCAAACAAAGAAGTAGAAACAGCAAATAAACATATGAAAAAATGTTCAACATCACTGGGAATTTGAGAGATGCAAATGAAAACAACACTGAGATTCTACCTCACCCCAGAAAGAATGGCTGCTATCAAGAAATCAACCAATAACAAATGCTGTCGGGGCTGTGGGGAAAGAGGAACCCTGCTCCACTGCTGGTGGGAGTGTAGACTGGTGCAACCACTGTGGAAATCAGTATGGAGATACCTCAAAGAACTAGAATTAGAGACCCCAATTTGACCCAGCTGTTCTCCTGCTGGGTATCTTCCCAAAAGAATTAAAAGCATCATACCACAGTGATATATACACACCTACGTTTATAGCAGCACAGTTTGTAATAGCTAAATCTTGGAAACAGCCCAATTGCCCATCAACTGGTGACTGGATAAAGAAGATGTGGTGGGTTTTTTAATATAAAATGGAGTACTACTCAGCCTCAAAGAATGATAAACTAGAGTCATTTATAACTAAGTGGATGCATATTGAGGCCATACTCTTAAGTGAAATAAATAGGACACACATGTGTAAATACCAAATTGTCTCTCTGGTGTGAGAAACTGAAGGTATAAATGAGGACCAAAATGTATAATAGATAATGTGAAACAGGAAGAAAAGGGGCAAAAGGCAAGGGGAAGTGGGGGGATGGGGGAAAGGAAAGAAGGGAAAGAAAAATATGAGAAAAGAAGGAAAAAATAGCAACCAAGCTTTTGTAAATAGGCAGGGCTGGAGGGGTGGAAGAGAGGAAAGGGAAATGGGAAAAAACAAGAACTAAGATATCATTTACAGGTACAAATTCTCAATGATCAGTGGAATCATGATGTTTACCTAAAATGTACCAATAAACTTAATTTTTAAAAATTTTTTTAAACTATCAAATAATCATAAGGAGATCGCTAAATTTCACTATTCTTTATAACCAAAGAAAGTTTAAACTATTCTATTCTATCTCCCCCTGAGCTTTTTCCTATAATCACTTCGATGTTTTCAGAACTTCTATTTTCTCTGCCTCAGATACCTTTCTTACCAACTGTACCTGACCACGTGTAGTGAGGGTTTGTCACAGATATTCTCATTTTTGGATCACACAGAACTTGAACCTCCTTCCAGCATTTGGGGTGCTCCTGCCGTAGGACTTCAGTGAGCGACACAGTCCCCCTCCCACAAGGGGATGCAAAGGCCAACTGGTCACCTCCCCAGCCCCCGTGAAGGTGGAGTATGAGCATGGGGCCCACTGGTTCTTCTGTCTGGAATTCTAGCAAGAGCAGGGCCTTAGAGGAAGGGAGGCCCAGGGCTGGGACCGCAGCTCACGTCCAGAGAGGCCACACTCTGAATTGATTAGATTATTTCCACATAGCTTAATACTTTACTACATATGTGGGTGACCCTCAGCACTAGACGGCAACCATCTTGCATATCCTTAGCCTTTATACAAATGGCATCATGGTATATGTGTTCCTCTAGCTCTTGCTCAACATTTTGATTATGGGATTTCCTCCAGGATGATTATGTAGCCATCAGGTCATTTCTTCTCACTGCTATGGCTTTATGGAACTCGACTGAGTGAATGTATCACAATTAGAACTTACTTCTAATGTTATGTTAATATGAATAATACTGCTATAAACCCTCTTGAACATGACTCCTGGTTTTTATGCACAGGTATTCCCAAAGAGTATGAATCCTAGAAGTAGATTTGTTGAATTCTAACATCTTGGCCTTTCTAAATTGATCATGCATCTACTTCCCTACAATGGTTGTCTCTTGTAGTATTCTAACAAGTACCTTCTGCTTAAACCAACAAGAATCTATTCTTGTAATTTGCAACTAAGAATGCAGATTGATGTTGGAAATTATTTCTCCAGGCCTCTTACCTTTTGCATGTCTCAAGCAGAGATTCCAGCTGTCTTTGCTCCAGACCCTCTTTCCAAGGACATTTATAAATTTTTTTTTTTTTTTGGTGCTGGGGATCGAACTCAGGTCCTTGTGCTTGCGCAGCAGGCGGCAAAACCACTGAGCTAAATCCCCGGCCCTCAGGGACATTTATAGAGCTGACAGTGTTTGAAAAGAGAGACAGGGTCTCCCTCTACAGGAGAGAGCTAGGCAGCTTTGTCTTCTACTCAGCATAGTAGAGATCATTTCTTCTTCCAAGGCGAGAGCTAGGCAGGCTGACGCCCATGATCAAAGAGGTCACTCCAGCTTGAGATGCCTCTCTTGCAATGCAGCCACACTCCATGCATATGTCATCCGGGCATCTTCACATCCCCAGGGCTCAGGGAGCTGATATAAATGCTCCTGTTCTGGATATTGTCGTTGCAGTGAGTATAAAGACCTTTATCTCTGACTTGGGAATCGTGTCTTTTGCAGTTCTGGAGAGCTAACTCATTAGTTTATAAGTCAGACAAAAATCTCAGACTTTTCACGGTTGTCTAAAATCCACATAGAAAGTAGAGCAGTTTGGGCCTCGACCTGAGGAGAAACAGGGAGAGGAACACAGGTTTGGTTATCTGACCTGCCCAGAGTTTAAGGCAGTAAAAATCTCACTAGTATAAAGGAACGAGATTTTGGCAGTCTACATGGATCCATTAGGAATAAGCTCAGCTCTAAAGTAATGAACTATTCCTGTTAATAGTGGCTAAAACAATAAAGATTTTGATTGCATCATACAATGAGAATTCTGGACATAAGAACTGCAGAGTAGCCCAGTGAGGCCAAAGGCTCAGCCTCTTTTTTAATGTTCTGTGACACCATCCTTAACCACTGCCTTGCTGTCACAAGATAGCTGTTGAAGTTCAAGGCATCTTGCCTATATTAAGATAGGAAGAGGAAGGAAAAGGTGGCACCCATTGCATTTATTCTTTTTATCAGGAAAGCAAGACACTTCCCTGAAGGCCTCTGGATTGGGGTAAATCCATTATGATTCATGACTTGGTGATGGATAAATTCTCCCTATGCCAACAAAATCAGAGTTCTATAAGCAAAAGAGTATGGGCCGAGGTGGTAGGGTGAGCGTTCATCAAAGATCTAACAGAGTCTGCCTCTGTCTACCCAGGACATCAAACAATATCCCAATATCCTGTCACCACAACCAGCTCAAAGTCCAAGATCTTAGATCCAAATGGGCCTTCTCAGTATCTGGTGATATATAAGCTAAAAGAACACATTATTAAATTCACCCAATAAGCAACGATGAAGTAGGAATAAAATAAGTGAGTCAATAATTTTCAGAAATGGAGAGAATGGAAAATACAAGGCAGGCAGAGGTCCATAACACACAGGCCATGTCCCACTGCATAGAGTAGAGTAGACACGCTGGTTGGTGGAGAGTGTCTCAGTTGGCCGACATGGCCAGCCATGGTTCGGCCCTTGGAGTGACCTCTCTACTCACTGGCCTCTATGATACTTGTCTGGGACCCTAGGAGGAGCTTCCTCGCCTGTTTCCTTACCTGTTTTTCACCTATACAATTTTAAAAGATCAAACACTTTGGTCATGTCTTTGTGGACAAGGTTGTATAGGCAAGATCTCTTATGTATTGCTGATGGGAGCATAAATTAGAATTGCTTCCATGGAGGGCAATTTTGCTAAATATATTACTCATCTATATATGAGTAATTGTAAGATATATGTGGACACCTATCTATACACATCTGGCTATATACATACACATTACTTATGCAAAATCTTTGACTAATTCCATTTCTAGGAACTGGGAATGCATCACACAAATGTATCCACACATAAAAAATGACGTGTCTTCAAGATTGTTCATTCACTTCTGCAGCTGTATTTCTAAAGCACAGGATTGGAAAACACCTAAATGACAATCAGTGAGAGCTGGTTAAATAAGTATGGTACATCCATACAATGATATTTGATGAAGCTATAAAAAAAATAGGAATGCTCTGAATTTAGAGCTCTAAGAAACACTGTTAAATTAGAAGACTTAAAACAGATGCATACCAATGCATACAAAACAATTAAGTGTGATCGATGTCAAAAGGAAAGAGTAGTCATGTATCTCTGAAAGGATATGTAAAAAAGTAGATAACAAGAGTTGTTGGTGGAAAAAGGAAGCAAGCTGCTGTCGTAGAAGTGAGGCTTTTCCCTGGATATCAGTTCTTTTGTACTTGAATCAAATTAAAATATGCACTATTTAACATTTTAAATTAAAACCTTGTTAGGTCAATGTTCATAGAAGCATTATTCACAATAATAAAAAGATAGAAACAGCCCGAAATGCTTCTCGACAGATGAATGAATAAATAAAATGTGATATCTACATACCGTTATTACTGTATATTACTGGGATATTACTGTACTGAGCCTTTACAAAGGAAATTCTACGGGGCATGGTAGTAGACTCTCAGTACTGGAGAGACTGAGGCAGGAGGATCTCTGTGAGTTCAAGGCCAGCCTAGGCTACATAGCGAGACTTTGTCTCAAAAAAACAAATTAGATAAATAAAAAGGAAATTCTGACATGCTACACCATGGATGAACCTTGAAGATATTTTGCTAAGGAAATACACAATCACAAAAGGACAAGTAAAGTACAACTTCCTGTGTTGCAGAAATCTCGAAAAGAAACACAGGGAGACACAGAATTTGGATAAAATAAAATTTCTTCTCCCGAGCTGGCAGGAACGCCAGAAACAGGTCTGGTTAGTATCTGTGCCCCCTTTGTTCAGCATTTCCCTTTTTATATCCTTTTTAGCCATTATCTCAACCCTAGTGGTCTTTGATATGCAAATACAATTCCAGTTCCTATTTACCAGTCACAGACACAAGATAGGCACATATACATTGTAAATTCACCCTGGCATGGTAACTATGTTAGGTTAATAAAGTTACCAGTTAGAGTGTCAGATAACCATCACCTTAAACAAGCAGTTATGGGAAAAGCAAATCTTAAAAGAACACATTACTTATTTTGCTTCTACAACTACCTTAATATTCAATCTATTAAGTTATCGAAAACTTTTCCGTATCACCTGTACATGCAGTACCTGGAGTAGTCAGATCCATACAGACACAAACTAGAGTAGGGGCTGCCTGGGCTGGCATTGGGAGTAATGGAAGTTAATGTGCAGTGCATCTGCAGCTTCAGTTGGGGAAGAGGAAACAGTCAGGCCGGGTGGTGGTGATGGGTGCACAACAGTGTGAATATGCTTAATGCAAATGAACTACATACTTTATAAAATATCAATCTTATGCATATTTTACCATAGGAAAAATATTGACTTAATAAGCCTTGCTGAAAATCCTTGAATTGTCCTCTTTAAATAGATCAATTACAGCTCAATAGAGTTGTTTAAAGAAAAGCTTGGGCAGCACCCAGCTTACTTGCTTCAGGTCAGTTCCACACGAAAGTAGAACCATCAAAGGTTAACTCCACAGGACTAGAGCCTCCCTCCCTGTATCCCCACATGGTGGTAAGGAGACAGCTCTCTGATATCTTATCTTGTGACTCTAATCCTATTGGATTGGGGCCCCACCTGTATATCTTTATGAACTTCTTTAATTTTAATTACCTTCCAATGATCTAATCTTCAAATATAATCATAATGAGGGGTTAGGGCTTCAATATATGAACTTTGAGGTCACACAGTTCAATACATAGCCCACTCTTAAGAGAATTCAACATAATGGAGATAAAATATTTTCAAGTCACACACTTGATAAAGGACTAGTATATAGAATACACCAAAACCTCTTAACAATGTGAAAACAAACAGCTCAAGAAACATCAGAGCAAAATATCTGAAAAGATGCTTTGCCAAAGAAGGTATACAAATAGCAAATAAGGATATGGAAAGGTGATCAACATCATTTCTCATTTGGAAAATGCCAATTAAAACAACAATTATATACAACTATATGCCTATTGGAATGGCTAAAATCCAAGAAACTTGTTATATCAAACCCGGACAAGACGCAGTGCAACTAAAACTTTTCCATCCTTCCTTGCTTGCTTCCTCTTTTTTTTTTTTTTTTTTTTTTTTTTTGGTACCAGGGATTGAATGCAGGTCCTTGAGCTTGCAAGGCAGGCAGCAGAACCACTGAGCTAAATCCCCAGCCCTTTGCTTCCTCTTTTCCTTCCCTCTTCCTTCCTTCCTTTACTTTCTTTCTTTTTCTTTTTCCCAATAGGAATGCAACTGCTGTAACCATTTAGAAACAGTCTAGCAGATTCTCAAGAAGTTAAACATAGACTTACCCTACAATCCAGCAATCAACCCCCTATGTATGCAGGTCACCAAGTAATTTAAAAAATTTATCTTCATAGAAAAACCTGTAAATGAATGTTTATATGAGCTTTATTCTTAGTAACCCACAACCTGGAAAAAACAAGATGTTCTTCAAAACTAAATAAAAGAGCCAGGCATGGTGCCACACTCCTACAATCCCAGCACTCAGAGACTGAGGCAAGGGGGTCACAATTTGAACCCAGTCTGAGCGACTTAGAGACTTAGCAGGACCCTGTCTCAAAATGAAAAATAAAAAAGGGCTGGGGATGTCAGAGCGTGAAGGCCCTGGGTTCAATCCCTACTACTGAGGGGAAGGAAGGATGAGTAGAACCCCGTGAGTTGGAACAAGCACGTGGGAGCCTGAGGCAGGAGGATCAACACAAGTTCAAGGCCAGCCTGGACTACATAGCAAGACCCTGTCTCAACAAACAAACAGAAAACCTAGTAAATGGATAAATGAACCATGGTATAAACTTTGTGGTAAATTAACTAATGGTCAACTCGAAACACCCAGCTGAACTGAATCAGCTTGGATCTGGGCATGGAAGACCCACCTGTGGATTGTTGCCAAAGGCATAAAAGGAGAACTTGGAGGGGAAGATCATTTGCTGTTGATTTTCTTGGAGAAGCTTGGCCTGGCTGGTTTTCGTGATACCAACGCAGCTGTTCTTGTTGTCAGAGGAGCTCAGGTCCTCGCCGTCGCTGGGAAAGGCTGCTGTTCTCATCAGGAGAGCTCTGGTCTTCACCGTGAGTGTCGCTTCCTGGCTCCATACAGCTCCCTCAGCCTGGCGGCACAGAGCCTTCACAGGCTTTCTGGCTTCCACCACTGCCCCTTGGGCCTTCCCAGTGCAGATCCTCAAGGCAGACTTGCCTGAGACACTGCCGTGGGCTCTAGGCCTCTGGCTGGACTTGTGGAGGACATTGTCTTGGGCTAATCTAGGCCTTCGGCTGGACTTACACGGGACACTGCTACAGGACCCAGGCCCTCGGCAGGATTCTTTGGGTCTCTAGTGTGTGGACAGATCTCTTGCTCCTCTGCATTTGACTTTTTGGGTGAATATTATAAAATAATCCTATAAATTATGTGTCCTGTATTAAATCTATTCCCTTGGAAACCCTGACTACAACATCCTCCCAATGTAATAATTTTTAGTGATTGAAAAAGATCACATTATTGACTCATCCAACAACATAACTGAATCTTAAATACAACTTACTCAGTTAAAAAAAAAAGACCACATATTGTAGAGTATAATTCATATGACATTTTGGAAAAAGGCAAAACTATAAGGACAAAAACAGATCAATGTTTTCCAGAATTGGAAGGAGAAGTGGTTTACTACAAAAGAAATGCACAGAGTAAATTTTAGGGTGATGAGACTACTTTGCACAGTACTAGGAGGCTGGGTGCATGACTCAGTGCATTTCTCAAAAAGTGTAGAACTTTACACAAAGAGGGAATGAGAACGGATGCAAAATTTGTTTTTACAAAATCAACTAGAAGTTTGAGGATCTCAAGATAGGATGCAGAGTAAGATTGAAGAATCTAACAAATCACACACAGACAGTGATCAAAAAATAAAGTGAATATTTAATAGTTTTTAAAATTTATTACCGTAAAACAACATTGCCATTAATCCCCCTAAGAATACTCCACATCACTTCTGACACATTTATCCCATCATTCTTGCCACTTTCTGAAGCAAGGATTAATGAGGGGGATAAATGGCAATGTGTCTTTTCCTGTAATAATTTTTAAATAAATAAATAAATACATATTGTATATATATGAATGTAGGGGGTTGGAGGAAGAAGCTTCAAAAAAATGGAAAATGGTATTTTGACAAAACTAAGATTGAAAACAAACTGCGTATAAACACTGTACTCTTAGCTAATAAAATTGTTAATAAAATAATAAAATTGTTAATAAAATTATATCTCAGAGTATGACATAACAAGTCTGAGACAGATTTACATCTATCCTGGGGTCAAATTCAAAGGTAAATGAATGGTGAATGGTAGGAGCCAGGTTTCTCAAGACTAAGAAGCGAAGTTACAGATGAGCAAGGCAGAAGGCTAGAAGGAAGCCTCGGTAGTGGATCAGAATCACAGACATCAGTAAGCGCTCATGTTTGCTTCGCATGATGTAGATAGATGGATACAGGAGTGATTTGGGATAGGTGTATATGCTCGGGTTGGAATACACATGTAGTTTCTTGCTCTGTAGCCTAGAAGCAATGACACCCCAGTAACAGCAAGCACTTGGTCTCCAATTATCCAACAAGAGAGCCAAGAATCCTTGGAGAAATGACTGATTCTAGGGCTGAAGCAACAAGGAGATAAGTCTAGAGCATCTTCCGGTGCCAGAAAGTAAGTACAGGCTCAAAAAATATATGCAACATGTGCAAGGAACACAGGAACTAAACTAGAAGAACTCCAGATGCCCAAAGCTGGAGTAGTTCAACAAACGAAATAAACAACACAGAACCGCATTGTTAACCCAGTTACAGTTCAGCTAGTTTGGTAAATAAATAGATGGGGAAGGGTTCTAGATAACTTATGGAGGTGCTCTGTGCCCCTTGCCCTCCCGAAGGTGACGTTCAGTCTCGTGTTCCCGCTCCACGCCCAAGTGTGATCCGAATTCACCATCTGCTTCCCAAGAACAGAGTGTGAGAGAGGAAGGAAGAGCAATTGGACAGTGATGAGGGTTGACAAACCCCACCTTGACCAGGTCACGCACAGAACACTTCGTGCGCGTCTGGAGCACAAGTATTAGGTCATCTCTAAAGAGATTCATCATAATTCTAATAGTAAAAATAAGATACATAAAGTCAATATTTCTCATGTGTATCCACAAAAGAGAGGACAGTTTGAACTCTCACTCTTTGGTTTGATGACAGTTTGTGTGCCCGGATACAGCTCTAACTGACTGGCTCTTCTATTCCCACCAAAGTATAAAGTGGGAAGTCCCAGCTCTCAGGTAGGAATATGGTAGCGGGAGTTTGGTTCTGTTGGATAGTGCCAGATATTTGGGTTGAATGGGGACATGGAAGTCATGCAGAGTGACTCACCGAAGGCTTCTTTCAGCCTGCAGTCAGACACTAACTCAATAAGCGTATCACTCTCAATGCTGGAGGGATGACTCTCAGCCAGGGAATCGGAATCGGCCCTGAATGGATTCCTAATCTACTCTTTGGGAAGTAGCTTTTCATGCTCCGTTGCAGCCCTTGGAAGTAATTTTAAAATATGCCCAGTAATACACCATTTATTTCTTTCTTCCTGAGAAGAAAATCAAGTGTTGGAGAAAAGACCAACTTTCTGCAACTGAGTTATTTGGACCCCGGAGAAATTCTGGTCTTTCATACTCACTATTAAAATTCATTTCGATCCCCAGTACAAAAAAAAAAAAAATTCATGATCACCCCAGTCCTAAGATGATAGGTTCAGGCTGTGAAGACAATAAGCATATTTCTGGACATAAGAATTGAGCAAAAGATTTGCAGTCTCAAAAATGGAGTTCATGACATTACTAGCTTCGTGGAGAAATGTTTTTACTTCATTTCTGATTCAGAAACTCAAACTGCTTGCTATTTTGCAACTAGGGTACTTCAGAGTGGAAAAAGACTTATATTAGGTGCCAATTTCTTGACAGCCTATTTAAAAGATTTGGCACCAGTAGCTATAATTGGGATAGAGTCCCAATTTTCACTATTTGTACCAACCCTGAATCAAAATCAGGATGTATACCATTGGCTACCAATTGTTCTCAGAGAGTACAATAATAAGCAAATAAGTGAAAAGTATATTTTGCAGCAAGTGCTTTTTTTAGTGACAAACAAGACAAAATATCTCTAAATTCTACCCCCTCATGTATGTTTCACACGTATACCATAAGCTAGCCCATACTCTCCGCATCAGTGGTTTTATTGAACAATACGTAATGATAATTGCTCCTTCATACTACCTGTGATGTCCATCAGCACCTTTTTTAAGAGCATCATTTTTCAAATGAATCTATCGATATTTTTTCTGCTTTCTCTCCAAGTATATTTATCATCAGTGTTTGGCTGGTCCTACACAGTTCCAATCAACAGTGTAACTGATAGTTCTTTTTGTCATGAGGACCATAATTCTGAATGACACCTCTCCAGTTCCAGTTTCTCCTCTACCTGGAGCATCAAAATCAATCAGAGGCTAACTAAATAGGTTTCTGTGTTCACACAGAAACAGTGCAAGAACTCAAGGTTCTGCATCGCTACTTGACACAGCTGCATCATAGGAAGCATATTAGGGACCAGGAGAAAAATGGGTCACCTGCACTAACACCCAATTTTTATTTTATTTTCATATTCATTTGCACTCCTTTTTTGACAAACTGCAGTTTTACTTGTTCAGGCAGAGTCACATTCTACATTTGCACATCCTACATTTCAGTTGTAGAGTTTACATTATTGTTTATTTTCATGCTTCAGTAAACTACTTCTGAGCCATCTATGGCTCTGCATACTGGAAATACTAGAACACGTTTCAAGCTATAAACATTCCTGTAAACGTTGCTTTCACTGTTTCCAACGGGTTTCGATAAAGAACACACTGTTCTCCATTTCACTGGTTTTCCAGATGTTACAAAACAAAAGTGACTGTGATGGATACAAAATTCAACCTATGTAAATAACATGCAGATTCCATGTAAATGTATTGACTTGGAGAACTACTGAATTCTGTTCACTGAAATGTTACAGATGATATTGTGAAAAATGCAGTTCATACATAACCTTTCTCGCAGTATAGAGACAGCCTCCAGGAAGATGAATGGGTAGTGAGGACTCAAAGTCATCCTCAGGGTGGAGATGCAGCTCAGTGGCAGAGCACCTGCCAGCATCCACGAGGCTATGAATTTGATCACCGTCACTACACACACGCACACAGGCACTTAGGCACTTAGGCTTCCAGACGCGTGAAATATGTGTGAATATTACAGCTCCATTTGTCATAATCACTTTCCCGTCACTAGGACAAAATACCCAACACCCACAACTTAAAGGGGAAGAGGTTCATTTTGGCTCATGGTATCAGTCCATGGTCATCTGTCTCCAAGTCAGAAACAGCAGGGCAGAGAGGGCCTGGCAGAGGAGAGCTGCTTATGTCACGGTGGCCAGGAAGCAGGGATCTAAGGGAAGGGCTGGGGAGGGGGATCAGGTCTTCCAGTCACAGCCCTCCTTCCTAACAGCACATGCAACTTTGAACTGATCAGTGGATGAATCCACTGATGAATACAGCACCTTCCTGATCTAATCCCCTTCCATGCACACAAGACTTTGGGGGAATATTTTAGACCTGAACTGTAACACCACTGTTTTTTCTTTTGAAAATAACCTGCAAGTCACTTGATGGCTGAGTGAGCAGGAACCCCAAGTAATCAGAAATCTGCTCACCCTTTTGTTATTCCAGTTACTAACTCGATAATGTCTGTTCCATTTTTTTCAGGTAATCTGCTTGATATTTTTAATTACTCTTTGATAGTCTTCCTAAGTTTCTGTCAGAACTCTCTATTCTAGGTTGGTTACATTTCCAGTTTGGGGTGCTGAGCCCATTAAGTGGCTTAGAGACTTCCTTGGCCTTTTTGTACCACCGAATGCAGGTCAGATGCTGGGCTCTTGCTGGTCCTGGGGTGCTGGCCACTTGAGCAGGGACTGCTGCAACCTCCTGACTGGAGCCTCCGAGAAGGCCCCTGGGTTCTCAGGGATGCAGGAGGACCGGTCCTGCCCCAGTCACGTGGAAAGAGAGCAGGTCACCCCAGCAGGGAAATTCCCCTTGACTGGGGCCAGGATCAGCAGAGTCAACAGCCCACATCTCTGTGGCCACTGGGCTCTGGTTCAGGCTTCCTCAAAGGTCCTGGGCTTTCCCCCGGTGTTGCAGAAAACAGTGCACCAGTGTGACCTTCTGCCAGTACAAACATGATGCTTGCCTCACTGAGCACTCAGGACATGTCTGATCTTACTCCTGCCCCCACAGGGAACCAACTGTCATACTGATCCCACCAGGGAGAAGGGGACAGGGTCACAGCAATGTGCTCTAGCCAACATCGTTCCAGAGTCCCCAGTATCCAGGCTGACTCCCATCAAAACTATCCTCCAAGCGGTCACCAGAGAGAGTTCTTTGAAACATGACAATGTCACACCCTGATGAGAACCATTCACGAGCAGCGAAAGCAAAAGCATGAGCTCCACCCATGGGTTGCTGGATTCACTGTACCTCCCGCTGACACACGGTCTACACTGCATGGACAGAACTACTTGGAGTCCGACGTCATTGGTGCACAGCTGTGTGGTCTCACTCTTGCAGCTACATCTCCTTTCACGTGGCCTTTTAGCTCAGGATTAGCTCAGGTGTCCCCTCCTCCAGGAAGCAGTCCCTAAACCCCCAGGCTGGGTTAAATACCCTGCATCTGTGTTCCCATAGCACTTTGTAAATGTCTCTATCACACATATTACTCAACTCCTGTTGCTCTGTCTCCTCCTAGGCTGTTAGCACCTGAAGACTGGAAACCCTGACTTGTTCATTTATGTGCCTCCGTGCCTAGCATTGTGCCCACCACGTGTGATGGCCACAGAACATTATTTGCTGACTTAAACTGAAGCTAGGTCACAGCTTCCAACCTGACTGAAATTCTTACTCATTTTACAATTCCCCTACAAATGTTCTATGACCATCTAATGAATTAAATCAAAGTATTTAATGTGCAATTTACATTACAAAGCATTTTTCATTATGTGACCTGCAATATTGGATTTCTAGGGCCAGTTGAGATTAGACTATTACCTGGCCTTAGGTTTCTTTGCCCAAACAATATATACTGCTTCTCTGATACTTGAAACACTTGTTCATCTAGGCCAGAAGAACTCATTCACGTTGAGTTCTTAAGGTTGACCCTCAAGGTTATAAAATTCTATAACAAATCATGTGAAGTAGGCCAATGTGCTGCTATTAGCAGAGCGTGGCTCTTACACAGGCAAAAGTCTTGGCTGCTTGGCCAGAAAGAGTCACTCAACCTAACCACAATGTCAGCTTGTCTCAGTAATCTGTATTTTCCCGTCCATGAAGATGCGCTCCTTCCCAACCCCTTTTTATCTGGCCTCGTTAACAACCATTGCATCACCAACACACGACTGCCCTGATGACCCACTTGCCTCGGTTCCCACGGGTCACTGACGCTCCAGTGACAGGAGCTCGAAAAACAGAAAAACTGAGGAGAATACGTATTTCCCAAGTTTGAAGGAAGAGAGAGAAAACGAGGAAGAAGACAACTGCATGGAGTAACGTTTTAAACTTAACAGAGAAGATGAGTTTTCTGTCACATGACAAAGAGCCTGCAAGGTCACTGGGGTTGTAAAGGTAAGGATTTATCCTTAATAGGTGTCTGCCTGTCCATGTAGATGCCACAGCTCAGGACACTGTTGGGGATAAGGAAGCACCTACTCTGGCTCTTTTAGAAAGGATGAGGACCTAAAGTCACTCACTTCTAACTTCCCTTCTACCGGCTGTTCAGTTAAACCACCAAAAGCCTACACATGACCCTCATTAGCCTGATCTACCCAGGGAAGCACTGTTCGCTGGAATGCACTGGAGTATTTAGCAACAGCATTCATTAAGCATCACTACAAGAACTGGTCTGTGAAAGGGACCCTGCTCTTGCCATAAATCTTGTTATTAAAGAGATTACTCAGTATTTCTGGTAACAACAATAACAACAGCGAAAAAAATCCTGGATGAAGGAGAAAGTCTAAGAAACTCACACACCAGAGGAAGCGAGGGAGACCAGCTGACCAGACTCAAGGGGGATCCTGGATTGAATCTTCGAGCAGAAAAAGGATATCAGTGGGAAAACGGGCGAAATCTGAATGACGTCTGGGGTTTCATTCATAATTTTATACTAATGTTGATTTCTCAGTATGGGCAAATGTACCGTGGTTATGTAAGATGTTAACAGGAAGGGAAATCGGATGAGGACCAGAGAGACCCTCTCTGTGTTCTCTTTGCAACTTTTCTGTAAATCTGAAGTTATTACAGAATAAAAAGGTTATTTTTTTAAATTTTTGCATGAGAAGGTTAAAGTTAAGAAAAAAATACCATCACCCAAGAAAGTCTCATATGCATTCTCCTTTTCAACAATAAATACCCATAGTTTCTTGTCCTGGGCACTCTACTTTTGCCGATCAGATGCTCAGAGTCAGACCCTAGCCTGGATGACATCAATGCCACTGACCCTTAGCTTACCTTATTTGTTTCCTCATTTTTCTTGAACCTTATTTCCCTCCTGGATTAGATTCCAAAACTCACCTTGCTACAGTTTTGCTGTTGTTGTCAGGAACCAACTCTAATCCTTTCAGGAGGGAGGCTGTGCGTTAATTATAAACCTGACAATTGTCCAAAGCAAGAGTGGGGAGGGCCTGAGGCACAGCGGAAGAAAGCAGCTCTTCAGGCAGAGAGATGGTTATCGTGGGAAGACCAAGAGGTTGCCCTTGACCTGGCGGAGAAGACTCATTCTGTGCTGCACCAAAAAGCCAAATCCTGACCAGGGGTGCACAGGTGAATGGATGGCCTCGCCCAGCGAGAGGAAGAGCTAGCAGATGTCCCCGGGGCAGTACAGCAGGAAGTGCCCCCTCCCTGAGAGGGATTTTGATCGCAGGAACAGGTCCCCAGTGTGCACTCGATGCCAACACACTGAGGAGCAAAGCTCTAGTCTAGACCACTCAACAGGAAGTCTTCATCGAAGGGCTTCAACTAGCAGACCTCTACGTACTTTCTTCCAGCTGCAAGCCATCCCCATGACGCTTCTGAGCGATGACCAGTAAATGATGCAATGACTGCTGAACTCCAGTCGGGAGCTCCAGGGCACCCTCACAGCCATGACCTCTCCTAACTCTGCCCACAACTCTTCTGGTTGGCCCAGAGGGAGCATCTCTGCCCTCCTGGTCATGCCTTTCCCGCTGCCTTGGTGACAGTGACAGTGCTCGTAAGCTGGCCACAGCATGACGTCCCAAGAGGCGAGGGCCTGAGACAGTGACTGGTGTTGATTTGGTACATGGTTTGGGTGACTAAGTGCAGTAACCAATTTCATCAGGAGCAAGGCCCTGACAGCCAGATCAACTCCGCGTGGCGACACTGCTGAGTCTGGTGGGGAGGAAGCTGATGAGCCCACAGCGTCCCAGCTCCCGGAGAACCTCCTCCTCCTCTCTCTGTATTTAGGTTAAGGCTGTGTCATATCTGCAACGTGGCACCAAAGAGCTGTGTGGCCTTGGACCAGTCCCTTTCTTCCATCCACCCCTTACACCCTCCGGGAGGCTGGATGCGTTTCCAGAGGACCCTAGTTCCAACACTGTCCATTAGAAATGGAGGTGGAGGGCCAGGGATTTAGCTCAGTGGTTTCGCTGCCTGCTATGCAAGCCCAAGGACCCAAGTTCGATCCCCAGTACCAAAAAAAAAAAAAAAGAAAGAAATGGAGGTGGACTGATATTTCACCAGCATCCCAGAGTCCACAAATGAGCTAAGGAGTATCTCATGTCTCAGCATAAGCTGCAAACTTTACAAAGTCCCCTTCCCCAGCCACTTCCCCTTTTATCCTTAGCATCCCCCTGGGGAGTGGTTATGGACTCCTGAAAAACATGTGCAAAATGGGCCTCATCCAGTGATTCACCCTTCCAATGCTGGTGGATGCCCATACTGAGTTTCAGCGGAGAAGAGACAGCCCCATGTGGTCCCAGCTTCTGCCTGGGGAGAAGGGCTGAGGATGATGGCAGGTCTGGCTGCCATTCAGGGGGCCATACAGAGGCAGAACGGCATTGGCCAGACAGAGAATCGCAGTCAGGACATTAAAGAAAGGGATGTTGGTCATCAGGAGGAATAGTGCTCAGGAAGAAAAAATAACTGATATCTACATTTCAAGGGAGAGAGTGGTAAGGGGTATGACATACAGATCAATCAGATACATAAATAAAACAACAGGGTTCCGTGCAACAACGTTGCTATGGCAGCAGAGGAAAGGAAAGAACAGATTCTGTTCACAGAAATCTCGGGCAACTTTGTATACAAAGTGCCATTGGGCCTAAATGGGCCTTTATGGTGAGAAGAGTTCTATAGATGAGGTCACAGGGGAAGGGGAGGGGAGGGAGATCCTAATCAGGACAAGAGATAGAGACTTAGAAGCCAGGTGTGGTGACTCACGCCTGTCACCCCAGCACTCAGGAGGCTGAGGCAGGAAGATCACCATGAGCTTGAGGCCAACCTGGGCTACATAGTGAGTTCAGGGCCAGCCTGAACTACATAGCAAGATCCTGTCTCAAAAAAACAAAACAAAACAAAAAAAACCCCATAAATAAATAAATGCACAGAAGTAACAAAATTAAAATTGACTTTCTGTAGGAGTGGGAAGAGGGGATAGAGGAGATCCGAAGGAATAGTTCAGTGCTTGCTAAGAAACCTCAGCCTCACTTACCCAGACGGAGAGAATTCGGGGTGGGGCACTGGGTCGGGGGAGTTCATCCAGAGGAAAGGCCAGAGCTGCATCTACTAAGGCAACTCCAGAAGCTGGGAAGACGCCACACACAGAAGGGGAGGCTGAGGCAGGAAACTATAGTAGTCCCAGTTCCTCGTATTAGGGACTGACATTGGGGCAGAAGACAAACTTGGAAATGTTTCCTGTGGCGCTGTTTGGATGTTGCTGGAGTTTGAGCTCCAAGCGCATTAGAGTTATCATCAAACCACTTTCCCGCCCCCCTCCTCCCATGCCTGGGCTACAGCTGTCACCCCAGGGCGCCCCTTCTGCCTGCTCTCTGCCCACCGTGAGCCATTCCCAGATGCTGCAAATTCATTTTCCCAAGAACCTGTCATGATTCCCAGTTCTGCCCCTCAGGTTCCTGGCCAAAAAAGAAAAGAGAGAGAGAGCTGGAGGACTTCTTGACCAAGAGTCACCCGGGTCATTTGCGTCCTTTCCCCCAGGTGGAACCTGCTGTCCATGGAGCTCTGTGCCCCAGCCAGCTGAGCTGTGTGCTGCTGTTCCCTTGTTTATCTGCCCAGCTCCTCTGCACTAACAGCTTTCCTTAGAATCCGCCTCAGCTCCGCACCGAGTGCCCTGGTCACGAAGACATGCGCCCAGCCTGGGTTCCCCAGCCCCCTCTTGCTGTGGAAGACCAGCGGCGCTGAGTCAGCCCCAGCACATGGGCCTGGCTCGCGTCTCCTCAACAGCCCCAGGAAGACGAATTCCGAATTCTGCAGAGACTTCTGCCTCCCCACTCCCTAGCTCCCCTTTACCTCCCACCCATCCTCCAAGGAGTGGAGGCCAAGTGATCTAAGATGCTAACCTGTCACCAGGGCTCCCACGGAGACCCCCGACACCTGACACCGGATCTAGGTGGGTCCCAAGGTGGCCTGCTCCCTCCAGTGACGCAGCCTGCCAGGAACAGAGATTGCATCAACTAGAAGAAAAGAGGGTGCTGAACCAGACGAGCCAGATAAATAGTGTAGATAGCTGGGTGAGAGGCTGGAAATTACACAAAGCACAGCCATCTTGTAATGACCTTGGGAACCCGAGATAAGAGCAATGGAAAGCTACAGATAGTCCAGGCCTTTCAAGAAACCTTGCGCTTCAAATGTGCCAGTTTAAGTTGATGTTTACAAGACCTGAGTGAGACCAGTGAAGGCTTTCAGGAAGGAAGTGAAATCCAAAGAATGGGAAAAGCACATTATTGTGCCCCATAAATCCTATGGGTGGCACAAGGCAGTTATTAGCCACAAGTCTGCACTCTCTCCCATTAATGGGAAGGCACGTGCTTTCCCAAGTGTGATGAGTGCCATCCAAGCACTCCCTGGGGATTCTCTGTTCTTTAGCCACTTAACAGTCACAATAAATTTTTTCTGCAGTTCCATTTAAAACATTATTCCCCGGGGGTATTCTCGTTTACTTTGAACAGCCTATAACAAATCCCTTTAACCAAGAGCAGAAAGGCTTGAGTCAACTCCCTCTAACTGGCAGACACGTCTGTGTCTACCCAGCCCAGGTGACTATGACCAGAAGATGAGTCAGCTGTCACTTTCACAGGTGGGAACAGAGAACCCCAGGGAGAGGGACACGGCCCCAGCCATGGGCTCAGGCTCACACAGACAAATAGGAGCAGAATGGACACCAGGTCTCGGTCCCTTCAGTCTCACACGTCTAGTTTAAAATAGATTCTTCTTCTGACGCCATGGTCCTTCTAGAACGGTCTGGGGTGACATGAGATACATCACCGGGGCCCCCTAGCAGGAAGGACTTGTGTCCCCTCGTGCGATCCAGCTGCTGCTGCCCAATGGAGGCAGGCTGATGGCAGTATTCACCCCAAGCTTCCCCTGCCACTCTGTCTACCATGTGGCTTCCTGTCTCCCCCACCCATGGTGCAGCCCTAAGAGAGGGATCTGAGATCCTGGGGGGAGCCTCTGCCCACCAAGCTCAAACCCGTCCTCTGTTTCAGTGGGACACTGAGTCTGTGGGATGTCGAGCAGGTACATGTAAGACGGTTGATGTCTTCGACGTGGGAGGTCATCATCCACTCATGTTCTTACAGTTAGTTCCATTAGCCTTTGCTGGGGTTATTTAACTAGATGGGAAGTTTAACAACGAAAGCATGATTGGTGGCAAAGCACAGGACACAGGGTGCCAGGCAAGTTTTACTAGGTATGGGAGAGGTGACTTGTATGCGGTATACCTGAAGTGGCACTGATTGATGCTTGTCACCCCGTGTAGGGAGTAACAGTGCCACCTTTCCAAGTGTCTCAGCTGTGACGATCCAGAGCACGGGCCACGTTGCCTCAGAGTGAGCAGGCTGCCTGGCTGTCCTCCTTCTCCATCCTGGATGTGTCAAGAGAGTGATGAATGGAAAGAAACTTGCAATCCCAGGACAGCCTCGGGTTTGAGTAGCCTCTGAGTCAGCCACTAGCTCAGGAACTATGGATGAACTTCCTAGACTCTTATTGCTTTATTTGAAAATCAGACCAGGCATGGTTTTAGAGAATACTGAGTAAAATAACGCATAGGAAGGGGGTTGAAACTGTAAAGCCCTACTCAGTTGCAGGTCTGGACATAATGCTCAACTGAGTGGATGGCACAGGGGAGATGTTAGCTATCATTGTCAGTATGTGGCTATGACAGCCAGTTCTCTCTTTTAAAAACCAATGGGTTTTCCACCAAAAAGCAGAGTCTAGGAGCTCTGTGGGTCCAGGATGTACATCAGCTCTGCCTGACCTTGAGTCTGACATGAGCTCTGGTAGGGTAGAGAGTAGGGGGCAGTAGTCCGGGTGGTGGGAGAAGGAGGTGGTGAATCACTTATAAATGGCGCCCAAGCAGGACCCAAAGCCCAAGTTCCAGGAGGGTGAAGGAGTACTGTGCTTTCATGAGCCTCTTCTTTATGAAGCAAAGCATGTAAAGGCTGCCATAAAGAACAAACAAGTAAAATACTTTATACATTACAGTGGTTGGAATAAAAATTGGGAGGAATGGGTTCCAGAAAGCAGAGTACTCAAATATGTGGACACCAATCTACAGAAACAGCGAGAACTTCAAAAAGCCAATCAGGAGAGATATGCAGCGGGAAAGATGAGAGGGGCTGCTCGAGGAAAGAGGACATCTGGTCTGCAGCAGAAAAATGCTGAAGTGAAAACAAAAAAGAGCAAACAAAAAACCCCTGGTAATGGAGATGGTGGCAGTACCAGTGAGACACCTCAGCCTCCTGGGAAGAAGAGGACCCCGGGAGATCCTACTGTTGAAAATGAAGAGACACTTATGAACAGAGTTGAAGTTAGAGTAAAGATCCCTGAAAAGCTAAAACCATGGCTTGTTGATGACTGGGACTTAATTGCCAGACAGAAGCAGCTCTTTTACCTTCCTGCCAAGAAGAATGTGGGTTCCATTGTAGAGAACTATGTGAATTACAAGAAATCTCGAGGAAACACGGGTAATAAGGAGTATGCTGTTAATGGGGTTGTAGCAGGGATAAAAGAACACTTCAGTGTGATGCTGGGCGCTCAGCTCCTCTACAAATCTGAGAGACCACGGTACTCTGAGGTCCTTGCTGGTCACCCTGATGCACCCATGTCGCAGGTGTACGGGGCACCACATCTACTGAGCTATCTGTACGGATTGGAGAGATGTCGGCCTACACACCTCTGGAAGAGATATAGAGCCCTGCTTTATTACTGAATTATCTTCATGATTTCCTCAAGTATCCGGCGAAGAATTCAGCAACCTTCTTTAGTGCCAGTGATTGTGAAGTGGCCCCTCCTGAGTACCATCAGAAAGCGGTGTGAGGCGCTCTCACCCGGGTTTGGATCTCTGTCAACACGTTCTTGTTCCTAGCCCTTCTCTTGTACAAATGATGTACTTTGAAGATGTTAGTGTACAACAGAGTCGAAGTTGTTTTGATTTTAAACAGAAAATAAAAGGGGTTGCAGCTCCTTTTTTCTTTTCATGTCAAAGTTGCTACCAGTGCATTCAATGATGGACAACAGAGACACGGTGTAGAGTGTTTCATTGCCTAGTTGACAAAGCTGCTTTTGAATGCTGGTGGTTCTATTCCTTGACACTACACACTTTTATAATACGTGTCGATGCTATAGGACAAAATGCTCTGATTCCTGCCAAAGGTCCAATTCAGTGTATATAAGTGAATACACTCATCCATCTGTGCTCTTTTTTTTTTTAACGGTGCTTAAAGAGCCCATCCTTTGCAAGTCATCCACGTTGTTCCTTAGGCATTTTCTCTTTGCTCAAATTGTTGAAGGATGGTGAATTGTTTCATGGTTTTTGTATTTGTGTCTAATGCACGTTGTAACATGATAGACGCAGTGCATTGTGTAGCTACAGTTTTCTGGAAAAGTCAATCTTTTAGGAATTGTTTTTCAGACCTTCAATAAATTTCAATAATTTCTTTAAATTTCAAAAAAAAAAAACAAAAAAAAACAGAGTCTAATTCTACTATCCTTGACTACGGGCTGGCCTTAGGGACCTACATTTAACAAAAAGAACGCAGCACAAGCAGCCCTGTGTGACTTCCGAGGCAGATTATGACAAGTGCTTTAGCCCAGTGCTGTCTCACGGGATGTGCGGTCTTCAGTCTGAGCTGACAGGTTGAGGGGAAGCCCAGGTAACAGTGAAGAGGCCAAGAGTTGGTGTTCACGGCCCTGGCCCCAAGTGGAGCCCTAAAAACAGACAGAACCTCCAGGCAGCCTTGAGAGGACATAGCTCCAGCTGCTGTGTGACTGCAGCCTCCTGAGAGGCCCACCTGCCAGCCAGTTCCTGGGCTCAGGCAACGGCAGAAGATTGCTTTGTGAGGAGGAGGGACAAATGTGGATGGGGGTGTGTCCCCACAGCAAGGTGCTCCTCTCAGAGCTGACCACTTCCCAGACAAGTAGGCAGGATCTGCAACCAACCTGGCGGCAGTGGGGGCAAATGCAGACCCCCTTCAATGGCCAATTCTAACTGTCATCTCCTCCTTTAGCTTCATCTTTGCAATTCGTTTCCCAATTCGCTGCCACCTCTTGGGATAATGGCTCCACAAGCTGTTTCTCTATCGAACTTCCAGAATTTGTGCCCATTCTCTATTGAACTTCCAAAATGTGTCCATTTTGTGCACTGCACCTGCCAGGTGAAAGGCTGTGGTCACATTCACTCTCCAATTTCTCGTTTCTGGATGAAGACCCTGAGTGTCTTTCATCAGAGCCTAAACAGCAAACCAGGGCCAGTCAAGGCCTGTGCAGGCATATGAGCTTCCACCAGAACAGGGCTTAAGCAAATAGCTTATTTGTTCATAGGTGGCTGGGTTTAATCGGCTTTGAAGACAGCATGTGGGTTTTAATTTGTGTTAATGAATGTAGTACCTACTGAAGTACTTTGAAATAATAGCATAATGCCCTGAATTGAATGTTAAGATTCTTGTGTATGATTTTTATTACACATTAAAAGCTAAATTTTCTCCTTGGGAACAAAGCTCCACAATCACAATAGAAAGCAGCCAGCAAAATCTTTGCATCCTTCAGGGGTGTTGGAGTGTAGCCTGTACAAAAGAGTTCATGTCAGTCAGCATGAGTGACGGGTGGCATCACAGGATCCACCACCTCCTGGCCCTACTTCTCAACAGAGCATTGGCTGAGGAACCTGATTTCTTCCCTGACTCTCGTACCCCCAAGCCCAGCCGCCTCTCCCTGGCCCACCCATCAGCCCACCCTGTCCCATCAGCCCTTTGCCCGTCTACCCACCCACTGTGCTAAGTCCCCTGCTGTGTTTCTTATTTTGAGTTCAAACTCTTCATGCAAATTGAAGTTTGTGACTTTTCTTCTTTTTTAATGATTTTCCAAAACACAGAGAGAACTTACATAATTTTTTTTTTTGGGTACCAGGGATGGAACTCCAGACCCTGTGTTTGCAAGGCAGGCAGCGGAACCACTGAGCTAAATCCCCGGCCCCCATACTTTTTTATTATCCAGAACTTACTCTATCTTGCAGTTACCAGAAGGTCCACTGAGACTCACTGTATCTAAGGACAGTGTATCCACAATACCTTATTGGATGTTGGTGATTGTATTTTTCCTATGTCCTAAAACATTTTACTTTCATTTTAATAATTATTGTTATTCATCATTACCCATCAGTTGTTCCCAGCTGTGGAAAAACAGACAAAAATAATTTTTAAATGCAAGAATGATGGAATTTGCCTACAATGAAGCAGACTTTCTTTCTCTTATTGCCAAAAGAATTATGTACATCACCTTTCAAGGAAGTATGAAGGAAGGCAGGAGATATCATTTTTGGAGTCTGCTTTTAGCATTCATTGAACACATTCACAATTCAGAATTTTTCATTTTCCACCTATAAAAGCAAAGAAGAGAAATGGACAGAGAGAGACATTTCAAATTATTAGATGAACCGGAAGATAAAATGAAGAGAGACAGAGAGCAGCACTCTAGCTAGATTCTAATAGCAATGCTAAAATTTATTCTAAAAGTGAAATCTCAGACTCTGAGTCCTCAGCTGACACTGTCCTGAGTGAATCTTTTTGGATCTAAGAAGTGATGTGTAAACAACCCATTTCTAAGGACAAAAAGGAAATCTAGTATTTTCATCCTGTTAGTCAACAGGCAGGACATGATCATGTCATAATTTGTGACAAGAATCTGGATCATTCCGTTCTGCTAAAAGGCTAGGTGACACCATTGTTTCATCTTGGGTCATGTTTGTGGATCAAAATTTACCCGATGCAAAAAGATTCACTACATTTGAATTCTTATTAAAATTTTTAATAAATTTGTTTTTCACTTTCCTTTTATTCTCACTTCTGTAAAATAATCATAGAATGACTTGAACTATAGAAGTAAGTAAATAATCCATTTCACCCAAATAGTTCTGCCATTTTCCCTGGTACTCTGTCTTAGCTACTTTCCTGTTCCTGGGACACAATACCTGACACCCACAACTGTAAAGAAGGGAGGTTTATTTTGGCCCATGGTTTGTAGAAGTTTCAGTCCATAGTCGGCTGCTCCAAGGCAGGGTGGTGTGTCAGAAGAGAAAGAGCTCACGGCATGGTGGGAAGCAGAGATCAAGGGAGGAGGAGGGAGAAAGACCCTTCCAGGCCACACCCCCAGTGACCCATCTCCTCCAACCAGTCTTTACCTCCCAGCATCACATTTAGCTATAAACTCATCAGTGGCCTCTTCCACTGATGAGTATCATGCTCCCATGACCCAATCTCCTCCCCAAACCCCCACCTATGAGCACATAGGCTTTGGGGGACATCTAGATATAAACCATAATAGACCCTGAAGGTTGAGGTCCAAGTGGGTTCCCGTCTACCTCCTAGAACTTTCTCTTGTTCTGATCTATATAAAACGCTCACTTCTCTAAACTGCTCTCCTGAAAACCTCCCTCAAAAGAATGACTTCATGTAGGTTTGGTTGGTTTCTTACCTAAATCAAATCGTGAAGCTCTTTAGAGCAAAAATTAGAATTAATAAAACTAAACATGAATAGCAGTTATCTGTGAGAGGTAAAATTTCAGATGATTTTTTTACTTCCATTTTTATAACTTTTTGTATTGTCTGATTTTTTTTATAATGAGCATGAATTATTTGTATAGTCAGAAAAAAATTCTCATTTTGGGAGAAAATACCACCTCCTGTTCCATACATGATCTTTCCAGCTCAGGAAATTATTGGACAATTGTTTTATGGTAGAATATTTATACATTCTGCCAATATTTTAGTGTAAGGGAATATAGTATTGCTTGGGAAGACTCTAGCTACATTTTGAAAGTCATCTCACTGAACCTTAACATTTTTCTCCCTATTTCACTATATAAACATTACTCTGAAAGCATGGAGTAAAATTTTGAAAAGAAGTTTAAAAATCATCATACCAAGGCTTTCTTTCTTATTTCTGGATCCACATCTGTGATTATTTTACCCAGGTGTAATCGTCCGTCCTTCCCTTAACTGCCCTCTTCTGCATCCATGATTCATTCATTTAAAACCATCTGGAACCTATGCACTTTGGGGATAGGTTCATCCCAAATGCACTTTGCAAGCTTGGAGGGCCCCAGTGTATCGCAGACGGGTCAGGTCTCCTCTGGTGTGTGTGCGCAGCCTTAGCACAACACTGGGCCCCCCGGCGTGTGTTCACATGTGTGTGCACCCATGTGCACACACAGCAACACTCAGGGCTGTGCTGGGGAGAGGCCTGGCTTTGTCTGGACCAGGATGCACAGGCAGCTATGATATGCAAATAAGAAGCCTTCCACTCCAACCCTGGGCCTGACTCAGAGCCCTCGGGTGGCTTCTGTCTCTAAGCAGCAGGGAATTCAAGCAGAAAATTCCCTATTAGCAGTTCCATAAAACATTCAGGTCCTGGATGCCGCCCCCACGGAGGCCGAGCAGCGGCTTGGAACACAGATGTGCTTCCCGGGGCACGCGCTCCATCCCCATCCGTCTCCTCTTCAGAGGCCGGGGGTTTTTAGGGGCCTGGGGTCCACAGCACCCCCGGTACGCAAAGCGACAGCAAGAGGCACTGCAAAGTTTTGGCAAGCACCAGGCTCCCTGGAAAAGTTCCTGTCCTCACTCTCCACCCTCCCCACAAGAGGTTAATCATCCAAACCTTCCCCTCAGAGGAACGGTCCCATTCAGATGGGTGTGAGGCGATGAGCTCCTGTTTCAGCGAGACACATTTGGCAAATCATTCCGAAGGCGCCAGCTCCTGCGAGGGATCAGTAAATGCTCTGATTGTGACAATGGCAAGCAAGGCTGGAAGTACCAGCTGTGTGCGTGTGCGTTTGTGTAGGGCAGCAGAGGCCCGAAAAGAGGCCATGCAGGAGGGAAGAGGAGGAGGTTACAAGGCGCTTAGGTGCTGTCTTTTAATTCATGCACAAAAATTGGACAGAGGGATCCACTCTTTTGTTTTGCAAAGGACTAAAACCATTTTCTTTCTTTAAAAAACAATTTTTTTTTTCTATTGCATGTTTCCTCTTCCAGAACCATGAAACAGCTTTGGGAAGATAGTTATCTCGCATGAACAGCACCACGATTTCGTGAGGCTCATCCTCCCCGCTGCAAACCGGCAACCGTTTGACGTGAGGGAGGGACAGGGAGAAGCAGCCCTTTGCCACAAGTGTGAGCGGAAGTTCCTGTCACGCCCTCCACGATGCTGAAGGGCACACTGGAGACTGCAGACTGCCTGGTCTAGAAAGAGGAAACAACCTCGAGCGACTAAGAGATTTTCATGCCACACTATTTGCTGAAAAATAAAACGCCTTCAGTGCCTTCGCTTGACTGTTTGTGTTTTTCTGCCTGGATTTGTAGGTTGCAGTCATCTCTATAGAACGCGCCATGCTCAGATAAACACCTACGCAGGATCCTGCGCCTTCCTTCAGTAGTATTTGGTGCCAGCCCCAGCTGGAAGAAGATCACTGCCCTGCACACGAACCCTGCGTCTCCCCATGGCCAAGGGACAGCAGTTACCTCTCAGGCCACCGTTCAAGGCCTCTGCTGTCTTACCCAATCCCCACAGCCAGGCCCTTCTGCTTCCGCAACTTTGGCAAAGCCTCCTCCATGCCAACCCACAAGATCTGTTCGCTCTCTCACCCCACTTCCGGCCCCGCCCACCCCGATCTCACTTGTCCTCCGAGATGCTGCCCGCATCTTCCTGGCCACCAACCCTTTCTCACCACCTCAGCTGGTGGAGATCCACTTTCTTTCAGGGCCTGAGTATCTTTTGCTAACCCGAAACTACCTTATTTATTTATCTTTTTTAGTTCTGGAATCTTAGCTTCCAAGGCAGGCTGGGAGCTCTTGGAGAGCAGGAACTTCTATTCTGTTTTATTGATTCCTCTGCCTATGAAGATGATGGATACTTTGTATATCGATGGTGCCCAATCAACGTACGTGAGCTTGACACACTCCTGTCTGCTGGCTTTCTGCTCTGTTGCAGAGAGGAAGAGCGAATGTAAGTTGCTTCCCTCCACTGGTTTCTGGTCTTCCTGGACTACCGGATGTTCTGTGTAAGCTGCAAGTCTGGAAGTAAAGCAGCCGCCTCGAGAGACCTTTCAGCAAAGTGCTTCGAGTTCAGGAAAGGCCAAGGTCAACATTAATTAGGTGATTGTACTTGAAATGCCCTGAAGAGATAAGCACAATGCTTAGTGTTTGTCTGGGGCCTTCATCAACACTAATTCAGTCTAAAGCCTCACACTGCTGTTGTTAGCTGGTCCTGTGCCCCATTTAAAGAATAAGTACTCGAGGCTCTGGAATCAGGAGAGATTTGGCCAAAGTCACGGCTTTTAGGGTTCAGGTCCGGGGTCCAAGCAGCACTCCCTGCCCACTACCATGCTTCATGTGCTGTCATGCTTTCCTTTAAACTAGAACTTGGGAGCAAGGTACTAAAGCAAGTGAAAAATAACATTTGGAAAATATCAGGCAGGTTGCTGTCTATAGAATAGGAGAGAGAGAGACAGCGTGCTCACTAGGGGCTCTGTCAAATGACAATGAAGATGAATTGATTACATTGGATAGCACCTGAATACAAAGGAAGAGGAAAAGAGCAGAAAAGGAGGTGACTTACATGTTTCAGGGTACTGTAAATGCAGCCTGTGAGAATGGTATTGATGACGCTGGGGCTGGGGACAGGGCCTGACTCACAGGAACTTGATGACACCCTGGTGAACATCAAGGGGACTTGAAGTGAGAATTTCCTAAAGGCACTGGAAATTGGGCACCGGAGCCCAACAGGAGACCCGGGCTGGAGGGAGAGCCGTGATGCTGGAACGTGGCCCGACATTGCTGACACAATGTCGGCTTTGCATCTGGGGGTATCAACTCCTGGCAATGTCCCAATGTCCCCGGGCGACCTTCTGTTCCCTCTCTGGGGTTGGATCCCCTCTATCTGATGGGCAGTTTCATTTTCCCATTATGGGCTAAATTATGGACCCCTCCCCCAAATTCCTGTTTTGAAGCCCAGCTCCTCAGAACACTGCTGTCGTTGGAGATGGGGCCTGTGAGGAAGTCACCCAGGGCAAATGAGATCACTGGGCTGGGCCTGAACCCAACCTGCCCTGTCCTTAAGAGAAGAGCGGATCCAGACACAGGCGCTCACAGCGGGAGACATAGGTGACACAGGGAGGAAAAGCTGGCTGACCTCCTCCAAGGAGCAAGGCCTCAGGAAACCTACCTTGGGCTTGGCCTTCGGGCCTCAGGAATGGAGAAGCAATAGCTTACAAGTGGTCCTTTGCTATGACAACCCAAGCAAATTAATACACCCCCTGAGCTTTATCCCTGCCTGTGTTGAAGCCAAGCTGCCACTTTCTGCCCACTCTGAACCTGCAATTTGCCTTCAGAGTCTTCACATTTTCTTCAGAAAAGATAAACATGGTGTCAGCTCTCACCTCCCACTTGAGTTTCCTTTCCCTTCCAATCTGATCTACAATTAGCAGCTCAGTCTGTATTGTCTAAACCTCTCTCTAATCGTGCTGTGCTGGTCACCATTCATTAACATAACTCTTGTCACCTGGCCTGGCCTCTCCAGGGTCAGGATTCTGTCTGTTCTCACAGCACTTAGGCCAGAACCCACCAGGACACTGTGGTCGGAACTCCTACACTCGCAAAGGCAATCACAGGTTGCTCGAACTGAAATCATATCCACCCAATTCCCCACTCCAAACCAAGCTGTGTCATCTCTCCAAAGTTAGAATGCCCAGCTCCCCTAAAATCACAATGGGTCAAAGATCTGAATTTTAAAAAAAGAAACACTTTAGCTGGAAGATAAAATAGGTGCAGCTCTTGAAGACATAGATGTAGGCAAAGACTTTCTGAACAGAAGCCCAAGGGCACATTAAAGAGTAACAAGAATCAACAAATGGGATCATGTCAAATTAAAAAACCTTCTGCATAGCAAAGCAAACAACTAAGAAAGGGAGTCAACCTACAAAATAGGAAAAAATTGGCCAGCTATTTGTCAGAGAACTATTATCTAGAATGTATAAAGAACTCACAAAAATTAGATCCCTCCCCCCAAAAATGAAAGTCCCAATCACAAAATAGACAACTAAAAGGAATGAATACTTCTCAGAAGAATAAAGTACAAATAGCTGATAAATACTTGAGAAAATGTTCAATGTCTCTGACCATTACAGAAATGCAAATTAAAACAACACTGAGACTCCACCTACCCCAGAAACAATGGCTACAGTCAAGAAATCAAATCATGGTCTGGGGATTTAGCTCAGTGGTTCCAACGCCTGCCTCACAAGCGCAAGAACCCTAGTTCGATCCCTGGTACCAAAAAAAAAAAAAAAAAAGAGATCAAATCATAGCAAATGTTGAATAGGCTGGATAGGCTTCTACATTGTCGGTGAGAATGTAAACTAGTACAACTGCTATGGAAATCAGAATGGAGATTTCTCAAAAAACTGAAAACAAAAATTCAATTTGACCCAAATATTCCCCTTCTAGGTATCTTCCTGAAAGAGTTAAAGAGATCAAAGACCTAAAAAATTCTGCCAAAAGACTTCTAGACTTAATTGACAGATTCAGTAGAGAAGCTGGATACAAGGTCAACACTCAAAAATCAATAGCCTTCTTGTACACAAATAACAGACTCACTGAAAGAGAAATTAGGGAAACAATCCCTTTCACAAGAGCATCCAAAAAAATGAAATATTTATGAATCAATCTAATGAAGGAAGCGAAAGACCTCTACATTGAGAACTACAGCACTCTGAAAAAAGAGATTGAAGAGGATATAAGAAAATGGAAAGACATCCCCTGTTCCTGGGTAGGAAGAACCAATATAGTGAAAATGGCCATACTTCCAAAACTGCTATACAGGTTCAATGCAATCCTGATTGAAATCCCAACAGCATATTTCAAAGATCTAGAGAAAACAATCCAAAAGTTCATCTGGAACCAGAAGAGACCTAGAATAGCAAAAGCAATTCTAGGCAACAGAGTCATGGCAGGGGGTATCACAATCCCCAACTTGAAACTGTACTACAAAGCTACTGTGATAAAAACAGCATGGTACTGGCAAAGAAACAGACCTGAGCACCAGTGGAACAGATTAGAAGATGCAGAAACAACTCCAGACACACTCAGCCATCTCATCTTTGACAAAGGAACCAACTACCCTCGCTGGAGGAAAGATAGCCTCTTCAATAAATGCTGCTGGGAAAACTGGATTTCAACTTGCCAAAGATTAAAACTAGACCCCTATCTTTCACCATGCACTAAACTAAAATCAAAGTGGGATTAAAGATCTAAATATTAAAACAGAAACACTAAACTTGCTGGAAGACAAGTTAGGTAGAACTCTCGAAGACACTGGCATAGGAAAGGACTTTATGAACAAAACCTCAGTAGCACAGGAACTAGCACAAAGAATCAATAACTGGGATCTCATCTTATTAAAAAGTTTCTGCCCTGCAAGAGAAACCACCAACAGAACTAAGAGACAACCTACAATGTAGGGAAAATTTTTTACCAGCTGTTCCTCAGACAAAGGTCCACTATGTAAAATATATAAAGAACTCAAAAAAATCAGACCCCCCCAAATTTAAAGACCCAATTCAAAAATGGGCATCTGAAATGAACAGACATTTCTCAGACAAAGAAGTAAAAGCAGCAAATAAACATATGGAGAAATGTTTAACATCATTAGTCATTCGAGAGATGCACGTGAAAACAATGCTGAGATTCCACCTCACCCCAGAAAGAATGGCCGCTATCAAGAAATCAACCAATAACAAATGCTTGCAGGGGTGTGGGGAGAAAGGAACCCTGCTCCATTGTTGGTGGGAGTGCAGACTGGTGCAACCACTATGGAAGTCAGTATGGAGATACCTCAAACAACTAGGATTGGAAGTCCCATTTGACCCAGCTATTCCTCTACTGGGGATCTTCCCCAAAGAATTAAAAGAATCATACCACAGGGATATATGCGCACCCATGTTTATAGCAGCACAGTTTGTAATAGCTAAAACTTGGAAACAGCCCTATTGCCCATCAACTGGAGACTGGATAAAGAAGATGTGGGGTTTTTTTATAAAATGGAGTACTACTCAGCCATAAAGAATGAGAAACTAGAGACATTTATAGCTAAGTGGATGCACATTGAGGCCACACTCTTAAGTGAAATAAATAGGACACACATGCGTAAATACTGAATAGTTTCTCTGGTGTGAAAAACTAAAAGTGTAAATAAGGATCAAAATGTATAATTGATATTGTGAAATAGGAAGAAAAAGTTTAAAGGGATAGGAGAAGTGCAAGGGAAGGGGAAAGGAAAGAAGGGAAAAGAAAAAATATGAGGAAAGGAAAAACATGGGAACAAAGTCTTTGTAAATAGGGAAGGGTGGAGGGGGTGGAGGGCAGGGGAATAGGGAAAAAAATAAGAACCAAGATACATCATGTAAAGGTACAAGATCCCAATGATGAATGTAACTGTACTGTATACCTAAAATGTACCAATAAACTAAATGGAGAAAAAAAAGAAGAGTACATGTTCCAATCCCATTTAAAAAAAAAAGAATTAAAGAGATCACATTACAGTGATACATGCATACCCCTACCCATAATAGCTAAATCTTGGAAGCAGCCTATGTGAATGGATAAAGAAAATGAGGTGTTCATACACAATGGAGTACTATTCTGCTCTAAAGAAGGATAAATTTGAGTCATTTGTAGGAAAATGGATGTACCTTGACAACATAATGTTAAGAGAAGTAAATCAGATACACAAGTTGAAATATCACATGGTTTATCTTAGTCAAGAAACCCAAAATACAAATAAAAAGCAAAATAAAAGATAGATAATAGGAAGTAGGGAGATCAGTCTCTTTCAAATGGGAAGGGAATCAGTAGATGGAGGGAGAGGAGGAAGACAGGATAAGGGCATGAAAGAGTTGAGATGTGTTATGTACATGCGCCAACTCCCCACAAGAAAAAAAAATTATTTTGTGATGAAAATATATACTACCCCTGTATGGTAGTGCATGCCTATAATCTCAGCACTCAGGAGGCTGAGACAGGAGGATTGCCATGAGTTCAAGGCCAGCCCGGGCTACACAGCAAAACCCTGTCTAAAAAAAATGTATTAATGAAAAGGAAAAACTGGGAGGGAGAGAAGAATGGCCACCATCAACAAGACAAAGAAAAAAAATGGCAGCAAGGGTGTGGAAAAAGGGCAACTCTTATTCCCTGTTGGTGAGGATGTAAATCAGTAAAGCCATCATGGAAAACAGTATTGGCGTTTCTCAAAAAGATCAAAGTGAAACCACTGCATGATCCAGCAATCCCACTACTAAGTACATATCCAAAGGAGTTGAAACCAGAAATAACCATCTTCTCATGTTAGATGAAGTGCTATTCATAGCAGCCAAGACAGGGAATCCATGTGTCCAGGGAAGATGAGCGGATGAGAAGGTGATGGTATACATATAATGGAATATTACTAAGCCATAAAAAGATGATGAAATCCTGTCTTTCGCAGCAATGTGGGTGGAACTGAAGGACATATAGTACTCCGTTCTCACTCATGTATGGCAGCTTCAGACGGTGAACTTGGTTGTGTGGGGTGGCAGGCACCTGTAGTTCCAGCTTCTTGGGAGGCTGAGGCAGGAAGATAACTTGAGCCCAGGATGTTGAGTGCAACCTGGGAACACAGCAAGATCCTATCTTTAAAAAGCAGAAGCAGAGAATAGAACCGTGGTTGTGAGAGGATGGGATGAGGAGGGGAAGTGAGGATGAAGAAGGGTGGGTAGCAAGTACAAAATTGATTGGTGGGAGGAGTAAGTGCTGATGTCCTACAGCAGAGTCAGCAGTAATTGACTGTGCATTTTTAAATGACTGGAAAAGATGGTTTTGAATGTCCCCCACACAAAGAATCTATAAAAGTTTAAGGTGATGGGTATGCTAATGATCCTGATACGGTCATTTCACATTGAATACACGCGTGTATCACAATATCACACTGCACCCCACAAATACGTGAAATTATTAGGTGTCAGTTAATAGCTCAATGGTACAGCACTCGCCTACCACGCAAGAGGCCAGGGTTCCATCCCCAGCACCAAATAAAAAAGCAATCCGAAGCCTCCTTCTTACTGTTACTAAAATTCAACTCGCCCTCCATAGTTGAAAAGTCCTTCCCTATTTTGGAAGAGGAATGTGTCTATTTTTAAAATCCATTTGAGTCCATCTTAAAAGTGTTTTAAAATGTGAAGAGGGTTTGCCCTCTTTGGAAATCAGAAGCAGCTTTTCCAGCGGGGGATCCTGTTCTTGGTCACTAAGGAGATGAGGGAGAGGAAGGGCCCGTGAGTTGTCTGCCTGTCAGGCAATCCTGGTGGCTGCACCGTGCCTGGGAGAGGGCGCTCTTTGCCCTGAGAGGGGAAAACACTGGGCAGGTGGAGTTGAGGGAGCTCCAGTGGGCGCCCAGCTCACAGCCTTCCTCCCCTTCACTTCCTCTGTGATGAAGCGCTGGCTCCCTCTGCCTCAACGCTCACCTGTTGGAACTGATGGCGTCTAATTTTTGCAGCCCCCTGGCAGGAGTAAACTTCCATCCCTCTGAAGCAGGAGAAATATAACAGGGTGACCTTCCTCACCAACTCTTTTAGTGAATGCATCTGGCAATCGGCACAGCAGAGGTCACCGTGCCAGAAGGAAGCCTGGGGCCACCAGCAGCCGGGTGCCCGGGAGGGGCCTCTACACCACAGCAAACCCCCGGTCTGCGCCCTTTCTGCTGGGCTTTCGCCCGCAGCTCCGTCTGCACCAGAAGGACATCCAGGCCACCAGGCTCAGAGCTTCCCCATAGAAACCTGGGAAGGAAAAACTCAGAGAAGTCGAGAGAGTTTTCCTCCTTCCTGCATTTTCTGTCCTTCACTTGCACAGGAAGAGAAGCCCTCAGCTTCCAGAACATCCTAGGAATGACTAGGGTTGGGGTCGGGTCTTTCCACCAATGTCACAAAATCCAAATTCACAGCTAAAACCAAACAGGGAGGGTGGCCGGGGCTCTGTGTGGTTGCCCTGGGACTTTGTAGTCTCCACCTGCCCTGGTGGGTCAGCCTGGGGACAGCCATCTGGAAGCAAGTGCAGCCACGGCAGCAGAGTGCCCGCCCCACCCCAAGGCCTGAAAGTGCAGCTTGTTATGCAGCAACGTGTAATGGTGCCCTATTGATGTCTGAAATAAAGGCTTAGGGGTTGCTGCTGTTTTGTTTTTGTTTTTTTAAATTGGAAGCCCAGAATTGATACGGCAGCAGCTTCATGATGGGGAACTTAAAATCCTTCCATTTTTATGCTGCATCATCTTTAGCTGTGGCTTTCATCCTCAAAGTTGTCTCATGATCCAAATAGTTGCTAGAGCTCCAGCCATCACATTGTTTTTCCATGAAAGAAGGAACAGAAAAGGCTTCTTCTAGCTGAGTTGGCCCCCTTTAAAAGTGCTTTCATAGAAGCCCCACCCAAAGACTAGCAGCTTGAGTCTCATTGGCTACTTTGAGTTACACAAAAGGACAGGAAATGTCTTTTAGATGAGAACATTGCCCCCTAGAACAAATTCAAGAGAAGAACAGGGACTGGGCATTGGGTAGGTGACCCGCAAAGCCTCCCACAGCCTGTAGGAAAGCAGGCTCTTGATAAATCAAGTGCAAAACTGCTCCTGAGACATGCAGCAGATGTGGCGATTTCTCCGACCTGCAGGAACAAGAGTGTAAAGTCTCAGCGAGGAGTCACCAGCCTGCTGCTCACCTGCGCCCTTCACTGGGAACACAGTGGGGAGAGTTTTATTCTCAGGGCTCGAGGTTCTCGCCTGGCCATGTTCTCTATTCATCCGTTTTCCCTTTATAGAGATTCCCATCACATAAAATTCACTGCTTCGGGGCACACAGTTCGGTGGGGTTCGGTGCCCACTGTGTAACTATCAGCACCATCGCCCTGCCAACCACTTCCACGGTGCTGGAAAGAAACTGTCCCCATGAGGTCAGGCCAGAGGTGGCCCTTGATCCTCCACCCAGCCCCAAGGCCACCAAAGAACCACACTTGCCACTTGGGTGCCTGTTTGTGTCCTCGATAGCTCCAAGCCTGGGTTCTGGGACGTTTCGGGTATTTGTGGGAAAGTCAGGGATGGGGACTCAGTGCATTGGCCTGGAGCAAGGACAGAGGTCTCCCACGATATGTCCAACTCTGCACGGGCACAGGGTTGGCTGCCTGTGAGCTGCAGGGGAAAAGGGCAGGGGCGGAGGCAAGGGGCAGAGCATCCTCGACATCTCTCCAGCCTCCTGCCCAGGAAGCCACAGAAGCAGTGAGGATGCTGACAGGGGCTTCCTAGATTCACGCGGCTCTCATCAGTGTGGCAAGGGCCAGGGCAGGGAGGATAACGCTCACAGTTATTAACTGGAGTCTCCCTGCTCCGCTCCTGGTGTCCTGGGGCTGGGGACTCATTTCACAGGGCAGGACATGAGGCTCACAGAAAGAAGTCCCAGCTCTGACAGGGCACCCAGAGCTGTGCCACATGGAGGCACCTGTGGACACGCATCCTGCCCCAGCCCCCAGCAGGGGCAGCCACCCCATCAGTGGCTTGGCCCTTGCCGCCTTCAGGGCTGTGGCATGGGGACCGGGCTCGGCAGAGCTCAGCCCTGGGCTTCCAGAGCCGGTGGGAGCCTGGCATGAGCAGCCCCTCCCTCCTGCCTGCTGACTGCCCTCCCCTCCTCAGGCAAAAGGTTGCTCAAGGAGACTCCAGGATTTGGGGTCCGCCTGGCCACGTCGCCAGGAGTCCTTTTTGCTGAGCATCTTGTCAGAGTTCCCCAGCAGAGCTCACAGAGCCTCAGGAAGCAACGGGAAGGAAGCTGAGGGATCCTGGCTACACCGAGCCCAGGTGAAGCAGCCGTGAGGCTGGACTGATGGGGAGGCTGGCATGTCACAGGTCTGGTGCCAGAGCCGGGGGGTGGGCAGCCTAGAAGGCTTGGAGATGCTGCCGTTTGGGGGCTGGAGGGGTCAGCGTGTGCATGTGTCATGGGGTGGGAGACTACAAAGGGAAGGGGAGGGCCGTGCGTGAGGGAGGATATATATGCTGGTGTGGCTGCCACGGAGGGATGGAACCTCGCATCCTAGGCAGCCCGAGAAGGACAGCCAGCACCCAGGTAGGAGCTGCGTGCGACCCACCGTGACTAACTGCCTGGGGAGAGCAGGGCAGCCCAGGCCAGCCACTCCGCCTCTGTCCTTTGTCCAGCCTGCCTGCTGCTGGCCTCTCGTGAGATGATTTCTTCATTCATCTTATTTTCAGTGCTCAGATGGTGGGGAAGGGGGAGGGCCAAGGGTTTTTGTGGGTTTGGTTTGGTTTTTTTCCTTTTTGCAATCTCAGAGAAAGATGCAGAAGGAAAAAAACTGAACTTGGAAATGGGGAAAAGTTTTGTTTCCCGGCCTGTGGACCCTACTTGGTCACTGCTCTCTGAGGAGAAGAGGTGGCCACAGGAGTGGGGTCAGGCCAGCAGCAGGCACTGGGAGGGGGCTTGCATTTGGGGGACCTCCAGGACCCCGGAGAGGGCTTTCTCCCTGCTTCTTGCCCTTCTCTCCTGCGTGCAGGTTGCTTCCCCGCATTTCACTTGATGCCTTTCAGATTTGAGGTTTGAATCCGGGGGGAGCGCTCTTCCTTCCACCCCGAGGAGACGTTGCTATTAATGCAGGACCTGTGGGTCTCGCTCGGATAGATGCACGGAGAGAATTTTGCAGAGAATTTCTGTGGCCATGACCTTGATCGCCTGGGGTCTCCTTTCTCTCTTGGCATCTCTTCCTCTCCGTCCGTCTCTCCCACCTAACGGTCTCTGCCCGGGTCACACAGACTACTCCATTCACGAATCGCAACATCTAAACTCTCACCACCACCGCAGCCTCCTCCTCCTCCTCCTCCTCCTCCTCCTCCTCCTCCTCCTCCTCCTCTTTGTGCATCTCTGTCCTGCCTGTCTCACTCGCCTCTCTCCCTTCCCTCCCCATCCCCGCCCCCCCCCCCGCCCCATCTCACTCCCAACACAGGCAAGTTCTGGGGGAATTTCAAGTAAGGCAGGATGGTTGGGAAAGGGACTATTTAAAGCGAGCTGCTTTGGACTTGAATACCCTGATCCCGGGCTGAAACATCTGTGTTTAGCTTCTCGAGCAGCCCATAATTGCCCCAATTATAACCAATAACATTGTTCGGCAGACTAACAAAAGATGAGCTTCGCACTGCGTTTGCCAGCAAGTCCAAACCAGAGTCCTCAACACAGAAGGGGAAAAAAGTAGCTGCCTGGCTTCTTATCAAAACCTCCCAAAGAAAACACTGCTCTTTCCCTCTGCCTGTGGGTGACTGCCCCGCACACCCTCCTTTCCAAAGCGCTGCGGGGAGATTTTCTACAAGCTCCCCCAATGCCCCGATACCTTTAACAGAAACGATTCCTGTTCCTTGGGCTCGCTGAGTCTCCTGCAGGGGCAACTGTCCAAATGCCACCTTTCAGTAAAATGAGCAGCTTTTGCCTTTCCCTGTGCTCCGGCGCCGCCTGTCCAGCGTGCTGTGTTGCAACCTAGGGTCGTCTTTTTGGGGTGCAGTTTGTTCCTCCAGGGGCAGCATTGCCGCTTTATCAGCTGAAGGCTGGGGGTACTTAGGGATTTAGACAACGCAGGGGGCTTTGTGTCAGTGAAGGGAGTAATTGCAGGATTAGGCTGCAAACCAGAGCTGTCACCAAGCTATTTCATCTTCAATCAATCAGGTATTTATCGGCTACACGCACCAGGGCTCCAGAGATGCCACAGAGGTGATAATAACAGCCCTTGACGGTGGCGCAGTGATTTAGGCACTTTCACACCCATTATCCCGGCAGCAGCCCGGGATTATCTCCAAGTTGCAGTTGAGACCTAAGCTGAGAGGCTCAGTAATTTGTTCCTTGCGTGACAGACAGACACAGGACAGAGCGCTGCCGTCCCGGCTCCGGCCAGGGTCCCCCCAACAGTCGAGGGTGCTCACAAACGAATACAAGGACCCAACACAAACACCTGTGCAACCATCGGAGGACAGCGCAGGGCTGGGTGTGATTAACCTGCATCACCCGCAGAGCAGGTGCTGGAGGGACTTGGGGAAGGGGCATTTCCTCCAGGATCCTAGGAATTGAGCCCACTGCGGAGAGGGCTAGAATTTGAATGGGTCAGGGGCTTTGAAGAGGGAGGTGGCAGCAGAGACCAAAAACAAAAGGAAGGCAAAGGAGTGAGCATTTCTTGAGACCGGCTGGGCTGCCGGGCATTGAGCTCAGCTTCTCTGCGAGCTTCTCTCGCTAACACATGCGCAGGGCCAAGTGCGCCGCTCAATCACGCACTCTAGGTGTGTGGATGTGGTTCTAAGATCCTTCTTTCCCCGGCTCTCTCGTTCCCCAAACCACAAGAGCCCTGTGAAACCCCGTGTGTCTGGGTGCGGGTGGAGCTCCCCACCAGGTACCTCAGGAGAGGAAACGGGAGTCATCGTGAGCGTAGCTGACAGGGGCTTGAATTGCTGGCAACTCACCGGCAAACTGGGTTTTCCAACCACTTTTGCTGAAGCGTCTGCAGTTGGACCTATCGTCTAACAGAAATGTTTCCTTCTAGCCACAAACTAGCTGAGCGACTAGGGGCTCACTACTTTGGGGGACAAGCTGACTTCCTGGGCCCCTCCCTTGACGGCTGCGATCACTTTCACTCAGGCTCGCAGAGAGCTCCCGAGGGCCCAGCCTGTCTCACCAGCCGTCACCCAGAGTGGCCCCGAGCCAACCCCTCGATCCTCTGATCTCCCATCACTTCTCCATCCCATTCATCCTCTCCTTCAGCCAGCCAGGAACACGTGCAGAGTTCCTGGTGGAGCCGCCATGCCAGGGCCAGGGCCACAGAGCCGCAGAGCCCTTGGCTTGCTGCATGTTCATAGTCAATGTCGCCCAATGTGGAAGCCCAGGCCAGTGGGCCTGCAGGGGCAAGCCTGGGCTTCCGGAAATGGAGACTTTTATTTTGTTTTCTCTTACTTTCTTAATCTGTACTTCAGTGGATTTTATAATGTATATAACTACTAAACAAATAAAGTGGGAATGTGTGCTAAAACTGATGCTAAGCCAGGCCTGGTGGCGTGTGTGTGCCTGAAATCCCGGTACTCTGGGAGGCCCAGGCAAGAGGATCACAAGTCCCTGTCTCAAAGTAAGAAATAAAAATTATTTATTTTAAAATAGCTAGTAGGAGTTTTGTTCCCACACAAAGAATGATAAGCACTTGAGGTGATGGATATGCCAGTGACCCCGATTTGTCAGGCATCACATACAAGTATTGAAATGTCACACTGCACCCTATAAATAGGTACAATTATTTTGTCAATTTGAAGTTTTTTTAAACACTGATTGCTAGAGGTACAAAGTTAGAGAAGGTTGGAGATTATTGGTCTATATCCATTGCTCTCTTGTCTGTATTTTCTAATCTTTTCGCAAAGAGCACAGAGTGATTTTATAAAAGCTTTTAAAAGTCTATTTACATTATCTTGGCAGTATTTGGGGAGCAGGTGCCAGGAGGACAGTTAAGCATCTCCCTTTCTGCTGTGGCACCTCAGCCGCCTCCTGAAGCCGCACTCCATGAAGTTCTCTCCTTCTTACTTTAGCGGAAAGGACAAATATCTGGCCATTCATAGAACACACTATTAACCATCTACCCAACTGCCTTTGCAAAAGGAGAAACTGAGGCCTAGAGGAAGAAAAGGCCTGGCTAAGGTCCCATGGGTAACACAAAGCCGAGTCTAGGACCCAGAGCCCTTGTCTCCATGCACTCAGCTTCTGCTCATCCCTGGCCCCCGCCCGGGCATCCTGGGCCTGTGTAGGATGGGCAGTTGCTTTGTCCCTGCCCTCTATGTTCTATTCCCCTCTTTCCAGGCGGAAACTGAGATCAGAACAGAGACCTTTGTAAGAGTAAATGTACCCATCGGAGGGGGAAAAGTGTCCAAAGCAGTTTCCCTCAGTGTCAGTTGGCTCCTCATAGGAGTCTTGTCTGAGAGGGTCTGAGGACCAGGGGTGAAGAAGAGCCCACTTCCTCTGCACAGTGTACTGCTGATGGACCCGACAATCCCTCCCTGGATGGAGGAGGGGGCAGCCGAGAGGCTGTGATCTGAGAAGCGAGCCTGGAGCCACAGAAAGTCCTTAGACTGCCGCCTGCATGACCACAGACCAGCAGGGGGAAAGCTTGGAATGGTGGCTGGGGGACCAGAAGGCTTTGCCCCTTCCTGTTCTGTCTTCTTCAAGGTTCGGTTTCTTCGCCTGTCAAACGGGGGCGATCACACTTACCCCAGAGGGTGGGTGCTTATGAAGCCACTGGCACTGGGCCTGGCACAGCACGCTCTACTTGCAGTAGTCATGGGATTACTTTTGTTTTTGGTACCAGGGATCGAACTCGAGTTCTTGCGCTTGCGAGGCAGGCCGCAGAACCACTGAGCTAAATCCCCGGCCCATCATGGGATTACTTTTAAATACAGATTCCATTCCAAGATTCCACCAGAATTTGCCAACCTTCCCAAAGCAGAAACCGTATGGAGTTTATAGTTGCCCAGAACTCACAATTTGAAGTCAAAACACCTGAGTTTAAGCCTTGGCTCTGCTATTTATTAACTGAATGATCTCAGGCAAGTTGCATAATCTCCATGAGTTGATGTTTCTCACAGAAAGAGGGTAAAATTAAGTCTAGGTTGTAGGGGTGTATGTGAATATAAACATCATCTGTAACCTGTAAAGGATAATGTTCCCTACGTGTAACTGACAAAAGGGGTACATATTCTAGAAGAAAGGAGGTCCCACTAAAAGCACCAAAATTATAGGTTTCCTCATAGGTCATAAAATAAAACTCAACTAGGGTTTAGCTGCAGCTGAAGGTGCATAGGTAATCCTCAAACAGAAGAGCAACTAATTTCGTTGCCCTAGGAAGCAAGAGTACACGCATATAGATGAAGGCTAAGTTCAGAGTAGTGTTTGATCTTTATAAACAGAGAGACATAATCAAGTTTATGAGCTGTCATTACCTATATAAAAGGTAATTGAACATTTCTTGATTTGATACAAAATGCCCTGATTATACTATTGCCACATTGAATGGTTAGCAGAGCTCAGCTCATAGATGAAGCACAAGCCACGTGAAATTCAAACAGACTCGGGCATATTATAGCTACTAATGGTCATTTGTTGGCTAATAAATAAATGGAAAAAACCTGTCATCACCGCCATTTTGCAGTTGAGAACACTGAGACTCTCTGAGATGAAATAAGCCACCTGCAGTCACACAATTGCAAAGGATGTTTAAACCAAAATACAACTCATGAATTAACGAACCACTCACTCTCTTTTTAATGACATCAGTGTGTATGGAGCTTCAAACCCACATACAGATGTAGTTAAGATTTCTTAAAAATTAAAAAATTTTTGAGGTGGGGGCTCTGTGGTAGAGCACTTGCTTAGCATGTATGAGGCCCTGAATTCAATTCCCAGTACTGGGGGGAGAAATGAAATCTTCTACTGAGCTTTCAAAGTTTAAAATCTAATACATCCCAGCACATAGTTGTACTAGGTGCTCTGAGGAGTACAGAATTACAAAATGCCTCGTTACAATGGTATTCTATGTATTTAGAGTTTCTGCTTAGGGCAATTGTCCCATTTAATGACGGTAGGCCACCTGTGACGTGGGACTGCATTGTCCTTCCCACTCGGCGGTTCTTTGACTTGCAGGGGAGAATCGAGTAGCATGGAGTCTAGATGTGTTCTTAATAATAGATGGAGCCACGTGTTAAAAGTGAGGGTAGAAATGAAAGATTATAGGGAACAAGGAGACGGATTTTTTTGCAAATGAGAGGTGATCAAGGAATGGACAGAGGAGAAAAGAAAGAGCACACACAGAGAATTAAAATGTGCTATGTACGAGGGTCGGTCCCTCACAATGAATGTAACCCTTACGTGCAGCGAACATGCACTAATCCAAGTAAAAGGCAAGGGTAGACTGGAAGGGAGACTGGGGACTGGACAGGAAGAGTCTCAGGCCACGGGAAGGGCCTGGCGAACACCGAGTGGATTCGATGCAGTGTTCTTCAAAATCCAAACAAAGGGACCTCATGTTTTCCGTGCAGGCCAGCTACCCAGTGCAGTGCACAATGATTGTCCCAGGACCTCATCTCCCAGCTCCTCCGGGCCCCTAAATCCTATTTACCCCGAGTTTGAGATCACAAATATCAGTCAACGCACCGGCCGCTTCCTGCATGTGAAGTTGCCTCGGTTAATGACACTCATGAAAAACCTCAGCGGGGAAGCGTTTCGTTAACATCTGTCACAACTTTCCAGCTCAGCTTCTGCACACATGGTGTGCTGCACCGGCGCCAACCCCATCCCTCCTCCCATCCCTGCTTCCAAGACATTCCGCCACTGCCCTCCTGTGGCCATGGAGGCCACAGCCATGTCTGCTGACTAGAAAGATGAAAAGTGAGTAGAATAAGAAACGTGAAGGCAAGTCTCAAATGAAACACAGGAAGGGTTTAGGCAGTCCTCAGACTGGGTTGTGTCCTGGAATATCTGTGTGTAGGTAGTGGCTATTCAGGATGTGAGATATATTTTCACTCGGGAACAAAAGTTTCCTGACCTTGCCTACCAACTCCTATTTTACCTACACAGGCCAAGCACTGACCCTCACCCCACCTGTGCCTAATGGCCGTTTGTAGCCTGTCTTCTACCAGGCATGCACTGGGGTCCCAGCTTGGGATGGTCCAAGGTTGCAGTATAGAGTGCTTAGTGCTGGGAGAGAGCCAGCGGCAGCCCCATGGCGTGCATGCTGCGTGCTGTGCTCGCTTCCCTAGAGAAAGAGCTTGTTATGCCTTAGGTGCTATTTTGACTGCTCACAAACACAAACCCACTAATAGTTACCTGAGATTGGCATTAGGGTTCTCCCAGTTTTACAGGTGAGGAACTGTGGGGTTAAGTACAGCTAGCAAGTTACCAGACTGAGATCCAAACTCTGGAGACCCTCTACTGAGCAGATGAGAAAATGCATATCATACAACTCCGCAGCACTGCTCTGGGGCAGCTGTGTCACAGACGTGGCGCCTGAGGCTCGCTTGCTTCCCATTCTGCTGTGTCAATTTGGAGTGCCAGAGCAGCAGATAGGTCAAGCTCAGACCACAAGATGGCAATGGCTTTCCAGGTGACCCTTCCTGATGTGCACATGAAGCATGAGTTGGAGTAGGGTGTTCCAGGAGGGAGCAGCCAGTCCCAAGCTACAAAGACACTAAGAGTCTGATGTGGCTGGGAACTGTACTTCGTGGGACTGGAAATGACACCAGAGTATGTGAGAGGTGAACCAGGAGCCAGTGCTCAGCCGAGTCCTTGGAACGCCTCCTGGTAGCCTTGGGTGTTATAGAATTATTTAAAGTAGGAAGTGACATCATCAGATTTGGACATGGCTTGGAGGGAAGCCAGATCATTAGGTGGACTAATTGGGAGGCTATTACAATAACAAGGCAATGAATCTCAATTCAGGCACTGGTCCTTGGGATAAAGATGAAGAAATTGCATCTGAGATATATTCATGGATATAGACGTTGGTGCTCATTCTTCGTTAGCCTGAGACACCCCGTAGCTGAAGAATAAAAGGCATCCCCTCTAGGAGGGCAAACAAGACTGCTCCATCTGGACCCAGCCCCTTTCAGCAGGTGCTGACCTTGTAGAGTGGGGCAAGTGACCCGAGAGGCATCTGCCTGCTCACCAGCCCCCAACGGGTTATGATCCAACACCCTGGTCCCCTTGAAAGTGCTGCTTCCTGGGTCTCTGGTGTCGGTGCCTCTAGGAAAACTCTTACTCATTTTCCACACCCATCTCCACTGTCAACCCATGGACTTAACAAACATTACTGCCACCCTCATAGTCACTGCCCTCGTGGTCTGAAACTATGCTGCACAAGAAGAGCCAAGTGGTTCCCCAGTGTGGCCAGTGGTGGCCTTGGCTGCAGGTCCCCTCCCTTTTCTTGTTGCCCAGCTGCATTTCACACACTTCTCACACCCACACCTCTGTCAGCTGTCAAACTCTGTCAGGCCTACAAAGCACCTCAGAGTCCTGCTGAATACATGGGTCTTGATTCAATGGTTTGGGAGTGGGACCTGAGATTCTGCATTCTCCCAAGAGCCCAGAAAGTCTGCAGACCACACTTGAATAGCATGTCCCCATACATTTTCTCAGGATAGGCTGCTGAAAAAGGAACAAGGCAATTATCTTTGGTTTTCTAGGTTGAACTCTTTGTTAAAGGAAATGTTACATACATTGAGGTGCACAGAATTTAATTATACGATTTAATGGGCTTGGATAAATACATACACTCCTTATGACCTCAACTGAGACTGTTCCTATTTCCAAGAAATTCTTCGTTCCCTTGTCCATTTAATCTTCCAAGTAAAGACAGTTCAGCAGGGGTCCAGAATGATGCAGTCTGAGGAAACAGCTTTTTGATTCAAGAAGCTTGATCCAAGGAGAAATTTTAAAGAGGAACAAAAGAAACTAAACCCATCTTTCAGCCAATCCTGTGTACAAAATCTACTGGTCTAACTAATCATTGGTGCTACTATCTTAGAATAGTTTCTTTATTCATTTTTCTATAAATAATTCCAAGCACAGGCCAGCTCCTGTGCCTGACATGGGGTGGTCAGGTGAACATCATGGCCCTGGGCCCAGGAAACCAACTGTCTTTGTCCTTTTGGCTGCTATAACAAAATGCCCTGTGGATGTCTTATAAACAACAGCAATGTATTGCTCACAGTTCTGCAGGCTGGAAAATCCATGATCAAGATGCCAGCAGATTCATGGCTCGGGGACCCATGCCCTGGTTCATAGATGGAAATATCTTGCTGTGTCTTCACACAGTGGCTGGGGCTCTCTAGCGCTCGTGAATGTCTTTGATAAGAGCATTCATCCCTCTTATCTAATCCCTCCCCAAGATCCCACCTCCTAATGCCATCACCGAGGGGTTTAGAATTTCAGCTTGTGGAGTTTGGAAAGACATGGGCACTCAGACCATAGCACAGACCCTGGGGACTTGTGCATGCCTGGCCGGGCCAGGGCAGGCTGGGGAGCATGAGAGGAAGGCCCTGAGTCCTTCATAAATCTCAGATTTTACTCACAGCACTCTCACACAGCGCTTTGCAAAACCCCCTTGCAAGATCTGATTTCATCTCCATAACAGAACTATGACAAGGCAGGTGCCGCCATCCCCTTTTATAGCAATGGAAATTAAAGTTCGGAGAGGCTGACTTAGTTAGAGTCACAAGCCGGGCAGCTGCAAAGTGACATCTGGGCTCCTGGTAAAGCCGTCTCTGCCAGCCTGCAGCTGCTCCAGGAGCAGTGCTGAGGCTGGCGGAGTGGCAGGAATCAAGGCACCCTCCCCAGGCACCCAGACCCTAGTCTGTGCGTGAACTTAGTCCTGGGGAACAGGAACTGGCACCCTGAGGACCTGCTGCTCCCTTGCAGGAGGCAATCTCACACCTGGAGGGTGTCCTGTGTCCCCCCAGATGACTGGGCTAACTACTGTGCATCCTCCTGTGTGTTTCAGCACCGAACCCCCTGCTCCTGCACCATGAAAATCCTGCTCTGTGACCTCCTGCTGCTCACCCTCCTCTCCAGTGTCCTCAGCAGTTGTCCCAGGGACTGCCTCACCTGCCGAGAGAAGCTCCGCCCCACTCCAGACAGCTTCAGCCTGGAGGTAGGTCCTCCTCCCTCCCGCTCTGAACAGGACCCTGGGCAAGAAACTCCATCCTCTCCCGTGGGTCTCCTGTCCAGGGTCTCATGGCCAGGAGGAAACAGATGTGGACTTGAACTGCATCTTCTGAACCAGAACCCTGGGGTCTTTCCACTTTACCACCTAATAGCAAAGACCTGCCCACCCTGCCTTGTCATTTCCAGTATTAAAATAATGCTTCTTAGCTAGGCAGGGCAGTGCATGACTGTAATCCCAGTAGTCGGCTGAGCCAGGAGGATCACCAGTTTGAGCCCAGCCTAGGCAACTGAGCAAATTAGTGATACTCTGTCTCAAAATAAAAAACAAAGAAGGGCAGGGATATTGCTCAGAGCAAAGGCCCTGGGTTCAATCCCCAGTACCCACAAAAATAAATACATAAGTAATTAAATGAAAGCATCTTTAATCCCAGCAGACAGAGAAAGAATCCTACTTCTTCCTCTTACTACAGTATCCAGGATAATGTTATTCCACATCCTTTGAAGTTCTTTCTTCCCACAAATATAGCATCACCTGCTTTGCCATTGCCACCTGCTGAACACGTATGTTGCCTCCGTTTTTGACATTACAGGTAATCCTGCAATGAACCTCCAGGTACCCAAAATGCTCTCTTGTATTTTAAATTTCCAACTTGAGGTACAAATCCAGTGTTAAATTTTTGTTCACTAAACAAACTGGGGTTTTTTTACCTCCTTCACTTTCAGCCTAGTTAGTCCTCTCCTATTAAATCCAGTATAATTCAATTATTTTTTTCCCTTTGAAGTCAATTAAACATCTTCCAAGAGGCCACATTTCAAACCCCTCAGTCTTTCAAAACAACCGAAGCAGCTACTGTTCCTTACGGCAAATTCACAGGTGGAGAGTGCGGGATCCGTGTTGGGTTACTGCCTTGCCATTGCCCAGCTCCAGGTAGCGGTGAGCACCTTGTAGCAACAGTCAAGGCCAGCGCATCCGTCCCTCTTTCCCGTCCGCTGCATTTTCCTCCAAGGACCTGCCCTGCCCTGCATCAGGAACCCTGTCCTCTCTTGGGTCCTGCTCCTTCCTCCCTCAGGCTACTCTTTTCCAGCCTTCTATGTTGGCTGCTGTTCCTCTCTGTACCGCCTGAACGTAAGAGAGACCCTACATGTAGCCTGGTGGGGTGTTGCACCCCTGTAATCCCAGCACTGCAGGGGGCTGAGGCAGGAGGGTCACAAGCTCAAAGCCAGCCTGGACAAGGCCCTGTCTCAAAAGAAAAACTAAAAGGAGGCCGAGGATTTAGCTCAGTGGTTCTGTTGCCTGCCTTGCAAGCACAAGGACCCAAGTTCGATCCCCGGTACCAAATAAAAGGAAAACTAAAAGGACTAGGGACAGCTCAATGCAAAGACTCAGGGTATAATCCCCAGTATATGAGAGAGAGAGAGAGAGAGAGAGAGAGAGAGAGAGAGAGAGAGAGAGCCTCTTCCATCTCCCTCCCCATCCCATCTCCCTCTGAGATCCCATCCACACATCTCAGCTCTCAGCTCTCACCTTTCCCTGAGGCAGGTAGCTGACCGCCTCTCTCCTGGCCTCAGAGCCACATTCCCAGTCGGCTTCCATGCTCCCAGGAAATGCTACCTTCCTCCTGCCCAGCCCTCTGGCCTGCACCTGACTCCCTTCTCCCACCTACTCACACCTCAAAGCTCAAATTCACTTTCACCTCCTAGGACAGTGAGAGCGAACCTTTTAGAGCCTTCAGTCCTAATGAACAGCTGGCTGTGGCACACTTGCTATAGGTTCCCCAGCACTGTTCTAGATGGCTTTGCTGATTCATGATTGCAGGGTCGGGGCAAAAATGGGGCTTTCATCCAACTAAGCCAGAGGCTTCCAGGAGTCCCAGCCAGAGACAGGAGGGCAGGAGGGAGTGACCAAGGTCAGGAAAGGCAAGAGGGGCTGGGCATGTGCCAGGGTCAGACTAGTGGACAAGGGTGGCTCCACTGCAGGCCAAGGGAAGCCGAGCCGAAGCAGAGCTCCTGCTGGCTCTGGTGATGGGAAATCCCCACCCCAGCTGGAAGTGATTGAGGTGCAGCCTGCGTGCCTGACCTGCCTACATCCCCAAGGCTAATGTACAAGACGTGACTCAAAAACGTTTACATTTTTAAAAAATATATTACAGTAACAGACATTGCCATGAATCCCCCTCACTCCTGCCTTGCCTCGAGCACACATATCTCATCATTCTTGGCAGTTTCTGAAGCAGTTCTGGAAGTCCTCTTTCGTGAGTTTCTTTAACTGTGCTGATATGGCGATGTCCGTGTCCTGAATCAGTTCAAAATGTTTACCTTTCTTGGTCATTCTGAGTTTGGGGAAAAGCCAGAAGTCCTATGGTATCATATCTGGTGAATAATGTGGATGAGAACACACTGCATGTAATATTTTTACAAACCTGCCTTTCTATTGGATGGCACTTGGAGGCAGCATTCACTATATTGTTCATACTTCATAAAGATCCCAAAGAGGACTTGCAGAACAGCTTCTGAAAGTGGCAAGGACAATAGAATAAGTGTATACTAAGTGAGGGGTGTTCATGGCAATGTGTCTTTTACTGTTATAAATTTTTTAAGTCACCCTCCTTTGTCTTTTGTTTTTGGTACTGGGGATCAAACTCGGGTCCTTGTGCTTTTGAGAACTGAGCTAAATCTCCAGCCCCACCCTTGTTTGTAGAATGAAACGTAACACCACCAAGGTTCTTTACAAAGTGACCTGCAAATACAACCTGATCTTCCCCAGGCCTGATGAGAGAATGAAATAAAATTGTAAGATCTTCCATCTCCTACCTGGCACACCCACTGCGGCCAGGGAAGGGTTTTTACGTTTGCATCTTGTAGAGGTAGTAAAGAGCTTGGGACATATTTCCATCTCTCCAATGCATCTCAAGTTTGGGGGCTCAAGACAACACTCACAGCTTTACTTCTTTGAAATAAGTCAGAAAACAGACCTGTAAAGGCCTCACGATCAGTGATAAACACTTCACAGTGCTCCCAGGACCAAATGCCTTCTTGTTTTTGTTTCTCTTTCATATTCACTTTTAATCTATTTTTAAATTTACCAAAATGCCAAGAATGTAAGTAATCACTCCTCACTTCCAAATCTGGCAACTTTTGGGTACGTCCACTCTGTGAATGATGAGGGTCTCATGTCTCCTGTCTGCCCACCAGATTACAAAATCCTGAGCTATTGCCGTGTCCTCTGGACCCATGGCTTCATCAAGAATTTTTCTATTTGTGCTCCTGATAGACGGCTGGCTTTTTGTCAAACTATAATTTTGACTCACAAACCCAAACCCACTGCACATCCTAGCCTTTCACCTAATTGTGATTGATTCTTCCTCTGTCCATTCAAGTAGAGGAAAACCAGATTCACTGAGTTGTTTTAGAGACAAAGAATAAGGCAGCTAACCCCCAAGAAACAGTCTGGGGAAAGACGTTGAATACTTACTAAAACTCTATTGCAAAAGGAACTACTATCTTCCTTCAGAAAAGGAAACTCTTGCAGGAGAAGCTCCTCATATGGCTTGTCTCTGTGCTGCTCCTCTTGGTGCCCCTAAAGTCCATCCTCGAATGTCCTAGCTGCCCCTCTTGGAGCAAATAGCCTCCAGAGGTCCCTTGGCCAGAAGTAGTTTGCTCAGTGACTTTCTTCTTTTCTCTCCAGAGGGATCATGTGCCTGTTCCCCACTTTGCACCCTAATCTTTTCTTTCTGATGATCAAACCCATTGTCTCGCACATGCTGGGCAAGTGCTCTACCACCCAGCCACACCCTACAAGCCAATCTTTGATCCAGACATCCAAATGGCCCTTCGCCCAGCCTCCTCACAACCCCAGCTTCGCAGATCAATTTGGTACCAATCTGGGACTCCAGATGCTCACGCTAACTCGGGCTTAATAGAGCAAAGTCATCAGCCTGGGCTGCAGAAATGCGTCCAACTCACTGAACAGACCACTAACACATCTCTGTGAAGGGGCTGGTGAGGCCCCCAGACCAGAGGCTTAGGCATTAAGCTCAAATGCCCATCTGGTGCTACAAATGCTGTCGTGACTTTGGGTTCCTCATATTTGCCTCAATCAAAGAGTTGAGATAATTTGCTTTGAGTCTAATTTATCTAACAGTGTGTGAGTCTGGGTACAGACTGTGGCATCTGGTTTGATCATAAAATTTCCAGGGGTTTCCAGAAGACCTAGTATCCTCTAGACTTCACTCTCCCACCCATGTCTGTAAACCAAAGGAACAATTATCTAGGTGTCCTGTTCTATGTCAGTTGGACCAAATAAGCCCAATGGTCCATTCCAGCTCCAAAATCCCACACTTCTATGGGCTTTCTCAGAGATGTCCACATCTCCTTGCATTCCCACTGACATTGTACTCCAGGGTTTCTCAAATTTTCCACACTAGATATTTAGGGCTGGACAATTCTTTGTTGCCAGAAACTCTGCTGTGTGCTGAAGGATTTTCTTTTTTTTAGCATCCCTGGTGTCTAGGTAGCATCAGCAGGTGAATATACAACCAAAGTGTCTCCGTGTACAATGTCCCCTATTTAATAGGACATAATAGAATGTCTACTGCTTACCAGAAAGAAAAGACTCCTACAAGGACTCAAACATAAGGAAGATGTGGTCCCTCCCAACCTCTTATATTTTGCCATAGAAGTTATTACAGCAATAAAATTCCCACATGAGCAACACCAAGTTTGGTGGGAACACAGATAAGAGAGGAACTAAAAGAAGATATCATGAGGGTTATCCCTGGAGTATGGCTGGGTCCCAAAGGATGGGTGGAAGGAAACAGAGTGACAGAGTCCACTCATCAGAGGGGACAGACCGGCAAGCCATGGAGGTTTTTAAAGCATAAGGAGAAGCACTCTCGGGCTGAAAGGAGTGTGTGGGGAGAGGAAATGGAAATAAGACATAAAAGGTGGGACGAACCAGGTATCTGCATGGTCTGCTCACAAGTTGAGAGCAATTTTATGGGAAAGACAAATAGCAGGCAGTTTTGAGCAAGGTGATGGTGTGGTTAGAGTTACTCCTCGGGAAGAGTATTCTGCCAGGGCCTAAAGTGGATTCAAGTGGCCAAGATAGAGATGCAAGGATCAGCCAAGGAACACTGACCCCAAAAGGTGCTTGGGCAGTGGCGGAGGCGATGGAAAGGAGAGGCTGACCGTGTACTGAGAGGGTGGGGAGGTGGGAAGAGTAAAGAGATGCCCAGGGTTTAAGCCTCAGTCCACCAGGAATGGGGCACCATCAGAGAGAGACACACAGGCCAAGCAGAAGGGCAAGCTTGGGGTGAGGACAGAGGAGAGTCTGGGGTGACTTCCTTTTGTGTGATCCTGGGGTATGTCAACCTCTTCTCTCAGCCCTGGTTTCTTTCTTGGTAAAACGATGGAGCTGGGCCAGAGGGTTCGGTTTCTTTCCAATTCTGAAATTCTGTGAGCCTGTAAAACTGCTGCCCAGCATTTGAGAAATGACACTTCTGGTGCTGATACGGATGATACAAGGACATAACTACTTCCTCACCTTGGATTCAGAGTCCCTGTTCCTTTTCCCTCCTTGGATTCATGGAGGACCCTGTTCCTTTTCCTCCCACCTGTGTCTCTGCAGCTGTGCATCCTCCAGTGTGAGGAGAAGGTGTCCCCCAGCCCCCTCTGGTCTCCATGCACCAAGATCGTGGCCAGGGGCTCCTGGCAGCTCGGTCCTGCTGACCCTGAACACGTGGTGGCCGCTCTTTACCAGCCAAGAGCCTCAGAGATGCAGCATCTGAAGCGAATGCCCCGAGTCCAGAGCCCATTCCAGGCACAGGAAGAGACAGAGCCAGGCATGGAGGAGGCTGGAGAGGTGGAGCAGAAACAGCTGCAGAAGAGGTTTGGGGGCTTCACTGGGGCCCGGAAGTCAGCCAGGAAGTTGGCCAACCAGAAACGGTTCAGTGAGTTTATGAGGCACTACCTGGTCCTGAGCATGCAGTCGAGCCAGCGCCGGCGCACCCTGCACCAGAATGGTAATGTGTAGCCGGAAGGGGTGCCCCTCCCAGCTGCACCGCCACTGCAACCCATGAGTGAGTTCTGGACAGAGAGACCTCCCACGCCCAGCCATCTTAGCCTTTTTCCAGCTCCAAACACACAGACACACATGTGCACGTGCGCGCGCGCGCACACACACACACACACACACACACACACACACACACACACAGACTCCAGCTCCTGGAAGGCCTAGGAGAGACAGTCCTGTCCCTGCCTCCTGCCTACCTCTTCTCTCAGGAGCCAAGATTTTCCTACTTTTGGTCCTTAAACCTGACCACTCCCATTTAAAGATTGGTTACCATGGGGATAATAGTACTATGTTAAGGTAACTAACTCCTCCAGAGCTCTCTGGGAGCTTAGTTACTATGGGGACAGTTAAGTGGACCAATTCTTTTATCTGGTTGCCATAGCAACCATTCAGCTCGCCTTTCCTCGGAGACTATCTCTAAAAACCAATGGCTAGACCTAGTCTTAACCATTCACAAAGAAGCTGATTACTGCTTCACCTTCAAAAGTGGCTTACTTAATCCCCTCCTTTCCCTCTGCATCCCAAGGGGACAAACCTCCCTGGAAGTCATTAAACTTTCCCATTTCCTCCAACCAAGGAGCTCCTGCTAGAGCCGAGAGTTACGCTATCTTTCTTTCTTCCACAAGCCAGGTGTCCACCCCAGGACCTTGCCAGAGAAAAGTGGATTCCTTAGGGTTAACAGTGTCACCATTGAACAGGACCTTGAGAATTTGGCCCAAGTGAACTAGTAGCTTTTAGAATATGGACTAAAAGATGCATCTTCTTTCCTCGATTTTTGCTTCTTTGCAGAGTGGCATTTTTTTGTTTGTTTTGTTTGCCTTTGTTTCTCTCTCCTTTCTTCCCTGTTCTTTCTTTTGCTCTTCTCCTGCCTCCAAAAGCATGCTTATACAAGTACATATAACATGTATCAGACACATACACCAAGGACTCCATTACTCCATCATTCAATCTCACCTCTCCTTAGCCCATCAATGAATACATAACATTGGGTGGCATTAGAAACCCCCACAGTGGAATTTTCTGGAAATTTAAGGAAAATCCAAGCCAGCAAGTCTATGTACCTTAATCTGTAAATGGGAATATAGTCATATGCAGAGTCCCACATTACTCGTTAAACAGTCTAGAAACTTGGCCCAATGCAAAGAACTAGTCAGTTCAACAAAATCACCCAGAACATTGCCCAAGTAGGGCTAGTTCCTTTTTCAGAGGCATAAGAGAAGAAAGTCTGTGTCCTCTCTCTCCTTCAGCTCCTCATGCATCAAAGGGAGCCATAGCACTCCTAATCTTCCTTCAAGGTTTATCAATCTATAAACTGATCTTTGGTGCCATGCTCCGTGGGGGCCAGCCCTCGGTGCTCTCTGCAGGTAGGGTGCTTTTTGCCCTCACCCCATCACCAAAAACTGACACAAGCATCAAGCTGTGAGGAGGAGGCTGCCGTGTTTATTTTAGCAGAATGACTAACTCCCGAAGTCCTGCATGAACCTGAACTCCGTATGAAGCCATTCCATTTCTTTGTAAGCCACAGCTGAACAGTGCCTAATAGTAAATCTTTCAGAAATAGCATAGATTGAATTCTTTTACATCTCACAGACATTCTTCGTTAAAGTGGCTCTTAAGAGACCCCAAAGCCCACGTCTAATTCTGAGCCGCAACAATTTTCTTTACCTAAAAACAGTTGAAAATCAGTCCCATTAGCAGGAATCAATTTACTTGTGGGAAGAAATGATTTGAGCTCCTATCCAGGCAATTGGTTTTTCTGATTTTCTATTATCCTTCCAACTGCGAGGCACTGAAACTCGGCTGATTACTAGATTCCGTCTGCTGTATTGCTCAAGATGCAAAATTCTTGGTGGACACACTGGAAACATTAACCAGCTCATTTGGGCATTATTGATGGCTCTCCTTTCTCCTTGAGCAAATGTCTCTCTGGTCCTCTTTTCCACACATGCACAGCTGCTGTGTTACTGTATGGACATGTATGAATGAGCCTGTAACAGGCAGCTGAAGCCTTGTGTTTAGTCACATATGCACACCCCAATCTGCCCACTGCATGATAGATTGCTTCAGCTTCCTGCTACCAAAGCTGCTCTTGACTTCTAAGACATCCAATGCCAATCTATACTGAGGAGGCTGTGAGGGAATGTGCCACCCAGGAAGTGTAATGTGTCATAGGGAGGCATGGTAATGGGGTGCAGGTCTTGCCCTACGCAGAACTGTAAAAGAACACAACTGGTCTCGGTGACTACCTTCCTTTTCCTGGCCTTGCACTGTCCTCCCCTTTTCTGCTGCCTCAGGCCTTGACCCTTCTAGACTAAGTGGAAAATTAGCAGAGTCACTCATGGCCAGGTATTAGTGACCTGAGGCTTAAAGAGCACTTGTACTCTAAGAGAACCATAAATGAGGACATAATTTAGCTTGGACTCTGAACACCAGGGAAGAGACCTGTTTCCGGGGAGGGAACTTGTCACTCTGCCTTTCAAGTCACACCCTGCTGAGCGCACCTCTATCCCATTAGTCCTACCACAGAAGCAGAACTAACATGCAGGCGGGTGTTAAGGAACCTCTCTGGCTACCTAGGAACATCTTGCTTGGGTTGATGGCTTTTCCTGGCCTCCTCATTGCTCCAGTCACCGAGGGGAAAGAATGGTAAGGTCAGAAAAACTATCAGATTTGCACTTTAATCATTTCTGTCTCCCCAGGCGTCCTGGTGATCCCCAAAACAGCATGTGTCCAGCCCCAGACCTGCCGGCTGGGAATCAGGATTCCTTCCTCTCCGAGACACTGAGAGCCTGCTGGCCCTGCGGGGTCACCCTCCGGCACCTCTCATCCCATTGTCTCCCCTCCCCTGGCATGGTTCCCCACAACCCTGTTGCTACATCAGAGTGTATTTTTGTAATTCCTCCAGCTAGCATTTTGATGCCTCCATCTTTCCTTCTCACCCACCGCTTCTCTCTTCTGGGGCTGGGTGGAAGGAAAATGAAATCAAGCCTGGGGTTTCCACTCATCACTGCCATACTTTGTAAAAGAGCTGGTGTTTTCAACTGATTCTTTGAAACAACTCTTTCCCCATTAAACTTCTACTGAGCAAATGGTTAATAAACTGGTTTGCTGTCTGCAAGCGGTGTGACCGAGAAGCACAGCCTGAGGACAACCTCAGAGCCAGAGCCGTCAGCCCGTCAGAGCCGTCTCTCCAGGGAGCTCCGTGTCCTAGGGGGAAGGTGGGGCCAGAGCTAAGGAGCAGGAAGTTGGCTCACTCAGCTGGGGGACGGCTTGGGCAGCGGGACAAAGACGAAGTACGTGGGGCCAGATCTCTGTGCACCCAGGTCCCAGGGTGGCAGGCTGCTGGGCCCCCCCGCCAGGCTCTGACAAGGTGGCAATTTGCCTTTTACGACTTCCCTTGGAGTCCTGACAAACCCTCCCATGCTACTTTTTATCTCCACTAAGTGTATCAAGGTGTGTGGCTGTCAGGGCCCAGCCAGAAAAGGCAGAGAACCCAGACAGAGTCACTGAGGAGTTAAACATCTACAGAGGGAGGTAGGGGGTGGGATCCAGCACTCCTGAGGGTAACTCAAATCTGTCAGTGCTCAGGTCCCTCCTACAAAATGGTGATTTGCGTATAACCTGAACACAAGCTCCTGTTCACCTTAAATCATCTCTGTCTACAATACCTAACACCACAGAAATGCAACGCACATAGTTGTTAGGCTGTTGTTTGGGGGAATAATGACAAGGGGGAAAAAGTCTGCTCTTGGTCAGTTCGGATGTCATTTTTTAAAATATTTTCACTCTGCCGTTGATTGAATCTGTAGACGCAGAACCCAGAAAGAGGGCCAACTGTACCCTAGACTTAATTAAATTTACCCCAGAGTAAATGAGGAACAGTCGCAAGTTTATTTGGCTTTGAGTTCTGGTGCTGGGAAGTCCCAGGTGATGGGCTGCAGTGCGCTGGCTGTGTCCGCCTGAGGGAGGACAGCGGGACAGAGGGCGGGAGCCGGACTCATCCTCTTACCAGAGGCCCAGGCTCTGCATACTAACCTACTCCCACCCTGACAGCCTTTGAGGGGGAGGCAAGGCCCCAGGGTCTCAGCACCTCATGAGGCCCCCACCTCCCGATGGATCCCCTGGTTAGCAATTAAATGGCCAAGGTCAGCAAAGAGTCTGCAGAGCAGCAGGGAATGCTGGGAGCTCTGTGAGGGAGCTGAGAGCCCCGGGAGGTACTGGAACCCAGAAGAACTGCGCCCATTCACAAACCCTGCGAGCTGAGGGCTTGAGTGCCCCCATTTTCAAGCACCAACAAGGTGTCTCCTGGCAGCCACACCCCACCAGGAGCTGGGGAGTTAGGAGGTCCATGAATACAGCCAGATGGGCAAGTCTGGGGAGCCCCCACCCCAGCTGCAAATGGAGAATGCCAGTTAACTGACCTGGGGGAGCTTTGGCAAATGGTGAGAGCAGGCTGATTCCAGTTGGGGCTTCCTTAGGGAGTGGGGTCGGGAAAGGACAAAGACAAGGGGGCAAGAAAAGCTACTCCACACCAGGCTTCCCAACCCGTGAAGAAGTCTGCATCTTCTCGGAGAGCAACCCCCTTCCTCTCCAGCAATAGCAGGGGTCCCCAGAACCCGCTCCCAAAGCCACCTCTGGTCCCAAAAGTGACCCACAGCCTCAGGTGCCTTCCTCCAGCTCAGAGTTGCAGCTTACTGTGAACAGGATCCATTGGCTCCCCAGCCCAAACCCCACACCCGCCACCCGGAATTCTCTGGAGGACAGCGCACCCCCTTCTTATTCGACACAGACTGAGCATTTAAACTCACATCCACGACAACTTCCCCCAGCCTGGTTTCTTCCACGTGGTCTTGGACTCTACAGATGCTGCACTCAGTTTTTCTTCAAGTTTAGCAACTGAAGGTATATAACCCATTCCCTGGGTGGGACACTACTTCCTGCGCGTGCACCCACCGAGGCCCACTCCACTAGGAGTGTGGGCCACCACGGCGCATGGGACACACGTTCAGAACCCCTTCTCTACATAGAGGCCCAGGCTTGGAGATGTGTGGGTGTCCTCAAAGGTCCATGTGTTGGAGGAAGGGACCTCGGAGTGGCAGGGGGAAGGGGGAGATCCTTAGGTCACGGAGGGTGTGCCCTGGGGAGGGAGGGAAGGACCCCCGACTCTGTGGTGTCCTGTCTTCCCATGTGATTTCTCCCTCCCAGCACAGCCATCTGCCATGTGGGGTTACAGCCAAGGGGCCCTGGCTATGCCATGCTGTTTGGACATTCAGCCTCTAAAACCCTGAGCTAAACACACCTCTTTCCTTTATAAAGCTAGCCTGCCTCGGGTATTTTGGTATAAAACAAAAATCTGACTAATACAGACTGATGTCTTTTCTCCTACATCCCTAATCCACTCCCTCAACAGACCCAGTAATATGGTCAAGAAGATCCTGCCCTTTGTCAACAGATGCGATGAAAACAGTCATGGCTTGGGACACAATCCTGGTACTGTTTCCTCCTGGCTCGTGACCCTGGGCAAGTTATTCAACCTCTGTGCCTCACTCTCCTCATCTGTAAAATGGGAACAGTAATGACTCCCTCCTAGGGTCACTACACAGGTAACCCACCCAGGCACTTGGTTTGGGCCCTGGTCAATGTCATCTCCTGTTAGCAGAAGCAAACAGATGGGCACAGCTTATCTAGAGTGTGATGCGTGACCAGCTGCTCTACACCTAGGACAATGAGCATTTCATTCATTCCAAGAATGGGGGAAGATGAGCACATGTTAAGCCAGACAATGTACCACTTTATTCCTTATAAAATATATTTCATATCGTTGGTGTAAAAACATTACATTTCACATTTTTAAAAAATTTTTAACAGTAAAAATAATACTTGGAAAATGGCTGAAGGGAAAGAAAAGAAGCCAATAAGACAAATTCACAGATGGGATTCAGCTCCCTCCAATTTTTTTTTTTTTTTTTTTTTTGCCCCTGCTAAAGTCAGAACCTGGATGACCAGAAAGTAACAGGACAGATCTTTCTTCCAACAAATCAGTTTCCACACCCAAATTAACATTGTCTTCCAAGAAGTTCTCATTGTGACCACGTGGCCGTGCCTCACGACACTGTCTGAAGTCACCAAATTGCTTTCAGAGCCAGCTTAAAATTCACATTAAGTCCAAACTAAGTTACCTGCGTCCTTTTGGTCTGTACCTGAGACTTCCCCTGACCACGGCGCAATTCTCTGCATCGTGCATGGTGCGGATTTCACCTCCCAGGCGCAGCCTCCGCTCTGACGGGAACTCCAAGAAACCATCTAATAAGCAGACGCCTTGGATAAGCAGTTTCCCAAGATAGCAGCCTTGCAGATGGATCCTGCTGCACCTGCAACATCATCCTCCCGTCACATCTGACGCCCAGGGAGGGGCAGGGGCTGGGAAGCAGGGAGATGCACAGATGGAAAACTGCACGCCATCACCAGGTCAGCTCACAAACTACCCCAGCTCTGAGAAGGGACTCACGGAGCCAGACCAAGGACAGACCATGTGTCAGGAACCCACACGGCAGCAACAAGACAGCAAGAGGGACAGAGCGAGGCAGGCAGGAAAGACCGAACAGAAACAAAACCCCTCCACTGTTAAAGCGTCCCATCAAGCCCTTCCTTCTCTCTTCCCTTTCTGTTCTGCACACCAATGGCATGAGGAGTCTGCCTCGTGTGGAGAAAAATCCTTGCATCAGCTACACCTGCACGGTCCATGTTGCTGCAGCTAGGAAGGGAGGAAGGGGCCTCCAGGGAAGGGTCCCCATGTCAAGACACTCCCTCCCCAGGAAGATCTGGAGATGGGCCTGTCGCTGGCTCCTAATTCTCCACGAAGGACAAAAGAGGAGCCATGGGCCACCTCTAGCTGGCCAAGCGACAAGCGTCCATATCCATTTCTCCCAAGTTACAGAAATATATTCCCACCAGAGACACTCACGCATAAGCGTACCTGTCCCTTCTGCCACCGGCCAGCCCTCTACACCCTTCACAAAATCACATCCCTAGGCTGAGGGGGGTGCAGGTTTTACCACACCTGCATCATTTCCCACGTGATATCATCCAGGGAGCCTTGGTGATCAGGTGTTTTCACCTGGGACCGAGAGACCGGTCTGGATAACAGCCAAGGTGGGCACTGCTGCTCAGTCCCAGAGAAGGTGATGCATGGACACAGTAAGCCCAGGGTGGTCGAGTTCAGGCCCTGAGGCATCCCCGGCTGAGTCAGGGCCCTGCCACTCAGTTCTTAGTCATCCCTAGCTGACAAGGACCTAACTCCCTAGCTCTCCATCCTTGGCAAGAACAGCTTTGCACACTGACCCCAACTCCACCCGTCCCCCTGAATATCTGCTCTCTACAAGCACCAAAGGCTGAAACACCAGCTGCTATTCAACCCCACACCTCCCTCCCGAGGTCCTCAGTCTGAGCATCATGCCCGGAAGGAGTCCACCCTCCTCAACCCGCCTTCCACCAGAAGCGGAAAGGGGGAGATCCCTGGGACCGCCCCCACGAACACACTGTCTCAGAACACACTGGCCGAGAGGACAAAGTGTTCTGGCCTGTCCTCCCACCATGAGGGAAGAGACTGCAGGAGGGGTCTCTCCCGGAACAGCAGCATGTCCCCCAACACCGAAACCCTCTCTCCCTTCCTCCAGGAGACAAAGCACACTCAAGGGAGTGCCAAACGCACTTTTCCAAAAGCAAGTTCTTATTAGCCTTTTGGCTCAGCTAGCTGCGGACAGTCTTCACAAATCTCTAAAAGCTTGAGCTTTGAGAAGAAGCCATAGAACAGACAGCTGTCACAAAGGTCTTCCTTTCCCTTCCAGAAGCTGCTCAGATGGGCCAGAGGGCCCCCTGGGAGGCCAGCCAGACGCTTGCTGTCCCACCCACCCGAAGTCCTCCCTCCAGTGAGAAGCTGCCTTTGTTTTAAGGGAGTTCGTCTTGCTCACAGTCCTTTCTGGAAGAGTTGAGAAAGCAAAGGATTCATCAATTCAGCAGGGAACATGACTTGCATGTGATGCTGTCCCCTCTGTGAGACAAACTCATCCCCTCCAGCCAGGGGAGGTGGGACAGGGATGTGGGAGAGGGAGGGGAAGAATTCTTTGGTCTCTGGTTCGCTGTAGAATAGCCTTGGTCAGTTTTGGCTCTCTCCTATTTTAGGGGAAAAAATATTTTCAGTTCTTTTTTTTAAAAAAATAAGATGCTCCCCCAAGGGGGAGAAAGTGTTTGAAGTGTTACACCTTTGCCAGATGGGCTGGTACTCCACGCTTTTGCCCGAATCTCCTTGGGTTCTGCTGTGGCCGGATCCCCATCGGCCTCACTGTCCCCAGCGGCCAGGTAGCCAGGTGGCCGGTGGCGGGCTCAGTCCAGGAAGCGCTGGCACGCCTTCTTCCACCGGCAGGCAGTGCACCACTGGTCCCGGTGCTCGATGCCATACACCTTGCGGCATTTCTTGGCCTCGCCACGGGCTTTCCTGCCAAGGGACAGGGACGAGGGTGGAGTCACACCCTGGTGGCCAAACACAGGGTGGGAAGAGCAAGCGAGGGGTGCAAGGGTGGCTCCTCGTGGAAGCCCATGGGTCCTGACACCAGACGCTCGGGGACATAAGCCCCCCTCAGTTGCCCTCCACCCACCGTCCCCTTGGGGACTGACCCTGGTGACTACACTGCGCTAGATCCAAGGCTCACACTACCAGTGGAAAAGGGGGACAGAAGCCAGAAGGGACACTGCCACCCAGACATCTTACCTGGTGCTGCTCTGGGCCCGGGATGGAGAGGTGACGACCAGGTGAGATTTCCCGGCAGGTGGTGGCTGCTGTGGCTCACTGAAGCTGAGTGAGCGGCTCCTGACCTGGGGGTGAGAAGCGGGGACGTAAGCATAGGCCATGAACCGGAGGGCACCTTCTGGGACAGTGGCCCATGCTCCCCAGCCCCTGTGCATCTTGCTGGGCCCAGAGCCAGCGCCAACACTGGGGGGAGGGTATTCCAGGCAGTGGGGGGTATCGGCGGCCAGGCCCAGGCAGGGGGCTGCAGAGTGGGGCGCGACCCTAAGCCACACTGGGGACCTGGCAGGGGTCAGAGCAGGACAGCCACCTGCGAGGCTGCTCTGCACAGGACTAAGATGCATGGAACGAAGGAGGCAATCACAGTGCCTCACTGGCACCTTCTGGCAACAGGTTTTGCAGTGCGTGACACCTCCGTGTGACACATATTTGAGACTAGAGCCCACCACATGTGGTTCCAATGACTTCCGGTTTGTTTCAGTTCAGGGTCAAGCACCCTAAGGTGCCAGTCCAACATGGCCTGGAGATGTGTGATGCAGCCCTCAGAGACACCAAGTGCTCCTCTCCCCTGCCCTGCTACTTCCTCTCCAGCTGCCCCACGTTCTTTGCTTCTTGCTCCTCTTGGCACCAGACTCTTAACAGGCACCCAGGGATGCACAGGGGTGAGCAGGGAACTGACCTCAGCCTCGCCCTGAGATTTTCCAGGTGAGAAACCCACTTGCCCCAGACTCCTCCGGGAGTGCCCTCCTCCCAGCTCAGACAGCACTGGGGATTCAAGGGATGGGGACACGAAGGGATCCTCATAGTCTGCGGGCTGGAGGCCTGGCAACCACACCATCAGTGTGCCAAGGGGACGCCCTCCAGCCAGGGGATGAGTGCTGGAGGGGCACACTCACCGGAGAGAGCGGGGAGGCAGTGGCGGGGGCAGCAGCCCAGCTGATGCTGGTGTAGATGTGGGGGGACACGGGGATCTGGAAGGACGGCAGAGCCTGTGGAGAAAAGAGCGTGCCAGCCGGGCTCCGGCTTGGGAAGCGCCCGTCTGCCCGGGGCCTGTAACTTCACATTCTGCAGGGAAACACAGCTGTGCCTAAGTGAGGCGACCAGAAAGCACCGGGTGCCCCAGAGCCATCGTCCCAGGAGCGACCTCAGAGCGTCCAGCTCTTCCCGGCCATCTCCCACACCCGTCTCACTGCCACCCTCCCCGTGACTCGGTCCTCACAGCGCGGTGGCTTCTGGGTGAGATCATGGCACACGTGGCTCCCAAAAGAAGCCCAGACACCTGAGTCTGGGTGGCCCTGCCAAAACACACAGCCACAGCACCGCCGGCCGGCGGCTCACGGGGCTCCTGCTCAGGTCTATTGTAAAATGCCAGCCACACTACACAGGCCCAACAGGGTCACCTCGGGCTGGTCCTGGGCCAAACCATGAGTGACTAAGTGGCCACTCACTCCACTGAGGAGGCAGCTCGGCCACTCTGATTGAAAACACCACTTTTTAATTACTAACTTGCAAACTGGCCCAGAGTCCAAAAGCAAAACCAAGCTGGAGGCACGAAAAGGTTTTAAAACCAGCTCGCAGGAAGCTGCACAGTACCCACCACATGCAGTGAAGACCATCCTGAAAGTCATCCCCTGTGACGTTCCCCAAACACACCAATGCACTACTGTGGTCTCGCCTGTACCCACAATGCTTCTCGTGCCTCTGTAAGACTATACTTTGACTATTTACTATAATTCATCAAAGCTATATACTCGATTCTCTCTCTACACCACGCACTCCACAAGGGCAGGGACTATGGTTATTTTATATGCAGCTTCCCTGGCCCAATGCTGGCCACACAGTTGGTATTCAAAACTGGGTTGTTTCATGAACACAGCTGTAGGAACTAAGATTTACCGTAGGAAGGCCAACTTCACTACTCCATTGTCTTTTTTTTTTCTAACTGAAGATTGAACCCAGGGCATTCTCACGGAGCTACATCCCCAGCCCTCTCTATTGGTTTTGTTTTGGGGGTTTTTTTTTTGCTACTGGGGATTAAACACATAACCTTGCACTTGCAAGGCAGGCATGGCACCACTGAACTACATCCCCAGTCTCCCAGCCCTTTTTATTTTGAGACAGGGTCTCACTAAGTTGCTCGGGCTAGACTAGAACTCGTAATCCTCCTGCCTCAGCCTCAGAGAGTGCTGGGATTACAACCTTGCACCAGCACGCCAGTGAGGTAACAGGTCCCCGGCCCAGATCCATCAACCTGGTTACTTAGGGATTCAGCTAGATCGCTCAGAGCCGCTCAGGAGAGCTGCACTTCCCCTTCTCTGTTAAAGTAAGATCAGCACTTAGGGCAAAAGCCTCTGCCTGCAGCCAGTGGTCAGGGTCCTGTGACCCTGCTGGTTGGGGACCCGTTATGCCAAGGCTGGGCCCACAGTGCCCACACTCCTACCTGGTATGCATGGTCAGCCTGAATATGCCAGAAGGAGCTGGGAGCTGACTTGCTGAGCGCAGCCGACGGCAGGGAAGACTCCAGCACAGGGTGTTTGGAGCCAGAGCACTGGGCTTTGGGCAGAGGCAGAGGGAGGGCAGCGAGGGGCGGGCTGGTCACGCGGGCAGCAGGGGCTGGCTCAGCAGTGGGGGTCCCCGGGGCAGAGGGGCCAGCCGTGGCCACGGCAGGGTCTTCCTTCATCTGCACCTCTGTGTAGTAGAAATCCTCCTCCCTCTTGAACTGGTCGGAGTCCACAGAGTCCCTGCATGGAAGGGAGAGATTGCCAGCATCAAGGCCGTGCTGCCGAAACCATAGTGCAAGAGGGAAGCACGCGTGGGGACGGCGCCCAGGAGAACGCCCAGGAGGCCGCTCCCGACGGGTGCCGAGGGATTACGAGCTGCCACACAGCGGGAGCTGTGCTTCCTGGCGCAGCAGCCTGTCCTCTCTCAACACCAGCACTGAGCCCCGTCTCAGGCCCGCTGGGGTCCCTCCTCTGTTCAAGGCTGTGAGTCACTTCCTGCCACAGCAGCCAGCTCTGCACAGACCCAGGCCCAAGCCCGGCATCAGTGCCAGTGGAGACCCGGGGAACACAACGGAAGTCACCACTCCGCGTCCTGGCCATGGAATCACAACAGTGATTGGACCAAACTCCCCCACTTCTGCCCACAACGGAAACATCTCGCTTCCTACACGGCATGAAGTCACATCTGCCAGACAAACCCCCTCCCCAATAGCTGCATCAGCTTGAACCCACCGCCCAGGGCCTCCCCACTCAGGGAGCAGCAGCTGAGGTACAGGGGGCCATGTCAGCAAATCAGCCCTGGGCTGCAGGCCTGGGGAAGGAGCGGGGAAGGAACCTTCACACGGCACCTGGAAGCACCCTGAGCTCATACCTACCCCAGGTGCAGGGCTTTGACGTGTCGCTTGATGCCCACGATGGAGCGCAGGACTTTGCCACAGTTGGGCCACAGGCACTTGTACACCACCTTCACGGAGTTCTAGGGGAGAGAGGAGTCGGGCAACTGGAGTGCGTTCTCCTCCCAACCCTCACACCCGCACCCAGTGGGGACTTTGGCCCGCTACTGTCCTCAGACCCCACAGAAGGCACCAGGGCAGGGCTCTCTGGGAGCAGAGATGGCGGCCAGGGGTCCCGGGAGTTGGCCCCGGTGGCACAGCAGTATGACCCCGCCTCAGCTTCTCACGCACTGGCCCATGCGAGGGGGTGGGGAGGAAGGCAGGGCCTGGGGGTTGGATTGCAAATTCAAGCCCAGCCTGGGCAGCCTCCCGAGGCCCCGTCTCACAATAAAAACCACATACCTTCCTTTTGCGTGGGGCTGGTTCATCCAACAGGAAGGGGTCAGGATCAGTCTCAAAGCCATGGTCAGTTTGGGGAGAACCGAAGGCGTCCCCCAAGTACTTGGGGCTGGCCTGCGGGTGCGGGGGCGAGGGCGTGGAGACGCCACTGCTGCCGCTCCAGTGGCCGCTAGTGGTGCTGCTGCCACTGTCAGACACATCCCCACTCTCCTTCCAGGGGTCGCCACAGGCCACGCGGGAAGCTGTCCCGACGGAGAGAAGACAGAGGACACTCATGGGCTTGTCCCCAGGTGGCAGTTCTACCACAGCCACATCGGTCACCCCACTAACATGCTGGCTGCAGCAGCATCTTGGAAAGGACCGACAGACGGGCAGCAGGGTTATGCCTCACTGCATAATGTTAGATCAGAATCTGGGCAGAATCCCAGCACTCTGGGAGGCAGAAGCAGGAGGACTGAAAGCTCGAGCACAGCCTGGACAATTTAGCAACTTAGCGAAACCCTGACTCAAAATAAAAAAGGGATGGGGAGTAGCTCAGCTCAGCTCAGCACAAAAGCCCTAGGCTAAATCCTCAGTACCAAAAAGAAAAATTGAGGAGCCTCTCGTGCCTCCAGCCTGTGTTGAAGCTCCTGGAGGGAGCACTTCTCAGGGCTGGTGGCAGCTAGATAGCCTCAAGAGGATGGCATTGGCAGCCACCCCAAGCCAGGGGGTCTAGGCAGGAAGAGCCCAGGCAGTGTGTGGGATTTTCAGGATTTTGGTTGAGGACTGAACCCCAGGGCTCACACATGTTATGCAAGTGCTCTGCCACCAAGTTCTATCCTGAGCCCTGAATTTCAGCTTTTAAACTACCTGTCTGCAGGCTGCTTCGGGCTCATCCCAGACTCCTTCATGCCTGGGTCACAAATCCAGGTGAAGTGACGGTATAAGAGAATCTCAAATTCTATACGTGGAAGTAGCAAGAAAGAGGGGAAAAACCCAAATGTTCCTAAAAGCCCCAGTCCCTCTATAGGATTCAAGAGAGGTCTCTAAACTCTGGGTTCCCAGATAGACAGCCACACCCCCAGTGGCCAGAGTAAAAATCTGACCGCCTGTCTCTCATCTCACTCAATACTCCGAGCGGCCCTCTCCTTGTTTCCAATCCATGCTCTCTTCAATCTCCATCCTAGCAGATTAGCTACACTGGGGCTAAAAACAGGGTAGACATCCAACAGGCCCACAGAGGTCCACTCAGGACACCGGAGAGGGACGGAGGGCAGAGAGAAGACGACATCCAGGATCACCAGGGCCCTGGGAACGAAGGCCTGGTCAACCAGAAGCCCTGCCGCAGGGCAACCACTTCCACTGACCAGTGCACCAAAACCAGCAAGCCAAGGACGCAAGATGGAAAACCAAGCCGGAAGTCAGTACTGTGAACTCATCTGTAAGTCAGTGAAATGCAGGTGACTCCATCTACGATCAGAGGTTCCTCTAGGACACAGACCACAGCTAAATATCCTAGATCCTGAGAACAAAGTACTCTGCAAATGTATAGCAGTGAGAGTTTATAAACAAGCCTTTAAGAGTTGTTTATAATCCCTGTGCGTGCACACATACACACACTCACATGCACGCACTGTACCACCCTAACACACAGGTCAAGGGGAGTAAGTGGCTTTTACGCAGACAGCATTCATGATTACAGCCAGGTTATCTGTCTGTCTGTCTGTTTGTTTGTTTGAGGCAGGGTCTCATTATGTAGCCCAGGCTGGTCTCAAACCCAGGGTGATCCTCCTGCCTCAGCCTCCCTAGTGCTGGAGTTACAGGCATGTACCATTATGCCAAGCTATTAGAGAAAGGTTGTTATGTAGACCTCACTCTGCAGAACACTTCAAATAATTAGCCGCCAAGGAAGCCTTATGTTTCCACTGACGTCAACCATAAAATCAGAAATATATTGTAAGGAAAAAGAAAACTTTAGCAAGGAAAACTTGTCAACAAGGACTGAATTGCTTGGCACAATCACATATGTCTGTAATCCCAGCTACTCAGAAGGCTGAAGCAGGAGGATTGCAGGTTCAACCCCAGCCTAGGCAACTTAGACCCTGTCTCAAAATAAACACTTAAAAGGCCTAGAGATGTAGCTCAGTGGGAGTTCCCTTGGGTTCGAGGCATAGTACTGCCCCAAAGAGAGGGGACTGAAGGCACCAGGACTGTGGCTTAGCATCCTGAGACACTCATGGGTTAGCATCCAAGGATGTGTGTATACAGCACCCCTTATGAGGACTGGACTCGTTCATTTTCTCTCCTGGGTCTATTAACCCAATCTCCTGGATCTCCTAACCTTGCAGAACTTCCTGAGAAATTAAAATCGATTACCCTCTTCTGGGGGTCGGGTCGGGGCGGGGGGGTCGGGGCGGGGCGGGGGGGTGGGGGGCACACACCAATACAGCAGGCATGCCATACAAGTCTTCACCACTAGGTGTCGTCAGAGCGCAGTTTTTACATTTCCTTTATTCATTTTCTATCTGGGGAGATCACTTATGGGGACACTTGTAAAGGACACTTTCCTCCTGGTTTGCAATCAGAGCTAACTCCATATTCTCCTACAGGTTTTTCAGTAGTTTGCAATTCATTTAGGACACACAAACAAGAAAGTTCTTCCCTGGGAGTAAGGCAGGCCGGCTCTGTAAGAAATTTCCAAAAACACCTTCAGGTTCATTCCCAGTCTTGTCAAACGACGGACACCCAGCGATCCTCCTTCCCCCATATGACTGCCTAAAGGTTTGGGGCACCACCAGTAGAATTTGTTTTAACATGGATTTGAAGTCACACCCTCGGTTTTTATTAAGCAGTTAGATTTGAGGGTTCTGCTGAGTGGCTGCAGGTTTCAGGGCTGTAGGCCCCACAAGTGGATGAGGCTGCTCTCTTGTCGCCTTATTTAGGCTCCCAGAGTGCCACACTTCCCCACTCCCAGGGAAGAACTCACTCAAGGGGCCAGTTTAGCACAGGGCGGAGCCCAAGCATTTCCACAATGCACCAGGATGCTTCTCCCCAGATGGGGAAACTGAGGGAAAAGGGCAAACATCTCTGACACAATGGCACTGGAAGAGCCTCCAGAAATCCTAGTGTCGAACCGACTTTGGCATCAGCTGCTCAAAGCAGAGGGGGTCAGGCCCCACTTGCTCACCAGAGAAGTTGGCTTCAGCTCCCGGAGGACTCTGTACAACTGGGCTGCAGGACAGGGATGTCAGCACCATAGCCGCCATCATCTCGTCCATTTCCACTGCATCCGACTTCCTGGATTCAAACGGGAGGGGGGAAGCTTACTTCCTGGGCTGGCTGGTCCATGGTCCCCTCACCACAAGCCAACTTCCGGTTGTTCTCCCGGGCCCATCTTACACTTCTGTGCTTTGCCCTCAGAGTCCCAATCCGATCGGGCAGCACATGCTCAGGTAACAGGAGGAAGCGAACCTGCAGGGCTCACCTCCTTCTAAGTGGAAAAGGCTTGCTTGCATGATGTTTAGAATACTAGTAAGCTACAGCAGGAGCAGGTGGGTCCCCCACTTACACTAGGCTGGCACCCCCAAGGAGCCACCTCCTCCCCTGACTTCACGTCTAACTCTACAGCTTAAAATGGAACATTTTATTTGGGGGAGGAGAGAAGAGTCAAAACAATAAAGGATGGGAAGAAACGATGTCCACTGGAATCTCAAAGCACTACAATCACCTCTTCTTTTTTTCATGTTTATTAGCACACGGTTCCTACACATGATAATTACCCTTACCCTCAACCTCAACATGTCTGAATTCTTTTAACTTCCCCTACTCTCCTTTCTCCACCCTCCATCCCTAAATCCTCCTCCCAACTGCAAAGGATCTATCTCCCTCTTTCCTATTATCTAGCTTTTATTTTGCTCTTTAAATTATTCATATTTTGAGTTTCTCATATATAAGAGACACCATGTGATATTTAAGCTCCTGTGTCTGATTTACGTCACTTAACATTATGGTCTCCAGGTGCATCCATTTTTAAATCACCTCCTCTCCTTGTCTTATGCTAAAATTTAAGAGGAAATAATAACACTAATCACTTTCTTCCTCCCTCCCCCCAGATGAATAAGGCATTCTATTAGCCGCTAAATATCAACAGAGCCTACTACATAAGCCTCTGGGCAAATAAACTACACACTAGATCTCCCAGAGCGGGTCTCAGTGTTTTATACAGCAGTGTTCTATAAAATTTATATGCAATTTTTTAAAAAATCCATATGCACTTATATTATTTGGAAGCAAAATTAGATCCATCTGTAAGTTAATGCTACAGTCTTGGGAAAAGTCAGTCTGAAATAAACTTCTAGGTGGCTTGTCTTTTTTTTTCAAGGAAAAGGCCTGCTTTAAAGCTAGCTCTGGGGATGGAGGGGCCTCCTATGGCCGCACGACACTGTCTCATTGCACCTAAGAGTCAGTCTGTCACAGCGTGGCTTGTCTACTCGGAGGGACCAAAACTACTAAAATATACAACTGGGTTTGCGGCAGTTAAACCAAGACCACCAGTATATTAAATACACTTATTTATATGATCTTTGAATATTTGTTTGCATATACTAGAAAACAGTTTCTTTGCTGGCATCCTATTGAATACACAATCACAAATAAAGTCAAAATACTAGATCTGGCCCCGTGTGGTGGCGCACACCTGTAATCCCAGCCCTCACAAGGCTGAGGCAGGAGGATCGCTATGAGTTCCAGGTCAGCCTGAACTACACAGTGAGAGCCTGTCTGAAAAGCAAAAACAAAACACTGGATGGACTGCACCAGCACTAGCACTCACAGAGAGACACAGAGGTGGGGCCCGGCCACACTGTCTGCCTATCTTGCGTATAACACAATCCCAGCCAGCAGATTTTCTTTCTAAACTGGAAAAGATCAACAGACACCGACCATATAACACAGAAGCTAGGAGATATATTCTTGGGGCAAAGCCACATCATAAAACTCCAAACCAGGGGTGCCAGCACATGCTGCAATCCCAGGTACTCAGGAGGCTGGGGTGGGGGATCCGAGCTGGAGGCCAGCCAGGGCTACAGAGTGAGCTTCCATCTCAAAAAATAAATAAAATAAAACCCTACAGCAGAACATCACTCCCCATTCACTACCAATGGCTCTGCGTATCCGAGCCGGGGCCTCCACTCTAGGCCACCGCCTGTTGCTCTGTGGTTTTCCACTATAGATGGCTTTACATTTTTAAATGGTTTTTTTTAAGAACCAAAAGAAGGGTATTATTTCTTGACATGTGATACATACAAACTACATTAACTACATTGCAATTGGAGGGTCCACGAATAATGTCCAGCTAGACCGCAGCCTGGCCCGCTGGCTTACGACTGCTCTGCACCCCATCTGTCCACTGTCCTGGCAACAAGCCCCTCGTCCCTGCTGCCCCGAGGCAGCCCGCGCCGCCCCGCCGCCCTGCACCTCTTGGGGACGTCGATGTTCCTGGAGACGGGTCTGTAGGCCGGCTCCGGGGCTCTGCGCTCCGGGGAACCCAAGGCCTCCAGCTCCGCCGGCCACACTTCCTCCGCCTTGCAGCAGATCTGCAACTTCCGGTCCAGCAGCCACACTATCACCTTGTCCTCCGCCCAGCTGTGCTGCTCCACCAGTCCCGTGCACTCCCGTCCCCCGTACCAAACGCAGACCTGCGGGGGACACAGCCCGGGTCAGCAAGCGGCAGCTCACCCCCAGTCCGGCGGCAGGTGGGGTCTGCGATGCACCATGTTCACTGCCTCGCTGGTCTAAAAGTCATGGTGCTGCAATCCACATGGCCCCTGGGTGACAGTTTCAGCAGGCCAGAGGCCACGGGACTGGGTTACTCATCTCTGGAGCGGTTTAGGCAAGAAAGTGCGGCTGCTCTGAAAGCAAGCTGAGCCCTCCCTTTCTCCGTCCGTCTTCTTGGCCTCCACCCTCCCGCCATGGGTCGCTGTCCCACTCAGGCCCCACCTGATGCCAGTGCCGCACTCCTGGACCTCCCAGCTGTTGCCCACCATGACCCACTGAATTCCCCGAACTCCAGTGTTCTGCGAGAGCAGCTGTAAACAGACTAGGACAGAGCAGATGCTCCCAGGCACCTGCTGCCCACTGAGCACCCAGGCGAGCCACACTGGGTCAGTTCTTCCCCAAACAGGTCCCTGTGAACTCTAGACTGGAAGACAGTGAAGCCACCAGCAGCTTCGATCCCCTGGGATCTGTGCTTCCACCCTCCCACCTGGCCCAGGCCCCTTCGGAGTCCTCCTCGCTGGCTGGTGCCCAGTTCATGCCCAGAACTGCCCACACCTGGCATTTTACCTCCAGGGACTGAGTCTCCTGGGGGAGAAGCTGGCAGGCCGGCCTATCCCACTGGCAGCTGCCTGACCTCATGGGAAGAAGGCCAGGGGGCACCAATCCAGCAGGGAAACAGAGGCAGAGTCTCCACTTAGGGGCCGAGAGACCGAGAAGCCCAGGCATCTGGCTGCAATGATAATATCAGGCCCAGGGGACACTGAAGGCCAAACTGAATTCGGAAGACACAAACCTCTTCATGCCCTGCAGCATTTGAAGCTAATTCTAAGGAGAAATCTGGCCCCTAGAAGCCCAAGATCCTTTTCCCTTGTTTTGTAAAAGTGCGAAAGCAGGCAGATTACAAGCCACTGAGTGGAGGCCAAGCTTCGAGGGGAACTGCTAAGCACCCCAGAATACCTGGCCACTCCCTCCTCCAAATGACACCATGGTGGAGAAGCGCTGGGTCTGAAACAACGGGGCGTTCTCCACCCAGAGCCAGAGTCCCCGGGTGGAGGAAAGGGCCTCACTCAGCTCCCTGTCAGAGGGTTTCTGGCCTGGCTCTCAGGCTCGCCTGGATCAACTCACCTTCTGGCCGGGCTGAAAGGGCGCCTGCTGGAGGCCTGCAGCGCCCAGAGCCTGGAGGAGTTCCCTGGGCCGCTCCCGACTCACAGGGTCCTTGCAGGCCAGCACAGGCTCTGGGGCGGTACCCTCCGACAGCTCCACCTGAGGCTCCGAGGGCACCACGGTCCCTGAGGACCCCTCCGAGGTGCTGGGGCCCAGCACCCGGGCTCCCAGGAGCGACCGTTTGCCCAGGCGTCGGGACAGCACGCTGGCCATGCTGCTGCGTCTCCTGAGGAGGCAAAGGGGACAGTGAGTCTTCACCCAGCATCCAAAGGAAGTGGAGACTCTTCCCACCATGCCACGGAGCATGGTCAAAATGAACAGAACATTTAAAAGTGATATTTATCAATTTTTGTTCTTACAAAATGTATACCACTCCCAGGAGGGCATGAAGAAAATACTGATCAGCACAAAGAAAAGTAAGTCACTCAGGAACCTGGTTCCCAACATGATCTTTTTTTCTGAATAGCGTTTTCTGCTCTTTCTTCCTTACTGGTACTTACACACCTTGATTTCTATAAAAATGGGATCAGGGGTTGGCAAACTAAATCTTCCCTTAATTTATGGGCTGTGTCTACTGTATCATTAAATGTTATCCTCTGCAAACACACCCACGCAGTATTTTCTTAGGCAGATCCAACCACTGCTAATTTAACAAATCTGTGGTCCATGAAAGCCACATAGGACGCACTATTGTCCAAACCTCTCTGAGCTAAATCTCGGCTCCCATGCCTATCCATGTGCTGCTGTGGGTGAGGCTCCCAGCAGGAAGACATCCGGCAGACACGTAGATTCCTGAGCTGAGCTGGCTCCAAAGGTACAGAGAGCCTTAGAAATGAACCAGTACTACTCTGCTCACCTCACCCCTGCTCATGGTGACAAAGGAGGTTGGTCCAGAGCCTGACAGAGCAGATCCCTTCAGGTGACCCCACTGACCCTGGCCCTGTTCCCGGGCCTGTCTGTTGGTGGGAGAAGGACCAGCTCCCAGTCAGCTCACTCTGCCCTCCTCCCAGCCACTCGGGGACGAACTTCCTCCCGTCTCGGTCCCCAAGCACACTGCTGCTCTCTGTTGCTATAGGTCCTCTGTCCCCCCCCATTTGTGTATTCAGCTGGTATTTAGTTGAGGAATGGGTGTATGCAGAGTACCCCACAGTGGCATGGTGCTGTGGCTGGTATAGAATACCAGGGTTTTCAGACCTCAATGCCAATTGCTGCTTCCCCAGTCTGGGAGGCCCCACCAGGCTAACTCCACTTGTCCACAACTCATGTCCGAAAAATACAGTATATGTTTACATTTTTAAAAATTATCACAGTAAAAGATGCACTGCCATTAATCTCCCTCAACATGCTCCCCCTTCCTTGCAACACACTTATCCCATTGTTCTTGCCACTTTCTGAAGCAGTTCTGCAAGTCTTCTTTCATGAGTGTCTTTAGTTGCACTGTCCTGGCTGCCTCAATGTCCTGAATCAATTCAAAACATTGACCTTTCCTGGTCATTTTGACTTTGGGGAAGAGCCAGAAGTTGCACAGTGCCAGATCCTGTGAATGAGGACACACTGTCATGTTTTCCCAGCCTGCCTTTCCATTGGATGGCACTTGGTGGTAAGTGACCTGCTCACAGTATTTTTGATCCACATACTCCTGAAAGAAGACTTCCAGAACTGCTTCAGAAAGTGGCCAGAATGATGGGATAAGAGTATGCAAAGCAAGGAGACATGTTTTGAGCGGGATTCACAATGTGTCTTTTACTGTAATAATTTTTAAAATTTAAACATTGACCTTTTTTTTTAATACACCCTGTATTAGGCTCAGCCTCTCAAGGACAGGCTGCTCAGTCACATTCCTCCACATTCCTCCTCCCTCCCACCTTCCCTGGCCCCACTTCCATAGAGTGCAAGCTTTCTTTAAACAGCTCCCTAAACCTGCTTCACTTTCTACCCTGGTCCAAAAGGACCTCAGGGCTTGTTTGGGTCCCACACAATCTCCACATCTTCTGATTCCTGGCCTCTTTCCCAACTAGTCAGGCAAGTTCTGCTAGCAAGCATCTTTATAATAACAAACGGAGAATGGCAAAAATAACTAAAGTATAATAAGAAAGTTGCAAAAATACTGGGTAAACTGCCGGCTGTTTTCCCCAGCGTTTTACCCAGGGCCCCAGGGCTGGAATCTGAGTGGGAGCAAAGGACGTATCGGGAAAAGCTGGGACTCACAACATGCAGTGCTCATTTAGGGGGTTGGTGGCTTTACCCCCAATCACGCTGTCTCTGAATCCTTCACTATTGCCAACAAAAAGGAAGAAAAATGCAAGGAATAAATTTCTTATCACCACAGGGGCAGGAATCCAGATCTAAGCAAAATAGGATTTACATTTCAGTCCCCAGGACTGGTCGCCACTCAGTGGTAAAGTGCTGACTCCCTGTGCAGGACCCTGGGTTCAATCCCAAAGCCACAAAACAAACCAAACGCTGATAGGAGCTGGAGGAGAGGCGCGATGCCATTTATGGACATGAGGTGGCAGTACTGAGCCAGAGAAACAGCCAACTTCTGTTCTTGGCAAAAATCCGAGCGGCCACCCCCACTTTCCAAAGCAGGAAGTTTGGGGTTTCTACCACTGAAAATGAACACAGGGTAGCATTTCCAAAATTCCTGGGTTTCTAGGCTCCAGACAGCGCCTGAGATATTCAGCCAACAAACTCCCACCATGTTTTTGTTAGCTTCTTTCTTTTTTACTTGACTTTGTTGGTGAGCCTGCACCTTTGAAAGCCTGCTAGATTTGCGAAGTGAGCAAACCTGCCACTTCCAGTTTGTTCCCCCAACTCAGCTTTGCCCATGCTGTCGACTCTTCCTCCTGAATTCCACTTGAAAATACAGTTTATTAGGGGTTTTATTTATAGTACTCCTAAATCTTAATTTTTAAAAGCAGAAGAGAAAGAAGGAAGGGAAACTGCCTTTATTATATGCCTCCCAGGCACCAGTGTTCATAGATTGTATCTCATTTAACCCTCAGAACAACTTGAGATAAATATGGTCTTTGATTTCTGATAAGGCCACTGAGTTGCAGAGGAATCCGATTACAGAGGCCATGGGACTTCAGAATTTGCAGACGTAGCTCTGAACTCACATCTACACGAGGTCCAAGGTCACAATCCTGCCACTAATCCAGCAAGTGTGAGATCTCTCAACTCAGTTCAGCGAGTTTTTTCCCTGTCAGTGAACCTGGATAGAGAAAAACTGGCCCCTGACCCTCAGTCCAGATTTCCACTTCCCCACACATTTCCCTCCATGGACATCTCCTTCTCACTTGCCTCTTGGCCTCCTTCTTACAAAATAAAGGTCAGTGCATTAGCCTGACCTTGTTTACTGCTCCAATTCGCTGTTAATCATTTAGCGGTCAGGTTTACAAAGACCTTTATACACACACTGCCCTCCAGGAGTGCCCAAAGGGGTAAAGGGAACCCTCAGCCAGGTTTACACTGGTGCTGGAGCGTATGGCACGGAAGCGGGCACTGTGAGTGTAGGCCAAGGCAGCACCGCCAGGGCTCCTGAGCATTTCTCCTGTGCATCCACAGCCCCAGTCTGCTCCCGTGGCCCTGGCCCTGTAGGCAGCACAATAGCCAAGAGGCCTCGGGCACCCGGAACACTGGCAAAGGTCACCGGATGGGCAGGTGGAGGAGAAAGGTTGATGCTCGCTCCACTTTCCAGGCCCACTATGGTCTTGCACCTGGACGGCTTAACCTCTGCTTCCAGTCTGGCCCCTGTCAGTTTCTCTCACAGGAGCAAATAATGGTTCATATCCCAGCCATCAAAGAGTGTGCCATGTGGCTCTGTAGCAGCCAAAAGAAATTAAGAAACCACTATTTCAGGGCAACAATAACAGTATTTCACCACGGAGCCAAATGTTGCTTTGCAATTTTATATTCGCAACTTAACAGAATTTCTCGAGTACACGTAAACTCATGCTTTGGGCACATCAGTACAGATTCAAGCATTATGCATCTCCCCCCAACACTGTCACCCATACAAGGGGTGGGCCACCCGAGAATATGTATTTTGGTCAGTGTCCAAAAAGGGTTAGTCCTTGTCACGCTCAGCAAACAGCTCCTGATGTGCTAATGGGCCTTAATGAGGACGTCTGCCATCAGTTAAGCAACTGGAATGGACACAAGACTAAAACAAACCCGCTCTGCTGTTCAGAGTGGCAAAGTGCTATTTGGCCTGTGATAGTTGCTGGACAACTGCATGTCCCTGTGCTCACACACACGTGCACACTTTTGCACACGATGGTTGCTATCTCCTACCACCCAGAGACACTGCAGCAAGCCATGACATCACCCAGCGGCACTTCTAGGACACAGGTCATAAGTCAGAGTGATCTGTTACACAATTAATGCTTTTTCAAAAGTTAAGGAGGGTAAAAATAAATAAATAAATAAATAAATGAAAAGTTAAGGAGGGTGAAGTTTGGAGCAAGATTCCTATTTGCAAAAGCTTGGGTGCTTGCTACACCTCTCTAATGAATACTTGAAGGATCAAAGAAGTGATACCCACCCTCTAGCAAGGGCTTCTGCTAAACCTCAGCTTTCTGTGTATTTTAAGATCTCTACTGGGAAAAAAAAAAATCTCTACTGGGTACCAATGTATAGAACAGTTTCCATTTTTAGTTCTTGCTTACCCTTTTTGGTCTTTTATCAGAAAGTTACCAGTTTTTTCTCTTAAATCTATGTTGTAACTTAAATTTCTTTTCACTGTCATGTTCTAGACTCAATCAAAGGCCAAAAAGGTAGCAGGGAACCACGTTTCTTATTTTAAAATAGCACTCCATGGGGAACAAGATTCCCAAACAATTCACTTAGCAGTTCTCAGCCGGTATCTCTATTGCTAGGTGGCAGGTATACTTGCGGGCATATTTATGGTTATGAGCAACTACGTCTGTAGTCCTTCTGGTTTGCATGTCACCATTTGAACCCTGGCAGAAGCAAGCTGTCACTGCTACCTGGTCATTCTCAAGACTTTTTTCCCCTCCCATCCCCTCGGGGCGGCTTCCCAGGGAAAGTAAGATACAGCTTCCTAGGCACACAGACCTTTTCTTCCAAAACAGACGAAAACCTCCTCTAGCTTTGGTTAGCAACTCCAGTGATAGCATCCTAGACTCTAAGCTAAATCTTCTAAATCTCTGAATATTTATGTCAAGTCCTTTTCCACCATTTAAAAAATAGGTGTGGTGTGTATTCAAGATTTTATAAAGCTTGAGCTACATGGCACTGAGCATATTAGTGATCAGTATTTCAAATCAGCTAGCCAGTCAGTGACAATTTTGATTCCCCATTATTGTCTTTTGCTGGAGGCTTTTTTGAAACCAGATTATACCACATCAGAGTGCCACAGTTTAGACCACTAGTGAAATTAGAATAATCAGGACTGTCAGGGACCCAAAAGATCATAATCCAACCCCCTTTCGAGGCTGGCACCCTCTCTAGCAAACCCTGTAACTGAGCACCCTGCCTCCTCCCTGGTGAGTAATAGATGCAATGGGGTAATGGAGGGAAAGAATACAGCCCCAAATAACTGCTAATTTCATGTTCCAGCAGATGGGCCCAGAAACAGGCTTCCTGATCTGGTTAGAGTGAATTCTCTCCAGCAAATAATAAATGATCCTGATCAACAAATGCTTCTCCCTCAGTCGAGTAATAAGAACTGTTTCTGTCTACAACGTGGCAGGAAAGCAAAGCACTCACACAGTTCCACTCTACTTCCTTCACACCTAGCTCCCCACTCACTTTCAAAACCTCGGTGACCTTTATGACCACCCTGCTTAACTTAGCTGTATCAATAAAATAATTCTTAGGCACTCAGGTGGGGCTCATGGACCTATAACTATTTCTACTGCAGATTAAGAACTCCTAATCTAAATTTCCAAAATGCTCCAAAATTTGAAACTTTGTGAGTGAGCGGCTACCTGATGCCGCAAGTGAGACATCTTAAGAAAGGTCACAGTCAAAACGCAGGTGGGCTAAAATACTGTATCTTCAGGCCACGGGTATGATGTGTATACGAAACATAAATGAATTCTGTGTTTAGACTTGAGTTCCACCCCCAAGATATCTTGTTATGCATATGCAAATATAGAAAAAAATCCAAAATCCAATATTCTTCTGGTCCCTGGCATTTCAGAGAAGGGTCCTGCAGGACCAACAGAGCCACATTTTCTTAGATAGTGAGCCTTGTCGCGCAGAGAGCAGCCTCCTTTATCCCACCTAGATTTATGATTTTAAGCAGGTGGTCTTCCCAGAGCCAGGAGCACCCCAGATTCATGGAAAATGAAGACAGGTGGCAGAAGTCAGGAGGCGTTTAAGCAGCGTCAAACTCAGTTCTGAGAGCGTTTCTTCTTCAGACCAGACAGACGTCTGGGTGATCCGCGAAGGCAGGTCCGAGCACCTCAAGGTGCTGTGTGCGGGGAAGCTGTCCAGCGTGGTCTGCGTGGAGCACGGGGCGGGCCGAGCGTGCTTGCAGGGGGCAGGGGGAGGGGAGTGGTTAGACCTGACTCAAACTGCCGGAGGAGCAGCTACGTGAGCGCGAGCCTTCCCGGCCGGCCGGCTGACAGGATGGTGCTGACTTGGCAATTCTCCCCAGAGCTGGCGGGGCGGGGCGGGGCGGGGCGGGGCGGGGCGGGGCGGGGCCTGGGAGAAGCAACAGTTGCTTCCAGCCGCTTTCAGGGGAGGCTCGTAAAAGACCAGAACCTGCATTCAAGGAATGCCTGAAGGGTACTTGGCTTTACCCTCGTTTTCATGCACACCTTTGGGGGCCTCTTTTCTTTCCTGACTTCCTAGCAACTTAATAAAATATAGGGGGAAAACATTATTCCCGGTTTATAGCTGAGGAAACTGAGGTCCATCAAGAAAGCCACTTACTTGCCCAAAATCACAAAGAGAGCGAGCAGTGGGGGTGACAGCTTTCCTGGCTCTCTGGTCCGGTTCTGCCTTCTCCAGGAGAACATGGTGGAGGGTTCAGAATTTGGGGGGTTGGGGGCCTCCAGGAAGGAGTGTGCATTTCACCAGGTGGAAGGGATCTACTAGAAGGGCTTCCAGGAACGACAAGCAAAGCTGGCAACAAAAGGCTGCCACCCCATAAATATAATCCAGGGACATGGACCGGTAACAGGCAGGCCAGTTAGCACTGGGCCTTGAAACGGAAGGCCACACCATATGGACCCCAAGGTGTCAATCCCAGGACCTGACAAAAAGGGTTACTCATGTTCCCCTCCTTGGAGAAGGCAGAGGGACAGAGGCTCTGCTTTGTATCGCTTTTGTATCTAAGTGATTCGAGTGGAAACACAATGTGGAACTCCACAGTCATTTGAACCAACACCCACATGCCCTGCTGACGCTGAGCACTGCTGTGGACAGTGAATGGTTAAAGCGGAAAACGGGCTGGGAGCTCAGGCGTCACTGAAGCAGAGTTGCCACATCCCCAACAAGGGACAAGGCCAAACCACCAGGCAGGGGGGCTGGAGGGCGAAGGCCACCTGGAAACTCTGCTGGCTGGAATCGAACAAGTATCATTCCTTCCTTGTGGTAGACAATCAGGGGATCCAGGGCTGCAGGTGCCCAAGAAAAGTGTTGCCCGGTTGGGGGTGAAGACAGGGACAAAGTGAGCCAGGAACCAAAGGGAATTAATTGCTCTGTCTGGCTGGAAAGGGAGGCACCGACTACCACAGATCATTTTTTCCTTCTATTCTGGCTCCCTAAGAAACTACCCATGCTTTCTGCATCAGGATGAGGGCTGCACCCCAGTTCATCATGCTACCACCCTCTGCTGGGAACTCCACTCTGCTGTCCAGGGAGGGGGTGTCCCCAAGACCCTAAAACTGGCTCATCAGAATGGACACCAACATGTCCAGGAGAGGCTGGGCAGAGGTACCTGACACAGGGCAATGGCCAGGGATACAGCAAAGCCTGCACCTAGAAGTACAGCCAGTCACTCCCACCAGGGTGGCTTGGGACAACTGCCAGCACCTCAGAGCCTCTGTTTCTGCCCCACAGGTGGGAAGATGAGGACCAAGGACCTCACAGGGCCACAGTATGGCTACCACCTGCACTGCACAGTGCCCCCGTCTCAAAGGAAGGAACGGAGGTGCCCCCCCCCCACCGCACACTCCTACATCAGAACATGAGGGACGCTGAATGCTTAGCAGCCACCGTCCAGATAACATCCAGGAATCGAGGCTGTTCCAGGATATCCCACTAGAACTTATAACACAACTACTGACTAATGGAAACGCACAAGTTGGCCGTGGGTAACCCACTAATTAACTGAAATCACAACGCTGATCTCAGCAAGATAGGAGAACCAAGAAATCGAACCTGTTCCATCTAGAGAGAGGCTGCTGGCCGGAATGAACCACCCCCATGGCACAGTGCTCAGAGCTCAATGCCAAGCCAGGCAGCTTTGCCCCTGGAGCCCTGAGCCAGTGACTGACCCCTGGTTACCTCACTCGCAGCTACAGGGGTGCCAGCCTGCACTGCTCCCAGTGCTTACAGCTCAGTCCTGGTGCTCCACCTGGGATCACTCAAGACCAAACCTCCCTTGAAGTGAGCCACGGGCAGACTCTGGAGGCAGATCCAGGCCAGGCTGGTGCAGACCCACACAAGCCCAGGGAAAGGGGTGCTGCAGAGTACAACCCCTGCTGGTAGGCGGCACATGGGCCCAGCTCCTGCTGATGCATTGAGCAGAATGTTAAGTAGTTGAAGGTTCAGTGCCAGGCATCACAGCCCAAATCTATAATTCCAGCACTTGGGAGGCTGAGGCAAGACAACCACTCTGAGTTCGAGGCCAGCCATTGTAGCCCAAACTACAGAGCAAGATGAGAGAGAGAGAGAGAGAGAGAGAGAGAGAGAGAGAGAGAGAGAGGAAGGAAGGTTCAGACTCTGGCCTTCATTGAGTGTAAAAGCACTTAATGTGCTTGGGGATGACATTCATACATTCATACTATGCAATGAGATGAATGAATGGGCATTTGCCTCTTTGAGAAAAATGCAAAAATCATTCAGCAGTCTGACACCAAAGCCTGGTAAAAGAATAATTTTTAGAATTAAGCTTGTAAATCTGGGTAAATATCCATGTTAACTTTTTAAAACTTTTTTGACGTAAGTTGAGTTGAAATGAAAAATGTTAAAAGTATACCCAAAAAACCTGAGTTTCTGAAGCTTAAGGGAGACAGATATATTTCCCCTAAAAACAGCAGAAAGTCAGCCTAAGAGAATGGAAGAGTCTCTTGCTCAGGGAAGATTCAAATACAAAGCGGAAAGTGACCAGAGCTGGGAAGGAGCTGATCCACAGCACTCACCACCAAGAAAGAACCTGAAGTGAGCTTTACCCGTCGGCAGCCATCTCAGGAATCTTTAGGACCCAACAGTGTGGGCCTAAGGATGAGTTCAAAGACTACACAAAGATGGAAAAACAGGCTGAGTGAGTGACCCTCCCAGTCCTAGCTCCACACGTCCCGTCTTGGATGTTTGTCCTAAAATGGACAGAGTGACACTGATCAGTTTCCACAGAACAAAATGAATGTGGATCAGTCATAGAGGGGAGATGGCCCATACTCATTGAGTTTTGGGAAAAGTGAGAAAGGAAACTGGAACCCCTGTCAGCCCTGGGAAGGACAATCAAGGACACCATATCAAGCCTTGCACCAGTACTGGACAGCAGAGACAGCTGTACTCTGTGCAGGGCTAGCAGAAGACCGGAATCTTTTGTTTCTTTGTTTTTTGCAGTGCCGGGGATGGAACCTAGGGCCTTGCACATGTTAAGCAAGCGCTCTACCACTGAGCTATGTCCCCAGCCCAAGACTAGAACCTTTTCAAGAAAAAGCAGTGGGATGTTCTCAGGGAATAAAATCACATCTACTTTGTTAAAACTGTTACAGAATACAGGCCGGGGATTTAGCTCAGTGGTTTCACCACCTGCTACACAAACGCAAGGACCCGAGTTCGATCCCCCGTACCAAAAAAAAAAAAAAAAAAAACTGTTACAGAATAAAGAGACAAGGGCATGACAGGAAACCTTACATGGAATCCAGTGTTTCAAAGACTACGCTTGTTCATTAATACTCTAGTAGTTCTCACTGGTCAAAGACTTATGTGCCAGTCACCCACTGCGAATTTCACAGGATGCACCTCATTTAGTGCCCTCCAAGTAAACCATGAGATAAGCACCACTACCATCCCCATCTTACAAATAAGCAAATAGTGGGCCGGGGATTTAGCTCAGTGGTTTCTGCCGCCTGCTGCCCAAGCGCAAGGACCCGAGTTCGATCCCCAGTACCAAAAACAAAAAAAAACAAACAAATAAGCAAACAGAGACTCAAGGAAGTTGAGTAATTGTCCAAAGCCACAGAGATAGAAAGTGATGGAACTCAGATTCGAACTCCGATGTGTCTGATCCCACAGTTATGTGCTCTGCCCAGTACAGCCAGGGAAATCAAGGCTGTCACCAGGCTGGACTGCATGACCTCGTAAGGGTCCCTGTTACCAAAACACTGAGTCCAGGAAAGGTTCATGTGGCAGGCACTGGTGGTTGTGGCACGAAAGGGGAAATGAGACAGTACTAAGCCTGAGGATCCCCGGTACCTGGGGCTACAGCCATTATTTCACCCCTTATACGTGTCCCAAAGAGCACACAGTGAAACCATGTGAGTCGCCAATGAGCCTTCCCCATAAGCTGACCTTGGCAATGTCCACACCACTCTGTGACTCACTTTCCTTGCATGTAAAATGATAAAAATATTGGTTCCTCTCCCAAAGGGCAGCTCAAGGCTTTAGTGAGGCAAAGACTTTTTTTTTTAAGTGCCCTGGTTTTAAAGAGTCATCAAGCTTCTCTTTCTAGAGATGCTAATCATCCAGATCAGAGAGAGGAAGTAGAAGGAAAGAAAGTAATGAAAAAATCCACATCGGACACGGAACAGAGTTCAGGATAAATATTAGCCTAAAACAACAGACACCAAAGCCCAGCTAGTGATGAAAAAACAAAGCTATGGGTGAATTACAGGGAAGAGCTTGCACAGATGTTGGGAGGCATAGTGCATGTTCAGATCCAAGGAAAGAGGGCTTTTCGAGAGCTCTGTGGTGACATCAGACCCAGTCCGGAGACCTCTGGGTCACGGTGGGTCACCGTGGGTCAGGTGCCCACTCTGATCGCAAAGGCCGAAAAGAAAACAAAAGACATTTCACCCAGCACTGCTGCAAAAGTAAAAAACCCACAAACAAACACATTGCCCAGCCCCCTACAAAATCAGAAAATCGTCTGCCCTGCCAACAGCAGTCTCTGCCCATCAAGAAAGATGAGCTGCAAAGCCAGAGTTTGGGCACCCTGCACCTGCCGCGTGACAGGAGGGTAAGCTAAGAAGACCTGTCCTTCGGGCCCAGAAGGTCAAGGCCAGGAGGGCCCTGAAAGAAGCTACACAGTGGACAGTGGACAAGAGGATGAGAGGAGGGAACGCTGACTCGGCTGCCAAATCCTGAAAGGAGAGAGGGAGGCCCTGCTAACACTTGCAGGACTCCGGAGGAGGAGCTGCCTGCAAACCCCAAAGAAGGCAATGGAAATGAATGCAAAATCGGGCTCTCCTGGGTCAGAACCAGAGCTGTTTCCCTGCCGTCTGCATAAGGACCTGAAAGCCTAGAATGTACAATCATTAAGGCCACAGAGGGCTCTGCTTCCTCCTAGCTAGGGAACAAGTGGCACCAACACACAGCCAGCCCCACGGCTATGTTCAACCCGGCTGGAGTTGAAGCCTCCCTGGCCACACTGGCCCAAAGCATGGTTAACCTGCATGCTTCCCGGGAGTTGTTCGAACACTGAAGACCGCCAGGAGTGAACAGAACAGAGAGGCGCAAGCCATTCTCCCCTCATTAACACAGCAGGGCTCTAGGGCTCTGAAACAACACTGAAGTCCTTCCCAATGCCTCCCCTTGGGCTCAAGTGTTTAAGAGACACTTTGTATTCTAAAAATGGCAAGGAGAAGACCTGCAGGTGGAGAGTGAAGTGGGTTTAGAATTTACCATTCAGAGTCCTCCATGGGCTGCTCATGCATCCTGCACCTCTTTCGGGCAGAAGTGTTATTACGCCAAAGTCCTGGAGGCAAGGAGGGACCAGACATAATTAACTACAGGACCCAGAAGAGGACTTTCCATCCCCAGCCCTTCTCGATAACCAGCACTAACCTGCAGGGACCGAGGAGGGGGCGCGGACGAGGGCAGGCACCTCACACTAAATCCTAGTCTTCAGTGACCAGATGAGTGAGCACAGCCCGATCACTTACAGTAACTCTAAGCAAAGAAGGGAGCCTAGAGTGTATCTCCATCAGAACATCCAGTTAAAGAGCCCTGCTACCCAGCCATTCCACCTTCTCAGTACCTACCAGGAGAAACCTCCCAAGTGCTGAGGCTCCGAGTGCAGTAAGGTCTCTTAGAACCGCATTTGTAACAGAAAAGGATCAGAAGTAACTGTGTCCATCAATGAGGGAAAGGTGAAGTAACTGTTTAGCCTTCTAATTCTCAGGAAGAGCAGGTAGGAACTAACGAGATCAATAAGATCAGGGCTGGGGATTTAGCTCAGTGGTTCCGACGCCTGCCTCACAAGAGTAAGGTCCCGAGTTCGATCCCTGGTACCAAAAGATCTATGAACACTGAGAAAAAGATACCCTGGCCAGGTGTGGTTGTACACCAGGAGGCTGGGGCAGGAGGACTGCTGTGACTTCAAGGCCAGACTGAGCTATATAGCGAGAGCTTGTCTCAAAAAATAAAAAAATTTAAAAAAGATATCCTGAGGTATATGTCTATATCCTGACTTTTATAAGTCCCAGAGGCACAGATATAAGTATGCAAAGCATTTGAAGAATACCAACAACCCCAGGATAGTGGTTTACTTCTGCGGAAAGGACTGGGATTAAGAGTGGTTGTCAGAGAAGATTTTTTTGCTTGCTCTGAAAGATTTCGGTTTTTTTCCCCTACAGAGAATGTGTTCATGTATTACTTACATAATGAATCATTTATCATCATTTATTAATTATAAATGAATCATTTATTATAATAATCATTTATTCATTTTGTTTTTTAAAAAATAAATAGACCCTGCTCAATACATTTCAATAATGAGTTTAGGAGCAATCTTCTACTCGAATCTGCCTGGAGTTTGCTGCGAGACAACTCAGCAAGGCAGATCTGGCTCGGATTTCCCAGCCAGCTGCAGGCTTTGCAGCACAGATCTCATTTCAGTTTTACAAGTGCAACTCTGTAACTCTGTGGACTGTTAAATTTATCTGCCAGTTTTAGGAAAGGGGGGGGCCAGAAAGAGAAAGTATGTCCCAAGGACTTCTGGTAATCCAAGGGGATGTCCTCGGAGCAATTCCAGTTCTTCCAAGCCAGCAGTGCAGCCCTCCACACAGCGCACAAACACACACACACACACAGGCACACAGCCATGCACACACGCACGCACGAGTCAGGCAGCTGTGCCCAGCCACACCTCCTCCTGGTGAGGACAAGCAGACTGTGCCGTCCACTCTTCTGTCTGGCAATCGGGATTTCCAACATCAGTCTGGATCCCTTGGGCAAATGAAAAGGAAGGATCTGAACATCTCATTAAACAAACATTAAAATATTATTATTTACTTACTGGGGCCACCCAGCCACATAGGATACTGCTTTACTTATTAATTAATTAATTTACTGTCTTACTTATTGTGGTGTTGGGGATGGAACCCCAGGGCCTCATGCATCCTAGGCAGGTGTGCACCACTGAGCTACACCCCCAGCTCTGGATACTGATTTTCAACACATACACACTAGCATCTCTTCAAAGCACTACTTACTGAGCCCTTAGAAAAACACATTTAGAATATTAAGAACCAGCAAGGCAAAACTAACCTCCAGTGATAGAAATCAGATTTATGGTACTTCCACTTGTGGTAAGGATTACTTGGAAATGGTCACAAGGAACATTTGGGGTGTTGAGTATGTTTTGTCTCCATATGCATTTGTCAAAACTGATTAAATGGCACACTTAAGATCTGAGCATTCCACTATGTGTAAAGTATGCCTCAATTAAAAAAAAAGAAAAGAAGAAAAGCCTACTCCAACACAGTTCCTCTTCCACCTGCAGCAGAACTCTGATCCATCCATCTGGACCCTGGAAGCCTCCGTTGCGCATGAGTAGCATGGTGACAGTCACCATAAAAATAGATCACAAGATTTAAATGGATGGAGAACACATGAATTTAAGAAAAGAACACAGAGAGCAATTTGTTTCACAACAGAATAAAAAGAAAAGGAGGAGAGTAGGTTTTAATTCCTCAGCCACTGTATGCGGCTGTTCTAAGAGTTTTATGGCTCAAAAGGATAGGAAAAGCAGGAAGCTATTATTTCTTACTGTATTTGTTTTAAAGTTCAGGCTGGGCGTGGTGGTGCCTATGTGTAATTCCCACACTCTGGGAGGCTGAGACAGGAGGATCAAGTTCTGGCCCAGCCTGAACAACTTAGTAATGTACTGAGACCCTGTCTCAAAATAAAAAGGGCTCAGAATGTAGCTTAGTGCAAAGGTTCTGGGTTTAATCCCTAGTACTGAAAGAAAAAAAAATAAAAAAGGCTATCAGTCTAACTTTTCCCCACACCCAGGAAAATGGTTCATGGCAGTTCAGCAAGCACCATCGATGTGACAGACTCCACGCAAGGACCAAATGATGTGGACACAAAGACGACACGGGCCACTGCCAACAAGTGTGTAAAGACCTTCTGACCTACATCTAAAAGCTAGCATGCCTTGACTCAGAGAAGACAGAGCATTTTTCTTCCCAACTACTGATTTCTCCAGTGCCAGAAGAGGAACACAAAGCTCATGGAGTCAGAAATCATCCTGTGATAATCTCCAAACCTGAGAGGAACCTCTCTCCTCTCCACAGAGCTCGCTAAGAAACTCATGCTCTGCAACTTAGCCCAAGCAGAGTCCCTAACGACAACAAAAGTAACTCCAAGACGTCAGGAAGCAGGATCTGCTCCATATTTTCTTCCAGCTTTGACAAGTCACATAGTAACTGACCTTGAGAACTGGAAGAGACTTTGGAGGTCAGCCTAATTCCTGCTCTTCTCTTCTGCAGCGTCCCTGATCAATGGCGTTCAGCATTATTTGAATACCTCCAACGGGAAGCCCACTACTTCACGGGCAGACGTGTCCACTGCCGGGCAGATCTGCCAAATAGAAAATCCCTTTGCAAGCTGAAATGAAATTTGCCAACCCAGTCTTTATGGTTAAAGGATACTTTAAAGTCCTTCAACATCAGGGCAACCATTCTACAGATGAAGAATGGGAAGCTACAGAAGATAAAGCAACTGCTTCATCCACAGGTCATAGTCCAACACCAAGAGTAAGACTGAATGTGTGTGCTCTTTCCTACACCCGATGACCATGAAAACACTTCTACTGGGTACCCCCTCCATAAGTGTACTCCAGCCATTCCTGATCCTATATCACCCTAGTCTACCTTAGTGGATCAAGTCTTGATGCTCATGTTCCTTTTAAATCATGGTGCCCCAGTGGTCCAAAGGTCACATGGTCAAGGTCATCAAGAGTAGATCCTTTGATTCTCAACTGGACTTGATTTTTTTTTGAAAGCTTCATCTCACTGAAGACTCACACTGAACTCATGAACAATGGGGGAAAAAAAATAAGACTTTCTGCCACATGGCCTCGCCTTCCACAGTGGGCCCGCACCAACCGAAAGAAGGGCCTGAGTCTTATTTTGTGGCTGCAGTGCCTAAGCCGGGACTTGAGCCAAGGCAGGTAAGTACTCAACATTAGTCACTGCGTGAATCATCTATCCCAGCCTGTCCTTGAGCAATAAGATGTGTTTAAAGTAGCAGTCTTTTCCCCCACTGGAAAATAATAAATTTATAGCATGAAAAAGAGAGAGTCACTCAGCTCAAGCCATCGAAAAGCAACTTAGTTTTAGTGTTATCAGTATGTTTCCTTCCAGTCATTTTCTATGCACATTTTTTAAACATTTGGAATGCTACTGTAGAAGAACTGTAACTTTTAACAGAAATAGTCTTCCTTATTTTTTAAATTGCTCCTAAATATTACTTTGTGTAACTTCACAACATTCCACTATAAATGAAACTTCGTAACATTCCACTATAAAGACACATCCATCGGAATTCACCTATCCAGTAACTCCAGCCCGCACCATTGGATATTGAGATTTTTACCAGTTTTTCACTAGAGTTTTTCAAAATTCTGAATGATCTGTGCATACAACATCATGTATATTTTGGATATGATCTCACCTATATGCCTGAAAAAGGATTATTAGACTTGTTAGACTGTATGAACATCTTGATATATCACAGTTCAAAACTATAAAACTAAACCACACTTTACATCTATTCCTCATGGAAATTGGGGAGGGGAGGGCTGTGAGCTACATCCCAAGCTACCCCTACTTATTTATTTAGAGACAGCGTCTCACTAAGTTGCCCAGGCTGGACTCGAACTTGCAATCCTCCTGCCTCTGCCTCCCAATTAGCTGAGATTACAGGTGTGGGCCACCATACCCGGCTTCTTTTTGTTTTTAATTTGAGGTCCTCATTCTAGATGTCTTTGGTTTATCTACTAAGCAATCCTTTTCATCTCCGTGCCACCAACAAATCAGAAAAACAAACCTTCTACATCCTCAACCACCCTAACCCTAACCCAAGCCAGGAACAGAGCCCTGTGGCACTCACTCTCTGACCTCCTTCCAGGCTTTGTGCCAGTAATTAAGAGCGTTTGCATAGGATTCTCAAATTAAATTAATAACACCACCCAGCCCATATTTTACTACTTATGATTTAATATGGGCAATCATGTCTTAAGAAGCTGTGAAATACTTCACTAAAGCCAAACATACCAGCACTGCCACATCATTCTCCTGGTTTAGTAAGCAAACCATCACATAAAACAGGAAATGGATTTAATTTGATATGATTCAGCTGACTTCTGGTTACCCTTGCATCCTATGGCCACATGTTTTTAAGAAAAATGTGTATCAACTTTAACTTTAACCTTTTTATAATGTTATAAAAAACAATACAGTGGACCCTCAAGTTATGACTGGCCTGACCTACAAACAACTTGGGTTACAACTGGAATTTTAGTTTTAACTTATGATCAAAGTCTTGCATTATGACCTGAATGCTGGCCACTTGTGCTTCCAGATGGTCTCAGATACAGATTTAACTCTTAAAGAGCTCTAGAAGGAACATTACAACATCCTTTCCTGTGTGGGGTTAACTGGGAAACCCTGAGCCAAAGTCTCTCTAGGGACATTGAGATCTGCCTGTATATAGGAGAGAGACTTCGAAGGCTGTGTAGAGGAGTCTGAGCCTTCAGTTGACCAACTTGAGTTACAACCAGCCCTAATGAATGAATGGAGTTCGTGAGCCAAGGGTGCATTGTACTTTTAAATGAATTTTGTCCTACCTGTAAAAGGCAGGGAGACTACTGGTCAGTCCCTCTCCCGTGCAGCTCACCTGGGAGGAGCTACGCATTGTGGGTTGTTATGGACTCCTGGATAAGCCTGAATGTCCTCGGCCACTGAGACTCGTCACTTCAGCTGGCCCCTACTCTTATGGAGTCATTGGCATTATCACGTGGGCTTGAGCCAGCTATTGTGTGGTCACCATGAACCTCTCGGGATTGGGCAACCAGCCCTCCTGGGGCCACCCGGGGGGAAGGAAACGAGAGAAATGGCTCCCCCTTCTCCTTGTTCTTCCTTTATGGGCTCACAGAACCAAAGCTCCTCAGAACCTAATGTCCCAAGGCAACTATGACTCACATCTCGCCAACCTGCCACCTCAACATCTTCCTCAGAGCTGCCACCAATCTCATCACCTGAGCCAGAAGTGGGAAGCAGGAGAGGACTGAGCAGCACTAGAAATCCGCCTCACTCTCCAGAACACAGGGCAAAGCCCTCTTTGGTACACACCATTCTGATCATCCCTAAAAATACTTCCCAAGTCCCAGCCAGCAGCTCCTCAGAAAGTGTGGCTCACTTGCCTAAAGCAAAGCCATGGCGCTGGGCTCCTCAGATTCCACAGTATCGCACTCCTGCCAGAATCCTCCAGGGGCAGCCCAGGGCCTGTGACAGCAACCGCACATTCTCTGGCCGGGCATCCAAGTCTCTTGAAAACTGAGGGCCGAAAAGCAACCGGACTCAGGCAGCAGAGAACTCCCGGATCGTGACAACTGGGAACTGCAGGCCTGTCTCCTTCTCAGAGGTGACAGCCACCCCTCAGCATGACAGGAGTGCCAGGTCTGACTCTTTTAAAGAGCCTCAAAGGTTTTCTAGACCATTCTCAATTTTTAAAAGCCTTTATGCTATCCACACTATAACAACATATGTAGAGGCCTAAAATATTCTGCACGTCACCCCTTCGCAAGCCCTATGCTTCCTACAACCCTTAACCACCTTTCCAACCCAATTTCTCCCTACTCTGTCACAAGGGTCCTGTGCTCCTCACACTCATATGAGCGTACTGTGTCTGTTCCTAACTCCAAGCCCTTGCACACTTGCACCTTCTCCCATGCGGCACCTAAGACACCTGAACTGTTCACCCCAGACTTGCTTCTGGCAAAGAGCTTTCCCTAGCCACACCGCACGCCACACGAACCCTCTTCAAACCCTACAGGCATTTGTTTTTCATTTCTGGCATTTAGTCATCTTGCTTTGCTCCTTTATCCAAGTCATACCTTAAATCTCCAACGAGATTAAACACTTTCTATCTCTTGAGCCCTGTGAAGGACATCTCTGCACAGGCAGTTTAATAAATGCTAACTGAATGTGCAAATTCTCTCTGTGCTTCTCAAACTGTTCGTGCACTTTGATCCATTGTTTCATTAGAGGATAACTACATGAACTCGGTGAGAGACAACAGTTGTTTTTGTTTTTGTTTTTAGACAGGATCTCACTGGGCTGCCCAGGCTGGCCTTGAACTTGCAATCTTCCTATCTCAGACTCCTAAGCATACACCACTATGCCCAGCTGACAACAGCACTTTTAATGAAAAATAATAAAATTGGCTGGAGATTTAGCTCAGTGGTCCTGTGCCTGCCTCGCAGCACAAGGTCCTGACTTTGATCCCTGGTACTGCCAAAAAATAATAATAATAATAATAATAATAATAATAATAATTAAAAATTGACAATAAAAACATTAGAGAACATGGCACCAAGCACAGGGAAGTAGTACACCATGAAATTAGATCTTTACATACATGATTGTATGTACTAGGTCATGATGTAGATTTTATTTCTTAATGTAGGTCACGGTCAGAACAGTGCAGAAAACACTGCTCTGGGATGCGTGAGCTCAACCATTGCTCTGCCCAGTTATTTTTCAGGCAGTCAAATACTTGCCATAAAGAAAAAAGTACCTGGGGCCGGGGATTTAGCTCAGTGGTTTCTCCACCTGCTGCACAAGCGCAAGAACTCGAGTTCGAGCCCCAGTACCAAAAGAAAGAAAGAAAAAAGCACCTGATCCACACCCCCTTGGGGCTCCTCCCCCAAGCCCCTTCCCCTCCCAGTTCACGGACCCTGCCCCTCATGGAAACAGGGAGGCTAAGTAACTAATTACATTCTCAGTTCATTCCGCAGCCTCCTGTGATCATCCTTCACATTCAGATGTTGCAAGTTGAGGCTTGGGGAATTTGTTCAGCAAATCACCCTAAGTCTCCCTTGCAACAAGAAAGCAGAATTCAGAGCCCGGGAAGGAGGACCTGCCCCCTTCCGGTGCGCAGGTCACCAGGCGCCTGGGGATGGGCAACCGGACCCGGCTGGGAAGGACAGAGCCCTACAGAAGTCAGTACCCGCCCCACCCCGCCCCAAGTCCCCACCCTCCTTCCTCAGGTCCCCTTGAGGCACCCTCTTCTCCCTGCATGAGTGAAACACTGGGACAAGCCTGAAGATCTTCATGGAGTCCAAAGTTCAACATGCTTCAAAGTCCAACAATATACACCTTTAGCAAATCCTATCCTGCTTCTCTCCAACCTCCAACTGCCCCCTCATACCTAGAAGAATAAATGGCCCCAGTTTCCTAGAAGCCCTGATTCTCCAGAGTTGTTTCTCCAACTTCAGGGTCAAGACCAGGCAGTGTCATGTGAATGGCAACACAAGAGGGAAAAATGACGTGGTGGTGCACGCCAGTAATCCTAGCACAGCCTCAGAAGGCTGAGGCAGGAGGACCCACACCAGTTCAAGGCCAACCTGGGCTCCATAGTGATTTTCAGGCCAGCCTGAACTATGGAACCCTGTCCCCCCTACCACCAAAAAAGGGCAAAATGAAAACCCTCTCAAGGCAGACTCTAAGTTCCACTCACATTCTCAGCTGACTCTCCGACCACGAAGACTCCCCTTCCCCTGAGTGCCTGCCTTCTCTAACACTCTACCCACCGGGGTTCCCACCAAGCTCACAGCAGCAGTTGCTGGCTCCACACCTATACTTCCATATCCTGGCAAACACAGAAACTTCTACACAGCCCAAGTGTCAATTACTTCTCTGCAAAACACACATTTCCGACTTCTCGAGTTACCAACTACAGTGGCTCCAAGGCCCTGGCGTATAATCAATTTCCACAAAGAATTAATTTCCATTCATCTCTTCCACTTCACCCTGCCCCTGTCAACAGATTATTTCAACAGTAATGTCTCTAAAACTCACCCTCTTTTCCACTTCCAATTAAATCCAGTGCGAACTCTGAGCACTCCACAAGTACAACAGCCCATGATCTCCTAAAATTGCTTTCAAAAACCTTTCCAAATACTCCTTCCTTGCAGCACACCACGGCCCCAAAACTTTAATGTCTCCCAGCACACACCAGGTGAAATGCAATTCCCCAGTCTGGTTTTCTAAGGACTCTCACAATTTCAACCATTGTTCCTCTCCTTCTTTACTTCCTACTGTTCAGGAAATAACCAAGACGGCCAGGGCCACGCTCATTCCCACTTTGTTGCACATCTCAAGGGTCTCATCTTCCACGAGCTCCGTTCTCTGAGCTCCAACAGCACCGATGTCTACACCTCCCCGGTGCCCTATCTGGAGGCACGGGGGCCTTATTTCACATGCGCCTGTCTTCCTGTGTCCTGCATGAGATGACGAGTCCCCAAGGGAATCATTTTGGGTATCTTTTGTGTTTTGTTTTGTCTTGTTTCGCAGTGCTCGGGATCAAATCCAGGCTTTGCACATGCTAGGCAAGTGTGCACCACTGCGCTACATCCCTTTCGTACCCTTCCTCGCTGCTGACCGCTTCGCTGATCCTCCTTTTGCAGCCCTTGCCACCTGTTACTTCTGTTGACTTTGGGTCCTGCCACGGAGTTCCTCTCCATATGTGTACATTATTTCCAATCCACTACACAGAGCCCCTTCACCAACTCCAACTTTTCCTTTATCTGCTATGGCCTCTGGCTCCCACTTACTCGGGCAGCTCTTAAAATCATTTCCACCTAGTGGACAGGCTTCCTGGAGCCTTAGATTTCTTGGGTACCCCTTGACATCTCCCAGCGAACCCGGCATCCTGCTGAGAACACAGCAGCTCCCAGAAGGGCCGGTGGAGGCAAACATAATTGCTCTGCCTCCAGGATCCTCCGGACTAGGACGCTCCCATCTATACAACACCCCAGGAGGGTGTCCCAAGACCTTCAGGACCTGTTGAGCGCTCACTCTGAAACCACCTGTCGCAGTCACACCTTCCTGGAAAGCAGGTGTGAAGAAAGCAGTGAAGGCCTGCAGACACCCCCAGCGCCTAGCAGGACGCAGGCCCGAGGGAGCCCTACAGAGCCCCAGAAGGGGCCGGGGCGCCCGCAAACAGGAGGCGTGGCGGTGCCCACCGCCTGGCAGGTGGGCTTCTTTAGATCTCTCAGCCGGCTCCAGTGGAAGGCACAGATCTGAACTCCGAGGCAGGGAAGGAAACGCTGCCTCTGAAATTGTCTGCACGTGCCAAACTCCCCGTCCAGGCCCCACCCGGGCACCCCCGAAGCCCAAAGGGCCACCTCCTGGCAGGGCCGAGCGCACAGGGTGAGGGCAGCCAGGCTGAAGGCACCGGGGCAGAGCAGCGGCCAAAGCGGGCTTGAGAGAGGGTGCAGGGCCAACCCGCGGGTGGAGGGTGTGTCTCGGAGTGGACAGCAGCGCTCCGGGCGTCCGGCCGGAAAGGGTCGGGGAAGGGCTAGGTTCCCGGCCAGGGTCCCTCGGAAGGGCGACTCCGACCCCGCTCAAAGTTGGGAGGGTATCGGAAGGGAGCGCGGGCGCCCGCGCGATAAACAACGCGGCGCGAGAGAGGGCAGGCGGCCACCAGGGCCCCCACCCCGGCCACCCGGCCGGCGCGGGCACCGCCACAGTGGCCCGCGCCCCGCCCGGCCCCGGTCCCGGCCCCGGCCCCGGCCCCCCACGGGCGCGCTCGGCGTGGGAAGCGCTCGGCACCCCCGGCCCGGCTGCAGCGCCGCGGCCCCCGCAGCTCACCTCCCCGCGCTCGGCTCCGGCTGCAGCTGGCGCCGCCCCGCCCGCCGCCCCCCGGCGCGGCCCGCTCGCTCCGGCCGCTCGCCCTCCCTCCCTCCGCCGGGCTCAGTTCGCGCCCACCTGGCCGGCCTCCCTCCCTCCCCGGCCCACAACGCTCACGTACGCGGCCGCGGCCACAACCCGGCCCGGATCGCGCGCCCGGGAAGGGAGCCGCCGAGCCGCCCGCCCGCCTGGGGAACACGCCCCCGCCGCCGCCCGCGCGCCCGCCCCCGCCCAGCTCCGAGACACGGGACACGCACCCCGCGTAGACAGTCGGCGCTCAATAAGGGCCCGGGCCCTCCGTGCACATGCGCACTTGAACCTGACCGCGTGGTGACCCCCCCCGCCTCCGCCCCCAAATCGGAACCCGCAGCTGCAGCCCCGAACCAGACTTCAGGGTGTGCTTTTTTTTTTTTAGCTTTTTTTTTTTTCCACTGAGCTGCAAACCCTGCCAAAGTTTCTCGCTGTTGTTTTTCCAGGCCTGGCTCTGGGACAGGCTTCTCAGAGAGAGGCCGAGCTCCCCCCAGGGTGGGAAAGGAAGCCAGAAAACTGTGGGCCGGCGTCGGGAACCAGAGCTTGGCGGGGCCACTGGGACCCTAGGCCTCGGTAGCACTGGACAGGACGGCCGGAGGGAGGAAAACCAACATTTCCATTTGCTTCTGAGTGTTCGCTTGCCCCGCTTTATGACATTTCCCTCGTTTGTAGTCGTAAAGTGAGGCGTTATTTACCGTTTCTGGAATTAGAAGGGAGAAAGTTAACTATTAGCCTTCAACCCTTATGTAAACAATACTGGTTGCTTTTGGCACCGTTAGGCCCTGGCTTTTGGGTAATTTGTAACAAGGAGAATTGAAGCCGTTCCATTGTGTTGCTCTGTGTTTTTTCTAGATAAGACCAGATCCGCAACGGTAGCGCAGGGCCCTATATGTCAGGGCTTACTGTATATATTTATATTAAGCGAATTTAATGAATAGAAGAGTAATCCTCCCCTCGCCAAAAAAAAGTTTTTAAATATTTTCCGATCTAATTTTTGTAAGTGCAATACAATTGCCAGCCTGTTACTTCTCCAGCAGGAGTGAACGGGTGAAGTTTCTGCAGTTGGACAGACCCGCAGGCAAACCTGATTTAACTGCTGACCTGGTTGGGTGACCTTCAGCGGAGTCTTCAAGTCTGGACATCAACTTCTCTATCTGGAAGATGAAATAAAATCGGATAGATACAGGGCCTAGGAAATCAGCGTAAATAGTATTTCCCTTCTCTTGTGTCTCACATATGCTAAATAAGAAAATTAACCGGAGCTAAAATTCCTACAGGGTGCTGGTTTTCAACTGGGGCGATTTTGTTCTCAGGGTACACTTAGCAATGTCTGAGGACGTTTTTGCTTCCTACTGAACCCAAGATGCTGCTAAACTTCCTTCAAGAAAGACTTCCCCCAAGACTGCCTGCCGGTGCAGGCAGAGTTACCTGGTCTAAAATGCCAGTAGTGCCCCTTGTTGTCTTGCTGAAGCAGGACTCCATCTGTTTTACGTTAAGAGGAACAAGGTGTAGGATCACAGTCATTACATTAATGCACAAAGCCCCCTTTTCAAGAAGTGGCAGGTTGCAATTTTATATTTTATTATTAAAGGAATAAATCCAGTCCATACACAGTTTTGTGTCCTTATTTCCATTTGTTCTCAAACACTTCTGCCTAGTGCCTGCCCTAAGGATCACCCAGCCACCCTGGAGGTGAATTAATGTCCCTGCAACAATTAAGGAATAATACAGAATAACATATAATTAAGCTTTAATTGCACCACCCAGATTAAGGTGGCTCTGAGAAAAGGGAAATGAGCCCCTGCAGCAAAGCCCGGGGCTTGCCTGTGGGCTGAGATGTTCCAGAAATGTTTGCTGAATGAAATGAAATGGAGAAAGTTTCTGACTTTAAGTACAGCTCCAGCTCAACTACTTTACAGGATATAAATCCCTTGATTTTCTAAATGGATGTTGGTGTCTGGCTGTGAATTTATTTTTCTTAAAACATCTACCCAGTCCAAATTTTTAACCAAACCTATACGTTTTCTAAAATGACTAATACAACCAAAATGCTTGTTCATTTGACAAATACATGTGTGCCTGCTGTGTGCCGAATGAGCCCAAATCCTCTCCAAGTTCAAACAGAACCCGTAGCTTGCTCAGTCTGAGATAGTGTCCTGGCAACAGACGCCATCCAAGGCGTGCGTTCTCCGGCAAATGTTGGATGCAAATCCCTCTCCTGCAGGTAGGTACTTGCACATGGTGCATTCCAGAGTTCTGCACATCAACACTGACTCGGGAAGAACATCCCGCCGCACACATCAGCCGCTAACGTACACACTGCCAGCAATCAGTGACTCGACATGGAAGCCAGGCCCTTCCTGAACACACACTGCCCAGCACACACACTACACCCAGCAAGACAGACTCAGCAAGCTCATCGCTTTTGGCTCCCACTCCCGTCCCTGTTACCTCCCTCCCCCACGACCACAGGGCGCCCTACCTGGGGTCTGTCCCATTTAGAACTATCCCTCAATCCCTCCCCTTGCTTTCTCCTACACATGCCCCCCCATTAAAATCTTGGCATCCTGTGCCTCATTTCCATCAAAGTAATTAGCAATTTGGGGTGTATGGCCACTAGATGAGGTTAAGCGGAACAGACCCAGGCTCTGCCTTCTCTTCCTGCCTTGGATTAGTCACAGCAGTCTGAGACTGCTCCTCCCCTCCGCCCTTCACCTGAGCTGACTCCCTGTGCTCCCACCCTGACGTCTCTCCTAGAACACGCCCCCCACCCACCCTCTCACTCCTTTACCCAGCTCCCCCACTCACCCTTAAGGCGAAGCCTATGTGACATGTTCTTAGGGAAGCCCTCTCTGATCCCAAGACAGATTGACATGCTCCTCCTTTGTGTCCAACAGCACCAAAACTTACCCTGTGTCACTCTACTAAAAACTCCATTCTCTTGACCTAATCTCCTACAAAACATTTTATGAAGACAGCGAATGTGGCTTGTTCTCCGTTGTGTGTATACCCAACACAGCCAACTGGAGTGGCATGCACTAGGCACCCGACTGGAATCTGTTAAGAAGTGGGTCTTGGTTGGACCTAAGGACAGAGTAGAGGTATCCACAGTCCTGGCGGTCTCTGACTCAAAGCATTTCCCCAGTGCTCTGTAGCTTCCAGGGCTCCTGAAGACCTCCCATCCATCTCTTGAGAGCAAGGTGGAACTTAAGGATGAATTGAGTCTTTGGATTCCACCAGAGCCTCCACTTATACTTCACCTGGTTTCCTGAACTCCAGGCTTTTACCACCCATGACCTACTTGGTACGTCCACTTGGATATCTAATAAGATCTCAAATGAACCGTGAGCCAGACATAGTGACACATGCCTATAATCTCAGCACTTGGCAGGCTGAGGCGGGAAGATCACAAGTTTGAGGCCAGCCTGGGACCCATAGTGAAACCCTATCTCAAACAAAACAAAAACTACCATCTCCAAATCCATTTCTCATGTCCCTCCAAAATCTGCTCCCTCTCATTCAAGTGAATAGCAATCCCATTCTTGTAGTTGCTTGGAAAACAAAGAAGTTGGAATCGTCTCTTTCATACTCCACAACCCATCAAGAAATTCTGTTGGGTCACCTACGAACTATTTGACTAATGTCCCATCATTCCCTAATTCAGCCACCATCTCTCTTACCTGGACTTCTGTAATAGGCTTGACACTTCAGCAGCCTCAGCAGTCCTGGTAAAGCCTACGTTAGACCATATTGCTCTTCTGCTCAACACCTCCAATGGCTTCCCATCTACTTGATTTGGGTCCACACAACTCTCTGACCCCTCCACCTACCACTCCTCCCCGGCCCCCTCAGCTCCAGCCTCATCATCCCCTTGCTGATCCACAGACCCACTCCCACCTCTGTCTTCCAAGACTGTTCCTTGGGCTAGAACGATCTCCCTTCACCAAACTACAAGACTTCCTCCAGCAACCAGTTCGGGTCCATACTCAAATGCACCTATGAGAGACACACTTCCTGTCCAGTAGATCTAAAGTAGCATCACCCAGCCACACCTTCACTCTGCCTTATTTCTCTTCCTTGCGCTTAACACCACTTGACAGTCTCTCCATTCACTTGGCTGTAGGTTCAATGAGAACAGGGACTTAGTTGTTGCTTACTGTTGTATCTTCAGCTTCTAGAACATTATCTAGCTGCTAGCATATAGTAGGCAGTGAATAACCATGAATCAAGGGCTAATTAGAGAATTGTCTTAGTCACTTTCTTTTTCCCTGGGTCAAAATACCCAACACCCACAATTTAAAGAATGAAAAATTTATTTTGGCTCACAGTTTGTAGGGTTTCACTCCACAGTCAGCCTACTCCAAGGCAGAAAAGCATGGTGGAAGGACCTGGGCAGAGGAGGGCTGCTCACCTCTTGGGATCCAGGAAGCAGAGAGTCAGGGGAGGGGCTGGAGAGGGAGAGACACCCTTCCAGGCCATGCCCCCAGTGACCTGAGCTCCTAACAGCAAGTCAGCTATAAGCCCTTATAATCCAATCCCCTTCTAAAAGCCCTGCCTATAGTCACATGAAGCTCTTGGAGGACATCCAACGACAATCAAAAAGTCACCCATGAGCCAGGTTCCTAGCCCCTCCAGAGCTTAGCTGCCCTAAAGTCGGGCATCAGGGTATCATGTCCCCTTTGATGGTCACCCTCTTTTTCATTCACTTGGAGTAGGGGCCACTGTTACTTCTGTGACATAAAGTTTTAAACGTGGCATGGTTTCGCCACGTGCTGTGCAAATGCAAGGACCTGAGTTCGATCCCCGGTACCAAAAATAAATACATAAATAAAGTTTTAAAAGTGGCTTCCTTGCCAGAATCTCAATCCAGGCTGTGAATTTCAAACGATGCTACTAATTTGATACGTATGGCATATTTTGTCCATTTTCTTTCTGGTTGAATCACAGTATATTTCAGTAGACAAAAGCAGGCCCAGCACCCACTTGAACCATTTTCATTCTGAGACACACAAGAGCCAGGAATTCTAAAGAGAAAGTGATCGCCAGTGTGCCTAGGCCCAATGGCCTCTTCACCCAGATCTATTCAATCTGTATGGCTTTCCTGGGCTACAAGAGCTTTGCCTTGCATTGAAGGGAAAGGATCAATCAGTTGCAAGAAGGTTGTTCAAGGGCAGGGATTTAGCTCAGTGGTTCCACTGCCTGCCTCACAAGCACAAGGACCCCAGTTCGATCCCTGGTACCAAAAAAAAAAAGAAGGTTGTTCAAAGCCTAAGTATCTCCCTGAAAATTCCTGCTTACACAGTGACTGGTTCACACAAACAAGGTCCCACCCACGTAGATAGCCACAGATACATCCCAGTGCATAAACTCCCAGATCGGTGCCTACTTCCTCCTAACTTCTCTTCTTTCAGACTAGATCTCACTATGTCGCCCAGGCTGGCCTTGAACTCTGGGTTTTTTTGTTTTGTTTTGTTTTGTTTGGTACCGGGGATTGAACTCAGGTCCTTGCACTTGCAAGGCAGGCAGTGGAACCACTGAGCTAAATCCCTGGCCCTGGCATTGAACTCTTGATCCTCGGACCTCAGCCTCCTCAGTGCTGGGATTCTAGGTGCGCACCACCATACCTAGCTCCTCCTAACCTTGAAACTGAATGTCAGTAAGAGCCCATATTTGAAAAAGGAAAAAAATCAAACTTACTTTGGGAACACGGAACATGAGGCCTAATGACTCTGGTTATAAAAGAATGTATAAGCCTGAGCAAGCTCTATGTGAACATCTGGCTTCTTCCTTTTATGCTTCTGTGATTTCTATGACACAGGAAATTCACTTTGGAACAACCCTGTCTGCTTTCTAGTGAATGCCTTAAAAAAAACAGAGATCGAAATTATGTTTATCTCATTGCGAAGGCAGGACGATAGAATCCAGAACAGCACCATTTCGAGGGGGAATCTACTGTGGCTTCATCCTACATTGTGCCCCTGGGGCGGTGCTAGTCACTGAGCCCAGAGGGGTGGAGGACCAAGGACAAGATTTCTGCACAGGCTTAAGGCTATCTGGACATGGCTTTTCCTCCAAAGCACCCAGATACAGGAAAATCTCATGCAGTGAAAATACCAGTTCACCTCAACTCCACAAATAGTGTGGGGGTGGCTCCCAACCGCACGTGGGCCCTCTCCATGAGGCTTCCACTTCAGAACCCCTGAGCGTAGAATCTCCCCACAGAGGGTCGATTACATGGGTTAAGGGACATGGCTTTTCCTACCCACAAGAGAAGTAACTCCGAGCTCCTTAGAATTAACAACATAAAACAAGGTGGTGCTAGCATTTGGATATGGTTTATCTCCTGAGCCTCCTGGCTTGGTCCCCAGGGCAGCAGTATTGAGGTGACAGAACCTTTAAGAGACATGACCTACGGGAGTTGGTTAAGTCACTGGGGCAGCCCCCTCAGGCAGGATGAGTGTTGGCCTCACGGTGAGTTCATTTTCATTTTCACAAGCGTGAGTTGTCACAGAAGCACAAGCCTGGCCCCTGAGTCCCTCTGGCTTTCTGTCTGCATCATCACATGTTCCTGTCATTGCGATGCCACTGCTGTAAGGCCCTCACTAAGGCTGAAGCAATGGTGCTGCCTGATCTTAGACTTTCAATTTCCAACTGTAAACTAAATAAATTTTTTTTTTTTTTTTTTTTGAGACAGGGTCTCACTGTGTACTTCAGGCTGGCCTCGAACTCACTATGTAACCCAGGCTGGCCTCAAACTTGCAGTGATCCTCCTGCCTCAACCTATTGAGTGCTGGGATTATAGGTGTGCACTACCATGCCCAGCTATTTCTTTCTTTCTTTCTTTTTTCTTTCTCTCTCTCTCCCTCTCTTTCTTTCTTTCTTCTTTCTTTCTCCTTTCTTTCTTTCTTTCCTTCTTTCCTTCTTTTATCTGGTACCAGGGATCAAACTCAAGATCTTGTGCTTGTGAGGCAGGCACAGCACCACTAGCTAAATCCCCAGCCCTATCTCTTTCTTTTATTAAGCATCCAGACTCTGGTATTTTGTTATAGCAACTAAAAATGGACTAATATAGTGACAGGAAACAGAATCCCAGACTTAAAAGAGGACAGGGTTGCACCCCAAGGGAAGTCCAAAGGAAGATAACAAACGATATTAGAAAAAAACATATCAGGGACCCCTAAAACAGAAAGAGGGATTGAGCAAAGGCACAACAGCTAGTGAGAGAGGAAGTGGCAGAACAATTTATGTTCTGAATGCCTTCTTTTTGTGTCTTGGGTTCCAATCCACATACAATAGTTATTTTTCTGCACTGTGTTAACTGTCATATGCCTTTGCTCTTTGGGCTCTTCTTACTTTCTGTCCCGTGGCAGCCCTGGGTCTGGCAGTCTTTTCTTTAGTGAACTCACCAGGGTTTCATTTTGGCCAGTGGTTAAAGTGCAGCATCTCTCACACATTCTCCATTGTGCTCAGTGGTCCCGCGTGCATTCTGCCATCTTTGTTCTGCTGCCAAAGGCAACTGCACCTGCCACCACCGAGGCCTCCCAGGGGCCCAAGAGTGAGACAACAGTAAGAGAACCACACACAGTTATTGATCGAGTGTGCAGGGTGATTCCACGTGCCATGGAACAGCAGAACCAGGAACGCTGGAAATACTAATAACTCCCACATTCTCACCAACCACTGCCCGGGATTTGGACTGATCAATGGAACAACATCTTGACAAATCAAATGAAAAGATTTTTGAAAAGTGCATAAAGCCATAAGCCAATCAGATGCAGCTCCACATAGGAGAGGCTGCTTCCTAGAACATTTTAAATGCTGCCAATCACCATATGGCAATTTCTGCCTCTTCAGAATTGAATGACAGGTGCTGAAGTCCAGATATCTTCCCATATTCACAGTCAGCACAGCCTCTCCTACCTTGCAGAGGTTGGCCTGCATCACCACCTGGCGGGTTACACTTCACAAGACCAGTGTGGGAAGTGTAGAAGCCCAAGAGGTTTAGCATGCAGTGCGGAATCCCCTCTTGAGTTTCAGTATAGACAGTGAGGCCTGAACCTAGATTTTCCTTCTAATTTAATTTTTCCAAGTCTACATAATTTACTGACAAATGTTTCTCCTCTTTTCACAGACCTGCCTAAATTCACTGAAGCAAGGCAAAATGTGCCTTACCTTTGGTTTTTTGGTGTCAAATACCTGCCCAGAAAACCGAGTTTTAATTTGATAAGATATCTAGTCACCATACTGATTCTCTCAACCCATAATTCATCTGGCATGAGACCACATCCTGCTTAAGTAATCCTTAGAATACACTGGAGCAGAAGTTGTATGAATTATTAAAATCCAATCCAATTACTCTTTTGTATTATCCACTCGGGAGCCCTCTGATTTTCCAATGCTTGTCTTAGACATGGCCAAGCTCACAATCTCCTTACTTATAAGCTGTCGATTTACCCAATCCCAACCTTCCCGTTCTCCTAGTATAATTGACTGCCTTCCAAATCACCACAACAAGCTTTCAATGATTCCGCAGGCCAAGAAAATTAGTAGAAATTCATCAGCCAATTCATCTTGAGACAAACACTAAAAGCCGAATGACTGGGAAAGCATCATCATGTTCTCTGGCACCCATGAGCCCCATTTCCAATGAGGCAACCCAGCTCTTGATTCGTGGAAGTGACCACTGTCACTCAGACTTCCTCTATGCATTGGGAAAAGGTGCAGGAACGGGAGGTTCACAGCCCCTTTGGTTGGTTAGAAGGGTTATGGAATGCTGATGGAGATCTGTGGAATGTGGGTGGCATGGCCAGGAGAAAAGCAAACCCAATTCCAAAAAGCCTGATCCTAATGTAAGTCTTGGCCTGTTCTTTCCTCTGCCGTCATGGTGTGTGAGCTTCACTACTTTCCTTGCCATTCTTTCCTCAAGACCTTCAGAATCAAATGATTCCCGGCCAAGAAACAATGGCAAAATCACTCCATTCTGCCAGTGGTTTGGATGAAAATGGAAATAAAGTCAAATACAACTCCAAGAGGAGCACTGGAGAAGAGCCACACCAGGCCTGTGAGGAAGTTCATGTGACCCGGCACAGACATGGAGTCCGTGTTGGGGTCACTGTCATCTCCCCTTATGGAGCTGAAAATGTCCCCACTGTCTGAACAGTGGGAATCTGATTTTTCTTTTTCTATGATCTACACTAGGGGGTTGGCACAGTAATGAATATGTGAAAACTTCTGAAAAAAAAAATGACGTCTCTATTGACATTCTTATGGGAGGAAGCCAAGAACGAATTTCACTGCACAACTCACAACCAAACTTCCAAAAATCCTCTTTCCAGACTCCTCTCCCTCAAATCTTACTTCACAGCCACTATTTCTCTCCCCTTCTCCTCCTCCTCTCTTCTGCAGTCCTCAGCCTCCTTCTCCTCACTTTTCACCTTCTCCCTTCCTCTCTCCCCTTTCTCAAGCAGTGGATTGCAGCCTGTTCCTGACTTCTGCTGACCAGCCTTGTCACGGATCTCAGAGATGACTGAGCCAGCCAAAAACCTGCCCCCAGAAGTCAGGCAGGAGACAAGGATTGGAACTACATGTATTTCACATTTTTGTCTTTTCATGCCACCAATATAATACCAGTCTTAATTTCCTTGATGTGTTCCCAAAGAAGATACACAGATCCTCTATAATTATCTCCCCAGACCCTCAGGATGGCCAGAGCTGGCAAAGACTGAAAAAGATCGCCCATCCCTACTCCCTGTGGACCACTGACCACATCTTCTTAGTGACTTACCTACCTGCTCATCACTGGAATTGTTTAGGATAAGAATAATGACCCATCAGGGACTCTCTGTCTCTAAGATTTCATGATTGCAAATATTCCTTCCTCCCTACTCTTTACAATTGAATGTTGTCTTTCTACTTGTAGTCCATATGTCCATCACAAATGAATGGATAAAGAAAATGTGGTATTTATACACAATGGAGTACTACCCTGCCATGAAGAAGGATGAATTTGAGTCATTTGTAGGAAAATGGATGCAACTTGAGACCACAATGTAAAGTGAAATAAAAGAGACCCACAAGCTTAAAAACTGCATTGCACAGTTTCTCTTGTACAAGAAATCCAAAATATAAAGAGCAAAATAAAAGCTAGATGACAGGAAATAGGGAAATAGATCTTTTGCAAATGGGAAAGGAACTAAGAGATGGAGGGAAGTGAAGGGAAGGGAAGAGAAGGGAATGAAAAAAAAACTGAAATGTGTTATGGACCTTTGCCAACTCCCAACCTCCTGAGAAGGAATGCAATCATTATGTACTGCAAACATGTACTCATAAAAAGTAAAAATGGAACAAAAGTGCTCCTTTCATCTTCCCATCCTCCAACTGTAACCAGCAGATAGAACAGTTCTTAGTACCTCTTTCTTTTCTTTGCCCACGTCACCAAAAATCCCAGTAATCTTACCTCAAAAATCTCAGTCTTGCTCTCTTCATGATCTCGGCCATTCTAAGGTTAAATGTTATCTCTCCAGCCTCTAATTTTGGCCTGTGGGATTGTGCCCTGTTTATAACAGCAATAATACTGAAGGAGAATTAGCTATGTTTCTAACCCAAATCCACAGAGCTCACACTTGCTGTGACTCATTTTGGGAAGTGGAACACTTAAGAAGTGATAGTTGTGGCCAGCGCCCAACTTCCATTATTCTCTCAGGGATAAATAAACACTGTGCCAAACTTATTAGTCAGGGTTCTCTTTACACATAAGTAACAGGAACTCAGATTATGCTAGTTTAAGGAGAGAGAGAGAGAGAGAGGGAGAGAGGAAGAGAGACAGAGAGAGACAGAGGGAGAGAGAGAGAACTTGTTGGCTTAAATGGAAAATCCAGAAGCACAACTGGTCAGAGACAGAGCAAGACCCTGGGTTTAAACAAAGTTTACTTTCTGAATCTCCGATTTCTGTTTGCTTCTTCTTAGTCCACTTTCTGCTATTTCCAAAGAGCGCCCCTCCCCCTCCGTAGAAAGGGCGCCTCCTTCGCAGACGAGAAAACGGTCGCTGTCAGCTCCCAGCTATGATGTCCCAATTTTACAAGACCAGCAGAAAACAAACTTTTCTCTCCCAACGATCATATAAAGTTCCAGGGAGAGACTGTAACCGTTTCTGCTTAGTTAAAGGCCCACCTTTCGGACCGCTGCTACCAGAAGGGTAGGATATTATAATTGAGGCCAAATAAAACCGCGGGGATAGAGGCCCGAGGCTCCAGAAGAAGGGACAGTGGACGGAGAAACGCGTGGCGTGTCCCTCACATGTCCCTCGTCCGGAGCTGGAGCTCCGTCCTCTCATCAGCTGGGAGACTTGTGAGCCCAATGCCTCACATGCAAAATGATTACCTGACAGCTACTCCTACTTGTACATGTTTCAGATCACGGACACGGTCTCAGAGGAGGAAGGCGCTGCACGGCGCCCGAAGCCGTCTGTTTTCTGCTAACTAGTCTGCGCGGCGCTTCGTATTTTACAAGAAGCTCTTTGCTCTTGTAAAGAAAACGAAGCTCAAGAGGCTGCGTAGCCTAGATTACAGACTAAAGGGAACTTATTTGTGTAGCTGTAACCACATGCAGACGTGCAAACTGTATGACGAGAGTGCAAATGAATCATTTCCTGGATTAAGGAGAGAGGCAGAGACCCACGGGGGAACAACACGCGTGCAGCGTGCCCTCGCTGAGGCGGCGTCCCCGCGAGCCTCCCGCGCAGCTGCAGGATCCAGGAATTTCAGGCCCGAAAGGAAGGCGAGCGCGCACCCTTCACCAGCCAACGGCAGTGCACGCTGTGTGTTAGAGTCTGCAGGCCAGGGAGGGCAGGGAACCCTGAGCAGCTAGCAAATTTATTTATTTTTTAATTTACAAAAAGGAAAAACAAAACTGTGCAGGGCGGCCTTCGCCAGACCCTTCCCGGAACGCTGCTCCAGTCCTGCTCCCGCGGCTCGTCACTCCGCCCCGCGTTTTCACGCTCTCCCTCCGCTTCCCCCCGGGTTAAGGCTCCCCCGCCAGGAGTAAACAAGCAGCCAGGACCCGCAGCCAGTAGGACCAGCCCCTTCGCTTCGTTTCCTGAGCCAGCCCTAGCAACAGTCCCCGCCCTTCGCTACAGGCCCCGCCCCGTGCGCGTCCGGGTGCCGAGTCTCCGGCCCGCCTCTCGAGCCCCCTCCCTCGGGATCCGCGCCGAGGAATGGTGCGTGGCGGGCACGTGACTCGCGCTACGGGCGGTCGGGGCCTGAGCTAAGGAGGGGAGGGGCGTGGCCTGGCGCACTCGGTGCCTCTGGCCCGGCTGGCCCCGCCCCGCGCCTCCTCAGCCCGCTCTGGGCCTGGCACGGGGCTTCCCCGCCTCTGGGCTGCGGAGGTTTCTTCTCCGAACGCAGGGCCTCGTCCTGAAGTTTCCGGCCTGTGCCCGCTGAACCCTACGTCCTCCTGGCCGGGAAGGAGCATCTCTGCCGCATAACCGCGCGACTTTCCTGCCGCCTGCACGCAGCCGGCCCTGTGCGGGCTGTCAGTCTGTCCTGGTGGAATGGAGCCCTATGCCCCGCTCTGTTTGAGACAGTTTCTTGCTAAGTTGTTCACGCTGGGCTCAAATTTGCAGTCCTCCTGCCTCAGCCTCTCAAGTAACGGGGATTACAACTGCACCACTGTCCCTGGCCCTCTCACCAGGGGCTCCTCTACCCGGAGCCCTTCCTGCGTAGGAGGGTCAGATGACTGACTCCCCTCCTGCTGGCACCCCTGCACCCCACTCTGGGAGATGCCTCTGCCTTCACCCGTGCCAGGGTAGCTCCAGGAAACAGGTCGCCTTGGCCGAGCGCTACAAGAGCAGTGGTTTCGTGTCGCTGTTTCAAGAGGGCTATGCAGTCAGACTGCTGAATTCCAGCCTGGCTCCGCCTACCTGTTATCTTGGGCAAGTCCTTTGACTTCTCTGCTGGATTCCAAGGATGACTTGTAAACCCGAGGAGCGGAGATGTGCAGATTAAAGCGGTGAGTGTAGGTAGTGTTCGGAACAGCACTTGGCACCTAATAAAGCAATCAGACAAGTCACTGGGTGCTGTCACTGTGCTGTTATGTTCTTCCTGATTCACTCACACACACACACACACACACAGTACCCAGGCAAGGCTTGAACACCTGACTTTAAGGTCACCAGAGAGAGTGCTAGAGAGGGAGAGGCCGGAGGGGCCATACCCGAGTTGAGAGCAGCCCGACTTCTAAACCAGGAGTATATGTTGTGTGGCAACCCCAACTGTAGTCATAATGACAGAGCTGTGCGTGGTGGGGTGCTGGGTAGAGCAGGAAAGATGGGGTTCAGAGAATGAAGTCGCCATGGAGCCAAATGGCAGAGTGGCGAGAGCAAGTGGCTGCCACCCAGAATGTTAGAGACATGCTGCCCCTGACCTTTGCCCCTGACTCTCAGCCAGTGCCTTTCTCAAGTGAATGCGCACACTCGGTCCTCCAGTGTGCTCCTGGCTCTACGTGCCATTTGCCTCTCTTCATCCTTTAGCACCCGAAGCGTGCACTGGGTGTAAGTGACCAACAAATATTTGGATATTTGTTAAATGCAATCTTATACACACCATCCTGAACGGCCCGGTGGAGGGAGGATCCTCATCTTAAGGCATTTTAGGGTTTCCCTGTCCAAATGTCTCACTTCAGAGTTAAAGGCGTCCAGAAAAGACACTAATCTGGGTTAAGCAGCAAGTTAGGAAAAAGCCGAGTCTCTGCTTTCAGCCCCATGCTGTTTCCGTGATACCACCCTGAACTTTCAAGGCAGCTGGAAGGAAAAACTCCCTGGACCTTACAGAAAGAAGCAAAGAAGGGAGCCAGTGGTTAAGACCTGGTGCTTGGGACCAACAGTGGCTGGGACAGGAGCTGGGAGGACCTGATTCCCTAGGGGCTGGGGTCAGACAGCAGAAGCGCACCCTGCAAAGGCCTGCAGCCTGAGGGATGAGTAGGATTTGGGACCGAGGAAGGGACGGGTCCTGGGAGCAGAAGTGGCTTTCTGCTGAGGTGTGGCAGTCCTTAGGGGTGGACCAGTTAGACGCTGCCCTGGATCTCAGCGGGACGACAGGTTGGAGGGTTAGGTTGAAGCTGGCACGGGGGAAATGTAAGTGCCAGGAGGAGTTTAGACTTTCTTCTGTGGGAAACGGAGGACCCCTGAAAATAGACTCTGAGTGGGTCGATGAGCCCAGACAGAACACCAGGCCCGGTCTGATTTGCATCTGCGGTAGACAGTTGCTGGCTGTATGTGTGCATCTACCGAGCTCCCCCACACAGGAAACTCCAGGCAGCCGCTCGCATTGCGTGACATGTGCATGGGAGCAGAGAGGTGAGAAGAGGAGCCCAGCGTGCCTGCTGCTGACCAGGCACTGTTGCCTGCAGCACCTCATTTCATCTGCCATTGCCTCGGTGACTCCCAGAGACAGGGGACACTCCCTGATCACAGAGCCAGCGGGTGGTGGCAACAGAATTCAAACCCAGCTTGGACACCAAAGCCCTCCCCTGTCGCTTCCCACAACCTTCGGGGGAGAAGACACAAGAAGAGTTCTGGCTCCCGGCTTCCTTCTCAGACAGGGTCGCATGTTTCCGGAAGGCTCCCTTTCTAGGAGCATTTTACATCCTTGGCTTCCTGTTCTTTAGGAAAAGGAAATCCCATTTTGTGTCTTTGGAGTCAAAGCTGGGTTGGAATTCGCTAGTCTCAGGGGCTAACACGGCTAATGAAGCTGAAGCTCCCGGGTCCTTCACTGACACAGGCCCCTTGAGACAGCTGCCCAGTTTCAAACCCCAGTTTCATGTCGTCCCTGAAGAGGGCTCCACTCAACGCATCATCGTCAGGCCCAGGACCTCCGGCTGCCCCACTCTGATGACTCTGCCAGCTACTCTCCGAGACCACCGAGACCACGCTTCCTCTCCTGAGGAAAACCACCCCACTCTGCTCACAGGCTGAACACCTAGCTGACACACTGTGCCCACATTGCTGAGGCCGAAGTAACTTGAAGAACCGGATCTCGAGGCGCCTTAGGCCTAAGACAAAGGTTCACACAGCCCAGAGGCCAAGAGAAATATCTAGGCAATCTGATTATTTCATAGTTAGGTCCAAAGACCAAAGTGTTCACATTCTAACAATTTTATAGTTCTTTACCAAAGTAACATACATAAATTGGAAGGAATTAATAGTTTTATTTCATTTTTCACTGAGTGCTCTTGCTTTCCAATTGGACCTGTGCACCTGAAGACTGCACAACTTCCCAAACCTTAGGATCTGATTGCAACCACCACCCTCATTTCCTGTTGCCCATCAGTTTTCGTGTGGTTTTTGCATTTAGAGCAGGGGTTGAGACAGAGTCTTACTATGTAGTTCAGGCTGGCCTCCAACTTGAGGCTATTCTCCTGCCTCAGCCTCCTGAGTGCTGAGTGTATAGGCGTGCACCAGCACACCTGGTTTAGCTCTTGCTTTTTAACTCAGAATCCACCAAAAACCAACTCTGTAAAGTCACAGTGCCATCAAAGTGAATGGAATGCAATCTACTTCATGCTGTGTGTGACAGATGTCAAGAAATCTGAAACTATTTTGAAGTGCATCTACAAATTAACATCTTAGGGTACCCAGCATACAACTTGGGAAAGATCGACTGAGGGACCTGCTTGGGGCTATTTCCAGAAGCAACCACAGAGCAGTGTGGTTCTCTCCAGTGAAAAGTGAGAGGGGGACCCCCGTAGGTCCCCGCTGCCCAGCCAGCCATGGTGCATACTGAAGGTCTTCCTGGTCTCTGCCCTGTGTGTCCCGTCACCCTCCCCGGCTGGCATTTACATAACATTAATAAGGCCAGGAATAATGGGGGGTTGTGTGGAGCTTGGGCCTGAGTCCCAGACCTGCCACGGGGGAGGTGAAGCGCCTTGGCTGCAGCTCAGCCCAGGATTCCCTCCAACTTGAGACATCTCGGAGCCTAGGCGTCCGGCCACCCTCAGGCTCTCCCCCAAGTGCCTGGGTTTCCAGTGCACCCGATTTAACTCAGCCACTTCAGAGCAGGCAAGAACTGAGTCTTCTGGTGCATGATGGGAAGCTGGGCCAGGCCATCTTTAAACTAAGGGAAAATCCATCTTCACGTCAGGCACTAAAGAGCAACAACCAAACGTTCTATAAAGGAGTGCTTGCAAATGGGGCGGCAGAAATGCTGTTTCTGGGTCTGAATGGAGGTGACTGATGACAATCGATTTGGGAAAATTCATCCAGCTGTACTTTGCTCACATGTATGTCTTGCTGTATGTGTGCTCTACCTTAAGTATTTATTTAGTGTGCAATTTTTGCAATTTTTTTTTTTTTTTGGTACTGGGGATCGAACTTGGGACCTTGCGCTTGCAAGGTAGGCACCGGAACTACTGAGCTAAATCCCCGGCCCAACCTTAAGTATTTATTTAGTCGTTTTTCTGAGACAAGGTCTCCCTATGTAGTTCCAGCTGGCCTTGAACTCACTATGTATAGCCCAGGCTGGCCCTGAAGTCATGGCAATACCCCTGCCTCAGCCTCTCAAGTGTCAGAATTAGTCATGTGCTACCACGTGCAGCCTGTTTGAATTTTAAAAATTGATTACAGTAAAAGACAGATTGGCATTAATTCCCCTCATACTACTCAAAGTACCCCTCCTCACTTTGAACACACTCCTCCATTGTTCTTGGCAATGTGCCTTTTACTGTAAGAAGTTTTAAAAAAAGTATTCAACCATTCACTGTATTTTTCAGTCACCTCATTGTGCAGTCCCAACCCCAAAATAAATTTTAAATCATTTGAAAAACAAAATAAAGTAAGGCTCCTACCAGCCACAAGGAACCTTTAGGACAGGCCAAAAGGAGCAGGATTGTTCCGTGCATGGCTTCTTTTAGGTGCGTCTTTCCTGCAGGTCCCTCCTTCAGCTCTGTCCCTGTCGAGCTGCAAAGGTCAGAGTGCAGATCCAAGAGAGGTGACAGAGTTCCCACAGGCAAAACCCAACACTGCTCCAGAACTGAGGTCCTCCAAGTGGCTGCCCTGTGTGGCTGGAAGGGTGTCGGGTTGTCTGCGTCTATCTGCTGAGCTGGGGGAGATAGCCCAGGAACTAGAGGCTGCATGTTCCATGAGTCACAGCACAGGTGCTGGATCCCAGCCTTGGTGACACAGCTAGCAGAGTGAGCCGACTGTTTCTTCTGTAAGATGATGAGCAGATAGGGGCCGAGGCCATCCTGGGACAAAAGACAACAGCCTTGAGGATGCCCTTGAGAGGAAAGTTTGCCCAACAAGGAGAGCGTTCTGCAGGAACCTCTGGGGGCCAGAAGCCAGGATGAGGTCGCCAGGCATATACGGGGACAGGACTGACTTTAGGGACAGGGCCAAAGCAGGGGCTCCTCGTGCAGCTCTCGTGGTGAATTCACGGGAGGGCGACTTCGGAGCCAAAGGGGAGAAGTCAGTGCAAAAAGTGGTTGCTGTTGCTATATTTTTTAATCCAAATAGTGCTATGCATCAAGATGGTACACAAGGGCTTAAAATAGAAGAAAAAGTGCAGTTTTGCTTGGATTCGCCCTCTCCCCACAGGAGCAGAGAGGGAGGGAAGTGAAGGAAAACAACCCATGCTCTTGGTTACAGAGCATCAAGAAATCAGACAATTGCCTTCAGGCCTCAGTTTTCTCATCTGTACATCGAGTGCTGTGATGCGTTGCTGTGGCCTAAAGGGTTTTCATGAGCACACAGGGCAAGTCCTCTACTGTGAGGCTAGATCCTCAGCCCTTTTTATTTTATTTGAAGATAGAGCCTAAGTTGCCCGGGCTGGTCTTGTACTTGCAATCCTCCTGCCTGCAGATCTGGATTAGCAGGATACAGGCATGTGCCACCATGCCCACTCAATGTTTTTTCCAGGGCAATGCTGCACGTCCAACGGGGGCATCCCTTCTAGACCCTTCAGACACTCAGGTTTGGAGAATCAATTCTGGAGTGTGATTTGCCAAGGAGCCCTGCTCAAAGAGCCAGCAGCCTGGGGCCAGTATCCCAGGGGATTCTTAACAGGATCATCACTGGGCCTGACGTCTGGGAGCTGCTGTACCTTTTAGCCTGTGAGCAAGCGCCAGGAGGGGACCCAGATCTCTAGACAAGATACTCTGTTCCCTCTTTAAGATCGGATCCAAGATACTGTCTGGGAGCTTGAGGGAACAGATGAGGGGCTGAAAAACCAGAACTGGCCAGAGCTGGCCTTGACGAGATGTCCAAGCAGAAGGCACTGTAATTGCTTTTCTTGTTTAATGAAGGGCGGAAGGGAGAGCAGAGGTTAGGGCCGGAGGAGAGAGAGAGATGGGGTCCCTTACTCCAGGTGGGAGTCTTTCCCTGATCACTACCCTCAGGCCATGCACCCAGGGGAACTGGAAATTTGAATTCCTACAGTTGTTCCTACAACCATGGGAGGGGGAGGAGGGGAGGGAAGGGGATGAAAAACAGGAATGAAGATGTGTTTTGTGCCTGCACCAACTCCACACAAGGAGCACAATCACTATGTACTGCAAACCCGTACTCTTTAAAAAGAATCAAGAACTTTAAAAACACTTGACCCTGCAAAAAAATGAAGATGGTTACATTTGGGTACAGCTGTGCAGTTCTAGCATAGCTCCATTAGACATATTTATAATGCATTTCAGGAAACGAGAAATGTTTATAAGATACTAAGTGTGAAAAGCAAGGCACCAAGTGGTTTGCACAAAATTGTCACGTATGTAGAGACATGCAGGAGGCTGGGCATGGTGGCACACGCCTGTGATCCCAGCACTTGGGAGGCTGAGGCAGGAGGATTGGTTCGAGTGTGAGGCCAGCCTGGGCTACCTGGTGAATTTAAAGCCATGGGGGGTGGGGGGTGGGGCAGAAATACACACAGCACCTGAAATGATGGAATTGTGGGTGCTTTGGGAGCGTGTGTGGCCCAGTTAGTCAGACCCCTCCACATCTGCCAGTTTCTACACTGAGCGCCTACTGCTTTGCTTATAGGGTGGTGAGTTCAGGTTGAAGACGATCTGGAATCCCGCTTCCTTCGCAGCTGTCTGTAGCAGGCTCGTTTCCTCCCGGGCCAGCTCTAAAGGGCTCACAGGGCCCGGGGGCGGGCGCAGAGGAGCCGCGGCAGTCCCCGCCCCCTGCAGCGCGCCCGCCAGCTCCCTGCCTGGGCTCTTCCCTCCCGTCCTCTCCCCGCCCCTCCCGTCCTCTCCCCGCCCCTCCCGTCCCCTCCCGTCCCCTCCCCTCCCCTCCCCTCCCCTCCCTCCTCCCCTGCAGCTCGGCCCGGGGCGGCGGCGGTGCGGACGTGCAGGGCCCCACGGAGGCCGTTGCGTGCGTCGGTGTGGACCAGGGCAGCCTGGCCTCACCCCGGCTCCAGAGCCGCTCCCGACGGCTGCTTTAGTGGCTGGGTCAGGGCTTCTTTGGGTCCCTGCTTCCCCCTTGGCTGGACTGCTCCTGCCTCAGCTTCTTTCCTCCAGGGCCTCCAGTGATGGCCCACGCTAGTAATTCCAGCACTGAGGAGGCTGAGGCAGGAGGATTGCCACGAGTTTGAGGCCAGCCTGGGCTACGTAGTGAGTTCAAAGCCAGCCTACATAGCGCCACCCTGTCTCCAAAAAACAAAACAAAACCAATTTCTTTTCCCCAGCCTAGCCGCCTTTCCAGGGTGCAGTCTGTCCTCCCAAAGGCCTTGAGCCTGTCCTTGGCCTTCGCCTCTAGTCTCCACACCCACCGCACCCACGAGGGCAACAGTCACCTCCGCACCTCCCGCTGCTCTCTGCCAACACCCACCCCAGGCCCAGGTCAAATTGGACCTCCACTTCGCCACAGGACAAGTTACTGCCCCGTCTCCCTGTCACTAGAAACATCCCCAGGAGCAAGGAGAGGTGATTCCCGAGACACCGTCTTGGGTCTGTGAGGTACCTTGCAGGGACCTGTGCAAAACGAAAGTGCCAGTCCTGGGTGGAAAGGAGGCTCTGGATCCCACACAGCAGAGCACTGAGCCAGACCTGCAGCCACCCAGCTGGACCTGGTGCCACGGCCAGCGCCTTGTTCCTTGTCCTGCCTCGAGCCGGTGCCCTGAAGAACAAAACAGCTTCGTCGCAGCTGGTGGCTGCAGCCCTTTGCTTGGCCAACTCTGACCACCCCAGCGCTGACCTGGCTGGTCCCTTTCTCCTTCAGACCCCTTCCCTTTGCCCTTCCCACCCGCCATGCATTCCTCTCCCCTTTTTGGTGGCTTCCCTTCCCCCTACTTTCAGCCACACCTGTCTGTGTCCCTGAAGGGGATGTGCTTAGGTTGTGGTCTTTCGGATCCTTGGAGAAACTGCCCCTCCCCCGAGATAGTCACACTATGTAGCCCAGGCTGGCCTCAAACTCCAACTCCCAGAGACCCTTCTGCCCCAGCCTCCCGAATGCTAAGATTATAGGCCTGGACCTGGTAGCCTTCTCTCTGTTTTCATTTCCTTTAAGCATGTCACACCCCAGCTTTTATGTCCCACCCAGATTTCCAAAGCCTCAGTCTTGCCTTTCTAATTCTTTCTTAGCCTTCCTTGCAACTCTATCAAGTCAGAGCTGGGGTGCATGCCTGCATTTTCTTTATTGTTTTCTGGCGGTGCTAGGGATGGACCCCATCAGCAAATGCTCTGCCTCTGAACCCCAACCCCAGCCCAAATGCATGCTGTTTGCCTTCTTCCTCTCCCTCCCCTCTCCCCCCCATCCTTCCTCTCTCCCTCTTCTTTTTTTTTGGGGGGGGGCTACTGGGAATTGACCCCAGGGCCTTGCACATACTAGGCAAGCACTCTATACTGAGCTATGTACTCAGCTCCCTTTTAAAATTTCACTGTGAGACAAGGTCTTGCTAAGTTGCCCAGGCTGGACTCGAACATACAATCTTCCCGCCTCAGCATCCCGAACACTTTTCTTCCTTTTTGAGCAAAAGGTACTCCGCGCTCAGAACCCTTCTAAGTGCTGGAGGCTGTGCAGTATTTGGGGTGCACGCACACAGCCACCCCACCGGCCAGCGCCTGACAAACCCTCGGGATACATCGGAATCAGATCACGAGTTAGCACCACAGGTCCGAGACAGGACGAACGGACTCGAGGAGAACTGACCTCGGCCTTTGTGTGATCTTAGTCAAAGCTGCTTAACCTGGGCCTAATTGCGAGGAAACACTGGACGAGCCCAAGTTGGGGGTCAGCTTAAACTCCAGTGAGTCTCCAGAAGAGGAAATATGGGTTTTCTCCTTTTCTTTTCTTTTCTTTTCTTTTCTTTCTTTCTTTCTTTCTTTCTTTCTTTCTTTCTTTCTTTCTTTCTTTCTTTCTTTCTTTCCTTCTTTCCTTCCTTCCTTCCTTCTTTCTTTCTTTCCTTCTTTCATTGTTGTTTGTCTGTTTTTTGAGACAGGATCTTGCTATGCAGTTCATGCTGGCCTTGAACTTACTCTGTAGCCCAGGCTGGCTTTGAAATCAGGGTGATCTCAGCCTCCTGAGTGCCGGGATTACAAGCATGCACCACCATACTCAGCCATCTTATTCTTTTTTTCTCTTTTTGAGACAGGGTCTCACTTTGTAGTTCAGGCTGGCCTCAAACTCACAGTGATCCTCCTGCCTCAGCCTCCAGAGCCCTGGGATTGCAGGCATGTGCCACCATGCCCGGTGATCTTCTTCTTTACTGTAAGTTTTTTCCTGTGAATTTGAAATTACTTCAGAATAAAAAGAAAATTCACCATCACAACCGCCTTTCCCACACCACCTTTTCCTGTAGGCGCCTGCCTAACTGCTTCGGGTTGGTCTGATTCCCCAGTCCCTACCACCTCAGCACTAAGTCCTGTCTATTAAGTTTTTTTGTAAAATAGCTCTCAGGTTTTACACTGAACCCAACTATTTTTTATGACCCTCCTGACCTCACATAATTGTTTTAAGGAGGATTTGTGAGCAGAATTCAAGTTCCATAAAGGGCTGTATAAACACAGGGCTGCTGATTGCATCTCCAGGGTAGATTAGGCTGTTTGCTTCTGCAATCTCCTCACTGGTCTTTCTGTATCCCGCTGGATGCCACCCAGCCTGTGGTCACCAGAGGCTGTGGCCCAAAAGCCATATTTGTCCTTTAGGGACCTGGCTGCCCACGTCCGTGGCTGGGCTTAATCCACAGGCCCTGGGAGCCAACACTGCACTCCTGAGCCAAGCGAGGCATCCGGCCTCATCCTGCTACCGAGTGATCCACTTTCCTCAGCTCCCAGAGGAAAAGCGGTGCGCAATGGAACTTTCTTGGCTTGGAAATGTTCATCTTCCTCTATTTGTTTTTCTATGGTAGTCAAGATCCACGCTTCTGTCTGCTAGCATCAGTAGGCAAGAAAAATGAACGAAGAAGCAGCAAATAAATGATAAAGGCTTGGCGAACCCAGTTCTGGGGCTTGGCTTCTCTCACGGTGCATGGGCTGCTAGTTGTGACTTTTGCAGTGCACATCAATTGGGTGGTTGCTTTCTCCCTTCAGAAGTGTAGCTAGCTTTGGCTGATGGGGTGCATCGCATGGACTTCATCAGGAACCACTTAGGGAAAGCACGTGCTCCTGAACACATACCTGGGCCCTCCATTTAGAGGTTTTTCAACCTCACTGCTTCTCCTTCCTTGGATGTGAAGCTTCATTCTTTAATCTTTTAAAGACCGTTCGTCTCCCTAGACGTCTGCCCTCCTCACTTCTGTCTGCACAGCTCCCTCCGGCCTCTGGATCAATCAATCCCGAGCAAGGCTAAAACTGAAAAGCACGATCACTCTCCTTCCTCTAATTCTGACCACTTACTATTTGCAAGCACCTGGTACTCAGTGAAGCATGGCTTCAGGGATTCTCCGTTTACTTATTAAATGTGTTGAGACCGGGCATGTAGTTCCGGCCGGCCTTGAACTCCAGGTGATCCTCCTGCTTCAGCCTGAGAGGAGGGGATTACCAAAGCAAAGCGGAGACTGGCTGCTCTGGATCAAGGAGAGTAGATGTTGATGAACAGAAGAGAGATACAGGAGTAACCTGCAGGGAAACATGTTGGGGAGATAAGTAGAGGAACAGGGATAACTCAAGTGATGACATTTTTGAGGTGAGTTATAAAGTATGGGATGGCAGTCAGATGTAGTTCGTGCCTGTCATCCCAGCACTCTAGGAGGCTGAGGCAGGAGGATCACAAGTTCTAGCCCAGCCTGGGCAATTAGTGACTTAATGAGACTCTGTCTCAAAATGAAAAAATAATTTTTAAAGGGCTGGGGATGTAACTCCGTGCGAAGGTCTGGGTTCTCATCTCCAGTAATGCAAAAATAAAATAAAAATTTTTAAAAAAAGGTCTAGGACATCAAATGTAAGACACACGAAAAAGATCTAACAGACAAGACAAGGTGGGCAAAAGAGGTCAAATCAGCAGCCTGGGTGTTAGGACAGGAGGCTGAGCAAGGGCCACTCAGCCGACTAGGACCCGCTGTGGTGACTTTCTCAGCCCTCCCAGGCACAGTGGCCAATCGTAAGGCTATAGCTGAAACTGGGCCGAAAGATACATCTCATTTTCTCATGCGTTTTTAATTTTTGTTAGTCCATGTTTACAGCACATAATGGTCACATTCCTCTCATGGAGCTGGTACACACACGTAGCTCAGTCTCAATTCTTTTTACATCCCCTTCCCTCCCTTCTCTCTCCCCTCCCTCTACTATTTGGTCCCATTCTCATTTGCCAAAGATCCATCTCCCTGATTCTGATTGTCTATCTTTTATTTGATTCTCTAACTTCCTTATACTTTGGGTATTTCAACCTCGAGTCTGGTTTATTTCACTTAACATTGTGGCCTCAAGGCGCATCCATTTTCCTAGAGACTACTTACGAATTCAAATTTTCTGTGATCCTACAAGGTGGAAGCGTATTGGTTTCTTTGTTTGTTTTGACAGAGTCTCCTGGGCCTTGAACTCACTATGTAGCCCAGGCTGGCCTCGAACTCGAAGCAATCACACACACACACACACACACACACACACACACACACACACACACACGGCCTCCTGAGGGCTTGGATTACAGGCGTGTACCACCATGCCTGGCTCATATGGTAATTCTATATTTATCATTTAATTAAATTATTTATTTCGTGGTGCTGGGGATCGAACCCAGGGCTGCACACATGCTAGACAAGTGCTCTTACACCCCCAGTCCACTAGGTTTAATTTTGTGAAGGAATTGCCACCAATTCCATAGTTGCTGCTCGATTTTCATGTAGAAGATTAGGGCGGGGCAAACTTGGTAAGAAGAACTGGGCGGAATCTGTCAAAGTCTTGGAGGCCACGTGCACAGAACACAGGACCCAGGTTGGCCCCGCAGCTCCTGGGCAAAGCACATGGAACCAATCAGAAAAGTCCTCTTCACTTCTTCATTTACAGCCGGCAGGAAACCAAGCCGGTCTTCCATAGGGCAGTTTAAACACGGCGCCAGGCCCACTGAGTTTCTGATTGGACAACGTCTCAATGCCTTATTTGCATGAGAAAGAAGCCAGTCCAGGAATTCCAGATCCCAAAGCCCCTTTTCCCTTCTCCTGGTGGCCACTGGGTGTCTGTCCCCGGCCACGCTCTCTCTCTGCAGAGTGTACTTTTTTACCTTCAGTGAGTGTACACCCCGCTACCTTTTCTGCGTCCCATCCAGTTCTCTGCTTAGGACCCCAAGATCCTGGAGAGCTCCCCGGGACCCACCCACCAGCAACAGTTTCTTGTGGAACCCAGCCAGGAGGTGACACCCTTCTGAAGATTTTTTTTTCTTTCTCTTTTTCTCTTTTCGCTTTCCTGTTTGCAGTTCTCATAGTGGTCATGAGCTAGACAGTTAAACCCAGCACAGTATCTGCCACTAACCTGGCCATGGAACGGACCACTTTAGGCTCTGCCAGGTACAAGAAAACTTCCAGCCACTGTGCAGGTTCCCTGCGTGCAAGCTAGAGGTGAATACGTGTCTTCCGCTCCTGTGCTTTTATTCTTCCTGTTACATTATTCGGCTTTCTCATCTTTTGGGGAAAACACTATGCATAACTTGGTCTCCTGCTTAACTAGCCACCTTCCCCCTGGATGACCGTTTATCTCCAGCTGTGCCTAGGGAGCCACTTGCTCCAGGGCCCCACACCCTAGAACCTCAGGGAGCCACCCCAGGTCACCTTCGCACCAGGATTCCAACTGTCCCCCTGGACACCAGGACAGCACACCTCCAAGATAAGAATGACAGTCTCCACTTCCGAGGAACACACAGGCCTCCGCCCTTCCCCCTGAAACCTGGGTGGATGCCTTCCTGGTTCTCCTAACAGAAATCCAGGTAATCTAGAAACATGTGCCTGAGGGCCTGAGCGGAACAAAGGGAAGGGACTAGGAAGGTCAACCCCACCTGAGGTGAGTGTGTGGAAACAGAGCTGGGCATTTTAGTCCATAGATAGCAGACCCGGTCTTTGTACTTGGAACTTTCCAAGATTTTTTTTTTAATACTGAGAAATAGGGTTCTACCTTATTGCCCTAAAAAACCATTACTAAAGCTTGTTATTGTTGGGATAAGTGGGAGGAATCCTTTCTCAGGTAGGAAATGGAGCTGGTGGGGGCTGCACTCTGGTCTTGAAGGAGTCACAATGGGCTGCAGGCTGTGGAGAGGCCTAAGGAGGAAGAAAAGGCACCTGTGAGGTTGAGTTCCATGGGGGACACCCTGGAGCTCCCTGTGTGTTGTCCCTCTGCAGCGATACCCTCAGAAGGACCCCAGGCCTACTCTCTCTCCCCACAGGCCCCGTGACGCCCCGTGACTCACCATGGGAAACACCTGTAGATCCCAGCAACCTCATCTTTAGGTTTAAAAATGGAAACGGTTTGACCTCGGTGATCTGAGAAAAAACAGCTTACCTTCTACTGCACCACTGTTTGGCTCCTCTATTGACTAGGAAGTGGACGGATGGGTACAGGATGGCAGTCTGAACTACAGTGCTCTTTTGCATTGGATCTTTCCTGCAAAAGGCAAGGAAAGTGGACGGAAGTCCCTCTGTCCAGGCTTTCACTGCTCTTTATCCGAAACCATTCCTCTGCAAAGGCCCAGGAGATGCGGTGCTTCGAGAGACCCCTGCAGAAGAGGCCGAGATCGTTGATGATTCCATCCTCGGACCCTGCCTGTCTCTCGGGAACATGGGTCTCCCTCTCGTGTCTAATGAAAACGACCACACTGAGAGGACTCCTCAACTTCCCCCTTGGCATCCTCAGGCGTCACTCAGTGCCACCCTCTCCAAAGGACCCAGAACTCCACCTTCAGTCAGCTCCCGGAGGTGGAAGACTCCCCAGGGCCCTCCTCCTGCTTCTCAGACAGCTGTGAGCCCCGCAGCACACACTCAGAGTGGAGTTTCCCACTCTTGCAACTCACAGCTCTCCTGCCCTCAGAGAGGTCCCAGGAGTAGAGGGGACTGCTCAACTCCAGGCTCCTTTTTCAGTGGCAGGTATCCAAAATACAAAGGACAGTTAGGCCAATTTTCAGAAGATTCTAATAGGTTTGCAGATTAGTTTCAAATCTTTTTTTTTTTAAAGCAAGCTCTGGCAGGTTTTATTAATGAAGAATTTTTAATGGCTTATTTCTCACCAGTCTGTGCTGGCATGCTTCTGGTACGATGATATCAGAATCACCTAGCCTCACCTGGTGGCACACGTCTGCAATCTCAGCTCTTGGGAGGCTGAGGCAGGAGAATTACTGTGACTTCAAGGCCAGCCTGAACTACATAGACTCTGTCTCAAAAAAAAAGAATCACCTGCATCAGTGATCGCCAGTGTGTATACTCTGTAGCATTTTCCACATGTGTGCCCAGTTTAGTATTCCTGGTGATGGAAATTAGTGTTGGCCAACATGGTGTGGCATATTTCAGACTTCCTCAAAGCTGGGCAGTTACTGGGGAGGATGACTAATTTCACTCTGCCCTGTCTGATCATCTTCAGAGTCTGCTTGTCCTCCAGAACGCACTTTCCACTTTTCAAAACAAGTTGGAGCTTGGAGTCCATGGACTCCAGAGACTTTTCAGTCTTCTTTGCAGCCAAAATCTTCTGGCCTTAGGTGTGGGACAGGCCCTCAACAATGAGCAGCCACCAAGATGCCAGGGAGCGAGAAAGCAGTGATTCAAACTTCGACCCTTGCTTTTGACTTCACATAGCAAGATGTCCAACATGTCTTGGCCTCTTGCTGCACCCCAGATGCAAAATGAAGAATCCTAGGAGAGGCTTGGAGATAGGCAGATGAGCAGTATGCTTCGGAAAGAGAAGAGTCACCCCAGAGAACTTACTGTCCCTCCAGCAGAAGCAAACAGGATGGACTAGAAATGAGGTCTAAAATGATGCCTGCTCTTAGCATGGGCATAAAAAGATGCATTAAGAAACCTGTTAATTATGAAAAGGTGAGCGAGGTTACACAAGGCAAAGAGGACAATCCAGCTGTCTTTCATAGTCAACTCGTAGAAGCTTTCCATAAATACACCAACTCAGATCCAACTCCCAAGGAACAAGCACCAATGGGAAAGCATTTCCCATTATCAGTCAGGCCCAGCTGTTTGACACAAATTACAAAAATTTCAGATGGGCCCCGGCCTCCTTTGACACAGTTGCTGAACACAGCCTTTTGCACTGGGATCTGGAGAGGAGGAACCAAGAGCAAAGGCAGGCCAAAATGGTAGCCGTCGAAACTGGCAGTGCCTTAAACACACCCGAGTCATCCAAGGGAAGCCCAGGGCCAATCAAGGAAAGAGGTCCTGTTTTAAATGCAAGGAAACCGGACACTGGGCATGCAGCTGTCCTAGGCCACCCCAGGCCCTGCTCCATGGGCATGTGGCTGATGTGACTGATTTATGGCAGTGGAGGATTGACTGTCCCACTGCTTAAATGGGCACTGGTATTAGACTTCTGCTTTTTATTGGATCCAGAATATGGGTAATCTTGCTAGGGTGGCAGCTCTCAGGCTCTTGGTAGTTTATCTAATGTCCCTTTTCACCATGCTTTCCTTCCCACAGAAAGCATGAAAGTGAAACTTCTTAGAAAACTCCCAACTAAAGGCATGGAAAACCACTGTCTCTAATTGCTGGATCCTTCATAGTCCACCTTTCAAGACTGACCAAGAAATATTCTGACCTGTTCCTTCTCATATTTGGCTTCTGGCTCCCCAACCTGGTAGTGAAATTCATCCACTGAAGGCTTCAAAAGAGCCATCCTGAATGATGATCCAGCTCCCGACGCTGCTGACAAATCCACAGAGCTCTCTCCCATGGGACAGGTAGATCAACAATTCCTGACATGGAGGCTCTAAGTCTTCTCTCATTGTCTGGGACAGGCTCTTTCCAGCCCAGCCAGTGAACCCCAACATCCCAAGGGAGACAGCACAGGCCGCCCAGCAGGTGGGGCCCACACCCCCTTTCAGCAAGAAGCAGCTGCAAGAAGGAAGAGGCCAACACTGCCTCAGTACCCCATAAAGAGCTGTGGGGATTGGGTCTCAGAGGGAATTGAGGTAGGAGATTAGGCCGGGCCAAACTTGGTAAGAAGAACTGGGCGGAATCTGTCAAAGTCTTGGAGGCCACGTGCACAGAACACAGGACCCAGGTTGGCCCCGCAGCTCCTGGGCAAAGCACACGGAACCAATCAGAAAAGTCCTCTTTTCACTTCTTCATTTACAGCCGGCAGGAAACCAAGCCAGTCTTCCATAGGGCAGTTTAAACACGGCGCCAGGCTCACTGAGTTTCTGATTGGACAACCTCTCAATGCCTTATTTGCATGAGGAGGAAGCCAGCCCAGGAGTTCCAGATCCCAAAGCCCCTTTTCCCTTCTGGTGGCCACTGGGTGTCTGTCCCCGGCCGCGCTCTCTCTCTGCAGAGTGTACTTTTTCACCTTCAGTGAGTGTACACCCCGCTACCTTCTCTGTGTCCTGTCCAGTTCTCTGCTCAGGACCCCAAGATCCTGGAGAGCTCCCCGGGACCCATTTGCCATTTCTCCACATCCCTGACAATTTAACTTGTGTGGTTTGTTATTCATCACAGCCATCCTAATAGGTGTAGGGTGATTGTTTACTTTTTTAAATTTATGTTCCTTCCTTAGAATAGGTTTGAATAAATAATAAAAACTTGACAATGTAAGTATTTGCTTTCGCCAGAATCAAAGACGTGAGCTGAATAAGTAAGGGTTTCCCTGCCGAAGTTGGAGTGTAGATTCACACTTCCACTTCCGCAGTCTCTCCTCCGGGGTGGTGAAAACCGAGTTCCGGCGGCCTCGGTGAGTGGGGTTGAGCGCCCCATGCGGAAGGAAGAGGCACAACGCCCACTCAGCGAGGAGGGCAGGCGCGCCCTCCAGTGGCCGTTCCTTGCTGGTGTCGGTGACGAGGAAGCCGGCTGCCAAGTTCACAGTTCCGGTCTTCCGGCGACGTTACCAGGACCGGGAGTTACTGACGAAGGCCAATCCCTATGTTCCGGGTTTGGACCAGCTCCCTGTCCGGGCTCTGTCCTTCCATGTCTGTATGCACTCCGCCTTCTTTTCTGCTAGATCGTGCCTTTCCCATCGCTGGCTTGCTGTAGTTCAAAATTATTTTACTTTAAAAATTTATATCTATTTATGGAGTGCAGTGTGTACTAACACACAGAGCCTGGCATGGTGGTGCGTGCCTGTGATCTCAGCTACTTAGGAGGCTGAGGCAGGAGGATCTTGAATTCGAGGCCAGCACACATATACAATGTATAACGATCAAACCAAAATATTTAGCATTTCCAACTCATTAAATATTTGTCATTTCTCTGTACTAGGAACCTTCCAACTTCCCTCTTCCAGATCTTTATAAAATATATAAAGTATAGTCTCCCTACTGTGCTGCAGTAGACTAGAACTTATTCCTCCTGTCTAACTATGTTCTGTGTGTTTAAATGGAGATCTTGCTATGCTGCCCAGGCTGGCCTCAAACTCAAGATCCTCCCGCCTCAGCCTCCCTCCCGAGTAACGGATTACAGGCACACACCACCGTGCCAGGCTCTGTGTTCTGGTACCTGTTATCCAGCCTCTCTATCCATGCCCTCCCCTTTCCCAGTCTTCAGTGACCTCTGTTCTACTCTCGATGAAATCATCTTTTTAAGCTTCTACAGGTGAGTGAGAACATACAGTATCTGTCTTTCTGTGCCTGGCTTATTTTGACTAACGTAATGTCCTATGGTTCCATCCATATTGTCACACATGACAGGATTCCACTTTGTTGGTGGCTGAATAGTATTCCATTGTGTTTATCCATTCACCCATCAATGAACGCTCATGTCGATCCCATATTTGGCTGTTGTGACTTATGCTGTAGTAAACACAGGGACTCAGACGTCTCTTTGTCGCACTGCTTTCATTTCCTTTCCATTTATCTCTTGAGTTTTATCTCTGAAAACCCCCTCTTTCCTCAACTGGCAGTCACAGGGACATGGTCTCCATAGCGTCCCTCACCCTGATGCCTACAAAGATAATGAGAAAGGTCCCCTGGTAGTAGAGTTTCTGCAGTCAGAGTCAGGACAAGGTACAAAGGCTTCAGAAATTCCCTGAAACCCCTGTTCCTGGAAGACCCAGGGTGACACCCTTGTCCCTTGGTCTGCATCCTTCCTTCCCCCTATGGTGCTCACCCCTCTTTGTAGGGTGTCCCTTCCCAGCCCAGAGCTGAATGAAGTGGCTTTGAAGCATGGCCGAGGTGTGAAGACAGCCAATCAGGAAGAAACTCGAGTCCACTGTGGGAGCTGTGAGGTGGAAAGAGCAAGTTTTTGTTTGTTTATTTTGTTTTGTTTTGGAGACAGGGTCTTGCTATATAGCTCAGGCTGGCCTCGAACTCGTGGTAATCCTCCTGCCTCAGCCTCCTGCTTGCTGGGATCACAGGCGTGCGCCACGATGCCTGGCTCAAAAGAGAGGCTCTTTGGAGTCAAATACATCTGGGTTTCAATCCCAGCTCTGTTTCTTTGTAGCCATAGCCACCTTGACCACATTTTTTATCCCAAATTCTGCATTGTAAGGTGAGAACAATACCTCCCTCATAAGGAAAGTAAATAAGATCAAGTACAAAACAGCTTACGCAGTACCTGGTTTAATGGCTCCCTGGCTCCTTTGCCCCCCAGCACCCCGAACCTCCTGCCCAAGACAGATTTTTAAGACAGTTGCACAATAAGCAACACCCGGGCAGCAGAGAATGGGCACTTTGTTCAGGTGCAGGTGTAGGACTGCGTGGGGAAGCTATTTCCTAACCAGCCTATCTGATTCCTGAGACTTTTTCCAGCTCCTCGAGCCAGAAGTCTGGGAGGGCTTCTCAGTTTCTCTTCTCTCATCCACTGTCTCTCATCTCTAAGTTCTGCTCTTTGTTTGAAGACAGTCCACACCCTTCTGGTTGTTGCCACCCCTTCCTCGACTTCAGTCACCATCATCTCTTCCCTAGAAACGCGCGGCGTCCTCCTGTGGGGCTGACCTCCGGTACTGTCCCCTCTGACTTCCCCAGAAGCGGAGCACCGTCTCAGTGCAAGTCTTAGCAAGTCTCCTCCTGAGTCAAAGCCCTTACTGATCGTTTACCAACCAAGGAGAAGCCTGAACGCCCCAGCATGGCCTCACTTCCTGTGTGGACTCTGCGCTACTTTCCAGCTCGCTCTCTCTCCAGCCCCTCCTCCTCCAGGCTCCGACCCTCGAGGGGCAGTCGCAGTCCCAAGGGTAACTCACCATAGCTGGGGCGCTTCTGGGGCTGGGGTTTCAGTGCTAAACCCCAGCCAGCCCTGGGCAAACCGGAATGCTCCACCTTTCAATCTCTTATTGCATCTCAAGGACGCTCCCCCTCCATACCCCACCTCACTTCCCGTTTGCTAAGTCCGACTCACCTTGGGGTTTCTGCTTGGATGTCGCTCCTGTAACTCAACATGGAGCCGCTCCTGTGTTCCTTCAATGAGCTTCTGTTCCTCACAGCTACCACTGTATTATAGCAACTGCTTTACTTCCCAGACATAATAATCCCATTAAAAAGAGGGACAGGTGTTTCCTTCACACCCACACAGGCCCTCTGATTTAATGGGGTTTTCATCCTTGGTTCAACCAATCAGGAATCAAAAAATTAGAAAAAAAACTAGTTATGTTATTGCTAACATGTGTGATGTAGTTAGGCCTGCATGGTACATCTGTGCTGAGCGGGTAGAGTTTCTTTTCTTGTCATTATTCTCTAAATAGAACAGCAGAAAAACTATTTCCAGAGCATTTACATCATATAAGGGATTCTAAAGTATCAAGAGCTGGGCATGGTAGTGGTGCATATCTGTAATACCAGCAAGCAGGAGGCTGAGGCAGGAGGATTCCCACGAGTTCAAGGCCAACCTGGGCTACATAGTGAGTTTAAGGCCAGCCTAAATTACAGAGCAAGATCCTGTCTCAAAAAAACAAAAAACAAAAAAAGTTATTTAGAAATAATTCAAAGTACACAGGAGGAGCTAGGATGTAGCTCAACAGTACAGCCCAGTGCTTACCACGAAGAGATCTTGAGTTCAATCCCAAGCACCGAAAGAAATAAAAATAAATAAAGTATATGGGAGTATGTCGGTAAGCCATATGCAAATTATTTGCATATAACGGACTTGAGCATCGTTTGATTTTTGGTAGCCATAGTTGTCCTAGAACAAAACACGTTAGATTCTGAGGGATGGCTGTATTCCAGAATCTAGCAGAGTCTGGCACATGGTAGGCACTGTATTTTAAAAGTTTGCTGAATTCATGAATAGCAGTATCTTTTTCAATTATTCCCCAGTTCATGGCACTGTGCCATGACCTATGGACAGGTAAGGGTCACACAGGGAACCATCTGGAAGCCAAGAGTCTATTCCAAAACGTTTGCACAAATGTTTCCCATCTCACAAGCTCTTCCCGGACCTCCCAGCCTTCCTGGGTCTGGGTCCCTTCTGCTGCAAGTCGGACAAGCCTCTCCAGCTGAGGATGGTGGAAATGACCCTGTGAGTCTCCCAAGACTGGAACCTCACGGGGGATTCAGGTTCCACCGGGCTCGCTCCCACTCTGTGAGAGCCCCAGGCCACAAGGACGGGAGCAGACAGCCCACCCACAGCCCTGGCTCAGCGACCGGTAGATGGCGACAGCTTCGGACCACGTCCCTCTGCTATCTTGGAACTGCGTCGTTCCGCCCTCCGAGGAGAGGACCAGAGCGCCTCGTGGGTCTGAGGCGAGATTCCTACAGAGCCTTGCCCAAAACACAGATTCACAGGAAAAATTACCAACTTCTTGCTGCAGCAAGTAAGGTGGGGCTGGCTCGTTCCACAGGAATAGACAAATGTAGCCGAAGACAAGATGCCTCTGCTAGTTCTGGATGAGGCCTTCTTTCTCTTGAAAGTTCACTGGCTTGGAAGTTCTTGTTTTATTCCACAAGGAACCAGGGGCAGACTCCAGTCTGGCCCAAACGTCAGCCCATAATGTGACTGGCTCCTGACGTAATCTAAGGGTAGCCAGGGCCAAAGAGGTACAAACACGTGGAGCTGCAGGCCACCCCAGCTTCTGCATCTGCCCATGGCTCCTGGGGCAGACTGTGCAGCTGGGTCTTCAGGAATAGACACCCTTCCCATTAGCCATCTGCTTTGCCTCGGGAAGGACACAGGTCTCAGTGCAGGGTGACACGTTAGTGCCATGCTGGGTGGTGGCAACAAATCGATTGTAATTTGGTCATGTTTTGCCCCTGCCCATCACTTAGACATCCAAACCACTGTCCTATGTTACACCTCCCCGGGCTACTGTGTTAAACCAGTCAAAATATATACACAGTATTGACGTATAGGAACAGAAGGGTTGGGCATGGTGTGATTGGCAAGCATTTTTCTTCTCCATTATTCTGCTCTCCCTAGGTGAACGAGTACCCCAGAATGGTAACTTCTAGGACATGGCCATGGCTGCAGGGGTAGATCGGTTTAGAGTGCATGACTACTATTTGCAGCTGAGAGACATTTCCTGTTTCTGGTGACTCTGAAGCCCATGTGGATGGAGGGAGGGGTAAGGAAGTGTGGTGGGAGAGCAGGTCTGGTCCCTCGCTGGTGCTCTCAGCTTGACAGTGGGTTCGGTCCTTCACCCCATGACACACATCAGTCTGGTGGCCCTGCTCGGGTGGTTATGGCTCCAGCTGGTTCTGGGACCTCCATTCTCTCCCCTTGGCTGCTTCTGCTGTGGCCCATGTCCGGATGCCTTGCTGTCCCTTCTGGACTCTCCAGAAGCTGCACGTTAGGGACTGGATCATGTCCCCTGCACACTGCTATGCTGAAGTCCTCACTCCCCAAGTCCCGGGGGGCACTGTGTTTGAGAGGGGCCTTAAGAGGTCACTGGGGCTCCTCGAGGTGATGCACTACAACTGGGCCCCTAGAGATCAGGATACAGGCACACACTGAAGAGAGCCCATGGACAGACACCGGGACGATGGCCATCTGTGAGCCAAGTACACAGGCTTCAGAAGAGGCTGCCCTGCTGACACCCAGGTCTTGGGCTTCCAGCCTCCACAGCTGTGAGGGCCACCCTCACAAACTAAGCCCCCATGATAAAGAGCTGCTTCGTGAAGCTGCTATTTTCCTCCTTCCCTACTCAGTATTACCAATGGCCATCTGCTGTCCCTTCCTCAACCCAAAGTACCTACCTCCATGTTCTAAGTTAATTGTTGAGGTTTATGTCATGAGATCAAACCAGGGCCTCCCGCTTGCTAGGCCAACCCTCTGGCACTGAGCTACATCCCGGTCCTCTGGAGTTTACTTGGAGACAGGCTGTCACTAAGTTGCCCAGGCAGGCCCTGCATTTGCAACCCTCCTTGCCTCAGCCTTCTGAGCATCTGGGAGTACAGGCATGCGCCACCTCACTGGCTTGTACTATGCATTCTTTCCTTACTGAGATACTGTAGGACTCACGTTCACAACAAAGTACTTCAACCTAAAAGGTTTCTAATAGAAGAGCGAGGTGGACGCCAACTCTCCACAGTGTAGAGCATCTTGTCATTCCTATAGAGTCCTTTCCCATGTTCAAATCAGCTCTGGCTTTGGGTGGGGAGCAACTGAAGCCCAGGGTGCCTCCAGAAGTGCTGCATGAGGATTTCAGTTGCTGCTCCAGGGGCTGGAGGGCCCCACGGATGGATGAGGAGGCCAAGCAAGATGAGCTGGAGGTTTTAGAGGTGAACTGGAACTGAGGGACATCTAGGGAGGAAAAGGTATCATTAAAGGGAGTTATTTAAACATCACAGGACGCTTTCTAATTATACTTCTTGCAATGATATCAAACAGCTGTACAAAATCACAGGGCCGGACGGGACTTACTGAGATTGCCCAATTCTCCTCCCTCCGCCGCATGCAATCTTCACCTTGAACTCAATAAATTCTTCTGTCTCCAAAGCACATTCACCAACATTATTTCATTTGAACCTCAAGAAAGTCATGTGACTATGCAGGTAGGAAGATATTAATACTCTTCAGCTTATAAATAAATGCAAGTGAGAAACGGGCCAGGTGGTGACAGCCCAGGTTCATGAGCCCTGGCATAGTTCCCATGGTTTATGCACTCTGTACACACACACACACACACACACACACACACACAAACACATACACATAACCCAGACTCACAGAGAGAAAGGATTCCTCCTCGATGACAACTGGCTGCATCCAGGAAAGGGAAGAGGGACAAGCAGAGAGGGGAAGAAAGAGGAATAATATGAGCTGATCCTACAGGGGGAGAAGGCACAGTGGCTCTCAGTCTGCCCTCACTGGTCCCAGGGTGCGGAGAGACCTAAGAGGACTTGAGGAGTGGACGCCAGCCTCCTCGTCACGACCCGTTGCCCCTTCCTCCGCTCCAAGGCACCCAGTTGCTTGTCAGGTCTCTGATGCCCTGACAGGTCTATCTGAACGTACAGGGTTTCTCTGGATATGGGGAACGCCAGTGCAGGCTTTCATGGACTGGGAAATGGCATTGGCCCGTGACTGCTCCTCTCCTTGCACCAAGTCCCTCCTAATCCCATGAGGATGTAACTCACAGAGGGGTCCCGCCTGCCCCTACAGCTGCCTGGAGGTTCCTTAGCCCCCCACCCCAGTATCTAGCCCATCCTTGGAGGCCTCCCTCCTCCCAGAAGCTTGACTGTCTCAATCCTCCGGGATTGCTCCATCAGCAGGACCCCAGAGCCATAATTGTTGAGCCTTTGGCTGTCATGTGGGCCATATGGCATTTCTTGGACATTACTGTTCACCTCTGAATGTACTTCTCTGTCTCCTAGTGAGACTGTGAGCTCCCCATGAGCAAAATTGGAACCATTTACGTGGACGATTCTACGGTGCCTGCTGTAGGAGGTCCAGCATGGTTGATGGTGATTTTGTCATGGGAAAAGTGGTCAAAAATGGTATCCAAGTAGCAAGTGGCTAATCCGGGCATGGTACTGCACGCCTGTAACCCCAGCACTTGGGATGCTGAGGCAGGAGAATCACCTCGAATTCGAGGCCAACCTGAACTACAGAGTGAGACCCTGCCTCAAAACAAACAGACTAACAAAAAGTAGCAAATGGTTAAACCTCAAGAGTTAGAAGAATGGGAGTAAATATCGTTACTCATGTGACATCTTCGATGTTAAGATCCCCATGGAATAAGCATTTTCAGTGCTGTGCTAAGATCAGCACAAAGGAAGAGAATAAACAGGAATGTTCCTTCTGAGCTCCGGAGTAACAGTGAAGATAAGTGAGGTGCTGAGTGAAGAAAAAGCCTAGCTCCTGGGGCAGCAAGAATGGGCTCGCCTTCTCTCTCCCCTGTGACACTTTCAGGCTTAATCCGTTACCAGCAGAGCCATCTGCCAGATAGAGGACCCTTTCTCCAGAGCCTGGGGCACCTGCAGGCCCAGGCAAGCTCCTCTGTCGCCCTGGCAGGTCCCAGGGGTCCCCTGCTGAGTCTCTCTTCCCTCCCATGGGCTCTGGGAATTAGTCTGCTCCCTCTGCCTTTCTTCTGGTCCTGAAGACAAGCTCAAAGACCCTCTTCATTTTAAGACTTCAATCATTTACAAGAAAAAAGATGAGATTTAAGAGCAAAACAGGCAAGTTTTGTAAAGGGGTGAAAATCTTGCAGCCCTGAATCTCAGTCTTTCCAGGGCTGAAACACTGAGGAGAAATCTCCCGTGTGCTAACAGTGTTGGGGCTCAGGAACCTTTTCCTTCTCGCTGATCTTTGCTCCCTCGCTGTGAGCCCAGGCAGGTGTCTGCCTTGTCCGGAAACGCAGATCTCTTGGGCACACAGACTTAACAAAGAGCGCCTCTGCGTGACAGAACTCGAACCGCAAGTGTGTTGTCTGTCTCCTCAGCCCTCTTGTCCAGGCAACGCACACCTCACTGAGCCTCCAGCCCATGCAGGGCCTTCCCTACAGGGCCTTCCCTACAGCTCCTCGGCTATCTTTTTCTTTTTAAAACACAGTTTGGTTTTTGTTTTGGATGGATTACTTTTCTACATAATTCAGTATTTAAGTCCCAATTTTGTAAAGACCCCAATCTTTTCCCCTAGGCCCCCATCCCCTTGGTTTCCAGGGCAACCAGGGTTCCCTGCTGTTTCGCATCCTTCCAGAGATTATTCAAATCCAAGCCAGGGTACACAGCGGTGCAAATGTCGTAGACTGTCCCCTCTCCTTTTTAACAGTTGGAAGCACAGTGTGAACGCCATTGCTTTTTGTCCAGTCTGTGCTCGCGTGTGTGCGCGCGCGTGCGCTTGTCCCTACATGTCATTATGCCACTTCTTCATTTTTCCGATGCTCCGTTTACAGATAAACAACACTGACGGATGTCCAGGCTGCTGTCCATGCTCTGCCCGACATCAGCGACCTTCAGAGCGCACTCTGCTGTCGCCGTCTGTCTCACGCGATGCCGGTAGGTGGCACTTCACCAGCACTCGGACACTTTGGCACTGTTGCACACGGCAGCCCTGGCCTTGCCCAGGCTGGTAAGGACAGCACCGTGTCATTTACATTCTCCTTCTTCTCTTTCTATTAGTACATGCTTGTGGTACAGGAAGTTTACATTCATCCTGGGGAGCAGGTACGTGCACTTCACACAGTTTCTTCTTTTTAAATCCTCTTCCCTCTCACCTTCCTCCCTCCTTCTCTAAATCCTCTTTCATGCTCGTTGATATTATTAATCTTAGCTCATGTCCATGACTATAACGTTTACATTCATTAAGGTTATTAGGTTCTTATATCTGGCGTATCTTTCTTCTGCCTACTTCTCCTTCCCCTCCCCTTCTCCTCTGGCCTTCAGTCTCCTGGGCCCTTCCTGTTTGCAAGAGATCTATCCCTTTGTTTCCTTCTATCCATCCTTTATCATGCTCTTTGTTTGTACTTTGCCTTACTCAAATGATAGATGCTAAGCTTGTGTGCCCAATTTATTTCACTTACCATTGTATTTTCCAGGTGCATCCATTTCCCTACAAATGTCTCAGATTTGTCCTTCTTTATAGCCAAGTAATATTCCATGATGTATAGATACATTATCTTTATTCATTTGTCTGTTGATGGATATACAGATTGCTTCCAGAATTTAGCAATTATGAATTGTGCTGCTATAAACATGGGTATGCATGTATCGCTGCAGTATGATGTCTTTAGCTCTTTTGGGAAGATATCTAGAAGGGGAATAGCTGGGTCATATGGAATTTCTAATTTTAGTTTTTTGAGAAATTTCCATAGTGGTTGTACTAGTTTACATTCCCACCAACAATGTAGGAGAGTTCCTTTTTCACTGCAGCCAGCCAGCATTTGTTATTTTTTTTAACCTCTTAATGATAGAAAGTCTTTTGGGTGTAAGATGGAACCTTAGTGTTGTTTTAATTTAATTTGCATTTCTCTAATGGCCAGAGATGTTGAACATTTCTTCCTACATCTGTTGGCCATTTATACTTCTCTCTCTCTCTCCTTTTTTTTTTTTCTGTTTGAAACAGGGTCTCACTATGTAGTTCAGGCTGGGCTCAAACTCACAACAATCCTCCTGCCTCAGCCTTTCCAGTGCTGGGATTCCAGGTGTGCACCACCATCCCTGGCTCTGTAGCACTCTTCTAGGAAGACCAACAACAACAACAACAACTGAAAATCTCTGATTGCCAGACATGTGCTAAGTTACATATTTACTATTTCATTTCATCTTCCCAGCAAATCTGTGAGGTGGCAAAGAAAAGTGAAGAAGGTGACAGAGCTGGATACAGTAGTGTGTGGCTGTGGCCCCAACTAGTCGGGAGGCTAAAACAGAAGGACTGCTTGAGCCCTGGGATTTGAGGTGGGCGAGGGCAACATAGTGAGACCCTGTCTCAAAGAAAATAAGGTGATAGTGACAATCTCCACTTTGTAAGCAACTGCACATATTTTAAAAATTTCTCAACATTTTAGATGACACCCACTTCACAGGTGATGTGATAATACTCCATCGAAATATGGATTATTATTTGAAAATCACAAAATCCTAAGTTTTGTTTGAGGCAGATAAACATAGTTGAAACCCACCTCTGTAAATTGTCCAAGCACAGGTTAGGGGCTGAGTGGGACGTAAGAGAATGAAGAGGGAGAAAGGCTCAGAGGAAGGAGGACCTAAGAGTGGCTGTGGTCCTGGCATCGACCCTGGCGTGGAGCCACTTCCAGGCTTTCCCCTCTGCAATGCTACAGGGAGGACCTTGTGTCTCCCATGCCCAGGAGCCTGGCCAGACCTGTCCAGTCTCCTCACAGGTGCCCCTGCTTTGGTGAAAACTGGTGAAGTACGATTTCCTTTTTTCCTCCTCACTTGTTCTGCAAGAAATAGCAGCAAGGCATTCGGGAGAAACAATCAACACAGTTTTAAAGATGCTCCAGGCTTGTGTTGTTGATTTATCTTGGGGTGAAACTGTCAGCTGCAGAGGTAGATTAAGCAATGTTAGTCCAGGTTTTGAAATTGAAATCCAAGAGTCCCAGCCTACACCATTCAGCCATCCAAGTAGGTGAAATAAAGGAGAGTTGTGCTGCAAAATGGGCACAGGCCATAAAGTCTGGGCAGTATATTAGCAAGGGTCATGGAGTTGTACTTCAAAACATTCATGCCTTAGAAAATTGGCTTCGACTGTAATGTTGGAAAAATATCACAGCACTAAATGCTATAGACACATACACACGCGCGCACACACACACACACACACACACACACACACACACACACATTAAAGCCCAGTAGTAATAGTGATTAAAACATGTCATCATTGCTAGGCATGGTGGCATATGCCTGTAATCTCAGCACTCGGGAGGCTGAGGCATGAGAATCGCCTCAAGGTTTGAGGCCAGCCTGGCTACATAGTGAGTTCAAGGCCAGCCTGGACTACATAGCAAGACCTTGTCTCAAAAATAAAAATAAAAGGTCCCAAGTTCAATCCCTGGTACCCCCCCCCAAAAAAATTAAATTAAAAAAAATAAAACATGTCATCTCTAATATCCATACAATTAATAATATTATATAATTCACAAACATGGCACTTCCAGTGGACCCTAAAAGGAAGCTATTTTGTGCAAATGAAAACCAACAGGCACTTGGCACCTGTCTGAATGTTCAGCGACACAGGAACAGGTAGGCTCACTGCAGCTGCAAGTGACAGTGTAATTTATTCGGTCTAGCAAGATAAACAAGAGGAACAAGACAGAGCAATTAAATTCCGCTTTCCTAGCAGCAAAGGAGACAAGTAAAGACCCTGCAGGGTCCCTCTGGAGGGTTGCCTCTGCCTTGTGAGTCCTTATCATGAGGGGTTTTCCTCTCCTTGTTCTCAAAATGAACCCTGACCAAGGCTGCATTAGTGAGCACAGCTTCGGGGCAGCCAGTCCCACCCCACACCCTCCAGTCCACATGCACAGAGTGAAAACACAACAGTGTAAGGGGTCAACGCGGGGAAGTGTGCAAGAGCACAAAGTCATGCAGCAGGCGTGCAGGAAAGACCACACAGAGCTCACACTTCCAGTAGCTACGGATGCAACCCTTTCTTTCTGTCCCTGTTTTCTGTTGCAGGACTGGGGATCGAACATGAGGCCTGGCATACGCTAGGGCAATGCTCTACCACCGAGCTACACTGCCAGCCCCACAACCTTGTCTTACATGGTGGAAATTGATTCTAGGAAGAGGGAAAAATAAAAGAAAAAAGAAAGCAGGAGCAGGGTAGATACAGGTAAAAGGGATGGAGCCCCTGCGACCACCTTCTGGCTGCTGAGCTGGTCTCCCCTGGGGTGGGTCCCAGCTGCTCCCCATCAGCTCTCTGGAGCTTTTCTTCGTGGGCTTAGGCAGCGACTCTGGGATTTTACTGCTCCTGCTACTACAGCCTGAGTCGGTCTCATCGTAGAAATGTTCAGATGTTGGAATATTTGTGTATAAATGGGGACGGATCCATGTCTAAACAGGAAACTCTGTTATGTTTCATATGTACCTTATACCCACAGCCTGAAGGTAATTTCATATGACCCGTTTTGTGCACCAGCATTTGAACTGTGACTCGTCACTCGAGGTCAGGTATGGAATTTTGTACTTGTGTCATCCTGTCGGTGCTCGAGAAGTTTTAGGTTTTAGAGCATTTCAAAATTCTGGTTTTTCAGATCTGGATGCTCAACTTGTATTACCGCTACTGTTACCAAGCGCCTGCCTTGAGCTGGGTGCTGTGTTACATTCCTTACCTCCCAGCACCAACACTACCTCAGGCCTGTCACTAATTCCATTCTCCGCATGAGGAAAGAGGCCCCAGAGGGGCTAAGTGACTTAGCCCAAATCACCAGGCTACTCAGATGGCAGCACTGAACTTGGGCTTTCTGAGTCCCCATCTGTGCTCTTCGATAGCAAAGTAAGAAATAAGATGGTATTTAATGGGCAGAACACAAACGTCTTAATACTAACATATACTACTAAATAGAGAGGGAGGAGGAGGGAGAAGAGAGGCATGAAAAAAGAATCGAGATGTGTTACTGCGTGTACCAGCTCCCCACGAGGAATGTAACTGTTATGTACTGCAAATATGTAACTAATAAAAATGAAACATGAAAAAACCCAAGAAATGTAACAGGTTATCTTTGGTGGTCTATGTCAAATCATTTCAATCACAGCTCTGTCCTTCGTGTAAGGGGAGTAAAGGCAGGAAAATCGAGGGGACCCCACAGGTCCAGCCTTTTGCCTGAAGGGACCTTAAAGGTGTCACATTCCCAGAGGTGTAAGCAGTGGAGCTCAAACTAGCACCAGGCTTCCTGATTCCACGACTTGATCCTGAAATCACTCAGAACTACATTCCTTCTTTCTCCTTCTTGACCTTGTGAGGAAAAAAAGAGTGAAAAAGCTTGAAGAAACATTTGGAAAAGATCAGGATGCTCAGAATAAAGTTCTCCTGGAAGGAGGCACAGAAGGTAATTTCAGAGGCTGGAGGAGATAGTCTGATCTACCAGGCAGTTAGCGCTGGAAGGCTTTTGTTCCTTGGGTAGAGGCCAACTCGCAAACAGCAAGCTTTGTGAAACCCACAGCCAAATTAGGACCCAGAAAGTAGGGATCTCCATCTCCCAAGTAAGAGCTCAGTGTTCGACAAAAGGTACTTGTTTTTATTTTTTTATTTTATTTTATTTGTTTTGGTACTGGGGATTGAACTCGGGACCATTGTGCTTTCAAGGCAGGTGGCAGAACCACTGAGCTAAATCCCCAGCCCTGGTACTTGTTTTTATACTGACATAGGAGGAACACAAAAGCAAAACAAGATGTCAGCTGGGGGCTCTGGGTCCAGTTCCAGGGCCCAGGAAATCCAGTTTCCTTGATTTTTGTGAATTGTCCCACGGCCTTTTCATTTTCTCGACTGACTAGAGTTTTAAGATACTGCTTGGACGTGTAAACTGAGCAGGATTTCCTAAAGAGATGGAAGGAGGCGTTCACATCCTCTTAGCAAACCAACTCAACTGGAACCCAAGGGATCACTACTTCCCCGGTCCCTCTCCCCTCCCTAATCCATTTCTCTCCTTTTCTCCTCCTCTTAGCTCTTTCTTATCACTTCTCCTCCTCCTTCCCTTCCAGAAGTAGAAACAACAAAGTGCAAATTCTCTTCCTGATCTCAAACACAGCAGGTCCCTTACTCTGGTCCCCTGGTACCTGCTAAGACCAGGCCTTCAAGACTTATTCTCTCCCTACCTGCTCAGCAACACCTTCCCCCACCAGATGGCTCCCTCTTTTCCTATGTGGAATTGTGGGGCCAGGTGTTAAGATTCCTCCTGCCTCAGCCTCCCAAGGGCTGGGATTATAGGTGTGCATCACCATGTTCAGCAAGATCTTTTTAAAAAATTGTGTGTGTGTCTTTACACAAGATTGAAAATCTTTGAAGTTTAAAGATACTACTGACTCTATCTATCTAGCTATCTAAATACTCTGTCTTATGTGGATCTTTATTATCATAACAGTAATGGGATTTCATGATATTTATAAAATCTTTGTAAGTCCTGGAAATTATAAAGCATTACCAATCAAATGTACGCTTTCATCCCATCTTCTGCTGGTCATTCACAGCACAAAGTGGTGAGATGAAGCCAGTTGTAACTAAGGTTGCAGCTAAAGCAGCCCCCGGGGACCTTGTCTAGAATTGAGAGCAGAAGAGACAATCAGCTGCCCTTTCAAACTCACACCTATTAAATAACAGTAACCATGCAAGCTCACAGCAACATGTGCAAATTTGAAAATGCTTCCTGAGAGCATTTCTCTTTGCAGCAGAACCTCCTATCTGCGCTCTCAGTAAGGACGGGGGAACGGAGAGGTGACCTCCCCACTTGATAGTCAGGACCCCGGGGAGCGGCGTTCTTTGTACTCGATTACTTCTGCTCTTTTTCTCTTCCAGGTCTTTCCATGTGACAAACCTTCAGCGTCTCCAGCTGTCACCAGTGCCCTCTTCCCAGGATAGGATCAAGTGTTCTAGCCTCAGACAATCTCCCAGGCAGGGCTCGGGGTCACGTCACTCATCTTGCCTTTAGCACGGGCTTCCCTGCCCCAAGTTACACCCGAAATGTTCCTCCATCCACCTGTCAAAACGTCGCGGGACCTTTCTCTAGAGCGAGCACCCAGGTGTCTCCACAGTTCCCACACTGGGCTCCAAGTTCTCCTCCCTGTTCTCCTCGGGACCCTGAAGTTGGCTCCTCGATGCCTCTTCCCACAGCCAGCACTTCTTCACTGTCACGGTCATCACCTAGGCTGCTTGTTTCCTCTGAGATCTGTGCCCTGTCTCAAGGACAAACTGCCACCCTATGGAGGGGACCTGAGCTACACACAGCCCTGTACCCCAGACAGCCAGGCCAGTCACAGGGAAACAGATCCTAGGTGTGCATCAAAGATAACAGCATATTTTGGGGGGAATTTATACTTCATGCTCTTTCTCAAAGGAATACACTGCTGTAAGCATATACACTGCTATAGTTAGTATAGACACAAAACCAAAAACAATACAAGTAGATACATATAATCACCTACTTTATTTACTAACTGCTAATTGCTTTCTCATTGTTTCATTTGCCTAGTTTTCCCATTCAGACTTAATACAATGTTTTCACTTTTTAACTTGTAACAAATACTTTAACTTAAGCAATGTCCACTAGCATTTGACAAATGGTTGATTGATGTCAAAGGCTCCTGAAGATAGCTTCTGGTTACTTTTGGGGGGTTTTTTTGTTTGTTTTTTTGGAGGGGGGGGTTATTGTTTTTTGTTTTTTGGGTTTTTTTTTTTTTGTACCAGGGATCGAACTCAGGACCTTGGGCGTTCAAAGCTGGCGCCGGAACCACTGAGCTAAATCCTTGGCCCTTTTTTTTTGGTTTTTGAGACAGGGTTTTACCATGTAGTTTAAGCTGATCTTGAAATCACTATGCATGTAGCCAAGCTGGCCTCAAGCCTGCAGTATCCTCCTGCCTCAGCCTCCCCAATGCTTCTGCCCTAGGTTATGGGTTTCATGTTCTTTAAGAAGGAGGAATGCTTGATTGTGCTGAAGACCTATAAGCATACATCATCATCAATGCTGAGCCTTCATTTAATGGCCCTCAACTTCTGTTTTTGCATGGACTTCTACTCCTGGCCAGTGGAGTGCAAACGAAGCAGGAGTGCTTCATAATGGCCTGTATGATAAGCCTCAAAAAGTTATTTTTTGCAATTAATGGTTTCACTGACAATTTTACTGCTTGGCTCGAAGCTACCTCATTCCCTGGAGCCTCTGTACATGAGTCTATAATAAGCCTCCTTAGTCCCACAAAATTGGCCTCAGAATATAGACTGCTCTATTTTAAAACATTCATCTCCAGCTCTCTTACTTTCTCAATCTTTACTTTTGGACTATAACATTTGAAAATACATTTAAGCGGAGAGTAATAAGGCTTTAAGGCAGAGCTATAAAAGTGATTCATTCATGAGCATCTTACGCCTCCCCCAGCTGACATGCATTTTCCATTCATTTTCCTTGAGCACAATACATCCCTCAGCCTTCCGCTAACTGTTCACCTCTGTACAGGAACTTTTCCCCCTATCTGTATTCTCTTCCACTCTGCTCCAGAGTCTCGTGATGAGCTAGAAGGGACCCGCTGGGGCTCAGAGCCCCAGTTTGGGAAGTTGTGCTATGAATTGATGATGCTCCCTTGTCACAATTACTGACTTTAAAAGGCAGTCATTTTGCTGTTTTTTACTTAGAGAAAGAAGAGTTCTTGATGTATTGTTCTGCATTCACTTCACTGAGCTTTTCTAATCTCACTCTGCTGGCGGCTGCAGCTCTGGAAAGCTCGCCTTCCTCCGGGTCGGGGGACCTTTCCTCTGGGAGCAATTTCTGGTGTCCTCCAGTCCAGTCCCAAAGGATGCAGCAGAAGAAAGAACCAGCGATGAAGATACCCACTCAGTATCGCACAGTTTTCAAAGCAGTTTCATGCCCATCAGCTCACTCAGTTTCTTTCTTCTTTCTTTCTTTTTTTTTTTTTTTTGGTACCAGGGATCGAAACCACTGAGCTAAATCCCCAGCCTCACCTAGTTTCTTAAAAACAAAGATGAGAAACCAGACTGAGGAAGATCCAATAAATGGTGTCTTCAGGGCCTCACAGTTGTCTGCGGGTCAGTGTCAGAGAACAGGCTTTAAATAACCACGCGATGATTCTGATTTCAAAAACAAATTCAATTTTCCAAATAGGATTAGCAATGCTGCAATTTTCATAAACGGTTATGGTGATGAATCTTTTATAAGCATACTTACCAGGGACTGAGCTTTTCTTAGTCTCACTCGGTCCTGTGGCTTACTTTTCTTATCGTGTGACTGTCGACTGAAATCTGGGGTCATTTCATTTCTTTTTCTTCTTCTGTAAATTGGAAGGAAGGGGGCAAATTATAAATTATCATTTTATAACTTTGGCGGTGTACGTAGCTATTTGTTCGTTTGACTTCTTTGCCCCGTGACTTAAAAGGCTGTCTGCATTCACCTGGAAATAAGCCAAACGTCTATCAACAGAGAACTGGTTGAATGAGCTGTAGCCCAGCATACAATGGAATACTATGAATAGTAGAAAGAAAGGCAGAATATTTCTATAGATGACTGCAGAGCAAGCCCCAGGATATAATGTTACAGGAAAAATGCAGATAAAGAAAACTGAATGCATTATTACATGCTACTCATTTCAGAAAGGAGGAACTTCCAAAAAGTACATATATATGCATAGGTGTGTGTGTGTGTGTGTGTGTGTGTGTGTGTATTTGCTTGTACTTTAATTTTTTTTTTTTTTTGTACCAGAGATTGAACTCAGGACCTTGCACTTGTGAGGCAGGCACAGTGCCACTGAGCTAAATCCCCGGCCCCTCTACTTAAATTTTAAAAATTACTATTATTATTATTACTATTATTTGTGGTCCTGAAGACTGAACCCAGGTAACACTGAGCTACACCCCTAATCATTTTTATTTTTTAAATTTGAGATTGGGGCTCACTAAATTGCCCAAGCTGGCCTCCAACTTGTGGTCTTCCTGCCTCAGCCTCCTAAATATCTGAGATTTTAGGCTTGTACCACAATAACCTTAGGCAAACAATATAATAGGCAAATAATCTACCACTGGGCTACACTGTCTACTCTGCTTTAAAAATACTTATTTTGAGATAGAGTCTTGCTATGCAGCTCAGGCTTGGCCTCAAATTTGCAATCTTTCCACCTTGGCCTCCCAAGTAGCTAGCACTCCTGGGATTATGGTGTGCACTTCCTGGTGCCAGGTTGGCCTGCTCTTTTTAAAAGTCTACCCCATCCTCTCAGTTTCCTTGGTCACAAGTGTTTGAGTCTCAAAGATAACTCAGGAGAAAGCTAGGTGTGGTGGCACATGACTGTAATCCCAGTACTTGGGAGGCTGAGGCAGGAGGATTGCTTTGAGTTTGAGGCCAGCCTGGGCTACATAGTGAGTTTGAGGCCAGTCTGAACCACAAAGCAAGACCCTGTCTCAAAACAACAACAACACCTAGGAGATCATCAGTTTATCTTAACAAATGTAAGTATCTAAGTGTGCTTCTTTCTCGATTACCCACTCACTTTTAGAAAAAGAAAGCACAAATGCTATGAAAAAGGGAACAGCTCCAATGAACCATATGATGCTGGCTTGGAATTCAATATTAAAACATCAAAAAAGCCTACCATGTTAAGTAATTGCAGCTATAAAGTTCAGATAAATCATGATTCATAGGGCAAATTTGCTAAGAATGGTTCGTTTACTTTTTCAACGACTTCTTGCTTCTTTGTATTGAAAAACCTTTGCGTCTCAAAGCAGGTTTTATTTTCACCTTGTCATCTACTGAAATGTCCCTAAATTGTTCTGAACGACAAAGAAGTTGAGAAGGACACGGAGCTTCTTACCCTTGGGAGCTGGGCTGGAAGGGATCACAGTTGTCCAGATAATTAAAACGAATGATATCCGTTGGATGCTTGTCAGAGGATCGCCAGGGAGGAGGCTCCTTCTCCCCTGGGTTATTCTTTTTCCTTGTGGAGGAGGACCAAAAAGGGGACTGCTTATCCCCTGGAGAGCTGCTTGCAACTGGCTGAACATTGGCGATGACAAAGCTGTCTTTTGGAGGTGTCTAGGGGAAGAAAATGTATTATTTCTGTTCCCAGAGCACTATGCTAATAATGGCAACAATAAAACAAACAATACTGTCAGCTGCATCGCCATCCCATCGCCATGGCAACGAGAATGGTGATGATTATGGCAGCTGGTGCCCCAGAGAACTTTCCAGGTGCCAGGGAGTCTTGAGCAGGTTTCATGTGTTCTATTATTTAACCTTCACAGTACCTTTATAGTTCATCACTATTACTCCTATTTTACAGGAGAGGAAACTGAAGACAAGCAGAACAAATGAATGTGCCCACTACAACCTAAGTAGAATGTGAATTTGAATCCAGGACTCCCTTGCTTTGAAACCACATTCCAAACCTTCTCCTATATGCCAGCTTCTCTACCATATCCTTGTCTACTTTGTCATTTTATTCATAAAGTGCAGTCATTTTACTCACGCAAAGATGTAATTCCAAAAAATTAGGTCCTCCAGCCCTAAAGATCTCTAATATAAAATTTGAGCTGAACAGGAATAGGCTATAGATCTCATCAGTTACTCAACTCAACTACTCCCATGGGACACTTCTGGTTAATTTCTAAAATTGAAAGTCTGTCTTTCATGTATAAAATTCATAAGGGTTGCATGTGGTTGTAGCCTAAGGGAAATGGTACTGGTATGTTGGGATGCCATTAAGAGCTTAATTTTTGTTCATTAAGAGATTAGGGAAGTTTTACTTGGTAAATGGGTTTGTTTCAATTGTGTGTGAGAATCCAAAAATTTCCCAGTTAGGGTCTGGATGTCGCCCATGCTTAGCACGTGCCAGGCCCTAGGTCCCATCGGAAGAAAGAAAGAGAGAGAGAGAGAGAGAGAGAGAGAGAGAGAGAGAGAGAGAGAGAGAGGAAGACAGACAGAGGGAGAGAGAGAGAGAAAAAAAAGAAGGGAAAGGATGGGAGGGGAGAAAGAAAGAAAGAGAGAGAGGGAGAGAGAGAGAGAAGAGGCAAAAAGAGGGAGGGGAAGGGAGAAAGAAAGATGAGAGAGAGACAAAGCAAGGAAGATCAGAAAAGAAAGAGATTCCTCAGTCTTGTTTCAACTGCTCTCTGTACACATTTCTATTATGAAATCCTACTCAGCACTCAGGGTTGTGATTCCAGTTTTGTTTACCTGTGACTGTTCTGGGCCACCAGACTAGGCTCTGGGAAAACAGGTTAGGATCTCTGTACACTTAGCTTCTTGCACACAACAATGTATAACAAATATTTACTCACTTAATGATTAATGATAGCCTACTAGCATTTCTTTTTTTTGGTAAAGGGGATTGAACTAGGGACCTTGGGCTTGCAAGGCAGGCGGTAGAACCACTGAGCTAAATCCCCAGCCTCAAGAAGACATTTTATACTAATATAATTCAGCATTTCAGGCAGGCATCATGTAGAATGGACAGTCATCTCATTTCTGTAAGGTTATTCTTGCTAGAAGAGGTCTAGTTTAATACTACTAACAATAAATAATGCATAGTAATATAAAAAGTATTTCAGAGGAAAATATTCAGATATAAATGACAGCAACTATATATAAAAATGATTAATCCTTGGTGAATGTGGTGGCACACACTGTAATCCCAGCTACTTGGGAGGCTGAGGCAGGAGGATCACAGGTTTGAGGCCAGCTTGGGCAATTTAGTAAGACTCTGTCTCAAAATAAAAAATAAAAAGAGCTGGGGATGTAGCTCAGTGATAGAATGCCCTTGAGTTCAATCCCCAGGGCTGAAAAAAAATCTGAAAAGTACATAATAGGTAATAATGAAGTCTGTGACAATTTTTTATGTGAAGTAAACCAAATTTTTGTTTACATCACTTGGAGTCTGTTTGTTTTTGGCACTGGGCATCTAACCCAGGGGCTCTAGCATCTAGGCAAGCACTTGCTGTACCACGGAGCTACATCCTCAGCCTGAAGTCTTCCTGAGAATTTATTTTCATCAGGAATGGCTGCTGAATTCCGTTTAATGACTTTGTTTGCATATATATATATATATATATATATATATATATATATATATATAAATAAATAAATGGTTGTATGATTTATTCATGCTTTTGGATTCTCATATGAGAGAAACCATGTGATTCATAACCTTGTGTGTCTGATTTATTTCTCTTAACATTATGGCCTCAAGGTGCATCCATTTCTCCACTAATGACTACTGGGGTGGGGGGGCTTGAAGTCACTACGTAACCCAGGTTGGCCTGGAACTCACAGTGGTCTCCTGACTCAGACTGCCCAGTTCTGGGATTGCAGGTGTGCACCACCTCACCAGCTAACTGATTCATCTTTCGCAAATGGGAAGAGATCCAAGAGGTGGCAGGAGGTGGTGGGGAGGGGAAGGGAAGGGGGCATGAAGAGAATTGAGATGTGCGGTGTACATGCACCAACCTCCCACCAGGACTGTCATCATGATGTACTGCACACATGGACCAATAACCTGCGAATGATAGTGGTTGATTGTTTTCCTATGAGGCCAATGTGATTTATTCATGGGTACATCCCACTTGGCCCTGGTGAGGTTCTTGTATTCTTTGATTTAATTTGTTTGTTAATACCTTGAAGGGCATCCCTGTTGGGCTCAAGTTGTCTCTGTGTTCCAGAGGGATACTGATCTGTGGTTTTGTTTTCTTGTAGTCTCTTTCTGGTTTTGGTATAAGAGTAATGAGTTGGGAAGTGTTCCTTCTTCCCCTATTTTCTAAGAGTTCATGTAGAATTGGTATTATTTCTTCTGTAAATATGTGAGAGAATAAATAAATAAATAAATAAATAGGTTCTGGGATGACGGCTCAGTGGTATAGCGGTTGCCTAGCAGGTGTGAGACACTGGGTTCCATCCTTAGCATCTCAAGAGATAAATAAAAGTTCAAAACAAGCTGGGTGTAGTGGTTCATGCCTGTAATCTCAGCACTCTTGAGGCTGAGGCAAAAGGATTGCCACGAGTTTGAGGCCAGCCTGGGCTACGTAGTTCAGGGCCTGGGCTACTTGACTTCAAGGCCTGGGAGACCCTGTCAAGACAAATGAACAAGCAAACCAAACTCCACCTTGTAGGATCACAGAAAATTTGAATTAGTAAAGTAAAATATTATGGCTACAGGTAACAAACACTGCACGTTACCCAGAGTTCCTGGGTCAGAAGTGTATCTAAGCTAGAGGTACAGATATCTGGGACCAGGAGAGAGGGAGGTCACCATAGTGCTGCCCTCTTGGATGCAGCTGTGGGCTTGGGGTGGCAGCCAAGGGCTCTCAACTAATGTGGGCATCCTTAAAAGGGCTTTGGTGTCTCAGAAAAGGGGCATTTTGGAATCATAGTGGAAGGAAATATCCTTGGAGCTACCTTCTTTCCTCAGCTTCAGGTTTGATCATTTGTTCTTTTTTTTGGTACCAGGGATCGAACTCAGGTCCTTGCAGTTGGGAGGCAGGTGGTGGAACCACTGAGCTAGATCCCCGGCCTTGATCATTTGTTCTTAGTTCTAGAATTTATTACAGCTGATGTTTGTATGTTTGCTGCTCTTTCTCTCTAGTGTACCTTGGGCTTGGTGACATGAAGCTTTTTCACCATTTGAATATAGTGCTTCTTCCATATCCCCTGCTCAAAGGGGCTTGGGGAGAAAGTGATGCACCAGTTAAACCGTAAGCATTTCAACATCCACAGCTGGTCCAGTTCCGCTAAGTTCTTCCAGTGCCAGCTCACCTGGAACAACAATGACAATTAAAAACACAAACACTCTACTCGGTTCACATGTCCACTTTCTCTAGGTTCTGAGCTGTCATTCTGGACCTGACACACTTTTTTCCTCCAAATCACAGCTTAGTTACCTCCTACCTGGAGTGGGGTTCCTTTAAATGCTAATTCAGACTTAGACACAGTCTACTAATATTACTGGGTACATTTTAACCATCCTCATCCCAATCTAGGAAGATGAGCATAATTATTACTCTCATATTGCAAATGAGGGCACTTAGGCTCAAATAGACTTTCCAACTCCCTAAGGATTCCTGAAAGTCATATGAAAGTTACAGGAAGGTTTCTTAAACTTAGGTCTGCATATTGCTATTCTTTTCATGGTATGCTTCCTTTTCCTTCCATTCTTCTGTTTCTCTAAACACAAATTTTATAAATGGAACACAACTACCAGTACTATTTAGCATGTATTATAAAGCCTTTAGGATTCCATCTCCTTAGCATTATGGCTGATCCCATACATCCAGAAAATGGGGGAGGTGGCCCCAATGGCAAAGTGTAGCAGTATTTACAATAATTATCCCAAGCTTTCAATAAGCCTTGCTAAGAACTAAGGTCAGGTTCATATATAAAGTTGAGACCAACAGTTCTGTAGCTACATTGTAAGAGTTGCAAAGGTGGCATCTAACTCTCAAACCCAAATTTCACCCTTGAAGACTGATCTCTTTTCAACATTAATAATTAATATCTGTTAAGTGCCCCTCAAAAACTGGACTATTTTCTCTAATGGCCCTTGTTATCCACAGATCTAAGTGTGTGGGGGGGTGTGGGGGTGTGCGTGCATGCATGTATGTGTATGTGTGTTTTACTGGGAGTTCAGCCCAAGGCCTTTGCACTGAGCTACATCCTCAACCTCTTTTTCAACGGTTTATTTTGAGACAGGGTCTCACTAAGTAGCTAAGTCACCCAGGCTGGGCTCAAACTTTCGATCCTCCTGCCTCAGCCGCACAGAGTGGTAGGATTACAAGTGTGCACCACCATGCCCAGATCCATACACCCATTTTTCTATTCTCTTTTTCCCTCCTTCCATCCTTTTTTTTTTGGTACTGGGGATCGAACTCCAGTCCTTGTGCTTGCAGGGCAGGTGGCAGAATCACTGAGCTAAATCCCCGGTCCTCCATCCATTTATTTAATTTCAACTATGTTTAGTACTGTGTTATGTGCTGAAGACAGAATATTAGGGAAAGAGTAGCACGTGGTTAGAAGAAATAAAAGGTGCAGCAGCTGGAAGGAAGATAGACACAGTGCATACAGACGATGGAATTGCTGTTCCAAATAGCATTTCTCTCCAATGGCCACAATCCCATGGTGGAAAACCTGGGAAATCCTGAGAAGTTTTAAGAAAAGCAACACCTATAATCTTATCAGTCAGAGATGACCATTACTGACAAACCAGTAGAGTTCTTTTGTTTTCAGTTTTCCTTTTTTTTAAGGCATGTATGAAACAAAACTGGGAAACTGTATATACTATGAAACTTTGCTTTCTGCATTTAACTGGCCCAGGATCTCTGCTCTCCCATGGCATTTCTAATGGCTAATTATTATCTAATGGCTAATGGCTATTCATCACAGAGCTGTATGATTCCCCTAATATTGAACACTTACATCACTATGTTCTTTTACATTTTAATTTTATTTTAGAACAGGTAATATGTGTACAGTGATATAAAATTCAAAGAGACATAGGGACACAAGGTGAAATATCAGTTTCTGTCTTATCCCTGTCCTCCAGCCACTTATTTCCAGCTTTGGGTACAACTGCTGTTGCCTGATGCTTATATATAGGTCAGTCCAGGACTATTCTAGGCAAAGATGAACAAATACATGTCTATTCCATTTCTTCTCCAAATGATATAACCTTCCTATTCTACAGCTTTGCCTTTTTATTTTGTACCATATCTTGGTGATCATCGCAACTTATTTACCCTGTCCCCAACTGGTGGACTTCTCCATTGTTTCCTGCCTTTAGCTATAACAAAGAAGGCTGTGATATTTTTATACAGAAATAATTTTAACACAGCTTGAAGTATACCCATCTGACCATATACCCACCGAAAAGCGGGATGCCGGTGCCAAAAGGAATTCTTAGTGAAAAATTTAACACTACCAAGTTGCTACCCAGTTGGTCTCCATGGTGGTTGCACCAGTTTACTAACAATGTATGAAGGCTCTTGTTTCCCCAAGCACTTGCCAATGCAGAATATTATCATTAACAGAAAACCAACCTGAGTGATGAAAAATGACATGTCAGGAGGCCAAGCATCCCACGTATGGTACAGACATCTATATTTCTCTCTCGTTTTTTGGTGTGAACTCTTTGTTCATTTTCTTTGCTCATTTTTTGATGGGTTAAGTATTTTTCTCTCTTCTTAATATATATATTTACAGGAATTTTTTTTTTTGGTACTGGGGATCGAACTCGGGACCTTGCGCTTGCGAGGCAGGCACCGGAACCTCTGAGCTAAATCCCCGGCCCTACAGGAATTATTTTTAAAAGAAGGAAATAGCCATTTGTTAGCCATGTATTTTTTCCCTGCCTATTGGTTGGATTTATTTATGGTGTTCTTTTCCATGCAGAATATTTTTATTTTTATAGTTACAATTTAAACTCTTGCTGCTTTCATTCCTGCTCACAACATCGAAAATGAATACAGCAAGGCTGGAAATTGCACATTTTCTTTTAAGGCTTCTGGGTACCGTAGAATACTCATAAAAGCCTCCTGCCTTATGGGTTTTTTTTCCTGAGTGCTTGCTTTCCTTTGGTGTGATATCAATCTTCTTCTCTATTGGCATTTATTTTCTAGGCATCTGCCCAAGTGTCCCAACACTGTTTGTTTCTGATTGCATTTATTTTCTTAATCCTTTTTTTTTTTTTTTGGTACTGGGGATCGAACTCAGGACCTTACACTTGTGAGGCAGGTGTCAGAACCACTGAGCTAAATCCCCGGCCCCTATTTTCTTAATCTTATGTGAATGTATAGTGGCAGGTAATTTCTAGTTTGACTAAACTCTACGAGAAGTCAGCTGGGTGTGGTGGTGCACATCTGTAATCCCAGGACTCTGGAAGGGTGAGGCAGGAGCACTGAAAGTTTGAGCCCAGACTGGGTAGTATACCAAGATCCTGTCTCAAAAATTAAAAGACAAAAAAAAAAACCAAGTGGAGAAGTAGCTCAGTTTGAAGGCTCTGAGATCAATCCCCAATACTGAAAAAAAAAGAAAAAAGAATGAAAAGAAAAAAACTCATCAAAAATGACTATCAGTTTAAATAATATAACTTTACTTTAATATAGTACAGAATTATTTTAAAGAAAATAATAGCCAGAGCCTTGTCCTCCACATCTGGGTCTCTTTTCTCTTATTCATATCTTCTGGGCACCTTATTTTGAGCTTTTTCTGTTCATGAGCAACCTGCAGTCTACAGTTTAGGGTTGTACTGCAGCTGTGTGCTATGCGTGCAGAACGTCCTGCTAACCATCGCTAACGGGCATCTGCATCTCCCCACTAATACTCTTCTGTGGACACTATTGGTGTCTTCTACTTTTCCTCCCTTTGAACACCAAATCCAGTGAGATACAATGCAGGTGGAAAATCATTCAGCCTCTCCAGACTCAACATCTACTGCCTGGTTTTACGAAAGTGCACGTGTGAGTTTCATTCTCAAGATACTGGAGTTACAGAGTTCCCTAAGGTTGTCCTCCCAAAACGCCACATGTCGCTTCTCCGTCCTTACCTGTGCACAGCGACAAAGGCTTCGGGGGTCCAGGAAGGAGAAGATGTACACAGATAATACCCTCGGGAGCTTGGTAGTAAAATCCAGGGCTTCTGCTGGGATTTTTTCCTGAAGCTTTCGACAGCAGAATTTCTGCTGGGACAACGAGCAGCGCTCCAACAGGCTGGCTAGGATTCTTCTCCTTTGGGAGTCTGTCCATTTGTCAAACTGGAAGGACAAAGCAAGACATAGGAGCTTCAGGTTTAGTCTGACAGCAGAGATTCATTATGGGGAAGACATGAGAGTAGCATGGTTTAATCCTTCCTTTCCTTCATTCTTTCTTGCTTTTGAGACAGGGTCTTGCCATGTAGTTCAGGCTGGCCTTGAATTTACTATGTTACCCAGGTTGGCCTCAATCTCTCTGTGATCTTCCTGCCTCAGCCTCCTGAGTGCTGGGATTACACACAGGTGCTCCCTCACCTGGCTTAGTCATTTATTTCTAATGCATAGCATACTTTCTGCTCCTATTCAGCACATTTTGTGTTTTGCTACCTACCTGTCCTTTTTCACATTTATATGTATAAGCATGTACATGACCTAAGTGTGCACACTGAAGTCCTTTTGGCTTCAGAACTTGAATTATATAAAATAATAAGTTGGGAGCTGGTCATATGCATAAACTGAAAGAAATACAAAATAAAAATACACTTCCAAGGAAAGGTACCTGGCAGCTCCTTTCCCTTCAAATAATTTCTCCTCTAGCTTTATTGGTGCTTAGAACAACAGGAGCAGAAACAAATCCTTGTGATCACAACTAGCGATAAGGTACAGCATGCGAACGGCCCCAGCAAGGGGTGTATTCTGGGCTCAATTCCCACCAATGCGGAATGACTGATAGGATTGCACAGGAAGTGTGGGTTGGGCAGGATCTGCATTGAGGAGCCCCAGAGGGGAGGAACTGACAGAGAAATGCAGGAAGGTCTCAGAACAGCTTGGGCCGCTCGCTGCACAGTTCTTCCCAGAAATGACCCAACCCAGTCCTTGGATCAGGGATTGTCCAAAGATGAGAACCTGGGCACTGGCGAAACCAAAAGCGAGGATCTGAAGGGAAGAAGCCCAGCCAGTCGAACATCCCATCTCACCAGAAGTCTTCACCTGTCTCTTCTTCCCCAGCCCATCATGGAAGGGAAGAGGGAGGTGCGGGCTGGTTGCATTTCTGAGTATCATATTTCACATAGAGAAATTTAGTACAGTTATTATGAGGAAATCAGAAATTTATAATGACTTTTCAATGTAATCATGAAATAAACTACCTAAAAAGGCACATAAAACAAACAAACAAAATCAAGCCTTTTTCTCTTCTTTCTTTCTTTTCTTTTTCTTTTTCTTTTTTTTGAGATAGTATCTTGCTATGTACTTCAGGCTGGTCTTAGCCTCCCAAGCACTGGGATTACAGGCACGCACTATCATGCCCTGCTCAGTTCAAGCCTTTTGACAAGTCAGCTTCATTAAAGTTGCACAATGTATTTTTATAATTAGTAGGAATATTTCTTGATTAAATCCTTTCACTATCATCAATCTATTCAATGACCAATGAATCTCACATTGGAGAGTATAATACAAGGAGGAACTCCCCCCCCAATAAAGTGAAAAAACAAAACCTTTCACTTCAAATACCACAGGAATAAAACTAATTCATGTGTGTACTCCCCGATTTCTGCACAGCTCATATCTCCAACTCCCACAAGGGCAGCTTCTTTCAGGATGGATTCTCAGAAGAGTAAGTAGAGAGATACCAGACCATCAAGGCTGAGGCAGAGGGAAGGACCAAGTCCTAGAATCTGAAAGGGGAAGTTTGAGGAGATAGAATCTGAGCTCTGAGACTTTGGCCTGAGGAGAATTATGGGGTTCTCAGCAGCCATGATTGCTTCCATAGGAGGTAGTGTAAGAGCCCTGGGGAAGGACGGAGATTTGAGCAGTATTGTTATGAGTTCTAAACTGGACTACTGTGATTTTTCTTTGAGAAGAAAAATGAATATTGGAATTCTTTTTTTAAAATTACTTTTGGGCAGTTCCATGTGACTCTGTAGGACTGAGCTATATGGAAACCACATGGTCACAAAGATTTTTTTTTTTTTCATGAGATAATTAGTATCACTGTAAGAAACCAGAGATAACTCAAAATGCCTAAAGAAGGGCATCAGCTAAACAAACTGTAATATAGCAACATGACAGGATAAAGTATGGCAGTATGGGGCTCTTGGGGATGAGTGATGGGGGCTTGAGACTTTAAAAATAAGTGGGAAATCACCATGAAAAGCAACACTGACGCTCAGAATGTGTGAGGCCCTGGGTTCGAGCTCCAGCACCACCACCCCTCTCCCCCCCAAAAAAAGAAAAAGAAAAAAGGACAACGTTGAAGAGCTTTTCAAAATGGCACCAGGGGCCCTTAATGGGACAGGAGTTAGACAGGTCTGAAGCTGCTGCCTGGGATGAGAGCTGCGGTCACCTCCACCCTTTGACTGCTGGACTCAGTGCCCCAAAACTCCCGTTGCATATCCAGAGGTGTATCAAGCCTTGTTTTATGGACATTCCCATTTGGTTTACTCATTCTTTATCTTCTATCATTGTAGAGCCTCTGTAAAGTAATCCTTGCACGACTTCTGTGAGTGCACAGACGTGTGTGTGTGCGAATTTGCTCTTATTAGGGCATAAGACATGGGCTGCAGATGTCACCTTGGGATGTGCCCATCCAGCCCTTGCATTTTTTGCACCTTCAATAAGAGTTTCTCTTCAAACAATTTTAATTACCTTGTAATGGCTTAAGAGATTTTTGTCTTACTGCATAAGCTCCCTGCCTTCTTCAGAACACTGACTTGGAGCTATCTGAACCTTTTATTTCCTGAATTGCAGTTCAGGGGCCTATATAACATTATTTTACAGTCTCTGCATTTCAGGTTTACTGACAGGAGTGAATACTGGATATCTCATTCTCAATTGTCCATTATTTCTAATACTCACTAGAAGTATTTCACCCCAAATTTCCTCATTTATACTTTAAGAATAATTATATCTATACTGTAGGGCTACTGTGAGGATCAAATACTATTTATAATATATATGTGTGTGTGTCATATATATATTTCCTAGTGAGTCTACAATGACTCATTGTAGAAATAACAGCCATTATTATACAATGGCATAATGATGTTAAAAATAACATATATAGGGACTGGAGATTTAGCTCAGTGGAGCTGCATCTGCCCTGCAAGCACAAGGTCCTGAGTTCGATCCCCGGTACTGGAAAAAAAAAATAAATAAAGATGTATGTGCATTAAATCAAGGTAAAAGAAGATAATGTGCCAAAATTAAAGTAAAATGCATCAAATTATCATATTAGAACAACTGAGATTAGCTCATCTACTCTCCTAGTTGCCCATTAAGAGAAGGAACTCAGATTACAGAAAGAGTGACTGAAAATGAATATAAAAGAACATTAGGATGATAAAATGTGTACTGAAGAGCTCTATAAAAGAAAACATTAAAACGCTTTTCTCCAGAGATTAAAGAGATAATTACATTGGCTTCTCATTTATTTCCTTGATTACAATGTCCACAGATAATTTATGCTTGGCTTTGATAGGTGTTCTTGCCTTAAGGGATTCACCTTTGTAATTGTGTTTGGTTAAACTAATAGAAAATGAATTTGCATTCCTTGAACTCTTACCAACTCAAGGTGGATAGATGACTCAGAAGAATGTTTAACAGTAGGGGAAATCCCTCTGGGATTTTTGAAGGCACTAGGAATAATCCAAAAAGTAAATAATCCATGACAGAGTTAACTGTACAGGAATTTGATAATCTCCTACATTTCTGACATCACGTCTGAAGTAAACAAAACAAAACAAAACACCTATCAGCACATAAAAGCCAGGGATCCTATGTGTGAGGCTGAGAAACACTTAGGACCTTTGTTATTCTATTCTAGTATGGGGTATGGTACCTCCTTTCCCAGGTCCTTCCCAAAGGATGCTGTTTCATAGGGCTTGCCTGACTCACTAGAACTGGGAAGATGCTATTTTTAGAGTCACTGCTACAGGATCCTTACTGCAGTTCCAGGAAGTGAAGAAAGCTGCTAGAGCTGTCAGGTTCCACTCATCCCACTCAGGGTAGCAAGAACATGGGGTGTGGGAGTGGGGGTAAAGAGGGAGGCTTGATATTTTTTGTTCATTGGTTATACATCTTGGTTTGGCTGAATTTCTGAGTCTTATAATTAAAGATTCAATTTCACAATTGAAGTATGAATATGTTCTTATTTTTAAAGTTTCACTCAGCTACAGCCCAGGTCTGTTCCTGTTTTTAAAGTTTCAAACAGATTTAGGAAATTCAAACCTAAAAATCCCAATCAGGCATCTCCACCAACTCTCACTTCATTTCCCAGAGATGATCACCTTTCAAAGTTTAATTTTAATGCCTTTCTATGTATTCATACATATATATGCCCATCAAATCAGAAGCAATTACATAAATTAGGGTATAAACATCCTATGGAATACCTTGTAGCATTTTAAGAAATAAAATACAGCCATAGATGTCCTGATATATGATGAACTCAAGACCATATTGTTTTCTCATTCGTTCATTGTAGGATGGGTATGCCATGATCTATTTACTCAATTTAGTATTTTTGTTTATTATTTATTTTGTGGTGCTGGGAATTAAACCTAGGGTTTTGTCCATGCTAGGCAAGTGCCCTACCACTGAGCTACATCCTCCAGCCCTTTAAATCCTATATCTATCATGCAATTTGCAAAATGTTTTTCCCTGTTTCTCTTTTGAATTTTAACTCTGCATTGTGGTTTAGATCAAGAATGCCCCCTAAAATCTCATGTGTTCAGAGGTGGGACTTTTGAAAGATAAGTGAATCATGGGAGTGCTATACTCATCAGCAGATTCATCCATCGATGAGTTCATAGCTAAAAGTGTGGTTAGGAAGTGGGGCCTGATTAAAGAATGTAGGTACTGGCGGTGTGACCTAGAAGGGTGTATTATTGTTGCCAGAACCTCCTCTTGCTCTCTTTGCTTCCCCATTGCCATGAGTTGAGCATCTTTCCTCTGCCATGCCCTTCCATCATGCTATTTCTGCTTGAAGCCAGTCAAGACTGAACCCCCTGGTACCATGAGCCAAATAAACCTTTCCTCCTTTAAGTTTTAGGTGTCAGATATTTTGTCCCAGCAGTAGAAAAGCTAATACATTCTGATTATGGCTGTTACTGGCAAGTTGAAAATGATGATATTTTATTTAAAATGTTACTATTATTTCTGTTAACAATATAGCGGAAGCCAAAAGAAAGTTTGACAGACTTTCTTTTAAATCCAAATATTTTCCCTGTTGGTGTTTTATGCATGTTTGGGAGGTGATTGCCTTCTCTAACAGGACTTGAAGGGCACAGAAGATTTGAGAGGATAGGGATTAAGTAGTAGGATGGAACAGGAAAGTAGAAGATCTTTTCAGGGTTCTCGTAATGATTTTGTCAGATGCTATACACAACATCAGACAGAATCATGTGGATATATATGAACAAAGATGAAATTCTATGCCCTAATATTAAAATGCTTTTGGACTGCCCATCATTGAGTAGGATGTTTTACCTCTCCATCCAGAGGTTCTTTTGTTTGTTTGTTTGGGTTTTTTTGGTACTGGGGATCAAACTCAGGACCTTGCACTTGTAAGGCAGGTGGCGGCACCACTAAGCTAAGTCCCTGGCCCTCCATCCAGAGTTTTACATTTTTTATTATTTTGTATTTTTTCAGTTTTTTGGAGATAGGATCTCACTATGTAGTTCAGGCTGGCCTTGAACTTACTACGTAGCCCAGATTGATCTCAAAGTTCTGGCATTTTTCCTGCCTCAGCCACCCAGGTGCTGGGGTTACAGGCATGTGCCGTGACCCTGGTAATCTAGATTTTTAAAAATGACTTTACTTCTAAATACTAGAACAAGGTTTAAAACAAAAACTTGTTTCTTACAATGAAACTCCCATTAAAACATTGGTATCTAGGGCCAGGAATTTATCTCAGTGGTTTTGTTGCCTGCTGCGTAAGCACAAGGACCCAAGTTCGATCCCTGGTATAAAAAAAAACACATTGGTATCTTTATTTTTCCTTTCTTTTGCATTAGGTTTTATGGGAGTCCCTAGACTTCCATATGATTTAGTACAATTAAGCAATACATTTGTTAGGCAAAAGACAAAAATAAATATTTATTCATGTAGAAAATGCTTTCTTGTAAGTATCAGGGGATATAATTGAAATACAATAAAAACTATCCTGCCCTCTATATTTTATTCTTTTTAAGAAAACAGATAATAATGATCTTTGCAAATATATTTTCTACTAGCTATGGTAAATGAATGAAAAGGATCTTTAAAAAAAAGCCTGAAGACCTTGAATTTTATCCAGAATGATACTAAAAATATTTAACAACTGGTGATGCCACCAATAGAAACTAGCCAGCCATGCTAATGAACATAGGCTGAACATTGGCCCCGATTATATTAATTCTGAATGACAGTGAAGAAATAGGTCATTCTAAATAAATCACTTTATGAATTGTTGGAAACAAGTGTAAAACTAATTTAAAAAACAAACAGAATGAGAAAAACAGCTAGCCTGTAAAAATTTGGAGTTTTAATTTCTTAATTTTAGTATAATTTTAGGCAAAATTTTGTTATTTTAAACAGAAAGCACATTCACATGACTTTAAAAACATTAGGAGTCAGGTGTTGTGACATACATGGGAGGCTAGCACTCTGGGAGACTGAAGCAGGAGGATGACAAGTTCAAGCACAGCATGAACAACTTAGTGACTTAGAGAGGCCTTGTATCAAAATTTGAAATAAAAAAGAGCTAGGGATGTAGCTCAGTGGGAAAGCCCTGGTTCAACCCCCAGTACCAAAAACATGGAGGGGGGTGTTGATGATGTATTAGTCAGCTCACCCATTAGTGAGACACAATACCTGACACCCAAAACTTAAAAGAGATGTTTAGTTTGGCTCAGGTTTCAGGGGATTCAGTCCATGGATGGCTGGCTCCCAGACAGGAACATCATGGCAGAAAGATCTGACAGAGCAAAGACGCTTGTTTCATGGAGGCCAGGAAGCAGAGCAGCCAAACAGCACCAGAGAGGAAGGGGCGAGGGACCAGACATAGATACAGAGCCACACCTCCATGACCATACAGACACACCCAGAAGTGTGCCCCACCCATCCTCAATTAGATACCAAAACCAATCAAGTTGACACTCTGCCTTAACTGCCACAAATGAAAAAAATCATGTCCATCCTGTTCCAGATACATCCTTCTAGTGATATTATGTATAGGACTTTAAAAACTTAGTGGTTAATAAATATTCTTAGTCTGGAGCTTGTAGAACAACAGAGGAAAGATGTGAACAACAAAGGCAAACCAGAACACTAGAACTAGTCCTTTAGGTCAGTCTTTAGCTAAGTGAGTTTCTGTAACTGATAGGAAAGAGCATCTGTCTTCTATTATAGTCCAGGGCAAAGATACTCTCTCAAGGAAGGCAGCTTTGACTGTAAGCTTTCAGGAGAAAATAATGCTGGGTGTGGTGGCATACATCTATAATCCCAGTACTGAAGGGGCTGAGGCAGGAGGATCACCATAAGTTTGAAGCTACATAGTGAGTTCAAGACCAGCTTGAACTACATACCAAGACTCTGTCTCAAAAAAACAAAAACAAAAACAAAACATAAAAAAGAAGGAATACTTTAAGATATACATACTTTAAGATAACATATGTTAAGTTGAAGAAACCCATGTGAAATTTAGTTTTGTTTTACAGAACCTTGGTATATTCTTTTAAAATATATATATATATATATACACACATATCATGTGCCATAAAATTCAGTATTTTGAAGTGCAGAATTGGCTGGGTTCTAGTATATTCAGCAGGTCATGCAGCCATCACCACTATTTAATCTCAGAACATTTCACTCCCAGAAGAGAAACCCATGGCCATTTCAGTCACTTCCCATTTCCCTCTTCCCATATTGCCTGAAAACCACTAATCTGTTTTCTTGTCTCTGTAGATTTGCTGATTCTGGACATTTCATATAAATGGAATCGCGTAATGTGTGGTCTTTCTGTCTGGCTTCTTTCACTTAGCATAATATTTTCAAGGTTTATCAACATTGTATCATGTATCAGTATCTCATTCCTTTTTTTAAACTTTATTTTTATTTTGGTAAAATACACCTAAAATTTACCATTATAACTATTTTTAAATATATAGTCCAGTGGCATGAGGTACAGTCTCACCATTGTACAACCATTACCATCATTCATCACTAGAACTTTTCAATCATCCCAACTGAATCTCTGTGTCCATTGAACAATAAGCACCCTACCCCCTGCCCAGTTCTAGGTAACTTCTATTCTGCTTTCTATCACTATGAATTTGGCTATTCCAGATACCTTATGCGAGTGAGATTATACAATATTTACCCCCCTGTGACTGGTTTATTTCACTTAGCAGTGTCTTAAAAGTTCATCCATGTTGAAACATGTGTCAGAATGCCCTTCCTCTTTATGGCTCAGTAATATTCCATCGTGTGGATATACCACATTTTATTTATTCACTCATCCATTGATTATTCACACTTTTTGACTATTTGGAATATTGTTGCTATCATGTTTTTTGTGGCAATTCTCTTGGGTCATAGAAAATATTTAAGTAGGACTGTAGAGGAATTTGATGATTAGCAAATATTAATCAGATGTGGATAGTTTGACTACCAGTCAGGGATGGACAGTGACCATGTGTCTTTCCATGTGAGGATCAGATGAGAAAATCCTCTCTTCTGATGAAGGATATTTGTATCATGTTCAGCAGAACCGCAAAGCTGCCGGGGATTTAGCTCAGTGGTTCTGCTGCCTGCCTCGAAAGTGCAAGGACCTAAGTTCGATCCCTGGTACCAAAAAAAGAGACCCACAAAGCTGTTACAGTTCTGCTGTGGATGTAAGTGTACATGGAAGGGAGACCAGGGATGCTGAGTAGCCAAGGGGTGGACTGTGCTGGCAACTACAGTAACCACGCTCAGATCCAAACCCCTTGTCTGTACTTGTGAGTGTAAGGGGTTGGAGCACCACAAACACTTCTGGCTCCCTGCTAAATGCTGCTGGTGGGGAGGCAGCCCTAGGAGGGAAACTGAGGAAGAGGAGATGTGCTCACCCTGATGACTCCATGGCCCAGCTTTTTCCAAAGACCCAGGACTGTCATACTTCCTCAAATACACCAGCATGAGCTGACTGTGATGTCACCTATTTCATTCCTCACAAGTCCAGGTCCCCTCAGGGTCCTGCAGTCCTCACTCTGAGCTCCTGAGGTACTGGTAAAGCTGGTCGCTCCCTCAGTTCTATCTCCATGGAACTCCAGTGTTCCCTTCTTCTGTTTTCTGTTTTCCAGTATCTAGCCAGTCCCTTTCATTACATTCTGTCTGTTCAAATAATGCATGATTTCCACTTTCCAGACTGAACCCTAACTGTGCATACAGAAAGCACCAGTCATGCACAGCCTTAGGTCCAGCCTGAAATCATGGGGCAGTTCTGCGATAAAGCCACAGGCTCAATGCTTGTATGCTCCACCTGTTCCACATTCGTACACAGAAATCCTCACCTCCAGTGTGATGGTATTAGAAGGTGGGAGCTTTGAGGAAGTGATTAGGTTATGAGGCCGGAGCCCTTATGAATGGGATCAGTGCCCTGAGAAAAGAGACCCCAGTGAACTCTCTCCCCTTTTCTGCCATATCAAGCTGCCCATGAATAGGACACTGAATCTGCCAGAAAACTCCATCCCAGACTTCTCAGCCCCCAGAACTGTGAGAGATAAATGTCAGTTGCTGGGCTGGGGATTTACCTCGGTGGTTCCGCTGCCTGCCTCGAAAGTGCAAGGTCCTGAGTTCGATCCTGATACCTAAACTAAAAATGTCAGTTGCTTATAAGCCACTTGGTCTGTGGTTCTTATTATAACAGCCTGAACAGATTAAAACTGGTAATATAATGCAGACATAAGTATACGGTATTTTAAATGCTTACCCATTTTCCAAGCAGAGCTCTTCTTTCTTCAAATACCTGCAGTAAGTAAGAGAATGGGTGATTTCATATATTATGGTTCAAAATGTCCATTTACAAGAACAACATCATTGGGCTGGGGATTTAGCTCAGTGGTTCCACCAGGCTCAAGGACCAGAGTTCGATTCCCGGTACCAAAAAAAAAAAAAAAAGAACAACATCATTAAAAATTAGTAAATTCACTGTATCAACTAAGTAGGGCCACTTTTTTTTTTTTTTTTTTTTTTGTACTGGGGATCAAACTTGGGACCTTGTGCTTGGGAAGCAGGTGCCAGAACCACTGAGCTAAATCCCCGGCCCTGTATCAAGTAAGTACGAAGAAACAGGTTTCATTCCTGAGAGTACTTTACTTCTAAGGGCAAGTTCTTTAGTTTCTCTTTCTCTCCCACCCTTCCTCTGTCCCTCTCCAGTTTCTCCATGTGGAACACTATAATTCATAAGAAGTAATTATTATTAAAAAAAAAACGAACAAAAATGGAATTGTAAAGAGAAATCAATTTTAAAATTTGAAAGGAGATGAAAAACTAGCACGAAAAAAACAGCAAAATGGAGTTCCACTCTGAAATATTTCAATATTAATGCCATGAGAATTTATAAAATTTATGAACAAATGGTTCTATTGTTACACCTCAGTGTATATACATCTAAATGGGTGTCCAAGTGCTTATGTTGGTAGGATGAGTGATCTGTATATGTTTGCCACTGGGCTGGCGACTGAGGATTGATCTGTATGGGTTTATTCTAACAGACTATTTAGGACAGACACTACGTATCACTGATGGTGACATTTCCAGCCAGTGCTTTACATCACATGTTACAAGTACCTGTGTTTGTCAAATTTGATGGGGTTGTGGGCATGAATGCATCCTCTCGGATATAGAAGCAGAATGGGATGTGTTTATGTGCTGGCGAATAGGTGTTTCTCTGAGCATCAGTGCAAATGAGAAACGGAAAACAAATGTGGGTATATTTGGCAGCGGAGGGGCTCTGATGAAGAAAGTAAAGAACATATGCGACTGTCTCTCTTGCTCCAACACATACATCCTCTGTCAGCTTTCAAGTGGAGAGCGATGTTTTTTCCTTCCTCTTGGCACTGCCTAAACTCTGCCGTTCTGCAGGAACACTCCAGCTTGGAGAGGCGGCTCAGACCTATTTCTTTCCTTTTTGTGGAGGAGGATGAGGAGCTGGCTTTATGCTTCCAGCAGAGAATGCTTTCCTTTCTTTTTCAGGCTCAAAGTCTGGTTGCCAAGGACATACAAAACAGGAACTGAAAAACTGCTTTAAACACTGGCTCTGGACTGAAAGGTGTGCTTGTTCCTGTCCAGGGAGGCTCATTGGCCACAGGTAAGCACTTATTGCACATTAGAGAAGAAAAGGAGACCCTCTTCCCCCCATGCCACCTGGGGTACCAGGACCCTCAGATAATGGCAACAGATAGGCTCTCTAGATGAGAATAGAAGAGAACCCACAGAACACAGGAGAATCAAAAAACCTGGATTAGAATCCAAGGGGTGATCAAAAACTACACCGAATGTTTAAATTTGTTTTAAAAAAACTTATTACAGTAAAAGATACATTGTCATGAACAATGGGATAAGTGTATTTGAAGCAAGGAGAGTATTTTTGCTACTTTGAGGGGGATTAATGGAAATGTGTCTTTTACTGTAATCAACAGTTTTATTTAAACATTCACTATATTTTTTGCTCACCTCTCAATGACCAACCATTTATAGCAATTTCTGTCAAATAAAAAGATTACCTTGCATTCGCCTCCATTTTATACCCTGGATCTGGCACCATGCAACTTCTGGCTCTTGCCCAAAGTCAAAATGACCACTAAAGGGAAATGTTTGACTCAACTCAGGACAGAGGCAGACATGGCACTGCAACTTGGAGACATTCACAAAAGAGAACTTCTGGAGCATGTGGCAAGTGTGATGTGTTTGAGGTGAGAGGGAGGGTTTTTTTTTTTTGGTACCGAGGATCGAACTCGGGTCCTTGCGCTTGTGCAGCAGGTGGTGAAACCACTGAGCTAAATCCCCAGCCTGAGAGGGAGAGTTTTGAGGGGGATTCAAGGCAATGTGGATTTCACTAAATTTTTAAAAATTAAGAATTCATCTTATTTGTGAACACATTTTGTAATGCCTGAGCCCTTTTTCTTCGCCAGTCGCCTATTGCCCACCCATGCCACGGCTGCCATTGGCCATCGGATGCCCAGCAAACCCTCCCACTCCCACTCCACTCACAGTCATGCTCCACTGGGCTTTCCAGCACTCAGTTTTGCTCTCTTGTGGTCTCTGTTAATTTGATCTCCCCGTGTAAATGACAGCCCCTTCCTCCTACATGCTCCCCAGAACCAGCAACCTGACAGTTTCCCAGCAGGCCCTCCAAACCCTGCTGACTGAATAACAACCACAACAAAGCTCCAGAAGGGCCAGAACTTCAGAACGAAAAGAAATCCTAAAGATCTTTTTGTTCAATTCCCTTATTTTAAAGAGGTCAAGCAGAGGCCCAAAGAAGTTCTATTTATGGATTAAAAAAAAAAATCACTGGTTCCAAACTATCTGTTCAGCTCCGTTCTGCACTTGGTTCCTCACTTAAATCTTGGTCTTCTCCACTCTGACTTCCAGCCTTACTGTGTTCGTTTGTTTGCAGTGCTGGGGATCGAACCCAGGTCCTTACAAGTGCTAGGTAGGCCTTCTAACACTGAGCTATGCACCCGTTCCCAGCCTTACGTTCCTGATGAACTGTTGCCCATGCTTTGGCCTGGGACGGGGAAGAAGGTTATGTCCTGAGACCACGAGTGAGCTTTCAGAAGGAGGCTGGAACTGCACTACCCTGGCATCCATCAGTGGTGTGGTTCATCGGAAACAGAGGACACTGACTTGGAGGAAAAGGTAGTCTTCAAATGGGTAGCAGGAATGGAAGGGAAGGGAGCAGAAAGTGGGGGGCATCACGCAGGCTAAAGCAAAGACAACATCTAAGCAGGGGCCAAGCAAATCCAATCGTCTACCAGAAAGTGCCTATACCCAATTAGAGACTTCTGAAGGGACAGAGGAGGTTGGAAGTCAGGAGACCTCAGATCGGACTCTGACTCTACCCACGACAAGAAATAGAATTTGGGCAAATCACTTCACAGTCAGGTCCTCGGTTGGACTGTTGATCTTGTATTTCCTGGTTTGGAGTGAATTTCATTTCAATGATTTGTAATCACATTCTTTCTTTTAAAGAGCTGGAAAACAAAATGTCTACGCAAAATGGAAATATTAAAATGGATCTTCTTTTCTTGCAGAACGCTGCAGTTTGTTTATATCACAGTTTACCCACAGCCTGCTGTTAAGTCAAAATTCCATGGTTGTTATTTCAGTCTGTTGACACTGAACTTACATATTTCTCCCTGTGACATCATTATGGTGCAGGAGGGAGGGATTTGGGGGCTCCTAAATTATGACTTATTGACTACAACAAGGTGCTTTTGCTCAGAACACCCTTTTAACATGCACTGTACTAGATGTGGATTACACTCTAAAAGAAATGTGGCTCACTTGCTTTTTAAAAATTGTATATACTTAAAATGTACAACATGATATTTTGATATACATCTACACAGGGAAATGATTACCAGAGTCAAGTAAATTATCCTATCCATCACTTTCTGTAGTTACCCTTGTATGTGTGTGGGGGGGTCGCTTTTAATTACAACATTGGATGGCGAAGAGATTTATAATTTAAAAACCTTCTTCTTTTCAAAATTGTCAGTGCCTGAATTACTTTGTAATCTATTGCATTTGCCTAGGCTGATGATTTTTTTTATTTTAAAGCTTCTAAATTTGAATTCAATCTCTCTGCTTAAAGCCTGCTGTGAAGTGAAAATCCTGTGACTCTTATTTTAGTATGAGAGAGTTACATATTTAACATGCTATTGCACACTAGAAGACAGACACAATTCAAACACAAACAAAACAAGACCTCACAATTACACTGATTGCTAGTGACAATGCTCTGTTTGTGAGGTGAGGAAAACCCTTTAAAATGTCTCTGTGGAGGCTTTCTGGCTGCTGTGTCCTTGGGCATCTATTTTTAAGCCCTTTCATACATTTGAAAAGTTAGATGTGGAAGGGACCTTCAAGGTCATCTGATCCAAGCTACTTATTTTACAAAAAGAAGATCAAGCCCCTTATTCAATGCATGCAGAAAATTATTGGGACAGCTGATCTGAAACCAAGTTTTCAATTCCTAGAGCAATTGTGCTTTGTTTGCTTTTATTTGCATTTATTTTTAAACTTTTAAAATTTGAAATACAAGTATCCCATATAAAGTAAAAAACAAAAGAAAAAGCTCTCTCTTCTAACAGCTCCTTCTCCTCCAGCCACCAATGGACATCTAAATTCAGGAGTGGGCAGTAAAATAATTTGGTGTCATCACATACAAATTCTATGTGTGTGTCTGTGTACACTGATACACACGTGTGTATATACACAGGGAAAGATTTTTTAAAATAATTTTACTCCAAACTAGAACCTAACTAGACTTTTTGGGCTATGTGAGAGATCTGAACAATAAAATAAAATTTTCTCTAGAAATTATCACAAAGTGTGACAAAGTCCCTTACAGAGGGAAGATAAGACAATGTACCCATCTTCACGTTGTACTGATTGTCCTCCAGGACTGAAGGATTTATTCCTGCACCTGTTGGGAGGCTGCTGGGTGCAAGCTTGAGAGAGCTGCCTGGCCTGGGGGTGGGTCCTGGGTAGGGACAGCAGGCTGCACAGAGCGGGCAGTGTACTTGCTGGGTTGTAAGGTCCTGCCAGCTGCAGGGTTCCCGGGGTCAATGGAGACCTTGAGACTGCATCACAGCACCTTTTTCTCTTCTGTTCCTCCGCCCCCTCCTACCCTGGGGATGATCCCACATGCTGGTCTCAGAATCTGCTTGTTGGGGCTGGGGGTGCAGCTCAGTGCTACAGCACCTGCCTAGCATGCTCGGGGCCCTGGGTTTGATACCCAGCACCACTGAAGCCAAATGAAAGCAAACCAAAGGAAGGAATTTGCTTTTCTAGTCACCCAACTTACTTTTTTTTTTTTTTAGGGTACCAGGGATCGAACTCGGGTCCTTGCACTTGCACAACAGGTGGAGAAACCACTGAGCTAAATCCCCAGCCCCTAGTCACCCAACTTACAACAGGCACCCAGCTGTTTTTAGTTGTTAAGGCACCTCCTCCTCCACAGCAACTAACTGGATTAGGCCTCTTAATTTTTCTTAAAATTTCAAGGAAATATTCTGAAAATCAAGGCAACCAACAAATTTGAATTTCAATTCAAATCACTTTTTCACACATGAGTAAAACCTTCACAACTTTATGGGAAAACAGATTTCAAAACTAAACACTGAAGTCTGGGGGGGGGAGATCATCTGTTATGTAAACTGTCGGAGAGCTCAGCATTTCGAACAGGTGCTCAGGAAGTAATCACTGTGCTGAAGGAACAAGACTTCAATAGACTGGCATTCGCAGGTGTAGATGAAGGCGGACTCTCTCTCCTCTTTCCTCATTTCCTTATCTTTTTCTTACTCCAGTTCAGGTCAGAGTAGTAGAAAGAGAAAGTCCCGAGAGGAGATAAGTTTGACGGCTCAGCTTTACCAGGGGGATCAGCACATCTGTTGGGGTTAGAGAGGCGAAGGTCCATCTCAGTGCTAAGGCAGGAGATGGAGCAGGCCAGTGACAGTCAGTGAAGGCCAACCAGGAAGACGGGACTCTGGCTCCACCTCTTGTGCTCCAAGAGCCAGATCAGGCCCTGGAGAGAAAAGAGAGAGCAAGGATCTCCGACTTAAAGGTTTTTTTGAGACAGAGTCTCGCTCTGTCATTCAGGCTGGCCTTGGACTGACTATGTACCCAGGTTGGTCTCAAACTCGTGGTGATCCTCCTGCCTCAGCCTCCCAAGTGCTGGGATTATAGGCGTGTGCCATCATGCCAGGCTCAGTTTAAAGCATTTTGAGGGGAGTGGGAAAGCTGCAAACAGGAGAGCCAAGACCAGGAGGCAGGAAGCCAGGGAGGCAGCACAGAGGAGAGATGCTGGCGTTGACTCTCAGGGGCGTGGCCCAGCAGGGTTCAGAGGACTCTGAGAGTGGCCTGGCCCTGGGCCTGGGGGCGGTGGCACAGGTGGGAGCAGGAGGCTGGCTGAGGTCAGACATGAAGGGGTCTCAGAAATGCAGGTGGGGATTGGGGATTTACCCTTGGGAGTGGGACAAAACGGGACTGGCTTTTTTAGAAAATCATCCTGGGCCCCAGGGAGCCAGGGACAAGGCCGTGAAGCCAGGTAGGGCTACTGCAGGGTGTGTGGCAGGGCGGCAGGGGGTCTGAGGCGAGAATGTGGAGCTGGCGGGATGCGTGGGGTGGAAAGGGAAAGCCTCCCTCTCGGCAAGCGCAGCCAGTGTGCTCACTGCCACTGGACAAGCACCGGGGTCCCTGGCTCCCCCGCCCAGCTGCCGTGCAAACCCACGGTGTGGGTTTCATCCGGGTCCGGAGTCGAGCTGTGGGACAGGCTGACCAGGAAAGCATCACGTAAGCATCACGCTCATCCCCGCTGCTGTGCTTGGAATAAAGTTTTTTGCCTCTGACCCAGGAGTCTACGTCTTTTACTGTGAAACTGTAGTGTTGTCAATTCCATAAATAAAGGCTAGAATATTAGCTTGCAAACTGGGGCTGGGGAGATCAAACCCAAGACCCAGCTAGGAGAAGGAAGATTTCCTGCCTGGGTAACTTGGTGTAAAGTGGTGCTGTTTTTCTCCAAGAGGAGGAATTGGTATGTGGGAGCAAGATAACAAGGTCGGTTTTAAACACGTTGATTGTATTTTACTGCCAACTAGGTATGGTCCTGATGGACAGAAATTGCTAACAGGAGCTCGAAGACCTGGAGGTAAATTCTGGCCCTTACTAGAGCCAGAATAGAAATCCTCAGAGTTTGGCCAACCTCACACCCCAGCAATCCACAGCCCTCCTTTGTTTGGTGAATTCTACTAATCCCTCCCCAGAAGCCAGCCAGGGAATAAACTTTGCAGGAGAACCGGGAACTCACTCCAAGAACTGTGAGTACTTGGAAATGTACTCATTTTCTGTACTTGATACATTTCCTGTGCAGCCTTACCCAATGACCTTGACTCTCGCCAGAAAACCTGTTTTTTGGAAACTCCTTGCAGACCCCTTCTCCAGTCCCAGTGGCCCAGAGAAGAACCAGTAATGGGAGAAAGAGGTGACTAGGATGGGAGAGCAGAGGAGTAACCAAGCAGGAAAGGACAAATCGAAGGCAATTTCTCCTCAGGCAGGGACTCTGTGTCTATTGGTGGCCTCGCACACACAGCAGACATTCAATGAAAGCTTTTTTCAATAAATGCTCTGTTTTGTCATTTCTTCATCCATCAGCACAACCCTAAACAATTCCTGTTCTAATGTTGTTAAGCAAAATTTTACTACAATTTATTTTTCTTTAAGGCATGACCACTTACCCGGTCATTCAAAAGCTGATGGTTTAGTGGTGTCCAGGTGCTCATCTTCGTCTGCATCTTGGGGCCCTCTATGCTTTTCGGAGGGGCAAATGCCATCATGAAATAATGGAGTGCTCTCCCCCAAGAAGGACTACCCCTATAAGAAGAAATAATCAAGCTATCTTCAGAATGCTAAAAATACTGTGTAATTTTCTGGAGTGTTGGGAGGGAATGGATGGGAAGAACACTTTTTGGGAGCATCTTATCTGTTGAGCCCTTTGCATGTGCTTAATCCAGTTTCAGAAGGTGGTGCACTGGAGGATTTGAGCTCATTTCTTTCTTTCTTCTTTTTTGGTACCAGAGATCGAACTCAGGACCTTGAACTTTCAAGGCAGGCGGTGGCACCACTGAGCTAAAATCTCTGATCCCCTTAGCTAATTTCACAGGTGGAGAAAACACGACTCATTGAAGTTATGCATCCTGCCCTTTAAAGCCATACAGAGAGTAAGCGGTGGAGCTGGGACTCAGCCCAAGGTCCGGCTAACTCTGCTTTCATTCAATCATGCGGAAGAGATCCCGAATTGCTCCTAGCTAAGAACAGACCTAACTGGCCAGAGAGAAAAGTATTTTAAACTAAGAATCATAATGCCATATAAAACACTTCATTCCTCTCCATGTGATACTAACTCTCCTCCTCCCTCTTCACTTCCTGACATCTGAGTAATAAGAGTTCCAGCCTGGGGCCGGGGATTTAGCTCAGTGGTTCCGCTGCCTGCCTTGCAAGCACAAAGACCAGAGTTCGATCCCCAGTACCCAAAAAATCCCAAACAAACAAAGAGTTCCAGCATGACGCCTATTTAAGAGGCAGAATAGTATAATGGACAAAACCAAGGCTTTAGACATGGACAGCCTTGAGTTTACTGGGGGAGACTTTCTGGGTTTAGTTGTGTCCTGTACAGTCGGCCTCCTTCAAATTAATTTTAATTTCCATGGGGAATTATTTTCCCTAATGGTGTAGAGTTTGTAGAGTTTGCTGGGTTAGCTAACTGAGGTTTAGGGGTGTCCAAGGGTTCGTCTTCATCTGTATGTTGGGACCATCTATAGTCCCCCCTCTGCCACAAGGTGGTGATAAAGCCAAGTGTGGTGTGATCCCAGCTACTCAGGAGGCTGAGGCAGGAGGACTGCAAAGCAGAAGTCATCCTGGGCAACTTAGCAAGACCTTTCTCAAAATAAAATAAGAAGGGCCAGGGACATAGCTCAGTAGTAGAGCCCTTGCCTAGCATGCACAAGGCCCTGGGTTTGATCCTACTATTGGACTGAAGAAAACTTTAAAAGAGGCCACAGTGCTGTTGGGCCACGGCTTATCCTCATTTCACAGTTGGGGCGGTCCAAGGTAGTGTTTGTACCCTGAGCAGACTGCTCCGTTGTCCCTGCTACTTCACACCCCAAAACCTCATGTCCTTTTGTCCCATTTTGTGAGCCCTCTGAACTCCTTGCAACAAGCTGCCCCCTTTGCTTCTGTTAGCCACAATGTTTTTTCTGGTTTTACAACCAAAATTTTTTAATTTTCTCACATACAGGTTTAGTCCTGGCTCTAACATTGACCGTGTGATTTTTTGCGTTGCTCACTCTATCCGAGACTCAGTTTCCTCACTGGTAAAATAAGGATGTTCCTGGCTGCCTTCAACTGCTACAGTGCAGATTAGAGGGGAAAAGGGCCTTCAGAGTGGCTGAGGGCCGGGTGGTCCCAGTGCACGGGAACCTCCTGAAGCCTCTCTGAGAACTTGTCACTTCACAGAGCGCCTCAGGCCCATCCTTTGGAGGGCCGCAGTGACATATTTTAAGGAGGGAAACACAGAAAGCAGGTGACAGTAGCTCAGTGCGTACCCGGTTCCCCTTCCCCACCTCTGAATGGTGCACACAGAGGCAGAGGTGACCGACCACTGGCCAATCTATGGGCTCCACAAATGACCCTAGAGCAGCAGGCCCTGGATGTGTTTTTAAAAATCACTACTTTTCAGGGCCAGAGATTTAGCTCAGTGATTCCAGCACCTGCCTCACAAGCGCAAGGTCCCGAGTTTGATCCCTGGTACCCGCCCCCCCCCAAATTACTACTTTTCAGCTCAGATAGGATTTCCCCAAACACTACATATGAAGTCCCAGAGGCCCTTACTTAACATATATTTTTTCTCAGACTCGATGGAGCCAATGTTTTTACACCCTCACGGGCGGCATTAGTCGATGCCTCCCGCTGTCACCATAGCATGGAACTGAAGGGGGCTCAGGTGAGCCCTTAATGGCTAATTATCCAAGTCCCTGCCTTTTCAGTTTGGTTACAAACGGTGTAAGAGATGACTACAGAACAGGATTATTTATTGGTAGCCACTGACAAAAGCAGGCAGATGATAGATCCAAAGTATGGCCATTGAGTCTAGACCTGTCCAGTTAAAGAGTATACATTTCTTTTTGTTATTGTTCTACTGTTCCTTTTTAAGGCATTTATTCCTAATTTTTTTGAGAGTCATAAAGCCTTTTAAGAGTATAATGAAAGCTACGAACCCTCTCCCTAGAAAATTGCACACAAACATAACATTTTGTTTACTCCAAGTTAAAAACCCCTGCTGCAAGCGGAGAAACTTTCTCTATCCCCAGTTTGGGTCAGAAATGATCTGACTTCTTCTAGGCAATGTGTCTGAATGAGGATGAGACAAGTAGGTTTTTTCAGTGATGTCCCAAGGGTCTGCATTGGCTGTTTTCTTTCTCCTGGATCCTCAAAGCTAGAAATTGCTTGGATCAGGCTTTCTTCAAAGCAGCTAGAGGAGGATGTGGTTTCCAGGAGGTGAACCTAGCCAGGAGAGGCCGTGCTCTTGATAATAGAGCCCTGCAGTAGCGTGGGGGGGGGGGGCTACTTTGTCTTTTGTTATCCTTTTGTGCGTGTGTGTGTGTGTGTGTGTGTGTGTGTGTGATGGAGGACTGAACTTGGGGCCTTCACACTGAGCTACATCCCCACTCCACACCTCCCATTTTTGAGACAGGGTCTTGCTAAGTCACTAAATTGCCCAGGTGGAGATCAAACTTGGGATTCTCCTGCCTCAGCCTCTCAGAGTTGTGGGACTACAGGTGTGCACCACCATCCCCAGCTTGTTATTATCCTTTCAATTTTTTTCCTCCTCCCTTTACCCCTGACGATGGGCACTGTGCATATCTGCATGCACACACGTGTACCCGGTGTAAACTACTGGTACTATTATATAACATGCACAAAAATCACCCGCCCCACTCTGTCAACAGACAAAGCAAATCGTCTTGCCCCTCCATGGATAGGTCTCACTGTTGCTTTCTTGTGGCCTCTTATAATGACTGCCCTTGAATGTTCATCAAGGATAAAATGAAGAAAGAGGCCCCAGGCCTCTTGTCCCCAGTGTATGGTTCCAGTTCCATGTCCAACAGCCAGAGTGACTCCTCTGTGTTCACCTACTTCCTCTTTGGTCTAAGCCATTCTTTATGCCATCACTTTTTATTTGTTTGTTTGTTTTGGTGGTACTAGAGATCGTAGCCGTTTCTCTAAGCTACAATCTCAACCATTTTGTTTGTTTACAGACAGGTCTTAACTAAGTCTCTAAATTGCTCAGGCTGGGCTCAAGCCTGTGTTCCTCCTGCCCCAGCCTCCCAGAGTGCTAGGATCACAGGAGTGCTCCACCATGCCCGACTACACTATCACCATTATTCAACAACTTTACTAAGGATCTACAAGGCATGAGTTAAGAGTACTAAGATAAGAATTTCTGGGCTGGAGATTTAGCTCAGTGGCACCTTGCCTGCTTCACAAGCACAAGGTCCTGAGTTCGATCCCTGGTACCAAAAAAAAAAAATTTCTACTTTCATGTGAAACCTCATTCTTCATAGAAAAGTATGTTTTGAAAGCCAGTTGAACAGGTCATGTTTCAACTTAAAAACCTTCACAGGCTCACCAATGGTGACAAAATCCAGACTCCTTAGCACAGAAGTGGGGGTCCACTAGGTCCGTAACTCAACCTCCTCTAGCATCATCCCTTCTCTCTTTGTGCTCTGTCCAGACACACTGAACACCTTACCACCGAGAACACACCCCCAAACCTTGATGCTTCTTTCCACATGTGGTTTTCTGACCCTGGTCACCTGAATCCGAATCACAAAGGTACATAACAGATGCTCAATAAATATTTGTTAAATCAATAAAAAGAATGAATATAGCAGCAGAGGGAGTAGCGGTGTGAGGATTAAAACTAGTGGAATTGTACAAAAAACCCCTCAAAACATTAGGAACTGGGAACTGGGGTAATAAAATCAGGATGACCAGATTTTTATTTGGAGTTTACAGCTCAGAATAGGATTGAGTTTCTCTGCTAACACATAATTCGCCCACCATCCACTAATATCATGAGACAAGGTACTCTCAAATATTTCTCCAGGAAGTTTTCAGGAAATAGGATATGAGTAGATTTACATATGAATGCATCTTATATTCAACCAGTTAAAATCAAAGCAAGAACTATAATGCATTTCAAAGCGCTAGCGCTCAATAGGCATGTGATTGTTAGGTGTGGATTTCACAAGCTTGAAGCGTTTGGCAATGGAACAGTAATCTCCGAATACTGACACGGCTTACGGGAGGCCCGAGAGCTCTCCAAGCCATCTCCATCTTTTTCATGCAGGGCCCACTGCTCTCACCTCTTTTAGCACGGTTCCCTCTTCAAGCCTCAAGCGCTGGGGTTGCCATAGCGGCACTAGGCCCGCTTTTTCTCCGCCTCCTTCCAGCCCCCACCTCCCAGCTTCCAGTAGTCCAATCACCGACTCGCAATCGTATCGCTGGCACCCGGGGTCTCTTAGGCAACAATGTGTGGTCTCTTGATTGGCCAGGGCATCGAAGAGGGCTGGTTCCAAAACTGGGCACAGAGATAAAATGAAAAGGTGTGGGCGCCAAGCGAGTGGGAGGGGTTACAACATCCCCACTGCCAGGACTAAGACGCATCCAGTCTTGAAAAATGTGGCTTGACTGAAAACGTTCATTCAAGACAAGCGGGAATTGTGTCCCAAATCAGCCCTTACCTACTGAGCATGTCCGGTTACATTGTTCTGGCATTCCGGAGTCCCGAAATGCAAACACTCCACTTTGCCATGTTTTAAGAGTGACCGATAGGTAAAAGAGAGCTGGAGGAAAGAGAATTGGAGACTGGTCGATGGGAGAATAGCACCCGCAGCAGGAAGTGGAAGAACGTGGGGAAATTACCCCAAACACCATATACATGCTTCCGCACAATTTCAATTTATTGGATTAAGTAATTCAGACAGGAAGCTGGGTGACAGGTACATCAGGGAACCAGCAGATGACGTGCCTTAATAAGAATAACTCTAAATTTGGGGGTCTTAAAAATCCAGTCTAATTTAATTAATTAAATTTATCGAGCACCCATTCTGTAATAAAGACCAGAATGAGAATATGGGGGGGGGGTTGTCTAGTGAAGAAAATCAGTAAATGCAGTGTGTAACTAATGGAAGGCTTTACAGTCCTAACAGCTGTGATAGAACTATAAGAATACAACAGAGTTCAAATTCCCAGATCCAAGCTTTTTCAGCTAATGCACAACAGCTCTTACCCACAGCAGACAGCAAACAACAGTAACAAGATTGCCAAACAACAACAGCAGCAGCAAAATAACAACTCTCCTCACTGTTTCCTAAAATAATGTGCTCTCCTCCCACATAAGCACATATACAAACCTTGTGTTTATGTTGTGTCTGCTACTTTTTAAATAGGTAGCATTTAAATATCGCCAATTTAAATAGAAAAAGGAAAATGGAGCCCATAGAGGTTGTTGCTTTCCCTATGTTCGAAAAGGATCAGGAGGTGGCCAAACTGAAATTAGAACCCAGGTAGTATGAATTCCAGCCTGGTGGTTTTTCCACATGACCAGTTTGTATGGAAATGAATAAACAAAGCCTTTGGGGGTGTGAGGGGCGGCCCAGGAGTTATGTACTTGTAATACTAAATTACCATGCATTACCAGTTAACATTTATGGTTTCAAAACGGGTTCATCCAGAAAGAGACCGGTTTTCACAGTGTCAAGAGCGCTGAGCCTCTCTGTAAAGTTTCCGCTCGTAAAGACTCTATTGGTGAAGGAAAGCAACACCCGGCATGGAGAGCATCTCACTTTAGCCTTGTGGGATTTGAATATTTTTATCCATAATAAAAGGTCCCTTTTGTTTCTTGTCTGGTCAGCATCTTCTGGACCGCCTTCTGTCCTGCAGCTCTTCCTTTTGACTACTGTTTCCCCAAAGGGGAGTGAGTCACCCTGTTCCCTCTGTGTTCATGTTAAGCATGCAAGCTCAGCTCAGTGTCTGTGATACTCAGTATTGTTTTCACCTGGAACAACTGCAACATAAAGTAAAGCTTAGAGACTTTCATAAGAAACATTGTATATTTCTTTTTTAAAATGCTAACTTTTGCCTGCTTGTGCGTTTAATAGATACAGTGGAAGTCCCTCTTGTGTACTTCCCAAATCTCATTCCCCACCCTGTCTGCCTAGAAGTCATCATTGTCATAAATCAATGTGTAGTCTTCTTGCTCCTTTTTATGATTTTATCATATATTATAAATTATATTATGTATTTGCCCTTATCAGGCTAGGCTTTAAAAAAGAGAGACACCGTTTACATATTTTATAGTCAGCTTTTTCACTAAATATTATATTTCTGAGATTTAATCGTTTGATACATCCATGATCATTTCTACATCATTCTCACATCCAGATGTGAGCTGTGGTGTGTCCTATGCCTGACAGTTTTTGCAGGACGATGCGTAAACTGAATAAAAATACACCTAGCACCAGGTCTCCAGAGATTCCTCAGCCACAGTGGGTCTGGAAGGAAACAAAGCAGGCACACAGAATTCCCACACTATCTGACACATTTACCCTCAGCAGAAGCACCGCTGGCTTCCTGGGACACGCTGAATCAGCCTAAGGATCAATATTACCTAGAATTGCCTAGAATCAGTGTAAGGATCAATATTACTTTTGTGGCTTTTAAGATTTTGAGACAGGGTTTTGCTATGTGGTCCAGGCTGACCTCGAATTCAAGATCTTCCTAGCTCAGCCTCTTAAGGGGTTAGATTAAGGTCGCTCACTACCACGTCCAGATAGGATCAATATTACTTTTTTTAAAAGTTACTTAACAAATAGGTATTTTTTAATATCAAATTGCCCTAATGTAATTTATTGAATAGTCTGTTTTCTCAACAAGTAAGTATTTATTAGGGAACCTTTTTTTTTTCTTGGTACAGGGGATGAACTCAGGACCTTCAGCTTGCGAGGCAGGCGGAGGAACCACTGAGCTAAATCCTCGGCCCTAGGAAAACTTTCATTTTAGATCTTATTTATTATCCTTGTTCACATAACACACTTTTTTGAGGTTTAAGCTCATGATTCTTCAATACTTAATATTTGAGGAATTTTTTTTTTGGTACCAGCGATCGAACTCGGGTCCTTGTGCTTGCGTAGCAGGCGGTGAAACCACTGAGCTAAATCCCCGGCCCCATCTTATCCATTTTTAAGTGTAAAATCAGTAGTGTTAAGTACGTTCATGTTGTACATAAGATCAATATTACTAAGGCATGCGTGCTACCAACAGGACAAAACGATAGTAAGTTGAAAAGAGATGAAAAGGAAGAGAAAGCTAGGTGAAACAATGTAGCAAAAAGAAAAGCAGCCATTGCCTTGAATGAATGCGGACTGTCATTAGGACACAGCGTGGCTATGGGAAAGCCACCTAACATTCGTGGGTGTTTGAAAACACGTTGTTTAGAGGATCTCTAAGAACTCTTTCCACTCTCAAATCATTACGTAGAAAGATGAGAAACCCTTCCTAAGGAGAAAAGATGGGGCTTGCCACCAAAACCACGGGCTCCACCTGTTTATTTAAGGGCTTGGCAAAGAAGCTAGCTATAAACTATTCGCAGGCAAGTACTCTGTTTCAGTGTGGAGCGCTGCAGCAGGCCAGCGCTACCGGCACCAGTCACCCGCAGCACCGCTGATCCCGGGTCTCTAGGCCGGCACAGGAGCTCAGAGCAGGTGCTGGAGTCTTGCAGTACCAGCCTTCCAGGCTCCGGCAATCGCGGGAGCCCCGCCTTGCAACAGAGAGACTGCTTTGCAAAGAGCGCCGAGCTCATTTCAGACGCACGCTTCCAGGGGTAGGAACCACCGCTTGGTGCGGGACTCTCAAAGCATCACCCCCGGCGCGCGCTGGAGAACGCGAAGTACCCCGCCAACCCGACGCTGCGGGCCTCTAACCCCCCGAGGCTCGACCGCGCGTGCGCGGCACGCCTGCGCAGTGCGTTCGCGCGCACTCGCTCCGGAGGCCGCGCGCCTCGGTGCTCGCGCAAGCTCGCGGCGGCTCCGAGGCGCGCGCCGGCGTAGAGCGCCGCTCCCGGTACCTCAGAGACCGGCGGCCGCTCGCGGCCGGCGCTGCAGCCCCGGGGAGCCCGGCGCCCAGGTGTGAGGTGAGCCCCGCAGAGCCAGGTGGGTGAGAAGGGAGCGGCGAGTGTAGAGACCGAGGAGGCGACGCGGCGGTTGCCTGTGCTCCGCCTAATCCCGCGCGGAGGAGCCGCCGGCAGCCCGGCACCTCCTCCTCAGGGATCGTTCTTTCCGTCGCGGCCAAAACAAAAGCCTCGGGCGCCGGGCCGGGCGGGGGTCGGGGTGGCTTCTCGGAGCTGGCAGGGCCCGCGGTGGGCTGGGGGCCCGGTGGCGACGCTGAGTTCGGGGCTGGGAGTGGAGGTAGGGGAGACGCCTCGGGAGACGGATCGCCCGGTGCGTCCCGCGTCCCGCCCGCGCCGGGCAACCTGTGCGAGTGCGGACGCGGCGGGCTCCGACCCGCGGCCCGACCGGCTCCGGGGACCCGAGCGCCCCGGGCCGAGACCCGCGCGGGAGCGTGGGTGCGAGGACAATGCGCCCCGCGCCCGCGCTGCCGGCCACCGACCGGAACGCGCGAGGACGGCGCCCCCGGCCCGGCGCGGGTCGGCATCGCGCCGACCCTCTCCGCCCGGTGCCCGAAAGTTGTCTCCTCCAGCCCATCAGTTTGCAAAGTCGCTGGCTCCCTCCCCAGTGACTTCCTCGCCCGCCACCGCCGCGGGGCTGGGGATGTGGGTCCTGCTGCTGGACCAGGAGTGTACGGCCCCCGTGATAGAGGCAAGCACCACAGAAGTCTTGGGTCATTTGGAGAAAACTAAACAA